>NC_040912.2:27175634-30024593 GCF_004126475.2 Phyllostomus discolor | reverse complement strand
CGTAGTGTGGGCTAGGGGAAAATTTCCCCTTTTCCTCCTTAGTTCTTCTGGCTGATGTAATAATCAAAAGGAGACAGATTAACAGAAAACAGTCATATTTATTATGCATGTTCATACAGGATTCCACAAGATAATGGGACTAGAAGACATATGGGGCATTTGAAGTTTATGTGCCATCTTGAGCTAAGGATGAAGGAGGACTACGTAGTGGTTTGGGACTTCTGAGGGCAGGAGCGTAATTCACATTGGGATAGGAAAGCAGATGTTTGATAAATGTTTGCTAGGCCATCTTTAACAATGGGACACTGAGAGGACTTTGGTCAAATGGGTCTTGCTAGGTTCCTCCCTATCTATCACACCTAGTTCATATTCAATTAGTCATCTATAACCATAGCTGCCTTCCTCAAACAGGTCCTCTGTCTGTGTTATTTTAGGCAGTTAGGGCGAACATCAAAGTTTTTTAACTGAGTATTTCATTTTTTAAAAATAACCAGCTTAAAATAATCAATATCGCAAAGAGGCATGTTTTAGGATGGCTCCCTCTCAATACCATGCTATAACTTGAATGTTGAGTATTTTTCATAACCTAGATGTTACCTTATAGTCAGGAGATATATCTGTCTATATAAATAGATACACACATGCACACATGTAATATACATATACATACACATATGTATTTTAATTTAAAAAATGTCAAATTTCTCCCCTGAACTTACTCATCTTATGACTGGCTGTTCGTGCTCTTTGACCAACATCTCCTCGTTTGCCCCGGTCCCAAGCCCATGGTACCCACCATTCTGATCTGTTTCTATGAGTTTCACTTTTTCAGATTCCACATATAAGTGAGATCATGCAGTATTTGTCTTTCTCTCTCTGACTTATTTCACTTAGCATAGCGTGCTCTCCATTCATGTTGTCACAAATGGCAGGGCTTCCTTGTTTCTCACGGCTGAGTACTTCTGTTCCCGTGTGTGTTGTATGTGTATGTGAGACAGTGCAAAAGGGCATCAGGTGTGCTTGGAAATTCAGAGAGTCCTGTTGGTGTGGAATCTTTTGAGAACTGTATACACTCTAAGTGGGAAGAAATCTTAGTCTCGGCCTTTTATGGACAAATGGCACTGCATCCCACTTTAAGAGGAAAGATGCGAGTCAAGCGATAATCCATACATTGGAGATTTGTGATTTTGGTGGAGAGAATGATATAGACAAGAAAAAAAAATAGGATTGTTTATTTGACTATAGGAAAGGCAACTTTGTGACAGATTTCAAAAATTTTAGTTTAAATATTTCAGAGCCAAGGTCAGTGGTGCCCATATTTGCTGCAGGTTAGAATTACCAGCAGCCAGACCACACCCCACTTCACTTACTTCACAGTGTGGGTGGAGCCAGGTGTCAGCTGTGTTTCAGGATCCCAGGTGATTCAAATGTGGAGCCAAATTTAGGGAGCTTTGGCCAAATTGAATATTTGATAATGAGAATGAGGAAGGGGAAGTACAGGAGCTATTCTTAAAAAAGAATTGGAAGTTTTACAGATAATTTTTCTGGGGGAAAGTGGAATAAAGAGTTAGTGATGAACTGAAATTTCATTCCCGAGAAGTAGATTCTGTTTCTTATTAATGTGATTTTCATGCAGAGGTAAGGGTATAAGAAATTAATTGATGTAATATTTACTGACCAAATTTGTTAATTATTTAAGAA
This sequence comes from Phyllostomus discolor, assembly GCF_004126475.2. Lineage (NCBI taxonomy): Eukaryota > Metazoa > Chordata > Mammalia > Chiroptera > Phyllostomidae > Phyllostomus > Phyllostomus discolor. Next base: position 30,022,892 of record NC_040912.2, on the reverse strand, counting down.
ATACACACTTTTTGAATTATTTGAAAGGTATTTTACTTAATTGGTTACAAGAATTATGAGTAAAATTTATTGTATATAATAATCACAGTGCTACATGGTTAGTAGTTATAGAATTTATTAGGACTGTGTTTCAGAATATTTGTTAAATCCTGATTAAAAAAATAAAATACCACTATTCAGAACATTTTAACTCTATATCTAGACTTTAAATACTTTCTGTAATACTTCCATGTGGTTAATGTCATAAATGTGAAAAAGAGCGCTAATATTAACAATTGTCTTGTGCATTTATACTGAAATATTGCCTTCTGATACTACTCTTTAAAGATAAGTTTTTTTTAAGGCCTTAATTTCACTAACTTATAAATGCAAATAGGATTTAGCTGTGTTTACTGTTACCTGATTAATTTAGCTATGCCTTTGGTTTTTTTATTAAAGAAAAATATAGGGCAAGAAGACAAAAGAAATATCTGTTTGCAGTTACAACTTGAAAATAACATTTGTCCAAATATAAGGAAGTATTTTTTTGTTTGTATACTTAATCCATCTTACAGATAGTTAATTTAGTACCTGCCTGCTGTTTTCTATTGTGTTGCATTTTGGGAGTTTGGGCAGAATGTTCCCTGGCATTTAAACTACTTCTGTGAAGTGAGGTTAATGGATTTGACTTAACTTCTTAGCATCTATGAAAATAATCCTGAAAGCAGACACTAATTACAGAGCTTTGTTTTTAGGACTTGACCGTGATTTGAGTCTCGTGTGCAGGAATGAGTCAAGAGAGTTAGATGGAAACAGTGAGTTAAACATTCACCTTAAATGGGGAAATCATGTTAATGGCTTTTTGATTCAGTTTCCTCATCTGTGAAAAGATGTGGTGAGGCTAGATGATTCTCAAGAGCCCTCTTAGCTCTGACATTTTATATCTTCTATATTGTAATATTTGTACAAGAGATAAAAAATATACAAGAGAGTGTATTGGTATCTGTAGTAGAGACAGGATTAGTGTTGAGGTGTATGACTAGGAGACTTTTTTTTAGCTTTAGTAACTGGGATAAAAAACCTTTTAATTTAGAATTATATATCCTTTAAAACAGATATCTTATGCAGGTGGTACCAAGAGGGAATCCAACCGTGCATCTGCACATTCACTTAGTTTTTCTCAGGCACTCATCACTAACAGTGTTTAGCTGTGTTGCTTTAAACTGTTAATCAGATTAGTCTCCTTTTGCCTTGAGATGCTTTGATATTTTAACCCTTTTTTTTAATAGCAAATGATAAAAGATCATCCACACTATGCATTTGGCAATCATGTATTGAGCCACAGTCACTAAATTTTGAAGATGCAAAGATATATAAAAGACTGTTTCTGCCTCAAACTATGTGGGAGGGACAAGCAAAAGTAGATTACTTGCAGAATAGTGAAAGGACAGTAGAGGTCTGTACTGGAGTATGCACGGGGTAGTACGGCTAGGAGAGGGCTGGGAGTAGGTAGAAGTGGCTGCAGGGTGTTCTAGAGTTGGCGATTAATTTGTGTTATAAAGATAACTAGTGTACAGGTGGATTTTTGAATGGAAAATCTGGACACTAGGATACTGATTAAAAAGAACATGAAGCTGAGGAAAGAAGGGTTAAATTTGAGAGGCATTTAAAAAGCAGAATTTAGGACTGAGAATTTTATTGGATGTGGAAGGTAAAGGAATTGGAAAAACTGAGGTCTTTAGGCACTGGGATTGAAGGTGCTGTGATGTCTTTTCTCAGAATAGATGGTATTCTTTCTTTAGAGAGAGGCTCTGACAAGATATTTGAAATCTGAAAGAAAAACAAGGTTAAGAATTATAGAGTGGATTTTTCTTTCTGTACTGTAATTTGTGATGTGTCTTTTCTTCTGCATCACCTTCCAGGTGAACAGACATGTGGCAAACAGCTTGATGTTGTTCACTGAAGTTGAGAAAATTTAAAAGATCGCTTTAAAATAAATTTGCCATCTTTAAAGCTATTGTCTTTCATAAAAATAAATTAGGAAATACTTGTTAAAATATAGTATTTTGAATTAAGAGAAGTATATAAAAATATTTGCTAGAGTCTCAAATATGAAAGTTTTGCTTTCAAATTTTGTGTTTTAGTATATGTTAATAACTTAGTACCATTCTATGAATGTAATAGTTTTATTTCATGATCTATATTAATATCTTTTAAAGATATTTTAAAGAAATTTTATAAATGTATTTGTGTATATTTGGAAGGCTATTATGGTAAAGAAAGTGAGTAAAATACATTATTTTTAGTATTTCTGTGTGTTAAAAGCTGGATTAAAACAATGCCAGTTATTTTTATAACCTTTTATAAAAATCTATAAATCATTTTGCCAAATCTCCTTTCATATTGTAACTGTACCAATATTCCACTAGATGGCACTGAAAGACTGAAGAAAAATAGGCTAGGCTTTAAAAGCTATGTTTTATTTAAAACACGCAAATACAAACTAATGAACTGGCTGTTTTGATGGATTATTATTGTCGTCCTTGTGGGACTTTAAGAAAATATGCCATTTCCCCACCTAATCAGACATCTGGCAATTCATTACAAATTTATGTGGTATTCTCATATGTATGATTTTAGGGTATCTGGGATCTTGAATGCTATTTCATTTGGAAACAGAAAACCCATTTTTGTTCAGCACTTTACAATTTTTATAATACTGATTGAATATTGAAAAGTTCATGCTTTTATTCTTCCTTTTAGGTCTGCATAGATTGTGGTAGCTAAATTTTTTTTTGCTCTATGCTAACTCTGATAAGACTGATTTCCATTTCTAGAATTTATTATAATAGAGAAACCTTTTCTGTTGACTGATGAAGAAATGCAAACAGTAAAAAAAAAAGCCTTTGATAAGATTTATCTTGGGAAACCCAAATTCATACTGTATAAGTGTAAAATGTCTTCCTTTCTCCCCACTCCCTCCAACACAGTGCATTCCGCCACTCAGGTGTGCGGTGTGGGCTGAGGTCTGGGTGGTTCTGTTCAGAAATGGAAGTTGGTTTGCATTTCATATTTCACAAATTTTCTGTGGGGTTTTGAAATCTGACCTGTGAAGTGAAGAGTTTCCATTCACCTCTTTGCTTGAATAAAAACCTACCACTGAAGATAGTAAGTTTCCAAGCTGTTCTATGGGTTTAGAAATTGGGCTAGATTACTTTTCAAAATTCAAGAGAGCATTTTCTTTAATAAGGCAATTAGAACTGTTAAATTGTTTGTAACTTTTTACACTTAGAAAAGTGAATAGAATTTAAAGTCCTGAACTTGGGTTGGTATTTATAATTAGTGTGGTATTTTGTATAATTTGAAAGTAGTGGTTAAATGCAAAATTTGTAGTCTTTTCTTTTTCTTTCCTAAACATGAATACATTTATTTAAGAGGTGGACTTTTAAATGATAAATTGCTTTGTAAAGTTGTAGCCTACTTCCTTACAGAACATAAATAATTGGAAATATTTTTAACACCGTACACTTGAGGGCTCCAGTTGTTTTATAGACTTGGATCCTCAGTTCTTACAAAACCTTTTGTTGTCGTGTTGAGAGGAATAAGCAAGCTCATTTTGCTTGGCTAAAATGTTGACTTAAATTTCTGATTGCTTTTCAATTTTTTTGTAAAGTTATATTTATGGTGTGCATTTTTAAATGTATGTTCATGTAGCTTCATCTCAGAGATGATCTAAATAGAAAAATATGCTAGGTAATATTATATGCAACCCTACAGTGTATTGTAACTGCTGGAAGATTGAGCTTCTGAAATATTGAGTGACTTCTTTGTTGTAAATAATCCTGCTTTGTTATTATGTTAAGAAAATATTAAATGTTTATGCATTTTGCTATAGCATCTGGCACAGCGATATATGTGTTGAATATATTTTAGTTTTAGTAAGGGAGATATTGTTCTAGTATATACAAAAATATATTGTATTTTTAAAAAATCTCAATTGCTGCATTTTATTGCCTCTTGGTATACATGCACACTCTCCCCTGTGACATTTTTCTACCCTGTGAAGCTACCCTCTGTTGCCTAACATATTGTATGCTTCCCTACTGCACTGTTTTAACATATGTTTTGCTTTATTTCTGTAACCTTTATACCCCCAATTTCTCAAATCTGAAATTTTATCTATTTTCATATTCTCTGAATGCTACCTCTTCTGTCAGATGTGAACTGACTTTCCCTTGATGCCCTTTGTTTGTCTGTCTCTCCCTCCCTATGTCCTGCCTTGCATCATTATTGTTTGTTGTTCTTACCCTCCTATTCAGCAGCTGTTTGAGGGGAAAGACATAAGGGTCCTGCAGAAGTAATGCCTGCTTGAGTGTGGTTGGTAGGGTACTAATATGGGTGCAATAATATATAGTTTTAATTTGAACATAATTTGAAGTAATGCGTGCTTGAGTGTGATATTGTTATGTTACAGAATCACATGCTTATGATTTTGTAATAAAAGATTTTGTAATAGAAAAGGGGCATTATTTGTGCCAGGCCCTGTATTTTATTCATGTTTGTTTCTGTGTTACCTAGGGTGGAGGACTTTTACATAGTGGGAATTTAAAAAATGTTAAATTGAAATATATGACTTCACTGGGAAAGGTAAGGTAATAGAACTTGGAAAGCAGGCAGGTTATTTCCTCTTGATTGTATGGGAGAGAGATTTGATTTGTTGTTTTTTCCCCCAAAGAACTTTTGGTTTCATCCCTTTACAGTTTAATTTATTACTTCAATTGTAGTCTTACTCCAGCTTTAACTCTGGGGTGATATTGATGTACTTATTCTTTTATTTTAGGTATAGTTGATTACCATTGGCGGGCAAGTTGTGGTATATTTGATAGTCTGTAGTTGACAAATTATTTTTGAATATTTTAAGTTTTACAGAATTTTTCTACCACTATTAATGATAGTATTTTTCAGTTACTATGTGACATAAAATTTACTATAAAAATAAGTTTCTTTAAAATGTTAGTAATAATAGCAGTCTGTAAGACTGAAATATTTTATTCCCAACTTAGCTTAAGTATCTAATATTATTGTAACTTTATTTAAAAAGTCACATATTTTAATATGGTTTAAGGAGTTTTGTTATTCAGTTCCCCTGATTTTACCTTTTAAATTTTTTTTTTGTAGGAAATCATTTGTGCATTTTGTTTACATAAAATTTTGCTTCATACAAAGATATTGGTTTGCAAATTTGGTTCTGATTTTGGTGAAGATTAGGCATTTTTATATATCTTCAATCTTAGGAAACCAGTCAGTTTATGTAATGGCAAAATTATGGAATAATTGTGGTAAGAATATGCAATCTAGATAGATACTTCTGTTTTTTTCTAGTTTGTGTGCATAAACTATCCCTAAAATCATTTAGCATTTATTGTTATTTCTAGTTAGAAGAAATCTTTCATTAAGAGTTTGTGGAAAAATGTGGCTATCAAAATAAGAATGTGCTGTTTTTTCTTTCTTTTGTTCTTATATTCCTTTTAAAAATATAACTCATTGTGCAGTTAATTTTAGTTTGATCAGTGGTTATTATCTGCACTTTGCCTTGACACTATAGAGCATGGTGATGGAGTAATGAGGAGAAATCTCGGTTCCTGAGAAATGTGCAATCTGATGGAGCAGGCGGCGCTGACAAGGAACAGCCTTGCAGTCTACAAGTGCAAGGGATACAAGGGTGGTCAGGATTCTAAACAGAAGGGAGTTTGTCTGAATGAGTTCAGGTTTATGTTTTCACACAGGAGCCATTAGGTTGTGAAAGGAGGGGGTGTTTTATAGGAATATAGTATTGGGTATTTGTTTTGGATTGAATCCCATTTTGTGTGCTGTGTTTCTTTTTCTGCCTTTCTTGGTTTTATTTCCTTCTTTATTTCAGGTTGTTTAGAGTGTCAAGTATTACCTGTCAGTTCTTTGACATTATATGAGTTTGCCTGCTCTGTGTGATATAATTGCTTACTTCTCTGGAAAGAAATGACATTTGACCTTTTATATGCATATACAGATTGTACTCTTTTTACAGATTCATCACATTTGTGAAATGTACACTTGTGAGATATTTCTAAGTGAAATCATGTTTTCCCTTTGACAGTCTTAAACTTGGTTTATTTGTTTTATTGTCATTTTGAGTGTGTTTGTGTGTGTTTCTTTATGTATGTCCTTTATAGGTGACACAAACTAGGCATAGAAAGACCAAGTAAGTTGCCCAAGGTTAATAAAGACCAGAGTTGTAATCAAAACCTGTGTCTTTGCCTTTAGATCAATCATTTATATAGTATATGGATAACCTCAGTGTGTAGTAATATGTCACTGGCATTTATAAATACATTTAAGATGAAAGTACTCATTCATTGCAATCTATTTCAATTTTTGGCTCTATACCTGATGTTTTTCAATCCTAGCAATTTTTATAATCTTCAGGGTTTTTTTGGTGTGTGTGTGTTTGTGTGTGATACCAAGTACATTGATTTGGTACTGATGCAGTGGAACACCTAGGGAGGCAGTGGTGCCATCTCTTCACTTGGGCCTTATTCTCATCTTCAGCTGGCAGCATTTGAAGCTGGTATTTCAAATGCCTGTGGACTTTTAGGGATAGAGATTGCCAGGAATTTCTGATCTCTTTTCCCATTTTATATCTCAGTGTCATTTCACATTTCCATTGGATATAGGGAGGTTGCCCCTGGATAGGCTAGCTGGAAACCCTTCTTCAAGTGGCAAAGGTTTAACCCAGGTCTGTTACACAGAGGTGCTGTCCAGGGTGCTACACAGTTTAATGTGTTGTAGATTCTCCCCCACCCCACTCCCCAGGAATGCAGCCTCCACTGATTGCTTACTGTACTCATAGTATCTAATTGCATGCTATATTGGTGATGGCTGTACCTTTGGTCTTTTTTTGATAGTGTATTTTATAAGTTTTGGTACTGAAGAGGCATTTTCTTTTTCATGCACTTTTAGTTATGCAGGTTTGATTTTTATATGACTTTGTCTTCTCTTTTAAATTTACTAGAATTTCAAATTTAAACAATTAAATATTCTCTTGAGTCTCAGATTTATTGCTCTAATATTTTAGCTTAGATCTACTAAGAGGAGATAATTTTATGATTAATAGGTTTACCAGTTTAAAATATAAATTAAAGCCTAACAGATATACTGCCAAGGTATAAGACTTTTTTTATATGAGGCTTTTTTTTTTTTGAAAAATGAAACTGTGTCTTGCAATAAAATAATCTAGAGTACCTCTACTTGAAAAATAGTGTCCTCTGATTGACCATATAATTTTGTGTAATTAGTTAGAATTCATTAATAGTTTTTGTTAAGTATTACTTTAATGATTGTAAAATGATTTAAAATACTAGTTTCTTTTTGTGTACTTATGTATTTGAGATTAATGTGAATTAAAAAGTCAAATGACTGAATTGTCATATGTCTATAAAAATGTCTTGATTAATTAGTGTGATTAAGCGAGGCTGTCTGAATTACTGAAATCTCCCTGTTAACTGAAGGTTTATCCAATTATGAAGTGAAATTGCGTAGGATAAGGATATTGACCTTAGGGGTAGAGGCTTGCCTGCTTAGATCTTTTTAGTTACATGAAGTCATAGGAGCCCCATTCTGTATTATTGGAAAGAAGCATTTGATCAAATACGAGGCATTAGGTTCACGCTCATATCATTGATTGCAGTGTTAGTACACTTTGAAGGAAATCTCATGGGCCCACAGGACTGAACCTGTGTGCCTTTTCTGGAGCCACTGTTTCGTGGCCGAGCAGTGGGATTTCCGGCAGAAGAAAGGGTGACTGCTGCTCGGGCTTCCGATGCTGCCTGTGACCCACAGTCACTGAGATGTGGTTTCCTGTGGCGTATCTGTGGTGACACGGACTTTAGAATGTTGTTAAATGATGAGAACATGTATGTATGTGACATGTAGATATGACAGATACAGGTGATTACTTTGTTTTTCCCTTTCATTAGACATCCAAGTTCTCTCAACTACTAGTTGGCACACAAGGAATTGAAAATAGAATCTGAATTATGAAACTGGCTGTTGTTTTCTTCCATAGATGAGTAGTTTTTAGTGTTTGGCTATTCCTGATTTTCCATGAACTTCCCTGTTTTCTATCACTTTGTCTCCTTGATCAGAATGGTTCCCAGGAGATTTGTGACTCTTAAGACAGATGATTATTTTATTTCCATGCAGATGGAATTAAAAAAATGTAAGTACTGTAATTGTAATTCTTTTTTTCTTAAAGGAAGAATTCCGAGAACTTCGAGAACAGCCTAGTGATCCTCAAGCTGAACAAGAACTAATTAATAGTATTGAACAAATATATTTTTCTACAGACTCATTTGATATTGTTAAATATGAGCTGGAGGTAAAGAAAATTTCATTAAAACTTATCTAAAGCCTGTTTGTTTCAGTGATTGTATTTGAGATTTGAATGTTTTTAGGGATGTTATATATATTTTTGGTAGCAGCATTGGTCTATAATGACCATATTGTGATTAAATGAACTGTCAGCTTTGTATAAAGATGAAATTGTTTTTTAAAATGTAAAATTAAGTGCAGCTGTAGAATCCAGGAAACATTTCTGTGTGTTTGGTTTTTAACTATTAACATACAGTATGTTAGTGTACTGCCTCTACTTTTTTTATATTGGCTAAATGTGTTCAGATAAGCTCTCGGACTTTTATTCATAGATGCATGTTTACATAATTGTTTACTCATGATAAGTATCCCTATGCCATAACGTTTACAACATTGGCATTTTAAATTTATAGGAACTTAAAAAAATAGTAAAATTTGGTTTTGGACAAAACCAAATACAATGTGCATATACGTACTTTATGCAGTACATACAAATTCATTCCCCAACTCATTGCCAGGTTTCATCCATCATTTGACCGAGACTTGTGGTCTAACGTGAAGTTGCCCATGTACATAGTGGCATACATTTTTGTTAGTTTCCCACACTGTCCTCTGAGAGCCAGTGTGTGATCTAGAATGTACTCCAACAACTTCACTTCCATACTGTAGTGCTTAGTTACTACTTGTTTTTCCAGGGTGGGGGGTGTGTTTAGGGATTTCCTCACATTCTCCTGTCACAGGTCAAGGAAGCTGTGTCTCCCAGCCCAGGAGTCAGGTGCCCCCATTGTAAGGGGCTTTCCTGGAGCTTGGAGGCAGCAGCAGTGGAGACAGTGGGCTGGGTGAGGAGCACCAGCAGGTAGGGTAGCAAGGATGTGTAGGCTTTTGTGTCGAAAGTCTAGTGGGGGAGGTGGGCAGGACAGGAGGACTGGGTACGAATGGGATGTGACACAGTGTGCACACTTTGTAAGTCAGAGTTGTATCGGTAATGATGCCAAACTAAACAGTTCATTTTACTTTTCTCTAATGGATTTATTTTTTAGAAGCTCCCTCCTGTTCTCAATTTGCAAGAATTAGAGGAGTACAGAGACAAGTTGAAGCAACAGCAAGCTGCAGTAAGTAAACACATTTCTTTGTGACATAACTGTGAATGAAACAGCAGAAAGGTGTAATATTTTTAGATTTTATGGTTTAACCAATACATTAACATACTACACAAATCTTATTTAACATGACTTTGATTCAAATGATACATTTATATCAAAATTTAATGCTTATTCAGTTTCCCTTATATTACCTGGATAGATTTGCCTCTAGAATTTGAAGTTCTTTCTCTGGAATCCTAAAGGTGATCAAAGAATTTCGAATTTTGTTTTTTTTTTTCAGATTACTAAATACCTTTAGGCTTCTTGTTATGCAAAACTACTTACAGTTTTGTGATGGAGTTGTTGTTTTTTTTAATACCTAAGAATAACTGCCCTACTTGTAGCTGAAGTATGTCCAAAGAGAATAACAGGGATAGGACTCAGTCTGAATTGTAGTCACTATTTAATTGTCTGACATTGGGCAAGTCACTTAGCCTTGGTAAATTTCTTTTTGAAGTGATGGGTTAGGCCTGCATTTTCTCTAATGCTGTAAACGTTCTCTGATTCTGTATTTTCCTCACATTGGGCTGAACTTTTAAAAAATTCACACTATACTGTAGAACATTAAATAGTGGTAGTATGTGGTCTTGTTTAATTTTTTTAATACTAAAGGAGTAATAGTAATGCACTTACCTGTCTGGATTTAGGGTATGATTTAATAACATAGCTGACAAAGGAAGTTGCAGCCATGCACTAACTACAAACGATGGTTCGGTCAGCGACTGACCACATGTACTGTGGTTGTCCTGTAAAATTATAGTGGATTTTAAGCAAAAACTTTGTGATGTTGAAGGAAAAGGCTGGACCCAACTAAGATGTTGAAATTATTGCTAGCTCTGGGTGGTTTACATAGAAGAGGAGCAGAGCCTTCTGTCCCCCAGCCGTTTGCCTGCCTGCTGGGAGCTGGGGCCAACAGTTGGGAACAAAGGGGTGGGGGGAGCCTGGGCACCTTACCTCTTTTTTTTCCCCAATGCTGTTACTTACTCCTCCCTCCCTCTTCTCCCTTGCCCTCTCCCTTTTATTATTTCTCTTCTCAAGCTTTATGTCTTTTGGTCTCTTTCAATCTCTGCTTTCCTTTCTCTCTTCTTCCCCCCCCTTCTTTCCTCCCTCCCTCCTGACGTACACTCCCTCCCACATGTACCTCCACTGCTCTCCCTCTGTCCCCACCAATGTGTGTGTTGCACACACACTTTATCTTTTCTACTGTATTTTTACTGTACCTTTCCTATGTTTAAATATGCTTATTTACACAAAAACCATAATATGATTGTATTAGAATTGCCTAAAGTATTCAGTGCAGTGAAATGCTGACAGGTTTATAGCCTAGGAGCAGCAAATTTTGTCGTGTAGCCTAGGTGTGTAGTAGGCTACACCATAAAATCTAGGTTTGCACATGTGCACTCTATGATTTTCACACAAGGATGAAATTGCCCAACAGCACAGTTCTCAGAACTTCATTGTTAGGCAGTGCATGGCAGTTTGCTTCTTTTGTTTGTGTTGCAACCAGAAGTCTCAGTGTGTGTCGGGATCTCTGTGGGGTAGAAGCCCTGGTGTGGGGAGGGAACTTGAGCACTAAAGGGTTGTGTAGTAAAGATATGTTGTGCTTTTGGAGAATTAGATTTCAGAGGATGGTGGCATCTTTTTACCTTCTCTTGGTTTCAGCATATTTGAATATGTACTGTTGCACCTGTGTATTTTATGTGGTGGTGCTTTTTGGGAGTCTGCCCCATCACATAGTGACCTTTGGAATTTGATAAACCTGAGCTTGGGTCCTGGCCTTGTAATTACTAAGTGTGGGACTGTGGGCAAGTTACTACCATGTTTAAGATTTTATTTAGAAAATGAGGAAGCACGTAACCCATTCTGTAGATTGGCATGAGCACTAATTGAGGTAACGTAAGAAAAGCACTTAGTACATTGCCTGGCACAGTGTAGATTAACAATAACTAACTACATTGTCTATTTTTTTTTTTTTAGAAAACCCAATTTTGTAAAATTAGGTGGGTTTTTGAGTACATCTATACAAATTCATACTTATATACATCTACACCATCTACACACACACACACACACCCACACTGAAAGCAAATTAAGAAAACATGAAAGGAGTAACACAGTGCATAAATGTGTGTGTAATGCTTTGTTCTCAGCTGGCCTGGGGAAGGGGCCACTGTGTTTTCTTGAGTGAACATTTCACTAAATGCCTTCAGTGTGCTGTGCTTTGTGCTAGGCTTGGTATCTCACAGTGGAGTCTGGTAGGGGCCCCTGAAATTGTGAAATAAGAGCCTCATGTTCAAAATCATCATAATTCTAACTTGCATGCATTAACATTATTCATGGAGTTGGCTAAGAAAACCTGAGGTATCTTCATAGCATTCCAGAAAATGTGTGTTTTCAGTTTTTCAAAAAGAGAGGACCAAATTTTTCATCTTACATGGTACAGAAGGAGCTAAAGGGTACAAGGACATTCTCTGTTTCCCAGATACTGTCTTCATAAATGTAGTTGATTAAACATTTATGTATCTTAACATGTTTAAGATAAACACGCTTTTGCTTTTAAAGCAAATCCTGAACCCTTAATAAAGATGATTACCCTGGCTGGCATAGCTCAGTGGATTGAGCTCGGGCTGGGAACCAAAGTGTCCCAGGTTCGATTCCCAGACAGGGTACATTCCTGGGTTGCAGGCCATAACCCCCAGCAACCACACATTAATGTCTCTCTCTGTCTCTCTCTCTCTCCCCCTCTCTCTCCCTCTCTCTCTCTCTCTCCCTCCCTCTCTCTCCCTCCCTTCCCTCCCTAAAAGTAAATAAATAAAATCTTAAACAAAAAATTAAAAAAAACAGATGATTAAACTTTTGTGCATCTTAGTTAAATCAAGTAACAATACTCATTATTAATAGTTATAATGACCATTTATCGAGTTTCTATTAAGGACCAAGTACTATGCTCTATATTATACCTCTTTTACTAATTTTATAGACCAGAGAAATATGTTTGATCATAGCAAGCTGTAGAATTTATAGGGAAGACCAGTGGAATATTATGGAAAAATATAAAATATAATAGGAAGTATGATGACTTTTCTTACCTCCTTTGTTTGATTACATATTCCTATAGGTTTCTAAAAAAGTAGCGGATTTAATCCTTGAGAAGCAGCCTGCTTATGTAAAGGTAGGATAATATTTGCTATTTTCATGAAATGTAAAAAATGTTCATGACTTACTCCTGAAACTGTTGAAATAGTTTAATTTATTTTTTAGAATATAGTTTTGTAGCAACATATGGACTCTTTTTGGGGGTATGTGTTATGTATGTGTGTTTCTCTCATTTGAAGAAATTTACCAAACTTAAGAAATAAAAGTGTTTTTATCACTGATTCTAAAGTAACCTCTTTGGTTTTCCAAACTGTAGAATAGCCATTGAGAATTGCTTCTATGTATTTTGTAACACTTAGATTATTAGTAATGAACACTCAATGACAATGTAACAATCTGTCTTTAAAATATGATAAAATTGGAATTGTTTGGCTGAATCTGTCTCATTAGAAAATCAGAGACTTCAAAATCTGTTGAACTATTTGTTGGGGTTCAAATGAAGACAGTCATTGTGAAATCATCTTAGCAAACAGAACTCATATTTTCCTATCCTTGATTGCCTTGTGAAATTTAGTTGGGTAGAAACATTATTAAGATTACTTTAAACAGATATATTAGTCTTTGTTATGTTTCTATAAAGCAGATTGGGTCTAGATTTCCTTATAAGCAATGCTAACTAAATATTTCTCATATGTCATTGTGAAAATCATTCAAATGTTGTCATTTTAAGTAATTTTGTTGAAAAATATGCCAACAGTTTTCAGGTTCAAGTATTTTCTTGCCACTTTGCTTTCCAAGCAGGCTTGTTTTTGAAACACTTCCTTACAAAGTTTTTGCTAGAGGTCCACATGAATAGGAAAGAAAAATAAAGTGCCTCAAACAATAACCTCTACTCAATGTTCCCGCAGGAACTGGAGAGGGTCACCTCACTGCAGACAGGTCTTCAGCTGGCCGCCGTCATCTGCACAAATGGGAGAAGGTATGCCATTTGCTGGTATTTGGCTCTTTGACTGGAAAACATTTCAAGAAAAACTGTGAAACTCGTTGACAATTGATATTTTTTATTATGACTGTGGTTTCTAGAATACCATTTAGTAACAACATACATTATGATTTAAAAACGACACCAATAAGGTATGTGGGAAATGTCTGTAAATCTAGTAATGACTTAAAAACCTTCTTGTTTTGTATTGCTTAGATTAGTACTTCTCAAACTAACTGGTGAAGGAACAGGTTTTTTTTTTTTTAATTTCTACCTTTTTAGAGAATATTATTTTTGTAAAAAGCAATAAAAGCAAAGTACTAGGGAAATGGAAGAAAAACAACCAAAGACATAACAAAATACAGTCCAAATTTTTTAAAATCATTTATTCATGAAACATGAAATTATTATGTCAGCTTTTGGTCCAGATGTTTCTGTACTTTTCTTCTGATGGACCAGCAACAGTTGAGGATTGGCACTAGTCCACCCGCCACACTTCAAGTAATGCTGGCATAGAGTGAGCTGTTGAATACACTTCTCCAGTAAATTTGTGGTAGTAGTCAAAGATGCCACCTTATTAGTTTTGTATTGTTCTGTGTGGATAGATGCTTATAGTACTAGAAAAATTTAACTACTTATTGTTTACTTTTACAGACACTTGAATATTGCAAAAGAAGGTTTTACTCAAGCTAGTTTAGGCCTCCTTGCGAATCAAAGGAAGCGTCAGTTGCTGATTGGACTTCTGAAATCTCTGAGAACTATAAAAACATTGGTATATACACCTTACGTGTTTAAAAATTAAAACTTAATTTTATGGTTGAAACAGATTTTTTACCATTGATATTTGTTTTTCAGCAAAGAACAGACGTGCGCTTAAGTGAAATGCTAGAGGTAAGTTAGCAAGGCTTGGAAATTTGGTGATCCTGATAATATTAAATATAAAATATAGTGAAAGAATTCAGATGAGCATATTTCTTAAATTGGTATATGGTTTAAAGAATCTTTTTAGACATGTAAAGGTACTTGCCCTAGAGCATTTTTCTATTGACATAATGTATTTCATTTAGAAAAATTTATTTGGAGAAATGTTTAGCTTGTAGGAATGTTAACTGTAGTATTTTTTATTGCATTTTCACTCAAATAGCAATAAGATTGCCTTTTTCAACTACCATAGTGATTTAAGGTATATTTCATACATTGGGTATGATTGGTATCTCGTATTAATTGGTTTTTTAAGTGAGCCATATGTTTCTCTTTGATGAAAGAGAAATCTCAGTCTATTTCTTTCGCACGGTTCACAAAAGTGTATTGACACACGTGTTTCCCTGTTAACACTTGAGCTCCTTCGGGTAGGGTAGGTACTTTGCCATCTCAACATCCCCAGTGATTTGAATTGCATTGTTGAATTTAGACATGAACTTAAGGAAAAATTTTTTTAGGATATTCTGTATAATCACTGTATCCTAAACTATTACCACTAAACTGGGATTTGAGAAATCCATATGAAAAATTCTTTTGGCATTAAATTACTGTTTAGGGCTTAAAAATATCCTGAGGCCATTAATGAATATTTTACTATTTTCCAGATTTGTTTGTTTAAAAATATCTGTTGATTTCTTGGTTTCAGGAATGTTGAATATTGTAGTACAACTGTTGAATGTTGATTACAAGTAGAATGCATATTATTTTGAAACACTTCATGTAAACAGTACTGAAAGAAGAAATGTTAATAGTTAAAGAGCACCTCCTTGTGAAACTGCTTATAGTTCTTTACAGGCTTATCCACGTCATGGTCACAGATTGCTTTACTATGTATTTGAAGGAACAGAATATATTTTCTTTTTTTAAATATTAATTATTGAGAGAGAGAGACAGACAAACAAACATCAGTTTGTTGTTCCACTTATTTATGCATTCATTTATTGATTCTTGTATGTGCCCTGACTGGGGATTGAACCCACAACCTTGGAGTATCAGGATGACTCTCTAACCAACTGAACTACCTGGCTGGGGCCAAGAATATTTTTTTTGTGCATACATTTTTGGTCTGGACCTGGTTGCCTCTTTTATTATTTATCTGTTGTTGGTATTCTAATCCTTACGTGAAAGGCATTCAACCTTTCTGACTCTGTAACTTTTGGATCGAGTGTGAATAGACATTTGTTTTCTTCAGGGGCTGTAAGACAGATGTTTCCAGTCTAATGACTTCTCTTGTTATCTGAAGGAGGAGGACTATCCAGGAGCTATTCAGTTGTGCCTGGAATGTCAGAAAGCTGCCAGCACTTTTAAACATTACAGTTGCATAAGGTAAGGTAATGCAAACATTTTAAAGCTGACCTCTGTTGCCTGTTTTTAATGTAGGGGTTGTGTAACTGTTAATAAACATTAAAAATAAATAGTAAGTGCTCAGTTCTTTCAGGCAACTGAAATTCCTGTTCATAAATGGGCAGTTGAATAAAAATAAATAATAATTTTTAAGGTGTGAAAGATGAAATACTTTTTAATCCTACCTTTTCTTTTCATATCACCAAAACTTCTTTCCAATCTGATTGATTTTATTTTTATAGAGTAGTAGAGGAGAATAAATTTATCTGTTCATGTCTCCATTTCATCTCTTGGGAATTCTTATTCCTTAACTTTGCCCAGCTTATAAATATTGAGAGTGTTATTATAGTTGGTTTTTCAGATCCAGATGGTTCTAGTATTTGGCTTATCCTGAGGAGAATTTTGTTTTGGAAAATTTAAGTGGAAACTCATTTTATGTTATAGTCGTGCTTGTAATGTTTAAGTGGCTATATAGTTAATGTGTTGCATCTTTCATTTAGTTATTTATAAAATGTGTACAATGTAAAAAAGTTAGAACTTTATTAATGGGTTTTGGTCGACTTAAAAAGGTTTTGTGTTACTGATGAGGTTTTGTATTACTGATGATGGTACCTTGGGGAGGCTCTAATCCCCTGTGTAATTTCCATCATTCCTCTAAAACCATCACAAATAACACACAATCTAAGTAAAATAATGTCCTTGCCAAGGAAACCCAGTTTCACATTAAATTCATACTTATCATAGAATACAGCCCCTTTGTCTCTTCTGTATAGAAATTCTGATTGTCACTGAGCACAGCTCACTGATGTTGTTGATGTTGATTGCTAGTATTTGAAAAATAAGACTGGTAGACCAAGATATTAATATAGCTTTGAGTTAATTTTTTTCTTTTAATATACTCTGTCATCATAGACCTTTGTTGAGTGAAAGATTAGGGCTAGATATTTCCCCCCTAGAGATGCTCTCTAAATATTTATGGTATTTTTTCTTTAGGATCATGTGTATTGAAGTAGCATACTTTTTATTGGATTTGGAACTACATCGTTGGGTAGTGCTAGTGATATCTTGGTTTTATCCATTTGGCAGTGATTAAACTGTCAGTATTAAAATTTTGATCATGTCATTTACACTTTTTTAAATGTTTCCTTTTATTCTTTTAAATTTCATCTTTATTATATATTTTTTCCATTACCATTTAGCCCCCTTATATTCCCTTCCTGCCAGCAAGCCGAACACTGTTGTCCATGTCCATGAGTCCTTTTTGAGTGAATAGAGAATTAGCTCTAATATGTTAAGTGTATTTGAAAATTTTAACAAGGCCTTCTGGGTCCTAGAAAAGTGTAGCACACATTTAGTTCATTTTGTGGATAAATCTGTTACAGTGAGAACATCTCATTTATGATTGAGTGAATGTAATTCAGGCAGTTACGTATTTGAGTGTTTATTATATGCCAGGTGCTTTGCTTTGGAATTGGCCATGTAGTGACCAGCTGTACAATACATAATGTAACCAGTTGTCTCTGGCTTTCTGGAGAACATAATCTGTCAAGGACTTGAACTGAAGAAGGCCCAAGTGGCATGGGCCTTAGGGAGAAGGAATTTGAGCGTACAGTGGAAGCATGGGGATCTCCCTCTCCTCAGGGGGTCAAGACAAAGGAGGACCTGAAGGAGGGGCAGGAGCAGTTATTTGAGCCAAGATCTGAGGGGTTGTGGATGGGAAATTACAGATATCTCGATGAAGTCTTTGTTGCAGAGATGCCAAGCAAAATGAAGACTAAAAATATCTATCTGTTGGCTCTATAGCAACAGAGAAGCCAGAGTTGACCTTGTTGGGGATAGATTTGGTTGACATATAAGAGTAGAATGAGGAAATTTTATAGAGGAGAGATGTGCAGTTGAGAGGGAGAAGCCTGAATAATTGAAAAATTGATGGGAAAGATTGAGGTTGAAAATAGAGAACATAATATATTAAGGCTTTGCAGGGATTATAGCAGAGATTGACTTGGAAGGAATGAGTGGAAATTTGATGGCAGGAAATTGATGCAGTTGGTGACATTTGTTGACGCTTTATTTTTTCCATTAAATAGAAATTTTATTTTAGCTGTGGTAAAGTAAATATTTTACTGGATGGGAGTTAACTATAAAAAATGTTTTTGAAAGTAATTCTCATTTGGGCTTTTTCAAGTTAGCATGAAGTAGCTTCTAGCTACTTTTTCATTAATGTAAATAGTGATGTGTGAAGGAGGTGTGACTGCAGATATCTGGCCTGGTCAAGTTTGAAATTGAAAAGCTTGTAATGATGATTTAAATTAACAGTAGTTTTGTTTTAGAAAATACAATATGTAAAAACTTATGTTTACATATGTGAGTCATCCAAGGCACAATGAGAATGGTTTGTCTCATTCTCTGAAACATGCATGAATACACTGATGGCAAAAGAATTCGTTTTAAGGCGTTTCTTGGGAAAGCTGTTAGAATTGTGTTTTTAACTCGGTGATTTAGTGACAATGTTGGGGTGGCCCAGGGAGCCTTGGATAGCAGAGGTGCTTGTTGGAATCATTTGGTGGCAGTGACAGTGCCTTCACAGCAAGTCTTTTGCCCCCCACACCACCAGCAGTGCTGCCTTTGCTGGCCATCCTTCTTCCTGCTTCAGCCAGTCCACTGTTCCCTTCACTTCGTGTCTTGCCCTTTGTTCCTAGCTGGGAGGACATGATAGCGTGACACGGGGTATATAGGTATAGTAAGTTGACATATTGACAGCTTGAGTCCTTAAAAGTGAAGGAATTTTATTCCAACTTCTTTTTATTTTTGTCTTTATCAATTAATTAGATGAACCTTTCATATTCTATGCATTTATTTATTTATTTTTTGCTCCTTTTTTTTTTTCTGGTCTTCTAAACACAATATCGAACCCATTCGTGAGTTCTCTAGTTGCGTTGTGCAGTTTAGCAAAAGGCAAGATTCACCCATATTTTCGGACTATAAGATGCACCCGACCCCCATTTGGGAGGAATAATGGTTGTTAATGCTGCTGTTGAGTTCTGTTTACACTTACATTAGTGAAATATTATGTTATTTATGTTACTAAATATTTTACCACATTTTTTTGCTTCAAAATTTTTTTCCTATTTTCCTCTAAAACCTAGGTGCGTCTTATGGTCCAAAAAGTACAGTGGTCTTTGCTTTTACTTGACTGAATCAGAGTGAGAAATCACTTGACACTTTGGTAATAATAGGAATAGTAATTAATTTGCACTATTATTTTCTTTAACATTTATATTTATTTTTATTCCTGTTGATGACTAGAAATGTATTCCTTTAGAAATGTCCATTAAGAGAACCATGATTCAGAGCATTTTTGGATTCTGGTGTGTTTTTGTGTGTGTGTGTGTGTGTGGTGCTGGCATGTTCTTATGTACAGTGTACCCGCTTGTCTACTGCTAATTTTTCCTTGATAGATTCTTTGTTCCTCCGTTCTTGCCTAGTCACATTGCTCCTTTATTGGAAATACAATTTTGGGTAGAAAAGGCAGAGACCCTGTGGACTTCAGAGTAGATTCCATGGAACAACTGGGAGCTGACTCTTGTGATTCTGAAAGTAGGAAAAACAGAACCCATATATTTGCTTCTTCGTAAACAGCCATTGACTGCCTACCTAATATGGCTCAGGTGATATGACTATGTAGTTCAACACCTGAAATACCAAATAATAGTGATGCACCCAGTTGGTTGAAAAATAAAAGAAAATGGGTACCTATTCAGTACCTTGTATCTTCCCTGAGATTGCTGTGTTTCGGCATATTTAATAAAAGATACTGTAACAAGTTTGTTCACCTTTTTTACTGACAGGGAACACTTCTATTATTTGACATTTTTTTTGAGTTGACTGAAAGAAAGTCATATAGTGACTGGGATTTAAGAATCATTGTCTTTATGTTCAAGTACATCTGATGAAGCACTTAATTTCTTTTTCTCTTGAAATTTATCTAAATGAGTTTCAAGAAAAGTTATTCTTAAAAGTCAAAACTTCTTCATTATTTTTCATTTCCCTTGAAAGAAACTACTTGAGTGAACCTGGGGGTATTGTTTATTATGCACTGAAAAGTTGGCATACATTCTGAAATTGTTGAGTACTGTGCGTTACCATAGAGCTCCATACCCATGGGTTCCGCATCTGTGGATTCAACCAACCATGGATCAAAGATATTTGAAAAAAAATTCCAGATATTTCCAACAAGCAAAATTTGAATTTGCCACACACTAGGCACTATGCTGAATTCACCCAAATGAAGTGGTGTGTAGGTATACCCCTGCTATAGCCTATAGCAAATACAGGTTATGTGCAAATACTACACCATTTTATATAAGGGAATTGACCCTCAGGTTTGGTTGTCTGCAGGGGTCCTGGACCCAAACCCATGTGGGTACCAAGGGATGACTGGTTAATTTTTCATAATCATTAAAATATCCTTTTATTTTTTTTGATATTATCTTAGCAGTTGAGTGAAAATTGTAGGTTGTCAACTTCTTTAAATCGTAGAATGTTGAACGCAGCTTTTAGATACAAATACAGCAGTATTAGGGACTATTTGTCCCCTGTTGCTCTTGGTTCCTTTATAGTAGGTGTGCCTGGTCTGTTCCAGCCTCAGGAAAGGGAAGCTAGGAACCTTGCTCAGGCAGTGAGTGTCCTGTGGGGTCACCAGGTATGCTGGCTGGACACACGTGCAGATCTGGAGTCCTTGTTGCTCAAGGAGTTATGGATACCATGCTATTCCGATGATACCATGCTGTTCTGACACTGCCTGCACTCCTTTTTACTTTAATTTGTTGTTCTCTGCCTCCTTCCCCCACACCACACCATTTAAAAAGTGATGTGATGTAAAATCACATGGCAAAAACATAGTATTTTAAATAAAAGGGTTTTAAACAAAAGATAAAAGATTTTCTTTCTGCCCCAGTCATTCCCTTTCCTACCCCCTGGAGTAAACTACAGCTTATTAATTAATGTTATAGCTGATTAAATTTTTTCCTAGTAGATTTAATTATAATTTAGAATAATACATTATGATATTTTTTCCAATTTATCATTATAAATAATTGTTTACTCCCTGTAATAAAATATCTATAGGAGATAGGAATTTGTCTCACTTCCTTTTATTTCTCTTTCCTTCTCTATCTTCTAGGTTTTGTTAGTGAAACTGTTATTTTTACCTAGTCAAATTTATATTCTTTTTGTGACTATTACGAAATCTGTGCTTTTTCAGTAGGTTATTTCTAAAAAATTAACCTATTATAAGTCATATATGCTGTATTATGATTATTTAAATATTATCTGCAGAAATAGAGTAATTGGACTTACAAAAAAGGAAAACTAATCCTTTGTCCCTGCTTGAAAATCAAAATTCATTACTGTTTTTTATATTTCTGTTGAACATTTTTTACTTTTCTTAGGTTCTACTCAGCTGCATTCATCTTGTATAAAATTCTTTTTTTGTATATTGCTTTGTCTTGTTCTGTTACTGTTGCCTCTGAGAACTTTTTTTAAATGAAATACATAGGAGGTAAATTTTTATACTTTGAAATGATTTTAATTTTGTTCACACATGATTGAAAGAAAAATTACTTGTTTGTTAGAAAATGGAAGGCATTCTTTAATTGTCTTCTAGCCTCCTGTTTTGTAGGAGAGGGTCAGATGCTATTCTCCTTCTCATTTCATTGTAAAGGGTGTCTTTCTTTTAGAAATGTTTAGGATTTTTCTCTTTTTACTTGATGTTCTAAATTTCACCAGTTGTCTAGAAAAATCATCAACGTCAAACTCTTTAGTCTTAGATAATGAGACAAGAGTGAAGTATTATTTAGTGCTTATCTGCATGAGGTTCTGGGTGACTCGTGATGCCAAGAGCTTTTGAAATTTATTTGTTCTCTAGGCATTTAAAATCACAGGCAGCTAACAGCTAGGACTGTGGGATAATATGCCAGTTAGGAGCACAGAATACACAAACAAAAGACTAGCAGAGATGTTCATGCTGTGAATGGCTTACTTCTTATACCCCTGCAGGAATGGAAAATACTGACATTTACAGGAGCGGCAGTGGAAGCTGGGCACTGTCAGCGAAGGCAGAACTGACTGTACAGTAATTCTAAGTTAGAGTTTAATAAGGCTTCCTCACTAGAGTGTTATCTTTTAAAAATTGAATCATGATGATGGTAATGATGGCTATGATAATAATATTTGGAGTTGTTTGGCTTTTACTGTGTGTCAAACACTGTACTAATCATTTCCCTTTTCATATTTAGTATTGATAAAATATTCTTTAGAGTTGCTGTTATTGTCTCTCTTTACAGATGAGGAATTGATGTTTTGTAAAATAAGTAGCACAGCCAGGATTTAAACTTAGGACTGTTGGAATGCAGAACTTGTTGCTTTTAATCTCTCTACACTGTGCTATCTACTAATGTAGAGCTGTTCCATGCAGTGGGAGGCTCGCGGCTAGTAAGCTAGTTTTTATTATTCTGCTTCTGTAGTTGAGTTCTATGCTTCTAGAGTTAATTGTATTATTTTCCTAAACCTGCTTCTGTCAGTTGTGTTTGCTACTGTTATTTATGTTAAGTAAACTAATGAATTGAGATATGTATGTGAAAGTAAAGTTGAATGTGTTGGGGAAACAAAACACATTGTTAAAAATAAATTCACTTTTTAATTTGTTGAAGATGAGACAACTAATAAGAACTAGGGGATATAAAGTAACTGAATGTGATTTGGCATTCGGATTGTTTTTCCTTTGGTCTTTAAGTTCCTACTTCACCTTAGAGAAACTGAAGCTTGCAGTTACAGGTAGTTTATTTGTGATTTGCCTTATGTGAGACTAGGAAGTTAAAACTCCACTCAGATGAAAAGACATTGGCTTTAAATCAGAAATGAGTGAATGAAGGAAGTATACACTTACACAATTTTGGTTAAAATAAATATACCTTTAAACTCACATGAATATTTCTGTTTTAACTCTGACCAGTTGACCAACTAAGAAGTCTTCTACTAAACTGTAGCACTGGTTCAGCAGATTTTGTCTTTAAAGGGACATGTAATAACATTGGAAGCTTTTCAGGCTGTGAGGTCTTGGTTGCAACTATTCAGCACTGCCCCCGTAGCCAGAAGACAGCCAATTCATGTGGCTGTGCTCCAGTAAAGCTTTGCTTAGAAACATAGGCTGTTGGCTGGATTTGGCTCCTGGGCCTGATCTTTGCCCAAGAATTATGATTCATCAAGTTTGGAGATGTTTTGAACATCTTTAGTGTTCTTAGTAACAGACTCTGAGCTTTCTCTGTGGTGAATGATTTTGTTCTGGGTTAGGTTAGGGATTTACCATGAGTGCAGACAGATCTGCTGGCTAGATCCAAAGTGATCTTAGGAGTTCTTTTACAGTCTGCTTCATGGTTTGAAGGATCATGCAGACACTTCATGGTACCTTAGGTTGTTGATCTGGCTTCAAAGTGTTTGAAAATCAGGTTGTTTTTTTCTGAGATCTATTGATAAACTGTCTGTCACCTGTGAGTAGATTGAAACCACTGTAATAGACTTCTGATCTAAATAGACTGCAGTTTTCACAGGCCATGAATATATACTATGAACTCAGAAGTAATACATTTTACTTGTTTATTCTGGCAGTTTTAGCATCCTACCTAATCATATACAAAGATGTGATAATTGGGTAACTGGTGTTCCCAATATAGTAGATCCTTGAGTCTTTAAGGATGGTAGCAACCTTTAGGTGTAGCCCACTTCTGTATAGCAAACCGATGATCAGAGATGTTAAGAGAACAGACTTAAATCACATGGGCCATTGATAACATACCAGGGAGCGATCATGACGATGCTGATTATCTCCCGCCCATCTTTTCTCTTTGTATGGTCAAATTTGTACAAAATTTGGATTTATATGCAGCCTTTCTGGTACTTACTTTGCAAGCGTGTGCCATAGATCAATTATTTAAAAGAACACAGTTATTTATGAGTATGGTATCTTTAATATTTTTTGTAGTGATGGTAAAGATGCCCCCAGAATAGTTTGATTCATTCCATTAAGCTTAGAAATAGCCTTTAATAGCTTTTAGCCTTACATCTTAGAACTACCATACTAATTTTTTTTGACAATAATGTAGCTTTTATTTATCCATAGTTTCTGAATACATCTTTTTAACATACTTTGATTAATTGACTGAAATGGCTTGAATTTATGTTTCTAAATGATGGTGACAGATTTCTCTAAAGACTGTACAGCTAATACATCTACTCTTTAGTCCCATAATTGTTATATATGTATTTTTAATTAGTAGCAAATTGTTATAAAACTGCAGTTGTAGCTTTTGAAAATATTTTTAATAAAACAAACATGTAATTTATATATTTTATGTTTAAAACCTTCTATATACTGTTTTCATTTTCATGCCTGCATTAACTTTTTTTAAAAAATTGAATTTGTTGACTTTAGAGAGAGAGAGAGAAACATTGATTTGTCATTCCACTTATTTATGCATTCATTGGTTGATTCCTATGTGTACCTTGACTGGAGATGGAACCCATGACCTTGGCATATCGAGATGATGCTCTAACCAACTGAGTTACCTGACTAGGACTTGCATTAACTCTTAATGCATAGTATGTAGAGTCATTGTAGCTATAAATAATAGAAGCAACAAAAAACATTTAGTTTTATGATAATTTTATAAGCACTAAAGCCCATTTTCAACTGAGAAACTAAAAGAAACTAAAGAAACTTATCATTCTTGCCTATTAATGAATTTAGATATGTTTCTTTTTCTTTTTCCCCAATATTTTATTTATTTTTAGAGAGGGGAAGGGAGGGAGAAAGAGAGGGAGAGAAACATCGATGTGTGTTTGCCTCTCTCATGCCCCCAACTGGGGACCTGGCCTACAACCCAGGAATTTGCCCTGACTGGGAATTGAACCAGTGACACTTCAGTTTGCAGGCTAACACTCAGTCCTCTAAGCCACACCAGCCAGGGCTATTTCTTTTTCTTTGAAGCTCAAAATATTCAAGTTCTGACCTACTTACTATTCCAGGTATTCTTTCCTCTTCATACCTGTGTCTGTCTTCAGCCTTAGATGGACTTCTGAGCCCCATATGATAGAGGAGCAGAACTTGCTTTACCTCCGCTTATCTCTTTTTCCCTCATGCCAAGGTACCTGCAGACCCAGAGTCTAGTGTTGTTCTTTTTCTTCTAAAATATTCTCCTTTTTTCCTTGTCTCCATAGTTTTATTTATTGAAGTAGAAAGTAGGGGCTAATGGAATGATAGGGCTGGAAAATTTTTCCATTTTCGTTGGAACTGCAAATTTGACTCAGCAGATATATATTACCTGCTTTGAATCTGGTGTGAGTTTATTTAGTCCTGGGAGGTCACTGGGCAATAAGCCACAGTCTCTACTTGGAAAGGCAGTCATAGATACTCCTTACTATAGTACACAGTGCTGCTAACAAAGCATTGTGAATCTTAGGGAACAGTTATTTAGCAGGGGAAGACTTCCTAGAAAAGAAGACATTTGGATTGTGCCTGGAAAGATAGCTAGACATTTGTGAGTGAGACAAAGAAGGTATGTTCTAGTTATTGTGAACACCTTGTGCAAGGGCGTGAAAGTCTGGGGATTGTTTGGGGATTCTCACATATCGGTATGACTAAAATAGAGGTGCTGTAAAGTGAATGTTATTTCTTCATGTCAGTTGAGTCTTCCATGTCATATGAACTTGGGACCTCTCCTTGATTTAATGGAAGCCACCTAAGGTTTTAAAACAGTGGATTAATGTGATTTTATTTCTGCTTTACTTATGAGCTGCAAACTTAGATGTCCTTAGGGACCAGGCAGGTAGCATATAGGTGAAGCAGGAAATAGTTAGGCCCACAGGACTGGTAAGGCCTGGACCAAAGCCTTTCACACACAGCTGTTTGGAAACACTGCCTGCCAAATCAAAGAGAGTAGTGATGAAATTCAATCCCAAGTTAGATCCCTGCTCAGAGCTGTCCCGGAAAGTTTTTTGGAAAGTTTTTTGGAGGATGTTATACAGGGTTTGGTATACAGTAGGTTAGTGGTGTTTGTTGAGTAAACACACCATTGGATTAAAGGGTGGGGTGTGTGTGTTGTGTGCAGATAATCACTAGGAGGCTCTTAAGATAAATCAAGCAAAAGGTGGTGGTGCTTGAGTTAGGACACAAAATGGAGACAGGAGAAAAACAGGTAAACAGGTGGATATGAAAAATACTGAAATAGTAGAATCATCAAGATTTGATCACCAGTTATATATGAAGAGAGGGATGAATTAAAGATGACTTTTGAATTTTCAGCTTTGATTGAGTGGATGGTGGTGATATGAATCAAAGAGAGAGAACATGGGACAAGGAGCACCTCTGGGAGAAGATGCTGACTTTGGGGGGTTGGGATGAGGAATTATTTAATTCTTTCTAATGCTAAGGCACTGTCTTAGCTACTCTTTTAGGGGTATTAGTTTTGGGACTTTACCTCTCATTCTTATTTTCATTCCTTCATTTTTTATTTTTTGGATGGAAATTGTTCCACTATCATATTTTTAAGGAAAATCTCACTCTTCTCTACAAGAATTCCCTGAACTTGTATCTGTGGCTGTGGCTATTTTTCAGACATAAAGCCTGTTTAGAGACCTTAATTTTTCTAATAAGGTAGTAGTCCTACACTGTTGATTGTCAAAGGTTATAGTTTTGCTCACTCTCAGTTTTTACTAGAGAATGTAATCTCTGTATGTTATTGCTTTTACTTTGACAAATTGCTTTATATATCTATATCGATATCTATGTCTATAGATCTGTAGGTCTATGTCTGTAGATCTATATATGTCATGTCACTTTGGCATTATCTCCTCAGCTGGTTTTAAAAGGCTCTATTAAGAAGCATATGGAATCCATGAATCCATTACTGTATTTTTTGTAAGGTGTCGACAAGGATGTTGTACCTTAGGAGATAAAGGTCACTGTCCCCTTATCAAGACTGTCAAAATTTTCTCTCAGAACTTAAAGCCAGAAAAAGGACTTTTTGTCTCTTTGCCCCCTGCCCCCACCTTGAGCTGTTGGTATGTTTTGATGATCTGGACACTGAACTGCACACGGCGACCATATATGCATTTGTGCTGGACTCGGAGAGTCACATTCACTATCGGATGGCTGTTGTAAAAAACCTGGTGTTATTCTGGTGTACCAAAAGAGATCTCTCACCTGTTCTTACTATTTTACTTATGCCTACTCCTTTTTTATTAAAATGTTTTCTCTATGATTGTGTTTATTTTATTAGATGTCACAGATCTTTTTAGTAATGGGATTTTATAATGCAAATAACAGTTCTGTTTTTTTAACTGACCTAGGGAGAATTGAGGGGAACAAACTCAGATTCAGTCACATATCCCAAGCGTATAACCTAAAGAATTTTTACAAAGTTAACATAGCTGTGTAATTACCTGCCAGAAGTAGAGCACTTTTAGTACTCCAGACCCTGTCCTGGAGTACGTGCCCTGTCCCAGTTATTATTGTGCCAAGGTGACCACTGTTCTGGCATTAGTCACTAAGTTTAAGGTTACCTGTTTTAAACTTTACATGAATGGAATCATGTGGTATGAACTTTTTTTAATCTGACTTTTTTGTCCAATATTTTGTTTTTGAAATTTAAGTGATACATTTTCATTGCTGTAATATTTCATTGTGTAATATCATACTTTATACATTTAATTCCTCATTGATAATTGTGTTGCTTCAATATTTTTTCCTACTGCAAATAATGCTGCAAGGATTGTGTATGCATTTCTGTTAGATACATATCTAGGACTTCCCAGATATAGAGTATATGTTCAGTTTTAGTAGATGATAGTTTTCCAAAGAGGTGGTATCAATTTCCCCTTCTTGCAGCATTGAATTGAGTGTTTCATTTGCTCCCCATTTTTGCCAGTATTTGTTGATGTCATTTTTAATTTTTTAAAAATGATTTTAGCTATTCTGATTGTTATGGTGTCTTATTTATAGTTTTAATTTGCATTTCCTGAATGCCTGTGGAGTGCCTATTTATATTTATTGGCCAATTGGATATCTCCTTTCTGAAGCATCTGTTCAGGCATTTTGCCCTTTATTTTTATTCTATTCTGTTGACCTGTCCATTTGTCTTTTATGTTGACACTGTCTTATTGCTGTAACTTTATAAGCTTTTTCCTGTTTTAGTATATGTCTGCCTGCCTTGCTCTTCAAGATGTTCTTGACTCTTTGTAGCCCGTTGAGTTTCCACATAAGTTTTAGAAGCAGTTTGTCAGATTTAATGAAAAAAAGTGCTGCTGGATTTTGATTAGAATTTCATTTATTCTAGGAAATCATTATGTGAGAACTGGTATCATAAGTATATTAAAAGTTTTAGTCTTTTACATGGTATATACCTTCATGTACTTGTCTTCTTTTAGCTCAGTTTTGTATTATATATTTTTATTAGATTTGTTCCCAGTTATTTTTTTATTGTCTAATTCCATGTTCTTAATATATAGAAATTTTATTTTTTGAAATTTTACTTTTCATCTATATTATATGTCTTATCTTTAAAACTTGGTATCAACTTCTCATTCTTAAATTCTTAGCTTTATTTGTAGATTCTTTAGTATTTGCTACCCTCACAGTCCTGTTGCTGTTAGTAATGACACTTACCTCTCTCTAATTCTTTTCCTTTCATTTATTTTAAAAGGTTTTAATTATTTTTAGACAGAGAGGAAGGAAAGAATAAAGAGAGGGAGAGAAGCACCAATATATGCTTGTCCCTCGCACGCCCCCTACTGGGGACCTGGCCTGCAACCCAGACATGTGCCCTGGTTGGGAATCGAACTGGTGACACTTTGGTTCACAGGCTCCTGCTCAATCTGCTGAGCCACACCAGCGTGGGCTCCTTTTATTTGTTTTTCTTGTCTTATAGAATCAGCAGCATAACTTACTGCTCATAGTGTTGGTTTGTGAATTTATTGATTGTTCAGCTAGCATGGATTTATTTAGCACTTAGTTTGTCTCTTTTAAAGATAGGCACATCTAACTCTCTGTTTTATTTAATAGTGAACTTAATTCAAAGCTGCAAGATACTTTAGAACAAATTGAGGTAAGAAGAATTACATCAGAAGTTAAATGACTTTCTTTTCATGGGTTTTTGAATAGCATAGATACATCTAATGTTTTGGCTTTTGTGTTATAACCAGTATTTCTAGATCACTATACTGTTTTTGTTGTTTTCATTTGGAATATCTGTGCATGGTCGATTAACATTGATCTATTTGTAAATGCAGTAATACTTTCTGAATTGTGGGATCTGAAAACAGTTTTTGAAAGTATCACTATATCCAGAAAGATCCCCCAACTTTTATTCATAGGTATATTCTCACGTAAATTATAGCCAGAATACTTACATGTTAGTTATTTTTTGATTATCAACTACTACATTTTAGTTTAGTGTGTTAATTTATTTAAGATAAATTATTGGCTAATGAAATCCCTCAATTCCTGACCTCCTCTATATTTCATACAATTCATGAAAATGTAAGAACTGGAAAGGAAAAGATACGTCATTGTTAGCATGAAGTCTTGCTTTTCCTCCTGCTTTTCTTCAGAGTTTATCTCTTTCTTTGGCAATCTTTTAAAGCAGGGTATTCATTTTTATAAATTTAATACAAATTGTTTGGTTTCTTATATTTTATTGTTGTTCTGATAAGAGTAGTTATAAAAATTGAGGCTGAACTTTCAGATTACCTATTTTGTGAAAGTAGTTTTTTATCATAATGCAGTTGTTTACTAATTGTAAGAATGGCTATTTGATAAACATAAAGATAAATACTTTGAAAATTCCTTGAGTAAATAATCATCTGAATATTTTAATGAGAACTTTCTTTTGAAAGCTCTGTGTGTATTCACTCTCAATATACAATATTTTCTGAATGTATGTAGAAAAATCATTACTTTAAAATGAAATCATTTCTATAAACAAAATTGTATTTAGACATAAAGTTAGGTATGTACTTTTAAGGTCAATTTAGTTTTGTTGAGAATTACTTTTCAGTGATTTCAATAGTATTGTTTTACTGTTTTTTTGAAAGTCCTACAAATTCAGTTCATATAATTGTAAGACATTAGTAGTTTGAAGAAACAGAGTTAAAGTAAAAAACTAAAATTTCTTTGGTAGTTAATATACTGATTTTGTGTCTCTTGAGACACTAGATATGCCTTTTTAGAAACATGTTAATAACATTTCAGTAAAACTTGATTATACTTGGTAACAGATGAGAATTTTAATTTGTTTATATTTTAATTTAAATTTGTTTTTGACTACTAAGTCCAGTGGTAGTAAAAGTGCATTTAGATATTAATTAAAAGTGAGAAACTAATCTTGATATTTTTCATTGCCTTTTAAACATCATTCCTTAACTGTCCCTTGCCTCTTTGACTTACTTAGGAACAGCTGGATGTAGCTCTTTCTAAAATATGCAAGAATTTTGACATTAACCATTATACCAAGGTTCAACAAGCTTATCGACTTCTTGGAAAAACACAGGTTAGTTTTGAAAGGTGGTTTGCTTTTTTAAAAATAAAAAATCTGCTAATATTCATGATTGCTTAAGTCTGAATATTATTAATGTATCCTTAAAGTTTCATTTAACAAAGTAAATTTTTAGCTGTATGCGTAGTGGTAACATGGTTGTTCACATAGGCTCAGAGGGTATGTTGTGCGATTAAAACAGTACAGATTTTGTTTTGAACTGTGAAGTGTTTGCCGAGTTTAATGTTTTCACAATTTTATGTAGGTTTTAAAACAAGTATATTATGAGTTAATTTAGTGGGAGAGGATATGTAGTCTCTTTTACTTCACCTTTTGGTCGTGATTGAGAACTTCTTAATGTGGAACTCCATGGTTCTTAGACGGGCCTGCGTGACTACCTCAGAGTGGTGTGTAAACTTCTCTGCCTTCTGTACCTTTGTCTGTAAAACAGGTACATCGCACTTACCAGAGTTTTCAAAGGGTTGTATTATCCCCAGAATGTCCTCAGTACTCCCTCAATGCCTGGCTTTACTTACTTTTACTGCTCAGTGGCTTCCTTAAAGAACTTGAAAAAGCAACCAAGGTTTGAAAGTTAGTTAGTTGTACTTTCTGTGTGTACAGAATTGTACAGTATTGTAACATCTAAACATGGTAGATGTAAATGTTTCTTCCATTAAGTGGCCTCTTGTCTTAGAAAGAAATTTAAGATTTTACCAAATCACTTAAACTCTATTTACATTTTAAAATCTGAGTAAAGAAATTTTTTTAAAATGTATTTGATTGGCCCTGGCTGGCGTAGCTCAATGGATTTAGTGCAGGCTGCGGGCTGGGGCATCGCAGGTTCGATTCCCAGTCAGGGCACATGCCTGGGTTGCAGGCCACGGCCCCCAGCTACTGCACATTGATGTTTCTCTTTCTCTTTCTCTCTCTCTTTCTCCCTCCTTTCCCTCTCTAAAAATAAATAAATAAAATTTTTTAAAAAATCCAAGAACTAAAAAAAATGTATTTGATTGATTTTCATGTCCTAAACTCTACCTACCAAAAATACAAGAAAGAAGACACTTGGTAATTTTGAGGAACGTGTTAAAAGACTTTTGAAAATATAAGTATAACTTCTAGTTTTCCCCATGAGAAGAATCCTTTCACTCATTAAATATGTATTGGTACCTACATTGTGCACCTGGATGTAGGCCCCTCATGTATCTTATCTTACCTTCTAGTGAGGGAGACAGACGTTAAAGAAATAAGTGAGTATGATGTCAGGTGGTAACAAGTGCCCCGGAAAATATGTATCAGAGTGAGTGGATAGAGTGATGAGACGTCCTGATTTATATAAGATGGTTAGGAAAGGCTTCTCTGAGAAGGTGACCATTGAGAAGCATCCTGAACAATGTGAGGGAATGATGGCAGAGGGGATCCAAAGGTGACATTGTGTATGACATGTTTGAGAACAAATGCAGTGGGTACCAATGCTAAGTACAGACCAACAGAGTAGTATTCACAATTCAGATTTATCTTTAATTGCATGATGTTGTGATTATTTAATGGGTTGTTTGCAAATAATCAGCATTGCAATTATAATTCTGTGAATGATAGTGATTTTTGTGCTATGGCTATAATCCGTAAAAATTTTTTCCTATGTTTTTTAAGTATGTTGAAATATATTCCCTTTAATAACATGAAATTATGTTGTATGTTTTCTTTCCACAGACAGCAATGGATCAACTTCACATGCACTTCACTCAAGCCATTCATAATACTGTGTTTCAAGTTGTTCTTGGTTATGTGGAACTATGTGCAGGAAACACAGATACAAAATTCCAAAAACTGCAATATAAGGATCTCTGTACAGTATGTAGTAACTTAATTGCTGTTCATATGCTTCTCAGTTTTTAAATTCACATCTCATTTTTATTAGCAGCTGTTGTTTGAAGATGGTACTAAAATAGAAACAAATATGTTTGCCGAAAGATGTTTTTCTCCCATATTCTTTTCCTTACATAGAGGAGCTGGAAGATTCAGTCACAATCATACAAATGGTACAGGTTGATGAGGTAGTACAAATTTGTGGATTCTAAATGGACTTTCTGCGCTCTCGTAGCTTCCTTCACCCTTCTTTCTCAGGCTCTTATTCTCTTCTGTGATTGCATCTGAGGTGCTTCTACGCAGTCATCTTTGCTGGGTTTTTATACACACCTTCAGTCTTTTTTGGGTGAATAAATGCTGTTTCTGTCAGCAACTGTTACCATTTTTTCATTTTTATTTTGAAAGAAACAGGTCTGTCGGCAAGGAGTGAGCCGAGTTGGGCCCTGTTTTAGAATGGGTCCTACTGCAGATTGATGTAGAGTGTGAGGAAAAGAGAATGATGAACACTGGGAGAATGGGGGTGTTACTTGCTTTTACAAGGAAGATTGGTCTGTAGTAGAAATTCATAAATTGATATCTATTAACATTCAAATGGAGTTGTTGAAGAGACAGTTGGATACTGGATATTTTGTTGAGGTAACTGGAGAAATATTTTTGCTTGAGCTACAACAAATATTCCAGAAGAATTTATGACAGATGAACCAGTAAGTTAATAATGACAGTGGATGATAGTTAATAGAGCTAAAAAATTCTTTAAAAAATCATTTGATAAATCAGGAGGTTTATTTTACAAATTTTATGATTAACTTTTAAGTGTGACATAGTTGCATAATTACATTTTTTTCTTTTTTTGTATGGTTTATTGTTTATGCTATTAAGTTGTCCCTATTTTTTTCCCTCTTCGCCCCCCTCCACCCAGCCCACCCTGGCTTCCATAGCTAATCCTTGCACCATTGTCTATGACCATGGGTCCTTCATATATGTTCTTTGATCCCTCTCACTTTCACTTTCTTTCAAACAGTCCACCCCCACAGCTCCCCTGTTAGTGCTGTCAGGCTATACCATGATTCTATGCGTCTGGTTCCATTTTGCTCAGTGATTTATTTTGTTCATTAGATTTCATTTATAAGTGAGATCATATGGTATTTGTCTTTTACCAGCTGTCTTATTTCACTTACTAACATGATAGTCTCTAGTTCCACCCATGCTGTCACAAAAGTTAGGAATTCCCTTTTTTCCTGCTGTGTGGTATTCCACCATGTAAATGTAGCACAGTTTTCTAATCCCACTCATCTACCACTGGAGACACAGGCTATTGTAAATAGTACTGCGATGAACATAGGGGTGCATAAATTATTTTGAATTGGTGTTTCAGGGATTCTTAGGGTATATTCCCAGCAGTGGAATCACTTGGTCAAAGGGCAGTTACATTTTTAATTTTTTGAGGAATTTCCATACTGTTTTCCACAGTGGTATACCAGTCTGCAATCCCACCAACAGTGCAGAAGGGTTCTCTTTTCTCCACATCCTCACCAGCCCTTGTTGTTTGTTGACTTATTAAAGATAGCTAATTTGGTAAATGTGAGATGATAGCTCCTTGTGGGTTTAATTTGTATCTCTCTGATGGCTAGTGATGTTGAACATTTTTTCATATGCCTGTGGTCCCTCTGTATGTCCTCCTTGGAGAAGTGTCTGTTCACGTCCTTTGCTCATTTTTTAATTGTATTGTTTCTCTTCCTGATATTAAGTTGTATGAGTTCTTTATATATTCTGGAGATTAAACCCTTGTCTGATGTATCGTTGGAAAATGTGTTCTCTGATACAGTCGATTCCTTTTTCATTTTGATAATTTTTTTTAGCCACGTGGAGGCTTTACAGTATGATGCAGTCCATTTGTTTATTTTTTCCTTTATGTCCCTTGACCTAGGAGATATATCGGCAAAAATATTGCTAGGTGGGACATCTGAAATTTTACTGCCTATGTTTTTTGCTAGGACTTTTGTGGTATCATTACTTATATTTAAAGTCTTTTTTCCATTTTTATTTTATTCTGGTGTTTAGTATAAGTTGGTGGTCTAGTTTCATTTTTGTTGCATGTATCCACCCAGTTCTCCCAGCACCATTTATTGAAGAGATTGTCTTTACTGCATTGTATGTTTGTGCCCATTTTGTCAAATTAAATGACCATAAAGACATTCATTTATTTCTGGGCTCTCTATTCTGTTCCAGTGATGTATGTGTCTATTCTTATGCCAGTACCAATGGAGTTTTTTGGTGGAGCCTATTGGGGTTTCTATGTACTCTACTGTGCCATCTGCAAATAATGACAGTTTTACTTCCTCCTTTCTAATTTAGATGTTATTTATTTCTTCTTCTTGTCTGATCACTGTGACTAGTAAGTACTTCTATTACTATGTTAAATAAGAGGGGTGAAAGCAGACAACCTTGTCTGGTCCCTGACCTTAAGGGTGATGCTTTGGTTTTTGCCCATTGAGTATGATATTGGCAGTAGGTTTCTCATGTATGTCCTTTATTATGTTGAGGTATGTTCCCTCTATTCCCACTTTGCTGAGTGTTTCTATCATAAATGGGTGCTGGATTTTATCAAATGCTTTTTCAGCCTGTTGATATGACTACGTGATTTTTGTCTTTAATTTTGCTTATATGATGTATTATGTTTATTGGTTTGTGAATAATGTACCATTCTTGCATCCCTGAATTAAATCCAACTTGATCATGGTGTATGATCTTTTTAATGTATTGCTGGATTCGCTTTGCTGATATTTTGTTGACGATATTAGCATATGTGTTCTTCAGATATATTGGCCTGTAATGTTCTTTCTTTGTTCTGTCTTTACCTGGTTTTGGAATTAGGATAATACTGGCCTTATAAAAAGAGTTTGGGAGTATTCCCTCTTCTTGAATTTTTTGGAATAGTTTGAGGATATGTGTTAATTCTTCTTTGAATGTTTGGTAAAATTCTCCTGTGAAGCTATCTGGGTCCAGGGCTTTTGTGTGCCAAGAGTTTTATGATTACTGCTTCAAATTAACTAGTTGTTACTGGTCTATTCAGGTTTTTTGCTTCTCCTTGATTCAGTTTGGAAGATTGATTGTTTTCTAGAAACTGAGTTATTTCACTCAGGTTGTCCAATTTCTTAGCATATAGTTTTTCATAGTAATTTCTTATAATCCTTTGTATTTCTGTGGTATCAGTTGTTACTTCTCTTTCATTTCTGATTTTACTTATTTGGCTCCTCTCTGTCTTTCTTGTTGAACCTGATTAAAAGGTTTGTCAGTTTTGTTTATCTTTTCAAAGAACCAGCTCCTTGATTAATTGATCCTTTGAGCTGTTTTTTTAGTCTCTTTGTCATTTAATTCTGCTCTGGTCTTGAGTATTTCCTTCCTTCTGCTCACTTTGGGCTTTGTTTGTTATTCTCTAGTTCTTTTAGATGTTGGTTTAGGTTGTTTTTTGAGATTTTTCTGTCTTTGTTAGGTAGTCCTGTAATCCTATGAACTTCCCTCTCAGAACTGCTTTCACTGTGTCTCGTAGATTTGGGATTGTTGTGTGTTCATTTCCATTTGTTTCCAGATACTTTTTGTTTCCTTCCATGTTCTCATTGTTAGCATATTCAATATTTAATAACATGTTGTTCAGCCTTCATGTATTTGAATGTTTTTGAGTTTTTCTTGAGATCGGTTTCCAGTTTGAAGCCATTGTGATCTGAGAAGATGCTTGATATAGTTTCAGT
This sequence comes from Phyllostomus discolor, assembly GCF_004126475.2. Taxonomy (NCBI): domain Eukaryota; kingdom Metazoa; phylum Chordata; class Mammalia; order Chiroptera; family Phyllostomidae; genus Phyllostomus; species Phyllostomus discolor. The sequence continues at coordinate 29,986,762 of NC_040912.2, read as the reverse complement.
TTTCTGAATTGTTAAGGCTTCATTTGTGTCCTGTTATGGTCTGTCTTTGAAAATAATCCATTTGCATTTAAGAAGAAGGTTTTTGCTTCTTTGCAATGAAATGTTCTGTGAATATAAATTAAGTCCATTTGATCTAGGGTGTCATTTACTGCCACAATATCTTTGTTGATTTTTTTTGGGGGGGAAGGTCTATCCATTATTGACAGTGGGGTGTTAAAATCCCCTACAATGGCTGTGTTGATGCCAATCTCTTAAAGTCCTCTAATATTTTTTCATATATTTAGATGCTCCTATGTTGGGCACAGATATATTTGCAAGGGTTGTATCCTCTTGTCTGACTACTCCCTTAATTATTATGCAGTGACCTTTATCACTTGTCATGGCCTTTGTTTTGAAGTCTATTTTGTCTGATATAAGTATTGCTACCCCAGTTTTTTTTTCATGTCCATTTGCATGGGATATTTTTCCCCCATCCTTTTACTTTCAGTCTGTATAGATCTTTTGTTATCGGGTGAGTCTTTTGTATTCAGCATATATGCACGTTGTGTTTTATTATCCATTCAGCTACTCTGTCTTTTGATGGGAGCATTTGCTTCATTTACATTTAAGGTTATTATTGATAGGTACTTATTCATTGGCATTTTTTCTCCTTTGTGCTTGTGTTCAACTCTCTCTCAATTCAATATTCTTCTTAAAGTAGCTCCTTTAGCATTTCTTGCGGTGTTGGTTTGGTGGAGATGTACTCTTTTATCCTTTTTTTCTTTTAAATCTGGGAGGCTCTTTATTTCTTCTTGCATTTTAAATGAGAGCCTTGCTGGATAGAGTATTCTTGGTTGCAGGTCCTTGCTTTTCATTACTTAGAATATTTTGCAACAGTCCCTTCTGGCTTATAGTGTTTCTGTTGAGACATCAGCTGATAGCCTTATTGGACCTCCCTTGTTTTTACTAGATTTTCTCCCTTGCTGCCTTTAAGGTTCTCTTTGTCTTTAAATTTTGCCATTTTAATTATGATGTGTCTTGGAGCGGGCCTCTTTGGGTTCATCTTGATCAGGACCCTCTGTGCTTCCTGAACTTGCGTGACTTTCTTCTTCCCCAAGTTAGGGAAGTTTTCGGTCATTATTTTTTCAAACAGGTTTTTTAGCCCTTGCTCCCTTTCTTCTCCTCCTGGTATCCCTGTGATGTGAATATTGTTATGCTTCATGTTGTCCCAAAGCTCCTTTAAACTATCCTCAATTCTTTTTAGGACTTTTTTGTTTTGTTGCTCTGACTGGGTGTTTTTTTTTTTTTTTTCCTACTTTGTCTTCCAACTTGCTGGTTCAGTCCTGTGCTTCAGATAACATGCTTTTATTTCCTTCCAGTGTATTTATTTCAGATATTGCACTCTTCATTTCCCCCTGGTTCTTATTCATAGTTTCTATGGCCTTTATCATGCTGATGTAGTTTCCACTAAATTCCTTGTAGTTCTCACTAAGCTCCTTGAGCATCCTTCTAACATTACTTTAAATTCTATGTCTGATAAATTGTTTGCTTTGATTTCATTTAGCTCTTTTTCTGGAGATTACTCCATATTTTGTTTGGGGGTTGTTTCTGTGTCTCCCGTTTTAGTTGTCTCTTTGTTAGTTTCATTGCATTAGATTGATTTACTTTGACTCTCTATCTTGTGGATTGGCCAAATGAGGTGGGAATCCTGTGGGACCCAGTGGTGCAGACTCCTTGATCTCCTGATCTGGATGCTCTAGGAATGCCCTTTGTGTGGGTTATGTGGACTCACCTGTTGTATTTGGTTGTTTTTGGCCTGTTCATTGGTGGGAACTTCCCTGTGGCTGGCTGGCTAAGAGGCTCAACCCCTACTCTGTCTTGAATGCTGTTATGTAGGTGCTAGCAAAACAAAGCAAAGTAACACAAAAGCTACACCAAGACAAGCAAACTCCCTGCCCCAACCACAACAGCAATATCAGCTACAAAAGAGCAAAGAATGATAAAAGCAGAAAGAGAAATAGAATTGTAGAGAAAGGGGAAAAGAAAAAAGAATGTGGGAAGATCAAAAGAAAGAAAAGTGATTATCATAGGAGAAAAGGGAAGAGGACTAATATTAGTGATGAATTAAAAGAGGAAAACAGGGAGAAGGAACACAGAGAAAAAATAACTAATAATAAAAGGTAAGAGAAAGGAATAATGACTAATCAAAGGAAGAGTAAAATAAGAGGTAGAAAAGAAAAAATAGAACACTAAAAAGATAAGAAAAATATAGATAAAAATAATAAAAGGCTATGAAAAAGCAAAAATAGTGAAAAAGATTTGTCTCATCAGAGTTCGGTTCTTGCCTTCTGATTTCTTCCTTTGAGTGTGGCTCTGACGTCTGAGTTTCGTGTAGGCCAAGGTCAGATGCTACCCAGGTCTGGCCTTCGGCAGCTTTTTTGAAGCCACGGTTGATGCACAGCTTGTGACTGATTCCTCTGGGCTTTGCTGCTCCCAGGATAGGCCAAGCTCTTCTGCAAAGCTGGCCTTCATCAACACTGGATCCAGGGGTGTGTCAGCAAATGTCTTGTGTCACCACAGGATCCTCCTCTGCCTCTCTCTTTCTGCCAGCCTGTTGTCAATCTTAGACTAGTTGCAGACCTGACTATTTCTGGGAGAGCTTCTGGTAGAAACAGGAGGGGTGAAACTTGGATCTCCCATAGCAGGTGCCTTTCAAACTTCAGGAGAAGATGGTGGGTGTGTTCCTCCTTCCCTGAGCCACTAGTCTGCGCCTGCCCAGAATTTTTCCCCTGTACGTGGCAGGGCAGTGCTCTAGTAGGCCTCCAGAGCCAGCTTTTGGGTCTGCCAGATGCCAACAGGGTGTTTCTGTGGCTCTCCCGTGAGGGGAAGTGCCAGTCTGTCTCCCAGGAAAGTGAATGAGTTGGCTGTACCTTGTAGGAGGTCTGTGACACCTCGACTCTCTTTGTGTTTCTGTCTTTTCAGCAGGGGTTATGATGTAGGATCAGAGTAAAGAAAGAAAAAGCAAACAAACCAAAAAACCCAAAACCTCCACCAAGACAGAGCCAAACTGAAAGTAGAACAAAAAAGGTTCGGGGGGAATGAACAGGATTCCAGTGGGTGGGGGAGGCAGTATTGTACAGGGCAAGGTAACTGATTCTCCCCTGGGAGGGGCTAGCTCTTCTCAAGAGATGGCTGCTGTGGAATCGGGTATGCCTGCCCTGAAAACCCCAAAAATCCCACAGCTAAAAGTATCTTTTAATATTAAAATAAACATTTTAAACAAATTAGGCTTTTATCTTTCAATCTTTTTCACTTTGGTTAAATATGGTGTATATTTGTATATGTATATAGTACATTTTATTACCACTAAACTTTTATATGCTTTTAAAAAGTCAAAGGCACATTTTTGTTCATGCTTCCCAAGAAAGTACACTGTGCATTTATATAGTATAAAGCTGAAAGTTAGGTTATAAATTTTTATGAACATTTGTGCTTAAGGTGTTTATCATGGTGTTATTAGGTTTTTTTTGGAATTCCTTTCACTTTTTCCTAAAAGTTTACTGTAAAATAGCCTTATCTTGATTTCATCTTGAGTAAATGCTTATTAAAATTACTATCAAGAAAGATCTAGTACTTCTTTATAAAATTATCAATTTATGTATGACATAGTAGGGGAAGTGGGTGTGTGTGTGTAATTAAGGAAATGATTGATCAATGTATTAGAGCTTATTCATAGACCACCTGCCCCCAGAACAGCAGGTACATATCAATATATTATTATTCATCCAGCACAGTTGTAGTCTGGTTTATATTCAAGCTGTTTGAAGTAGTTTCAGTTTGAAGTGGGGAGAATAGTGGCAAATGTTAATGATGGCTTCATGGGGGAATTTCTTTTGAGGAAAGGACTTAACAGAATTAGGTTTGGCACATTCTTTATTTTGAAAGAACAGACTTAGAGTAGCTGAATAATGAGATGAAGAATGTGATGCATTTTAAGGTGGCCCATTGTCTTTGGCACTCTCTCGATAAAAATTTATGGAAGCTCAGAAATTATCCCCGGTGTCTAATGAGTATTTAAGTCAGTGCTACTACAGGCAGACAGGGATGAGGACATCTCTTTGAAACCAAATTCAGTTTTAAGTTATTTTATAATATTGAATCATATTTTACATGTTTAAACCAGGTAAGGTTGGGAAGAAATTATTTCACATCATATTTATTTAATTAGTTTGATGAAAAGATCTGAACTTCTAATAATTGAGTTCTATAAATGAAGGTGATTAGCTCAGGAGAGGAAGAATGGAGGAAAGCCTTAGAAATCTTAGTAAATAAGCTGATAAAAGTAAATATAAATATATTTTCCTGATGAGAAGACATATCCAGGATCTAGAAATGGCACAACTCAGGCCAGGGAGATAATTCATGAAAGAGCCTTGTATTAGAATGTAAGTTTCTTAATTTTTAACATATGGCAATTAGGAGTCACTTTAGTCCTGATTGGAAGGAATTGATAATAATTATTGAGGATGTACTACTAGTGTGAGAGTGAGTGTGGCAATGGAGTGTCAGGTAAGAAAGGAGCAGCAGAGACCTTAGGGAATATGTATGGAGCAGCGATTTTCAGCCTTTTTTATCTCATGGCACACATAAACTAATTACTAAAATTCTGTGGCACAAAAAAATTTTTTTTTGCCAGTCTGACAAAAAAAATACATGTAATTTTGATTCATTCACAGCAGACAGCTATTGTTGAGTTGGTTATTGTTATTTTGTTTTATTTGACAGTCTAAGGGAAAAGAAGTCAGAGCCCTGGACTAAATAGGTCAGTTATTGCATGTTTTAAAAATTCTTGCAGCACACTGATTGAAATTGCTGGTTTGGGGTGTTGACTGGTAGATTTGGGAAATGAGAAGAAACAGCTAAGGCATTTGGGTAGTTGGTTTTCTCTGTACAGGAGTAGCAATATGTTGAAGGAGGCCCTTAATTATAGGTAGAGTTTAAATATAGCATTTAAAAATGAAATGAATGACATTGTACACTGATCAGAATTGAGAGAGGGATGGAGTTCCTTTAAATGGTGAGAGATTGGAAAAGAAAAGAGATAATCATCTGCTTGCTTCTATTCATATTATAATTTTAAACCATTAACATATATCAATCTGTTACTAAATGGGCTAGAATGAAATTGAACCATTTTTTAAATATCCTTTTATAAAGAAGTCTGAGGCAAAATTTGTTTACTGTGGTAAGCTGAGAACTTCAAAATTCTTAAGGCCAGCAGCATCCTGCCCCGTTACGAATTTCTGACATTGTGTCCTGTCACCATTACTGAGTTTAAAAATGTAGTTGGCTTTGAGGTTTTTGAAGTCTTTTTGCAGTTCAATATCCTTATTTTTCTTTCTTCACCAAACACTGTTTTCTAAACAATTTAGTTGGTAGCATAGTTTTCCTTTTTATAGTTTATCTTTCAGTCTGGTTTTCCTGTTTTTCATGAATGTATTGGCTTACTGTTTTTAGATTAGTAATTCAAGTTCTTTTAAAAAAATGAGTACATTATTTTGAAGGACAAAGAGACGACTAAGCAGCAAAATTTTCAAATGAGAATTAAACCTCATTCATTTCTGGAAAAGGCCAGTGAAAAGAGGTGTAGTAGTCATTTTATGTACTTTAAAAAGTTAGTATTGTTTGTGATTGCATTTCCATTTCCATGTACTTTATGTGTTTACCCCAGTTTATGAGAGATTTAAAGATACCAAGTAGTATCTTGTAGAGAAACTCTAAGTATGTTATTAGAAAGTTTATGAAGTATGCATCAGTGAAAAAATTGTTTTTACAAATATTTTTTTGCAGCCTGATGGATTTTCCTGGGTAGCTTATTTCAAGATATTAATTAGGGTGTTATTGATTAATATTTTGATAACAAAGCTGGCTAAGCTGGCTGAACTTTTCCCAGCCATTCTTTTTTGTTGTTTTTTTAAAAATTTGTTGTACTTTTCCCACTACCATTGAGCCCCCTTATACCTCCTCCCCTTGTAATCATCACACTGTTGTCCATGTCTATGAGTCCTTTTTCCTTTTTGCTTGATCCCTCTGCTCCTTAACACCCTCCCCACCCCTCCCACCCAGAGTTGTTAGCCTGCTCTCTATCCATAAGTCTGTCTCTGTCTTCCTTGTTAATTCAGTTTGTTCATTAGATTTCACATATGAATGAAAGCATGTGGTATTTGTCTTTCTCTGGCTTATTTCACTTAGCATAATGTTCTCCATGTCCATCATGCTGTTGCAAAGGGTAAAATTTTCTTCTTCTTTTTTTTTTCAGCTAAGTAGTATTTCATTGTATAAATATCCTACAGTTGTTTTATCTACTCATCTACTGACGGACACTTGGGCTGCTTCCATTTCTTAGTGATTGTAAATAGTACTGCAATAAACATAGGGGTGCTTTTTGTTCTGTTGAACTAGTGTTTTGGGTTTCTTCTAATATATTCACAAAAGTGGGATCCCTTCTGGGTCAAAAGACAGATCCATTTTTAATTTTTTGAGACATCTCCAAACTGCTTTCCACAGTGGTTGCACCAATCTGCATTCCCACCAGCAGTGCAAAAGGTTCTCCTTTTGTCCACATCCTCCCCAGCACTTGTTTGCTGATTTATTGATGATAGCCATTCCAACAGGTGTGATGTGATATCTCATTGTGGTTTTAATTTGCATTTTTCCGATGGTTAGTGATGTTGAACATTTTTTCATATACCTACTGGCCATCTGTATGTCCTCTTTTAAGAAGTATCTATTCAGGTCCTTTGCCCGTTTTTTAATTGTTTTTTTTTTTTTTTTGGTATTGAGTTTTGTGAGTTCTTTCTGAATTTTGGATATTAATCCCTTATCAGATCCATTGGCAAATAAGTTCTCCCATTCCATGGGTTGTCTTTTTATTTTGTTGATGTTTTCCTTTGCTGTCCAAAAATTTTTTTAGTTTGATGTAGTCCCATTTGTTTTTCTTTTATTTTCCTTGCCTTAGGAGATATATCAGAAAAAATACTGCTTTGAGCAATGTCTAAGGTTTTACTGTCCATGTTTTCTTCTAGGACATTTATGGTTTCAGGTCTAATATTTAAGTCTTTAATCCATTTTTAGTTTATTCTTCTGTGTGGTGTTAGAAGGTAGTCTAGTTTCATTTTTCTGCACGTATCTGTCCAGTTTTTCTAACACCATTCATTGAATAACCTGTCTTTAGTCCATTTTATATGCTTGCTTCCTCTGTCAAATATTAATTGATACAAAGGTATAGGTTTATTTCTGGACTCTATTCTGTTCCATTGGTCTATGTGTCTGTTTTTATGCCCAAATCATGCTGATTTGATTACTGTGGCTTTGTAGTATGGTTCAAGATTAGGTAGTGTGATTCCTCCAACTATTCTTGTTTCTCAGAATCTCTGGTGCTATGCAGGGCCTAGTATGGTTCCATATGTGTATTTTTGAAATAATTTGTTCTAGTTCTGTGAAATATACCATTGGAATCTTGATAGAAATTGCATTGAATCTATAGATTGCTTTGAGTTAATGAGCTTTTTTAAAAACGATTTTATTGTTGTTCTGTTACAGTTGTCTGCATTTTTCCCCCACCACTCCCTCACACCCCAGCCAAACCCACCTCCCTCCCTTGCTTCCACCCGTGCCCCTTGGTTTTGTCCATGTGTCCTTTATAGTAGTTCCTGGGTTATGAACTTTTTAATGATGTTAATTCTTCCTAGCCATGAACACAGTATGTGCTTCCATTTATTTGTATCTTCAATTTCTTAAGTATCTCTAAAATTTTCTGAGTACAAGTCTTTTATATTCTTAGTTAGATTTATTCCTAGGTATTTTATTTTTTTTTTGAATTGTGAATGGGATTATTTTCTTAATTTCCCTTTTTGTTAGTTCATTAATGGCATATAACAATACAGCTGATTCTGAATATTGATTAAGAAATTTGCTAAATTTATCAGTTCTGGTAGTTTCTTGGTGGACTCTTTGGGGTTCTCTATGTGTAGTATCTTCTCATCTGCAAATAAAGGCAATTTTACTTCTTTCTTTCCAACGTGGATGCCTTTTATTTCTTCTTCCTGACAGCCATTTTTCAATTATTCTTTTCCAGATGATCTTAATGGATTTGAGTGCTATATTTGAAATGAACTTGATAATGTAATGTTTTAAGGAAAAATGTGGGGTTTCTTTTGAATAAACTCTCTGAAATCATTTCAATAGTTGTTTTCTCATAGTCTGGCACATTGGAGGTGTTGAGTAAATGTTTCTTGAGTAAATCAGATTGTCCTCTGTCTCTAACTGGTATGGTGTTAACACATTGCAAGTTTGAGTAAGCGGGAGGGGAAGAAACCAGCACGGAGCACCTTCTCTGTGTCGTGTACAGTTGTTTCACATGCATGCGTGATGGGAAGACAGACTAAAGCCTAAACTTGTGTTCCATTCTTCTAGGCTTTTAAATTTTCATTTTTGTAAATGATATCTTGATATTAAATTATAATTCAGTGTCAGTTTTTTGAAGGCCAGTAAATATCTTTACCAAGATCTCTGTTGAAGATTATAGTTTTTTTGTGTGTTCATATAGGAAACTAAAGACAGATTCCTTTTTTGAATGAAAAACATGTTTCTGTTTCTAAATTCTCAGGGTACTTTCTGTTGTGAAGAATGAATGTGTTTTCTCTTATCAGATACTGTGATAGTATAGATGCTCTTTACTATAGGTGGAAAGCTGCCAGGAAGTTCAGAGTTAAATTTAATGTTTATGTGTAGTAACCATCTTGCTTTGGGTTTTCCATAGAATTTACCACCTCTTTGTCCTTTTTCTGTTTTCTGACTTCTTAAACTAGTTTGTTATTTATTTGTTTTTTCATTACTCACATTCTTTATAGGGTTAGACAGATAATAGGTTATATAAGTAGTAGTTCTCACTAAGCAATCATTAATTAATGTTTACTGTTAAAAATATACATATTTCAAATATACAGCTAAAACATTAAATGTAGGAAACTACAGATAATCAAAAAGAAGAAAATAAAATTAATATTTTTACATGCAGAGCTGGATTTTCTAATGTGTACATACACAAATAGCCTTTAAAAGTAGGATTATGCTGTATATAGTTTTACAACATTTTCCCCACTTGTTATAATTATAAGCAATTTTTTTCAGTAAGTATACTATCTACATAGCTTTTAATAGCTTGACAGTATTTCAAAGAGAGGGATTCTGTGGACTCATTAAGTAATTTCTTATTCTTAGATATTTGTGTTATTTCCTGCTTTTCTCATTCTGAATAACACTGTGGAAAGTATTCTTGAAGCTTAATCTTTGCATACATCTTTTACTATTTCTTTAGGATAAATGACAAGAAATAAAATTGCATTGCCAAAGGCTTTGCATTTTGAAGGCTTTGCTTCATATTTCCAAAATTCCACTCTAGAAAGTATGTTTCTTTTTTCTTCTTTTTAATAAGAAATGTGGATTTTATTTTGAGTGTGCTTGGGAGCCATTGGAGTTGTGTGTGTTTTTTTTTTTTTTTTAAAGATTGTATTTATTTTTAGAGAGAGGGGAAGGGAAGGAGAAAGAGAGGGAGAGAAACATTGATGTGGGAGAGATACAGTGATCAGTTTCCTCTCACATGTCCCCCCAACTGGGGACCTGGCCTGCAGCCCAGGCATGTACCCTGACTGGGAATCGAACTGGGAACCCTTTGGTTCAAAGACCAGCTCTCAGTCTACTAAGCTACACCAGCAAGGGTGAAAGTGTGTTTTAATAAATGCCTCTTTGGCCATGTCCACTGTTATCTGTTTCCTGGTAAACGTGAATGATGATTATTTTGTGTTCAGATCCCAGAAAGTAGCATATCAAGAATAATCTGTATATCATTCAGGCATATGTAAGATGTGAAGGCAATTCAACTGAGACATTTCATTAGTTGTTGAGGATAATTTGGTTGGATAGGTGAATGGGCCTTTGTTTCTTACTGGAAGCTATAAATTTGAACATTTGGTCAAAGAGAGAAACCTTTTTAATTAAAGGAATAATATTTACTTGAGTGCTTTACTAGGTGAATTTTAGAATACTAAGAATTCAGCTGTCAGATTTCTTATCACATATATGTAGCACCCGCCTAATTTTCTTATATATGAATTATACATTAAATTCTAAATATTTAAGGAATATTAAAAGTCGGTTTTTATAATTTTTAATATTTAAGACTTAATGATCAAAAAATAAGTAAGGGAAGTTTATCTGTCTCTTCATTTTTTCCTTCCATTTACTTTTTGGATTGTGAAGAACTTTAAGGGTCTTAAATTTTATTCTACTGCAGACTCATAAGCTAGCCTCTTACCATTTCACAAAAGCTGGTAGAGACACAAGACTCCGTGTTCTAAGCACGGTGACTCGCTAAGTTAAACCACTCTCTTTGTCATTATTCAGCTTTTATTAATCAAGTGATCAGTTCAGCTCAGCAAGAATAAATAAGGCTTTAAAGAGTTTATAACTTAGAAAGATCACATTAATTATGATGAGAGGTAGAATAAGAAAAGGTTAAATAACGTAAAGTGTTAGCAGTATCAACACAGTGCTTTAAGGAATCTAAGGAAGTGAAAACTATTTTATTAAGAGGAGGCTGTAACTTTTGAGTTTGGTCTTGGATCGCAACAAGCACAGTGCAGGGGTAGAGAGGAAATACCACGAACAATGGCATGCAAGAAACACAGCCTAGGGCAGGTGAAAGGAACAGTAAGTTGTCTAACAGTAGGTTTTAACTGATACTCAGTATCGTGGTTTGGAGGTTTCTAGTATATTCTGGCACTAATGAGTGCCCCTGGAGTGTATGCTAAGGGCTGTAGTTACCTGGGTAACCAGCATTCCCTCTCTTGGCTGGAAGTAGAGGGGGTTTCTAGTCATTTGAAACTGTCTCAGGGATGGCAAGGCCCAAGTTTAAGAACCCTTAAATCTATCAATTTAATTTAGACTGCTGAGTGACTTTGGTGTGTGTGGGTAGGATTGGGGTAGATGTGAAACCAGTTTTTACAATGTGGCACACAGTGTCCAGCGGAAACAGAACTAATTTATTGGTAAAAAGCCATTCTTGAAACTTGCCAAGAAACCTGATTCTTAATTTGACAGAGTTTTTACACTTAAATACTGCCCTCTTTTGGTGATAATCTCAGCATGGGGGTTCATACATAGAATCTTATCACTTGAAACTTTGAAGGTAAATTATGTATTCTGATTGTACATGCTTTGCTTGTTTTATAGTGATAAGCTGTCTCTTTCATGAAGGCCATTTTAACAGCAATTAGAAAAACCTGAGAATGAAACTAAAGAAGGCCCTTCTGAGATTGACTTCGTTCCAAGCTGGCACCATTGATATTAGACATATTGCACATGTCCTCACGCATATAAACATATTTAGTATTAATGACAAAATGCCTGGGAAATGAGAATCATTATTTTTTTCACCTTCGTGTTTTATGTTTTAAATTCATGAATGAATCCAGTGTGGTACAAGGAAAGTTTAGCTACAGCATATGCATATATTTATCTATAGAGAATCAATAGTTTTTAAAATTTAAAAACCTAGGTTATTCGTTTTATTCCTTGGGGTTTAGATGCATGAAGTAATATGCTGGAGTCATACCAAGGAAGTCACAAAGCTGGGCCCCAAGCCCAAATGTGGGCCTTCCAGTCCACTGTACCTCACACTTCTCTGGTTTCCCATGGTTACAAAATACTTAAGATATTCGTATTTTGTACAGCTCAAACCTTAACAGAAGTAATTACAGATTGGAAAGGCTTTGTAATTTCCTGACCCAGCCACTTGGGCCAGAGACCAGCCTCCCTGGAGATGTTTTCAGTTTCTTAGGCTTTCTGACATTTTGACCTGCAGCATTTCTAGAATCTGCTCAGAGAAGCAGTAGTCCTCCAGGCAGGTCCTGGAGATGTGAGCTAGCAGCACTAACAGCAATCATTCTAGATCAGGGGTGTCAAACTCTTTTTCACCAGGGGCCAGCCACATCAGCCTTGTGGTTACCTTCAAATGGCCGAATGTAATTTCAGCTCCTTAACAGTTAAGGAGTAGTTACATTTATACAGTCCTAAAATTATTTTGGCCCTTTGAAGGCAACCATGAGGCTGATGTGGCCCCTGGTGAAAATGAGCTTGACGCCCCTGATCTAGATAGAGGCCTTGATAACTGTTGGTTGATTTTTACAGTCCACCTATCAGTTTGTGTATGAGGTGGGGGGAGGCAGAAGGCAGCACTGGGAGTTTTGGCTCTTTGTGAGGAAGTCAAAACATCTATTTTCTTTATGTTTGTCAGGGTGTAGGAGAGCTAAGTCAAAGTGAAACAAGAACAAAATGATACTTGAAGGATATTCCCAAGAATTTGTTTTGATGTTTTAATATAAAAATCATGTTCTTGAAATTTGTGTAGGTATTTGGTAGTAGAGATTTCTGATAGGTATAAAAGTAAATTAGTAAGAAAAGACTAAATCTAACTCCTTTTTTTCATATTTACTAAACTGTGCACTTGAACAACTTTCAAAAGATGGCCTTTCTTTATTACGCGATTCAGATTTGGAAGGGCTGTTTATATTCATTTCTGGGTTTACACAGTTCTTTGAAAAGAACCTCTAGATTCTTGTTAAACTTATTTATAACTAAGGCTGAGATGTTACTGGTTATAATAAGCTAAATTTTATCGTTTTTATTTTGTCCAGGTAGGTTGATTGAGATGATTGTTAGTAGAAAATGAAGGTAAAAAAATATCACTCTTTGCTGATAGTGATGAGATGGGAAATCAGATTTTGTGAAAGTGTTCATAAAGATTTGAGTGAGGAGCCTATTTTCATGTTTGAATAGTGAAACATTGTTGTGTTGAGCTTTTTTTTGCATTATAATATCCAGATTTGTCAAACCTTTTCAAAGTCCTGCCCCATAGGATATTTCTTCTCTTTTATAATCACCATTTACTAGGCATGTACGTTATCTGTGTAGAGATTATGGATTTAAAATTGCAGTGTCTGTCAGAAGTAAGCTTGGCCTGAGTGTGTGTGGTAGGGTATGTGAATGTCTCGCACCAGGTGGGCAGCAATTTGAACATTTCACCTAAAATGTCATATGGTGTGCTTGAGTGTGATATTGTTATGTTGCAGAATTACATGGTTATGATTTTGTAATAAAAAGGGCATTATTTGTGCCATACCCTGTATATATTTTAGGTTACTTACAGTATTTCTTTTCCTTTTTTTAAAAAATTTATTTTTAGAGACAGGGGGAGGGAGGGAGAAAAAGAGGGAGAGAAACAGCCATGTGCAAGAGATAAATCCATTGGTTGCCTCTCACATCTCCACAACTGGGGACCTGGCCTGCAATTCAGGCATGTGCCCTGACTGGGGATCGAACCAGTGACTTTTGGGTTTGCAGGCCAACACTCAGTTTACTGAGCCACATCAGCCTGGGCATATTCCTTCTTTTTTGCATGTCTTTTGAGATGTTTGTGAAATATTGAGCTGTTAAAAAAAACTGTATTATTATTTTGTTTAAATTTTTCTAGGCCAAGGTTGAGGCCTAGTTAAGTAGAGGGCTTAGAGGCATCTGGCTAGAATTTAGTCAAGGACAGAATCTTTGTCAGCTTTCAAATTTTTACCAATTGGATAGGTAGATGAGAATTAGTGTCATAGCTTTAATTTACATTTGTCTTACTGCACTGAAGTTGAACATGTTTTCATATGTTTAAGTGCCTTTTAAATGTCTCTATTTATGGTGTGTTTGTGCCTTCTCCCCAAATTTCTGTGGCATCTGGTCTTTTCCTCTCAAACTTGTGTTTGTTATACTTGTGGAATATTATCCCTTTATTGAGATATATGTTGTGAATATCTTTTTAAGTTTGTCATTTGTCTTTTGATTTTGCTTATGGTATAGTTTTGCCATGCAAATTAATTTTTTTATTTTTATGTAGTAAAATTTATCAAATTTCAGTAAAATTTATCAAATTTTACTTTTATTACCTCTGAATTTTGAGTCATAATTAGAAAGTCTTTCCCTCTATGTTTTCTTCTTGGGTTAGCATCATTTTATTTTTACATTTAGATCTCATCTGTTTGGAGCTTGTTGTGTATGAGGTGATGAGTGGGTCTAATTTTGTTTCTGGCTAGCTGACTATTCAGTTGTCCCAGCACTATCTTCACCTAAGTGAAGTGAGGTCCTATCTTTATTGTGTACTATATTTTTATATGAGGTGGGGTCTATTTCTAGACTTTTTTTATTGGTATCTCAGTAAACTTACACATTATCTTAGGCAGAACTGATCTCTTGATGACATTGAGACATCACAATCAGGAATAATGAATATCTATTTTCAAGTCTACTTCATGTCTTTTAATTTTTTTCATAGAATTTTGGATCATTTCTTGTTAAGTTTATTCCTAAAAATTTCATATTTTTTGTTGTTACTGTAAATGGAGTTTTCTCATTCAGTATATCTTCTAAATGGTTATTTTTGTATATGCACACAATTGTTTTTTGCATGTTAACTTTATAACCTGCTGCCTTGCTGAATATTTTTATTGTTTGAGTTTATTTTATCATTGATTTTTCTAGGAGTTTTCAAGTATATTATTATATCATTTGCAGATAGAAATAATTGTATTTCTTCTTTTCCCATTCTTTGCTTCTAATTGTTTTCTTTAGTCTAAATACACTGGCTGGTACCCCCAGTACACTGGTAAATAGTAGTGGAGACAGATGGCATCCTTGTCTTGTTACAGACCACAGTGGACATGCCTCACCGAGTTTCCTCATTGAAGGAAATTTCTATCAATTTTTACTTTCTGATGAGTTTTTGTTAGGAATGGCTGTTGTCTTTTCTCAGAAGTTTTCTTTAGCATCTATTGGGATAATCATTTTGTTTTTCTCCTTAGGCTGATTAGTATGGTACATTATATTAATAGATTTTATAAGATTGAATTATCCTGCTTCTTGGCATAAAACCCACTTGGGGACTCTGATTCCAGAACTTAACAGCTCCTTTAATATACTACATCCTAGTTGAGATTCAGAGATTTTCTGTGCTTACACAAAAGTATAGTGAGTCATAGAAGTTAGTATTTTTATTAATTGCTAGATACATATTTTAGTTCATGAGTTTAGAGGAGGAAGTCATCATGGAGATTTAAAAAAAAAAAAACTTTGACAGGGCAAAGATCACTACCAGCTGTGATAGCCTGAGCATCACTCACGGTACACCTGCACTCTGCTATTCAGCTCTTTACAGTGGAGGGCATACACCAGAGTCGAAACCTTTCAGTGTTCTGTCAGCATGATCAATGTTGGGTTGATTACAGACTGAAGAAATGCTAGGAAATCTCTAGTGATGGAGCAAATGCTGTATTATAGATAGGAAGACTGCAAAATAGAATGCAGGTATCATTTTACCTGCAGGGAAAAAAGGCAGAATGACAATTGATAGCTTTACTAAAGAACAGAGGGGGAAAAATTCGAGTATTTACATTAGGGAGAAGATTTGGGACCACATGTTTCATAGGCATGTCATATAAACATCATTTTAAAATGTTATTGTTTGATAATTCTATATCCATGTCATTTAAGTATTTTAGAAATTGGCAAAGGTGTTTACTAAGTTACATAAGAGAAATGATAGAATTGTAAATCTGACCATTTTTTGAAGTTGTGACTCAGCTCCAAGGATGAATACAAAGTTATGTTTGCATGCTAAGAAGCATGTCTTTGAAAAAATACATTTGGGAAAGTTTACACTGTCATTTTTGAGAACACTTGTCAATTCAATAATTTTTGCAGATTCTTTAATTCTTTGATTATAATTTGATAAATAGTATGTGAACTGATACTCTTAATGAATATTAAAAGTTGAAATGAAGACTACTTGAAGAAAATTTTCTTGCCATTAAATTTTCTCTTTAGATATGTTAATGGAAGATTTTTTTCTTACTATTTTCAATTCTTGAATGAATTCGATTAATGACATAATGTTTTATTTTGATTAACTTTGTGTTAAACATAATAATTTGCAAGTTGGCTCTTCTCATTTCTTCAGCATGTTACACCAGACAGCTATATTCCATGCCTTGCTGACCTGTGCAAAGCCCTGTGGGAAGTTATGCTCAGCTACTATAGGACTATGGAATGGCATGAAAAACATGACAATGAAGATGTCACTTCTGCTTCTGGTAGGAAGTTACTTGGATTTTTGTTTTAATTGCATTGTAAATATGCCACATTTCTGGAGTAAGGTGGAAGAAAAGGAACAGCTATTCTTTTAGAATTTCAGGGACCATAAATTAATTGTTTAGCAAAGAAAGTGATTCAGCTACTGTACAAGCTCCATTACCTTTGGGGATTAACTGGGCCTAAGGTCTTCTAAATGACGGATAGTAGCAGTTTTCAGGAATACATGCCAGTAGTTATAGGACTGAATTTTTAAGAAATAGCTTACATATATGTACATATGTATCAAATTAGTTGAAAACAAGATAAGACACTGGTCTTTCTAACTTTACTATAAAATTAACACTAAATGTTCAGTTTTAAATGTATTTTGCTAATTTTCAAGTTGCACTAATAAAGCTAGATTCTAAGAATTAACAATTATACTGATACTTTTCTTCCTGAAAATATGGCAGGATTTAAAAATTTCATTAAAAATGATGTTTAAAATATTTGTCTTTGAATGAAAAATATAACTTTAAATTATTGTGCTATAGTCAGCTAATAACAACTCTTTGAGAAGTTATTTGCATAATTATGTGTCTTTAATGATTACCCTGAAGAATTGCTAAGGTTAAGTATTGAATAAACTTTAAAAATTAATAGAATATTTTATCAGTGTTTTTTTAAATCCTCATGCAAGAATATGTTCGTTGATTTTTAGAAAGAGAGGAAAAGAGACAAAGAGAGGGACAGAGAAACAGACAGACATTGAGCGACATTGATGTGAGAGAGACACACCTCTTGCAGGCTCCCCGAACAGGGGTTGAACCTGCAAAACTTTCGGTGTACAGGGCAGCACTCCAACTAACTGAACCACCCAGCCAGGGCTCAGCATTTTTTTAAAATCTGGGCAAAATAAATAGTGCACTAATTTTTTATATTATGCGCAATTTAATGTAAGTAGTCAATCAAGTTATTTTAGGAATTTCTAATTTCTGAGGTGTTTGATTTTTGTGGTGGGAGGGTGGAGGAACATAACTTTGGTCATATATAAAATGTAAGTCTAATATTTGTCTTGACTCATAAGAAGTTCATCCTTCTTATGAGTCAAGACAAAAGTTATTTTATCCTTTTAGAAATATTGTTGGAGAAGGGGGAGTAAAGGAAGGGAGGGGAAGAGAAAACAGAGAAAAGGAGTGGGTACTGAACAGGGTTCTACATCAGTCTGTTTTTACCCAATTTCTACACTCTCATGTCTGTGATGTCTGTCTCGGAGCAGTAAGCTTTGTAATCAGATACTTGGCTTCAAGTCTTGACTGCCGTTTAATAAGATGAGAGCATGAAGAAGTTACTTTATGTTCTCCAGGTCTCAGTTTGCTCCTTAAAGTGGTAAGCTAAAGAACAAAACGAACAAAAAGTCCCATAAGGTTACTTTAAAATTTAGGGAAAATGTAAAGTGATTATACTGGTGGTTGTTAAATATCATCAAAGGAAATGGATCAAGAAATAATGACGATGATGATGATGAAATGCACATAGTCCTTTTTTGTTTTTAATCAGTTTACTTAGGGACTTCCTGGGCTTGCTGGGATTCCAGTTTTCCACAGAGCATACCCTCTTTTGGCAGTCTTTGTTTTTTTCTGGATGTGGAAATTGTTAAGACATTTCAGCACCTCTTTCCCCTTTACTAATACTTTTTTAAAGGAGAGATGAAAGGAAAAGTTTGAAACAAAATTAACATATACTTAGATGTAAGATAAGCGTTTAGGAGACAATGTATGTATTTATCATGATGAAGCATGTATTTTGTTTTAGGCTAATAGTTTACACATACAGTCAAGCCTTGACCAACATGGGTTTGAACTGTGGGCCCACTTATGTATGAATTTTTTCAGTAAATGCATAAAGGACTGTAAATGCATTTTCTCTTTTTTATGATTTTATTAATAACAGTTTTTTTTCTTTATATAAGAATACTGTATATAATACATATAACATAAAAATTATGTGTTAATCAACTTTTTTGTTATTAGTAAGGCTTCTGGTCAACAGTAGGCTATTAGTAATTCAAACTTTGGGGGTCAAAAATTATATGTGGATTTTCAGTGCAAGGCTGGTAGCTTACCCCAACCCACACGTTTTTCAAGTGTCAACTATATTATGTATGTACGTACATGTATGTTTATATGTATGTATTTCCATTGGGGTATGGAGTCAAACTTAAACCTCTATGTAGAGTCTTATATACAATACTTAGTCCTTCTTGCTAAAATTTCTTGACCCTACTTTCTATACTTTAAGAATAATCAGGACTCTGATGAGTGCGGCAGTCAGCGGACAATATCTAGGACTCTAAAAAGTCATTTGTTCACCTGAAAATACAGGGTCCGGCAGAAGTAAGCCTTACTTGAGTGTGGTCGGTAGGGTACGTGAATGTCTCACACAAGGTGGACAGCAGTTTGAACACTTCACCTAAAATGTCATATGGTGTGCTTGAGTGTGATATTGTTGTGTTACAGAGGTACATGCTTATGATTTTGTAATAAAAGATTTTGTAATAAAAGGGGGCATTATTTGTGCTGGACCCTGTAATTCTTTCATGTTTACATTCAAGGAATAAAATTGTAGGAAAAATCATTTGAAAATTATTCTTCACAGAACTTCATAAAGTTCAGAGGGTCTCTGTAGTTCATCTGCTGTAGCTCTAGTAACACTATTGGTACCCTAACACTTTGCCATTTTAAAATAAAATTCTACAGCTGTAGCTGAGGCACGTTGCCCTGCACTTCTGGGTTCCTAATAGCCAGACTGTACAGATAATAAGGCTTGAACTGTAGGAGTGGTCAGAGGCACGTTAGGCAAGCATCTGGGAGGTGGCTATGCCAGGGCCTTTGGTGGTTACCAGTGGGCCACCCTGCTAACCTAAGGTGAGATACTATCCTCACAGGTTCGTTGTTCCACACAATTAATTCTCACATAGGTAGAATCTTTTAAATATAAATATGTATGTGTATTTTCAGTTGCTTTTAGGGAAAATATATTTTGAAGCAGATCATCCATCTTACCTATTGAACTGGTAAGATTCTGAATTGTTAGGTTATTTATCTGGAGCAGATAAAAAATTCTGAAAAATAGTGTTTGTGTCATTACGTCACTTCTTGAACAGCTCTGCAATCTGTAATCTTGTTAGCATGCAGATTGGTTGATGATGGGGTTAATGGGTCCTGCAGTGCACTGGTGGTCGGGAGCATGAGGGTCATGGAGAACCTGTGTCAGGGACACCCCTGCACAACTTGCAGTCCCACCTCCAATCCCACAAGAACTAAGTGGTCTTACGTGTAAGTACTTAATATTTCAGGTTCTAAGTTTCCTTATCTTAACAAATGGGTTTAATCCTAACAACCTATTTTTTGATGTAGTTTTGGTTGTATAAGTGTTGAACATATTTTTTATGTTTACATAGGCTAATAATGAGTCCAAATGAGTTTTTTATGAAAACAAAAATGTTATGAAGTAAATCAAAAAACATACGCCATCTTTTATTTTCAGAAGGAAGTAATATGATGAGTACTGAAGAAACCAATTTTGATCGTGGCTACATTAAAAAGAAATTAGAACATGGACTTACACGAATATGGCAGGTTTGGTTTTTAAAAAAAATTTCTTTTAAACAAATGCAATAGAAACCTTCATGTCAAAGTTGTTTTAGAAATTCAGTGTTTATATTTTGTTCTATATTTGTATTTTCACATATTTAATCATATTTAGTTTTTCTTTGGAATAAGTTGATCATTTAATTTCTGTATTTAGTTGACAATTCTTTTTGATTATACGTGGCAGTAGGAAAAAGTCTTTTAATTTGAAAACCCCTATTGGAAATATTTCTATTTTCCTAAATTACATTTTTGCTTTGAGTGTGCAAGCAAATACATGTTTTCCTAAAGAAATTGCTTTCTTATTGAGATATTCTGTTTATTTTATATATTTGTGTTTCCTTTTCTATTAATTTTAAATTAAAAGGATAACTAAGTCACTTACTTGGGTCAGACTCTAATATAGAATGAAGAATTTTTTTCTAAGTCAGTGATTTTTGTACCTTGAGAGAATCTCACATGTTTGTTGGTTAAATGTAGACTTTCTTCAGCTTTTCTTTTGCAGTTTAGTAGTTTAGTTGTTGTTATCAGATATTAAACTTGTTAACTTATTAAAATTTCTACTTCCTAAGTAAAAATGTAATTTCTTTTTTTTTTAAGATTTTATTTATTTATTTTTAGAGAGGGATGGGAGGGAGAAAGAGAGAGAGAGAAACATCAATGTGTGGTTGCTGGGGGCCATGGCCTGCAACCTAGGCATATGCCCTGCCTGGGAATTGAACCTGCGATGCTTTGGTTCGCAGCCGCAGCCCGCGCTCAATCCACTGAGCTATGCCAGCCAGGGCTTATTTTCACTTATATTTTCAATACGCAGATAGGTAATATTTTTTATGACTTATGTTACATTTATTCTTAATATGTTCTTTCCTTTGTAAAGCTCAGATAAATATTCATCTGATAATTATAAATATATTTATCTAAACTTTGTAATACTTGCTATATCCCTAATACCTCAAGTCATGCCTAGAACACTTAGTAGGTACTCAGGTAATATTTTTACTTTATTGAATTAATTTTTAATCTTTTGAAAACATACAAAAACATTTATTTAATCCATTTATATTGCTTTTAATATATGATATAAAGAGAGGACCTCCACCCCCTTCCAATCTAGTTGTTTTTTGTTTTTTTTTTTCATTATTAGTTGGATAATCTTTTTCTCACCTCTTTATTTGTGACTCTTTGTGGTAAGGTACAATGAAAAGAGTGGACTTGGAAAGCCAGCAGACGTGGATTAAAGTCTTAGCTTTGTCATTCACTTAAGTTTCTTTTTTTTAAGTGGATAATATATGCTTGCTCAACGGGGCTATTTTAGGATTAACAGTTATACATATGTAGAGTTCTTATAATGATTGAAACAAAGTAAATAATCAGAAGCAATGTTGTATACTCTTTGCTAAGCACTAGTGTATATGTTAGCACTATCTCTGGGTTATGTGTTTTATTACATTGATTTCTCTGTATATTGCCAGCATTTGCTGCAACCTGCGAGGGGAGGAGGTCCCTGAGAGGGGCACGATGGAAGATTAAGAAAGACACAGATACAGACAGTTTAAGGAAAAGTGGGGACCAGGTGGGATGTGGTCCTCTGATGGAGAGACAATGGCCCTGAACATGGTCTCTGTGTTTATTTTATAAGAGTTAGTTAGATAAAGCTCAAGGATGTTCCATAGGCTCAGGGAAAAACTGCAGGCATAATTGCTGCGTTCCCAGGCTATCTAAATGATAAATATTTCTTCTGCAAAAGTTGCAGTTACATTCAGCTGAAGCTTGTGGTTAACTATTTAATTATGTCCTTTTAACCCTGTGGGCACCAGCTGTATGACGCCAGCCTTCACCATCCTCCACAAGCATTCTTTTAAATGTTTTTAATATATTGAACATAGGTAGTGCAAGTTATCCAACATTATTCCTAACTTCATTCCATCTTCCCATGGCTTTATTTTTTAAAAAGAAAGTATTGCTATTTATTTTTTTTCTGGTGAGTTTAGAGTAGTTATTTGGAAGAAAAGTTTTGGTGGTTATTTAGAATTAAATTAGAATTAGAATTCTAATTAAAATTTCATTGAACCTCTATATTAATTAGGACAAATTGACATCTTTACATTATGTAGTTATCATCCTATTCCTTGATTTGCAATTTATTGACATTTCTTTTTTTGTTTTCTTTTTAAAATATATTTTATTGATTATGCTATTACAGTTGTCCCATTTTCCCCTTCACTCCCCTCCACCCTGTACACCCTCTCCCACCCATATTGCCCCTTTAGTCATGTCCATGTGGCATACTTATAAGTTCTTTAGCTTCTACATTTCTCATACTATTCTTACCCTCCCCCTATTTTCAACCTACAATCTATGCTACTTATTCTCTGTACCTTTTCCCTCTCTCTCCTCCTCCCACTCCCTTGTTGCTAACCCTCCATGTGATCTCCATTTCTGTGGTTCTGTTCCTGTTCTAGTTGTTTGCTTAGTTTCTTTTGGTTTTGCTTTAGGTGTGGTTGTCAATAATTGTGAGTTTGCTGTCCTTTTACTATACATGTTTTTTCTGTATCTTCTTTTCTTAGATAAGTCCCTTTAGCATTTCATAAAATAAGGGCTTGGTGATGATGAACTCCTTTAACTTGACCTTATCTGAGAAGCACTTTATCTGCCCTTTCATTCTAAATGAAGCCTTTGCTGGATAGAGTAATCTGGGATATAGGTCCTTGTCTTTCATGACTTGGGATACTTCTTTCCAGCCCTTTCTTGCCTGTAAGGCCTCTTTTGAGAAATCAGCTGACAGTCTGATGGGAACTCCTTTGTAGGTTACTGTCCCCTTATCTTTTGCTGCTTCTAGGATTCTCTCCTTCATTTTTACCTTAGTTAATGTAATTATGATGTGCCTTGGTGTGTTTCTTCTTGGGTCCAACTTCTTTGGGGCTCTCTGAGCTTCCTGGATTTCCTGGAAGTCTATTTCCTTTGCCAGAATGGGGAAGTTCTCCTTTATTATTTGTTCCAATAGGTGTTCAATCTGTTGCTTTTCCTCTTCCCCTTCTGGTACCCCTATAATTTGGATGTTGGAACGTTTAAAGATGTCCTGGAGATTCCTAAGCTTCTTGTTTTTTTGAATTCTTATTTCTCCATCCTTTCCTGTTTGGTTGTTTTTTTCTTCCTTCTGGTCCACTCTATTGTTTTGAGTTCCAGTTTCCTTCCCATCCCTATTGGTTCTCTGTGCACCTTCCTTCATCTCTTTTATGGTAACCTGCATTTTTCATCTAATTTGCGCCCAAAATCAATCAGTTCTGTGAGCTTCCTGATCACCAGTGTTTTGAACTGTGCATCTGATAGATTGGCTATCTCTTGGTTGCTCAAAAGGATGAGTCCTGGGGCATTGATCTGTTCTTCTGTTTGAGACATGTCTCCCTCTCTCTCTCTCTCTTTTTTTTTTTTTGGTCGGGCCACTCCTGTTACGGTGAGGGGCAGAGCCTTAGGTGTTCACCAGGGCTGGGCACCCCAGTCGCTAGATTGTGATGTTGTATGTGGGGGCAGGGGCGGGAGGGAACAATGGCGGTAGCTCCGTTCTCCTGGGACCTCAGTCCCTTCTTTGGGATCCTGGGTTGCTTGCTCTGCCCTGGTCCACAATCGCTGCCTCACTGGGTCCGCCAGCTGCTGCTTGCATACTCAGGGTCCACCTGCTGCGATCTTGTGTGCCCCAGATGCCTTACACGCTCCCAGTTGCCTTATGCGCCCAGTTCCTGTTCTCCGAGAGCCGCGACCCACGCCCAGCTGCTCCTCTCTGCCCCTCCTACCGGTCTGGATGAACGGGTCTACTTCAACTTCTTGGCTGTCCGACTTCCATTCAGATAAATTCTCTGTCAGTTCTGGGTGTTATTCTGCCTCTAAATTGTTGTTCTAATCTTGGTTGTACATGGAGGTACGGTGTGTCCACCTATGCCTCCATCTTGCTGGAAGTCCTATTTTGAATACTTGACATTTCTTTTGAATCCCATTAGAATAGTTTTTTAAATAGGTTTGTTATTTCTTATTCAGGTTATTTTAAGTATATTTTTAATATCTAAATATTTTAATTGGAATCTCTCCATTTTAAGGTGCTACAGCAGGGTATACATGACAACTATCTTTTTTTAATAATAGCCATTATTCTAATTATTTTGAATTGGTTATTTTGGGTTTTTTAGCCTACTAAGTTATGCATAAACAATGATTATTATCTTCATACCCTGCATGAGGATATAATTCTTATCTCGCGTGTGCGGGTATATGTGTTAATGATTGTCATAGCCATTACTCTGTTACATTGTTCTGTGATACCACCCTAAGGATATTGGCTGCTGGCCTAAATAGATATTCTTTATCAAGTTAAGTATGTATTTCTGTCTCATTTTGATGTATAACAATAGAATAAATGGTTCTAAGAGCTTACTTTCTGTATTGTGGCTTTACTTGAATTGTTTTTTTGTTTTGTTTTTTAACAGGATGTTCAACTAAAAGTAAAAACCTATTTGCTTGGAACTGATTTGTCTATATTCAAATATGATGATTTCATCTTTGTTTTGGATATAATCAGCAGGTAGTGTTTGAGATCTTATCTTATTCTTTAATTTGATTCATTCAACCATGATAAAGAAATCATGATTTCAGTTATTTCATGGAAATGAAGATAATTGAACATTCATAGTTTAATTTCTGCTGGGTTTGTGTGTAACTTTTTAAATATTTCTGCCCTTCGGATATTTATAAGCAATAATGGATTTGTGATCTTTAGAATTTCTTCAAACATCCCCATATGATAATTTATTATCTTTGAAAAATATGGCCTAGATTTCTTTTATTTACTATAAAAAAGATGTTACTGAAATTTACATGAATCTTTTTATCCAACTAGGTTAATGCAAGTTGGAGAAGAATTTTGTGGTAGCAAGTCTGAAGTTTTGCAAGAGTCTATTAGAAAGCAAAGTGTCAATTATTTTAAGAATTACCACAGGTAAGAACTTTCATAAAATATGGACAGACTTACTTAGGTGTTGAGAATACTTTTGTCTAATGCTTATTAATTTTATAGCATTAACTGGTTTAAAACAGTTACTTTATAATTTGAAAGTATATGTTCTTTATAGTTCTTTCTAGGATGGTTCAGGATTTTTTAATGAAAATCTTATAAAATACTCATTACTTATTCATTGTCAATTTTGATATATTCTTTATCTTGAGGTTCTCAAAATACTGTGCTGATTTCCTTGTGGGTGAAAGATGATGATTATATCAGGGTTCACCAAAAGGTTCTGGTCACTATTCTGTGCCTGAATATATGGGGTGAGCTTGTAAGAAAGTTAAATCAGAGACAGCACTCAGAGGGGTGCTGTGAGCTTGTAAGAAAGTTAAATCAGAGACAGCACTCAGAGGGGTGCTGGACCATATCTGCCTTTTCAGAGTAAGAAGGCTTCTCGAGAAGAGGGCACGAGATTCAGAATGTAGCCACAGAAATTATGTACTAACTACGTGGCTTGCAAAACAGTCACTGCTAACTTTAATATGGGGGACTAGGAGTGGTTTTGGGAAGGGAGAAAGGTGGGAAATAATGTTCACACAGCAATGTTGGTTGTATGCCTACAACAGCGTTAAACCGAGAGAGCTAATACTGATTAGGCCTTGGCTGGACTCGGTGCTGTAACCTTTACATACATTTTATTGTTTCAGTTGAGTTCTGTCTTTTTGTTCTACATTTTTAAAGTTCAGTTTTGAGTTTGTTGTTTTTATTTGGTGCCAGGGAGAGTTAGGAATTGAAATTCTGCTTTCTCTCCTTGTTTGAAGTCAAAACCTTGTCACTGTGATGTTTGCCTTGTCAGCAGAGGCACATCTGCTGATGTTATGGTACATCAGACCCTTGACTAATTTATGAAGTATGTTTAAGTACACATTTTCTGTGTTAATTGTACTGTTAAATACTTGTTTTGAAAAAAAATTGAAATCAATCCTGCACCAAAGCAGAAACTTTGAGTTTTATAATTTAATGAAGAGAATATTTAAAAATTAAAAAGTTTCTAATTGGGTAAACCTCAGGAAAACAATGGTAAGGGAGCAACACGAAATCCAAACACTGCCTTTATTTGTAACTTCCATTTTTTGTTAAAACTTGAGCCCTGCTATAACAGAAGGCCGGGGCTGCACGAAGTGCTGTAGAAAAGAAGTGGCACTTTTAATCTTACACAGGAAAGGAGAAGGGCCTCGGGAGAAGCCAGAAGCTTCACTGACTCTGTTAGTGCACAGGCATGCCAGACGTCCGTTTTCCAAATATTGCTTTACATCCAGTAGGACAACTGGGAGACCTTTTGGTGTTCCTAGCGACTGACAGCAAAATGTGTGCAGTGCAAAAACTGACTTATTGAATGGCCTTCATTCTGCACTCTCTTTCCCTTATTGTCAAAATGTGTCTGTCATCTGTGGCAAGCAGGCAGGGGCATTTCTAGACTCTGACCAAAGTGGAGAGTCCTCACAAGTGTTCACTTTGATGAAATTAGAGAATATAGAAATGAATTATTGAATGTTTCCAAAAACTAAACATTGTAATGGATTTGTCTCAGAACCTCTTGTTAAAGTTGTTTCCCATGGAAAAGGCTGTGTTGTATTGTGCTCTGCCTTTGGACAGACCACTTAACCCCTCTGGGCACTGGCTGCATCAGCTGTAGAACGAGGTGTTGGCTGGACTGAAAGGCCTCCATACGTGTTGCCTGTAGATCTTGCCCTTTTTTCTTGCTGCCCTGTATATTGTAAAAATTGGAATAGACTAAAAGTAGAGATTTTTATCTATTTTTTCTTTTTTAGTATTCTTCTGTTTCTCCAGTGTTTCCCCAACCATCAGCATGTCCTGAAGTATATGTGTTTTTCAAATGAAGCAAGATAAATTTGACAGGTGGTTTAGAAGTGATATCCATGTGCATCTGTTGAATCGACAGAAAGTCATATTAGCTAGTGATGAATTTAAGTCCACTAAATTCCAATTTAATATGTCCTTCACCAAGTCATAATACATAAACATGGAAAGACAATATGAAACATGGTAAAATATAGATCAAATGTTTAATTTTGTTAATAAGTGTTTAAGTATGCTTACAATCTGTTCAGAGTTCTCTACTGTCAGTCAGGGCTCTTGAAGATGAAGAAATTCTTGACCAAATTATTCTGAGTTGGAGTCCATTTAGGCTATTGGTTCAGAGATGCAGGCATAATAAAAAGGTGAAAATGGGAGCATTTTACTCTTTGGTGGAACATCTGTTATAAAGTATACTCATGGTGCTTACGGCAGTCACATTAAAGCTTGCATGCCATTGTCTTTTTCTAGGGCAAAATAGAGTGAGCATTGAGGGAACAACAGTTGCCATCAATGTGAATTCTTAACTTTCAGAATATAAGTTTTATTCCTTTATGTTCAGATTCTAAGTTTATGTACATCCAAAGCTATCATTCTGCTATATGTTACAGAATTCCCCAAAATGCAAATAATCTAATTTAAACAGCAGTGGTAGAAATTATACATCAGTGTACAATTACCAAAACAATTCTGTTTTTTGGCATTGATATATGATTAGCTGAGGATAATTTAAGTACTCGATTTGGTGAGTAGCTTTTAATTTAGTCCCTAAATAAAAATGTCATTTCTATGTATTTATTTTTTTTGTAATATAGTAAAAATATTCTGAGTTTAGTAAATATTTGATTTTGAGTTTTTTTGTAAATGCAAGGGTTTTTTTTTTCTTTTAAGGATAAAATATTAACAAAAGTAAATTTCTGTGTTTATTGTGTTAGTCTGAGTGGGTTCTCAAAGTTGATTATAATTGTGATGATCTCCTATAACTATTTATATTTTGTTTTCTTAATTCTCGTGTCCAGTATACTTCTTACTTTTTGGAGTGTTCTTTTTTGTTTGTTTTTGTTTTAGAACTCGGCTTGATGAACTGAGAATGTTTTTAGAGAATGAGACCTGGGAACTCTGTCCTGTTAAATCAAATTTCAGTATCTTGCAACTTCATGTAAGTGTTTTTTAAGAACAAATAAATCTGTCTTTTCTTTAGTCATCTTTAAAAACATAGAGCACATACAAAATAATTACAGAATAGTGCTTTTTCTTCCTTAAAAGTGATTAATAGCAAGCCTCTTTTACAACAGTGATCTTTTTTGGATTTCAAAATCTGTTCGTTTTTAGAAATTGAGTTTACAGACTTCAGGACAATGCTTGCTTAAGAAGAATCACAAAATAACTGTTTTCTTACAATATCAGAAGAGGATCTACTTACTTAAATTTTACAGAAAATCAGTTATATTTTTATGGTTTTTAATGAAAATGCTTATATTTGCAGGATCTTTTTCATTTCTTAAAAATAGGTTCTTAATTTATGCTGCAATTTATGCTGCTTCTCCTTTATAAAAGGCCCTTATAAAAATACTCTTATCTGTTTTTATTATTTTTATTAATTAATTGATTCCTTGAATCCCTGTAGAATATGTAATGTGTAAAAATATCTTTAATCAATTAGATTTTTTCCCTAGGTTGAAACACACTGTAGATACTCTGTCTGTGATAGATTTATGTCCTATAAATACTAAATGTCAAGATTCAATGTATAAACTTAGATGTCTGTTTAAAAGGTTCAGTGTGTTTACTTTTGCCTTTGGAAGGAATGACTTTCTAGAAGCAATTTTCTTATGCTGGATAAATGTAAAGAATAGATACTTAAAAGTTTTTTTAAAATAAGGTTAGTCCTTATGCTTATATTGTATAATAGCTTACATGTTATTCAGTTCTATCTTAATTGTTTTCCTAATGTGGAAATATTAAATGACTGAAACATGTTGATTAATAATAATTATGTTAAAATACAGCAGACTTACCATTAATTTAAAAATTATTTTTAGAATCTATATATTAAGATGATTCCTTAACATTATTTAAAATTCTAACACTGATTTTAGAATCTCTTTAAATAATTTTGTTTGAATTTGTGTTTAACTATCAAATTGTGTGTGTGCGCATATACTTGGTGTAATCATAAGACAAGTTACTTTACAAGGTACATTGAAACATTTCCATCCAAGTGCGTATTATCTTCTTTAAAGTAGTGATCTTGAAATTTCAGTTATGCAGGATGAATAAGTTCTGGAGACCTGCTGTACAGGATTTTGCCTGTAGTTAACAATACTGTTTGTCTTGTTTAGTTTTTTAAAAGAATAATCTCATCTAAGTGTTCTAGTCACAAAAGATGAGTTACATTGAAAACTATTCACAAACGAGATAGTGTTCACTTGATACATATTCCTGTAAATCTGTGTTTTTAATTGTCTCATTAATTTATAGCCTTTCTTGCCTAGAATTATAAAAATAAAAATGTGTGATTTTTAAGCAGTATGATTGATCCGATTTAATGGGTATTTAATTTAGAGGGTATTTCTGAGTTTGTGCTTTCAGATAACTTGTAAAATTTAAAAGTGGACAACTCAAAGAGTCAGAATGAATTTTTTTACCATATGTTTACATTGATGGAATGTTTATGTACTTGAATTTTGTTGCTGTGACTAAAAGATACCCGGTTCCTTTTTCAATGTCTAGGAATTTAAATTTATGGAACAGTCTCGTTCCCCATCCGTTTCACCTAGTAAGCAGCCAGCCTCAACCTCCTCCAAAACAGTGACCTTGTTCGAGCAGTACTGCAGTGGTGGGAATCCGTTTGAAATTCAGGCCAACCACAAAGATGAAGAAACAGAAGATGTCCTGGCTTCTAATGGGGTATGTGGTGTTTTTAAAACACATTGCGGGACATTATTGGAAAGTAGTGTACCCACTAAGCAAGGTATTTGACTAAACTGATTTATCCATTCACCACCCATCTTCCTACCTATATGCTTACGTTCCTGTTATGCTGCTTGTACAGGTAATGGTTTTACAGTATGCGTTGTTGATATTGTCCTTTTGAATGATAAACTTTGCCTATACCACATAACTTTATGTTCTTAACAAATTATTAATCAAGGAGGAGTATAGTTTCTTTAGTGCATATTTATTCAGTTTGTTGGATATATGCATGAGGGACTAGATCATCTGTGTGTTTTTCTCGTCTGCACTCTTGGGCAATTCAGTGTCATTTTGTTCCACGTACCTGGGAAGGTTGGTGGAGGATTTAGAAATACAGTGTTGTAATAACACTTTGAGCAGCTCAAAAAACAATGTAGAGATGGTGAGTTAATGGCAAGTGTTTGAAGGCAAACTTTTTATTAGCTCTGTGGCCCTTCGCAAATTATTTTACCTTTTGACCCTTGGTTACCTCATGCTTATTATAATGAGGGAATGCTTACTTCATCATAACCTATAGGATGTTTTCACAGTATTTAATTTGGGTGGATTCTTCTGATTTTCATAATTTCCACAGGGACCCAGCTTGATTTTCATTTTAGGTTTGATGTAACTGAAATTGAAAACTGTTCAGCTTTTGACAAAACTCTGTTAAATTTGTCTGTGTATTTCAGTTTTGGCATTTTTTGTTTAGTGAAGATAAAATTTTTTTAAAATGTTGCTGTGAAAGTACAACATTATCACTTTTATCATGATGTAGAAGTTCTTTAAAATTACAATTTATTGATTCTTTGTGAAAATTTGTCTTGGTAAAGTAGACTAAATGGAAAGGAATTAAAACTCATTCCAGTATTGAAATAATATCCCTTTCTACTGGTGATTTTAAAATTTAAACCCACATAGCATTCGATTGTCATTTTTTGTGGCAGTCTTGTTCTGTAAAGTTGCCATGAACCCTGGATTAACAAATACAGGGAGCACTCTCCTAGGGGAGATACGGGATTAAGTACTGCAAGCCTCTAGTCACAGAGTTTTCATCAACTGATTAATTTATGTATTGTTGTTTTATGTGTGCTTTTGCTTAAAGATACGTCATTTAATATACAGTGTTGATTCATTAACATTGAACTCATGGCCAATAACACTATACCTCATGCCCGAATGAAGCTTATGTGGCACATTTGTTTTTGCAGTAAGGTACACTGAAGTCCTCTCACACTTAAGAACGCTAGATAACTCTTAATATTATGCTTAGGGGCCATTCTGAGCAGTGAAATTACCAGCAAAAAGTACCCCCAAAAGTTGAAAATATGGCACTAAATAGACTGTGAAAAGGGCACCTGTTTACAGCAGGAGAGCTAACTACAGGAAGGAAGGGAGCTGCCTTGTTTGCCCCCAAGACTTGAGAACGCAAGTGTTGGGGTGACACAGAAGTTTTACCACTCTGCCTATGTTTGTGAATGGCTGTGAAAGTATCATGAAGTATAATTGTTGGAGTTACAAATAAATTTTAGTGAGTAGGAAAATTTGTGAATACAGAATCCTTGAAAATGAGGATCTGTTGTACTTGGAGTCCTGGAGCCCTGATGTTATAACCAGGAGACCCAGGTCTTTCTGAGTGTCATCAGGACCACTGTGTATACGGGGGGAGCAGACGGCAATGCTTGTCTGCACTTACTAATGTGTAATCTGATCTTTCCAGGTACCGCATATGTCCCTGAGAGTTGGGGTCCATGTGTTACTGTGGCCTGTCGTAATGCTTTAGATGAGAGTCTCAAAGATAGCTGCTGAATTAGGTTAACTTCTTTCTGTGTTGTCATCTTACTGGTCTCCTGAACTGGCAGCTGGGGATAAAACTTCCTATAGAATTGTTTTGAAAATTTAGTTAGATAATTCATGAAAGCACTGAGTAGAGTATTTGGTTAAAACTTAATAAATGTTAGCTATTATTTAGTCATATTAATTTATGCTGTTTGGTGATGATGATGATGCCACTGCTTCCTTTTGCTGTGCATGGATGGACTTGACCCCTCTCCCATGCTGGCTCTGGCCATGATGTCCTAAAGAAGAAAATGTTAGGAAGGTACCCTTCCTTTAAAAAAATCCGTCATATTTGTCCTTGGTCTCAGTGGTTCCTAGTTGCTAAGCCTAATTTTTTAATTTGCCTTTGGAATTAA
This sequence comes from Phyllostomus discolor, assembly GCF_004126475.2. Classification (NCBI taxonomy): domain Eukaryota; kingdom Metazoa; phylum Chordata; class Mammalia; order Chiroptera; family Phyllostomidae; genus Phyllostomus; species Phyllostomus discolor. Next base: position 29,954,885 of record NC_040912.2, on the reverse strand, counting down.
ATCTCATCATAGTGCATGAGATAAGAACATTAGTGTGTGTGTTTTGTATGCTTATTAACCTGCATTAACACTTCCAGTGTGCCTGAATTGTGTACTCAACCTCTTTACATTGAGTTAGCAGTTGGGAAATTGTGATGAAACCACTTGGAAGAGGAGTTTTAAAAAAGATAATAATCACATGAGCACTCGTTTGTTGTTTCTCCTGAGGACTAACAGGGTCTTTTGTTGTTGTTTAATTTCTTTATGTGCAGATTTTATTTATTTACTTATTTTTGATGCAACCCTTTGTAGGTACAGTGTTTGTATTTTCTTTCTCTTTTTTTTTCTGAGCTGGTTAAGGTAGGATAATGAAGAAGAAAATGAATGGAAGGGTAATATGATTCTTGATAGAAAAAGCTAAATTATGAAGAACTTCCTTCTATAACTACTTCTTGTAAAACTGGGTACTTTTTATTGTGTTCAAAGACTCCAACAAAAATTGACTTTTCATACCCATTGTTGAATATTCTGTTTCCTTCAGTACGAGTCTGATGAACAGGAGAAAAGTGCCTATCAGGAGTATGACAGTGACAGTGATGTTCCGGAGGAATTAAAACGTGATTATGTGGATGAGCAGACAGGCGATGCCCCTGTGAAAAGGTACAGTTGCTCTTAGATTGTATGGCAATTTGTACTCTGTTGCACGCTTAACATACAGAATTTCCTTTAAAGGGTAAGAAAAAACAAAAACCAGACCTTAAAATTTTCTGTTAGTTATAGCATTGTGACAGAAGTTAGTATGTTTTAAAAATGACTCTTGAAAGTCTAAAAATATACTGTTTGATATTGGACATAAGGAGCTCTTAATTTAGAGATCAGTGGTTTTACAGAAAAAGCAAACTTTCAATTTATATGAGTGCTGCCTTTGGAGGCAAATTGTGCTTCATATCAATCAGAAAACCTCAGGGAGGGAAGTAGTTACTTTTGTTAATATGTGGAGTTTCTGCCTCAGTCCAGAAGTGTGCAGGGTCCCCACTTCCCTCTCATGTTACTCATGTTCACTATTCCAGCCTTCTGTTAGGCTCCCTTTTTGTACTTTGAGTTTTCCCTTATGATCATCCGTCCTCTTCAAAAACTTGGAGAATTAGATTAAGTCTTTTTTTTGTCACCATCTCTCAGTTAAGTGGGCCTAATTCTGATATGTAAGTGAATTAATTTCATGACACCAGGCATTTAATAACCACAGATATACTTTATTTTTAATGACAAATTTAAGTATACTCTTCTCTACACTTTATTCCCAAAGTACCTAGTTAGATTTAATTGATTTGAAATCTCCTCAGAAGTGAGCAACTCATGCAGTTGTGGATATTTTAATTGGGAAAATTTGTTTATTGGTTTTCACATGAGTATAATATTTAAATATTTATGTCTGTGATCTATTTTGAACTTAGAGCTATTCTTTTGGAGGTTGGCTTACCGTGGCTTCCTGTCTCCAATTTGCTACCCTTCTAATCCATTCTTGGTTATAAATTTATATTTTTTCTTATAAATTGTTAAAAAGATTTTGTTTATTTACTTAGAGGGGAAGGGAGGGAGAGAAGGAGAGAAACATTGATGTGAGAGAGAAACATCGATCAGTTGCCTCCAGCACGCACCCTGACTGGTGACCGAACCTTCAACCCAGGCATGTGCCCTGACCAGAAATCGAACCGGTAACCTTTTGCTTTGTGGATGGACACCCAACTGAGCCACACTGGTCAGGGCTTTTATACACAAATTTGATCATGTCCTTTACCTAGTTAAAATTTTAATGACTCACCATTGCATGCAACATAAGGGTTATACTCATTAGGCTGGACTGTTTTTGGTGATCTGGCCTTTACTTACCTCCTTTCTTATCTCTTCGTCTGCCCGCTCATTGTGTGTGCTAGCAGATGTCCTTGCGAACTCTGTGTGCTTCTCTGAGCATGCTCTATTCTTTCGTACCTTTGACCTTAATTCTTGTTGTTCCCTTTTTTTATTACTTACCATATCACTTCTACTTTTCCTTTGAATCTGGATCCCACCTCCCATACCCCAGACTTGACCATCATATCTTCTAAGGAGGGTATTTTTAAAAAAATATTTGTAAGTCTGAAATCAGGATGTTTGTTACATTTCATGTGTAATTTCCCTAGAACACTTTTTTTTTTAAGTGGCATACCTTCTATTAATGGTTGATAATCAATGTCTTGGAATCAAATACTTTACTTACTAATATCTTAGTAAGCAAATAAATACTTTGCTTACTAATTTCTTTTTCCCTCTGGACTGTAAGTTCTGTAAAGACAGGAGGATAGCCCTTACTGGTGTGGTGCAGTGGACTGAGTGTCATTCTGCAAACCAAGAAGCCACCAGTTCGATTCTCAGCCAGGACACATGCCTGGGTTGTGGGCCAGCTCCCCAGTTGGAAACGTGTGAGAGGCAACCAGTTGATGTTTCTCTCTCACATTGATGTTTCTCTCCCTCTCTTTCCCTCTCTCTAAAAATAAATAAAATCTTAAAATAAAAACAAAAGACAGGAGGGTGATCTGTATTCTCACCTGAGACATGGTAAGGTTGTCAATAGCCAGGTAGTGAATGAAGGAGAGCACCTACGCTGGGTAATGTACTGACTTACAGCTTGACAACCCTAACTGCAACTCTTTTGTTTCTCTATGTTAAGCATTTCTCGAGAAACTCTAAAGAGCAGGAAGAAATCAGATTACAGTCTAAATAAAGTGAATGCACCCATCTTAACAAATACAACACTGAACGTAGTAAGGCTTGTTGGTAAGTAGCTATACCTTTTCTAAGAAAATTATTATAGTAGTTAAATTAGTGTATTCTTGTTACCAAATGATTTTTGCTTGCAATTTTATTGTTCACTGCCCACTATACTGGAGGGTTTAAAATCGTCATATGTTAATGTTTTCTTATGTTAATTGTCCCAAGTTGTACAATATTAATGTCAGCTTTTCTTTTTCAGTTAACTACTTAGTATTTGTATCTTTTATTTTTTCTAAAAAATTGCAATTGATTGAAAAATTCTCTATGTGAGGTAGAGGTATGTGTAGGATGATGATCGTACCAGTTTTACATTTATACAATATTTTTTTACTTAATTACTTCATTGATCTTCATAATCTTCCTGTCAGGTAGGAGAGGGATTTGTGATTCTTTGGCATTTTTTTAGACATAAGTATTCTATAAGCTAAATACACCATACAAAGTAGTTTATATTACATATAAGACCTTTACTGATGATTTTGTAGATGGCAAAAACATGAAGAAATGCAGTATTTAAAATATTTAGGTTCAAAGATCATGTGAATTTTTTAATGTCAGTATTTCAACATTTTATTTTCCATCGTAGCCTTTAAATCTCACAAATAGATCTGCACATTCTTTAGAGATGTCTTCTCAAATTAAGTCATTTGTACTAGTCAGGAATTATAGTGGATTTCTGTAAAATTTACTGTACTCTTTTTATGCAGATGATAGCTTCCTATTACCTAGTTTAATTATACTTAGGTCTGCTAAAATGGTGTGTGTTCTTGAGGATAATTTCTAAATTTCCATAATGAGTAGGATAAGGTAGATGAAATGGGTTTTAGAAGTCCTACTTTCTTCAGGGAAAATAGTGGAAAAGTAATACTGAATTGAGAGGAAGAGAAAAGGTATATATATTTTCATGACAAAGAAAAATGACAGATTCTAAAACTATTTTTGGCTGATTATTGCTAGGGAAATTAGCTTTTCTTCTTTATCAAAGAGTGCTAACTAAACTTAGAGTCGTGAGTTACTCTAGAATTTATAGAATCAGAATTTTAAGGGTTTTGAGAGGTCATCTGGTATAAATTCCCATAAAGATTTCTTTCCGTGAGACCCTTAATATGTGGTAGCCATCTAGCCTGTGTTTTATGTCTCACAGACACTGGAAGCATGTTATTTTGCCAGACTACTAATTTTACTGTTAGGCTGATTTAATTGGCAGTAGAATTCTCTTCCTTATGGTAAGCAAAAATCTCTTTGTAAAAGCAAAAAGAATAAGTTGTTTTTTTGTCATATTTTTCCATGTGGTCACATGACAGATGTGTGGTGGATGTAATACTATTCTTCCTTTTCCTGTGCCTTCCTCCCCATTCTTCAAGGGCCAGTGTGCTTAATCCCCTTATATGGTACTCATTGATATAGATACTCAAAATTCTTGTCATCTTCCTTAGCTTGCTAGACTCACTGTAGGTTTTAGTGTCTGAATGCACTGCTTGATGCTATAGTTTAATGAAGTCAGCGTTTGCTTTGTTATGTTGAACTAACCACCCTAATACATCAGTGGCTTTCAACTACAAAGGTTTATCATGATGTGTACTGATTTCCAGTCATCTTAGTTCTGCCCCATGTGCGTCTTCACTCTGAGATGCAGGTGAAAGGATAGCACCAACCTGGACATGGGGAGAAGAGCAAGAGCTGAACCATGACTTTGTGACTTTTAAAGCTTTTGCTCTGTAGTGCCAGGACTTCCTCTGACATGTTGCTGGCCATACATGGCAAGTCAGGCCTGACCCTGGGAGAGAGAAGTATACTTCTGCTCCTGGAAGGCACTCCATGTCCAGGGCTGTGGACAAGGATGTATAATCCTCTTATAGGAAATGGGGACCAGAAAGGATAGATAACTGGAGAAAATATAAAATGCCGTTAACTAGTCAGCTACTTCTAAGTGGTTGTTTATATATTTTTTTAATTACCTACTTGAAATTGACTTGAGAACATCATGTTGTTTATTCTAAGTGACTTATATTCAGTAAAATCAAATCAAATAAAATATAAGGCTAAATAAAACAAAATTGAGGTAGGAAAAATCATGTTTCAGTCAGTTAAATGCAAACAACAGATGCACATCTTCAGTTCTTGGTAGGCATAAGGAAATGAAAAAGGAGTGCATTCTGCTATTCTCATTGTCTAGCAAAGGGATAAAATAATGATAGAAATGTACTCTGGGTGTTAAATTGAGAAGACAGTAACGACCAGTTTTTATATAAGGATTACTGATCGACATAGTGGACATTGTTTTCTGACAGTGGATTTGTAGAAATTGAGAAAACCTGTATTCTTCTGGGTCTTGGATGTGTCAGCCTGTAAAGCAGAACAGTCCTGAGTAAAACCTTACCCTGTGAAGAGAATCTGACCATTGTGATTGGGATTAGGTGCTGCCATTATTTCGGCAGTAGATTTTTATGCCTGTCACTTTCTCTGTGTGTGGGATGACTTTATCTTTAGTTTGTACATATTCATAAAGTACAAGATTAAGGGGGGTCTCTGACTAGTAAATGCACTGTTCCATCCCCTATAGTTACTGCATAAGATGCTTAAAGATTATAAACTGGCAAAGTAATGTCTCTTTACAAAGTCAGAAGTATAGTTGTGTAAATAAGATGATTAATTTTTGGTGCCTGGGAAAATGAAGGAACTAATTATTCAGTAGTTGGGAGACACATTTTAGAACGTTAAAGGCATATTCAGAATGTCCTTTTCAATGTGTTTATTTGGCAGATAATTGGGAGAGATTAAAGAAAAGAGTGTTTATGGGGCTTCCCGGCCCTAGGTGGTACCTAAATCTGTTAGGAGTGTTTCGTAAGTGCAGAGGACTGATCCAAAAGCTTGCGTATATAAGAGAAAATCCTGTCAGCTTGATGGTTTCTTGCAGACAGAGGCAGAGAAATTTTAGGGAGGAATCTGCCATCACTGTGAAGCCTTGGGTTCACAGTCTGTCTTCTGGAGGCAGCTCTCACAGGGGCAGGTGTAGGGCAGGACTGAGGGGCAGGAGGTAGGTTGCCAAAATTCATGCTTGTAAAGATTACAGACCTTACAACAAATTTACTACTTTAGCAGCTGGAAAAAATACACACCAGCACATGCACCGGGATTTAACCAGTGTATCAAAGGGATTTTGAGGCAGAGATAGCTGAGATGAAGTGTGTGTGGGAGAGAGAACACAGGAGGAGTAGGGAAGAGATTCACCACTTGCTTCATTAGTACATTTGTTTAGGTGGGGCATTACTTTTAGTTATTTTATGACAGAGTGTTTTAAATTGAAAAGGTAATGCATGAAAATATTCAAATATTAAAATATCCCAGGATATAAACAGAGCCCTTGACCTCCAGGTCTCATTCCTCAGAGAAAACTACTCAGTATCTCTTTGGGAAATATTAACATGCTTTTACAAGTATATTTAATATGTGAATCGCCTTTCCTTATTTTTTTTTGTTGTTGTTGCTCATTTCAAAATTAAATCACACCATAGTGTTCTTTAGCTTTTTTGACTTAAGCTTACTAAAGATTACAGTTAAAATATCTGAAGATATTACATGTATTAGCATGCATAAAGCCCATTCTTTTTTATGATCCTATTGTGTAGATGTACTGTATAAGTCCTCTATTTTTGTAACATTTGTTTCACATCATTTGATACTACAAACAACACCCATCACTGAAAATATCTTTGAAATATCTTTGCTCATACAGATACAGCTGTAGGACAAATCTCTACAAATGTTTTCTTATGCTAGATCAAAGAGCTTATACATTTTCAGTTTTTATGGACATTTTCAGTTTATCAAAGAATTTACTAAAGAGGTTCTGTTAGTTTATTCAACAGTGTATGAAAGTGTTTCTTTCCCAGTCTCTTAGCCACACTGTGTATCATCCAAATTCAGATGGGCTAAAAAAATGGCATCTGATTCAAAGGTATTAATTATGAGTGAGTTAAACATCTTTTCATATGCTTCAAAAGATATTTCCATTTATTTGTGAACTACTTATTTATATTGCCCATTTTTAATAATAAGGATATTATTATGTTTTAATTTCTACACTAAGGAAATTAGTCTTTTTTTCTGCCATGTCTATTAATTCACTCATTTTAAATTCAGCAGATTTTTTTTTTGCTACTACTTTGTTCCAGGTACTACTCTGTTAGCTGTTGGAGATAGTCATGCACAGGACATAATATGTGTAATTAAGGAGTCTAACATGGGAAATAACATACAAAAGAAAAAATTACATTATAGTGTTAGAAATGTAAATAACCAGAAAAAAAGCAGAAACAAAGAATGGTCAACTTTCTTTTTGGGTAGCATATTAAAGGACCGACTCACTGGATGGCTGACACACTAGCTGACTTTGAAAGATGAATAGACTGTATGGCCTTAGTAAAGGCATTCTAGCCAAAGTGCAGAGAACAGCATGTGCAAGACACGGTGTACTCCCAGAAGACATCAGTTTAGTTGGCTGCCTATGAAAAGCATGATGGGAGGTGGGAGATAGAGGCAGGGGAGATGTGGCAGGAAAGGTGAGCAAGACCTGGATTTTAGAGTGTCTTATGTAATGTCTTCTGGACATGAACTTAGTAGGGGTTTTAAACGGGAGAAACACAAGCAGATTGTTTTGTTGTTGTTGTTGCTGCTGCTGCTGTTGTTTTTAAAAAGATTACGCTGGCCACAGTGTAAATGTGGATTTGACAATGGATTGACTTGGAATAAAGGAGAAGCTGGGAGGTCAAAGGCTAGAGGGGAGGGTGTTCAAGTTTCCCAGGCAAGAGGTGGTGAGGACTTGAGCCTGTGTAAAGCAGTGGCCATTGCAATAGAGCAGTGGAGACAGGTTTGAAAGATTTTGGAAGTGTAGTGAAAAGGATTGGTGAATTTGTTATGACAGATCATTCTTAAATTTGAGATTTGTGTGACCAGTTACATTACCACAACTAAAATAGGAAAGATGGAAGACCAAGTTTGGGAGCTGAGGATAGGTTTGGTTTTGGACATATGGAGGTACCTGTGGGACATTTAAATAGAAGTAGTCTGTGGGCATTTGGGTAGATAGATTTGGAGATCAGGAGAATAAACATGGTCAGGTTACATATTTGGAGTCATTAATACATTCAACCCTGGAAGTGGATTATCTTGGCAGACAGAAGTCTGCAAAGGAGGTTGTGAATGAATGGTAGAGGCCGGAGAAAATTAGGAAGTAAAGAGGAGATCTTGAAAAGCAAGACATAAAAATCTATCAGGAAGATCATGCTTTATTGGTCTTCTTTGATGATCTAAGCCAGTGATCCTTAAATTTTAGTATGCGTCAAAATCACCTGGCGAGCTTGTTAAACACATATCCTTGGACTTCACCCCAGAATATCTAATCCAGTAGATCAGGGATGTAACCTCAGAATGTGGTTTATAACAAGTTTCTAGATGATGATAATGCTGCTAATCCAAGGATCAAACTTGGAGAATCATTGGTTCCTTTTCATGTTGTCCTAAATGAAATGTAAACAGGAAAATGTTTGATTGTGTAACAGTCAGTTTAAATGGTATTTTCGTTTATGAATGTAAGTAATCATATTCGTTGTTTTCAGAATACTTATTTCAAATACTAGGGATCAAGTTATAGGGTCAATGAAATTGTAAGTACAATCTTCCATAGAAGTATCATGATATGTTTTTGTTTTAAAACTTTAAAATCTTGTTTTATAATTAAAAGTTTTTTTTCAAGAAACAATATTTTCACATGTGAAGTTTAAGGAAATTGTTATTGTTTAATTTGGATTACATTCCAATATTTGTTTCTCTAAAATACTTTTATTTATATTATTTATATGAATTACATTTTTAAACAGTTTTAAAACACTTTCTGAATTGATAGCTTTTTATACAACATCATATTTTGAGAAGAGGGTCCAAGAAGGGTCATTCCTCACTACATGTTGTAAGAAAAGGATGTCAGAGGTTTGGGGGTGAGGGGCTAAGATATAATATTCAAACAACAGAATAAGAACCACTAGCCAGGGACTTAAGTACCAGACCTGTTAATTTTTTTACTCTGATCTCACTTCCTTGTTCTCTACATTTTTTCTGAATTGCTAGAGCTGAATTAACCTTTCCTTCCTTTGTGCTTCATTTCTCATTTGTGGCATTTCCAGTGTGCCTTTACGTGCTCTTTATATCCATTCCTGATCTTTCAGTTTAGTGCACTGTACTGAGAGCATGAACATGTTGCATTCATCATAATTATAATTATTTAAAAATAATGGCAATAGCTAAGATTTCTTGCTCCCTTACTACATGCTATGTAACCACTTCACATGCATTTTCTCATGAATTCTTCACAGTATCTTTTTACATACCAAATAATTGAAGCCCAGCGTTAAGTAATTTAAGCTGAGGTCCCACAGCTGCTAAGTGGTAGAATCCAGGTTGTCTGATCCCAGAGCCAGTAAGCTCTTAACTGGCATGCTTGACAGCCAGTGGAGGAACTCGGGAACATTAGTTCTTATCCCTGGACAGAGTTCAAAGAGGTTACAATATATAGTATGTTGGAGGCAGGAACAGGAACTTCTCATTGTTGATAATTTGGAAAGAGGTGGCTTTCTTGCTCATCTGGGCTGTGTGTTAGATAGCCCTTCTCCGTGTTCCCACCGCTCGCTGTGCCCGCTCCTCCCACTGTGCCCCTGTAAGGAATTCTGGAGGGGAGAACGGGAGGGTGGCGTGTGTGTAAACCACCTCAACCAGTGACCACATTTTTTAAACTGGGAAGGCTGACTGTAGAGAGCTGTGCTTTATATTTTTATCAAGGTGGTGCCTCTCATAGTGACCCATTAAATAGTGAAGAAGCACTTGTAATAAAAAGTGGCAGTCTCCTACCCCACCACCCCTTGTCACCAGAAAGGGGGAGGTTTGTTGTCTGTTTCTGTTTTTGTTCTAGTTGTAATTGCCCAGGAAAAGGTGATGAAAGGTAAGTTCAGAAAGTTTTTCTGAATTTGTATCAGTCTGAATATGTTTTTATTCAGCTGTTTTTACTGAAATATAATTTAGTTGTATATAGATAGATTAGGGATTGAAAATCACTTCTCCTGAGAGAGTTAAAACCTCTAATGTTCTGCTCATTTTATTGTAAGTAAATTTCCTTTATCTCTTTCTCTGAAAGCTTTTAATATTTCTATCTTGATGTTTCAGAATTCTCTGTTGTGGTTTCTAACTGTGAGTTCTTTTTCACTTTGTGTTGGTAAGTTTGTGACTCTTCCAATCTGGAGGTTTGTGTGCTTCTCACCTGTGACTTACATTGCCATTTCTTTGATAATTTTCACCTTTCCATTTCCTCTGTTCTCTTTTTCTTTACTTTTCCATTACTCAAGTGTTTAGCCTCTTAGTTTGGCCCTTTATGTCTGTCATTGTTTCTGTTTTCTATCTTCTTGTCTTTTTGCTGTACTAACTGAAATACTTACTTTTCTGCATTTATTTTATAAATCATATGTTTAATTTTTAAGAGCCCTTCTGTGTTTTCTGTTTTTTCCTCCATATTCTCCAGTTATGGTGTTTTTTAAAATACATTTTTATGTTTTATTTATTGATTGATTTTAGAGGGCGAGGGAGGAACTGAGACAGGGGAGAGGCATCCATTTGTTGTTTCACTTACCTATCCATTCATCAGTTGTTTCTCGTGTGTTGCCCTGACTGCAGATCCAACCCATGACCTTGGCATATCGGGATAAGGCTCTAACCAACTGAACCACCTGGTCAGGGCCTCCTGTTTTACATAATTATTGTATTTCTCTTCTTTAGCTTGAATAACTATATTTCCTTTCGGAAATAAGAAGAACGCTTATAATAAGAAGAGTGCTTTGGGATTAGCTTTTCTTTTTACTTTCTGAGTTTTCTTCATGGGCCTGATGATTTTTGCTTATCTATTATCTAAAAATAGAAAGCCTATATATCTATTATGGATGTCCCTTTCTGAGTAATTAGAACTGTGTTCAAACTGGCTTTTTCTCCCCAGGGAGAATTCTGACTGGGAACTTCGTATAGAGTAGGGCAGAACTGTGTGGATTGACTGTCAGCATTTACTTTATGGGGACCAATCCCCAAATCCCCACAATGAGGTAGATTTTAGTATGTGGTGCCCACATTCAGACTAGAAACCTTAGCTTTTCTGATTTATTATTTAAAGTTAGCTCACTTTTGTTTTGGTTTAGTTTGCTTAATTCTTTTAGAAAGTAATCCTAAAACTTTTAAATTTCTTTTGTTTATGTTGCCCCAAAATTCTGGCAGCCTGTACTCTTGCAGGGGTGTCCAACACTTTGGTGTCTCTGGGCCACACTGGAAGAAGAGTTGTCTTGGGACACATGTTAAATACAGTGTGACACATAATCACAAAAAACATCTCATAATGTTTAAAGTAAATTGACGACTTTGTGTTGGCCCGCATTCATAGCCATCCTGTGCTGCATGCAGCACGTGGGCCGCAGGTTGGACACCTCTGCTGAGTGCTGACAGGGATAGTGGTAGAGGGGGACATGCAGACTGGTACAGTTTGTCCCATAAGTGGACCTTCAGTTAATCTGTCATTGTTCAGCCCCATTTCTTGCTCCTGCTCTCTTGCTGTACCTGCTCATCCTAAGCAGTCACCATCCTATCTAATATCTTCCACCTTGGTTGTGGTCCTCTCATGCTGTATTTTCCATCAGCCAGCCACCACTTACTGTCTGTCATCTAGTATAGTGGTTAGGAAACTAGAGCTGGTGGGCGAAATTATCTGGCTGTCTGTTTTTGTCAATAAAGTTTTACTAGAATACATCCAGCTCATTATTGCAGTTCACCTGTGGCTGCTTTTGTGTTACAAAGGCAGAGTTGAGTTGTTGAAACAGAGATTGTGTGGCATGCGTAGCCTACACTTTCTAATCTTTGGTCTTTAAAGGAAAGGTTGGCCAACTCCTAGTCTACAAAGTTTTCAAGATTTCTCATTTCCTGGTGATTATAGCTACCCACCTTTACCTCTTTACCCTCTTCTCTTCATAGATACAGGTTTAATTCCTTGTAAAACTTTCCTTTAATTCAGTAATCTGAGGAAGTACATAAGATTCCTCAGGCCTTCAAAGACTACTCAGCTCTCTTGAACTGGAAAAGACAGAGTGCTCTCTCTCATACATTTTAATATACTGGCAACCTGCTTACTGATGGCTGCCTTTCATGTGTGATCATTTAAGGTGTGAGAGCAGAGACTCTGTAATTCCTTGTGTCTTAACACAAGGCTAAGTTGCATGTAAGCCTTCAGAGGTGTTTATTACATGAATTGATTGAATGAATAAATATAATTGTTTAAATTTTTTTTCAGTGTAGTGGGGAACATCTAGTTATTTTTTCTTCTGAATGTACATTTAAAATAAGTTTTACCTCTTAATTATTTTTATGTCCCTCTTAAGATTAATTATATGAACAATGCTCAATCTTATTTTTAGGACTAGAGAGGAGCTCTGAATTTTGGGTCTGTCTCACCCACATATTTGCATTCTTCCGTATTCTACCTATTCATCTTTTTTCTTTTATGGGTTAAAATAATGTAACGATACTTTTTTATTTTTTTCTATATAGTGGCTCATTATTTTATGTGTAAACAGTTGCAATTTAATAAATTGTATGTTTGTTGGTGAAATATCTATACAGTAACCTAGAATGTTGTAGGAGCATATTTATTCAACTATTTTTCGATTGTTATTTTAAAAAAAGAATGATATATGAAATAATTACAGAAGATGATTCTGAAACAAAAGACTTATAAATAGGAGGAAGACTAAAATCTAAGTTGAATGTTTATTACTTTTTGATGTTTGTGTGGTTTTGTCTTTCTCTTCCTGACCATCTGACTTTTTTTAAATATCTCTCATGTAAATTAAAATTGATGTAGTCAGTTCTTAGGTAATACAGACATGGTTTTAGGATAGTAGACATTCCATTAGAGTAAATTTGTCTGTTTTTCTATTGCCATCAATGTGTTTTCTCTTGAGTCATGGTGTCTTCAATAGCGCCAATTAAAATTTATAGCAGTTACATGAAGTAGAGCCAGTACCTGAATTACTTATTTGGAAATTAAGCAAATGGCCTGTTTTAACATCTTTTTTAGAAGAGTATATTTCTATTATTTTCAACAAAAACACACACACAAAATTCGGGAACTGTTTATTATTTGATTTAGCCTATCTTCTATGCAACCTTCAAATCCATTGTTTATAAATGTATAAATTTTGGCTTTTAATTTTTGTGTCTGTAACTGTATCATGTTTAGAGGAAAGAAAATGGAATATGGCTTCTCCCCAGGGAAGGAATGTGGAGTGTATGTTCTTGGCATTTTGAAAGTATTGAGCTTTTGAGCTATGTGTTGATAAAGCAGTGTTCTTAGTCTTGACATAAGATTTCACAAGGCTGGGGTTTAAGAGAATGGGAAGTGTCTTCCATGTGTCCTTTCTCTTCTTGCCTCTTTACTTTTCATGTGTGTGTATATGCTTATGAAAAATACCATACCTTTTTTCAAGTACATCATCTTCTGTTTTGTTACACATAAACATTTTTGAAGAAATTGTTATAAGTGGAATCTCCAAGAAATGAGGAATTGTGTGCTTGCACAGTGTCATTTGGAGAACAGTATAGGATTTCCATGAATATTTGACAAACAATAAGAATAATGATGTAAAAGTCTTTGCAGGTCTTATTTACATCAGTGCTGTCCAGTAGTACTTTCCAAGATGATGTAGCTGTTCTGTATGTTGCTGTCCAGGACAGCAGCCACTAGCCACAAATGACTGTTGAGCATTTCAAATGTGGCTAGTGTGACTGACGAATGTAGGATTTCATTTAAAAAATATTTTGGTAAAGTATTTTATTGTCACTTTATAATTATAGACTAATAGATTTAATTTTGTTCTACCTAATTTTTTCTTTTTAGGTAAATATATGCAGATGATGAACATTCTGAAGCCAATTGCCTTTGATGTCATCCATTTCATGTCTCAGCTATTTGATTATTACTTATATGCCATATATACCTTTTTTGGTCGGAATGATTCAGTAAGTCAACCTTTGAGGGGAAAGAAAGTGTTTGTTTTAAAATCTGTGGTTTTTTTAATGTAAAGTTCAGTTCATTCCCTCTGTATAAAACATACAAATAGCATTATTTTGAAAATTTTTCATCAAAAATCCAACAAAATTATTGATACCAGCTTTCTGTCTGCCTAATTGCTTTATTTATATGTTAATTTTAAGCTTTGATATGAAAAACATATTGTATGTTATTCAAAGTTTTGGCAGTAAAAATAATAGCATCTGTTTCTAACCTTGACATTTTTGGCAGTGAAAGATGTGCAGGTTGCCTTGTTTAAATCTGTCCCAGTGTATAATCACTGCATAGTAAATGAGACATTTTAAATACTGGCTAACAACCATAGCAGACACTACTACATTCGGAAGATAATGGCAAATATTTATTAAAATAATTGAAAATCTTTGAGCTGAGCCATCTGCCTGCCACAGAATTAATGTTTCTACTCCTTTTTGTATTTCCAAAGCTCATATGAGTTTATCTTTTTTTGTTCCTAAGGAGAACAAGCCAATATTTGGCAGGTAACTGACCTGCTATTTGAGGATTATTATGTGGTTCACCTAGATAGTTTATAGTTTTCCGTGCAAAAGCGTACTGCTTGTTTCTATAAATATATCATAATACTTTTCATATACTATATTTTGTAACTTTTAAAATGTGAATTTTAATGGATCACTACATTCATCATGTAAATGTTCATATTTTTGCTGTGATTACAAGTATATAAAAGACATCTCTTAATATGGGACCCAGATTTCCTGTGTTCTTAATTCTCCAGAAGTTTCCTTAGAAAGAATTCTAATATAATCAGAGACAAAGTGTTGATGCAGAATTTATTACTATAAAATATATAGGGTCCGATACAAATAACGCCCCTTTTTATTACAACATTATAAGCATATAATTCTATAACATAACAATATCACACTCAAGCACACCATATGACATTTTAGGTGAAATGTTCAAATTAAAACTATAAATTATTACACCCATATTATAACCCTAACAACCACACTCACGCAGGCCTTGTTTCTGCCAGACCCTTTATACTAATTCCTCATGATGAATTTGGAAACTCAAGATATAAATGTTAAAGATGAAGGGCATCCTAGAGTTTTAGCTAATTGTCAGACTCTTTCAGTCTTCTGGAGGAGTTTCTGTCTCCGGGTCTGTGCCTTCAGACTAGTGCTAGCCGAGCGAAATTTGGCAGTAATGGGATGCTCTGCACTTGCACTGTCAAATATGGTAGACGCGAGCCACATGTGGCTGTTGAGCGCTTGAAATTTGACTAGTGTGACTGAGGAACTGAAATTTTAAGTTGTATTTAATTTTATCTAATTCATCTTTATATATAAATAGCCATACGTGGCTAGTGACTATTGCATTGGCTAGAACAGTTCTGGACCACGCCATTGATCAGATGTGTTAAAGTAGAGTCCTTGGGAAACTTTAGGGGACTAATTGCTTTTAGATGTGACTTTCCAGCTGATTATATTCCAGCACAGATTTCTTTACAGTAGGCTTCACTAGAACCTGAGAAAGTTAGCAAGTGTGGATAGTTAGGTGCTAATTGTAAAGCATGCTGCATATTTTATTCAAAGTTTGTTGGTTTAAAGAACACATTAATCTGGTATTGTTTTATTAGACGCATTTTCAATCCTGTAAGACTCAATAAAAGCTATTTCATTATAGTCACACAATTAGCTATAAGTTATAAGGTTATCTTTCACCTGTGTGTTTACCCATATGTGATATTAGAAACAGTGTGTATTATATGAATTCTGTGTTTTCAAGCAACTAGCTGTGAGATAGAATGTTCTATTCTTAACCTGGGTGACTATCCATATGTGTCATATCAGAGACAGTTTGTATTATATGAACCAGTACAAAGTGTGCATATGAGTTACTATATATGAGTAAATAGCACTTAGCCTGCCTCTTACTTGTACTTTTAAAGACTTTTCTATTAGATTATGCTTAGTAATAGTAGCTTTTAGTTGCTATGCATTGAATATTGAATATAATCAATGTATTGAATATTGAAAATGTCTTTAATTAGAATAATCTGTAATTCAGACATTATTTTTGAGTTTTAAAAACTGAAAGAAATGCTCTTTAAAGCAAAGCAGAGACTTCGTATCTCTATAAAAATGAATTTTTCTTTAAAATTTGGTATAAAAATTTCACCTTACTTTCTACCCATATTTTGCTTTGCTTAATTTTTATATACATTTAAAGTTTCTTTTATATGAGGCATGGTTATATTCTTAATTAGCTACTTTAAATAAATTTTGGAATGACAGTCTGAATAAGTGGCATAAATAAGCATATTTCAGCAATATAATATTGAAGAGGTAGCTTTTACTTTCCTAAGCAAGTCAACTTTTCAAACCCATTAGAAATTCTAGACATTTCCATATTCAAATAAATAAATAAACAATTATTCCAAATTGCTTGTTAGCTGTTGAGTCTTAGGTGGGTAGGATTAGAGGGGGAGTCAGGTCATTAGTAGAATGATAAGAACAGACAGGTTGCTCCTGCTTCTTTCCCAGAAGAAAGTGTATGAGCGAATTAGGTAAGATGCTGCTTGTGGGAGAATAAACATCTGTTTCTCAGGGGTTCTAGAAAGCCATTGGCTGGGAGAACAGCGTATATGCATTAAGCTAAGGGATTCCTTCTCTTCATAGCAGTTCCGCTTGAAGCTCCTGCTGTACACTGAACTGTTTGTAACTGATACTCAATTATGTATCTAATCTATTTGATTCTATAATAATGTTACTCATAGGATTGTTTTATCTTGCCTTGCCCCAGCCTTCCATTGTTCACCTCTTGAATTACATTTTCTTTGGTTCTTCCTATTCATGTTCTCCTGTGAAGACCATTCTGCAGCTTACCTTAACACAGTAGTGAGTACATAGTAGATTCTTAGGACATGTGGATTGATGCCCTTTGTTTCTTATCCAAGTAAATCGTATGAGGGTTCTTACTTGACAGCAGTTTGTGAGCCTCATCTAAAGTTACAGTTCATTAATGCAACTCTTTCTTTGTAGAGAGTCTGTGATTCAGTATCTCGGCTTTTAAGAATGAATTAACTTACATTCATGGATAGGATGTACCAAGACCTTTCCGGATGATACTTCCTGCAGAAAACAATGATGAAACCTGGATGGTATACAGAGGGCAACTACCTGAAGTTCCTGGAGAGGAATGGGAGCTTAAGACTCTGACGGCGAGTTGATGCTACATGCAGGTTGAGGAAAGGGAAGCTATAAAAATAAATGACATCTTCATGACCTTTACTCCAGGACTAAGTGATGCCCACATGGCACACAGGTAGAGGCAAGCACAATAAAACCTGCAGTCTTGATGGACTGGGGAACCAGAAAAGTAAAACCAGAGTAAGGGAAAGTTCAGAACATAAAGAGCCAGAGAGAGGATCCCAAATGCTGTCTACCTCTGTGTCTGACTAACCCATGAACCATGTTTATGTGCAGCAGACCGACTGGAGCCAAGCAAAGAAAAGAATGTATGAACAGAGACTGAAGTTGCTGCATAAGAGATAGTTTGTAATGTAAGCGCAGGCAAGAAAATTACATACTGAAAACAAAAGAAAGAGTACTCATTGGAGAAAAAGAACAGAATCCAGAATCTCCAGAATCAGATTGATGATGTAATCCAACTTTACCCAACATACAATACATAGAACCAAAAAAGTGGACTACATCCTTAAGGAAAAAGAAAATCAACCTAGTCTGACTTGAAGATGTTGGAACTAAGGGAAAAGGAATTTAAATGGACTATTATATCTTAAGCAAAGCAAAACAAACATTTTAAATGCATGAATATCCCAGTAGAGACGTGAGAAGTTCTAATAGAAACAGTAATTTAAAAAAGTGAAATCCCAGAACTAAAAAGTACTACTTTACAATTAAAAAGAAATACTGAAAGTACTTAACAACCAAATGGGCATAATAGAAAAGAATTTATGAGCTTGAAGCTAAACTAATAGAAATTATTCAGAATGAATATAGAGAAAAAAGACTGTAAAACAAAAATTATCAGAGCCTTAGGAACATGTTAAATTACATCAAATGGTTAAATATACATGTAATTGGAATATACCAGATGGAGACAGGAGAAAGAATGAGGTAGGAAAAAATATTTGAAGAAACATCGGCCAGAACAGGCTGATACAAGATACTAAAGGGACAGCAGGCAGAATAAGCACAGAAGAGTGCAGTGAGATACCTCCTAGTGGAACTGATTTGAAAACTACAACAGACTTACTACACCCCTCCATCTCTGCAGGTTCTGCGTCCATAGACCCAACCAACTATGGGTTGAAAATATTCTGGAAAAAAATTATGTTGTTGGTGCTGTGTAGTATATGGTTAGGCCTATGATGGTTGTGTCTGTACTGAATACATACAGATTTTTTTCTTACCAGTATTTCCTTAACAATATAGTATAACAACTATTTAACATTTATATTGATTTAGACTTTGTAAGTAATCTAGAGTTGATTCGAAGAACACAGGAGGATGTGCATAGGCTATTTGCAAGTACTACACTATTTTATGTAAGGGGCTTGGCATCCACGGACTTCGGTGTGGAAGGGGGTCCTGGAACCAATCTCTGGCTGGTACTGAGGAATGACTGTACATAAAGGGGACCAGGATTTGATTAACAACTGACTTCTCATGAAAAACTGGGGAAGTCAGAGGAGCATTAAGTAACACCTTTAAGATACTGAAAGAAAAGAAACAAGTGTCTATCTAGAATTTTATATCCAACAAAAACATTTAAGAATGAAGGTGAAATTAAGACATTTTTGGATAAAAGAAAAAATAAGAATTTGTCACCAACAATCAGGTAATACAAGAAATGATGGAGGAAGTTTTTCAGGCTTAAGGAAGAAGACGCTGTGTGAGAACACGGGTCCTCAGAAAGGAATGAAGAGCATTGGTAATGGAGACTACCTGGAGAAATCAAAAAGATTATTTTTAAAAAATTTGCCACCTAATTTCTTATAAACCATATAGTTGTCTGAACTAAAATGCTAACATTGTTTTCTGGAGTTCATAATGTAAAAGTATTCCATATATTGACTATAACAAGTTATGTAGGGGGATATGGACTTAATAAGATGGCAAGACTTATGCATATTATGTAAAGCAGTACATTGTTAACAGTAAATAGCCTGTGAGACGATACTGTAATCCACAGGATAACAGTGAAAAATAGTACAAAGAACTTTAACTATTTTTGCCAACAGGGGAATTAAAACATAATTCAGAAAAACTCGTGAAGTCAGGAAAGGCAGGAAAGGAGGAGCCAAGGAACTAAAGAGAGATGGTGTATAATAGTAGCTGTAACCCCAGCCCACAGTCACGCTGAGTGTTAATGGACTGAACACTCAACAGACAGAGAGTGTCAGCACGGGGTAAAAACAAAGCCCATACTTAGTAACAAAAACCATATTTGGTTGAAAGCAAATGGATTGTAAAGCTATGCCATACAAACAGTGGTCGGTCATAAGGAGGCTGCATTAACGAGATAAAATCAATTTGAGCAGAATGTATTATCACAGATAGATGGATTTATAATGACATAAGAGTCAATTCAACTGAAATACATAATGATAATGTGGATGTGCCTAGTTACAGAGATTCTAAATAGGTAGAGCAATAATTGACAGAAGTCAAGAGAAATGAAAAATTGAATGATAGCTAGAGATTTTAACACCATACAGTAACTAATAGGAAAAACAGAAAATGGTCTATCTTCTAACTGTATCTTCATGTGGCCTTTCCTCTGTTCTCCCGTGGAAGGAGAACAAACGCTTTGATGTCTCTTCTCATGAGGGTACTAATCCTGGTGTGGGAACCCCACACCCTCATGACCTCACTTAACCCTAATTATCTCCCAGAGGCTGTGTGTCCAGGTAGCACTGCATTGGGGTTTAGGTCTTCACAATATGAATTCAGGGTGGAGGGGAACAGCAAACACTGAGTTCATGAAATAGAGCATCAAGAGTTTGTATACGTTGCTGGTTAAAATGCAAAATGGTATAGCCACTTTGGAGAACAGTATGGCAGTACCTTATAAAGTTAAAAATATGTGAACTGGTAATTGCACTTCTACATGTTTACTGGACAAAGTATATGTCCACACAAAGACTATGCATAAATATTCATAGTGATAGTATTCAAATAGCCCAAACTGGAACCCAATATTCATTGACTGGTGAATAAGTATCCACATTATAGAATGCTAGTTACTAAGAAATAAAAGAGCATGGAATACCAGTAGACTTACAACATAGATGAATCTCAAAAGCATGCTCAACACAAGAAGGAAGTCAAACACAAAAGATTACATGCTGTATGTTTCCATTTATAAGGGATTTTATTTTTAAAGATTTTATTTGTTTATTTTTAGAGAGGGGAAGGAAGAAAGAGAGGGAGGGAAGCATCAGCATGTGGTTACCTCTTGTGCACCGCCTATTGGGGACCTGGCCTGCAACCCAGGCATGTGCTCTGACTGGGAATCGAACTGGCGACCTTTTAGTTTGCAGGCTGGCACTCCGTCCACTAAGCCACACCAGCCAAGGCCATTTATATGGAATTTTAGAAAAGGCAAAACTGCAAGGGCAGAAAGCAGATACAGGGTTAAATAAAGGTGTTGGAGGTGCTAAAGTGCAAAAGGCAGGAGGACATTTTTTAAAGTGAGGGAACTCTTCTGTCTTGATGGTGGTTGCTGGTTGCCAGGCTGTATACAATGACCAAAACTGATCAAACTCGACACTTAAAATGGCCGAATTTAACTATCTATAATAGCTAATAAAAAAAATGAGCTGAAGTTAAAAAACCTGGTAAAATAAAATAGAAAGTTACCGTATAAAATTAGTTCATGTTTTAACTACACCATGCCATCACACAACTATTTTGGCTTGAGGCTTTCTAACACATGTTGTGTGAATAATTTCGTGTTCTTGTATTAGATAGGAAGTGATGAGGAATGATAATGTGTGTATGCTTCAGTATGTACGTACACACACAATTTCTATGACTCAGTGAAATTATATATTTTACAGTTCATTATTAATAAAGTTTTAAGTTTATTGACTTATACAGAATATTATTTTTCCAGGTGTCTCTATGTATTTATGACTCCCTTTGAATTAAATTTTTAGTCATCAATTGAATCATCAAGGAGCCAACCTTTCCTGTCTTAGCAGTCAAGTCTCACTTCTCATTTACCTTCCTGAGTGAAGATTTTTATAAATGCTTTGGCTTTGTTATAGTGAAAAGTATTTTATACTGTGGAATGTTTACTAACAAAAAAGTTTATTAATTTTTGAATGAAGATTTAGGCTGTCTCTAATTTTTTAAATATATTTTATTGATTGTGCTATTACAGTTGTCCCATTTCCCCCCTTCACTCCCCTCCACCCTGTACACCCTCTCCCACCCACATCCCCCCCTTTAGTTCATGTCCATGTGTCATACTTATAAGTTCTTTAGTTTCTACATTTCCCATACTATTCTTGCCCTCACCCTGTCTGTTTTCAACCTACAATCTATGCTACTTATTCTCTGTACTTTTTCCCCCTCTCTCCTCCTCCCACTCCCCTGTTGCTAACCCTCTATATGGTCTCCATTTCTATGGTTCTGTTCCTGTTTTGGTTGTTTGCTTAGTTTCTTTTGGTTTTGCTTTAGGTATCGTTGTTAATAATTGTGAGTTTGCTGTCCTTTTACTAAACATATTTTTTCTGTATCTTCTTTTCTTAGATAAGTCCCTTTAGCATATCATAAAATAAGGGCTTGGTGATGATGAACTCCTTGAACTTGACCTTATCTGGGAAGCACTTTATCTGCCCTTCCATTCTAAATGAGAGCTTTGCTGGATAGAGCAATCTGGGATATAGGTCCTTGTCTTTCATGACTTTGAATACTTCTTTCCAGCCCCTTCTTGCCTGTAAGGTCTCTTTTGAGAAATCAGCTGACAGTCTGATGGGAACTCCTTTGTAGGTGACTGTCCCCTTATCTCTTGCTGCGTCTAGGATTCTCTCCTTCATTGGCTGTCTCTAATTAGTGTTAAATTAGCAACACTACATTATTATGCTTCTACATAAATGTAACACAGTGTACTGTCTTTAAGTATCTAAAATCTGAAGTTTTTTTTAACTAAGAGTAATAACTTGTAGGAAGAAATTCTGGTGAACTCTCTCCTGATACTTCATTAGATTAATAGATGTTAGTGTGACCTCTCAATGCACATGTATAAGTAGTTCTCTTGCTCCCTTGAGGACTAAGGTTTGAGTTCTTTCCTTGATGTTTTAGAATTTTTAAATGAAGTTTGGAAACCCTCTAAAGGCCAAGTGTCTCGAGGGAAAACTCCTCAGATTCTTCATTCTGGTTAGTTAGAAGTACAGCATTCGTAAGGTTATCGCCACAGTGATAGCACGTCTTTTGTTTTCTTTTTCAGCTGGAGTCAACGGGACTAGGCCTTAGTAGTAGTAGACTAAGAACAACTCTAAACAGAATACAAGAGAGCCTTATTGACATGGTAAGTAAGCAATTGGAATCAGTTCTTTGGGTTTATATACAATAGAAATTAGCCATCTAAGCAACTGCATAATAGCATATGTCTACATGTATGCTGAGTGCCAGAGTCTTAGTGTCATAGCAAGCGCTCAGGGGAAGTAAAGTGGAGGTTTCCTATAGTCTGATTGGAGAGAGAACACATGGAAGAATGTGATATTGGCAGTGTATCCAGTACAAGCTCAAGAGAGGAGAGGCGTATGTGCAAATTTCATGTCAGAGAATGACTAAAGAAGCAGGTAAGACTTGTGCTAGACTTTGGTGAACAGGTATGGGCTTCGTGGGAAAGAGAAGAAAGGGCACCCAGATTGAGGTTCAGAGGCTGAGCAGGGCCCTTGAGGTGGGAGCAGGCCTGACCCCGAGATTGGCAGGTCTTCGTGGTGGGCACTGGTATATGCTGGAGAGCTGTGCTGCAGAGTGTTGAGGACTTTTTATTAGTGGCTCTGAAATTCCAGTCTGGGTTTAGTTGGCTGTGTTGTGGGAAGTCTGGGTGTTTGACCGTGTCACATGATGCAATGCGTGTTTTAAGAAGATAGGGTAAGGTCGTAAAACAGGGCTGATGCTCTGTAGTGTTTAAGCTGACATAAGCATTTAAGAACATTTCTTTTTCTTGTGGTTGGTTACTGTAGCCAGAGATTTTTGTTGTTTTTATGTTTCTCTGCATCTACATTAACCTCAGGGTTCCCCAAATTTTCCTTTGTTCATTTACTTATCTAAACAAGCAGTCATTTTCCTCTTTTCTTATAAGCTCAATATTATGTGCATTCTTCTGTTATGATGTTTTTATAAAGCAATGCAATCACTCAGTCTTTTAAGAAATACTCGTTGAAGTAATTGTTATATGTCAGGCATTTTTGTGGTGCTGGGAGTTCATCAGTGCACAAAAGAGGTAATTCCTGTTTCCTTGCAACTGGTATTTTATTGGGGCACAGAGACAGATAAACAAATATATAATATAGGGTCAGATACTTGTAAGTGCTAAGAAGAAAACAAAGCTGAGTGATAGGACGGTAATCTTTGAGCAGAGAGGTGAATCAAGTGAGAGGCACATGGTGATATCTCAGGTGAGCACAGAAAATGACCTGTATCCATCTCATCATCTCCCCTGTGGTTTGGGCATCTCTTTGCCTTGCACATATTTAGAAATACGTACATATGAAAGTGTATATATATATTTTTTTCATAGCATTTTGGCACACAGCATTTCTTCAGTAAATTTTTGTAGTATAAATAAATAAATCTCCAATCTGCAAGTTTTGTGTCTCCTGGCTTAACAGGGCTTGTTTCCTTGGCCTTACCCATTTGATCCTGATCTTCACTTTCAGAGTCCAAAGGTCCTTTGACTCAGCCATCTTTTTTTTGTCTCGAAAGTCCTTTGGCTTTCATCCTCATTGGCAGTTATCTATGTTTTGATTTTGTTTGTCCTTGTTTGATACTTTGTGTAATCTTTACCACTGGATCTTCCTCTGTTGCTAAAGTTTTTCTTGTTTCTCACTAATGCCTCAAGATTGATGGGCTGTAATTTATCCCTAGAGTCATTCATTCTGATGTCCCTGTCATCTCTGCTGGTTATTAGCTTGTTGGTGGTCAAACCACGGGTCCAGATTTGACCCTTACGGCGTGGGTTTAATGCCTCAGATTTTGCCATCTGAAGTATAGTGAAGTAGCATGATCTGGTAAATAATGGGACCACACAGGGGCCCTTTGAGACCAGCTGCCACCCATCTGCTGGTAACAGTGTATCTGTAGTGTCTGTCGGACCAGTTCTGTGTTTGCTGGATAAACTTCTTCCTGAATACCGTGGTGTAGTAGTTAGATTTAGAAATGTGTGTGTAAGAACCAGCTACACCTCCATTTCCAAATAAATATGTCTATTTTTCTCTTTGGTACCTTGTCTCTTAAAGATATCTTTTCTTTATATACTTATTCTTCCCATCTCTTAAAGACAGCGCTTAGGATCAGAAAGGCTGTGCAGTGATTCTGGTTTATGAGGTGTGCTGACCTTTGACCCGCTCCATGGTCCTTACTCCTTTGGAGCATAAGCCTCTACAGCAATATATTAGAAGTTGTCCTGAAATTTTCCATTAGTTTTCAATGTTTTGTATGTTAAATTGTTGTTCATACAGATAAACATTGGTTTATTATTTTAGAAAATATATTTGTCATATACTAGACCCTGATGTCAGGTTTTGGTAAGCTAGTGTATTCTAGCTATTTTTCTTCACCTTGTTAATTTGCATCAAGATTGGCAGAGAATGTTGATTGATTTCTTGTTATTGAGTACATTTATTTGCTGTTAATATGTTGCCTAACCAATTTGGAACAACTAGTTTGAAGTAGTATTTTTCCTTTTATTTCTTATATGTGTTAGTCAACATTTTAACAGTGTGTTTTGTCATTTTATTTTTCCATATTTACCTTCTAAGTTTTGCCTAGCCATAAAAAGCAAATGGAATCATTATGTTCTTAAAGATGCCACCTAAAATCGTTTATCATATGAAGTCAAGGAAACTAAGAAAATTTGTTTGACACGTCAAGTGAAGCCTCAGAAAAAGGGTCTGATGGGGAAGAGTAGGAAACAAGCAGGTATAGGTGATAACGGCACCAGAAATGTGACTTTTCACTGTCCACTTGGTGATGCTAAATGTTTGCTTAAGACCTTTGGCCAACTTTAAATCTTTGATATTAAAATATATTTTAAATTGGTCTGTAAAAGTTTATAAATATGAATTCTCCTAGTAGTGATAATTGGTGGCAGGAAAGGCTAAAAAATATGATATTCACTGTGAGAATAAAGTTTGATTAAGGTTTTCTTTCTCAGTGTCTTCAAAAAGTTATATTTCCTCCCCTGATTTTACTGGAATAACTAAAACACTGGTCCATCTAAGTGAGCAGTAAGCACACACCATTTACTTCTGTTAAGCTGGACATTTGTGCGACTCTTGCTCTCTTCAAGCATTATTTCCCTAAATGTAAACATTGAATTTTAGCCTTTGAGCAGATAATTACCCTGATTTTTGTGCCTAAATACCAGTGTTAAATGGGAACAAAGGAAGGCATCCTAATGGAAACTGTTTGAAATGGGGGCAGCAAGTCCAGTGGTCTCTGCAAGGAGGATGTTGTGAAAGAGCTGTGCGAGTAGAGAGGGGACTCAGCACGTTTGACTTGCAGGTGGGCAAGGAGGGAGGGAGGTCAGTGCTTCTGGCTGGTCCAGCCACACCCACACATAAACTACACTCCCCTCAGGCTACACATGATGGCCTCTCTCTGCCTTCATCACCTCCCAGTTCCATCTCCCTCTTCTATCCCAGATTGACCAGTTAGTATCTAAATTCAAAGAAGCTTTTAATTTTATAAATGTGTTGTCTATATGGTGATACCTGATCTTAAAAGAATGAAACTCAGAGTAACTCTGTTATCATAATGTGGTATTTGTGGTTATCCTGGAGCTATTTTGAGTGTGAGATTGTGCAGTATTGGCAGAAAGTTCATGTCAGTTTTTGTTAGTTCAGTTACACAATATTTGAAAAGAGTGTGTGTTCAGTGCTTGAAAGGAGACTTTGTTGTACTTGTAGAGTATAATGCTTCATAGAAGAAAGTTTATCAGTGCTCATTAAATCTATAGATAGAGTATTCGTATATACTGAGTAGCTGTCAGCTTCTGATTGAACTTCTCCTTCCACTGGGAACTCATAACCACCCACAGCAACCCTTCCTGCTTACACTCTGTCCAACTGCTTGCGCTTTGTTAGGATGCAGCCAAATCTGTCTTGCTGGGGCTGTTTTCTGTTAGTCCTATTTTTACCCCACTGGGACCACTGTGACTAGTCTAGTAGCCATATGCCCTAGCCTTCTCCCAATTCCTTTATTAGTTTTTCCTGTTTCAGAGTTTCAGTTCTCCTTACCATTCTTTGACTTGCTCTGAGATAGATATTCACAACTCCAAACTAAGAAAATACAGAGTGTATGGGAGGTGTTGGAAATAGAAGGCAAAGAGCTCTGTGATGAGTGGACTCAGAGGTTGCACAATAGTTGGGTAGCTATCTTTTTTTTTAATTCTCACCTGAGGACATCCTTATTGATTTTAGAGAGGGAGAGAAACATCAGTGGCTTACCTGTCATATGCGCCACACCTGGGGCTGAACCTGCGACCTAGGCATGTGCTGTGACTGGGCATCAACCCTGTGACCTTTTGGTTTATGGGACAATGCTCCAGCCAACTGAGCCACAATGGCTGGGGCTGGATAGCTAGCTACCTTTGTTATTTTTTTTCTCTTTCACTTTTATTCTTTTTAAATTAAATTGATTGGATGGCATTGCTTAATAAAATTACATAGGTTTCAAGTGTACAATTCTGTGATACATCGTCTGTATATTGCCTTGTGTGTTTACCACCTGAAATCAGATCTTCCATCGTTATATATTTGACTACCCCTCCATCTGCCCACCCTTGCCTCTGGTAACCACCATACTGCTGTGTGTCTGTGAATTTTGGTTTTCTCGTTCATTTGTTGTTCGTACTGAATTCCTAAATACTTTGTGGAACACCATTGGTCCCTCTAGTGGAGGAGGCAGATGAAGAATAAATGAATATCTCATTTAATTTTAGATTGTGTCAAGAGTTATGAAGAACTAGGGAAGAAGGGTAGAAAAAGGAGAGAAGCATGTGATTTTCTTTAGGTGATCAGAGAAGGCCTTTCTGAGAAGATGACATTGAGGTAGATCCCTGAAGGAAGAGTAGGGAAGTGAGCCACCTGGATGAGGGTTTATTTATTCTACAAACATTTAGTTAGTGCCTGTTGATCGAACGTGAGGCTAGGCAGTTTCTGAGAGTTCGGGATGCAACTTGGATGGGGAGGGTGAACAAGATAAAACTCCCTACCCATATGCACTTTGCTTTCTAGTAGGGAGGGGATGTTTTGG
This sequence comes from Phyllostomus discolor, assembly GCF_004126475.2. Classification (NCBI taxonomy): domain Eukaryota; kingdom Metazoa; phylum Chordata; class Mammalia; order Chiroptera; family Phyllostomidae; genus Phyllostomus; species Phyllostomus discolor. The sequence goes on along the minus strand of NC_040912.2, from coordinate 29,927,438 downwards.
GGAAAATGTTTCAGTTGAGGGAACACGCAAAGACCCTGAGGTGGGACAATAATTGGCCTATTCCAGCAACAGCAAAGAGGCTGGTATAATTAGAAGGAAGTCATCAAGATGATAGTGATGATAGTGGTAGATGAAACCAGAGAGGAAGCCAGAGTCTAGATTGTGTAGAGCCTTTGGATTTTACTCTAAGGAAGGCAGGAGCCATTGAAGAGCTTTAAGCAGAGTTGACATGATTCAACTTAAATATTTAAAAGAGAATTACTTTGGCTGCAGTGTGTAAGTGAGAGATGAGGTAGCTTCTACCCAAGAGTTAGTAGAGGAGATAGTGAGACCTGGTGGCCAGTCTGGAAGAAGACAAGTAACATCCACCAGAATTCCATATCACTAGCAAGCAGTTGGTATCAAATAGTATGTGATTTTGTGATTTTTTTTTTAGGGATGGGGTGATGTTTTTCCTTTTTTAGTAGAAGGAAGTAAATAAAGGAACTGCAACATTGATTAATTCTCATGGTTCCCTTATCCTGATCCTCCCTAGAGAAAGCATGGTTGTGCCCCGAACAACTAAAGAATAATTAGAGATTGAAAAGAGACAGTATTCTTTTAGAAAGATAGGGTATAGAAATGAAGAATAAAACCATTTTCTAACTTGAAAGGTTTTATAATGTTTTATTTTCATTTTGCTAAGCTTATAAATCTAAGTTATACTCCAGAGTCCAATGCATTTGATGTCTCTTTTATTTATAAGGAAATCGTCAGTGATTTGTGACTATGTAATGGATTTAAAAAGTAATCTAATCTAGATTTACATTTTAGGTTTTTTTATATGTCTAATTTTTGTGCTTTAATTTTCTTTGAGACTCTTTTAAAGCTCAACACACTCTGCTTTTGGGACATCCCTTTCTCTTATTCCCATTAACCATCTTCCTTCTCATCAATAATCTGTCCCTGACAGGCACAATACAGCTGGTTCTGTTGCAGTTTATAACTTCATTCTAACCCTGCATCCTTGCGATTATACCAAAGGCACCTTGATTGGTTTGGGTGTGAAATGGTTAATCACACCATAGTTTTGATATTTACCAACTTAGTTCTCAAGAAGCAATCTCCTTTGCCTCATTTACAAGTTCTTGATGGGCATCTCACTATGGTCCCTGTGAAACATCTTTCAGGTCATGAAGTTTCCTGGTGTTGTCCACTTCAGGTCATGCTCAGACAGCAGCAGATAGAGTTGGATCGTTTTCACTTTGTATAGAAAGGAAAGTTCCACTAGTTAGGAAGTGTAAGAGGGGAAAAAAAGAGGAGCCGAATGTAATTAATGCATGCCTGAGCATAGGTTAATTATAGCTCCAGTTTGGTAAAATCACATGGTTTATTGCCATTAGATTTGCTGTTTCAGGCTGTGTATGTTCATGTGTTGTATTTTCAGGAAGTTTCAGCGGATCCTACGGCCACGCTCACCGCAGCAGAAGAGAGAAAGGAGAAAGTACCGAGCCCACACCTCAGTCACCTGGTGGTTTTGACGTCCGGGGATACCTTGTACGGGCTGGCGGAAAGAGTGGTAGCCACAGAGTCCTTGTAAGTTGTGAAAAACGGTTGCTCTGCCATTGGATATTTAAGAAAGGTTATTAAAGTAAGCACTGCGTAATTAGACTTGTAGCTCTGTACAGATTCCACGTGTAAATATTGCTTATGTGTTTTTGAGAAGTAGGTCCTAAAATAGATTACCAGTGGATTTTTAAAACTATATGGTTGGTTTTCAGTTATATAACAGGAAGGAAGGAAGGAAGGAAGGAAGGAAGGAAGGAAGGAAGGAAGGAAGTCGGTCTTTTAAGTTTCAATCTTCAGCAACATGATCCATGCTTTAAATAAAACTTTAAAAAATCATATTATAATATACATTCTATTTTACTGTTGAGTTGTGATTCTGGAGAAACTGTAGTTACAGTGTCAGTTCAGTGTTAAACATAGTTGACCCTTGCCATCAGCACAAGTGCTTCCTGACCTTTATAAATCCTCCAGTTCTTAATGCAGTTGAAGCATGTAACTTCTTCAGCTTTAATTTTTGTGTAGATGAGCGTGTCAAGAGATAGTTCACTAAGGTGGAAAATAATTTTAATTGTTAAGCTTTTGCTTAGAGATCTTAAAGATTACTTATACAAAAATGTTGGCAGGCTCTGAATCCTGTGCTTTGTTCACAAGGTGGGTTATTTATTCCCTTCAGGGTGTTCTTGGCCGAACAGTTTGAGTTCCTTCAGCCGCACCTGGATGCTGTGATGCCTGCAGTCAAAAAGCCCTTCCTCCAGCAGTTTTACTCTCAGGTCAGAGGTGGTCAGTCTTGAGTGTTGTTTCACTGTGGGCAAGATAAGACTGTCACATGTTATTTAGGTGTTTTCTTTTTTAAACTGGTGATCAGTCCCAGGAGAGCTGGAGTAGAATATTTGTTTATTCACACCTGAATGCCTGTATTAAATACTGAGACTTTTGGTGCAGTGAGAGAGAAAGCCAATTTATTTAACGTATAAAGGGAAAAGCAGCAGTAGCAGGGTATGTAACCTTGGCTGCATGTGGAAAGGGGGTGTGGCTGGAAGCAGGCTGTCTAGAAAGGCCTGTCTGGAGGAAGTGATGTTTAAATTGGCCAGCCAGCTGAGTGGGGAGTGTATTCAAATTAAGGGAAGAACTTCTACAAAGAGCAGCAGGTGAGGGAGAGCACGGTGCACTGAGTGGTGCACTGAGCGGCTGAGAACAAGCCAGATTATCAGAGCAGGGTGGAGGGCTGGCGGAGGGATAAGCGGTGCTCTCAGCCAGGAGTGGGGCTTTATTCCAGGGGTGCTGGGAAGGTGCTGGAAGATTTGAACCAGGTGAGTGGCGTGGCCAGGTGTGTGTTTCGGAGGGTGTGCTTTGGAGGCAGTGTGAAGAACGGGCTTTAGATGACAGGCCTAGAGGCCTGGAGACTGGCTTCAGGGCCCTTACAGAAATACAGTCAAGGATGTTGGAACCCTGAGGTGGGGGAGTAGGGGTCGAAATGGAGAGAAATGAAACAATTTGAGAAGCATTTGCTAGTCTCCAAGAAAATCTGTGGTTCCTTTAAAGTTGTGGTGTCTGGGTCCTCAAGTTTATTGAGTGTCTCAAAATTATATTTTGAGTAAGAGTTTTGCCCTTGAATTAAAATATTTTCATAATATAAATCTGCAAATGAATAGTTTTATATTAAGGTACCATATATACTAGAAATAGGAGCAAAATATTCTTCATAAATCTGATACTTTTAGAAAACATTCCTTTTTATTTCTGTGAAATTTATTTCAGACAGTCTCAACTGCCAGTGAACTACGCAAACCAATTTACTGGATCGTAGCTGGGAAAGCCATCGATTACGAACAGATGCTGCTCCTGATGGCAAACGTGAAATGGGACGTAAAGGAAATTATGTCACAGCACAACATCTATGTGGATGCACTACTGAAGGCAAGTACTCTGGGAAACATCTTGGTTGAAGACATGCTACTAAGGACTGACTGTTCCTACAGTTGCAGTGGCTCTGAAGTGGTGAGGTTGTAGTTACAGTATTACCACGTTGTTACCATCACAATATTAAAGTCCCTGTATTGGACTATACTTATTTTCCAAATTGTGTTCTTTTAGACTCAAGAACACTTTGTAGCTTTTTTGTTTTGTTTGATTTTCCACTTTGGGTTGGAGTTTGAGTGGCATGTCTTGGCTGACTGTGCTGTGTTATACTGTGTTATCTCAGTTGCCACGACTGTCAAGACGAGAAGGTAGTTTTGCAGTTGTGTCTGTTCATTAGCAAGAGACCATACTGTACACCTGCTTGTGCTAAGTTGTTTTTCTCCAGAAATCACATTACCTTTGCATTTAATGATTTACATTTATCAGTTTTTCTGAAAAGAATTGTAGTCACTTTTTGAAGATCTGTGCCTCCCAAGGTATTTATGGATTGCCTGGCACGTCCCAGCACTGATCTAGGTGCTGGCAATGTAGTCGTGAATTAAGGAACTTACGTGCTCCCCAAAAATAAATTACCAGAAGAGGAGTAGAGAGCAGCAGGGTGTGAGTGGAGGAGAAATATCAGGTGGTTACTTGTGCTCAGAGAAGGACTCTGGTAATGTGAGATTGAGGAGAGGCCTGAAGGAAGTGAGGAAATGAGCTGTGTGGACGTCTGAGGCAAGGAAAGAGCATCTGAGAAAAGAACCCTAAGTATAATGAAATGGTTTTATTATTCATTTACCAAGAAGCATTCTTGCACATGTATTTAGCAGTGAATAGAATGACGTTTTATATGGTAAGCATATGCTTTTATCTTTGAAGTATTAATGAAAGCTCTTAACACCCAAAGCAGAGTTTCCTAGTGAAACGTACGTAGAACAGCAAATACTCTGCTGGGCCAGAGTCATGAAATGAAGCTGAAGAGCACCTATTTGTTTAACTTTTATTTTCAAAAGTAACTTTAGTGGATTGAAGATGCACTTCTTTTTCATGAATAATTAAAAGCAACTAACTATCAAAATAAATAATCAAAAAATTGTAATTTAGGAAGTGGCAAAGGATAACACAAAAATAATTATGTGGTAGCTTGACTGGAGATGGTCAAATCAGACTTTTCCTGACTGTGTGCTACTGGAAGACTTGAGCACCTATCAGGCTTGACTTGCTAAGCGCTGTGTACCTTCTGTGGTGAGGACACTGCAGGGAAAAAGGGTCATCTTAAGCCTTCTGAAGTTTTGAAATATATTGTCAAGCAAGGATCAACAGCATTTACTTTTGTAAATGATCGTATTTAGATGTTAATAGCCCTAGGAAACCAGAAATATGAGCACATTCATTGAGGGGTGAACTACCTGCCGCTTTTATGTAATTTGAATTGTCTAAATTAGTTACATATATTTTTATTTTTAGTAAAGTATGATCATAAAAGTTACTAAAGTAATAAAAATGTTCAGTTTTCTGTAGGTAATTGAAAATATTTTTATTTTGTGCATTTTACTAAAAATTTGCAGCTATTATATGACTTTCAAATCAGTTACTATATAATATTTACTTTGAAAAAATATGTAGGAAAGAGAATAACTTAGATTGCTCTCTAAGGAATATAGATAGCCAAAAATTACAAATAGTTCACTTGGAATTGAAAGCTTATTAAAACATTTTTTAAAACTGGGTCTCTTGAAGATATTTTAGAAACAGATTATTCAGGTCTTTTAATCCATAACTGACAGTCACAGAAAAATATGAGACATAAAGACATTTGAACATTGTCAGCATCATTAATCAGTTGATGACAGCTCCTTCGAGATTAAATATATGTACCTACTCTGTGTTACAGCATAATTTAAACAATATGAAGGTTCTTTAAAGCACATCAAATTGAATAAATATGGCGTTATCTCTTTTTGCTTGGTTTGATTCTGAGTCTTTTTAAATCTTTTTTTTGGGGGGCGACTAAGATGGAAAGCAATGTGGCATTATAATTATATTCATGTACAACCACGACTTTTGTCTTCTTAGGAATTTGAGCAGTTTAACAGGAGGTTAAATGAAGTTTCTAAGAGAGTTCGGATACCCTTGCCTGTGTCTAATATACTTTGGGAACATTGTATACGACTGGCTAATAGAACTATTGTGGAGGGGTAAGTGTTTTGTGAAAGCGTTATCTGATTCCTTGATGATAAATCCTAATACATGAATAACATGGCATGTTCTCACTAATGGGTAGAGAGAGTCAGGTGGAGATAGCGACAAATAGCAGATAATTCCATAACAATTTAGGTTAGACTTTGGAATACGGCTAGCCTTCCTGGGCTGCCTCTCTCCGCGCTTTCTTTTCTTGCTGGTGACCTAGAGCCAGCTCATTGGAGAGTGAGGGGTGCAGCAGCTAATGGTTCTCCGAAAGTTAAACTAGTAGTCACTGTTATTATCTAATAATATAATTATCATTATGATGATTACTCATGACATTTATGGAGCACTGTGTCATTTACTGAACCAAGTTGGATTTACAGGATTATATTAAGAAACCCTAACAAAAACTCGCTTTGATAGTGTTGCTATTCTCTGTGTTACATCAGCAAGGATACCTGGCCTCAAAGTTGAGGCTTGAACAGGTTAAATAACTTGTCCAAGTTCACAGTTATTTTTATTACTAATTTTCAATTAAAAAGGTAATTAAATTTTTAATTTTTAATTTAAAAATTAAATCAAAACTTTAATTTTAAATTTTTAATTTAAAGTTTTTAAATTTTAATTAAAAAATTTAAATTTAGTTTTTAAATAAAAATTTTAATTTTACATTTTTATTATTTATTGAGAATATTCCCATTTTATTTTATTTTTTTCAGTTGCAGTTGATGGTCAATACTGTGTTCATTTCAGGTGTGCTGCATAGTAGTTGGACATTTACATAATTTACAGAGTGCATAATTTACCTGACAAGTTTACAGGCTTTAAATACAGAGAAGGCTTATGAACTCCTGATTTTATGATGGCAAAGTCAGTCCTCAAAGCCGCTATACTGCTGTTAATAATATCTTTATTATGCCATAGTAAGCTGTATAACTGTTTCATATATTGATTCTGAGGATCTGTTAGTAATAATTTTCTACTGGCTCAGAGATTGTGCTTCCTCTGCCCATAACATCTAGAACACCAATGAGAGTTAGTAACACATTTGAAGTATCCCTTACAGTGAACTACTTTGTCAAAGCCCATTCAGAGTGATCTGGAATTACAAATCAATTGGATTTTCACACATTATTTATCTGATTTCTCCTCAGTTTTTATCAGTTACAGAAAGAATGCATCAGGAAGTGAGAAGGTGACAGTGACCAGCTGACAGCAGTCAGGCACTCTGGTTTGAAGCCAGCAGTGCTAGAAGTCACAGATAGCTCTGTGTCAACAATCCTGATTAGAAAGTTTTTTAAAAACTTTATTACTATTTTTTAGATCCTCACCTGAGGGTATGTTTTTATTGATTTTTTTTAAGAGAGAGGAAAAGAGAGAGACAGACCTTTGATGCGAGATAGAAACACTGAAACACTGATCCTGTACACTCCCCGACTGGGGATTGAACCCGCAACCTAGGGTATGTCCCTGATTGGGGATCAAACCTACAATCCTTTGGTGTATGGGATGATGCTCCAACCAACTGAGCCAGGGCGAAAAGCATTTTTAATAAATTTGTTTAATAAAGTAGAAAAGTGAATAATAAATGTTATATTTCTGTATAAACACTTAATTTTTTCACTTTTATTTTTAAAAATTCATTTGGTCACTTTAAATAGTGTAAGTTTAGTCGTCTTGAAACTTTCATTAGGGGAAGTATCTCATTCCTTAGGGTTGGAGTCTTTGCGTTTTGTATGATTGAAAGAATGAGACACTGATGAGTAATAAAATGTATGTGAGAATTAATGCATTCACTCTTACTACTATTCAGCCTTAGAACACACCATTTCTCAGTAATGTGTGATCTCAAAATAAGTATATTAAGTGTTTTATTGTCAGGTATATGTGTACACTTTCTGTGCTTATATACTCATACATTTCTCAGGTTTGAAGAATATTCATGGGAGAATTACTTCATTTGTTTTTTCTGTATCGAGTAGTTACAATGTTGAGCAGTTTTATGAAGTTAAGATTACTTAGTATTTATAGCTTAGATTTAGAAGTAATTCTTGGCAGCTATATTAACTGGAATATCAGTATAACTTTCTTGTAGGTGATTATATTATTATTATCTTTTCTAATCCTCACCTGAGGATATGTTTATAGATTTAAATGGTGGGGGGCATTGATGTGAGAGAGAAAGATCAGATTGGTTGCCTCCTCTATGCACCCCAACCTGTGGATCCAACCCACCATGTAGGTATGTGCCCTGACTGGAATTGAGCCCACAACATTTTGGTGCATGGGACAGTGCTCCAACCAACCAAGTCACTCAGCCAGGGTGCAAGTGACTGTGTTAACTGAGCATGGAGAACAACAAAGAACCTTAGAAGTTGTTTAGTCTCTTAGCTTTGCAGGTCAGGAAACTGAGGCCCAGATGGATGAAATGACTATTGAGTGACAAGGCCTGATTCAAGGCTTATGTGCATTTTCCCCTGAAAATGGTGAATTTGTCCAGTTTTGTATTAGAGAAAAGTTTAAGTACCTAAAGATTTCTTTTTCTAACCATTCCATCATTTATGTTTTTTTTTATTATTGTGTATCTTAGATATGCCAATGTCAAGAAGTGTAGTAATGAGGGTCGTGCCTTGATGCAGTTGGATTTTCAACAGTTTTTAATGAAACTTGAAAAGCTAACAGATATTAGACCCATCCCTGATAAGGAATTTGTGGAAACCTATATTAAAGCCTACTACCTAACCGAGAATGACATGGAGCGCTGGATCAAAGAGCACAGGGTGAGAGCCGGAAGGCTGTTAATTAAGTTTTCTCCTTTTCCTTTGTTCTGTTTTACGTAATTCAAAGTCATGAGGGTGAAATATAAAGAAACGTTTGCTTGTTTAGCATGAACTTCTTAGGCCATGTCTTTATCCTGTTCACACAGTGTCCATGTAGTGCCCTTTGCCTAATGAAATCTTGTAAGATCTTCATGAACTGTTAACAGTAATTATCTAGAAAGATAGCCCAAGTCTGAACGTTAGCTATGTTTATCCTGCAGCCATTGTAGGAAAAAGCTAAAGTTGGTTAACATCAGGACAAATTGAATACAGCAACATTTAGGTGATTCACAAAGCTGTAACTTAAACCTCCTTACAGCCCTCCATAGTGAAGGAGTTAATGACATCCTGAACTCACGGACATGTAGTGGTGATGATTGAGTATATGAGTATTAAATGGCTCAGTGCAACTTCATCCTCCATTAGATTTTGCCTCAAGTGCCAATGAGATTTTTTTCTTTTGTGTGGATATATATAATACATGGTCCGGCACAAATTACAAAATCATAAGCATGTAAGTCTGTAACATAACAATATCACACTCAAGCACGTCATATGACATTGTAGGTGAAATGTTCAAATTAAAACTATACATTATTCTACCCATATTATTACCCTACCAACCATACTCAAGCAGGCCTTACTTCTGCTGGACCCTGTAGATAAGTAGAGAAAAATATAATTTATTAAGTGTTATTTAAGATGCTGAAGTTTTGAGATAGTTCAAATCAACATATATCACTAGAGCACTAATATGGTGAGCTTTTCTGTATGATTGTTAATAGCATTTGCCTGGATAGACAATATGTGAACACAAATTTAATGAAAGTGTGGAAGGTGTTACAGTTTTACCACATCTTCTTCAATAACTAGAGTTCACATTTATTTATGCTATAAACATCATCAGTAAAGGCTATGTAAATTTTTATTTTATTTGACTGGGTACAGACAAAAGGAATTACTTATATTTACTTCATTAGGCTCATCCTTTCTGGTGTCAACATTTTAGAAAAATGGAATGATTATTAGCCTGGACCATTAGCCTGAGTCTTTTGTACAATACACGTGCCCACTTGTAGGTCAGTTTCAGATCTCTCAGAGCAAAGCAGAAATGTTCATGCTATTTTGTTTTTTAACTCATTATTTTATTGTTGTTCGAGTACAGTTGTCGGCATTTACCCCGCATCACTCCCTGCCTCCAGCCATCCCCACCTCCCTCCCCTGATTCCACCCTCACTTCATTTTGTGTGTGTGTGTGGGGGGGGGTGTCCTATAAAGGACACACATGTCCTTTATAGTTGTTCCTGAAAACATTTTCCCCCTCTCCTCCCATTATCCCCTCCCACGTCCCCTCTGGCTACTGTCAGATTGTTCTTAATTTCAGCTTCTGGTTATATTTTGCTTGTTTATTTGTTTTGTTGATTAGTTTCCACTTAAAGGTGAGATCATATGGTATTTGTCTTTCACCACCTGGCTTATTTCATTTAGCATAATGCCACTGACCCCTGACCTCTGAGAACCAGAATGCTAAGCCAGGTGCAGATGGACTGCTGAATGTTGTGAAGATCCATTTAGCAAAATAAGCTGAAACTACTTTGGGGTTAGCACTAGGAAGGAGTTTGGGGAGAGGTTTCAAGGAGCTGAGGAGCAAGAGCAGCAGCTCTTAGATATCCATTATTTGATGGAAGAATGATGCCCTTTTTATGTTTTCCTCTTTAAGTAGAGTAGACTAAAATTTTTAGTTTGGTATTTTGGAAGAGCTTTAACTGATATTTGTAATTCAGTGAAAATTTCCACTCCCCAGCAAGGGGACTGTCCTGTCTTAAAGGGAACTTCAGTTCCACAGTGTCTAGTCCGGTGCTGGATGACAATTGTACTCGCTCGGTGCTGACTGGTTACCTAAGAGTGTTCCCCAGGTGTTGACAGGTGCTCTCGGAGGTCAGGTACACAACCTGAGTAGTTTGCTGAGTTTTTACAATGAACTCTTTCTTACATTTTGAAATTGCACTATCTTTAGTGGCTACTTTTCTTATTAGGTGATTGCCGTAACCCCCTCTCCATGTTTGAACTCTTGAACCACATCAATATGCAAAACGTTCTGTTGAGTCCCTGTTCTTTCTCATCCTAGCAACTCATTATCTGAAATTCAGAAACCAAATATATTTGTACATAGAAAGTACTTGTGGTCTTAATTTTACTTACTAGCTACCAGTGAAAATATGAGAGCTCAAAAACCAGTAGCTTTTGGATCTGTGTTACCTTATTCATTTACTGTATCTGAGAAGAGTAGTGGTTCTGTGAGTGGAGGTTTTTGTCTTTTATATACAATGTTTGCAAAATGTGGAGTATTAGAAAATACTTAATCAGTGGCATTTTGAAAATTTGAAATGCCAGTGTATATTGATAATAACAAAGACTGTCACAGAAATAAGTAGGAAGTGTATGATCTTAAACATAACCAGAAGCACAGGCACGTCAGATTATCTACCATGTGATAAAGATTCTAGCCTTCTGTTGCAAATGTGTGCGCCAGTATCCTTATTCCCTGTTACTATAGCTCAGTGAGCAGTTTGTCTGTCATGTCACCACTGTAATGTCCATGGCTTGTCCCTGGTTTGTAGTGCTGCGTCAGTTACCTGCTGAGACTGAACTTCTGTCTGTCCTTCCATTGTGGTGATCCGATGCATGTCTTGCAGTGTACTGAGTTTGGTTTCCTCTGTTTTGAGCAGGAGTATTCAACGAAGCAGCTGACCAATCTGGTAAATGTTTGCCTGGGATCCCATATTAATAAAAAAGCAAGACAGAGACTTCTAGCAGCTATAGATGATATAGACAGACCCAAGAGATAATGAACACAGTTCTTTGTCCTCGATGCCACTGATCTTCTCTCAACATACATGACGTGAAAGCCAATTCTTCATGCCCTCCTGACAGCTGTCTGCTGAGAACACTTCGTGCATGTGCCCCCAGCTGGCAAGCGGGAACCGCGGGAGTCTGTGTGGTGTTCTGAAATGACTTCTCCGTGCTCTGGTCTCTCCTCCTCCACTTCGAGTCTCATCTGTTGTGTTCCTTTCCTGAAAAGATGCTATTGCCTTGTTATAACTATTGTTACATGATTACTATTGTACATTTTACTGAAGAATGGTCTGGAAGTATACAATTGCAGGGAACTGTGACAATATATGCATAGGCGGTTTTTGGAGAATGATTTTATGTTGACATTTTTCTACCCTCTGAGTTGGTCCTTAATAATAATAATATTATTATGATAATATTAGAGGGTTAATGTACAGTATCTTTTAATTATGAGCACTGCATGAGAATTGAGAAGTACATGTAAGCAAATAGTTGAAAAATCAGTACATTTTCTGTGTTTTCAAATGTGGAAATTTGTCAGGTTTCATTTGGCTGTAATACAGTGATCATAAGTGATAAAATTTAATAAATGCTATACTCCAACATGACTAGCCTATGTGAGACTGTGTTTGATACTTTTCCACGGCAAGCAGATTCCATGAAAGTACAATGGAATTTTCTTTACATGTTCTCATTTTAGTCATCTTATATCCTGAAACCAGTCGTAAAAAGGGATTTCATAAAGTATTACCTTTTTAGTGCCTGAACAGCATGCAGAATAGTGATTGTGGGATTTATTAAAAAATATGGGACATTTTTGATATGAGCTTTGTTCTCTTTCAATTCAGCTTTTGTCTTAGAACAGCAAAACCCGTCTTAGCTGGCTCACGGAAAGAACTGACTATTAGTCAAGCGTGAGTATAGGGTCATTTGTTCGCCTTTCTTAAATACCTGCTTTGTATGACAGACGTCATAATGTGAAGTTAGCCAGCAATAGTGTCTGGGCCTCAGAACTCTGTACTGTTCCTCCACACTTTGCTTTGGAGTCAGGATTTCTGCCAACATACCAGGGTTGGCAAAAGTAGATTTACAGTTGTAAGTATGTGAAACAGTTTATCCTTTATTGTTGTTTTTTAATTATTGTATATTATTTTCCATACAAACAATTGTAAACCTGCTTTTGCCCCACCCTGTATATGACATAAGAATCAATTTCCCATGCCAACTGTTTGATAAGGAATGTTTTGCATGTTCTTTCTGACTAGAGAGTAGAAGACGTTTAAGCTTATGTGGCATTGGTCCAGGATTACCAGACATGACCTATCACATCAGTAGCTCACTGATTCCTGAAGCGTCTCCTGAGAAAGGTGCCTGTGTCCTGGGAGCTGAGGTGCTGACGTGGTGGGCAAAGGGTGACCCAGCGTGGAGATGATCAGGAGATGATTGCCACTCAGTGTCCTTCAGCCCCTGCAGATACCCATAACCAGCGCGGTAGAGGATGTCTGTGTGTGGACTAGACTGTGAACTCGGAAGGTAGCCATTTCGTGTTCAGCCACTTAAAGAGAACAGACACGAGAGAAGCTTGGTCTGGATGTTTAAATGCCGTGTTCTGCCAGCACATAAAGAGCTAATTAGTCTCATTTGTTTCTCAGTTGATTAGGAAGTGCTTATTCTTTTTTACATGGATTTTATAGTTGCTTCCCTTAATTTTTAACTTTAGTTCAGCCTAGATCATCCTACCAAGAAGGTAGGATGTTTTCCAGGGTGATTAGGAATTAACAGTCAGACCTTTTTTTATTATTTTTTAAAGATTTTATTTATATATTTTTAGAGAAAGGGGAAGGGAAAGAGAGCAAGAAGGAAGCATCAGTGTGTGGTTGCCTCTTGTGTACCCCCCCACTGGGGACCTGGCCCGAGTCCCAGCCATGTGCTCTGACTGGGAATTGAACCAGTGAAGGGTTCGCAGGCTAGTCCGAGCCACACCAGCAAGGGCCTTTTTTAAATTTTATTTTAAAGATATTTAGAGAGAAGGGAAAGGAGGGAGAGAAACATCAGTGCATGAGAAATACATGGATCTGTTGCCTCTCATATGTCCCCAACTGGGGACCCAGCCCACAGCCCAGGCATGTGCCCTGGCTGGGAATCAAACCGGTGACCTTTTGGTTCACAGGCTAATGCTCAGTCCACTGTGTCACACCAGCCCGGGCAATAGTCAGACCTTTTAACTTACCCACACTTTGCTTTCTTCATCTTCAGAATAAAATGACGTCTTCTGCTTTTTGAAAAATTATTTTGTGCATTAAAAGGTAGCTCAGTAAGTATGAGGAAAAAAATCAAAACAACAGGAGATTTGAATCATGAAATTACCTAACAGCAGATTATGAAGTTATATTGATTAAGACCATCTAACATTTTATGAAACTGATTTTAAGAAAAATAGAATTGAAAATGTAAATGGAAGTATACATGTTCCAAAACTTGACTGTTACGAACAAATTTCGTGTCTGAGTTTTTCTTAACTTTGACATTTTATATGAAAGTGTCTTTCAGAATTTCAGATGTTAAGTTGATAGGAGAGCATGGTAAATTATTCCCTGAGAGAGAATGATTGTTGCCACAAATACATTGTCTTGCATTAAACAATGCTAAGGCGATTTGAGTAAGCTAGTTTGCTTCAGTTTATTAATATAAACCCTGTAGAGATATTATAAGTCCAGTTGGACAAGTAAGCTCATCTGCTGAATTTACAAAATGAAATAGAACCTCGCTTGAAGCCAGGACCACGTGGTACTTTATCACATCTTTAAGCAGAGTTTCCTTTGAAAGTTTTTATTTAGCTAAATGCTAAAGTGAAACTTTACATTAGATTAAGTAGCTTTTTTATTGCCCACTCACTCGAACATAGTCATAAAACAGGGTTATAATTCAGTTTACTTTGAAAGCATATTTATCTTTTGTAACGAAAAGTTGGACCTAGAGATGATATATAAATTGTACTCAGCAAAACAAAGTGGTCCGGGGGAAAATATTTATATTTGATCTTTATTCTTTGGAATAACTTTAATGCAGACTTAGTTGTTAACAAAATGTTATTTTTAACTCTTGACAATGACAAGGGAATTATTAAGAGTCTGATGTAAGCTTTGTAAATGTTAAGACCTATACAGCTTTTTACAGATTTTTTATTATGAAAAATATATGCTCAACTCTTTTCACTCACAAATTTTTAAAGACATGAAATAGTTTAAGCTGTCCACCTCGCCAAGGACAAAACTATGTCGGATTTCATACATGAGAATTCTTCACTCGTTCACAGTGAACAGAAGACAGTAGCTCATTTGCTCTGGTGATGCTTTTCTTGTTCAGCACATCTGTTTGTGAATATTGCTAAGTATACTTGCATCATTTTTTAAAAAGTTGAAAACAAAACCACAACTAAACATTCTCTTTCACTTGGTAGGGGTGTCGGGGCAGGAACTTGGGGAAAAAGGATAACTGGTCTCCCTCTGGGATTTTTGTACTTTAAAAATACGACCTACTGAGCACTTTTTTGTTTTGTTTTCTGTTTTTGATGAAGAACCATTTTTGTAAGTTACTTGAGTGATCAGTTCTTGATCTCAAGACTGAGAAGACTGCCCTGCTGAGGATTTCCAGATTTGCTCCGTAAGGAGTCTTTTTCATTCAGAACTGAGCTGTTCAATCCTCAACAGGGACTTTCTTGATCAACAGCCTATATTTTATTCTTTTTTAAAAAAAATTAGCCCTGGCTGGTATGGCTCAGTCGATTGAGTGCTGGCCTTCAAACCAAAGGGTTGCTGTTTCGATTCCCAGTCAGGGCACATGCCTGGGTTGCAGACCAGGTCCCCAGTAGGGGGCGCTCAAGAGGCAACCACACATTGATGTTTCCCTCCCTTTCCCCTCTCTCTAAAAATAAATAAAATCTTAAAAAAATTAAATGTATTGGGGTGGCATTGGTTAATAAGACCATATAAGTTTCAAGTGTAAATTTTTATGATACTTGATCTGATATTGTATTGTGTGCCCACCACCCAAATCACCTTCCATCACCATATATTTGCCCCCCCTTTACCCTTTAATACTCTCCACCCCATGCTGTTCAGTTTTTATTTCCCACATGAGGGAAATCATGCTTCTTAGCATTTTCTGATTGATTTCACATAGTGTAATCTCAAGTCCATCCATGTTGTCACAAATGTCAGTATTTCATCTTTTGGTCGAATATTATTGCACAATATATGTGTACCACATCATCTTTATCCAGTCCTCTATTGAAGGACACTTTGTTTGTCTCCATGTCTTGGCACTGTAAATAATGTTGCAATGAACATAGGGTGCCTATATCTTTGCAAATAAATGTTTTTAAATTTTTCAGGTAGATACCCAGAAGAAGTCTTGCTGGGTCATATGGTAACTCTATTCTTAGCTTTTTGAGGAACCTCCATACATTTTCCATTGTGGCTGTACCAGTTTATATTCCCACAGGGAATGAGAGTTCCTTTTTCTCCACAGCCTCTCTCACACTGTCATTACCTGTCTTGTCAATAACAGCCATTCTACCAGGTGTGAGGTGGTATCTCATTGTCATTTTGATTCGCATTTTCCTAATAGCTGGTGAAGTTGAGCATCTTTTCATAAAGAACCTATATTTTACTGTTTCTTCCCAGTCCCTTGTCTCTTGATTCTGCCTCTCAGTAACCAAAAAAGATTTATGTTTTAAAGAAAAAACATTTTCATACTGAGGGCATTTTTGTCCAACTACTACAAACAGCATACTAATCGTTGCTGTTTGTAATCATTTACTGATCATTTAAACAGAGGGCATTAAAGCACACTAATCACTTAAATGGGACGTTTAGTCAGGGTTTCCTTTTAAACAGCAGTCACTCTACACTACAGTGTGATGGTGGCCTCAGGTAACCATTGCAAGATAATTTTTTGCTGACCACCAGGTGTGCTATCTACTTCTCTTATGCCGACATCCTAACCACAATTCTACCTAGCTGCACCCGTGAGTCTAGAGAAGAGGTCATGGCTGTAGATGAAACAGTGGGAGTTGTTACTACGTAGCGTGAAGCCAGAGCTTGCCTTAGGGAGGTGAGCAGGAGAATGATAATAGGCCTGTGAATACGGAATATTGGTCACGCAGATTTGGTCCCTTCAGAGTTGTCGTCTACCTTGCAGTTGGGCTCAGGACGATTTCCACATCACGCGGGATGGGTCAAGAATAGGCTTTCTTGAGGGGAATTGACAAGCCTGGGACAGCGAAAAAGAGATGTTGTCCCCCACCCCCCTGATACTGTCACTGTGAGGCATGAGATGGGGCTAACACTGCAGAGACTGTACTGGGGGAAGGTTTTTAAAAATGAAATGGGGTGACACCAGTTAATAACACTATGGGCATAACAAGTGGGCATTTTTTTTTACACTAAGCATTTTCTTAGATTCATTGTTCAGCTTCTTTGAGGAGGGAAGGAGGGGGAAGTGGCACTTGGATGCTAGTGAGAAGCAAAGAAAAGGGAATCACACAGAAAACCAACAAAAGCGTTAATGAAGCTCTAACCCTGCCTGTTACCAATATCTTAAGGTGGTTAGGAGACTACTCTCAGTTCGTTTAGTGGAATTCTTTGTCATTTATAAATGTACAAATACAAGGGCCTGATATTTCCCTGTCCTGGCCCACATGTTCACACGTCTCCCTGCACCCGCAGCCTCACAGACTGAACAAAACCACTGCCTGGTGTCTGTTTCTCCGGACAATGGGGCGGCTGTTTGAAAATTGATTTCCGTTGAGGTCCATCAGTTACTTACCTCTTCTGACTCGTTAGTCTTTGGGACCAGGCTCATGGCAGGCCAGCTCGCTGCAGTTCCGCCTCTGCGATTTAAGTGTCTGTCAGTGTTAAAATTCTAAATGAGTTTCTAATGAGTGCACACCCAGGGACTGAGATTTGGCAGTGCCTGTACACTTTTTCCAGTAAGTACTTTGTCTTCCTCTTTCAAACTCACTTGTCAGAAGCTGGTATCAATGCTTTTGTAACCATCTTATAAAGAAAAGGCAAAATGATTTTTATCAGTGAAGTTCCATTGACCTCGTTGCGCCTAATGGAGGGGCTTTCAACATGTCGACAACCTGCAGTGGTATTTGGCGGCTGTTTGACCGTTGTCATGGCAATTCGGTGCTCCGGTTTTAGGCATCTTGTTTTTTTTTCTGTGTGTGTTTTTTAAAGCAAAACTGGATTGTTGTCTTCTTGTTAGAGATCAAATTCCTCCTCTTTTCCCTGTGACTATTCTTTTTGCTCTTTCAGCTCTTGCATTTCACGTCCAGGAGGGTATGAAGAGGAAATATGGAAAGAGGCCGCAATGTGATAAACAGGGTTGGGGTGGACAGGGGTCGTCAGCTGAGGCTATGAGCTGCTGCTCCCAAAGCTCCAGGGACGATACATAAATAACAACTGTAGCATCAGAAATGGGAAGATTTAGCAGTGACAACATCACACTAGAGTTGTCCACGTGGCAAGGTAGAGTGGAAGGGTAAAAAGCATTTTAGTAAAAACAGGTAACAAAAAAGACAAGCACTGATGTCTCCCCATGACTTTGGGAGAGTCCACAGTGGATCTGCTTGGAGGCAGGGGATTAACATGCAGGAGGGTCGTGTCAGGAGTCTTGTGAACCCAAAGTTCAGAGACATTGTGTTCAACCAGGATCCAGCCAATCTGCCCAGGAGGCAGCGAGTGGACCTGGCAGCAGGGATCTCATGGTATGTAGCCCAGGGGCCAACATGACAGGGGGCTTAGAAACTTCCAGAGTAAAATCTAACAGTTTTGAAGCTGGTAAAACCTAGAGGTCACCTAGTGCGACCTTCTGCTAGGTGACTTATGGGTATCCGCAACCTCTGGGCATCCACGAGGCAGGATACCCTTCACAGCACTCCCGCCGGGTCAGTCCAGCTAGTACTTCCTGGGTGTGGAACAGCCTTCTGTGGGGGCCTGCGTCCCTGGTGCTGTGTTCCGCCCTCTGATGGGGGTGGGGGCAATGAGGAAACCAACTCCCTACGCTGATGTTGCCTGCCGCTGCACTGACCAGTGATAAGCAGGGCGCATGCAGAATGTTAACTCATTCTGAACTTGTCGTCAGCTGAAGCTCTTGAACTTACTCAGTGCTGTCAAAATCTATCCTCTTCAGCATCTGTACAGGTTGAAGTGTTAATTCAAGAGTGTATGTAATTTTCATTTAATTATTGTTTTACATTTGGCCTTGTGGCAGCCTGTCTAGAAATCGTTGGTTCCAGATTCTGCCATTTAGAACCGGGGTCCCCAACCTCTGGGCCACAGACTGGTACCCGACTTGGCCTGTTAGGAACCGGGCTGCACAGTAGGAGGCGAGCTTGAATGTAATGTGCTTGAATCCTCCCCAAACCAGCCCTCCCCCCCATCCGTGGGAAGGAAAACTGTCTTCCACAAAAACAATCTCTGGTGCCAAAAAAGGTTGGGGACCTCTGCTTTTTAAGGGGACTGCTACTCTGCTGCCCTAGTGACAAGGAAATATTTCTTTTCTTTAAAACTGGTTTTTAGCGAGAGAGAAGAAGGGGTTGGGAGAAAGATAGCAAAAGATTGATTTTCGTTGTACTTACTCACGCATTCATTGCTTGAATCTTGTATGGGCCCCAACCAGGGACCCACCAGCTTGGCCTATCGGCATTACACCCCAGCCAACTGAGTCACCCAGTCAGGGCAAGGCAGTGTTTCTTGTTCGTCCTCAGCCATGTGGATAAAAATGTCAATGGGACAGAAAAGACTGTGAGTGGGACAGAACCAAAGAAAGAGCTCTCGGGCCCAGCCCGGGCAACCCCAGGAATCAGAGCTCTGGCTAGGTGCGTGCGGACCAGGAATGCACCGCAGTCCGTCACTTCCCCATTGTCCTCTCAGTTTGGCTAAAAGTAATGTGAACTTTTGTGAAATTCTTTGCTGGGAATAAAATACTAGCAACACCCCCAAAATGGAGAGTGGAAACATTTTGGCCTCCTTTCCTCACTTGAATCGATGCTGGCTTTTGACAACGACCTTTGATTGTTAATGTGTCCCCACACTATTTTTTCATATTTTATTCTGGAAATCTGCCAAGTGCATGGTAAGCTGACCAAGATGGTTGTGTGGTAAGCTTAATTCCTCCCAATAAATTAGAATGTTACTCACCTACCATATTTTTCGGACTATAAGATGTACTTTCCCTTCCCCCCACAATTTGGGAGGAATAATGGTGGTTAATGCTGCTGTTGAGTTCTGTTTATATTTACATTGGTGAAATATTATTTATGTTATTAAATATTTTACCACATTTTTTGCTTCAAAATTTTCCCCATTTTCCTCTAAAACCTGGGTGCATCTTATGGTCTGAAAACACGGTAATTCCAGACTTCAGGCTCCTCTCCTCCATCCATATGATTGTGCTGAAATTCTGCTGTGCTCACTGCCTTGAGAGCCACAGCAAGAAGGTCTGCACTCGGTGAAGGTGTGTGTTCACTTGCTGGAGTGTTATCCACCTCTGACTTCCACTCATCTTAATCGTGTTTGTTCTCTTTCTACTTGTGATGAACATTTTTTTGGAAAATCTAATCGGTGTTACCCCACATACCTCGAGCAGTGAGTGAGGTGTTTTCCTCCTTCCTGCTCACACTACTCGTGTAAAAACCCTAGAGCTCTCCAGAGGCCTTTCGTGTCTCAGGCCACACTGCGGTCCAGCCTCCGAAAGGCCCCTTGCCACTCTGGTCACGCACCCACCTCTCTCTTCATCTTTCCTACTTTTATGAGCAGATACGAGCAGAATGTTCCTGCGGGCAGGCGCACACCTCAGACGGCTTTCTCCTCCTTCAGAATGATGTCTTTGAACGCCATAGCCAGAGTTTCTTTCTCTTGAAATGTTATGCTAGACCTAAATTCCCTTTCAGTCTCCAGACACAAGACTATGATTTCTTTTACTGACCGTTTTCTAAAATCTGGTTTCTCTTGAGGGAGATAGTATATAGTGATTGAGTGACTCAGCTCAAGAGTCTGCTAGGTGAACTTGGGCAAATTACCTAACCTCCTTGTACCTTGGTTTCCTTATCTGTAAAACTGGAATCATAGACTATGTCACACTGGAGGATTACACAATATATATTAGTTATTATGGCCTAGTGGCCATTTTTGACTATGCTACTGTGAATCCTAGGAATTTGGTTTTATTCTTCCAACATTCTCATCATCTTCACCTTATTAATCAGTTCTTCCCTATTTAAAGAACGTCACTTTAAAAAGCTGCTTCCAGCCCTGGCTGGTGTGGCTCAGTGGATTGAGTGCCAGCCTGTGGACCAAAGGGTCGCTGGTTCAATCCCTACTCAAGGTATATGCCTGGGTTTTGAGCCAGGTCCTCAGTAAGAGGTGTGTGAGAGGCAACCACACATTGATGTTTCTCTCCCTTTCTTCCTTCTTTCCTTCTCCTCTCTAAAAATAAATAAATAAAACCTTTAAAAATAAAATAAAATGCTGTGATACACACCCTCATGAGGTGCTAGAGCTGGGATGGTCCATGAGGGGTTTGTAGGTGACTGAAATGGACTCAACTAGCCTAGAATGAAAATTTGTTCACACTGAATTTTGAAAGATAAAGACAGATGAGCTAATCCATAGCCCTCGTCACTACTCCCTCCCACCAGTGCAGGTGATGTCAAGCGGCTGTTAACTTTGCTGAATGTGAGGAACCATGTGTGCTGTGGGGATATTCCCTAAAAGGCTGGCATCTCCAGCTGATCTCCTTCAGTGGGCGTATGACTATAAAAAGAAGATACAAACCCAAATGGCAACTGGTAGTAGAGAGAATCTTACTAGAGATTCTTACTTAGTAGAGTTGAGACCGTATTTCAATTAAAAATAGAAAGTTATAAGTAATTATAGTAAGTGTATTTAAATGTGTTTTATTTTCTACTTTTTGAGAAAAAAAATTTATAGCTGATTACTAGTCCAAACAGAGGGTAACAGCTTGATAACACCTTGGGAAGAGCTAATTGCGTGCACGAGCAGTTCGGGGTTTGCTTGCTCCTGGAATGGAATATTCGGTACCTTCAAATTTTCTAGTGTTTGCCAGGCCCTGCAAAATCAACACTGGTAGAGTGAGCCTAAGGGTGGCTGGGCTAGGAAGCCTGAGGAAATCCGAATGCAGGGCCACCACCACAGCTGACAGAGGGTGGAGTATTCCCTGGGTGCTGGAACCCCGGGGTTGGGTCAGCGTAGGCATGGATGTGCCTTCTGTGGGTGTCTTCTAATGAGGGACTTCATTCTTCTCTACTGGGATGGCTTAGATGCCATCGCCTTGGGGACAGATGTCCTTTTGTCCCTGAAGTTTGACAAACTTCCCTGCAGACCACAGGGACATGTCCTTTCATCTGGAGTAGTTGTGATACAAGGTTGCATTTAAATGATCTGTTCTTGGGTTTTTTGAAGTTTTATTATTGCTAAGGAAAGTCTTCACACAGCCTTAGAGCCGTAAAGCCAGAAGGAGCGTCATTTCAGATACGCAAAGCGAGGCATTGCACGTGACAGAGCTGGGCTGGGGTACTGGTGTTCCCACCCCAAATCCACCATGCCTTTTGCAGGCTCCACCCCACCTCAGGTTTCTCCGTCATTGTTTTTTACCGAAACACACACACACACATACCCCTGCCTTGGTTTTTCAAGAAAATGAAAATACTGTTTGTAAATTGCATTTTTAAAAATAACAAATACTAAATTTTATCCTTCCTTTCTGTTTACTACCGCATGGAACTCAGTGTTTTGAAGAAAGAGAGAAAGAGAGGTGCTTGGCTGTGGCAGACCCTGGGTCAAGCAGGCGGGCGCCCGCACTTTGCCCACAGGGGAGGCTGCGGGGCGGAGTACTGTTCCTTCTCCAGCAGGCCCGAGAACCTCTGCGGAGTAAGGCTTGCCGTGAATACCTGCCAGACTGGAATTACCATCTGCGGAATGTTATTCCTATTGAAGTGATTGTGAAGTTAAATGTGTTCTTTAAAGTTCTGTTAACTAGCAATTACTATAACAAGTAGAAAAAATGGTGAATTGAAAATTGCTGTTAGTTGGACCATTGTTCAGGAGAGGAAATGTAAAATGATCTGCACTTTGCTTTTTTTGCCTAGGGACCTAGTTTAGTTGTGTTGCTTTTTTTCCTCTTGTAGGTGATAAGATAGTGATTCAAGGAAAAGGATAAAATATAAATGTCTTCTTTTTAAGATCTTACTAATAAAGATAGAAGATTTTATTTGCTTATTTTTAGAGGGAGGGGGAGGGAAGGACAAGGAGGGGGAGAGACATCCAAGTGCGAGAGAACCATTGATCGGCTGCCTCTCACACGCACCCCGACCAGAGACGGAACCTGCAGCCCAGGCAGGTGCCCTGACTGGGCATCTATCTGGCGACATTTTGCTTTGCTGGACGATGCCCAACCAACTGAGCCACACCAGTCAGGGCCTCTTCTAGATTTTTATAGGGATGGATTATTCATCATTTTAGTAAATATTTAGGATTCAGAAAAAGTCAATTTGGGTTTGGTTGCACACTTACATTTATTACTTTTGACACTGCATTCCTTTTAGGGCTAATGTCACATGCATGTTTGATTGTTGAGCACTGGGAAGTCCACAAACACTTTCAGTTAATAAATAAGACAGAATTTCACACTGAAAAGGGTAAGAGTTTGCTTTTAGTAAATGAAGTGCAGCATAGGCTTACCTCTCCTGGAATCTTCTCAGAAGTCTCAGAGTTTGAATACTTTGTCATTCTCTCTTTTGCTTTACATTCTGTTTGGGAAAAATTCCTTGAACTACCATCTGAAGAAACGAGGGGTAGACTTGTCTTCTCCTCAGATTGGTTACATGTCCTTCCATTGAGCTGATTTAGAAACCTTAACTGGAAATGAGTTCTTCTCTCTCCTAGTCAGAGTGTTTCTTGCCACATACCAGTGTGTGACAAGCTAGCTAAGCCTTACTTTTGTCATCCATTGAATAGGAATGTCTTCCTTGATACAGTGTTTCAGGGGATAAAATAAATTCATGTATGTAAAGTACCTAGCATAGTGTGTGACCAAAGCCAAAGCTCATGTATCGTTAGGGAAGGAACTCCCCTGGTTTTCCAGGTACACTGTGCTCGTCCTCCCTTCTGTGAACACGCCAGCGGGTGCCGGGGCAGGCTGAAGGCACCGGGCTAGCAGCCGGTCAAGAAGGTGTGGAGGAGGAGCGACGGTGTTGGTGTCACTTGGGTGATCACCTGGTGTCACCTTGTTAGAAATGCGTTCTGGGTCTCAGCTCCCGTCCTGCTCTATGCTGACAATCCCCAGGTGACCTGTGAACGTGTTAAAGTGTGAGAAGCACTGTGACAAGTACACATGCTTAGTATTTGTCTGCTCCCAAATAGTTTGCTACCAGTTGCTCTTGGTTTTGTCATTACATAATTTGAGTAAGTATCATATAAAGCTAAATAAAAGAGTGAAAAGCAAGTTGTTTTTTAAGAAAACTAAGTTCATTGCTTTGGAACAGTAATTACTGAGTTATAAAAAGTGCTGTTAAGGTAAGTGTGGATGAGACAACTATATAGATTGGGAAAATGATAAAAAATCTTAGGATTTTGAGCTTTGAGTTCTTTTCTTGCGTGTTTTAGCTTCTTAGACTTTAAAGAAATCTGTTGCCCTCTCATCCTCAGAGGGGGGGCCACCCGGAAAAGAGCGTGTGCTCAGCTCAAAAGATGAGGACTTGGCGTTAACAGCTGGTGATGCAAAGCCAACCACACACCTGCGCGGCAGGTCTTTTCTCAAAGGGAGGACCAGATGACGCTTGGCAACATTTGCCTCAGTCCCACCCTGTTTCTTTAAAATCTGCAAACTGGCAACCATGCCCGCAAACCAGGGAGGTGCCCTGACTGGTGATGGAACCTATGACCTTTGGCTTTGTGAGACAACACTCAAGCAACTAAACCACATCAGTCAGGGCAAGT
This sequence comes from Phyllostomus discolor, assembly GCF_004126475.2. Classification (NCBI taxonomy): domain Eukaryota; kingdom Metazoa; phylum Chordata; class Mammalia; order Chiroptera; family Phyllostomidae; genus Phyllostomus; species Phyllostomus discolor. The sequence goes on along the minus strand of NC_040912.2, from coordinate 29,903,101 downwards.
TGGGATTTTTAAGAATTTCATTTTAAATTTGTAGTAAAAGTTTACAACACAAGTTTTTAAAAGAGCCAGTAAGTCACAAACACCTATTAATAAAGTTCTTAAATAATAAAACACCTTTACTTCTATTCAGCTAAGCGATTCTTCCTTAAAAAACTATAAATGAATGTTGTGTTTTATCGAAAGATTTTTACACATCTATTCTGATTGTCATGATTTTTCTCCTTATCCCATTAATAAAGTAAATTACTCTGAAAAAAAAAATAAAACCTGCAAACCTACGGATGTGTGCATGGTGTAAGTGAAGAAGACTGAGGCCAAAGTCTCCTTTACTTTGTTTGGATAAAGACACCTACAAATGGAAAGGCTTTGAACATCCTGAGTGCAAAAATGCATTTTTATGGTGGTGTTTGGAACTTGACAATTCTCAATCATTCTCTATAAATATAGTCATCAGCAGCCGTCTCCAGAGCTGAGAATTAAATCTTAAGTGGGTTTCAATTTATTGTGAATTTGCTAACGAATCAAAATTCTGAATAGAATGGGTTCGTTCAGGAAGCATGACGCACATCTAAGCCACCATGGAAGTATCTGAGTGGGTTTAGGAACGTGTCCTCCACCATCTCTACAACATTGTATGGACTCGGAGTGGTCAATAGAGAAGGATATTGGTCTGCAGCATCTATCACAGTCTCGACCTGTCTAACATAAAGGCACGCTGATGTAGTGGGAGAGGGACATTGGGAGTGGGAAGGCCTGTGTTCGAGAACAGTCTCTGTCATTTAGCTACTGATGTGATGTCCTTAGGAAATCGGTGATCACAATGTCTATGTCGGAGACTTGGGAGGGGATAAGGAAGTAGATGTGCTGATTTCCTGTAATGAGTCAGTGAAGTTATTATACATATTTACTTATTATCTAGTTTAATTCTCAAAATGCTGTAAAGTTTGATATTGACATTTAATAGATAAGCAATGTGGTACACAGTTACTAAGTGGCCAAGATCAAATTTGAACCAAATTCTATCCACTGTTGAGAAGCTGTGTTCTTTTCTTTATACCAACCTGCCTCCAGATAAAAAGTCTGTGAAATTCATGTACGTCTATGTTAGTTAATACCATAAACAGAATGTCAAAAGAGCCTTCGTTATGGCTCAGTTTTGACTGCAACTACACTGGCCAAGAAGAGTATGGTAAGTGTCCAACATCCTTACACATTACCCCCAAACAGAAGTGAGCCCGCACTGGAGGTTCCTAGGGACTGTAAATTAGTTTTCCAACATCGTCCGATCACACACTCGGTGAGTATAAAAGAGTTGAGGCAAAAGGGCCTCAGGAGCAAGGATTTCTTAAGAAAGTTGTAAGTATTCAAGACCTCCAAGTCCCTCCTTTTCCCACCAATGGTAGAAGGAAGGTGGTTGTTTCCTCCCCATCAGAGCTGAATTAGAAATGCTGAAAGAAGAGCCAGTCAGAGGAGAAAACTGGAAATGCTTAAAGAAGCATAAGAGGAGATGTAAAGTACACACAGCATAGGGAATACAGTCAATAATATTGTAATAACTGTGTACGGTGCCAGGTGGGTACTGGCCTTACGGGGGATCACTCTGTAAATTATACAAATGTCTAACCAACCACCACGCTGCACACCTAAAGCTGATGTAATGTGAAATGTCAACTGTAATTGGAAAATAACAAAAATATTTTTTTAAGTTTAAGAAAAGAGAAAAATTGATATTGACCTTCACCAAGAAGGCCATCATCACGAGACTGGCTGTAGCTGCCTTGCTTGATGGCAGTGTAGAAAAGGTCTCTGCACTTTGCTTCTAGTTTAGCAAAGTGCACCGTGTCCAGGACCCACCAGTTCACCTTCTTGGAAGAAGACCAGCTGAGTGAAGGTGTGACCCTACCAGAGGCAGTGGATTGTAGTAATCTGAAATTTTCTAGTTTGTCCTGAAGAGTGGGATGGGATGTAATTTCATAAAAGTAACTGCACATTGATTCAATCCCATCCTGAATTCTGATGGTGTGATTGTTTGGGGATGCCAACTCATTGTGGGGCGGAAACTTTTTTGTGTCTGTTAGTTGTCCGTCCTCTTTGCTGAAATTAAGGTTCACGTTGGCAAATGCTCTCCGTGTGCAGTTGCCTTCTCCAAGCACTCATCCATCTCCCTGGATTATTATTTTCCCTCCACTATCGATTCCGTGATTTGTTTCTTTCTCATTCTCACATGTGTTTGTGTCTTCTAGCCAAGAAATGCAGAAAAACTCATAGTTGTTATTATGCTCATTGGCAAGCTACCACTGCAGCCACAAGCACTTAGCCTTGCATCTCTCGGTTAAGAGCGAGTGCCATATGTTGGCTACAGGCGTCTTCCATCTTCGTGTCCATTGCTCAGACCTCAGCGTGGGTCCTCACAACACGTTTCGCAGAAAATACACTGGTACATGGCCCAAAGAGGACGTGTGAACACTGCACCTAGGAATTCAGGTAGTGTGGTTGGTCTACCCTGCTGGTACTCTATCTTAAGTGTGCTAACCTACCCCAATCTTCTCCCTGAGTATTTTCAGTTGGTTAAATAAACTGCCTGATTTGAGCACCCTTATTTAGTCTATGAACCTCTCTGGGCCATGACCTTTAAGAAGGCTGCCTGATAGTGTGTACTTGGAGGATACCATTGCATGAAGGTAATTTCTCACATAACAGTTTTCTTCTTGTGGTTCTTCTTCTCTTTTACTTTGTAGCTCACTTTCTTGTGTCTTCTTAGATAAATATAGTTATATTGTCCTTCAAGGAACTATTTTAGGTGTGGCACTTTCTTTATATAACTGGAATTAATAGTTACAGACTAATATGACACTAATATGAAACAGTCACCATTCTATAACTTTTAATCTTTTAAAGAGTAGGGGTTATAAAGGGTTATATAGAAATATTTATTGTTTCCAACAACAGATTAAGCTACAATTTTGTTACTAATTTCTAATGTTATTGCATGCTGGTCAGAGATCTGAATGATATTAATGCTTTGGAACTAATGAAGGTTTTCTTTATGGTCTTAAGTAAGGCTGTTTTTGTAAATATTCTGTGTTTACTCAAAAAGAACACATGTTTCCTGTTAGATGAACATAGAGTTTGATATACTTTTAATAGCTTGAGTTTCACAGTTGTATTTTCCAGATATTTATAACATGTCTAATATTTTACTTAGGGGTCTATCAGATTCTGAGAGAGTATGTTAAAATCCTCAACTAAAATTGATAAATTACCTCTTTCTTCTTAAAGTTTTCTCAATGTTGCTTGATGTATTTTAATTTTAGTTTTTCTATTACAATTGTCATGCAATTCTGTGCGGAACCACCCTGCCTGGTTTCAGAAACTTAGCCCCTTGTGGCTAAGGCTAAGTAAAAAGACCTTGGCACCATAAGCCACTTAGGAGACAAAGCTTATCTTTCTTATAGGGGCACTGCCTCTGCCCCCTGTCACCTGATCCTGCTTGGCCCTGGGTGTATGACTGGTTAACCAGTGATGGGTAAGATTCCTCAAGGGAGGGATGGCCTAAGACAGGCATTGTCGCAAAGGGGCCCTCAGAGAGCGACTTGGAGGGCTATAGAAAAAGGGGGTGATGGACCCTTGCCCCTTGGCCTTGACATAGACTGAGTCTTCTTTCTGTTTGCAAGAAGTTTCCTAATCTCCTGGCTGCCTTACTTCCCCTGCCTGACTTAAGCCTGAAACAATGCCTTAAGCCTGAAATAATGCCAGTGGTGGATACAGCCCTGTGCTGGAAAGGGTGGGTTCCCTAGGGTGATCAGACCTAAGAAAGAATGCATAAAATCCTATGGAACCTGCTTTGCTAATACCCTCAATTTAAACGATAAGTGTCCAAGCATGAAATGAGTTTGTTCCCCAAAGTTTTATGACCCTTTTGCTATCTGACCTTGACTCAGAATAAGCCCTCAGAATTATTTGAATGTTATCTATTGTTTGATCATTACTGCCTTACAATGACTGATGAGCTTTACATATACACCCTGTATTCCTATGCAAATTAAACCCAATAAAAGCCCATTGAGGAACAGGCTCCTGCCCCTTCTCCTTTGAAGGATGGCCAAGCAGATCACGTCTTGGTAGACTTATTCTCATCTGTAGCAACTAGAGGGGCTCTGTGGGCGGAGCCTCGCCCCACCATACTATATTAGTTTCAGGTGTACAGTGTAGTGATTAGGCAATTATATAATTCTCCAAGCTTGATATATTTTGAAGCTGTATTTTAAGGTGCGTATGAATTTATGATGGTTCTAATCTTCTTGTTCAATTATTCCTTTCACTCATACACAATTTCCTTTCTGTCCTTTATGACTTTATTGTTTAGGTTATGTATTTGGCCACATTTGAGTTTTTCTTATATAAGGTCTTTTATCTTTCTTTGATCCTGGACAACTTTAAATACATCTTCAAATGTTTCCCTTCTTCATTTGTATTGTTTGGTCTCCTTCTGGCACTCCCGTTGGCCAGAGAGTGGCATTTCCGCCTCTGTATCTCTGCTTTTCTTTTCTGTTTTTCATCTCTCTCTTTTTTTTTCCTGCTTCCTCTGGGCAGATCAGATATCCAACCTGACCTTCTAACTCACTAATTGATTTTTAAGCTGTATCCATCCTACTAATTAACTGTTATTTATCTCAAGTATTGCTTATGGAGTTATTCATTTCAATGATTGCACTTTTTCATAACCAATAATCCCTGTGGGGTTTTCTGCACCCTTTCTTGTTGTTTTCTATATTGCTAAGGATTGTATTTATGTCCTTCAAAGTCCATGTTCAGTAGAATGTGGGATTCTTCATCAGCATTTCCCAGTCACTCTGGCAGAGAGTAGACTTTGGTTAGTTTGTTGGCTCTCCTTTGGGAATAGTCATATTCCTAATGCGACATACATCTAATTATCTTGGCCTGTGAGTTCCTGTGTCTGGAGTAATGGGTCTCTAAAGTCTACTGGGTACTGGTCAAAGATGAGGCCATGGTTTTGTGGATCCTGGTGACTTTAAGGAGATGGAGGGAGCAGGTCCCAGGGTAAAGATCTAGTCACCACAGAAGACCCTGACTGCTCCCACTGCTGCTACTCCACGGGGAAAACGTAAACCTGGCCCCTGATAAATCCTGTGGGGTAAAACACTGGTGGGGGGGAGGCAAACTCCCCAGGGTGTAATCCGTCAGTCTGGTGGGATTGGAGGAGAAGGACGGGGAGGGATGGATGCCTAAGGTCACTGCTAAGTATACGCTTATTTGTTGTCATGGATTTCTTACTCCTTCAGGGCCTGAGAGTACGCTCTGGGCACTGGGACAGCAATAAGGCCTGTGGCTGCAGGTGCAGTCCCAGAGCAATGGGAAGGTAAAGAGCAGAACACAGTAAAAATGTGTCCTCCGCCCTATCCCTTATCGCCTGTGGCTGTGGCTGCTGGGTGTTCTCTGGGCTCCCATTCCTTCCTCAAAATACACACTGGTTCAAGAGCTTAGACTTTTCATTTTTTTTCCCTTTCCTGGTTTCATTAATGGCTGAGTCCTGAAATGCATGTGCTCCCTCAGCTTTTATAGCTTCTCCAGGGTTGGTATTTTGCAGAGGGAGCCGGCTGGCCTACCTAGTTTGCCATCATAGCTGGGCCTGCAATTTCAGAGCTTCCTTCTCCATCCTCCACCTCTCTTCCCCATCTGGTGCCTACCTAGGTGAATAGTGAATAAATAATTGTGGTCCTCGCCATCCTAACGAATCAGGACTCAATTCTAGAAAACTAGGAAGTGAAAGTCTTACTGCACACAGTGCTAGTTGCTCCGCCTACTCTCGCCCCACTCCGCAGCAAGCCTCTGGGGAGGCCAGGCGTGTCCAAGGGGAGACCATGAACTGTGCCCGAACATGTTTTGTCTCCAAGTATCTACACAATGACCACCTTGGAAGGAGAGAAACTGCAGACCAACACAGTGTGTGAAAAACTCTCTGGCTGTAGAAAGAAATCCTTTCAAACTATAGAAAGATAGATTTCATCTGAAGACCCCTCTATATTAGAAGACCCTTCATTATGGGCCATGAATTAATTTAATTTTGGACTGAATGGATACGTATTGCAAACAATCCCTGTCTTCTCAATCATGAGGAGACAACTCTCTGGTATCCTTTAGAGTTGAGGGAGGCCAGTTGCGCTTTGAGAGGTAGGATGGTGCAGTAGGGCCAATCAAGATGGTGATTTCAACAGCTGGGGCATCAGGCCCAGGCTGGCAGGGGGCACCTGGATCCCCCCTCCTGTCTTTTCCCTGAGGCTCTGGGGTGAGGTGGCCCCAGAATAACCCTGGGATGGAGGAAGAGGGAGTGTGGCAGCCTGCTGGGCCACCCACAAGGAAGAGCTTCCTCACACACTGGACAGGGATGAGGTCCCTCCTGCTGGCCCACGGCCTTATTCAGGGCCACACACAGCCATCCCCCCATGGAGACCTTGGCCGGGCCACCCCTCAGACCTACTCGGAGTTTGCCATCTCAGGACTTGCAGGAGGAGCTGGAGCCCCACACCTCACGGGGCCAGAACCCCAGGCAGAAGAGACCTCCCCACCCCCATGCCCTCAAACTGGAAGCAAAATTCAACAGTTTCATTGTGAGCCCCTGGCAGAGGCTGAAGTTCATGTGTCGTGTGCCTGGGGAATTTGGCAACATGGTTCCTGACTGCACACTGGGCCAGAGCACCTGTGCCCTCTTCCTTAGCCACTGCCAGTGTCACTGCCACTACAACTCACTTCCACCCAGACTACAACCCCGAGTGTCTATAGAGCCTGGGAAGAGCTCCGCCCTGTGCATCTTGCTCACCCACGTGGATGGGAAAGATCCTCAGCAGCCTTCAAGGAGCTGCTGAAGTGTGTTTCCTGGCCGACCACACCCTGGTCCCTGCCTGGAGCCTGGAGGAGGCTGGGCAGCACCTGGAGACCTGCAAGGCCTACAAGCAGAAGCCGGCAGACCTCCTGATGGAGAACCTGGAGCAAGACTTTGTGTCCCAGGTAACTGAATGTCTTTCCACCGTGAATTCATTCTACAAAACAGGTAGTCAGACCCTCCTCGCTGCTTCTGGGTCTCTGGAAGAGCTCACAGTTGCATCATGGGAAGATCCTGCCTTGTACCCAGGCCTGAGGCCCCAGAAGCCCCACAGGCTGTTTGGATGTCCTACATGAGGCCTTCTTGAAAGTGCCCTGATGACCTCAGGTGCCAGTGATGCCCTCTGTGTAGTAATAAAGCATTTTCCTGCCCCCACCCCCAAAAAGCAGAGGCATTGGCACTGTTAACTCACATCCTAGCTTGGCCACTCACCGTGTGACTGTGGTGGCATATTATTCCACTTCCCTTCCGTTGGTTTTCTCCTCACTAAAGTGGGAAAAAACTATTTGGGGTTCTTATAGAGAGTAAGGAAGCTGATGTCTCTACATCTATATTGACTGCAGTGTTTTTCTTTTTTGTTGTTGTTTTTTGTTCTCAAATGTGCTCTATAATGTTAAGCCCCATGACCTCCCTCTTGCGATGATGACGGACAGAAGCTGTGATGCACGGGTGAGCTGGAGGACCGCTGTCTCCAGGGAAAGGCTTGCGGCCCCATGGCTGACCACCTGCCCTGCTGTGCAAAAGTTCCGAGTGTGCAGCTGGGGGTGTATTTAGGTGCAGGGTCTCTTCGTGAGAGCCTGGTGTGCCAGCTTGTCCGGCAGGTTTGGACGGAGACTCAGATCCTGATCTGTTCTGAATGGGGCTGCTTTTATGTATGTTTTTATTCATTAAAGACATCTCCAGTGGTTTTACTAAACTTCTGTTCAGCACTTCACTAGCAATACCCTGAGATTTTATTTGGGGACAATTTCTCCAAATTAAAATAAGGTGGTCAGCCTCTCAGATAAGAGAGACAGTGATGACGTGCAGTGGCATCGCTGGTAAGTTGGGGGAAGAGCGAGGGCACAGTTCGGGTCTCCAGGGAGGGGTTCTGGGAAGGTTAGACAGAAGGCACTGAATCTCCGTGAATGGACGAAGAACACTAATCACTGGCCTAAGACACTGGCTGCTCAATGCCAGTGGAAAAATCTCTGAAATCTTTCAGAGATGCTTGCGAATCCAAGTGGAGGGAGGCGGGATGTTAGAAAGTCTTGACCTAAGTTAGTTTTCAGTCTCAGTGGCTGTGTTTCCTCTTCTCAGTGTTCACATTGTTCAGCTATTAAACAGAGGTTAATTCTATCAATATGTCCAGAAGAATAGACACTATCAGGAATATAGTTAGTTTTTAATTTTCAAATGTGGCCTTTCTACCTTCCTTTGTCCTAACACATACGTGTGTATCCTTTTTGTTTATGCTTTCACTCCTTGTTTCCCCACTGCTCCACCCCACACAGGCTGTCTGTGGATTTGTTAAGTAAAATCAACTTTAGTAAGCTTAAGTTAGGAGTGAGACAGCTTGTCTTCCTGTCAAAACAACAAATGAAGTTTGCTGCTGAGTTTACCTGATCGCTGCCTCATCCGACCACACAGCTGCTCTGTGCCCCCCAATCCCCAGATATCAGTGGTTATGGTTTTAGGGTGTTGGCTCACTGAGCAGGTTTTGATTTTTACCATTGACACAGAAAGAAGCAATTGTCACTGCAAAAAAGTTTTGCCCTGATAACTACACTTAATAAGCATGTGTTGTATAGCTGAATGAAAGCTATATGAGACAGCAGTGACAGTGAATGAAGGTATGCATGGGATGGGCTGGAGCTCCATGATGAGACTGTTTTTGTCCTGTTTTTGTTTAAAGCCTTTCCTTCCTCAGGACCCCACAGTGTCCCTGTGAGCCCAGAGGCCTGTTCCGGGTTGCTTTGTAGTAGGGGTGAAGGCAGGTGGACAGCTGAGCATCCGAGTTCAACCTCTCTCCTGAAGAATCAGATTTTATGACGTGATAAGAGATTGTTTTTGTTCTTCAGGATCACGAGGGTGTATCATTCACTGGAACATAAAGGGAAAGATGTTTCTCTTATGTATCCTTTTTGAAAAAGTTCTTCAGATCCCACGAGACCAATCATTTTGGATGCTGTTGCATAGCATGAAGAACCCACACTTTGCCCACGTTCCCTTTTGTTATGAGTCCCTCTAGGTCTCATTTAACCCCCACCTTTTCTTTTCATACTTTCCAGATCTGCACATCTTTCCGATAGTGGCCTTTATGCATTCTTATGATTTAATTAGCTGCCTTTTATCCTAAGTCTCTCTCTCAAACTGTATTAAAATTCGATGACTGTAACAATTGTAATGATCTGATGTGATGCTGGGCAGTGCTGGTCTGGCCCCAGAATACAAAAGGATACGATACTGTCTTGTCCTAGGTTTCTTTGCTTTGCTGTGCTTCCCAAACTTATACAATATAAATCAATAGTTTTATGTGGTATTCGTTTTATCACGGATGTGAGAAATGTGTCATGGAGTCAGATTGAAGACTGAAGATGGTAAAACTGACCAAGATAATACTGTTACCATTTTGCACATGGTTTTCTAACCTGTACTTTGGATTATGTCCTCCCTCCTGTGGGACCAGCCAGATGAGATGCCAGCACCCATGACTGAAATGAAAAAGGAGATGGAATGAGCAGGAGACGAGATGAATGAATGGAAAGATGAAGAATATATTTCTTTAGAAAAATACACAAATATACACCTTTTTGCTTATCACATACACTGTATTAATTTATACATATACATAGCATAAGCATTTCACATAATTTGAGCAGTAGGTACAATTCTATTATAAGCAATTTTTTTCAGCCCCTACTATATTAGCTCAATAACATCTAGAATATTTTAGCAATATATTATCACATTTGTACTAGAGCTGCCTGAAATACACTGTTTTCCATGTTTGTAAACAAAAATAGAAACACCATTACATAAACACTGTGATTGGAAAAATACCTTCTTTTTTAACTCTTCCTTTACATTCTGTAAAAGAGACTTAAACTACTTTAGTATCCAAAATATTTTCTGAAAGAATATAATTTTGGGGGGTACCCTATCTATGTAACCAGAACAAATGTTTTGTCTTTCCACAACTAAATCACTTCCACAGGCAATGGCATCAAGTGTCAAAGATGAGATTTGTGATTTCAGGGTTTCGATGTATCTCCTCATTTAGCAGACAAATTAAACAATGATAACTCGGATTACTGTTGCAAATTCACAAATTAATTTCAGGTGCCAGTAATAATCCTGGCTTATTCAGGGACTTTTGAAGATTTTATACTGAGGAAGTAAAGAGAGACATGGGAATGTAATTTTGGGTTTCAGTGAGAAACCATGTTAATTTTAAATGAACTGGTATATGGTTAAACTTGTAGTGGTTACATTTCCCCCCTCCTGTGCACAGCAAACAAGAGGTCAGCTACAACCTGACTTATAATTAGCCCTGCTGAATCTTCCTGAAAAAGACTGTTATCTTGTTAAGCGTTGAAGCTGGGTGGAAAGCAGTGAGTGAACTTATATGGAGTCCTTTAATTACCAGTCTTAAATATATCTTTTACTGCTAGGTAGCACCCAAGGGCAAGAGGTAATCAGCTTTATAAACTTTGGAGTGGTTTGCTTTCTAAATCCTAGAGCTTAGGAAAGTAGAAAACTTTCTTTAAAGAGAATATTCTCTTCCACTAGAAATTATATTTTTGGCAGTTTTGTGAAAAATTTAGCAAAGGATTCTTTGTGACCTCCCAATTTACATATGCCAGTGACCAAAGCACAATAAGCCAGTTAACAAATTGGCCCATCTAATGTTTCAAGCAAATCGACTCAATTTCTTTTTCATTCAAAGCATTACATCTTCCTTTGCACGTTCCTAGTCGTCCCCATGTGAGAAAGCCACTTGGCCGTGTAGAGGTCACGTCGTAATTTGTGGATGGCACAACATCTGAGTAATATCAGAATCGATTGAAATAAAAAAATTAAAAATCAGATCCATAGCCAAATACAGAAATAGTCTAATTCAAATTTTAGAGTTAAAAAGAAAAGATTTTGACAGTGATTTTCGTTTTTAAAGGTATAAATGGCTCAAGATTAACAAGGAGCACCCTGTATCTGAACTAGGTCAATTCGACTGTGTTTGTCTTGGATACTTTGCATGCATTACACCTGCATTTCAGCACTGGATGGAAGATGGGATTCACAAGTGTTGCAGTGGGAGACTCCATTCCTAGCCTGTCTCCCATGGCAATAGTACCAAGAGTATTCTTCAGCTTCACTATGGACAAAATTACTTAATGATTCTTCACAGATGACATGTTTGGCTCCTGGGAGGATGGGGATCACTTTAAACACTAGGTTGGTTTTTCTCCCAGGACATGGAGGCTCAGAGATCACGATGCTCTATTGGCTTCACATTTAAGCGCTTGTCTCCTGCTCCACCACTTCCACCACTTCCATGGGGATGACCTCAGAGATCTCCTCGCCAGGGTTGATGGCAACTTCGTTGTTCCTGGGCTCCTGGTGGCAGATGTAAATGGGGAGACCACTGCCGGGCTCAGCCTCGACCTCAGCGGCAGCGGCGGCAGCAGCTGCAGCGGCTGCGGCGGCGGCATTGATGTTGGGGCGCCTGTTGCTGCGGCGCCCGTTGTTGCGGCGCCCGTAGCGCTGGTCGCATTGGATGCTGCATTGGATCCACTGGCGCTGCAGGGTGGCTTGGACCTGGAGGAGAAAAGGGAGTCTTGTTCTCATATATGGTCAGAGACGACACATGCCAAGTTTCTGAGCACAATTCTTGGAACATAACAGAAGTTAAAGGTGGGTGATTGAACCGTAATTCCAATGTAAAAGGCTGTGTGGTTTGTGCCCCGGCCGTGCAGGGAAGAACTGGCCCGAGTACCTGCCTGAGCCTCCGTGGGCAAGGTGACTTGCTACTGCGCAAAGGGTTCTTCTTGAGCCCTTCAGTCCAAGGAATGAAATTTGATTTGGTTTCACACTCAATACATGGCATACACGTCCCATGAGGGAGAAAGAATTGGAAAACATTTTATCTGCTACCACCTCTGATAAGGCAGAAGCCTTATGTAGAAGATATGGAGAGGTAGTCAAGGTAGACCGTGATAAGTGTAAATGAGTTTGTAAAAGTACCCGGCAGAAATAAAAAAGTCTTGGCTTCTCCTCACTTGTCCTTTTAAAATAACCCCCATTGGGGCACCATGCATATTAATTAAGTGCCCAGCCCAGCACGAGGTGAAAGGATTTGAAGTCCACTTTAATTTTTTTAAAATGATGACTACAGAAATGTTCATAGCCCTCTATAATCGTATTCCAAAACTATAACCTATCCTTCTGTGTGGAGATACTGGTAACCTGCTTTACTCTGTAAACCACATATAGTAGACTAGGCCCTTAGCAACACACTTTCAACAATTACACTTTAATAAGGGCAATCATTTTTTTACAATGGCACAGGTTGGGCCGAATGCTGCTTTGATCCAAGAATAAGGTTATTAAATTTGTGTGACAAAAAAAATAGGAGAATTTGGTTTTTTGCTCCCAAAGCATTAGAAATGTTAGGAGTTGCCAGGGGGATAGATAGTGTAACATACAGAGTTTTGAATTACTGTATAAATCATCACTCGTTTTAAGAGCAATTAATACAGGTCACTTTAGAGTTTTCCCTGATTATTTCAATTTATTTATTGCCAACTTTAAAAAAATAGAGCCCTGGTCTGATGTTTGGAGACATAATTATTACACCCAATTCCTTTATTAACCTGCTGTGTAAAGTTGGTGCATTTGGGCCTCAGTTTACATACATTTGTAAAAACGAAGATCAAGTTGTAATAGAATATTTTCACTTTGGTCTTATTTGCCTGTGAAGTTCTCCACAATCACCTGCAGTTACGTTATATACTTGAACGGAAGGCAAGGGTTCTGCCAGGAGTTTTGATCCAATGAATGAAAAGATTCTAAGGCCTGCCCCTTCACTTTCTGCCACCACAATTTGACAGACTGCAAAATAAATTTAAGATGAAAAATCATGATTTAAAAAAATAATTTAAATTCACTTGGAAATTAAAAAGTAGTTGCATGTATAAATGTTTTTATAAGACTTTTGGAAGTTGAGACCTTGTTATATCCTATGAATTAAATGTTAAGGGATACTTCTGAATATTATTCACAAAATTGTCACCCATATTTTTCCTATCCTTTTGGAGGGCATATCAGCAATAGCTCTACCGGTCTTCATCTTACAGAATTCATATGGTCTTTTGTTTGAGATAATTGGGTACCTGACAACTACAAGATCAGAGCTTTCTCATTCCCTTTCACTACCTATTTTCCTGTTTGGGGAAGATATTTTGTTTAAAAGACAATAAATATAAAGTTTGTATTTTTGAAAATATTTAAATATTATGTTTCTTAAATAACATTCTTTTTGCACATCCCCCATTCATTAAGTCAAGGTCATTCATTGCTTGAAGGACAAATAACATTCTGCCTAGAGTACTGGTTCTCAAAGCGTGGTCTCCAGACCAGCAGCATCAGCATCACCTGGGAACTAGTTAGGAACGCACATCCTCAGGCCCGTCCCTGCTCTAATGAGTAGGAAACTAAGTGCTGGCAGGTGGCCACAGTCTGTGTTTCAGCAAACTTCCCATGTGATTCCGACGTACACTTAAGTTTGAGAACACTGGTCTAGATCAAAGAAATCACGGCTTAGCTTTCAGTCCCAAAACTGATTTTTCTGAGTCTTTACAAAGATATTAGTTTTGAAAATCAGGTTTTATTGAGTGAAAGAAAGACTTTCTAAATAGAAAAGCTTCTCTTTGTATATGCAGTGAAAACCTTACTGGTCTAAAAATAGAACTTTACTAAAAGCCATAATATAGAGACCGTGTAGGATATGACATAGTCCCTTACAGACAGGAAATGGCAGTGGTGAGTGCAGAGCCCTTGTAAGCAGGAGAGAAAGAGGAGAGAGAGATATACAGACACAATGACCTTGCATTTCCCCTTCATGGGGGAAATACCTGGGAAAATGGGGAGAAGAAAGAAAGCAAGGAATAATAAAAACACCTCAATATAGTAGGTTTTTCTCTTTGATTCTGAGAGCAGAGTCCTGAAAACAGATAACCCTGTAAAGAAGTCCCACATATTTGGCCTGGCACCATGTCTAACATGATGTCCAAGCAGTGGAGTGGCAATGGCTTAGGGTGAAGACAGATTCACAGTATAAGAGAGGATCCAGAATTCCTGGGCTCCTTAGGTGGCTTGGGAGAGAGAACTGTGAATCAGAAGAGGGCTGGGGCTTGGTGGAGGGGGGCTGCAGAGTGAAAGGACCTGTAGGGTTCACAGAAGTGAGGGGAGCCACCATGAACTTCAACAGGGGGTGCCGGCACAATACTGGTAACCAGCCACACCTTTGAACAAAAGCTCTTGAACCAAGTATGTATTTTCTTGAAAGAGACTGTTGTAAACTGCAGGCATGCCTTGGAGATATTGTGGGTTTGGTTGTGGACCACAGCAATAAAGCAAGTATTGCAGCGAAGTGAGTTGTAATGTTTTTGGTGGTTGAGAAGGGTGGTCTTGCTTTTAATTTGTAAGAAATACACATCTGTGATGTGCAGTAAAGCAAAAGCATAAAACAACAACAACAAGGTATGCCTGTTTTAGAGGCTAGTACAATGGGCTCCTCAAAGCAAGATGCGGTAAGTTACAGCAGATAAACAAAATTGTAGTTCACATACTCTAATTTGTGACCAAAATGTTGAGATCCTTCTGATCATGTTACTTGGATCTACAAACTCTTGGAAACAAACTCATGGAAAGGGGAGAAAATCCACAGTGTTGTTAGTGCTCTCTCAAGTCTTAAACTACCGCTTGGGAAAGTCGGGCAGCTTCACAGTCATCATCATCTTTCTGAGGTCTTGTAGGTACTCAGTAATCTACCGAAATGTGTGGATGGTCACCGTCCACATACTAGGGAGGGTTGTAGGAAATGTCTGATCTATAAGCATGCTTACCGGTCCTCTCCGGATCTCTACGACTGTGATTCTCCAAATTTCTCCCCTGCTTATAATCGATCCATTGACTGTCCAACCCACTTCCACAATAGGAGTCACTTGTAATATACTGATAGTGGGTGATTGAAAACTTCATCTTCCTTGCACAACTGACATATCAGCCTCCTTGTCTCTGCTAACACTCAATATTCAACCAGGCAAAACTCAATCACAGCTCAATATCAGGTACAGCGGGAAATAACTTCCAGTGCGTATGAGCACCCTGCCTGTGCTTAATGTTGTAAGACGGTGTGTTCACAGCAGGCACAGCTCAGACCCCGATACCTAAATCCAGGGGCTGTGATATTACATTTGAAACAGTACACAACTTATGTGTTATTAGAAATGTCACACTTGTACTTTCCACCAGCAACAGGATCTTAATTAAAATGGGAATGCTTTCTTTACTTCAAAAAGCAGAGATAACCTGCTCCCAGGAACTAGACACATCGATTGTTAGGAGTGCCTCTGGGTTTGCTTTCTGTGCCCGACACATCACAGACAGCATCGTAAATTAAGACACAATAAATATTGATGTATTTTTACAAATGCATGCAATCTTCTCATGTTTCATGGTATGCCCCTGCTGACCCTGGTTTTTACATTAGCTACATATTAATATTAGTTTGGATACAAAATACTTATTTTGTATGTCACCTGAAACAACTCAAAAGGCAAGGGCATACATTCACAGAAATTGCTATAAAGATGGAGTGACTTATACCCTTCTTATTTATTAGTTTTTACTATTGTTTTAAAAAAGAAAGAGACACTTTAACAGCTGGCCTTTAGGCTTGCCCCTAGCAAGAGTCAATGCACAGTATATTTTTGTTGAATAAATGAATGAGTGGATGGATAAATGGATGGAGGAAAGAAGAAAATGTAGTAAAAGGAAAGCAACAATAATCTTGAGATATTGGGATTGGAGATGAGTAATAAATAGGTCACAGAGCAGCAAAATATTGGTGCTCAATAAATTCGGTTCTATTGATTATTAGAAAATCTTTCTAATTGCTAACAGGAAATAATAGGTTGATCTCTTTATAAAATGTGATTTTTCTTGGTAGAATTTTTCTTTCTAGGAACTGATTTAATGTTATGAAAAATACTTGTACATTAAAAGTTATGTGGCATATAACTACAGAAAGTCTATTAACAAAACTTCAGGGAGGAATCATGGACATAATACAGTACAGTGGAAGATTTAGTTTATTTGATTAAGAATCAGGAAATTTGGGTTCTAGTCCTGGTGATTCAACTATGATTACGACATTGGGCAAGTCACACGATCTTTCTGGAGCTCAGATTTCTCACCTGAAAGAGGAGGGACATTTCGAACCACGTTCCCTGGAGCTCTGGGAGTTCTTTGGTACAAATTTAAGCAGCTTCACTTTTATGTTTTACAAACTGGGCTCCTTGGCTAGATTTCACCGGAAGAAAGGGAACTCTGGCTAGAAATGCCTGAACACGCTGGCTATGAGCATTCTTGATTTTTGATCTAAATATTCAGATAGTATATTAATTATTTGAGTCTTAACTTCAGGGTGATTTTCAAAAATGTTGACTCAGTGACATACTACTGCACCAAACTGCTGGAAAGGAGGCAGCGAACCGCACAAACAGGCTGGATATTGGCTCTGCCCTAGTGAGCAGTTGGGTCTTTTAAAGAGAATGGGGCATGACCTTTCTTTCTGTGGGAATCCAGCATGGCTTTCACTATTGCTGCTCAGGGTGCAATCCAAGGAAACCATAATTTAGCTGCCTGTTTGAGTAATATCTGCAATTATACCACACAGCACAGAAAAGATTCACCTTGCAGTGGTGGAAAAACACAACCCCACTAGTCATGGGGCCATGAAAAGAGCGCTTGTGGACGTGAGCCCAGATGAAAAGCAGCCCTCTGGAAGATGTAAAGTGCTGGCCTTATATAAACAAGCAGTGGTATCATATGAAAGGCATGCTTACGTTGCTGTTGTAGAAGCAGTAAATCACGGCGACGAAGAATCCCTACAGAGAGGAGGAAAGATAGAGTTGAAGTTACTTTCATGTACATTACATTGTTTAGCCATTAATATAAGTAAATAGTCTGGAGAGGACCATTTTGCTATTGCGATAGCCAGTCAAGGCTCGATGAAAAAACAATTGCTACCACTCACATCCAGTGCTTCACTACAGTTGGGCAACTGATCAGCATGGGTTATATTGTTCTTCAGAATTCCCCCCAATAAAACAAAATACAGCCCTCAAAATACTGGGGAGGGGAAGGAGAGGTTGAAAGCACTGTGGAGACAGGGGCTTGTCCTCAGTACTGTGTGATGGCTCCGTCCCTGGACAGATATTTGGACATAGAGGTGACTCTCCAAGCCCATACCCCCCTCTTTCCTTCTTCAACTTTTAGATTCAGAAAACAGGAAAGCTGGCAGTGAGAATCCCTTCCAGGTTACATATGGTCAAAAGGGTCTTCTCATCACAGATGAGCCCCAGGGGATGGATCATCCTGCACCAACCAGCAGCGCAAGTCATGGAACACACACACCGTTGGCTTCCTCACCTGGAAGTGAATCAGAGAGTGCATCAGGTAGTCGTAGATCTGGGCAAGCACCTTGTTGTTGGGCCTCCAGGGAAACACGACGAACTGGGCTCCCAGCAGGGGCACCAGGAACAGAGTGGCCTTCACCGCCTTCAGGTACATGTAGGAGTCGGGCTGCTGGGCTTCCTTCATCTTCTTCACGAGCACGCGGATGATGTTGAGCAGGAAGAAGAAGTTGACCTGCAAAGACACGATGTCACGAGTGAGCGGACCACCAGGTCAGTACCGCTGGAGGACACCCACTTTCCTCGGTTCTTCTTTCCCTGGGGAGGGGAGCCCACCCACACAGGACTGCCTGAAGGGTCGTTCGGTGTGCTCGGCACTGCTGGGATGCTGAGCATCGATCAGTAATTGTTCTTTTTATTAGAGATTATCATTAAGTTAGCTTCATTTGAAAGTTATCATATATGCTAATAGAACCATCACCAAAGAAATCAAAGATGACACTGTTAGTAACGGACTCCAAAAGCAGTTCTCACCACCAGTGCTACCATGACCGGGCCGTGGATGATGTACAGCAGGTGGGTCTCCGCACTCAGCCAGCAGCTGGACAAAGGGAGGGGGCGAATACATCAGTACGAATGCATCTTATCTACAGATGTTAACTAAAACATCCACAGTGCTTACTTGTCATTGAAGTACAGGGTCCTGGTAACGGCATGGATGATAGTTGGCACCATGGGGAAACCTAAAAATGTGAAAAGGTGCCAATTACACCTGGCTTCTTTGTCATAAGCTATAACTACAGTTGCATAGAAAATGATGGCTTACTTTTTTAAAAAAGTGGCAAATTAAATGTTTCTATCAAGATAGTTCCCTGATGTTTTTACACAAATATCTTTGGTCAAACCAGGTAAAAGTGTTCTTGATTAGAACATCATAAGCATTCAGAGAGTTTGGTTAAGAGCAACCAAATAATTAAAGCCTCTCACAAACTATCCAGGGTAGTAGACACATGCTTACGCTCCCTAGGACTAGCACCATTGTTACGTCTTGATGAGGTGATGACGATGACCATAGACCAGAAAACTTTTCATTGCGTGTGACCTGGGCTCTTTTAGGGAGAGAAGCTGGGGTCACTGGGAGCATGTGACCTGGGATAGCATATGGAAGTGGCGGTCTGACTGCTCTGAAAGCCCTGTTGGTGTCTGCAGTATAGTTTCGTGGCTTTTTACTTCTCTGTCTCTACCATGTGCATCGATCCCGTTCTCTTTCAATAAGAGAGCTTCAGAGTAGCTGGCTAAGCCCTGGCTGCAAACTTGTATTAAGGCAGCTTAGCACTGACCTCCCTGACTGCCCTTTGAAAACAACTTTGAATTTATAAACAGAATGATGGAGATAGTTATTGGCAATGCATCCTGTCAGGATACTTCTTTAAAAAAAATGTTCATTCTATACAGCTAATCTAGATAAAAGTTGTGATTTTTGTGAGAAAAAAGATGTCTTTTTCCTCAAGTGTACTCATGTATAATGGCACATTGTTTAATTTGGTTGCGAAACTTGTAGAATGAGCTTTTAAATTTTATCAGATCAAGAAATGTGTCTCAGAAGTGAATTAGACCTACACACTTTGATTTTCTGTGAATTACAGGCAAACAAGGGAATTCCTGAAAACCCTGAGCTTCCACCAGAGAACAACCTCATCTTCTAAAGCCATGAAGCATATAATTCAATAGGACCATCGATTATATTGTAATTTGGACCTGAAATAATTTTGAATTTGACCATTTACACAAAACATAATTGTGTTGTATCGACAGCAGTTCTAGTGTACTGTTTCCCCACGGGGGTGCAAAGAAATTCATTCTCCGAATTTTCTCTGAAATACATGCTTCTAATGAGACGACAAGAGAGGCGTATGGAGGTCTCATTCCACCTCATCCTGTTGTAGGAAGAAAAATGCGCTTCTTTCAGAAATAGATTTACCTCCTTTTTCTTCTATGAAAGTTTTTGAGTATGGCAGATAGATGTTCTTAAATACTCAAAACTAGTACAGGAAGTATACCATAGATTTTACTTCAAAGGACAGAAATAAACTATTTAGATCAGACAGAATGGCGTCTGTGTGTGGGTGCATATTGGTAGGCCTGGGATGTGGTGCTATTTCCATGAGATACTTTTATTCTGATAATTTCTCTCTTTTTGCTTAAATTAGAACATCTTGATCTCTGTCATTTGCAACCAAAGAGTTATAACATCATCAGTTCAATGTTGAAATACCCCGAGTATCTCTTCCATTGACCCACGATTCCAGGATATCTCACTGGATTCAGGTCATGTGCTTGGTTAAAAACCCATGTATTTCTATTAGGGAGAGGTGTTATGGAAACAGATCTTGCCTAGGGCCAGCCTTGGCCTAGACTACAGAAAAGACTTTGAGCTGCTTATAGGACTTCCCGGGCACATTTCTATACACTTGGTAACACTGTCTGTTGGGCAGGGGTTTAAATACAAAGATGGATGTTCTGAGAGAGCTTTTGGATTATTCTCTATCCTCAGTAAATCCTTTCACTCTTACCAGTATTTTTAGGAGCTCCCCAAAATGCTGCATTTAAACATCACACTTAGCTGAAGATACTCTATAGCCTCTGCTCTGAGAGTCACAGTCATCTTATTGGTGGATGGCAAGAATCCTCCTCTGGTATGGGAGTTTCATGGGATTTTTAAGAAAATAAAGCGGCGTGCATTTTTGTCCCAGAAACTTTTCCCTTTCAAGACCTCACTATCTATCTTCCCCCTTTCTACCAGAGTGGGCTACACTGATAGAGCCCTGGGGGAAGGGAAGCAATTCTAGGGAGTCCTCATGGACCTGAGAGCCCTACTTTAGTCAATCTACAGAAGCGGTCACCACGTGAGCAATCCAGCCATAAGTTTCCCAAAGCCATTGCCATGCGCTATGAAGTCAGATGGGCCCCATTTGGAGGCCCACGTGGTTATACCCATTGCTCATCTAGACTCTACTCCTTGACATTTGGTTGGAGGAACCCTGCTGATGGATTGACAGGAAGGAATGTTCTGGAGGAAGGGATGTGGGCCAGGGTGGGGGACATACAGAACTCAAAATGGGACATTCTCCTTTGCTCTACAAAAAAGTGATAAATAAAACTGAAGGGGGCCTAGTCCGATTTTCTCTCGGTCGGGCATGTTTTCTGTCCATCCAGTAGCTGAATGCCCTGAAGACACTCATCATGGTGTCCCTCTGTCCCCAAACTGTCCCCACCCCATGTTCACCACAGTCTGTATGAACTTGTTAAAGGGCTTCTACCAAGCTCTCCTGGAGACCGAATTCCTTCCTGCATCTGTCTCATCATTCCTCAGAGGACCTGGGCCCCTGATTGTTCTCTGACACCAAGACCAGAGGAGATTGTACATATACAGACAGAGGTGAAAGAGGCTCAAAACTCAGTTGGAGGTAATACGTACCCCAGCCCAGGAGATAGTACCACTTCATGTGCTGTTTCTCAGTGAACACGGACACCACGATGAGTGTGTGCAGGTAGATCCCTTCGCACAGCATCCAGAAGTAGTTGCAGGACATCAAGTAGTGGTTGATAAAGTGCAAAACCTTGCAGCTCAGCTGTCAGAAGGAAATGGACATACTCAGTAGGAGACACAGGCAAGGATGCGACACTGAGCAGAGGTTAAATGTGAAAATGAGCCAAAGTGTCTGCATCAGCCTGCGTTTAGCTTCTTCAAGCATTTGTCAACACGTGCCATCCTCTATATCCACAAGTCTGAGCAACACTCTATTGATTGGATTAAATTGGATCCAATCACTTGGATTAACACTTTCAAGTGTTTTATAGTTTTTTTTTTTCTCTAGAAAGTTTGCTTTTGCATAGCTAAAAAGAACAAGTCTTTTGGCTTCACAATATCTTGATTTGATAGCATCAAGAGTTAGTCATGTCATAAAGATAAGCTTCTTTCCTGATTTTCAAACTTAGGTCACTTTGAGGATGCTTAACGTGTGTGAGACTGCCACCCACTCCTCCAGAAGAAAACCTCCTGTATGGTTCTCTGGCTCCCCCATCCTCACACGTAACATTCCCCCAGGACGCCAGCTGCACAGTGGCTGAGGCAGGACGCTATACACCTGCTTACTGGGTGTAAAGCTTTCTAGGCAATATGAAAGCTGCAAGGCAGAGTGAAGCTGGCTCTCTTTGGTGCATGGAAGCAGACTGAGTGCAATGGCTGATGGAGTACATAGGCATGTCTGCCTCTAAAGTATCCTATGAAAGGGGAAATACCCAGCGATGACAACTCATAAGACCATTAAGAGCAATGACTAGAGCAACAGATGGGTTGGGAAAGCCTTGTGCAGAGACCTAAGGAGTCAGCCACAGGGCAAGGGTTCATAGCAACCCTGAGGGCAGTTGCTTACAATATTATGCCCTTAGAAATTTTTAAAAGCTTTATGCTTTTTTTTTGGAACTACAAGACAATCTCTTGGGAAAAAGAGGGGCAGTATTTACTATTTGCTTTTGATAGATAAGGTTAAATAATTTCTATAATTCAATGGTGAACTCAGAAAAAATCCTGAACTTAGACTATTTAGGAAGATAACAGGTTTACCAAATTTCACAATAGATGAGAAGCCCCCTTCCCCCTAACAGCCAGGAGTGGTCTGGTGGTACGACACGTGAGTGTCACACCCCACAAGAGAGATAAGGGTTTATTGAAGAATTTACGATAGTTCATAATTTGATGGAGCACAGCTCACAGGGTTGATTATTTAGTGATTATTCAGTGAAATTCCCATTTCCTGGCATACTTTGTACAGACAATAAAGAGCTTTCTCAGGGTTTCCACACTTATGGGAAATGGGAAGTCACAAATTTGAGTTTTTCCTCTTGAGAGATGCTTAGTTAATTGCTTCTACATCTGTTTCAAACTTAGTGGGGGTCAACCTCCCTAATTAAATGCAGTGTCCACGTCCAGTTACGGACAGTCATTACTCTGGAATGGCTGAGCCCATCTCCTTAAGAACGCCTCTTCCCAAGGAAATGAACGAGACAACCAAAAGCACACGCAGTACGGCGGAGAGAGGCTGGGCTTCTGTGGGAGGCAGGTCTGGGTCCGAATCCCATCTCTGACCTGCCACAGCATAGGGGACATGAGCCTTTACTGTGTCTCTGTTTACTCAGCTCGTCACAGAGATAACACCCACCCTCCACTGAGGTCTTAGGAGAATTAAGTGAAATGAGATTACTTTTATTGAAATCAGTTGATAATAAAAAAGAAAAGTCATCAAGATAAACCCACTGGGTCTCATTCTACAGGTTAAGATAGGACTTTGTCTCAGATGACAAAGGCCATGGTTTCAGACGATGGATCACAATTCCTTTTTGGATATATTCACACTGCAAAAAATTATTAACACCGTGGGCCCATTAGAAGCCAAATTAAGCTGCTTTCCCATGCCATGCCACTGTCACACAGGATGCATGCTCTGGGCAGATTTCACGCATTTTTGTCATTGGGTTGGCAGAGTTGTCAAATGCCAGTTCTGAAAGATGAGGCTATCTACAGATGCTTGCATAACACAGCTAAGCAGAGAAACAAAAATGCAAACACCCCTCGGCCATTCATTCTGTGCTAGAAAGCGTCTGTCTGTGCCTCAAAATGCACTCTCCACCCTGCTCCACTGCCCTGGGCACAGGGAAACACCTCTGACCATCGCAGTGAGGGCTTCTTTGCCCTGTGGTTTCTGGTTGAGCTCAGTTGATGGGACTATCAGTGGAGATGGGAGATGAGAGTGAGTGAAGTAGGGGTAATTAAACCTTTCTCAAGTCATGCAGATAGAGAATATGATTAATATTTAGATGGCTTGCTAGAGTCATTGCATAGTTATTCATCGCTGAAGTATCTGGCCCAAGCCCAGCCTGGTGCCGGAATGCTGAGGGGATTAATGTTTAGGCACATGTGTATCCCGTTAAATGACAGGAAGCACCACCCCAGTGTACCTAGTACTGCCTATGTTTACACGGTGTGTGTAGTCAACTCCCCATAGATGTTCATGCATCTTCAATTAGCAGTGAAAACTCACAACTGGTTGTGTACTTATTTGCTTATGAGTGAATTATTCCCATCCCTTTATTGTAGCACATACCAATTAGTTCTAATAACTGCATAGAAATAAAAGATATGCCTTGCTTAATGCAAAACTGAACTGTAAAACTAAATACGGTTGCACATGTAAAAAAACTGCTTAAATCAAACAATAACACCATGTTCACTACTTACAAATACTATTAAGTCTTACACCCTTAAAAATGAAATTAAACGTAAACAAGGCAGTGCTCACAGGATCCATGCTCACGAACTCCTCATTGGGCACCACTTGAATCAGGTGAATGAGAACAGTGATGGAATTCAGGATGTAGGTCAGAAACATGTGCTTGTGTATAGTCACCCGCTGGCAGCTGAGGCTCCTGGGAGGAAAAGTAACAGTATTAACCAGCACCAAAATGCCAAAGTACCTGGGGAAAAAACATGGTGACAATATTTGTAATATTGCCTTTAGCAATAGTTGAGAGAACATATTGAAATAAGTGAGGCTGGTCCCATCTATGAGTCTTATTGTACTTTTCTGTCTGGTTTTTTAAAAGTTTTCTAGTCATGGGAGCTCATAGTTTTCAGTCCTCAGGTGACTTCATAACAAATGAAAGGGTGCGTGATAAAATCACTTTTAATTATAACAGATGTGAAATTACTTGAGAAGACAACTCTTACAGGAGAAACCATCACAGTCTGGCATGTGCTTCAGATGAAAAGTCGACTATTTATGCGACCAGGCAGGAATCGTGTGGCAAATGGGACAACAGGGCATGAGGTCCGAACCAAGGCGGCCTGTGACAAAGCGCTGAACCTGTGTCCTTGGCCCATCACATACACAGGCTTTATCAAGTCTCCCATCATCCCTCTCTGCGGGTATTTCTTTGAACAGATTTTTAATTCTCATATTCCAACCAGGATCGACTTTGTGGTTCCTACTTTCCACATCCTCCTGATGGTGGAGCTCAGACACAGGCAAAGAATTTCAGATACGCGCAGACTGGATCTCACTGTGAGGCACGTGTGGTTTGGATCTGATGACACCTGTCCTTGCTGGCACAGCTGTTCCCCACCTTGTGGGGGCTGAGCAAGTTGCTGGGTTCTTTTTATTCATTTGTCCTCCACTTCATAAACTTGTAATATGTATTTGTGTGGATGTTCATGAGCATAAATATCTTATTTCACTATTTGCTGTAAATGAAGAGAACCTGTAGAATGGCTCTAACAAAATTGGAATGATTATCTTAGATAAATAAATATCTTGTATTTACTGTATTTGATACAGTTAAAAAATGTTTAGCATCAGGTAAAAACTTATGGCATTCAGTTAACGATGCTAAAAATTGATCATAGTAGCTAATCAAAAGAAAAAATCCAGTGATAGATTAGATTTACCTTTCATTTCTCACAATCACTTTTAATATTTTGAGATGCAAATGTAAAGAAAAATGTGAAGAATTAGAAACACACAGTAATCTTAAGAAAATGGTGCCCTTGATATTTTTGGTTTGGGAAGGTTTAAGATGAGGTTAAGAACATGTATAAAAATCTGACATAACTCTATTTGGATCTGGATATTTAGCACGAGTGTTTTTCACATCCTGTTTGTTTCTTGTTGTGCGTGCTCTGGAGGAACAGCTATTTCATGTCTTCCCATTATTACATTCAGATTATAAATCAAGACTGTTTTTTTTAACCAAGATTTAAGTTGTTTGACAGGTTCTTGGAATTGAGACAGGAGAACAAAATCTGGTGGTTTCCAGACAATCTGCCCCCAAAGTTGATCTGGGTTTGAGCGGGTTGATTTTGCTTTGGGACTAACTGGAGTTGGGAAATGTTTCACTTGGTCCGTGTGCTGCACTTTTAAACACCCATTTGTACTGACTTAATGTAGCAATGATTGTGAGAACATTTTTTCTTTGCTGGTTTGGCTCTCACATCTCATCAATTATTCAGGTGGCAGGAGAAATAAAGAACTAAGAAATGCCTCCTTGACATTTTTAATCTTTAAAGTCCTGAATAAATTTATTATTTGCACCATTATAAATTTGAGCACTTTTTCTTTGAGTTTTCTTTCAGTTATATCAAAACTTTTAAACAATAGACTTTCAGTGGCAGAATTTTTCATCAAGGCTGTGTGAAAGCCATGGTGTATTTATTTCCTGTTGCCAAGTGCAGTGGGAAAATGAACAGGCATTCCAAGATCAATCATGCCATGTGTTTACTTTGCTATATTTTGATCATTGTAATTGGAAATACTCTTATTGTAATTCTAGTAATTAATCCCTTGTGTCTCATTGCTTTGCTTATGTCTTTCTCCTGTTATACTATGTATGAAAGGAGCTCATTCTCTGTTATTATTTGCTATCCAGTTAAAAAATATTCAGTAATATTGCTAGACCAATGTAAGAATCTTGACTACATAAGGTCTAGACATAATATAATATATAATTATAATATAAAATATAGACAAAGATTAAGAAAGAATAAAAACAATAGTTGTGGTAAGGGTGGCTTTACAAGTGCTTCTCTTGGTTTAATTTTCTTTAGTGTCTTCATGATATTTTAAGAAAAATCAAATTAAGATCCTGCTTATGAACCGCTATGTATTTAATTATATAACACATTTCCAAAGTATGGAGCATTATTTGTAGTTTGGACTACAAAAGGAGCTTTCCCTCATCATTCTTCATCTTTTGGAGGGTGGGCCCCTTGTAGTACAGGCTTCCCTTGCTAGGTGAGTGTTTAGGAACCCATCTGTATCAGTGTGCTAGTTGGTGTTGTTGTGAGAGGTTGTGCTCAGCTTCAGTGAATTTTTTTTGAAGACTCAACATGTTTCCCTGTCTCATAATGAGTGATTTACGAGTGTACCTGTCCACAGGGTCCTGAGTGCACATCAGTTTTTAACCAAAAACAGCATGATCCCCGTGCCCCACCCTCCCTATTCACCTGATCTTGCTCCCAAAAAGGGAAACATTTTGCTGATGTGGAAGAGGTAAAACAAAAAATGGCAGAAGCACTATATAGGCATCAAAATTAACGAGTTCAAACATTCTTTTGAGCAGCGGGAAAAAGTCTCGATAGGGGTATTGCATCAAATGGAGAGCACTTTGAAAGTGACTGAAGTTTAAACATGTAAGAATAAATACACATTTTTTTTATAAATAAATTCTAGCCTTTTTGGGTCTCCCCCTTGTAATTCCACCACAACTAAATTAGTGGCAGAAGACCCCACAGTAACGTAGAAGCCAGAAGTCTCAGGAAAGGGTAATATAGCACCTCCTATCTTTGGTTTAAAGAAATTACACTAAATTTAGGACATTTTTAGGACCAAATTTAACGTATATTACTCTCTCACATACACTATACAGAATCAATGTTTTAAATTCTCCATTATTGGGAAATCAGTATCTATATCAACTCCATCATTTTGCCACAGATAATGTGATCAAATGTATAGACACAGAGTTGGAACAGAAACCCGTGTTGAAATTTTATTCCTTACACTGTCTTAAAAGATATCTGCAGTTAACAATGCTAGGTTTATAAGGGCAAAAGATTGACACTTGACAACAGCCATCTTCTTGCAGACCTTCTCCTTGACCCTGGCTGGGTAAGTCAAGGCCAGAAGGGAGGAGGCTCACCTTCCTTCTCTGGAAAAATACCATCATGGCCCCATCAGTCCCACTTCTCTTCTGGCCAGGTCCGCTTGTGACACTGCTCAAAATCAGGCAGGGTGCAATTGAACTTGTAGCCACGGCCTCCATATTTTTGACTGAGGGTAAAAGAAGGAGGAGGACCCTCTCCTCAGTACTTCATGGAACCTTAGCCATGGTAATGGGACCTTTACCCTGTTCACACAGTGGACTCAAGGGCTCGGGACTGTTTGGTTTTGTGAAGGAGGAATGCTGCCTTGAAAGATTATACGAATCTATCTTATTGTCTTCTAAGGTAGGGTTAAAAGTGTATTTTAATTAATATTATTATTTTACTATATTTATTATTACTATTTTACTATTAGTTTATTTTACTATTATTATTATTTTTGCTATTTCATGACTCCTATATATTTCTTATGATTTGCAGAAGATCCTCCCCTCCCCCACCTTTTACAGAGTTTTCCATTTACTTCAGTAACATAAAGAAGATAAAAAGCAGAGGCTATAAGGGTACTTACTTGAAGCACACGAAAATTCCCAGTGAAACCGACAGAGTGGAAAGAGAAGCAGAGTGGCCCACGATAGCCAGGTAGTACAGAATGTAAGCGTTCTGGAACAACAGCAACAATAACACATTCACAAAAACAAATGCGTGAATAACTGACTATAGAAGAGGGAAATAGTCTCCTTTAAAATTCCTACTAAAATTGTAACAAGTATTTCAGAGCACTTCTTTATATTAAATTATAATAAACCAATGAACAGATTGAGTAGTATAAGATTAAGAATGTGCATGATATTGTGGGAAAAGGATAAGACTGGGCTTATCAGAATAGTTCTTTACTCAGAATATTATTATTAAGTCTCTGTGTGGCTTTCATTCCACCTCTGTGGTCCTATCTGTGAAGCAGTTTGTTGGACTAGATGATTTTTAAATGTTACTTTAAAAATGTGCTACTACTGAGAAATGCCACTAAACACTGGGATACAGACATAGTGAATGTAGGAAGATGGGAAAGGTGACCCAGATTAACACTAACCATAAGATGACTGGTGTGATACCACATAGGTGCAGATGCTAAGTCAGGAAGATACCACAATTTTAAATTTCTACATACCTAATAATATAAACTCAAACCATATGAAGCATAAAGGAAAAACTGACACCTCCTAGTAACTGATAGTGCACAAAGACAAAAATCAAGCTATAGAAGATTTGAACAATGTGATTAATAAATTTTACTAATTCGCATGTAATAAACCCTGTACCCAACGTCTGCTAAAGACCCATTCTTTTCAAGTGCTGACTCAATATTCAAAGAATATTTACCCAAAATGACATACACCAGTCAGTCTAGCAAATCTCCACATAATTCAAGTAACTGAAATCTTAAAGATCACGTTTGCTGACCACAATAGTTTAGAAGTTGTCAATGAAAAGAGAATTTGAAAGACACTCTCATATTGCTGGGAATTAAGCAATACATTTCTAAATGACTATTGAATCAAAGAAGAACTCACAATGGCATGTCAAAACTTTTTAGATGAAGGTGAAGCTGTACATAGAAGGAAGTTTAAAGACTAAAAAGCATGTGTAAAAAAATGAAGAAGATTGAAAATCAATGACCTAAATTTCCAGTTATGCAAAAATTAAATTAAACTCAAAGAATGTAAAAGAAAGGAAATTGTAATGCTAAAGAGAATTTGAACTTACAAAACAACAAAGATAAAAATTAGTTCTTAAAAAATTTGTTCAACACTGATCAAAGAAAAAAACAAGAAAAATGAGAATATATGTCAGCACAAAGGTTTATAGCAGCCTTATTTATTAGAGCGAAACAGTGGGAGCAACTCCAGTCTCCATCCGTGGTTCATTCACAGAACAGAATACAGATGCACGCTGAACACCAATATGGGAAAAAAAGACAATTGATACTTAAATGTCCAGTTTTCAACAAACTAAAGTGCATGTTCTAAATTGAAAAGAATTAAATATACAGGTCATTATCTGTTTCCTTCTATAATATAGTTTAGCTTTCTGGCAGCAGGTACTTTGCAGTTATCACATATTTCTATGTATAAGTAATGGCATTTCAGCAAATACTGAAATTTGAAATAAATCCTACCTTCAGTTTCTCAGCACTGAAAGCATTACACATACTGTAGTTAGTGGAGGTCTTATTCCTCTCAGGATCTTCAAACCAAATTCCGTTTTGATCACAGTATTTTGAAGCCTTTTCTGTTAATGAAATATAACAGTTGTTATTACATTACCATTTCAAAATAACATGAAGGAAAAATAATAAAATAAGGCTTAAAAGTCATTCTAAAATGTTAATCCCTTTATAGAACTTGAATATGAATATCAGTAAATAGAGGCCACCATGAATCTACTAGATTATAGAGATGTTTTAATTATACAAAATGTTTTAATATGTGCTGTCCCATTTTATCTTCAGCAGAGCCCTGTAAAGCAGACATTGCTACCTCCATTTCCCAAACAGCATGAAGCCATGAGGGAGGTTGTGGAATTTGAAAGGTCAGTGCACAGCGGGTGGGCTAGGACTGAATACCTGGTCTGTCAGATGCCAAAGTGCTAACTACATTGTACCTCCTGCATTTTTTAATAGACATTAAACTAATGATTTTAGATAGAACTATGTGAGAAGAGCAAGACATACTTTTCTTCATTTATACACAATATTTATTTACTAGATTGACTTATGAGACTGCAGTTTTTGTGGGTCAGATGGTCAGACATGGGCAATTTCACACGGTTAAATTCAATGGAACAAAGAAGTTCACCGCTAAGGGATGTATAAAGAAGTCAATTTTATGCCTCTCAGAAAGACTTCATTATCTATCTATCTATCTATCTATCTAATCCTCATCTGAGGACATTTTTCATATTGCTTTTAGAAAGAGAGGGAGGGAGAGAGGGAGGGAGGGAGAGAAATATCAATGTGACAGAGGAGCATCGATTGGTTGGCTCCCATGAACACCTGGATCGATTGCCTTCCGTACATGCCCAGATTGGGGATCGAACCCACAACCCCTCAGTCATGAGATGAAGCTCCAACCAACTGAGCCACAATGGCCAGGGCAAAAAGATTTCATCTGAATCATCTCTCTTCATCCCACATAGAATTTATTAGATTTAGCTTTTATTGATTAATTCATTGTTATTAATTAATTAATTGAAATAATTATTTTTATTTTAACTTATTGGTTTATTTTTTTTAGTGAGAGGAAAAAGAGGAGAGAGAGACATTGATTTGTTGTTCCAATTATTCATGGATCCATTGGTTGATTCTTGCATGTGCCCTAGCAGCGTTCGAGCCCACAAACTTGGCATATTCGATGATGCTCTAACCAACTGAGATACCCGATCAGGGCTACTAATTGCTTTTTAAATCATCTCTTACATGATAGTGAAATTTGCTGATTCAGCTGGACTGGTGTATTAAAGATCTTTACCTTTGCAGTGTGCAGGCACTGTGCTAACAAGCACTTTGCAGAATTATCTTCTAAATGTTAATGCTAGTGATCATTTAAAGTGGGTATTGCTCTTCCCATTGTACGTGGGAGGAAACTGAGGCTCAGAGAAGTTACGTAAATTCCCCTTCTCTAACGAGTAGTAAGGCTAGGATCAAACCCAGCTCTACTTGATCCCAAGGCCATGGCAGGGCTATTAAACTCTGCATTTAACCATATAGTCCTGTGGCAAGGTTACTTATAGTCCATTCCAGTGACCCAAAGAATCATAAATAACTTTGTTTACTATAAGATAATATTTAAATTCCAATCAAATTTGCTATACAATTGGAGGAAAAATTCTTTTGAATTAAATAAAATCAAAATAATGATAAGTTAAACATTCAGATGTTTAAATTTTGCACTTGCCACATTGAATTTAGCTCTCCAAAGTACCTCTGCAATGTGTATATTGCCTGAGAGATTGTATAACATGAATAGGTATAAAATGCAAGAGATTTTACCAATGTATTTGGAATATTCGACAAGTTTTGATTTTTGATAATTTCTTAGGGAAAATATTTTTGAAGCATTTTTCTTCATTGACAAAAGCAAAGACCTGTAGATAAAAGGATCTACAGATAACTCTATTTTATATGGCTTTGGCCTTTGTTTTTTAGCAGAGGGATGTGGAAATCGTAATCATATACTAATATTTGGAGGATACAACCATTGTTGTAAAGGCTAAAGAAAAAACTCATGTTAAAAAATTATTTGACTGAAATATCATTGAGATCTGATAATATTTAAAAATAGTTTTCTATCAGTAGTTTTGGTAAGTCAATCAATATGCTGAGAGGCAGTATGAAAATTTTTTTATCTTTGGCAGTTTTTAGATGAAATTTATAATTTTTTCTTTGTATTACTGAAACAGATACTACCAGACTAAACACAAGATTTAAACTGCAAATTGTATATTTATTTCTATGTCTACCCTAACAATTATTTAAAATGGTAGAAAGGGGTTGGGGGGAAAGGCAGAAAACTCTACTTGAAAAACAATAAAAAAGAAGTGGATGCAAAAACACATTTTCAAGCAAAAGAGGTTTACGAACAACCCATTAGTATCATTGCTTAATGTAAATCTGTTAAAAAGTCAAACAGAAAATTTTTGAATTATGAATGTGCTGAGACAACCATTGGACAAAAACTGTGTAAATAAGTGGATATCACCAACATTTCAAAAACAGCTAGCGCTAACCAGCTTAGAAAAGTTAGCACTAGAAACTGGTCAATGGTTCTGTTAATCCTGTTTGTCAATGATGACCATCCCACGCTTACTTGCAATTTTAAAAAGTGGCTTGTAATGCAGCATTTTACTGTCAGAAGTAGTTTTTTGTTTTATTAAAATAAATACAATTTGGTTTTAACAACGTTATGTGATGACATACGGCAAAATATACCACACAGAAGAGACGTGTTTGTCCTGGAGACACTCCAGTCATGGACAGGGCGGCAGGACATACTACTGCTTTGTTTTGATTTAACTACAGTGTGGACACAGGCATCTCCTGTTCTGATTGTCCAGGCATCAAGAATTTGCTTTTTTCCACCTGGCAAGTCTTTCAACATTTGAAGGGAGAATATGTGTATTCTAATTTCCCTTTCCAAACCGAACCCCTTCGCTCACACACACAGCTCACTGTCCTTCCAGTGACGCCTGGAGCCTCCTGCGTGGGCTTGGACAGCAGCACTGCCCTCCCTCTGCAACATCCTGAGTTTGGACTGGCCCACGGGGAGGACAGCATGCTTCCCTCACTCTAGGTTCACATGGAGGAGCTTTTCACAAATATTCAGGCCCAGCCTCAGGGATTCAAATTTCCCCCGGTCTGGAGAGGCAGCAGGCATGGGAGGTTTTACATAGCTCATTAATTCCAAAGGGTGTCAGGGCTGGGAATCATCGTCCTCACTCATCTTAGCTCTGTGCCATTGGTGTGGATGAAGTGTTTGACTCCAAGGGCAGCCTTAAATACCTCCTTGCTAAATTAGCTTTTTACACTCCAGCGTATTCCTTCAGACTATTAGCCTTTCTTGAATCTCAGCACTGTCATTCACTCTTCCATGACCTGCCTATCTCTGTACCAAGCACGTTGTCTAAAAGGACATCTCTGCCATTTCATTAAACTGTTTTGTGTATCATCCAGACACACAGTTTTAGGTTAATGGTAACAACCTAAGGAATTTGTTTGCTCACTATGGGGATTTTTAAGGTGTCTTTCTTGTGAAGCGGATTTGTCCTCCAGACGAAGAAGTTCTACCTAAAAACCAGGCTGAAAAGATGGATTGGTGCCTGGAAATTCCTGTTTTCCCGACCCCAAAACTTGCCTTTTAGTTAATAATTATGGCCACTTTATATAATATGTATAAAAGTGTTTTGAAAAGTAAAAAAATTAATATTCAGTGAAAAGTATTCGTACGTTACTTTTATAACTAAAGTAAGTTTGGTGTCGCCCTTTCACTGGGCACACGTGTCAACCGCTTGTACGCAGGGCCCAGAGCTGGGTGTTAGTGTAATGCATCTTTTTATTTTCTGAGCATATTGTAATAATCTGCTGGAACAGAAATCTGCTATCTACAGTTAACACCTTCTGATTTATTTTCCCTTACGCAGCATGATTTTGTAGAATTTTCAACATTATATCAAATTTTTATTATGCATGTTATACCAGCCTGGTATTTACAGAGTCTAGATCACTCATTTGCATAAGTCACCAAAATGTGAGGCAATTAAAAATGTAAAAGAGCTACACATTAAAAAAAAACTGTTCCATTTCAGAAAAATTAATTTACATGTTTACTAAAATTTAATGTTTAAAATATGTAATTAATTTTTATTCAAAATGTCATAGAATTTATGACCAGTATGTACAACTGACAAGTAGTGTGACATAAAGAATAAGGACAGCCTGTAATATTTGTATAATCGTGTAATTTCGCTCATGGAAGTGTGTCAGAACACACTGCAGTGTGTAGAGTATGACTAGGTAGGTGTATTTTATATCTGACGCAAACTCTGAAAGCTTCCTAGCAAAACAGAAAATAAAAATGAGTGTCATACCCATGGGGTCAAAGTCTGGAAAGTAGTCGGGGCAGTGCTGGTGGGATGTCACCCCAGCCGGTGTGTCGTCCCAGCACAGCCATCCGTCCCAGGTGCGGTTGCAAAACAGACCTGGTGGTTCAGAAAGAAACGGACACACCGTAGTGAGACACTGCGGAAGCCTCCGCAGGGTTTAGTGGTGCACAGTCAGTTATTCAGGGGCTCTTCACTTGGAAATGCATTTACAAACAATTGTAGCAGCAGCAGCAACAAAATAGAGGTGTTAACTTATCAGCTACTCATCGGATTTACATTTTTTCTAGCATTTTCTCCATTTGTTCCTCAAAAGACACATGTCTTCTGTATGGAATCTTTCACCCAAAAATCTTTTCTTTAATTAGTTAGTTAATTAATTAATTAATTAACTTTTAACTTTATTTTTATTGTTGACACTATTTCAGATGTCCCCTTTTCCCTGCCCCACCTTGCCCACCTCCACCCAGCCCATACTGCATCCCCCCTTCCCTCAGGCTGTCAGCACAACGTTGTCTGTGTCCACGGGTTATGCATATATGCTCTTCGGCTAATCCCTTTACTTTGTTTCATCCAGCACTCCCAACCCCTGACAGCTGTCAATCTGTTCCATGTATCCGTGACTCTGTTTCTATTTTGTTCATCAGTTCATTAGATTCCACATGTAAGTGAAGTCATATGATATTTGTCTCACTGACTGGCTTATTTTACTTAGCATAATAATCTCCAGACCCATCCATGCTGCAGCAAAGGTAAGAGCTCCTTATTTTTTTATGGCTGTGAAGTATTTCATTGTGTATATGTAACACAGCTTTTTTATCCACTCATCTACTGATGGGTACTTGGGCTGTTTCCAAATCTTTCCTTTAAAATATCTCTGGAAATGCTATAAGAAAAATCTTGTGAAAGTATATGCAAAATCACTCTTGCATAAAGCCTACCTTTTAAAAAAACTATATGGCTTTGGAACATAAGTATCCTACTAACCACTAACCTTCAAAGGGGTTGCCTTGGGTGGTTCTATTCTTAATTCAAAGATGATGCAATTGTTCAAAATTCCTAGTGAAGATACATTTGCAGCCAGTTGAATTACAATATAAACAGTCTATTACCTTAGAATCACACTTTATTACTGGTTAAAATAATGCTCAGTTTGATCACATATTCATCAACATTGGCTCCAAGTGGTTTCCCACTATCTTCAAAAATTAAATCTATCCCAGAACACAAACATTTATCTTTATAAAAGAATGAGCCTCAGGCTTTAAAGGAAGTTCTCAAAAAAAAAAAAAAAAAAGAAAGACAAAGTTTTAAATACTGATCAATAGCACAAAATTTCAACCTCCCAAGGCAACTAAGACCACAGTGAGGATGGCTGCACTCACTTGGCCTCTGAAAATACCAGTTTTGTGTTGCCATGGCTTCATTTACTTCGGAGAAATGGTTTCTTTTTGGCGGTAAGTTGCATCTAATGCCTTTTCAGGGTCTTAAAAAACACTGAAACTACTGCAGACAGAAAAATATCGTGTATCTAAGTTTAATTGACTTGCTTTTTGTTTAAACAAAAGTGGGAGCTACAAATTAAATTTTTAACTATTTGAAGACAAACCATGTAGTAATATAATAGACTATAATTAACCAATCCCTGTCCCCTCTAAAGAAGATCTTGTTCGGTCTTTTCAAGTGATTTGGGACACAGAGGAGAGAATTTGAAGGGACACAGCAATGCTGGGTCACTCACATCCTCCTTCTCATTTCCCATGGGCCTTCTCCAGCTAATCAAATATGCTGGGCCCTGAGAATATTTGGGCAATCATGTAGAACATTCTAGAGAAGTGAAAGGTAAACGATTCTGCCTAGGAGATAACTTTTTAAAATTCATTTGGGAACTGGAGGTAGAAGAAGAGAAGAAATAGCATGAGTTACCAACCAACTGACAGGTGGGGAAAGATACTACCTAATTAACCCAAACAAGACCTGGTTTTGACAGATTCCACACTCGGGCAAATTCTCTGCCCATGATTTTCCAGTTCCCTTCCTGTCATTTTCCAGTTCCTTTCCCTCACTTAGTCCTGCATTGTTCCTGCTTGCCAGGTGTGAATACTGAGTTACTGTAGTAATTTTGTCCTAAGTGCAGATGCTGGCCAGAAAGTCTTTGGATGAACTTGAGTAAAGAAATCAGACATGTCTGCTGCATGAAATACACGAACATTTCATGGTATGAAGACCATTGTTAAAACTACTGGCATGTTAAGTTAAAATTAGTTCATACACATTTACCCATGGAAGAAGATAAACCTTCAGTGATATTTGAAACACATGCTAAGGTAATCCTTCTTTTTACCTTCTCCTTGGTATGGGGGCAGCAGTTGCATGCGTTTGTAGCACTTGGACTCGGCATCCTTCATTTTCCTTCGTCCTAAAACGTACAGAAAGGGCTCGGGCTCCCCAGTTGGACTGGTGTCATTTGAAGTGTTGGGGAGGACCAGGGCTGGTTGCTGCGTTAAAGACAAAAATCAGTTACTTACAGAGAGTACAGATGGGTGTGTACATAAATAAATGAAATAATAAAACACTTGAAAACATTTATTTTTCCTCCTTCAAGCAACAATTGTGCATGGCCTCCATGGAGAGTAGTTTTGCTTTATGACCAATAAGTATTGCATCTACAAATTCTACCTACAGATTCCATATTTGCATTCATCCCATTCAGTATTGACAGTGTAACAGCAGCCATACACACTCATGAACCTCTTCATCATATAAGACCGTTTTGATTTTTACTATTGTCGTGAAGTTTAGATGTCAACAAAGAAAATAACATGATTTCCAAACAATGGTAATGTTAAATCAACTTCATTTTTTTGGAACTCCTAAGAATCATTAATCATGTTATTAAAAATAGATATATTAGTGCATTAAATAAGCTTTTTAAAATTGGATTTCTTCAGCTGACTTTTATTTGCATGTACATTGTGCACTGCCAAAAATTCACCCCATTCACTCCGTAGAACACCTCTATTCTGAGATATTCTGCCTTGAATAATTGGCCTGAAGCTCCTTAGTTTGTTTGATCAGCATTTGACCTACATGGGGTTATTCATTTTTATTGGTGAAAATCAATGTAAATCTTGAGTATTTCTTTCAACTGTTTTGCATTTTTGGTCTAGGCTGACTGACACTAGTTTTGTCCGTCTCAGTTCATCCTCGTCACCATCGTGGGCCCTTGTTTATTGATGTTGTTGTGTGTGTGTCTACAAAGATCACTGTCTAATACATCATCCTAAATTGTATTCATAGAGATGTCAATTTCTTTTGCGGTTATGATGTTTCAGTGATGTTTTAATCTGTGATTTTTTAAAATATCCAGGTTCTGTATGGTCTTTCCAATCAATAAACAGATTGAAAGAGTTTCAATGTTTAAAAAAGATGGTGGCCCAGAAACTGTAACTCAAATTCACATGTCTAACATGAAAGACATTTTATCCAGAACATTATTAACCTTCAGTATTAATTTACAAGATAATAAAGAGATGTCTCAAATTAATACTAAATTTTTGTAAACCAACAAGGCTCACATTTCTGGGTGAATGTAATACTAAATTAAATCAAATGAAGTTTTGAGGGGAGATTTCTTAACAAAATATTGAGATAATGATAATTTTGAGGAACTTAGTTGTAGCTTCTGGAGAACAATGTCTACTACTGCTATAATGTCCATTCACTCACACCAAAAACATTCCTCCATATTTCAGCATTCTTCATTCACATAGCTTAGAATAATTTTGTTTTACTTACACATAAAAAGATGAATAGTATGAAGCACCAGTGATTAAGTGAGAAGGACATCTTTCCTCTCGAACTTGATTTTTTAATTCCTAGAAAAAATAACAAAAACATTTAAATTGACATAGCTTTAATATTGATTATAGTCTCTCTTTTCCTTGTCTTTCTATTCCACTTGAAGAGAATCAATGTCTCCAGTCACCCTGAATAAAATCCATGTAAGTAACAACATTATGCTTGTAACTTCCCGCCCTCCAGAACATACACTTGTCTGGTTGTTGTCCAAAGTCCTCCTGAAGGCATTCTGGAGCCAGCTTGACATATCAAGACCAAAATAAAGAATTCAGAGACCTCGAGAGCAATCAGTGTGAAGTTCAATGAATATGCGACATCAACAGCACTGCTGAAGATTTCAATGGGAACATCCAGGAGCCTGAACAAATAAAATCTGTGGCTTATAAAGGATTAACAGTCACATCTCCTGGGTAGTTAAAACACCAACTTTTATTGAAGGAGTCTTATGTGCAGCCTTGAATGTTTTTCTTTCCTACAAAATTTTCTTCAAGCCTCAAGTTGCTACTGAGAATAAATTTCTTGCACAGCAAGGACTCAGTATGTCACCGAACAGGTCACATGTGCCGTTCCTACTCCGACCACAGCAGCCTGACACAAGCTGCCTTGTCACAGATGTTGACGCTTTTTCAGGGCTGCAGACAGTTTTATGTAAGGAAAGATAATAAAGGGGTAAAGCTTTAAAAATATGTATTTCTTTTCATCAGTGGGATTTGTGTGAAAACCATATTTTAACCAGGGGTGAGTAGTTGTCATGGCATCTAGAAGTATAGTAAGTTCATTGCATCACTTACAGATTTTACATATTCCCTCAGGTATCAATTAGCATGTGCACAGTGAGCCAGATAGACTGGTCCCCCAGAGTAAGTTGTATTTAACTTACAAAGTTTTTCTTTATTTACTACAGAAGTTTGTAGACTGTAAACAATTTGACATTGTGTGCCAAAATCCTTAAGATGTCTATACCCTTGGACCAGTTCTTTTCTCCCTGCGAAGGACAGAATCATAAATTAGCCCAGGTTTAATTATGGATATATGGCTTACTGTGGTGGGGTTTGGAACTAATCTAAATGCTCAAAATAATAAAATTGTTAAACAAACTCTGGTACATCTACACTATGAAATACTATGCAACCATTAAAAATGTGTATTAGAATATTTAATTGTGTAGATAAATCCTCTATGGTACAGTATATTAATTAAAAAATTACACAGTAAAATACCATTTTGTAAATCTATTTTATATGTGCACAGAAGAAAGGCTTCTAGAATAATAAAATTAATATTTTATTTTTTATTAAATAGCAGGCACTATCAGTGTATTACCATATTTTGTTGTGTATAATGTGTACTTTTTTGCCCAAATTTTTGAAGGAAAAATAAGGTGTATTATACAAGGGTAGTACTAATTCCATGTCTATATAAATGTTTTAATTCTGTTTTTTAAAAATTTTATTTATTTATTTTTAGAGAGAAGGGAAGGGTGGGAGAGAGGCAGAGAAACATCAATGTGTGGTTGCCTCTTGTGTACCAACTGGAGACCTGGCCCAAAACACAGGCATGTGCCCTGACTGGGAATCAAACCAGGGACCTTTTGGTTCTCAGGCCAGCACTCAATCCACTGATCCACACACCCTGTCTATATAAATCTATATTTTATAGATTTTATCTCTATATAAATTCATTTATATCTATATAAATTCATATAACTATAGATAAATCATTCACAAGAGACCATTAGGGCGGGCCTGAATCTAACATGACTGGTGGGAGCCCAGTCCCCATGTTGTAAGGAAGCTGAGTATGGGTGTTCTGACGGGAAGACCAAGCATCAACTGCCACTCAGGTTCTGAGAGAGCCTTCAGATGATCTATGCCCCATTTTATATTATCCAGAGGAAGCCTCAGACTTCAAGGAACAAAGTCAAGTTGTTCCTGGTTTCTTGTCTAAATTCCTGACCCATACAAATGGTGAGAGATTAATAAATGATTTTTATTGTTTTAAGCTACTAAATGTTAGTGTGACAATAGATGACTATAATAAAATATAGCTCAAGGGCTTCAGGTAAAAGATTAAGAAAGAGTATTTTGCTCCATTTCTAGCTTTACAACTACCTGGATGTATTAGTCTAATGTAACTTAGTCTTGAATTAAGTCACAATGCTCTTTGGGCCTCAGGTTTTCCATCTTCTAATTGGGAAAACTGGACTAGGTTCTGTCCAGCCCTAGGACCCATGACTCTGGGATGGGTAATTTAACATAAGGGAATATCATGAGGTGTGTTCAATGGATTCTTGTTGAATAAATCAATAAAAAATTAGAAAATAATATAATAGCCATTAGCTTAATACCTTGAGAGCATTAATACTAACAGAACGATTTAGAGTGGAAGTCATAATACTGATCATCCTAATCACACCGATGCATGTTTACAACATCCTCAAACAGAATGAGCTTCTACATAGAAAGTAAACATTTTTGCTTGTGGTTTGATAATGAAAAAAAACCCTAGAGCAGTTGTTACCACCCATCACCTCCACTTTACAGACACAAAAACAGTACAGATGATATTAAAAGTCACACAGGTAATATTGTACTAGCAAGTATAAGCTATAGGCATGGGAGGCCTTCAACATTGTTATGTGATTGGAAGCTCTAGGGTAGGAATGTCAAACTAATTTTCACCAGGGGCCATATCAGCCTCGTGACTGCCTTCAGAGGGCCAAATGTAATTTTAGAACTTTATAAATGTAACTACTCCTTAACTAGGGGCAAGGAGCTCGGCGCTGCTGCTGGGTAGAAACAAGGTGCCGAGTGGGATAAAACAAGGCGGAGGGCCAGATTTGGGCCTTGTGTTTGCCACCTGTGCTCTAAGGGCTTCTCAAGCCTGGGTGCTTATGAGAAGCACCTGGGAATTTTAAAAGCACACTGGTTTTTTGGCCTGTCATTCAAGATTCTGATTCACTGGGCGTGGCCCAGGTGTTGGTAGGAGACATCGGCTTCAGTTTCTGGGTAGTCGTCTGGCTAGATCTCAAAGGAATTTTTAGCTCTTCACTTTACTCTTGGCATCTCCTTTCCCTGAGCTCTCTACTGGAAGGGAAATAGAGAGAAGAAAGGGGAATTCTCTGTCAGGAGGCATTTGGTATGCTTTTTTATTTTTAGAAAAAACATGATTTTTCTTAACTGACTTGATGGAAATAGTTATTTTAAGGGAAGGAAATTATGTGAAAATTGTATGATTCCTCCTTCTTTCCACAGAGAAATCCAACTTTTATGTGAAAAATCCTGTATGGCAGAAATGAACTGTGGACACAAGAAAACATCAGGCTCAGAGGCTGTGACTTGACTGAACCATAATAAAGATTATACCAGGTGAGTGGGGATCAATTTGTCATTTTCAGAAGCACCATCCTCTGTGCCCAGGAAACATGAAGACGACCATTAGCACTTTAGATTGGACATTACCCCTTGAAAGATGGCGTGTGTTAGTGAGAGAGAATGATGCTTTGTTTGTAGGGATTGGAGTCAGACTCAGGCTTTGAGAACTCTGTGGCTGAGCTGAGGACAGTGGAAGGCCTAGCAGTGCCATCTTGGTTCAGTTAAAAGCATGGCAGGGAGGGGTCCCTTAAATTCCCAGGCACAATTCTTTTCCTCAACTTTCTTAGATTGTCCTCAACGATACTGGCATTTAGACAAGATGTGATGAAATCTTATCTAGCATATTATTGAAAATCTAATTTGTGGAGTGATTCTCCCAAGAATTGCTGGCAACTCTGAGACTCAAGTTATTAGAAATATATTATTACCTTGGAAAGAGAAGATCCTTCTAGGCTATTTAAGAACTAACAGACTTCCTAATCTCATATCATATAAATAAACAGATGCCCAAGTCCTTTTGGACCTTTTAGTATATATGACAAAAACAAAATGAAAAAACTTTCAAGACAACTCAGCAAAAAATCCCAATCTTAAATCAATCTAAAACTTTGGAGTTCAGAAACTAGCTTTATTTTCTTTCTAAAGACTTTGGCCAAGGCAACTTTTGTAATATTCTTGGAGATGAAGTGGATAGCTAGGGGGGAAGAGGGTAGGAGAAGGTAAGGGGTGTAGGGGAGGTGGCGGTGGGGAAAGGGGGATAGATGGGCTTGGAAAGAGACTGTGCTTTGGGTGCTGGGTGCACAGTGCAGATAATGTTTTATTGAGGTGCACACTTGAAACCTCTATGATTTTATTAACTAATGTCACCCTAAAAAATTCTATAAAAATACATAAATTTCTTATTTTCTAAATGGAAAATCATTCTATCAAGTGAATTTTATTTATTCCAGGAACAGTGTTGCATTTGAAGACTATGTCTTTGACTAGGGACTCAGCATTAAGTAAATTATGTGAATGACATCAGTATATCTTGAAAGTTTAAATACAGAACTGAAAAATCTCTATGATAAAATTAGTAATAGTTCATTCTAATTCCAAAATGAG
Organism: Phyllostomus discolor; assembly: GCF_004126475.2. Classification (NCBI taxonomy): domain Eukaryota; kingdom Metazoa; phylum Chordata; class Mammalia; order Chiroptera; family Phyllostomidae; genus Phyllostomus; species Phyllostomus discolor. Next base: position 29,860,810 of record NC_040912.2, on the reverse strand, counting down.
GATATTAATATGTTGAATATATAAAATATAGTTCCCTTACATCACTCTAAAGCTTCTCTATAGTAATATTAGACATTAGATTTATAGGACTTTTGCTAATTTTTTAGTATAGAATGGATTTTCAGAGATGATTCGGAGATATTTTTCTATGGGTTTTGGAGATATTTTCTCCCTATACATTTCCCCATTGTGAGCAAAGGCATTTATTTATATTTTCTGCTCAGAGAGAAAGAGTAGCAAGTACTCAGTAATCACCTACATTGATGATATAAAAATGTGTCTTCCCTAAAAACTATATACCAAAGTCAGTAGGGTAGCATTTCTCTGCTCCACATTTTCCTGGTTCAGGTAACATGAAGAACTGAGACCTGTCCAAGGGCAACAGGGGTAGGTCCGGAGGAACTATTAGGGCGGGACTCATCTTTCACTGCCAGAAGCCTCCAGGCCTGTCTCCAGGGACAGCTCTGGGAAGACTGCCCTGCCCCCACCCCACTCCTACTGGGCTTCCCTAAAGGAGCTTTAATCAGGCTTTTGAGAAAAGCTAGGGATGGCACAGCAGTTTGCCTATGTTGCATCAAATCCCTCATCTCTAAGCCTGGACCAAAAACTGGGGGGCCTCTAGATTGTTGACTGGGAGAGTGACAGGATTCTTTCTGGACAAAGAGTTGGGGAAGAATGATCCCAGAGGCAAGGACAGTCAGGGAGCTGGAGCCTGCGGGGTTGGGGAAGACTTCATGGAGGAGGTGACCTGAAGCAGAGGACAGAGAGATAAATGTAAAAATATGCAAGGTGAAAAAAATATATGTATATTGTTTAGAAGCATAAACACATGTAATTTTAAAAATCATGGAGGTAATAAGACATTTTAAAATAACAAGTAATAGTTGCCTCTGAATGGGAAGGGAATGAGCAAGGCTGGGGAAGTACTCATAGGGTACTCTTAACACTGTTCCTATTTACCTTCACAACAAAGCTGTGTGGTTCACAGCATCTTCATTATATTAAGGAAGAAACTGCATCCCAGAGAGATTAAGAGACTTATTTAAAGTTTTCCATTTAGTGAGAGGGAGAAGCTACACTCAAACCTAAGTTTTTCTGATTCTACAATGCGTGTTTTCATTTTTCCAGTACTTCAACAATGCTTTCCTCATTTTAGATAAACATTTCTTTTGTTTTATGACACCAGAATTTGTAAAGAAAAAAATTATTCAGACCTTAAAAATATGCGTAACATGGGACTTTTGTAAAGTTTACACGGAATCAATGACCATTTGGTGAGTATAAACATGGGGGAAGTCTTCTGCTTCACTAAATCCAGTTGGAGATCCTAAAGTGTTTAAGATAATCGTGCTTTTTGAGAATATGCATTACTGTGACTTCTACAGACCACCTGAAAAGCCTGATTGAAATCACCTCTCACTCAGAGTGGAGGAGACTCTTTGGTCACTCTTACAGAGCTGCAGGTGGTTCGGCTGCATCTGCCCCTCACACCAGCAAGAATGTCAGATGATTCCCAGGAAAATTATCTGGTTCTGCATAAAGTAGCAGTCATCAAATCTTTTTCCTCAATAAATAGGAACACTGACACAATTTACTTTCCTTCTCATGTCTGGTTACTGTCCTTAGGAACTGGCATGAAACTAATAAGCAGCAGAGCCTACTGGGTAAGAAATAAAGCATCAAAGGCAAGCCAGAGGCCCCATGAAGGCCAGGAGGGATAATGACCACTCCCTAAGTACATGTCCGTGTCCAGTCCAGACACAGAGCTGCAAGTGATTTCTACATAATCTCAACTGTATGTCATGGCAGCCCTTAATGGAGACAGCAAATACAAATATATTTATTCCATAGATAAGGAAATGATGCTTAGATAAGTGGAAACTGCCCATGTTTTACCATATGTATAAAGGCTAGATATAGGACTAAGAGGCCTAGGACTTTGCCTTATCACCCATATATAAGTGCGAAAAAAGAGCTAGAATCCAAATCTTTCCACTCAAAGACCAGTTTCTTTTTGTTCTGTCATGCACATTTTGTATATTGGTAGGGAAAAGATGAATTACTTAACAAACGGTACTGGAACAATTGCAAAGCCATTTGGAAAAATCGAGTTTCTTCTGTATATTATATATCTAAATAAATTTTAGGTGGACAAAATAAGTGAATGTGAAAACATTAAACATTAAAATAGTAGATAAAAATGTAAATATTTTTTATAATCATGGGATTGAAAGAAGCCCCCTGAGCATGTATGTCTCATGTTTTCAGCAAAACTGGGAGCCCCTTGAGGACAGAACTCGTGTTCTGTTGGTCTTGGTGAGCCTCAGCTGATACTTAGCAGAGAGCTTTGAACAAAACAGCACTTCCAAATTACTAGCAAATGGGCAAAGCATTCTCTTCAATTGCCTTTTTAAACCTAGAGATCCTAGCGATTGTTCCTGTATTTTTAATTCTAAGCCACAATAGTGAAACAAAATTGAGGTTAGCATAAAGAATTTTCCAGTAAGTAGATATTAAAAATCCAATATCTGGTTCAAATATATAAAATCTGATAATTAGGTAGGTTTCCTTTTGAAGTAGCAAGTTTCTAAGATTTCCATTCTAACAAATGTGCATATTACTGCCTAAAATGTTCTATAATGGATGCCCATATTTTATAGAAATTTATTCTAGGTGATATATTTATAGCTCTAAGACTCTGATTACAGCACTCTATAATTGCATGTTCTTTTTCCATATTTAAATATTTTTTAAAGTATTTTAAGTATTCATGGAGGTGACAACCACTCATTAAATAAAATGAAAAGTATATGTAAAAGGAAGAAGAAAATTGGCCAGAGTTCCACCAATTCAGCAATAACTACCTCCAATATTTTGGTCTTTTTTCCTCAAATTTTTGTACTTATATATATAATTTTCTCTTCCATGTTATAATCAAATTATAAACTTGTGTGTCATGTGTATTTCACTTATCAATTTTATTTCTGCTCAAGGAGAAAATGCTTTCTTATACTAAGTAAGCAAATTTAATTTCCAGTTGTCCCATGAACTTGCTGATTGTGTTGTGTTCTTCTTTTATAAGGCACTCACATATGCAACTGGTCTCACAGAATTATTAGAATATTAGACTTAGAAACAAAATTAATAAAAATAAAAATAATGTGTGTGCCCAATTGTCTCTAAGTAGGTAATGAGACCTACAACCTTTTTCAGAAAATTAATTCCAAACCCACTCATAATGAAGTACACTTTAAAGTGAAGTTTGTACCCTATTAGTTTCTTCTGTAAAACTGAAATTTTTAGGACAAGTCACATCTCCTCTGCAAGTGTCTGCCTCTTCATCTTTAAAGGTAAAAGGCCAATGTAAATATTCACCTTAAAGGGTTGTTTGGAGAAGTACAGGCATTAACACTTGCAGTATATGTAGAGAAGTGCCTGAACACACCCACAGGGTTTCACGAATGTCGATATAATTATTATTACTAAGAAAGTGTTTGTGGTGAAATAGTAATCCCACGTCTTGAGGCTGAAATGTTTTTTCTTTTCCTGGCTTCAGTTAAGCAGAAAATGATAATTATTTTTTGTAATAATAATCTTTTAGAAATTACTTAAACATTCCTATCTTTGTTCTATATGTTTCTATCTTCCCATTTGACCAATTCAAAATATGTTTGAAAAGATGACCTTTTAACACTGACTCCTGGCTGTACTTTTCTCTAGTTATTTGAGTTTTTTTTACAAACCTGGACTTAGCATCTAACAAAAGTTGCTAGGCTACTAGGGACTCACAGTCTATCTTAAAAGCTACTTATTTGGATTTCTCAGAACTGTGTTCACACTAATAGATGAACTAATTATTCCATCAAAGGCCGAGAGGCTTTTAAATTAAGGTTGAGAGCAGAAGACCATGCAGAGCAGGCCACAGTGTGTATGCTGAACACAAAGCTAAAGGAGCCAGGAGCCAAGAACGCAGTCTCGGTTTGCTTTGCCGGGTGGCAGTCCATCCCTTCTGGGCATCAGTACTGCAGTGCAGTGTATGCACTGAGGTCAAGGCTGGAGGTTTTGGTCTAGGGATTTTAGTAAGTTTGTCCTGTGCATGTTTAACAGCCTATTGAGAATTAGAATGACTAAATTCCTTCCTTTTCTTTCTAATGTTCTCAGAAACATCTTTATTCCAAGGGTTCTTAAACAGGTCTCTACATGCACTGCAGAATGAGTGTAACTGCCATTCACTTATTTATTATTTCTTTGGCTGTAGAATATTTCAGTAATGGCTTTTAATATTTCCTTTTGGTCAATATTCCTTATGTGGTTTAGAGTCTTGCTTTATTTTGAGTTTAAAAGTCATTGAGTACTCTTTAAAAAAATTTCTGTGTGTGGGGAAAAATCAGTGTGCAACCCTAGCGGAACATGTGACCAAATCTGTAATTCACCTTTTTGCTTCCATTGTCACTTCTAGACGTGGGAAATAAGGATGAGTGAAATGTGATTAAAATCAGTGCATCCATGGCTCTTTTGATGAGGAGTCAATGTAAAGATGAGAAACCACGACTCCAAAAAGATTCATTGGCAGTAAAATACAGAAAGGGACTTTAGCATCCATCCGTGTGAAATGGATTGTTGTTTTGTTTGTTGGGGTGAGGAAACTTGGGCCCTGGAGGGTGAGCAATGTGCCCCAAACGGCACTGCTGCAAAGGAGCAGAGCGTGGAGAAGCACCGCCTCCTCTGGCATTGACTCTTTGGTTTGCATCGGTTCATCACACCGCTATTTTCTGCTAGATGTAAATGGTCAATGCCCTTTCTAGATCAGTGTGAAGAAGGGGGAAAAAAGTAAAATGTTACCAATATTAATTCAGAGACAAGGAAAGAAAATAATTAAATTGCAGTTCATAATGAACATTTTGAATCACTTAGATTTGTATATGGGTTATTTATTTAACGGTGACAATTAAGAATGTTAACAAGATTTCAAAATATTTCAGGGAATAGGAAATGATGTGAACTTATAATTTATGAAATTTTATCTAATTCTGGCAGGTCATACAGCTTAAAAGCAGCAAATTATTGCAAAAGAAACAAAATGATTCCCCGTGTTTGCCGACAGTGAGACAATGAGGTGTTCTTTTAACTATATGTTTTAGAAATTTATTCAACAATACAGTTCCTTAGCTTCAACAAAATTTTACTTCTTTAAAAGGAGAGAAATTGTCTCTGTTTGACAGTATAAGATTATGAACAAGTATAAGATACCAAAATTCTATCTTTGGGTCATACTATTCCCAGAATACATGGCATTAGGTTAATTATCTTTTGATACAAGGTAAGTTAAGTTATTCCAAAGAACATAAAACTATGGATCAGAATGAAATAGTTTTGAGAAAAAAACCTATTTTTTCATGACTGCTCTCTTTCTCCCAAATTTAGACTTGTATTATGAAATGTATTTTTCTTTATAAAAATCGATCATATGCAAAGTAGTGTTCTAGCTTTAACAGAACTTCAGATTCACTCAGTAACATATCTTCTTCTCTGTCAAATGGGTTGCTTGGCAAAGGAGTGAATTACAGGGGATTATATATAGACATATACATATATGTAATATAGTTGTCATATTAACCTATGTAATAAAATAAATATTCATATATAAATTTATATAAGTTTACAAATGTAATATATAATTCTATAAGTTAATATGTATTATGTACTGATCAGTAAAAGCATACATTTATATTTAAATTTTATATCTAAATATTGTGTATCTATTTACAGGGTATACTCAAAATCTTTATATAGTATACACTTTAATAATTTCCAAATTACAAATGCTGTAAACTATAAAATATCATTTGAAAATTTAATTACTTAAGTTCATTTTATACTTGTTTACTCTTATGATTTTTGAGTAAATAAGTTTTATTTAATTTTTTTAACATTCTCTGATTAAAGATAGCAAATAACTAGACATATAAAGATAGCAAGTAGATAGACATATTTTAAAAAAACGACTGAATGGTTTTCAAAAGAAAGTATCCAAAGCGAAATTTGCCCACTTCAAAATATTGTCTAGGAATAGCTTTGCAGGTAAGCTCCTGAGACAAAATGACAGCTCATAGCTATTATGAAAAAGAAACATAAGCAACAGAAGCAGCTCACTATGTAGAAGCCCATTTCTTGAGGACAGGATTCTGTGCTGCGTCATGCAGGCTTGCCACACTGGGAGAAGAAATGCTAACTTCGGGGTCAAAACAATGAAAATGGAGGCATTTTAGGGGAAAGCAGATGTGCTCAGTTTTCATTGCAGAGATGAAGTTTTTGTTATTCACTGACTGAAAGTGTGAACCTTTAAAATTTAATAAGCTTATTAAAGAAGCATATTAATAGAATGGCTTATTTGAGGTTCCAGAGTTCAAGACACCAGTATCTACTGCTCTGAAATATTAGTCTTTTTTATCAGAGTCTAAAACTGCTCAGTAAATGCTCTGATACCACTGATTAGTCCAAAAGGTAAGTCTATGTTTAAGTAAATCCTGCACACTAATAACAAATATTAACACTAACCACAACACTTTCGGGTCTACCCATAGGCTACTCATTTCTGCATCACCAGAGACTTGCAGTGTTTGGTCCAAAGTGCACCCTCAATAATGTTTCGAAATAAGATTCAAAATTTGAACAACAATAAAAAAGCTTAAAAAATTTTTAAATGTAATATAAATAAACTCTAAAATATTATTCTCTATTTAAATATAGCAACATTATTTTATTTAAAAATGTAATATAATTTTAAAAGGTTTTAAAATAATTAGAAATATATCTAACTCATATTTAGTTTTTAAGAACAAATTCAATACAAAAGAAAAGCCACAGTGAAATTTCCCCAAGTGAGAGTTCCATAACACTAATGCTCTATTTTCTCCCAAAACACTTGAATAAGGCTTCTGATTTACCATCACTCAAGTTGCTAATTTAGCATGAAACTGATATATGTAGGGTATTTGACCAATTTTATTGGAGATTTTGTGAAAGAGGAATGTTTGGCTTTATTTCTATACAAAACCTTGGTCTTTAATTTGTCTTGGAGTAATATTGTGTTCTATAGCTATAAACACTGTCCTGAAATGTGATTTAAAAATTAATTTATTTTAATGCCGGTTGCATATATGCATGAATCAATTAAGGAATGAAATTTGACAAGTGAATGTAAGATAAAAATATAAATATATGTTTCATATAGTTTCAAAGTAAAACAATAATTTGAAGAACCACAAAGCCTGAATGTTTGATAGTATGATTTTTCATTTACTCATTTACTTATTTACTTTATTGTTCAGTTATTTTTAAACCACTTATCCCATAAATGCGAGGTATAATTTAATATGTTGTCTTTGTTTCTTTTAATTTCATGTTTCAATGTCTTGCATCTGGGACTTACATAATTTTTATTAAAACGTAGAGTGATGGTTCAGATAGAACACTAGGTATTAGTATTTGTTGAATGATTGAATGAACAGCAAAATGACTAAGGTTTGAGCAAAGTCAGTGATTACTAATCTAAAATACAGTAGTTTTGAGAAGATAGTACAGTAAAGTTAATGTTAATATATGTGAAGGCAAATTGTCCTCTGTGTTTAGATTAACACTTTATACTCCCCATATACTAGCAAACACCTCAAAAACTTCACTATTTGTACGTTCTATAACAAATTTGCTGCTCTCTATTAGTACTCCTGTTTTACAGCATAAACTCGGAGGTAAATTGGTTAACCAAATCGAGCAAATATATACTAATAAGTACTTTGATCATTATTCATATTTTAGACAGTTAAGTTCTTAAAATAGCTCTTTTCCATTAATAGTGTCCCCACATAATTATGCGGCAGGTCAACATAACTGTCCCTGATTATGGAAATGAGAAAACACAGCGGGAGATTAAGTGATCCGCAGAGGAAGTCTGTAGCAGACAGAGGGTATAAATTTATAAATGAAAATCTTCAGATTTTTGCTTAGTCTAAGCTGTGACCAATTCTGTTATTTTTAAGAATGGCAGATACATATGCGTGTCCCTTATAGTGGAGAATTTTCCTTAATCCTTTCCTGACAGCTAGGTCTATCTGGGGACTCAGCTGGTGACCCAGGTTTTTTTATTTTGTTTTTTTTTTTTCATTTTAGAAGGTATATAAATTATGGAAGTACAGACTTTATTTTCCCCTTTTAATTTGACTTTAATGTCATATCATAGTGAAGAGTTGGCTCAATTTCATTTATTTGGAGTAATGTAATATATTAGATAGGAAGTCCATAATTTCCTTTATATAAAAAAGTGCTTAAGATCACCCATAAATGGAACATTGTAAAATTCATTAAAAATCTTTAACAAGCTCCCCTATTAGCAAGGTTCTAGAGAGTATAAATGGCAGTTAGTCACACAAGCGCTGACATGGTTAACTTCTTTGGCTGAGGAGAACAACACCATCTAGGAAAGCAGTCTGAATTTCCAAGAACAACCAGTAATATCAGATGATATTAAAAGCATCTCCCTATCAATACTCTTGGATCCTTATGTAAATTCCTTGTTCATTGATCAACGTGCTGTGCACCTTAAACTTACAAATGTTATAGGTCAATTCTATCTCAATAAAGCTGGGAAAAAATAAATCCTTTGCTCATTATAGAGCTTTCAAAACATGCTGGTGGTGATCCAGGAATCCGTGTGACTACAAACAATCCACAGGATTCCCACAAAAGCTAAATTTGAGGACCTCTGCTGTAAGCCACTTGGAGATGCCTGCAAAGAAGGCTCTCTAGAGAGAACACAGTGGAATGTAAAAGTTAAAATATTATTATAATTTATATTGTATTTAAATTACAAATTATATCATGGATAAAATGTTCAATTTTTATCTTTAATTTCATTTTTAATTAATTAGAATTAGTATATTTGAATTAATAACTCATTGATATAGCACTATATGGATGCCAAATGTGACTTCACCCTGTGAAGGAAAATTGGCTTCAGCCAATGGTGGGATGGGAGGAAGGGAAGATGGGAACCTAGGCTGAGTTGCTGTTAAAGTCTTTGCAAACTGACACGGCCTTGAGATGCCAAATTATCACCTGTGGTGTTCCATGTCCATCTTGCATGCTGAATGACTTCAGGAATATTTCCTTTAATCATACATTGCCTTTACATACCACAAAATAGAACCAAAAATCACAAACCATTTCACAAGATGGAAAGATTAGCAAATTACCAATCAGGGAGAGATACAAAAAAATATTCCTTTTTCTGGAATTGATTTTTATATACTCCTGAAAGAAATTTCAGAATTCCATGGAAATATGAATCTATGTGGTCATACAATTATGCATACATTTTGAATCCTTATTTCTTTCATTTCTGTTGTTCTTTTCATTGGTATTCTGTCAACAGTGAAAGCCACTGCTAATGAAAGTTTTAAGGTAATTAAAACAACCCAAAGATTTGGTGGCCAAAGTCTTAATCAAAATTCAGTGTATAGCCCTGCCTGGTATGGCTCAATGGGTTGAGTGCTGGTCTGTGATTCAAAAGGTTATTGGTTCAATTCCCATTCATGGCACATGCTTGGGTTGTGGGCCAGGTCCCCAGTGGGGGCTTTGCAATAGGCAACCAATGATGTTTCTCGCACATCTCAATGTTTCTCTCCCTCTTTCTCCCTCCCTACCCCTCTCTCTAAAAAACAAATAAAATCTTTAAAAAATTCAATGTGTAGCTAAAATTTTAATACAATTAACTCACCATTAAGGAATTATACAGAAGTTGTTTTTAAATGATAGTTAAAGAATGTTTAGGATACTGAATGACCAGATCAACAAAGTTCTTAATATGGTTGACATTCATACTAAATTAAAAATGTCATTCTTTCTGAGATTAAAAAGAAATTTATATATACTAAGAAGATTATAAATTTTGTTAGTACGAAGATTATGGAATACTCTCACAAACTACAGATTGCCATGCAGAAATAATTGTCAGAATGGTATGATATGAATAATAGAAAATGGTGCTAAAATAATCAAAGTTCTCACTACTTCAAAACTTCCCTCCTCAATCCTAGGAAAGATCCTGCATAACAAAGTCTATCTAAAGTGCAGGCTCCATAATAAAGAGCTATACCCTCAAGCCCCAGAGAGATTACGTTTGTCTGGAGCATCTGGCTGTAAGAGTGGGACAGGGTGCAGTCCCCTCCACTATGTACCAGTCACCAGTCTGTCTTTATTCTGTCGTATGTGCTGTTTGCTGCATCTCCGTTTCCGTTAGGCAAAGTAGAATTGTGTTCAGGAGCCTAGATTAAAAAAAGACCCCGAGCAACAGGGAATGTGGTTTATTGACAGGACGCTTTACAGATGGATGCTGATAGTAGTGAGAAAGATTCATAATTGTTCCTCATGGTGGGCCAAAACTTTGGTCAACGGCTGATTTACACGGCACAAAATTATTAAGGCACCATTTCAGAATTAAAATGGTTCCCGAATTAGAACAGACCTGTTAACAGGCCATCTGGCAAAGATTTGGAATAGTGGACAGATTTTGGCTTCTGGACATAATTCTCTAGAGTAAAACTGGCAGGGGTGCTCCTTTGCTAAAAGGCCCAGAGGGCTCTGCAGAAATTCAGTGTGTATCTGTATGAGGAAGACTTGATTGCTCATGACCAAAGCGGAAAAATCAGAAAAAAAAAAAAAGACGTGAGTATTCAATATCACTGGTATGAAAAATTATTTGCCATGTCCTGGTCAGTGTAGAAATGCTTGGCATACTAGATGCAGTATTCATTTACTTGGTTGATAGCCTCTACAAAAGATCAATGTACTGCTAGCCAAGTGGGGGAAATAATGTTCTAGATTCCCTTCACAGGACTCTGGTGTACAGACGCAGGAGCCCTGGAGAACCAGGCTTCTTTGAATTATGGTTATAATTAGGACTGGCCTTAAATTTAGGAAGAAAGCAATCATATGTTCAAATTGGTTGACTGTCAACTTCTTTAGTTAGTCTTGCCAATTTTGAATACCACTTTTCTGCTCAAAGATTGTGGGATAAAAGCTTACAGCAGAATAACAGTTCTAGATCAAAGAGAAGAGCTTTGATTTTTTTTTTCTCTTCGGCACATGCAGCCTAACCCAGGGAACACAGCCAGGAGCCTCACCCTGTAGGGGCTGGGGCATCTGGGCTTTGCAGTGCAATGCAAGTTGGAGAAGCCAAAGCCCTCTCCCTGCTTGGTCAACTCATGACATTAGTGTAATGAAAAGTTGCATGGTGCCTTCTGCTCTGCCAGACCAAGGCCAAGCAGAGAAGAAATCCTGCAATGCCAAGGAGGAAAGCCCAGGAGCATGGGGACCTGGCTCCCAATAGGCACTCAGTAAATAGCCCACTGAATAGGATAAATTAATTCTAGCCTCAGTTCTACTGATACTTATCCAAGCTACTTGCCCTAGTTACTCTTCTCTTCTGAGCTTCCACAAAACAAGGGTAAAAATGGTTCTCACCTTCCAGGACTCTGACAAGTTTTAAGAGGGACAACATCTAGATACATGTGGGATTAAAATACTTCTCTGAAATCTGAAGGGTTAAAGATACTTCTCTAAAAATTACCTGGGGACTAACATTTTAGTGGATAGAAGTGGTGCCTATTTTCTCGTTTTAAAATTTGTTTTACTGAATAAAACTATTAACCTATATTGAAGGTAACTCCTTTTCCCATGGGACTCAGTTACACGATTTTCATTTTGAATAAGCTAGAAGTGTGTCTGATGGACACTTTCGTTCTTTCTGTATTAACCAAAGTGCCCACCTGACAGGCAGCAATGATCCAGTGTGACCATATTTGCAGGAAGTTCTAGTCATCTTCCTGAACTGGCACCCCTTCCTCCAGAAGCCTGACATTTTTTAAAACTAATTATGCTTCATGTTTTCCATTGAAATACTGGCCTTTGACCTCTGTTGAAATGCAAAAACTGATAGGAAAAATAAAGCACAGAGTTATATTAGTTTTTGTATTAATGGATCAGCAGAGATGAGGTTTCAACAGGGGAGGATATTAAGGAAAGGTCAAAAAGACTTGGTATTGTTTGTTGTTTACCATGCACTGGCACGATAGAGTGGAGAAACACACACTAAAAGTCTGTTCCTTTCATTATTTTACTCTGGGTGCACTCTGAAGGAGAGTGGAAAGACAGGGATATTTTGCTCATAAGGTTTAGAAGCTAAGTAGGTCTAAAACTTATAGAGATAAGCTATTAACATTTTAGAGTCCTTTCCCCACTTGCCCAGTAAATTCAGAAAGTTCTCAGTGGTTTTTCCTGCTATGAATGTTATTGCTTTGGGAAATAAATCTGTGGGTCATTGCTAAAGAGTCTGGTCACAGCCTGCTTTTACCTTCCTGGTGTTTATTTGGCAGTTTGTACAGATACTGTCAGTACCCTAGAGAACAGCTCTCTACCCCACATTTCCAAAGTGGGGAACAAATCAAGGGCCTTTGCTAACAAAAGATCCCCTTTCCTAACAGACGGATGATTCTGAGGATGCCACTTTAAAAAGGATGATCTAAAGGAGAAAACTGAGTAGACACATTTTGCCCATGTCATGAAGTTCTGTATCAAAGTAGCTAAACACATAACTAAGCAACATGACTTACCAAACACCTATCACACATGTGGTGAGTGCTGCGTATCACCTCTAATATCTATGACAGCCCCAAAGGTAAGCACTGGTGATTTCTGTTGAAAGGGTACAAAGTAGAGCTGAGCCAGGTTAAGAAGCATGTCCCAAATTACACTGGAAGTAGGTGGATGAACTGGGGTTAATCTGCTTTCAAAGCCCATTTGCTGCCCGCTAACCCATGCTGCCTCTTAAGATGTGGTCTCCAGTCACAAGTGCACGGATTTGCTTGCAGATTGCAAACCTAACTCACTCAAAAATAACTGCCATTCTTCTGAATAAGGTGTAAGTGCAGGTAAACATTATTTCTGTTTCTGTCCATGTGAGCACCCCTTCCAACAAAGTGCCAAAGTCTTCCTGATGACAGTGTTGAAAGAAACCATTCTAGTGAAGAATTTGCATTTCTTACAGTAATAATGATTTTTAATCTCACATGGAAGACTGGATGCAGAACTGGGGACAATATGTTTTATAAAACTTTTCATTACATTTTCTATTTCTCCATTTTTTCAGTAACAATAATTGTATCACAAAGCTTTACCAAAGAGAGACACAGGTGCTATAAGACATATCTACCCTACAAGTCTCGAGAGCCTACAGTGTTTAGAAATATATAAAAATCCCATAGAGAACTATTCGAATACTCATGCAAAAGAGAGAACATTTACTGAGTTATACTAGATATCTTCTGTCTAATGTCTCAATCTATATGGAAACCAAGAGGTTGATGACTATCTTTACCTTATACACGAGAAAACTGAGACTCAGAGAATGAAAATGACCCACGTCACTAAAGCAGCCAGTGATATAGCTGCAATGCTAGTCTCCCTAACTCATAAACCATAGTGCCTCTCAACATTATTTAGTGATTATTTTATGATCTTTATAACAATTCTCCTATAATTCTTCAAGGTGCCTTCTTAAACTTTGTTGTATTGAATAACTTTCCCTCTTCATTTAACGTCATATGTGTTTTTGTGCATGTACCAAGGATACAAAATCCATCCAGGTAACAGTTTTGCTACTCCGTCTCAGGAGAAGGCATTTTAAGGGTAGAGGTGCTCCAGAAATCCCCTCTTGATTCTCTAACCATTGCTTTGAAGCTGAGAGTGCGTGAAGGAAGCAAAGAGCATGTTTAAAGTGCAAAATAAATCCTGGTAGCTATTTTCTATGCTAAATGCTTTTTGCCCCCAGACCGACACACACTATTTCATGGGAGCAAATGGTACATTTTGTCACCAATCTTAGGCATTAATTTTGTTCCTGCTCCATTGATCGGCTTAAAGAGATCTGCCTTCCTGTGCCAGGCACTTCTGTTTAAGAAGTGTTAGTGTTTCCTGTTAACTGATTTTGGAAAAGAAAACCAGAGTCTTTGCAGAACATTCTGAGCTCTTCTCATATCATGGAAAATAATGAAATCTCTAAAAATTATAGAGAGTAGCAGAGAGTATTGACTTTTATTTATTTTCTTCTCCCAAGGGGAAAGTTTTTTTGTGTGTGTCTTTTACATGTTTAGTGATGTATTAATTTTCTTGTATTTTTTTTAAATGAAGTTACTTGTTGGGTCATTCTTGATATATGAACTTGGTGATGAAATTTAACTATAGACGGTGGATTAAACAATAGTATTGTATCATTAAATGTCTCGATCCTGAGAACTCAATCATGGTTATGTAAGAGGATATACTTATTCTTAGGCAATGCATGCTGGAGTATCGCAGGGCAAAGGGCAACAGTGTTCCAAGTTCATCTTAAATGTTACAGTAATTATGAAAAATGTTAAAGCAATTAATCAGTGTACCTGAGTAAGGGGTAATATATAGGAATTCATTGTACTAGTCTTTGGGACTTTTTCTGTAATTTTAAAATTCTATGAAAATAAGTTAAAGAAATAAACTACTATTAAGAAAAAAGTTGTGAGACAATTTTCTGCATTTTAAATGAGCATCATTAAACATTTATTAAACTGTGAAGTAAGAAATTTGGTGAACTAATGAAAAATTTTTTTTATTAGACTCTATTCTAGGTTTCAGGCTAAAGTGAAACTCTCTCATTGACACCATTTTCTAGCACATTTAGTGTTTTAGAAGACAATATAATTCAGCACCTTGAGTGAGAAAGTGCTCATTTGTTCGATGACTCCCCAGAACCACGGTGTGAACCATGGAGTGTCAGAACAGATCCAGACGGAAGCTGGTGGTGGACGTGGGGCTGAAACCCACCTTTCCGACATGCTGCTTCCCCCCTGCAAACCCTGGCTGCTTGGACGGTGTCCTGCAGGTTTGTGGATATCGTTTTTGTATCGGGTTTTATTAGTATAGTTCCACAACATACATTTTCTACTTTTTAACTCCTCTCTTTGATATGAATTCAATTAAATGTTTTTCATACTCAAAACATAAATACTTATAGATATAACTTTATGTCTTTGTTCCCTTTCTTAACTTTGTAGAATTGCATAGCTTTTCAACTTAATTAAAATGCTGTCTTAAGTTTTTCCTATTATTATTGGTTTAAGTTTAATCTGTATAATTTGAGCAACTTTGGTAAATTTATTTTAAAAATTAGCAAAAGTAATGTTCATATAAATCATGTGACCAGCTTGTTACAATTCTTCCCCTGAATAACTTTCTCTATACATCCCATCCTATTTGTAATCCTGATACTTTAAACCTTTTTCACTCTACATATACATATATTTAATATCTAATATTCATGTATTTGAATATTATACGTATAATATTCAAGCTATTTGGATGAAAAATCAGTGTTTTTATTCTCTTACATAAGTTAAACATGTTTGATAGTTTTTTTCTCTTACCAAGTTACTGAAGTTGACTAGTTGTTATGGATTGTTTTAGCCACAGTCCAAATTGATTTATATTATTCCATTTATAAATGTCAATTTATTCTATTTAGACTGAGTACTATTAATTACAGAAACTTTTCACATCTTTTGCCAGTAGAAAATTAGACAGAAGTATGTTCTCAACACATGCCTTTAAAAAACATCACTAACTGATCCACTAAATTGTAGCAGTGATCATTTGCTGTGATAATAGATAATTAATGAAGGACACAGAAATCATAATAAGGGACTAAGTTAAATCTAATTTTTAATACACCTAAACATTAAAATGCCTTAAGTGTCAGAAAGTCTCTTCCTTTATTAAGGACCATTGTGGTTATCATAACAAAAGCAACCAAGAATGTGTAATTATGTTTTCTACAGAAGAAGGAGACAGCCCTGGATAATCCATCTTTTGGTTTGTCTGACTTTCCAGACAGGTGATTATTTAGTTTGTTCTTGCCCTCTGGGGCATCCCCACATTGTTAGTGTGAAGTGTTTATTGCCTGTCTCAGTTCCTTCTGCTACAGTTTTATGGTAGTTATTCTCCTTCCACCTTCGCTGGAGGAGGTGAACATTTGGTCAGCATTCCCATCCATTTCACGAGCTATGTTCTCAATTCACCCTTAGGTTAGTGTTTCTCTCCTGGACTAGACAGTGCTGATCCCCGTAACACTGAAAACATTCTGCTTCCCCAATGTTTCCTTTAATATTTCTATTGTTATTTGGGATTACAAACTGGTCTTCCTAACACCTTACCCAGGTATATGTTAATCACTCATCGTACACAATATAATGTTCCATTAGGAAATAATTTATGGTCACTTTTTTTCTGTGGCATAGAATACTAAAATTTGAAGCATTTTTGTATATTTAACACATTTTCACAATTTTCAGAATGGAACATATTTCTGAAAGCACTTCTGTAATGGAGCAGTAACACTAGTGTGCATACAAATGTAGTCTCCACTTAAAAGTTCCATTCTTTTTAAGCATGATACAGTTAATACAATTTCTATCAATTCTGAGAACATATGCATGAGATCGAAAGATACGAAACTTTTAAGAGCATTTCCTTTAACCTATTGCCTTACAAATACTTTGAGGACATTTATTATGCAGAGAAATAAAATGGCTACCCTGCAATGAAGCATGATTTCACTTCTTGTGTGAGATTCTACTGTGGCTTCAGGATTCCACTCCCCTTATTCCATTATATTAACAACCTTTAAGATTATAAACATTCTGTTAGGTGTTTCCACATAGCCACAGAAACAGCCAATGTAATTAGTTTCCAGCACCTTCCAAGTGGAATTCTGGGGGCTGGCAAGTAGCATAAATGTCTGGCTCTGGCCTGATGTAAGTGTGGAGTGCAGCGTGTTGTTGCCTGCCCGATATACTAAAGTTGTAAAAAACTAAAAAATTAATTAAAGTACTCTATCATTTAAACAAAACATACCTGCAGCCAAATCAGGTATGTCGATTACTAATTACTCACTTATGTTCCACCACCTTTTTGGGATGTGATTGTATTTTCTGTGATAGCCACGATCTAGTTCACAGGTGGCGAACACGAGGCCCAAGGGCTGAATCCGGCCCTCCACCTTGTTTTATCCGGCCCAGCACCTTGTTTCTACCCTGTGGCAGCGCCCAGCTCTCACTTAACTGTTAAGGAGTAGTTATATTTACACAGTCCTAAAATTACATTTGGCTCTTTGAAGGCAGTCATGAGGCTGATGTGGCCCCCAGTGAAAGTGAGTTTGACACGCCTGCTGTAGTTCATCTTTTCAGTCAATCCTGCAAATGCACCACAGAACTGGTGCACCTTCTGGTTCCTTTGTTTGGGTCAGAACCCTGACTCCTTCTCCTTCAGGGGCATAAGCTGAAATATCGCCTCCACAGGTAGGCCGCCTCTGACCACTCTGAGTTCCCCCCATTATGCTTTATCCTATTGCTTTCTTCCATCATATTTATCATAATGTAAACATATTTATCATAGATTATAACCTCCATTAAGGTAGGGATTAGTAATCATCCAATACCCAGTTTTCCACGTGACTGACACATAGGAGGTGCCCAGTAAATATTTGTTGAGTGAGTGAGTGAGTGAATGAATGAATGAATGAATGTCCTAAGATGTAAAGGAAGGTTTCCTGGAGGAAGGACTTTGACGTTGAATACCTAAGGATGCCCAGTTAGGCAAAGATGGGCTGGATGGGTAAAGGGGTAGCATTCTGGGGCAAAGGCTGTGTGATGGGAAGAGAGTGTGTTGTACTCTGGGAACAGAAAAAAGCTTTCCTTTGACAAAATTCTAGAGAGTAAGAAGAAAGAGGCAGGCCGTGTTTTTGTATGGCCTGAAATGGAGGACCCATGTCAGGGAAGGATCCGTGGGGCCCTTGACCTCTGACATGGATGGTTCAGGTCTGCAGTAGAAGGAAGCCAGTAATCGGAGAGCAGCGGAGATAAGAGCTAGAAAGGAAGTAATACAAGGCTTCTCGCAGGCTTTCGATGTGTATAGTTCCCTTCCCTAAAGGGTGTAGAGAGTAGCTGTGTTCAGTTTCTGTAAGCTGCCCTAGGAGCCTTCCAACAAAATGCCAGTTGCTACGGCAACTACAAATTAGTTTCTGTTGTGTGCAATCAAAAACACTGATTAATTCAGCAGGATTTGAGGGGCAGGTAGTTCAGTTTGGAACTTGATGAGTTTTTGGTACCTGGGGAAGAGCTGCCTGAGCATGTTAAGCTGGGAGATGAGAGCCAGGGGTGGGGACACAGTTCTCTCGTGTGCAGGGCAGCTACACACACCGTGCACCCGTGCACCGCCACCCTGTCTTTGCCACCGCTGTGGTAGAAATCAGTTCATGCTGATGTTCAACACTTTTTTATAACTGGAACCATGTGATAACATTACATTTGAACAGAGATCAAGTAAAAAGTTTATCTTTGCTGATACATATTCTAGCTATTTTTATTTTTTTGTGACTCAATGTTTCTTGATTTGCATTTACTGACAGAAATATTGGAGGCAAATTTGGTGTCCGACAGTACTGTAATCAGTTTATTTTAAGTGTAGTATACTCTGCTTTTTTTTGTTCCTTTTAAACAATTTGCATTGTTTTATTCCCAGTTGTCCTATTTTTAAAATATGCTCAAACTTTAAGACACTTATAAAGAAAAGATATATGTCTTCATTATATTTAAGGGCTATAGGAGAGTGGGAATATATAAGCATTAGCATCGCTCTATAAATCAAGTTAATTCAACCTCTCTCTTTCCCCATTTATAATCAATTGGGAAGGATTCAATAGAAAATAGTTGGTGGCAAAAAGTTCAGTTTCCTTAAGAAAAATGGCAAACAATTTGGCATTAGAACTCCTGGTAGCCGTATAAAGATGGCAACATTTCAGTTTTGCTTTGAGTGTATTGTTTGTAGCCTATGATTGCCATGCAAATTCACTCCACTGGGCTGAACAATAGACACAAATTGGATTATAAACTTTAAAATAACAAATTCATAGGCTTTGTAAATGAAACAAGAAACTGAGCCTGAATTCTTCAGATAAAGAACAATAGAATTAAAATTAAGTGATAGAAACTAGGAAAAGATACAGTTGCTGCTTCATTTACATTATATTTCCACTTCAGAACAATGCACAAGTACTTTTATAATTTAAAAAAATCATCTGCTGGAGTGTTATGTTTTATGTTCTTTTGGTATATGTTAGAAAATCTATGGGCTAGAGGGCATGTCAAGGTTGTGTCTCGCATGCTGACACAGGAAAACAGTTGGCAGAGTGCAAGTCAAGTTCCTTTCCACTCGTTTCCATCGTCCATCGACGGATATGACCTCGTGGGGCTGGAACTAGCCATCCTTTTTCAAGGGTGTGGCCTGTGACCGTCTACTGCCAACTCAGTTTTTGGAATTCTGAATTCCAAAAACGTCTGCTAGAAGACATTAATGTCTGCTAGAAGACATTAGAAGGGTTTCTGATATTTTTGTTTTCTGGGAAGTTCATCGATAAGCATTAAGTTAAAATTCAATTTAGTAGTTGTTTTTGGATTATAAAAAAGTACAGCTCTGTCTGGGGATGGAGGAGGTTAGGGCATGGAGGGGCCAAAGAAAACATGAGAAAGGACCCCAGGCCATGGACAACGGTGTGGTGAGTGTGGGGGGAGGGGCATATAAGGGGGCTAAATGGTAATGGGAAAAATACAATAAAAATAAAAAAATATATAAATTCATTACATAAAATTTGGAAAATTAACAAAAATACAGTAGAGAAAAAGTTACCCATATCTGACAAATAGCTGACATTATTGTTGCCATTTGGGTATATTTAATACTCAGTCTTTTTCCCATGAATACTATATATACTCATATGTATTTATGTATATGGTATATTTGGGATCATACTGTACTAGTTGTTTGTCAAGTTTTTATTATATTGCCAGATTTTTTCCATGTCAGAGTTTTCTATAAATAAAAATTTTAATAACTGAAATATTCTATCAACTGGTAAATCTAATATATTTAGTATTTCTTACTAATTAGTTGTATATTTTTCTGTAATGGTTAGTAATTATGTTATATTTATATGTGATAATACTTGCTACAGGACTTACACATTTTAGATTTCAGTAGAAATAAAAAATAAACAAGCATTTTTTTTTGTTATCTAGCATTGACTAGATACCACAAAGAAATGCAGAATGGAAGGAAACTAGAATAAAGGGCACATGGACAATAACAAGAGGGTGGAAACGGGAGGGAGGTGGAGAGGGCTAGGGGGTGGGCTGGGATGGGGGTAACAGGCAGAAAACTGTATTTGAACAACAATTAAAATAAAAAAATAAGAAAGGAAACTAGAGAATTTACAGCAAAACTTAAGAGCAATCATGCCAATATGACAATGAATATAGTTGGAATGTCTTTTTCCATTAAAAGACTATAACTTTTAATTTGGTTAAAAATCTAACTGTGTCTTGCTTACACTGATAAGATACCAAAAAAAAAAAATGGTGCATAAATGAATCCATAAAATATATAAATAAATTTTTGGTCTGATACTAAATGAAGAAGAAGAGTTTAACACTGAACTCGGATGGCATGGTCTCCTCTTTCTACGTCCTCGCTGAGGCTGAATGTTACAATAAAAAAAAAGGCTTCAGGCTTCACAGGCAAACACAGTATATTTATTACATTAACTTACATATATCTCACTATTGGTGAATTTGGAAACTTTTCATATATTTTATGACTTTACCTCTCCTCTGGTGATTTGCTTTCCATTTGCATATTTTCACATCAGGTAAATTCATTTTTTAAAGAAACTTTAAAACGTTTTGTATAGTTGTATTGTTAATAATTCATCATATAGATTACAATTTTGCCTTTAATTGTCTTTGAAAATTTTGTTTATGGAGTTTTTTTAACACACAGAAGATTTTAAGTATTTGTGGTCAAACATAACTATCAGGTTTGTACCTTATGATTTCTTCTTTTACTCCTTTCCTGAGAATGAACTGAAATAAGCACCCACCCACATCTTTTTCTAATTCTTCTTCATGAGTCCCTTCACTGGGAGTTGAGATGAGTCTCATCAAGCTCCCTGGCAAGAGTGTGGCCTAAACGACCATTTCTTTATAGAAGCAGATTTGGCTGGGAGGAGCTTGGGGCAAATCTTCCCACAGCCTTCCTCCAACTGCTAATCAGCAAAGATATTTATGTCACTGCGAATCTCTACACCTGTGGTCAGTGATTTCATGCTGCTCATGGCTCATTTCATGCCGAGCAACAGGAAAGGCCGCTGTGCCGCTTTCCCAGGCTGAACATGAACTCATCCTCTCACGAGCTGCCCCACACTCTCCCGGGCTGCCGGGGTGGAATAGGGCCCAAAACACACTGCACGGTGCTGCCGCCGGGCTTTCTCTTTCCTTAGGCTGCTGCATGCGTGACATTGGACCTGCTGAGTGTTACACTGGTGGGACTGGAAGAACAAAATACCCATGAGACAATGTGTCTTGGCTTACTTTGCAAGGGGGGAGGCCCTGTACAAAAGCTATTCCTGTTGATATTATTTTCAGGAAAAAGGGAACCTATTAGACTCTTCAGTAAATTGTGACCTTCATGTATGCTGTTGCTTTTCATGTCACAGACATTAAAGATCCTGTCCTGTCCTCCTGCCAAGTAGAGGGTGCTGGCCTTGTTAAATTTATATTTAGAAGGGCACTTCTAAATCTAATGAAAAGAATTTAAACTTAGGAATGTAAATTTTGTTTCTAGATGCACAGGCTCAGATGAAGCAAATGTTGGCTGAGAAGTTGCATTTAACAGTAAGTGAATGTGGCATCTCCTAGTACTGGGATTTTATTGAACTGAGAAATGCAGGTCAGAAGACCTTGCCTGCTGGACTTCAAAATTGTTTTGCCAAAGAAATGATGGAAGCCCCATCTTTGGGGCAGCTGATGGAAGGCTGGCCAGGACCCTGAGAACATGTGTTTTAAAGACCCTATGCTGGCAAGAGGTATAGAGATGACGTCATGGGACTTCTGAGTCTGGAATTTCTTTGCTCCTATTACCAATTTTTTTTTGCTGGATTTTTGACACAGTGTATTTAAATTTTTTTAGATCTAAATAAAAATAACTGTCAACTTCCTGAAGTTAAACTTTAGTCCTGCTGCTAGTGCGGAGCTGACCTCGTATCACCCCACTTTCATCATCAGATGAGGCGGGGGAGGGGGTGGGGTTGGAAAGAACAGAAGGAGCCTCCTTTGCTGCGCTCCACACATGTGTTTCTATTGCACGAAGTGAGGACAGGGGCTGAGTAAGTGAAACATTGGAGCACACTTTCTTTCTTTCCTTTAAAAAAAGACCTGCAAATTTACAAACTCTGAACATACTAATATGGAAAAGAATGCCCCATTTTCAGAAAAATTTTTGATCACAATCCCTCAGGAAATATTAATAGGATGTTAACAGTTCATTCTAACAAGGTGCCAGGTGCCGTGCCAGGCATGCTGCTTTGTCTGTCTCCAGCACGCAATGAGACAAGACCACACGCTGTGTGGGCTCTGTAACGTGCCCAGAGACTTACGTCGGTGTTACAGACTGATGCTAATAATGTGCTCTTAGATATCCTGTTTTTTATATTTAAGGGCAATAACATTTTTCAGGCAATTCTCATAATTCTCGATTCAATTCTCAACTAGGGAAGGTGGAGAAGGAGAAGAGAAAATCTGGTAGGAAAGGTAAAATGAGGACTTCTCAGCTACTGAACTTCTCAGTTCATTTCTTGAGAATTTTCAGCTCATGGGCAACTTAAAACACCTAGCTTAGGGAGCTGAAAGTAGATAATATGAAAACAATTACTCTGGAGGCTGAAGTCATTTGTAATTTTTTATAAAAAGTTTCCCAGGAAAATAATTTTCGGTTAAGATTTGTGAATATGGTCTCAAGATGAAAAGATTAAAGTAAAAAAAAAATTAAGAGGCTGACCTTAGAATTCATCCAGACCATCTGACTGGATAAATCCTCTGCAGATGGAAGGTTTGTCAAAGACCTTATTAAGTAGAGTTAATAGGAATGCAAAGATAATGCAGGTCTGCATCTTTGTAACTCGGTTGAGATATACAGGCCATGAGCCGTGTTTAAATATTATTTCAATGACAAGCACATTCAAGAGGGGCTATCCAGGAGCTTATCTATTCCAAACTACCGCACGCTGCTGACGGCGCAGGGCTTTCAACAGTGCAAACAGGCAATTCAGTTTCAATCACAAAAAATCTTATCTTCTGGAGAGATCGGACTGGCAACATAATTAAATGCAATGATTTGCTTCAGAACACAATGATAGAGTTCATTATTTGTTGCACTTTAGTTAAATACAACAAAATGTCAAAATGGGAGATGGAGTATTTTTTTATTTTTCCCAGGACAGAATATTTAAGCAGCATTGCTTCTCAAAACAATGGCTTGGCTAGACAGTGTTACTATACAGTGTGCTAGGTGGTTTTATTTCCCCCCTTAAAAACAAATTAGTGGACAAATTTGTCAATTTGATCAAGGTTGGCAGATTTTAGTATCTTTAGAATTTAATTTATTGTAACCAAGAATTTCCATTTAGGCTAAGCACATACACACACACACACACACACAAGAAAATAAGATGTGGGAACTGGGACAAATGGAAAAGGGTATTAGGCAAGTATAATATCTGAATAGATTAAAGATGACAAAATACCTACTTGATATATTCAAATATGTGGAATGCACTGCTGCTTTTGTCTGAATTATCTCTGTAATTTTTAGATGTGCCTTTCCCATCATTTTGCTCAGCCGCTACTACAGTTCATTTGCACAGTGCACGATGGCGTATCAGCTTCCAGTAATTCCTAATTACTGTGATTACTTGATTATGCAAATTTTCACTTTCAAAAAGCTTGCCAATAAATATTTGTAATTCTTAAAAAATCCACTTCTAATCTATATCTGTTTCTATTTATTTCTAAGGAAAAATAATTAGAAGTATATATGAGAAATAATTTGAAGGAAGGATAATGGTTGAGTATAAAGTTAGCAAAACCCAAATGAGATATAAAAGCTCAGCTATTATTTCATCTCAATCTATTTCTAAAAATGAAACAAATATGCTGCATGTATGTTTCAACACTGTGCATTTAAAGCAAGTTCTTCCTAAGATTGTTTTCCAGCCGTGTTTAAGAAAATTCCTTTTAAAAGCAAAAGCTATTAACAGAGTGTTAACACCCTGCCACCTACTGGACAACTTGTTAACTACCAAGAAATGCACTCAAGAACTTGGAACTCTGTATTTCCACTGTGAGGCTGCTGAGTCTTTAGTAGTTTGAATGAAGCTCTGGGATATATGCAGGCAAACTTTTCTAACTTGCTTGATAGTCAACTATTTCCCATTTATTATGGAAAGCTTTACCTAAAGTGATTCATATGCTCAGAATCAGTCTTGTAACGTCCAAACAGTAACAACAAACCCGCAGCAACAATGTCCTTTTTCAGTGGCAAGGATTTTAGATTCCCTTTGCACGTGTGCAGTAACAACTTTATTTGCAGGCACCAGACCAAAAGTGACAGCAAACATGAAAAGGCTGTAGGGACTCCCACCCCCCACCCTTCTGGGCAAACAAACACGAGGGCCATCCTGTGAGCCACATCTGCTGAATGGAAGGGAAAACAGGCGCCAGCACCTCCACCTTTAGCAAAGGGCACCTGCAGCTTCGGGCTGCGGGAGCCACATTCTGTAATATTTGGCTTTATTTTACATATACACCAAAAGTAAAAGTAAATCACAAGGATACGGTATGTTAAGCCAACCCAAGTAGAAATTTCATTATTTGGTAAATCTGATATCAATGTTCGAATTGGATAACACAAATTAAGAAAAAGTTCTGCCAGCAGCAAGTGAAATGCATAATGGATAATAATAATAGAACGTGACATTAAATATTTACTGCAAAATCAGAGAATTTCAGTGACAAAGGATATGGAGAGCATGCAGCCCTCACTTCTACAAAGAAGTAAAGTAGGGCTCAGGAGTTTAAGTGATGGAAACAGTTTGATGTGCAGAAAAGCTTATGTCAAACTCCAGCATTGTCACCAGCCAACTAAGTGATCTTGGCCATTGTTAATTAGCCTCTCAGAATGTTAATTTCCTCATCTGTACAAGGTAAACGTATTATACAATTCAGAAAGTGGCCAAGCAGTTTAAGCAAGATGGAATGCTCAGCTCAGTTTCTCAAAGCCTAACACGTATTCAACCAATACCACGGTCTTACTCAAAGTCACAAAACCTGCCGGCAGAGCTGGCCCTGGAAGCCTGGTCTCCTGACTGTTGGATGGGTTGCCCTTTCTGAGGCAGCATTGTTTCAGGGCTTACATTTAAGTAATTTTAAAACTATGATTCAGCTCCATTGGTCCGCACAAGAGTGGGCATATTGACTGGCCATGTCTTATACAACCCCATCTTTAGAAAGTCACTTTCATGGCCCGAATTATGGGTGAATCAGATTTAATGTTAAACTTTTATATTAGACCGTAGCTCTGTAATGATCTATCTTTGGTCCATTTCCATCCTCTCTGCAGGCCACAGATTACTTTCAAAGTTAATCCATGATAATTAGTATTATCTTCATACATGAAGAACAGGACATTAATAGATTGTTATTTGTGATTCTCAAACAACAAGCAATTGAGGGGCATCATAAGAAGAAATGCTCAAGTAAAGCTCCCTCCTCCCCAGGAAGCTCCCTCCTCCCCTAAAAATTGGTTAGTTCTGTTCAGTCGCACATGGCAAACCACATTCTGTGGACTATGTCTGAATCCCTTGCGAAGTTCTTACTCATTAGGTGGGATAAACAGAGAATCTGTTTCTATAGAATGGCGGAAGTATTCATTATTTTTAGCTGCTAAACAAATAGGAACCCTAACAATCTTCTTCTTTTAAAATGTGTAGTGTTGGTGTCTGAGGCAGAACGTTTTAAAATAAATAGCCTTTCACTCAGCTATGGGCTGTTTTTGCAATGTGCTGCCTATTTGCTTGGTGGGTGGTACTCACAGTGCAGAGACCCCACTGACACAAGGCTGACTGCCACCCTGTGGAGAAGGTGTGAGTCATAGGGAAGTAGATTTTGGCTCTACATATCAGCTTTGAGAGCCATTTAGGAAGGTAAGAACCAGGAGATGCGGAGATGGGACTGGGCACTAGGGACTGGATCCTTTAACAGGTGGGAGGTTGGTCCAGATAACCAGCAACATCCTTCTGCACAAGGATGGTATGGTGCCGGGTTTATCAAATGTATGTTGTAGAAGACATTTAAAAAATGGACTGTATTGTTTTTGAGGGCTTTTTTTTTTTTTTGTAGAAAAAACCTTGGAAGCAGTGGTAAGGACACTGTGTAACCAGACACCCGGACAGCTCTGTCAGTGAACTTTGCTCATTATTAGCCGTATCACCTTGGGCAAGTTGCCAACACTTTTCTGTGCCTCCATGTCCCCATTTATAAAATGGAGTAAGTAGTAGTGTGTACTTTTTAGGGTTCTGTATTTTGTTATTCAATGAATGAGTACATGCAAAGTGCTTTGAGTAGTGCTGGTTCAGAATAATTCTTGTCTGCACCCCCCAAATGCAGTGAACTCTCCCTTTCTACAAAATATATACCCCACTTTTGCCTACATAAAGGAAATGTATCTGTGACCCCCAAACAAGCAGGGGTGGTAACTATGTGGTACAAATCCTGCCGTGTCCCACTGCTGTAGCCAAGCTACATATGAATCTGGCACAGGCACACTCGATGTGACCTCAGCATACTTCTCAACACAGAACACCAGAGTAGAGAAATGAGGAGAAACCTGTTCACCATTTCTGCTTTTCTTCATTTGTTTCAGATGTTTGCATTTAAACTTTAATTGTAGAACTTGTCAGGATCAAAGGATCAACCTCAGGATGCTACATCTACTCCCCTTTTGGCTTTGGTGTGATATTTCCATAGTGATTTAGTATATTGCCACAAGATTTTGATTTCATCTGTTTTTTTTTTAATGAAAAGATGCATTTTAATAAACCATTATGAAAACTGATTTATAAAAGTTGCTTTTAGTGGTTTGTTAGAGGCACCATTTTTATTAGCTTCAATTGACAGTATATTTGTTTCTCATGATATTTTGTTTTTCTTAGAAAATGGCAAGAAAGTTTTTGAACACTTGCTATAAGAGATCTGTTTCTACACTTTATAGATCAAGAACCATCTTACAAATGCAAACTTTCCTCAAAGAAAGGATATCTACATTCAAAGAGATCTAAAGAGATAGAAGTTAGTATAAGTGACCTAAATTATTAAAGATGATCCTGTAAAAACTTCTTTCCCAAAAGGCTTGCTATTTATCATCAACCTTTGCTAATAATGAGAGTTAATCTAGGGAAACAAGGGATGCAGGAGAACTATAAGGACAGAGTCCAGCAATAGTCCATTGGGAGGAGCAGAGAGTGTGAGAGCAAGTAGCAGCAGGCTGTTTCTAGTCTAAGCTAACACTGTGCCAAAGGGAAGTCTCAGCTGCAGCAATAGGGCAAATGCAGAATTCCAAAGACAGGGACAGTGGACCATCCAATCGCCAGGTTTATATAATAGAATAGGTTATGATACTAAAACAGTACCTGCCATTTTATATTTCATGTAACATCATTAATATTTGAGCCCTTATTCTGCACCAGGCACTGTACTAAGTAAGAGCCTTACTCATTCAATCTTGATTGACACAGTAACTCTGAGTGGTAGCAACTACGATGTATATTGAATAGAAGAGAAAACTGAGGCATAGGGAGGTTAAATTGTTTCCTTGAGGCCAAGTTGCCAGTAACTGGCAAAGCCAAGACTTGATCTTAGAATCTCTGACTCCAGTTTGTAGTTAACTACTATACTGAGGGACCTTGTGTTTATGGGGTGACTGTTAGGTCTCATCTCCCAAGGGCTCAAGGGCTAGTGGGAACTTCTTTGCAGGTAAGTCCCAGCCAATTGACAGAGAATGTTAGACAGAACTACTACTCAGATGTCAATACTCTGCACAGGGCTGCAGAAACTCCTACATGATAGAAGATCAGGAGCTTAATAGAGGGAATTTTGATCGGATCAGGCTCCAGCACCACCTTTTTCGTGCTCCCAAGCAATGCAGGTGCAGTTAACTCAGAGCCCACAGGAGCGTAGGTGCTCATTATCCTCAAACTGGCTGTGAAAGTGACAGGCCTTCGTGCTCCTGGGGCATGTGGAGCAGCTGCGAGGGACTAGGGCTGGTAGCCCCCAATCAAACTGATAATGGTTTAAGTAGCAAAAAGATACTTGTGGAGCAGATTACGCAAGCCTCTAGAATAATGCTTCCCTTTAAGTTGGTTTAAAGGGATAGACATTTATCAAAGAGGAGACATTAAATTCCAAACTTGTTAAATAGTTTATGGATGCAGGTTAATGACTGTATCAAAATGGCTTGATTTAAGCACAGCACTGAGCTGATCATAGGTTTATTAAACCAGGTAAAAACATCAAACTCATATCAAATCTGAAATCATAACTTTAAAAACAGGTCTTAAACAAGAATTTGACAGCAAAGAGGTAAGACTAGAGGCTGATTGGTGGACATTTGTGAGTGAACAAGTATTTCTGCTCAATTTTAGCCTTATTAAAACATCCCATATTCACTGAGGTCCTTTTCACCAACTATGAAAAGATTAAAATTAACCCATGATGCAGAGGTGAGTAACTCAGATGGCCAAGTGAATGGATCAGATATTTCATATTGCCTGGCTTAACGTAACCAAATACCACATCCTGCAAACAGTTCAAAAATAAGCATGGACATACATTCCCTTCAGAATCCATTAAGATTATCCTGAAGTCACCAAGATACTTGGGGATACCTGAATTTGTTTTTCCAGGGCAAGTTCTTCCTTTAAAACAGCAGAGTAGGGATGGAGGATGGGAATGGCAATGGAATTTGGATGGCTCTTATTATTACCATCCAAGTGGCCTGGAAAAGTATGAAAGCAAAGCTTGGCACTCAAGGCTCTTGGTATCCTTGAGTCACATATAAATGGGAAGCATTTTTCTTGCATTTAAAAATCCTATTCAAGAAGAAATGGTTTATACTGGTTTATTTGGAATATTTTTTTTAAAAGATTTTATTTATTTATTTTTAGAGAGAGGAGAAGTGAAGGAGAAAGGGAGGGAGAGAAACATCAATGTGTGGTTGTCTCTCGTGTGCCCCCAACTGGGGACCTGGCCTGCAACCCAGGCATGTGCCCTCACTGCGAATCAAACAGGTGACCCTTTGGTTCTCAGGCCCACGCTCAGTCCACTGAGCCCCACCAGCGAGGGTTATTTGGAGTGTTGTTGATAGGTTCTTTACTTTTTGATGAAAATTTTTAAAAATATATTTTCCATTACATTTTTTTCTTATTGCCTTTAACAAAATACACATTTTTATTATAAAATCTAAACAGGTAGGAACTTTGATCTTATTTTATAACTTATTTTATATTTTATATAAGTTAAAATTCCCCCTCAAACTCACCTTTCCTCTTCAATGTAACTGCTTTGGAGTAGAAAATCATGACCAGTTTGAGGTTTACCACTCTGGATATTTTTCTGTGCACATAGATATGCAAAGACATGTAATTTTACAAAACAGGACCTGTTTCTAGATCTATTCACCTGAAACTTTCTTTTCCTTATTGTGATGAATGCTTTTCCATGCCAGTACATGTACTTCATTCTTTTCTATTAGCTGTACATTACTGCACAGTAATGGGTATGCCAGAATACATTTAAATGTTCCCCTAGAGATTTGTGTTTAGGGAATGTCCACCTTTCAAGTATTACAAATAATACTGGAAGTACAAAAAGACCCTCATTTTTATAGAGTAGATAATAAATAGAAATGTTGGGCCAAAGAGTATGAGCATTTGTAATTTTGACAATTAATAATAAATTTATTTGTACTTTTTAAAAGAACATTATTTAGTTTGCTATTTGTTTTAGGAAGAAACAACAGCCACATCTTGGAATTTTCCCTTTTAGTGAGCTAGAAGAATGCTATTTGAGATAAAGAGAGTGGCCACACCTGGCTGGTGTGGTTCAGTTGGTTGGAGCATCGTCTCACATACCAAAAAGTTGAGGGTTCGATTCTCAGTCAGGGCCCATGCCTCCACAACCTAGGCATATGGGTTTGGTCGGGGCTTGTGTAAAAGGCCATCAATAAATGTTCCTCTCTCACATCGATGTTTTTCTCTCTCCCTCTCCCTCATCAATAAATATATATATTTTTAAGAGACAACATCAGTTTTTGGGTGGGGTTTTTTTTTTTTTTTTTTTTTTGTAACTCTCAGAGACTCAGTAGAGATGTTGAGTGGGGAGGGCAGATTTTATGTTTTGCTCTTCTTGATAATCTTTAAAATAAAGGTGATTCTTTTTATTATATTAATCAACATTTAATGATAATAAAGACAGAAAAATAAGGGAGAAAAACAACCTGTTCTTTTTATTTATTCCCCCATTTTTGATATGAAGTTGAAACTATCAGAAAGACAGTACTGGAGATATTGAAAGGAAAGAAAGTATAGGAACATGGACAGTGAAGAAGTAAATTATTTGAAATGCTTCACTCAAAATACAGTTGAACCATTGTCGGTGCTTTGCTGACTTCCTGACCAGGCAGTGAAATGCTTGGGCTGCAGGTGCAAGGCTAGATAGTGCTGGGCATGCAGCAGTCATATGAAAAACCCTTGAACTACAGAAGGAATTCGACAGACAGTGTGTTCAAAGGGGTACCTGGGAGGTGTTTTTGAGCTTGATAGCTTGACCAAAAGTATTAGTATCATCTGGGAACTTAGTAAAAATGCAAATTTGGGGGCTCCACCATGGACTGAATCAGAAACTCTGGGCTGGGGCTAGCAACCTCTGTTTAACAAGCTTTCCAGGTGATCGTGCAGCTGGCTGAGGTTAGAGACCTGCTTCAGTGCAGTAAGGAGAGGAGGTAAATGAGGTGTCAAGGCCTTTGCCCTTTTGTGACTTAGCAAGATGGTGTATTGGTTTCGTAAGTCCAGCTGACTATTGCACCTGAAATAAACCCAAAGCTGAATGCTGTGATTCTTTCCCTTCCTCACTTTAAGAAGTGGTGAGTTGCTGGCAAGACACTTAGGTAGTTGACAAAAACTATTTTGAAGATTTCTACTCACTACCTTTAATGGAGCAAAGTTAATCTTTGAAGAAGTATGTTGGTCTTTGGATATAAATATTTTCAAGTCATTTTCATAAATCAGTGCAGCAGCAAGTGAGATTCTCAAACATTTTATCTCACTCACACTCTCACGGGTGTCCCTGCCTAACTCTTAACTTGTGTAACTTCGTGATTTTTAACTTCCCCTGGGAGTCCAGCCTTGTTATCTTCCACGTCTTGTGGCTGACACACCACGTGACGAGCTCTGGCACCCTAAATCACAGGAAGATATGAAACTTAACTATTAAATTCTTGAAGTCCAAGATATTCAGTCTCACAACACAGTGTATAATGAGTATGCACTTGACTCTGAATATATTAGAAGCGGCTGTGGAAGCTCCAGGTCTCCAATGAACTTGAGAGATGGAACTCTAACTTACAGTGTGCCTTATTAAGGGAAAACCTCTCTGAAGGAAAAAAAAATCTGGCTTTCCTTCCTCATTTACTCACTGTAAGAACTGCTTCTTCTTTCTCTTTAAAAGTCAGAAACTTCTTATTTTTTTAGGATTATGATGAAAATAAAGTTTTGACTAAGGAATCAGTGAGATACCCACTTTTCTAATCTTCCAGTTAAAATGAAAACCATCCTCCATCTTAGAGAGATGAAGTCATTCTTCAGAAAATTGAAATTAAAAAAAAAAGAACACACTATTAGTGTCTTTGACTTACTGTCTAGTAAAACTGCTAGCATGCACTGGTCACTCAACAAGGTCTCTTTTACAGATATAAAAATTATGGGTCCACTTTCAAGTGTTGTCTTCCTATTGAACTGAGGACCTCAGCGGCCTCCCTTAGGCCCTGGAGAATCTTTTCACTCCATCTGGTGATTTTCACAATTTGTATTCCTACTTGCACTTGTTTTCGTTTTTTAAATTGGATTGATAGATTCACTAAATCATTTAAAATCTCAGCGCTGTGCCCATGTGGACAGCATTGTCTAAAACACACATCTACAGAATGATGGAGGCTCACTCAAATCAATGGGATTTCTCACATCTTTACCATCACTGCAATGAAGGTATGTGAGAGTGAAGAGGAGTTTGTGATTCATGTGGAATTGTGGGTGACATCTTGGGAGGTAGACAGACTTAGGTTCAAGCTCCAACCCCAGCACTTAACTAGATGAGCTACTTTAGCTCATGTTTTCATCTGAGTTATAGTTTTATCATCTGTGAAATGAGGATTATAATAATTATGATAACAATAGCAGTTACTGACTGCATATGCCTTGTACCATGCTCGGCACTTCTCTTGCTTCATTTAGAACAGACTCATCAATGCAGGGAATGGACTGATGGCTGCCAGAGGGAGGGTGGTTGGGGGGCTGCGTGGAAAAGGTGAAGGCATTGAGAAGTACAGGGTTGCAGTTACAGAATAGTCACGGGTTGTAAAGCACAACACAGGGAATACAGTCAACAGCAATGTAATAACTCTGTGTGGTACCGGGTGGGTGCTGGAAATACTGGGGCAGTCCTTTGTAAGGTGCATGACAGACCACTATGCTGTGCCTATGAAACTAATACAACGTAGTATTAAATGCAAACTGTAATTGAAAAATAAAATTTAAAAACATCTTTCAAGATAGAATAATTCACTCCTTAAAGGAAACTGAGGCTAAGCGTGGCCGAGCAGTGTTAATCAGTAGTGTGTCCCGCTGTGCATGTGCAAGATCACGCCCTTCCTGTGACCGCCCTGCCGCTGGGTGCGCGCAGGTCGGATGAGAGTCTGAATGTGGAAGAACTTCCTAGACTGGGTGCACGTACTCTACAACGCGTTCTGTATATGGAGAGGGCTACTTATAAAAAATATATTTATACATTGATATAATTTTCTTTCAAGTGTAATCTGCTTTCTGGAGAATTCTTTATAAAGTGGTACTTGCTGGCATACAGGTTAGTCTTGGGGAGCTCTGTGGGAGTTTGCTTTGTGTACCACCCCTCATTCCCTAAAGGCATTCTTTGCTTTTCAAAAGAGCCCAGATTCTTTAAACTTTATGAATAAATACAACTCTTCTTTCATTGTCCTCAGGGTGAAGTAGGGGGCATAGAGTTGACGAATTTTTAATTTTTAAATATTTAAGAACACAATGTGCAATTTTTAAAATTGAGCACACTTAGGAGAAACTCTGGACATTGTCTTTGATCTTGGCTGCCAGACAGCACAAGGCCACTCCCACAGGCCTCCTTCTTTCTGTATGGGTGTGTTTCAGACAATGGTGTCTGTTGTGGATCAGCATGGTCATCAGACCAAATCTGAGCACTGCTGTGTGAAAGCTCACGCAGGACCCTGAAAAAACCGTAGACTGCACAGAGCACAGACCTGGGCGGGAACGCGTGCTCTGCTTCCTGCAGCACTGGACAGCTATTCCAACCCTGGGCTCTGTAGTTAGGCTGCTTACGTTTAAATCCTGCCTCTGCTGCTTGTTGTATCATCTGTCTTTAAGTCTCTAAGCCTCACCATTCCTTAGAGCTAAAATGGGTTTACTAATAATGTCTGTGTTTAGTATGAGAATTAAATGCAATAATAATTCATCCAAAAACCAACAATAAGCCCTCAAAAAATGTCAGTTTTTAAATTAACAGAATGTATTATTAACTATATTTCTATGTCTTCTTCTTACTACTAATTTATTTAGCTTCTTTGATTTTCAGTTTTCCCATCTGTAAAATGAAGATAAAAATACCTGACTTGCAGGGTTGTTGTAGATAAATTAAACAATGCATGTTTGTACATAATTTGGCATATATAAGAAGCCCAATTAATAACAGTCATTGTTAGTTTTTGTGACATTTCCTGTCCCCATTCCCCTAGTGTATTCATAGTTGTCAACCTGACTCTGGCTCCCCCAAACCAGAAAAGGAAGAATATTATCCCTTTTGCCACCCTACTCGGAACTCCATTGCAGGCTCCAGCCCATCCCTCTTTCAGGGGCCTAAAAACTTACCTGTCCCGTGTATTTGTCCCTTAAGGTTGTTAGTGCATCTGAAAGCAATTCCATCAACAAACTGCCTTTGAGAAAGTTTTGAATGTTATTTAATCAGGCACACAGAGAAATTTTAAAAGCGAAACACATGCATGCTTAACGTTTAAAAACTGAGCAGTATCTATTTTGGAGCTTTGCTTAAATGTATTGTGAAAAGAAAGAAAAAAAGATGAAGATTTTGCAACAAAATAATTTAAACTTGGATACAATGAGTAATGGTGAGACCAGATGACGTTGCTTTCTCTCCTGCCTAAGTCTCCATCTTCAGGTGTCCATCAGCGTGGACAACTCAGCAAGTCACCTGCGGTCCCAGTGATCTCCATACTTTCTGCCCACTAGTCATCCTGGTGGTATGTCTGGATCCCAACTCCCTTTTTTAAAAAAAAAAATCAACATGGAGTGAAATCTGGCCAGCTGGACAATTCTAGACAGTAGTGATGCACTCTGACAGAGAGATAAACTCAGCCTATATTGCTATAATCTTGGCTCCTTGATGGAGAATGTCTTATTTTTTTCCCTAATATTCACCTCTAAATCCAAATGTAAAATTGTCTGATGCATTATGGGATGAAACTGGAATAGTTTTCCCCTCCCAATCCTCCCAAACATGTTGAGGGGGGAAAGGGAAAGGATTGATGATATGGAGAAGCCCTGCCTCCTTCGCTCTTCACCTACATGAGCTACGTGATGAAGGAGTGGGGTCAGGGCCCCCAGGATCTGCTCTGCTCACCTCATAGGTAAGAGTGTGTGTATTGAGTAGTGGGAAAAGGTAAATGGGTGTTTTAGAAGATTTACAAGTGACGGAGAGGAGAGGGAACATGATAGGGAGATGTTCCATTCTTTTAAAAATTCCTCAAATGTGCAAATAGATCCTGCACTAACCTAAACTAACATTAGGACTTCAGAATCTGAATGAGAACTGGCAGTGGACATGCATATGTAAAACTGATAGTGAAAAATAATATTTATTGACAAAACCTGGTGTATTAAAACTAGGGGTTTTATCCTGAGTAATCTAGGTGGGGTTCTGTGGATATAATCAATGAGAGGAAGAGCTCAAATGTGTTTTTCTTGTTACTCTAAGAGGTGGTACATATCAAATAACAAAAGGGGGCTTAGGAAAATCCCTGACTGTTAAATCAATAGTGAAGTATCAAAGAAGGAGGCTCTGTATCATCTTTCAAGGTTCAGCATGCTATTACCAGAGCCAGTCTGCTCTCAGTCATAACCTTCCCAAGTTTGTAAACCAACTGTCTGTTGGTTTTCTGGCAGGGAAAAACTTTGGCAGGGTCTAAATGAAATCTATGAGGCAATGATTACATAGCTTTAGGGCTCTTCTAAATTGACTAATTTACCTATTTCATGGCTATCTAAACTGAATAGAATTATGCCTGCTCCTCTTCTATTAATGACATTGATCAAGTTCAAAAGTGTTCAAGATGAGCTTCTGCATTAAGATCAAGTGCTTTTATTTTTCTATCCTAAGGGGATATATTTTGCATTACTGAGGATAATATAGTTATTATTCTGTCATATTTTAAGATTGACAAAGGGGAAAAAGATTCTGAACTATTTTTTTCAGTATTTATAATATAGCATCATATCAAATTGACAGAAGAAAGGTTACGAGTAGATTTTCTTTTCCAACTTGATTGAAATAAAATAGTTTTTCCTTGTACTATATACACAATTTTCTCCTCCCTTCTTTTTCTCCATGAACTTGACTACACTTTCATACAACTTTGGAGGATAATATTCTCTCCTTTTCTGGTGCATCCATTTCCTTGTCTCTCAAATGATAACCAATGGCTGGGAAACCACCTGATTCACACAGAAGGTGAATAATCTAATGCAAAACAGTTGGATTCTAGATCAATAGTCTTTGAAATGTCCCTGAGATACATGTTCCATTCTTTTTTTCCCCTTCATTATTCTTAAAGTGAGCTGTGGCAGTGGAAAAGGAAAAAAATAAAAGCTTTAGATTAAATTTTTTTTATTAAAAATGAGAACATATAACACATATTTATTAAACTATATTATACAATAGAATGCAAAAAATATTTTAAAACAGTAAAAAAATCTAAAATTAATATCAGAAAAGAAAATAACCACAGCAATGGTAAATAAATTAAAAACAAATCGGAGATGTTGTTTTTACCCCTCGCAGGAAGCTGAGCAGCCCGAATGCGGAAGCACACACAGACTTTCCTTGGGGATCTGAACAGACGCCCCCACCGCTCGAGCACACGGAGTGCCCGCGAGCCACGGCATGGGGAACCGAGGCCGCTTAGCACGCATGGAAAAGAGTGGCCATGCTCCAAAATAGATCTTGGAAAGTTTATCACCGCCAAGTGAGTAAATAGGAAACTTGACCATTTTTAGCCTAATCAAAATTCAATGTATTTGTACTTGCCATTTTTAACCCACTTTTTTTTTTCTTCCACGTCATTAAAACCGTATATATCATGGGTTTCTGACAAATTTTCATGTAAGTAATCAGAATGTAGTTTTACAGTTCTATTGAGAACCATGTTTTGCAAAGAGTTTTGTGTTTCTTTGGTAAAAAGTGCGTCTTTAAAGTAACAAAACATTAAGTTTTTGTATTTGACGTTGCCTTTTAGGAATGAGGTGTCAGCTTGGTGGAGAACAATTTCCCCTTCCTGTAAACCACGGAACGGAGTGGAATACTATTAGCGCAAGTGCACCCGTGGCAGCTGCAGATATTAACATTTAGAACAAATAAGGAAAACCCATAGTTAGTTCCTGTAATTGTTTAAGGAAAAGAGAGATATCTGTGGATCTGCTGTTGAAAGACCTGCAAAAATGCAAAACCAAAAGACCTGCATCATGATAAAACTTTTGCTGGTAAGCTTTTAACATAAATTTATAATAAGCACACTTCCCTTTTAGAATGTACTTACTCTCTGGAGCCAGATCCCCTTGGTTTCACTTCTGAATCTGCTGTGGATTAGCTGTGTGTGCTTCCGTAGTCACTTACCTCTCTGTGTTTTGTTTTCCTCGTTGCATAAAGGAGATTATAACAGTACCTACCTGGCTGAGTTGCTGTGAGGATTTAATATATTAAAGTCATCAAAGGCTTAGAACATTACTGGTTTATAGTAAGTACTGTGTAAGTGTTTGCTCCTATTATAATTACTACCATTATCATCATTATTGAAATACTTCAATAAGTCTATTTTATATTCAAGTCTCCTTAAAATTTTTAAAACATAGTTTTCTTAAAAACTGGAAGTTGCACTTTGCTGGGGAGCAGATAGTGATCTAAGTTTCACATTTGGCTCTGTTCATAGTCCCGTCACTCCTAACACCAGAACTTAATCTCTAAGAATCTGCCATGGTCAAGTGGCTATAAAGATGGGGTGCTTATTTCAGCTCGTTTTTGCAGTGTCTGTGGAAGGTTCTTCAGTATTTTAGTTAGAAATGCCTGCCTCTACATATAGACAGTGAGGCAGCTTGGTGACAACCGGGGCAATGAACATTGCAGATTCCACAGAGGCCACGAATGGTCGGCATCATTTGAATAGTAGATATAATAGCTTGTGAAGGTTTGTATATAATAGCTAATGAGGTTTTTAAAAAATGCTGCATCTTTTAAGGATGATAGACACTAAAATTACCTACTATAAACTTCGGTGCAACTTTGCCTAAATAGGTCTAGGATCTATTTAGATTCGTGGATATGATACTAGATAGTCAACCCCAGTGAGGGCACATCTAAAGGAAGATTTAAATGATCAGAAAGGCACCCCTTCCCCAAGGCACATGTGTATCAGTACTTAACTGATACACTTAACTGATAACAGTACTTAACTGTTATCACTTAACTTTGTTTTAGAAAAGGCAAATTTCCCAAAGATTTTCACCAGGACATTAAGAGTTAATATGCCACAAAAGGGTCTTATGGTCACATACATTGAGAAATGTTGTGGATAGGACAAGATTAAAAGGTTATATTTCTTCATTCATTAGATGGATATTTGTTGTTAGAAATGACACAAGACAGGCTTCATGGGATTTATAGTTCAATGCAGATGATAGAAAAGAAACAGGCACATCAGAAATAAAGGGATTCCAAACTGTATCAATAACTCTGAAGGCAATAAACAAGGACTGGAGATAGAGATTAACAGGGCAATAAATACTTGAGAAGTGTGATTGCCTCTGAGGTGGCATCATTTAAGCCATGGCCTGTGGCAGGAGAAGCCTTGGGACATGCAAGTGAGTCGAAGGCATCATAGACAGAGGGAAGAGCACGTGCAGAGGGTGTGAGATGGAATGTGGTGCATCCGGCGAATGGATCCCAGTGGAGTGAGTGGTCCAGGCAGACGAGGTTGGAGCAATAGGTTGTGACTGCCAGGTCACAGAGGACCTTGAGGCTACAGTGAGGAGTGTGAGACCATGGCTGGACATCTGTAAATAGTTGTGAATGGAGGGGAAACCTGATCTGATGTACATTTTGGGAACTCACTTTGGGAGCTAGCAGAGAATGTGTCCAGGAGGGGTGCAAGGGCTAGTGAGAAGGTCAGATGGGAGGCCACTGGAGTGGTCCGAATGAGCGAGAACAGCACATGGGCCACTTTAAAAGTGGTGGATATGCAGCAAAGCAGACTTCTCACAGCTTTTAATATGCTTACGTGTTGTACGAAGCATTGAGTTTGGGAATAAACATCTAAAGTGATCTGATCAAGGAACACACATCAGGAAACGCAAGTTCAAGAATGACCTCCTAAATTACTGATAACAAAAATATTTATTTCCTGATGGAGATAAGGGTTCCTTTCCCTACTATGCAGGACCTGCTTGAGTGTGGTTGGTACAGTAATAATAAGGGTGTAATAATTTATAGCTTTAATTTGAACATTTCACCTAAAATGGCATATGGTGTGCTTGAGTGTGATATTTTTATGTTACAGAATTACATGCTTATGACTTTGTAATTAAAAAGGGGCGTGATTTGCATTGGACCCTGTGTGATTTGCAGACAGCAGGGTTTGCAGTAATAGGGTTTAAAAAAAAAGCAACTGATTTTGGTGGACAAAGGGAGTCAAGGTGGAACCTGTGGAAAGCCTTGAGCAATGAGGCTTTCCTTTCACAAAGCAGGACTACGGAATAAACGGGAACACTGTGAGTAGCAGGCATTTGGGAAACTAAGAGAAAAGAAGAGACACCAGAGACCGGCTCTGCCTCTTATGCAACATAGGCTAGGGCCACTCCCATTTATGTGTTTAACTCTCCTCATGGTCATCTGTAAGGACATTCATGCAGACATTTTTCTTTAAATGTTCGTGATTCTCTGTGAGTTTGCAAGCTCTTGGGGGAGAGCACTGGATGTGGAGTCACGGCGGCACTGTCACCTGCTGGAGGGGAAATGTCACCTCTGCTGCAGTCTCCTCTTTAATGAACGCATCAGACTCCTGATTAATAAGGGTAAAATGCTAGTTACTAAGAAAATGTACGGCATCATCTCAAATATGAGGAATGCCCCTTTTGCAAGGTAAAGTGTAGCTCAATGAGACGGCAACTTTTGGTTTTGATATCTGCTGATAGCTGCCTCATAAATTTGCCCAGATTATTACAATATTAGTAGCTAAAAAGAAATCCAAGCTTCTCATTAAGGTCTGTCCACTAGAATATCATAAGTAATTTGCAAGAATATATATCTTTTCATTGGGGGCAATAAAATTATTTTCACGTTGAATGGGAAAGAAAGCAACTTCATGACTTCTTATTTCTCCGGAATTGTCCCTCGAACAACAAGGCTCACTCTCCACTTCGCTGGGGCTGTGTCACATGCCATCACTGTGGTCTCTATGATTTTGGAATGAAAGAGTGTTCTAATATTGTCCTGACCTCTTAGCCCTGTGGTAGGTCCAAGGAAGGAGGCGCTAAAGCAATCTGCACGATTGTGTTCTCTGTGCCAGATCGTCTTTGAACCTCAGGCTAAAGAGACCACATCTTGATGTCTGTAGACACTGACATTTTCTACACTATACCTTCATGCTTGCAAGAATTCTGTCTGTCAGAGGGAAAGTTAGAAACAAATAATCATGCCAAAGTTTGGGTTAATTAATGGATAAGCCAAGCCAATTTGAAATTAAAATTTGGCTTTAGCACAATTTGCCGTTCCTTTTCCCCTGCAGCTCGAGTTGACTTGTAAACACCCAGCAAGAAAGCAGATTTCCTCAAATGGCCGAGCTTCCCTTGGAAAATTATTCTTATCAAAGAGAGATTTTTTTCCCTAGTATAGTCCTGGGGTAAGTGCTGTTACTTGTAAGTCCCAGCTTTCATATTAGGCTGACACATTTGTATCTGTTTACAACAATTTCACATCTACTTAACAGAAACAGATTTGAGTCAGACATGAAAGCCTAGAAGAACTATTTCACATTTTACACTTTTGTTGCTGTGCAGGAACTTCCTGCTTATGGATGTAGCTACGGAGAACATCCACTTGACATAGAGAGTGAGCTGGGGCTATTGCAGGCTATTCCAGAAAGCCGGGCTCCGACTCTCAGTAGAGCCACGGCTTCCATAGCCCCACTGGGTTGGAGAGCTGCACGTAAAGCCTCCAGAAATACTGACTTGAAAGTCCATGGGAAGGGACTCCTAATTCCATCTGTTAGTAAAGGCTCTAATCATTCAGGACAATATATATAGATTATAATAAAAAGATCTCTGTCACCTTTGAAGTGTCACTGGACTCAGTATTGGAATGAGCATGGCTTTTTGGCATCAGGAAAATTTAGATTTGAGTCCTGCTTAGTTTATTGCTTCAGAGATACCGTGAACCTCGGAGAGTAATGTAAGCTTTCTGAGTCTCTGTTTCTTCATCTATAGAATGTGCTTGATAACATCCCGAACTGTCACGAGAAATGACTGAGCATTGCTATATCCAGGGATTATAGCTGGTTTTTGTTATCACTTTAGTTACATTCCTAAGTCTGGAAGTATTAACTTGCTGGTGATCAGTAATTCAAACAATTTAGGATTGCTTGCTTCCAGGGCTCTCATTGAGAATATGAGAAGAAAAGTCCTATTTGTTTTTCCTGCCTACAATACCTATAAATACCACCTATGTAGCTTCAGCCTGGGCAAGAGGCAGGGGGGAAGCAGAGGTCTATACTTTGTGATTAAGAAAGTGTCAAGGGCCTGACGGAAAATCGTTCTACATGCTTAAACGGAATGCTGCGTTCTGAATATGTGGGCTCTGGTTTAAATGCTTGCTAAAGAAAACAGAGTGGGCTCCTCCAGCCGACACTGACGCAAACTGGAAATAAGAATGTGGGTGTAAGAAATGTGAATGAATTATTGATTGGGAGGAAGTGGCAAAGAGAAGGGGCTGAAATCTCTGAGGCAACAGCTAGTTGGTATCTTAAAAGAGGAAAATCGTAAGCCTCAATGTGACAAAAAAGATGTCAGGGAAAAAAGAAGCAGGATACGTAAAGCCACATTCAGGGAAGTTTCACTCATTTCACTGGGAGGCCTCCCGTGTGCGCCGGGGAATACGGAATCAATGAATGAATTTGTCCTTTTTAATCTAGTAGGGAAATTAAAAAAATTAACGGATATCCACAATAAAAAGATGAGAAGAAAGTGCCGTAAGACAGATATGGTGGTATAATTTGTGATCCAAAATGGGCATGTTTCCCTGAAAAATTCAGCTGTGCAACTGTTGAATGCGCAAACATTTTGAGAAATATTTGGATGCTGTAATTCTGGGATTTCGAGATTGCAATTTGTAAAGGTAGGGGTTTATAAAACCCATACTTTTTCTCTGATATATTCTTAAAATAAAGCTATTAAGATTATTTCAATGAATAAGTGACAAAAGGGAAGAATACTTTATACACATACACACAGGTATGCATGCACCTTTCTCTGGAAGCTCTAAGGCCAGAGATATGATGATGCAATATTACATCTTGCTTCGAGGGGGGTGGGGGTGGAGGAGGTGGTCACTGGCTAAGCCGTAAGGTTAAAAAGGAGGAAGAAGCATATAAGTTAAACTTGAGGGGATTGTAAGATTTCAAAGAGGAGACAACAGGAGGGGTACATGTCAAACTGATGAAATTATTGTGTACCCTCAGTGCCTGTTTCCTCCCTTATTTATTCCTCAGCCTATGCCCAGCCCACTACTGAAATTGCTCTTAGTTAAATCCAACTGTGATCTCTCATTCTTTATCCTACTTCATGTATTTGCAACATCTAGTTTAGGTGCCTTTCTTCTGCCTGGCGTCCATAAAACTGCTTTCTCTGTGTTTCTTCCTTTCTTCTAGCTTTTCATCACTGCCCTCTTTGCAGGCTAGTTTTCTAATTATTCCTTTTAAAAAACTGGTGATCCCAGCGTTCTGGCTTAGACGTTTTTCTTTTCTTTTGAATTTTCTGCCTCTGTTTTTTTCTTTTTTACTTATTCAAAGGTGAAATTCTCCATTCCTACACATTTACGCCTTCCAGATCTGTATCTCTAGTACAGAATTCTTTGCTGAGCCACAAATTTCTGTATCAACCTCTACTGGACATCCTCACATGAATAAACCAAATGTATCATGTTCCAAATTAAATTCTTTTATCTTCCTTCCCTAAAATATTCCTTATCTGGACTATGTGAATGATATCCAGCTCTCCTATCATCTGTGAAAGAAACCTGGAATTAATCACACCATCAGCCTTTTTCCAGCAATAATGTTTTCTTTCCTTTTCTAATTCCAACAAGGTGATCCTAATTATTTTCTCCCCTGATACTGCAAAAGGCTCCCAGCTTCCAGTTCATTTGTATCTATCCTTCTTTAAGGATAAAATTTCTCCTATTTTTCCACCAGAGTGATCTACCAGAATGGCAGATCTGATTATTTCAGTCCCCTACTTTAACTCCTTCAAGGACCCCTATTGTCTTCATAATAAAATGCACACCCTTCAGCCCTGAAGGCACGCAAACCCTTTTGTACTTGATGCCTTGTAGACCTCAGGGCCAACTAAAATATGTGTTGGTTCCCCAAAGCAGCAACCTGTTTCAAGCCTCCATGGCTTTTTACAGACTGGTGTCTTGTCTGTAACACAATTCATCTCTTTGCCTCCTCATTCTGTCTTGCCCATTCAGTGCTGTATCATGTCCCTTTTAGGGGTCGCCTTCATCAAACAGCTTTCCCGATGGCCAGCTCAGTGTTGTCGCTGCTTCCAGAGCACTTACGGCATTTTTTATTGAGGTACTTACCACACGGGTTTGTCTGTCTCCTCCAGTCCTCAAAAAGCCAGGAGCTGTAATTTGTCACAATATCTCCTGACTAGGACATCATAGGAATTTAGTAAATATTTACTAAATTTTAAAATATG
The DNA here is from genome assembly GCF_004126475.2 of Phyllostomus discolor. Classification (NCBI taxonomy): domain Eukaryota; kingdom Metazoa; phylum Chordata; class Mammalia; order Chiroptera; family Phyllostomidae; genus Phyllostomus; species Phyllostomus discolor. The sequence goes on along the minus strand of NC_040912.2, from coordinate 29,817,147 downwards.
AGCAAAGCTGTAAGAATGAACATTTGTTGGATATGTTACGGGTGAATGGTGAACACATTCTGAAGGACAGAGGAAGGTAGGGTTTGAAATGCTGAATTCGGAACTACTGGACAAATAAAAGGCAGGACCTGGCGCTAGTGTAGAAACCAACACTATGGCAAAGCAGTTCCGCAGCTGATGTAAAACCCTCTCCCCTGCCACACACCCCAATGCTGAGGCAACAGGATACAGACTGAGGTGGACGGGCAAGTGTGTGAAGGGGGAAAAGTGCAGGAGGGACTCCAAAGCTGGAGTCAATTTTGGTGGTGACACTAAGGCTTCAGAACTGGAATTAGGTAGCCATTGAGGTTTTCTATGTAGCCTGGATAAGAAAGATACAATGGGGATAATCTTATATCATGAAACATCTTAAATGTCAGGCTGAAGTGTGTTTCTGAGTCTTGGGTCCCCAGGCGATCCATGAGACGTGGTGACCAGAGGGTGGCACAATGGGAGCCTGGTAAACAAGCCTTGACCGCATTGCAGAACACTGCAGGCAGCATGCGGGGACCGCAGGCACCTGCGTGGATGGTTTGAGGGTATTTATTTAAGTGAATATTTTATGATATATTTGAGTGAATATTTTACAATATATTTATTTTGTAAAAGGTAAAAGCTTAAACTGGAGGGGTGGCAATGAAACAATGAGGAAGAAAAATGCAGTATTCATGGGAAAATTGGGAGTAGCCTTGAGATTTGATAAGAGCAAAGAAAGACATACATTTGCAAACAAATTTTAATGAAATAAAATGGTTAACTATTGATTACAAAAACAAAACATATATAAACATATATAACAGAAGCCAGGTACTTTGTTTTTTGGGGGGAGGGTAAATAGCTCCATTGATTTAGAGTGTCTGTGTTACTCTTTCACAAAGAATAGCAATTCATATGCTATTTTTATTAATGAGTGTCTTTTCATTTGAATGAACACAGAATCCTAACACCTCAGATATCACAGGTGCCCTGCAGGTACCATGTAACGCTGGGCATCGGCTCAGTGGAGGAAGCACAGCCAGCTCCTACAAGATCGAGTTTTGCAGAGCCACCCCTGTATAAGAGGCCTTTAATTGTATTCCTTGATGGACACTTCTACCCTAAAATTATTTTGCTTTTTATTTAAAAAGCAAAAACAAAAACATGTTCCAGACAACACTCTTGTTGGAAAACAAGAACATTTTATTTAGAAGTAGACTCCGATGACGTTCTCTATCAATTCTTCCCCCCACCCCAAATTCTTCACCTCAAAAATAAAATATTAAAGACTCAAAAACCTTTTCACATTACCAGCTTTCTACACTCATAAAGCCAGAAACATATGTGAATATTATTTTGTGTTTTGTGTATATTTGAAAATAATTTAATACCATTGTGACAACCCAAGTTATTATGAATTGTCTTTTATAATCCTCATTATACAGGCCTCTGGGAGATCATATTAATATTGAAAAGCACACAGTGTCTCACAAAATAATGCTTTTAATTATAATTAAAATGGAAGAAAATCTCATTCCTGTGTGGAATGATTATGTAGTGGTCATCCTTTATTAGACATAAAATCCTTGAAGATTGGGACAGATCTTATTTTTCTATGGAACATCAAGTGTTATGTAATTCTTGGCATATAATAACCAATCAAAACCATTTTTGAATAAATGATATTTTAAAGAAATATAACACTTACATAGAACCCACTATGCACCAAGCACCTACCCGAAGTGATTTACAAATATTAACTCATTTAATACTCATTAGAAAACCCTTGTCTTACAAAGGAAATTAAGGCTTGGAGAGGTTAGACTATTTGCCCCCAAACCCACAGCTTCTTAGAAAGTGATGGAGCCAGGCATAAAACCCAAGCAAAGCTATGCCGAATCTGTGGTTTTAACTAAAACTGCTTTTTAAAATTCTGTCTTTAAATGTAAATATATAAAATATGTTTATAAATATATACTTTTATTACAGCATTTTACTTAGAACAAGAAGACATAGGTTCAAACACATATTAAATTTATTTGGCTTGTGGTTTTGAGCAAGTACATTAACCTAATGGGTCCTTAATTTCCTCATAGGTAAATCAGAATAATAGCTGGTACCTCACAAAGCGATTGTAAGCTTTACATAAATAATTCATGTGAAAATTCTAGAACATAGTCAGCACCTGGAATCTGTTGGTGTGCCAAGGAGAATGGTACTGTTTTTCTCCTTCTCCCCTTTCAAAATGGTACATATTTACACATTACACACCATGCAGGTCTTAGCAAAATAAGGTCAAGTTCTGTTTTACAAAGGATTATTTCCAACATCTCCTACAGGTAGACTTAATTTACTGAAACATTTTCTGGACAGTCAAATAAGCTTCAAACTCAATAGATTGTTTTCTGGAGAGAAAGATTTTTTCCTGGTGGCTGTTATGATTGAAACATCTACCAAACAAAAATCTCTTTCTTCAAATTGGGAAGTCAAGTTATATACTTTATTAAAGAAAACAGGTTAGCCCATCAATAAAACATACACTATTTATTTTTTAGTAAGACCCTCTGACACTAACAGGCTCTGCCAAATCCGACGGGAACCATCTCGGCCATTGGTTCCTAACTATGGCTGCACATTACCGTCATATATATATAAAAAATCCAAATGCAGACCCCATCCTCAGATATTCTGATTTCATTGGTTTTGGGTAGGGTCTGGACAGCCATATTTTTTTTTTAAAGTTCTTCCATTGAGTCTAATTTGCAGCCCAAGTAGAGAACACTGGTTTAGGCTGTCATTGAAAATTTCACTGGTCTCCTATTTCCAGTTTGTTTTTACTCTTAATAAAAACTGACAATAGATAATCATTCATCTCAACATTGCAAGAGTCTGAGAAGTTCACCAAGAACAGAGTGGCCGCAGCACTCTGGGGCTGAGACTTAGCTCTATTTCTTTAACTGACTGGAGCAAATTCTATTTTTCTCTAGCCATCATCATTCATTATCCGGAATTCCAAAAACACAAATAAGTGGGAAACAGAAGCCGAACTGATATCAGCTAATTTTCTTCAATTACAAGCATCACAAGACAATACAACTCTAAGATTATTTATGTGTTCCTGTGCATAAGTTATTATAAGGATTTCATGTCTCCTGTGCTCAATATGCTGGTGTGGTCAGTAAGTAATCTTAGGGCACTTCGAAATATGACTGAATACTATTCCTGTGGCTAGAGCTCCTGAAATTAACAGTAGATTAGAGGCATAAAACCCAACCAAATCACGGCTGAGGGATATTTTGAGCTAGTTAAAACATTGCGTGGAAATGAGTGCCCCCCAAGAACACTGGCTCAAACTGCAGAGATGCTTTGCAAATCTAATGACCTTGGTTCCTCTCATAATGTTGCTAGTGAAGAGGACCAGCAATTTTGAATTATTAAAGCTGAGTTCTTGAACGGAACACATAGTAGGCTAGCAACATGCTATTACAAACTATACTTTATAAATTGCACAACACCAAATGCATTAATTCCTACTTTTTCTTTCATGGTCGGCCAAAGTGGTCCAAATGCATAAAACATTTGCCTTCTCTTATCATTTAAGACACACTCCAACTTGGACATTCTGCTATTTAATGATTAGTTCCAGGAACTACGTGGTCACACTTTGGTTTATCTTGAACATTTCACTTTCAATCATGCAATAATTTCAGCGAATAGCTGTGACTAGATAACTTGGCTCAGGTTAACCACAGCCACGACATCGGAAGGGTCTCCTGAATGTCTGCCAGTGCATCCCTGCCTTCCAGTCTTGCATGTACCATGTGAGGTTAGGTTAAAGCTTTCGGATAGAACTTAAGCAGATTTGCAAAATAAAGCCTGAATAATGGGTTAAAAATCTGATCGGACTGTTGATTTTTGACTTTGATTGAATTTTCTTGGGCCTCAAGAAGAATATATGTTTTTGGAAAAAGAGTTAATTTATTAGAGCTGTGCTAGATGCCCTTCACACAGGCTTGGGAAGAGCATCACGAGAAAAGCGTACCCATTTGGAAACTGCGCACACAACATATTTTTCCTAATAGGTGTGAAGAATGGCTGCTATGCATAAACGATTGTTGGAAAATAATTCTCTGTAAAACATGACTTAACAAGCAACCCCATTCACCCCTGTGCTCATTCCCAACCTCCAGAACAGCCACAACACATCACATAGACACTGACATTATCTTTCTGTTAGTTAATAAACACCGTTTGGAAAAAACCCCACCACTGTTGGCCCCATAATTTCCACATCCAATAAGGTGGAGAACAAAATTTTGAGTGAAAAATCATATTAACAACATAACAAAAGTCACAAAATTCAGAGGACTTTTCAATATGAAACTGTAAGTTGTAGCATCTTCCCAAGACCACCTTTTCTTCATCAATCAAGGGCACAGTGACGTGCCTGAGACCAAGCTGACCCCTACATCAGAACCTCAAACACCACGATCAAACAGCAGTTTTGCAATAAGAAGAAACAAGGTACCTCAGACACTGCCACTGTTAACCATCCCAGGGAACAACCCGAAGCTCATCCCCAGACCCTCCTTACCTCGCATACTGGCGCTGGACGGCTGGGCACAGCTCAGCAGAAGCGAAGGAAATTCTCAGGTGCTCCAGACTCTGGAACTCAAGCCACAGCGTTCATCTGCAGGGCAGATGTTAGGTGCCGGGTGAGGTGCAGGCAGTGCGCACCCCTCCAACCCAGGCAGGTCAGCCAGCCGCGCACTGCAGCCCACCCAGAGTCTGGGGGGCTGCCTTTCTTAGTTTGAAAAGAGAGCAAACAGCGTTAAGTCCTGAACCCCCTCTCTCCTTTCCCCTCTTCCCGATTTCCTGACACTTGAATTCCGCCTTAAGTGATGCTTTAAACCTAGCTCCAGCTTGTATTACAGGCTAAAAGGTAATTGCTTTTTCCCCATGCTTTATTTCCACCTCCCCAAAGTCCCGGAGGCTCACCTTCCAGGAGCCTGCCTTCTCTCGCTCTGCTGTGAGCAGTGCGCAAACTTCTCCTGACTTAGGAGTCTTATACTCTCCCGCACGCCCGCCCCACCCCTCCCGTCTCCCTCCTCCCTCGCGGCCCCCCTCCCGGCTGCAGAGGAGGTGGCTGCGGAATTGATGAGCTCCAGCCGCCCCCCTCCTCCCCTCCGCCCCCGCCAGCCCCTTCCTGTCCCCGAAGTGGGAGTGGCAAGCTGGAGAGCCTGAAGCGCCTCGCGCCAGCCCCTCTCGCCCGGACAGCGCGAGTGGGGCTTCGCCCGTGGCTGCCTTGCTCCAGTCCGGGCTGGGACTCACTCCACGCGTCCCGGAGACTAAAACGCGGAGACTAAAACGCGGCGTAAACACGGAAAGCAAGAAAGGGACCCGAGTTAGACCTGGGGTAGGGAGGGGTGGGTGGGCTGGGGGCAATGGTCCGGTCTAGGAGATTCGTACCGTCCCTGGAGACAGCTTTTTGGGAGCCCTGACCCCTCTCTGGAGGATGCAAATTCGGAGGGAGGTGAGTTTCCAAAAGAACCCTCCCGGGAGACCTTGCCACCCTGGCTCCTTCAGCCACTACTCGGGGGACAGCACCACCTGGGAGCCCCTGGACAGGGTCGGTAGTGGGTGAGGCAGTGAAAGTGGGATGGGGAGGAGTGGGAAAGCGCTTGACTAGGATCTGGGTGCTGAGAGCAGGCAAGAAAAGGAGCCGGAATGCAGAAGGTAGGAAGAGGGACCATGGGGGTCCAGGAAAACCTGGGAGAGCGTACGGAGTTAGGCAAGCTGGCTAGAGCTGGGGGCGCTGGCTGGATTTGGGGGAACAGCGCCCACCACGTAGGAGTCTGGTGGTGGGCACAGTAGCCTAGGGTGAGTGAGCACAGTGGGGATGGCGTGGGAAGATGGGGGCCTGGAGTGCCAGACTTGGTGTTGGACACTGCCAACACCTCTCGCTTCCCTCCTAGAGCCTTTGAGGCCAGGTGGATCCCGGGACAATCTGAATCCAGACAAGGTGCAACCCGGGAGGCAGCACCTTGGTAGGTGGGCAAGTAGGTTCCAAGGATGCACAGCTCTTAACATCCTTTGGCCCACCACTAGGGCAAGGCAGTAGCTGACACTTTTGTTTTTGTTTGTTTGTTTGTTTTGAGAACTCTGTGCAAGGGGCTTTGGGTTAAGAATGAAGCATCCCGCGCATCCCGGGACTGCAACGAAGCCGTGCATCCTCCCGGTTACCCAAATTGTGTGCTCAGAGAGAGAAATAATAACATAATAGGATGAGAAAAAAGGCAGACAGCAGCGCAGCACACTTCCCCTGTCGTAGTTTTTCCTAGACAGAGTGCCCTGTGAATGGGACTGCAACCCGCACCCATCCGGTCTCTGATTCTCCCTGGAGAGAGAAATTGCTATAGGCAAAGGGTGCCAGTGTGTCTGCCCAAAGGGGAGCTCCCATTCGCGACCCCAGGGGGATGTCAGGGACCCCTAATTTGTGTGACTGGTGGCTTTTAGGGAACCCAATAGAGGGCACAGTCAAGGGGCAGAGCAGCTTTCACACTAGACCTTCCAGGGGGTTGTTTTTCCAGGCCCCATCTCCCCTCCACAGCCCCCTCCTGCAGTCTGGTGACCTAGAGGGCTGCCTGTGACTCACCATGCATTCAAGCCCTACAGCACCACCCCACTGCAGGGGAATACTCTCCAGTCCCTTCGTTCCTGGGATCTAGGTGGGAATGTTGTTGTTAGTAGTTAAAAAAAAAATGTGACTAGGAAAGTAATCTGGGCAATGAGGAGAGGAGTCTTGCAAAGGAACACACAGTGACACAAACAAAACCCATAAAGGAAACTTCTGAATTCAGGATTTAGATATGAATATGCACTCTGTGCTTTGACAGCCATCCTGAGATCAGTAGCTCCCTGCTTCTCAGCTCCTGCTAACCCTCCAACACCTATGTGCCTTTGTGAGAATTCTCTTTCAGAACATTCATTACCCCTTTTTGGGGGACAAACAAGCAGAGAATTGTTAAAGTTCTTTGAGTATCTCCAATGGTCAATTCCTGGGGACCAAGCTTTGAAAATTTCCCTGTTGCAGTCCAGATCGTGTGCGTAACATTGAATCGGGAGATTTTTGCCGCGTGGAGGGTGCTGCTGTTCTTTGCACGGTGACAGAGCGAGCTAGCACAGGGAAATTTTTCTGTTAGAAGTTGATCTTAGGGCATCCTGCATCCCTGATGGACAGTGAGTAACCTGAGAGCAGGATGGGCTTGCTTCTGTAAACCCACTAAAGGTGCATAGACCACAGCCCTCAACCTTAACCGAGAGAGACAAAACAAAGTCTCAGAATTAGTGAGCAAAATGGCATGGATGTCTCACAAACCTTAAACTGTGTGTGGTACAAGCATAAGAGACCCAGGCTGATTGTGTTAGAGACATGGGAAGAACACCAATGTCTCAGGGACCTCAGGGAAGGTGACAGCAGAAGTGGGATCAAGGTGAGGCTTTCTGGTCTCTCAAGAGGGTGAATTTAACGTTGTGGGGCACAGGCGTCTATTGAACACCGAAGGACTTTGCACCTGTTAAGAGCACTTGGCATTTACAGAAATTTAACTCTTGCTGTCTTAACACTTATCAAAATATTTTCTGTGTAGAAACAGTGTTGCAGACCCTTGGAGGGTGGATATTAACCTGGGGATGGTCTGATAAGAAGAATTGGCAGTGTTTTTTGAAGGGAAGAAGGAATTTCAGTCCCGGGTTCTGAAATCAGCTTAGTAGATTTCAGCTACATTTAAAAAAGTGAAGTGTAGGATAGGAAATAGTAAAGTTCATTTTTTTTGTGCTGATTGTGAGCATGGTATCTTGAAACTTGTCTTTCCTGTGTGTGTGTGTGTGTGTGTGTGTGTGTGCGCGTGCCAAGATGCAAAGTACAGTGTATTTTCTTCCGTGTCTCAATCAGAAGTATTGGAAGGTATTTGGTTATAATAAGTGACTCCTGAAATAGAATACCATATATTTGCAAATAACTCTCTAAAGGAAATTAGTTCATAAAAGGGACCCTAGGAAAATAAGCATCTGAACATGTGGTGATCACACATTTCTGATGTCCTTAGATTACCTGTGACTAAAATTCTGTCTTTATGGAACTTTGCCCCTTTTCATCTTTAAAAACATTTGCCTTTGGGAAGATATTTACTTGGAGAGAATTCTGTTATAGATCTTGCCTTCCATGTCCGGCTACTGAAACACCGTCTTTTGCTGCAAACCCCACTTCAGTCCTCACGCCCTCCACTCTCCTTGCCAGGGAAGGGAATTTGAAGTCCTGCTACTAGAAATGGGAAGGCTGGGGGGCATCTGAGCTCTGTCTCTCCGGTCCAAGGTTTACTCGCTAGCAAAACCAGGACTTGGACCACATCCCTTTAATGCCGTTTATGATCCCAGGATCCGGTGACTTCTTGAAATGCAGAGAATGGAAGGAAAATTACCTGTTATTAAAAATTAACTCTACTAAAACTTGCTCTTTATATGATAACTGTAAAAGAAGGTTATATTATGGAGGGACTAAAAAGTCATTTAGTTCTGTTTGGAAAAAATCACTTGTCAGGTTAAGTGAATTAGTTTGTGTTCTTTTGAAAAGAATTTTAGAGAAAAAAACCTTTCAGCTCTCTCAGGGATCCAATACCTATCTTTAGTTAACTCTCCAATCAGCAAAGTTTTCTTTACATTGAAATGCAGCCTAATCCCTCATATGTAGCTGTCAGCAATTTAATGCGTATTTAACATCCCCTTATACCATCACACACTGCCCTGGCCACCCAAGGGGGACCCAGAAATACAATATGCAGCCCCTACCCTCAAGAAGCCCACAATCTATTTGAGGACATTCGATTTTCTCCCCTTATAGCCTCCTTCCAAGGAGACAACAGCTGGTGATTATCCTGTATATAATTACCCTTCACAGATTTTCAGACCTCATCAGACAGAGAGAATAATAATCCACCGTGGTGAAGAATGAATATTTTCATTTTGAAACAATTTGAACCTCCGCATGATAGATCCAGCTCTCCCGAGGGTCGTCTCCCGCTTTGATTTTCCACCTCCTTTTACAGCAACGGGAGCCGATGCGCTCATGAGTCTCTCTTCTCTCGTTGCCGTTCCACAGGTGTAACACAGTTGTGTTTCTCTGCAGAGTGTCTCCTAGCAGGGAAAAAACAAATCCCATTTAAACTAGCAAGTGTCTTTCCAGATTGTATGACTATAAACTGCACTTGGGTTAACTGTTAACTTTATAAATAAATAACTCAAGGTAGGAGGGAGTGTTGGGTCTGTACACTGGTAAGTAGCAGTGGAAACTAATTGCTTCCTCTCTGATAAAGTTGAGAAATATCCAGATATTTCCTATGATTCTAGAGAGAATTCTCAAGGGAAATCCAGGAGCCAGGAGAAAAACTGCAGAAGCAAACTGATGTATGCATTTATTTATTAATTCATGTAATAAACAATAACTGAGTTCTCAAAGTTTACATTCTCGTGGGAGGATGGAAATAGATAAGAAAATAAGAAATCAGGTGTTAATTTCAGATACTGACAATGATATAAACCATGGGCAGAGAACGGAGAGGCAGGCGTGGGCAGTGCCGCCCTGGGCTGCTCGGGAAGGCCCTCCTGGAGCTCGGAGGATGTGAAAGACCGGGGCCGGCCGTTCTGAGCTCCCTAGCAAAAACCTCATAGGGTGACAGTGCACTGCACCCCCTCCCCATTAAATGAAAGGAAACGACACTTGGTTCAGGAATCTACTCTTTTTGTGATTCTGGGTATGTGTGTGTGTACTTGTGAAAGGCTTTCTGTAATCTGCTCATATTTAGCCTGTGCTCAGGAATCTGGGAGATGGCAGGTATTGACTCACAGTAAGTGAGACAAGTCATGGTGCTTTGCAGTATTCTGGAGGTGAGACCTCTCACAGGGCACCGGCGTTCAGGCTTGGGCTGTCTCAGGATGTACTGGCAGAGTGCTGAAATGCAAGACAATTTACAGTGTTACTCAGAACTAATGTAAGACTCGTCTTTAATACCTCTGACTCTTAGTTTCCCCTTTCCTGATAAAAAATCGATAGGTTTATTGAACTCCTCCCACCTACTATATGCTAGGCACTATACTAAGTACTTTCATGCATTACCTCATTTTTAAGTCTGTGAAATAGGTACAATTATTTTCCCATTGTAAGATGCAGAGACTGATGCTTAATGATTTCAGTGATTTGACAAAGAAGTTCAGATTCTAAGAGGCTGACCTTGATTCAGTAATTACTCAGTACAAATCTTATGCCTCATGAGGCATAAGATTATTTTCATTGGCAATTCTATACAGATTCACATATGTTTAAATGAGAGCCCCCAAAATCTTTCAAAAAATAATTTCTGTTTCAGCCAACCCAGAACTGAACACCTTATCATCTGAAATACAGCAAATTTTTACCTTCCAGGCACAGTATAGTCTAATGTGGAAGTCAAACCATTTAAACAATTAATGATAATTCAAAGAACTGCAGCAGGAGTGTGTTCCCGTGCCCTGGGAGCTCAGAAGAGAGGGGATTAATCCTGCCTGGGAAGAGATTTGCTTTTACTAGTTATCGTCTCTCTGAAATCTAATACTTTGGCATGAACAGCCTCTGGTGCGGGTGGGCAACTGTTAGAAACACAGAGTTTTACGTGCCCCAGAAATAGAACTACCCTTTTTTAGCATAACATAAGAGATGGCATTTTCAATTACATGGTAAGTATACTGTGAATGAAATTGCATAACAGAATATATTGTCCATACAACTTTTCTTTGGATATTGCATTTAAATATTTAAAACATGGTTTCCAGTTTCCAGTTTAAGCAAAAATGTCATTTGGATGATAATGCTTCATGGCCAGGGCATTTATAGGGCAGAAAATGTAAAGGAGTAAGCAGAAAACACAAAGAAAAACTATTTTAAAGGCAAAATAAAAATAGAAAGAGAAACAATTGACCCAATTGCTAAAACTGAGGCTTTGCATGTCTGGAAATGTTTCTGTAGAATTTGGAATCAACCAGCACCAACTTTGGCCGCAGGACAAGACAAGAGGAGAGAACAGACCCGAGTTTAGAAGGGACGCCAAATCAGATGAAGCGCTTCACTCCAGGTAGGCTTCTGTAATGCCTCACAGCCCTCCGATGCTAAGTGACAGAGCAGGCCCGTGGTGGGCATCGCTAAGTACTTTGGAAGTTGATTTCAATTATATATGTTCCTCAGAGGGGAAGATGGGGGTGAGGATGCACATGTGTGTCTCAAAGGTGGAAACCAAAAAGAGAAAAGAGACTTTCTGTCTAAAGAGAAAGAGCATGAATAGGTCGAGGATTAAAAGAGGGGAAGGGACTTTGAGAGATCGGTATTTCATCCCTGAGGTGATTGTTAAGCTACTCTTGTCTCTGTGGTTCTTGAAAATTGACTACAGAGTACTAAACTGATTACAGATTGCAATATAAAGGGGAGGGGCTGAAAACCAGGTCTTCAAACCTCGGGAACAGCCTCTGCCACTTAGCGTCAGCTTTTACCAGCTTTCCCTTCTCTACTTCAAAGGGGGGCAGCATGTTTCCACGTCCTCTTTATTCCTGTTCCGTTTAAGGAATGTTTCCACTCTGCTATTGTTTCTTTCAAATGTCTGCTTATATTTCACCTCACTTTTAACCCTTTTATGAAATTCTTCTCCCGTATATTCAAAATTTCCCCTCCTACTGCTGCAATATGCTTTCCCCTTTCTCCAAAAGAATACCTGTTTTCATTTTCATTGCTCAGTGATGAACCAGCTAGATTCTCAGCTCTTCTGAAAACAGCTCCATACCGTTATTTAAAAGGAAATGTTGTGTTTCTTGTGCAGCTGAGATGAGCTCTTCAAAAAAATGGATGAAAAAAATCACCCACTGATATATGCAGAGTGATGGAATTGATTTAACGATTTAGGGCAGTGCTTCTCAAATTTTTAAGTGCTGCAGATCGCCTGGGTATCTAGTCAAAATGCAGATTTTGTTTATCAGATCTGGGTGGACCTGTGGCTCTGCAGTTCTAACCAGCACCTTGGCTGTGACGCTGGTTTATGGATAGCTCTTTGTATAGCAAGGCTTTAGAATCATTCCCTTCAAAGTTGTACTTCAATTTGTGACCATTATTCTTTTAAAATTTAGAAGTAGTCATTATTTTTAAAATGCATTACAGTATGACCATGAAAAATAAGGCTAATTCTGGTCTTTTTGATGTCAGGAATACCTTAGCAATTTTCTGTTGTTAGAGCTATTTGAGGTTTCCTGGGAAGGGAATGTTGTTAATAAGGATATGCTCTTTTTGTAAGAGGAAGCTGGGAAGGAAATTTATTCTTGGATTTTGTGGACATCAATTCTCTTTCCTGGAGGATATTTGGTTAGAAGGAAACTAGTCTTCCTCAGAGGCAAAGGGAAGTGTTGATGGTGGAGGTACTTGGTATTAGTGGTGATATTGGTGGTGATGATGGCAATGGAGTTATGATAGTAATGGTGGTTGTGGTACTGATGGTGGTGATGGTGGTGTGATGGTGGTAGTGAAGATGATTGTGGTGATGGAGAGGTTTGTGGTGGTACTGGTGTGATGGTTGTGCTGATGTTGTACTGGTGGTGGTAGAGGACATGGTGATGGTGATGCTGGTGGTGACAGTGTTAGCATTTCTGGTGATTTGGTGGTGGTTAGAGGTATGATAGTAGTGTCAGTGTTGGGGAAAGTGACTGTGATAGCCATGATGGTGGCAGTGGTGGTGCTAGTTGTTGTGGTGTTGGTCAACATGTGGGTAGAGATAGTGGTGACTGTAGTTTTAGCAATTTTCACTAAATAACAGAGAAGCCCAAACTGGTTTTCAATCCTAGTTCAAGCCATTTAACATCTTTGTGTAGTTGGGCAAGTTACTTAATGTCTGTGAGTCTCATCAGTTTTCTCATTTGAAAAATGGCGATAGTGACATACTTAGCTATGGGTATGATGTGGAGATGAATGGAAATGAAGTACATGAAGCCCTTAGCAAAGTGTAAGGCACATAGCTGCTATTCGATAAGTGAGTTGAATATTTATTGGTAAAATTGACTTCACATTCATTCTTAACTTGTGTCAACGATTTTGAATTAGACCTTTTACATTCAGTTTATATATTTTCTTCCTGTGTCTCTTCTTTTCCTGGACCCATCCTTATTTGCTCAGAATGATGTCATAGATTTGACATTGAACTTTGGATGATAAATGAATAAAGACAGTTCAATCATTTCCAACATAAAAATTCCTCTCTATAATTTTAACTTTTTAGAAATTGATATTTCTAGAATGTAACAATGTATCTTTCTATCTAGAAACTTTGATGATCCCATAAACTGGGAGGTCAAAGCCAGTGTTCTAATAAATGGACGTGTATTATTTTCCAAAATTTTTTGTTATATTTTAGCCTAGGATCCTCCCTCAGTACCATCTTCTTCTTGTCCACCAAGTGAGTGCCCAGAAAACTTGAGCAAGTTTAATATTGGCTGTAGACATACAAAATTCCCTCCTTGAAAACTTTAAATGACTTTGTAAAAAAAAAATCCAAACTTCCTGGCCAGGTATTTAAGATCTTCCTAACTTGTATCCTAACTACCTTTGTAGCTAATTATTGTCCAGTTTTCACCTTAAACTGACATGTTTTGGCCAAGTTAAGCTATTCACCCATTGGTCGTAATAGCTTTAATTTATTAGGTACCCACATGTGCCAGATACCATGTTTATAGCCTTTTACGTGCACTGCCCTTGTTTCAACCCTGCAAGGAATAGTTCATTATTCTTAATTTATAGATAATTAAAGATTAGAGTAATTTTATCACTGTCACAAAATGAATAAATATTCCAATTCTTATATTTATATTCAAAGTAAGGGGACTAAATGGTAATGGCAAAAATATAATAAAGATACAAAACAAAACAAAACAAGAAACAAAGACCTGTTCCTAATCACGGGTAGCTTTCCTACAGCTTTTCTGCTCACCTGCTTCTCTGCTGTTGCTCTGGTTGAGTTTCTATTCTGGAAAATACTCCTTTTTTTAAAAAAATGTTATTTCTTATAAAATCCTGAAAACCTTTCAAGGCTTCACTCAAAGAGCTCTGACTGGGTAGTGCCTGAATTTGAATCCCAGTCATGTGACTTCAGGCAATTTACTTTCTTCCTCTGTACTTAGGTTCCTCCGCTGAACAGTGGGAGTGATAACAAGTGTATTTGTATCCTAAGGTCCATGTGAGGATTAAACATACGCATGCCTTAATACTGTTTCATACACGCATGTGCACACACACTGTGTCTGTGGCTGTGAAGAAGTTAGATCAGTTCTTGCACAAAACACTGTATCAGTGATTGTTGTAAAAGCAGAAGTTATTGTAGAGATCATCTGGGAAAATCCTCCTAATTGGAAAAATGATGAATCTGAAACCCATAGAGGGTTTGTAACTCTGTCTTGTGCCACATAGTTGCTGGTGCAGCCAACTCTAAAATTCAGGATGTTTTCTCTCTCTTTTTATTTTTTACCAGAATGTTTCCATTTTCACATCAGAATACCCTCTCCTATAAAACCTTTCTTGTCTTGCTCTGAACTTCATTGTACTTTGTTCCTCTCTCATGAGGAACATTGCATTGTAACTATTTGGGGAACTATTTTCCCTCCAACTCAACGGTGACATCTTTTGGTGCGGGAGGCCTCACCACTCATCTTTGTTTCCCACACAGCATTGATGCTGGCTGTGTGCACTCACTGGCATTTCATGAATTCATCGACGTCTCCTGCTAGAAATTGAAATCCAGGTGCTCCCCCATCAATTTTTAGTCTAATCGGCAGCTTTTAGGGCTGGGTACAATTATACTGTGGATGAAACTGAGGTTCAAGGTGCAGAGGAGAGACGAGACTGGAAGGTTAATTGCATAAGTGTTCCAAAATCACCAAAGCAAAATTGAACACCGGGTCATTTGCATTTTAGGCAGCAATATTTTTATTGCCTTTTAAAAATACAGATAAATGAGAACTGTTGCTCTATTATTTGCTCTTAATTTCTGTGGCATGTTGGTTTTTCTCATATTTTTCATTCTGTGTGTTTTCTTCATTTAATTGAATTTTGCAGGAAGTTGACTTATATTTTTTCTCTGTTTTCAAAAATGATGTTCATTGTAGAATATTTAGAAAGTAAAAAGGAAGAAATAAATCACCTGTAACTTCACCAGAGATAAGTAACATTAATATTCTGTTTTTTCTCCCCAGTTTTGCCACATTAGAAATATTAATTGTATCTTATTTCTCTTTTTATTTTATTTTTAATATATTTTATTGATTATGCTATTACAGTTGTCCCATTTTTTTCTCCCTTTTATTCCCCTCTGCCCTGTATCTGCCTCCCACCATCATCTCCCCTCCCACCCTTAGTTCATGTCTATGGGTTGGACATATAAGTTCTTTGGTGTCTCCATTTCCCATACTATTCTTAACCTCACCCTGTCTATTTTTACTTACTATTTATGCATCTTATTGCTTGTACCTTCCCCCATTCTCTCTTCTCCCCCTCCCTGCAGATAACCCTCCATGTGATCTCTATTTTTGTGAATCTGTTCCAGTTCTAGTTGTTTGCTGAGTTTGTTTTTTTTAAGGTTCAGTTGTTGATAGTTGTGAGTTCATTGTCATTTTACTGTTCATATTTATGATCTTCTTTTTCTTGGATAAGTCCCTTTAACATTTCATAAAATAAGGGCTTGGTGATGATGAACTCTTTTAATTTGACCTTATCTGGGAAGCACTTTACCTGTCCTTCCATTCTAAATGATAGCTTTGCTGGATAGAGTAATCTTGGATGTAGGTCCTTGCCTTTCATGACTTGGAATACTTCTTTCCAGCCCCTTCTTGCTTGCAAGATTTCTTTTGAGAAATCAGCTGATAGCCTTATGGGGACTCCTTTGTAGGTAACTGCCTCCTTTTCTCTGGCTGCTTTTGAGATTCTCTCCTTATCTTTAATCTTGGCTAATGTAATTATGATGTGCCTTGGTGTGTGCTTCCTTGGGTCCAACTTCTTTGGGGCTCTCTGAGCTTCCTGGACTTCCTGGAAGTCTATTTCCTTTGCCAGATTAAGGAAGTTCTTCATTATGTTTTCAAATAAGTTTTCTATTTCTTGCTCCTCCTCTTCTCTTTCTGACACCCCTATGATTCGGATGTTGGAGCGTTTAAAGTTGTCCCAGAAGTTTCTGAGCCTCTCCTCATTTGTTTGAATTCTTATTTCTTCATTCTGTTCTGGTTGAATGTTTATTTCTTCCTTTTGCTCCAAACCATTGATCTGAATCCCGGTTTCCTTCTCTTCACTGTTGGTTCCCTATACATTTTCCTTTATTTCACTTTTCATAGCCTTCAGTTTTTTCTCTATTTTGTGACCATACTCAATCATTTCTGTGAGCATCCTGATTACCAGTGTTTTGAACTGTGCATCTGCTAGGTGGGCTATCTCTTTATTACTTAGTTGTATTTTTTCTGGTGCTTTGATCTGTTCTTTCATTTGGGCCATATTTTTTTGTCTTGGCACACCTGTTACACATAAGGGGCTGAGTCTTAGGTATTCATCAGGGCGGGGCAACCCACATTGCTGTATTGTGGCACTGTATGTAGGGGAGGGGCCCAAGAGGGAACAGTACCGCTTGTTTAGCTCTCTGCCGGCTTTCAGTCACTTCCTCCGCTACCCACAAGCAAATTGGGCCCTTCTGGTACTGATTCCCCAGTGGGTGGGTTTGTGTATGTTCTAGGATCCTGTGGGTCTCTCGAATAAACTTTCTTGTGAGGCTGGGAGTTTCTCTTGCCACTTCAATCCACAGGTTTTTTCAGTCAGAGGTTTTGAGGCTTTATTTTCCCACACTGGATCCCTGGGTTGTGGGTCTGTCTCACTCTCCAGTTGTTCCTCCCAGTTTATCCGCATGCAAATGTGGGACTGCCTGCTCCACCAGCCCCCACTTTGCCTGATTCTCCAGCTGCTGCCTTTCTGCGAGTCCTCTCCATCCTGACTGTCCATCTCTGCCCCTCCTACTGGTCTGTATGAATGTTTCTTGTTTAACTCTTTGGTGTTGGACTTCCATACAGTTTATTTTTCTGGTTGTTCTTTTTTTTTTTTTAATTTGTTGTTGTTCTTCTTTTGGTTGTGCGAGGAGGCAAAGTATGTCTACCTATGCCTCCATCTTGGCTAGAAGTCCTTATTTTTCTTATTTCAAATTACATTTAAATTAAGATTGTAATTTTCTTTGCAACTTACCTCTTTCAGTTATCATCTAGGATCTGGAGGAGGTAAGTAGCACACACACTTTGGGGGGCATATGATAAGAAGTTCAAAGTAAAGATTGCATGATTTTCATGCATCAGGAAAACTCTTCACAGGTTTTACCCAGTCTGGAATCTGTTTTCCTCCAGCACAACTATGGCAGCATAAATAACGTCCACCACTGTTATGGTGGTGCCTATGTAGAAACATTGCTTTTTAGTACAGCTAATGAGAGTCCATTATCCAGTGTCAGAGGTACAAACATTTAGAACAAAGCACAATGAAATTTTTAGCACTTACATGAACCTTCCATAGGCATTAATATAAATCAAAACCAGGTAAATAAAAGGGATAAAGTCTGCATACAGCATTTTAAGTCTATACTTTGAATGGTTGTAGAGAGGAGATTGATGCTTCTTATACATGTTGTGTAACTTCCTTTTGTAAGTGCACAACAATGATCAATCCCTTCCAGCAGGTGTCCTGATGAAGAAAAGTGGGAAATTCATGATGAATTAGGTAGGAGGAGACTCTGTCAGACAAGAATATTGATGCTGGGTGGGTTTGAGGGTTTTGCTTATTGCCTAGTGAGTAGGCCTGCAGGTTATACTAGTAGGAATTAGGTATGACTGCAGAAACCCCAAATAACCATGGATTCACAATATTAACAATTATTTCTCTCATCAAAAAATATATTGAAATTGGCATCTGATGAATAATATGGCTAATAGGATCTGTTCCTATGAGTCCCTAAAGACCTGGACTCCTCCCAACCTGTTGCTTTTCTGTTCCTAGAGTGAGACTCACGTCCTTATGACCTAAGACAGAGTTCCAGTGACTGCAACCACATTTCATCAAGTGGCAGGATGCAGGAAGCAAAGGATAGAGTATTGAAGGGTGTGTGCCAGCTTTCTTTCAAGGGAAGTTCACACAAGCTGCTAAGTGACTCTTGTACTTACAGCGCATTGGCACAATGATCATGGGCAAATAATACAGGGAAATCAATTTTTATTCCAGACCAACTTGTGATAAAATTATATCAATGAAAGGAAGTGAGGATGGATAAAGTGGACAGTTTTGATCTTTTCTAGAAAAGTTATTACAAGAACCACAGTGAAATTATTTATAGCTTACTCTATCTATAATTGTGTTTCAGGCAACTCTTTGATAAAATAAATAGTTCACTGGAGACTCTCCAGTGTGGGGGTCAGCAAACAGCAACTTGGGAGACTTCTAGCATGCTGTCCATTTTTGTAAGTGAAGCTATGTGGGAATACAGCCATGTTCATTCACCTGTGTATCATGGCTGGCCATGTTTGCACTGCAAAAGCTGAGTTGAACAATTGCAACATAACATGGACCTGAAATACTTACTATTTTGCTTTTCCTAAAAATTTGCCAATTCTTGCTCTGGACTCTAGAGTATGGTTTCACAAATTTTGAATGAATGCCCTTTTTTTTTGTAATTAAGTCCCTAGTTAAAAGAAACCTTTTATATTTTTAGTACAATTAGGTGGATCCATAAATCAGATATATATGACTCTTGTTTATATTATTATTTAGATGAGAGAGAAGGAGAAGAGATGGGAGTGGGAGTTAGGAAATACTGATACATTTTAGTTTCTTTAAAAAATCAGAAGTAGCCCTGGCTGGTGTAGGTCAGCGAAGTTAGTGTGGGCCTGTGAACCAAAGGGTCACAGTTCGATTCCCAGTCAGGGCACATGCCTGGGTTGTGGGCCGGGTCCCCAGCAAGGGGTGTGTGTGAGGCAACCATACATTGATTTTCTTTTCCTCTCTTCCTCCTTCCCTTCCCCTCTCTCTAAAAATAAGTAAATAAATTTTTTTAAAAATTCAAAAAACTATAAAAAATCAGAAGTAAATTGTGACAAAATAGTCATACCTGTCAAATCTAGTTGATGAGTATATGGAAGGCTTTGAAATTATTTTATATTTCTTATGTTTAAAATATTCTATAATTAAATAACTTGAAAAGTTTAAAAAGGAAAAAAAATTGCAACCCTCCCTTTAAAAAAAAAAAGAACTCGTAGTGGAGTTTTGATGCCATTTGAATATGGATGTCCGGGGAAAGCCCCTCACACAGTGGTGCCCGCAGCAGATGACCCTACTGGAGTGGGATGTTTTTGTGACTGAAACTCCAGAATCATATCAGCAGTTCTAGAGTTTCTGCACATATGTGAAATGTGTCTGCCTCTGCTTGGGTACTTCAAAAAGTAGCAACTGCATCCAAAACCAGAGAGGAAGGTCATGGTCTCCCGGAAAAGGAACATCCTGTGTTGAGACAGTTTGGAGGAGAGAATGCCTGAAGTAATAAGGGCTCTGCATTTTTTTTGTTGGCATAAAATGCAGATCATTTACTCATAGTAGGATAAATTATTTAGGAAGACCAAACACCATGTTATACACTGTTTGAATATTTATGTTTTTGTTGTTTTTTTAAAAAAGGTAAAAAGTTTAAAAACTTTCAATCTATAAGCATGTAGATATGTAAATGTATGTAGATAAGCATGTAGATCTCTAAATAATTTAAGATTTACCCCTTTAGAGGCAATAGATCAAGTCTCATTGTCCTTTGGGGGATCCTTCCCATATTAAAGATGTTGCCACTTATTTAAATAGGGAGGGAAATTTGAAATCTTCTACTGCTGTAAAAATTATATCTAGCCAGCCTTTAACACGTATACATACGCATGCAGAAACCTGCTTATCTGCCAAAACTGGATAGCTTTACCAAATGCAAGTTTAATTAACTAGAAAGGAGAGCTAAATTTTAGTAAATAATTAGGGTGATTATTAAGCATTTTGGTGCACTTAAAGTGTGTTGTGTAAATGCCATCATAGCATGAGTATCATCCTAGTTTGATTCCCTGACCATTTCAAGTCATTCTCTTTTGAGAATAAAACTAAAGCAATGGATATTTTTTTCATGGAGGAGGAATATACAAAACAAAAACCAACCTTTAGATGGGTAGCATGATAATACAAACTCCTATTATGTACAAGATAGGGTGTTATCCATGATATAAACATGGATAAATCATTGTCTTTATTCTCAAAGAATTCAAAGCCGCTGTGTGGTGGAGAGGGAAGTCAAAAACTTAGTATTACAGCCCTGGCTGGTGTGGCTCAGTGGATTGAGTGCTGGCCTGGGAATCAAAGGGTAGCCGGTTTGATTCCCAGTCTAAGGCACATGCCTGAATTGTGGGCCAGGTCCCCAGTAGGGGGTGCTCAAGAGGCAACCACACACTGCTGTTTCTCTCCCTGTCTTCTCTCACCCTTCCCCTCTCTAAAAAGAAATAAATAAAATCTTGTAAAAAATTAAGTATCACACAAAATATAAGTGTTTCCATAGAAGTGCGTATGAATGCTTTAAGAGCACAAAGAAGAGAGAACAGTTTGTTTTGACAGGGAAGCATGAAGCAGGTGCCATGGATGTACCTATCAGGTAACATGAGCAGGCAGAGAAGGGAAATAAAGAGGGCGCCTCCCACAGAGGGAAGAGCACCAGGCAAGCATAAAGGCCCCACGTGCATACCTTGTTTGAAGAAATGTGAATTGCTTCATGCTGCTGGAATCTAAGATTGTGGGAAATAAATGACAGGAAATGTAGCTGTAAAGGTGATTAAGCTCTAAAGCAGAGCTTACATATGGTCATATATGGATTTTAGGAAATAAATCATCTTAATTAAAAGGGAAAGGGAGGGGAGGTGCAGACCAGTAGCAAGGATGGCCAGTGTCCTTGTGAAAGATGGGGTAATGGTAGCTAATTTAGGTCATTAGCAGAGACAATAAGGAGGAGATAAATAAAAGGATCTTGCAGGGGTAAGCCCATTTGGGGCTGAGAGAATGTAGGTAAAAATGGGCAGTAAAGGGGATGACATAAACCGAAGTAGAGAACAAGTGAGTTGGAAGCAGGGCGGGGGAAAAGTAGTTATTTTTCATTTTTAATGTCTTTGGGTTACTGATGCCTGTTTGAGATGGAGAGCATTCGGATCTAGACTCCAGGGCAGAAGGGAGACCTAGAGATGGACATTGGGGATTCATGTGTAAGTAAGTGATGATGGAGGTTGTGGGGTTAGAGAAATTACTGTGTACTAAGATGTAAAACAGGATAAAATGAGGATGCAAGTGACCCCTTCTGATTGTTGTGTCACTGTAAATGGATGTGTTCCTTGGGAAGACGAGGAGGCTGCTCTGCAGTTCCTGTCCCCACTCCTTGAGAAACTGGGCTTGATCATCTACATCCCCTCTCTCACTAATTATTATTTTTCATTCTCCCAATTGACAAAAAATTTAAAGTATGCACGGTATCCCACATAGTATTATTTTGGGCCTTACCCCCTCCTCCTCTCCTTCTTTCTGGAAATACTCATCCCTCTGAGCAATACCCCCTGATGTGTTGTTGCAGTCTGGAGTGACTCGTTCAGGTGAAGAACCCTGCAAAGAGGATGAAACAGAAACATCATAGCCAGGTTGTAGTAAAACTTTTGAAAGAGATTTTAGCAAGCATATTTATGACTTTTTCACAATCTGCTATTTCTTTTATTATTAATTTAATGTATGTAGGATTATCATGATTTGCATTTAAGAACCACATTACCCTTCATAATGGCACATTTTCTTCAACAATATAATTTAATAGAAAAGTATAGATACTTCAGTGAATATTGGAGATTAAAATGAGTTTCTGCATTTCTGTTGATTTGATCATTTTCCTGTTAACATAAGAACATTAATTGTTCATAGAAATAGCCCAAACAGTTTATCGTCTATGTTGCTTACATGCTGTGTGTGAAATACTGAAAATGTGGAAGAAATTAAAGATACTTTTTAAAATTTATTATTATTTAACTTTGACTCATTTCTCTTAGATCAGCTTTCAAATAATTATATTGATGCTCATGGACCAAATTCAGCTACAAATTCCATTTATAAATTTTAAATTACTGGGAACATTCATTTATCATTCACTTTAAGATGACCCAGCATTTAACAGCAACTTAAGTCAATTTTGTCCTGGGGAAGTGAAACCCAGACTGTCTGGCGCGCTCCCTCAGGCTCCACACCAGACTTCCAGAGTGAGGAGATAATACAGTCAAACAGCAGATGTCGCTGAAATTCCTGCACAAAACTGAGGACTTGGAACAATATTATCTTGCAAATTCAGCACTGGAACAGTTGAAGTGGAGAGGAAAACCACGTGTTCAGTGGTGCAGGTAGAACATTTTCTGATGGCTTCACTGGGAAACAGTGATGGATAGGTGCAGCGTATTGATTTTCTCCAGGATGCTGGGGACTGTTGGTTGGAGCAGTGACTGCAGTGACCTGAGACTGTGTTTCGAATGTGGAAGAAGGTGGCAATTTTGAACTACACAAAGAATTTCTCCTGCATACCCAGCTTTGAGTCAGAGAGAAAGGATTGAAGTTTCTGTAATCCGTAATCTTAGAATAAGAGACAGGAAGAGAGACAGACAGACAGACAGACAGACATAGACAGACTATAATATTACCAGCCTGGAAGCCAGGAAAAGACATAGTAAAAACATATTCTTTATTTCTCTCCCTTGAAATGATCAAGTCTAAAGAATTTGCTGGTGGTACTTAATAATACTTTAGTATTCTCAGGGTTCTTTCCTGTTAGGGACACTATAGCGAGGCGGCTGGGACTGAGCCCTCTGGGGTTAGCCTACCTGCATTTGCCTCCTCACTCTGTGTGATCATCGCCAACACATTCACATTCTTTAAGCCTCGGTTTTCTTATCTGTAAAATAGGGATGATAATAGCGCTGCCCTCACAGCCGTTTTTAATGAAAATCAAATGAGAGAATCATGTAATGAATTTGGCATATACCAGACCCTCAAGGCATACTTTATAATGATCACTTCTTTAGACTGACTAGAGTTTTTGCTTTTTAGGGTTCTTTCCACACCGAACAGAATGTTTTGTTAAGCTGTCACAACAGTGATAACTCCTAGGTCTTTTTTTATTCTTCCTTCTCAAAGTGGTTAAATTATTTCACAGCTTTTCAGCTGTGATCCGGTTCCACCGTTCATATTCAGGCAAAACTGCTCCCTCAAATAATGGGAGTTGGGTACAGAAACTACAAAATCAAGACAAAGGATGTTAAATTGCTAATTCCAATGTGCCTTACTTTGAACTTGACACTATGACATTTTGCTTGCTCTGATGGTGCCCAATCCCTACTCAGAATAACCCTGTATTTCCTCACATGCCATAGAACCTGAGCCTGACTGGCAGTTGGCCAGTCAATCTAGGCTGATGTCACTGTATTCATCTCTTAACTTGATCCCCCAATGAATGCAAGCAGACAACGCCCACATTTTACTTAATAAATGTACATTTAAAAAAAGCCATCGGTCAGGTAGAACAACTAACACCTGAACCCTATCTCTGCCTTCTCCCCCGAGAGCCCCCAAGACATGCACATGCCCAAAGAAGCACAAAGAAGGCAAAGTGTTATTTCCTTCTTGGCTCGGTTTTGTTCTGGAAGACAATATAAAGCCGTAGTAGGTAGGCTGGGCTTTCGGAAAAAGCTTCCCTCTTTCCATAGTAGGCTACTTCCCCACAGGATGGACGTCCATCAGAGTCTAGTATCTTACCTCTGATGGCAACACCTGTGCTCGTTTCCAGGCAGGAGAAGAGAGGGAGAAGGGAGAAAGAGAAAGCTAGCAGTTTCGTTCTTTGTTTTGAAGGAAAACAAGTCCTGGGGCTTCTCTGTGTCTTGTGGATAGAAGAGAAGAAAGGTGGAAAGAAAGAGTAAAGTGTGTGTGGCCTTCCTCTGTCAGCTCGGTGCCATGGGGATTGTCTAAATGGAGCCAGGACTCTGGGGTGTCTCTGTTAACCAGCGGTTGCTGCCCCCCAAATTCAGTGTAGTGCATGGGCTTCCTTGCTGGTAGTTTTCACCTGGTTCTCATTCATTCTTGAGGCATAGGAAGGAGGAGAGGAGTTTAGGGGAAGTTGCCATATCTTTCCCCACAAGGCAAAACTGTTGTCTTTGTATGAGTTCTCTTGTTAATTCCATGCAAAGATCAGCTCTGTGATCAGCTGAGGGCGAGGTTGCGTCTCTCCAGGGAAGAGGACAGCAGCCGTCGGTAAGTCTTACCTGCATCACTACGGTGATTTTCTCGAGCAGTTTTCATACTTTATTTTGTATACCCAGGATTAATGAGAGTTCTGCTTCTCTGTACTCTCTTGTGCAACAAATTACCCCAAATTTAGCACCATGAAACAACAAACCTTTGTTATCCCACACAGTTTCCGAGAGATAGGAATCTCAGAAAGGCTAGCCCGTGTGGTTCTGGTTCAGAGTTTCTCACAGGGTTGCTCTCAAGGTATCAGGTGGCACTCTAGTCACCTGAAGGCTTGGCTAGGTTTGGAGAATCTGCTTCCACGATGGCTCACTCACATAGTTGTTGGCTGACTGCCCCAATCTCTCCCTACATGGACCTTTCTGTAGAGTTCCTTGAGTGTCCTTAAGACATGGCAACTGCTCCCTTAGAGTGTATGATCCATAAGGAAGCCAATTGTGTTTTATGTCCTGATCTTGTACATCACACACCATCATTTCTGCCACTCACTATTCGTCAGAAGTGAGTCACGAAATCCAGCCCATGTTCAAGAGGAGGGAAATGAAACTCTGCCACTTGGAGGAGGGGCCATCAAAGAATTTGTGGACATATTCTAAAACCCCTCCACCCTCATATCTTCTATAATCCCTCCAGAAGTTTCTGCAATCAGTCAAAATAAATGTTAAGTTATCACTAAGGTCACATCAAGTCCAGAGTTTGCCATCTCTTCTGTTTCCTGTCTTGAATAATTTTTGTGACTCAGTCACACTCACCACAAAGTGTTGAACATTGTGCTCTGGCTACTATAGGCCAAATAATGCAATAAATTTCTTTAATGATCAAGAAAACACCTATTTCCACAGAGAAGGGCAAATTAATTTTCTTACTCTTTTCTGCAAAGGAGAAGATATTTGCTCACAACTGGATCACTCTTTCTGACAACGGAACGATAATTTTCAGTTTGGCTGTTTAACACTTCTTATTTTATTTGGCCCTACCTGTAAAAGCCTTCTTCAAGTGAATGAGTGTGTGTGTGCGTGCACATGCATGTGTGTTTAGCCACAGTCAGTTTGCACAGAACCACTAATATGCTTTCCTTGCCAAAGAGGGATTAGTCTCAGCACAATGGTGGCTACTGTTATGTTAATGGTTCCCCAAGAGTCCTGGCTCCAGCTGGCCCCTCCCTTGTGTGCTCCTCTCCATACAGGTTCTGGACTGTCTTTGGGGCTTTGTCCATTAAACATCAGCATATGTGGTGCAAACAGTGGCTTGATTAGCATTGGTGCATTGGGCTATGACATTTTAAAAATCTAGCCACTGGGTGAGAACATCTGAATTGGACATAAGAAAAGGCCATCTGAGGAAGAATCAAAGAGCCTCTACTGAAAGCCCAAGCCAACTGTTACACACGTGACTGAGGCCATCCAGGACCACCTAGATCCTGGCCCACCTGCCGCCAACCACGAACACATGAATGAGTCCAGCTGTCACTGCGTGGAATAGGAACATGCTGTTTGTCCCAGAGAGCCCTGTCTAAGCTGCCAAACCACAGAGTCATGAGCAAATCAAAGTGTTTTGGGGGTTATTGGTTGGGCAGCAATAGTTAACTAATATGACCAGTTTCTTACATGCATATATTCTTTTCTAAGTTCCAGAATGTCAACACGACATAGAACTATGGCATTGGAATAATACCCATGTGACTTAACTATACATATTTGCCAGGATCCAAGAAGACCCCTTAATCTAAAAGTAGCAACTTACACTTAAAATGCTGATTCTCTTATACAATAATAATTCCCAAGCAAAGCAATTTCTCTAAATCATTTCTTATTAATGTCTGGGTTCAGACTGAAGTTGGTAGCTAAAAAGCATCATTTGAGAAAACAAAGTAGATAGGATAAATATAGAGGATATATATTTCATACAGCTTCTGAGATATCTCTATATCTATCTATCTATCTATCTATTGACTGATTCTTGGTTTCAGCTTTTTCAGACTATCCCTCAATCTTCTAGATGTTAATGGGCATTTAAACAAAATCTCACACTAAGAGGTAAATTGTGCAACAGTTGTCCCTTCTCTACTATCTTTGGAACACTAAAAGAGCTTGTCAAGTGTTTGCTGCCACAAGCTGTGCTTCCAGATGCTCCCCTCAGGAGACTGGGGCCTTGGGGCCAGATCAGAAGCAAAGTACCTTTGCCCAGGTCTCATGCTGTACATAACCCTACACCTCATCTCCTGAACTCCATCTTCTCATTTCCTGAACTCATCTCAGCCCTTTGGGGCTGTAAATGAACTTCACTACTTTAGCACATATTAGGTGCTCAATACATATTTATTGAATAAATGAAAAAACATTTTGATTAGAATACCATGTTCTTTATCTACTACATCTTTTTTTCCTAATTGGAGCACAACCTGACTTGCTATGCAGAGATATGGAAGTTCTCGGTACTGATTTAAAAAAACCCTCAACAAGTAGGGAAGACCAATGCTCATGTCTCTATTTAGGATTGAGACTCCTTGCTCCTAGAAATGAATTCCAGCCATTGATATCCACTGAGGCTTTAGTAAGAGCTTGCTGACTCCTTGTGAGATCCAGTCCACAATAACAACAGCTTTCCCCTTGGTCTGAGGCTTAAACGGTAAGTTTTATGTTCCTCTAAACAAATCTTAGGCCTGGTGGTGGCCAGGTGCCTGTCCCTCCAAGTCGGTCTCTTTCAGCAGGTTTTTAAATAGTTTTATGCCTTAAAATCCCAGACATTTCTGGATCCCCAATCCCATTCATATTAGAAAAGTATACTTTCATTTTGAGGTTTAAAAGGAAGAAACCACTTCTGATGCAGGAACCTGTCCACATTGTAACTTGTTCTCCACATGCCCCTTGCTAGACACGCACTTGCTGGCTTCCAGAAACAATTCCAGATGCATAATGCTCAGGCTCAATGCCAAACATAGTGTTTCACTCAAACAGACCTAGTCCACATTTGACTCCCGAAAGAAACCCATTCACAAAGGAGACAAAGTAGGCAATGCAGTATTTTATATTAACTGGGGTTTTGTCTCAAAATCCAAAAATTCTAGGCCGGGGTATGTGAAAGAGTCATTTTTCCTAACCCTGTTGGCCCAAATAGCTTTGAGCTAGAGCAGGATGGGAGTCCTATGCTGGTTGTTTCCTCCATCTGCCTCAAATTTGCCACTCCAATGTACTGACATGCTACTCTCACTGCCCCCCCCCCAATAAAAAAGACAAATCAGGTACAGTAAAATTTTAGAGTTTACTCTAATGCCTACTGACTTGGACTTTGCTAGATTCAAACAGGCCTTCTTAGAGTCCACATGGAAGTGTCTGGCTGGAGCTACACAACCGTGAATCATCTGTGGCGAATGGCATTTGTATATTAATGCCTCCTGTCCACCTAATGGATGCCTTTAGGCGACACTAAGAATATGAGAAAGACTTATATAATTAAAAAGAGCCATTTTAAGAACAAGTAGCAAACTCAGGTATTCTATCAAGCTTATATCATAAATACTTGTTAATGATTAAAGGTAAAGTTTTGCAGTTGGGAGATTTTCAATTCTATTTTTTGGCCTGGCCTTCATAGATGAATAATATAGACCTATAGTATTTGGGGCCAAGTCACACATGACTGGGAATGTCTTTATGAGAAACAATGCAGGGTTTCTTTTAAGAGTGAAGTAATTAAGTTTGTTTTCAATATCCAGTTAATTCTGTGACTCTCAATGTTACCATTGGGAAGGTTTAGCTTCACCAATATCACAATTGCTAATGCTATCTTTCACTAAAGGTTGCTTATTGTATGCTAAAAAGAAAAGTAATAGTGCCACTGTGAGCTCTCTTTCTCACACACACACACACACACATACACACACACTACCATGGGACATAAAGCATAAATTCACATCAAATACATATTTTATTACCCAGATTAATTTTATTTAAACCTTTTTTTAGAAGCAATAGTCATACATCTAAAAGCCCCAATGTTATTGTAATAACAGGGAGCTTTTATTCAAATGTATAATATGTATAATAAAATTTTGGATGTGGGAGGATCTAAGATAAAGATCAAGTTATTTGTTGAATAAGTAATTAAATAAATAGTTATTTACTTAATAATTTAAGTAATAATTACTTATTTAATTACTGGAATAATAATTATTTAAAATGTGCTTTAGGTTGACTTGACCAAATTATACCCTATTAAGTATAAAAAAAATTAATCACAAATAAACCAGATTTCTAACTGAGATAGTCTACTAAAATACTTTATAAACCCCAGAAAAATGATCTATTTGTTTCTGCATCTTGCTGAGAGATGAGGGGACATTAATATCTCTACACATGCTTTCTTTTTTATACTTTTCTGTTTTATGTCAAGGTGAACATAAGACTTTGTGCAACAAAATGATCCTGGCGTTCGCATAGCTATTTTCAGTTGATTACAGTGTTTAGGTGTATCAAAATGTATTTGTCTGGAATGGCTGAATACGTCTGTATTACATTCAGTGTAGCCTGTATTATTGAATTTTCTTGTCTACTGGTAGTTCTTCTCTCTACATTAAGCCTACTAGGAAGAAAGTCTCTTCTTTGTTAAAGGTGCATTAAACTTTTGGGGATCGAAAGCTTTTTCTTTAATATGCACAAACACTTCAGTAGCCTGAAGAAGATAATGTGCTTCTAAAAAATGATCCCTTTACTCCCTTTTTACTAAAATATAACCCATAGTAAGATGATGCATAATGCCAGATAATGGACCATCGTGAGTAGCCCATGCCAATGAACACTTATGCTGGCCCCACAAATAATGTTTTTCCCCCAGAATAATGTTTTAAATGTGGGAAAATCTTTTAGTCATGTTGTTTTGTTGCCTCTTCTTTAGGAAAGGAAATAAAAGAAGAGAAACATTGTTGTGTATGTTTTTTTTTTTGAAGGGCTTCAGGGGGCACAGAACTTTAATGTTTAACTAAAAAGAATATATTCTTTAAAATATAATAAGAACATATTTATTAAAAAGGAGAAAGTGGGCCTATGAACTTGTGGTATAAAAATAGAGTGGAACGCTAGAAAAAAAACAAAGGCAAATTCAACTGAAATAGATGCTAACCAGTTCACAACACTACGAAAATGCTCCAAGATTTTTTTGTGTGATATTATAAAGATAGTGCCTAGTGTGTCCTCATAGGCTAATACAGCCATGAGGTCACCCTGTGGGGCTCCTGCCTCCATCAGCAAACTGTAGTAACACCCATCCTATTTGACACTGACATTGATAGCATGATGCTGATAATAATGTCACAAGATCAGGTTTATATTGGCATTTCGCAGACCTCAAGATGCCACGTGACCTTTTGGACCTTCTACACTTGAGGTATAACTTTATCTCTGGAAGCAGTAAAGGGGGACTGCACGGTGGATTCAAGTGCAGCCCTACAGAGTTTCCACAAGGTTGTGAGGTCCCAGACTTTTGCCATCAGGCCTTAGAGATTGTTTGAAAGCATTGAGCCACACAAGTCCTTGTGCCTGAAACAGATTCCTCCTCGCTGGGCTTTGTAGGTTACCTCAGAGACCAGTGCCTTTTTATTCTAGAGAACTCATTATGTTTAGGACAGAGACCCTCCTCTCAGTTTCTTAGTATTTGGAACCATGGTCTAGATAACATTTTGAGATCTTTACAGCAGTGTTTTCCAAACTGAAGAACACAAGCTATAAATTAATTATAATATCAATTTAGTAGGTCTAGATAGAGTAGCAATTACAATAAAAACATACTATATGCCCTGGCTGGCGTAGCTCAGTGGATTGAGCATGGGTTGTGAACCAAAGTGTCGCAGGTTCAATTCCCAGTCAGGACACATGCCTGGGTTGCAGGCCATGACTCCCAGCAACCACACATTGATGTTTCTCTCTCTCTCTCTCTCTTTCTCCCTCCCTTCTCTCTCTAAAAATAAATAAATAAATAAATAAATAAATAAATAAATAAATAAATAAAAACCCATACTATATAGCAGCTTAAAAGTGACCCAACTGTGACAGAATAGAGAATATTAGCTTTCATTGTATAGTGAGGCTCTTTGATTCAATTAATATGTATGCAAGCATATAAGTATGCTTACTAGATCATGATGAAAATGTATTTTTTATTTACTGAGTTGTGGTGAAAAAAGTCTTGAAAAACAAATGGTTTATGACACTGTGGTTTGATAAATGTTATGCTTTAGAAGGATTTGATGATTGAATTCAAGAAAATTGTCATCTTAACTGGATAGACACACACCTAAGTGGCAAGAGAGTTGTAAATGTTAGCTTCCCACTCGTGAAGAGTTTTTGATTCCCCAAAGGGTGCTATCAAAGTTAACAAGAAGGGAAGAAAATGAAATATGGCTTTATCTTGGAATATACAGTCTCCTACAGGCCTATTAAATATAGGATGGGTCTGTTGGGACCTCACAAAGAGAAATTCTCTTTCAGACGAAACACACTGCCTTCTTGTAGGTGTCTGGAGAGTTGGGAGTGATGGAGGGCGAAATGCAGAACTGTGGTTACTTTCTCAAACCAGAGTCTAAACTGCTGAGTGCTCACTGACTGACCATTTTTACTTCTTGTTCATTTTTGATTTGCAGTCTCACGACCTGTTTTTATACAATGTAAAGCTTAAAAATTTCCTTAGATTCTTTTTATTTTGAGTATGCAAAAGAAAGCTTAGGGCATTTTCTCTTTGGAAATAACTTTAAAATATATCTTGTTCCTCCATGGTCACCATGTATTTTTTCAGTGTGAAATTTGGATAGTTTCTTACAATTACTAAGCATCCCATGCACTGTTCAGGGAGCATTACGGAGTACTTTTCATCATGGGTGGCCCCTTTGCTCAGTTGGAGACATCACCAAATTACCTATTGCTAGGAATAAACCAAAATTGGATTCATTGGTCATTCATCTTTAAGTAGGTCCTCTTATCTGGTAGAGAAATAATTAGTGATGTGGGACATGAATTCATTTGGGGTATGCATTTCATACAAAATAAAATCCTTAACATAAATTTAGAGAACTAGAAATGGTGACCAGCATTCTGTGTTAGTAATTACAAAACATTTTTATTTTCTTTAACATTTTGCCACTTTAATTTTTAATTTTTTATTGATTGTTCTATTACAGTTGTCTCAATTTTCCTCAACAAACTAAAAATGGAACTGCCTTTTGACCCAGCAATTCTACTGCTGGGGTTATACCCTAAGAACCCTGAAACTCCAATCCATAAGAACCTATGCACCCCTGTGTTCATGCAGCATTATTTACAATAGCCACTTGCTGGAAACAGCCTAAGTGCCCATCAGGAAATGAATGAAACAAAACATTTTTCTATATTTTAATCTGTCAGGGATCTTATTATCGTAAAATCCCTTCATGCTTTTGTTTTTTCTTTTTGGCAAGAGAATGAGGATGATAATATCTCTTACTATACTTTTTAATCCTACATATATCAGCTTTGCTGAGATATTTTAAAAATACACACATTCTTTCATTATTATTCATATATCCTAGCAATTTTTCCTGGTGACCTCGGTCTTCAGATGGTATAGTCACGCAGTAGGCATGGATATAGAGATGGACCAATTGTGGCCAGTGTTCTCATCAGTCATAACATCCATTCTGATTGGTCAGAGCCCAAGCTGTGTTGCTCATTCATTTTCAATATCCCCCTTTACTATGTTCGCATTCTCACTACACACTTTTTGAAAAATAAATTGACGCATGTAGGGCATATTTACAATATTTTCTACAAGGGCTCTAGAACCAATTTTAGAAACCTATCACCAAGTTATACTTCCAAACAGTTCTGCCCTCAGGAAAGTCTTCAGGAAACACAGAGAAAAGAGAGACCCTATCAACATAATGTAAATTAAAAGTCAATTTAATGACACATGAAAGCACAGTTTCTGCGGTTAATATCCAGTCTCCATACTTTCTTTATCTCTTCTCTGTATGCCATATGTCATAAACTAGAAAACAGAATTATCATCCCTAAATGTGATGAATAATACTCAACAGCGAAATAATGGTGTGAAGAATAACTGAGGGAGAGTTGGGAGTGTTGTGAATTTTGCTTCCTCAGAAGGAAATTTCCTCTCAGTAGAGACAATTTCTGTTTGGACAAAGCCTAAAAAGTCTGAGGTAAGTCATGAAGTACTTGGTTAAAAGTTATCTATTTTTTTTTGCCTGCCACATTACTTTGTTTAAAAGATTTAATTGTGTTTCAATTGGAGGAAAATTTGCCAGACCTTTGGCTAATATTCCCACTTTCCCATATGAGAGAAATGTGCTTTTACTGTACTTTGATGATTATTTCTATGGTGATGTGGAGGCTAGTAATATCCATCTATTCACGCAGAACGCAGAGCTGAATATGTTGATGTAATTTGACAACACTGACATTAAAGAAATGTTAACTATCTTTTTTTTTTCTTGGTTAAAAGTCAGGACTTTTATATGAAATTTGAAGTGACTGGCAAACTCAGGAGCTCTCTAAAAATGCACCAAATCATAGCCCAATATGTGCAAAAAAAATAATTTTCACTCTAAGATTACAGACTCCAAAAGGTGACTGAGACAAGATATAATTGCTTTCCCTTGAATTGAGCCAGGCACTGGGGTTAGCAATGTCATTCTCACAAAGAGTGTAATGAAATCTGTAATAATCACAGAAAGTCTGGATCTGTACCTCACATTGCATTTGAAAGATACTCGACCGGTAGTGATGGAAATGAATGGGATTATGAGAAGCTTAACACACTCATTTCCTCAGTATAATACATTTTCAGATATCTAGCATGGTGTGGGAACTGGAGAATTTCATTAACCAGTTATAGTTGTTAGCAGAAAGGTAGCAAATAACAGAGATGGTTTTCATCACTGGTGCTTCCCAAGTACAATGGCTGGGAACTTCTTTTCTTACTATCTCTGCCTCTCTGGGTGTTAAGGATGCTCCCTCGGTTATAGAAAATGGGTATACGCATGGGGAGTTCAGAAGAGGCTCGACAGGGTTTCAGGCATTGCTTCTGTAGCAAAGTGAAGGCAGCTGTGGACTAAGGGCCCTATAAGTCAGTGGTGTAAATAAATAATGTGGCTAATCATACAGGAAGTGTAGTGAGTGCTAGGATGATAATAATCTACAGGTGTTGAATCAGGCCTTCTCTGGCTCACTGGTAAAGTAACAGAGGGATGGGAAAAGCTCCAGGTCTGGGGTCTTCCACCTAGGTCCTGTGACCTTCAAGTTTATCCCTGTCATCCCCTTTCCCTCAGGACCAGCCCCACAGGACTTTCATTTGTTGCCATTATCTCTCCAGTCTCTCACTGTAGCAAAAACTCTAGGCCTTGCTTTGTTCATGGTTGGGTTTCGATTCTTAAGGGCTGTGGTCATCACCAGTTAGGTACACCAATATCCAGTTAGTTACTCTCTATTTTAGGTAAGCATTTCTCTTCTTGGAAAATGGCAGAATTGTACTTTTTTGTACTGATTCCCTTAAAGTTGGTTGGGACCACTAGTCCTGAACAATGAATTGTGAATATAAGTGATATATGTACACCAATGACTGACAGGAGTTGTTGAATAAATACTCTGCCCTCTCACACCACAGGTTACAAAACTCTGAGATGGGTTTTCCCATTCCCCAGTGGTGTGACACTTCAGTTGCCCACAGTGGGAAGTTGGTAACATCCTTCTTGTTGGACCTTTTTCTTCTTTGTCTGTGCTACTTTCTTCTCTCCTTCTAGTATGTCCTAGGATTGTCTTCCAACCAAACTATTTGCATGCAAATCCTTTTGTGGTGGTTTTAAATATGCTCACAGCTCTTAAGCACTCCTTTTTCTAAAAGCAGAGCCAGACTTCCTCCTAATTTGCCTGGAGTTGGTGACTTGTTCCTAGCTTGTGGTGGAAGTGATGTTTTGTGTGTAGGGGTAAAAGACATCATGGGTAACTCCTTGCAGTCTCTCTTGGATCACTGCTCTGGAGGAAGCTAGCTGTCATGTCATGTGAATGCTTGAGCAGCTCTATGAAGAGGTTCTTATGTCAAGGAACTGGTGCCTCCTGCCAATAGACTTGTCAGTCAGTCATTATTGAGGCAGATCTGTGGGCCCAGGCCATGCCTTCACATGACTCCAGTCCCAGCCAACAGCTTGACTACAAAGTTATGGGAGTTGCTAACCCAGAATCACACAGCTAGGCCACTTATGGATTCCTGACTCTCAGAAATTATGTAAGATAATAATTTGTTTCTTGTTTTAAAATGCTAATATTTTGTTGCACAGCAATAGATAACTGATTCACCTCCTCTTAGATTGCATCCAGGACACACCGATGCTATGATGACTCTTAGCTTAGTGAAGTATGCTGAGACCAGGTGCAAAGTAGAGCCATGGCCAAAGTCCATCTGGCAGTGGGTTCAGTGGGTCCGTGGATCAACCTGTGTTTATTCATGTAATATCTATGTGCTTAAAAGGATGCATATATTTAGCAACTGGTGGGCTCTCCTATTGATTCCTTGATCTTTGGAACAATATCCATTAGAGTGGGAAAGGCCATGTAAAAGCCCCTTAAG
The DNA here is from genome assembly GCF_004126475.2 of Phyllostomus discolor. Classification (NCBI taxonomy): domain Eukaryota; kingdom Metazoa; phylum Chordata; class Mammalia; order Chiroptera; family Phyllostomidae; genus Phyllostomus; species Phyllostomus discolor. The sequence goes on along the minus strand of NC_040912.2, from coordinate 29,782,067 downwards.
CTGTATTCCACCATTCAAGGTAGTATATCAGAAGCATTCTAGGTAGAATGGCAGAGATCAGTGCCACTTTCAAAGATGAAAGAATGCAGATATTGCATCTGCATCTGCCACCTGGCAAAAACCAGGTGGACCATTGCGGCTAGTGATACGCCTCTGAAAACTTAAAGTGGTAGCCCCAATTACAGTTGCTATGCCAGATGTAATATATTTATTATACAGATTCATTTGGTTTGCAGCACATTGAATGAGACTGTCTAACAAGAGTATTCCTTTCAATCCCCAACCAAGAAAGAAGATCATACAAATTTCACTGGGGATGAATAAAACTAGACATTCATAGCCTCATACCAGGGATGTGTTGTCAAATTACATACAATCATGTGCCATTTAATGATGAAGATGTATTCTGAGAAATGTGTCCTTAGGTGACTGTGTCATGGTGCCAACATCCAAGAGTGAACTTACACTAACCTGGGTGGTACAGCCGACTACACACCTAGCCTATATGATTAGCCTATTGCTCTTGGGCTACAGATGTGTAGTGTGCCCTGCACTGAATACTATAGACAACTATAACACAATGGTAACCATATCCAAACATAGATAAGGTACAGTTAAAAATACAGCCTAAGAGCTAAAAAAATGATACACCTGTGTAAAACACTCACCAAGAGTGGAGCCTGCAGGCCTGGCATTTGTCCTGGGTGAGTCAGTGATTGGGTGGTGGGTGCATGTGAAGGCCTGGGACCTTTCTGTCCACTGCTGTAGACTCTATACACATTGTGCAGTGAGAGCACACCAAATTTATTTAAAAATACTTTTCTTTCCATAATAAGTTAACCTTAGCTTACTTTTATCTCTTTTAAACATTTTAATTTTTGAGCTTTTTGAATCTTATGTAATGACACAGCTTAAAACACAAGCACATTGTACAGCTGTACAAATATAGTCTCTTTTTTACATCTTTAGTCTATAAGCTTTTTTATGTTTTAAAATATATTTATTTATCTGTTTGTTTTTTATGCTTTTTAAATTTTTATGTTAAAAACTAAGACTCAAACACACACATTAGCTGAGGCACTCAGGGCCAGATAACAAGTATCACTGTCCTCCACGTCCACATCGTGTTCAGTGACACACAGGAAGCTGTCATCTGGCATCTCCTAGGATAACAATGCCTTTTTCAGGCTTCCCTCCTGAAGGACCTGGTGAAAGCTCTTCTTGAGGATATGTCATTCTTTTCAGAAATATGCTGATGGTGGTTTGCTTAGAAGCAGATACTGCACAGTGACATTCCTTTTATTAGTGCAAACCTTCCAGTGTTGGGGTCTGTTTCCAAACTTTCAAGGAACTTGATGAGGTCTACAAAACATTCTGGTAAACCCTTCACTGCGAGTTTACTTGGAGTTCTTTTTCTTCTCTTGCAATTTCCTTTTCTCTTGCCTCTTCTTCAGCTACGTGTTCCTCTTCTAGTTCCCACAACTCCTTATTAGTCAATTCCTTGGGAACCATGTCCAGGGGAAGCTCAATGTCATCTTTTTCGACACCTGAGTTAAAGCTGTTTGCCTTCTCAACCACACAGCTTGGTTGATTTTGCAACCTCCTCATCTTAGCAAACCCTTTGAAGTCATGGGTAAACCTCTTGGATGTTTCCTTCCAGATGCTATTCATATACTCCATGGCGACATCATTCCAAGCCTAAGCAAGGTTCTGGAGGAAGTCATAGATGTTGTAATCCTTCCAGAATTATAGCGGTGTCTTCTCAGAGTCTTCCTCAGTTACAGCAGTAACCTGGACAAGGTCCTCCTCAGGGAGTGTGCTTTAAAAGCTGCTGGACCAAAGAGGTGGTGTTTGGAAAAAGAAATACTACTTTGATTTTGGGATGAATATCACTAAGGAAAGGAGGATGTTCAGGAGCATTCTCCACAATAAGCAAAATCTTGAGAGGTGGGTTATTCTCCTCATGGTACTTCTCCATTTCTCTGGCATAGCAATTCAGAGGGGTACCTTGGAAGAGAATCTGGGCCATTCATGATTCCTTATTGCTCCTGTAGTATACTGGCAGCGTTTGCTTATTGATATACCAGAGGGCTCTGGGCTTTCACTGTGCCAGATCACAGAGGGTTTCAATCATAGCCTTCAACATTGCTCCCAAGCAAGACTGTTCTGTCCTTAAAATCCTTGACACCTGGCACTGACTTGGTCTTCTTGCAGATGAAAGTCCTGTCAGGCTTTGGTTTCCAGAATAGAGAGGTTTTACCCACATTGGATACCTGCTCTGGCAAGTCATTTTCCCCCACAGTCAGCTTCCCTAGAGTTTCCAAAAATTCTTCAGCTGCCTTCAGATCAGCACTCACGGCTCACCACACACCTTCCCACGATGTAATGAATAATGATTCTTGAATCATTTAAATCACCCAGAACTAGCAGTGAATTCAGTACCATAGTTGGATCCAGCCTTTTCTTTCAACATTGCAAACAAATTTTGACTTGGACTGTGATCATCATGGTGCTTAGAGACATATGCTTCTGTGTCTGCTCTTTAATCCAGGTCATTGGAAGTTTTTCCATGTTTGATACAGGCCCTTCTCAAATTGTTGTATGTCTCATTGCCTCCAATAAAGCAGACTCTTTAACAGCTTCTGTCATTTTTCTTGTTCTTCAAGGTCAGAGCTGTGGTAGAAAAAGACATGCCTGACTGGTGAGCAGTACCCATCACTGATTTTCTAGCTTCATAGTCTGTAATCACTTTTAATTTTGTTTCCACATCAGTGACTTGATGTAGCCTCTTATTGGCAACATTAACAGTAGGTTTTGTACATTTAGGAACCATGAATGAACATAACAACACAAGATCAAACTAAGCCCCCCAGAGCATGCTGTAATCAAGAGACGCGGTGAACATAAGATGTATGAGATTTGCCAGCATAAGACTGTTTTAAAGAAAACTTTAAAAATAATAAATTGAAAGAGTACACTCTAAAATAATGATAAAAAGTATCAAAGAATAAATACATAAACCAGTAACATAGTTGCTTCTCTTCATTATTGTATATTATGTACTGTGCATAATTGTGTGTGCTACATTAGTCTACAACTAGCAGCACAGTGGGTTTGTTGACATCAGCGTCACCACAAACATGTTACTCATGCATTGTACTATGCTGTTAAGATAGCTGCATTATCACTAGACAATAGGAAGTTTTCAGCTCCATTATAATCCTATGGGACTACCATTGAATGTTCCATCTATTGTTGACCAAAGTGTTGTTATGCAGCACATGACTGCAACATGTGGAGACTGCAGTAAATCCCAATGGAAGAATCACAATGCAGACCCTTAGCATTATAGAATGAGGTTATATTATATATAGCACAAAGATTTTCCCATTTAAAATCAGTTCCTCATGTAGAACATTGAAAGAGACCATCCTTTCTATCCTTAACAACACAAACACATCTTATAAACCACTGCAATATCATAGTGTTCCAGAAACTCTAGAAAGCTGAGAATGTAAAGAAATCCAAATGAGCTAAATTTCAGACAGGAACTATCCCTTTTTAGGAGAGAAGGTGCCTATGCTTGCTCTCATCCCTCTTCTGGTAGTGGGAGAAGCTTCTAATAGGTAGAGGTAAGAAAAAAGTAGTCCGATTTTTTAGCAAACTTTAAATGGCTATATATAGATGGCAATGAGCAATTAGATTTCTAAAAATCCTAGTCACAAAGCAGGTTGATACATTCTTTCCCATGGGACCTTCCATGAGGCACAGAAAGAGTGGATAAAGGTTAGGTGCAGGGAAAGAAAGGTAAGAGGTGTATCTCTAAGGTACATAGAGCTGCCATCAAGTGCAAGAAAGCAGGCCACTGGAGGCCAAGGGCAGAGCCGAAGAGCTCAGAGAGATGAGCCTGTGGTGCATGAAAGTTTCACCAAGATGAGTCCAGGGAAAACTGGGGCCAGGCAAGAAGGGTAGAAAGTTAGAAAGCAAACTCCTCAGCAGTATATAATGCTGGTGGCTAGGCTGTAAATTAGAGAGAGATCTTCAGCCTCTTCCTATACTGAAGACAGACCTGATTTTACCAGCTAAATATTTAAATCCAGTGGTGAATTGGATCCAATTAAAACAGCAACAAAAGCCAGGACAGATTATACAACCGTAGAGTACACTGACTTCACAACTCACCCCAGTAGCTTGTCTGAGGAAAGAGCAGGCCACTTTCTAGAGTATTTATTTATGTGAGTCCCTACTGTTTCATTCAGATGCAGTATGTGGCGCTGAGTTGGAAATCATAGGGTATATGAAGAGTCAGGGCAATGTCACCCACAGTCAAGAGAAGGAAGAGCTAGTTGAAGCTGGTTCCAAAATAACACATATGTAGAATTACCTGAAAAGGTCTTTAATGTAACTATGACAAATATACCTCTACATTATTTAATTTAGTCATGTGGTGGTTTTAACACTTGGCCCCATAATTCTTGACACTGTTTATTGAGAAGTCTATTTTACTTCACCTTGAATATGGACAGTTTTTTTTTTAATCTGTCTCAGGCAGATGAAGTTTGAATAGAGTAAGGCAGAAGCGATTCTATGTGACTCCTGAGGCTATATCAGAAAAGACCATACAGCTACCTTTTGGTGTTCTTGGACTGCTTCACCTGGAGGAAGTTAGAGAGATGTTGGGTAAGAAGCTGACCACCATCAGATCGCCATTCTGAGGAAGGCACATGTAGCTCTAGCTGAGTTCTTAGGTGACTTCCAGCATCAACTGCTTATTATGGGTTGAGACACCTTGATATCCAGCCCAGGTGAGCCTTCAGGGGACTGCAGTTCCAGATGATATCTTATGAGAACCACATGAAAGACAACAAAATCTGAGCTTTTTCTGAATTATCCTTAAGTTATTAAGCAATTCAAAATGGTTGTTTTCAGCTGCTAAGTGTGTGAGGAATTTATTGTGCAGCAATGATAACTAGGGCAGGTAAAGAAGACTTATGAACAGATAGAGAATTTCATTAGAGAAATGGCAAGTGTAAGAAAGAAATAAGTGGTAATTCTAGAAATGAAAAATATATTATTAACATGAACATTCATTTGAAGGATTTGGTAACTGGACATAGAAATGAGAGTAACAACTTGAAGATTATGTGTATACATATAAAATCATTCCTTGAGTATGTGTTTCTATACCATTCCTCAGACTCACAGTTCCCCAGCAGGACTGAGTTCTAATAACCCAAGGTGGTTGGTTTTTGATAATGTGTCTTTTATTGCTTCCTTGCCCTCCATACCTCCTATTAAATTACTTGCCCTCCATACCTCCTATTAAATTACTTGCACCTGAATCCTTGTTTCAGGACCTGCATCGGACGAAACTCAAACCATACATGTGTGTTATCTTATATAAGGTAAACAAAAATTCCAGGAAATTGGTTTACTATTAAACTTTCTCATAACTTTTTGAAGTTAAAAAAGCAGAATATTACAGAGGTTGAAGAGCTTGGCCAAGGTCATATAGCTAGAGAGAGTTTATGAAAAACACACTAGAGTCTGCACCAAACCATAATCTACAGAAACTACCATTGCGTAGCATTGTATATAACATTGTACAATTTATAAAGTGCTCTAAATACATTATCCTATTTGTATGTGCAACAAATTAGTGAGATGAGCAAAACATATATTTTTATTCAGGGTTTTTTTAATCAAAGAAGGAACTAATTTGAAAATAAAGTAACTGGTCTGAAGTGACAGAAATCTGGAGGCAGTGCCAAGACCAGAGCTGGGTCTTCTAAGTTCTGGTTTCATTCTTTATCTGTGGTACCATATTATATAGCTTTACAATAAAATGAAAATTACTGTTTAATGCTTCAACAACATTCTTGATCTTTTCTCAAGTACTTTTGAATTTGAATCACAATTGCCTGAAATTCTTTTTAAAATCTGAAATATTGAGAATATACTCTTTGACTTTTTTTTTTTTTTTAGCTAAAGATTGTTAGAAAATTCGAAGTTGGAATCACTTGTATATATACATCTACTCTCAAATCCATCTAGGTCCAGTGGAGGTATAAGTTAGAAAGTGAGAAAAGGTAGATCATGTTAATCATATTATGAGGCAACATGTGCAATGATTAAACCCACACACCCTGGAGCCCAAGTATCTACACCATTGGATTTCTGTGAATATCAGAAAAGTCTAATATAGAAAAACAATTGGAATAGTATTTATTACTATATTCTGTTTTGTTTCCCATCTGTTTGAAATTTCCATTCCTCAGAAATGGAGACAGGATCCCAAGAAGCTATTTTAGTGACCATTTCTTAGGATTATATATTGTCTGGACAATATTGAGGGGATACTTTCTTCTGCCATGTGATTTTTAACAATAGCATACAATTATAGTAGAACTTGGTCAAAGTCTAAATAGGATGTCAAACGCAGGGCCAGGAACAATCGGACAGCACTGGATGAACACAGTGTTAACCAGTGGTGAAGACCCATGATGGGTAAGTGTTATTAATGGAAATAATAAAGACCTGTTTTTTAAGTAAAAACAAGATCGGTAAAAGAAACAATTAAAAGATGTACTCATGAAATTTGGGCAGAATGATACGGAGATGTCTGATGAAAAATAACTTCCTTCCCTTCTGCCACAGAACCCGGAACGTTCATAATTCTACCACCACTTAAGATGAGTGTGGGCAAGGACTGAAGGGTGGCAGAAATGAGAAGGTCAGGGATTGCTGTTGAGAATGTGGGAGATAATTTTTGTTATTTTGAGTCTTCTAATGTGCTCTAATGTGGTGTGTGTAACTCAAATAGTTAAGACTAAAAAGCACATCTAAAACAAAATAAGACTTACTGATAAGGTTAATGGATTTACCTTAAGGAAGGATTCACATTAAATTAATCTCATATAAATGATCACAGAATAATCAATTCCTCACCTTGCCTTGAAGTTAAAAAAATTGATATTCACAAGAAGATGTGGATGCTACTTATTTAAAAAAACCTTTAATGTTGGCATAAGACCATAACCATTAAGCCTTACAGTAATGGAAGAGATATTGGTTGCATTTATATAATCATTAATACAAAAGTCATGCACCAGAGAATGTCTTGGGTCAGTTTTTTTAAAGTTTGCTTTCAAGAATGCCTGATATAATTTTATATTTTTCAAAGTGCTTAAATAAACACAACATTGCAAACTTGTTTTAAAAATTGAAGAAAATTTGTTTAAATTTAATTATTGAGAGATTTATTAATACTGTATTTGGCAAAGTTAGAGAAAATACCTTAAAAGATTAAAAAAGAGCTTTAAAAAGAACTTCAAATAGTTATAGTAAATGTATGCAGAGGTTTTTGAAGTTATAAATTTGTTTTTTAAAATGATTTGATAAGTTAATTGTTTGGTCTTAATAAGTTATCATGGGTAACCACTGACTATATCTGTAACGTTTAATAAGCATGAATTGAAAAGATGAATGTGAAATATTTCTTTTGACAGTCACTGATTAGCAAAATCCATACATGAAAGATTTCAGGAAAAAGAAAAGAAACACAAGGAGGATATATTCAGGAAGTTATTCATGACACATATAGAATCTAATGCTGTGTTTGGTAGAAAATACTCATAGCTCTTTAAGAGTGATCTTTCATGGCTGTGTAGTATTCCATTGTGTATATGTACCAGAGCTGTTTTATCCTCTCATGTACTGATGGACACTTGGGCTGCTTCCAGATCTGTAGTGATTATAAATAACACTGCAATGAACATAGGGGTGCTTATATTCTTTCAAATTAGTGTTTGGTGTTTGTTTGGTTATATTCCCAGAAGTGGAATCACAAGGTTATAGGCAGTTCCATTTTTAAATTTTTTGAGGTATCTTCATACTGTTTTCCACAGTGGCTACACCAATCTGCATTCCTTGTCCCCTTACTCCACATCCTTGCCAGCACTTGTTGTTTGTTGATTTATTGATGATAGCCATCCTGATGGGTGTGAGATGATATCTCCCTGTGGTTTTAATTTGTATTTCTCTGGTAATTAGTGATGTTGAGCATCTCTTCATATGTCTATTAGCCATGTGTATGTCTTCTTTGGGGAAGTGTCTATTGGGTCTTTTGCCCATTTTTTAATTGGATTGTGGGTTTTTTTGATGTTGAGTTTTATAAGTTATTTATAAATTCTGGATATTTAATCTTTACTAGATGTACCAATGAATATCTTCTCCCATTCAGTGTTTTTTTTGTTGTTGTTGCTATTGATGGTTTCCTTTGCTGTGCAAAAACTTTTTAGTTTGGTGTAGTCCCATTTGTTTATTTTTTCCTTAGTTCCCTGTGCTTGAGGAGATATATCAAAAAAAATATTGCTATGAGCAATGTCTGAAATTTTACTACCTATGTTTTCTTTTAGGATTTTCATGGTTTCATGTCTAATGTTTAAGTCTTTAATCCATTTTAAACTTATTCTTGTGTGTGGCATAAGAAGATGGTCTACTTTTATTTTTCTGCATGTATCTGTCCAATTTTCCCAACACCATTTATTGAATAAACTATCTTTAACCCATTGTATGTGCTTGCTTCCTCTGTTGAATATTAATTAACTATAAAGGTATGGGTTTATTTCTGGGTTCTCTCTTCTGTTCCATTGATCTATATGTCTGTTTTTATGACAGTACCATGCTGTTTTTGATGACTATGGCCTTATAATATAGTTTGACATTAGATAGCATGTTTCTCCAACTTTGTTCTTTTTTCTCAAGATTGCTGTTGCTATTTGGGGCCTTTTGTTGTTCCATAGAAATTTTTGAAATATTTGTTCTAGTTTTGTGAAATACATCATCAGTATCTTGATAGGAATTGTGTTGAATCTATAGATTGCTTTGGGTTGTATGGATGTTTTAATGATGTTAATTCTTCCTATTCATGATCACCATATGTGCTTCCACTTATTTGTATCTCATTTCTTTCTTCAGCGTTCTATAATTTTCTGAGTACAGGTCTTTTACATCCTTGGTTAGATTTATCCCTAGGTATGTTATTCTTTTTGAAGTAAATGAGATTGTTTTCTTAATTTCCCTTTCTGATAGTTCATTATTGGCATATAAAAATGCAACTAATTTCTGGATATTAATTTTGTATCCTGCTACTCTACTGAATTCATTTTTAGTACTACTAGTTACAGCATGGATGCATGTGGAGAACATTAGGCTAAATGAAATAAGCCAGTCAGAGAAAGACAAATACCATATGATTTCTCTTGTATGTGGAATCCAATGAACAAACCAAACTAACAAGCAAAACAGAGACAGACTCATACAAAGGAAGCAGTCTGACAGGTCTGGGGTTGGGGAGGGTAGGGGTTGAGGGGACTGAGCAAAAAGGAAAAAGGGCTCATGGACATGGACAACAGGGTGGTGATTGTGAGGAAAGGGAGTATAAGTGGGAGAAAAGGTAATGGAAAAAATACAATAAAAATATAGAAAAAAGAGTGATCTTTTAAAAAAATATTGTATTTTAAAATTACCACACTAGAAAATAAAAATTTATGCAGATTCTGAAAATGAAGTGGACAAGGACTGGAGCATGGCCCCCATCCAAAAGTCAAGGACAACTGATGAGATTGTGGAAGATCTTTTTTCCTATTGGGAGTCTTCTAGTGCGCTACATTGTGGTATGCAATCCGAAGGCAGACTCTCAGGCAGCAGCTTTTAATGTATGCAACTATACGTAGTCTTCTGGGACCACAAGCACATGCCATGCTGGCCACTAGCTCAAGGTGATTTCAGCATGTCCCCTGGGCAGCAGTCCCAAAAACTAGGGCTCCAGACGAATGTATAAGCTCCCGTCTTGGAGACACCCTCGAGTGGGAAGGAGGCAGTCAGAGAGCTCTAAGATGGCAGCACAGTCCCAGTGTGCGACCTCAGCATACCTCCCAGGAACCTACCAATGTCAAACCAGGAGCCAGTCCCTTCACCCAAAGCTCGAGGACAGGTTGAAGAGGGAGTAACAGTGTGACAACAACTGGCTCTGGGATTGTTCCTGTGGGACCCAGGAATGCAACCCCCACTGGCCACGAGTCAGGTAGTCCAGGGCCATCCCCTGGGAGGCAGCAGGAAAGATGGGGGCACCAGACGGTGTAAAAGCTCCTCATGGGGAGTGCTGTTTGGGGATTTGTTTTTCAGGTGCAGGCCTTAAAAGCTGGGGGTGCCTGATGTGGGTATCACACCCTTCCCTCCTTAGTGAGAAGCTCCAGGTTTTGAGATTTCTCCCTGCTGAGGGTCTCCACGTGGGGTGGGAGTGACCCACCCCAGCCTCTCCTACCTGCTTCCATGTGGACCTTGTTTGATGGATGCTAGAAATGGCTCAGCTAGGTTTAGGTTTTTAAAAGAGGAGGTTATTCCCCATGTAGCTCGGGATTTGGTGTGTTTGTGGGAGGAGACGACGTTAGAATCCATCCTCTTACTTCACCCTCTTGAACTGGAAGCTCCTAAACCTTTTAGTCGAAGGAGTCTACCTGAAAATTGAGCATATCTTTACATCTTGTGCATTAATGACAGAAGGGTCTTCATTTCTGAAGCAAGGAAGGGAGAAGCTGTGACAATTAGTGAGGAAAAGTTTATCGTACTACGAGCTCCACATCCCAACTTTCTTCATGACCAGGACTCACAATAAAACAGTTGTGTTAGTAAGGGAGTCTGTCCACGACTCTTTACTCTGAGGTATGGTTCATGTGTAAAATCAGTAAGCTGATGAAAGTACATATTTTTACAGTTTTTTAAAACCTCCATTTATGAGAATTATTTATGATCTATTGTAATCTCTTAGCCTCCAACTTGGAGAGTCAGAACAGTGAAGGGCAAATTTTGTAAGCGGTAGGACCACCTTGGGAGAACATTTCATTGAATATGTGTTACAACAAAGCCCAACATCTGTCACAATGGTTCTCATCTCTTGGCTTTAAGGAATCATGATGTAAGCTTGGCTCCGCACAGAAAGCCAAGCATTGTGGTGTATGTAGGTGCCGGAGGCAAAGTGCCTGGAGGTCACGGAGTATCAACTATAGTCTTCTTCCAACAGTCTGACATACAAGGTGGAAGTCAATTCTGTAAATCAGAAATTGACAACACATTTGATACTTTTTCCTCAAAAAGTTTCTCATAACAATTGTCCCCATCAAACCATGTGTCCTTCAAGATTAAAAGATAGCTGTGTTTGTTTGTTTCACTGGGTTATGCTTTAAATTTGCAGAATGACTCTAACAAAAAAGAGTTGCTCTTTTAAAAAATTATCAGGATGGATTTAAAGCCTCTTGAGAAGGGGCTTGTTTAAACCAGTGGAATCAATGTCCAGCACATACATGACATGGGTTTCCAAAGAATATTGGGAATGTTTATGTCATGTGGGGGAGAAAGGGTGGGGGAAATATCATCGAGTAATTTTATCCAAACTTAGCCATTATTCTCTTTCCCTGAAGATAGAAAGAACTTTCTTTTTCTCTAAAACTAAGTTTTTCAGACTGAGTCTGTTTCCTTTGGGACATTTGGCAGGATTCCTGTAGCATCCATCACTGTTTGACAAATAGTGTTCATCTTGTATTGTCTGTTACAGAAGTGTTTTGGGGTAAACATTTTAATAACAACATATATAATATAAATATGGATAAATACTGATTGGAATACAAAATTCTCATGCCTAAGGTAAGCCACTTCGGGCTGGACCATCCAAGTACATATTCATATTCACTACCATTTGTGTTAATCCTATTGAAGTGCTTTTGAAATGATGTTCTAAGAAAAATAGGAATTCGATGAAGAATTTGAGTGGTTTCACCCCAGTGATCACCAGGGCTAATGTTTAAAAATTGCTGATATCCTAAATACAAAGTATCAGAAAAGAAGAACCCAAGTGAATAGGTGTCTATTTCTCTCTAGTTATAACTGACTACTGAGTAACTGCCTTGACGACCGTATTTCTCCTGCAGACAGGCCCATTCTCCATGTGTGGGTTCTGAGACCTGCGTCGTCTCAGCAGGGGAGAGACTGTAGGAATGCAGATCTCTGCCTGGTGCACGAAGGATTAAATCCATTTCTGTCGTCAGAACTGATTTGACCCTCACTGCTTAGTTCTAGCACCTGGACTTCTGCTTTGTTCTTAGATTTTAAACAAATTCTTATTTTATTTTTAATTGCCTGAGTCCTGTATTTAAAGTTTTCCTAGCTATGAAAAGATAGGGTCCATGCACTCCTATCCAGTTACATGTCTCCAGCCTCTTTCTCTCTACTGTTTCACTGCCTCCTTCTTTGTTTCCATGAAGTTCTGTTCATCCCACTGTTTACAGGACCTATCACTATTTCTGTCAGGAGCCTATTGTGCTAATTGTGTATTCCTGGTGCTGACACAGATCCTAGCATATATGTATCATATATCCAACAAACTTTTTTCAAATGAACGTGTCATCCTAGATCTATGTTCCCTTATTATATGATTATAGAAGACAAGGGTAGTCAAATTCATAATAAAAGCACCTCATTCTTCTTAGCTAAGTACATGCACAGGATCCTGAAGAATGTCTAAGCTGTCTTCTACTTCAAGTGCAAATGTTATTTTCTAGCACATTCAGAGTCCAGTGGATGATGGATACGCAAAACCGGTTTCTCTCACACATTCAGCTCATGCCATGCTTTTGCCTTCTGGCTTTAATTCTTACTTCTACATTCTGCTCACCAACTTTTCTCTCTGTCAGCCCCCAGAGCTGCCCTGTGCTTTTTAGCGTTTTGGTACCTTCTGAAAAATCTATCTTGTAGCCTTCTGAAAAAATCTGTCTTGTAACCTGTGCTGTTAGCCGTCCTCAGTACTTCTAGTTTGTCATTGGCTGGGAGGTGGGAGAGGGTTTTCCGATGTCGAAAGCAGGAGGAGGAACACACGCCTTCATGATGTCATTGCCTCAGAGTGGGGAATCGGAAAGGCTATTATTTCTTTATTACTGCAAATAAGGATTGTCATTCATTTCTTTATTATGTTGACAAATAAAGAGCTGATGATATAGCATTAAAAATATGTCTTCCCCTAGGGAGCAGTTCTCTATGTCTTTGTATGTTAAAAGAATGTCTCCTAGTCTGCCCTGGGTTCCATTCCAAAAGGCGCCTTCAATAACCACCTTCTATAGCCTCGATCTCTGTACTATAGGTTTCTCTCTATTACCCTAGTCAGTGTTGGGTGGGTTCCAGCCTATGAGAAACAGTTGAGTAGGGCTGGAATAGGTGTTTGGACTTCTTTAGTTTTATGCTCATGCCTACGGACCCACATATTTTAGTTTGCTTAACTTTTATGAAACTTCTCCGAAGGCAACTGCTTATTAAGCACAACTTTTTACCTGTCACCATGTTTCCCAAATCCCTTGCTGTGCTTGGCTGGACTTCCTTTCCTGTTATTAGGTTCCTATTATTCCGATTCCTGCCGTTAGTTTTAGCCCTGTCCTACTGGTTGAGTATATTTTCATCGCTAATGATTCCTCAGGTACTTCTACAACATTTATACTTTTGGATCAAGATAAATTCTCAAGGTAACAGAATGATCACATTAAAAATAACCTTGGTTTAGGCATCTGACACACGCAAATACAAAACCAAAACTTGTTTCCTCAAACTCTTTGGTGACGGTAGGGGCAGCATGTGTCTGCAGTCTCTTCTGGTGATGAAACTTTTGTTTCATTGGAAACCCTTTTTGTCTGAGTAAGTGAGCACAGCTCTTCCCTTTCTGGTCAGTGGGGGAAAGGGATGTGGCATAGGACATAAAAGTCAGAGTACCCTCTCTCACTGGTCCTGAGATTGTTCACTGATGGGCGTGTGACCTATTTAGGCTCATCAGAGCCTCTAGGGAGTTTTCAGCTGGAGATGTTAGGGAAGGCTCTACAATAAAAACAAAACAAAAAAACAAAAAAAACATATGGCCAAAGAGGCAGTATCTTCTGTCTAGGCATCCTTGAAACCCCAGGACCTACGACATTTCCTGACTTCCCAGTGGTACAAGTTACCGCATGCACTACTTTTTGTTCCAAGCTTGAGTGGGTCTTCTACTGCAGGCAGTCTAACCAGCCCATGTTGATGTTGCAAACACAAATCGACCCATTTATAATGTTACTTTCAGTCTGGGACCAGGGAGTTGTCTTGCTTCAGATAAAGGAATAATATAGGAGACATGAATTAATGTCTGAACTGGCACAAAGAAACCAACATAGCAAGGTGAATACAAAAATGCTTTTTCAAGATACTTGAACCACAATAACAAAAGAATGTACTTCTATAGTCATGATCCTAGTGACTTTACTTCTTACACAGCCTGGGAATTGAAATAATTAATGTAGTGGGGCCAACTGGGAGAGCCAAAATGTTCTAGAACTAATTATTCGGACTTGGATGGGAAGTGAGGTAGTGAAGTACAAGGAAGAGGGAATATGGAATTAATTCGGATATTGGTAAGAAGTGCTAGTCTGTTAAATAGAAAAAAATAACATATTTTCTTGGCTATTATGACTTTCGATGGCCTCTGTGTGCTATGCACACAATCATACCTTATCTTTATTTCTTTCAACAGGCCTGCAAGTATTAATACCTCTATTTTATATGAAAGGAACTGAGCCTTAGAAAGTTGAAGGTCACTAAGTAAAGGGATAGTGATAGAATTTGAACTTATACCTTTTCTTTTTTCTTTATCATTTTCCAATTTTTTTAAATTAAATGTATTGAGGTAACATTGGTTATAACATTATATAAGTTTCAGCTGTACAGCTTCATGATACGACATATGTGTACTCTGTTGTGCACTTCCTGCCTGTAGGCTCCTTCCATCACCACGGTCAGATGCCCTTGACCCTCTTTGTCCTCCTCCTCCTTCCCCTCTGGTATCGCCATTCTCTCGTCTGTAGCTGAGGGTTTTTTGGGGGCTTTATTTTGATGTTTATTTTGCTTGTTCATTTGTTACTTTTTATTTTATATCCCACAGATGGGTGAAATCATATGGTTCCTGTTCTTTTCTGTCTGATTTATTTCACTTAGCATGACACTCTCAAGATCCAACCATGTTGCCACAAATGGCAGTATTTCATCTTTTTCTGTCCTCCTTGGAAAAGTGTGTGTTCAGGTCCTTTGCCCAGTTATTAATCCAATTGTTGGTATTTTTGTTGGTGAGTTATATGATTTTTTTATACAATTTAAATAGTAGCCCCTTATCAGAAGCATTGTTTGCAAATATATTCTTCCATTTGCTCAGTTGCCTTTGAACCCATACCTTTTGAGTTTCAAAACCCGGTGTTTTTGTTTTTCCTACTATACCAACTTACTGTCTTGATATGGGGACATCAAAGAGGGCAGTCAGGAACACCACACTGACTTCATCAGGTTCCAGCAGAAGATGCCAAGATGTGCAAAAAAATATCAAAATGGCAGTTCTACTTGTGGATGTATTCTTAGATAGAGTGGGTCCACTGAAAGGTGGTCGGCATGTTTCCTAGTTTCGGGAGTGGACTATGGAGTCAGTCTCCCTGGGTTCTACTTATGGCTCCAGCATCTGCTAATTTTAACGTCTCAGATGAGCTATTTAAACTCTTTGTGTTTCAGTTTTCCTATTTTTAAAATGGGATTATTTAATAACATATACCTCCTGGAGTTGTTATGAAAATAATATATGTTAATGTTCCTGAAGGTCTTAGAAGAGCAGTGGATACGTAGTAAAGACTATGTAAAGCCAGAAGGTGCAAGTGTCATGGTTTAATGTTAATTTTGTGTATGTTTATTTCTGAATTGGTTTCTCTATGTCAAAGTTCTGCAAGTTTGAGACCATTTCATTTTAGAGTAGACTATACTTTGTTGTAGGGCTGTCCTGTGTGCATTGTAGGATGTTTAGCAGCATCCAAGGGCTCTACCCACTAGATGTCAGTAGCAACCCCCATAGCGATAACTAAAATCGTCTGCAGACATTGACAAATTTCCCAATGGGGCTGGTGGGGAGGAGTGGCAAAATTGTTCCTATTGAGAATCGTTGCTCCAGATATATGAATTAGAAGCTTAGAAATTTTGAATTTATGTACAAGAATTAGTAATTACAAAGTTATAAACTGGAGTCAATTGCTACCTGTCACTACCACTACAGACATTTCCAGATCAAAACTCAGAAATTTGTTAGAAAAGTTCTTGAAAAAAATGAGGTGTTGCAATAAAGCTTAGTCATTTTCACCACCTTTTTATAAATGTCATATTTCTCTATTCAGCATACTCTGGGTTTTTCATTTCTGTGAGTACGATTTCCCCTCTGTGCCCTTCTCTGTGAAGCAACGCTGCATGTCTACCAGCAGGTGGTATCCATGAATAATTTGATCTACATCTTTTCCCTGGCAGGCGTCATTAGACGAGCTCTCCCACACTGCTGTGCGGAGACTTAAATGCTGAGCATTCTACAGGGATGTTTTTTTTCCCTACATCTTTCCCCTAACTTGGGAGAAAAAAAAAGTTTGAAATAGAAATTTCCCTTCTTTATTCTGAAGGCTGCTTGCTGCATGTTATATCTAGCTGCAGTTGTTGTGTATAACTGTGCCATAGAAGTAAGTAGGCATTACTTGTAAGCAGACTGTTAGAGGTATTTGCTTTGCTGGATATCCAGAATTGTGCTGCTTGGAGTACCCAGATTATGTTATTTCACTCTTGCTAGCTGACCACAATTATGGCATTCCATAATTCCACTATGTCATTATGGGGATTGGTTTAAGAAGGTAATAAAAGAAGCCTGAATAATGTCTCAGCCTACTGCATTGAAATGCACACTGTCTCCTCTGTTCGTGCATCACAGCCTTACTGTTGATGCATTCTAATTCTAGTAATGATCGTAATCACACGGAAAAAAAACCAACATTTCCACGTGACCCAGGGAATTTAATGGTATACACTCATTATAAGAGCTTTCAAATTTCAGGAATATGTATATTAAATGGTATGCTTTATGTTATGTAAATTTCAGTTTATTACAGTCTCATTCCACCTCGTGCCACAGGCTTAGTCCACCAGATTTTCATTGTCTGGATTTTACAGTCTGCATCTTAATCAAGCATAGGGGAGGCTTATATTCCCATTATTGTTTTGTCAAAATAAATCAGACCTGCTCTCTGGGGAATGAGTACAGGAAGTCTTCAGAAATAATGTAGTCATTCTGAGCCTAAAAAGGCAAAATTAAAAGGAAAATTTTCCCAGGAAGTAAAGTGGGAGGTAAGAAAAGTTAAAGGGTAGGATTCTAAACTGATAACATTCATCTGATATGTGAAAGGATTTTGCTCTTCCATTTCCCTTGGGCCATGCTGTGCTGACACTAAAATCAGGTTAAGCCAATCATTTCCTCCAGCTTTGCAATCTCTATCTGGTCTTGTATTCCAATCAACAGTGTAGTGATTGGTATTGATCTTGAAGAAAGGTGAAATGACTGGTTCAACTGTGCCTTGGTTTGATCAATTGTTAGGTATAGATCCAGTGTTAGAGTTGTGTTTCCTATGAAATCCTGATCAAACCAATGACCCCTAATAGAACTTTGATAGCTTAGTAAAAATAGATTATCTTCATGTAGTAAAATAAAGTAAGACTTTATGAGCTACTATGTGCCAGGTGATTTTATATACATTTTCATTTGAAAAGTTATTCTTAGCAAAAGTTTGGAAAAGACATTGTTACAATATTTCAAGATTTTTTACATTACGCAAATTTTTATTTATATACATCTACAATATTTATCACCATCATCATCTTTCATCCTTCTCTCAGGTTTGTCAGTCATAACATTTTGTCATATTTGTTTTTTTAATTTTTTAAAACTGTTCCTGAAGATCCGTACATGTACAGCCTGACCTCCATCCCATTTACCTTTGTCCAGCTACACTCCAGAATTTCGTGTTGTTTTTCTGCCTGTTTTACAATAAATGGACTCATGCTTGGTGTTTCCTGTGACAGCTTATTTTTTTAATTGAAATGAAATTTTCTGAGATTCATCCATATTGATGCAACTCTTACATGCTTGCAATATTTATTCATCCTTCTACTGAAGGACATTCAGGTTGTTTACAATTTGTCTCTATCACAAACAGTGCTGCAGGGAGCATTCATGTGTCTCCTTGTGTACATATGTGAGAGCTTCTCTGATATGCAATGAGAAGGTCATAGGAAATGCAACTTCAGATCTATCAGGTGTCCTCAAGTTGTTCTCAGAGGTGCACTTTGTTGAGCCATATATTAGAGAGACTTTATTACTCCACAATGTCATCACACTTGGTATATTAGACTTTATTTGTGTTTATTTTTTGCCAACTTAGGAGTATGGAATTGTATCATATTGTGGCTTTATTGTAAGTTTATATGATCACCAGGATGTTGTTCAATGTTTATTTGCTATTGGGTTTTGCTTTTCTGAACAATTGTTTGTTCATATGTTTTCTCCTCGGTTGTTTGACTTTGTTCTTTTGGATTTACAGAATCTTTCTCTCACCTCAATAACCCCCATCTTCCAATGTTATTTTAGTTGTACTATATCACAGTTACTTTTTATATGTTATTTTTAAAACAATTATATTTAAAAACTTTTTGTGTACAATAAAACAGTTATATTTTAATAACAAATAATATATCTCTACATTAAAGTAGTTAAATGATACATACTAATATAAGAAAGTTAAGATCTGTTAAAATCTCACCATCCCTAAATAATTACCAGCAACATTTTAGTTCATCTTTTAATGCATCTTTTATGCATTCACCCACACCCCCGGACACATAATATTACATATAATTGGATCATATAACTTTTCCACTTCTTGTTCCTCTTTTATCACCCCCATTTCCATCTCCAGGCACTCCAAGTAAGGCATATAAGTAACCTAGAGCTTCAAGGAAGCAGTGATGTGTCAGAATCTATTCTTTGGCTATCTCTTCTGTGAGCTGGTGAACAGAATTTTCTACTTTTAAAGGCTCATGTGATTTGGTCACATTTGAGACCCACCTTGACAATCTCTACCTCAAGGTCAACTTTGCCTATGTCATAACCTAATCACCAGAGTAAATCCATCATATTCAAGGGCCCAGGTATTTCAGGAAAATTGTAATTCTTGGGGGCTGGCTACGTGACCCCCCAAAGATTCAAGTTTCTGCTAAATGCACAACTTATTCATCTACTCCCAAAGACTCCAAGGGTCTCAGCCTATTTCAGAATTGATTAAATCTGGAATCTCATCTAGGTCTTATTAGCTCAAAATTTCAAACTCTCAACATTTCAATAATCTAAAGCACATACAGATGAGGCTCCTGAGTACAGTCCATTAAGTGTAACTCCTGGGGCACAATTAGTCTTCATCTAGGGACATGTGAAACTAAAGAGACAATTTCTATGACCCTGAAACTTCCTACATACAAATCTGGGATAAGTATAGGCTGACAGTCATAGTCATTCTAATCCAAAAATGGCATAAATGGAAGGTAAAGAGGAGTAATGGGACCAATGCGGTTCTGAAATTAAGCCAGGCAAATTCTAGCCTGAGTTCCTTGTTTCAGCATCTAGACTTGGGGATAATCTGTCTTGGCTCTCTGCTTTGCGCCTTGAGCTCTTATTTGTGCCCTGAGGATCTTGCCTATGTTCTCTCTGCTCTTGGTTCACCCTCTTAGTCATATTTGCTTTTTCAGTGGCAGGTAACATGTACATGCAACTGGGCGATTTATCAGCCTGCCTCCTTCCTGTAGAATTTTGGGCAACCAACAGCTTCCTTTCATTTTGTATTTTCTCTGTTCTTTTATAATATTCTCAAGGACCTTTATGTCACATATTTGTCTTTTGCATTTATATTTTTGAGAGATCTTGTTCTGCAGTTTTCTTGTGATGTTTGTCTATTTTTGATATCACATTAAAGCTCACTCCATAAAATAAGTTGGAACATTTTTTTTATCTTCAATTTTCTGAAGGACAGTGTATAAAGTGGGCATTTCTTCCTTACATATTTTGTACATTCACCAGTGAAGCTATTTGAGCCCAAAATTTACTTCGTGATAAGGTTTTCAAATATAGATTCCATTTCTTTTATAAGTATAGACTTATTCAGGTTATGTATTTTTTCTAAAGAAAGCTTTAGTAATTTTTTTCAAGAGATTTGCTCATTTAATCTAAGTTTTCCAATTTATTGATATAAAGGTATTCATAATGTCTCTAAGATCTGCAGTAATTTCCTTTCTCTCATGCCTGGTATAATTTTGGTTTCTGTTTTCTTCACCAGCCTTAAGGGAGGTCTTCAATTTTATTGATCTTTTTAAAGGACAAGCATTGGTTTTATTGATTTTTTTATACTGGATTTTTTGTTTTGAGTTTTATTGATTTCTGCCTTTGTATTTATTATTGTCTTCATTTTGCTTGCTTTGAGTGTAATTTGTTATTCTTTTTCTGGTTTCTAGTGGAGAAACTAGATCTTTGATTTGAGACCTTCCTGTCTTATATGAGTATTTAATGACTGAGATTTTCTTCAAAGAGGATGGGAGAGAAAGGGGAGAAAACTTGACATGAGAGAGAAACATTGACTGGTTGCCTCCCATATACTTCCTTATTTTATATCTTTAATTTACTTTATATATTTATTTTTATAATTGTTACAATGTCTGATGGCTTCAGAGAGAGGGTCCCATGCCCTGTTGTTGTGACAAGTGACTCATCTTTATGCAGGATCCTCAGTTCCAGCTTCCTTCCTTGCGTGACATAAAAGCTTTGTTCCTTCCCGGGTTTTGAGCTACAAGCCTGTTGGCGACAAAACCCAGCATTGGTCCATTCTGGAAAAGGACCCAAGTGCTCCTTGAAGAGATGCCATGCAGGATTTGTTTCCTTGTTTGAGTGACAAGTAGAATTCTGGATAAATATGTAAACCTGATTTAAATTCTATCATTGGTGGTGACAGGTGGTTTAGATCAACACTAGATTAAATAGTCATATGTAAGTGGTTTTTACTTTTAATCAGAGTTAAATAGAGGCAAATGACAATCTCATTTAGAGTCAAAACAACAGAAAGGAAATTAGCTCCTCATCTAAGACTTTAGGAAATGAAGCTAAGTAATTATGATAGGGATAGAGATGAAGTATCAGTCCCTGTTTTGTCCAATATTTCTTCTCCTGCATAATTATTCTGACCCAGAATGCTCAATGAGCAATAGAGACAAATTTTTCTTGAAGGAAACAAGCCTGAAGTTGTTTGCAGTTTATTTCTGGTTCCTGTTCTTGGAAAGAAAATGTATCGATTTGCATTTTTGAATACCCAGTCAAACCTATATGTATACAAATTACTATCAATACGCAGGTTTTATATTCTTTATAATTATTTGTCCTCTTGTCTATGCAACTAACATTGAAATTTTCCTTTAGCTTGGTCAACAAATCGCAATTCACCTTTTACATATGTCTGTTAAAATGCATTGGAAAAATATTTATAATCATTAAGGTACTTTTCTTTAATGGATTAAGTAAAATAATATACTTAGATTCCAGAACCTAGGTCTTACTTTTGATTATATTGCTTGGTAAATTTCAGTATTTTAACTTACCTGAGTTTCAGTTTCCTCACTGTAAAATGAGAAGGCCCAAATAAGAAAATCATTACCATCTCTACTAATTTTGATATTTTGTATTAGGGATTCGCATGGACTTATTGAGTATAAAATACTTATGGCAATTCCCAGTTTCATTCTAGCTTCCACACATTTTCTAATTCTTTCTCAGGGCCCCAGAGATATGAACTCTTCTTACTCCTTTTCTGAGCTACAGACCATGTAGATAAGGGACTCTCAATTATATATTTCAGGTCTCTGAGAATCTGTAGAGTCATTACAATGTATGAAATATTTTCTGTGTACTAAAAGTAGTTCAGTATATACATTTTAATTTTTCAAGTATGGGTACATGTTCCTCTGATTAGCAGTATTAAAATAATGAAGTTTAAATGTCCATTAAATGGAAAGAAATGGCTTAATAATTAAAAAGTTTTTTGCAATGCATTTCTCTAGGTCACATAAAATTTAATTTGTGAGTTATTGAACAAGCTAAAGGCAAAATTTTTTTCTCATTCTGAGTTTTCTAAACAATGTATGATCAAAGTAAAACTATTCTCATATAGGGATATTTGGAAATTTTAGGTTTTGATGTTAGAAATAACTGATTTTACACTACTGTCTTCTATATTTTTAAATTCAATATGGGTTGCCTCTAAAAATAAATCCAAATTTCAGTTTTTGGTAAGCTTCCTGCAAGATTACTATGGGAAAAATAAAGGGTAACAATTTACTGTCCACTGTATGCCCATAACACTTTGTATATACCTTCATTTTTATACTTTTTGACAGTACATATTAATTGGTTATGTCGGCTTCCTACTGGATATGGATTACTTAAGGGTTGTACTAGTTGCTTACTTACTGTTGACTTCTCCCATGGTGTCTGCCATGTTATGCTGCATAGATAGTAAATGCTTCATAAAAATTCTTTGGATTGAATCAAATGATTCTGTGATTCAGCCAGTAGCCTGGGCAGCTGCCAATAGATCAGAAAGAGCGAGAAGTCCCCTGTTATTGAGGAAGTGGATGTGACCAAGGAACAAGACTCCTGATTAAGATATTCAATAAAGATCAGTATTCTAGGATGCCTCAAGGACCATCTTGCTACTTGGGAAGTTGAAAGACTCTGAGTAAATGAGCCTTATTCTCTAAAGTTTCCAGGCTTAGGTTATCAGATAGCTGCGAGTGGGATGAATCTGCCTAAGGAAGGTTAGATGTCAGGGATCTGTTACATTTATTTAATACTTTACCATCTTTAAAATGCTTTAACTAATACATATTTTGGTTAGGGGTTGATATCTATATTCTTTTTAGATATTCCATGGCTAGGTTGACATCTAAGAAATTAAGGTTGAGAGAATTCCAGAAGATTACTTGGTTCTTTGATGATGTTAATGTCCAGCAACAAGCCTAAATGCAGTTATAAGAAAAGTAGATAAGGGAATACTTTTGAGTGATCAAGTGGTAGTTTAAGAAAAATCTAGATGATTGATTTGAAGGTTTGTCAGATATATAAATGTCACTAGAATCCATCCCCTTTCTTCCAAAATATCTGCTTACTCCCTGGTCTGGTTTATTTTATAGTTTTCTTAATAATGGTGTCTCTACTTCCTGTATACATTCTCTTACCAAATTCTTCTCTCACATTGCTGCTAATTATCTTTTTGAGCACCGACCTGATCATGTCTGTCATCTGTTTGGAAACTTTTTAAAAAAGATTTTATTTATAGAGAGGGAAGGGAGGGAGAAAGAGAGAAACATCAATGTGCGGTTGCCTGGGGGCCATGGCCTGCAACACAGACATGTGCCCTGACTGGAAATTGAACCTGCAATGCTTTGGTTTGCAGGCCACACTCAATCCACTGAGCTTCACCAGCCAGGTGTTTGGAAACTTTTTGACAGTGGTCCCATCCTGGAGAATAAAGCATTCTTCTGTTAGCACAGTGGGGAGATGCAGTTGGTATTTCTCTGGTATGTAACCTTGGATGGTCTTTCAGGGTTGCTTGACTAAGGGACTAGGGTCTCCTCTTCCTAGTGACTGAGACTGCCAATATCTCCAGGTGGTAGGTGCTTGGCATTTCTAGTGCTTTTCTAAGCAGCTGTTACACTCAGACTTTCAGATGACAAAGCAGTTAATTTTGACTCAAGCTCCTTAAGGACTAGAGCTAGCCCCGTAAGAAAAAGAAAGTCAATGTGGGAACAGGCCAAGGAGGGAGCGGTGTGGTTTCTTCACTAAAGCACACCAGCGTGGTATGTCCTGCTGCACCCTGTCCCCAAGGATCCTCTCCAGAGGATGCCATAGGATGCCGAGAGATGGAGAATCTTTAAAACCATTGCACTTTTGTGCATTAGTTTCAGGCTGTACCAGATCCTTTGCGGTATTCAAGAAAAACAAGATTCCTGACCATATACTTCAAAATGCCTTTGTAGCCTCCCTGTTTTCCTTCTCTTTCCTCTATCTTATCCCAAGATGTTTGCTGTTCCTCCCATGTTCTATACATTCATATCTTCATCACTTCTCTTAACAGTATTTTTTCTAGCCCATTTACCAGGCAGTCCTACTGTCCTTGGTCACCATAACAACTAAATGGAGCTGTTCCATAGCTATTGGCTAGCTGCAACACTAACATCCCATTTCAACTCATTGTTCTGAGGGAGCAAACCATTTGTTCCTCATCTAAAAAGCTGTCTTTGTAAGCATACAAATTGGTTGATTGTTTAACCATGAAAATATGACTTGTTTACCCTGACATTGACAACTATGTCAGTGGGAGAAAAAACAGGTCTGCAGTACTGCAGAGTTTTACATATGTATGTTTGGATTTTCATATTTACATGAAACTCCAACCCTCTGCACTCATGTATATTTTTGCTTTACCAGGTTTTCACTCAGCTTTTATTGGGTTGTTTGTACAAACTGTCCCCCAACTTGGCCCCCAAAACCACCTACTTCCATAATCAGATTTATAATTGCATTGAACTATCATGCCATTATAAAATGAGGAGTTGTCTAATATTTGAGGGTGTTTTATTTGGGTTCCATGTAGTTCTTCTTTGCTGATAATCTTTATACTAGGTATCAACCAATTGGTATCAACCAATGCTTTGGAAATTAAATGCTTCTTTGATGAAAATTATTCAAAGACAGATCATTTAATTTCCATTTTATCTTATCTAGGTGCCAAAAAAAGCCATGGAGTATATATTCAGTGTCAGGGATGGGGTGTGGAGGGATTACTACGGCTGAATCAGGAATTAACTGCAGGAGGGACAAGAACAAGTGTGGAGACTATGATAGGCAGGATTTTTAAGGTGGCCCTGTGATTCCTGTTCTCCTGGTGTACACGTGCCTTCTCCCAGTTGTTCAATTAAATGCTAATCTTGTTACTCCTGTGAAAATATTTTACTGATGAATTAAAATCCCAAATCTGTTCAATTTAAAATAGGCAGATTATTTGTGTGGATCTGACCTGCCTTTAAAATTACTTAAACACAGAGAATTCTCCTTAGCAGATTACAGAACAGGAAGTCAGAGAGTCAAAGCATAAGTAATACTTGGTGTGGCGCTGGTGGCTCAAAGGTGGAGAGAAAGAAATGAAGGATGACTCTAGGATCTGAGAGTGGCTCCTGGGTGAAAGATAGCAAAGAAATGGGGCCTCAGTCTTATAGGCACAAGGAGCTTAAGCCTGTCAATGACAAGAATAGTCTGGCAAGTGGATTTTCTCCCAGAGTTTACAGATTCAGCCTATCTGATACCTTGGTTTCAGCTTTTTGATACCCTGAGCAGAGAATGTAGGTATGGCTGCTCCATGCTGGGCTTTTGGTTGACAGAACTGTGAATAAATTGGTGTTGTTTTAAGACATTCAGTCTGTGGTAACTTGTTACTCAGCCACAGAAAATAAACATAGAGAACATTGCAAGTGTTGGAGTGAGAGATAATAGTAGCTTGGACTATGGTGGTGGCAGTGAAAATGGAGGAAAAGTAGTCAGAAGTGAGAGGTATTCAGAAGCTAAAATTGCTATGACTTAGTGACAGATTGGGGCAAGGGATATGGGTGTGTTAAAGCAGGTGTCTGGTTTGTCACCGCTTGTGGTTTGTCATTGGAAGGCCACCATGCTAAATGGGTTATGAAATGGTTGTGGGAAGTGGAGAACATGAATTGGGCTCTACATATGTAGAGTTTGATGTGCTTTTGAGGCAATTAACAGGAGATACCAAGGAGGCAGGTTGATGTGAGCCATTGATGTCTTGGTGGGAAGTAAAGTCATGGGCATGACTTATCACTTATGAAGAATGTGGCATGAGAAGAGGATGGAACTTCAAGAATCTTAACATTTAATGGCCAAGTGGGGATCAGTAAACCCACATGGGAGGCAGAGAGGCAGTATCTGTGGAAGTAAAACAAACACTGTGTCATGAAGCCAGGAGAACAAGTCTCTTAAGGAAAAGAACATAAGTGTTCATAAGATATTAAGTAAGAAATATTGCTCTCGGAGTTAAATGAGGTTATTTGTTACCTTAAAAAGAGCTGTTAACATGAAGTGATGAAAGCATAAACCAGACTGGAGTGTGAGAAAACCTGAAGGTGAGGACAAGAAAACCCCGGGTATAGAAAACTCTGAAGAAGTTGGCTTGTGAAGAGAAGATCAGGCAGTGGCTCGATTATTGTTTTGTATAAAAGACACTTAACATATTTAAAAGCCAACTAGAAGGATCCTGTTGAAAGGAGTCATTAAACATACAAGAGAGAAGGAGAAGTACGTAACATCCAACGTGCTCACAAGGTTAAGACCCTTTAGTGCAACAGGAGTGAGGGGCGAGTGATAGGATTTCATGTGGACAGGGAAAAGGTAATTCATGGAGTTCCAGCCTGATGGTTTCTCTTTTCTCCAAAACTATGAGCCACTGTCGTCTCTGGAGAGCGAGGGGAGGGAAGGGGGCATTATAAGGGTGAAGAGGGGTGGATAACATCTAAAGTAGCCGTAGTGAAAAAAGGGGGATGCCAATGCGCAGACTCGTACAAGTGGTTTATGGGGAAGCATGAGTGTTGGAACATCAATGGAGACTTTTCTTTCATCTTCCTGGCAGCTGTCACCTGTTACCTTCTCTCACTCTGTGGTAAAAGGAATTGATAGTATCTCCTTCCCTTGAAATATTGCAGTATATTTTTCACACTATGATAATTTCACTGTATGGTAACATCTGTTAACATGATTTCACCAATAGGCCGTGACCGGCACAAGCCCATTTCTAATGTCTTCATTGATCTTTGTACCCCAATAGTTTACCAAATAATAAAAACAAAATGTTATTATTAAGGCCTGACAAAAAATAAAAGTAATTTTTATTCTTAAAAAATGAACCTTCATTGAACGCTAACATTTGTCATTTTACTTTGCTAAGTACATTTTTCTTTTCTTATTTATAATTTAATCTGTCCTTACAACCACCCGAATTTGTCTGTTTAATAGGTTAAGAAAGTAAAGCTGAGAGAGGCAGTGTCTCCATGGTGATATTGCTACTAATTGGAAAACTCACTGAAGCCCACATCGGCCTAATTCAGAATCCATGCCTTTAACCACCACCTTCAATGATACTTATTAGATATTCAATTGGTAAGATGTTTTTACTGAATTTCTAGAAAATTTTTTCCTTAACCTATTGAAAACAGAAAGACATTACAGAACAAAAATGAAAAGGAAAATTGATGTGGGAATATTCCAATTGCCTTAGTCTGCTTGGGCTGCTATAACAAAATACCACAGAGTGGGTGGCTTTTTAATAGTAAAAATATATTTCTCACAATTCTGGAGGTTGGGAATTCCAAGAACAGGGTGCTGGGTGAAGGCCCTCTTCTGGGGTGCAGACTGCTGACGTTTTCCTGTGTCCTCACATGGCAGGAGGGACAGGGAGCTCTGTCAGGGCCCTTCCACATGGGCAGGAAGTCCACTCACTGGGCGCTGCCTTCCTGAGTTAGTCCTCTCCCAAGTCCCCACCTCCTAATGCTGTCACCCTGGGCATTAGGTTTTCTACATGTGAATTTCAATCAAATATACAAACCATAGCGCCAACCAAATGAATTAGAATTCAGTATCACCATTACCACATCATACAAAAGTATATAAAGCAAATTAGTTTGGTCAGCCATAAGTATGTGCTTAGCCTATTTATTAATGAAAATGAAAAAAAAAAGCTTTGATTCCAAGGTATAACATAATTATATAGTTACTTGCTGAGACAAAAATTGGATCACCTGAGAACCAGGTTCTGAAATTAATTTCAGAGTATTTTAATGCGTTGTAGAAATTCAAGCAGTTACCCAATCCAAATTAAATGAGAAATGGTAGCCTTATTGCTGTTCTCCACTGTGCTGCTTTTAAGGAAAACATGAAGAGAAGGAAGGTAAAAGGAAAAAGCACAATTTAGGAGTAGATAGAAACTGTGTATGTGAATTGTTCGTGTGCTGATCATGTAACGTATATTTGATTGGTCATTTTCTTTCTTTCTTGATAGCAAAGAGCACTATATGAGAGAATGAAAAAAGAAAGAACTTTACTCAATACATTTTGTCACTTACAGGAAAAGAAAGACTAACTATAATAATGTTTAATAACCTTAATGTTATGAATTTTTCTATAATACTTACATTATCTAGTACCATAAATCAGCATTCTCAAATTTAGAAAAGTTTATCACAAATAGTTTTTCTATCCATCAATATATATCTAAAGTCAGTTTTATCTGTTGAAAAATTTAGAAAAATAATATTTTGAATATTTATATTTAAGTCTAAAATATATTACATAATTTCAGATCAGAATGTCTTGAAATTCATGTTATATCTATTTATGTATCTATTTTAAAATAATAATATTTATTATTTAAACAATTTTTAATTTGTTATTTCATCAATAAATTTATTGTTTATTAAATAATAAATAATATTTACTTGAAGATAAATTTCTCACATATACCACTTAGCAATTAAGGATTTTAGTTTAATTTATTTAGTTTAAGTTCTATATTTTAGAGAAAAAGACTAACAACAAGTTAAGAAATGATTTATCATTTTTAATTAGGAATTGAATATATGTTAAAATGTAGGTTGAAGTATAATTGTAGCTGAACTAACTGTGAAGATACGTAAAAAATATTTTATAGTATAATTATTTGATATGCATGAGTTTTATGCATAAAATTATTGACTGAATTATTTGTATATGTATTCTACATTGTTTGTGATTGAAAAGATGTATCAGTAAAGAACTTTTGGAAGCAAGTAACAGAAAGTCAATTCATATTGGTTTAAGACCAAGGAGATTTATTTACCCACATAACTAGAAGACAAGTAAAATGCAATTAAGTATTGATCCAGTGACTCCAACTTCATTTTTCACAAATCTTCTTTCGTTAGGGATCCATATATGTATTTGCATAGCATAAATACATCTATTTTAAAGGTTTGTTTGATGAGTTTTGACAACTGTGTGCAGCCACAACCCTAACCAAGATAGAACATACTCTTCCCTCTCAAAAAATTATTCAGTGGCTGTTGTGGTCAACCACTCTTCCCCAGCCCTGAGCAGCCACTGATCTTTCTAACATGACAGACTACTTTGCTTGTGGTTGAGTTTTAGAAGTTATCAGTCATGGCTGGCTTCTTTTGCTCAGCGTGATTCTTTTGAGATTCATTGTGTTGTATGTATCAGTATTGTATGTATCTAAAGTTGATGCTTTTTAACTTCAGGGTGGTATTATGTTGCAAAAATACACCATAATTTATAAATTCATTCGCCTGCTGATGAACATTTGGGTTGTTGAAAATTGAGGGCTATTATGAATAAAAATGTTATGAACAATTGAGTTCATAGTCCAAGTTCAAGTCTTTGTGTTGGCATATATTTTCAATTTTTTTGATAAATACTAAAGGGGGAATTGAAGTATTTTATGATAAGTGCACATTTAACTATTTTCCAACATGGCTGTACCATTTTATAATCCCACCAACAATGTGTGAGAATTGGGGTTATTCTATATTCAAGCCAACACTTGGTATTGTCAGTTGTGTTAATTCTGATTTTAGTCATGTCTAGTGGTATCTCATTTGTGATTTAGTTTGCATTTCCATGATGAGTAAAGATAGTAAGACTCCTTTCTTGGTGCTTATTGGCCATGTATATATTGTCTTTAGTACATATTTATTTAAAATTTTTTACCATTTCTGTTGGGTTGTTTGCCTTATTAATGATTTTTAAGAGTTATTTATATATTCTGGATATAAGTTATATTGAAAAGTGTTAATCCAGTAGGCCTGAGTTGTTCAAACATTCCATGTTTTCAAGAAAGGCCTGTTTTCATTGATGGTCTTTGTTGAGCTCTTGGAAATGTAGCTCATGGGCTGCTCTGACTGGGAAGGGTATTTCGCACACTTAGGTCCCCAAACCATACTGTAACAGTTTGTCTACATAGCTCATACAAATAATGTGATTTATGTGTAACACCTGATACATGTTTGGGGGGATCAGAAATAATGGTTGCATTCCATTGTGAATATACTAAATTCCACTGAATTATACCCTTTTAAATGATCAATTTTATGTTGCATGAGTTTAACCTCAATAAAAAAACCAACAGCAATTTTCAAAGTGGTCAAAGGATTTGAATAGACATTTCTCTTAAGAGGAACATGTATCTGGCTATTAAGCATATGAAAAATTTTCAACTAAGAGAATGATTCTCAAAACTACAATGTTATACCACTTCATACCAAGTAAGATTGCTATAATCAAAAAGACAGATAATGATAATTACTGGCAAGTATGTAAACAATTTGAAATTCTTATACATTGCTGAGGGGGATGTAAAATGGCATAGTTGGTGTCAAAATCAGTTTAATAGTGATTCAAAAGTGGAAAATACAGTCACCATGTAGTCCAGCAATTCTTCTAGGTGTATACCCAAGAGAAATAAAAACCTTTATCTACTTGTATGTAATGTTCATAGTAGCATAATTCATACTAGTCAAAAAGTGGAAACAACACAAATATTTGTTAACTGATGAGTGGTAAATATAATGTTGGATATCTATTCAATAGAATATTATTATAAAATAAAAATAAATTAAGAACTGATACAGATTATAACAAAGGTAAATCTTTCAAGCTATATGCTCAGTAAAAAAAGAAAGCCAGCCACAAAAGACCATGGATTATATATTTACATTTATATGAAATGTCCAGGATAAAAAATTTATGGAGACGTGTTTCCTCAGACATGGTGGGGGTGAGGGGGGCATTAGAGAGGGGTAGATATTTACTGTTAATGAGTGTGGGATTTCTTTTAGGGAGGACAAAATATTTTAAAATAGGTTGAGGTGATCACTGCACAACCCTATGGATTTAATAAAAATGTTGAATTGAACATTTTAAGTAGGTGAGTTGTGTGGTATGTGAACTATAAGTCAAAGCTGTTGAAAAAGTAATTACTGTGGTGGCTGGTATCTTTCAGTTGAGTTATAAACCAATTGGTGAATAATTCATTAATATATTCATTATATGTGATGAATCTCTCCATTCATACATATCCAGTACAACTCTCACTCTTTTAAAACAAAATTTGAATACTTTTTACATATACTGAAGAAATAAAAATGGAAATACTGCATTATTTTACTAACATCATAAACACCTATAGAAACTTTTGTGAATCATTCTAAAAATGATCAAGAATTTGTTCCATAATAGCACAAATGGCTTTGGGAAAAGCTTGTAAAGAGGGAAAAACATATTTATGGAAAGACAATATTAAATTAAAAAACATATAAAATAATTTTTGTATAGTATAATTGAGAAAGTATCTAGCATTACCAGTGATGAGACTGGAAAAGAGTAAACCATGCGCGTTAGTGGTTTGAAGTAACTTCTCCAAGTCTTGTCTTCCATATTTATAAAATGTATACTGTAATTCCATTTCAGAGAACTGTGAAAATTAAATTAGGTAGTGCATGTAAGTCCACAAATAAGTGTTTGATATTATTACAACCACAATTATTATGTGTTTTTCTGTATGTGTGTATGTATGTATGAATGTATTTATATTGTTATCTTGGTGACCACATCTAGAATTGACAATCTCTAATTTTATAGGACTATCAAGTACTCTAAACTTACTGGAATGGATTCCAAAGGGTCAGATACTTTCCCTTCTACGTTCAGCGTTGGTAGATTGGTCAAAGCTGGGGGAGTTGTACAAGAGAATAAGGTTCCTACTATCTTTGTGGTCACATGCTGTGGAAGGCACATTTTACTAAGGAAACCTGGGAGCTCCACTTCAAGAACTGGATGCCATGCCCCATCCTAGGATGAGAAAATAAAAACCCCAAACTCTGTGACAACCAGTTCTGAGGATACACAAAACACATTATGATTAAACAGTAAGTTGCTACTGGGAAATTTAGAATGACTTTGGTTTTTTGATAACTACTCTTGTGATTGTATGCATTGACCAAGACACTGAGCAACTCAGTTTTCCATCACTGCTGCAAACTGAATTCCTCTCTGATTACAGTGAGAAGTTTCTATTGTGTGATATTCTCTCACCTAAGTTACTTCGTAATTGCTCTTTGGTAATAAATCATTCACAGATGAACAAAGGAAACTATTCAACTTGATAAATTCTTTTCTGTTTTCAAATGAAACTAAATAAGATATTGGATTTTCCTTCTGGTTAACATTCAGTTACCTGGGACTGGGGGGAAAAAAGAAAGAAAGAAAAGAAAAACAAAGGGAAAGGAAGTTGGAAATATTTTAGAAACTTATTCTGTCAAATGCTCAAGAAATTCCTTTCTACTAGGCTGAAAAGAAAAAAAAATGCTCCCCAGCTTATATTTATTAAAAAGGAAAAGAAGCTTTTCCACATTGTTGTAGGTACTGTAAATTTTAGTTTAAATGATCATTGTCTTCTGTGCATTTCTTTGTTATTATCTTAGAAGACTGACTAGAAAGTGGGTGGCATTACGGCCCCTTGTACTGAAGGGAGAGCACAAGAAAATCATTGCTTTTTTTTTTTTTTTGGCTGGGTTGCTCTCTTTTTAGTGCTTTTCTTCTTCCTTCTGCTATAATGGAGCCACCCAACCTTGACTTTCACCCACTCAGACTTACTTCCTGATAGACCATATACGTTCTTTGCATGGTTTAGCATTTTTTTCTTTTGGCTTTTACACTAATATTAGTTCTGGCCTCCTTATAATATGCATAATTTTATTTGCCTGTATCATATCTCTAAGGGAATCCTATTTCCCATTTTTCCTTTGTACATGTCTAGCCAGTTATTAAAGAGAATATTGTCAAACAAAAGGAGATGAGAGATTGCAAGACAAGGAATATTAGAGGTAAAATGACTTGGAGATCAGCTGCTACAGACTTTTTGCTTTACAGATGAGTATACTGAGGTCTAACGGATGAAGTTATGTTTTCTAAGATCACACACTACATAGGTGTCATTAAATCCTCTTTCTCAATCATCACATATGTCTGTGCTAGGCTATCTTTCTCTTTTTTTGTGTTGTCAATAGAGGTCATTGATGAAGTTGTTCAAGTAAAGGATAACAGCTCTGGGATCAGGCCCTTTTCCACTGACCCACTTGGAAGACATTCAACTTGCTATTGGATTAACAACACTACTGTGCATCAGGAGGGTTGTCAAAGCATGTGCTGGCCTTGGTGAGGCATGTGGCTCCCCTCATCTATTCACACCAGAATAGTGGAAACAAAGGACACGTTTTAGTTTGCTGTTGCTGACATAGGAAGCTTTGATTCTGCGTTTCCTAGATGTGTATCTAAAACACTGTGGACGACATTACTCAGTGTGGCTTCAGATGTGTTTTATGAGCTCATCTTGGTGTGAGTCTCTGCAGTAGACATATTTATTGAGTCCTGAATTTCAGTTGATTTAACGATATATATTCTGATTTATCTCAAGATACAATGATACATTATTTTGGAAAGCATTAATTTTTAATAATATGTATTTGTGATGTAAGACTTTAGAAAATTAACAGAACTTACTAATTATTAATAATCCATAGGGAAAAAAGATACTGCATTAGGTTGGCTCATGTTTCAACAATATGGCTGCTTCTCTTTCGAAACACTGGTTGTCACCTCTTGATAAAAATCTATGTTTATTTCCTTTTATTTACTGGCTACTAATTAATTGGTGATTTATTATGTTAAACCTACCAAAGTGCCTGACAAAGCCAGTCAGAAATGGAACTATACCTGACAAATTCAAATAAGGAAGAAACACTTACTAAATCAGAGAAATTAGTGTTGTGCTCCCCAGTGTGACCTTGAGCACTATATTATCAGTGAGAATAGGGACAAAGAGACTTCCATAGTGCTACTAATTGCTGCCATCACATGCTGAATAAACAAGACAGAAAATAAAAGGATTTTCATAAATTATGTACTTGGTTGTTTTTCTTTTTTTTCTTTAATGCTTATTTTATTTTTTCCATTATCATTTTGTCCTCTTATATTCCCCTCTTCCCAGCAATCACCACATTGTCATTTTTTGAGAATTTTTTTTCCTATTGCATTTGAAGTTTTGAAAGTATATTACTGTAACATATAGGGGCTGGGTGATACTAACTGATTAGTTAAAAAAGGTTAATGTATTAGTCAAGGTCTAAGTTAAAAACAAAAAACAAAACAAAACCCAGATATCTTTCCAGGTCTCTCAGAAACGAGGTATTTAATGTCAAGAATTCTAATAAGAATCTGGTTACCTATTTTTTAAATAGAAAGAATAAGTGAGACCCAAAAAGCAGAACGGAGCAATCTAGAGGTCTGCGACAGCAGGATGGCACTGCCACCCCAGTGCGGGAGGTACAACATGAAGAGGTGATATTATCAGAGTCCAGGAGCTAGATCTTTCTATGCAGTTAGAATCATGGGGAAGGTGGAGAGCTGTGTGTTGGAAGTTGAAGCC
Source organism: Phyllostomus discolor (assembly GCF_004126475.2). Taxonomy (NCBI): domain Eukaryota; kingdom Metazoa; phylum Chordata; class Mammalia; order Chiroptera; family Phyllostomidae; genus Phyllostomus; species Phyllostomus discolor. The sequence continues at coordinate 29,747,466 of NC_040912.2, read as the reverse complement.
AGCAGGATATGTGACCCTGGCCAGGGATGTCATCAGAAGCAGAGAGAAGGATAGAAATGCCCTGGATTTTACCCTGTTTTTGTCCTCCAGTCTCTTGCTATTCCTTCTACTGGTCATGCCTTCTTGGGAGTCAGAGGGCAAGGGGGCGGCAAATGAATGTGGTTCCCTGTGGTAATGAGAAGATCAGAAGTGCTGGAGGTGAAGAAAACTTGTATGAGTTTTCACTGAAATATGAAATAAGAAACCTAGAGATATTCAGAAAGGTAATACTTATATTTTAAGAAAGAAACAAAGGATGTCAGAGAATGTCCACTTAACAAATTTACTAAGAGATGAATCAAATTACAATAAGCATTATTTGTCATTTAATCTTACAAATACAAGGAAGTAGAATAAAACATCCCCAGCTTTAATTTTGTGTTAAAAGCTCTTTACCCAAATGACAGCTTTGCTTTCATCAAAGCTCAAATGAATACCAAATATTTGTAAAGATAATAACGATGTCTCTGTATTTGTGTTAATGTTCAAGAGGTCGATTTTAGTCATTACCATGGTATAACCCGTGCAGCATGAATCCGACAAGTGGTAGCATTGGCAACAGCTTAGTCAGGAGTCAACAGGACTTCTGGCCAAGATGGAGGCATAGGTAGTCGCACTGTGCCTCCTCGCACAACCAAAACTAAGGATAACAAAAATTTAGAAACAAAAAACAACCAGAATGGAGAGAAATGAACTGAACGGAAGTCTGACTACCATTCATCCAGACCGGTAAGGAGGGGTGGAGTCGGAGGCCTACAGAGAGGGGTCGAGGGGTTCCAGCAGGAAAAACCAGTGGCTGGCAGATATGGGCTCCCAGGGTACAGATGGCAGTTGGCGGCCCCCAGAAGCACAGGGGCAGCTGATGGACCAGTGGCAGACCCTGGGCACAGGAGGCAACAGGCAGACCCAGTGAGGCACGCAAGGCAGCTGGCTGTCCGCAGTCACACATTTGCATGCAGACAAACTACGTGAAAAGAGGCAGCAACATAGACTGCGCAACCCAGGGACCCAGCACTGGGAAACAAAGCCTGAAGGCACCGATTGAAAACACCTTTGGGAGTTGAGGCCGGGAGATTCTCTCAGCTTCACAAGAGGCTCCTTGGGGTAACCCGCAGAGTCCAAGAAAGTACACAAGCCCACCTGCCCAGGAGCCAGTACCAGAGGGGCCCAATTTGCTTGTGGGAAGTGGCAAAAGGGACTGAAGTCCTAGAGAGAACAGAGCAGGCACCATTGTTCCCTCTTGAACCCCGCCCCCACATACAATGTCACAACCCAGCAACTGAGGTGCCCTGCCCTGGTGAACACCTAAGACTCCACCCCTCATACTTACCAGGTGCAACCAGACCAAAGGGGGGGGGGCAGATGGCTCATAAGAGCCCCTTGTCCAGTACTTTTAAGCAAATGAGAGATAGCCAACCTATCAGATGCACAGTTCAAAGCACTGATGATTAGAATGCTCACAAAATTGGTTGACTTTGGTCATTAGATGAGCAAATGCAGGCTATGATAAAAGAAATGAAGGAAAATGCACAGGGAACCAATAGTGATGGAGAGAAAACTGGGTTTCAAATCAATGGAAGGGGCCAGAAGGAAGAAAGGAACAACCAAACAGAAAAGAATGAAGAAACAAGAATTCAGAAAAAATGAGGAGAGGCTTAGGAACCTTCAGGACATCTTTAAACGTTCCAGCATCTGAATTATAGGGGTACTAGAAGGGGAAGAGGAAAAACAATAAGTGGAAAAGTTATTTGAACAAATAATAAAAGAGAACTTCCCCAATCTGGCAAGGGAAATAGACTTCCAGGAAGTCCAGGAAGCTCAGAGAGTCCCAAAGAGGTTGGACCCAAGGAGGAACACACCAAGGCACATCATAATTCCATTAGCCAAGGTAAAAATGAAGGAGAGAATCCTAGAAGCAGCAAGAGACAAGGGGACAGTTACCTACAAAGGAGTTCCCATCAGACTGTCAGCTGATTTCTCAAAAGAGACCTTACAGGCAAGAGGGGGCTGGAAAGAAGTATTCCAAGTCATGAAAGGCAGGGACCTACATCCAAGATTGCTCTATCCAGCAAAGCTTTCATTTAGAATGGAAGGGGAGATAAAGTGCTTCTCAGATAAGGCCAAGTTAAAGGAGTTCATCATCACCAAGCCCTTATCATATGAAATATTAAAGGGACTTATATAAGAAAAAGAAGTTAAAAAATATGAACAGTAAAAAAAGACATCAAACTCACAGTTAGTAACAACCATACCTAAAACAAAAGCAAACTAATAGAACAGGAACAGAACCACAGAAATGGAGATCACATAGAGGGTTAGCAACAGGGAAGTGGGGGTAGGAGGAGAGAGGGGGAAAAGATATAGAGAATAAGTAGCACAGACAATAGGTAGAAAATAGACAGGGAGGGCAAGAATAGTATGGGAAATGTAGAAGCTAAAGAACTTATGACACACGGATATGAACTAAAGGAAGGGAATGTGGGTGGGAAGGGGTAGGCAGGGTGGAGGGGAGTGAAGGGGGAAAATGGGACAACTGTAATAGCATAGTCAATAAAATATATTTTAAAAAAGAATATAAGATAAATAGAATAAAGTGCATCTATTTAAAGTATGTGAAAAAGAAGTCAACAAAACTCTCATTATTTTAGTCATAATTATTGTGACTGTTTTTTTCATTGACTTAGGGAGAGATCTAGCCCCAGAGACTTGGAGATAATAACTTTAGTTTAAGTCAATCAGTCTATATGACTATAATATGTTAAGTATTTTAGGTGTAGAGAAATGACAGCTCTGATTTCTATTCTCAAGAGACAGTAACAACAAAAACTGTATTAAAGTGCTTGCTCATCCTGACCAAAAGAAAGCATGTGATTGAATGTAATACTGAGTGAGTATGGCTTAAGAACTCAGCCTTCATAGTCTGGCAATCTTGGCTCAGCTTCTTTCTAGTTGTATTATATTTTGCAAATTGCTTTTGAGCCTAGTTTTCTGTATAGGGATAGGGATAACATTACCCATCACATGTGGTTGTTATGAGAAGTGACTAACCAAGTAAAGCAGCACAGGATACAGCATGTAAAATGCTCAATAAACAGTAGTTGTTAATAATAAAAAATAATAATATTAGCAAGAGTAGGTGAGCAAGGCTGAAGGGAGATTAGAACTGGGCTTTGAGGTATCAGAATTTGGATAGGTCAAGGAAGACAGTATTCCAAAGAACACAGATAGCTTTGGGAAAAGCTTATAAAGAGGGAAAAACATATTTGGGGAGAGATATATATGGCTGCTGGATTGGGTGAAGGCTCAGCAAAGGAGGAATATCAGATCATCGAAGATGTCAGAAGTAAGATATAGGTCTCAGCCTCTCTTCTGAACACAGGATCAAAGCAAGAAAAGTCTTATGTCAACTTTTTTAAAAAATTGAGGTATGATTAACATCAGTTATGGTATTTTATTCTGTGAATAAAATATACAGAAATTAGTAATGGCTCATGCTTAACTGTTGTACGTACCTGTGTAAACACCAAAGAACACGAGAAACAGAACGTTTCCAGCACACCAGAAGCTTTCCCTCAGGCACCTTCTCAATCATGACTCGCTTCCATGACTTTCTTTTTTAAAAAAAGGTTTTATTTATTTATTTTTTCACATTTTTTATTGTTGCTCAAGTACAGTTGTCTACATTTTCCTCCCACCATTCCCCCTCACCCCAGCCATCCCCACCTTCCACCCTTGATCCTGTCCCCCTTGGCTTTGTCCGTGTGTCCTTTATGACTTTGTAATATTCTGTCATTATTAATAAATTTTATCTTTCTTAGAATTTATATAAATGTGATTATTGCAAAGAATTCTTCCATGCCTGGCTTCATTAATTTAACATGATGTTTTTGAAATCCAGCCATTTGCTGGGTATTATATCATACTTATCCATACTTTACTTTTATAATATTTTCTTATTATCATTTTAATGTTTTTCCTCCTGGTGTTAATTTGTATTTCTTATACCTTAAAATATTTTTCCTAGATTAATCTTTTCAGAAAACTGACATTTTACCTTTTTTATATATTTTCTGTTTTTTATTTTCTATGGTTTACATTCATTTTTAATTTTTCTTCTACTTTGCATATAATTTGCTCTTTTTTCCTAACTTCTTCAAGTATAATCCTAGGTTATTGATATAAGACATTCATTTGAAGAAATTTTATTTCTAGTTATCAATTTCTCTTAGCATGATTTTAATTACATCTTATATATCTTTATGTGCTTTGATTTTTTAAATTATTACTCGAATATGCACTGTAATTTACTTGTGTGTCTTCTTTGACCTATGAACTGTTTGGGTATACTCTAATTTCTACATTTTCTACATTTTTATAATTTTTGTATATTTACATATTGTATTTCCTTTAATATGCATTTCTTTTATATATATATATTTTTATTGTTGTTCAAGTGCAGTTGTCTCTATTTTCCCCCACCATGCCTCATGCCCTGCCTATCCCCACCTCCAGCCCTGGAACCTACCCCCTTTGGCTTTGTCCATGTGTCCTTTATATATTTTCCTTGATGGCCCTTCCCCTATTTCCCCCATTATCCGTCTCTCCCCTCATCTCTGGTTATTGTCAGGTTGTTCTTTTTCAATGTCTCTGGTTATATTTTGCTTGCTTGTTTGTTTTGTTGATTAGGTTCCACTTATAGTGTGTAAATGTACCATAGTTTTTTATCTACTCATTTACTGATAGGCACTTAAGTTTATATCTGTATTTATTTAAATTTCTACTTACTTAAATACATATTTATTTTATTTTTTATATGCTAAAATACTTATGGTTTCTATATACTATATATGTTTCTAGCTATATTTAGTGATTTTTAATTTAATATTGTTGTAGTCTGAGAATACATTTTATGTGATTATAATTATTTGATATTCTTTGCAATTTGTTTCAGGCCCATTCTGTGGTTTTAGTGGAAGTTCCAGATGCATTTGTGTGTATAGTTTGAATTTGGGAACATTGTATAATTGCCAATTGGGTCAGATTGATAGTTCTTTTGAAATTTATATTTTTGCTGACTTTTTGTCTCCTTATTCTAATAGTTACTAAGAAAGGTTTGCTAAAGTTTCCAATTTTGATTGCATATTTGTTTCTTACATTAGTTTTGTCAAATTCAGTTAATGTATTTTAAAGCTCTGCTTTAATTAGGTGCATACATATATGCAATTTTATGTAGTCTTGATAAATTTTTATTTTGCCATGAAATGCCCTTTTTTGTCTCTATTAATATTTTTATCTTGAAGTTTTTTATTTTTGCCTGGAATTTGTATAGCCATACAAGCTTTCTTATGCTCAGTTTCTGCATAAGAATATTTTCTACTTTTATTTTTGACCCATCTGTGCCTTTATACTTAAAGTTTTATTTTCTTATAAACAGTATAATTGGGCCTTTGTTATTACTCAGTATAGTAATCTCTGTCTTTTAATTGGAGTGGTTATTCTGTTTACATTTAATATAATTATTGATGTGGTTGTGTTGAGTATGTCATTCTGGTATTAGTTTTTTATTCAATTTGTACTTTGTTTCACTGTTTCTCATTTTTTGCCTTTTGGTAACATCTTTATATCCCCCCTTTTTTTATATCCCCTTTTGTCTGTTGTATTGGCTTTTATATGTATATCTATTTTACTTTTTTAATGATTGCTCTAGATATTAAAACAGGAGTCATAAAGTTACCACGGTCTACCCTAAAATAATAGTAACAAATAACTTCAGGATCTGCATAAGAATCTTGTAAAAATTATAATCATGTTTTTCCATTTATTTCTCCCACTCTTTCTTTCTAGTGTTATTATAATTTGCTTCTAGTATACTCTCATCTCAAAAATATTTTCACTATTTTTTAGTAAAAATCATCTTTCAAAATTACATAACTATAATATAAAATAAATACAAGAAACACAATTTAAAAAGTATTTTATGTTAACTAACTATTTACTCTTTCTGACACTCTTCATTCTTTCAAGAAGTTCTTGGGTTCTGTCTGGAACACTTTTAAAGCCTAAATGACATGTTTTTTTGCAAATGTGTATTTTTTGGAGTGTGGATTGTTGAAGACAAATTATTCTAGCTTTTGCTAGGTGATAACATCTTTATAATGCTTTCATAGTTGAACATTTTTACTGAAGATAGAATTCTAGATTTGACAACTTTATTTTCAATTTTAGCACTTTAGAGATATCATTTTATTGTCATCTGGCTTTTATTATTTCTGATAAGCTGGTAGCCAACACTTATATATATATTTTTTCTTCAAGTATGTACTTAGTCTTTTCTTCTCTGGCTACTATAAAGAACTACTCTTTATCTTTGACTTTTAGGAATTGATTATGCTGTACATAGGTATAGTACTGTTTTTTAATTTACCTTCTACTACTCACTGAGAATTTTGGATTGATGGGTTAACATTTGTCACCAGTTTTTGAAAGTTTTCAGCCATTATCTTAAATGTTCTGCCTTATTCTGTCACTCTTTTTGTGACTAAAATTACACATAATTGTTTTGTTATGTTCATTTTTGTAAAAATCTTTGAGTTTTAGGTGAGATTCTTTCTATTTAACCTATCTTCAAGTTTTCTGAACTTATCTGCTATTAAGTACATTAAACATATTTTTCACATGGTAATTTCATTATAAACATTTCCATGTAGTTCTCATTATACCTTTCATACCTCTGATGAATTTCCTGATTTTAAAACATCTTCTCCACCTTTTTTGCTAGATACTCTGGCATTTTAATCACAATTATTTTAAAGTCAGTTAATTTCACCACTATGGAAATCACTGGGTCTGCATTTGTTAACTATTTCTTCCTTTCTCTTGTATCATACTTTTTAATAAAGTACTGATAATTTCATATAAAACATAAGTAGAGACATAAGTATATAACATTTACTTCCAGAAAGACACATTACTTTTATCAGGTGGGAACATGTAGGAAGCACTGTACACCTTTGGGAGTATTTCTCTGAGTTCTCTTTCCTGTCCCCAGGTTTTGGTATACTATTATTAAGTATTTGGTGAAAATATGAGGTAAATAGTTGGTAGGTTGTAACAGATTCAGCTTGTAGCTGAGGATCTTTAGAATATTAGTGTGTCACACTAACCCTCATGCAGTGATTAAAAATTCAGTTGTTTCTCCTTACTTCTATGGCATATTCTTCTTCCTTTTACTAGTACTGTATTAATGTCTTGTCACTTTGTGTAGTTTAGCTCATTTGCATTTCTTTGTCTTTAGCTCAGCATTATTTTGAATGTTGTCCAGATTGTTTTGTTTTGCATTTTTAAAATAATCATGATAGTCTCTTGTGACTTGAAAAATCTGAATGAGAAGAACCTAGGAAGCTCTATATTTCAAATGAAATAAATTCAATATCACAATAAAAATGATATGAATGAATGAATCTCAAGATGTAAAGATTTGGAAATATATGTATATGTTAAAAAGATTTAAATGTACAAGAAAAGCTAGAAATACCCTCTAACTTTTATGCAATGATCCCTGCTGCTGAATGGAATTAATCAGGAGGGAAGTTTACTGTGTGAGATGACAGAAGTAAAATAGGTTTACTTAGTAGAGATAGAATATAGTAAATTACTGAAATCAAGGAGCCATTGGAAAAAGTAAAAACAAGTTGGAGAAAGATATAGCATGCTCTACATTGAACAGTTTTAACACTAGGACAAGCCACGAACATGTGGTGGTTCCATCAATGAAAGAGGAGTATTGACTTCTACTTCTGGCAGCTGTTGGACCAAGTTATCCACATTAAATCTCTGTTTGAACAACATAGGTGATAAAATATAAGTGTACTTTTAAAATGTATAGAGGGGTAGTATTTAAAGGCAAAAATAGCTTTTGATGCATATAGTATTTTTAAAAGCTGAAAATAAAAGAACCAAGGTTTTTCTCAAGATACTGGAGTAAGAACTAAAAATTATTACAAGTAAGGGCATAAACTTAAGATAGGATTATTAATAAAATAAAAAATAAACATACAATTGAAAAGATCAGTGAGGAAAAAGGTTGGTTCTTTGAATAAAACAACATAACCAGCAAAATTTCAGTGACACTGATTTAAAACAATGAGGCACACATGTCAGGTATAAAAAAGGTGACATCTTTGGAAATGATGAAGACATTAAAACTTGTAACAATGTACTATGGAAAACTTAATACAATAATTTTAAAATTTTAAGCAGAGTGAATAAATTTCTGGAATAGTATAAGCTACCATAACCAACTAGAAGAAAAAAGAACCTGAATTTAAATTAAAGAATTAGACTAGCAATCAAGATTTTTTTTATAAGTAGACAGGTGAGTATTACCAAATTCTCAGGGAAGAAAATGATTCAATTTTATACAAATCTTCCAGATAATGTGAAAAAATTTCTCCAGATTATTTTTAGTCTGGTGTAGTATTGATGCCACCACTACTAGAAAAGGATAGAACGAAGATGGAAAATTACAGGTCAGTTTCAATCATGAATAGAAACGTGAAAATTCTAAACAAAATATTAGACATCATATTCCCAGAAAAAAAAGGATAAAACAAATGGACTTTATTTAAGAAACTGAGTAGTTTGGTTTAATATTGGGGAAATGGAGACAACTGTACTTGAATGACAATAAAAAAATGTGAAAAAATATTTAAACCCAAGCAGAAAAAAAGTCAGTTAATGTAGTTCACAGCTTTAAGAGTTTGAAGGAGAATAATAATATTTTTATTTTAATATATGCAGAAAAATCCAACATTCATAGAAGGTAGAATTTTTAGAAAACTGAAAAAAAAGTAGTTTCTTAATCTAATATACACTGTATAAAAATATCTATAGTGACATTACACTTAATAGCAAAAATAGAAGTTTTGCTTTGAGATTGGAATAAGACAGAAAAGCTCACATTTTAATGTATTGATAGATAAGTATTTAGGATTAGTAGATGAGTTGTTAAGAGTTGTTGGATATAAATTCAACTTTTAAACATTATCAGAGTGATGTCAGTAGAAATTGCAGAGTAAGGACCTCCAGAAATCCTTTGTCCATAAAAACAAAAGAATGCCAGCAAAGATTTTTCTAATTCTAGAAGTTAACCAATGGCTTGTAGCAATCTGGGAAGCACTTATTCATTTTATAGGTGACTCTCTATAAGATCATTGAATTTTGTGACATTTTAACTTGTCTTATTCCCAAAGTAGGTGAATTTTTCTTACTAATATTAAGATTATTATTAATTTCTAATAAAATGACATGATTCAGTAAGAGACATATAGAACAATGGGCAGAACTAATAACCTAGAAAAAAATACATGTAAATGGACACTGTATGAAAGAGATGGCATAACTGATTAATGGAGAAATGCAGACTTTTTTAAAAAGATTTTATTTATTTTTAGAGAGAGGAGAAGAGAGAGAGAAAGAACGAAAGGGAGAAAAGCATCTCTTGCAGCCCCCAACTGTGGAACTGACTCGCCACCCAGGCATAAGCCCTGGCTGGGAATCAAACCTGTGAATTTTCAGTTTGCAAGCCAGCACTCAACCCACTAAACCACACCAGCCAGGGTGGAGAAATGTAGACTTTTCAATGAAAGGTAGTGGTACATTGAAATCCACATGGGAAAAAAATAAGACTACTATTATCTCCTATTATATACCCCCAAATTTCCCAGGTGAATTCAAGATCTAACTGTTAAAGGCAAAACTTAATACTTTAAAGAAATTAATATAGGAAAACATTTTGTGATTTTTGAATAAGGGAAAATTTCTTTTAAAAAATATAGTCTTTATTATATTTTTCCATTACCATTTAGTCCCCTTATACCTCTTCCCCCCAGCAAACACCACCCTGTTGTCTGTATTCATGAGTCCTTTTTCCTATTTGCTCAAATCCTTCACCCCCTAGTTTCCCCCGACACCACTAACTGTCATCTCTTTTCCATCTATGAGTCTGTCTATGTTTTGTTCGTTAGTTCAGGGAAGAACCTCTTTTTAAAAAACAGAAAAGCATCCACCATAAAAGTGATAGATGAATTTAGTTACATTAAAATAAAATATTTTGGTCCTCAAAGTCTTGGAAAAAAAGTGAAGATAAGCCACATTAGGAAATGTCAGAGAAGATATGCACAAACATATGGGCAAAATGTAATGGACAATGGACTTGACTTGAGAATATTCCTACATCTTGTGAAAAATGAAATATACCTGGAAAAATATAAAATGTGTTTAACCTCTTTAATAATCAAAGATAAGCAAAACAATACTATAATATCTAAACACTACTTATCACACAGATTTTCAAAAAATTTGAAAGTCAGAAAATACTAGTTGCATTAGACTGAATTATTGGTTCCAGCACTTCATTCCTCTGTAATACAGTTACTTATGCACGTCCTTACCATGGCATCCTGATGTGTAAAATGAATGTCTTCCCTCCTTGACTTTGAGCTTATTTAGGGTTTGCTTTGACTGATGGGATCTGAACGAATGTGACATAAACAATGGGTTGAACTTGGTTTATGCTGTGGGGCTTGCCCTTACTCTGTCCAGTAGTTCCCTAGAAAATTCCCATATATGTATATAAGAAATATGGCATCCACAATATTAATAATGTGTACTTTGAATTTGCTTTATCAGTGAACAATCTGTAAGTTATGAGGTATTTCACACACACACACATGCATTTTTGGCTTCTGTATATTGTTTCTGTGTTTGTTTTCAGTGTTGGTCATGACCACTCAATGGCTATTTTTTCTTAGAAAAACGAGGAAGTCCATTATGTTCATCCTGAATGAGCTGCCTTTCAAGTATTTTCTATCTCTTGCCTTTCCAGAGACAACAAAGGTAACCCAGAGGAGTTTGTTTAGTAGTCTATAGAATGACTTTTCCTCTGGAACTCTGGAGAAGGGATAGTGGTGTCTTCTGTTTTGTGTATAACCTCAGTCCAGTGTGTATCATGTGCAAAATGCTGTATTGGGAGCTATTTTATTCCCTGCTTTTGTTTCCAACTGCTTTAACTGCAGGTCTCTGGCCAGTTTTGGTAGGATGAAATTCCGCCCTCTCTGAGGCTTCTGCATTTCTGCTACCAGTTTCACATCTATGGCCTGATGCCCTTTACTCCTCACCTTATGACAAATGGCCTGTCATTTCTAGAAATGCTGCCTGGTGACTCTGAATCACAGGTATTTCCCTACTGGGCTTTGTGGGGCCACCCATGCCTTCACTGGGGTTTACTGTAATCTCACATCCTCGATTGCAGTACATTTGTTAGCACCAAGGCCAGCGATTGTCACAGATTTTTACGAAAATCAGCAAGTCAAATAAATGAAGTCCTGTTTATATCTCAGTTGTCACTGAGAAACACACAATTGGGTGAGTTATTCATATCAAAAAGAAGAAGGTGGTGTATAAATCCATTTGGACAAAGAAGTTCCTTACGGAACTGCAGATCATTGCATCAGGTATGTCCTCTAAGTTGAGTCCCACACACGTGAGTAATTTAGAACTGAGTGCTTCAGACCAGGCAGTTAGTTGTGCCATAGCTATGGCTTATGTTCCCACCACAAGATAAACAAGACCCCATGAGAGCTTCTGTACTTGCCTGGAATGGATTATTCAGTTGGCAAGAGAGATTTAGAATGCTTTCTCAGGCAAACTAAAACAGGCTCATTTTTGTATCCTGAATATGCCTTTCTAAAACACTTTTCATAGATAAAGACTTTTGCAAGTTGTATGATACTAAAAATATTTTCTATTTTTTATGACAGATGGCTCAATATTTCAATCACAACTTAAGTCATTTCTTAGTATCCTATGTGATTAAGGATATACTGTGTTTCATTGAAAATTCTCCAGTAGGCACAGAGAAAATCATAAAGATAGATTCTTTCTGCAGATGCATTAAGTTATTAGCTAATTGTCAGGTCAGTCCAGAAATTCTATAGGGACGTGTCACTATTCTTACCTTGAATACTGGAACATGTTGTCTTTTAGAAACATATCATTCAGTTCTCACATGGTTCTATCTGCTCTGGAATCCAGATGTTTTTCTCCCCTAATCCCCCTGCCCTCACGCTCCTGTGATAGCCAGGGAAATGCTAATGTGATGACTCGTGCAATGACAATTAATGTCAATCATTTACACTTGAAAAAATTTTAGGGACCATAAAGTTAAATCATTTGTATTTATAAGCTGAGAAGGGTAAATGCAGCTCCCATAAGATTTATGAAGTAAACTTCTAGTAGAAAAAAATTTATATGTTACATAAAATCTGTTAAAAAAGTTCTAAAAGTTTAGATTTTAATTTGCCATTTATCTCTTTATTTTATCATTTGCACTTCTAGGTACTAAAGGCTTTATATCCCCCTATCATTTCAGCTGTGGTAATTTATTATGTTCACTGATTTGTCCATTTCCTTGACTTGATTACATTGAGCTAATGACAAGTCTTTTTCTTCTTTGTGTAAATAAGCACCTAGATAAAGTCTAGCATTTATTTTGTACTCAGTAAAGGTAAAGAAGTCACTGGCTTACACACAAATGTCCCTTCTATCCTACAAAGAATGGTTAGGAGGGTTTTTTTTATATTGCCATGAGTTTAGCAAAAAAAGGCAATTTAAAATAAATTTCGGTAGTACATACAGAAATTTAACAAAGCCACAGAACTTATATGTACAACCAATGGATGTGAACTGTGGGACGGGGGGAGGAATGCTGGAGGGAGAGGGGATGGTGCAGGGAGGAGGGGGAGAAAATGAAGAGAAAAAATGAGACAACTGTAATAGCATAATCAATAAAATATACTTTAATAAAAAATATAAAGCTTGAAAAAAGAAATTTAATACATCTAAAATTTATTAAAAGAAACTTAATAAATTAAAAAAATACAACTGATTTTCCTTTATGTGGCACTGTGTAAAATTTTAGTTCATGGATGGAATGGGTCAAAGATTTCCACTCAAGATGGTTAATGATAATTGGGCCCAGTCTGAAACTTCGGGTTTTTGAAATCTTATATGTGGAGAATGAAGTCAATGTGTTAAGAAACCTATCGGTACTTTTTTTTTTTAGCTTCCACTTATGTCATCAAGTAAATCGAATTTCATAGTCAAGTCATAAAAATTTTAGAAAACTGTTTTTTTGCTTTAGTTCTTCCACTGAATATCTTCCAAGAAAATGACATTGTAGCCCTCTGTGCTTTTCTATGAAATAACTATAATGATAATAGGCTTGCCTCCCCCAAAAGGATGATTATGAGTATAAAGAGAATGACAATATATGGAAGTATTTTTGAAAAGTATAAAGTGCTAAGCCACTACAGGGAATACAGACAAATACAAATACAGGAATATGATGATGAAAGTTCTGGGGTTTATGAATACCTTTTATCCTTGGCTCGGTTTTCAAGGCTCTTAAAGACATTTTAATTACATGTGTCTAGGTTTTGATGAGCACTGCTTCCTTCTGTGTCCTGGAGCATAGCACTGTGACTTTATCTCCCGTGGTTAATACTTCCCATATCATTCTGAGCTCTCTACGCTGCCCCAGCAAATCCATTCAAACTTAGCCACTCCCTGTGAGTGAGGAAGGTGCCTTCCCTATTCGTAATGTTTCTTTTCTGTGAATGGAACTCAGTCAGTGTAACCTAGATCTCTCTTCTACTTGGGTGAACTTGGGGAGGATAACTAGAAAGCCTTGGCTCAGCTCTACTCGTCTCTCTCAGGGACAAAGCCTTCATACAAGACAGGCTCTCCTGGGCTTCTTTACACTGTGAGTCCTTCTTGGGAAAATCTCAATGCAGGGAGGCCTGCGCTGGTCCAGCAGTGCTTGCCTAAATCTATCTAATTCAGGGGTCCAATAGTGGCAACCCTATTTCACTATCCCACCTGAAAGTCCTCCAGCTTAGCTGCTGATGAATAAAAGTAATACTTTGCTCTCTGTAACTACTGTTTATTTTTTCTCAACTTCTTTAGAACCTCGACATTGAAGAGATGTGGTAGTTATTGCTCCATCGCTTTCTTTTACCCCAGAATTCTACACATCTGTTGGCAGTGTCTAAAAGCTCCTGTCACAACAAATGACCCTCTAGGTCCATTCACATCCCCCTGAACCCACCTCTTTTCTCCATTTTAACCTGCTTCATTCCTGAATTCCTGGTTCTCTGGCCCTGATTTTTGTTTATGTTTTGGTACCCAGTGACCATTTCAAGCAACTTTTCCTATTTAATTGCATTTGGTAGCTCAACTTTGTACCTTTTAACTTGGAGGAAGAAAGCACCCACCCCAGGAACAGCTAGCTTTCAGGGATCCCAGAGAGTCGCCACACCTGCCCTAACGCAACCTTACCCTGGAGAAGTGAGGTTGGCTGGCACACCCTGCAGCAAATGAAGGCCAGTCCACATGCTCACCTCTGTCAGCCTTCTCTGTGCTTTCACAGCCGTTTCTCTGTCAGCCCAGAGAGTTTCCCACTGATGTTGGCAACTACTTCCTTGATGCTGCAGGAGATGTTTTGCTTTTCTCCAGTCCTGCCAATAGACTGCTTATACTTCCCTTGTGCATGAGGTTGAAATTGCTTATGAGAGGTTTGTATCTAACCAAAATTTCTATTTGAATTCTGGATGGAATGTGGTACAGGAGACTCTTCAGTGATACTCTTCCCTTTTGTAAAAATTTGTTGGTATTTCATTTAAGTGCCTTGTTTCATGGTTTTGACAATGCTATGATATGCTATTGCTTTGCAGGCATCACGGTGTCACTATTTCAAAGGTCACGGAGACACTGGGCCTGTGTTTATATTCCGTTTCCTACTCGGAACTCTCTGTTTAAAGTCCTGATTGACTTCAGCAAGTTGCTGAGGCTTTGGAAGACCTCTTTGCAGCCAGAAATTTCAAAAAGAATTAGAAACGGTCCTGGGTATTTAAAATACAATAGGTTGAAGCAAAATTAGAGAATTCTAAATTTAAATAGATAAGTTGATATGACACAGGTTAATTGATTTAAGTTAAACTAACCATAAATGTGAAGATTGTAACAAAGTTGACACGATGCCTGATTTAAAGCTTCTTTCAACTTCACGTTACTGTCCTCTCATTACGAGAGAAGGTAAAAATATTTTATCAAACACTTCCTAACTTAAATAATTTACTCACATTTTCTCCCTAGTTACTCATTGGATAATTTCAACTTGTTTTGAATACTTGGATACTCTCCACATAGAGCAAAGACAGTCATTTAGTTCTTTAAATTCTTGTTCTGTGGAATTGAAGTTTAAGAGTAATTATTCTGTTGGCTAAAGACATACAGATAGTAAAACCTTTCTGATACTGCTTACTCCGACTTAAGATGGTGAACGTGCAACCCACAGAACCACTGTGGCCTCAGTGGCAGCAGCCCATGCCTTTGAAACGTCATCTGCTTTTACAAGGGGGTTAGGAACTGGACTCCGCCCACCCGGAGTCCGTGCAGGATTGCGGCTGCACTGTTCAGTTCCATCTCAGGACAATGGAGAATTGGGAACAATGAGGCCCATCTTCCCATCTTCACAGTCAGGTCAGAGTGTCCATCCAGTATGAGAGCAGCTCCATTACAGAATTACATTTTGCAGGGGTTTTTTTCAGCCTGATATAAATTACTGTGTCAGATGTGAAATCAGCAGGAAAAAGCAATGTTCAAAGTGGTTACTGAAAATAAGTTTATAAACTAGCTCTTTTAAAACAAATATATGTTTAGACACGTATTTGTTAGATTGGAACAAGTTAACACACTTTTGTTAGATTGAAACAAAGCTAACAAAGAATGGCAAAATACCCAAGAGCTAGCAAAAGCAGATAGCTGTCATTACCAGCAGGCTTAAAAGGGGGCAAATATTTACTAGAACCTTCTGAGACCTCCAACTATAGGAAAGATCCATCTAAAAGAGGCTGAGGTTTTGGTCAAAGAACACAGTCTTAGCCAACTCATGGCAGATTAGGGGTGAACTGCAGATATAAATGCCCTGAATTCTTTCCTCCTAACCTTAAGCTTTCAGACAATGCCTGATATTGGCATTTTGACTTGTCTAAAACAAGTCAAAACCAGAGGATGAGGAAGCCTGATTTACGTGGCTTGGTCCTGAAGCATACAGTAGGCTTGAGAAGGCAGGGTGTCTGTGGGGAGGGGCAGCCAGACATGGTCCAGCCCTGCGCAGTATCAAAATTTGTTGAACTGAATTATTTCCTTGCTGGAGAAAAATACCTTAAATTTGACCATCTTACTTGCTTCAGTAGAAACTTCCAATGGCTTATAATTATTTTCTAATATTAATGCAGGTTCTCACACTTATTTTTAATTACCATAAGAATATAATCTCTCTTCTATAACAATCTCCACTTCAAAACACAGCTCTTGAATTTTCCAGTTAAGAGAGCCAATAAATTGTATTTTCTTGTTTTGCAAAAAAGTTTGCTTGAGGCTCTAGGTCTTGTAGCCAAGAGTCCTAGTATGACCTTATTTGCTTCAGTTACACTTGTATTTCAGTTCCTTAAACACGCTCCTATGGAGGTTTCAGAAATGACTGCAGAATAATAAGTGGCTGAAATTGAAAGTGCCCTTCTCTAGGCACCTCATGAAAAGCAAAGGAGGCACAATAAAGACAGAAGACAAGGTGACATGCTTGCTTGCACAGTTCCTGTAGAAGTCCAGAATATATCATAAGTCAGAGATTACTTTATTTAAAAACCAGCAGCATATTCAGAGTTTTGTTCATTGTATTCAGAACCTTGGGGACATATCTGAATTTCACAGAAGTAAAGGGGGATGGTGTATGAAGTTGTAAAGAGTCTTGCCTTTAATAAATTTTGTTGCAACCAAATCATAATTAAGCTCTAGGATTTGCCAGGTGGTAGCACATTGCAATCTCCTTCAGGATTCACTTCATTCATTTACCTAAGAAGGACTCTGAAATAACGATGATTTTGATAATGCTGTTAATAATTGTAATCAGAGCTACTGTTTTTGAGGGCTCAGTACTGTTCCAAACACTGTGAAAAGACACTGAAATGTTTTATCTCATCTTCACAGTCAGTCTCTGAAGTGGATATCAGTCCCATACATCTGAAAAACCAGATCCAGAATTAACTCGCCATGTTACCTCTTTTATTCTCTGATCATAAGTTTTTTCATTATTACACTCCCTGCACTTACATCTTAGCACACATTACTGTCTATATGAACAATGTGAAAATATTTGCTTGAGGAAGGAATTGAGCAAAAACTCCCTAAGAGAAAGAAGTCTTATTGTGTGTTTGTTGAGCATCTTAAAGCTGATAAAATTCATATTGTATGTTAAAGCTAAGATTAATCATCTAAGGAAGGAAATGGTCATTGTGGCTTCACATTTGAGACCAGAGTGGTTTTATTGCTGTGTCGCATCTAAAATTAATTACCTAAAAAGGGTGGAGCATGGTATCAAGTAAATCAGGGACTTGATGAGTCAAATGTAAAGCCAAATGTGAACCGCACAGTTCTTGCTATATATCTTTTTTTAAATCATTGTTCAAGTACAGTTTTCTCCCTTTTACTCCCAATCCAGCCCTCCCCCAACCCTCCCCACTTCTCTCCCATTACCACTCTCCCCCTAGTTTTTGTCCATGTGTCCTTTAAATTTGTTCCCATGAGCCCTTCCCATTGTCCCCTGAAATTCCCTCTTCTCTCCCCTGTGGTCACTGTCAGCCTGTCCTCTAGTTCAGTGTCTTTGGTTATATTTCGCTTGTTTCTTTGTTTTGTTATTTAGGTTGCTGTTAAAGGTGAGATCATATGGTATTTATCTTTTACTGCCTGGCTTGTTTCTCTTAGCATGTTTTCCATCTCTATCCAAGCTGTTGCAAAGGATTGGAGCTCCTTCTTTCTTTCTGCTGCATAGAATTCCATTGTGTAAATGTACCATAGTTTTTTGATCCATTCATTTACTGATGGGCATCTAGGTTGCTTCTAGCATCTAGCTATTGTAAATTGTGCTGCTATGAACATTGGGATGCATAGGTTCTTTTGGATTGGTGTTTTAGTATTCTTAGGATAGAGTCCCAGCAGTGGAATTGCTGGGTCAAAAGGCAGATCCATTTTTAGTTTTCTGAGGAAGTTCCATACTGCTTTCCATAGTGGTTGTACCAGTCTGCAGTCCCACCAACAGTGCACTAGGGACCCCTTTTCTCTACAACCTCTCCAACACTTGTTGTTTGTTGCTTTGTTTATGATGGCCATTCTGACTGGTGTGAAGTGGTATCTCATTGTGGTTTTAATTTGCATCTCTCTGATGGCTAGCGATATTGAACATCGTTTCATGTGTCTTTGGATTTTCTGTATGTCCTCCTTGGAGAAGTGTCTGTTCAAGTCCTTTGCCCGTTTTTTAATTGGATTCCTTGTCTTCTTAGAGTGGAGTCGTGTAAGTTCTTTATATATTTTGGAGATTAAACCCTTGTCTGTGGTATCATTGGCAAATATGTTTTCCCATACAGTTGGTTCTCTTTTTATTTTGATACTGTTTTCTTTAGCTGTGCAGAAGCTTTTAATTTTGATGAGGTCCCATTTGTTTATTCTTTCCTTTATGTCCCTTGCTCTAGGGGACAAGTCAGTAAAAAGTTTCTACGTGAAATATCTGAGATTTTCCTACCTACATTCTCCTCTAGGACTTTAATCGTGTCATGTTTTATATTTAAGTCTTTTATCCACCTTGAATTTATTTTTGTATAAGGTGTAAGTTGGTGCTCGAGTTTCATTTTTTTGCACGTGGCTGTCCAGTTCTGCCAACACCATTGGTTGAAGAGGCTATTTTTACTCCATTTTATGTTGCTTCCTCCTTTGTCATATATTAATTGACCATAGAGACTTGGAGTTATTTCTGGGCTCTCTGTTCTGTTCCACTGGTCTATGTGCCTGTTTTTATGCCAGTACCAGGCTGTTTTGATTACAGTGGCCTTGTAGTATAGTTTAGTGTCGGGTATTGTGATCCCTCCTATTTTACTCTTCTTTCTCAAAATTGCAGCAGCTATTCGGGGTTGTTTATGATTCCATATAAATTTTTGAAGTGTTTGTTCTATGTCTGTGAAGTATGCCATTGGTACTTTAATAGGAATTGCATTGAATGTGTAAATTGCTTTGGGTAGTATGGACATTTTGATGATATTAATTCTTCCAATCCATGAACACGGTATATGTTTCCATTTGTTTGTGTCTTTCTTGATTTCTTTCCTGAGTGGTATATAGTTTTCTGAATACAGGTCTTTTGCCTCTTTGGTTAGGTTTATTCCTAGATGTTTTATTTTTCTTTTTGCTATTTCAAATGGGATTTTTTCCTTGATCTCTGCTTCTGCTGTTTCATTGTTGGTGTACAGAAATGCCTTTGATTTCTGGATATTGACTTTGTATCCCACTGTTTTGCCAAATTCATTTATTAGGTCAAGCCGTTTTTTGGTGGAGTCTATAGGATTTTCTATGTACACTATCATGTCATCTGCAAACAGTGACAGTTTTGTTTCCTCCTTTCTGATTTGGATGCCTTTTATTTCTTTTTCCTGTCTGATCACTGTGGATAAAACTTCCAGTACTATATTGAATAGAAGTGGTGAAAGTGGACAGCCTTGTCTTGTTCCTGATCTTAGTGGAAAAGATTTTAATTTTTGCCCATTGAGAATGATGTTGGCTGTAGGTCTCTCATATATGGCCTTTATTATGTTGAGGAATGCTCCCTCTATTCCCACTTTGCTGAGTGTTTTTATCATAAATGGGTGCTGTACCTTATCAAATGCTTTTTCTGCATCTATTGATATGATCATGTGGTTTTTGTCTTTGCTTTTGTTTATGTGATGTATTACATTTACTGATTTGTGAATATTGTACCATCCTTGCATCCCTGGAATAAATACCACTTGGTCATGGTGTATGATCTTTTTAATGTATTGTTGAATGCAGTTTGCCAGTATTTTGTTGAGGATTTTAGCGTCAATGTTCATCAGTGATATTGGCCTGAAGTTTTCTTTCTTTGTTGTGTCTTTATCTGGTTTTGGAATTAGGATGATGTTGGCCTCATAAAAAGAGTTTGGGAGACTCCCATCTTTTTGGATTTTTTGGAATAGTCTGTGAAAGATAGGGGTTAGCTCTTCCTTAAATGCTTTGTAGAATTCTCCTGTAAAACCATCTGGCCCAGGGCTTTTGTGTGTTGGGAGTTTTTTGAATACTGCTTCAATTTCTTTTGTTGTTATTGGTCTGTTCAGGCTATATATCTTTTGAAATACCATGAAACCTATACAAGTCACTCATTAACATATATATGGAAGAAGAAAATAAATATTAAATGATAAAAATACAATTTAGTCTAAATAGGAATGCAGACAATTTGTGTTTATGTAGGGCCTTTATTTCCAGATGTTCAAAACCTACTGGGAGTAGTGTCTCTTCAGGCATCATGATGTCAGAAGCAAGATGGCTTCGCAGTGTTTGTTCTGAATCACTTGCCTAATGGTGTCAGGGAAGCTGATGAGAGCATCTAGCCTCCTGTTTGTGCTCTAGCTACCTCCCAGCGTTGCCTTCCTAAAGACTGGAATTGAAATGGAAGAAAGAACATGACAAAAATTAAGATATTTATAGCAGCAATTTTGATTAAAAGTTCAAACATTTCTAAAACTATCAATGTATGGTAAAGTTTGGATATTGTTGAGTCTCCTACCTGAAAATCCTAAGAATTCACTATAAGCAACAGATTTACAAAGGAATTATGAAAGCACGTGCCATTTTAACTCTAAATATGAGATGCCTTGCCGGAGTCTAGCTCCAGCAGGTGCAGGGATTCCCAATGGAGGGACAGAGTCAGCAGAGGAATGACATGAGAGGTGCAGTTTCAAGCTCAACAGTCAGGCATCTCTGCTGGGCTCTTGAATTCTTTATTTTTATACAGTTGGGTGTGTACATTTGGCATATGTGAAAGCAATAAAAAAGTGAGGTTTTCAAGGCATATTTGCTTTGTCATTGTTCTGCAAAAAATATGACACAGACCTAATAGGAAGTAGCTGTCCATTGTATATTATTGTGCAAGCTTTTAGCTCCTAATCTTTGCAACTAATCAGTAACACATTTTACCATGTTATATAACACCTTAATTTCTTAAAGTTTAACTTAATTTTAATCTGTATATTCTAAAGTTGCAAGCTGGGCACGTAGATGGGCACAGGACTGTTTTAGCTCACTGACAAAAGCCATGTGGAAGGCTTTCACGGTCAATGTGGTTAGTATCTGTCTCTCACTTCTCACTTCAGTGCCAGAACCCTGTCTTTCTATGCAAGTAATAATCTTTGTGCTGCTCAGTTCATTCGGCTGCCTCCCATTCACCTCGGTGTTGATGCATTTTTATTATTTGTTTCCATCTTTGATGCCTGACTTTTTTAGGCAATAAACACCATGGGGACCCTGATCGCTTAAGGATTTCATAGAAGGGGAGTGTATAATAATCTTTTCAATACCCATTTATATTTACCCATTGTGTCCCTTTATAATAGATTCTGGTATAGGGTAAAGGGGGATCAGTAGGCCTAGGAGTTAGAGGGGGAACAGCCCATGGATACCGGTACTATGCTGACCAAATGTGTTTTTTGAATCTATGTCTATTTCCCGGAGCCCTGGTTTTAAGGAATTGCGTAATAAAGGTGGGTGTAGGGGCTTTTATAGGGAGTAATCCTAGGAGTGTTTTCCATTCCCATTCTTTGAACTCTCTAACCCACTTAAGAGGACACTTTGGTGGGGAGTCACTCTCCAATGAGCTGTCATTTTCTTGCTTACTTCTAAAGAACTGTATTTCTTCTGTGGAATTGCCATTTGTCCCAGTCCCATGGTA
Source organism: Phyllostomus discolor (assembly GCF_004126475.2). Classification (NCBI taxonomy): domain Eukaryota; kingdom Metazoa; phylum Chordata; class Mammalia; order Chiroptera; family Phyllostomidae; genus Phyllostomus; species Phyllostomus discolor. Next base: position 29,725,517 of record NC_040912.2, on the reverse strand, counting down.
GATCACATAGACCCTAAGCATGGATAGTAATACAGTGATTAAGCAGAGGAGTGACAAGTACTTTCCCCTGCCGTGTCTGCTATGCGGACGTGCGGCTCCCTCTGTGACTGTGTCAGACAGCAGGGCTGGGCTGGCTCTTCGCAATGCCTTTGCCTGCATCTTACCATCCCAATCCTTGACAGGTGTCCTGCTATTATAAAAGTCACTAAAGTTTCTCTATAATCAGTGATGTGGGATAAACATTTTGATTTCTAACAGTACGTAGCACTTTTATTGATACTTATTATCAATAAATAAGAACTGATACTGAAATGAGAATAAAGTACATGCCTAAGACCTGAACCATTTTGCATAACTTGATCTCTCCATTGCAAGGCTACTCAGATATTGGAGGAAGTATAAATAGCTTTAGCACTGTTGGTTTTATCAAATGCAGGTTAAATCCGTATTCTCAGAAGCACCTGCTCAGGGAAAACCCAAGAGCATTTTGTCATTTGAAAAACACACACAGAAGCACCCTCATGCCTCTGTCATTTTACTTAGAAAAAAAATAATTTCTCACTAAAGACTAACAAAATGCAAAATTAGAGCTAAAGCCAATCTCACTTGACATGGAACACTGGAAACTATATATTTCTCCATGGTTCTCAACTTTCATTTAGTAACTATCATCTTTACATTTTAAGATCAGGAATTGAGGGAGAAACTCTCCAGTTTTGTGAAAATATGAGCATTTTCCCAAGTGAAATTTTTAGATGAGTTAAATGTCAGTGAACCAAGATTAACCCAATTTCATTTTTAAAAACTGTCATACATTTTAAACAAAAATAGGAAAATATTTGGGATGACTACTTTTAGCTGGGTTATCTACTTTTGACTTGTAATCAAGGTCCAGCAGTGGACTGAGGACTGGGGTGATGTTGGGGGGTAGCATAGATTGTACTGCCCAGAAACACGAGCCCTGAATGTACTTCATGAATTCTCTGGGCTCAAAATACTTACAGTAGGCTGAATAACAGTCCCCCAAATATGTCCACAGTCTAATTCCCAGAACCCACAAATATTGACTTTTTTAAAAATTTTATTTTAATTATTGTTCAAGTACAGTTTTCTCCCTTTTACTCCCAATCAAATATTGACTTTTAAAGCAAAAAAGAAATATAGATACAATTAAAGACCTTGAGATTATCATGGATTATCCATGTAGTCACAAGGGTTCTTACAAGAGCAGTGGCAGAGGAACAGAACCAGAGAAAAGGCCACGTGACATTGGAAGCAGAATTTGGATTAACGAACTTTGAAGATAGAGAAGGGGGCCACAAATTGAGGAATATATGTGCTCCATAGTAGCTGGAAAAGGCAAGGAAATGAATTCACCTCAGCGCCTCCAGAACTAATACAAACCTGTTGACAATTTTACTTTAGTGCAGTGAAACTGATTTTGACTTTTTTGGCCTCCAAAATTGTGAGAAGATAAATTTGTGTTGTTTTAAGCCACCAAGTTTGTGGCAATTTCTCACAGCAGTCACAGGAAACAAATACAACACCTTGCCTCTACATTTTTAAAGCATTTTTTTCGAACACTCCACTTTTTGGGTGGAAAATCTGGGGAGAATATAAAAAAATAGTGTTGGGTAAAGATGAGTTTAAAAATGAACTAACAAGCAAAATAGAGACAGACTCACAGATGGAGAGCAGGCTGACGGCTCTTGGTCAGGGGCGGTAAGGGGGTGCAGGGATCTTGCCAAAAGGAAAAAGGACTCCTGGACAAGGGCAACAGGCTGGTGGTTATGGTGGGGAGGGGGCTATAAGGAGGATACATGGAAATGGAAAAATACAGTAAAAATAGTAAAACAATAAATAAAAAATGAACAAAATTCATGACACCAGATAATGTTAAACAATAAGATTGAAACAGCAGGAATCACAGAATAGAACCTACCACCTACAGAGACCATGGCATACAAAAAACACCTTAAGCCCAAATAAAGAAATATCTGAGTTTATCTGGTGTTAAGCATACACTGTCACTATCTTGATATTAGTCTGCTGTACAGCATGCACAGAGCTTTTCCTAATTATTTCAATCAGAGCGTTTACCTCCCCCCGTTATATATACTGTTCCTTATTGTCTCTTCCCTCAGATTACGTGAACTCTCTTAGAAGAAAAAATGTCTTTCTTCTTTGTGTACTGGAATCAAAGTTTTGATATTTAGTAAGCATTTAATAAATGTGTTTTGAATGAACAAATTAAAACCCACAAATACAATAGCTGCTTCTCTTAATACCGAGTCCACCTCACACTCGCACCCCCAGGTGCGCAGACTGAGAGGGCGCTGCAGTCCCAGTCACTGCATGCAGAGCCATTGCAAAGGAAGTCAGCACCAAACCCTCGAGTCTGAAGGGAGAGTCCTCACTAGTGGTGAGCACCTCATCCAAGGCCTCAACAGTGAAGACGTGCTGAATTCTCCAAGAAAAGCAGTTCGTTGAAATAGATGAGATACATGCTGTAAAATACTTCTGTCTTTCTGGCATGGAAGTTGGCAATCATTACATTGCAAATAGCAGCAATAGCTTTGGCCCCATTACATGTATCAAAAGAATGCAGAAAAGAGCTAACAGGAGCCCAGACCTCTGGAGCTGGATCAGTCAGAACCCACTAGAAATGGTACATTTCAGAGTGAAATTTGAGCAAAGGTAAGAAACTTCTCACCTCGCATCAGTTTTCACTTGGCTACACTACTGAGAAAGGGTTCTGAATAAAACCCATGGAAAAGAAAAAAGCAATGAAGGGCATCCGACTTTACCACAGAACTGAAAGCAAGAACTAAGCCATTTCTGCTTTATCTAGCATGTCTTGCACTCATTCAGGGCCTCTGTTCTCAGGAAAACATGAGAACCTTGTTGAAAAGAATTAGGAATTAGGAAGCATGAGACATCAGATTCTTTGCAGCCTGTGAACTTAGATTTTGTATTTGGTGTCGGTGACAGATGTCGGTTGCCCAACCAGAGTCAGGCAGGCAACTTTTTTCACAGGATGAAGTCTTGCATAATGATTGAGGGTGTTCTAACTTCCCCTCCGCACGAGTTATTTTTAAGTGAACAAAGGTAATTATATTAAATTCAATGGACTTGCCCAAGAGCCCATTGCTGTGCCATGGAGCAGAAATCAGAATATCTGTTTTCAGTCCTACCTATACATTGAACTCTGCGACCTTCCTGTTCAGTCACTGGGGGGCGGGGGGGGGGCAACTGTTCTGCGGCTGGAGACATCCAGAAATTCAGCCCACGGGGTGGTTAACTAAAGAACCCCAGTAAGTGTGAACATCACAGCCAGAAACCAGTACCTAGAGCCCAAGAAAATGTTTTATTTTTACTTTTTTTAAGTAAGAAAATATATTATGATAATGACTACAACTTGGATTATATTCACCATTATATAACACAGCCATAAAAGGTCATTTTTTAAAACTTTTTTTTTAAATGAAAGAAAATGCCCATGACCTGTAACTGAGGGTGGATAGAACCATTGAATCTGGGGGGTATAGAAAATCAAACTCAATATTTATTCAAACTAGAGCATTCACACATTGGACAGCGCAGCTGAAGATGATTTTATTCACACAATGTTACATTAAAAAAGCAGGAGGAGTTGGCCACCATCTAAATGAAAAAAGAATGTGCTTCATCCAGTAATAAGTTTATTGTTATATAAATTGAGTTTCAATTGAACATGAAAAGTATTTGAAGCTAGGAAGCTGGATGACCTTGAGGCAGACACAACCAGTCTCCCCCTGTCCTTGTTTGCCACGGCACAAGGGTATGCTTTGAGTGGGTGAGAACCAGGTCTAGACAATGATCTGCTTAGCCTTCCACGGGTCCAGAGAGGAGCAGGGTAGTGGGGATGGGTGCCTGGGTCAGTTGGAGCTTCCAGGGAAGTGGCCACTTCCTTGGAGCAGTCTCATTTAATTAACCTAGTGTTAATACTCGTGTGTGTGTCATCATGTGAGAAATGTAAATAGTAAAAAATACTATTCAGTCTAGGCTTCAGTTTCTTTATCTGTAAAATGTAGACACTGAGCAAGTTGAGCTCTGAATCAATTCAATTCAGTAAACATTTTGAGAGATCACTACACTAACTTCTGAGATTCAAAGATTAACAGAATGTGGTTTGGCCAAAATCATATATTTGAAAGAATTTATATACTCACTGGAGAGACATGAAAGGCATCATCATCCTGTAATACAAGCCACACTGGGATAAATTGAAGAATGAATTATAATCAAAGTGATATTAAAACTCGGAAGGAATGAATAATTCTAATTGCAGGGAAAACACACACACACACACACACACACACACACACACACACGACTTCACGAAGGAGGGGACATGTAAACTGAATATGAAGGTTATATCTCCACAAAACACTGACTGGGATCCAATCTCCAAGGCAAGGAGAGAAGGGTCTGAGAACTGTGGTCCTAAGCTTGGAGATGATTTAGATAAAGAGAAGTTTGATTACTGCTTGTTCAGAATCACAGTCCATGTTGCTGAGGGAGAAACCAGCCCCTTCTTCACAGGAGCTCCTAATGCAGTAGCTGGGGAAATGGGATTACAGTCAAGTGTTTATATTTTCTTTATAGAAAAAAAAGGCAACACGTCATCATTTCATAGGGAAATCATAATCAATGGCTAAAATAGGAGTAAGAAGGACACTTGAAAGCAATACGAAAGGCACCATCTTTTCTTCCATTCCCTCAGCGGTGGCACAGAGCACTGAATGGCCTCAGTAATGTCACAGTGTATTGAATAAGATTCTTGCAATGTGGACATGCATGAAAATCAGGCATTTGGCTCATTTATAATTGAAGAGAGAAATTAAATTGAAAGTGGCTCTCTAGACTTATTAAGAATGATAAATGACTAAGATAGGAAATATTAGGAAGTTTGGATCAACATAGTTACTGGTTAAAAATGAATGTGGTATGAAGAGCATATGCTAACAGCATACTAGTTAGACTACATAAAGTAAGTTATACAATAGATCAAAATATGAATCATTTACTCTCTTTCTGTTTTTACTTTTGACTCTGAAAAATTTCAAACATAGAGATATGGAAAAGGAACAGTAAAATGGACTCCTCATTACCCATCGCCCAGCATCAACATTTATAAATACGCTACCAAGTTTATTTCATCTAAATTCCCCCCTCCTTACCCTTTGTTGGATTTTTTTAAAAATATGAGTTTTATTGAAGTATAATTTACATACCATAAAATCCATCCATTATAACTATATAAACTGATTTTTAGTAAACCTACAGTGTTTTCACCCACCATTAAGATGCAGTTTTAGATTTCCATCACCCTAAAAAGCTTCTTCATGCCTGGTGGGTGGAAAATAGTCTTTGATAACCTTCTTCATTCACTGCTCTCACCTCTAACCCTGAGAAACCTCTGATCTTTCTGTGTCTGTAGGTTTCTAGAGTTTTCAAATTGGTGGAGCCATATGATATATAGAATTTTGTGTCTGATTTCTTTAACGTAGTGTGGTGTTTTTGAGATTCACCATGTTGCACACATATCGGTAGTTTGTTTGTTTTTATTGATGCATAATATTCCATTGTAGGCATAGACAACATTTTTTAATCCATTCGACAGTTAATGAACACTAGATTGTTTTCAGTTTGAAGCTGTCATGTATGGTGCGCTATAGATATTTGTGTATAAACCCTTGAACATGTGCTTATATATTTTTTTCTGGCAATTTACCTAGGAATATAATTGATGAATTATAGGAAATGTTTACAGAAGCTTTCAATATGTTTTCCATAATGGTTGTTCCATTTTAATTCCTACTAGCAATGAATGAGGGTTTTTCTTTTCATCCTTGACAGACTTGCATCATAGATGATCATATCATCTGTGAATAAATACCATCTTACACTTTCTCTTCCAGTCTGATTCCCTTTATTTCTATTTCCTAATTATTGTACTGACTAGACTGCCAGTATAGTTGATGTAAGTTTTTCTTAGATGCCCCTTATCAGATTGAATAAATACCATTCTTAGCTTGCTGGAGGTTTTTATTATGACTATAAGGTGAATAATTTACTCTAAAATAATCTATGGTTTTTATTTTTAAGTTAGTTAATATAATGAATTACATGATTTTCAAATGTCAAACCCACTCTGCATTCCACATATAAATGACACTTAGTCTGATATTGTCATTTTTATATATTTTTGACTCAATTTACTAGTTTTTTTGTTTAGATTTTACATCTAAAGTAATCCAGGTTATTCGTTAGTAGTTTTCTTTCTTATATAATCTTTCTCTGCTTTTGGTATCAGGATAATTCTAGCCTTTAAAAATGAGTAGGGAAATATTCCTCCTCTTTGAATTTATAAAATGGTTTGTGTAGAATTCATAAAATATTCATTTGAATTCATCAGCAAGTCATCTGGGCCTAGATTTTCATTTATAGGAAGATTTAAAACTAGAAATTTAATTTCTTTTATAAGTATTTAGGTTATCAGTTTCTTTGTGAATGAGCTTCAGTAGTTTGTGTCTTTTAAGACATTTGTCCATTTCATCTAATTTATTGATATAAAGTTGTTTTTAGTATTCCCCTATTCTTTTAATACCAGTAGAATTTGTAATGATATTGTCTGCTCATTAATTGTGCCTTATCTATTTTTTCTAGAGGTGTTTAAATTTTGTTTATATACTTAAAGAACCATATTTTGCTTTTATCTATTATTTATATTATTTTAATATTTTTAGTTTTATTTTCATTGTTTCCTTTCTTCTGCTAACTGTGTGTTTTATTCTCTAAATTCCTCTAGTAGAAGTTGTGGTCCTTTTTTGGAGACATTTCTGTATGTCCCCTAAGTACTGTTTTAGTGGCAATACTATACATTTTGATATATTTATTGTGTTTTCATTTTCACTAAGTTCAAATATACTTTCTAAGTTTGATTTCTCATTTATTTATGAGACATCTAAAAGTATATTATTTGTTTCCAAATATTTGGGGACTTTTCAGTATTCTTTCTAGTATTGATTTCCAGTTTAATTTCATTGTAGTTATAAAACTTACATAAATGCTTTAAAGTTTTTGGAACATGTTCTATATCTTAGAATGTGGACTATTTGTTATATGTTCCGTGTGCACTTGAAAATAATGTACTTTAAGCTGTTGTTGGGTTAAGTGTTCCATGTCAATTAGATCAAGTTGGGTGGTAATATTCAACTCTTGTATATTATACTGATTTAAATTACTTTGATATAATAATTATTAAGAGAGGAGTATTGATACCTATATCTGTAATTGTGGATTTATTCATTTCTCCTTGCAGCTCTACTACCTTTTGTTTTATTTTAATGCTTTGTATGAGGTGTATAGAATTGTTATATTCTCTTATTAAATGTGCCCTTTTATCATTGTGAAATGAGCTCCTCCTTTATTCTTGATAATATTTTTACCTCTAATTTATTTTGCCTGATACTAATGTAGTCACCATCGGTTTCTTTTCATTAATGTTAATGTGGAATATTTTTTGCATTATTTTACTTTTAAGCTATTTGTGTTTTTATATGTCAAGTGTGTTTTTTGTAGATGTCATATAATTGGATCATGCTTTCTTAATCCAAACTGACAATTCTTTCTTTTACTTGGAGTATTTACACTTGATGTGATTGTTGATATGGTTAGCTTTAAATCTAGCATCTTGCTCTTTCTTTTCCATTTGTCCAATTCTTGTTTGTTCCCCTTTTCCTTCTTGTGAAATCAATTGAATAATTTTTTAGATTCCATTGTTTTCTCCTTTGTTGGATTATTAACAAATGTTTTTTGTTTTCTTAATTTTAATGGTTGCTCTAGGGTTTGCAGTTACATCTTTAACAAATCACAGTTCACTTCTTTCTGCATAGTATAGCAATCTTATTATAGCAATCTTATTATAGTACCCTTTTGTGTATTTTCTCTCAGGCTTTAAACTATTAATAACATTACCTACTTTACATACATATGCCATAAACTCTACAACCTATGGTCTTCTTTAGTAACAGCTCCATTGGGGTGATAAAAGTGAATCTTTCTTCCTCCCATTATCCTTTATAATATTTTTATTTCAAAGTAATTGTTTCCTGCATGAAACTACTTACAGTAACATAGATTATCTTATTACAGTTTGCCACATATGCAACATTCTTAAGGAGGGTGGGAAGCATCACCTCATAACTATGATCAATTGATATTTGGGTTGAACTGAAAAAATGGTTAATTTAACATTTGTCCCTTGGGTGCAGAAGAGGAAATGAAGGCAGTTATTCCACCTATTTTTTATTTCACTTGTATACTATTAGATCTAAACATTTTAAATACTAGCACCACTATGAAATACCATAGCAAGAGTTTGTATATCAAATGTGGGACATACTTTACTCTCCACAATTTTTAGCAATTGGGAAAAAACGAAGGTAGATGGAGATCAATTTTTAATTAGGTACTGCAACAGAACATTTGGGTTTTCAAGTACAATGCAGAATTTTCAAATAAGTTAGGACACCAAGCATTCGGAGAAGAGAAGAGAAAGATGGCATCTGTGCATCACAGACTAGTCCTTCCCAGCTTAATGGGTGATAAGAAGCACATGTTTTGAATGCAATTTGCAGAAAGCAATACCTCCTTAATAATAGTTATAAAGTTTCTGTACTGAAAGGGAGCTTCGTGGAAGTGTATAAGCAAAGGTTAAAAATGTATTCCATGTGGTAATGCTCCCTGATCTGAAAAGAAAGTATCCAAGGGCAGGCTCAGCAGACACAGGGAAGAGGATCAGTATTGTCTATGTGAACAGGAGTCTTATATTGCTCAGAAAAGTAACTGCACTTGTAAAGAGAGCATTCAAGGGGCTTTACCAATTGGTGGTGAGGAGGAATTGGATAGTTACATCAAAACATCACTTGCCATTAGAAATTATGCCTATGTTAAATGTAGAGAACACTAAATACAGTGCTTTTTTCACAGTATGGGTTTAGTGATGTGGTAGACTACAACAGTTGCTATTAAAGAGCCTCTCTAAATATTGATATACAAAGAAATCACTGAACTTGGAAGATGCACTCTGCTATTGTGGTCAAGATTCAAGTGCTCACATTAAGCATAAAAAGTATAAATACTACTCTTTAATGAATGTTAATTTGCCCGGGTGAACTACATGACAATACTATAATTAATAATCCTTAGTGTGAACTCAATGTATATTACTCTCTTGCATTACTATATGGATTACATTCACAGTAAAATTATACACTTGAAAGTAATTTATACTTTAAAAGAGCATTGTAGAAAATTCATCTTCAAATCCTCTAAAATTATTATACTTTTTATAATAAGAAGGAAAGCAATATTTAGCAAAGCACTCCACTCTTAGATCCTTCATGAAGAGAAAATTTAAAAAATGATGCAAAGAAAGCACTATTTTTCTAAGGAGAACTTACTGCCAAGTTATATTATTTTTTCCTTTTAAAGGTGTCAGTAGCCATATTTTTCACCATTGCTTCTAGGTATGAATTCATTGGCCTTGTTTTCAATAGCTTTAAAGCCTGAACATTCAGAAACACAAGACATGTCACCAGAATAAACTCACAGTGGATAAAAAACTTAAATATAAGTCATGATACCATAAAAATCTTAAGAGAAAAATATGACAGTAAAAATTCAGATATCTTACATAGCAATGTTTTTGCCAATATATCTCCTAGGGTGATGGCTTTAAATAAAGGAAAAAATAAACAAATGGGACTACATCAGTTAAAAATTTTCTGAATAGCTAAAGAAACCATCATCATCATAAAAAGGGTATTGACAGTATGGGAGAACATATTTGCCAGCAATACATTGGACAAGGGTTAAATCTTCAAAATATATAAAGTATTTTATGACTCACCACCAGGAAGACAAATGATCCAGTTAAATAATGGGCAACGGACCTGCATGCACACTTCTCTAAGGAAGACATACAGATGGCCCATAAATATGTAAAAAAATGCTCAGTACCACTAGCTATCTGAGAGATACAAATCAAGTGAAGGAAACAGCCTACATGCCCATCAGTAAATGAGTGGATCAAAAAACTGTGGCACATTTACACAATGGAATACTATGTAGCAGGAAGAAAGAAGGAACTCCTACCTTTTGCAACAGCATGGATGGAACTGGAGAGTATTATGCTAAGTGAAATAAATCAGTCAGTGAAAAATAAAATGCCATATGATCTCATTTACAAGAGAAATCTATTGAATAAAGGAAATTAATGAGCAAAATAGAACCAGAGGCATAGAATCATGGAATAGACTGACAGCTGTAAGTGGGGAGGAGGGTGGAGGCACTGATTGAGAGAAGATGAGGGGTCAGTCAAAGAATGTACATGAAGGACCCATGGTCATGGACGATGGTGAGGGGACTGATTATGGAAGTGGGGGGTGAGCTGAATGGAGGGGGATTAAGGGGGATACGTGGGATAACTGTAATAGCATAAACAATAAAATTTTTAAAAGACCCTTACAAATTAATATAAATGCCTGAATATTGTTTCATTGTGAATGTATGTATGTGTGAGTACACACTTGTTCTTATGTATGTGGGTTTTTCTTTTTATTACAATGAATAAGGCAAAAATTGTTAATAATAGATAAGATAAAAATAAGCTCCTCCCATACAAACAAAAATAAAATAGGAAGCAGCCAGTTCCCTAAAGGGAATGGTAGAAAAATACAAAAACCTGTAAAAAGAAGCACAAGAGTAAAGCAAAACATTTTAAAAAATGGTTCCTCATTTATTATGTCATTTTATTTTCCAAGAACTCTGGGAGGTTAGCAAGAGAGGTATTATTAGATGGAAAAGGAAAGCTCTGAGAATTTCTAAAGTCAGGCAACCCCCAGTCCTCACTATTTTCTCTTAAGACTGAAATTTAGGGAACATTTTTTAACACTAGAGGTATAGAAGACTAAGAATAGAAGAAAGAGAAACCATCTTGAAAATAACCAGCATCCTCAAAAATTAGATAACCAACCATTTATGTAAGAATAAAGTTGTGAAGCTGATTAGTAATCATAAGCAATGTTTTGATGGGTGACAAAGAATGTCAGAAGCAAAGAAGTTAGACTACATGTCACTGCCCGGCCTGGCACTAATGTGTGCTGAGTGACTAGCCCCAATCAAAGGGGTCACTTGGCAAGAGCAAAAGGAATGGGGAGCTCAGTTTTCTTGAGTTCTTTCTTTTGAAAAAAAGCACAAGAAGGTCATGTGTGGCTCCCTGTGGTCTGGCAGTTTTTATTTGACTGCTAGTGCTCTGAGGCACTTTCAACATTATAATTGTGGCCTTGTAATGTTGTTCTTCACCAGCCCTTCAAGAATACAGTCAGTTCCATACCCCCAAGTTAGTGAGCAAGGGTGTTGGATATTTTTCTTTGCCTCTCCAGATTCATTATTCACCCTTCTCCAACATGTTCTGCTCTTGTCTTCAGGACTCAGATTGAACACTGGATTTTGCCAATCTGTAGCATTGGCAGGTTGTCAGAAAAAGGGAGGAGAGGGATGGGGGAAAGTGAGGCCATGGTATTGTTTATTTTCCAAGCTTTTTCCTATGGGATCCCTGAGGGCTGCCTTCTCAGTTCTCTAAACAGATCCCTAAACTTTCACTCATACTCACCTCTGTGCCTGGAATATTTTTACCTCCTACTAATTCCTACTTCTGTTTAAGTCCTGTGCATCTTTTGCATCTTAGCACAAACACTAACTTAAGGAAGCCTTTTCTGACTCACTAGATTTAGTTAGGACTCTTATATGCTTTTCCTTTATATCATTTAATTCAACTGTAGTTTAAAATTTTAAAGGTGACTATAACCATATAATCAACTAGCCTATAAATTCCATAAGGGCAGAAATTCAATAAGCAACATCTTAGTATCAATGGATCCTTAGTAACCATGGGTCCATATGCTGGAGTGGGTAGCAATCCCTGGTAGATCCAAGACTGAGGTGGGTAAAGAAGAGATAGATTTTAAAGAGGAGAACTAAAAGAAATGGACATTTTTGGAGAATAAAATGCACAGATAATGAGAATTAACAGGCACCATCATGTAAATCAGGGATGCCAACCAGATTCCAGATCACCTATGATCTTTGGTCTACTTTCTTGCCTTCCAGGAATGATGTATTGGGAAGGATTCTGAGCTGCGTTAGAGCTCAGGCAGAAAGGCATTTTGTCATTGATTAATGATGTCTTTCCTTGGAGTGGGAGAGGGAAGTGATGGCATGTGTGCCATAGGTTTGCCACGTCTATTAAAAGGTATTGCCAAGTAATTGTGGTCCAAGTATTGATCTGCCAGAGATACAGGGTAAAGCTAGCCACTTTATGGAAATTCACTGAAGGAACACAGACTTACTGAAAACAAGTAAGCAAAACAAACAAAATCTCAAATACCTAAGACAAAAAGTAAAACTCAGTCGAGTGGGAGAAAGCTTATTGGTATAACAACTGATTTTACCAAGGTGATTTTACTTGTGGTGGAACATCCTAGTTATCCTTTCTGATGCAGGAAGCATAATAATATTAATGTTATTTTTAACATTTTCCACAGACAATGTGATATAGCTTTACATTTACTAACTCATTTAATTTCCACGATACCCTGTAAAATGAATACTATGCTTATCCCATTTTATAGATGAGAAACTGAACTTCAGGGATATTAAATAATTCAAAGAAACACTTAAAACACAATGTAAGAGCCAGGATTTTAATCTAGATTTATAAGATTTTTTAAAAAAGACATTTTCTTGACATATGTAACTTGGAAGCTCTATTTATACACAACTTTTTAGGAAGACCTTCAGATATATAAAAAGATAATTTATAAATGAAGTAAATTGCTCAATAGAGAGCAAATGTAGTAATATTTTTCTTGAAATACTGAAAGAAGTAATTTTGTAGCTCTATAAGGATAGCTGAAAGGAGTAGTTTGTCATAATAATAATTTTTATCCCAGGTAGTTTTTTAATGTAACTGCATCATTAATTGATGGTTTGCTTAATTATTTTTGAAGCATCCAAGTAAAACTAATCAGTCTGATATTTCTAGAGTCATCACTTTCAAATTTTTAATAAATAGTACTAATTGTGTTTTTTCCAATTTTAAAATGGTCCTGGGAATCTATATGAATCCTTGAAATTGCAACTTACAGCCACAAGAAACTATATAGAAGTTTTTGAAGTGCCTCTCTATTTGGATTGAGTCGAGTTTCCTTAAGAGAATATGTGGATAATGAGTCCTGCCTTGGGAGGTGACTGTAGTTGATAGAAATGTGCCATAGCCACAAGGGGTAAAAATTCTTTGAGTCTTTGTGAAAGGGAACACTTTGATAGTAATACTTCACAGCCATGCAAAAAGGTAACCAACCAAATGGGAGAAGATATTTTCAAACAACAGCTCCAACAAGTGGTTAATATTCAAAATATATAAAGAACTGATACAAGTCAACACCAAACAACAATTTAATTTAAAATGAGCAGAGGACCTGAAAAGACACTTGTCCCAAGAAGACATAAAAATAGCCCAGAGATATATATATGAAAAGATGCTCAATTTCACTAGCTGTGCAAATGCAAATCAAAACTGCAATGAGATACCACTTCACTGAGATTAGAATGGCTGTTATCAATAAGACAAGTAATAACAAGTGTTGGAGAGGTTGTGGAGAAAAAGGAATCCTCATTCACTGCTGGTGGGAATGTAAACTGGTACAACTGTGGAACACTGTGGAAAACAGGATGGTGGCTCCTGACAAGAATTAGGAATAGTGTTACCATATGGTCCAGAAATACCTGAGTATCTACTCCAAAAATTTGAAAATATTAATTTGCAAAGACATATACACCCCTATGTTCATTGCAGCATGTTATTCACAGTGGCCAAGACATGGAAACAACCAAAGTGTCCTTTGACAGATAACTTGATAAAGAAGTTGTGGTACCTATATACAATAGAATACTACTTAGCCATAAGAAAAGATGAAATACTGCCCTTTGTGATAGTATGGATGGACCTTGAGAATGTAACACTAAGAAAAACAAGTTAGTCAGAATAAGCTAAGAACCATATGATTCAACTCACATGTAGAATGTAAAATGAAACTCATAAACACAGACAACAGTGTGGTGGTTACTAGAGGGATAGAGGTGAGGGGGTAGTAAAAAAATAAAGGGGGCCAAATATGTAGTGATGGAAAATGACTTGACTTTTGGTAATGGGCACACAATGTAATATACAGATTATATATCATAGACATGTATGCCTGAAATCTATATAATCTCATTAACCAATGTCACCCAATACATTTAATTTAAAAAATAGAGCAGCCTCCAATACTGCTGGTCTTATATCTTTCATAAGCTTGAGGAATATTCTAAAGTGACAAGAGAAAACAAAGGGCTGGGTACAGTGACTAGGTTTGACACTTTATTCTATACCAGTGGAAAGAATTTCTTTTCCTATATCAAGATGATACTCACTCATTAACCCTTGTTAATGGTTGTCTCTGTCTTGCATTTAAAATTTTTCTGTACAGTAATCTATTACCCCAAGGGGCATGGCCATGTTACCTAACCCAATTTACTATATCAAGGATTAAACTGGAAAGAAAGCAGAAGTTCTGTTGTGCTATTCTGCCATCAGTAGATAGTTGTAACTGTAAAGCTCCCAGTTGATCATGTGAGCTCTGACTCTCCACCAGGAGTTGTCAGTTTTTCTGTAAAAGACATTGTGGGCCATATGGTCTATATCACAACTATCTAGCTCTGACGTTGTGAAGTGAAAATGGTCATAGACAAAATATAGACAAATAAACATGACTATGTTCCATTATAACTTTATTATAAAACCAACAGAAGGCCATATATGGCTTATAGGCCATAGTTTACCAACTTAAGCTTTGTATCTTCTTTCAGTCCAAAATTGATCACTTCCTTCACCCAAGATGAAGATTATATACGTAGAAATCCCACAAGAGCTACATTTGGCAGACATGACTAAGTTTTTCAGTGACACTAAACAAATTATCACCAGTCTTCTATTTGGGATCTGAAAAAGACCTTTGAAATATCAAACAATGGATGGGATTTTTTTGCCTCCCTCTTTCCTTGACTCCTTCCTTTCTTCTTTCCTTCTTCCTTCCCACTCTGTCTGCCTCTCTCACATCAACAAATATTTTTGAAGCACAAGTGAATGTTAGATGCTAAAACATGATAGTAGTAAGATCTAGCTTTCTGACTTAGAGATGCTTTCAGTCAATAGGAGGGAAAGTAGAATAAAGAGACCATTTCAATACAGTGTTTTAGATATTACAACAGAAGTATGAAAAAAGTATTATGTGAATAATGAATCTTAGCTTTGAATGAATAGTACAAGTTTTTCAACTGGATGAGACAGCTAAGCTTAGATCTCAAAGATGACTATTAGCGAGGCCAATGTCAGGGAAATGTAGTCCAGAAAGTGTCCCCACAAGTGAGGTTTCATAGCAGGTCTGGAGTTATGAGAAACTATGTGGAGCTCACTGAACTGCCAAGAACACTCAGGGTTCAGAGTACCAATGGGATTGTGTAGGATGAAGCTGAAGGGGCAGTCAGGGACTAGACTATGAAGGACCTTATGGACACCCTAGTTCAAATCACCCTCAATTTTATCAGGACAGCTCAAAAATCCTCATAGCTTGTTTTCTGATCCTAAATGCCACCCCTGTTCGGTCTATTCATATCATTGCCAGAATGGTCACAGTCGTATGTAGTTCATATTTTTCTGTACTTAAACCCCTTCAATGGTTCCTCATTACTCTCAGAATTATTTTCAACCACTTAATAAGACTCCAAATCCCATCACGATCTGACCTTGACCTCCAGCCTCATCATTTGTGAGCTTCATCTCCATGTTCTGGTTGTTCTTTTATTTAGTTCTTTAATGTCTCCTAAAAGTTTTTTAAATAATATTTTTGTTAGATTTATTCCTAGGTACCATAGACACCTTATACCTTTTGTTGCTATTGAAAATTGTATCTTTTGTTTTAATTACATTTTCTAATATCTTGTTATTGGCATAGAGATGCAGATAATTTTTGCATATTGACCTTGTATCTAGCACTCTTGCTGAACTCTCCTATTAAATCCAATTGTTTGTCTATACATTCTTTGGGGTTTTCTATGTAGCCAGTTCATATTAACTACAAATAATTTAGTTTTGCTTTTATTCTATTCTTTTTATGTTCCTACCTTTTCTTGTACTTTTGACCTGCCTAGTACCTCCAATACAATGTGGAATTGATGTGGTATTAATGGACATACTTCTCTTGTTTCCGATTTTAAAAAATAAGACTGCTTTCACATTTATATTGAATATGCTATTTGTTTTAGGGGTTTTTTTGAAGATATCCTGTATCAGATTAAGGAAATAAATTTTATTCTTAGTTTAATATGAAGTTTAACACAAATGTTAAATTGTACTGATTTTTCTCTCTGAATCTATTAAGATAGTCATATCATGGAAAGTAAAGAATAATGAATAGAGTTTCTAATGTTGGATCAATTCTGAATTTCTAGAATAAATAACAGCTTTTAAAAATACATAAATGAGCTATATCTATTAATATTTATATTTAGGTTTCAGTTCTATCTTCATGATTGAGATTAGTCTGCAATTTTTTATTCTCATAAGGTTCTAATCTGGTTTTGATGGTAAGATAATGCTAACCTCATAAAATGAGTTGTGGAGAGTATCTTCTTTCAAAGCGTCCAGTAGCTTTGTAAAGCAGAGGAAATAAATAGTCAGTTGGATTGAAATTTTTACTTTATTTATTTTTTTTAGAAACAGGGGAAGAGAGGGAGAAAGCGAGGGAAGGAAACAGTGATTGGTTCCCCTTCTGTATGCACCCCAACCAGAGATCAAATTTGCAACTCAGGTATGTGCCCTGACTGGGATTTGAACTGTTGACTTTTCGGTTTGTGGGACAACACCCAACCAAGTGAACCACACCAGCCAGAGTTGTTGGAATGAAATTTAATAGCTTAAATAACTTTAATAGCTTTAATGCCTTGCCAATTTTAGTAAACATTCTAGGTTCAGTTAAAAATGTTTTTTTTTTTTAAGGAGCCTGTACTGGCTCCTTACACATATGGTATAGTATTTATAATTTTCATTAGTTCAAAGTTGGTAGTTCTATTGTTCATTCTGTCATTATTAGAGATTGTTTTCTTGAGCTAAGCATTAATGGATATTAAATGGTTACTTATTTTTCCTTTTGTTCTGTTTAATTTTTTGCTCAATATCTTTTAAAACTATGCTATTATATATCAAGTAAAGAATATGTTTTTGCTGATTGAATCATTTTATCAATATGCAAATATTTCTGTCAGAAGTAAGGTGTGGCCCTATTTTAACTGTCTGTCAAAAGAAAATTAAATCTCCTCTCGGGGGAAAAGGGCAAAAAGCAGATAATCTTCAGTATTGCATACATGGTATCCAGTATTCAAATAAAAATGTATGAGACCAGCCAAGTTACAGAAAGATCAAAAACAAACAAAATAATCAGTTAATAGAAACAGACTCACAGGTTCACTAGATTTTGGAGGTATCATATTTGAACTTTAAAATAATATATTCAAGAAAATAGATGTCAAGATGGAATATTTGTCAAGAGAACTGTTTTCTCAGCTTTAAAATCTCATATCCAACAAAGCATAAGATTTGGAAAATGTATCAAGAGAAACAGCAATGCAGAATGTTGGACTTATTCTCTGTAGTTTCTTAAACTCCAGGATCTTGGTTCTTTAAGTTCTTGTCTTGGTAGCATTAAGCATTTTATTTGTCTTGCCTGCCTTGTAAAAATGTTGAGGTTTTAGAGCTGCTGCATCCTGCTAGATCTCTAGTTTGATAACAAGTACTTACTGGCAAATATTTCAAAAAATAAGGCAGAGAATCCCCTGGTCACCTCAGTGTGTTTTCATTCTCCCTGAAATTTAGGCTGCTCAAGCTCCGAATGTCCATGCTATTTGCCCCCTGATGTGTTTGAACAGTTGTTTATTCATCTTTATTACAGCCAGAAATTATTCCCCATGGGAAGGTTGGTGTTTTATAAACTACTCTATCATAAACAAAAGAGGGAATCCTCAATATTTCCCTTTTAACAAAATAAGTTAATTGATTTTTATTTGTTTTAATTACACATTTACTTAGGTGCATTGCTATGATCTTTTTCAGTCCCTTTTTCTCCTTTTATTCTATTTTTTAACTATTTTCTTCTGCACATTCAAAGTATAGTGTAAAATATATAGACTATTTTTAGTATTTTAGTTGTTCTCTAGAAAGCTTCAGCATTCATATTTGAGTTACTATAGTCCGAAGTTGATATCTTTTCCTCTTCTGAAACTAGTCAAGAATTTCAAATATCTTATTTTCATTTGTCTTCCTTCTTGAGTTTAATACTTTTATTGTTTGCTTTTAGTTACCTTTTTCTTATTGAATTCCTTAATATGTACATTATTATTAATTCATATTTATATTCATTTAACACATGCTTTTCATTTTATTTTTCATCATCCCTTCTTGCATTTCTAATTCCCTCTTTTACCCCTAGTTCTGTTTTGTTTACTTATTCATTTTGGGATATTTTTTTGATTCCACATATAAGTGAGACCATACAGTATTTATCTTTCTCTGTCTGACTTTTTACACTTAGGATAATACCATGTAAGTCTGTCTATGTTATTGCAAATGTCAAGATTTCAGTCCTTTTTATTGCTGAATAACATTCCTCTGTGTGTGTGTATGTGTATCACATCTTCTTTATCCATTCATCTATTGCTGGAAGACTAGGTTGCTTCCATATCTTGGCTATTACTAGGAATGTTGTAATGAACATAGGTATGCATAAATCTTTTCAAATTAGTGTTTTTTTTCTTTATACTGTTTTCCACAGTGGCTGCACTCATTTACAATGGCACCAACAGGGTATGAGTGTTTCCTTTTCTCCACATCCTCACCAGCACTTGTTATTTCAAATTTTCCTTCTCATTATATGATGCTAATATTTTCTTCTTTAGACATTATGATTCTGAGACTTTTTAAAGTACATTGAGAGTATATTGGCAGTAAATTTTCTAGGTTTCTGTTTGGCTAAAATAATGTTTCTCAAAATATAGACTATGGAACTCTGATTCTGCAATGCTTTCAGAGAATTCATAAAACTATTTACACTAAAATACTAAGATGTTACTTGAATTTTCTACCATGTTGATATTTACACAGGCTTTAAAAAGCAATGGTGGGTAAAACTTCTGGCTCCTTAGGAATGCTTTGACGAAGTGGTAACAATTACTGATTTTACTACATTTTGGCACTTAAATATATCTTTCTTATTATTCAGTTTCATGGAAGGGGAAATAAGCATGAAGTATACTGCATACCAAAAACTGCACTGGTTGTCTGGAGGAAAAGCACTTGTCCAATAGTTTGAATTGTAAGGTCAATGACTTGCTATATCACAGAACACTTCTTTTTTTAAAGAACAACTTTCAGACAAACTGTGATTATTCAAGTTTAGGGTGTTTGGCAGAAACTTTATCTTCAAAAAAATGTAAATCTGTCACTTCAAGGAAAACAACCAGTGTTGTCCTAATAAATGTTTAACAACTAACTCTCCAGGGAAAAAAAGAAGGTCCTAATTTGTAGATTTGTAGCTAATTTCTGTGGTGTAAATATTCCTAGCATGGCTGATGTCAAATTAGCAACTCGGTGTCTCTGAACGAAGAGTTGAAATAGATCATTGGGTCTCACAAACCATTGCAAACCAACTATAGCACAGTATTGAAAATAGTGCCAATTATAAAATTAGAGATTCTAAGTGAAAAGTAGAATTTTGGAAAAGGTGTATACACCAGCATGAGCCTGACAGCTTCCCAATACATACTTTTCTGAAAAATATTGTTAGAGATATTAACAAATGTAATTTTTATTGTATATTGAAATGTGTCAACATTTAGAAGATCTTAATAACTCAATGATCCAACATTTTCCAAATGACCAATGTATTCTGTTACCAAATTTTACATGGGTAAAAGATTTATTCAGAATTTAACATAGACAAGTTAATTTAATGTGACTGAGTATGGATTGTTTATTGATATAGTTTCAGAGTCCATATTGCAACCAATTTCAAGAAACTACTACAAATCAAATTTTAGTGGATAATAAATTATCTCAAAAAGCTACTAAAACCTCCTCCTGCTTCCAATTACGTGCAGTGCAGATTTTCTTTATGTCCTTCCACTGAACCAATGCACTATAATGGAAGGAATCCCTTATTTTCAAAATTGGAGTCCCAAGTGTGAGATGACTGCAGAGAATAAAGATTGGGTCAGATAGAGTTATGCTACCCTCAAAGGTGCAGTATTAAGACTAAAAAGTTCCTGTTAAGACCCCAGAAGCTCCCAAAGTTCCAGTCTAGATTCAAGGGAAAGTCCTGCACAGTTTGGGTGGTGGGCAAAGCAAAGCACCCTGCGTTGGAGGGTGGGGCACCCACAATGCAGCCCTTCACTCTTGCATGGGGATGCACTGTAACCTTTTAGGATGTTTTGGGATTATTTTTCTGAGAAGCTCAGCTCTCATTTAATTCAATTTATTTTCAACTGATAAATACTTCTCATGTAATTTTCTGGACCTCTAAGGCTTTATTAGAATAGCCTTATTTGGTTTTACGCTCTCTGAGGGAAGCGACTAGATTTGTTTAGTTCCTATTGAAATGGGCAATCATAGACCACAGTGAAATCTGTATATAACAAACAATTGATGATGATTAACTTCTTCACCTCTAGAGCCTGGCTTGTGGCACCAAGATGATGCTCTATCTTCCTTGCTAATCTAATAAAAGGTTTAACCTTATCTCTAGTGCCCAGAGTGTACACTAATGAGAAAACAACACAGGTAAAAATATATCAACCCCAAATTCCTACTATAACAATGGGTAGGTTTCCAAAAGGTTCATTGTAAACCTCTTGTTCAGAAGTTAGAAGACATTTTTCTTTGGGGGACTATATTATATAGGATATTTATATCTTTGAACATCTGAGGTGTAATATTATATTACTATAACAATAATATAATATTTCTATGGGAAACTTGTATTTAAAGTTGTCTATCAAAGAAACATTCTAGTCTAGTAAAGACATATTTTCTCTTAGCCATTAATGTAACACATCCTGGGTAGTAAAATAGAGGCTCCTGACATCTCAGCCACTGAAAATGTTCTGATCCAGGAATTGAGCTGGAACAAGATTATGGGGTGAGGGGAGGTAATGCAGAGGGTCTGGGAGAGAGGGTTGTACACAGAATTTCATGGGAAGAGAGACAAAGGAGTCATAGACTTGAGTTTTCTACTACAGTAGCATTGTAGGGGCCCTGGGTTCAAGGTTGGCCTCTCATATTTCCTTCCTGTGTGGTTCGAGCATCTACCTTCCTTGACCTCCGGATCTTAAATATTAACATTCATCATAAACACAAGTCTTGATGTATTTGAGGCACTTCTAAGTAAATCAGGCAGAAGCAAAATATGGCCTATTGTTCAACTTTTAATCAACACTAAATTTAGAATTGGACATTTAGATACTCAGAAAATTATTCCAATTGGAAAACTTGTCATTATAATTGTGTTTGTTTTTAGAAAGTGTGTTAACAGAGTGGTCTCATGCAAAGCAAAGAAATTATGAACCTGTACATATACCTACATACAAAGTCTATGTTTTAGGTTTTGTTCTATCAATTCTTCTTATCCCTAATATTTTCATGGCCACAAAAATGATGTAACAGGGTCATGGAGGAAGAAGATCAGTAAGGGTTTGAGAACAAAAATTAATCGTAGGGAAAAGATTGTGAATATGATTTCTGCATGTCCACTTTGATGATTTTACTTTTGACTAACTAGTTTTAGGAATATTTTAAAAGCTTTTTAAGATCCTGATGGAGTTGACTGTTCTACTAAGACTGATGGCTTTGGGGAAGAATTAGCAAAATTCATAACAAACCTAAAATGAAAGTATTTTATTATCCTCTATTAAACAAAAGAAACACAAGCAAATGGGGAGTAAAGTGGGTAATGAAAGTTTAGGAAAAGAAACACTGAAAAGTTCAAAGGCTAACATTAATTACATCAGATATTTACAGGATTTAGCTGATCTGATCCTACAGTAGTACAACTGCATTTCTTGACCCCCGAAATATTATTTATTAGAAGTTTCTTTTCATCATCATGCAGATAGGAGCAACGAGGTAGGGCTAGAAAAAAAACATTTCATGTAATATGTCTTTCCTCTGTTTCTTCTTAAAGTCTCTACTTTTTCACCGTTAATAAGATAGCAGCATTCTGTCTTTTCTTGCTCATTAACCAGTCGGTAGCTTCACTGACTCCTGTGAGGCATCGCGAATCAGAAAACTATCAAGATAACAGGTCCTCCTGCTTACAGAACACCCACACGTGGAGCAGCAAAGATTCATCAAAAAACCCATTATCTCTTCTTTTATAAGACAAGGTACTTTAACAACACTGCTAAGTACACTGGTGTCTATATAATAGGAAAGCACAAATCATATTATATATATTTTTTTTTGGTAAGATAGAGTTTTGGAGTAGTAAAGAAGGTTAAAGAGAGTAAATTTATCCTTGTTTATAAAAGAAAAGCAATATATATACATGCACACACACATATACATATGTAGAGATGTATACACACACACTCACATATATACATATTCAGTTTTCTTACTCAAAAAGAAATTTGGGGGCCATTTTAATCTTTTTCAAATTTATTTTAAACTTATAAACAATAAAATTCAATCTTTATATTGTGTAGTTCTATGAGATTTGGCAAACACGTAGAGTCATGTAATTACTGACTCTGGTGACTTTGGTTAATTCCATAACCAAAGTGCAGAAAAGTTTCAATACCCTCTCTCCAGAATGTCCTCAGGCTGCTACTTCACAGACCTATTTCCTTAACCCTTGATACCACTGGTATGTTCTCTGTGCATACAGTTTTGCATTTTTTCAGGATGTCAAATTAAAATAATTATATAATAATACTTTTGACCCTATCTTCTCTCAGCCAGCATAATATGTTTGAAATATATGCATGTTGTAGGTATCAGTAGTTCATACCTTTTTAAAAAACTGATATTACTTTAAATAGACCTAACACCATTTGATTTTTTTTTCCAAATGAGGAGCGTCTGGGTTGCTTCTGGCTTTTGGCAAATGAAGCTGCCGTAAACATTTGTCAGCAGGTTTTTGTGTGAACATGTTTTTGTTTGTTTCACTTGCATAAATGCCTATGAATGGGATTTCTGGGCAGAAATTAACTGTATGCTTAATTTTACAAGAAATTGCCAAGACACTTTTCTTAGTGGTTGCCCCATTTGGCATTTCTACCAGCAATGTTCTTCTGTGTCTTTGATAGAACTTAGTATTGCCAAGTGTTTTTTCTTTTTTTGATATTCTAATTGGTGAGTAATGGGATCTTATCCTATTTTTAATTTATATTTCAGTCATCAAGGGGTAATGATATTGATTATATTTTCCATCTTATTTGCCATCTGTGTATTTTTGGGGTGAGGTATTTGTTCAAATCATTTGTCCATTGATACTGGGTTTTCCTATTGTTGGGTTTCAAGGGTTCTTCATGTATTCTGGTTACAAATCCTTTGTCAGGTGTGTAATTTGAAAACATTTTCTCCAAGTCTGTGGTTTGTCTCTTCATCCCCTGAATGTCTTTCACAGATTAAACATTGTAATTCTGATGAAGCCAGTTAATCTTACTTTTCTTTTTGTAGATTATGCTTTTTGATGTCACATCTAAGAAGTCATTGGTTAATTAAGTTCTCAAAATTTTCTCTTAAAGTTTTATATTTTACATTTATGTCTATGATCTACTTGGGTAAATTTTTATTAAGGTATGTAGTATATATTAAGGTTTATTCTTTTGATTATAAATGGAAAAATGCCCCAGCACCACTAGTGGAAAGACTAGCCTTTCCTCGTTGAATTGGCTTTGTACTCTTCTCAAAAATCAGTTGCACTTGGAGTATAGGTCTGTATTCAGACTCTCTATTCTGTTTTATTGGTTTATGTGCCCATTCATTTGTCAAAAGTATACTGACTTAATTACTGTAGTTTTATAATGGATTTTAAATCACGTCTTATGAATCTTTTAACTTTATTTTATTTTTAAAGTTTGGTCCTTCCAGTTACTTTGATTTTCTACAAATATAATATATCTTTTTTATCCTTTTACTTTTAATCGATCTATCAATATATCACTCTATTTAAGTTACGTTTCTATAAGCAATTCATAGTTGAGCCTTTAAAAAATCTATTCTGATAATCTTTGTTTCTTTATGGGTGTGTTTGGACCGTTTACAGTACTGTAATGACTTATGTAGTTGGATTAAGCCAACTATTTTATTACTTTTCTATTATTTTCCTCTGATATTTGTTTATCTGTTCCTCCTTTCACACCTTCTATTGAATATTTCAATTTTCAGACCAATTACATTTAAATTATGGACTGGTATTTGGCTAATACCATTTTGTATTATTTTTAAGTTTCTTTAGGGGTTAAAATAGCTGGAAGTCCTCATTTAATGTTATGGGTAGGTCTTTGGAAACTGCAGCTTTAAGCAAAATGACAGAAAATAAAACCAATTCATATGTCATATTTCTGGTCACAGAAACATCGCCAAGCTTTTAAATAAAGACTCAAAATACATTTACAAAAGATTAATAAAAACAAGTAAGATTATTTTTAACTCACTTATTCCCATTCAGTGGCCAGAATCCATACCATCAACTCAGGGCACAAGGTGGGAACCAACCTTGGACAGGACACCAATCCATTGCAGGACCACTCACAGCTCCCCTCCCCCACATGCTCATACTGGGACAATTTAGTCACTCCAGTTAACCTAACATGCACATCTTCCGGGTGTGGGAGGATACTGGAATACCTGGAGAAAACTCATGCAGGCATGGGGAGACCATGCAAAGTCTACACAGGCAGTGGCCTTGGCTGGGAATAAATTTTATTTTTTCATCAACATTATGTCAAAATGATGTTGAACAAAATGATGTTATTTACAGATCTGCTGTACTTAACTTTTAAAAATTAACTTCTTAGAGCCTCTTTATCTTTTATGTAAGAAATAGAGGCCTAACACAACCAGTCAGAAGATCAACAAAGAAAGAGTGGAGTTAAAAAACACTATAGACCAATTGGACCTAACAGATGTAAACAAAAACTGTTCATCCAACAATAGCAGAATACACATTCTTCTCAAGAGCATATGGGACAGTCTCAGAGACAGAACACATATTAGGCCATTAAAAAAATCTTAACAATTTTAGGAAGATTAAAATCATACAAAGGCCCTGGCTGGTGTGGCTGAGTGCATCCAGTGCCAGCCTGCAAACCAAAGGGTCACCAGTTCAATATCCAGTCAGGACACACGCCTGGGCTGCAGGCCAGATCCCGAGCAGGGAGCGCTTGAAAGACAAACACACATTGATATTTCTTTCCCTCCCTTCCCCTCTCTCTAAAATAAATAAATAAAGTCTTTTAAAAGTCCTTCAAAGTATCTTCTCTAACAACAATGGAACAAAGTTAGAAATCAATAGCAGAAAGAAGGCAAATTCACAAATATGTGGAAATTAAATAGTGTACTTAAAAAAAGACAAATTGATTACAGAAGAAATCACAAGGGATTTTAGAAAATATCTGGACACGAATTAAAACAAAACATAACATTCCAAAGCTTATGGGATATATCAAAAGCTGTACTAAGAAGGAAGTTTATAGCAGTAAACACATTAAAAGGAAGGAAGGAAGGACGGAAGGAAGGAAGGAAGGAAGGAAGGAAGGTCTTAAATCAAGAACCTAACCTTATGCCAGAAGGTACTAGGAAAAAGTAATAAATTAACCTAAATGTAGCAAAAGGAAGGAAATCATCAAGGTTAAAGAAGAAATAAATAAAATAGAAAATAAAAAATCAATGAAACTAAGAGTTTTTTTTAATATCAACAAAATTGCAAACCCTTTGAACAGACTAAGGAAAAAAGAAAGATGACTCAATACCTAAATTGGATATGAAAAAAGATGACATTGCAACTGATGTTGCAGAAATAAAAAGAAAACTGCAAGTACAGAGACACTATTATGAACAATTACACTCCCCCCCCACAAAAAAATTGATACTTTAGAAGAAATGGATACATTCCTGGAAACATACACCCTATCATGGCTGAATCATGAAGAAATGAAAAATCTGAACAATCCCATTTACAGTTGCATTAAAATTTTCTAAACCTAGGAATAAATTTAACCACAGAGCTAAAAGACTTTTACTTGGAAAATTATAAAACACTGAAGAAAGAAACTGAAGAAGATATGATGGAAGAATATATTGTGCTTACTTATGGACTGGAAGAATTAACATTGTTAAAATGTTCATACTACCCCAAGCAACCTATAGATTCACCTCAATTCCTATAAAAATGCCAGTGGTGTTATTCATAGAACTAGAGCAAATAATCCACAAATTTACATGGAATTACAAAATACCCTGAAGAGCCACAGTAACCTTGAGAAAGAACAAAGTTGGAGGAATCATACTATCTGATATCATACTATACTTTAAGGCCACAATAGTCAAAACAGCATGGTGACATAAGAACAGACACATAGACCAATGGAACAGAATAGAGAGCCCAGAAATGAACCCATGACTATGTGGTCAGTTAATATTTGACAAAAGAGACCAGAACATACAATAAGGTAAAGACAGTCTATTTAATAAATGGTGTTAGGAAAATTGGACAGATAATTGCCAAAAAAATTGAAACTAGACTACCTTCTTACACCATATACAAGAATAAACTCAAAATAGATTAAAGATATAAATGTAAGACTCAATACCATAAACATCCTAAAAGAAACATAGGCATTAAAATCTCAGACATTTTTCTTAATAATGTTTTTTTCTGATATATCTCCTTGGGCAGAGATAACAAAAAGAAAAAAATAAAGAAAGGGATCTACAGCAAACTGAAATGGTTTTTCACATCAAAGGAAACCATCCACAAAATGAAAAGACAGCACACTGAATGGGAGAACATATTTGCCAATGACACATTTGCTAAGTGGTTAATATCCAACATTTATAAAGAACTTACACAACTCAACACCAACCCCCCCTAAAAAAAATCCAATTAAAAAATGGGCAAGGGACTGAATAGACACTTCTCCAAAGAGGACATAGAGATGAAGAACAGACATGAGAGAAATGCTCAATGTCATGAATCATCAGAGAGATGCAAATTAAAACCACAACGAGATGTCACCTTACACCTGTCAGAATGGCTATCATGAATAAATCAATAAGCAACAAGTGTTGGTGAGGATGGGGGGAAAAGGGACCTTTTCTGTGCACCATTGGTGAAAATGAAGACTGGTGCAGCCACTATGGAAAACAGTATAAAATTTCCTAAAAAAAATAAAAATGGAACTGCCTTATGCCTTTGAGGTTCCATTTCTTGTTATGTTTCCGAAGAAACTCAAAACACTAATTTGATAGAATATGTGCACCCCTGTGTTCATTGCAGCATTATTTACAATAGTCAAGCTATAGAAGCAGCCCATATGCCCATCAACAGACAAATGTATAAAAAGTAGTGGTACATATATACAATGAAATATTACTTGATAAAAAGGAACAGAATCTTACCATTTGTAACAGCATTGATAGACCTAGAAGATATGCTAAGTTAAATAAGTCAGTCAGAGAAAGGCAAATACCATATGATTTCACTTCAATGTGGACTCTAAAAAACAATGAAATGAACTAACAATACATTAATAGAGTCATAGATACAAAGAAAAGACTCATGGTTGCTAGAGGGGTGGGAGGTTGGGGGTCTGAATGAAAAATATGAAGGGATTGACAGGTATAAGATTGGTAGTTACAATTTTAGAACAGCCATGGGGATGTAAAGTACAGCATAGAAAATGTAGTCAATAATATTGTAATAACATATATGGTACCAGTTGGGTACTGGAAATATTAGGGGGAAATACTTTGTAAAGTATAGGATTGTCTAACCAGTACTCTGTACACCTGAAACTAATATAAAATAATATTAAATGTAAACTGTACTTGAAAATAATTTTAAATAAAAGAAACCTGAACAAATTTGTAACTAATAAGGAGATTGAGTCAGCAGTTAAAAATCTCCCAGAAAAGAAAAGCCCAGAACCAACTGGCTTTACTGGTGAATTCTACCAAACAATTAAGGAAGAATTAATATGAGTATTCCTCAAAATCTTCTAAGTAATGGAAGAGGAGTGACTACCCCTAAACCCATTATATGAGACAAGCACTACCATGGTACAAAAACCAGACAGACATAACAAGAAAACTACAGATCAATATCCCTGATGGATATTGGTGCGAGAATTTTAAACAAAATACTAGCAACTGAACTCAACAGCAAAATATAAAGATTGTACACCATTACCAAGTGGGACTTATAACTGTAATTCAAGGATGGTTCAGCATCTAAAAATCAATCAATTTAGCATATCACACTTAGCAAATGAAGAAATCCACATGATTATCTCCATTGATGTGGAAAAAATTATTTGATAAAATTCAATCCCCTTTTATAGTAAAACACCAAAAAATTAGGACCAAAAGGAAAATAGCTCATTGTAATAAAAGCTGTATTTGAAAATTGCACAGCTAACATCATAATCAATGCTGGAAGACTGAAAGCTTTTCCTCTAAGATCAAGAGTAAGGCAAGGATGCCCCCTCTCACCACTACCACTTCACAGTAGTCCTGGAAGTTCCTGTCAGAGAATTCAACAACAGAACAGAATGAAAGGCATCCAGATCACAAAAGAAAAAGTAAAATTATATCTGTTCACAGATGACATGATCCTAATGGTAGAAAATCCAAAGAATTCCACACAAAAAACTGTTAAAATTAATTATGAATTTCAGCCAAGCTCCCCCAAAAATCAACACAAAAATTAGTTGCATTTCTATACATTGATAATGACCTTTCTGAAAAAAAATTAAGAAAACAATCTTATAGACTGCTACATCAAACAGAATAAAACACTTAAACTCGACCAAGAAGGTGAAATACTTGTACACTGAAAACTTCATACCTTGCTAAAAGAAATCAAAGAAGGCACAAAGAAGTGGAAAGACATCCTGTGCTCATAGATTCAAAGACTTAATATCATATTGATATTGAAAAAAAAAGATCTTGAAAAAAAACCAAAGCTGGAGGCCTCATACTTTCTGATTTTGAAACATACTACAGAGCAACAGCCTGGCATACAGGTAGATATAGGCCAATGGAATAGGATAGAGAGCCCAGAAATAAACCCTTGCATTTATCGCCACATGATTTTTAACAAGGTTTTGAAGACCATGATCAGGAAAAGACAGTCTCTTCAGCCACTTGTGTTGGGAAAAAATGGATATCTACATGCAAAAGAATGAAATTGGATTCTTACCTTACCCCTATACAAAAATTAACTCAAGATAGTTTACAGACCTAAACATAAGATCTAAAACCATGAAACTCCTAGAAGAAATCAGAGGGAGAAAGCTTTAGGACATAGGATTTGGCAGTATTTCCTGTACATGACTTGAAAAAAACAGGCAACAAAATAAAAAGTAGCCGAATGGAACTTCATCACACTGAAAAACTTGTATATCAAAGGAAATGATTGATAGAGTAAAAAGGCAACCTACAGAATTAAAGAAAAAGCTGCAAATCATATATCTCATATGGGTTATATCAGAATACATAAGGAACTTTTACAACTTAACAACAAAAGACAAACACCCAATTGAAAATGGGCAAAGGGACTTGAGTAGATATTTTTTCTGAAAAAGATACACAAATAAGCAGTAAAAACATGAAAAGATACTTACCATAAGTAATCTTTAGGAATA
Organism: Phyllostomus discolor; assembly: GCF_004126475.2. Taxonomy (NCBI): domain Eukaryota; kingdom Metazoa; phylum Chordata; class Mammalia; order Chiroptera; family Phyllostomidae; genus Phyllostomus; species Phyllostomus discolor. The sequence continues at coordinate 29,695,391 of NC_040912.2, read as the reverse complement.
TACAAATCAAAACCACAATGAAATATCAATAGAAGCACAGAAAGTATTTGACAAAATCCAACAACCATTCATGATAAAAGCTGTCAGTAAACTAGAATAGAGGGGAACGTTCACAACTTGATAAAGTCTATCTACAAGAACCTAGAGCTGACACTACACCCCATCATTTCCCCCATGGCTTAAATACGGGTTGGTGGATCCCCTTCACTGAGTGTGCAGAAGCATTTGGAATGCATTTTGTGTATTGAGTTCACTTCTAATTACATTTATGTTTTGTTTTCCTCCTCTTCTTGTCCTATTTTCCTCATTCTCTTATTAAAGATTTTATAATTTATGAGCTGATATAAACAACCTGAGGTCCTTTTGAAATAAATCATAGATATAAATAAATAAAATATTGCATGTTCTTTGATTAAAAAAACACTGAATAGCCTGAAGGTATTGTTTCTTCCCAAATAATTTATAGTTTTAATGAAATTCTAATCAAAGTCCCATTTTGGAAGTAGGTGACATAATTCTAAATTAACTTCTTAGGAATAAAATGATGAAAATACCTGAGGAAATGTTTAAGAGAAAGTGAAATCACCACTTATAATGAGTTAACTTGCCCTATCATATACTTAAACATTTTTGGGACTGTAATCATTAAAATAGTATGGGCTTTACACAGTGCTGGCCAGAGACAGTAGTAGAAAGACACACAGTATATGGCAAAATAAGTATCACAAGTTAAAGTGGATGGGATAAATGAGTGATAAAATGGTCTGAGGAAAAAATTATTTTATATCATGTATGAAATAAGTTCCAGATACATTAAAGGATTAATACTTTTAAATCAGGGGTGTCAAACTTATTTTCACCAGGGGCCACATCAGCCTCGCAGTTGCCTTCAGAGGGCCGAATATAATTTTAGGACTGTACAAATGTAACTACTCCTTAACCAGGGGCAAGGAGCTTGGCATTGCCACCGGGTAGAAACAAGGTGTCAGGCCCAATAAAATAAGGTGGAGGGCCGGATTTGGCCCATGGGCCTTGTGTTTGCCACCTGTGTTTTAAAGAATCAATACAAATCTAAAAGATACATGTTGAGCTAATCTTTGTGAGAAAAAGATTTTGACATGTAAGCAATAGGACATACTTTGCCTCTTCTAGTCAGAAGAGACAGAAAACAAAGAATAATAATCACACTACATTTTATATAGAATAAATATTAATTTATATTAATATGGTAAAAAATTAAGGGAGGAGAGATGGTATTGTAAAGTTAAGCAAGGGGAAATTGATAGAATTTGAGCTCAGAAGTCCAGCTCTGGAGTTTGTACAACTACTTACTGTTATCTACACCACACTGGCAATTTAAAAAATGGCTAGGGAGTGAGGAACCAAGTTGGTGACATAGGCTAGTTAACTCAATGGTGGGGATTCTTTCATAAGGTACATGGTACCTGCATATCAAGTCACTACATTGCACACTCCAAATATTGTACAATTTTTTGGTCAATTATACCTCAATAAAGCTGAAAAAATTAATGGTAGTAAGGGAAAATTTTGCTGGGATGGTGACATCTGCAAAATGACCTAAGAAAGGTAAGAAATCAATTCATGTGGCTCTTCTGCAGCAGAATACTCCATGCAAGTGCAACAGCAAGCACAAACGCCCCATGGTGCACTTGAGGAACAAGAAGGCAGGGTGGGCTGGGGGTGAGGGAGCTGCTGAGAAAGGAGAACGAGAGAGAAAGAAGAGGACACAGAGCCAGACTAAGATGGGACTTTTGCTGTTATTCTGAGTCTAGTGGAAGCAGTATAATGTTTTAACCAAGGAGTTGACTCAATAGTACTTACGTTCTAAAACTACTAGTATCTCTGGCTTGTGTGCTGAAAGTAGACTGTGAACAGGCTAAGTCAGAAGCAGAAAGCCCAGATATAGAGTTTTTGAAATAATCCAAGTAAAAAAAAAAAAGCATCTTATACCAGGGAAGTGGTAAGAAAGTGGAGAGAAGTTGTATAATTCTGGTATATTTTGAAGTTCAAGATGGCAAGAAATGCTGCGTGGTGCATATTACAATAATTAGTTGTATGAACTCTAGAGCTGGACTTCTGAGCTCAAATTCCAACTTTAGAATTTGCTAGCTGTGTTACCCTGAACAAGGAGCTTTGTCTTAGTTTTCAAATCTTAAAATGTGGATAATAACAGTGTCTGCATCACAAGGTTATTTTGACTTAAGGGGATAATCTATAGGAAGTGTTTAGAATGGTGCCGGGCACATAGTAATTACTAGATAAAGTATTATTATTATTATTAGAATAAAAAATATGAGATAAAAAGTTGAATCAATGATGACATTGGAAAATACTTAAAATATAAATTATAAACTATTGAGTTAACAGTATCTGGTTATGAAAAATAAAAACAAATGTGTAATGTAACCCAAATTAAAATCGGAAAGTTATTTACTTATGCATGCAGAAGAAGTTTAAAAAGAAATATCCTAAAATATTTCTAGTGGATTGCTCTAGATAACAATATTGTGGGTAATTTATGTTCTTATTATTTTCCAAATTTTCTGCAAAACAATACAAGTTCTTGTACAATCAGAGAAAAGTTATTGAAATTTTTAGAAAATAATTTACTTAAAAACATGAAACAATAGTCACCTCATTTTAACCTCACAAACAAAACAAGTAGGTAAATAAAGTAGAGTAGGAGGTACCATGTTTCCTTGAGGTAATTGGAAAAGAGTTGAAAGAGAAAGTAAAGGCAAATGGGTATGTTAGAAAATATTACACAAATTAGTATCAACTGAACTCTAACATCAAAGACATCAAACATCAAAGAAAGAAGGCTCTCTAGAGTGTCTGTACTCTCCAAGGTTCAGGAGCAACTGAAGGAAGAGGCGTCTAGTGAGAGAGTTCTTCACGTGGCCACTAGGGGGTTCCTGTGGTCCAGAAAGCCTCGCAGGCCAGAAAAAAGCCGCTGGTTGGGGGACAGTAAAGGGACTTGTCCACAAGGAGGGAAGAGAAAGAAAGGGAAAGGCTCATCCACATTTGTGTGGCACATTCCTATATCCTAGAATCAATGAATGTCAGACCTGGAAGGGACTTCATAGATTTTCCAACCTAATCCGTCATTTTCAAGTTAGGAAGTTACCTGAAGTTACACAGCTGGTGAGACAAAATTGTATAGTACCCCAGATCTAATTAGTGCTTTTTCTAACATTTCACAGTTAGAAACCCTGCGACAGCCAGTACATAGGCCTGACATCACAGCATTGCAACCCCAAAGTGATTCAAGTGTTGAAAGTGATCCCCAGTATTATTTTCTCAAAATAATAATAATGGCATGTGATCTTTAGAAATACATGCTTTGCCTATTACAGCTGCTTTGTGCTTTCATGTAGAGCTCAGCTCCACTGTAATGATCAGCTCTGTCAAATAAATGGCCATTGCTCACAGTTTGATAGTTACTAATAATTTCTTTTTCCTTTCCGTAGACAACTCCAGGAATTAATTGTTACAGCCAACTTTGTTGGTAGTAAAAAGAGAAAACAAACAAAAATACCAAAATATACTACTTTAAATTGGCCATAACTTTTTAAATCGATAACGTTAGGTGTAACTTTGGGTTTTGGTCTCTAAATACCTGTGCCTAAACACAATATGCTCATCATTTTTAGCTTCTCCTGTTCCTGCCTCAAAGATTCATCTGCACCTCCCACTGTTACTCCAAGGATCCTTACTGCCCAGTGTCCTCCTCCCTGGTCAAGTACAATCTCCTTCTTTTCCTTCATTTGTTCATCCATCCAGCCCACAATATTTATTTAACTCCTTCATAAAAAGTTTCTGTGCAAGAAGCTGTGGCACAGCACAAAGCAAAATAAGAATCTCATTGATTTCAAGGAATCAGTGGTTTGGTAGGGAGGAGAAGATGCACACAAATTGCTAAAATGCAAGCTGCCTGTGGTTCATGACCCGGTGGCACAACCAAATGGTAAGGAGTTCCTAGGTAGCTGATGTTGCTTCTAATGAGAAAATTCTGTGCAGTTTCACAGGGAGCTGATATTTAAGTAGGGCTTTAAAGGTGGAGACAGAGGTGTCCAGATGGAGGACCTGGGTCCTCTCCACCACAATCCAGCTTTCCTATATAAAAAATGGATCCTAATACACATTTACTGAGCTTTAATGCATCTCTGAATATGTGGCAGCTGCATGTTTATCCTCCCATGTAAAAGTTTTGTGAGCTCACAGAAAGAAAAGGCATTAGTTCTGGACCATTCAGACAACAAATCAGCTGGTAGAGGAGTTAAGTTGCCAGAGATGCTTCCTCCCCACCTCCAACTCAACTGTACACATCACAGGGCAAGCTGTAACAGTTAAAGACCACTTTGCAAAAGTTGGTCACACTGGAGGAGTGATCGCGATGATAATGACCAATAGTGATTCAGAATACTTTGAATCTATTAGGCAAGGGGACTAGTTAGTAGAACCATTTTGTATAATATAAACATCAATAAAAGTGGCAACTACTAGACTGAGCAGAACCAAGGAGTATCCTATAGTGTCAAGCAAGAGAGAAAATTGATCAGAATTTTAAAAAAATTCTTGCCTGATGATTTTTTTTATTGATTTGAGAGAGATGGAGAGGGAGAGGGAGAGACATTGATATGAAAGAGCAGCACTGATTGGTTATCTTCCTTATGTGACCCTACTGGAGATCAAACCTGCAACCTAGGTTTCTGCCCTGACTGAGAATCGAACCAGCAACTTTTTGGTGACCCTACCAAGACTGATAAGCATTTAATAACATTCTAATGGAAGTCTATTTGGTGAAGGATTAGAAAATGGAAGAAATGCTTGGCATGCATTTTCCTTTGTAAGACAAAGACAAAATGTATTCAATCCAAGGCCATAGTCGTGGCCTTGCCACCAACCTGTGGGCAATGGATTGAGTTACAGACAGAAGATTCCTCTTCTAACAAACAGTTGACAGTATCTCCTCCTAAGCATACACTCACCTGGCCGCGAAGCACTTCCTAACCCTTTAGTATCCGAACAAGTCTTAGCAGTAAAGCAGAACAGCGTAGACAACAAGTGGCACTAGTGTTCACTTTTACAACTTCATCTGAAATGAACAACAAAGTCAGGTAGAGCCAGGGATGCTAGAGGGCACTTGCAGAGCCCTCGAAACATAGGAGAAGACAGAAGTGATTTCAAAGTATGAGAACTCTGAGAGTGGGGACACTGCATGCTTACAAAATTGTACACATTGGGCCCTTAAATGAGCAGCAATTTCTTTTTCTGGGAGACCCTCAGTGATTTTCAGGCAAGGCAAAACCATCTCCCTGCCCTCAGCAGATGAACCATGGCCAGTTTCCTAGGCCTGGGTAGTATTTTCAAAGTTTGGTGCGAGTCAGATTAGCATCAGATATACCATCTTCCCTTGGCCATTTCCTGTTGTCCCTAGAATGCTTCTGTTCCATAGCTCCAGGCTAACAAGGTTCAGCTGCAAGCTGCCAATAAAAGTGTGTGGGAGGAGGCGAACCAAGATATATTGGGTTGTAAATATGAAACCTGTGTGATTTTGCAAACCAATGTCACCCCAATAAATTCAATTTTAAAAAATGGATAGGATTATTCAGGAAAAAAATCCAAATGTGTGAAATTCAGATACCCCTAATGAGGAATTAGTATCAACGTCTTTATGTCCCAAGATTAGTAAATAAAAGGCTGTCAGAAGAGAAGTGGTGCATTTAGGAGATGGGTCATTAGTCCATGAGACTGTTAACAAGTAAGGCTTCACAATAGTATCATCCTGGAGTTGAGTCCCTTGGGGATTGTATTAGTTATCTATTGCTGCATAACAAATCATTCCAAAGGTTAGTGCTTTAAAACAACATTATCTCATAGTTCCCCAAGGGTCAGGGATACTGACCTGGTTTACTTGGGCGGCTGCCTTCCTGTTTATCACAAAGCTATAATCAAGGTATCAGTCTGGGCCCTCAAGGTACCAGCAGTTGTCTCAAGGTCCAACTCACAGAAGATCCACTTCTAAGCTCAGTTATGTGGCTGCTGACAAGCCTGAGATTCTTGCAGACTGTTTTCTGCAGGGGTTTTTTTTGTTTGTTTTTTTGTTTTTTGCCATGTGGATCTCTCCATAGCTCAAAACATTGCAGTTTATCTCAGAGACAGCAAGTCAAGAGAGAGCAAGACGGGGCCCAAAGCAAACCGCAGACTATCAAAAATCTAATTGCAGATGTGACAGCCCATTATTTTTGCCATACTTTATTCATTAAAAGTGAATCAGTTAGTCTAGCTCAAACTCAAGGGTTGGGGATCATACAACTCCATGAATACCAGGACATGGGATCCCGGGGAGCCACCTGAGAGGTTTCCCACAGTAGAGATGACTGTCAGCACTCTAAAGAGTTGGAGTATGTTGGCAGGCAGCACACAGTCTGCTTTATCTACATTACGTCAGTGCTGATAATGAGGCAGTGGGGGAGAGTGTACTATTGTCGGAGGGCCGATGAGCTGGCAGCGGGTCTGCAGTTTTCTTCCAGCTTCACCCCTTACGGTTACAGGATGTGCACTCTGAGGATCGTAGGCGGAATCCATAGTCCTCATAAAGCACTCCGCTGCTTTAAACTTCTGCTGAAGATATCCTAAAGGCTAAGGAGAGTTAACACAACTTTTTCATCTCCGTATTGGGAGTTGGAGGTGTGGATGAAATCTGTCTGCCACAAGGACACTTTTTTTTTCGGTATATCTTAAAAAGTTATGTGAATTTCATATCCTCCTTTGTAATATACTTTGTTTCTTATCCCTAAATATGCCACTACTAAATCAAATGATATTCCCTGAAGATAGAGCATGTTCATCTTATCATCTTATTAATGCCTTAACACAGCATACTGCCCACTGAGAATGAGGGCCCTTCCAGGGGTATGTTGATAAACTGGCAGTGGAAGGAGGGAAGGAAAAAAAGGAAGGAGGGAAGGAAGGAAGGAAGGAAGGAAGGAAGGAAGGAAGGAAGGAAGGAAGGGAGGGAGGGAGGGAGGGAGGGAGGGAGGAAGGGAGGAAGGAAGGAAGGAAAGGGGCTCTGGTTTGTAGGGTTTGCCAACTTTTCTGTGTAAAGATTCCTACTAGGTCCGATGTATTAAATGTGGAGTTGGGAAATACTGGTTACAATTGGATCTTGAGAGCAGGATTGAGCTGGCTCTCACACCACTGGGTATCATTTTATCTCCTTGAGCTTTTGTTACTCACCTGTAAAATGAGGATAGCATTTTTGGCCCTGCCATTTCAAAAGATAACTGGCTAATCATTTGCAGGAAAACAGTATTTTAGATCAGGAGTTCCCAACCTCGGGGCAATGGAATGTACTGGTCTAGGCCTCTTAGGAACTGGGCTACACAGCAGGAGGTAAGCTTGAATGTAATCATCCTGAAACCATCCTCCCCAATCCCCTACTCCTCACCCCACCCTGCCCATGGAAAATTTGTTTTCTATGAAACCAGTCTCTTGTGCCAAAAAGGTTGGGGACCGATGTTTTAGATAACTAAGTTATACAACTTGTAACAAAGTTAAACTCTAGTTGAGTTAAATATTAAAATATAGAGACTAAAACAAACAGTTTAAAATGTGCATGAATATTATATAATGTTTGGGGAGGAAAAAGAGTTCTTAAGCATAAGAATCAAAACATAAACTATAAAGGAAAATATTGATAGAATAAAAGTAACTCCACTTTATGGCAAAGAGTAGTATAAACAGATATTTCTGCAGAAAGTAAGAAAATAATACTAATAATTTGAATACTATAATATCTCCCCTGATTTCTAGAGTTCCTTGACACACCTGGTTATTATTTAATCCACAAAATAAGTTTGGAGGTGAAGAGTCAATAGGACCGTGAGGTGTAAGACACACAGTCTGAGGCTCAGAACTGAGCCACTCTGAGTGTTATTTTTAGGGAAACAGGAATGGTCGCAATTTCTGGATTAATCACTCTGTCCAGGCCTGCATTCATAGCCTGCAGTTGTTAAACGGGGCCAATTTATTTTTTTCTCAATTTGCTTTTCAGTGAGAGATCCTAATAACTTGAAAGACGTTCTATATTCAAGGAGAATTATACTGATGAGAAAATTTGTCTGCTGGCCACAAATCACTAATCCTCATCCAGCAAACATTTACTGCCATCACCCTGGTTATTTTATTTTTTGATGTTGACTTATTTTCTAAATACTGGTATTGTCATGAATTGAATTATCCTAATGCAAAAGGAATGATCAGTATGATACATTATTGCTATATATTTAAAGGATCTGACATTTGAATATTTTCACTGTTTAGTAATGTATCCTACAGCATACAGGCATACAAAGACACTTACTTAATCTGCATGTGATAGAATGGCACATTTTTCACAAACTGTAGTAAACAAACAAACAAGCAAATAAATAAATGATTCCCCAAATCAGGTAGGTGTAGTAAAAGTGAACTTTATAATAAATTTCCCCATTGGGACAAACCAAAATAAAAAACTCTTTTTGTATAACAAGGGACTAACAATATTCAAACAGTACAGGAGATTTATTCTCAAAATAAAGCCTGTGTTTTGTTTTCTTAAACTAACCACTTGTAGTTAATCAGAAGAGGAAGAAAAACTCTGCCAAGAGGAGACCAGACCGTCTGAGTTACTTTTTCCACCTCTCCTTCCTCTAGAACCAGATTATCCTCTCCCTTCCCTGCAACAGAACTGGAAAAGAGTGGGATTCTCACAGTAAGGTTAGGAAGCAAGCCCAGTTTAGGAATGGAGGAGAAGTATGGCACTTTTAGTGGAATGGAAGAAATGAAGAGTGAGGCACAGAGGATGACTAGATATGAGGAGAAAGGTAGAGAGTCTGGGGTTGGGGTGCATTAAGGAACCACCAACAGAGTTATATAAAGAGATGGACACTCTGAGGCTGCCTGATGGTGGATGATGAGTGTGGATAGATTATCCAATAGTGTACCACAATGAACAGTGTGTATCCTCTTCCCCATTCTCTCTTTTATTTGGATCTCTTACTGTGGATCTTACTGACCCTTCTTCACGGTTCCAAGTGTGGGAGAGACAAGTCTTTTCATACCCCCATCTGCTGTCCCATATCTGGTTGGAGACCAGCTACTTGACCTCTTCAAGCAAAAATAAGAGGAAGACCACGAAGCTGTGTTGGCATCACATGACTGACTGGACAGCAAGTCTGACCACGCTGACAGTGATTCCTCAACGAGACTGCAGGTATATTTCATTTCTCTGTATGCTTGAGAGTAGGATCTAGATTCAGGATATTGTTATCTCTTTGGTTTTGTCAAACTATGAATAGATCAGCTTTTGGGTGCATTGGCCTTTCCTAAAGCAAACAGGTTTCAAGTGCTGTATTGTTTCATTGGCGAAGTTGGAAGCTGTGATAGAAAGGCAAGAACTTCATTTGCGAGGGGAACGAGAAACCGCAGGTATAACTTAACCATGCTGTTTCTCTATGCTAGCACTTACCTTTGATGAAAGACTTTTGGAAAAGCAATCAGATGGAGTGTTGGAAGGTACTTTTCTCTGCTAAAGTTTTGAATTTTTGCTTGTGGAGTGGCTTTTCTGGAATTTGGGGGATGAATAAGATTACCTTTTTTAAGAGAGGACCATTACTTTCCTTCAGTTTTATTACCCATTGTGTGTGCCTGTGGCTATTCCTAGGTATTCTTAGTCACATCCGGGAAATGAATGTCCATTCAGCAGCTGAGGATAATGTATCTATTGTAGCAGCAGCTGTTTCTCACCAGATGTGAGGTGGGCAGCTTAGATTATTGCTTAGAGACTATTGCTCTTAACAATGCATAAATCAAAATCACAACAAAAGATTTTTAGGGAGAGACCTAGAATACGAATGAAGAAGGTTAGCACCTGTGTAAAGATTGCACATCTTGGTATCCATTCTGATAAGTGGAGATTTGTGTTTCTTCTCCCAGATAGTCTTTGAGAACATACTCTTTCCATCTTTGTCAAATATCTCTGTTTTACCAGTAATATTTGTCCAATTCCTGATTTATTCAGAAACACTAGGGATACGGCATAATCACATTTATCAATTTTAAATCAACAGACTAGTCTTTCTTCTTTTGAGTAGTTGAGTAGAATACATTGACATACCTTTCACCCAAATTCAACAGAAAAAAAGGTGCACTTGCTTTGGTAGCAAACTGAGAACACAGGTAGAATCAGTGAAAATAAGTAAAGGACCTGAGGTGCTTCAAAGTTCCTTTACTTTTGGGAAGCTTTCATGTTTGGGCAGCAATGCCGATGAAAAGCAGTCTTGGGGTTCTCTTGTGAGGAACTGTGGTTTCAATCCCTTGTTCAGATACTGTATCATAGGCTGGATTAGTCAGGGTTCCCCAGAGAAACAGAACCAATAGTATGTATATATTGCTTTACATAGAAAGATGTTCTATTACTATAGTAGCATGAAATAAAAAATGGTCTAAATATCTATCAGTAGACAAATAGGTACTTCATACACAAAGTAAACAAAATAGACAGAAATGTAGCATATTCATATGGTATACTATGTAGCAGATAGAAGCAATAAAATAGTTCTCCATGTATCAGCAAAAATACATTTAAAGCATTTTTATGAAAATAAGCAAGTTGAGCATTACACATTGACACATTGAGAGAGAAGGAGGAAGAATGCCAAGAAGAAGACTCATACATTTATAATCATTATTAAATAGTTCCAGGGGCAATGGGGGGAACCTGGAACTGTATTTGATATTCAAATAAAATGTTAATTTTTATTATAATGTTTCAATGTTTTATAAGCTGTATCAGTAAGGACAGTCTAAAATATACTGTGATATACACCCCTCCATATCAGTGGTTTAAAATAATAAAGATTTATTTCATACATTGCTGGTTTATCATGGGCTGACAGAGGTGACTATTGTTTTAACTTACTCAGGGATTTTATCATACAGAGCAGCCACTGTCTCAAAAGCCAGAGAATAAAGGAAACTCTACAGTGGGTTTTGCTCTGGCAATTAAATGTTTGGCCTAAAAGCTGCGTGTAATAGTTCTACACACAGTAAGTGGATCAGGAAGTTCAATTCTACTATAGACAAGGACACGAGGTGTCAGAAATATTTAGAGAACAGAACTAATGCCCATGACACAGGAGATTATAGTTACCTAGTTCTACAATCAAATATTTAAAAATGGAATGAACCAATGCTTAAGTTAATTAATTAAAAAACAGATGACTAGGTGTAAATGTGTAGGCTAACATGATAATCAGGTAAATTTATAATGTGAAAAACTTTGAATAATGTGTTAATGTAAGTTTTGAAGGAATATTCTCACTGACAAGGTACAAAGCTTTTCTCTGGTTCTGAAGTCTTCAACATTTTTATGAATGAACTGGATGAAGATAAATTATGCAGATACCATTCCCTTAATAGTAAAGGGTAATTCACTTCATCTCGCAACCACTCTTAGTGAAAAAGAGGCACAATCTCTTCTGCTCTGACCAGGATAGAGTATCAGGGAACAGATTTACCTTCCCACCTAAAACAATTAAAAAGTTGTACACAAGAAAATAAACAACAACATTTAAAACTTTAAAGATAGGACTGCAAAGGACAATAACATCTGAGACATGAGAAATGAACAAGGTGAGCCATGTAATTAATATAGCCTGCCATCTTGAGAAAGTGACCAAGCTGTGGATCAACGAGGGATAATCCAGGTAGGGCTCAGCAGGCTCACTGGTTAAGGAGGAGAATCTCAGAGTCGTTGAAGACCAAGGTGGCTAGAGTTAATGGAGAGGAGTACCAGAGGAAAAAGTGGAATAGAAAGAGATATCTGAACAGTGTTTAGAAAATTACTATATATATATATATATATATATATATATATATATATATATATATAATGATTCTCCCCAAAGCTCGGGAAGAACTACCAAAAATGATTAGAGGGAAGAGTATTGGGAGACCACTGCAGGCAGGAGTGGTGCCTTTCTCTGTGAGCCAGATTGGGAAAACGCATCAAGCCACAAAATATTGGGATAGCATTCAGAAAGGTCTTTCCTTAATCATGGGGAATAATTAGGTCTGGACTTAGCTAGATTCCATCTAGCAATTCTTTTTTTTTTTTTTTTTAAGATTTTATTTATTTATTTTTAGGGAGGGAAGGGAGGGGGAGGGAGAGAAAGAGAGAGAGAGAGAGAGAGAGAGAGAGAGAGAGAGAGAAACGTCAATGTGCGGTTGCTGGGGGTTCTGGCCTGCAACCCAGGAATGTACCCTGGCTGGGAATCGAACCTGGGACACTTTGGTTCCCAGCCCGCGCTCAATCCACTGAGCTACACCAGCCAGGGCTCCATCTAGCAATTCTTAAAAGCAAAATCTAAAGTAACCAAACTATTTCCAAATAGCTACATCCCACAAAAAAAGCTCAAGAATAGAAATAGAAATACATTGGGCATCTGGCATACAACAAGGCAAAATGCATGATGTTTAACATTCCATCAAAAACTACAAGGCATGCCCAGAAGCAGGAAAATACAATCCATAATAAGGATAAACATTAATCAACCCAGAACTGACACACATGTTAGAGATAGCAGATAGGGATATTACAACAGTTATTATAACTGTGTTCCATATGTCCAAAACTAAAAGAAAGACTGAACATTTTACATAGAGACATGGAGTATATACAAAGACCCAAACTTCTAGAGATGACACTACAATGTCTGAAAAGAAATATTCTAGGTGGTTTTAAAGGTTGGTTAGGTGTTGAAAAAGAATGGTTAGTGAACTTGAAGACATAGTAATAGAAACTACCTGAAATAAGACATATAGAAAAAAGGACTCAGAAGACTCAAAAAATTAACAAAGCACCTATAAGTGGTGGGACAAATTCAAGCAGCTTAATATCCATTTAACTGGAGTGTCTGAAGAAGAGTCAATAAAAAGAAGGATAGAAAAAATATTTGAAGAAATAATGGTAAAACTTTTTGAAAATTATAAATCAACAGATCTAAGAGGCTTAAGAAACCCAAGGCACACCATGGATTTTTATCAGAAACAGTACAAGTTTGATTACAATGGAGAAGCACCTTTAAAGTAATGAAAGAAAAAAGTCAACCAAGAATTCTAATACCCAGCAAACACATCTTTCACAAAAGTAAAACAAAGACATTTCCAGACACACAAAAGCAAAAGAATTCATCCCCAGCAGACCAACACTATGAAAAAGGTTAAAGAAAGTCTTTAGATCAGATGGAAAATAATACCAGGTGAAAATGAAAACCAAAGAGCATAGTAAATGTACCTGTGTGAAAAAACGTAATGTTTTTCTCATTAATTAAATCTATGTAAAAAATAATTGATTGCTTAAACAAGAATAAATAAAAACATAGCATAAGGTTTGTAAACATTGAAGAAAAGGAAATCAGGCCTGATTTACAGAGTCCCTATGGTATGATAGCACCACCTGAAAGTTAAGATTTGCACCATTATAGCATCCCATGGCTGGCCTGTGAGAGTATAGGAAAGGGAAATTGCCATAGATATGATTTTATATGACTCTTAGAATATGGCTTAGAAGGAACAAGATTTGAAAGTTTAGACAGACAATTGATAGATAGATAGATAGATAGATAATTATATCTAATATATGAGTGTGAAGATATTTGTATTTCATGTGTATGCTCACCAGTTACCCAATTCAGAGCAGGCTCTAAATAATTAGGTGAACATAATGACATCTGTCCTCTAAGTGAGCAGACTGCAGGCCAGCTTTTAGAGATGACTTTGCTGACCCTACCCCCTCATCCTTCCATGGGAATCTATACTTCCCTTTATTGTAATGACTCTGACAGATACAACATGCCTTGAAAGCAGTGACCATGAAATCTTACATTTAGAAGTACAACTCCTGTTGCAAATGTATGGGAAAAGAAAGAAATGGCTAGCAGCATGTTTGAATGACAAAAGCTTTCATTAATAAAACTTCAACATGAGTGAATAGTTCAATGTGTCTACTAGAAATGCTTTACTCCCCTTGATGCTTTTTCAGAGCATTACTTAGAGCTGACCATTTGTTTCAGATGCTATGATCTAGTGGACACTCAGGAGTAGGTTAAGGAAATGCCAAGCTATGACATGAACAGAACGATGGGACGTCCTTCAGATTCTTTCCTGAGATAGGATTAGGTAGGGTGGAAAATGTAGTAGACTAGAGTATATACATTCTATATTTGTAGGATTATCAAACGGAAGAAGTTTGAATTTTAAAAATTGTAATATCATAAAAGCATAAGAATAAGGCCAACCAAAAATGTATTATTTGAGCAAGTAACATAAATCCAATGTATGTATTTAGAAATTGATGTTGGCCTCAAATAATTTTCTTCCTTTTAGTTCTCTTTTCATTGAGCAATCATGTATACACCAAGTCCTGCTATTTCTGCCTCCAAAATCTAGCTTTGCTGTGCCTGCTCTTTACCTTCTCTTCATCCTCCATGCTCGACCAAGCCACCATCCTGGAAACCGGCAGTTGCCCTTAGCTGGCCTCCTTATTTTCACTCTCAGTCTCTCATTTATTCTTATCAGAGCAACCAGAGAGACCATTTAAAATATGAATTGCATCTTTCCATCTTGCCACTTTCCCACTGCAAAATGCTACTGTAGCTTCTCATTTCTCTTACAGGATAAACTCAGAACTCCTTGACATATGGGGCCCTTTTTAAACCTGCTCCCTGACTTTTTTTTCTGTCCTACCTTGTACAGATCTTTCCCTCATTCAATATACTCCTGCCATGCCAGTTTCCTTTATTTATTGACATGCTCTGGTCCCTTTTCTCTCCCTTGGACCTCTCATGATGTTTCCCTTCCGGGAATAATGCTCTTCTGACCCTTTTCTCTCCTTCCTAATACTTACTTATACATTTGGTCTCAATTTGAATTAGTACATACTACTAGGGGTACTAATAATCTTGAGATATTTTTGGCTGAAGTTGGGGCTGTACTGCTGGCATCTAGGTGGAGGTCAGGGACCTCATAAACAGTCTACAATGTACAGGACAACCCTCTACCACAAAAAAATTGTCCCGCCTAAACTGTCAATGATGTCGGAGTTGGGAAACCCTGGTTTATTTGTGACTACCTCAAAGTTTTTACATAATATAAAATTAATTCACTTTCTTTTTCTCACAACATGCTGTTCTTTTGCTCAACAACTCACCTAAATTTACAATTATATATTCAGTTCTGCATCTGTTTGTTTAATGCCTGTTTTTCCCACTAGACTGAATTCTGTGAGAATAAGAAACATATCTATTTGACTTCTCTATTGGGTAATCAGTGTGTGGTACAATATCTGGCATAGATCAATACTAATTTCTTAATGTATTATTAAGTAAGTTTTATTATTGAATAGGGCACTGTTTTAAATATCAGGTGGAGCCCTGGCTGGCATAGCTCAGTGGATTGAGCACGGGCTGCAAAAACAAAGTGTCGCAGGTTTGATTCCCAGTCAGGGTATATACCTGCGTTGCAGGCCACGACCCCCAGCAACTGCACTTTGATGTTTCTCTCTCTCTCTTTCTTTCTCCCTCCCTTCCCTTTCTAAAAAGAAATAAAATAAAATCTTAAAAAAAAATAGGTGGAAATAGTCATTCAACATACTGTCATTCAAGTCCAGGAAAAATAAAGCAGAGGACTAAGACATACAAATAACCAATTAGAGTACAGGAAAGATTAAATAATATCCTAAACAGAGCAAAAAATAATGTGCTGAGTAAAGTCAGAGGAAGGAATGAATAATTACACTGAGTTTGAGTTTAGGAAAGATTGTCTTCTTCTTCCTCCCTATCATTTTTTTGATAATTACCAACTGACTGACAGTGTTGGGACTTATCTCCTCTGGGCTGTGAGGTGAGACATGGCTTAACTCAGCACATTGCCAAAAGAATTTACCACATTGGTAACTTCTTAGAGACTTTGTAGTATCAATTTCCTGCACAATTACAAGCTAATGTCAAACTTATGTTTCTTGCACTTAAAATAATAATTCTATCTTGAAATGATTATTTGAAAATATTTAAGAAACCAATTATGATGTTATGAGCAACCTAGCACTCTTTATCCTGGAGTCCAATCCCTAGAACACGACAGGATGCAATCATTGGGCATTCTAATGGGATACATTTATAATCGGCCAGTTGTGATTACTGTTCCAGTTTGGAAACTTAAGGTTATCTGGATCAACAGTGAGTTGGAGTTATACCTTCAGAGTGTGTGTGTGTGTGTGTGTGTGTGTGTGTCTACTTAATGTTCACACATTCATACATTCAGTTCTTTGTGTGTGTGCAGAACTGAACACACACACACACATACGTGTAAATTATTTCCTACCTCAGATATGCACCAGGTCCTCTGTACTTGATGATTGGTGAAACAGTTTTTAGCTCTTCGGATTTTGGTATTCTGCACTTCCTTTTTCTTTATGTTACTAATATTTTGATTCTTGATCCCCAATTTAAATTAAGTGCTGAACATGATCTGGCAACACAATGTTTCTCCATTTAGCTGCCTTTCAATTGCCACACAGTACAGTTAAACAATCCTTTGCTCTTTTTAAAGTTCCAACAGTTTTTTGGGTTTTTTTTTTTTTTTTGCTTTCACTGCTCAGCCCATACTTTGCAGAGAAAGCAGGAAGCATTGGTGGGGGTCCCACAACCACCAATACAACTTCTATAGCCACATCTCCCAACTTCCTTCCACTTCTCTTATTCCTTTCCACCTAACCAAGTGAGAAAGTATTCCTCCTTTTTCCTAAAGCCAAATACCCTGGTGTACTCAGAATCTCTTTCCTTCCCTGTTTCTTCCTTTCCTGGTGATCTCATACTATTCATATCTATTCACAGCCTCCCCTCTCACTTGCTACTTCTCATCCACTTTTAAGTCTTTGGACCCATGTTAGTCTCTAGTTTGTTTCTATCTCGCTAGTTTCACAATCAAATTTCTTGGCATCCTTGCATCCTCACCCCTAATTTAGTCCTCAGTGCAGCCCAATATGACTGCTGCCTCAGACACACCTGTGGAAAAGGCCCTCTCTGTGACAGCGGGTAATGGGCATTCTTTCTGGACACTCAGCAGCCTGAGACGTGGCTGAACTCTCACTCAGCTTTAAAAGGCTCCATTTCCTCGATTCTATGACACTCGCATGCTTTTTTCTACCTCTCTGTCTACTTTTCTTCCATTCGATTTTAGCTGCAGGATTCCTGATGGTTTCACCCTAGACCCTATTTTCTTCTCTCTCCACCAGCTCTTATTGTCTGATTTTTACCACTTTGGTGACTTCAGTTCCATCTATATAGTGATTATTCCAACTTTGTGTCTCTAGCTCAGATTTCTCTTCTGAGGTCCAGAACAACAATACTGGAGAGTCTATTCTAAATCTCTGCTCATGTGTTTCATGTTTTTTTTTTTTTCAAAAACAGCCATGCCCTAAACTGAAGTTATGATTCCCCCTAGTTCCTATGCTCCCTATACCCCCAAATGGTGCCCGCAACCACTCAACCAGGAAGCAATGAATTATTCTTGATTTTTCTCTATATCAGCTCCCATAGCCATTCACACATTATATAACATGAATTCTACCTCCCTAGTCTCTTTCAAATGTTTCCACTTCTTTTCACCACTTTTCTTTTATCTAAATCCAAGCCATTGCCATCTCTTGCCTAGACCAGGTCACTCTCTTCCCATGACAGTTCTGTTTTCATTCTCATCGCCTCTCTCTGATCCACTCCCTGGAGCAGCACATAGACTCCAAAGCAGAGACTCCCATGAATGGCGAATACTGAATGTGAGTGGTGTCTTCCTGAGTTGCAGGCACCACGGCTCTGATCTGAAATAATCTAAAACTACACATCAACCATGATAATACTCCACTTAAATTTTTTTCAGTGACTTCCCTTTCTCTTTAATTTTAAAATAATTAACTTGAACTATAAATTCCCTCATGATCTGGCCCCATCTCCCTCGTTTTCATAAACGTATAATTTTTCATTCCTTGAATTCCCTAAACTCCCCCAAACCCCAGGGGAGCCTTTGCATTCCTCCTTCCTGGGGATAAATCTCTCTGACGAGTCACCTGGATAAATTCTACTTGGTTTGCATGGGTTTTTTTTTTTCCTTAAAGATCAGTATTTGGTTGTTTCTAGTTAAGGTTTACTTGTTAGAAACTTAGACATTGTATTTTTCCTTCTAACCTTTGTCACGATTGTCAGCTCCAGGGAGGCTGGGACTGTGTCTGCCACATCTATTGATACATCCCGAGTGGCAAAACAATACTCAACAAATAGTTGTTTAAATGGACAAAGAATTTGGATTCTCAATGAAAACAGCAACTAATTTATTTATATGAAGAATTTACTTCCTGTCATGAGTTGATTGTACTGACTGCCTACACTGTCAAAAGTACTTACTGAATTGCAAAACTGCATTTTATCCTATGTCCTGTTAGCAAATAGACTTATCTAAAGATGTTCTCCATGGTATTTCACAGGCTCATATTAGTTCTGGAAAATGTGGTGGGAGCCATTTGTTGTACCTCTGAGGTTTTGGGTAAGTCACATTGGTATAAAAGAGCATATTTATGGACATCTCCACAAAAGGTTTCTATTTAAGCGAGCAGACACTTTTGAAAATGGACTGTACCAAGTACAAGTTGATATCCTTGTAGTTAGAATTACTGAGTCTTTACCAACTGAGAAAGCAAGTGAGACAGTAGGTGATAGGCAGGCAATAAATACATCACAGAATCTTATCAAACACAGCCTTGGGAAGCTGTTTCTCCAGAGGCACAAGAATTCCAGAACAATAAAGTGCTCTTGATTTAAGCAACTATTCTATTGGATTTCTCTCATATATCCTAAAAGTGAAAATGCCAGTTTATAAGTTCTCCAAAGAAGTTTCTTGCAGTTATAAAACATTTAATATGATAGATTATAAATCAGAAGAACTAAATTCTTACCCCAGCTCTGACTATTATAGTGGTGGTAATACCGGAGCTTAGTATCTCAGAGTCTTTGTTTTCTAAAACATGAAATGTATGTACGAATATAAATACACAGTGTTGTTATTTTAACTAAATGAAAGACCAGAAACCACTGAGCACAGCACTGAATGCTCTTCTCACCCTAACTGAACTGAGTTCCCGTCCCTGTTAGCCTTCTCACCCACCTCCATTCACCCCCACCATGGGAAGGGGAGAAATGTCTCTAACATGAAATTAAACTTGGAATTGTTTTTTTTTCCTAGACAGGTCCCTTTTCACTATGAAAGTTTTCAAAGGTAAAAACAGGGAAAGTAATACAGCAAACTCCCATAAATCCACCCCCAAGATTGAGTAATTATCAAGATTTTGCCACACTTCCTTAACCAACATTTTTTTTTTGCTGAAGTGTTTTGTTATTTATTTTTACTTTTATTATTTTTGTTCAATTATGGTTGTCCCCATTTCCCCCTCATTACTCTCACCCACCCTACCAACCCCCACTTCCCACCTTCAATCCTCCCCCACCCCCTTTTCTTTGTCCATGGGTTCTTTACAGATATTCCTTGATGACCCTTCCCCTTCTGTTCATTATTTGTCCAGTAGGGGCTGTTTGGAATTAAAAAAAAAAAACCTATTTAGATTAGAAAACACTGACTGTAGTGATTGGCAGTATATTTTGGGCAGCTGCCATTGCCCAGTGATGGTCACCGTCAGCCTGTTACAGCAAACAAAGGAACTGGGAAGTCTCTGCACAGCTCTAGTGCGATGGTGGTAAACTTCTGCGCTTGTGTTTGTGCATCTGGACCTGCTGTTGTGCCTGCTGTGCGCATCCTGTCCTTTTCTCCTGATTAGCAAAGTCTAACTCATCTTTTAAATTTTCATCCAAGTATCATCCCCTTTGTGAAAAATAACCCCAGGAGTCCAGGCAGTTAGTGACTTCATCCTTGCACTCCCAAAGCACATGGTCCAAAAAGCTTGATGAATGACACAGTCCCAGGACCCATTGCCATTTGGTTCACTAGCTGTGGGTTGAGAGTGAGGAATCTGCATTTTAATATGTACCTTCTGTGCTTCTGGGGCAGGTCACGTCCAGACTTCGAGAAACGCTAGCCTAGAGAGTCAATTTCATTTTTCTTTCTGCACTAGCGGCACTTTAGCCATCATTGAATGTATTCCTAGTGTGTATACACCCTACAGAGAGGTAATTCACCATTAACTTTTACCCACTACCCAGTTTTATACAAGGATCACATTATTCACAAGACTGTACTTAATGAGGCTCTCACATACCACAATTTAAAATTTGCAGTACTGACCGTGCACCACTTTCTCTGCTTTATTTTTTTCTGGTTCATTTATCACATATAAATAGATTATATAATTTACTTATTTATGTCATTTTTTTCTGTCTTCCTCTCAATGCCAAGAGGAGAGGGAATTTTGTGTTTCATTTACCCACATATCCCCAGTGTCTAGAACTGTGCTGGTTCCCTATGAAGTGAAAAAATTGTTGCTGAATTGGAGAAAATAAATGGCCAATTACAGGAAACTCTACCTGCAGACACAGAAACCACAGGGAATGGATCTGATTCATGCTCCACTAAGTCTTCCCTTTCAGCTAGGTACCAGCTGCTAAACAGAAACAGAAAGCTACCTTTTGCTGCCCTTTCTTTTAAAATCACTAGTAATAAAATTCTTTGAAAATTGTCTACAATGACTGCGATAGCTTGAGAGAACACTGTCTCTTCCCAGCCATAATTTCATGAACAACAATGCTTCCAGCCAGTCATCGTTCTGCATAACTTTTACTGAGATCTGTTCGGTCTGGATCCTTCCTCAGCTCTATCAAGTTAAAGCTCCCCTATTCATGGTACTGCACCTGAGACAGCCATTTAGCTTACAATGAAGGTCAAGGGCTGGCTATTGACTCAAGGGTGAGGTAGTGCTAGTTCTCATTCTCTCAGCGGCACAAGGCAGTAGGTCTGTAACCCTGGCGCACATTGCCTTCTAATAGAATTTGATAATTTTTTTAAATTCCATTTTTAATGATGAATAGTAGTTGGAGTGTTATGCTTTGCACTGATTCATTGATGTTTACAAATTGAAAACAGAGCTTTAAACTGAAAAACATTTAATAAAATTATTAGAAAATTATTTTTATAATGGCATCTGCTTAGACATTTTAAAATTCATAATTGAAATATAAACCTGTTTCAAGCCCTGGCTGGTGTAGCCCAGTGGATTGAGTGCGGGCTGTGAACCAAAGTGTCACAGGTTCGATTCCCAGTCAGGGTACATACCTGGGTTGCAGGCCATGACCCCTAGCAACCGCACACTGATGTTTCTCTCTCTCTCTCTCTTTCTCCCTCCCTTCCCTCTCTAAAAATAAATAAATAAATAAAATCTTTTTAAAAACACGCAAAAAAAGAAATATAAACCTGTTTCAAGAGATATATGTCTTCACCTTGTGCATGATTATTTATTTCTAAAAGTAGCTTTGATTTTCTGACTTTTCATTTTACTCATGAGTTTAGTATAGAATCCTATGCCTTGGTACTGATGTCATCTATGTGCACTGACATTAAGACTCAGTTCAGCCATAATTTCCCAGTTCTAAATGCTTTGAATCTAACATAAGTTAGGTACTGAAAAAAAATGATGACATCAGGATGGTGGAAGCAAAATTGTTTTGGGTTTTTTTTTGCCCATTTAGTATAAAATCTGTCATTTTTAGGCAGGAGATACAGTGTTTTGCAACTTCATACACATCTTCTCAGTTGGTCCTGTCATAACCTTCTAGTTAGAGAAGCCATCACGTGATTCCTTGGTCTACAAATAGTCCCACTTCCACTCTCACAAGTACCCTATGAGAGATTGTGCGGTCAGCTACACAGAATCAGGAGAGAGTTTATTAACTCTATGTTACATATGAGCACTGAAACTCAGATTTTTCGTTGTTGGTGCTTAATTGTTATTGATTTGTTTAGTGCTATGAATAAAAATGAGAGCAAAACTTTAGTTTCCTAACTTCTAGGTTACATGACATTTTCTTTGGACCAGAATTTAAAGTGTAAAAGAACTAGGCATTTGGTAAACTATTGCAAAATCAACCTTTTTAGATGGTATGAGTATGATTAAATACCGGTGGGTCAATGAAGAAGGAAACTGCATTTATAAAACACCCATTTTTGTCCTGTGGCATAACATTTGTTGCATAATTAAATTCCCACAACTCCCCCTAATTAACATCAATGTGACTCTTTCTGTATTATAATGAGAAAATTGAGCTTCAGAGAGTTTAAGTAACTTGCTCCAGGAGATGCATCTAGTAAGTTACCCAACAAAGATTCAAACCTCGATCTGTCTGATTGTGAAGCCCGTGATACCCTGGAGCGCTTTAAGGCAGGAGGCTTACGTGCACACCTGTGCATGCAAAGTACAGCCTTTTCAGTGCAGTCCTTAGAAACCATGTAATATCAACGATTGAGAGCTCACCAAAAATAATAAAGACAAAGAAATGGAAAGTAATCCAGCTAAAGTCTTGCAGCTTATTGGTAAGGAGTACAATCCAAGTGTTTTGAATCTTTGTTAAGTCACCTTTACTCCTTATCAGGCTGCCTCCCCTGGAGTCCTGGAAATGGGTACTTTCAACAAAAACTATGGAACCAGCAACTACTGGCTTTCAGAAGCAGAGACACTTAAGCTGGAAAACATCACTTTAAATTTTAGAAAGCCCATGTTGAATGGAAGGCGGTGTGTACATTTGGAAATAAAATACTGCTTTCTCTTTTATTTAATTGCTTTTGAATATCATAGAAGATAACTAACTACCAGCTGCCAGAGGGCAAACACAAGCAGAGGCCAAGGAGACAGAGTCGAGTCTGAGAAGAAAACCTGGCATTTAGGATTAGCAGTTGAAATTGGATTTTCACTGAATTTGTATTGCAGAGAACATGTTTTGGGGAAGGACCAAGTATTCTACTTATTTTCTTTTACATTAATTAATACTCAAGGCAGTGTCTTTTGAGAGATTAACATTTGGTAGAATTTTTAATTTCACATTAGAAGCATAACTGTAATAAAATCTATACCAAAATTTTGAATCATAGACATCCACAACACAAAACGTAGTATATTTTCTATGCCATACTATAAAACCTCATCAGAATTTTTTCTTAAGTAAATAAATATCTGTATATATCAGGGAGAGTTTTACAGGTGGTAGAGGCTTACAGATGATTTACCTGATTCAGAAAATCAAATGGAGCTGTTTACCCAGAGTTGTTGGGGAAAATGGCTTATATTACCTACCCATGCTCACAGGGGACTGATAGATCCAAACGTCTGTTAATTCATTTTCTAGAAAACATAACTGGGGCTAAAACACAGACAAATTACTTGCTGAATTGTGCCAGAATCCTGCTGCTGAATTCTTGTTGCTTTGCATTTTTTTTTCCCTTTTAGACTCTTTTTAGGCACTTCTTTTTGTATCATCTCCTCAAAATCCCTTTAAAAAAGTTTCATGGACTTACATTCCTTTTGGCCTTGGTGTATGCCCTAGAATTCCCAAGGCATGCTGAAGCCAGAATTTAAAAAGATAAGAAAAAAGCAGGGAAGTGAGTTCCACAAAATGACACAATAGGAAGTCCAAGGCCCTGCCTCCTCCCAGACGAATGGATTCAACAAGGATGCACAGAACTATTCCCTCTGTGAGAAATCCACAAACTAGTTCAGAAGCTCCTGTATCTCAGACCATGGTGGGCCCAGGTAGACCAAAGCCGGTAGGAACACTAGAGATGGGTTCTCCCTGTAAGCCCTGCCCCAGCACAGCTCCCCCAATCAGGAGGAAGGAAAGCCCCAGCTCCAGCTTCTCCCTGGAGAGAGAAGGAAATCACCAGACCAAAATGTAACATAGGGGCTGCTCAGAGTGCTGGCTTCTGTCATGCCTGCCTTGCAGTGCTCATGGGACCCAGGCTGTGGTAGTGACCTGGGGACATTGAGCCTGACAGCGTCCTGAACCAGCAAGCTAGCACACACAACATGGCCCCATTCTCTGGCTTAGAGTGAAGCAAGTGGGTGAAAAAGAAATCCCACCTTTTAGCTTCTCCCTGGAGAGGGAAGGTGAGGGCTGAACCGTATATCCAATCTGATGGAGGTTGTCTATTAACCCAAAGAATTAGGATGAAGTTAATATAATGAGGCTGCATACTGATGTCTCTGCACCTTTAATTGCCCTTCCCTGTTCCAGGCTTTAATCACAGATAATAACAATACAGTTTAGACTCAGTTTCTTTTCAGTCTGTCTTGCCCAGCAGTCCATCTTTTGCATCCTCCTAGCTAGCAGGATTATTTGACTACTAGAGAGATGAGAATTCCAAAACACCTCCTCAGGCATTCATTCCTGAATATGTACAATGAAGTTGTAGATCTTACAGTCCATCAAACTGCAAGTATTTTTCCACAACTGACTTCTCAAGGATATTAACAAAATGTTCCACCCAAAACTCACAGCCTAAATTTCAAGCCTAGTATAATGAAACATGATTACGTTGACTGGCAGCATGTTTAGGCATAGCTGAGTGTGGTGAGTGAGTTTCCATTTCTCTCCTGGAAGAATTGTGTCTTATGCTCATGTTGTCTAAAAGTGTTGTATATTGACATTCTTACCTTCCAGTACTAACTGATAGTGTGTTCTAATAAACTGGAAAAGACTCTGAGAAAAATGGGTAATATTCAAAGAGTTAAAAAAAAGGAAAACCTATATTTGGAAAAAAAGTTGAAAATTACAAAGTGTATCAAAGAGATGGTTATAAAATAAACAGAAGCCATGAATGTCTCCTATTCACATGCCTGCAATCATGCTTTTATATACAAGTGAGAAACTGAACGATGTAAGTATTATTAACTCTGGAAATTTTCACTTTGTTAATAGGGCATGATATGTAAATTTTTGCCAAGATGAGACTTTATATATAGTGAAGTGTTCAGATTTTAAGTATGTACAATACTTGGATGAGTTTTGATAATACATCCACTCTCATAACCCACGATTTTATCAAGATAATCTATTACCCCAGAAACTGACTTTGTACTTATTTGCAGTCAACCTCTGATTCTCAAGGCATCAATTGTAATTTTTGTAACCACAGATTAATTTCCTCTTTTTAGAATGTAATATACATTTAATCATCCAGGATGTACTCTTCTATATGTGGATCTTTTAAAACACCAAAATTCTTTGAGAATTAACAATATGGTTATGTGAATTGTTCATTTTTAATGTAATTTTGCTGAAAAGAGTAAAAGAAACAACGCATTGAGGAAAGTAAGAAGAGAGGACCGGGAGAAGGCAAGGAGAAGGGGAAGGAATATGACAACCAGACAGGAGGCGTGCGAGAACACTTGCTTTGTGCCGGACTCCCAGGTGGGCATCCTCCTTCAATCGTCACTAATTGGGGAGGTTCTGAAATTGTCACCGTTTTTCAGATGAGAACACTAAGCAAGAGCTCGGTTAAGTAACTTCCCCAGAATCACACATCTCCAGCAGTCTGAGCTACAATTACACAATATCATCTCCCGGAAATTACATTTTCACATCAGTTGAATTGAGATCTCTTCTCTTTTACATAATTTTGTAAATACTTTGTGATTTTCAATTTGATTTCTTTTTTGATCTAGCCCAGTTTTCAAGAGAGCAGTTAATTTTATGATGGCATTTTTCAGCTGAGTTTCCATTGCTTTTTTTTTCTTTCTACAAGTTATTTTCAAAGAATTTTTATTTTGGAATGTTTTAGATTTACAGAGCAGTTGTAAAGTGGTATAGTTTGCATATGCCTTACAGCAATTTTTCTTCTTCTTAACACCTCATATTAGTATAGTACCTTGCCATAATTAATGAACCAGTGTGACATCATTATTAACCAAAGTTCAGACTTTATTCAAATATCCTTCATTTTCACTCAATGTCCATCTTCTGTCCCAGGCTGCCCATCACGGGAAACATCACATTCAGCCAACATGTCTTCTCAGGCTCCTCTGGGCTGTGACCTTAGGGGAAAAGCTTCCAGTTTCCACCCATGAGTATGACGTTAGCTGTAGCCTTTTCATTTATGGCCTTTATTACATTAAGGTAATTTCTACTGCTATTTGTTAGGGTTTTTATCACAGAAGGCTGTAGAATTTCATCAAATGCTCTTTCTACATGTATTGGGACAACCATATGATTTGTCGAAACATTAATATGGCTATTCCAGCTTTCTGTGATTAGTCTTAACAAAGTACCTCTTTCTCCATCCACTCATTTTATTTTGTATGAGTCCTTATATATTTATAAAGTTCTAGAAAATGTCTGGTGGGTCTTGCTCTTTAACCACAATATACATTTTAAAAGATATTTTATTTATTTATTTTTAGAGAGGGAAGGGAGGGAGATAGAGAGAGAGAAACATCAATGTGGGGTTGCTGGGGGCTGTGGCCTACAACCCAGGCATATGCCCTGGGTACATGGGAATCGAACCTGTGACACTTTGGTTCGCAGCCCACACTCAATCCACTGAGCTACGCCAGCCAGGGCACAATATACATTTTTAAATAATATAGGCCCACCTTCAAGTGACGCCACAGTGCTTCGTGTGACGTGTAGGTACAGTTCTCAGTTACTCTCTTTCGTCTTTCATGACATCTCACTTCTTTTCTTTCATTTTTTACAGACTGTAATCACTCAATACAGTTACTATTGTTACTTTCAAGTAACAGTTATCCTTTAGCTCAATTAAGATTAACAAAAATAAAAGATTACTTTTCACCTTTATTTATTCCTTCTCTTACTCTTTCCCTTTATCTGGATCCAAATTTTTGACATGCCATTTTACGTCTGCCTAAAAATACTTGCTTTTAAACATTTCTTAAAGGTCTGGTCTGCTGACAACTAATTCTGTTTTTGTTTGTCGGAAGAAGTCTTTATTATTCTTTCATTTTTGAATGATAATTTAACCAAATGGTATTCTAGGTTGGTAGATTTTTGTTTTAACAATTAAAATAGTTTACTTTTCTCTCTTCTTGCTTGGTTTCTGTCAAACTGTTCACTGTAATTTAGTCTTGTTCTTCTGTAGGTAAGGTGTTTTTGTCTCTATTTTTTCAAAATTTTATGTTTTGTCTGAAGATTGAAGATAATATACTGAGGTGGTTTTGTTGTTAATGTTGTTTTTTAAAATGATGTTTTGTGCTCTGTGAGCTTTCTGCGCCTATGGCTTGCTTTCTGTGATTAATTTGAAAAGTCCTCAGCTATTATTATTCAAATATTTCTTCTACTCTGGCCTCTCCTTCCTTTTTTCATGGTTCAGTTACACATACATAACAACTTTTCGTACAACATAAACCTAAGCATCACATTAAAAAATGCAGTCTCATTATTCGGAGCTATATAATCATAAGTGAAGAGTCCCCAAAAGTCTTCCATATTGTTTTTATTTGGTTTTAATCCCATGGCTTTGTTTATATCCATACCTTTGGACAATGTTTTAGAGCTTCCCATGGTCAAGGGACTTTGAGGCCAAGAAGGAAAGACCCGCTTGTTGGATAAATCTCAGGCACTGCCTCTTCACTCACTTCTTCACCGTATGACCCTCACTCCCTTTGCCCATCACTCCACAACGGATTGCCATTTTCCCCCTCATACCACCACAGCTCACCCACATAGCATTTTGATGTGAAGCAAACATTTGTGATATATTGTCTTTTTGCTTATTTTATTTTAAGATATTAAATATTTACATTTAATATATATTTGATCATAGTTTCCATTATTTATTTGCAGTGTGATGTTTATGACAGAAATGGGGAAAAGGTGATTTTTACCCAATGCTGTGCTTTTTCACTGTATAATGAAAACAAATGTATCTGTCAAGCAATTCTTTAGTAGCAAGTGATTAAATAATTATTTTAGATGCCTTTTTCTTATACAGTGAAACATAGAGATGTTACAAAGATGTATTTGTGCATTTCAGAAATGTTGGGGGAATGAGATAGGCTTTGTCCATGACATTTTTTTTCTATTTTAAGGAAGGGATCCTATATGTATCAGCAGTCTAAGAGGTCAGAAAAATGTTTGTGTTTTGTGGTTTTTGTTATTCCTTGTTGATGCTACCATAGTGATTATAGGTGAACTCCTTAAAATGCAAAGGGCCTGTGCCTTGCTGGGTGAGGGGAATGGGTGGGAAGGGCTTGAAATGAAAAGGCAGCATCACACGTGGTTGTTCCAACAAGCCAACGGTGTTGTCTCTCAGGAGAGTGCTGTGTAGACACAGACTGCAATAAAGTGCTAGCCGTTGTTCCAGCTGCTTTGTAAGATGAATCTCGGTACACTTGATAACATCTTTTCTACTTAATTCTGACTACCCTCCAGTTAGTGCCATAGTAGAAAATTTGGAATGAAGGAGAAATGATTTGACTTACTTTAAGTTAGAATTGGTGATTAGAACATTGGCAATACCAGTCATGATCTTCTTTATGAGTGTTGAGACTTACTGTGTGATCAACACTGAGGTTTCACCGATTTCACTAGGTTGCCAAACTGCAGTGGAACACAGCCGCCCTCGTACTTTCAGGAGTGGTGGCTGCTTCTTGTGTCTTCTTTCCTGCTCCAACAGTGAGTGTGTTGTTGACCGAAGTCCTTATGACTCACGAACCTAAAATATTTACTATGTAGTCTTTTACAGAAAGTGTTTATCTAGACCCGAGTAAGAAAACAGAGAGATTGTTATATATTATTTATTACCCTCAGAGCTCACATCCTGAAATAGAGTAAATTATATAAAACCATTATCAAAACCTATAAGCTCAACATATTCTAGATACAAACTGACTGGCGTATAAAAATTTTAACACAAAACCACTTTCCTATGCATGAAATCCAAGAGTACCTAATTTTTAAGGCTTGCTATAATACTGCTTTCTCCATAATGTTTTATGACTTAAAAGCTGATGATATATAGAGGAAAGTGTCAATCTCAGGCTGTTTTCTTTGCATTTGCATAATATTTATAATATAAATTATTGATTATATGCAAATATAAAACTGAAGGTCATAGAAACTTCAGTGATTCAATAGACTTCTATTTCTCTTTGGCTGCCTAAAACACTTTTCTTTGGGGGGAGCCTCTCCTCTGCTGGGGCAGTTAAACATTTGTCCCCAGATCACTCATGAGAAGAGTAAAGACATAGCCCAAGCAGGGGCTCCTCAAAGTTCTGCTTAGGAACTGATAGGAATGTTGGTGCAGACACAGTTGCCTCTTTTCTATGGGATCACAGGCTGTAAGGACATTATAAGCCTGGGGCTTCTTGTGGTTATTTTTGCCTGAGATTGAACCTACCTGTGTAACAAGCAGAGTAAAGAGATGAAAGGGGTAGGATCTTAATGCTCTCATGTAAATCTCTGAATGTAACCATGTCCAAAGTAACCTTGAACTTTCTACTTACATCACTCAATAAAGTCCATTCTTTTAATTAATCTAGTTGGGTTTTTTTCTTTTGCAATTTAAAGATACCTGATTAGTTGAGATATCATTACCAGAGTTTAAGGCAATTTTTTTTTCATTGCATTTTTATGTTATTCTTCATATGTGTTATTTTTCAAAATAGATCTAAATATATATAGTTATTTGTTTATCTTTCCTTTGCAGTGATAGACAATATCTTCACATTAGAACAAACTAACTCAGTGACATGATGTATATGAAATAATTTATTGCAATGTTTTCTATGCTGTGGGATCCCAAATACAATTTATACAAATGATTTTAAAGTGTGCAAATGAGGATGGCCCTCAATGACTTAGCTCTGAACTATAAACATGACCAGAAACTTCAAATGACATTAATAACAAAGGCTGTGACTATGGTTTCTTTGTCCCCACAATAAAGCATGATCTCCCCACAGACAGGATGCAGAGAATCAGATCTGGCTATAAAATCATATTTATTCAGTCATGTGGATAATAATTCCAAATACTGGTATAGCACAGTAATTTTTTAATATAATGTTATTAAAAAGTATGTGAGGGTATTCTTAGTCTAAGTCTTCTTAAAGGCTATAAAGAAGTATTTTCAAATATCCTCAGAGCTGGAGAAGCTTATAATTTAGTTTTGGAGAGGTGTTTATAGACAATAACCAAATGAAGCAGGCAAAGTGGGAAGTTGTCTCATGGTGTAATTTCATCTGTGTTCAAGAAAATCCCTGCTCCAAACAAAATGCTCAATAACCTGGACAAACTTTGACTTACTCTATTTCTACAGAAGTCAAGGTTTAAATGACAAATGACTTAGGAAGTGGTATGTTCTGACTCACCAGCTCATTGAGATGTAGGTGATTGATGAGGAATTTTCCCCTTAATAAAATTGCAAAGAGGTCAAGAGTAAAACTAGAATGAAGCTGAAAACAGTTAGCTTTAAGTCACATTTTTGTCCAAGGAAGACCCAATTACTAAGAATAATACAAGACCAAATGCCAGCCAGATTATGGAACCAGGACTTAAGACCCATTTGTATAGAAAAAGAGACAAAAAATCATATATATATATATGATTTTGCATATATATATATATGCAATTAAGAAAAATTTGGTGCAAAAATAGACAATAAATAAAACTGTGACATCACTAATTAAAGGGAAAGAAAAAGCAACAAAACCAGACAGTGATTGTAATCTCTTTCCCCAAAATCTGCCTCCGAGTGGACCAGTCATATTTCTCTGGAAAGCAACTAAAAGTCATAAAAGATATCCTGAAGGTCTGAGGCTCACTGGAAAAATGACAGAGCAGCATTTTGGTTGAAGACCACGTCTCCCTAGTGACTCAGTGTCAGAAACTGGGGTGGGACAGGGCCCCTGATCCAGCAAGGTGAAACCCACGGCTCCCCTATGTTCTCCATCCTTAAGAGGCCATTGCCTCCTTCTCCAGCCTGACACCTCATTGCCCTGTGGAGAGATTCATGCTTCCAGGCCAACCTGCTAGTCCCACTTGGTTTGCATGGAAAAAGCAAGGCTTGCCTAAGGTCCCAAGGTGAAAGCTAAAAATAGGAGCACAGCCACCATTATAAATCTCTCTGGGTTTCTGTTAAAAAATGTTCTTTAAATAGATCATATTTTAAAAATGCTTATGTTTTGGTCTCAGAAGAATTTCCCATCAACTCCTTTTTTGCTTCTTGCCAATTGACAGAGAGAGCTGTATTTGTACTATGTTAAATTTTTAAGGGCATATTCTAATCATTTCAAGAAAGAAAGAGAAATTCCTGAATATATATGTATAGATATTTTTGGCCTCCCTTTTATGAAATGGCTGGTGTATAGTAGATACTAAAGCAAGCATAATTTATTAATTTATACCCATGACTTGACATGTAGATGTATTCCTATAGAAATGAAATGTTGATAACAGTATATTAAAACATCAAATAGACCTAAGTAAAAGTATATAAGGAATGTTTTCTGTTCAATATTGGGTAGCAAATCATTCAAAGAGTGAAGGAACTGGAAAGTAAAATAGAGAAATAAAATGAACATTGGACAAGTGTGCTAGAAAATCTTTTCTAATATGTAAATATACATTTCTATTTAGATAAAAGTTTTAATTCCAACTATGTATTCAATAATAATAACTGAACATGATCACTAAGAAAACTTCCACCTAAGATTGCTTGCTGCTCCCCTGGCTTCCAACTCATCTCTCAGCATTAATTTGGAAGTCACTGTTTGAAATTTAGCATAAAAATATCAGACTCCTTTGGCCCCCTTTTTAATTGGCCATACTGAATTTGCCATCCTGACATTTTTTAATTGTTTTCCTTAATTACTGCAGAACTTGAAAATGTATCTAGGACTATACAGAATTCCTGGAGCAATTTAACTTCCTTCTTTTTCTAAGAATGCAAAAACTAGATGCTTGTACTAAAAGTAGCCTTACTTTACAATAGAAATTAATTCAATCACAAGCCAGTGCAGGACAATGTCCTAAATGAGACAAAGTCTGGCTGAGGGATTCCCTGCTATCTTTACTTATTTATTGCAAATATGTTATCTTACAATTACAAAGATCATGTTCTTACATTAACCCAATATGATTAAGAGCAAAAGTGATGGAGCTACATGTGTTCCTACAATAAGAAGTCAGAATAAGCTAAACCCCTGCATTCTGTTGCTTACTAACTCTCATAGCCACTGGCATGTATCTGAAATGGAGCTAACTAGCTTTTTTGTTCAGTAGATGTGTGTTAACTAATGTCTTGAACCTTATGCTATTTATTGTGTTAAGGTTGTTTTATGCAACTTATTTTGCTTACATTCTGAAATAGAAGCCTTATTAGTTAAAGATTACTATCAATCCTATTTTACAGATGAAATAATTTAGGATTATCCAGAGTATTGGATTCATTTTATGTTACTAAGGTCTGAGCCTTAGCCTTGATATCTGATTGGAGTGGCCCTAAGAACAGCTTGCAGTCCTCCTACATCCTGAAGACCGATCTCTTTGTGGTAGATTGAATGGCTGGTCCTAACCCACCACTCAGCTGTAAAAGAATGATTCTTCTATATTCTTCTCTGCTCACGACTTTCTGGTTATTGAAACATACTTTCTTATCACTTGAAGTTGGCCTTGGACCTGTGGTTTGATTAAGCCAGTGGGATAGTAGCAGATGTGAAGTGAGCAGAGACTTGAATTGTGTTCAGAGGTAAGGCTTGTGCTTTTGTGCTTTGTTCATTAGAAGAACACAGGCTAGACAGCCTGTACAGTGCAGCCTAGAGCTAGTACATTTCTCCACAGACTAAAGCCAAACCTTCCCAGCTGACCAACCTATATGAGCTGAAAAGCTTATTGTTTTAAGCCATTAAGTTTTGGGCAATTTATTAAGCAGGACTGTTGTATCAATAACTGACTAATATACTGCTATTGTCATCACCTGCTGATTTGATTTGATTTTGTTTTTGCAGTGTCAAACTCTTAGCTCTGCTGAGGGAAACAAGGAAAAGGATTTGGGCCTGTGATTTTATAGATGTATCAGTGTTTTTCTAGAGAACTAAACTTGGTATTACCAGGTGATATTTAATGTTTCTTAAAATGAAAGTAAGAAAATCTGATATGCATACAAAGAGGGACCCCAAAAACCCAAAATGTATTTATAAAAAATTGTGTATTTATTCTTACATGTTTTGACTTCAGTCACCTTCGAAGTGCTCTCTGTTTGATGCAATCACTTATCAAGATATTTTTTCCTAAGAACCTTGAAACACCAATCCAAAAGAACCTATGCACCCCAATATTCATAGCAGCACAATTTATGATAGCCAAGTGCTGGAAGCAACCTAGGTACCCATCAGTAAATGAATGGATCAAAAAACTATGGTACATTTACACAATAGAATTCTATGCAGCAGAAAGAAAGAAGGAGCTCCTACCCTTTGCGACAGCATGGATTGAGCTGGAAAGCATTATGCTAAGTGAAATAAGCCAGGTGGTGAAAGACAGATACCATATGATCTCACCTTTAACAGGAGCCTAAACAACAAAACAAACAAATAAGCAAAATATAACCAAAGACACTGAAATAGAGGACAGGCTGACAGTGACCACAGAGGAGAGAAGAGGGAATTTAAGGGGGAAAGGGGAAGGGTTTACAGGAACAAGTATAAAGGACACATGGACAATAACAAGGGGTAGGGGTGGAAATGGGAAGGATGTGGGGAGGGCTGGGGGGTGGGCTGGGTTGGGAGTAAAAGACAGAAAACTGTACTTGAACAACAATTAAAATAAAATAAAATAAAATAAAATAAAGATATTTTTCCACTGCTCAAAGCAGTTTTCAAATGTATTGATTTTGATGCCTTTTAGTACTTCTGTTGTTTTTTTGTTTCACTAGTTACACATTGGCAAAAGATTTCCTTTTGAGGACTTTTTTCAGCTGGGGAAACAAACAAAAAAAGTAGCCTGGGGCAAGACAGGGTGAATAGAGAGGGTAGGTAGGGTATGGGGGTCAGGCCGTGTTTGGTCAAAAACTGCTGAACACTCAGGACAGTGTGGGCAGGTGCACTTGAAAATCGCCCATCATGAAATGGGCAAGCATGCTGAAAGAGTCTTCAAAAAAAATTCACTGAAGTCAAACACAGCCTCTCACAATAATGCCAGCTGGTACACTGATACAGCTGAGTTCCTAAATACTCGCCTAGTGGGGGACGCCTGCACTACAAGGAGCTCACCCTCAAGAAGATAACTTTCATTTTGGGGGGAGTACTGCCTTGTATTAATTAGCACATGTACTGTGCTAAGCATTTTATAAATGTAAACTCAACATAAATATGTTGTTGCTGTTTACAAATGAGAAGTTTGAGGATTAAAAAGGCTAAGTGATTTACCAAAGGCCACAGGACCTTTAAGAAAGGGAACTGAGTCTAAACTTAGGTCGACTTTTACAAATCCAGAAACTGTTAATCACTAGGTTGTAATTCCTCAAAATGAAACGCACTCCAAAGGAGAGACAGGACAGAACAGAAATATTGGGATTCTTTCTAGAATTCATATGTGGTCAAATCATAGCAAGATTTTTTTTTTAATGAAGAGGAAAACCAGTGTGCCTTCTTATGACTATGAAATCTGTAGAAGTGATTCTTATAACTTTATTATTTCAAAAATAACCTATAATTTAATAATCATAGTAATTGTAGCATTTATTATTTATTAAACATATTTTTATATTTATGTAGATAATCAAATTAACCCTTACATTTTATATTATTTCTAAAACTGTACCTTTTAGGAGGGTATTTGCTGTAATAGTTTATTTTATTCTTGAAAGAATGTCATTCTAAACCTTTCATTAGAACATTTTCCATCCTCTATCATCTGATGTATATTACATATAGCATTTGGTGTATATTACATGTAGCATTATATTTCACAGTGATTGTGGTGAATATCTAAGCTATTTATTAATTTTATATTACCCCTGGGAAAAACAAATAAAAGTTACTTCCTTATACATCTGGTGCCATTTCGGAATTGGATACTAAGGGGACTAGTTGGTAATGGAATAAAAATACAATAAAGATTAAATTTTTAAAGTTCCAATCTATTCTTTGTAATAACATTATATTTGAAAGACATTTTAAAATATTGGACAGAATATTTCTATAGAAAGTCAGCAAAAGGAATAGTTGTGTACATTTTGCATCAAATTAGGCAATATTCTAAGGTAGACAAATTTTCCAAATCAGACACTAATGTTGATTTTCTATTCTCTACATGATAAAACTTTTTTTAAAGTGTAACCTAAAATGATGCTTTAATTCCAGTAACTTCATTTGGGAAAGTCACTGGTACTTCTTTGGCGTTGATTTCCCAGTGGCGCACATATGACTGCAGCTTTCGGAAACATTCCTTGCCATACGTTCTCCATTTGCAGAGATTTAATATTATCTAATTTTTGGCTTCTTGTCTGAAAACTATATTTATTTTCTTCATGAAACACATAATTTGCAAACTTTTATTGAAATATATAATCTATATAGAAAAGCATACACATTATAATAAACATGTTGCCCAATGGATTCTCACTAAGTGAGCACATTAGTGAGAATGTGTATAATCATGTTTGACCAATGTGTAAACCATGTTTGACCATGTGTAACCAGTGTTTGTATGAAGAAACAGAACATTCCCGTACCCAGGGACCCACTGAAGTCATTACTACTCCTTGTGGTAAACTTTGTCCTAGTTTTACTCACTTGTCTACCTTTTAAAAATTGCCTTGTAAGGGTTCTTTATATATTCTGGACATAAATATTTTGTCCAGTATAAGTCTTCAAAACTTCTTCAACATATGACCTCCATTACACTCTCTTAATGGTGTCTTTGGATGAGCAGCAGCTCTTAATTTTAATTTAATCCAATTTTATCATATTTTTCTTTGTATGGTTAATGCTTTTTTGTAGTGTCTGAGAAATCTTTGCTTACCCTAAGATCATGAATATTGATTCATATGTCTTCTAAAAACATGGCAGTTTTACTCGCTCACATTTAGGTCTCTAATCCATGTTCAAATTGATTTTTATTGTGTAGAATAAAGAATGGATCAAATTATTTTTTTCTGTATAGATATCCAGTTGATTTAGAACCATTCTCTCTGCATGTACTGGCAGGTCAGCTTCGCCATGTATCAGATGACTATGAATCCTTTCCTATAAGTGTGTGATAGCTATTCTTGGCCTTTTGATTTTCCACATAAATTTTAGAATCAATGGTTAATTTTCAAAAAATATATCAGCTGGAGTCTTGGATGGAATTGCACTGAACCTCTAAATTGATTTCGGCAGACTTGACATCTTCAGTGTGTTGAGTCTTCCAGCCCATGAAGTTTGTGTATCTCTACTTAAAGGCCTCTTTCAATTGTACACTTCTCAATGTAGTTGTTTTTCACATTTTTATGAGATTTATTGCTAGGTGTTTGATGTATTTGTTTTAAAATGATAAAGGTAATATTTAAAAAATAATGTTTTCTATATTAGATTTGCTGTAGTCACTTATTTCTAATAATTATAGCTTCCTTCAAATTTTCTACACATACATGCATATCACCTGTAAACAATGCTTATTGTTTATTTCTTCTTTTCAATATTAATGTCTTTTTTTTCTTGCCTTATGGCACTGCATAGAACACCCAGTCTAATCCTGATTGGAACTGGTGACACAGAACGTCTTTGACAGAGAGCATCTCCGTGCCTTTCCCATCCCGGGACAAAGCTGTCCCCCTTCAGTGTGATGTTGCTGCACGTTCTTTTACAGATGCTCTTTGTTGAAACTGAGGAAATTCCTTTTTATTCCCAGTTTTTCTAAGAATCTCATTATGAGTGTTCATCTTTTTCTCCACACTTCTCTTTCATCTCCAGAAAAATTGTTCTCAAAATTTTAAGTACCCTGATACAGGAAAATTCCTGCTCTGCTCTTTAGAGGCATTTTATTTTCCCCAATTCTCATTGCATCCACAGCTCTCAAATGTCTATATAAACATAACATTCTAAATGTATCTCACTTTATCTAGTTATTGCAGGAGGATCATTGGCCCATTCTAACCTAATCCATCCTACCCAGAAGTGGATTCCCTCTTAATATTTCAAAACATGTGTCACTTTGATTAATCATTATCTATTTTAAATTCTATATGGGCAATTTTTATTTTTTAAATCATTCAGAGGCAGTTTTGTGTTTTTACTGGCGAATTTTAAGACAAATACTTTTGTGGTGCTTATTTATTTATTTTTGCTTTTTCTTTTTGATGCTTCTTTGTCCTTCCTTCTTAAAAATCTTTTATTATGTGAGTTATGCTTTCTTTGCCTGATATTCAAGGACAATATGCAATACTGGCTTTTGATTCTTTTTTTCTTTTGCTTTTACACATGTGAAAGATGACACTCATTTTAGTGTCACATTCTGTTAGCATCCTTGAGACATAACATAATTCTCATGCCAGAAATATTAGTCTGGCTTTGTGCTCTAAGTTTGTGTTTTTTATTTCTTTCCTGTTGACACTTCATATAGTGGAAAGTATCTATATATGATTAACCTGTTATTCTTATTTCAAGTATTTTTTCTGAATTGTTTTTGTTAGTATAAATTATTTGTGGATGGGCAAGATCAAGTCTCTGGTTGTGTATTAACCCTCAATATTACCATAGATACATTACCATGTATAGCAAATAAACTGAAGTCAGAGTTTTCCTTGTGTCACACAAATTAAAACTTCAAAATATGCGTATGTTAGATGAGCTGTTATTTTATTACAAAGTCAAAATGGCTTATTGGAGAGTCTGTGGCAAACACCTTCTCTACTTAATGGAGTCGAGGTGAACAGATTGGAAGGAATGATTTCTCTATCAAACACATGTATGATAAGATGAATGAAAATTTATGCTAAATAAGTGCATGCTGAATTTAAATGATTCTCACCGATAGCTAAAACTCTAGAATATTCCTCAGGGTTTGGCCTATTTCTGTAAAAGTTGCTGAAAATGTTAAATATTGGAACTCAATTTTTCTGTAAGAGAACTTTTCTTAAGATTAGCTGTTGAAAATCAATAAATAATATTCATAATAAAAAGATACTGATTTGACATAAAATTAGCCACATCTTAAAATATTTTTCTGTTTAGTTTCTAAAGCAATAAATTATATAACCTATTATCTCTAGCCGGAAAAGCACAATGTTAATTTCTTTGTAAACTGTAATCTCATCCAAGGCAGGCGCAGATGATTTGTGATTCTTGTGCTATTGAAAATGAGATTTTTTTTTGTTTTTTCTTATTGCTGCTAGGCCATAATAATATCAAGTCATGTACAAGTCCCTCATAAAATATTTTCTGTTAGGCATAAAATATTTATAGAAGCCCTTCTATGTGCTGCATTACAGCCGTGAGAATCATATTCAAAGCATCATATTTGACATCTGAATCCCAAAAAAATTACAATTTTTAAAAGCTTATGTACTTATATAAGGTATAAAGTAGGTAATCTGATACAGGATAATGCTTCTCAAAATAAAGCGTTAGACTATAGACATCTAGTTATCTTGGCTGATTGCCAAAGATGTTGATTCCGAGGTTCTCTGGAGACGAAATTAATCAGAGTGCCTCTGAGTTGGGTCTGGGAACCTGCACCTTACACACTTTGCTTTCCTGTATGTATAAAACTAGAGGGTCACTGATAAGACAGTAAAAAGCTTGGAAGCAGAATTAGCTTCAAATTCAAGAAAATCACTTGTTAATTAAATTGTGATAATTAGAAAGTTATTTAGCCTCTCTCAGCTCATTTTTATATGTAAAATAGGAATAATGTCTGTAGATGGCATAACTATATATAATGTATGCATGCTGACCGTTGTAAAGCATATCAAATAGTAATTGCTCAATAAATGCTACTTATTATTAGCATATTTTTAAACGATAGTGAGGCATTGTGTCAGAAACTCAGAAGTGGTTCAGAGAGGATTTCCTCTGCTGATTAGGGTATGGTAGCTCACACCAAAAGTAATCCCACCAATCAACTAGAAAAGTTGCTAAAAATAAAAAGAAAATCACTAAAGTAAAGGCATTAGAGTCAAGATTACTTGACTCTACTTGACTCATTTGCTAATTCTGAGTGAGGAAACAGATATTCATTCACCAACTCCTGTCTGTCAGGGATTGACAGCTGTCCCTGCCGGGGTGTGGGGAGAAGGATGAGTTAATTTCCTGGCAATTCCCGATACCATGTGCAGGGGGAAACGTGACATTTTGTAGCTTTGGAGAAAGTCCGGGGGCCAAGAGATGCAGGTAATGGCAATGAAAGGCCTGGAAGTCAGTGAGAGTCTGCTGAAGTGGTAAAGCCAGAGCAAGATGAACCAGGCACTAGCAATATCGGTTAAGGTCCACACTTCAATATTCCAATTCACGCATGCCTTATGCTAAATTCTGTCCCTTCATCACATCTCTGAATCAGTAGCCAGTGACAATTTACAAAACAGGTAACTGGCTATAATTATTTCAAACCCACAACTGATATTCATCATCTCTCCTCAACCACTCCCAGATTCTGCTCAACCTCAGCCAGTACTTTGGCCAACCTGGTGGTGAGATTCACACCTTCATCCCTCAAAAGTCTGAGCTCCTATGGTTGTTATGCCCTATTCAGGCAATGGTTGCCATCAGTGCCCATTCATGCCTGTTACTGAACATGGGAGCAAAACAGGCATGCCAGTGAATTTCTCGAGTTTTAGCCCTATCTGTCTCCACTACACAGCAACTTTATTTCCTCATGCTAATCAGGGTCAGCTAGTGTGGCTAGAACAGTAACTCTTTTCTTTGGTGTTTTGAAGAGCATTATATGACCAGGTGGTAGTTCCCAGGCTCCTGGATCCTCTAGTGAAAGATTCCTTCCTAACCAAGTCCTGACTCCCACCAAAGTACAAGGACCTCAGGTAAAACAGAGCCAACGTATACTGATAGAAAACAAGAACTCTTCATGTTGATCACTTGGAATGACGGTGAGAGTGGTCACTCTTTCTTCCATCCTTCGGGCTCTAGGACCCAGGATTCTGCTTGAAGCAGCACTGCAAACATGCCCCGACCTTGCAAGTCAGATCTCTGTGCCAGTGTTTGAGCTGCCCCTGTGAGAGGCCACGCCAACATCCTGTCCATTCAGTGGCTGAATGGGGATGCAGTATGTGGAGGACTGCTGGTTTCCTTGGTCTGAAGCAACCTGATGCTGATCAGACATTCTGTGAGTCCTTGGACTCAGCTGGCAGAGGATCTGTGGGTGGAAAATCAAACCCATTAACAAGAATATGTGTCAATCCAGATAAACACAAGTTGTTGCCTTCTAGGGAAAAAGAGGTCAGATCTATTCAACTTGCCACCAGGGAGCTGGGTGAGCTCATTGAGGGATGGTACCATTTGAGGATTTCATGTCAATTTTGGTGCTATTAGACATTCAGCAGCAAGAATCACTCTTAGTGAGACAGAATACCAACTGGTAGGTATATAGGCATTGCCTCCATCCTGGCCAATGTGGGTATTCCATTCACATGCCCATTGTGAAAGCACTGGCATGACTGAGGGGGCGGCTGACTAGTCCCCAATCAATGAGCCACGTTAGCCATCTGATGGCTCAGTGTCTCTGCTGCAGTGGGTGATCTTGGGTACATGTGGATGTAAGATACAAGGAAACAAATACTTTCTTACAGTCCCCTCTGGCAGTTAGGTGAGAACTCTGTTTAGGAAATGATAGTTCTGGTGCTTGAGAACTTGAGAAACAAAGTGATATATAACTTCTAGAGCACAGGGCATTATCAACAGGAGAAAATGTAGAGCAGGTAGGAAGACCGAAGAAATGTATTGACCCTGAAGAAAGCCCTGAGAAATTTAATAACCAACTAAGTTCTCATCCTAGTGCCTTACCCAAGTGGTAAGAATGGAGGCAAGGTATACATCTAACAATATGTATTCTGTCTCACCGGTCAGCCAGACAAGGGCAGGAGACCTTGACTTTGAGGAATGTTGAGCCAGGAGATGATATGAAGTTACAAAAGATATAATTCCTTCACCTCTCTGACAACTTAGCTCAGAGCTGGGCCTAAGCTAAGCTGGGATGTATTCGTCATCCCAATATTGTGAAACCATTTAGCTTTCTTGCATTAAATCAACACCTAAACCACTTAGTCCTTTGTTATAAAAATATCCTTTCAAATGTATTTCCACATATACTTATTCAGTGCCACTGAGGAAAATTGCAAGCTTTGGAGGCAGACAAACCAGGTTCAGGTTTTATCTCTATAATTTCACAAGGCTAAATTATCTGAGACATTTAATACAAAGCCAGTCAAATGGCAGGAACGAAATGCTAATGGATATTATTATCAGTATTATTATTTTCCTTTTTTAAAATTTAATCTTTATTGTATTTTTCCCATTACCATTTAGTCCCCTTATCCCCCTCCTCCCAGCAATCACCACACTCCTGTCCATGTCCATGAATCCTTTTTCCTTTTTGCTCAACTCCTCCGCTCCCTAACTTTCCCCTGCCCTTAGCTGTCATCTGTTCTTTATCTGTGTCTTTCTTTTGCTTGTTAGTTTGGTTTGTTCATGATATTCCACTTATGAGTGAAGTTCTGTGGTATTTGTCTTTCTCTAACTGGCTTATTTCACTTAGCACAATGTTCTCCAGGTTCATCTATACTGTCACAAAGGGTAAAATTTTCCTCTTTTTTATGGCTGAGTAGAAATCCATTGTGTATCAGTATTATTACTTATCATAGTCCTAAAGAAGTATAATGAACAATTAATTCCAGAATTGCCACTATATACTCTAGAAAAAATTTTTCAACCTTTATAAGATAAATTTTACTCCGTTTTTTTTGGTAAAGAAATAGATTAAATGTCACTACTTACATATTTTGTACTGACATTTCCAAAGGAGGTATATTTGGCCTGAAGGTTTCCAGAAAATAAGACCTTTAGGTTATTGATTTTATGGTTTTCCACTCCTTCAATCAAATCAGGTGCATATCAGTTGCTACTACTTTCTCAAGGGTTCTTTATTCATCACGCCAGCTAGACAGAGCTCAACACGGACTTTTAAAATTAAGAAGGAAAGTTAATGTTCTTTCTAAAATTATACCTACATCAATACCTGACCTTCATTCAGGTCATGTAAAGCTACATTTAAAAATTCCCGACACACCGTGGCTTAGACATTTTATGACCCTGAGCCTTTAGGGCAGTTGACTTATTAACCAAAAGGTGGTGTTTAACCTCTTATGGTTCTCACTAGGCAAATGCATTCTGACTTGTCAAATTCACCTCTCTATATAGTCTCAGGGTCTGGGAAATTATTTTTTAAAGCAATTTTCTCAATCTCTATAACAGCTCCATGACTCTGTCAAGATGAGGATTGCTTTAGCACAACCATATATATAGAAATGATTTCTGCTAAATGCACATAAAAGTAGCAACAATTGTTTTTTATACATGACAGTTGATTATAATGCTTCCTAAATCATGAACACAATATATTATACAGTCAAATCATAAAATGTTAGTTAAATTTCTCTGGTCAGGGTGCCTATGCAGACACTATAATGCTCTCAAGCAGGTATGAGCAGAGATGAATTTATTACAGGGCATTTAAGGACGTACAAAATCTCCTGAATTGCTGAAGAAATAGCTTTAGTGTAAATCAATACTTCAGGCCAACTCTTCTGCCATGGACCATGGACCAGCCACCCAAGTGGAAAGATTTCTTTTATTGCTGTCATTTAAGGCCGGTCCCCAAGGAGCTCTGCCGTGTAGTGGCTATCAAGTTTTTACTGGTGACAGAATATCATGCAGAAAAAAACCACTTTTCTTCCTCTGCTAAATATAAAACAGAGCACATTTTGTGTTCTCCTTGGGCAACTGGCCCTAGGGAACTTCCTAAAAGACCATAGGTGTAGTTAAGGCTAAGGCAACAAAGTCATAGGAACAAGAACCCTGAGGATCCTACACATGCAAGTTATTCATCCTTTCTGTTCTGCCAGGGCCCATCCCGCACCCAGCACCCATTGAAAGGTGACATGCTCCTGGGCGTGATTCAGCGGATGGAACAATTTTGTTCACAATGAGCGGTTTAAGTGTCATAATCTCTGTATTCCTGGGTCTTAAGAATACAATCTTTACTGAATATATTCAGACTTTACCGAAGTTCAGTAGTGAATCAGGAGCTGACTTTTCTTTTTTCTTTTTTAAATTAATTTTTATTTATTTACGTATGTTTATTATTTTGTGTTAGTTTCAGGTATACAGCATAGTGGTTAGACAATCATATCCTTTACAGAGTATTGCCTCCAATATTTCCTGTGCCCATCTAGCATCACATACAGTTGTTAGAATATTATTGACAACATTCCCTATGCAGTACTTCACATCCTCATGACTGCTTTGTAACTACCCATCTGTACTTCTCAATCTCTTAATCTTTTCCTCCCAGTCCCCAGGCCCCCTCCCCTCTGGCAACCTTCAGTCTGTTCTTTGTGTCTATGAATCTGGCTCTTCAAATGGAGACCTGTCCTCATTAGAAGGAGTCATGGTTTTACTCCAAGTCCTAAAGGCATCCACACTGTGGTTCTCTTTGGGACTGGCGAGAGGTGCCTTATGATACCTGTCTGTGTCACACATTTATTACCACCGATACTGCTTTGTCATCAGGCTCGAGTAACAGGGCAGGTTATACCATAGTTTGGACCTGATGAAGAGCCTTCTTTTGCTTTGGATATGACTCAAATCTGGCAGCCTTGTGGATTTCCCAGTAAATGGGTGGGATAGTGAATTCAAGCAACATACATGTTGCTTCTAAAATCCAAAAGGACCTGATCAATATTGTGCTTCTTTATGTGTCAGTTTTTCTCTCACTTTGGAGGGGGTACCTTACATGTCTCAGACCAGTGGATTCCTAGATATTGCGCAGATGTGGAAAGCTTCTGAATGTTCCTGGGATTTACTGTCTATTCTCTCCCATGCTGTGTTTT
Organism: Phyllostomus discolor; assembly: GCF_004126475.2. Classification (NCBI taxonomy): domain Eukaryota; kingdom Metazoa; phylum Chordata; class Mammalia; order Chiroptera; family Phyllostomidae; genus Phyllostomus; species Phyllostomus discolor. The sequence goes on along the minus strand of NC_040912.2, from coordinate 29,651,222 downwards.
AAGGCATCTTATACTCACCTGATCCAGCTATCATAATGATATCAGTGTAATGGATGGCCTGATGTTCCGTAGGACATCAAAGTGATCAGGATCTCTCTGGACTGTGTATTAGAGAGCAAGAGAATTGACATAACCCTGAAGTAAGACAGTGAATATCTGTGGCTCTTCCTGCTATTTTTGCACTATTTTGAGTATTTTGAATAATTTGGACAAGAAAAAACATAGTCTAAGGCAATAACTACATATCAGGTGCCAAGAGTATGTTAATTTGCCTTTGAAAAGACAGTTACAGGAAGTACTTGAATAGTCTAAGCTATGTGGAATTACTTTTGATTCCTGCATATGGTATTTTATTATTAAATCAATGTACCTATCACCTGACCATTATAAGCCCTAATATTAATTGGTTGATCATATTAGTTTTTTTGAATTCTGGAATTTGTGTTAGGTCAGAGTTAGTATTTAATTATCTTCAGAATATCAAAGCATTTCTATTTTCCCATTACATAGTCACATTGAGAAAATTGACAAGTCACACTGAGTAAGACTTGGAAAAGGGATTCACATAGTATTAGCTCTCTTAATCAATGAATTCCACATTTAGCAACTACATTATGTCTGTGAACTAAGAGGCTATGGCCCAGTAAGGAATATTTTCTTCGGTTCCTAGGGGTGCAAAGTTAGGAGTGGGATGGGATACTTTCCATTCCAACGTTTCTATCTTTCTACATTTTTAAGTTTTTCTTTTCTGCATTTATAAAATATTTCTATCATTTAAACTTTAGTGTGACCTCACTGAGTTATTAGTTAATGAACTGAGAAAATAATATGTGCTGCTTGACGTAATACATGAAATCCAGGATCTCAGATCCTTGTAATTCTAACAATAAATGTGGCTCAAATTAAAAATGACCTTCCCAATCATCAATCTTATTCCCAAGTTTTGGTCAGTAAAAATTAGCAGAGTTTTACAATTAATTTGCAAGAAGACCCTTTAAATAGTTCACCTGAGGTAGTAACTGTGTAAGTGGATATAAAATCCATCATGCTCTGTTCATAACCTCATTGCTTATACATTAAAGTTAGAGTCAGATATCACTCTGCTACTTTAGGACACAGAATTCAGGTAGCCAGTTTTTGAAAGAAGCTTTCAGCACAAGTTGTTAATACTTAGCTTGTTCACACAAAATTTTAGCATCACATTTCAACATTTCAACGATTATTGAATTCTCTTCAAATCTCTGTGGCATTATTACACCATCTTTAGAACAAAAGCACCAGTTGAGTCCTACACAAAAAGAAAATCAATTAATAGCAGAAACAACAAAACCACAAATATTTCAAGGAATATTTAGAAAGCAGTTGCTTTGCTTATGTTAAAATTTTCTGGGAATTTCCTATGCAGAAAATTAGTTCAGCATCCTCCCACTCCTCTTTGGAAACCATACAGAAAAATAAGGGAAACAGTGACAGGTGGTGGGGCCATCCATCAAATGTTTGTTTCCTCTTCATTGTTTAGAGATGTTTCTCGGAACCCACTCCCCATCCTGCAAAGCCTGGAGAGCCCCAAGCTTTTATTTTGTTTGCTTTGTTTTGGTGTTGTGTTCAAAAATTCAACTCATTTTATTTTATTTTTTATTTATCTATAGTTGGCATACAATATTATGTTGGTTATGTTAGTTTCATGTGTGCAATATAGTAATTCAACATTTTTATACCTTAAAATATTATCTCCCCACTAATTTCTAGTCATCCTCTGTCACTGTGTAAACTTACAATATTATTGACTACATCCCTTTTCCCCCACCCTCCACCCCTCATCTGTCTAACACTTAATAACAGGAGTTATGAAACACAAGTAAACCCAAGGTGAAAATAGAGCAAATTCACTGGAACTTAGATCTTTGTGTTGGGAAAGGACAGACAGGCAGTTTGAAAAATAATAATTCAGTTTAAGGTGTTTGCAAGAAGCCCACCAGTGCTATCTAGCACATACATTGAGCATTTCCACATATGTGATCAGAGATCACAAACAGAATAGCATGTTTATGGACAAACACACCACTCATTCTTCCTTCTCAGGACCACCTTAACATTTCATTATTTCTAGGTCAAAACAACCTGACAGATTTCAGAAGATACTAGCATCCCATATGTAATACCTAAATGGGGGTGCACCACATTCAAAGATGATGTTTGTGAATAAACCTGTAAAAGAGGGTAGGAAATAGCAACTCTCTCAAAACTAGGTAGGATGTAAGGCTCAGAACAAAAGCAGCCAGAGTCATATCCACGTGACTCAGAAGAGTCATAGTTTAAAATCTGCTTATAACACGTAAGGGAAGTTTTGACACATGAAGCTTAGAAAGGGGGTTGTGGATCTTCTTATTATCATTTTCAGAAGAATTCTTGATTCTCAAGAATAATTTATTTATTTTGAATATAAATGACAAAAAATAAATTAGGTCATCTTTCATCTAAAGACACCACAAAAAATATGATAAAAATTAATATAGCATTTTGGCCATTGACAAAAACTCATCAGATATGTTGTCAACACTAAGCTCTAGCTTATTAAAACTACTGAAATGTAATTATAAAGAAAGTGTTCCTTGAACATCCAGACAAAATACTGAATGTCTTGTAAGCAAAAGAAAAAGTTTCACAGTAGATATTATTTATAATGCAATTCTGCATCAGAAAAGAAGATACTCAAAATACATGGGGGGAAAATGTGAACCTTGAATATTTTACTCACTCAAGCTGTGAAGTGTGAAGGCTACTGATAATTTTGAATATACAGAAAATTGGGAATTATTGTGTTTATAAGGCCTTCCTGAAGAATCTACTAGAGCACAATTTTTATCCATCCAAGTTGTTATAAAAATTTTATTAGAGGGGTGGTGATGAGTAATGAAAACCCTTAACAGTAGAATTTTCTCCGAGGAAAGACTGAAATAAAAGTAGCGGAATGGTCTGTAAGTGTTAAATGTTCTGAACATAGAAATAACAGCTAACAAAAGTGCCATGACAAAGAGAGAAAGGTGCAATGTTGAAAGTTAAAGTATATTGTTTATACCTGAAAATTAATTGCAGAAGCTTAAAATATGAGTACAAAGGTAAGCACAAAGAAAGATGGTGTTATTGAATACAATTGAAAGGTAGAAGTAATGGAGACAGAGAGATAAAGGAAGTTACACACTACATAGTTTTTCACTTTGTGTGAAGATAAAAGTGTAATGTTAAACCTTTGCTATATAAATACAAACTAATCATCAAAAAAGCAGCAATAAAAAGGGAAAGAAAAGAGTCCATATTGAAAATGTAAATGCAACATTAGAAGAAATGCAAAACAGGATCCAAACTCACAATCATACCAATGAAGATCACTGGACTTAATTCAATCAGAAGAATGATATTTTAAAGCAAAATCCAACTCTACATTATATAAGAGACATACTTTTTCTTTATTATTATTATTTTTCAATTAAAGTTTACTTCAAATGTTATTTAGTATTGGCTTCAGATGTACAGCACAGTGGTTCAACAATCACGTACTTTACAGAGTATTCTCCTGATATTTCCAGTACCCACCTGGCCCCAACGTTACTGACTCCATCTTCCCTGTGCTGTACTTTACATCTCTGTGATTACCTTGTAACTACCAATTTGTACTTCTAAATCCCTTCACCTAAAAGAGACATATCTGAAATAACTCAGAAATGTTGAAAAATAAAAAGATAAGCAAGGTAAACCAGAAAAGAGAGATGAAAAAATAGCTGGTGTCTTCTGATTTTCCACAGGATGATGGATTCTTCCTAAATTTCCATGTGTTCACACATCCTCTTGCACAGCACACAGAAATAATAAAATAATTATCACCCACATACTATACTAGAGCATAACTAGGGGACATAGATAATCCAAAAACTCCAACATGCATGGAAAAGGGCAATAATAACCCAAATCGAGGGCTCTCTCTAGAACCCATGCCTAGGACCTGCATTGGTGGATAGCAGATTATAGCAACTGTCACCACTCTAATTGGGAAACACTGAACATGGACATTTGACGTGGCAGAGCACAGCATGGCTCCTGGGAGTCAGAAAGATGAGGCTTGGAAATCAGTGGGATCAAATATGACTGTGTTGGGAAGTTATCACCTACTGAGAAGAAGGGGACACCTTAGAAAGGGAGCTGGATGATGATGAGAAAGGTGGATGCAGATAAGAATGGGCCATACTAATGCAAGTTATATATAAAAATATTAGAAAACAGAAAAAAGTGCTCTTTATTTAGGATACTTATCTCGCTGTATTAATAGCAGATGGTGCAAAGTTATACAAAGCAAAAACAAAAACGATGAATGGATTGTTACCTTGATGATTGATCAAAGAGAATTTAGACTAAATTTGACCAAGTTAAATAAAAGTACTAAATGATCAACAACAGGACACTCTGTAATGCTACAGTGTACTGTTCACAAGTATTCCTCTATCAGTTATGCATACCTGCATTCCAGATATCACAGCATGATCTTCATAAAGCAGAAACTACTGTACATACATGGCCCAACAGTCATCAATACACTAGTCATGGAAGATATTAATGTACACTTTCAATCTAAAGAGAAATAAAGTATATACTAAATAAATTAGGCTCTAAAAGAACTAGACAATTTTAATAATATTTATTTTATGGATATATCTCAAACTTTGTTTTTCCAAAATAAGAAATGATATTCCTTTTCAAGTGCACACTAAACATTTATGAATTCATCTAATACATGGACCTAGAGAGATACAAAATTTTAAAATCAGAAATAATGTATTATTATGCTCTGAGAATATTTTAATAGATTCAATAATCATTGACAAAACCAAAAATAATCAAGCCATATACTTGTATTTATGCACTGTACTGGGTATATTTTGCTTCAAAAAATGTTGTTTAAAAACTTCCAAAAGTGATAATGAGTGCAAATTCAAAGGGAAAGGTAAGAGTTTGATGAGATTTTCATTGGCAAAGATAATTTAAAAAAAGAATAATGAGGGACTTCCACTTCCAGCCACGGCACAGTGACTGGTTCTGGACATGCCCTGGTGTAAGCAATTAAAATATGGGCAGAACATATGAACTGACTAGGCATGTAGACAGCATAGGACTGTTACCCCAAGATAAGGCAACAAATGAAGTGATCCCTACAACTGTTTTTGACTTTCTGCTAGAGGCATGACAGAATGAGAAGGAAACCCCCAAAAGCATGGAAGACATGCTAATATGAGAAGACAGAGATGACCAACTTTCAGAAACTTGCCCAAAGACATCCCACAAGGAAGTGGTGGATTCAACCCTAGACACGAGTCATTCCCAAGCACTCTGGCTTCAGAGCTACAGATTCTTCACTGCTACTCTGTCTTGCACGTAGTACACTCTAGTATATGGGATCCAGTGTTATCAATTAGGTTTCAAAATCAGAGCTTAGCTGAATTTTCTCTTGGAACCTGAGTAAGATTGTTAATTCAAGCAAACAACAATGACAACAACAACCATCACCGTAACGAATAGCTTTAGGAAACTGTGTTGATTAACTTTCTCATGGGAATAGATACTTTGTTATCATCAGAAGCCAAATTTTATTCTACTGAACTAAAATATGCCCTAGAGCTGCATCAATAGTTTAATTAAATCTTTTATTGAAAGATGGTTTCATGTATTATGAATAATTTAGTTAAGCTTCCACAATCTGAGAATAACATGTGTTCAGAGAAGTTTCTACCACAATGGGCTGACAGACCACACGGAGAAGACTAATACACCTCAAAGAGCTTAGCTGGGAAGTAGACAGTACAGTTGTGTATTGGTGTTTATTTACTTGTGCTTTCTCAGGAGAAATTCTGACATCAAACTTGGACAGGGTTTTGATACTGAAGTTGACGAAATATAAAGCAAAATCAAATGAAAGTCTAAACTAGACACAAGTGAAACGTCAGTAATAATAGTGGAATAAAGACCTCCAAAAATTCTCTCATCTATAAAAGCAACAAGAACACTGGCAAAACTTGTTAGAATCAATTCTACAAGAATTCTGACAACTAAACAAAGGCTTGTACCATTCCAAGGCATGTTTATTCAAGAAAAAATAGCCAAGTCTCTGTAAGAACAGTGAGCTTGGTGGTATTGTCAGCTGTTTGCTCTTCCATCTTCCACATCCTACCTCCACAGTAGCTTCAGAAACCAGCAGCACCCAATTACAATGAAAAGCAATCACCTGGAGCCACTGGGCGGGCTGAAGGGAATTGAAGGTCCTGCCAAACTTCTATCCCAAAGAATTATCATTATTTGGTATGTCTGATGTTTCAGTGGAAGATCCCATTTTCAAGGCTGTGTTTATTTGAACTAAATCAGAGCTTGCTTAGAGCTAACAGCAAGGTCTATTTTCACCTGTGGCTATTCAACACAAAAGATTAGAGGCAATTAATTAATATCATGACTGCCTGAAGCGGTGAAAAATAGTTGGGGAAAACAACCAGCTGATGAAGAAACTTCAAAGGAAAATCTGGATCATGTGATGTCTACAGAGGGCTTTAAAAAGGGCATGACCAAAATGTCCATTTATTTTGAAAGTGGACTTTTATTTTAAAATTCCATTTATTTTTATTTATCATAAAATTAAAGACATTCTTCATTTTCACCAATAACTATTGATTTGGATATTTTGAGTATGTCAGCTGTCTCCCATGTGGTATAACACTGATTGTTCTCAGTTAGTGTCTCAAATGATCACTATCAACTTCAACTGGCTTCCCCAGCTCTGGAGCACCATCCAGCAAGAAATCTCCAGCATGAAACTTCGCAAACCACTTTTGCTGAAGGTGCTGTGACACATTCTGTCAGCCACAGCACCTTCACCATACACTGCACAGATCTTTTGGCTTTTTTTAGCTTTTCAGTTGCATTTTTACCTTTCTTGAAATAATAAAGCATAATATGCCAAAAATGTTGTGTATTTTCTTCCATCATCATATCAAAATGGTTACACAAAAATTCACCAAATTTAGTTAAGTTCTATTTTAAATGAACCCTGATATGATAGCTGTCACAATCTAACAAGTTGAATGAAGTTAAAGACAACTAAGCACTACTAGAACCATCTTACAAGAAAAAGACAAAATGAACTTTTTGGCCAACCCAATGTATATTCCTGGGCTCTAGAAGGCAATGCATATGCATAAGGCTATGCTGATGCCCAGAACTGTGTGCCTGCTTAGGGAAGTACTAAGAAGGCCCTAAATGCTCACCTCTGACACTTGTCTCAGATTCTGTGCTCAGGTTTTGCACATACAGGAAATGGAGACCAAAGCAGTGTTTCCAATTGCTTGGCTGAGTGTTAAATGTGTGCCCAAATGCACCCACAGTGTTCCTTAGCGAACTCAGGGAGCTTTACTTATCATGGGCATTTAAGTAAACTTCTGTCCAGTCATTAGGCGATCACTAAGCTAACTAAGGATAGATTTTAGTGGACGTGCATGGCAAAAAATACAGACTTCATAGAAGTACTTCAGAAGTGTCACTGGATAAACAACAACAGTAACAACTAGCACCAACAAACCCTAGGACAGGGGAAGGTCTAAGTTCCAGAGTCATCATATGAACTCTTAAAAGTCCAGGTTTGACAAAAAATAATAAAATAAGAAAAAAAGCAATAAATGTAAACTGTGTCTGAGGAAGCCTGGGTGTTCTTGTTACTTACTAAAGACTTTAAATCATGGCCCTGGCTGGTGTAGCTCAGTGGATTGAGCGCGGGCTGTGAACCAAAGTGTCGCAGGTTCGATTCCCAGTCAGGGTACATGCCTAGGTTGCAGGCCATGACCCCCAGCAACTGCACATTGATGTTTCTCTCTATCTTCCTCCCTTCCCTCTCTAAAAATAAATAAATAAAATCTTTTAAAAAAAACAAAGACAATTCTTTGAAAACTTAAAAAAAAGATTTTAAATCAGCTACTTGAAATATAGTTGGAGAACAAAAAAGAAAAGAAAAGAAACACATGTAAAAAGAACTAAAGGGAAGTATAAGTTCCCTTTACTTAGAGTGGTATACTTATTGTGGTATAATAAGTATATATTATCTCACCAAATAAATATATCAAAAAAGAGAAAAAATGATATGAAATGAACCACAAAGAATGGTGCAGTTTAAAAGTATGATAGCTGAAATAAAAAATTCTCTAGTGGGTTCAGCATCAGATTTGAGGATGCAGAAGAAAAAAATGGGTGAATTTGAAGATAGATTAATCGAGATTATCCATTCTGAGGAACAGAAACAAAAAAAAAGAATTGAGAGAAAGGAGCAAAGTTTTAGAGATGTGATGAGATTCTGAGCCAAGAGGTATGCACAAAGACTGCTGATTTAATTTGAGGAGACTTTTTGGGATGATAGGCCTTGTGTCTTGATTCAAAGTACACCTGGGAAGGGTCCCATTTCCCTGCTAGTTTCTGCCCAGAAGCCAATCCTACCCTGGCATTCTGAGAACCAGCAGCTTTTGGCGTGAACACTGGCATAACAGCAAGAAGCTATGTTGTGGCTGCCCTTCCCAAGTGGCTCCACATGCTGCAGACACCTAGAGCAACCAGGACCTGAAGCAGTCGAGATAGGGTGGGTGCTGACAGACTGGGTTGTGAAACACACACCTTTGGGAGCCATCAAAAATCATTTATTATCATTTATTTTACTTTACTTATTTGATAAGGTCTAATGCTATAGTGATACACTTAAGGACTTTTCTTTAGTAGGCACAAGCTAGTATGACCTAAAGTATTTTGGTTACATCTAAAAATAATGCTTATATGTAAGCTATTTATTACTAATGCTGAGTACACTGAGTACTAATGTTTTAGGTGAAAAAAAATTCTGTTCAGCCTTTACTATTTTCATTATAGAAACTAACCAATAGGTTAGGAAGGGAATATAGCGTCTTATGTTTTATATGTGTCAGCTGTGTTCTAAGTAAAAAAGGTTTTTTAGGATGCATTAGCGAAGACTGGGTTCCTTTAAAGTTATGTGCCAAGAAATCTGTATATATAATATATACAGATTTGTAATATATATATATATACAAATATACATACATATATACATTTGTATATATAATATATACAAATCTGTAATATATAATAATCTATTATTATATATATTATAATATATAATATATATATATTATGTCTCTTGAAAATGCTTCAGCCATTCACTCTAGTTTTGTTATTACCAAGAACTTTTAAGGAGTTCTAATTTTTGTAATATATATATATATATATATTAAACATTGCTGAAAAGAATATTTTGCAAACTGCTACAAAATACTGCCTATTATGAATACCCCAGGACACAATGCAATTTTATTTTTCACATTCTATTCAAAACCTGAATGGAAACGTAAGGGAACCATATGACTTTATTAGATGCCTTTAGATGACCAAAGACATCAAGTTACCAAGGCTGCTTTTGTGCCTAAATGCTTTATAGAACACATAATAATTTTGAAGTGTTCCCTTGAAGGAGTATATTATACTACTACTACTGCTACTAACAAATAACAACAATAAAAATTATGGCAATAGTACTTACCATTTATTCAGCATGTACTGTGTGACAAGTATTGTGTTGCCAAAAAGTCTGTTTAGTTTTTTCCTTAAAATAAAAGACACATTTTTCATTTTCACCAATAACTTCATTGATTTGGATACTTTAAGTATGCCATCTATTTCCCACTATTGGTTATTAGAGGCCAGGGGTGCTACTAAATGTCTTCCAATGCATAAGACAGCCCCACAGCAAAGAATTGTTTGGCCAAATGTCAATAGTACCAAGAAACTTCACAAACCACTTTTGACATGTTTGATCAGTCACAGCACCTTCCCCCTACATTGCACAGATCTTTTTTGTATGTTTCAGTTGCATTTTTGTGCAAAAGGCCAAAAATGTTGTGTATTTTCTTCCATCTTCAATAATAAAGTGGCTGCACAAAAATTCATGAATTTTGATGTTTTTCAAAAATACATGCTAATATGACAGCTGTCACAATACAATCTAACAAAATTGTTGAAATGAAGTTAAAGACAAGCATTATTAGAGACCTTGTATAGGAAAAAGTAAACAAACATTTTGGCCAACCCAGTGATAGGCTAAACGCTTTTCCTGAATATTCTCATTTAATACCAATAACAATCCTATAAGTCAAGGACTGTTGTTATCTTCATTTTATAACTGTCCTAACCTGGTTACTTAGAAAACAAACTAGAAATAAATACTTATGTATTAACACTTTATCAAGGAATTTAAGCAAGAAAGGAAAAGCTAATGAAAAGAATGAGGGAGCAAAAGAGGGAGAATAAATGTGAGGGAGTGTGTTAATGAGCTAGTAGCAGTTTTGTAACAAAATGTCCTGTAAATTATCGTAGGTGAAGCTGTTGAAGCTCCTGTCTCCAAAACATTCCAAGGAGAAGAATTTGAGAAGAAAGCACCAGCCTGATACAATCTCCCATTGGTCAAAATTTATACCCATGGAGTATTAACTCCCCCACACTCCCAGTGGGGCACCAACAGGCTCCTGTGATATCTCACATATAAGTGTAAACAGGAAAACCCCAATGGGAAGCAAGAGGCATGTGGTATTGGAGTAAGATGAGACATTGTTGTGTATGCTCACAGGTAAAGTTGCCTTTTTATCAAATGCATACTAAGGATAGATATACTTAGCCACTGTTCAAACCACACATTATTTCTTTGCAACACGGTGTAAGGGCAACTGTGGTAGGAAGGACCAAGCAGAAATTGTCTCCCTGCCAATCAAGACAGCAAATCGGAAGCAGTCCTGGTGTTAATGGCAGCATAAAGAGTTGAAGGATGCAGGGTAGTGTTTTCTCTCTATTGCTATTTAATTCACCAGAAATATGGATCATGATAAATGACAGCGGACCACAGTGACCCGGTAGTAGTTCCAATCACAACTACTTTGGCTTATTTCCTAAAAATGGACTACACAGACCCTGGCCTGTGTTTTGTGGATATTAATGTTTTCTTCTTGATGGATATCCATAGGAAAGATCAAAAGCAATTCACTTTTATGGGGTATTTTTTTGTCTTAGATATTCTAAGAACTCATGCAGCTCTCTGACTAATAGTAAACTAAGTGATATGTGGTATCAGGGCCCATAGTTACTAGGTATCCCGTATGCCTTTTAATATCCGTGCTGGAGGCAGAAATCTCAGCTGGGGCACTGGCACCTCCTAATTAGCACATGCCATATTGAAGGGTAGAGGGCAGAGAATACACGGAACCACCTGTTCCTCCATCATGGCCTCAGCATTCGTACGCCCTACCTTCAGCAGATGAGGCTAGCTGCTTGAGCAAAATGGCTTGAACAACACAGGATTCCTCTGAGATCCTGGGTCCTTGGGGAAGGGATATCCATCCATTTCACACTGTGCTGCTGATGAGTCTTCCCATCATTTTACTCTTCTCACACAGGTAAGTCATTTCTCTTCCTTCTCCTCCCATGAACCCACACTAATAGTCAGGGGATCCTTTCCTTCTCTCCAACCTGCTTCTTCAAAACCCAACTCTTATTCTTACTACTCAGAATGTGATGTCATGAAAGTTGTGGAAATAATTGTTTCATGGAGGAAACAGTGAAGAAGCCAAATCTTTCTGACAGGTCAGGTAAGAAAAGGGAAAATTTTTCTCCTAATATTTATCACACACCGTGTAGTCAAGTCTTTGGGAAGAGCAGTTTCAGGGCAGGTTTGAGAAGAGAGGACAGATGGCAGTGGGTTGAGAGGTGGGCAGGAGGTGAAGAACTAAGTGCTAAGATCAGTTGTGAAGTAGAGGAAAGAGTTTGGAACTGGCGAATGTGGGGTCAAAAGAGTGTTTTATTCACATGCAGAATACCTCAGCACTTTCAAATATTTATGGAATGATGGTAAAAACAGGAGAAATGACAAAGGCATGAGAGACTAAGGCCCATCCACAGACTAAATCATTTGTATTCTTCACACCATCTGCCCAGACTCGTGGAGCAGCAAGTGACTGGTGCAAGGAGGAGAACATGGGGCTTCTGACATTTCATAAGTTATTCTTCCAAAAACATTGTTTGAGGTGTATCGATCCACAAAAGAAATATCCTCTATATCTATATGTTTGTAGAGGTGTCTTAAAGGTGTCTTCCAAAATCAGGCACTTCACATGGGGCTGTTCATATGTGGGACATACCCTGAGCAGCTGTGCATTTACCACAACACCCCTGCTTCCGCCCCGGGTGACTGGTTCTGAATGGGCAGCTGCCTGAGCTAGACTCATCAGGTGAGCTCTCCTGGATTTTGGAATGGGAGCTCACAACAGGACAGTACATGTTGGCCTTTGAGCAGAGAAAGTGTAACTTTGAAGTTATGGACCGAGAAGCCGATAATCTGTTCTGCAGAGATAAAACAATTAAGCAGATTCAATGGGTGTCTAGCAACTGTGAAAGGACCAGACTTGCCTATTTCCTCCTCATTGTGTCCCTGGCATCTGGTGCTATATTTGGAATAAAATAAATACTTACTAAATATTTGTTAAATGAACGAGTGAAAACTGAAATAATGAACTATTCAGGTTTATGTACTGGTGAAATAAATATGATGCCATATATTATTGGTCATTATTCCTTTCTCTGAAGGTGTAATTTACCCAAACATTCGTATATTGATTTAACTTTAGCAGAGCTACACAGTCTCTCAGGTTAGATATTATGGGAAAAAAAGAAAATACATATCTATAGCTTTTTAATAAAACCATCAAGCCATTTCTTGGCATTGTTTTATTTTAAATCACAATTTAATTTAATAAAAATCAAAGATCAATTTGATTTTATTTTGAGAGAAATGTATTACTACAGGAATCCCATCAGATTTGTTTGGTTGTTTTTAAAATTAAGGCTTTTTAGTTAGTTAGTTTTTTAATAATGTGCTACTTGGTCAGTAAGGCCTGTTTTCCCTTGGATATGGCCGCCTGAAAATTATGTAGAGAATATTTCTGCTCATAGAAACCTTAGGACTTCAGTCTATCCCACCTGTAAATTTTTCAAATCATTCGGCTCAAATTACTCTGATATAGTACATTCAGTTCCTCTCTCTAACCACTTTCAGTTTTCTCTAAGCACTTATAAAAATTAGACTCTGAAAATGCTGATCAGAGTCAATTTGACTGGACCGATGAGATGTTCTTCCATAACCACTAAAAAGCCAATATTGAAGGTTAAATTCTGTTGCTAGGCAACCCAGAAATATCCAGTATACCTAATAACTTCCTTCCACTCAAACACAAGTTGTAGTGAACTGCATCAATCAATTCAACAATCAAATGCCATTTCTTTGAACAAGAACTCATCTGGTAAGGACAAATACTTCTACGGGTATCCAGCTACAGTATGATTTAACATGTCATTTTTTATAGTCTCTATGTGCCCAAGTGACCACAGTATAATTCTTTTATTTATTGGACCAGAGACTTTGAACTCATTAATTCAATCCATTATCCAAACCCTTACTTAGCTATATGTAATGTCAGGTACTGTGAGTACAGAGATAAATAGAGAAAACTTGGCCCATGGGGAGTTCACATTCTAATGTTGGAGACAAAAAAGTAAACAAAGCATTTCAAAGATGATAAAATAGGGAAAAACCAAATATATATAAGCAGTATAATGAGAATACTGAGGAAAGAGTGATTAACTTTTCTGAAAAACTTCATGTCTGAGCTGAGTTTTGAAAGAACAGCTATGGAGGGGGAGGGGCGGGCATGGAGAGATGGAGCAAAAAGGAAACAGAATTCATGGATGCGGACAGCTGTGTGGTGACTGTGGCGGGGGGAGGGGTGTATGAGGAGGGTAAATGATAATGAAAAAAGATAATAAAAATAAAGAAATAAATTTAAAAATTTTAAAAACCAAAAAAATTCAAACAGAAAAGAAGATACAGGCATTCCCACAGAGGGATTTCTGTGTATTTGGAAAGGCACAGGCCCGTGAGACAACATGATATGTTTGGAGAGCCACAGGCAGTTCAGTAAAATCTAGCATAAGGTGTTATGAAGAAGTACGAAAATGGCTGGATATGTAGACAAAGTCCAGATAATGAGGGCCTTTTTTTCCCAGGGACTGTGTCATGCTTTGTATGGCCTTGGGTCATTTTGTCTTAGGAGCAGGGGGCCAGTGAAGGCTTTAGTAGGGAAGAGACATTACCATATATTCTTTATTAAACATTTTATTGATTTATATTGAAATAATACTCATTGAGCTTTTTTATTTAGTGAAATATAAACCAGAAAATTTAAACTTGCTCATAATGTTATGATATTCTATTGATATTTTAAAATGTACCCTTAGAAAATGAAAACAGTTCCAGATGTATACATTAAAGACTCTCTAACCCCTACTGCTTTCACTCACCTGCACGCCCTTTGCAAAGTTCATTGTTGTCAACAGCTTTTGTGTCAGTGCTCCCAGAAAATACAAACACGCACACACATGTGCATACACCTACCTAATCAACTATCTCTATATTAAGATTTCTACATATTTACATCACTGTCATTAACCTATCACCTTTCTTTCTTTCTATCTTGAGGATACATCTATCCACAAGCTAATTTATCTTTGTATCTTTATCTTTGTAACATCATTATTTAATGATGTTTTTGAGTACTGCAAAATTATAAAGATTATATGTTACTTATTTAGACAGACTAATCATCTGGAATTCTTTTTTGGATAAGTAAGAGGTCAGGATTAGGTTTATTTTTTTCCCTATGGATATCTGATTGACCCAGCACCATTTATTGAAAACATCATAATTTTCTCATTGAATTGTAATGGCTTCTTTATCATAAATCAAGCGATCACACATACGTGCTGTGCATAGTGCATACATATAGTTCTGTTTCTGGGCTTTTTATTTTATCCTATAGTCTATTTTTCCTTTCATCCACTCATAGACCTATTAATGTCCATAATTAATTTTGTATCTCTCCCCTATTGAACTGGCTCCCAGCTATGATCTTTGTTTTGGATATATTCTCTCTGCACCTCTAGATCCATTCCCCACCCTTCTCTACCTGGAATCTGGCCGGTTTGGCCTGGAATCTGTATGGTTTTTAACAGTCCTCTTACCTGCTGACTTTTATTTAGATTTGTCCAGTGGTAAGTAAAAGCAAGAGATAGGTGGGTAGGAAGGAGGTAATTCAGGGAATTTATTCTACCAGCATCCTCTTCATTCCTGGTCACTGAAAGTTGGCTGGGACCCTCATTAAAAGTCCCAGTTCCTGTCCAGCAGCCCTCATCAGGTTCCAGAAACTAACTCCCAGTTCCCTTCATCACATTAAGCTTAGAGGGTAGAAACAGCTCATTGGTACTGGGCCTGGGAAATGTAATTATCCAATATACATTTTAAATCTCCATGTAATTCTATAAATAATCACTTTATTAAATTACCCATGTTGATCACGCCAGTTTATTCCTTCCAGGATCCTAGAATAGCACATTCATTTGCTAGTTCCTTCAGCATATAGAATGTGTCATCTTTATCTTTTTAATCTATATTTAAAAAATCATGTCTATGACATTGCTTCTATATTACCCTCACCCCATGTTTATTGGTCCAGCTCCTAGCCATTTTTCATTCTTAGATGAAATGCTATCTCTTCTGTAAGACTTTCCCTCCCAGGCGACTCATATGTCTTGGTTTATCTGCAACAATCCTGGTTAACACCTGTTTTCCTGGCATAATTGTCAATTGATCCCCCTGTCTTTCTTTAAAATGTGCAAGTTTAGATGATAAATTGTATTGTCATCTTACCTATGAGTCTTTCAACCATGAGTAATTTCTCCTGATTCTGACCTCTGCATAATTTTATTTGTACTTCTCACATAGATAATTTTTCTATTGATATCACAATGATTTGTGTTTATTGCCGAACCTTTCATGACCTATGACCTCCTTAAGAGCAATAACCATGTGTCTTAATGCCCACCCTTCCTAGTCCCCAGTATACTAGAAAGAAATGTATGTAGAAAGTACATATATAACATATATTTTAATTTTATATATAAACTATATATGTATTTCTTTATTCATATACATGTATTTTGTATATATTTATATACAAACTATATATATGATATGTGCCCATATATACATGGGTACATATGTATACACACCAATATATATAAAACACATATATTTATATATAGAGAGAGAGAGAGAGAACATTTGTCTTCTTCACAATATTAAACAATTTCAATTGATCATTATCCTTGAATTAAAGTTGGGTGAGATTTGTAGGAGACCATTCTGCATGGTGTGGGCCCAGGTCCCACTCGGAGATGCACAGGACCCACACCCATGGGTAGGTTCTCCCATTAGGAATCAGGCCTGCAATATACCTATGCCACTTTGAGACTTGCTTTTTGCTAAAATTCCCTCACCCTGAATTGAGACAGCAAGTGCTTACTGTAACTTCCTAAAATCCATGCTAAAACTCCCCAGTATGGACTGTAACCAGTTCAACTACTTTTCCCTTTTCATTTGCAAATATCCTTCTTCTGTGATGTGATTAGCAGCACTGCCTCCTTTGTTTTCTGTAAAAGGTAACCACCTAAAGTGAACCTGTGCATAGTAAATGAGGACCATCTGTAAGGTGCTGAGAAAAGAAATAAAGGCCTGTCTTGGTGAGGGCCGAGACTTTTGCTCCCCCTGGGAGAAAAGCCATGCTTGCCCTTTTCCTCCAAGGGACTCGGTAGTCCGTGTGAATGTCTCGTGTCTCACCCACAATGTGGTGGACCCCATGAGCTGGGGTCTGCATCAGAGATTGGTGTGTTTTGAAGGAAAAAGGTGATCAGGCAAACACTTTGAGCACAGCTACTGCTCTCAGAGTGCCAGCCTCGTGAAGGTTAGCTGGCCTCACGGCAGAACAGAGACGAGAGCCACATAAACCGAGAGGTTCGCTCCAGCACAATGTGTGCCTTGGAAACTCTCCCAAACTGGGGTACATTGAGGGGGCTGTTTTCACACAATAGGTCAAAATCATCTCTGTAAAAAACTTAAACTAAACTCTTTTTAGGCACAGTTTTGCAAGGCTGGAAACATTTAGATTACTTTTTTAAATCTTCTTAGTAGTATGGCATACTTCTTGATGACCAGATAAACATCTCATTCATTTTTGTTCCTCTAGTGTCATCTACCCCACTAACAATTGGTTGCTGAACTGATAATGGTACCTTCAAAAACAGATCTTTCATCTCATCATACAAATATAATCATATGTATAATCACATATATGTACATATATAAACAAATTTAATGCTAAATTATATCTACATTTTAAATTTACCACCTTTTCATTATTTTTTAGAAACATACTTTAGTGCTGAATTAATATTATTAAAATTCTATCAAAATATCCATATAGATCACACTATACTGCAAACAATACAAAGCAATTAAAATCTGTCTTGTTATCTGTCTTTCATACTTAAGCTAACAGCACTCAGATTTAAACTAAAATTTAGAAAAGGTTAGAGTCCATCTCTTGTCAATGACTTGATATGGCTGACATGCATCTTCAAACATTTACTGTACAGAAGTGCCCTTCACTTTAAACCAATTTTACATATTGTCAAGAAATTAAATGTGGTCTCTTGAAGCTCTGTCAAGCGTAATTTTCATCATATCCACCAATCTTAGAATTGTAAGAGGTCGATGCGTTCATCAAGTCCTTCTCTTTGCATCGATGGCTCTCAATAGCGGTGACATGACAGAAACAGCTGTGTAGCTTTCGAATATATTTGATACTCGGGCCTTATTTCTGAACTGCTGTCAATAAAATCACTTATAGGTTGAAGGTGCTGGAGAGTATATGACTGAAGAGGAGCTACACTGAGGGGACAGAGGCTGTGTCCCTCGATGCTGGGAGGATGTGGATGTTTTGCTGCATCACACCAACCACCCAGCCTCCCTGTTTTCCATGCTATTTGTTAGCATTGGCAGAAAATACAAGGTTAACCAAAATGACCCCACAATTTTCCATCCCACTCTACTCGTCACTTAGAGTGACATATCTTGGCAGGTGGTTATTACATTAATGTATATGTATTCTTAAATATGGAGAGTTGGGGGGAGGCCAGAAAATAGTTAAGTAAAAATAGCATTGCACTAATCTATAATTATTAATAATAATTCAGAAATCTCAACAATTCTGTAAACCACAATCCTACAATGCATGTTAGGGATAGGAAGATGAAGAATGTAATTTAATTTTCTACCTGGATATAGAGCTAAGTAAGAACATTTTCCCTGATTCACTATGGAACTTCCAGCTTTACTTGAAGAGGCATATTTTCCCTGAAAAACAAGTCTGAAAACCGTATTACTGCTTAGGACTCTGAATATTTCTTATATTTTAAGTACCTATGATTTTTTTGGCTAGGCAATCTCACAAATACTACAGATTTATAGGATAATAGAATATCAAATTGTTTCTGCCCTGCCCAGTTTTCAGCAGTTCTAAAATGGACATAGGTTATATTAAAGCATAGACTCCTAGAGAGACTGAGCACTAGGCTCCATTTTATCACTTTTTAAATAAATTCTAAATTTTTGTAACCTTGATGGCACCATTTGCTGGCCTACGCATAGAAATGTCATTTTTTAAAATTAATTAATTAATTAATTTTTTTTTTAGAGAGGGAAGGGAGGGAGGGAGAGAGAGAGAGAAACATCAATGTGCGGTTGCTGGGGGTTATGGCCTGCAACCCAGGAATGTACCCTGGCTGGGAATCGAACCTGGGACACTTTGATTCCCAGCCCATGCTCAATCCACTGAGCTACGCCAGCCAGGGATAGAAATGTCATTTTTTTAAAATTTATTTTTAAAGAGGGGAAGGGAAGGAGAAAGAGAGGGAGAGACACATCATTGTGTGGTTGCCTCTTGTGCGCCCCCTGCTGGGGACCTTGCCCTCAACCCAGGCATGTGCCCCACAACCCTGAATCAAACCCACAATGTTTTGGTTTGCAGGCTGGCACTGAGTCCACTGACCCACACCAGCCAGGGCTAAAATGTCATGTTTTGCTTTAGAAGATGTTGGACATCATTCCAAGGAGGGTTCTTTACAATAACTGATGACCCAAACGGTCTGTTCTGGAGGAAAGACTGCAATAATTCTACTTGTGAAATATTTTTGGAAATTATATAATTTTTTAGTTTCTCTATTTTAGAAGACATCAGGGTATAAACTATTCAAATAAACAATCATGTCCTTTTCTCTCAGCAGCAACTATTTCAGTATCATGGAAGATCCCAATTGGTCAGCTTTATTAAAATGCTTTTTTTTTAGCTTCATTCAGGAATATTTGCTTTAAATTTATACCTCTAGTGTGACCATTATGAGATATATTTGTTTTCTTTACATGATCATGTTTAGTGGCAAATTTGTAATTCAACTACCTTTCAGTGCTACTAAAAACCATGGGATCTAATCTGATTGTATGAGGACGCTTTAGGGAAGTTGTTCCATGAACAGAGGAATAGAGCAGCAGTACCCTACTGTGCTTAGAGGCAGTCAGACCTTCAACGTTGAAGCCATTAGCAAGAGTTATCTCCTAGAGGAAGTCTAAAGTGAGATTAGCTATTGCAGGTTCATGTGGAGAGTAGACATTGGGCAAAATGAAATTCATTTTGAGTTTGCCCTCAGTAAGAAAGTCTGCAATCAAATACTTAATATTGTTGTTCTTATGTGCCGAAAAATTTAGAAAGCATCACATTGTGAAGATGTTTGAAAATACCAAAAGCCTCAACTAATGTAATATTCATTATGAATTTATATAAGTAATACATATTAAGTACCTAATATGTTCTATGAACTTTACATGGATTATTTTTATCCAATATTAAAATATTTCTATAAGGATAAGTACTATTCCATCCTCATTTTATGGGTGAGTAACTCTAAGCTCTCCAGGTTCTATAACTTGCTGAAGGTCACAGTTAGCATGTGGTAGAGTCAAGAGTTTACTTTGGGCAATCTGACTCCAGCACTTTACACTCTTAGGCACAAAACTATTACCCCAGTAGTATAGTACTCTATTTAAGAAATGTAGAGTTAAATACGAGTCTAACCCTGACTCCATCTAGTTTTCCAAGGAAGTATTTCAGGTAAAATGAACTTACAAAGTTTCCTACAAAATGGGAGTAAAAATATCTATTTCATCAGCTTATTATAAGGGTTAAAAAATAATATAAAGGGAATCAGTAAAAGACTTTCTTTTTCCTTTGTAAGTAAGGTGGGCTAATTAAATTTCACATATCTCCACACATCTTCTAAAATAAAACCATAGAGAAGAAAATAGGCAACAAAGAAGACTACCCAGAGCTTATTCCTATGGGACAACTGGGAGGCAGGTGATAATGGCTTCTGAAGTTTACATTTGGGTAGATCAATGAAAATGTGAAAGGAGCAGAATTGTCTCAGGGGCTCACACAGAAAAGCAGATGGTTGGGCCACAGAGGAACAGAAGAGAACAGAGTGCAACAGGAGTGATGGGACATGGATAACACGTTAAGGCTCGAGTCCAGAGGAAGTAGTCTCCATGCTGACTCAGGAAATGCTGAGAACCAGGTCCAGTCCAAGATCTAATCAGAAATCTTGGCTGCTTGACAGTGGACATTAAGAGCTTGGAAAGTGTGCAGCCTAGAAGTAGCAGTTTTGAGAAGCACTGTTCTAGGGAAGAGGGGGCACCTCAGGAAGAAGGGTACCCCTTGGATGGTAAAAGAAAAAGACAAAAGTGGCAGAAAAAGGCTCTAAGGAAATGAAATATTTTCAAAAAATAGGATGAAAATAGTAAAAATACCCACATGCTTTATTAAAGAAACTGCAATTTACTGTGGAAACAAAAGAAGCTAGTGAAGTAACAGTTTGGTAAATTGAAAGAGGAAATTTTGTAAACCTTACAAATACTCCCTCTATCCTCCGAGGGACTGACAACCATTGATTTACCAGATCCACTCGTGTCTAGCTCCTCTACAGAACTGCCACCTCGCAAGCAGACGCGGAATAGAGGCAGGATGAGCCAGGGTGATTGCCACGCCTCTCTGCACAGCTGGGTGCCCGCAGATGTCTGCACTTCCTGTAGAACTGGGGCAAGTAGGACTAACAATATATGGTCGTCTTACTTCAAACCTAAGAATAGCCAAGTCAGGCCAATTTTTTTGTTTGAAGGCAATCCAAAGCATCATCACATTTTCAGTTCCCTTGTAACCTGTATCAGTTAACTGGAGAAAGCCAACCTCATGATGATATCTTTAAGGACAGGAGAACAGTGTCTTTAAACTAATACTCAGTTTTCAGAAAAAAATCATATTTCTTGATTTCCCACATATATATATTTGGAGACATTGTTATATCAAAGAAGTTTCAACATATAAGTTTTATAAATATAACCTTTTGATAGGAAATTATAACATTTCTCCAAATAAAGAAAGGCAGAGATGTCTGCCTAGCATTATCTATATAGTCAGGATATAAGCTGACATCACTATGGAGAAAAAAATACCAAGAAATTATGAATATCTCACTAACAGAATTGGCAAGTCATCAGGGACTATGTATCTCTTAAATACTAATGTTAAATTAATCTTGTTTAAGAGAAAGATTAGTAATCTAATTCATAGAGCTATGGTGTATCCTTGGTAACTACCATCAACATTTAGGGCAAATGAATTGCTTATGCCAGTTCCTGATATTCTGCTCTAATTTTCTGCAAAGAAGAAATAAAAAATAAAAAAGTAAGCCCTAATTATGATCTTGCAAATTTTTCAGATCACAGGTATATCAATTCCTTCAGTGGAGCTGACTGATACTGATCTAAATATACAGAAGATCCCATTTATTTCTGAGTTCCCCCACCTTATCATCAACTTATTGATGCATGCAGTGGTAAGGGCATGCAATATTCGTTCACTCATCATAAATGTAAGTCTACATCAAAAGACAAATGAATAAAGAAAATGTGACTTCCAGTCAAGATGGTGGTGAAGGTAAATGAGGGACTCCAATCCTCCCACAACCACATCAAAATTACCACTAAACCACAGAACATCCATAATTCAGAACTGCCTGAACTGTAGTTGAACAAAAGTCCTACAAGTAAAGATATAAAGAAGAAGCCAGATTGAGACTGATTCTGGAGAAATGTTTCCTCACTGCAGCAAAAGAAAGCAGAATACATTGCCCACCCACCTCTGTCATGAAAATGCGACTAGAAGAGAAAAAGCATGGCCTGACCAGGCCCTAGACCTTGCAAATATCATGAGGATGTGTCCTGGGAGCTGCAGATGCCGTGCAAACAGATTAAATTCTATCACATGAGACATCATTACAAATCTTGAAGAAGTATCAAGACAAATATGGTGTTTCTGCTCTCATTCCAAACTTTCAGATCTCTCAAGATTCATTAGAGCACTGTAATTGGAGTGAAACATCCACATCTGATAATGTAGAAACTTATCAAGGGGACACAAGTTCTTCCGGGCCTCTAAGTGTTTCCTGGATCAGTGAAAGAGTAATCACCTATGTCAGGTAGTTCCTGCGACATGTTCTACTTGCCTGTCTCTTCCTTGGGGAGATCCTAGCCAGATTACTAGAAATTTCATTAGTCATCTAAATCAAAGATATCTGTGTGTGTATGGAGAATTTGTGAATCTATAGCTAGATGAGGAAAACCAACATCAAACTGCTGTTGGGGAATTTTTTCAGGTAATCATCTGAGGGCTGTAGACACCTCTGCACCTTTGTATCTGCAAGTGACATCTTTAAGGAGAAAACTACATGAAGTCACTGTTTTAATAACTTGTGTGTATATTAATAAAAGTAACTCAGTCTAGAAATTGCGGTATGTATATAATAAAATAGTATTCAGCTTTTAAAAAAGAAGGAAATCCTGCCATTTGCAACAACATGGATGAAACAAGAGTGCATTATGCTAAGTGAAGTAAGCCAGACACAGAAAGAAAAATATTTCATGATCTCACTTATATGTGGAATCTAAAAAAGTACAACTCATAGAAAAAGAGAGTACAGTAGTGGTTTCCAGGGGCTGGGAGGAATAGGGGAAAAGGAAAAAAGTGTTGGTCAAAGGGTAAAGTTTTATTTGTTTGGGAGGAGTTAGCAATGGAGATCCAAGACACAGCATAGTGACTAGTTAATAAATACTGTATTGTATATTTGAAATTTGCTAAGAGTAAATCTTCAGTGTCCTCACCACACACATACACAAAATGATCATGAGAAAAAATGGGAATCTTAATTAGCTTGATGGTGGTGATCTTTTCACAATGTATACATATCTCAAAATGTCATGTTGCACACCATAAACATGAGGTGTTTCCAGAAAGTATCCTGCCATGTAACATGAAAAACAGAGATATTTATTGAAGAAGATACAAGATACAAGAAACAGTGTACATAGGACAATGACACCTCAGTCCCTTCAAAGTAGGTACATTGGGACCTCACACAGTTCTCCCAACCGTCATCAGCTGTTCTGTCATATTTTCCTGAATCTCATTGACGGTCTGAAATCTCTTCCCTTTCAAAGGTGATTTTAGTTTTGGGAAAAGCCAGAAGTCACAGGGTGTCAAATCTGGGCTGTCGAATGGCTGAGTCACCTGGGTGATTTGATGTTTCACCAAAAAACTACACAAGACATGATGCATCAATGGGTACATTGATGTGATGAAGCTGCCAATCACCATTTGCCCATAGCTGTGGCCTTCTGATCATATGAATAGTTTCCATGGAGGAATGTTCAAGCTTAATGCAAAATTTGAGGCAGATTTGTCGCTCTACTCACTCAGTCATTTTGAATGCAATGGCCGCACAGTACACATGCTCACTCAACAGCGTGTACTGCCCTCACTGACTAGCACAGTGAAGTCATCATTGTTCATGCATGTGCATTCCAGTCCACTCTTCTTGGCTGCCAGGTTACATTGATGTTGTACAAACTACTCTCATTATAGTAACAATCGTTGGACTTTTTCTGGATAGACCTCATATATACAATTTTAATTTATCAATTATACCACATAAAGCTGAGAAAAATTCAGTTGTTATAATATATCACTAGCTTCTTTTATTTTCTCAAGCAAATTTTGCTATGATGATAGTCATCCATCACAGTTTTTCAAAAGTTCTGTATATTCAGTAGATTGTCCCTTAATAAGAACATTTTTAAAGTTAGTTTTGAAGGACAAGTTCAGTTTCACTCAGAGATAAATGTATGTTATTTAAATGTACTTATTCTAGAACTTTAAAGTGAAAGGGCCTGTCTAGGAATAATTGTCATTATGTGATCTTATATAAGAAAAAATTGGTTTCATTACTTTTCATTACTGAACCAGAGATACCATAGGACATATCCTAAATCCTTGATCAGTGACAGGCTTGAACAAAAAAGACATTGCTCAGGCTTCCTGATTTAAGAATTTTAAAATTCTCATCAGAAAATATGCCTGTAGTTGGAAGGTTCACCCCAAATCAGAATTTAACTTTTTTCTCTTTTTATTTTTTCAACCACTGTCAAAAACCTACCATGTGCCAGGTTTATGGTGCTAGAAGTTAAAATCAAATAAACAACAACAAAAACACCCAGATATGGTCTCTGACTTCATACATGTGTTATATCACATGCTGTTATTAGCATATAAACTTAAAAAATGCAACCCAAAGCATTTTGTTCTTATATATACTATATAGTTATAGCACAATATGGCAAATATATACCTTGCCTCTGGCAACTATTCCTTGGAGAATTGTATATAAACTTAGAGGCAATGCTTTCCTAAATGTTTTAGGTTGTCCACACTAACAACTCCATGCTATATAATGTTTGATTATTTAAGTATAGAAGCAATCTCATCTTGAAATTAGGGTTTTGCATGTCCACCTCTGGGGCTCAAACATTTCCAAGACTGTCTGAAGGAATAATGCCACAGCCCAAAGGTCAATGGTGTTTACTGACTTCAGAAAGTTTGACCTGCAGCAAAGAGTAGGAAGGAATAAGCAAGGAGGAATATCGGAGCTGAGAGAGAAAGAGGAGGAGTGTGTGGAAGACACTTGGTCAAGACTAGACTCTTACTATTCTTTTTTTTTTTCATTGAGAAACAAGTTTTTTTTTTAATATTATTTTGTATAATATTTTTCCTTTTTCTTTGTTAAATCTTTATTATGAACTCTTATTATCCTTTTGATACTAATTCTCCACTCTAGATACATGAAGATAACTTAGTCAATTTTGAAAGATTTGAAAAAATTCTTCCATGTGTGCAACTGTCTTCTGCTTTATTTATATAACTAAAATTTCCTTCTCTGAGTAACAACCTAATTGTGATTTTACTCACAATAACTGCCATGAGTTTGTGCCAGAAGGTCAAATAAATGTGGTTCCACTTCTGGAAATGGCAGGTCTTGTCATTTGTACCAATCCTTCCATTGAGAGCAATTCAGAAAGCTGGACAAGTTATTACCAAGCATCTTATTTGAAGGTTTCAAATCAATACCAAGGCAGGGAAAAATTATGGAGCAAACATCAGGACAAAGCAGAAATCCAAAGAGGTGAACTTGTCATTTGAAGACATTTTCCTTCAAGGAGCACCACTTAATTGCTGTAGAAGTGCAAAGGAGGCAGAGAAACAGAACAGCACTTTCAATAGGAACTATTGAGCGAAGCAAAACTCATCGGGAATTCAGGGATCACTGATGGGTGTGTGTATGTATTAAATCTCTAGGTTTGGTTGTGGTCATTGAAACCTCTAGCCTAGAAATAAGAGTAAAAGCAAAACAAAACCTTCCTCTTCAAGTCTGAAACCTAGCTACAAATCATCTAATCTGTAATTGAATTAAAGAATTCCAGGACAGCTGGCTAGTGTTCATAAGTATTTGCTCAAAGTGAACATGTAACTCTGTGGAGGAATATAACATCACATCAGGGTTCAAACTATCTTTAATTTTTTTCTTCCATTTATATCTGGCACTCAATAAAAACTAGCTAACCATGTAAGAATGTAATTTAAAAGCAAGATGAGTAAAAAAAAATAGAAGCAGAATCTGGAATGCTTGAGATAATAGTTATCATACAACATCTAGTAACTACGCTCAATACATTTAAAGAAATAAAACACAAAATTGGGAATTTATGTATAAAATTGGAAACTTTAAAAAAGAACAAAATGGCAGTTCTAAAACTGAAAAAATTCAAATATAATATTAAAAACTTGGTAGAAGTTTAATAATATATTAAACAGAGCTAAAAAGACAAAAAGGAAATTAAAATATATGTGCAAAGAGAACATCATGTATAATTGACTGTAACTTCCATTTTATTAACACTCCTTTAACGACTTATGCAATAGTCCAGCGATGGTCCCCACCCTCAGTTGAACAATGTTGTTCTCATTGTTACCATCAGTGCCGCAGTAACTTTGCATTAGCTTCCGTCAGTATTCTATGGCCATATTGTCAACCTCTCCCCTTTCAACAGCTAAGTCTGGAAGACCATACTTCTTTTCCATACCCCAGCTACAGTGTCGGTGCATCTCCACCCTGCTTTAGCACTCAGTTACTAGTTGCTCAGCCATAAGTAAAAAAGAGAACAACCGAAAATTTGGAGTGGCAGCCGGTCTTCTCAGTGATATACAGCTTCTCTTTTTGATCCTAACAACCAACAACATCAAACAAAAAACAAATAGATATTGAACATCACTGTGTCCCAGAAACTGTTGTATGTGCTTGGGGATGGCGGCATCAGTGAAAAAAAGAACAAGCAAACAAACAAAACCCAAAGGTTATAGTTCTCTGTTCTTTAGTAGAGGAAGATGTTAAATAAACAATACAATAAATAAATACAACATAAATATATAGTGTTCTAACATGTGAAATAGAGATACAGATACTTTTCTACCTCTCATTAAGGTTTGTTGATTACAGTGGATCTTTCTGAATATGTTTATGTCATATAACTTATAATATTTTATGTGTTTGTAGTCCCTGCCAATTTATTTATTGACATATTTAAAAGCTAATTCATTTCAATTGGGATTGTCCCATCTGGGTTGGTTTCAATTTCAAATCCAGGTGTTCAAAACAGACTAACTAGGGTCTCTGTGTCCCAATACAAATTCCCTGCAGATGACATCTGTCTGGCTCAGGATGATTATCACTTGTTCCTTCTCCTGTTTAAAGTTCAACTCAACTGAAATATAGGGACAAAAGTGAGTGATCAAGATACCCATTTTGTTTCTGGTAAAGCCAAATTTCAGGAGTAAGAACAGCATTTGCTCATTTAAAGACAGCGGATCCCCCAAGCTTTCTAGTGATATCTATTAACTGATTCTGATACTGCAT
The DNA here is from genome assembly GCF_004126475.2 of Phyllostomus discolor. Classification (NCBI taxonomy): domain Eukaryota; kingdom Metazoa; phylum Chordata; class Mammalia; order Chiroptera; family Phyllostomidae; genus Phyllostomus; species Phyllostomus discolor. The sequence goes on along the minus strand of NC_040912.2, from coordinate 29,623,733 downwards.
CACAAAATAGGGAGGAGCTGGAAGTTGCTGAAAACCTATCACTTTGCATTGACCAGTGAGAAGCAGAGTGGGTTGGGAAAGCCTACTTTAGAGACGTTTTGAAAGCGCAAGGATTATCAGCTGGACTCAATGAGTTGCCTTTTTACTAGTACTGGGTGATTTTGAGATGGTCCAGGAACCACACTGTGAGAAACCTTAGCCTAAAAAGGAAGAGCAATTGAAGGTAAGAATCAGTGAAATTGCAGAGGAAGTGAAGAAAAATAAAATTCAGTGTGGGTGACAGGGAAGAACAAGTAAACTTCTGTATGCGTCAAGAGTTTATGTACATTTGATCTTATTTTGAGATATACTACTATTTTGTCTTTTAGAAATTAGTTGGAATATCAAAATGTTGTCTTATTAAGTTGTAAAATATTTTCATGGTCAGCAATTTTTTTCTGTAAAGGGCCAGATAGTAAACATTCTGGTCTTTGCAGGCCATACACTGTCTTTTGCAACCACTCAATCAGTTCTACCATTGTAGCACAAAAGTAGATGTTGATAATATGCAAATAAATTGCATGGCATGTTCCAATAAAACTTTATTTACACAAACACACAATGGGTCATGTTTGGCCCATGAGCAGTAAGTTGCTGATCTCTGATATAGTTGCTTAGCAAGTATTGTCAGCTATTTGAGGGAGATGTGAAGGATAATTGAATTTCTAAAAAGTGTATAGAAATTCAACAGGAAAATTAAAATCTAGGTTAAATTATAATATAGCTTTTTTAAAAATGTAAAATGTAAAGAAAATTTATAAAAAACTTTGAATATGAGTCTGGTAAGTTCTGGAGAGCTAACATACAACAATGTGACTATAGTTAACAATATTGAATTGTATATTTGAAATTTACTAAGAGGGTAGATATTAAGTATTTGCACCATAACAAAAGAAAGAAAGAAAAAGAAAGTGGCAGCCATATGAAGTGAGTGGATATACTTTAGTTTAGACCATTTCATAACACATATTATATTAAATCATTAAGTTTATATCTTAAATACATACAATTTTTAATGATCAATTATACCTCAAGAAAGCTGGGGGAAAAAGTGCACTTGGCAAGTAGACTCCACTGAGCAAATAACAGTTAAAAAATTACAAGCTACTTATAGTTCATAAAAGAAAAGACATTTCTTCTAAACAGCTTTACAGTAGTTACTAAGATTATAACATGTGCTAAGTAAATCATAATAGAGAAAAAATATCACATTTTAACTTGCAGCTAAAGAGTATTATTGGGAAATTTTACATCTCAGAAGTGGTAAATGTCTTATTAAAATATAGTGGGGACATCTCCAGTCCCTTTCGTAGGCTCTAAAACACTGCTCACATCTTAGGAAAGGGTTTCTCGTTGCAGGTTCAAATATATTATCAGGGCCCAAGCGTTGGGGTTAAGGTATATGTTGAATAAAATGTGGTTAGTAAAATGTCATGTTGCAAAATTCAAATCATGAAATGCTACAAAATGAGGGGTCATGGCAACCTGGGTTGTGGAAGAAAATGTCAGTGATGAAATGGAATAGTCTAAATGGACACTTGCCAATTCATTTCATTTTCATTTGATCCCTTTGCTTCCTCTCTCTTTGTAATCTCTGCACCTGTCGCTGCCCCCTTTGCTCCCTAGCACTCTCTTTCTTCCTCCCAACTCTCTCCCCACATACTTTTTTAAGTAGGCACTGTTCAAATACTTTTAAAAGATAAATAAAAATCATATAAAAAAGAAAACCCTATAAAGTTCCATGATAGCCCTTTTTACTCACAATAAACTTTGTTAAACAAAAATGTAGTGAGTTTAAAATATTATAATAAGACAGAAATGAGTCCTTAAGCCAGTTAGACTTTGGGAAAGCATTTATTGTTGTTTAATCTTACTATCTTATTAAGAAGATAATCTGAGCTCCACTTTCCTGTTCTCTATGGTTTTTAGTTGCTTTTTCACAGTCATTTTTTCACATACTTTACAGTGCCTGCCACTGTGGAGTTGTGCTACTTCCAAATACTGTGGTCAAAACACAACCAATCTCAAGGGATCAGATCATTTTGTGTGGAGATAGTAATAATTTTGGAAATAGATATTGCTCTGGAAGGTAGGGTAGACTATTACATTGATTATCAGCCAATCAACCAGCCTCCCAGTACTGATCATCCTTGTGTAGTCTCCCCTCTAAGTCTGGAATGGTCCTGAAATATGCTTTAATTAATAAAATGCAGCAGGAGTGACATTGTGCCAGTTCATGTCTGAAACCTTAGGAACACCCAGAAATGTTTGTTTTTGTATTTTACCCTTTTGCATTTTGAAAGCCTCCAATTGCCATGTAAGAAGTCCAACCACTGGCCCTGGCTGGTGTAGCTCAATGGATTGAGCACAGGCTGAGAACCAAAGTGTCACAGGTTCGATTCCCAGTCAGGGCACATGCCTGGGTTGCAAGCCATGATCCCCAGCAACCGCATAATGATGTTTCTCTCTCTCTATCTATCTCCCTCCCTTCTCTCTCTAAAAATAAATAAATAAAATCTTTAAAAAATAAAAAAAAAGAAGTCTAACCACCTGAGAATGCTATGTACACGGTCAAGCTGACCATGCGAAGTCCACATGCTTGGGAAATGAGGTGCCAGTCAACAGTAAGAACAGAGGCCTCAGGGAGAGGACCCCAGTGGAACTGGTGTAGAGAGTCCCTAGTCACTTGAGCCGCACCAGCTGGTCCAGTGTGGTGCAGAGATGAGTGGAGTCATCCCCACCTCATTCTCTGTCCAAACTCCTGTCCCACAGCATTGTGAGCAAATAAAATGGTGGTTGTTAAGCCACTAGTTTTCAGGTGGTTATGCAGAAATGCTATATAACTGAAGTTCAAGAAGTGGGGGCAATCACAACAAGAGCCAGGAAAAGATAAAGACCCTGATAACCTAACAGTGCTCTGGAGGGAGATCCTGGGAATGCCATTGTGTTCTCTCAAACACTCTCTGCCCATCGGCACCCTCAGACCAATCACGTACTATTGTACTAGGTCATTTTTTTTAAACTAAATGAGATGAGATAATATGGTCTTATCAAACAATGAAGGGACATATACTTTTTAGCTTTGGGGAACAAAGGTCCTGCGTGTGGGGCAAGAAATAGAAACATTTCTTCCGTGGTTTACTTCCAGGATTGGAATCTATTTCGGCTCCACATGACTCTGGGCTGACCCTGTGATTTGCTTTAACCAATAAAATTGACAGACATATTGTTCTACTAGTTCTAGGTTGTAAAGGAAGTGGTAACATCTTCTTCCTCTCTCTTCAAAACCAGCCACACATGAGAAGTCTGACTTCTCCGAGGCCACCATGCTGTAAGGAGCCCCAAGACAGCCCTGTGGAGAGGCCACATGAAGAGAGGTGTCCAGTCACTCCCTCGCTATTCCAGCCGTCACAGCTGAGGCATTGGACATGCCAGTCCCAGGAGATGCCAGGTAGGATGAAAGGACCACTCAGCTGAGTCCCATTCAGACTGCAGAAGTATAAAAATGTCAAATTGTTGTTTTAAGCCTCTAATTCTTTTTGTTAGCTCTTACTATAGTAATCATATAATTTAATTAAATATGTAAACCCGTGAGGTTTGAATGTGAGAAGAATGAGAATTGTTGTTTCTATAAAAACAAAATGAAAGCTTTGAGAAGTCTCAAAAAAGGCTTTAAAATACCTTAGAAAATAGAAATGTTGCTATTAAAATATACGATTACGGGAGAAGACATAAGTATGTAGGAATATCCTACACTCGGATTGCTTTGAAATACATCGAAGTACATTTTTTCATAGTTTTCATTTGCTTCATTTTGTCCTTGTTTACTCAAGCTTGAATGTGAAATGGTCTGCCAGAACTATGTAGTGCCACAGTGGACACGTTCACTGAATCAGCTCCCATGTCCACTTCGTTGCAGTAGAATATCTTTCTGGGGTCCTGATAGCTGAAGAGCAGGTTTCAGAGTATGACATATTTCCAACTAATGTAACTCTGTTAGAGAGTGATAAAACTTTTTGCTGCTGTGCTGTATTTTATACACAGGAGAGAGAGCCCGAGGCAACGTCTATCAGTCCATCCAGACGAACACGTAATCAGCACCGTATGCCAGAGTAGACAAGGCTCCTACCTGTCTGTTTATGGTTTAGCTGAGTTTAATAAGGCTTGTAACCATAAGAAAATAGAGAAAATGGTACATGAATGTGACTATGAAATAAAATAATATCCATATAGTAGCAAAAAAACTTCCCCGTTTTCTGGTGAGTGAAATCGCAGCACCCCTGAAACGGGAAACGTGGACGCTGAGCGAGTTCCCCTCCAGGCCCCTGTGCTGACACAGAAGCCAGGCTTGTCTGTTGGAACCCATCCGCATCTCTGGTGTTGTAAATCCCTTCCAGTCTCTAGCATAGAGCTTACTATGATTCTTAGCTTTTAGTGTTATTGCATAGTTTTTATTGTTACAGATATTTAATGGGAAGTTGGAAGGCAGATTAATTTTAACTTGAAAGTCATTTAAATCTCTGTGAAAGAATTATAGCCCCCCAAAACAGTAGTTTTATTATTCTCTTAATTCTAGAGGCATTTTACACCAGCTATTGAGTTCAGGCATCTCACTTGGGAAGTGATGGAGAAATGTGATTATATTACTTGCCAACCTTATGTTTCTCATATTGAGAACATTCCATCTTCTATCCTGAGAATATTGTCATCAACCATGTGACAGAAACAGTGAGGCACACCAAGTATTCCATTTGTTTCTCTATGCTGCCCCGCCCTCTGCAGTTATGCAGCCGTGTGATACATTCCGGCCAATGAGAATAAAATATGAGTGGAAGTGTGATTGGTCATTTCTAGGCTGAAGAGTTGAAAAGCTGTGATTCTCTAGTTTTTTATTCCTCTGCCAGGATAACTGGAAAGGCCTTGAGTGACACATGATTCAGATGTAAGACAGAGAGTGCGGCTTGGCCTGGGTTCCTAACTAGGTGGATGGAGCAGAGCCCCTTGCCTACCCACGGAGACTGTGTAGCATGAAAAATTTATAAATTTTGCTGAACTTATTTAATATTTTGGAACTGTCTTATTGCTGCAGCATAACCTAGCCTACCCTTGTAATAAAACATATATAATAACAAAATAATTAATCATTGAATTGATTCAACATATAGTGGATAAATTCACCTACTGTTGCATGACACTAGGAGTAAGATGGTACATAGTCAATATCCTCAGTGACCTTATGATCCAGTGAGCAAAATGGACAAATAAACCTTCAACCAGGAGCATCTATCAAGCACCCAGCATATGCTACACTTGGCAGGGAAATGTGAATGGGGGATTTTCAGTGGAATGCAGTATAATACAGTGTAATATAGAAATGTAATAGATTATTATAATATAATATGGAAAGTATTCCAAGAAAAAGATAAAGAAGCATTTCATTATCTTGAGATGTCATGGGAGGCTACCCAGAGGAGGTGACATTTGTTTGTATCTTGAAAAGTGAGTAAAACTTCACCCGCTGATAAGGTTGATGTGGTAGTCATTAGCACTGCTCAACAAAAATACCTGACAGTCTTCCTTCTATGGTAGGATTGCACTTATAATCCCCTTTCAATTTAGGAATAGCCATGTGCTTTTCTTGCACTGAGAAAAATGAGTTGAGTAGAATGTGTGACTGACACTTTCAGGTAAAAAATTTCAAAGCCAGTGCACTGTTAGGTGTAGCCCCTTCTCTATTCTGCTGTGACCACAGAAGTACAATTTGAAATGGAATTTCCCCCAAACTTGGTGTCAGAATGACAATGATGAGATGAGCCTCACCGACCCACAATGAATGAGTGAAAAACAAATGTATATTGTTTTAAGGCATTGATATGTGAAGGGTCATTTGTCACTGTAGCATAGCCTAACTAACTCTGACTGATGGAGTATATTCCAGGGTGAGAGAATACTTAATGCAAAAAGACCTAGGTGTGTGAAAAATCAATGTGAAATGCTGTGAAACAGTGAATTGAATGGGGCTCAAATTCAGGGTATGCGGGTAACAGAGGGGTGAAAACAGATGAGGTGAGACAGGACAAGGTGTGACCAGTCTTCTGTCACTGTGTTAAAGATATTCTACTTTATTCTCAAAGCAAGAAAAATAATTCTGAGGCAGCCATGGTCAAGGCATGAGCAAAGACCATCATCATTTATGTCCACCTAACCTTGTGCTATGGAGAATCGTTTTTTTAAAAGGCCCTGAGAGAAAGATTTTAAATTATAAATTGTCTTCTTATGGCAATGATTAGGTATGCTGATAAAGTCACACTGACAGCAGTTTGTTTTGTGTCATCCAGAGCAGGATGTTGTCGATGCCTAGAATCCATAGTCTGTCATTGCTACCATATCTTGTTTGGAGAATGTTAATATCTATGAAAAAGTAAAACAGAAAATCTTTTCTTTTTTTTTAAGATTTGCTTGAGAGATGGAGTAACATGTTGATTGTCTGTGGCAGAAGCTGTCACATCAATTACAAAAGCTGCTAAGTCGACAGCAGGAAACACATTGATTCTTGGCGAGTTCAGAACTGTAATTTCAGATACCTTTGTCATCTTACTGAATGAGAAACTGTGAAAAGAAATTCGCTTCCATTCACAACAATGCCCATCCTTAGAGCCTTTGAAAGGAACTGATAAGATGGAAGTTTATTTTTGAAATTCCCTCAGTTGTTGTTCATTTTTATTTCTAATTTAATTTGCAGTTTTCCTTTCTTTGAGGTATCAGCTTATCAACCCACTAGATTCTTAGGACTCAATGTGACCACACAAGTTCATTTTAATATGCACCTAAGTAAGAGTGATTCAGAATTGTGCATGTCAGTATCTCAACAAAAACCATTTATTTCTATTAACAGTTTAAATTCTGGGCATATTTTCTTTCTTGTCTTCTGCTGCCTCCATTAAGGATATCCAATTTCTTCATGAAGTAGAAGTCAGGATACTCAGAAACCTTGAAAAGTATTAGCAACCTATGGAGCAGATCAAACTGTTCCAAAGTCAGTTCAAGGGGCTTTCCAGAAGCTACCCCAGGAGATGGCTGGTGGGGAGGACAGAAGGAAGAGGAAAAGATACTAATGACCATTATGGATTGACATCTCTTGCTCATCAAATATATTTGTGTGCCCTGCCTGCTACATTTCTCTGTCCCTAACAACTTCCCCTTCTACCACTAGTAACCAGGTTTCAAGGTTTCATCTGAGATTCTTAGAAGTTACAGACTTGTTTAGGAATTATGACAGAAAATAACTGTGTGTTCACCATTCCTCTGTCCTTTTCCCGAACACTGAGGAAGACTGTATTTCTGAGTCTCCCATAAAGTTCAATTATGGCCACGTGACTGGATTCTGGCTGATGGATTGCAGGCAGAAGCAATGTATTCTTTGAGATGTTTGCCATATAAATCTCCTCATGCTCATCTGCACTCTTCTGTGGTTACCGTGGAGGCCATGTGTCTAAGACGGCAGTGTTATCAAATGGAAGGAGCCTTGATTCTTGAGATGTTGTAGAGGAACTAACTAACCTGCAGACAACAGTGATGTGAGAAAGAAACAAATTTTTATCATGCTAAGCCAACTGAGATTGGGTATGGGTTTTTCATAGTTGGCTGGCATGCCTTGTTCTAACACAGGATACTCTTGGAAATTAGAAAGGGTAACCTAATATGATCAAAATAAGGAATAATAGGAGGAGAAGCAATAGAAAGCTTTACAACTAGGGTACTATAGGACTCTTGACTCTAAAATGATACTTGAATATACCAATACTTGCACTTAATGACTTATGTAAACAATGACCCCCATGTGGGGGTCAACCCATGTGGGTTGAACCAATATTTAAGATTATTTTCCAGAAGATGGTGTTCACATTACTTTCCACATTAGTTTAGGAACAAGGGCAAAGCTGTGCCATGCTTGGTATGTGAGAGCAATGTGCAAATCCAACAAGTAAAAGAATAAGTTATAACCCTGTAAAAGGAATTAATTAAAAGATTGTGACTTTTACAAATCTGTACTAAACAAATGTTTTGCGAAGCTGATTGATTTAAGTGGTGAAATAAAGAAATCAGTTCTGCTTTTCCTTTTCTATTACAACCAAGTGGTGATTTTGCATCACAAAGTGTAGATTCACTGAAATGGAAGTGGTCTGTAGTGTTTCCACTTCTCAGTTTCAAGAGAAATTTTCACACATTCCCAACATCCCATATACAAGATTTTGGGGATTCCCCCCCCCCCTCAAAATGGGAATTATCTTCTGGAGAGTGGGCCCCTTGTAGTACAGGCTTCCCTCACTAGGTGAGTGTTCTAAGAACCCATCTGTATCAGTGTACCAGCTGGCATTGTTGTGGGAGGCTGTGTTCAACTTCAGTGAATTTTTTTTAAGACTCTTTCAGTGCATTTGCCCATTTCAGGATGGTGATTTACGAGTGCACCTGCCCACACCACATTAAGGGTCAGCAGTTTTTGACCAAAAAACAGCACGACACTCATGCCCCACTCTCCCTATCCACTTATTCTTGTCCCAAGCAATTTTTTTTTGTTTCCCAATGAAAAATGTCCCTAAAGGGAAATGTTTACTGATGTAGAAGAGGTGAAACAAAAAATGGCAGGGACAGTAAAAAGCACTAATCAAAATCAATGAGTTCAAAAACTTTTGTGCAGTAGAAAAAAATGCCTTGATGGGTGTACTGCATCAAACGGAGAGTACTTTGAAGGTCACTGAAGTTTAAACATTTAAGAGTAAATACACAATCTTTTATAAATAAATTCTGTTTTTTGTGTCCCCACTTGTATTTGTGCAGCTAGAAAATCTGTCTTTTAGACTTTTGTCTATAACCTAGGTGCTCAATAGCTTGAAAATTGATTTAAGTTGCATGTTAGTATGACACATTGACAATTCTGAACTGGTGGTATAGGTTTATGTGTGTAGCCTTTTGATGAAGAGAAAACCTTCTCATAATACCATATTGGATCAATAAGAAATCCCATTAAGCTGCTAAACATCACTTTTTTTGTCATTTTGCTTCTATAAGCTGTAATTAAAGTTCTTAAAATTTTTTCCTTAAAAATCAAGTTTTACACTAGGGACAAATGGTTAGTCATTAATTATTGGAAAACGTAATATATTTGACATTTCATTTCACAGACTATTTCATGCCTGGCCCACATAAAAGATATATTTTAAAAGCCACTAGTATTTTCTTTTTCTTTTTTTTTTTTAGATTTTATTTATTTAAGGCAGAGGGGAACATCAAGGTGTGGTTGCCTCTCACACGCCCCCTACTGGGGACCTGGCCTGCAACCCAGGCACATGCCCTGACTGGGAATCAAACAGGCTACCCTTTGCTTTGCAGGCTGGTGCTCAGTCCACTGAACCTCACCAGGGCAAGTAATTTCTTTAACTTGAAAATCATGGGTGAATCTATGTATGGGCAATCTGAATCCTTCTCATTGAATAGAAATGAAATTTTAAAAAATTAAGTTGCTACACACAGAAAGCTTATCCATGGTGCCCATTGCATCTTTCAGGCTCATGTGTCTGTAAGGGTTGTGCAGTAGAAAGAGCCTCGGTTTGGGAAACCGAAACCTGGATTTTATTCTAGCTCTCTACTAATACTGTGTGACCTTGAAAAGGTCTTTCCCAAGGAAAACTAACATTTGGAGGGCACTTCACAGGCCTCACAGTATTTTTTTCATATATCTTACCCTGTACGTAAGCTAGTTAGAACCACAATTTTAGTTTATTGGCGATCCATCTGAACCCTCTGATTTTAGAGAAAGTAAAATGTGTCACCAGAAAATTATGTGACAGATCATGCTCCTAAGCTGCAATATCTGTCTACAAACTGGACAATAATACCCATAAAATAAGTAATATATCACCTAGTTATAGTCACAAAGCTCTTTTATTAAATTTTACTCCATTCAATTGTTATCTTAAATAGGAAAACAATGGCCAATTTCATTTGTCATAGGTTTTCTTTATCAGTTTTAAAGTTATCAATAATTTATGAAGCCAATCTGTGAAAGTCAAATTTGCCTTACAGAAATCTATGGTGATAAATTCAACCCTGGAAAGATTTGATTCCCAAGGAGATCAAACCTGGTCACATGTTTCCTGAGGTTAAATTTTACAAATAAAATATAGAGAGATCCACCTCAAAAGATTCAGACGTTATTACCTTGTGATGTCTAGAACGCAAGTTCCATAAGAAAAGAGATCTTTGTCTTTTTAAAAAACTGTGTATCTTTATGCCTTAAATATAACAGATGCTCAATAACTATTTGTTTCATGAAACAAATCATCTTTCTTCTGTTAGCTTCTAGGGGAAATACATTTTTTACTTCTATCACTGATTTCAAATAAACAGACAATTGAGTGAGTCTATACATGAGGGGAAATCAATTGGAAAAGGACAATGAGTGTGTTACAGTACCACATGAGGGGAAAACGGACTCTATATCCATGCCTTTCCTCCAGTACTTTGCTTTTAAATGCTTGTCAATGACGATGTTAATAGATAAAACTTAGTTTTCCTCACCATTACTTTGATGTTAATAAGGGACTATTGTAAATCTGAAATTTTTTACATCCCAATGGAATGAAATGATACTAATAGGATTTGATCAGGTTTTCCTGGCTTGGAAAGTGAAAATTCACCAAATATAAAAACCTGGAACATTTTTCTTGTCACTAGAATGTTACTTGTTTCCTATGATTAGAAGATTAATTCTCCCTCCTTTTTTATTATCCTCTTCTTAGTGAAACTCCTAATCTTTATGTAGCATGAAACAACCAATGAAGGATCAACAGGAGGGGGTGTTTAGGAGGAATCTGAGTATAGAGATTAAAAAAATAGGCTCAGGAACTCTGGATTTGAAAATTGACTTTGTCTTTTGGAACTGTAAGACCCTGAGGAAATAATTCCATTTCTGTAAGTCTGAATTTCATCTTCTGTAAGAAGTATATAATAATGGTTCACAATTCACAGGACTAAATGACCCAGGAAAAGAAATGCTATTAGCCCAGGAAGAATAGGTAACTGTTATCATTATTTGAACAATAAACAGGTGTCTCAAACTCTGAACTTCAACTGAAACTTTCAAGTGAAAGCTTTAGATTAATCACAAGTTGCTACCTGTGATATAGGTACAAAAATTATTATATTAATAAAATAGGAAAGTTGTTAAAGTAATGATCTAAACATACACTTTAAGAAACTAAAAAATAAAAGAAGAAAGCTAAATCCAAAGCAAACAAAAGAAAGGAAATAATAAAAATCAGAGTGTACTTAAATGATATTAAGAATAGAAAAGCAATAGAGAGAAATCAATAACACTGAAAGTTTTCTGAAAAGACCAACAAAATCGACGAAACTGGGGATTTGGTGGAAGGTGACGGGATGAGTGGAGGGTGGAATCTCCAGGAATCAGCCCCAAGAACACTCTTTCATTGTCCCACCAGAAGGAGTTTTACCTTCAAACCCCCTCTGAACTACCAAGAGATACCACTGCAGCTGGAATTCAGGGGCTGGGGAGATGGAATCAGCAAGCTGTGACTCTTGAAGACACAGAGCTGGTGCTTGGCACTGGCATGTGAGGTTTACCTGCTACTTCTAGCATGAGTGCCTCTCACCACCCACAAAATCGGCAAATAGGCGTGGGAGTATGGAATCCCATTGCCTTTTCCACCAAAACAGCCTCTTGTCTTCAAGAAGATGAAGAAAAACCAATACTGAACATAAACCTTACATCTCCAAAATCTTACTTAACAGTAAAAAGGCAGGCAAAATATCAGGAAAATAAACACAGATTCGTTACTACTGCTTCCATACAAATCTCGTGCAATCACACCTAACCACAAGACCAATTCACTAAAGAAGTCTGGCTCTAAGGTAGTCTTGGAAATATAGTTACTGTACTCCCCCCTTACCCATGGGGGATATATTCCAAAACCCCCAGTGGGTGCCTGAAACTGTAGATAATACTGGACCCTACATACAGTGTTTTTTTTCCCCATACATACACACCTAGGGCAAAGTTTACTTTATAAATTAGGTGCAGAGAATAACAATAATAGTAAAATGGAACAATAATAATATAGTGTAATAAAAGTTATGTGAATGTGGTCTCTTTATCTCTCAAAAGTCTGTCATACTCCACCCACCATTCACTTGTGATGGCGTGAGAGGATGAAGTGCCACATGGGGAAACAAAGTGAGGTGAGTGACGTCGATTGTGACAAAGCGTTAACCTACTATTGACCTTCTGGTGATACATGTGAGGAGCAACACCAGCACAAATTTCTTTTTACTTCTTCCAGTTTCATGAATGGAGTTTTTTATTACCGTAGATTTTAGCAACTTCAGCCTATGATTATTTTCCTTTCCTTATTAAGTTTCCTTATTAAGTGAGAACTTTCACCTTTTCACTTAAAGGAAACAATTTTCAGCTTCTCTTTGTCATATTTGAATTATCAACATTGATTGCCCCGGGGCCATTAGTGAGTAAAATAAAGGTTACCGGAACACGGGCTCTGAGAGGCCACCACAGCCGAGCTGACAGCAGAGGCCACTGCTAAGTGACTAACAAACAGAAACTTGGCATTCACAGTGTGCATACGCTGACAAAGGGATGATTCACATCCTGGGCAAAGGGGAGTGAGATGGCACAAGATTTCGTCACACCATGCAGAATGGTGTATGATTTAAAACTTATAAATTATTTCTAGTATTTTCCATTTGATATTTTCAGGCCATGGTTGACTAGGGGTGACGGAAACTGTGGAAAATAAAAAACCATGGATGGGGGAGGGGCTACTGTATTACTTTCATAGTAGTTGCAGAAAAGAAGACGTACTGGAGAGAGGGGAAATAGTGTTTAAACCAGTCCACATTATTTCCCATGAACATCTATGACAATTGATGGCTTATCCTTTAATGTATAAAGTGATCTTATAAATCAATAGGCAAAAAATAAACATAAATAGAAAGCTCCCAGGAAAACAGATACAGGTAGTTTACAAACATGTAAAACAATGCTCAATATCACTCATAATAAAATAAATGCAAATTTAAAATATAACTATCTTTACCTAAAAGATGGTAAAATATCAACAAAATTGAACTGGGGAGAGTTTATGAAAATGAGAGAACCTCTGGAGGGTAATTTGGCAATATTTATTAAAATCCACAATGCACTTTTACCATGGTTATCAATTCCAGGAAGTTATACTAGATATATATTAGTACCTTTGCAAAGAATTGTGTACAAGATCATTTACTTGTGCTGTTTATAAGTGCTGTTTGTAATACCAAATACTGAAAACTAACTTTACATCCTAAAATGAAGATCAGTTATAAATTACAGAGTTCATATATATAATATACCAATGACCAATACTACTAATATGGAATGCCTCGAAAATGTATTATTAAACAAAAGGAGCAAAGTACAGAAGGGTATGTGCAGCTGGTAATCATTTACATGCACAAAAAATGGAAAAATGATTACATATATGCTTGTATACGTACAGAAGATTTCCTTGTGCTCAGTCAAGTAAATAATCACAGTGGTTGCCTTCAGGTAAGGGAACTAGAGGTACTTTTATCATGGATGAGATCAAACTTGTTAATAATAGGGAATGCTATCTGAATTTTTTTCATATGCATTTATCTTTACAAAAGTACAGAAAACAGCCCTGGCTGATGTGGCTCAGTGGATTGAGCGTGGGCTGTGAATCAAAGTGTTCCAGGTTCAATTCCCAGTTGGGGCACATGCCTGGGTTGCAGGCCACCACCCCCAGCAACTGCACATTGATGTTTCTCTCTCTCTCTTTCTCCCTCCCCTCTCTAAAAATAAATAAATAAAATATATTTTTTAAAGAGTACAGAAAACTAAAATATAAGGCATGAATATCCATAAAATTAGTTTAGAAAAGAAGAGCTATAGCACACTATAAATTTCTCATTTCATATGTACATTTTTAGTGTAGTCCTGTCAGCCAAGCTAATCTCTTACAAGACATGGCAGTCACCTGTGTTTATGCTTCCTGAAGGCCAAGACTGAAAAGTGTTTGGAAAAACCTTCAAGACCAGTACTGACAGTTTGTACAAGTACTGTCTCTTAAATAAAGCATAAAAATAAAAGACTGTACTCTTGGGACCATTTGGAATCACTTAATCTTTTAAAACTAAGAAGATAATTTATGGGCTCATTTCACTGGAAATTCTAGAAGAGCAACAGTCACCTGAGTGTTCAGAATTCGGGTTGTCTTTCCCTGCTGTTTCCTTGACTCTGTCCTTCTCTGTTATTCTTATTCTCAGTCTCACATTTCTCAAACTAGCTAAAAGGCTGAAGCTCCAGGTAATACCAGGACAAAAGAATTTATGTTCCTTGCCCTGGCTGGCATAGCTCAGTGGACTGTGCGCGGGCTGCGAACCAAAGTGTCACAGGTTCGATTCCCAGTCAGGGTACATGCCTGGGTTGCAGGCCATGACCCCCAGCAACCACACATTGATGTTTTTCTCTCTCTCTCTCTCTTTCTCTCTCCCTCCTGTCCCTCTCTGAAAATAAGTAAATAAAATTCTAAAAAAAAAAAAGAATTTATGTTCCTCAATCTTCAGGTACAAGTCCTGGACTTTAGGATGAGTGACTGATATAAGTCGTATATCCCTCCTGGAGCCAGTGATTGATTGACTTAAGCAAATCAGTGACCATCCATAGATTTTCAAGATAATGCCAACCTAACCAAAAGTACATACTGTTTTACAATGCCAATCCACCACAATTATATATATACATATATGTATAAATCATACTATAAATAACACAATATTCACTGTTGTTTATTTAATTAATTTAGTTATAGAATTGCTACCAAGGTAACACTCGTTTTTTTAAATGTAGGAATTTAACACAGGTTGGGTGCTATTTTTCATTCTTGGAAATGTATATAGTCACCTTCTTTCTTTTCAGCCTAGAGCAGAGCACCCAGTCAAAGACTGGGAGTTGGAGAGGAGAGGGTTAATTCGCCTAAAAAATTGTAGCCGTAATAGTACCTACTTCATAGAGCCACTCTGGGAGTAAATCAACAGATAAAATATTAGACTAGTAACTAGCATATTATAACTACTGAAAAATAGCTACCAATATTTTTTAAAACATGATTATCCATAAACATAATAGAAATGTTAGAGTTATCTGACTTATTTAACAAAGATAGTGAAGCAGACTTGATAAAGGCGATTTAAGAAGCTATTACACACACACTTAAAACAAATGGAAAACGTAGAACATCTCAGCAAAGAAGTGTAAGACATAGGGAAGACCCAAATGAACATTTTTAGAACTAAACAAATGCAAAACCTGAAGCAAGAAGCTCAAGGATGGGCCCAACAGCAGGATGGGTGGGGCAGGGAAAAGGACCACTGAACTGGAAGATAAAACAGTACAAATTGATTAATCTGAACAACAGAAAGTCAATAAATTGGCAAAAAAAATTGAACGGAGCCTCTGGGACCTGTGGGATTATAAAATAAAATGTAACATTTGTGTCATTGGTGTGCAGGAAGGCGTGAAGAAAAAGGGCAAGACTGAAAAAGTACTAGAGGCAAGAATGTTTGAAAACCCTCCAAACTTAGTAAAATGATGATACCAGTATACTTTCATAAGTCATGTCTACATAATGTAATAGCCACAGCAACCACTAGAAGATCATACAAAAAATATACTTCAAAAACACTATAAATAAGCAAAAGGAATTCTAAAAAAAAAGTTCAAGCAACCCTTAGAAAGGCATAAAAAGGAAACAGAAAAAAAATGACAACAGAACAAATGGCCAAAATTTTAAGTGCAGACATAACCTCTAATATAAAATAATTAAATGACACTTAAGTCTTAATACATCAGCTAAAAGACAGAGATTGTCAGAGTGTATCATATACATTAATAGTTGGAAAACAAAATGGAACAGCCATTTTCAGAGTTTCTTTAAAAACTAAATATGTAACCATCATAAGACCCAGCAAATTCACTCTTTGGCACTTATCCCAGAGAAATAAATAAAAATTTATGCTACACACAAAAAAATTATGCATAAATGTGCATATAACAACTTTATTTACAACAGCTCAAAATTGGAAACCGAATTGGAAACCATTGAAATGCTCTTCAGTGGATGAATGGTTAAACAAAATGTGTTCTGTATATAACATGGAATACTCCTCAGCAGCACAAAGGGAACAAGCTATTGATACATTCAAAACCCTGGATTATTCTCCAAACAAATATTGAGAAAAAGAAAAAAAGCTGGTCACAAAAGTTTATATAGTATATAATTCCATATTTTAAAAAATCTTAAAATTATAAAATAAAGAAGATTAGTGGTTGCCAGTGGTTTAAAAGGATAGGGGCATAGCTATAAAAAAAGACAAGAAAGATCTTTGGGGATAAAAATTTTATGTATCTGAACTGTACCAATGACAATTGGTTGTCAGTTCTGTGGTTTTGCAAGATGTTACCACTTTCTGATTTTTGCAGATCTGGTAGGTCAGAAGTGGTATCTCAGCAAAGTTTAAATTGTTTCTTTTACTAGACAAGGTGAGGAAAAAGTAGGTTTACAGTTGTGAGTACGTGAAAGTTTATTATTGTATTACTACTTATTAATTATTATATTATTTTCCACATGAAAAACTATGAACCTACTTTTGTCCCCCACTGAATGTGGAACTGGGCAGTTTTTCATATGTCTGGTAGTTTTTAAAATATTTCTTCTTGTGTGTTCTATTCATATATTTTGCTCATTTTCTTAGGAAGTTGTTGGTCTTTCCCCCCTTGACTTGTAAAAACTTTTGATACATGATATATGAGGAAATATCTTTCTTTTTAAAGGTTTTATTTGTCCTTTGTTTCTGCTTCTTAGGGAGTTTTTCTTTGTTTTCTTCTGTTTTGTTCATTACATCGAAAAATTGACATGTAGTCAAATTTACTAATCATTTCATTTTACGTAGTGAGTAATGATTAGAAAATATTTCTTGCACTCATGTACAAAGAATTGGTCTATGTGTTCCACTGGTGTTTGTGCAGTTTTTAGGTTATGTTCTAAAGAACTGTGCTCTTTTGTGGAATTTATCCTCCCAGTTTAGGAGCGAGGCACAAACATGATTTCATCTCTTCTCAAATGTCTAATCAGTTATGTGAACAACCATTACAAGCAATCCCAAGTTTTGAAGGCTCAAATATACATGAATTCCAGTTAGCATGGTTTCATTAAATAACAGCGTCTCTGAAAAATGTAGTTCAAATTTCAGTTTCCACAGGATTTTAACTGTGAATAATTATGTGCAGTAGAAACTTTGCTGCTCTTTCTTCAGCTTGTAAATCACCACATAAACAGCAGATACATATCTTGATCAGTGACAAATCATGTTACTTCTTTCAAAGGCTGTTGGTAATTGGTCACTGTACATCTATTATTCAGTTCATGCAGACAGTAAAGCATGTAGTTGTCTTGCCTTCTTGTCTCCCAGTGACAAATCCATGTGACATTCTACAAAGATAGATAATTGAAAGAGAGTTGCTCAACAGAGACAAAAGTGTGGTAAAGAAATAGAATCAAGAATGCTGGAAGTAGATTTGAATCGAGCAGAAATGGAATTATAAAAAATAGCTGAGCATGGGCACGGTGACATGGTAGCATTCAAGTTGGTGTACGCAGCCAACATTATTCGATGACAGACGTGGGATGCGGTTGCGACGAGAAAGATGAAGATGTCCCAGAGGAAGCGATGCCAGCAAAAGAAAAAAGTCACATTGGAACTCTCAAGGATATTTCATAACATTGAAAGTGTAAAGGATAAAATGCTGGGAGCTGATCCAAACTTAGAAAGGAGTTGGATAATTTTCCAAGTCCTTGAAAAGATGCATTCTCTAAGTTCTGTGACAGGAAGAAGAAGCTTAGCACTGTTAAAACTACTCTTTATAAATTTTTATGAACAAATAAAGCATTTTCATTTTCAGTGTTTCTAATGTTTTGGTAAGAGTGTACTAAATAAATATTACTTTTACTATTTTTAATTCTCCTCTACATTCACAAGCTATATTAAAGAAAAGTCCAGTACTTTGATAAAATATGTTAAAAGACCATAGAACAAGTATAGATTTTTTTTGTTAATTATTAAGATTGCCTTTTCTGATGTCAGCTGGCATAGTTATTTTTCACGTCACTAAACCACGAGGCATTACTTTACTATGCAAAGTGAGAAGTACCTGTAATAAAAAGTTTATCTTTCCTTCAGGCATTTGGGAGGCCTGCTTATATTATGCATTTCTGTAAATACCTGGGTCTATTACTGGACTTTCTCTTCTGTCCCATTGATCTGTCTCTTCATGCATCAACACACATTTTACAGGATAGAAGCAACTTCACTGACTTTGTTATTTCTTTCCAAAGGTTTTCTGGATACTTTTATTTTTTTAAATAAACAATCTTGAATCAGAATATAGAAAATTTGTACTTCCTCTTTTTTGCCTTATTACAATGCTGGGACTTCCAGTACAATAGAACACCAGTACAATAGAACAGAATTGATGAGAATAAGCACCCTTGTCTTATTCTTCATATTAGGTGGGAGGCCTTCAATATTTGAACATTAAGTAAGATGTTATGTTTAGGGTTCCCTCTCTCAAGGAAGTTTCCATCTTAGTTTGCTGAGAATTTTTATCATGAATTGCTATTGCCTTGGGTACTTTTGCTTGTTTATTCTTTTTCAAAAATATTTTATTGTTTATGCTATTATGGTTGTCCCATATCAATTTACTAATCATATCTGGTTTATACTCTTTTTGGAATTTTATTAGAATTATATTAACTTACAAACTAATATTGACCTGGTACATTTTTGATGTTGAGTCTTTATGTTCAAAAACATATTTCAATCTTTTATTCAAATATAGTTTGTAATTGTAGTAATGATTTAAAGTTAAGGCTTTAAGATATTTTTTGTTATGGCCTTGCCTATGTATTTTTTTTGCTACTATAAATGGGCCTTTTCTTACATTTCTAACAGTTACTGTTGATATACATGAAGACTATTAATTCCTGTAAGTTAATTTATATTCTTCTCATTTATTAAATTTCCTTAGGTTTTAACACTTTTTTGAGGCTCTCTTGGACTTTCTGTAAATTCAGTTTTGTCATATCACTCATCAGTTAGGCTAGTTTTATGTTTTGTTTTCTACCCATTGGCCTCTACTTCTTGTTTGCCAGCTGCATGGGCTAATGTCTTCAATACCATGTTGGCGCCCTTGCATTATTCCTGGCTTTTGTCATAAAGCCTATAGTGTTTCCCCATTAAGCAAAATGATTGATTTTGGGTTGTGATATAAAGTTTGTTGAAAAATGTCATCTGAATATTTTTTTTCTTTTTTACTCTTATGACTAATCAGTTTGGTTTTAAGGAGTCTCAGGGAGATTTAAAAAACTACTGCTACCATGGTTATATAATAGGAAGTTGCTCAAAGGTTAAATTTATTTAGTAAGAACAAGAACAAGAAAAAGAATAAGGAGGAGAAAGAAGAAAAGAAAGAGGGAGAGAGGGAGAGAGACCGAGACAGAGATGTATTTGCTCTATGATTAGAGATAAATGACGAGGGTGAGGCGACCGCTTGCCTGAGAAGACAGATGTGCGTTAGCAGAGGACAAACCACCAGAGTGCAGTTTGAGGGGTGCTGCCCCACTGAACGCTGGAAGAGCTGCACGACAGCAACATTCCTGTAAGCAGATATGAAGTACATTATTGGAAAAATCAGATAAATTGACCAATTAATGTTAAACTAATAATAAAAATTCTATCTTTATGTTGCTGTAAGAGCTCATTGGATACATAAGATAGTCTAGGATTGAAGAGATTAAATTGCCCACAGGTGAGAGGATTCCAGTACTTTATCTTTGGAGACATACTGCAGCTCAATGGAGAATTCATAATAAATGAATAAGTAATTTATTTTGAATCAACTAAAAAGAGCCCAGGAGGATTAATTTTCCATGTCTTCCAAATCTTCACCTATTCACTCTGGAGAACTTGGACTGACTTCTTACATTTTAGTACTTCAGACTTGGTGGAAATATTTGCTTCTCAGAACTGAACTTCTTAGCTCTAGTCCTCCTTCCTCAGAAATGGTTTGTTGTTGTTGTTTTGAGGACACACGACATCTACAATGCTGATCATCAAAATCCCCACTTATAAAAGGATGGCAGAGATATCAAAAGCAAGTATAAGAAATAACTACCCCCCCTTCCAAGAATACTGTGGTTGGAAGAAATTTGTTTCAAAGCAAAAAGGGTTTCTGTTCAGATCAAAAATTTGCAGCTTTTCATCATCCCTACTGAGTTAATGACCCTGAAAAACCAAGAACTTGGATAACAATACGAGTTTATCTTGGCTTGAACATTCACCCAAGGCATTCTGAGCTTCCAACTATGCTAACAGTCACCCAAGCAAGTTGCACTGTTCACCCATTCTGGTGAAGGGATGCGCTCACAGAGGAGAAAAGCATCTCTTTTCCATCACCCCATGGCAAATGTGCCTTCTGCAGTTCCCAAAATTCAAGGTTGCATTGTATCTCCTGTTATCCTGTTGGACTTCATTTGGTTCTTTACAATTTTCAGATAAGTTTGGGAAATACTGATTTTGAGAATTGAGTTTTCTCTTTTTTATTTTTGTGTGGGCATGGTGTTGGTTCAGCCATAAAATTAACTTGCTGTACTTGAAGGAAATAGTACTTTGAGGCCACAAAGTTTGTATTGCCTGCATATATGGGGAGAATACCTAAGGACACATGATTATCTCTTTTGCCTGGAGACCGAAGCATCTGTCAATTCGAATGAACGCTGACTGGGGGTATGACTGCTAGACGTTTGGAGAGATCCAAGCAAGTATGAGTGGGAACCCCATTTTGACCATGCAGACTGGAGGATGGCTTCTCCCAGGCTGCCGTTTCAGGGTCTACTTTGCAAATGCAAGACAGCTTGCCAGGCAGCTGTCCTGAGAGCAAAGTTATTATTTTACTGCTTTCTATTTTGTTTTTGTTTTGAGGAAAGCTCTCTTACACAACCAAATATTTGTTCTGGGATTATTTTCTTTTTCTGCCCTTGCCAGTCCCAAAAGCCAAGAAAACATTCTATTTTTTTTGCTCCACTGGAGCCATATATGTAGATGGCTAAATGGCAGCACTGAACTATATAAAAAACCAAAGCAAAAAAGACAGGGAGGGGAGAGAAGAAAGTGAGAAACAAGAATATAAGTCTTTGTCTTAGTTTGTTATAACGTTACTTGAGGACAATGTTAAATATTTGAATTTTTAAAATTTTGTTATTAGTTTCAGGTGGCCACTTTTGCAAAATACATATTTCCCTCACAGTGCCCTTCTAAAATAAATTTCTATTTTGGATTGAGGTGGTAAAAAATATAACCATATGTTAGTAAAACACACACAGACACAGCACCAACAACAAGAAGAATATTTTCTCATTTACAAAGTGCTCAGACTGTTAGATAAATATTCCAGTTTGGGTATTGAAATATATGGATGATATTATCCTCTGTTTGGGATAGTTAATGTTTTCTAAACTGTATTATTTCAGGAAAAACACAATTTTACATCTATATCATTCTATACTGTTGGATAATAATAAAGATTGTCTGTGTTAGGATTTTTTTTTCCTTAATCTATATGGCAAATTTGGGGCCTTTCTTTTGCAAATATCCCATTAGGTAAGTAAGACAGGAACCCTGAGAAATGGTAAAATGACTTAGTAGATTTAGGTTTAGGGAAAGTTGGTGCATGTGAGTTGTTCATCAGGAATATTCTATTTGAAAGTTGCCAGTAGAAATCTACCGGAAGGATATCACCCACATGCTCAGAATTTTAAAAAAGGATTTAGTGTCAGGAAATGTGAGAGGTATCTTCCAGATAAAATGGAAAATGAAGGAACTCCTTTAGGAAAAGGTACCAGATATTTTAGGAAGTTCAATAAGAAATGGATCATAAGAGAAATCTCTCTTCTTTTTTCTAAACAAGCATAACACTATGTCAGAGAGAAGTGTGGCCCAGAGACACAGACATTCCATATAATGTTTCACTTGAGAAAAAGGAATTCAACTACTATAATTGGGAAGCCATTGGATCACATAGTATTCATGGTCTCTTTCCACTATAACATTCTATGCTGTAAGCATTGTAAAAGCAGAATGTGTACTGCACTATTACTCTTTAGAGTGAAAAATGTGCTCTGGGCAGAGCATAGCAATTATCAGAATAATGGCAACATACCTATGGTTATCTCTTAGGTTTTTCAGAAAGTTAGACATAAATGTCCCCTTCAATAGCTCTTATCTAGCCTGAGGCCCTCTGCGTAGGCGGTGACTGGCTTTGCTGATGGCAAGCCAGCAATCTGCGGGGGAAATTACCCTCTGGAATGAGCAATTCCTGATTTATATCACCAAAACCATGTCATTGCACAAATCTCTCAGGCACATTGCTTCACTGGCCAAGTATCTGCAAGAAGATGTAAATTAGGCAGATGAATAGGGTGATATTAATAATTTTTAAAGCCCACAGAAAACGGAGCAGACCAACCAAGAAAATAACCAGAATGGTTATCTGCAATATTGAAGGGGGTCCGATGTCCTGATACCCCAAATCAGGTAAAACCAACACCTGATTAATAGTTGTTAATGCGAAGGGGCAAACCCAGAGACAGAATGTCATCCATTTTTATGGACACGCTCCAGTCCCTTTCTTCACCCAGGCATACTTCCTGTCCTTTGAAGGAGGTAACTGGCTCATCCACAGACAGACATGCTCGAGATCCTGCCTGTCAGCCCTTATTTGGAAACAGGATCTGCCAACATTGCATGTGACTGTATGCTTACAGGAAATCTTCAGAAACCCACTCTCAGCTCTATGAATGACAAATTCTAACAGGTGTTATTTTCCTGTCAAACTTGTCATTCCCCTCATGATTGTTCCACAGAGACCACCTCCAAACTTAAATTCAAAGATTCAGAGATTATCTTCGTTTCCCCCACACTCTTGTATCCCTCCTTCCCCAGTGCAACCAGAGTCCTTTTAGAGGAGTGCAGTGTGACCGTAGAACATCCTTTGTATGTCTTTCTATTGGCCCACCCCCACCCCGGACATTGTAGAGTTTCTATTCTTTCTATCTCCATGTGAAAAACCTCTTGTTCTTTTCTTTCACAATCCTGATTATATGCACTCAATGACCTCCTTCTTACAGTGTTAATTCTTTAAAAATAGTAACATTTTTCTCTTCCAGTTTGTAAGCTCCTTCCAACCTAGAATACGGACTCCATGCAAAGGGGCAGCTCTGAAGCATTCAGGTAGGAAAATACTTGTTAAATAGCAACTCTCAAAAAGTAACTCAAAATAGTCACTAGGAGCCAAATCGGGCTATTGAGATTTACCTCACCTATAGAAATCTATTGTGGTGGACTGCCCTTTCCATGAAACTACCCCTTATAATTTGTAGAGTATCTTTGCCCAGATTAAATGAGTTATTAGGAAAATATCTGGTTTCTGTAATGACTACCAAAGATTGATTTGGTTGACTTCCTTCCACAAATGCACTTTTCAAAATTATTCAATTTGGTTGTCCTCATACCTTAATTTTTCATATAAAGTACAAGAGTTTACTTTAGCTTTATAAAAACCTAATTTATTGTAGTTTTGATATTTTCCGCTGGAACTTAGGCTACTACATATTTGCTAATATGCCATTGTAAGGATGGGGTCGGAAAAGGTAACAAACCAAGTGAAAGATCTCCAGGTTGCCACAGTCAAGAAACATTACCTGTGTGTGTGCACAGGAAGGCTGGCTTGCGCTCACCTCGCCAAATCCACTCTAGAAGGAGGGGTTGTTGCATTACTGCTCATGAATCTTTCTCCATTGTTATTGAGTGCTCACTGGTAACAATTGTTGGCATAAGAAATCACCCAAAGCAAAAAGTTCATTTTATAAGTGTGACTCTACTAGGGATTTATATGTATAACAACAAAATCAGAACTTACTTCTTGTTATTTACCACCATCTATTAACTTAGTTTTATCCCCATTGTTCAAAGTGATTAAATGGTTTAAAAATAGCTAGAAGTCAACCCTCCCTTAAGAAATTTGTTTTGAAATATTATAAGCATAGATTTGATGTGTTTGCTAGGAAGCTGGCTTATGGTATTTATGAACTAGTTGATCTTAAATGTGCTATTTATGTTGTTTTCAAGGTAAATTGAGAATAAATAAATCTAGATATCTAACTATTTCAAATATTCATCTTTGGGTCATCTCGTCCCCTAGTTTCTGACCTGAAAAGAAATTAATTTGCATATATCCTCTAAGCCTGATTAAGGAACCTAATATTCTCACCAAGTAATTTCCTTAACTTGGGCAATTATTTTTTTAATGTATATCTCAAGCATCATCCATTCATAATACTTGTTCTGGGACTTCTGAAGAGAAGACCTCATTTCATGTTAATTAAACTAAAATTAAAAATTTCACCAGAAATCTAAGGTCGTGCTCCCAAGATTTCCTTTCTCTGAGTCTACATGTGGGATGACATGGTTTAACATACAGCAATGAAACTTCTAAGTGAGCTAATCTTTAATATCTATAAAAGAATGGATTTTGTCTAGAAAAATATTAAACTTTGTCAGTGGACTCAGTAAAGCTTCAATCATTTCTGAGAGACTAAATGTGGATATAGCTCTGGTGTGTCTGTGTGTGCATGCGTGCTCTATTGCATCATCAGAAAACACAAAGATCATTATGATGTTGCCTTGTAGGAGGCTGGTTGAGAAGCAGCTCCACCAGCCCCTACAGAGGGTAGTGATCTCTGGGGGTTTTTGTAGTGAATCCCTTCTGATATGTACCAATGTCTCTTCTCTTTGGTACCACCATGTCATTTCCACTAATTATCATTTACAAGTTATTTACTTAGGACTGTTTTAGATTGTGTACAATGAGGTTTTTATATGGTTTGCTTTTTTGTGGGGAGAGTGGTAATTTTAATTTTTTAAGGATTTGTGGAGGCTAAGTTGACTCTTATCATTATCAAAATTCTTTAAGCTAACTTAATTACCTCCTTATTGTATTTTACATTTCTCTTCTTCAATTTGGAGTCATTGGCCCTTGAGAATAAATGAACTCAGTGCTTTTAGGTTTTTCCATCTCTTTACATTATCTTCAGCTTTGAGCTCATCCAAAATATTGCATTTAATTTGGTCTTTAAAATATTTTGCTTTATTAGCCCTGGCTGGTGTAGCTCAGTGGATTGAGCATGGGCCTCTGGACCAAAAGGTTGTTGGTTCGATTCCCAGTCAGTGCACATGCCTGGGTTGTGAGCCAGGTCCCCAGTGCAGAGCATGTGAGAGGCAACCACACATTGATGTTTCTCTCCCTCTTTTTCTTCCTCCCTTCCCTTTTCTCTAAAAATAAATAAATAAAATCTTTTAAAAAAACAAAAAAACATATTTTGCATTATTAGCTTAGGATGACCTTGTATGCTAAATGATGACCCACGTCTTATACCCAGATTCACAGAATTCCAAGCGGCCTGGATTTTGATAGACGAAAAGTGCATAGCAGGAAGATTTCTAGGTCTCCCAGATATTTCTTTAACCTTTAAATTGACTTAGTATAACTATCTATAATTAATTGAGTTTAAGATTTAATCAACATTGCAAAACCCATTCCAATTACGAAGGTAAGCACAGAATCTTTTGGGGATATGGTATTTTAGAAGAGGGGAAAATTCCTCCTTTCCCTCTTAGTTCTTATGGCTGGTTGAGTAATTAAAATGACATATGGCAAATTAACGGGAGAAAATCAAGTTTGAATACATACACACAGGGGATTCACATTAAGCATGAAGAATTTCAAAAGAGTAAGGCCAAATGAGGTATGTTTGTTATTCCAGACTAAGAAGAAATTAGGGGTCTGCCAGACTAAGAAGAAATTAGGGGTCTGGACTTCAGATGGAAGTTAAGTTAATTTACAGGTAGATTAAAAGAGGTAATGGTTAGTAAACAGTGTTTGCTGGGCCATCTAGAGACAATGCATCAAAGTAAGGACTTTGATCAAACCTTTCTGTCTATCACACTTACAAAGTTTCAGATTAAACTAGTTATCTATGGTGATAGTTCTGTAACCCAATGCAGGTTCAGCTGCTTCCCACTAGAGACAGGCTGCTGATGTAAAAGAAAGTGGTTTATATTCAGGTGTCAGCCACTTGGAAGATGGAGGACTCATCTCTCAAAACCCATCTCCACATCTCAGTGGAGGTAGAGGTTTTTTTATATAAGAAACAGAGTACAGTGACCAAGGGAGAGGGTTGACAAGTTCTCTACTTGCAGATGAACACAGTGCATTCTGATAAGGCAAGTGATGGTCTGGTGTGCATCATACTGGTTGAGTCATGGTTCTACTGCCGAAGGTCAGCAAATCTCCCAGAACTGGGATGCTTGAAAGTCGAAATAGTTCCTAGGATTCTTATACAAATATGCTGTTTATCTAGAAGCTACATATTAGTCAGAGTCAGTACTTACAGACACAATGTCAAAAGAATGGTGGGGTGGGTGACAATTCCCCCTAACAATTTTCCACTGTTGCAGCTCCTTCGTGGAACAGGACCTCCATCTTAAATCTCTTTAGACAGTTAGGGGTAAGATCAGAAGTTCTTCCTGAGCCTCTGGGCCTTACAAATTAACTGGCTTAATATTATTAATATCCAAAAGAGACATATTTTGGGGTGGTCAATTCCACTTCCCTTTAAAATAAAGGCACAACTCCATGGCTGTGTACCTTAAGGTCATGTGTGAGTATGCCAGAGTGTTCATTATGGCCATTACAGAAACCCTAAAGGAAGCTCCCTGCAGTGAGTTGACTGTGCTTGAGTATATTTAAAGATAAGTTATGACCCCTTTGGGATATTTCAGGAGACTTTCTTTCACTTTATCATAAGGTAACCAGTTATTACAATTCTGTTATTTCCTTTCTGTGGTTCCCATCCTGTGCTTTCCCAATACTGCCCGATACAGCAGTTGGGCTTTTATTTCTTTCCTTTACAAGTGGCTTTAAACAGTTTCAAGGAAGGAAATAGAGAAAAATTTCCTCCTGCTCAACAAGTCTTTCTCATCTGATCAAATAAATAATTCCTGCTACTGTAAATCAACTTTAGAAAATTATGTTTTCATCTTAGACAGAAAACTATGAATCACAAAACTGGACCACTTTTAAAGAAAAGAAACCTATTACATATAAATATATGCTTGACAATAAGCAGCAATCATGGCAAATTATTTGTTTGCATGTTGCAATCCAATCCTTCTTGCTTTCAATGATCTTAGAGAGTTTATTGGCATCCACTGTAATTTACTCTGGAAATAATGATATAATGAGAAAACCATTTTATTTTCCCTTTGTTAGCTAAGCGAATATAATCAACAAAAAGATTTTATGTAACTGTAGAATCTGAGGCTAAGACTTTTTTCCAAAGATATTCAAAATCCAGGATATCAAGAGAGAAAACTTCATTAATTCAAATTGGTTATTTCTCCAATGTCAAAGAACTGGCACTGGTTGTCCTAAGAGTACACAAGAATACAGAGGATGGTATAATCCAAAACTAACCATTTTTGTCAGGATTGCTGTTTTAGGGTGGTTCAAATGAAGGTGTCAGGTATATTTCCTTTCTTTTTAAATTTGGTGAAATTTATTTTTAATGGTAAATAACAAGAATAAGAAACTGTGCTTAGTTAGTGCTAAATCCTTCTTCCAAGGTTCATTCTTCCAATTCCAAGATTTACTGTACCAGTACTAGATATTTTCCTCTTATTTATTTATTATTATTTCTAATTGAATTTATTGGGATGATATTGGTTAATAAAATTATATGGGTTTCAGGTGTACAATTCCATAACCCATCATCTGTATACTGTATTGTGTGTTCACCTGTCCAAAGTCAAGTCTCTTCCATCACCATTTATTTATCCCGCCTTTATGTCAGGTGTAGTTCTTAAAAGTGATTGGCACAATATTAAAAGACTAGTTAATTTTATTAAATCTTATTGTAAGAATCCTGAATTTCACAAGAGTCTTCCAATGGACTCACTAAAAATGGCCTCAAAGTGCATTGTTAAACACAATAATTATTTATCATAAAGTCCCTAACCATTGGCTATAAATGCACTTTTATTCTCCCTGAATGCTGAAAACTTGATTATATTAACAGTTTGAAAAAAATCCATATTTTAATTTTAAAAAGAAAGCCATAGCTCCTTTTGTATTTTTTTCTTATTTTCTAGTCACATTAAATTTTCAGCCAAATGAATTCAAATAGTTGAAAATACCTGTGTCATATAAACAAAGCATAAGTAAAGATTAATGTATACATTGGGGACAGGGTGAGTTTGTCAATGAAACCTCTTTAAAGGCTATTAGAAAATGCAAAATTTAAAACTGATAAGAACAAAGGAAGGACTTTGCTAAGTTTACACGTTTATAAATGGTGGAAGCAGATATGAGAGAATAATTTTAAGTTCTAACTCATCATTTTAGAGTGGATCCTGTCACCTCTAAACAGGGAGCATATTTTTGTACCAAAACAAATCTATAGAAGCTGAAACAAATGACATGACAGGAAGGGAAAAACTGGGGGGAAATGATGTTGGGAATATTTGGAAACATTTCAATATTTAATATTCTATGAAATTTACTTTGACCTTGCTAATTGCCTTAAAAATAAAAAAATCAATACAATATCACCATATAATATTAGTTGTGACTGTCTTGCAGCCAGTTTTCTTTCCCAGATATTAGCAGATGTTACAGACCCTGTTATTGAGGTCTCTTTGTTAAAGACACTCTTAAACATGTTTCTAATAAGGTGGATATTGTTATGAAGGAAATCACTGTATTCTAGCTCTTTTGCCTACTACAGCCCTCCTGAAGCCCTCGGATTATTGGACTTACTCAAAATAAATAAGTGTGTGCTTCCAAATTATTTTCCATCACTTAAAAGTCTCAATAAAAATTATGCATTTTTCTGTTATAAAGAAAGCAACACAAACTACTGGTCTGTTGGATTAAAATATCTTTTAAGACACAAGTTCATGGGAAAAGAAAGTAATGGGAGAAAAGGCGCTTCTTTGGTGAAAATTCAGGAAAACAGCATTAGGTACTATTTAAAATCATGCTGAGAAAAACAAATCAATACCTTGACAGATTCAAAGTTCAAACCAACAGGAGAGCTTATTTAAGTTACTGCTATCTAGATTTAAGACATTTGAAGGTTTAGCATCTGTATTCTTAATAAAGGTCAATAAAATTCCTTTTTTAAATTGGAAATCAGGATAAGTAAAGAGAATCTTAACTAAACTATGATCTCAGGCTCGTGTTTCCAAGAAATAGGGAATCATAACAATTAAGACTCCTTAAAATCAAATGAAATATCTTATTTGATGGAGAATATGTACTGGCTCAAGTTTCAACCAGTTTCTTTTCCTGAATTCTAACATAGAAACAAAATAATGTGGGATATACACTAAGGAAAGGTAGACTGACATACTTTGAAAAGGTCATAGATTACATTGCCCAAGGTACACTTTTCACGTTGTTCATTGTCATTTATTAGTCTCCTTGCAATAATAAGCAAAACAAGGAACTATAAATATGAAAATATATTAATACATTATCAGTGCAAGTAACTGATGAATATTTGTCCTTGGACAAAAATTGACTCTGGTTATACATCAAAGAAAACTTAAAATTTGTGAGATCCAAGAGCGAATCACTCAATTATTTGCATTCCCATCCTACAATCAAGATTGGGAATTTGCTACATAGAAATAACTCTGTAGAAGCTAAATTTGGTTTGTTCTTATTTTCTTCCTCTGACATAGTCTGTGAGTTAGGTCAGTCTCCTAAATGGCATAAGAAGATTCATTCAAATCAATTTTGAATACAAATGAAAAATAATTTAGATCAGAAATGTAAGTAGACTGCTCCAATTCTTCTTTCTAATATTATATATGGTCATCCACCCCCCTTTTTCCATATCATTTGGTCTTTCACCTGGCTCCAACTCTTCATCTACTTTTTATAAAAAGGTGCCATACTTTAAGACTGTGATGATACATTCCTAAGAGACACTGCATTGGGTCCTTGTCTGTGGACATGGTATCTCAATCCATGGGGAATTCTGTAGTCAGAAGGGTTGTGATCTGCCATCAGACCTATAGAAGGGATCGAACAGCTCCAGAAATTATAAATACATGCTTTGTATAAAAGATACATTTTCTTCTCTTATATTTATAAAAAAACATAAATTACTGTGCAGTTCAAAATATATGTAGATTCAATATATGGCATAAAGTATATATGGATTGCAAAAATAAAAAATGTTTTTGCAAGATTGTTATATTTATATGAAGTAGTACAAAATGAACTCTGAGTAGGTAGTAAAAATGAAGAATGTGTAATGTCACAAAGGATAGGAGCTCCTTCTTTCTTTCTGTTGCTACCCTTTGCAACAGCATGGATGGAACTAGAGAGCATTATACTAAGTGAAATAAGCCAAGTGATTAAAAACAAATACTCTATGATCTAAACTTTAAGTGGAACCTAACCAACAAAACAAACAAGCAAGCAAAATACAACCAGAGACATTGAAATTAAGAACAAATGGACAGTAACCAGAGGGGAGATGGGAAGGGATAATGGGAGGAAAAGGGTGATGGGTTTTCAGGAACAACTATAAAGGACACATGGATAAAACCAAGGAGGGCAGAATCAGGAGAGGGAGGTGGGGATGGGTGGGGCTGGGGGGAGAGATGGGGAAAAGGCAGACAACTGTTCTTGAACAATAATAAAAAAAGAAAAAATATATATAATGTAATCCCTAAGGCAACCACTAGAAAAATAACCTAAGGATAATAGCTATAAAAGTTAAGAGAAGAAGAAAATACTAATATATATTTAGCTAACCCAAAAATAAGGCAGAAAAAGGAATAATAGAGACAGGAGACAGAAAACAAATAGCAAGTGGCAGGCCTCAACCCAGTTATATAAATAAGCATTCTGAATTAATATGTGTATCAGTTATTGCTATTTCTTCATCAAATTCAAATGTTTTCTGACAAATAAATAGTTTTTTAAATCTTGTCTATAAAATAACTAATGAATAATTTCTTGGAAAAAAATTACATGAAAGGAAAAGATTTTTAGATTGGATAAAATAGCAAGACCCCATTAGATGTAGACTGCAAGACATACACCTTAAATAAAAAGTCACAGAAATAAAAGAAAAACAGATTATGAAAGCAATGCAGTATATACAAGAAAGCCAGAATGGCTATATTAATATCAGACAAAAATATTCAAGTTGAGAGATACATTTTACAATGAAAAAGGGTTAATTGATCATTAAGGTAAAACAACAATAAATATATATTTATTAAATAAGAGAGTTTCAAAGTGGATGAAACAGAAACTGACAAAAGTAAAGAGAGAAATAGGCAAATTCACAATTATAGTTACACAGTTTTCTGGCCCTTTCATGGTCAATGACACAGCAAACACACAAAAAATTAGAAAGAATGTTGATTTGAACATTACTTGTGACCATGATCTAACTGATATTTATAGCATGCTACACGTAAAAACTGAGAAAGAAGAACACTTGTTTTCAAGTGCATTTGGAGCATTCACTGTATGATGTGTCATAAAATGAGTCTCAATAAATATAAAACATTGAATTATCACAGAGTATATTCTTAGATAAAACAAAATTAAATTGGAAATCAATAGCAATATGATATTCACTGAAATATTACAAAGTTCACTGAAGCCAAATGCAGCCTCTCACAGCAATGCCAGCTAGTACGCTAATACACAGATGGGTTCCTAGAACACTCACCAAGTGGGGAAAGCCTGAACTACAAGGGCCCTCCCTTCTCCAGAAGAGAATTCCAGTTTTGGGGGTCCCTCTTCTACATTGGAAAAGTGATTCAAGTTATTCTTTGTAGGCTCATCTCTTACCCATTTCTGGTCTGATTTCTCTTCTTGCTAGCCAGCAGTGATACTCATGTTGTACATTTAGGTCTCTATAGATTACAGACTGCTGAGACAAAGCTTTAGATCAAAATAAAATTTAAAAAAGAGGTGCATATCACCCCAGTGGTCAGTCTGAACTTGCTGCTCTAGGCAGAGGCTTAAAAGGGGTCCCTCCTGATAGACACACTTTTTCTCACACACATTACCCTTCCTAGGGAAATTTTCTATTTGGCATTAGTCTATTTCACGCATAACTATTGAAAACTCTCTGTTACCACTAGCAACTGCTAGTATTACAGCCTTTCCCCTCCCCCTTATGTGAGGACACAAGCCAATCCCTTCACCAGGAATTGGCTGAGAAAAGTTAATTCAGGTTTATTCACACTCACATGTGTTTAGCTTTAGCACTTTCTGACTCTAAGCCAGCACCTCTCAACAAAGCCCTCACATTTATTTCTAAAGTACTGCCTTTACCAGGAGAGTATCTACTAATTTCTGTAAAAGTGCTCAAATCTGCCACCCTAGAACACTGAAGAGTCTTGTTCTCAGAATTTCATAAAACAACCCCTCACTCTGCCTTAAAATGTCCCTTTGCTGTGCCCTCTCTTGGCCTTTCACGGGGGGAGAGTGGATCCTCAGCCACTCCCCACCAGCCATATCCATTTCAGGCCTCAGGTCTGCTTTGCAACAGAGCGAAATTGCTTCATGATGTGTGAACCCTTGGCCTGGCCAGTGGAACGAATTGATTTGAGGAGATAATGATACCTCACCATGAAACAGTATGCAACTCACTTCTCTACAAGATGTGAGTAATGTACTAGGTATGTCTTAGCACTGAGCAATCCAAATCTCTCTCTTATTACACTTGGCATTACAAGGAAGGAAAAGTTACTCCCTCTCCCCACCCCTTATGTAACATATGAAGAAATCCAAAATTATTGTGAAGGAATAAAGTTGACTTCTTTTCCCTAACAAATGAAGCTTTTCAATTTCTAAAGAAAGTCAAACTATCTATTTGTACTCATCTACTATTCATTGCCTAGGAAAAGCTTGAATAAGAAAAAGCAAAAGTAATCACTATTGCATGCCAACTTGTATTTCTGAACTTCCTTCTTCCTATATACCTTCATTACTAAAAGTAATTGACCTGAAATTCCCTAGAATTTAAACTGATCTTTTACTCTCACTCTATGTGGTTGAAGGACAGTCACTTTTCCACGAACTAAGCATTTCCTGCTCCTGACTTCTCTAAGAAAAAAAGAATGTTTGCAGTATTTGATTTGTAAGTTTCACAGTGAACAAGTGCTGTTTGTACAAGTCTCTGTAGTCCCAGGAGTGATTAATTTCCAGGTAAGAATGGAAACATGGCAGGTAAAGGAAGCCACACAAGTTATTTCTTGCTCACAATAGATAACTATGGTGATTAAACAAGGAGCAACACAGTCTGGCACAAATTCACTTCTGCTTTTAATTTCCAAAGACAGAAAAATTGGCCATTTATATCATCAGTTAATTGCCAAAAAAATCCCAAAAACAAAAACACAAAAAAGCACTTTTCAAGTCCTGTTTACAAAATATGAATCTAACATGAAATAGAGGAACCTATTGTACAAGCATATGATGAAGCTTTGAAATGTGATTCCTTCCTAGAAATCCATTTATTCACTCATTCTAAGGGTAGTTATTAATTTCAATAATTGACAAACACTATGGTAAGCATTGAAGTATATAGGGGAAAAATAAACATTAGAAAAAGCTTTCACTGAATACATCTAAAATTACTGAGACCTCAGAAAAGATGTCTGGCTATAGAGAATAATGTCTGGACACTGTTGGCCTGACCCTAATAGTTTATTAGATTTATGTTTCATCTCCTTCATTGTAAAGTGGTCAACTGATTTATCTAAGGAAAGCCTTCTAGGAATTCATATTTTCAAAAAATAACTTACAAATTGGTCATGTGTGCAATCCTTTGATGAAGTGACGTGCACGATATCAAGTATAGATAAAGATACAGAGCAACTGGACCGTCCTACACTATTAGCGGGGCTGCAAACTGTTATCACCTCTCAGAAAGCAAATTGTAATAATCTTGCAACATTGAACATGAATGCACTTTACAATCCTAGTTGCAGCAGAATCCACTGACACAGTTACCACAGACTTATGCTCCCTTTCCACAGTGCAGAGGTTGTTGGGAAGTGGCTGCCCAGCGGGGGACTAAATATCCTTGCACCTGGTTCGGATCATGTGATTAGTTTCGGACAATAGAATGTGAACAGAATCTATGGTGTCATTTCCTAGCCAGGTGGTGATTTATCTTCCCATGATCCTTTCTAGGCCTCTGTAAGGGCAAGTGTTGAAGACTGTGGCCACATACTTGTGGAAGGAAGTCTGCCTAGAAGAACTAAACTTAGACTGGGGGTGATTTTATTAAGTGCCATGTCAAGAAATCAGGAGTAGATAACCGGGACTCACCATCCAGGTAAGATGGCCTACACTCATTTTTCTACGTTCCTGTCCACGCAGCACAGATACAGTCCCTGGAAGCAACATAAGAGGAAACCAAGGGAAAACGTCAGAAAGGTGGTAAGAAGTCAAGCTGTTTGGGAAGCCAGAGCTAACACAGCAACAGTGAGTCTTACTGTCCTTCCCACTGAACGAAGAAGACAAACCAGACCCATTATTTGCTAACCTCCAACCTAGCAACAGAAGGCAGCTCAAGGAGGGTTTTCCTCTGAGGGATTTAATGGGAACCCCTTAACATTAAGTTATCCAACTACCAACAAGGGATATTAATCAACCAACTCTGAGTGACTTCTAAGAAAAGTATACTGAAAAATATAATGATAAGACACAAATAGTTCACTGAATGGACTCAGTAGTGACAGAGCATAAAATCAGTAAATGTGAGGACAGATCAATAGAATTCACAAAGTAGGAAACAGAGAAAATCAACACAGAAGAAAAAGAAGGAGATGGAGAAGGAAGAGAGGAGCACCTCAGAGACCTGTGGGCTCCAAAGAAAACACTTCAGAAACAATCAGAGAAAATATTGCCATAAGAAATATCAATTTGTGTGACAGAGGGTTTCTTGTCTAAAATCATGGAAGCCAGAAGGAAGGGGGACATTTTTCAAGTGCTGAAAGAAAATAATTTTTATTGCAAATTCTTTGTCCAGCAAAATTATTCTTTAGGAATTAAAGAGAATTGAAGACATTGCAGATGAAGGAGCAGTAAAAGAATTTTACTGTTCCAAATGGTCACAAAAAGATACAGATATATAAAGATGCAGAAAAATAAGCTCATGATGTTGAAAACTAAATTGCTAGAAAACCTGTTATCAAGGTCTGAAAACTGTTCAGGCTAAAGGAACTGGATTAAAAAACAAACTTCTAACCCTGACTGGTGTGGCTCAATGGGTTGGCCATTGTCCTGCAAACCAAAATGTTGCAGGTTCGATTCCTAGTCAGGGGACATGCCTGGGTTGCAGTCCAGGTCCCATGTTGGGGCCTCCAAGAGGCAAGCAGCGATGTCCCTCTTGCACATCGGTATTCCTCTCCCTCTTTCTCTTTCCCTTCCCCTCTCTCTAAAGATAAATAAATAAATACAATCTCCCCCCCCCAAAAAAATACTCCACAACTTCTACCCACTTGTACAGCCATGCTAAAAAAGAGAAAACTCCCTATTTTGGATAAAAGTAATTTATTCTTTCATTACTTTCCATTCCTTAGTGTAGAGAAAAACATTTTTTGGCTAAACTTCTACAAAACTTATCAACCACCCATATAATTTCTGAGTGCTAATTTTTGAAATGAGTCAAATATGTTTCTTCACTTCTGTGTGTTATTTATTGTTCCATAACAGATTATCTCAAAATTGAGCAGCTTAAAACAGCAATCATTTCTTATCTTACCCAGTTTCTGAGTGTCAAGGAATCTGAGAGCAGCTCATCTTGGTGTTTTTGGCTCAGCATCTCTCATAACATTCCAGTCCAGGGCTGCCAGGGCAGCCAAAGCTTGGCTGGTGCTAGAGAGCCCACTTATTTTTATTTTCAATTCTCACCGAAGCATATGCCCACTGACCCTGAGAGGAGGGGATATGTGTGTGTCACACACACACACACACACACACACACATATATATAGAGAGAGAGAGAATCTGCTACCCTGCATACGTGCTGACGGGGGGGGGGGGGGACCACACCCTGTTGGTGCCCAGACTAACGCTCCAACCAACAGGAGCCACCTAGCCTAGAGAATCCACTTTTAAGCTCACTCATGTGATTGCTGACAGACTTCTGTTCCTCGCCAAATGGTTCTCACTGTGTGCTTACCTGAGAGTCTGCAAGGTGTAGAAGCTGGTCTCACCTGGAATGAGTAACCAGAAAAGAGAAATAAGAAAGAGAGTGAGAGGACACTTTGGGGACCCATCCTTTGTCTTGTGCAGTTGGTCTGTCAGATCAACCCTGACCACTGTGGGAAGGGACGAGGGGGCAAGCACCAGGAGGCAGGGAATACAGGAGTTATCTCAGAAGCAGGATGTCACAGTCCCCCATCAGCAGCACTCTTTCTATATGTAACCGATTAGCTCTGTGGCTCCCGGCAAACAATGCAGAAGGAAAGAGAGAAGGAAGTGAAGAGGGTGACCAGAGAACGTGGCCTCTTGGGAATTACGGTTTTCCAAATAAATGCTATCGGCAAGCCAGAGAGTGGAAAAACCACACAGCATGAGGTTTTCTGTTTTGTCTTTTATTTTTTTCCATGTCAGCATGTCAGAAAACAGCTTAAAGTATGAACATAAGAATACTTCCTATCAATCTAGTTTTTTATCTACTAAACTCTGATCAGGACTCTCTGTACAGACACATCTCTAGCTACGTGTCTGAGGTGGCCATCTGGGCACTCAACAGAGTGGCAGTGAAGAGGAC
Organism: Phyllostomus discolor; assembly: GCF_004126475.2. Taxonomy (NCBI): domain Eukaryota; kingdom Metazoa; phylum Chordata; class Mammalia; order Chiroptera; family Phyllostomidae; genus Phyllostomus; species Phyllostomus discolor. Next base: position 29,586,600 of record NC_040912.2, on the reverse strand, counting down.
CAAAGGAAGTCTACACACACTATCTTAATGAGCTGAATTGATTTCTTCTCTAACCAAAAGACATAAAGTGTACAAGCAGTGTAGGATTTAAGAAACCACTCTGTAAATTCATGTTACAGGAACATGTTATTAAAAATTCAAAGTGAAAGCAAATAGCTGGAAATGATTTACTATAGGAAAAACATTTAGAATTAGAATATAAATTTTTTTCTGAAAAAGAAGAAATCTAAAAAGGTTGAACACACTGTGATGAGAAGAATCCAATTAGAAGAGAGAGGTGAGAGGCAAGATGAGTTTATTAAAGAAACTAAAAATGAAATGCCAGCATTTTGGTGAAAACTAGAGGAAAGAACGTGTGGGATTGAAACTGACAAAATAAAATGAATAAAAAGGAAGGTGAGTTAGGTAAGCTTTTCCTGGCTGCCAAAGGAAGAGAGAAAGAGAGTGGTGAGTAGATAAGCAAGAAGAGAAATACCACCTTAGAATTGTAGGCACTCCCGTGGCTGAAAACCCTAAGTGAGTGGATGGGAAAGGCCCAGTGATTGCTGCAGCATTAAAGAACAGAGCTGGACCTACACAGAGCTCTTCCCTCAGATGCTCAGTGACAAAAGCAGTCAGATAATGTCTACGTGAATGGGAGGGAGATGATGTCTCAGCCATGTTCTTCATATATGGAAACAAAGAAAGACAGTCAGAGTTTTTCAGACTGTACCACTGATGTAGCTGTCTTGGAAAAATATATATATTTGAGATGTACTCTACCTTCCGAAGATATGAGATGAATAAAGACCCCAGAAAGGTTAAAATTGTTTTGTTTTCTTCTTCCTAGAACCAATCATATAATAAAAGTAGGGTAAGGTTTTGCTCTTTTTGTTTTTTTTACAACTCCAGGCAGTCAGAAAGAAATGTTAACTATTGCCCTGTTCAGGAGCTAGGTTAAGAGAAGGTCAAATTTAATGGAAGGAAAGGCCTGAGACCAATATCTTATAGTTGCTTCATTCTTAAGACCCATTTTCCCCATCATCTCCTTAAACCTATAGGACCCAAAGACCCCCTCCACTTCCAGATTCCTTCAGAAACACAGCTCTGTGCAGTTCAAAGATTGCAGATTGAAACTGAAGGCCAGGGTCAAGGCTAGAAGACAACACACTGATGTGGGGAATGAAGATTTTAAAGGAACTGGACTGAGAAGGTGGAGGAGGGTGCAGCGGGGTGGAGGGGGAATGGTGATGGCTGGAGACTTGACTGGAGGTGGTGGACATACAACAGAGTGTACGGATGATGTGTTGTGCAGTCGTACACCTGAAACCCATATAATTTTGTTCCCATTGTCACCCCGATAAGTTCAGTTTTTTAAAAAAGTATAAAAACTACAAAAAAAAAGCAACTTATCTATGAGGGAAGGAGTTCTCAAAAAGAAAACATTTTTTCTTAGTGCAAACCTGTAGAGGGGAGACCAAAATTTGTGTCCTGAAAGTCAAAAATGAAGGCCTCCACGGTTGTGGAGAAGCTTGGGCTGCTACAGATACTCCTGAATATTTGTAGGTAATGGGGAATAATAGCCATAGTGCAGAGGCAGATTTATTGTGCTGCTAAGGAAGACTAAGTAAGAATCAGGAGTTTTTACTTGTTTGGGCCCAGTGAATAGCAGGGGTTTTGGAGAGTTCCATGGTGTTTTGTGGGGAGAGAAAGCAAAGGTGCAATTAGGCAGCATATCTCTATAGGTTTTCTAAAGACCTCAGAAAAGAAGGAAATTGAATCACCCGGGCTCCAATATTTTACTGTTTTTTTTTTCTTTTTTCAATCAAAAAAGCACTTCTGGACCTAAATTTGAATTTGTAAATTTTCTTCTTTATCTAAAGATGGTCTCAAAAACTCTATAAGCTTCAGAGCTGTCATGTGGAAAATACCATTTAGGAAGCCCTGGAAAAACTGGAACTGAAGCACAGAGCTGTTCTGTACATTTTGCTGGCTGCGCATGTGTGGCAGTCTGCTTTGTCAAGTACTACCCACTTCACCGCCCTGTGTAACTTCAGCTGTGTGAAAGTGATGTGTTATAGTCATATAGATATTCACAACTGCTTCATCTTCATTATGAACCATATCCCTCAACATTCTAGTATGCCCTTCTTTGTCTTATTTAAACCTAGATTTTGACTTTTTATTCTACCATGTCTCATACTAAGAACAATCTGTTTTCTTTTTATTTGCCTTTACTGCTCCTTTTATTTTTAACTTTTAATCAGATTACTTTTAGACTCATCTCTTGTATGTAGTACAGAGGTAGCTTTTTCTTTGTGATCCAATCATAGTTACATTGTTTATCCTTTTGTTAAGTTAATAGGCTGTCTAGAGCCAGATTCAGATTTATAGAAAATTTGATCAGACAGTACAGAAGGTTTCCATTTATCCCCTCTTCCCTGCACACAAATTCCTCTATTATTAACATCTTTCATTAATGTGCATATTTGTTACAATTGACAAACTAATATTGATGCATTAACTAAATTCCATAATTTGCATTAGGGTTTACTCATTGTGTTGTATAGTTCTATGACTTTGACAAATATGCAGTGTTATGTATTTAGCATTAGAGTATCATAAAGAGTAGTGTCATTGCCCTAAAAATTCACCGTGCCCTACCTACTTATCCCTCCCTCTCTCCCTCAGCCTAAATTCCTGGCAACCACTGATCCTTTTATTGTCTACATGGTCTTTTCCAGAATATCACACAGTTAGAATTGTACCGAATGTAGATTTTTTAGACTAGCTTTATCACTTTAGCAATATGTATTTAAGGCTCCTTTATGTCTTTTAATGGCTTGACAGCTCATTTCTTTTTATTGCTAATAATATTCCATTCCATCGAATGAAACCATAGTTTACCCATTTACCTATTGGAGCATATCTTGGTAGCTTCCAATTGTTGTCTATAAATAATGCTGTTATAAAGATTTGTGTGCAGGTTCTTATGGGGACATACATTTTCAACTCATTGGGCAAATACCTAGGAACATGAATGCTGGATCGTATGGTAAGACCCTGTTTAATAGGATGAGTTGAGTTGGGGCCCCCAGGAGTTTTTAATCTCAAGGTAGCCCATGCCCAGGCTCCAGCAATTAGTCAATTTCTATTTAAATGATCCTACTAGTTGCAGACTTTAGCTCTGTCCTGCTTCTCGGTCTCAGTTTGTGGTAAGCTGGGATTCCCTGTATTCACCTTCCTTTTCAATTTAGGGGGTAGCAATTTATCCTGTGGCCTCAATTTTCTGATATATCTATGAAGAGTTGTTGATTTGCAATTTGTTCAGGTTTTTTTCTTCTGAGGACAAAAGGACAGAGCCCCAGCTCTTGATAAGCCAGATTGAAAATGGGAAGTCTCTTCTGTTTTCCTAAATATGTGTTTTTCACACACTATTCTCTCTCTCTTTTTTTCCTTTTTATTTCAGTTCGGTGATATTTCCATTCTTTTCTACTGGCTAATTTCTAATTTTATTTAAATTTACTTACATAAAATGTTCTCAGTTCCCTATTGCTTTGGTCCCAACCTATACACTCCCTACTATGAGCTACGACAAAATTAACTCACATCCTCCACCGTCCACTGGTCGTTACTGCGTAATTTTAGTCAACAGTATAATCTGAGTGTTCGTGTCTGTGGAGATGTACTAACATCCCAGCTGCTCGATTTCTCAGCTGTGAAGTGACAGCCTTTGAATCCCACTATCACAGCTGATTCTTTTTCCTTCTCTTTTGCCCCCTGGGTTTTTTTGTTAGTTGTTTCATTTCCACATTAAGCATGCAACAAAACCATTCCGTTCTGACATCCTCATCCCCACCTATTCTTTGGCCTCAGTTCTACAGTTGATAAGGTTCGTACTTAGCTCCTAACAATCCTTTTCCCTGGAGTTTCTTTGTCTTGACTGGCTTGGCTGTAGGTTCTGTTCTTGGGACTGTGTCTGTTCAATTTAAGATTTCTGCTTTGTTGTCATAAAAATTATGGTAAATATGCTCTTATTATCCTTGTCATCTCTATTCACAGCTGTACTTACTGATGTTTGTTATTTTTGTTCTCCTCCCTTGGTTTTTGTTTTGTTCATCCTGCCCGAAGTTTATCCAATTTATTGATGTTGGCCAGTAACCAGAGTTTTTGCTTGTTCATTTGTTTGGCAGTGTTTATTCTGCTCATTTATCTTTGTTTCTACTTCATTGATGTTTCTATGTTTTTTCTGCTTTTAGGGTTTTGTATTTTTTGTTTGTTTGTTTTTAATTGCATTCCATTGTTCTGACTCTTTTCTTGGGCAATAAAAGATTAAAGCAGTGGATTTGCGATGTATTCACTCTAGGGCTAGAGGAGATGCCCCCAGAAAAGCAAGAATGCAAATGCCCTAGTCCAGTCTCCTGTTCCTGTACATGTACTAACACAGACTTTGTAACAAACAAACTAAATGCCTTTGTAGAGGGAGAGGCCTTATCTATGGAAGACTTTTAGCAGGAATGCCTGGTTCTTTAGAATTGCTTAAAGAACCTGGAATCTAAAGATTTATAAGGCACGATTGCTTGGAAAATCTCACGTAAGCTGTAACCATCTGAACATAAGCAGAGATGGTTTATGACTTCAATGTCTCCCTCAGTGTGGATGTTCTGGGCCAGGGAATTTCCAGTACAATTAAGAAAAAAAATGAGAATACCCAGCTGGATGTGCTGGACCTCTCCCTGACTTCACTATGCTCTTTGAATATTTCATCCTTGATATGATTAATAAAGCTTGATTTCTTACTTGTGAGTCTTATTTAACAATCCAATCCTCTTTTTAAAATTTCAATTCTTAACTTGGATGTTCAACTCATTAATGTAAGTCCTTCATATTTCCTAACATATGCATTAAATGCTAACAATTTTTCTCTAAGTAACTTCTAAGCTACCTTCTACAAGTTTTGATAGGTAGTATTTTGGTTAATATTCAGTTTAAAATAGTTTCTAATCTCCAACTATTTGTTTTTTACCCATCAGGTTTTTACTAAATTTCCCAAATGGTTTTTTAGTTACTACTTTATCACTGATAATTCACGGTATTGTTTTCAAATAATATGGCTTATGTACCATTACCTTAAAATTGGCTGAGTCTTGTTTTATAGTTAGGTGGTAATTTTTACTAATATTCAATGCATGCTTCAGAGCAGGATTCGGCAAATTATGGCCAACAGACTAAACCCAGCCAGCCACTTGTTTCTGTCAATAAAGTTTTAATGGAACACAACTGAGCCCATTTACTTAGGTATTATTTATGGCTGCTTTTACACAACAATGATATTGTATTAACTTTGAATTGCTACTAGTCTCCATATCCTCAGTGATTTTTTTTTTGTCATGATCTTTCAATTAAGGAGAGAAGTGTATCAAGATTTCCCACTATGGTGATATATTTGGTCATTTTTTCCTTATAGTTCTGTTAAGTTTTACAGTTTTGCTATAAATAGAAAATCTGTTCTTATATGCACAGAAGTTTAGAATAGTTACATGTTCCTGGTGAATTAATTTTTTTTAATTTGAATATGGGATGGGATTTTGGCATTATTTTAAACAGATGTATCCTTTTTGTTGATATTTGCCTAATATGCATTTTAATCTTCTTATGGTCAATCTTTCTGTTTGTGTGGGTATTATATTTGTCTATGTTAACAGCAAAAAGCTAGAATTTATTATTTATTCCAGGAAGATAATTTTTATCTTTAGAATTTCTTCCAAGTGCATTTAATGTAATTGCTGTTAAATTTAGTTTTATTGACTAATATTTTGCTATTTGTTTTAGCTTTTGTATCTTTTGAGTCTTTTTTTCTCCTTTTTCACCCTTACTTGAATTTATTGTTTATAATTTAAGCTTTTTCTTTAATAATTTAGAAAGCATATTCTCTATCTTTATTATTTAGTGATCATATTTAACCTAATAAAATCAAATATTAGCAAATACTGTTATTTTCTTAACATTTAAATGTAATTTTTAATTTAATTCTATCATGTTTTAACTCCCCTCTAAAATTAAGTTTAAATAAAAGAGTCAGATTACTAAAAGAATAAGGAAAAAATAAATAAATAAAATTAGTTTTATTGGATTTCTCTATGGATTTATTTGAATTTAACCACAGATTTTTACTTTTTAAGTTTATTTCTTATTACATTTCAAATCTTCCATATGAAACCATATTGACTAAGAAAAAATAAAAAACTTATGTACTTACAAAAACATGGTGTTGGAATTAATGGAGAAGCAAAAATTATTTTCTAATTTTCATAGAAAAGTTAAGAAAACATAACTGTGTTTAACTGAATATTCATTTAAAAGAATAATAAAGTAAACAAAACTATAATCAAAGATGAAATAAAAAATTCTTTTTAGTTATTTATTTATTGTTGTTCAATTACAGTTGTCCCCATTTCCCCCATTACTCCCCCCTGCCCACCCCACCCCCACCTCCCACATCCAGTCCTCTCCCCTCCTCCACTGTCATGTTCCCTGACGTCTCTTCCCCATATTTACCCATTCTCTCCCACCCCCCTTTCCTCTGGTTACTGTCAGTTTGTAACAGAACCAGAGACGTGGAAAAAATTCTTTTTAAAAAGATATGATATAAAATTCAATGCTAAAATTTTTGAAAGTATCAAATTACTTCAAAGGAAAAGATTTAAAATCAACCCAAGAAGATATCAAAAGGATGAATAAATGAAAATTCATAAGTAAAACAAAAATGTTTAACAGAGAACAACCCCTAAAAATGTTCTAGCTTCAGGCAGTTTAATGTGTGAGCTATTATGAAAACCCTCCAAAAACTAAGTAAACAAATCTTATAATATTTAATATTTGGACAAGTTGATTTGGACAAGTCACTGAACAAAACAACCTTAACGGCAGCTCAGAGAAGCGAAGCAGAGGTGCAGAGGGTTGCTGTGGTGCACCCTGTTCCATAAATAGACAAGCAGGGAGCATGGACACAGAGCAGCCTTCTCCCAGACTCTAAGTTGAATGTCTAGACCTGTCATTTGTAACTAAAGCAGGCTCCCAGCTCCCAATAATCTTAAACTATCCCAGTGAAGCCAACAAACTCATAGATTGGTGCTAGAACTCTCCAAGTCCTGATCATAGGATCTAGAACAAAAATCTTGTGATTTCATAAAATAAAGAAGATAGAAATATGAGCCTAACTATATTCTCTGTTACTGATAAATCACTTACTTTATATATAATAATTCTATTATGAATTAAAGTATATGTTACATGAAGCTAATTAATGGGATGGGATTAACTTTAACTTGAGAAAACAGATTTTAAAATTAAGTTAAAGAATAAATGTATCCAAATAGTAAAGAAATTACTTTTAAGAAAAAATAAAACACTATGAAATTACAAAAATCAATATAATTCCCTAGAAGAGAAAGGCCAGAAATAACCACTTGTCTCTTTTTTTAAGAAGGGCAAATATCTAGCCTTTAGTAGTTAAATGTTTGTTATAATACATCTTAGGACTATTGATTTATTAATTTAGAGATATCCTGATTTTAAAGATTATTATCTCCTTGAAGCATAACAGTCGATCTTGAGATAAGCTTGCCTAGATTATTAGTTGTGAGAAATGACATTTGCATACAAAAGTTTGATTTAGAAAGTAACCTTTACCACATTTTATTATAGATAGCAGTATTTGTTAAAAAGCTGTAAATAGCTTTGTTTGTTCACTTAAATTGTAGACTATATTTGAAATATCTTTTTAGCAGGCAACAAGCCAATGATAGTTCATCATTCCCACTAGTGGCAATATACTCAAGAAATAGAAAAACCTTAGAGACCTTTCTTCCGACTCCTTGGCAGTCTGTAAGTGGAAGGTCCTTGTCACCTTCCAGCTGCATGGAGCCCTGCAAATCTCAGTTAAGTTTGAGTGCATCTCCATCCATGCTGACCAGGTTGGTTGGTGTCCATATTGGCAATGCCTGCTGGGAGCTCTGTCCCCCTGCAACATGGCATCTGGCCTAATGTTGCCTAATGGCCAGATGCCAAGTGACAAGACCTTTGGTCAGGGAGATGATTCCTTCAACACCTTTCTCAGTGAGACAGGCACTGACAAGCATGTGCACAGGGTAGTGTTTGTAGACCTTGAACCCACAGTCATTGATGAAGATCCCATTGGTGCTGGAAGAGCTTTGGTTCGCAAAGATATGAAAGCTGCCACTGCTACCATCAAGACCAAGCACAGCATTCAGTTTGTGGACTGATGCCCCACTAGTTTCAAAGTTGGCATTCATGATGAGCCTCCCACTGTGGTACCTGGTGGAGACCTGGCCAAAGTACAGCAAGCTGCATGTATGCTGAGCAACACTACAGCTGTTGCTGAGGCCTGGGCTCACCTGGACCACAAGTTTGGCCCAATATATGCCAAGTGTGATGTTGTGCACTGGTACATGGGTGAGGGCATGGAGGAAGGAGAGTTTTCTGATGACTCTGTGATGACATAGTTGTCCTTGAAAAGGATCATGAGGAAATCGGAGCAGGTAGTGCCAAGGGAGAGGGTGAGGGTGAAGAGTATTAGCATGTTACACTCTGGTGTCACGGACCATCTTATTTCTGCTGTTCTGTGAAGACATTTTGTCCCAAACTTGCCAATAAAAGTAATGTTTTTACTTTAAAAGATGAAAGAGGAAAGACAAAGACTGAGAATGTATTTTTTAAAATTATAGCTGAACAAATCCTCTGTTAAAAAATGCATTTCACAAGCAAAAGTTATCCAAAAAGATTAACTTTAAAACACAATGTAGAATATCAATTTATTATGAGAATTATTGTGCTATGATTCAGGTGAAAATTTTCCAGGAGAGGATGGCTAAGAACAGAGGATGGCCCTCTTCAGTATCAAATTCAAAAGAACTGTCTAAGCAAAACATATGAGATTAACCTCTGTTGTAGTCTCAGAGGGAAACGGCTGGTCTCAACTGCAAAACTCTAGTTTAGGACCATATCAATTTGTGTCTTTGCTAAAGCTTTCATTTGCATCAAATACTAGGTAACATAGGTTGAAAATGCATTCTTAGGTTAAATGACTTAGGCTCTGAAGGTAGTTTCAACATACAATTTGTATTCTGTATACATTCAGGAATATATAAAAATTAAAATAGGTTAAAACAGAAAAGAAAAATTGATCTATGGTTTTTTAAACTTAAAATATTATAGAATAGTATTTTAGTTTTAATATAATATTTGGGACTTCAAATTACCTAGGATAACTTGAATACTTAAATAGTAATCTCTCCACATACCCTCCAAAGACTATATGGAACAATAAGGAGATCTCATAAAACCACCCATACTTACATGTAGAGCAGAACTAAGAGAAAGAGCATACATAAATTTCAATTTACACATACATGCAACTGAGGAAATAATGCGAAGATTTTCCCAAACAACAACAGTGTGTAGTAGGGTCACACAGTTGTTGAAGTATAATATTACCCCAAGAAAAAGAAGGTTTTTTCTTTTTCCCCACCTGGAGTCTGAGATCTGGCTGATCAAAGCCTGGGGGAGTTTGGAGCAGAGAAGAGACTCGAAAGCTGGAGAACCAGAGGTGGCAATTGTGGAAAGGCATTGCTTAAGGTGGCAGTGAGAGAAAAATAAAATGTGTGCACACACACACCCCTTGTGCTAAGACATAAAACAGCAGTCCTCAAAGTGTGATGCAAGTGTATATGCTAGTCATCTGTAGCCATTGACTATAATGAACATCTTTGAGTACCAATGCGCACCTGCTAAATCAAAACCCTGGGCCTGCACCATAGGAGCTGCAGTGTGCCTGGCTCCTCAGATGGTTCTCCTGTACAAAATATGATAAATGTGTTACAGAACAATAAAGTAGTATGACATGCTTTGGAAACTGAACATCAGTTAGTGTAACTGAATTATAGGTTACAACTGATGGTGAAGTGAGACAGATGAATCTGGAGACGAATGCCATGGTATACTTCTAAGAAGTCTTAAAGGACACTATAGGGGCTTGGATAGGGACGTGAAGATTTTATAGGAAACCACTAAGGAGTTTTATGCAGAGGAAAAACCTGATAAGATTTTTTTTCAATGATATTACCTTGGCATCAGTGTGGGTGATTAGATAGAGAGCAGACATAAGAAAGAAGGAAACTTGGGAAAATATTTTTATTTTCCTAGAATAAGGTAAGAAGACTAGAATAGACTTGAATTGATATACTTGGTGACTAATTGAACCAGTGAGTGAAGGGAGGCGAAATAATTTTGGCTGATTCTAATTCCCACATTTGCTTGCCTCCAACAATAAGTTTATAACAATGTATAGACAAAGAATATTCTAAAACTATATAGCTCTGTAATTTTCTACTTTTTCTTATATTTATCACAAGGCCTATATTTTACTAGAAACATGAAGCTGGTAAAGACAAGTTCCCACTACTATAATAGAGTCACCAAGGTCAAGAGAAGCCCAAAGAAGGATCAGTGGATGTGCTCCTGATGTAGATTTTTGCACTGCACTCCCGGGGACACGCCAGAGATTTAGCTCTGGATGTACCACCGCTGCGATTTATTACAATGCGGAGACAAACATCCCCTCACTGGAGAACATTGTTAGCTAAATGTCCACAAGACTGTAGGGGGAGGTGGTATGTATATTCTTGGAGGTATGTGAGCCAGGCAATCTTGGAGGCTCCACTGTAGTTTCTGTGGTTGAACAAGTGACAATGTGTGTGTGTAAAGGAGGCATGAGTGGAAGTCCAGAGTCTTTCAATAAAAGACTGTAGTATTTAAAGCCACCCCATTTTTTTTTCTGGTTTTTGGTGTCCCAGAACAAGACATTCTCTTTAATCAGGCTGTCTGGTGCCACCATAGTAGTGGCTTGTCTTCAAGGTGATTGTAGAAAAAAGGCATTTCCCTTTAAAGCAGAGTATCCTACAACAGCTTTATCAAATTATATTCATTAAGATAAAAGGCAGAGGTTTGGGGTATTAGAACAGTTGTATTAAAAAGATCTCCTTCCTACCCATAATGAACAGAGAGCTGCAGCTCTAGGCTGAGTGGAGCGCATGATCCTGAAGGGCTTTGGCTACAGAGGAATTATGGGCAGCCAGTAACAATCCACCTTCTCTGTATTGTGAAGAACTGCCTCCCCGCCCCCACCACACAACCACTAGGTCCACAAAGGCTCTGTATCCCTCACCCAACAACCCCAGGGCACACACAGTGTCTTTCTACTGTAATCATTCTCAAAACACACCAAAAAACAGGCCTCATTTAACAACAACAAAAAGACCTTTAATGACATGCTGCTTTTTGTGTCTAAAAGCGTTGCTTTCTCCCTCTTTTCTAAAATTTCATTGGTTTTATTGATGGTTTCCTTTGCTATTCAAAAACTTTTTAGTTTGATGTAGTCCCAGTTGTTTTTCTTTTGTCTCCCTTGCCTGAGGAGATATGTCAGAAAAAATATTGCTAACAGCAATGTTTGAGATTTTACACTTATGTTTTCTCTAAAATTTTTGTGGTTTCGGGTCTAACATTTAAGTCCTTAAACCATTTAAATCATTTTGAATTTATTCTTGTGCATGGCATAAGAAGGTAGTCTAGCTCCATTTTTCTGAAAGTATCTGTCCAATTTTCCTAACATGATTTATTGAATAAACTATCTGTAGTCCATTGTATGTGCTTGCTTCCCCTGTCAAATATTAATTCACTACAAAATTCTGGGTTTATTTCTGGGCTCTCTACTCTGTTCCATTGACCTATGTGTCCGTTTTTTATGCCAGTACCATGCTGTTTTGATTTCTATGATCTTCTAGTATATTTTGATATTATGTAGCATGATTCCTCCAACTTTGTTGTCCTTTATCAAGATTGCTGTTGTTATTTGGGGCTTTTTGTGGTTGGGGCTTTTAGTGGTTGCATACAAGTTTTTGAAATAGTTGGTCTAGTTCTGTGAAATATGTCATTGGTATCTTGATAGGAACTGTGTTGAATCTATAGATTGCTTTTGGTAGTTTGGGCATTTTAATGATGTTAATTCTTCCTATCCACGAATATAGTATGTGCTTCCACTTATTTGTATCGTCTTTAATTTCTTTCTTCAGTGTCTTATGAGTACAGGTCTTTTACAACCCACTGAATGGGACTTTACAAATATCAGTATGAACTCAAAATTTATTTTTTTTCTTTGTAAAAAGTGTATTTTTTTCTTTGTGAAAAGTATATTTTCCACCCTTCCAATGAAGAGTATTTTCCACCCTTCTATTCCAACTTAAAATAATTTTTAATTTTCTAATTTTTTTTGTTTTATGCTTATCTTTTTCTCTTAACATTGAAAATCTTGACTTCTAAAGAAACGTACTTATACTTTTTTACAGAATATATAGCATAATACAATATTCTAAATATGATAGTTTCAAAATAACAATATCAATATTACTAATAACAATAAGAATAAATGATTTTGGATTTCTTCAGAATTTATTTGAACTTAAGAGTATATCCCCCAAAAGATATAGTCAAAACATTGGTCTTAAAAGTCATTGAAAATAATTATATATTCTTTTGTGTCATTATTCCCCTATTCAATATTCATTTGGGTTCAATTATTTTGGTTTGTTTCCAGTTTTAGAGGGAAAGTTTTTCCTTCTTTTTCATTTAATTTTTTTTAATTATGTAAAAATATTTACATGGTCTAATATCAGAACTATACAGCAAGGTACATTGACATAAATTTTATCTTACCTGTCCAGTCCTTTGTTTCCTCCTTTCCCCACAGGCAACCATTTTTATTACATTTATATTTTCTGTGATTTGTGTTTATACATACTGTTCTAAACACTGTTTTCTTGAATGTATTCTGAGAATCAAATGATATGTATATATAGATATTTTACTCATTTCTCATCCATAACTTTTTCAACCAATTCCCTATTGGTAAGCCTCTGGTTGGTTTCCAGTTTTCAGTTATTCCAAACAGTATGTCAGTGAGTGCCCTCAGGCATACACCCTTGTATATTTTTGTCACAATACCTTTGGGACAGAGTTTTAAAAGAGGTGCTGCTCAAGCAAGGGGCAAATGCATTTATAATTTTTCTACATCAAGGGCATGCTTCTAAACATATTAATCTTGCTAAGAAAATGTAGGAACTTTAAAATTTGTATTACAGAGAAAGAGAAAGCTTTAACTAGAACAATCATATTTACCAAGAATAATTTATTAGTGGAATTTAAATTATTAAATTCATGCAAAATCTCTGGTGTAATGTAAGTCAACACCTTGAGCAGTTCCAAAACTTTAACTTTAGTGGTGTCCACCCCATGAAGTCTTAAGAAATAATGCAACAACAGGAAAAGTATTAAAAGTTACTGCCTATATGTACACACAAATACATATGGGAGTGGGGATGGATGGACAGATGGATAGATAAAGAAAGGCAGAGAATGTTTTCCCCTGAAAACATTTCTAATTTTAATAAATTTACAAGCCTTTAAATTCAGTCAAAATTTTATTTTATTATCTTCTAAATGACACAACAGAAATAGAAGTAAGTTAGCGATGTCCACATAATAGCACTTACAATATATTTTGAACCATCAGTTAATCTGCAAGTTTGTCACCTTGGGCCTAAAATATAATCCATCTTTTAAATGCAAAACAAACTGTATTTGCTGGTCCTTTTTATGATCATATGTGTCAACAGAACATGATTATATTATGTTTTTCAGTTACTATCTCCATCTAAAATCAGAACAACCCCAAGAACTGGGTGAGTCATATTTGATTTCTTTATCTTATGCAGAACAGGAATTCAACTTCATAAAAATAGTTAAATGGTAAGTGAAAAATAACAGATTCACATTTGAGTGGCAGCTACTTCTGTATAAAATTTTTAAAAAGAAACTTTGATCAGTAAAAGCTGCTGAATAAATCACTAATGATTTATTTACTCATACTACCACATCATTCTTGAGGTAATCGTAAGGCAATAATAGCATTCACAGGATGACACGCACACACACACACACAAAAGGTTATAATTGCTTCTTCTGAAGTTTCAATCTTCTATCAGCAAAGAAAAGCTTTGGTATCTTCTTATTTATTCTCTTCCCTAAAGCTAAAGTGAACAAAATAAAAATAAACATTACATCAGTCTGCAGAATCACCTTAAACCACCATTTCCAATATGCTAACAAACTGGCCTCATTGTATTTTTAATGATTACAAAGCCAGTTTTACTCACTATCCACTCAGTTAATAGCACTCCACCTTTAAAGCACACGGACCGCACTCCTGTCTGTTATACCCAGCCAGCATAAGCACTCCCACAACACTGATCAGCACGAAAGTGCTATTTATGTAGAGGTAGTCTAGAAACAGCAATATGCTATTAGCAAAATGGGTACATAAACTATCATTTTGCTTATGAATTATTTATTTAGTTTAAAAAACTGAGTAAGAAAAATTCACTACCTTTCACACAGACACGTTTGCAGTCCTTCATGTTGATAAAGTTATTGTTATTCCCTCCACAGCCCGTGTATGTGAAGGCCTCACAGTCTCTGTGTCTTGGATTAAAATAATAGCGCGTCACATTCGCAGAGCAGAGTCCCTCATCTTTTGGACTGTAGCAATATGAGGGCCCTTTATGAGAAAGAAAATAAAATTAGAAATGCAGTAATACCAGAATTAATAAGCTGTGATATTTACTTAAGTAACTGAAGGAAATATAATCCCATGGAAGCTTCATGATGAATCCAAAAATACCATTGTAAATCATTTAAAAAGTGGGTCTCAAATTTCAAGAAAGGTTTACATGGTATATTTTTTAATTCTAAATTTTGGTAAACTGAACAGAACTTCTTCTGAAGCTATGTCCTTGTATCATTTGAATCTATAATGAAATTAAACCCCCAAAACAGATGTGGTCAGGTAAAAACGGGCTCTGTGTTAAATGATCATATATACATGCTTTGTAAATGTGGTGTTGATAGTTTTATTTTCAATGTTTTTATTGGCTCTCCTTCCATTATTAATCAAGAATACATGTACTAATTCCCAGGTAGCCACTGGAACATTTACATTTACACAAACAACTTAACACCAGCAACAACCATCTCCTTATTAATTCAAGATTTTGCACATTTAACACAGTACTGTAGCTGTGGAGCTTTATCAAAGACTCTGTGAAGGCAAATTTTCCTCTATTGAATTTATTTATCTATGTATATGTATCTCTGCTATGCCTAGGGAAAATGCCTGCATTGTCTCTCTCTACAAATATTAAATTCTTTCCAAGTAACCCATCATTTTAGGGCTGTTGGGGGTGCCTAGAAGGGGGGATATAGATTAAAAAAATGGAAAGAAGAGAGCCCTGGCCACATGGCTCAGGTGGTTGAAGCATTGTCCTGATACACATAGGTCGTGGGTTCGATTCCTGGTCAGGGCACATACAACAAGCAACCAGTGAATGTATAAATAAGTGAACAACAAATCGATGTTGCTCTCTCTCTCCAAAATCAATAAGTAAAAAAATGTTTTTTAATGGGGAGGAGAGAAAAGAGGGATAGAGATCTGTTCATGCTCTGCAATTTGTAATTACTAAAGAATACAAAACTCTAACCAAAAACTTTAGAAAGAAATTTTCAAGTTTCACCATCTTAAGTGTATCTACATTCTTCTGAGTCCATGCAAACCTGATGTCATGGCATTCATTAATGAATACAAACTGTAATTTTACATGTAAATTGAATAGATGAGAACTATTTCTAAAGAAACAATGTGGAGGAGGGAGCAAAAACTGGAATCATGGCACTGTGGTTTGCCAGCCCTGAGAACTTGGCAAGTCATTACATCCAGCCTGTACTCTCATAGGTAAAAGTGGGAGTAATAATACTCCTTCATAGGATAGTGGTGTGAAGATTGCTGTTATATTATATATGAAATCACAATAACACAAACCATATGAATTTCACACCAAATTGATTTTTTCACGCTAAAGTCTTAGTAAAGAAATGACATAGAAACCCCATAAAACTAGTATTTACGTTTCCTTGGAGTACAGAAGTCCCTGCAAGTAGCTTCATCTGGGAACTGGTTCCCACTGCGGTGACACCCGCCAGACACGAATTTTTCACACGCCATGGAGCTCAGGTTGAAGAAGTAGTCTCCTCGGGGCTGCTCACACTGCCCGTCACTGACGTCCAAGCGGCAAATTTTGGGGACTTCTAGGAAAGGGAGAACAAAAAGCAGTTTAAAAATTAGCCCTTTTAGTAATTACTTTCAAAACTTTACTGTATTTTTGGAAAAAACTTGAAGCAGGAGGAGGACAGGAAACGCCATCATATTTAGTGCTAGAATGGTAAATTTCTAAAAGACTATCCATTAATCCAGTAAATTAGCTGTTTGTTTGTTTGTTTTTTTACAGTGTCTCCAGACCTAACTGAGCTGTGATCTTTGAAATTCAGCAGAAAGACTCTGTTTCCTCAGGGTGTTCTGATTGTTCTACATTTGAAGTTAACTTATCCGCAGGAAAACGAATTTTCCCCTGACTCTGTTCCTTGAGTGGCAAAGCCCCGTGTTCTGTTACAGTCCTGGAGAGGTATAATAACCACGATTAAAATAAGATAGCAAACAGTATCATGAACGTCCATGGTAACCCTGTACTCACAAAGACAAGTTTGGTTATGAGGAGACAAAAGTAAGGTTATCATTAGCTAGATCACTGTTTAATAAATTTCGCTACAAATATTTCAGATCCGTGGGAAACTGACATGAGGAGGTGGTGTTTTCAAGAAGGAGTGAAATCCACAGGTTTAGAATTAATGATAAATACAGAAAAGCACTTATGCTGTACCCATACATTAAACCCTTGCATTATTTTGCCCTAAGGTAACATCTCCCCATCTGCACAGGCAGCCTACACGTGCCAGTTAGGAGACAAAATGCGCTGCAAACTTGTGATGACTTTCGGGAACATTCAGGCTAACACGCACACACTGTAGAAAATGGGACCTGGAAAGTTAGCTGAGTTACAACCAGCCCCTTCTGGGCAGGGAGGGCACCGGGTTCTGGGTGTGCTTGCGACAACTTACTCTCTATCTTCCAGCAGGCTTCCTCGCAGGCCTCCTTAGTTTCGAAGTTGTTGGCGTTACCCTCGCAGCCCCCATACATGAACTGGCGGCAGGTCTGAGTGTACCTGCTGTAGTAAAAACTGGGGACCAGGGCGCGGCAGGGCCCCACCTCCGGGGGCAGGAGGCAGATCTCCGCGTTGTTTCCTACGGAAGAGGCAGGAGAGTCAGGGAGAGGGAAAGCGGTCAGCCACATCCCCAGGGAGGAAGAGGTTTCCGGGAGCAGAGGAGCCTCTACAGAGAAAGTACACTGTGGGGTGCCAGGGCCCTTTCCCACGGCAGGGGCCTGCAGAAAGATAGCGGGTGGGGGACACCCTCGCAGCCGGGCCAGGAGGAAGAGGGGGGTGCAGGCTGGGGTGATACCTAGAGTCTCCTGAGCAGCATCGCCAGGCGCTGTTCCCAGCAAGAGGAACGGCAGAAACAACAGCCCGAGGGTACAAGTAGCGTCCATGGTGTCCAGGTTCCAGCGGCCCACGGAACTAGAGGTCCCCAAAATGCGCTGACAGGGGAAAGGCGCGCAGAGTCCAGTCTCCAGGCGGACTGGGTGCTGCTGGTGGTGTCTGCTTTATGTAGAGGGAGCGCCGACCGGACGGGGCGGGGCGTGCCTGTGCAGAGCCCTCGGGGAGGCTGATTCATGCCCCAAGGCTGTGAACCCGCTGCCGACCTGAAACTGGAAAGTGTGTGCCCGGGAGAGGAAGTCCCCTCCTAGTTGAACCTGCGTCCCCAACTTTCTCTTGCAGCCAGCAGGAATGACCAAACGGAGCATTCTGTGTCAGTGACGGGAAATCGGGAAACTCGAGGGAAAATCATTGCATAAGGTTCTAATTTGTAGCATCATCCGAAGCCTGTGTACATTTTTAAAGCACGAAGTCCAAGCGCTCATTTGAAGGGCTGAGAGAAAGTGAAATCCATTGGGCTGAGGCTCATTGTAATATATCCTTTGGATTAGAAATTTAAGTATATGTGTATTTATTTCTGTTTATACATATATACATACATATTTCAATCGAGGTCCACTTTACATTTAAAAGGCTCATGATATATCGTAACTGGACAGTTTCAAGAATTTTTCACAACCCTGTATGTCCTTGTAATTACCACTCCATCAAGAATTAGACAATTTCATTCACCCCAGAACATTCAGCCAGACCCTTTCCTTCCTCAGGTCAAAGGCAGCCATTCTTCTCATCACCACAGATTGATACCGCCTGTTCTTGCATCTCGTGAAAAAATAATCATACAGTAAACACTGTTTTGTACTTTTGTTCCACTACTGTTTTTGAGACATGCCCATTTGTTGTAGAGTTCGTTCCTTTTAAATGCTGAGGAGCCTCCCAAAAGTTATGAATAGACCACAAATATCCTGCTCGTGGACATTTGTGTTGTTTCTAGTTTGGGATTATTATGAATAAAGCTGCTTCATGTGCACATACAACTTGTATTACTCTTGGGTAAAATATTTAGAAAAATTACAAACTGCCAAACAGTTTTCCAAAAATGATTATACTGTTTCAGACCCCAATCAGGCACGTGTGAGAGTTGTAGCTGTGTTTTTTGAGCAGGAACAGAGAAGTCCAAAGACAGGTGGCCTTGGGGGATCCTGAAACTTTGATCAGATCAGCCCCTCCCCACACAATGTCAGTCCATCTATCAAAGTTTGTTGCTCCTTCGGCATATTGACCTGAATCTAACTTTTTACTTATATAAAACAAATCATCTCCTCTGGGATTTTACATGAATTATTAGAGATATTTCTGGAGAACATTTTAATGAGTTCTCTTGATAAATGTGACTTGTCTTCCTTTTCCTTCTGTTCTATTTAATATTCTCAAGAGAATTATTGTTCCCGGCTTCAGAGAATACGGGGGAGAATTTATAGGATTTCTCTTCCAAGTTCCTGAGAATCCCTGTGCTCACAGTGGGTTGACAGTCCAGGATATTTTTCACTCTACAGCCTCTTGTGCCAGTTTTCAGTTACTCTAATGTCATGGCATAGATCACATTTCTAGGGAAATTAGCTTGGTCTGGAAATACTCTGTGTCATTTATGCCATCAGATTACCAGCTGTCTATGGTTAAGAAATACAGAGATCACGATAGATGTTTAACAATCGGTTCTCCAGGAAGAACAGGGCTGGTTTGTACAGTTTACTGATTTCCATGGAGCAAATGCTCTTCCACTATGATCGATTTCAACCATCAGTGTGTCAGTGCCAGTGTAAGCTGGCTCTAGCCCACCTACCAATGAGAGAGCCAGCTGGTTTTATTTTATTTTATTTTATTTTATTTTTTATTTTATTTTTTGTGAAACCAGCTGGTTTTAGAAAGACACATTCATAGGAGAATCAGATTAGACCTTCCCAGTACCTCCCAGTACTGGGGAGATAAATTTTTACCAACCATTTAGCTAGGATCATGTTCGGGAGAAAAGTTAATTCAACTTATCTAGTTCCATTCTTCTGAAGATGATTAAATGTATCTTCCAGATGCACTAAAATTAATTGGACTGAGTCTGAGTCAAACTTGTCACTCAGCATTGACCATTGTCACTTCTGTTGTTTTTTCTTGGCTGATGGCCTTTTTTGATCATCTTTTGTTTCATAGAAAATGCAGAATCTTTTGAATTAGGGCAGGTTATTTTGGGAAATGCCATAATGTAATGGGAAAGTAGACCTAGGAGTCAGAGGAGACCTGGGTCTCATTCCTTGTTCATTTGGACCAGTTACATGAACTCTCTGAGACTCAACTTCCTTCCTTTATAAAATGGATGTAATAGTTGTACCTTAGAAGTGTGTTATGAGGATTAAAGAGAAAGGGACAAGGCACTCAGAGAGATGTGCTTCAGCTCCTCAAACACAGGTGCAGAATCCACCCTGATCATCTCAGAGTCCCAGTTCCCCTTGTGCCTTGGCATCAACCACAATTGGGAAGCAGAGCCACACGAACTGCCCTTGAAGGGCTGATGATGTGGCTCCCATCAGCTCTTCTCTTTGGCTGAGCTCAGAGACCACCCATTGCAAATCATTTGAGTATTTCTTTATCCATGAAAAAATATCTTCCAGTATAAGGGGAAATCTAATTTCCTGGGACTGCTTTAAATTACTGAATTCATCGTCAGGTCCATGCGGAAGGAGCCATGTGACCATCACAATCAGTCTCCACAGGAATGTCATTGTACTTCTATCCCCTTAAACCAGTGTGTAGGCCAAAGGTTATGACACAGCTGAGGACAGCAATCCTTTATCCAAAGTCAACAGGAAATGCAATGCTGGAGGGAACTGGAAAGAACAGTCACTCAGATTGATTTGTCTTTGCAATACCAAGTGACAGCCTCAAGTGGCTGCCGCTAAAGACAGAGGCTCAAAATAGTTTGGAGTTCTGTAAAATAAGGCATGGAGTTCTTGGAGTGACAAAAGGAACTAACAATACCATCTGTTTCAGTATTTTTATTTTACAGAGTTACAAAATCGAGATCTGGCAATATAAAATGGCTGGCCATGCTTATTTACCTTAGTTGCTGGCAAGCTGAGACTAGAACTCAAGTTCTTAATACTTAGCTCTATATTCTTTCTAATACACCCAGACCTGGGCTCTGTTCTATCAAGACCTTAGAGTAGATACACAAGGAGAATAAAACACATGAACACTACAGTGAGCTCAGGAGCTCATGGCAGATCCCTGCCTCTTCATTCTCACACATGCCCCCCACCACCAGGTCCTCTAACATATAGATATAAAGTTGATTTTGAACATATTCAACTCCTAGAATTCCCAAGTCTTTAGCTTGTTGTTCTATCCTCTGACCGCCCCATGGGCTTGAAAGGTAGCCATGAATTTAAGGAGAGGATTGAGGTACATGGTCTTCCTGCCTATCAGATGCCTTAGAGAGAGGTGCCATATCTAACTCATGGGTGAATAGGGAGAATTCATTGAGCCCAGTGATTTGGGGATCTCTATTATATAAAAATTGTCCCTTGAGTTACACTGATAACCCCTTAAGAAAAAAAAAAAAAAAAACTTGCTTCCTATTCGTTTATGTCCTGTCAGAGTAAAGTTTGAAATGAGTCCAGCTGGCACTAAGGAGGAGTTTACATATCTGCTAAGAAAGCCAGTTAATCTCTTCTGAGAGATTAGAGGTCATGTGGGCTTTGTTAAAGTTTAGGCAACTGCTTCACTCACTAACTAGACATTCTTCTAGAAAGTTGGATCTTGTAGGGAATGTTTACTCAAATGCTCCCTCTGTCCAACTCAGAGCATTTGTGAGTGTTGTTGTATAATAAGTTGGTTCCACATAAAAGGAGGAGACTTTCTCTATGCCTAATTTTATTATTCTCACTCTTCCTAGGAAGAATGAGATAATGGAATATATAATGTGTCTCTTACCATGGTCATTCTTCCATTTACTTGTTTAAGAAAGAAGCAGATTAACTATATAAAATGTGCTAAACTCTGTACGAGGTTATTTGGGGTGAATAAGTACATCAGGAATCTCATAGCATGATAGGGTAGACCCATGAACAGGATGCAACCGTGTTGCAATATGGTGTTCTTTGTGAAATATTAAAAATATGTATCAGGTTCTATGGGACCATGGAGGAGGAAATAAATAAAATTTAAGCAAGACCTCAATTCAAAATAAAAACCCATCCACACAAACATATCTAACATTGTATCTTCAATGCCTGGGCATCAGCTAGTTGCTTTGGTTGGTTCTTTAGGAGCTGTGGTTCTAGCAAAGCATCGCCTTCTGTAGGAGGGCAGAATCTCTGAAACCCCTTTTCTCTTCTTCCTAGTTGTTTGTACCCTCAAATGTCATGCTTACTTACATGCTTAGGATGTTGGCCATCTTTTCTCTCACTCAGGTTGTTGCATATTTAACTATGTAGGGCACCCAGAAGGTTGAGACAAATATTGAACTATTTAATCCTAGACCTTTCCTGCACAGTGCAGTGTCAGCACTTACCTAGAATTCAATCCACTGGAGGTGGCGTGTCATGAATGGGAAAGAAAGAGAAAATTTCCCCTGATTCCTCTATACCACGTGGAAATTTCAACAGTAGTAACTGTAATAATGGGTAAAATGTTTATTGAGAGTTTGGCTTTATTTTGCACTTATTAGCTCAAAAAATCCCTCGCATGAACCATTTGAAGGACCTACTTTACTCTCCCACTCTGCCAACAAGGAAGCTGAAGCTCTCTCAGGGGTGTCCAACCTGCAGCTCTCAGGGGGGCATGCAGCCCAGGGTGGCTATGAATTAGGTGCAACACAAAATCATATATTTACTTAAAACATTATGAGATTCTTTTGTGATTACATGCCATGACATATTTAAGGTCCAAGACAACTCTTTTTTTTCCAGTGTGGCGCAGAGATGCCAAAAGATTGGACACCCCTGGACTGGATTAATAGGTGACTTGGCCAAAGCTAAAAGGCTAGCACAGGCAGTCTGAAACTGGGTTCCCCGTCTCACTCACTGTGCACACAACTTTTTTTTTTACATTGGGGGGACCAAAGTCAGGCTTATTATGTATAACATGTTCTCATGCCCTTAATTCAGGTCTTGACAGCTCTGTCTTGGATTTCTTTTTCACTCAAATGTAAAGTTTATCGTTGAGAACGAAACAGGTAGCTACAATTTAAATACATTGCTATAACGCTGTTAAGAGAGACATCTGCCAAAGTTGATAATCAGATTAGAGGATTGAGAGAGTTAAATACTCAGGTCCTTATTTTCAGGGTTATATTTAGCAGAAAGTAATGGACCTTGACCTTTCCAAGTATAAAGGCAACTTTTCTTGCAAAAATACTGTCTTTTTTATACCCTACTCTAAATCTCATGTTAGTTACACATTGCTTGCTTGAGTGTCATAAGCCCTCCAAATGTTCATCCGTTCTAGCTTTATATGGAAAAGTTTTTGTATCTTAAATCCCATGAGAGGGAGAGGGACAACCTGCCATTTGGCGGCAGGAAGAGGCAGTAGCTGTAGTTTGAAAGGGGCATACATCTTCCAGGACTCTCACTATCCTTTTTTTCTCTTATTGACTATTAGCAGAGGGGAAACGGAGTTGAATTGAAAGGTCTGTACTAGAAGAGAGGGGAGTGCACTATCCTGGACGGGGTACACCAAACGGAGCCAGAGAAGGGAGACCTGTTCCTACCTACCAGCTGAATCTCCTGTATTCTCCCTCTTTCTTTCTCTGACAGTGGAAGTCATGCCTCTTCCAGTGAGAGATGAGCCCTTTGGCTATTCCTCTTGGTCCCCACGCCCCTTGCCTTTTCAAGGACTTCACTCGTCTCACTCCTTTGCAGCATCAGCTCTGTCCCTCTCTTACTCTTCTTCACCTAGGTTTTAATCATTTCTCTTTGGGGTGATCTATCAAATTTTTTTCATCTCAAACTTAAAGTTCACAATTGATTCTACATTTCTTTCCTGTTAGGGTCCCATGTAACTGCTGTCTTTTCCAGTAAAACTATCAGAAACATGATCTTTGCTGTCTGTCTCCACTTCCTCATCACCCTTTCGTCCACATCTCACTCCAATTAGACTTCTATATTGGGAAGAGGAAGAACAGGAAGCGCCCTTATCAAGGGCAACCTGTCATGTTGCCACATCTCACTGGACCTCTCCATATACACAACACCGAAAGCAGCTTTCCCTGAGGTTACCAAGCGCCACATTTTCTCATCTACATTTTGTTTAACCTCTCAGCATACTTAACAATTTTAAAGACTTCCTCATTCTTGCAATGCTTTTAGTTTAATCTTTATACCACATTCCCCTGATTTCCCTCTACTTAGCTGACTACTGCTTCATAATCAATTTGTCCTCTTCTGCCTTCCCTCAAAGGTTGGGGGAACTCAAGGCTCAACCCCGAGAACTTTTCTCCAACTGTACTCTCTTATGTGAATTAAAGTATACATATCTACTTTATAAAAGTATAAGAATATATGTTATATTCTTATTAAAAGTACTAATAAGTATATTCTTATACTTGTAATATAAAAGTTTAATAAAGTATAAGAATAATATTTATATATTTCACACACATATCCATATATATATACACACAAATACGTATATGTAATCTTAATCTCACCTCTGAATTCCAAACACTTAAATCTACTTAACTTCTCTACTTGGCTGTCCTCATTTTAAGTCTTGATCATATACCCCCAATCTTTCTCCTTTCTGTGAATGATACTCCTCCTTAGATTCTCAAGCCCAAAGCTTTGGAATCACTCTTTATGCCTCCCATTCCTTCACTGTCCCATCTATAAATAGTCCTGACAATTCTGCCTCCAAATTACATTTTTAATCTTCCCATTGTGGACAAAAAGGGGCCACATACCAAACCTGGCAAGCTCAGGGGACAGCTGCACTGTGGCCTTAAAGCTCGGAGACCTAACCTAACCACATAGGGTGGTCTGAAATTAAAACTTTTTAACTAAAAGCAGTTTATGGCAGGTAGTCTTGTCCTAGGCTTGTCCCTGACAGGTCAATCTCCACCTGTTGAGCCTGTCTATTGTCTTTTTGCATCTGTGATAACATACCTTCGGGATGTCAAGGGAACTTATTGTTATTGTGTTCATGGTTGACTGTGAACTATCCTGTGCACATCTGTGTAAAAGAAGTATGTGTCTATCATTTTACATCTTATCCAATACCAGACGTTTCCCTGATTTACTTTCTCCTGCCTCCCTAATCTATCACCAATGCATTGTATGTTACCCACCTACACTTCCTCTTTTGATTATGATGTATAAAATAAGGTGAAAAACTGCCATTTGCAGAGACATTTTTTTCAATCCATTTAGGTTTTCCTTCCCAGTGATTGTCACTCAAATCGCTCATAAAACTTTATAAGTTTCACTCAAATAAACACATAAAAATTCATACACATAAAAAATGTCCAGTTTGGACATTTCTTTCATTGACACTGTGTCTCCTTATATCCGTGGCCACCAATACAGTTCAACTCTATCTGCTCTTAAAGTAGACCGTTACATTGGATTCTTACCAAAACTCCCAGTTTCCATTTTTTTCGCCACTTAACCCCATGCAGCAAACTATTTATTTACACATCAGACCATATCACACCACGTGACTCCTTCAAAATAAAATTGAAAGCCTGCATTAGCTTCTCATTCAGTTCCTCACCATGCAAGGTCACTCATTCTGACTCTGTGTCTGACCGCTGCTCCCGCTCCTGACCCCATCCCATCACTCTCCCCGGTCTTACTGATGGGGGGCCTCAAATGTTGGAAAATTTTAGTTTCAGGTAATAGCTAATAAGCTTAGTAATCAATGTGTGTGAAAAGCTAGTGTTTCGGGAACTGAAGGTAGGACCCTCCCTGGCTCCCAAAGATGGTGAGCAGTTCCACCTTTGTGCCTCAGGAAGCACACAAGCAATCAAGATGGTATCTGACCCACTGAACTGGAAAGAGAGATGGCCACCCCCCAGGACACAGATAAATACCACCCCCCAGGATGCAGATGAAAGAATGCTGCAACTTTTTATCTGATTAACTTTTTTCCTGAATTCCAATCCCTTTACCTACACTTTTTATAAAAAGGGTTGGATGAAAATGGAATTTAAGGTGGTCTGTTAGGGTGCATAACCCACCATCTTCTCAGATCTCTGGCCATCTGAATAAAGTGCCTCTAAAGATTTAATCCCTGTCTCTGCTTATTGGGTCTGGTAGATGACAGGCAGCATGAATGCCAGTCTTTTCCAGTTTCATTGCTATACTCAAGTTACACGGTAGTTTCTGTTATCCTAGAACACAATGTCTGTTCCCACCTCAGGTCCTTTGCATGAACTGTTCCTTCCACTTATCCCTTCTCCCTCCATGAATGCTCATCTCCTGACCTTCACTGTCTCCTTGGTTTCACTGGCAGTACCTCTGATCAGCCTGTATGACGTTGGCCCACATCCTAGTCACCCCTTATGACTTTATTGTTTCACAAACTGTCACTAGAGCATTTATAATGTGAAATCATTAGTTTTATTTTACATGTCTGATCCTCTCACTATTATGTAAGGTCTGTGGCAGCAGGGAACTTGCCTTTCACATTTACCCTTGCAGCCCAATATTGAGAACAGGACCTGAGCAATAGGATCTCATATATGCTTGTAGAATGAACAAATTATTTGTTACTACCACTATCCCTCGTCTTTTCCAGCATCTTGAAAACCCAGTTTGCTCAGTAAGAACAGAGTTGCTCTTGGGAAGAGAGTGACTTATAGAATATATTTGAATGTCTGCAAGTCACCTACACCTTAACAATAGCAGGTTAAGAGAGAATGGTATTCATGTAATAAAATAGCAACAGATACAAAAGCAACTGCTGATGTTCAAAAACCAAATATAATAAAATGTGTGATTTGATTAGATAGAAAGAAAACAAAAATAAAACTACCTTTTATGTGACTGGAGAAACAACTCAACTGGAAAGAATGATTTATATAGTGATGAAGTATAAAAACAATAAGAAATGAGAAAGCTGGTTTTGTTTCCTGCTATAACCCCTGGCTATCAGAAGAACACTTGGCCTATGGTAGTTACTCAGTAAATATCTGCTGAATGAATGAAGGCTTATTATCTGCTAACATTTCATTGGCTCAAGTAGAAAGAGGGAAGGAAAAGGATAGATACAAAATACGAACTGATAGAGGCATTGCATACATGCGTTTAACACCGTGTTTTGCATGCAGTACATGCTGAGAGGTTGTTATGTGATATAATCCCATTTAATTCTCATCACACCAAACTCACTCTCCTTTGTTAATTTCTTCTCATCTTCCTAACTTTACAGTGCCCCAGTGTCTATTCCTTTGCTTTTTTTCTCCTTCCTATTTACTGTGGTTGTTCTCATCTGTTCCTGTGGCTCTCTCCTAAGCTCTGGCCTCTTCCCTAAAGTCCAGACTATACATTTACGTGAATATTTAGCAGACATCTCACTAGAGAACTCCCTTCCAGTATCCATTCTCGAAAAATAGCATATTCCTTCTTGCACTTATTCAGGCTCAAATCGTTAAGATTATCTTGACTTTTTCCCTTCCTTTTTCATTGTACATCTGCTCTCTCTGAACATCCTATTCTCTACCTTCAAAATACATTTAGAATCTCAGCACCTGTCCCATCCCCTTCCACTCCTGTTACCCTGGTGTTGGTCACCGTCATGTCCCATCTTAATTATCAAACTTGCCTCTTCTCTGCTTCTACCCTTGCTCTCCATGGTCTACTCTCTAAGTAGGTGCCAGAGTAATACCACTAAAAGATGTGAGTCTATTTAGAGAGATAATGTCACTCTGTTACTCAAAACCCTCCAACATTCCCTAAGCCACCCAGAAGAAAGCCAGCATCTTTACAACGAACGGACTGCAAGCCCCCCATGGTCACTGATATCATACACTATTTCCTGCCAAGATTCACTTGGCTCCTTATATTCACACTGGCTCGCCGCTCCCTTTGCACAT
Organism: Phyllostomus discolor; assembly: GCF_004126475.2. Taxonomy (NCBI): domain Eukaryota; kingdom Metazoa; phylum Chordata; class Mammalia; order Chiroptera; family Phyllostomidae; genus Phyllostomus; species Phyllostomus discolor. The sequence goes on along the minus strand of NC_040912.2, from coordinate 29,558,964 downwards.
ATTGTTGCATAGCACAATCTTCCCTTGGACGTGGCCCATTCCCTCCTCTCCTTCAGGTCCTCACTCAGCATTGTCTCAGAGAAGCCTCCTCTAGCCACTCTCTCTCATTAATTGAAACCCTTCTCGTGATGTTTCCTATTCCCATTTCTTTCCTATTTTATTTTTATTCTTAGGTATTATCACAAGTTGATAGGTTGCACATTTTATTCTTTATCTTATTCATTGTTTTGTCTTCCCCATTAGAATGCAAGTTCTTTAGGGGTCAAGTTTTCTAATATTTTTTCTCTGCTTTACCCTCAAGCATCTATCTAGAATAGTGTCTGACACATAATTGCACTTAGGAAATATTTGTAGGATGAACAAATAAAATATTAGCTTTTAAAAAAATAGCCACAAGTACAATGTTGAGATGCAAACAAATAGTGTAAGGTAAGACAGTTTATACCTACATGATTACAAGTTCATAGTACATGACATAGTGGATTTGTTTCTGAAAATGTTTCAAAAGGTGAATGTTTATAACTCAAAATATTTGAAGTAATCTAGCAACATTTTTATTTCAAAGAATCCATGATTGATCCTCTATATAAAACAAAGGACTTTAAAATAATTTCCTGCTAATATAGCTCTTATAAGTTAAACATTTTATTGGTCAAGTTTTCTTATTTCAAAATGTGCTAATGTGTGCTGTGTAAAAACAGATAGCCTTACACCAGCCTGTTTTAATTATAAAATAAATTAGCAAAAAATCGCCCTGGCTGGTGTGGCTCAGTTGATTGAGTGCCAGCCTGTGAACCAAAGGGTAGGCCATTCAGTTCCCAGTCTAGGGCACATGCCTGGGTTGCCTACCAGGTCCCCAGTAGGGGATGTGTAAGAGGCAACCACACATTGATGTTTCTCTCCTCTTTCTCCCTCCCTTCCCCTATCTAAAAATAAATAAATAAAATCTTTTTTTAAATTAGCAAAAAACGTAATGGAGACTCTGACAGATGTTGGGGAGACACATAAGCTACTGTACACAGTTCTATTCTCCCAACATCCTCTTACCCACATCCACAAAAACCAGTGAAAACTATAAACTACCTAACATATTTTCCAAAGTCCCTCTAGGGGGCAGTATTGTCCTCATTGAGAACCACTACTCCATGGATGTAGTAGGACTGTGATACAGATCCTCCCCATCCTCTTCTGTTTTGGACCTGAGCTACCCTAATGATACCATAAGGAAGAGGTCAAACGCAAATATCTTCTACTTAATGGGGGTATGTTTTTCTCCAGGGTTAGCAGTAACTGCTACCTTAACTTGTGGGTCTGTAAGTCTTCAGTCTTCCTCTCATATTCTGGTGAAGAAGGGGTTGGGATGTTTGGAATTAGGGCCAGAAATCTGATCTAGCTCCACTAAGGACTTCCAAGGAGAGATGGCCCAACCTGAAAGCATAGAATATGAACTGCCAGGTAGTGGGGTAGGAATGGGGGTTGGGGAGGTTAGTGAACTCTGCTCTTCTTTTTTATATGTAATTGTTGAGTATGAAAAGATAAATTTCTTTTACACTAATTTGAAGAAGGGTATGAGAGAAGTGCGCTGGAGTAGAAAACACCCCAGGCCAGAAAAACAAATATCTATGTTATAGCACCAGCTCTATCTCTACCCATTGTGTGATTTGGGATATTTTAATTCTCTAGACAACCTTTGTTTCATCTGGAAAATGGGGTAGAGAGTAAATTAGAGGATATTATATCTGAATCATTTAAGCTTTTGAACTTGATACAACTCTGAGCATTTGGACTCTCCGTACAGGCAATATACCCTCCCTTCTCTGTGTGTCCTTGAAGAAGGTGAAAATTTTGATCCTCACTCTTTAAGTTTTTTCATATAAGACCTGTGGCATTAAATTTGGTAAGCATTCTTGAATCTAAGATTCAAGTGTGTTTTACTTAAAATATTATTAAACATGGCGAAATCACTGCATTTTAGAGTTAAGAAATTGTAAAAATTGTTCATAAAATGAAGTTAAATAGCTTGCACTTTTTTCCATGCCTAGGTGGAATACTGATATTGCAAGTGACTTTTCAACACTTCATAATTCTCTCCTATATACCATACACTATACAGAACAACAGACACTTATAAGGACATAAAAGTTAAGACAGACGTGCAAGCTCCTCTAAAGGTCCTTACAATCCACAGTGTCTTCAGTTTTTTTAGAAGAAGAGCCAAGCTGGATCCTTGACCAAGTGATTCACTGAGGGTGAGCTCTCAGGAGAAACATCTGAAGGGAGGAGGAAAGCAGAGTGAAGCAGAGGAAGTTAGGTACAGGAGTGGTTTCAGAAGCCTAGCTTCATCCTGAACCCATGGGGACCTCTGGAAGGTCCCAAATTACACCAAGGTTTATCAGTTCAGGGGCAAGTGGCATTGGCTATCAGGACCCCACTTCAGCCAGCCATTTGCTACAGGGCACCTACAGGGGCCAGTTGGGGAGTTCATCTCCCAGGTATCTGGTTGAAGCAGTTCCCATCAGCCAACCTATGTAGAATGTTTGCCCTTGGCAGTCAAAACCCACAGCTGCTGGGAGGGTGAGTACCCTGGAAAGGAGAATATAGGTAGGGCACCAAGACTTTCTACTACATATGGTATTAAAGGAGCTAAATCATATTTTTATGATATCCTTTTAGAGCACTTATAAAGCCACCTATCTGTAAGTGACATGTAGGGCAGCACAGTGTGAATGTCTACAGGTGTAGTGAGCAACCCAGTCGAAGTGTACTGATGCTTGCTCCATGCTACACACTGTTAGGCAACCTTTATTTCTCTCAAGAAGTCTACCGTGTAGGTAGTATTATTGCTTCTACTTCCTGCTAAGCAGAGGCACAGAGGGGTTAAGTAACTTGGTTGGGGCCACACAGTCAACAAATGCCAGTGAATGATCATTTCATTGGCAATAATACAGTATGGCTTCTGTGGAACAGAGAAAATGAAATTCTAAGCTCTTCTTCAAATCAAAGATTTAATGTGGGCTTACATTTTAACAAGTTTCTGATCTGATTCTTATACTGAAGTGTCAAGTGAAATAAGTTTTCCAAGTTGGAGAAAATTTCCGTACACGATAGTATCAACAGGTAAAAGTCATCAGCAGAAATAAATGTGCTTGTGAATTTTGTAGGTAGTTTGAAGGGAGTGAGAAAGAATGTCAGAATAAAATTGAGAATGGGCTCCCAGATACCAAACAATAATTACACAGGAATAAATAACCTTCTTGTCATCACCTTGTTTCTTTAAAAATAAAAAGAACAAAATAGTAAAAATAAAAGGTACAGGGAACATTGGCTTTGGATACCCACGGGGTGTTCTTTTATACTTCTGTGCTGCACTCGGTAGGCATTTATCCCTAAAAATACGCTAAACTACCTCTTTCCCAGAGAAGAACAGGACATTATACATTTGGGAAGGGAAATATTTCCTCAGAGCTTTTGAAAATAAAAACACTGTATAAATACAAGGAAATAAGTTAGTTGCTGATAGAGTGTTTTTATGTAGATGTACAAGTTGTTCTCTGAAATAGCATATGCCCCGACTATGACTATTTCCATAACAATGTTGTTATAACAATTGGACCACAGAGTCAAAAGAGAAAAAAGTAGAGATTATCAGCACGATGTCACCTGGCTATAATGAACTATTTTCCAGGTAATTTCATGTGGGTACCACCAAGCTCCTGTGCCATTTTTCCCATTGCTGAGAGTGCAGAAGAAAGAATCTATTCTTTTATGATGATATTGGTAGATCAGACTCACTAGATCCCCCTTATTCTGCTATGTTAGCTCCTCCAATTCAGTGTGCCAGTTACATACAAATTTTAGGTATTGTTTGGAGAAACACTTTGAAGTAATATGAAAATTATTTTTATTAACTAAATAGGTTATTTGCTTTATTTCCATTTCTTGGATGCATTATTTCAACCCAACATTTATAAAGAATTTATAATGACACTTTTCCTTGGTTCTCTGTTAATACCAGATTAAATACTCCAGCGATTTAGAGGATTAATGGGCAGTCCTCAAAATGACCTTAAACTAACTTAAATGGCATAAATCATATGGTGGAGGACTTTAGAGCTGGAGATGAAGGTTGGAAATCCAAATTTTTATACCATGGGGAAAAAAATGAGGGAAAAAAAGGAGGAGCTTTGTGTGTTTAAGATTACCTGCTGACTATACTGACCTCCTCGCTAAACCTGCTAGCAGGTGTTTAGAGTCTCCTGCTTGGTTTAATCGTATTAGTGAAGATCATAAAGAAGCTTTAAAATCCCAAGGCTAGTGCTCAGTGCTAGAATTGTTCGGAGAGCATTCAGGAGAAACCAACTGTCATAGGAGGTTAAAACAAACACACCAAGAAAGAAACAGTTCACTCAGTAAGTTAAGAGCCAAGGGAAGGGTTGGCTAACACTGACTTGAAGCGAGCCCAGCAATCCAGGTGTATGAACTCACTTTCTACCTTTTAGTAGGCAGAAGATGCCAGTGATCAACATTGAGGATCTGACAGAGAAGGACAAATTGAAGATGGAAGTTGATCAGCTCAAGAAAGAAGTGACACTGGAGAGAATGCTGGTAAATCTGTTTTCTTTTGCATTCTTTTTGTAACTAGAGATGCTGTTGGATTTACTAGGTTAGAGACCATTGAACGGGTGCAGAATTTGCTGCCCCTAAATATGCTTTTCTGGCATAAGGATTATTTTAGTCTAATGATTTTTAAGAAACAGCCAGGAAAGACTCTGAAAACCTGAAAGATTTGCCCTTTTGTAAGAGATTTTTTTTACATGTGTAAGGGAAACCTCCATTTGTGAGGTGTCTCCCTCCCTGTTCCAGTAAAAGAAGGATGACCAAATCTCTGGAAAACTATTATCAAGGGAGAAGGTGAAGACTTGGATCTGCTTCACAGCCTTGCGCTTGCTCACTGTGCTTTGCCTGGGAACGTCTCACAAACCTCCCCGCAGCCCCATTCCTCCGGCCCATCATTCCTTTGCCTTTAGCTGGACATGGTATCTAAGGAGGTGTCTTGGGCCATTTTGGGGAGTTCCTCAGTTTTCCTAGGTGTCTCCTATGTATACAGAAGGTATACATGTGATTAAACTTTAGTTTGTTTTGTTTTTTCCCTCTGCTGGTCTGCTTTTTTATTGTGAGGGGTTTTATTGCAAGCCAAGAACCTACAAAGGCAGAAGAAAAATTATTTTTCCTGCACCACACCATTCACTGGAGAGGCTCAATATAGTTAAAAATAAAGTGTGCAAGTCAAAGCTTAACAGCGATTAAGAAAGTAATCACAATTACCTTTTGATTTAGATTCTAAGTGAAAGAATTGGCAAATTATTTTCCATGGGTTAAATACAAGCATTGCCTGTTTTTGTACAGTCACTAAGCTAAAAGTGTTTTTATATTTTTAGAGTTGTTAAAAAGGAAAATTCAAAAATGAAAATGATATGAGACAGAGGCCACATTTTAGCTAAGCAATAAAATAAAGCAATGCGTACTGGCCTTTTGTTTTTATCTTTCTAAACTGATAAGGTGCTCTTTATTTGATGCAATACTTTGATGTTGTTTAAATACTTTCAGTCAAGACCTCATCCCTTCTAGCACTATCATGGCCAGTAATAAATGAGTACATGCTATTCCTTGTCTGGAAATACAAATTAGTTCAAGCACAAGAACTCAAGTTCCTCCCAAAAATATCTGACAGGTCTTGGAACTGGTTACCAAGTGTTCCCTGACATTAAAGGACATAAATGGCAAAGGTATAAAAGTTTCGCCAAAGAAGCAGTGACTAAAGCTTGGAAAATGTAGATATTTTAGATTTGTTTGTTTTAGGAAAGTTAGTAGAAATGATAAATGATAAAAGTATACACTCCTTCACAAATGATAAAAGTATATGTTATATGTTGTTTAAAAACTCATTTTATCAGGACAAAGTGAAAAAAGAAGTGTACTGTCTTCATAGTTAGCTTAAAACTCTTACTCCCAATAAAAATAGGAATTTTGGCTTCTTTGATGTTTAAAATTGTCTCAAACTTTTCTGTTGCTCTTCCCACATAGGCAAAACATATTTGGCTATAAAGATAAAATTAAATCTATAAACAGAAGAAAAGCTTGGAACACATACCAAAAAAGTTCAAATCTTTATGTTTATAGTTTGGGAAATTTAAAATATAATTTGGTGATAAAGAAGAGTTATTTTTTTTTCTTTAGTTGAAGCCCGCAATGGCCATTTATTATTTATATGCTCAGGATTGTGATTTTGTAAGCAATTTGGCTGTCTTCATGTTTATTATTCACTTGTTGCATGTTCACCTGGGAGTTTTCACTTTGAGTAAACATTATGTACATCATCCTCTGTCAGGTTTTGGGTTCCTTTTCCTGTTACTCAGTGTCTCCTAGCTCTTAGCAGTCAAATTAATTTAATCTCAGACTCACAAACCGCACACAGACACACACACCACACAGCTTCGAGGTTCTGAACCCACAGCTCTGACACATAGGATGGCTTAGTGGCATTACAATCTGGCTCAGTGGGTGGGCTCTGGAACCTCTCTCTGGTTCAGACAGACTCCACAGCTTTCTCCCTGTGTAACCACACTCACTGAAGTTGTCTAACTTACCACTGTCTCTGTTTCTTCTTCTGTAAAATGGGCAGAAGGTAATAATATCTAATGCAGAGGGTAGTGGTGAGGAATAAATGGGATAGTACCATGTGACTGCACATCTTTGTACTCCAGGCCCTTAATGCAGCCAGTGTCACTCTTGCTAGTTCATAGATGAAGTAACTAAACCTAGACTAAGATGTACTCATGGAGCTGGTCAGTGGGCAGGGCTGAAATTCAAACCTACAGTGGCTGAATCCAGTGTCAGTGCTTTTCACCAGACCACATAATCCTGAATTAAACCATATATACTTATAAGAAGCCTCACTGAGGTCACTTTAAACGCATGCACTCACATAGGACCTTAGGTGATTTATTGCTCTTTGTGTCCTGAGATCCTAGCCAGACACTGTCAACCTCCTGAATTAGGACAGCAATGTAAACCTCTGTCCCTGACGTCTGGTTGGGGCCAAAAGATCTGGTGTTTGGAGGAGGGGAAAAAAGGTGAATTTAAATCTCAATTTGGAATTTTGGGGAAGAAAAAGAGTGATTCCAAATGACTGTATGTTTTAAAAGTGTTCACAAACTCCACGTTGTATCCTGTGAAGGAGCCACCTCACCAGTGCCTTGCTCCAGTTAGAAGTGATTTGTGCCAATATGAGTAGTGTTTGCAGAGTTGTAATCTTAAGTCTTGTGTCTGATGTTGCTTGGAATTTGCATACAATACTGTCATAAAGATTTTATTAAAAACAAAACAATAAATTGGCTAGATAACTAACAGAATGGTTGCTTCATGGGCTGCCAAAAACGAAGGTTTTTTGTGTGTTAATGTCATGAATGATGCATTAAGTGAACACAAAACAAGGTGAAAGTGAAAAAAATGAATACTTTGTTCCCGTATGCACCTATCAGTGTAGACTCACACACACACATTTACATATGTATAGAACACTGCCTCTCTGAAAGGTGTGTTAAATGGTACATTAGCAGGCTCTGGCTGAGTCCATTAAAATACTAAAGCCTGACTCTTCGTGAATTAATGCTATAATGGTGAAGATGAGTGAGGAGCAAGTCCATAAACAAAACAACTGATTCAGTTCAGCAAATATTTACTTGCTGAGCACCAACTAAATGCAGGCTCTTTTCTACATGCCTGGGGTACATGCGAACAAAGCAGCCATATCCCCTGACCTTTCGGAATTCATCTTCAAGTGCACTGTCATGATCAATCATGGTAGATGAGTTTAAAATGAAATTATATGTGAACACTTCTGAGATTCCAGGAGTGGTGATAAGCCTGGAATTTAACAATGATTCATTCCCTCCCACCTTTACAGGCCTCATGTTTGGAATGAGGAAACATGTGTAATTAATGTTCCCTCCAGTGACATTCTTGACTTGTGTTGCCAGCCGTGTTCTGATTCCTGGATCCTGTCTCCTTTTAAGAATCTGGAGGCAGTGTCGGCTGGGAACCCTTAGCTGGAGTGTGGCCAACGCTTTCTCCTTTGCCTGGAGATGTCCAGGAGGACAGGAGGGAGAAGCCATTTCCTCTTGTCTTCTGAAAAGTACATATGCATGGGCAGAGAGCAGAATCACATTAAAAAGATGGAACACAGCAAGTTATTATAATAAATGCATTCTCGGAATCTGCAGCGTTGTGTGTTAAACCAAGTGAGTCGTCTCTCTCTCCTTTCCTTTAAGGTATCCAAATGTTGCGAAGAAGTGAGGGATTATGTGGAAGAGAGATCCGGGGAGGATCCACTAGTAAAGGGTGTCCCGGAGGACAAAAATCCCTTCAAGGAGCTGAAAGGAGGCTGTGTGATTTCCTAAAAATAAAATGTAAAACATCTTTGGCATATCTTAAGCTTTAATGGCAATATTCATTTTTGGCCATGTATAATAATATTATTAAGCATTTACATGAATTTTTAAATTTCTAAATATAAAGTTTTAATAAAAATTGAGATGTGATGATATTAAGTCTATGTTTTCTAAACATTAATTTAGTATAAGGTTTAATACATAATTGACAATAAGTATTGACTGAGCCCTTTCTTTAACAGTCATTACTCTGTTTTGTGAATGAATCTGTGTTACATTGGTTGCCAACAGGTAGTTAATGTTTTATGTTTCTTCCCTTCCCTTCCAACACTCCTAATGTTCTACCTGGACATTTCATGGTTAGACTTACATTTTCCTGACCCTTCTCTTGCTTGCCGAATTAGGAAGGCTATTCTTTTGATTCATGGAAGACTTATCTTTGCAGAATGTGTGTTCTGGAGATTTCTGTTGTTTTGTTTTTGGTTTCCCTTTCTCTCTCAACCCCAAGGCAGCAGTGGGGGTTTTAACAATATCTCTTCCTACATCCTCACAGTTCTAGTTGTCACCGGTGATGTCCCTTTTTCCCAGAATGCCAGCTGGCTTGAGGCTTCAGTCTGGGTCACAGAGCACAGTGGACTTAACCAGCACCAGAAAAAATATTAGGAGAAGCCGGGGAGTTCTGGCTCTGGCACTCGACTGCCTACCTGACTTTAGATAAATTACTTAATTTTTCTGAATCTGTTTCTTCTAATGTAGGATAGGAAAATAATGGTGCTATCCCCTTTTTCATGGGGATTAACTATTATACTAGGGTGACTATAGCACTTAGCATATTGCCTGGCACATAGTAACACCCAGTAATTAATATTATTACTGGGAAAGGAACTAGACGAAATGTCCAGAATCCTTTAATAAGGTAAATGCTATTCCATCCGTCCAGTTTCTGTAGCAGTGTAAAGGCAAGATGATGGAAAAATAACTATCATCTGCATCGGCCTGCTGATCAGTTTCCTCCTGGCATCCCATTGAGTTTGCCTAAACCAGATTTCACTCCCTTTGTGCTGACAACTAACACCTCTGTTTCCATAACAAAAGACAAGCGTTAATGACCCCAGTAGGTAAACTGTTTTTGTTGTTAGTGTTTCCTCGTTGCTCTCTCACATTTACAGTGCTATTTTTAGATATCTGCGATCAGAAATGCTGATTGATTGTCATCCTCTTAAAAAGATAAGAATGATCTATTATTTGGTCTGGAAGGGAATCTAAAGGTCTGTTGTCCCAAGTTTGGCTCCTAGCACAGTGTCCGCCCACTTTGGCCACAGTAAATGCTCAACAAAGATTTATTGACTCTTGTCCATTGCCTTCATTTTGGAATGAAGAAAATCAAGGCTCAGAGGAGTGAACTGGTGAATTTTTTAGGTTTAGACTCTAGATCTCTGGCTGAATGGTTAGCAACACACTCTACTATACATCAAAAATGCGTTGGGTATTAAGGATTTCCAGAATATGCTACTGGAGTCTCATCTCTTTTTCGTTAAGAAAAGCTCCTTTTCCCCTTGTTTAAAATTACAAAAGCCCTCTCCAGCCACCCTCCAGCACTTGCTATTCCCACTTTATTTTCCTCCATTGTACCCACTGCCATCTAGTATACTGCATGTTTTATTTGTTTAATTGGGGTCTGTCTATAGGAAGTCTGCATGTGCAATTCAGTGTTTATTAAGTGTTCCATATCTTATTTTCCTGATTAAAAAAATACAAAGTCTTACCTATGGAATTTAGTAACATATACCACCTCTAGCTTTCCTTTTGGATCCAGACAACTCTAAAGTAAAACCCTGGCTCACCGTCTTTCTAGATGAAGGCTTTGGACATGTAACTGCAACTGTTTGAACCTCAGTAATTTTTCTATGTATGAAATGGGGTGGGGTTTAGGATGAATTGTTACCTGAATAATTAAAATCATAATCAACAATGAGCATATAGAAGACCACTTAATAAGTGTCCTCTATTATTATGAACCCTGTAGACTTCCTTTAGCCAACAAACTTAAATACGAAATAATCCCTTACATTACATCTCATCTTCCCATCTTCCAGAGTTCAGTCATACTAATCTTGCCACCTGAAATGTTCCTCCACTCCATCTCATTTCAGCCTTTTGAAATCCTACTTTTCTTCTGAGGCTTAATAAAAACTATCTCCTCTGCCCCTTAACTTCATCCCAAGAGTACTGTATATCTCTTGAATCATTTAACATTAATACACTATCTCTTATTATAATATGTATGGCTGTCTTCATTTCAATAATATATTGTAAATTCTCAAGACAGAAGTTCTGTTCATCTTTGAAACTGCCATACCAACTAATAAACTGTCTCTACAATCAAATTGACTTAATGTGTGTGATTCAATTAAAAGGAAGCAAACAGAACTTTTTATACTGGATAATTCAGAATTCTTACTGGCTTATTAATTAAATCAATAGTAGGGTAAAATTCCTGCTGCTTCAAAATACAGATTAGCAGCAGGATTTTGAATAAGATAAAAATCGTAGGAAGGAAGTGTAGATAAAGATGGCCCAGGAAGAAGGAAATGAAATCATGAATATCCCATAGCCTCCCATAGCTGCAAGTGGCAGTGAATGCCTCTTTTTCCCTCACAGAAGTTGTTATTTCAGGGACTGGATTGCTGGAATGAAGTAAAACTACAGGCAAACAAAAAATACTCCAGGCATAGCCTTAGCATTTGGCTGTTTAACAAAATCTCCTGATATCAATAGTAAGAATAAATAAAGTATACATACTTACTATATCATTTGAGATGTTTGTACTTTCAGGGTGTTTTGTACACATAGGTGAGTTTCAGTTTTAGTAAGAAAAACTCACTGTTGTCTTCATTTGGATTGATTGATGTTAGCAACATTTCAAAACAAGGCTAATGTCAAACTTCCCAAATTCCCAAAAGAATGTGTTAACATGAGGGAAACAGTAAACTGAGTAATCAGACTGAACAATTACATGCAATGAAAATTAAAGTCTTGTATGAACATATTGATAAAAGAAATCATTTTGATATCATGAATTATTAGTTTTTAAGGTAACTGGTGCATCAGAAACTGGTCATCCTGTGGCTTCCCATTATCTCCATTAGAAAGGAATTTTATGCACCTGGTCACATGAAACCAGTCAGTCCATGAACATTCCCATGTGATAGTTATAATAAATTGAATCAAATAGCAAACGGACCAAGAGGGCATAAAATGTGTGATCAACACTTTCTGTAAAGAAACCATCATTGTAATGGCCCAAACAATCACCATTTACTTTATAAATTTTACAGGACCATAATTTGGGAGGTAGCCCAATTTATTCACACCAAAAACAGAGACAGAGAGAATGTATACCCTGAAAGAATCACAAGATAAAATAAGAACCGTGGTCTTTTTTGGTTCAAGTTAGTATAAGATCAACTTCAACATAACTGGCCTCAAATTTTTCTTGTAGTTTTCTTTTTATGGATTTTTAACAACACACTACATCAGAAAAATTATTTTTCCTTTTATTGCATTCCATGGTAAATATTTCATGGTCTTTGCTCTTTTATACTTTAAAAATAAAAATAACCATTTTGTTAACATTATTTTTATTAAGCATATTTCTTCATTTTTAATTTTTTTTATGTAACCAATGACTGAAAACTTTTCAGTTACAATTGACATACACATTATATTAGTTTCAGGTGTACAACATAGTGAGTAGATAATATAACTTAAGAAGAAATCACCTCGTTAAGTCTAGAACCCATCTGACACTGTGCATAAATATTGCAATTTTACTAAGTATATTCCCTATACTGTTCTTTACACCCCCATGACTGTTTTATAACTGAAAATTTCTTTAAAACATTTGTTGAAAGATGGTGGACTAATAAAAGTTCATTCTAATTACACCTGTCGTTTTCACTGCAGAGTGGTTTCTGCACATATTATTTTGCTTACTTTTATTAGGGCTAATATATAGAACATATGGAAAATGCTAAAAGTATGTTTGAATACAACTGATACAGATTTTTAAATTTGTTTATCCAAAAAATTGCTTATAAAATATTTCTGCAAGAATACACAAGAAATTGCTCACCATGGTTGCTCTCTGGGAGGTCAATTCCGTGCTTGGGAATAGGGGACTCGTGTGTGTGTGTGTGTGTGTGTGTGTGTGTGTGTAAGCATTTTCATCCCTTTACCATTCAAAACCAAAGAACAAATCATTTTTTCAGAATTCTATGTGATCATGGGATTCAGAATTTCCCAATTTATCTGAGTTCAATCCATTTACTTAAGTATGATATTAGCATGTGAATTATTCGATATGAACAAAATCTCAAAAAAAGTAGACATGTGTATTTTTCGTCTAATTTAAGTCTTGTGACACAAGGGAAGCAGTTAAAGAACCATTATGGATTTATAAATATTTTTCACTGCTTGCAGCTAGATATTTCACAGGAAAGAAATTTCCAGATCAAAATAGTGCCGTTTTTATGATTTAGAACAGATATCCTCACATTAATTCATTTAACCAAGTTATTTAATTTGGATGCTGAACTCCTTTAATTTAAGCCACAGTAATTACTTTCACTAGTTCAATTAAGCTATTTTAACCAACCTTTTAAATTTAAGCAATGGGAAATTTTAAAAAAAATTCATTCTGAAAACATGTGAGTTTTGTCTTGGCTCACTGCTTACTAACAGGGAAAACTCCAGCAGCTGATCTGTCTAATTTCTTTGAGTCCGGAAGATCCTGGAAGGTGTGGTATTTTTAATACAGAAAAAGAACCTCCTAACATTTTTCTTTGTGAAAGTGATTTATCAGATGTAGGTATATAAATACAACTAGAAACAAAATATACCTTAGGTAATTCACCCCTCCCTTGCCCCATCACATATTTTACAAATTAGAAAACCAAAATCCAGAAAACAATAAGCAACTTTTCCAGTGATGGCCAGTGTCAGAGCTAGGACTAGAACCCGGGAGTACTCAGCAAACAGAGCATTGTTTTTTGTGCGAACAAAATCTCTGCTTACAAATGGGGAGTGATTATGGATATCTAAGGCTAACTACCCTGCAATAGTCATTACTGCCTCCACCCTTAACTTGAACTTGACCCTATAAATGGTAGGTAATCCCTGGAGAGAAAAAAGAAATAACTGACTGCCTGGGAAGGTATCTCACATTCATGCTTTATTTTTCTTCTAATCTTGTAAACAAGGTTTTAGTTTATAGTCCAAGGGAAAGTTTATACTGCATGCAAACATTTTTCACATCAGACACTTTTCTTGGCCTTGCAAAGTGGCAGCTAGATGAATGCTGCTTTCTAGAAAGTGGAGAAACCAATACTACCTGAATCAGGAATTAAAATTCTTGGTGTCAAGTGTCACCCAAACGTTGGCAGATGGGGAGTGGAGAACATTTTGTGGGGGAGTGGAGAACATTTTGTGGGGGAGAACGTAAAGATTCCTGCTCTCTCTTCCCTGGCATCATCGGCGTATCCTCCAATCACTACGAAACACTCCCCTGAAGGAAGAATAGAAACTCTACTGTTGGGGAACCCGACGATAATTCAACGTCAGGAAAGGCCCCTGCAAGTTGTAAGTAGTATTCCTAAGTTCCCAGACATTCAACATACTGGTTGGCTAGACATCTGCAGATGTGGAGGGTGTTACTGAGATCACAGCTGTTTCATACTCCATCTGGAACTTCTCTTAGGCGTCCACAGTTCCCACAATAAATGTGTATGTAAATGGGGGAAAGTTACATGCTGTATATTTTTGAAACTCTTGAAGAAGTGACGGGCCGTTATTTCCTGCTGGGTAGTGTCCTCATTTTCTTTCTTCATAAACAAAACCCGGATATGACTTGGAAAAGGAAAAAAAGGGGGGGGGGGTGCGAAATGCCAAACTTTTGATATTTCTCCAGGGAAGTAGGCTAGCGCAATTCCCAACTCTTGGTCCCCAGCCCAGGCCGGTCCCCCGCGGGCGTGGCCGGGTGGGGAGCCGGGGCTGGGGCCAACATCCCCGCGGGAGATCCGGCAGCGCTTTTCAGGGTCCTAGGACTGAACTCTCCCAGGGATGCCTGGGACAGGCCTCCCGGAGTTGTGCTGGCCAGAGGCAGGTCAGGAGTTTTAAGATCCCGGGACGCTGGGCAGGGCTGGCGTAAGGGGAAGGTCCAGAGGCAGCGGAGCGCTCAGGCCGCTGGGGACCCCGGAGTGGGGAGGCGGTCCCATCCTGCGCCCGCGGGCGGGGTGCGCAAGCACAGCAGTTATTTTGGGACTCGCCCTGGTCTGCCGCATTTCCAGCCACTCCACTTCCAGAGCTGTCCCTGGGCCCAGGTCTGGGGCGAAGATGCCGGCCCTGCACATTGAAGATTTGCCAGAAAAGGAAAAACTGAAGATGGAAGTTGAGCAACTTCGCAAAGAAGTGAAGTTGCAGAGACAACAGGTAAGTTGGCTATCCCAGAATATTTCCTTCTCTGAAATAAACCAGGGTCAGCTTTCCCTGGTTTGTTGCAGTAAAACAAGTCGTTGTTGTTGCTTTGCTTTGTTTTTGCCGCTTCTCTTAAAGTAGCGCTTTGGTGGTGCCTGGGAACTGACAGTTGATACGGGAAATCATAGGAGGTGAAGGAGAGAGAGGTCTGATGAGTAATTTCAAGCCAAATGTCAGAACGTCTGAAGAGCCCAGACCAGGGGAAACAGACGAGAAATTTGCCTGTTCTGACACACTTGGTGTTAAAAACTCCAGCTGCAGGAAAAAGGCAGATGGCTACTTAGTTCCTTCATCTTTTTCATTATGGAAAGAAACATTTTTTAAAATCACAAATTAAAGTCTTTAATTTATTTTCATTGTTGTTCACGTACAGTTGTCTCCATTCTCCTGCCACCACTTCCCCCAACCCCACCCACCCCCACCTCCCACCCTCAACCCTACCATTTAGTCTTGAATTATAATAAACCTAGTTTTAAATTTCACCACAGCTCTCCAGAGGGGTGTAGTGAACAGTCCACTGGGGCTTGGAAGCAAAATATTGCAATTTCTGTGTTTATTTGTTAACCTCATCCCTTTATAATTTCCAGTTTATGTTTTATAAGTAATAAATGAATAGAGTACTATCTATTTATTCATAAACAATTATACATATACTGAGGTGCATATGAAAATTCTTTTTAGTGATCATGATGAAAAACTGTAGAGACCACCGAAGTGGATTACAAAGTACCCCAGTGTTCAGAAGTCTCCACAGAAATTTGATGGAGGTTTTGTAATTTTTTTACTTTACATTCTTACCAGTAATAGGGACCTTTGTTTCTTCCTTATTTCCTTAATCAGGCAACCTACAGTCTGGGAATAGGTTTTTGGATAGTTGTTTTTTTTTTTTAATGGAAAAGATCCAGTCCTTTCTCAACAGCAAGACAATTTAAACTGATTTTATTTCTCTGTGGTTTTAATACTGCAAAAATTAAGGAAAACAATGGAAATGAAGCAGGTATGGTAAAAATGCTCACTTAACTTCCTCCTATAGTGATGGTCTGTTTAGGACAAAGTCTTATTACTCAGGATGCACGTTTTGAGTAATGTTCGAAAGATGTAGGCTTTTTTGAGTTTTATTCTTGATCCTGTCTTTTCTCACACTTAACCTGTCACTTCCACATCCTTACTCTTTCTAGATTTTGGAGTGCAAAGTCCTTTCTGTCCATGTTGAAAGTTATCGTAGCTTTAAAAATACTGCTGTGTTTAAAGGGAAAAACCAAAGTTATGGGACCCAAGGAAGAGGCTGGTTTCTTGACACTTGAAGGAACCATCCACTCCGTGGATGGCAGCGCCCCGCAGTAGAGCATGTGTTGGCCACTTAGTTTTTTCACACAATGAACCTTAGAGGTTACCTCTTAAACAGAGTTGCATTTGCTGAAGTAAAGCATTATCTGCAGAGTTGGAATATCTTAATATTTGTATGGCTATGCAAAACTCACAGGGGAAAAAGGATACAAACATCTTCTAATTATTTAAAACTTCAGATTAGAAATTGGGGAGGGCCTGGATGCAGCTGACTGAAAATATCCTTCATTAGCAGGTCCTCCCCGCCAGTTCCCCGACGTCCAGGTCCAGGACACACCCTGCTAGAGAGGCTTTCCAACTTCAGGAATTCCAACTGTCTGCCAGAGCGACAGAAAATTTCATGGACAGCCTTAGGGGAAAGAGGGAGAGGCATCAAAGTCCTGCTAATATTATTCCAACATTTTATAATGCACTTCAAATTATAGAGTAATGGTGCTAGACAAACACTAAGGCTCTCAGAGATCATTCAGCCCTCTTACTTTTAAGAATAAAAACAAACAAACGAAAAAGCAAACCCTGAATCCCAATGAGGCTAACTAGCTCCTCATTTAAGGACCCAGAGCTAACAATAGGGCAGTTAATAAAACACAGCCTGATGCCCCAAGGCCGTTCCTTATTCAGTTGATTAGCTGTTCATGTCTGAGCCGCTGTGTGCTCTGCTCAGGCCAAGGACACAAAATCCACAGGCTGGATTCTGGCTCCAGCTAATTGTCGTTCAGACATATCCTCTCGGTCCTGGAAGGAAATACAGCAGAGGAGTACTTTGGAGGTTACCAATCTCTTTGGAAACCTAATGAAGAAGCCTTGTTAAGAACAGACACAATTTAGGGGAATGTGAATCTTACCCATAAAGTTCTCCAGGGCCACAGACCCCACGTTGTGGATACTTGCATCACCACTTCTGAGAATCCACTCGAAGCACACACACTCTGCACGTCAACGGTGAGGGGGAGTGTTACCTGAGAGAATGGCAGTTGAGATTTCATTTTGCCACATTTTAAGCCAGATAATTACATCCTCTAGTTTTAAATTATAAATAAAGCGGTGGCCTCCACGCTGGAGTGCAAGGAGTCTTTTGAGGTGTGGGAGTAATGTATTAAATTTCTATTTTGGGCTAGTTTAAAATCTCTACTTTTAGATAATTTCTAGGTTATGTTTTATGATTGTGGATGATGTATTGACAGTATTATCTGCATTTATAAGTAAATGATTATACATGTTATGGGATACACATGCAAACATGTTTTAGTAGGTCACCCATTTAAATAGCTGAAGATTGTTAATCTAAATTACCAATTTAGTGCAAACATTTTTGCCTAGTTTTAAGTGGTTTCTAGTGGAATTTGCTTGAGCTTTCACTTCGAATTTCTTACTAGTAATGGAGGTCTTCATTAAGACACATCCTTTTTTTTTTTACTCCCTCTTGCAACCTCTTTCTTAAGGATAGACTTTTTAAAGAAGCTGTTTAATTCTTTCTCCATTTCAGATAAAGTTTCAAATGATGACATACACACAAGAGCCTCAGATTAGCATAATAAGCCTCAACCACATCTTTTCTTACGATCTTTGCCCTCAAACAACTAAGGGGAAAGAATTCTGAGCAGAGAGACAGAATCGGACGACTGGGCAACTTCAGCCTCCTCAGAGTCACACTTTCTCTACTGCTTCTACCATTTTGTGAAATTGCAGAATGTGGCACACACCCCTAGTAAGTGAGAATTTTGGCAGGATACACCCTAAGACATTAGGGAATTTACTACTGTAACTATTCATTGGCATGGGAAATTGAAAGCAGGGTCTGGTTTAGTTCCTAAAATATCACGGACACGTCATAACCGTGTTTTAGCAGAGGAAGGAAATCATGTGAGGCACAATGGATAGAAATTGCTGAGGGTAATTTATTTAATACAGTGACTTTCAAACTTTGTGACCCTGACCATAGTTAGAAATACATTTTACACAGATCGTATCATTTATTAAATTATATATATGCTCCATGCTGCACTCTTAATATTTTTCAGCTTCGTTGTAAGTTCTGGTCATATCCAGTTATGTTAATTTCACTGGAAGCTGGTGATGGAGATTGAACAATGCTGACCTAATCCATTTTGTTTCCCCCTTAAGGTGTCTAAATGTTCTGAAGAAATAAAAAACTACATTGAAGAACGTTCTGGAGAGGATCCTCTGGTGAAAGGAATTCCAGAAGACAAGAACCCCTTTAAAGAAAAAGGCAGCTGCATTATTTCATAAATAACTCTGGGGAGAAACCTTATCCTCAGTGGAAGAACTAGCTTGTTTTAGTTTTCCGAAATAAAACCGACATGCTTTTTAAAGAAGGAAAAGCTAAATTTAAAGCGGACTTTCTCAAGCACTTATATAGATATGGTTTCATATTGTATAAAATCTATATGCTTCTCATCTTTGCTCACTATCCACCCTTTTTAAGAGGGCAGAGAGCATCAAATGTACAATAATGGAAATAAGGACATTACTTGTGCATGACTCACTTCTTTTAGTATATTGCTTGATGCCTCAAATAAAGTTTTATCTCTGGAAAATGAGTATTGGCCATTTAAGAAGGCTTTTTTTTTGCATTCACTTTTATATTTCTCCTTGTAAGTGTTGGGTGTTTGGGACATGGATCAAAAGATGAGGTGTTTGATGCATCAGGTCTGCAATCCAGTTCTCTCTACTTCAGGAGTTTGGCATCGCTGAGCTCTGGCTTCTGGGATGTTTTCCATCTAACATTAACTGTTGAGGAACTGAGACAGTAGAAGCCCCAGTGTTGATAGGAGTCAGATGATCCGAGTCAGGAAGGAACCAGGCCAGACCATATCTGTATTAGCACTTCCTCGGTTTATCACCACACAGATCTTGTTCAAAGTCTTGCTGCCTCGGTGGCCCTGGGAAAGTGAGGGGGTCATGATCAGGAGGAGTACCCCTTGGGGCCAGCTCTGTATGTTAACCCATGGAAGCTGCATCTCCCACGTGATTTCCAGGCCTTGGGCACACACAGACCCTCACGTGGTGGGGTTCTGGCACTTGGCTCTGCACCCACTCCTGCCGGCCTTTTCCAGTGTGCCTGGGCCAAGCATGTATCTTTTTTTTCTCTTCCAAAGGGACCAGTTAATCTTTTACCCATTTCTAAAATTAACTTGCTCCTTATTCTTATTGACTTGTAGGAATTATTCATATATTCTGATTATTCATCCTTCATCGTTAATAGGAGTTACAAAAACCTTTGCCCAATCTGTGGCTTAACTGTTGGCAGTGCATTGCAGCTGCAGCGGTTTTATCCAGAGTTTGTGGTCTGCTCTAATCCTTTATGGAGGCACCTGCAGGTTGGACCTCAAAGAAAGGAACATTTCTTTTTTTCTTTTGGAATTTTCCCCCTCTTTTTCTGATTTTTGGGTGCAAATTGCTCCAAGTTTGAACCAAAAGACAAGCAAAACCCTTGCAAATTAGCTTCAGTTCAAATGAGTTTAGCTACTAACTGGCCCTGCAGTTTTAAGTGGGGAACCAGGAGCCCAGGTTTCTCCTTGATTAGGCCGTTTGCCTGCTTAGATGCAAAGGTGTACCTCATCCAGCCAGAGAGGTGCCTGTGACCTCTAGCAGCTTCCTGAAGTATATCAGCACTCTCACACCGAAGTCACTTTCCTCTTCCCCTCTCTGCAAAAGAACAGGATACCCTGGCATTTGAAAGAGCAGGTTATAGCAAACCGAGAGCAAGGACTATTTCCTTCAGTTTCCTGCCTTTTAACAAGTGCTGACGTCAATTGGAATTACTGAGGGTCCCAGGATAATTTTAGCCCAAAGTATGATCTACTCCAAGGTAAGGTTTAAGGACAGTAGAGGTATGCATGTTTTCTCCAACAGCGATAGAACAATTAGTATTTGGGATGTGTTGCCAGTATTTGTCATTTAAGAATTAGGTGGCATGGGATTTCCACACCTTAGTGCTTGTTACGTTTTACTTGAAGGAGCTGTTCCACTTCTTTCAGGTCATATAGTTTCCTTCTGTTGCATGAGAAAACAAACATCAATGCCGGGTCTTGGTAGAGCAGATTAAATCATGTGCTTCCTTCATGGAGAGCCAAGTCAATACATTCATCCTCTGACATTTTGAGAAGTGCGGATTACAAGGCTGTACCCTGAATCACTATTAGCCACGTTCAGCTCTCCATTCATATGCACCTCCAAGTCCTAGCCTTTGCTTTTCATGCACTTTCAACCACATGGCAAATTAGCCCCCTTCTTAGCCCCTTAGTTTTTCCTTACTAAACAGCCAGTCTTGTAGATGTTTCTACTAAATCTAATTTTATTCTTTTTCTTACCGTTTTATCATAGTAACTAGGCAGACCTATAGAAACATAATAAAATTCTTTTAATTTTCTGCTAAAAATGTATTAGATTGCATTAGGAGAAAAGTGAAAAATATGGTAATTATACATTTGGATATATTGTAAAAGTAACCTTTGGTAAGTGGGAATTTAAGTACAATTTAAATCATGTGTTAATTTCTTCTTTGTATGCACAGTAGTTGTGTAATTGTTTTAATTGTATTTTTTTTCATTACCATTTATGCCCCTTATATTATACCCCGTCCGCCCTTCATTCGCCACACTGTTGTCCATGACCATGAATTCTTCTTCCTTTTTGCTGGATTCCTCCACCCACCAGTCTACTCCCCCATAGTTGTCATCCTGCATTCACATTAAATTAGCAAAATTTGCTTTACTCTTTCTAGTCAGAATCTATAGTATTAGCTCACCCATACTTGGTATTTAAGAAAGTTTATTTTGTGTGTTCCATGCAAACTGATATCTCATTATTGTCTAACTTTGCATTTTCTTGCTTTCCTGTGATATTTGCAGTTAGATTTTCATGCATGTTTTGACCACCTTCACCCATTTCACCCACCTCCAACTCCCTGCCTGTAGCAACCACCACTCTGTATCTATGAGTGTGGTTTTCATTTTTCTTTTTGTTTTGATTCCACAAATAAATCCCATAATAGTTGTCTTTTTCTGTCTGACTTAATTGGCTTAGCATAATGCCTTCAAAGCCATTCATGTTGTTGCAATGGCAAGATTTCTTCCTTTTGTTATGGCTGAATTTTACACACACACACACAACACATGTCACATCTTTTTTTAAGGTTTTATTTATTTATTTTTAGAGAGGGAAGGGAGGGAGAAGAGAGAGAGAAACATCAATGTACGGTTGTTGGGGACCATGGCCTGCAACCTAGGCATGTGCCCTGACTAGGAATCGAACCTGCGACACTTTGGTTCGCAGCCCGCACTCAATCCACTGAGCTATGCCAGCCAGGGCCAACATTTTCTTTATTCTATCTATCAAGGGATGTTTAGGTTGTTTCCATATCTTTATTGTTGTAAATAATGCTGCAGTGGTCCTGGAGAGGCATTTATCTTTTCAAGTTAGTGTTTTTATTTTCTTCTCATAAATTCTCAGATCTACTGCATCACCTGGCAGTTCTATTTTTAATTTTTTGAGGAAAACTTTGTGCTATTTTCCATATTACTGCATCAATTTATGTTCCTCCCAATGGTGCGCAAAGATTCTACTTTCTCCAAATCATTATCAACACTTGTTTCTTGTCCTTTTAATAATAGTCATAAGAGCCATAATAACATAACTTAATAATAATAGCTATAGCAGGTGTATGGTGATATCTCATTGTGGTTTTGATTTGCATTTCCCTGGTGATTAGTGATGTTAAGCACCTTTTTAATATATGCATTTGCATTTCCATCTACTTATATTTGTTTAAGGAAACATTGGAAGGTTATAAAGAAAACTAATAAAAATTGCTACCTGTTAAGGCCAATGTTGGGTATAACCAGGTAGTAAAGAATGAGATTGAGATCTCTCATTGTATATTTTTTCTGTAAAGTTTTAATTTTTGGATTGTGGAAATATATTATCTGGTTTTAAAACTACGTTAATTTTTAAATAAAAGATATAAGCAAAATTTATATTGCTATTTTTAGGCATTAGAGAGCAAGTATATTTTGGTATTAATGTCCTGTGAATCAGAAATAAGTTTATATAGTCACCAGAATTTGACTAGTAGTATATTTTGACCTGTGAGGTTTATCCTACCAAGTAAGACAAAGATATTGAGTGAGTAGCAGTTATATTTCACTATTATCCCCTCTGAGTCTTAGAAGGATGAGAATCCTGGAGAAATAAGCCCCTGTTTCAAATATATCAGTCTAGAAAGCAGCAGCTACTGGAAGGTGTCTGATGGAATAGAGAGGAGCGGGATGGTGGCAGGAGGAAAGTGCTCCGGGGGCTCTCCCATTAGGATGAGCCCTGACACCCTGGTCTGAGCACAGGCTGTCCTTCGGGGAGACCTTTCAACAACAAAAATACGTGGAGCTCCCCATATGTACAGGCACTTATTAGTCTAAAAGGATGTAGAGGTGGATTAGACAAAGTTCTTAACACCATGGAATTTGTAGAAATTATAATTAATTGGATATTATTTATTAATCAGAAATCATTGAGTATATTATGATAGATAAGTTAGTATAAATAAAAGTATTTTTTGTATTTTTTTATGATGATGATGATGATGATGATGGTGATGATGATGGTGATAGCTTCTACATATGAAGTGCTTAATATTTGGCCCTGGAGTAAGCTTTTTACTTAGATTATGTCTTTCAATTCTCACAACACTTTATATATTGGTGAAATAACTTACACAAAGTCATATAGCTGGTGTAACTGGCAAAACAGGGGCTGTGCCTTACACACTATGCAATAACTACCTCTCTTGTAGAAGCCAATGCACTGGCAGAGTTAAAAGACCGACTAGCTCACCAAATTTCTGAAGGGGCTTTTGGCATAGGTAAAATAGGCAAGCTGCTATAGCTTCAGAAATTGTGAGCCCTGGTGTATGAGAAAGAGCTTTATAGTAGCTTATCTTAGTTGTTTTTAATTGTTGCTTGGTTGATTTTCTATAATCATAGCCTGATACAACAGTTTTAACTTATACGAGGTGGGTGAAGTTTTCTTTCTTAATAAAAATCTTATCATAACTCTAAATTATTATAACACCAATGAACTTTAATTATACATCACATAGTTTTGCTCATTTGTTAACTCATAGAACCTCTCAGTTCCTTACCAGAATTTCATCTGTTAGAAGCTACACGAATGATGGTAGAATGCCTGGAAGAAATGAAGCAGACTCTGTAAGGACTTTCTTGAAAATATCAAAACTATTTAGTGACAGTCAGCCCTAGAGAATTGCCTACAGGTACCAAACAATCTTTTCTAATAAGTGATTAAACTCAGTCTCTGTAGAAACCTAAATGTTTTATCTAATAAGTGTAGCCATAGGCTTTAGCTGTGTCATCTCAGCCTTTTCTTATAGTCAGCCTGAGGCATATGAAGTTAGTGTCATGCACCCCAGAGCTGGTTTGGGAATTAATGGGCCTGATTATTTAGGCTATGAGGAGAATGCCTTAAGTTCATGAAATGTCCTCAGGTATTGGCATTGATCAATATTTACCCATGAATACCTTCAAATCCCCTTTGGAAGTAATCAGATTAAGTAGAAATATATGAAAAACATATCTATTCTGCAGAATCAGTGTATTTACTCACACTTTCACAGCTCTATTCAGTACTGTGAGGGAGCTAAAGAAAGGAAGTTTGTGTTGCCTTACTGAGTGTTTTGAAATAGTATTAAGAAAGTCTATGCATCTCAATCTAAGAGAGAAAGAATGGAGAGGAGAGAAACATTTAAACCTATGTTAAACAATTTGAAAACATAATCTAAAAACTAATACTCATATATATAGTTCAGTGATTACTTAAAATATTCAAAGGCCATTGTGGCCAAATGTTTCCTGTTGAGAACTAAAGTTAAACGTTGATGAGGAGCAACACAACATGGATGTGCATGCTCTTTAACGGCCAATGTCTGGACTTGCCCTTTCTCTCTTCTTTAAATTAATCTTTGAAAAATTGTTTGCAATTGGGTTTTCAGCTGATTCTTATTTATATATATAATATTTTAATATAAAAGCAGATATAGAGTAGAATGGATTAATATTTATCCATATTTGGGTTCTTCAATTTGGGGCACGGAAAAATGTAGACATTTACAAACCATTTGCTTTATTTTGATTCAACAACAGCCTGTGAACATGACGGTCTGTGGACAAGTCCAGCCAGTAGTTTTACTCATCCCAGGAGCTGGCAGTTGGAACAAACTGTAGTGATGTTAATCAGTCTGATTAATTAAACCAATTTTATGTACAAAGTATAAGTGGATTAAGTGTTTGAGAAATGCAAGGGTAATAAGGGAACAAACAATTCAAGTAAGACTGGGACATTTTCTGCCTTTTTTTAATGGGAATATTTCATGGAAGGAAATATAGTAGCTTAAGTGAAAGAAAAGAATTTGTGAAATACTATATTAAAAAGGAGAAATTTCACTTCCTCAGAGCAGTTGGGCAGACCAAGAAAGCATTTATCCAATTCATGTAACAAAATCAGAGGGAATGTATAGGTAATGGGTCTGCCTTCTTTGGTAAAAAATCTTTGAAATGCTTTTTTAGCTGTTGTGGGAAACAGACCACCCCAAGTTCAGTGACTTAGAGCAAGTAATTTGTTATTGCTTGTGAGTCTGCCAGTCAGTGTGTCTGGGACTGGCTCTGCTGATCTTGGCCGGTTTCCTGATTCCTTTGCAGTCCCCTGGTGGGTCAGCTAGAGGCTGATTGGTTAGCTGGGTGTTGGCTAGGAGGTGACTGGGGCAAAGGTGGCGACTGGGTTATATGCCTTTCATCTTTGAGCAGTCTTGCCTGGAGTTGTTCTTAGAGTGTGGCAGGGTTCTCAGAACAAGTGGAAGCAGAAAAGATACCTTATGGCCTAGGGAAAGAACCAGGACACCATCCCTTCCACTGCATTCAATTGTGCAAAGCAAGACACAAGACCAACCCAGATTCAAAAAGAATGGAAATAGATGCCCCCTCTGGAGTGATGGAGCTGCAAAGTCACATGACAAAGGGCATAGATACAAAGAAGGATGGCAAGTTGAGCACATTTCACATTCTACCCATATTATTGGGTGAGGATTTTGATTTCAACCTTAGGCAGTGGAAGCCAATAGGAATAAGCTCGAGATGTGTGGTCATAGAAGATCCATCAAGATAAACCAGAAGATTCTGATGCTAAAGGCAAACTCTGGGGATGGTCAGGACACAGACGGTAATTCACAAAGGTGGGCAGGGCTGTGGGCATTAGAACCTGATTAGTACTTAAGAGAAAAGGAACAGCCTCTTGGAAATTAATTTGACTAACTCAATTTATAGACACCTTCATGTCTGCAAAGCAGAAGACTGCGGGGTCTCATGTCCCTTTCACATCTTACAGAACAGAATTAATTCCTGCAGCTGGATTGCCTCTCCATGCAGGGCTCGTTTTCAAAAGAGCCCGACTCCCTGAAGTCATGAGCTTTCACTTCTGTTCCCAACACTGGTCAGCCAGTTGGTGAGGGTGAAAGCTATAATAAGCCAGTCCTGTCAATATTTCAGAAACCAATAACATTGTACTGTTCCTAACTTGCCCTCTGGGACAGCCTGCATTTTTTTTTTCCTAGTCTTTTCCTAGCATTCTACCTTAGGTGGCTGAGGTGAGAGAAATGTGCGGAGAATTTGGGTTTGCTGTTTAATTGATTCTTCGCCTCCCAGATTTGTTCTTATTTTAATTCCTTTGAACATTCTGTCTGCATTTGGACTTTAGAGGGACTCCTGTTGATATTTCTTTCAGAGTATGTCTGTGTGGAAAGTTTTTTTTTTTTTTTGTGGTACAGTACATTTTCTTTTTCCTTAGTCTTAATCAGTGTTTGTCAGGTTTCTGATTTCTTTCCCTATGCCAGAAGTAATTCCTCATGTAATTCCTCTTACTTTGGTACAGTTGAAAGGGTGCAGGTTGTCTGGAAGGGAAGGAGTTTGGGAATGCATTTGAATTCATGAGTAACACAATCACAAGTCTGGGTGCTCGAATTTCGTTAGCTTGAAGTCTTATACAGCCTCGGTGCATCCATTGACTCGGTAGCTGACCCTGGAAATACGCTACTCTTTCATCCTTTTTAGAAGGACATTTCCCAAAACATAACTACAGAGTCTCCTTCACAACATCCACTTGGGAGCTTGGAATCTAAAATTTGTTTCATTAGCATTATTATAAACAACAACAGCAAAAAAATGGTGGGTAAAAGGTTATGCATTTGTCATAAATTGGAAGAGTTATAGGCAACTTTATAAATGTATTTTCCTGGGGTCATAAGTCATAATGATTCACTAGGTCAGGGCTTGTCAAAATCTCTAAAAAACTAAATAGTAAATATTTATCTATACAGTCTCTGTAGGCTATGTTGTCTCTGTGGTAACTGCTCCAGTATGAAGGCAGCCACAGACAACAAAATACACAGACAAATGGGTATAGCTGTGTTCCAATAAAACCATGGTTATAAAAAGAAGCAGCAGGTTGGACTAGTCTCACAGGGCCCTGTTCTAGATCAGTGTTTTCAAACTGAATGTTAGAACCCATTAGTGGTCAGTTTAGTGGGACATTACCAATATTTTTAATAAATATCAAATAAACTAAAATATCAGCATACCTTCCAGATAGTAACAGAGTATTTGTCTTATAAAACATATATGTGTTTGTGTCAACCTGTAAAATTCATTGTTTTGTCAGTTCCAATCAGTAAAATTTGAAGGCTTCTGGTCTAGAGTATAAGAGCTGAACGTCCAACTTTTCATGGTGTATATAGTAAAGAATTTAACCTTGTCCAAAGAGAGGTCTGGCCTTTCCCTACCCTTTGAATGTCCTGCCTGATAAGAATGTCTTTATCTACTTGAGGACTTTGGACCATGTCAGAAAGTATTGCGTTGTGGCTTATGCTGAATCTTTGAGTCATGTGGTAACGGCTTGACCTCTGCAGACGCTGGAAACTGAGGCCAGCTTTGTGGGCAGCTGACCGTGGAGTCTCAGTCAAGAGTTGGGATATCAAGGCTTCAGTGAGTTTCCCTGCTTGGCAACACTCCATGCATACTGTAACACTGTTTCCAGAACAGTCGTGTTGTCCCTGACACCACTGGAGGAGAGCAAATAAAAACTCGCCTGGAAATTTCCTGGACGCTGCTCCATGCATCATTTCCCTTGGCTGATTTTATAGCTATAACGAACCGTCATGGGGAGCAAAACAGATTTCAGTGAGTTCTGTGAGTCATTGCAGTCAATTATTGACTCTGAGAGTGGTCTTGAGGACCTCTAAACTCACAATTGGCAGCAGAAGTGAGGGAGATGTGGGGGACTGTGTTCTTTTAACTTCTAAGATGAGGATACCATGGGCGGGGTGGATTTATACAGGTTGTGCAGAAAAAAAGTGGCAAAGCCACAGTGAGAGTGTTGGGTATGTGGTTTCCTTATTTATAAGGTTTTCCTACTCCTGCTTCTTACTAACATTTGTTGAGTTTACCTTGGTACCATGGGCCTTTGAAAATATTAACTTATTTTATCATTACAAGGATCCTACAAAATTTATGCTAGGATTATTGCTATTTTACTGTAACAATACTTAGGTTTGGATGGCTAGGTTAATTTCCCAGGTTTATACTGGTTTTAAATGATGAAACCAGGATTTGAAGGTAGAGTCTGATTCCACTACCTAGTGTTTTCTTGGATGTTACTTAATATTGTTTTCTTAGATGTTCATTCCATTCTTAAGAAAAGACGATTTTAATTTGTTTCATGCAAATCCATCAGGTTATCTGATATATATGTGTACAAGAATTACATCCTATACATCTTTTGCATTCCCCTCAGCAAGTGGCATAGTTAACCCTTAATAAATAGAGGTTGATAATGGATGAGGAGAAAATACATAAGGTACTGGGTTAGAATCCGAAATACCTTCTTGATTTTCCACATTGTTGACACACTGGTTTTCTGCTACATCCTTTCTTTCTCTTTCTCCTCTCCCTTCTCTTTCCTTTTTTTCTTCTTTCTCCTCCCTCTCCTTCTTCTTTTCCTTCTCCTACTCTTCCTCTTCCTTCTCCTTCTTCTTTTCTTCTTCTTCTTCTATTTTCCCCTTCTTCTTCTCAAAACCTGAATAGACTAATCTTAACCTCCCATATATAGTTCTTAAAAACTGAGTTAAGCTAAAATTGCAGTTGAATGGAGTTTTGGTTAGACTTTGCTCAGATAAATTTTTGCTATAATACTTCTCTAACAGAAGTGTTTTTTATTGCTATTTACTGCACAATGGAATGTGAATTTATCTCTTTTTTCAGACACTTAGGGTCAGGATATCCAGAAAATGAAATCTGAGATTAAGATGCAGTGGAAAACTAGGCACCGTATAATGCCTGCATTATTTGTAATGCGCCTAAAACTGATTCAAAAGACTGTTCTGACTATCTAGTGTATAATTCAGGCCACTAAAACTTTCTAAAGAAAAATCTTGCTTTTGAATCTTGTTTTCTCCTTTTGAAATGTATTTATTTTCTTTTTCCAACCCTGATTACAGATATAGATGAGGAGATTTACTCTTTCGTTTATGAGCTGGGAACAAGAATGATGTTTATCTGCTCCTCATGTGTTCAATATTCTAGAAAAAGCTGGATTTGGGGAGATGAATAAACCAACAAGTAATTGATAAGTCTAACACCAATAGCGACTTCTAATTGTATGGCCCTTTGTTTTCTGTGCCTCAGCACCTTACTGCCTTTGATTCTGAGAAGTAGACAATGTAAGTATTAAACCACATTTGATATTGTGATTTATATGAAGAAATATATATTTGGTCTTTGTCCCCACCCATTTCTGGCACAGAGCTCTTAGAACCTTCAGAATTTCCTAAGTGGGGAAAGCCACAAAAGTGTCTTTTGTTATGTTAATGAAGTGGATTTTAGCCCGTGCCTAAGGATGGGGCTGGTTGCGGGGAGAATCCAACCTGTGATTAAAGTGTTGAAACTTTCAGTTCCTTTGACTTCTGGGGAGGAAAAAGGGGTTGGAGGTTGAATCAGTTGTCAATAGCCAGTGATTTAATCAATCATGCTTACATAATGAAGCCTCCATAAAGACCTAAAAGTTCACGCTGGTTGCTTTTGCCTTTCTCTCTCCTTGGATGTGGTCACTTGCTAACATTGCTTCTTCCTTGATGATGTCAGAGACCTGGAATACACCCTTCTCCCTAATCTCCTGCCGACGTCTAAAATAATGAGATTGTAATTGAACAACAACAAAAAAACCCTGAGAGATTCAGCTGCCTGCCACCACAAAAGCCAAACTTGTGAGTCAGATGCCAGTACAAAAGAAATGTGATTCTAGTGCTGTGCAACCTGGGAGAATAGCAGAATCCTATCTCCTCTTTCTGCCATAGAAAAAGTCTCCACGTCCTCAGCAAGGCCAAGACAAAAGCCAGTGTTCAGAGTTCCTGCTACAGTTTAAAGGACAGTGCTTTGGAGCCTGCAGGTGGCTGCTAAACAATCTTAGTCCCCATCCAGGTAGGTTAGCTTGTTCCCAGCCTCTTTGCATTTCAGATTCCCTCCTGGAGCCTACATGTTGAACCCACACAGCCATGGGCCATGCAGCTGCCAGGGCGGTGTGGTCACACACTCCCCAGGAAGAGAGTGCACGAATGCACCAATGAGTGCATCACCAGGTGGGCAAGAGAGGAGAGAGAGGCTCCCTTCCAGAGGCCATGGGCCACACGGCTGCTAAGGAAAAAACAGGTCACTGCACTGATCGAGTGCAGGTCTGGAGCCAGGGAGTTTCTTGTTCCCTTGCAATTACATTAGCTTGGGTGTGGGACAGACCAGGTGCCTTCTCAAAATGACCAGTTTCCCAAACTTAACTGCGCTTTGGGTGGGTCCACCTCCCAACCAGTCCTTTCTTTCCCCAGACTAGACTGGCATGCCTTTGTTCCAGCACCTCCCTCTGATCCATTTTGACTTCTATGGTACACTTGCCTGCCTTCCCCGGTCCCACCCTCAGTCCGGTACCACGGTTAGTGGAGGGAGGGCTGTTTTTCTAGCCCGTCTAGCTAGCCCTTCACGTGGTCAGTGTAAGCACCTCCGCTGCACTCCGACTATGTAATGGTAACAAGATGACTCATAACAATTCAACCTTAGAATTTCTCAATCTCCTTAACACAGGTGATTACCATAGCAGTTTTTCTCACCCTGCTATTCCATTATGCTGTGCTAATTTATGCCGTGCTATTTAAAGTGTAAAAATGCTAGCATTTTTAAAAGTACAGTAACAATTAGAGATATTAATAATTTCTATCTTGAGCTATGCTCAGAGATTATTAAAAATGTGAACAAAATGACAGTAAACTTTTTAATGCAAAACAAATCTATGGTGTTAGAAGCCAATATTACAGTTGCTCTTAGGTGTGTGGTGTGACAAAAGGGGATAAGAAGGGGCTTCTGGGATGCTGGTGACGTTTTAGTGTTGGGTGAGGTCCCTCACTGTAAAGTTGTGTTTACTTTGTGAAAATTCTTTGTGCTGTATACTCTTATGGTATGTGTGTGTGTGCGCACACGCACACACACACATACATACATATATACTTTTTGCCACATACAGAAGATATTCTAACTTTCTTTATCCCCTTTGAAGCTATCTAATGATATTATTCTGTTTCAGTTTTTCCCAGGTTCTGAGCTGGGCATCTTATGTTTTAGTCATTTGTAGTTCCCTCAAAGGCCAGTTTGTCCCACACTGTCTGAGGTCCATGATAAGATCTTAAAAAGCATGTGTGTACGTTGGGCAGAGACGGTGGAGAATAGCAGTGTGTGCGGCACGGGGGTTTCAGGAGTAGAAGACAGTAATGAAAGGTCGGAGGTCATTATCTTTTCCAATTCCCCAACCATCTCAGCAGGCTGATTACTGATGCACTTCACTCTCCTTTGCTTCTTATTCTGAGCCTGACAAATTGTCAGGGGCCCGACCCCTGATGCTCTTAGATGATTTATTTAAACCAGGACTTTTTTCCTGGATCATCTGAGCCAGAAGGTCAAAAGCACTTCAGGCCTGGACCCTGACCCTCTTGCAGGGGGAGCAGCACTCTGGGGCAGAATGTAGAACATAATGACAACCACTTCCTGCTTTGTGATAAATTACCAACTTAAATATCAGAATATTAGTGCTGTCCATTTGCTTTAGCATTGCAGTTGCTGCTGTATTTCATTATCTTCTCTTTCTCTTTAATTTTGTCAGCACTGTTTTAACTTAAAAGTATTTCTTCTTCAATAACAAACCCGTGAATTTTCTAAGCCTTCACTTCTCTTCACTTGTATAAATCCTGACTTATACACATCTTCCTTCATAGTCCTTCCACTTTCCCTAATTTTTCTCCACGTTCTGATTTTCTTTACCTCTTCCCAGCCAGGACTAGGTAGCCAGCATGTTAACACCATTCTCGTCAGATCATTTCAGAGCATCCTTGAAGAGTCTGACAAAAGCACCCAGCTCTCTTGCTGTTGTGTCCTGTGGGAAGCCAAGTCCTGTGTGTGATTCCCGAGACTTTCTTTCTCAAGGTCACCTCTGGTTCTGAATCAGCCCACTCACACATCATCTCCTGCCACGATTCTCTTCTCTGAGTCTTTTCTTCATTTCCCAAAAGCTCTTCTCCCAAGGCACTTCTGCATGCAGCATATATTATTTACTTGGGTGAAGAGGAGTTTACAAGGCAAAAGAGGAAACAAACTCGAATTGAGTACGTTGTCTCTGGTGCCGTCACCCTGGCTTCCTCCTGTCCCAGCCTTGCTATCCAGGCCTCCTTCCACATTCCTCCTCCTCTCTTTTCTGTTCTATTTTACCTCCAAGTTCCAGTTAATCTTTAAGGAAAATCAATCTTCTGCCGTGGTAGTCAGGAGTTTATTTGCCTCCAGGATGTTGACTAGGTGTGGAGAAAACCGGACTAACATTGTCTAGGCCTTTTGCTGCATTGGGGTTGTTTTCCTCATCCCTTTTACCTGTCTTGCACTTCTCTCTTAAATTCTCCACTGCATCAGTTACCAGCTTTCTCTCTTCCCTTCAGGTATGCAGACTTGCTTCAGCCTGCTGTCTTGTTGGCAAATGTCCTAGTCTTTTACTCAGTACAAAAGTTTGAAATATCAGACGTCCAGATGTACACTTCCTTTTTCTCCTTCATACATGAGATTGTGTCAGATGTTCATCTTTCTTCCTTGATCTCTCCCTTTTTCTGATGGAGAAGCAAACTTTCTTCCTTTTTTCTTTCTCTTTCTCCTGCTAAGTCTATCTCCTTGAGCTCTTGTACTCATGGGTCTCCTAGGATGTAAGTCTGCAAGTTATGCTATATCCCTTAGATTTTCTAATTCTTGCCCTTGAGGGATTTCCTCTTTTCTGCCTAAAAATGTGTCTTTCACTCTCTACCCAAATTGATAACAGCAATTATAATAAAACAAAAAGAGAACATTTCCCCTGTTCCCGTTCCCTGTGAGAACAGGACCCTCTGTGGCTTTATTCAGTTTTGTTCTCTCTTCATAGACCACTGCCTGCATCGGTTGCCCGACTCCATTCATACCGATCACTCATTCTTTGAAATCTTGCAATCTCACACCCCTTCCCTTCTCATTAACCTTCTCCATATGACTTCCAACTGTCAAATCTAGTGCCCTTAAATTCTCATTCCCTTGTGACCTTCTATATCATTGGAAGCTGCTTTCCACTCAAAACCCTTTTTCCCTTTGACTTTGAAAGCTCACCCACCATGCTTCTCTGCCTGCCTCGGACTCTTGGAGCTTTTCAAACCTATTTGGTAGCAACTCTTTCCAGGCTTTTACACGCAGACTTGCCATGAGTCTTTCACACTTCTGTCTTTACTCCTCGCATGAAGAACCTCACTATTGATCCAATAGTACACTTCCCCTTTCAGGAAACCAGCATGGCTTTATTTGGCCTGTTTAGAGCTAGGAGTATAAACTACTCAGAGTGGCTTCAGGGTTCTACAAGACACATGTTGAATCTGTCATGTTAGATTTGTCTCCCATTGTTCTTCTGTATACATGCATCCAGGGGACTGCTGGTTGATAGTAAATTAACCTAAGATTTTTAGCCTCCCAGTCATTTATTGCATATGTCTTCCTTCCCCACCTCACTCACCCGCTTCCATGTAGCCCCAAGGCCAAAATGCACACTGAGCAGGGTACTTCCAGCACTTCTGAGTTATTCAAATATAAAACTTGTTTGGCAACTAGTCTTTCTGTGTATACACACACACACACACACACACATACATACTTATATGAGGGCCTCCCCCAAAAGAATTATCTTCTGGAGGGCGGGCCCCTTGTAATACAGGCTTCCCCTGCTAGGTGAGTGTTCTAGGCGCCCATCTGTACCAGTGTATCTGCTGATGTTGTTGCGAGAGGCTGCGTTTGCCTTCAGTGAGGTTTTTTTGGAAAATTCTTTCAACTCATTGGCTAAAAGACATCAAAATTGATGAGTTCAAAAACTATTTTGAACAATGAAAAAAAGTGTTTTGATGGGTATATTGCATCAAATGGAGAGTACTTTGAAGGTGACTGAAGTTTAAACACATTAAAGTAAACACATGATTTTTTATAAATAAATTCTGTTTTGGGGGGGTTTCCCCTTGCGTGTGTATATACGTGTGTGTGTATATATATATATATATATATATATATACACACACATATATATATTAAATGTTTTTCTTCTTGGGATAGGATAGATATTTCTATGGGTGAACACCAAAGGCAAAGGTTATTAAAAAATTAATAAATTGACTAGATGAAGAGAACAGCTATTTGTTAATAGTAAATGCCACAAACATTAATGTATTATTCTTAAACAAGAAATTAAGTGTATTTTCTTCCTATCTCTTAAATAATCCCCCACTTGCAGAAGAGAAACCTGCAATTACTGTTCTATTTATGGAAGTGTCACATAAAATTGAGAAGCAAGTCTGTTCCTTTTTTGAATTATGAGTTTGAATATGACTACTACATTCTTTTTAGTAAGAAAGTTAAAATATTAAAAAAAAAGAAAGCTAAAATATTAGGATGATGTTCCTCAAATTTTTGTTTTATTTAGCTTTTTCTAATTACCGAAATAGCTCATTGGATCCTGAGTTACAGGGAGGCTGTGGGTGGCCTGCTCTCCGTGACTGCGCCTGTTACGGCGTGATCGGCATGTTGACTAGTTTGGCTTAGACAGTAGGAAACATCTGGTAGTTTCCTGATAGTTATCAAGACAGAGCTGTGTTTCCTTTCAAAACAGCTTCCCATGAACAATGCACTACATAACAGCAGAGGAATTTTACAACACAAGTATAGAAAACAAGAATGCAACTGTTGAACCCAGACATCAGTTTCAGCAATGCCAATCAAAAGTTAATTCTACTCAAGAAGTACATTCATATTTCTATTGTATGTCAACTATCTTTAATAAAATGATGGAGCTTTTGGGTTTCTTTCCTACAGCTAATTTCTATCTCCAGTTTACATTGATGCATTGAAGTAAATGACCACTGCCCCAACCACACCCTGCCCTCTTCCCAGGCCCACTGGCTGACATCCGCATTATCGATAGGGGCTGACACTGCAGAAGGTGTTTTGCCACAGTGATCCTGCCTCACCTGCCCCATCAGCAGACTTCTCTGTGTATGGAGGTACCATCCCTCTCCTCCCTCCCTACCATCCTCTCCTACTTTATCCACTTCAAAGAGTACATTTTGAAAGCTTTTTGATCCAGAACTGTGTTTCTACTGAAAAAAAAAATATATCAGACAACAAATCTTGGATAGTGGTGCAAACTTTGCTTATATTTTTTTTCTTTAACCTTCACCGAAGGGTATGTTTTTCATTGCTGAGAGACAAGAGGGAGAGAGGGACAGAGGGACAGAGGGACAGAGGGACAGGGAAGGAGGGAGAGAGAAACACATCAGTATGGGAGAGAAACATTGTTTGGAGATCAGACTCACATTTTGATGGGACAATGCTCTGACACTTGGCTGAGGCTGCTGGTACTTATTTTTTTTAAATCCTCACTCAAGGGCATTTTTTCCATTGCTTTTTAGAGAGAGAGAAATAAACATGGATGTGAGAGAGGAACACTGATTGCCTGCCTCCCAGACACACCAGGATAGGGATTATACATGCACGAATGGGGTCAAAGCCACAAGTCGGTTAAGTGCCCTGACCAGCAATCAAACCACCGCCTTTCGGGTACTGGACAACACTCCAATCAATGGAGCACATTCACCAGAGCTGCTTATGCTTTTTTAATGTAAAGTTCAAATGTGTTTACAAGCCAGTCCCAGATAAACTTGAAAGGAAGGCATGAACAATTTTGGCTTGAACACTATGGGTTTCAAAATCCAAATCTTTCAGTTAAGAAATCTTAGAGTAGGTTGGCTTTCTCTCACATTTCAATTTTCATACAAACGTGTGATGAATATCCAAACAATGTCTTACTTCTGGTTTGTACATCAGAAGATGAGACCAAATAACTTACAGTTATGTTTCCTGACTTGGCAAATCTGTTAACCCTTAATGCTTGGCCCAAAGTAGACATTGTTAATCCATCACAGGGTGCTCTAGAACAGGCCTGTAATCCTTTACAATGGCGCTGCAGGTTTACTAATCAATTGGATTTGACACCAGGGACTACGCCTATTTGCCTTCCCAGGTTTAGAGCTTTCTAAATATGGCAGGTGCAACAATCATTGGGCACAGCCTATCATTAATCACTTTCAGAAGGACTGCTGAAAAACTGTTTCATCAGCCCTTCTTTTCTATTTCATACCTGGACATTTTGGGAGATAAATAACTGCAAGTGATCTTATTTCTCCCTTATCTTTCTTGTCCAACAGTGCCCTAAAAGCTTAGCTCATTCATTTGGAAGAGACTTCTGAGCACATTACTCCCAGGTCCTCACAAATGACCTATTTTTGGCAATGGTTGGAAGGATGAGGAGTCCTTCCTTTTTTTTTTTTTCCTGTAACTTATCTGTTCCCACTTCTTAAATTCCTTTAGCTTCTTCCATCTTCCAAAAACATTTATCACTTAATTATTTCTTCAGCATATTACATCTCTTCTCTGAAATAGTGGCTCCTCCACACTGTATAAATATACTGTCAGGATTTTCTTAGCCTAAAATAAGCAAACAAAGAGATAAATTTTTCACCAATTCTATTTCCTCCTTAAACTAGCATTTTATAACTTCATTTTTCCCCTCTAACCACAATGTTGCTTCAAAGACTGAGCTTGTTTCCATCAATCTCTTCTCAGTCCCTTACAAGGATTTAAAAGCCCTCAGAATGTGCCAAATGCATTCCCCTGTCCTCTGCCCCTCAGAAGCATTCTTAACATACTTCTTTTTATTTTTTGGCTTCTCTGGCTAAATTAAAATAAAAAATTAAGTCCTGGCCAAGTGGCTCAGTTCGTTGGAGCATCTTCCCATACCCCAAGAGGTTGTGGGTTCAATCCCTGGTCAGGGTGCATATGGGAGGCAGCTGACTGATGTTTCTCTCTCACATCAGTGTTTCTCTCTCCCTCTCTCCCCAGCCCCTTCCTTTCTCTCTAAAAATCAATAAACATATCTTTGGGTTAAAATTGTTTTTAAAAAAGTCTGCTTGTTCTCTTTTTGGTTTGCTTCCTTAACATTGTATATACCTCCTAAGGACTTATCTTTGACTTCCTTTTTTTCTGTTTCTCTACTCTTCTCTTTGGAAAACTCAGCTTTGAAAATTTCAGCTATCATCTCTTTGAGGATGACCTTTAAATTAACATGAGCACCTAAGTTTCTTCACTAGATGCTAGTTTTACATTTTCAAATCCCCTTCTGAACGTTAAACAGTGATTCTCTTTTTCCAACTACTTTCAACTTTCAAGACTTTTTAGCCTGAATTTCCATCTGTTGTATATCCTGCAAATCAAATTTACTTGCTGTCTTTCAGTATGTTTTCAGGGCCCAATTTTTCCTTCCAGTTCTCAGTGTCATCTTGATTAAGGCCTTTATCATACCAAAACAGAAAGCCTAAAAAGGTATATTCCAACTTTATGTTCCAGCTGCTATAGTTTTTTTCCTCCATAAAGCCATCTTGCATAAGGCCCTGCGGTTTGTCATCTTAATCCACTGTTTTGATACCACGTGTCTCTTGTTGGAAACCATGATGGGATTACCACTATCATTTGGGTGGATTCTCCGTTATCTTATCTGACAATCAAATGCCTCTAAGACCCAGCTGAACCTATTTTTAAAGCTTGTGCTCACATCAAGCCTATTATTTTCTGATACCAAAATTTGTCTCGATCATTTTTCTTATGAATTTGTGCCTTTTTCTTACTGTTGTTAATATCAAGAATGGTTTCCTCTACTTCTATACTCTACCTTGCTGAATTCTACTCAACTGTTAAAACCCAAATCAAATAACCTCAGTATTCTCCTTGAGATAGAGGTGTGACCAAGGAGAGGTGAAGTGCTAAAGAAAGAATAAGAAGGAGGCACTGTCAGAAATCTTAGGAGGTTCATAATGTTGAGGTCCCATAGAGACACATGGGTGGTAACTAAAACCATGTAATTACTTGGGGAGACACAGGCAAAAGCAGAAGAGAGCCTGGGCCAACAATGACCTCCTGGATAGAGGAGAAAGAGCATGTGAAGAACACCAGGAAGTCATGGCCGAATATAGGAGAAAAGTTAGGAGAACATGACATAACTCATCAAAAGAAGAAAGTGTAGACGAGGAATTGGAAACAGAAAAATATGCACAGTGTTTTTGACAAGTCTGTTGTGGGAGGGGAATGAGGGGCCAGTAAGGGTTTTAGGGTTTTTTTTGTGGGGAGAGGCTTGAGAGAGCTTAAAACCAGTTGAAAATATTTAGGTTTAAAGAGACCATTAGAAACTATTGCATAGAGAAAAAATACTTGGTTGTATAAAGTGCTTGAGAATATGGGAGAGGGTGCAAAAAGAGAGAGGGTGATGATGGATAGACAGAGAAGGAATGTGATTGGTAATTTAGAGATGAAGAAAATATCCAACTGATGGCATCTATTTTTTTTATATATATAGGTAATGTCAACTGCTGATCCCAAGGAAGAAGTGAAAATTTGTAGGGTTGCAAGTTTCAGGAGAATGGACAAGGTTTGAAATAATCTCTGCTGAGTAATGTGATTGTGGAGTAACGTGAAAAAAAAATACTGTTGGAATGCCAATGCCAACATAGAATAGAAGCAAGGAAATAATCAGTAGGTGGGTTTATGCAGAACCAGTATTTTGTAAGACCAGTGAGATCAAAGTGTCAGGACATAAATGCCTTTAGAGCATGACCAAGGGTGTTATTGAAGTGTTGAATAATGGAATATGAGGTCTGTCCAGAAAGTCTGCAACCATGTTGTATGAAAAATAGGGACATTTACTGAAGAAGATACAAGATAAAAAGAAACATTGTACATAGGACAACTACACCTCAGTCACCTTTAAATTGGCACCTTGGGACCTCACACAGTTCTCCCAATCACCATCAGCTGCCCCATCATATTTTCTTGAATCTCATTTATGGTCTGAAATCTCTTCCCTTTCAAAGGTGTTTTTAGTTTTGGGAAAAGCCAGAAGTCACAGGGTGCCAAATCTGGGCTGTAGGGGAGCTGAGTCACTTGGGTTATTTGATGTTCCACCAAAAACCTCTTCATGAGACATGAGGCATGAGCAAGTATGTTGTTATAATGAAGCTGCCAATCACCAGTAGTTCATAGCTGAGGCCTCCTGAATCATCTGAATAGTTTCCTGGAGGAATGTTCAAGCTTAACACAAAATTTGATGCAGATTCATTGCTCTACTCACTCAGTCATTTTGAATGCAATGGCTGCACAGTACACATGCTCATTCAACAGCATCTACCGCCCCCACTGACTAGTACAGTGAAGTTGTCATTGTTCACACATGCACATTCCAGTCCACTCTCCTTTGCTACCAGGTTACATTGAAGTCATGTAAACTGTTATCATTATATTACTGGTAACTATGGCTGGACTTTTTTCAGACAGGCCTTATACATCCATTCCAATTAAATGGAAAGTGAAGAAAAACAGAAGGCTAGTGTATTTTTTAAAAGGTGTTTGTAAATGGATTGGTAACTCTGATGAGAGTCGAGAAGGGTCTCTGATGCTTTACCTGATTACCCCAGCTGGAAATTCTCTTCTGGCCTCACTTACTACAGTGGTTTGATCTGCTTCTCATTCTTTTTAATGTTATCTGCCATAAACATCCATATTTCAATAGAGTGTCCTGGCCCCCTGAAGTGTGCTGTAGCACAGTATATGTAGCCACATGCTTAGCCTGCTCCCAGTAGGTCAAAAAATATTCGTTGAATGAATGAATAAGGGAAGTGAGGAAGGAAAGAAGAAATAAAAGTAGGGACAATATACTTTACTTTGGCCTTTATTCACAGGTGGCTGTCAACACATACCTTCTTGTTACCATTTCCTTGTCTTGCTTACTTTAAGAGTTAGTAGAAGGTATTTTAGTCTTTTATTGATCCAAAGATGGAAGGTTTAGATTAGGTCACTCAAACCAGCAAAACAAGTGTGTTCATTGTTCATTAAATATATATTTTAATTTCCTTATTATTCACAACATGAAGAGGCAGAAATTGTAAAATTTTCCAGGAATTGTGAATTTATCCAGAGGGCAGGACTGGGAATGAGTCACTGGCT
The DNA here is from genome assembly GCF_004126475.2 of Phyllostomus discolor. Lineage (NCBI taxonomy): Eukaryota > Metazoa > Chordata > Mammalia > Chiroptera > Phyllostomidae > Phyllostomus > Phyllostomus discolor. The sequence continues at coordinate 29,518,871 of NC_040912.2, read as the reverse complement.
TGTCTGGATAGCAACAGGCCTTTATTTACAAGGATAGACCCTGTGGCTATGCTGACCCTGAATGGTAGCTCAGCTGCTTTTCCAATTCCTTTTTAGTTTTCTTTTGAAGAGGAAACCAATTGAGTATAGCAGACTAGAACTATGCTGAATATCACTGTTAAGATAATGCCTGTGTCACTTTGATGCTGGTGACATGAATGCTGTTCCCATTAGACTAATAATTAGCCCCCTACTAAAATATAAATATTTCCATTTTTGCCTCTGAATCTGTAAAATGTAGAAGTAAATCTGATTTACTTCCTTTGTGCTTTTATTAGGTTTGTATTGATGACTTTCAGTCCAGCTGTCTACCTTAAATTTATCGTTCCCTTTTCCTGTTCAAGGATATTTCAAATACTCTGACAAAGATACTGTTAAAAAGTAAAAAGTAAAAAATATTTTTAAAATAAACAACTAGCTGTTGTAGTGTTATTTTAGTGGCAGTACTGAATCCATCTGTGATGTTTTATTACTGAATTGAGTGAGTTTTTCACTTGCCCAGATAATATCTGTCCATTACAATAGCAGCTCTATTTTACAGAATACACCAAAGTTTGTTTACACAATGCCTACTGGGTTAGCTAAGATAAACAGCATTATATCCTAAAAGTATAACTTTAGTCTCCTTTTTTTCCCTGGTACTAAAATGAATTCTTATTCTCCTTCTCCTTCTCCTCCTTCTTCCTTCTTCTTCTCCTTCTCCTTCTTCCTTCTTCTTCTCTTTCTTCTTCTTCTTCTTCTTCTTCTTCTTCTTCTTCTTCTTCTTCTTCTTCTTCTTCATCATCATGAGGTACCTTTGGTTACCATAACCAGCAAGTGGTGTTGAGTACTTCCTTTTATGAAAAGTCCCCATGACAATAGTGATTTAATATAAATCTCTCAAAAGAACAGATTCTCCCCAGTGGGTTTTTTTTTTGCTGTCTATTAATTTTTGGAGATTTCCAGCAATCTAAAGAAGAGTTAGAGTGGTGTGCTATAAAAAGAATGAGGAAAAGATTTGGAGTAGGCTGGTCCAGGTCCAAACCTTGGATATCCTGTCTGTTTGCTTGAGTCTGATGAATTATTTTGGCTTCTTTAATTTCAGTTTCCTCATCTGTAAATCAAGGATAAGAATAGCTACCTTGTATGTTTCATTCATTCCATCTCCCTTTCTTAGATAACTACTATGTCCTAGGTCCTGTGAGCAAGGTAAATAGTTGGTGGCTTTGTTGAAACCTATAGTTTAATGAAGACATCAAGCAAGCAATTTTCATTTGAGTAGCTCTCTGTAAGAGCTGGAAGTCTGAAGCCAGTCTACCTAGGTTCAAAACTTGCTCTGCCAGCTTACTAGCTACAGCACTTTAAATTGCTTAGTCTGATGTTGATGCAGTCTCCTTATGTATAAAATGGTGATGTTGGTATCATATCACTGTAGTGAGGATGTGAATTATTATGGATAAAGGTGGGGTTTTCTTCTTTCTGATGAGTTCAGAGAGTTTGAGATAATGCATTAGGAGTTCATAACTCTTAAGGCAGGTTTTTTCTTAGGGAGAAAACTTCTATCTTTTTGAAACCTAAAAGGAAATAGAGAAATATTGCTCTTCTCTCAATGGGTTTTTGATTTTTAAGGTCTGTATGGGGAAACATTATTGGGGTGCTCAGATCCAATTGGAACCACTGAACTTCCATCTAAATGCATGTGCTTTAGTGATATCTAATGACGTGATTGACTCCAACCTCATTCAGACAGACACATAAAGCAGGAAAAGATACATAAAGGTACCCCAATGTGCTAAATAGATCAAATACCCTTACTCCTTTTTTTCCCTTACTCCCTCTCAGAAACACACACTCACATCACTGACACTTATATATTTGTTGCAAAGATTTTCAGTCTATGAAAAAAGAAAGCCATTATCCATTCTTCAAGGAAGAAAAATAGTAATAGCATTCAAAAAATAATTTACTATCAAAACTCTTTTTTGTGCTTAAGTATTCAAAACATCGTAAAACATCAAAAGGAAGTGTAAAGAAAGTTGCTAAAATAAAGTAGTAATCCAAGATAAAAAAGAACATCTATTGAACATCTAATTTTTGCCAGGGTAAAAGTTAATATTATATTATAAATTTCCACTGCATGTAGTTGCTTGCAGCATTCCTAACAAGACAAATTAAAAACTTGTGCAACTATTTTTTTTGCAAACCCATTTGTAGTACTTACTTTGTGCCAGGCTCTGTTCTAAGAGCTTTATACACACACATAATGTTACACAATGATGTGCAGTTAGCTATTGGTTGTTTGTAGATGCCTTTCAAAAGTTGAGGATTTTCTTTTCCACTCCTACTTTAACAGGAATTCTTAAATTAACATTTATAGGTGTTGAGTGTTGTCAAACACTTTGTCTGCCTCTATTAAATAATGTTATAATATTTTTCTAATTTGTTAATATCATGAGTTACATGATTGAATTTTACTGTCAATTCAACTTAACATTCCTGGGGAAAAAATGTCATTGGTCATAAAGTATTATATTTTTATACTTAAGATGAAATTATCTAATATTTTGTTAAAATTTTTAAGATATGAGTTTATGAGGGACAGTGGTCTATGGTTTTCTTTTTCTATACTATCTTTATCAGATTGGTACCCAGGTTATGCTGGTCTCTTGAAATAAGTTCAAAACAGTTCCATTTTCCATTATTTTCTGAAAATGCTTGTGGTACACTGCTATTTCATCCAAAAAGTTTAATAGAATTCATGAATAGAGGTTTCTGGGCCTTGTGTTATTTTTTTGTATGGTAATGAATTCAATTCCTTTAGTATAGTGGTTCTTAAGTTTTAGCATGCATTACAATCACCTGGCAGTCTTCTAAAAATGGCTGAGCTCCCTTTCAAGATTCAGCAGTCAGAGTGACACCCCCAGATCTGCAATTCCGTTACGTTCCCAGGAGATTCATTCCCAGGAGATGCGGCTGCTGCTGGTGGTCTGCTGGGTCCGCCAAGCAGCCTTTGAGAGCCGCTGCTTAGAAAGAGAGAGGGCCCCAGATGTTAGTTATACTGCTGCCGCTGGCCCTTGGTGCGAGTTATTTCAAAGCCCCAGTCTGATCATTTTTACTTCTGTTCCATACCCAGATTTTCATCTATTGACTGTTTGTTCTTGATTATGTATTTTGTTGCTTTTTTATGTGTATTATTATTTTTTTATTGAATGCCAGTCTTTGTGTGTAAAAAACAGAGAGTGGCCCCTCTTATCTTCAGGGGATACATTCCAAGACCCGCAGTAGATGCCTGAAACTGCAGATATACTGAATCCTATGTATGCTGTGATTTTCCTATATATGAGTACCTATGATAAAGTTTTATTTATAAATTAGGCACAATAAGAGATTAACAATGATAATAAAATAGGACAATTATAATAATACATTCTGATAAAATTTATGTGCATGTGTGTGTGTCTCTCTCTTCCCATCTCTCTCAAAATATCCTATTGAACTCAACTCACCCTTTCACTTAAAGCAGTGATTCTCAGTCATGGTGCCACAAGAATTTTTAAAACATGCAATGCCTAACTATGTAGTTAGAGGCACATAACTACAGAGGCTCTGACCTCTTTTCTGTTAGATTGTCAATTTTAAAAATGACAACAGCCAACACTACAATAGCCATTCAGTTTGAGGAAATCAAAGTTATACCTATTTTTTCAGATTGGCAAAAAATGTGTTTTTGGGTGTGCTGCAGAATGTTAGGAATTCCTTTATGTGCACCATGAGATAAAAAATGGTTGAAAGTTGCTGACTTAAAGGAGCAGTTTCCAGCTTCCCTTCGCATGTCCAAATTGCCAGCATCACTTCTCTTGTGCTTTGGGGACATTATCAAGTGAAACAGGGTTCCTTGAACACAGCACTGTGATACCGAGAGACAGCTGATGTGTTCACAGAGACAGAGGTGGCTCCTGAGTAACGAAGGGGCAGCAGCACAAAAAGCATGGGGACGCTAGACAAAGGGATGACTCGAATCTGGGGTAGGGGGCAGGGAGACAGAGCGGGACAGCCTGAGATTTTATAACACTACTCAGAACAGCACAAAATTTAAAACTCATCAATTGTTTATTTCTGAAAATTTCTATGTAATATTTTTGAACTGGTGTTGACCACAGGTAACTGAAACTGCAGGAAGTGAAACCACAGATGAGGGGTTCAAACCAAATTTAACGTAGGGCTTGGAGTGCTGGAGAATTTTTGTCAGCTTTCTCCCACCTTCAGACCCAAAAGGCTTAACTTCCTTGCACCTCATTGGGAGTCCCTCTCAACCCTCTTGCCTTCCCTCTGGGGCAACCATCACTGCCTTGAACTTGGTGCAGCCCCAAAGGGAAGGAAGTGTTTTCTTGGTTCTCCTGCTCTGCCCTCAGTCTTCAGCAAACCCTCCTGCCTCCCAGTGGTGAGCACAGGGCTACTTCTCTCAGCACCCCTCCTTCAGGCCCTTAGTGAGTCCTTGCATTGGCCTTGGCAGTGATTTGTGTGAAGGCCGATGTGCCCAGATTTGTCCATAGAAAGATCTAAGGCAATGCGGAGTGAATATGTGCATAGGATTATTTTTCAGTGCTTAAGATGTTGTGATATTGGGGAACTGGGAAACTGCACTTGTTGGGCATGAACTCCGGTCCACACTGCCCCACTCCACCCCACTGCAGGCAGAACAGGAGCGGGGAGGGCTTTCCAGCCGAGTACAGAACTGAGAAACTTAAACAGGGAGGAGCTGGCTGCAGAGGACTGCACAGAGCCCGATCAGTGCTATTCAAGTGAAATGGACACGGAAGTCCCACCAGGGACAGGAATTTAAAATTGGAGAGAGGGGTGAAGGGGCAAGACCTCAGGGAAGAGTCTGTCTTTAAAGGGTACAGAGCTGTTGGATCAGGCAAAACTTTTGTTTTCTAACTTATTACATGTGGGCGTGGCCGGCTCTCAGACACAAAGCCGCGTACACGGGAGAGGCCGCAGGTGGTACCGTGGTTTAATCTCTTTACAGGGTTTGAACTAGCAAGGGAGCTCTCCCGCCCTGAAGGGCAGTGCCAGCTGTGACAGTATGTGACATGGTGTTCCTCATCACAACTGCTTCAACCTGAAGAATGCCCACTGAGCAGTTTACAGAAAAGTTAGCACGTGCAGCTAATCACATTTTACACATTCCAACTAAAAAGTTGAGGGTCCACCACACCCATACACACATATCCAGTAGAAGGCAAAACAAAGACGTCAATTCAATATGAGTGGGTGAAGTCTCCTTTTATTCTTGTCACCAGAGCGTTTTTGCAGTCTTCACGCAGCCTCGATTGGATACATTCACTTTATAATGTATGTTATGTTTTTGTCTTTCCTTTGCTTATTTTTCTGTTGTTTGTTAGAATAGCTCCTTTTGGAAGTATATCCTGGCTTGTCTGTGCTGAGCAGCAAAGGACAGGGAGCAGGGCGTTTATGAAGTTCTCCCTGGGAGGGTGGATGGGGTAAAGACTGCTCTTCTGTCCCCTACCCAAAGAGCACAGGTGAAAGTGGCTGTAAAGGACACAGGACTATCTAAGTGTGGCAGATACTACATTTTTAGTGTCGTCCACTGCGGGTAGCTTCTGTTTAGAAGAGTGTAATGGTGGTTTATACACAACACTGAGGCCCTTAAAAACAAAGTAAGATTGGAACTATAGCAGGAAAACCTAAATACTGTGCATTTAATGCAGTTTAGGACCTGTCTGATATACTTTTCGGCTCTCAGCAAATGGAAATAATTTTATTTTTATAGTTGTAATACCAAAATATACAGTTCTCTAGGCAAAAAAGAAGTAGAAAATTCTACTCTGTTTCAAGGACAGACCCATCCTTACAAGCCATCCTCACTCCTAAACCTTGTGGTGCCTTTTTAACCCTTTGTGGTTACAGACTTCAGTCCAAAACAAATTTCAATCTACCTCTTGAAAGACTGACTGAACATTCATCTCAGTTTTACTGATTGCTTGACACATTATAATTTCTTTGGGACTTAAATTTTTGTTCTTCATTCAAATGAGTTTTGCCACTGCTCTCAGCTTACTGATAAGATGATTATGTATTCCGCATCTTAGTGTGCTTTCTGGTGATAAATTATATTATAATTATCCCCGCCAGAGCTGCTTTAGTAAGGTGCCTGGTAGCATTTTGATTATACAAGTCATTTTCCTCCCCAAGGCTTTGTAACTTTACCCTTCTAAAATGTGTTTTTGTTATTCTGTTGCTAATAGAATATGCATATTGGAGAAGGGCAAAACCAGATATCCCTAATATGTAGACTTACTCCCAATGGATTAGAACTTTTATGAGGAAAAGGAAGAAATCTTCCCCCTCCTTGTTAAAGAAACATCAATGGAGATCCAGTGGATCATACCTGTGTTGGTTTGAAACACATGCAAAAGGGCAGAGTTTATTCCATGCATGAATGTTCCCTCCCTCCTACACACACACAAATATATAACCGGGGACCTGCAATTGGTTGTTTTCACAGTGGTTCATCAGAATTGCATAAAGGTCAAAGAGAATTGGCAAGATGTGAAAAGTTGTGCTGCTCATCCCAAAAAATTATTCTATGGACTGTCAGCATGACATGATGGGTGTAGGGCACCACTTTGGTTGAAGACAAAATTGGGTGCATCTAATGGAGTATAGAGGGGTAGATGGAGTTCCTAGCATGATGTAATAGTGAAAAATCAGATATATGAGCTCTATCCAGAAAGCATCCAGACGTGTACTATGAAAAAATAGAGACATTTATTGAAGAAGATACAAGATACAAGAAACATTGTATGTACACCTCAAGAAACAATGACACTTCAAGTCTCCTTCAGATTAGGCACATTGGGACCTCACACAGTTCTCCCACCTGCAGCACAATGTCTCTTCTGCTCTGGTAGCAGACGCTGTGAAATGAATTTTGCTGTGACACATTTCATGCCAAGATCCTGCATCAAAATCTAGGACACTGGTTTTTGGAATCCCCAGATTGGCTTCTGGCTCCTGCATTGTCAGTCACCGATCTTTGTTGATTGCAGCCATACACGTTCAGCATTCTCAGGTGTCTGCTTGTTGCAGGTCTTCCAGAACATGGGTCACTTTCAACAGATTCTCAACCATCTTTGAGGCATTTGTACCAGACTTCTATTTGCACATCACTCATTGCATTGTCCCTGAAAGCCTTCTGAATCATTCGAATAGTTTCCATGGAGGAATGTTCAAGCTTAATGCAAAATTTGATGCAGATTCGTTGCTCTACTCACTCAGTCATTTTGAATGTGATGGCTACACAGTACACATGCTCACTCAACAGCGTCTACCATCCCCACTGAACAGGACAGTGAAGTCATCATTATTTACACACGTGCATTCCAGTCCACTCTCCTTGGCTGCCAGGTTATATCAATGTCACATAAGACATTCTCGTTATATTAACAATGGCTGGGCTTTTTCTGGACAGACTACACACACACACACACACATACACACACAACATATATATGTATATGTGTAGACATATTTAGGTATTAGCACATGTATACAGACATACATGTGCTAATACTTAAATATAGTATGAATTTCCTAACCAAAGCATTTGGTTTAGAAAAATGGCAACATAATTTGAAATGTATACATTTATGTGTATGTATATATGCTATTGTATATCCATTATGAATGCCCTAAAAACAAATTTCTCCTTCCTTCCTTCCTTCCTTCCCTCTCCCTTTCTAGCTATCTAATCAATTTCTTTATTTAGATAAGGTTTATATAATTGTAGCATTTATGGATGATGATACTTCTATTGTCAGAATAACTAAACCATTCTTCTTTAAACCTTTAGAGGCCTGTTTAAAAAACAGCATGAGATTTTTAAAGTGACAGTGAATAAGTGCATATATACCTACATATATGTATATGTACACACATACATGCATATAAGCCAATTGTGCAAAAAATTTTTCCCTTCAGATTCTTATTGTTATTTATACATGTTATGTAATTATTCTTTGGTGACATAACTACCAAGTTGCATAAGAACAATTGTAGAATCTGGAATTAGACAAACTTGAATCCTTATTTCCTGTGCAAGACTGCATGAGTACTTTTCTCCTTGGAATTTTAGTTTGGAGTTTATTTTTCTCATCCATAAAATGAATGTGATAACATCCACCACGTGGGGTTACTATGTCAAATAAAGTGCTTAACCCACTCCTACTTCTGCTTGGGGAAGTTTTTTAGGTTAAGGAAAGGGAGAAGTTGGAATGAGAAAGAGAAGTGACCAAAAAGCAAGTTAACAGAACAGAGAGGAGGCCGTGGAATGAGGAGTACACACAGAGGCCCGATCTTAGAAAGGACATAGGATGGTTTTCCTCCAAGACCACAGGGAAGAAAAGAAATATGAATGACAATAGCTGAAGGAATCTGAGGCAAAAGAAATAATATTGTGAGGATTTTCATCATACGGTTCTGTTCACAGGGAATGGAAAGTAAGCAGTCTTCAACCAGTTGGACAGCTTTTAAAAATACCAATGCTGTGTTACATTTCTAGAGAATTTTTTAAGATTATATTTATTTATTTTTAGAGAGGGGAAAAGAGGAAGAAAGAAAGGGAGAGAAACATCAATGTATGGTTGCCTCTCAGGCACCCCCTAGTGGGGACCTGGCCCACAACACAGGTATGTGTCCTGACTGGGAATTGAACTAGCAACTCTTTGGTTCATAGGATGGCACTCAATCCACTGAGCCACAGCAGCCAGGGCTATACTTCCAGAGATTCTGATATATATGGTCTGATGTGGAACACAGGTATTAGTATTTTAAAATATTTCCCAAGTGGTTTTATTGTTCATTCGGAGTTGAGAACCATGACCTAGAAAGAAAGGCTGGAGTACCCATATTACAAGAGACAAAAAAGGTTTGAATATCTTCTGAGATGAAAGAGTCATTAAGGAAAAATACCTTTTGACTGAGAAGTCAAGAAAATGTGGACCTGGAAGAGGAAGGAACAATGAAAGTGCAACCTTATCTATGTGGTAGATGCAGTCTTTTGCATTATTCTCTGCTTACTTATTTCACTCCCTTCTTTATAACTTCTACCCATTTTCCTTTATTTCTGACCAACCCCATCTTCTCAGGCTGTTTTGTCACTACTGCCCTTTTATTATTTGCTTTTTTCACACCTTTCATTCTCCACACTTTTCAACTTTTCTCAGTTTGCTGCACATTAGTTTCTTTCTACTTTCCTCCAGCCAAAACAGCAAAAATAACTTTAGCCAGGCTGGGAACAGAAAAGCAGACAGTTGTTATCCAGGAGTCAAGCCTGAGCTGGCTGCAGAGTGGATGGAGCAGGCCTGGGGGATCTTGTGCAGCCAGAGCAACTGCAAGAAGGTGGAAGCAGAAGGCAGAGGGCCGAGGCCAATACTGTTCATTTACCCAGGCCGAATCACAGGCTGTTCAGAGAAACTGCAGTTCTATGACCCAGGCTCAGAGTGTGAGCAAAATACTGGCAGTCAGTCCCTGCCTTCTCGTGCCAGGGGGAATGACTGGGACATTATATTAGTTGGGACTGTTAAAAGTGAGAGAACTTGAAATAGCTTGAGCTAAAAAGAAAATCATTCAACAGAAATGCCCTAAGGATGCCAAAGACAAATAAGAACAAAAACCAAGAACTGAATTGTTCTGCAGACTCTCCAATATTCCTCCTACCCCCATTCTGCTGGGTTTTGTTTTGTTTTGTTTTGTTTTCCATCTTGCACACCAGTGTTCTCTGCTCCTTTTCCATCCACACAAGTAGAAACTGTTCTATGGATAAGAAGTCCAGCCAGAGAATGTGTGTGTGTGTGTGTGTGTGTGTGTGCCTGTGTGTGTGTGTGTGTGTGTGTGAGAGAGAGAGAGAGAGAGAGAGAGAGAGATTTGAGCACACTGGAGAAATAACTCATCCAATTGCCTTCAGTCCTGGTTGTCTACAGCTAAGACATTCAGCCCTTCAATGTCAACATGGCTACCAGGTTTGCAGCCTCTAAATTAAGAGGGAAGAATATGAAAAATCTGAGTCACCAAAGGACAGTTGCTTCAGAGAGTAGCTCTGAATTTTGCTTATTCACTGATGGTACTTCCCTCCAAAGATCTTCTAAGATAGATGATAGGAATAAATATATCTTAACACCCCACTGGTAGTTCATTATATAAAATTTCTTTATATTAAAACAAAATAAATAGTATATTGCATAAATCAACTCAGGATTCACCCTACAAAATGCTGTATTTTTAAATATAAATAAAATTTGATCCGAAAAGTCACAGATGCAATTTTAGATGGACACCAAATTTCATTTGTACTCTCTGAATGAGAAACAGAAGATGGGGTAGCACCTCCACAAGTGTGTTGAACTCTTCACCTCACACAAAGGTGAAGAGCTATTTAGGAGACAATCATGTGTTCGAGGACAGGAGCCTGAGTTTACTCTTCATGCTACTTCTTTCCATTCCATCTACTGCTAACTTTAAACCATGTGACTTCATTTACATTTAAAACCTATGGGTGTGCAAAAGTGTAAGCAATAGTACTAGTAACAGCAAAGGGAAAATTTTTCTTGTCCACGTGTCTCAAGACTTGGGTTTTGTGTTACTGGTTGAGGATAAGAAAAAGTCATTGTATTAGAAAATATAGAATGTCACTTTATTTATTTATATTATCCCTAAAAATGATTATTGGATTAAAGGGAAAATACAAACTAAAGTGACAGAATATCTATAACTATAGCAAAACCATTATATGTCAGAAATAGTGGCATTCTACTAAACATTGCTCAGAGGTGAATGTGTTAAATATTTATAACCATTTCATATAAAAATAAAATAATAAATTATACATCCCACTAAGGAAGTTGAAAGGGAAACAAAATAAACAGAAATGAGGCAGTAATAAAATAAAAATGGAATAAGGTTGGCAAAAAAAAATTTCCTATTAAAGTACTAATAAAAAGATAAAGAGCTAGCTCACTTAAACAAGAAGAAAAAGAATTAGATGCTCAAAATAGCAAATAATGAGGGGAGAATAAACAAAGAGTTAGATGAAATACAAAGAATAATAAGCAACTGCTTTTCTCAACCCCATACAATTAAATTTGAAGATCTGGATAATATCACATTTTTCTTCTGGAAAAAGAAGTCGTTTTCATCACAAGAGAGACCCGGAAGCCACATGCTGAGGCCAGCAAAGCCACAGCAGACCGGGCACACGGATGACTTCCTGGAAGAGAGTTGCTTTCACAACCCTTTCTCCTGCCCAACACTGTTATGTAAGGAAAAAGTATGCTTTTCTGGTGTTTGGTAAGTCATAAATTTTGGAGCAATCTATTTATTTATAGCAGTTATCCTATTTTAACTGTATTTGTTTTGTATCACTGCCTAAGAAATTACTTCAAAATGTAGTAGCTTAAGACAGCAAATAATTATCTCACAGTGTCTGAGGACAGGGCATTCAAGAGAGCCCAGCTGGGTGGTTCTGACTCACTGTCTGGCTTGAGGTTATAATCACAGTTTTGCAGAGGCTGCATCATCCGCAGCTGTGACTGCGCTGATGGAACCATGTCTAGGAAGGCTCAGCTGTACGCTTATCAGCTAGTGTCTTGCTTGCTGGAAACCTCACTTTTCCCCACCTAGACCTCTCCGTGGGGCTTCCTGAGTGTCTTCAGACATGGAAGCTTGCTTCTCTTGCAGTAAGTGGAAAGATCGACAGATGAATGTAGATAGATAAATAGATAGATAGACAGACACAGATGCAGCAGTCTCATATAACTAAATAATGGAAATGACTTAACACCACTTCTGTTCCATTCTAACGGACACACAGATTATCCCCGGTTCCAAGTGAAAAGGGAAGGGCTTGTTTCCTGGACTTGCAGATTATGCAGCTGTAGAGAACCCGCTGCTCAGAAGGCACCACAATTGATTTAATGCTTTGCTTTTTCCATTGAAAATCTTAATAATTTTATATTTGAATTTATGTTTTGTAAGTGGAGTCCAATTTCAATTTACAAGTATTTATACACACATAAATAGTATGGTTGACATTAAATAGCAAATAAAAAATACCATGAACAGTTGAAAGAGGGAATGACCATGGAAGAAGGGGGAAAGCTTTATATTTAGTAGCTTTCATGGCATTTTCTCCTGTTTTTAAGCATGAGACATTTTATTCTTATATTGATCTGAATGCTGCAAAATAGTGGCCACAAAGGCAATGCAGAGGGGTGACTACCAAGAGGTAGCAATTGTTGGGAGCAACAATTTGCTGCTGCCACACTAATTGTTGTGAAGGGACAGCTTATCCCCAAAAAACTATTTTTAACAGAGTGAACTTGCATACACATCCATATATGTGTGTGTATTTATAAAAATTTGAATCATCCCCAAATTCTCACAATAGTATTCACCATCTTATGAATGACAGTTCCCAAAGCTTAAAGAACAAGCTAGGATAAATGATGCTGAAACTAGTAGGAACTGTAGGTAAAAATCAATAAACAAATAAATAAACCAAGAAAAGCTCTAACTTGTTTTTGTTATTACCACCCACCAATAATTTTGAAAATGTAGTGGATAAAATGCTCCCACTAGAAAAAAATTTGGTTTTGGTGATCTTATAACTAAATGGCTTTGGTTACTGTTGAGTTTCAATACTATATTTTACTTCAAATTAGCATAGCTTTATTACTTATCCTTTAATGAACACTCTATTTTACACAAAAGTAACATAAAAAAATCTCCCAGACAGTCAGTCTATAGACACCCACAGATTAAGGTTCACACACTCCATTTAAGAATCTGTTTGGGATGGCTCAGAATTACTCAATCATTCAGGCGTGCTTTGGTGCCAACCATATCCCATCTCTGTGGTACTACATATTCTTGTGGTGAGAACACTTAGTACCTACCCTCTTAGCAAATATCAAGTATATAATACATTGTTGTTCACTCTAGATGCCATACTATACATTAGATTTCTTGAACTTATTCATCTTGAAAAACTGAAGCTTCGTACCCTTTGGAATAAGCCTTCAGTTGTTCATAGAACCAATGAACTGCCAACGTGCTGGCATAGTTTTACAAAATACATCTCGAACTTGCAAAGCAGATCACTCCTGAAGTACCAGGACAGAATATTCAAACACTAAAAATATACAAATATTCCCAAACTATCCATATAAAAGTAGCATCCGTTCAGCAGTGGCCTTCCAAGGCAGGACAGTGGGAGCTTAATATTCGTGAAGTCATTTGCCATTCTTGGCATTGTACAGAAAATCATGCTTCATGCAGAATGTCTCCTGTGGGGGGAAAATACGAGTGGTGATGTGTCTAAAACATGTTCAGTAGATCTTCACATGTGTTGTTATTGATAAGCCCCATAATAATCCTAGGAGTTCAGCCCATTTTATAGACTGGATGGAGCCTCAGAAGGGTTAAATTACTCAGCCACAGTTACACACCTAGTACACGTCAGAACTGGAATTTGCACCCAGTTCTCTGGGAACCTAAAGCCCATATGCTTTTGCTGCACTATAGTGGCTTCCTCTTGAAATTTATAATCTGTCATCAGGGAGAGAAGACTAATGTGAATATTTAAGTAACAATGAAAAGCCAAAAATGATTTTGTGTCAGTATAAGTGGTTCAGTGTGTATGGATGTAGTCAGAGAAGGTGAGTACAATCCAGACAAAGGTAATCGAAGAGGTTCTTGTCTCTTCCTGCATTTGGTTTAGAGGACCTGCATTTTTTCTAAACTGCCATAAAGCTGACCATCTTCTGACTTTCTTCCCATCGATTCACCAGTGACTTCAGCCCCCTGTAAAGCATGAGGTAGAAACAGCTCCTTTTCTCTAAGAGGGTGACTTATTTCACTGATGGGATAGTAAAACACAGAACTATTGGTTCATGTTAGGCAAAATCAGGCTGTAAAACGCTGGCTCAGGTGTCACTTGTCTCTCTGTCCTACCGTTGTCTTTGGCTTCCTCTAGAAGGCTCATGTGTTTTTCTTTCCTCCAAGGGCTTTGTCCAGTGGGAAGGGGCTTTCCTGATGAGAGGAAAGTCTGCCCTGCTGGTACTTTTCCTTTGACTGGGTGACTATTCTGGGAATTCCCAGGAGGAAGGATTAGAAACATGTTCTTGTTCTTGCATCCACGGGAACATGCTAATCCAGCTTTAATGAAATTTAAATAGATAGTTTGATCTCCAATTTTGAGTCCATTTCTCAATTTGTTCAGAACTCGCATAGGAGAAATATGTGATAATTTGGTAACAACAGGCTCCAACAGTGAACGCCTTTAGGAAGGATCTGACTTTTCTGGAAAAACTCATTGCTCTCCTAAGGAATGCCCCCTCCCTGATAATATTGGAACTTGGTTACTGCTTTCCAGTTATCCATATAACAAGTAAGCGTATAAATTTGTTTCTTGTATTGTTGGTGGATATGAGTGACCAGGAAGGAGAGTTAGGTGTTAGGCCACTTTTTTCCCCTATACAAAAAGATGCATTTATAATCTGCTGTTGTCTGGAAAGCAAAAATTCCTTGAGTCATAATAATTAAGATAGTCACCTGAGGTTAGGCTAATTTCATGTGGTTATTTTTCTACTTCCTTCAATTTATAATACCTACTGAAATCTCATGTAATATATCTTTTAATATTTGATTTTTGTGGTCATTTGAGCGATTTTAGTGATCTATATGTTTATTTTTTCATATTGCTTATCTTGAGTCTCCATACTTTTGAAAATGACAGTTCTGTTCCTACTTGGTTCATGATTTTAAATGCCTTAGGTAATCTCACTGAGTTCAGCCATGAATTTCAACACTTGGAAAAGTCATAGTTACCCAAATATGTATTAATCCGATGAATATCTACAAGTTGGGGTTTTATTGTCTCCACAAGAATATAAATTACTAATCATTCTCAGTCAATGGTTCTTTGTAAATAAGTTATATAAGTTCACGATCTCATACAAAATTAGTGTTATACAAGAGCATTTGCATTAAAGATATTTTACTCTGAAATGAAATTTTGTACAATGTAACATTCATGAAGGAGATAAATAGGTGGGTTTTGCAAAGACCTTTGTTTTAGTTGAGGGGAAAAAAAAGAAATGACTAAATATTAGTGGCAAATAAGGTTTTCCCTTTGGGAAAGTCACTCATGCCTGACACTCCCCAGAACACTCAGTAAGTGCCTCTTCTTATCTGGGTGGAGTAGCAGTGCGTGAAAGAACTAATGAATGCCTGGCCAAATTGAACCTCTCTGCTTGGCAGATTTTTCTCCATTTCTATTAGCTGCTGA
This sequence comes from Phyllostomus discolor, assembly GCF_004126475.2. Classification (NCBI taxonomy): domain Eukaryota; kingdom Metazoa; phylum Chordata; class Mammalia; order Chiroptera; family Phyllostomidae; genus Phyllostomus; species Phyllostomus discolor. The sequence continues at coordinate 29,503,486 of NC_040912.2, read as the reverse complement.
GAGGAAAACACCTTATTTGACCTTTTAAATAGCTAGACTTCAAAATAATTTTAGACTTTGCATATTTTTCACATTTTTTCTGAACCCTGAGCAACTTTACAAATATGTAGTCATAAACTTTTACTTCATTACCTTATTCTAAATCATGAAAATTGGACAGTGGGCACCTTGAGGCAGGGCACACACCTTTTTCACTTGGGTGTGCTTACAGTGACAATGGTGCCAGCACATAGAAAATAGTTCAGAAATACTACTTGGATTATAAAATAAATGAATCATATGAAGAAAAAGATAAAAATTAATTTACAAATGCAACTGGGGATAAATGCTAAATATTATACAGTATCTGGCTTTTGACAAAAAACTCTTATTAATTAGGTGTTTAAATTTCAATCATTCTTGTTAAAAAAAAAAACTTCCACTGTCTCCTGTTATGTAGTAGCTGGAAGGTACAGGTAAGTGTTGAATTTTCAAAGTGAACATAAGAAAACTTGAAAAAGACAGAACATAAAACAGTAGGCCTTGTCTAATCCCACAGTGAAAAGATGTCATTATCAAAACATTCTAAATAACTGTGAGTTACTTATAAACAATTAATGAGGGTATTTATGTAATGTTATTAAACAAATTACTTGGCAGAAAGAACTTTGCACAATATTAAGACAACTACCACTGTACTTAATTGATAACTCCAATGAACTCAAACATATATTGCATGTACTGCAAGTAATGTTTGAACAGAAATGTCTACTGAATGCAACACGTATGTAGACATGCCTGTTTCCCTTCACACCTTATCTGAAAGCCCAGATTTGTGTTTTAACCTTATATCCTTAGGCTTGTTGAAAATAATGCATCCCTTTACAGAGGAGAGAGGTACCACGCAATGATGTTCAAATATAGTGATCACAAAATTGGCACACCGCTTCTAATGTATTAGCAAACAAGAAATCAAAGTCCAGGCCATCAATATAGGACATCTATTCCTGCTTTGAAATTTGGTGACAATTCAGACATACAGGAATTATTTTTTTTTAGAATACCAGCTAATGCGAAAATGAATATTGCATGAAAGTCTCCCAATTCAGGGGAAAAAAGAATCATTAGATGCTTCTGCTTATCTAAACAGGCCCTCTTCCTTCTGCAGCTCCCTTGTGCATCAGTCCTCAGGTTTTCAGGGATCAGGGTAGCCAACCTCTCAGGAAGGTGTTCCTAAGTCCATTCTCAAATATGCCTTATGGTCCCAGCATAAATCATTAATGAAGCCCACTTTTAATCCCCAAAGTGTCTCAGTCTGGATAATAAATTATATAATTATTTTTGGTTAAGACAAAATATGGGAAATTTTATTAATGCTATGAGCTTGTTGCTAGTGAGATTTAACCAAGAAAGCTTTAATAATGCAATGATTTTCCATGAAGTAAGCTGACTTTTAAAGGGGCAGAAAAATGCTTTATTCAATAAAATTCTTTTTTTTAATTTTGCAATTATTTTCAGCAGCTGCAATTTTTTTCAAGTCAAATTGTGGGGAGATGGGGGTAAGCAGTCTTGAGAAAATTCTTGTAAGAGGCTTTGTTTTTCTTAAAATCGGGCTTTATTTGAAGCATCATGCTATGGTTGTGTTCCTTCCTACCCAGGAAGTGACACTCTCTATCCAGTCGTTGGCCATAATTCTGCTGTAGACATTAGTGTGCCGTTCTGTTCACATGTGATTGAGTGTGCAGTGCTAGCTCTGGAGTGTGAACTGCCGCCCATCCAAGACCAAATCTGTTTCTCTTATGTTAATGTGCACGACAGTGCCAAAGCAGCCAGGCAACAAAACCCATACACACGGCATGCTATCACTGGAGTTGGCTTCAAGGCAAGATATGTTGAACCACAGTTACTCTCTCATTCAATGAACATTTATGAAAAACCTATTATGTGCCAGACATTTTGACCCAAATGTTTTATTTGATCCTAATAAGAACCTATGAAGTATGAGAGCCAAAAAGATTAAGTGACTTAAGTCACTTTGCTGATAATTGATAGAAGATTGATTCAAATTCAGACAGATTGATTCAGCATGTGTGTTCTTTCTGCCTCACCTCTTCTTACATCCCCGTCTTTGCTATCTGTTTTCGCTAGCTTTGCTAGCTCCCGTCTTTGATATCCGGCTGAGAACAGAGTTTCCAGATGGGTAGAAACCATTTCTTTGTAAACTAAAATAAGAATCCCTGCATGGAGGTAAAAGTGGGCAGACAGCATCATCCTTGTCTTTTTTTCTTCTCCCATCTGCCCTTAACAATTTTACAAAGGCTATTGTACATTTCAGTGGAAGACTCTTATTGTAGCCTCAAGATAGCCTTATTTTCTCCATTTCTTTCTTTCTTTTTTTGAAGCTGTAAGCTGGAGAAGTTCTTCAGTCTTTTCAACTTCAAAACTGAAAAGGTGGCTCTGAAATTAAAGAGTATTAGGAATCCAAAGAAGAGTGGGAAAATGTGAAATTCTTTGCATTTAGTTTTTAAGAATCAATGGATCGCTTGGTTATAGAGTTATTTGAAGTATAGTTAACAGATGTCAAAAAAGTCCTGGGCTAATTGTAATCACAGCTGCCACCGTTGTCAATACCTCTTCACATGGGGGATGAAAGATTGCCCATACTTTGGACCAACAGAATCCAGGGCCCTTTAAAGCCTCTGCAGCCCTCCCACTGTCCGGAAGCCTGCTGTTTCAGAAAGCGTCTCTCACCAGTCAACAGGGGGCTTAAGTAGACCTGGGATCCTATCCACTGCTGGTCCCCATGGTGCTGCCTGATGACTGAAGCTCAAGGACTGAGCTGCCTCTAGGGAGTTTTGGGGAGCTTCACTTCCCAGTAGCTCTCTGGCTTAACAAAGAAGCCCATCATTCATCACACCAGAACTGGCTCTGGGGCAACAAACACTGGGTAAGAAATTTTCACAAAATATATTTTCAGGGTTGATTCCGGGAACTGACCCATAAGAGAACATGTTGGGAGACTGAGTAGGGGTTGGGAGTGGGAATGATTTCACATGCATATGAACCCCTTACATTGTAAAGGGCTGGTGTTTGTGAGGCATTTAGCCATAAGGACACAGAGATGAAACGGGTCTTTAGACTTCCCAAGCACACTTCAGCACCTGGCCTACCACGGAGGTGTATCTTTTTCTAAGCAAGACTGCTGTGGGGAGTGCCACAGGCTTCTCAACTCACTTTGGAGGCTGGGGCGTCGAGGTTACATGTGTGCTCCACATCTTGATCTTGGTGGTGGATATAAGACTCTATGCATTTGTTAAAACTCATAAAACTACAGCAGAAAGAATGAATTATATAGCAGGTAAAATGTTTTTTTTTAAATCCACCAGGATGTGAATGGACCCCACAAGGAACAGAAACTGTAGCAAATAAATCTAACTGTATTACAAATGAATAAAATAACACTGAGGAGGGGTAAAAGGACAGAACTGACAATTATGTTGAGTGAATGATATAATGCTAGACAAAAAGAAGTAAACACAAATAATGATTTTAATGTAGTGAATTTGTTTCTCACATGGGTATGGCTTCTGAATTCAGAAACTATTTCTGCGAATTCTAGTGTGGAGCAAATAAACACATATATTGCAGACAATGGGAGCCAGTTTTCTCTCTGTCTATACTGGATAGGGGTAAAATATAAGGATAGGGAAAAGACTAGAATAAGTCTTGTAGTGTTGTATTGGAATTGTGGGCATCGGTAGGAACTTAAGGTTTTAATATATATACAGGTATTAAGTACAGAAATAAATTTAGATCTGTGTATATACATGGGTTAGTATATTTACATGTATTCTCAAGCTCCATCAATTGAGAGGAACTAGTAGTGACACGCCAGTAGCAATGATCATCCCTACTACACAGACCTTGGTTTCTAATATGATTATCTAATGAAAGGAGCCGGGGCTTTTGCAAGGATTCAGTTGGTTGCAGAGCTGGGATAGAAAATGTGCAAGATGCAACCCTTGCCTGCTGCAGTGGCAGAATGTAAGGTCAAAGGTACAACAATTTACAAAAAAGGAGATGGAATTGGGTTATAACATATAGAATAAAAAAATTCCATGAGGTCATATAGATATGAATACACATATGAGTAAATAAACAATGGAGGAGGAGAGACAGCTCTTCCTTAGAGAAGGATCCAAGTTAATAAGTGACACAATGAGGGGAATAGAAAGTCACCATTAGGTAAGACTCATGGACGGGTACTTAAATTATTGGTGAAAGTTTAAGAAGAAACACAGTATTTGCTTTTGAAAGTACCTCTTCCAAAATGTATATTAATTACAAAGAAGAAAATAGTAACTTTAAAGTGGAGAAACTTGGCAGGCACTGCTTTTACAAAGTGATCAAGGTCAACATATATGACCTTGTCCGTAGTGTGTTGAACTCCCTGATAAGATATACTGAGAGGGATACATCACACCTGTATCATTCTTGCGTAAAACACATAACCTCATCCTAATCATGAGAGAACATAAAACAAAACCGACCTGAGAACATTCTGCACTATAACCGACCAGCACCCTTCAGAAGTTTCACTGTCATCACCCATCACAAGTCACAGAGGAGATCATAGAGCCATGACAACTAAATGCAAGGTGGGATCCTGAGAGAACCCTGGAAGAGGAAAAGGACCTGGAGGAATTGAAAGAAAGTCTGTGGTTTTAGGTAAAAGTATTGCACTAATGTTGATTTCTTAGTCTGGGCAATGGTGCTAGGGTTATGCAAGGTCAACCTTGCATAACCAAGGGAGAGGTGTAGAGGATATACGGTAACCCAAGATAACCCTTTATGCTATTTTTGCTGCTTTTTTTATAAGCCTAAAATTCTTTCACAACAAAAAGTTTTTTAAACTGGAACAAAATGTACCAGGTTATTAAGAGTAGATATCCTTGGAAAGTGAAAATATGGATGATTTTTATTTTATCCTTCATACATTCCTGTTTTATAAAGTCTCTATAATGAGCATATGTATTTAGGTGTGAATTTCCTCAAGCGTGGCTTTAATTGTGAAAAAAATGGTTTTTATTTCAATAAGATAATGCAAAATTTGTATATCACATGTTAGAAAGTATCTGAACACTTTAACAGCAAAGAAAATTCAGCTTCTGCTAGGAGAAATAGCACCCCAGTTAATGCTGTTTTTGCATAGACACTTCAATTGCCATTGAGTCATCCTTTACGATCTAATTGCAAGCATACAGCTACCATTTTTGAAAGACGATATCAGGTATAATGAGCATGTGTGGGAAATGCTGCATTTTCTTGAATAGTTGAAGAATGTTATGATACTGTCTTTCAGTATTATGCTCAACTATAATACCATATAAAAATTTTCAGTTTTCAAAGTAGTATGAGTCTACAGTATGTACTTGTTAAAGAAAAAACTTACATCTCTCTTAGAAGTTTTGGAAGGCACTGTATGATTTCACAGTGCCTCGGAGTCATTATTTTGACACGTTATTATACAATTCCGAGGCTATGATAGATGGCACTGAAAAAATGCCTGCTTCCTTTTAGGCTTCTGGACAAATACCAAGGAAGACAAGAAATCAGCAGAGACAGACTTCCACTGTTGTCCTTACTGGGAACCTGAAGTATCCACTGTGGGGGAAAATAAACCCTACATCTCAGTTTCTAAGTAATTTTAAAATTTTGTTTAAAGTTGAAGCAAATGTAATCTCAGGAGAGTTGCGGAAAAGCTGAGCAGGTAGTCAGTGGGTGTAATGGATGTCTTGGGGGGTAGAAAACCCAAGCCGTTCTTTCACCCTTGCCCTTCCTCATCCCTCATATCCAAACCGTTTGTCACATCATGAAGGAAGGACACATTTTTACTTTCAAAAGTAGATCAAAGAAAATATGACAAGATTACTTGGAGAACTTTACTAAACAGGATACATTTGAAGGGTGTCTAATCATGATAAACGTATACACATACATATATACATATATAACATTCACATTCAGTGGTGTAATGACAATTTAAATAATTTAAAACAAGAATGCTTTGGTGCTATCAGATTTATTTATCTACTAGTCAAATTGAGTGCAGGTAGGAGCTCCTGAACAATAGTTTTCTGGGTAACCGTAAAAGGAAAAAAATAATTTTATTGCAATTCTAAAATTAAGAATTAGCATTACAGTGCTTTTTTTTGTTGGTCTAATATTTTATCTCATCTTGATCATTTGTGGTTAATAAAGCACTCTCATTTGATGAAGAACACTTTAGGCTGGTGGCCTGCACACCACCTTTCAAAGGTCATAACAGGCGATGCACGTTTGTTTCCGTTCACGGGGCTCTCAGTTCCACGGTGACGGGGCAGGTCTCTGTCAGTGACTCAGAGTCTGCCAGAACAGGCACACTAGGGTCACACTTTTAGTTCTTTAATACATGTTAGTCTTCATGAGTATGCATTTTATGCATGTGGAATCAAGAAGCTGCTTAAGAACAAAATTCAACCAAGTAAATTTGAAGATGTACCTGGCTTTACTAAGTGATCCAGAATCAGACAGCATGGCCATCTTGCAAGCAGAAGGGCACTCCAAAGTGTTGTACAAAGTGGAAGGTTTTTATAAGAAGAGGATGGGACAAGAAAACTATTAACAACAGAAAAGAAAGGATTATTTTTAAATCCGGACAATTTGGGGCAGGGGCGAAGGGAATGGTATGGGTTTCTAATAGTGCAGATTGCGTCTGGAGATTATGTCATTGGTTTTGACCAGAAAATACCAGACTGGTTGATTAAGATTTTGCTTCTGGGAGAGGCTGAGACATCAATTAGGTCAGATATTAAATCTAGGTTTAGTATCATGGGTGTTAGCACAAGTGATGCCATTTTGGGCCTGTGGTTTTAACAAGGCTATTGCCTGGTGCTTGACAGGAGCATTGATCAAAATGTTACATGCAGCTTGCAGTAGAGTTTATTTGTCGCATCTTTTAAAGATGATTTTACTTGGCTGCTTGGTGGTGCCCTGCTTTCCTCATAGCAATTTTTCAGTGAATTTAACAAGACACATAAAATGGACAACCCCCCGCCCGAGGGACCTCAAGCTAAAAACTTCTATAAGATTTTTGTTCAGCTCAGCCTGGATAATTTAGCAACTTTGGTTACCACTCTGAAATCAAGTCACTGAACTTGGATATTACTTTAATATATTGTTAAATTATTTATTGTGGTGAAGAGTTAATGTTGTACAGACAGTTAACTAGTAATTAAATTGTAGCAAGGCAAATATCAGACACAATTTTATTTGAATGCTTTAGAATTGATGACCTATTCCAAGATTACAGATTCCTAGCTAACTATTCGACATTATTTTCCCCCCTTCTCTTTGAAAATGCCTCAGGCAATTAGGCTTGAATGACTATATTAACATTAAATAATAAATTTCCACAAAGGCTTTTACTAATTGCTGTTTCACTCACTAGATTTTATGCCATTGAAACTCGGTGTTCATCTGCAAAGCAGGATGGCTATATGAGTGTGGGTGGGTGGGAGTGGATACGGGAGTGGTGAGGGAGAAGCCGGATGTTCTGGGGCTGTGTTGTTATTTGCCACCTCACTGAGTCGGCTTCCATACCATTGTCCTTGGCTAGTTCCTCTGCCCAATGGGCCTTCCTCCCATTCTCCTGGCTTTGCTGGCCCATCTTCATCCCCTCAATCACAGCTCCTCATCAGACAGGCTTTCTCTGACCATTCTCCCCACTAACCCTCACTTTGGTTATCCAACTTACTTCTTTATCAAAATATGCTGCTTCTGTTTATCTATGGCTTTAGCTTTTCTCCTGCCTGCTTTGTACTTCTTTGTATTTCTAATGCCCAGTAAAGTGCACGGCATGTGGAGAGGCTGACTGAATATTTTTTATTTAATGAGTGAATGGATGATTCCCTCAATAGTCCTATGATACAGATAAAAGTATCCCCAGTTCAGAGGAAAGGAAACAGGGCCAGAGAGATGACATGACTTGCCACACAATTAAAATGAAAAAGGTAGAATTTAAACCTCTGTGTTTCTGACTCAAAGTTTTTCCTACCCCAGCAAGAGCTTCAGTTAGTTGGCTATTTAAGAACTTTGAGTAAATTACATTCTTAAAATTGTTATAATATCATTAATCTTTGTGCAGGCGGTTGTTGTCATATATTAACCTTGTATAGGCTGCACAGCACCTGAAAAAAAATGTTTAAATAAGCTAACATAACGCATACGCTCCACACAGTGAAGGTACAATTTATTTGGCTTCTAACTTTCTTTCCCCTAAAAGCATTTAGTGTTTTTAGTGCTAATATTTGATTCGCATGTAGCTGTTTAGACCTCCACAGGTAGGGTATGTCAATCTTTCTCAGTTACTTCCTTCAAAGTATGGTGGTTTTTCAATAAAATAGAGAGAATACCAATAGCTTAATTTTCTGTACTGACTTTATTACTAAATTGGGTATAACTGAATTGAGGGAGAAATTAGCATTACCTGATAAATAAACAAGTGTAATTTTGGAGGCATTAAGCTTTCAAATCACAATGAGATTTTAAAATCTGGTCTCAAGTCCTAGTTTTTTGTGTTGCATATTATCCATTTAAAAGTCTGTTTAGTAATATAATATATTTCATGAAGCAGGCAGATATAATCAGATATCAAATTTTATTAGCCTTCAGTCTTCTGGTAGCATTTTCACAGATATATGAATATTCATTATTCACAGAATGCATAATGAAGTAAATATTTTCCCTGCAAAGCTCAAAGCAATAGCTGTTCTATGTATAATGTAGTCATTAATGCTTGCCCACCAAACATTTCTCTTTCTTTCCAGGCACGTGGGAAGGTTTCTCTTCCTGCCTTCTGAAGTTTGGGTGGCCATGAGGTGGTCTTTGGTCATGAATATGAATGAGATGCCACATGTCACTTCTGGACACAAAAATAAAGTGCTGTTTGCGGCTCTTGATTTTCCTCCTTTGGTGATTATGAAGCACTGAAATGGGACCATCCTCACGTGAGCATTGAGGATGACACCAGGCAGGGGTCCCTAGTCAAACCATAATGGGCATGTAGCAAGAGCAAGAAATAAACTTTGGTGTTCTAAGCCAGGAGAATCACCTATGGTTTGTTATGGTAGCATAACCAATCCTTTCATGCCTGATGTAAATACTTAAATATTTTAAACAGCAAGCAAACTCCTGTTAACTGTATTTCCTTTGAGTGACATTCACGTGGAAAAAGTCACTGAGAAACAAATGGGGCTGAGGGGGACTGCGGGTGGTGGTGTGGACAAAAGCAGCCAACTCGAAGGGAACCAGGCCTGGTTCCAACCTTGCCCTGCTGACCGCTTCTGTTCTTCTTCCGCAGTGCAATTTACACGATGGTCTCTCAGCTTTATCATTGTTTCAGTGGTGGTTTCCATCACATTGCCCCTAAAAACTCTTTCATGACCATTAACTTCCTAAAAAACCATTATTTTACTGCTTCTTGTGATAGAAGCAGATAGTTGTCAAAAATAATAATTTAAAATTAACTGTTTCTTGTGCAATAGAAACGTGTTGTGGCTTTAATTTTGCTTACTGAGATGTCTTTTGTGCAGGTTAGTGGCTTCAGACTTAAGAATTTTTAAATGTTGATATTATACTTATTAAATGTATTAAATGAGTAAAGAAGTTTATATCAGTCTCCCATATATCTATAGTTCTCAACTTTTAAGAAGCAGTTTACCAGATAATGAGCTTTGCTGGGTATCATTGAACTTGAAAACATTCATCTAGCCATTTAAAATATTTTAATGAAAACTATATTTCCTCTCCCCTAAATAGATCTTTACCAATTATTTCTGTATTCCAAATGCTATTTACTTAAATTGTGCTTGTAAAATAGCCAGGTAACATCAAAGAGTTCCAAATAAGCAGATGCGGGCGGCAGTGTGGGCAGGCATTGTGTGCAAGTTTAATACTGAATGGAGCGTGGGGTTAAGTCAAAGGAGAGGGCCCATTTTTTCCTTTAGATTGAGTACTGGAGCCAACAAACAATCATTCTTCTTTTAAAAAAATAACATGTTTCCTTCTCTATTAGTACCTAGAATTACAAATTCATAAAGATGGACTGAGAATGCACTAGTGACAAAGCATTTTTTCTTAAGAAAAAACAGCAGAGGTGAAGTCATCATTTTACAATATCCAGGCTTATGGAAGACAAATGAAGGCTAGCACCTTCCTGTGTTTCCATCCCCTCAAAAATAAACTATTGAACCTAATGCTTTGTGGAACAAAGTCTTCTTTTTTTAAAAAATTATTTTGTTGTTGTTCAATTACAGTTGTCTGTATTTTCTCCCCATCCCTCCCCTCACTCCTTCCAAACCCACCTCCCTCCCTTGCTTCCACCCTCCCCCTTGGTTTTGTCCATGTGTCCTTTATAGTAGTTCCTGAAAACTCTTCTCCTCACGGTCCCCTCCCCCTTCCCCTCTGGCTATGTTAGATTGTTCTTACTTTCAATGACTCTGATTATATTTTGTTTGTTTTTTTCTTTTGTTGATTATATTCCAGTTAAAGGTGAGATCATATGGTATTTGTCTTTCACCTCCTGGCTTATTTCACTTAGCATAATGCTTTCCAGTTCCATCCATGCTGTTGCAAAGGGTATAAGCCCCTTCTTTCTCTCTGCTGCATAGAATTCCATTGTGTAAATGTACCATAGTTTTTTGATCCACTCATTAGCTGATGGGTACTTAGGTTGCTTCTAGCAATTGGCTATTGTAAATTGTGCTGCTATGAACACTGGGGTGCATAGGTTCTTTCAGATTGGTGTTTCGGGGTTCTTAGGGTATAAGCCCAGCAGCAGAATTGCTGGGTCAAAAGGCCATTACATTTTTAGTTTTCTGAGGAAGTTCCATACTGTTTTCCACAGTGGCTGCACCAGTCTGTATTCCCATCAACAGTGCGCTAGGCTTCCCTTTTCTCTGCATCCTCTCCAATACTTGTTTGTTGATTTCTTTATGATGGCCATTCTGGCCGGTGTGAGGTGGTATCTCATTGTGGTTTTAATTTGCATCTCTCTGATGGCTAGTGATGCTGAGCATCTTTTCATGTGTCTCTGGGCCCTCTGTATGTCCTCCTTGGAGAAGTGTCTGTTCAAGTCTTTTGCCCTTTTTTAAAATTAGGTTGTTTGTCTTCCTGGAATGGAGTCATGTGAGTTCTTTATATATTTTGGAGATCAAGCCCTTGTCCGAGGTGTCATTGGCAAATATATTTTTCCATATGGTTGGCTCTCTTTTCATTTTAATGCTGTCTCCTTTAGCCATGCAGAAGCTTTTTACTTTGATGTGCTTGTTTATTTTTCCTTTATTTGTTTATTCTTTCCTTTATGTCTCTTGCTTTAGTGGACATATCCATTAAGATGTTGCTGCATGGAATGTCTGAGATTTTCCTGCCAATGTTTTCCTCTCGGACTTTTATGGTGTTACGACTTATATTTAAGTCTTTTACCCACCTTGAATTTATTTTTGTGTATGGTGTAAGTTGGTGATCGAGTTTCATTTTTTTGCATGTAGCTGTCCAGCTCTCCCAACACCATTTGTTGTAGAGGCTATTTTTGCTGCAAGCAAAGTCTTCTATAACAAAAATCTCACCGATCAATATATTTACATTTGGGCCCTTTGGAAAATAAACATTTATTTCAATACATCTTTATTTTTATTGTTGTTCAAGTACAGTTTTCTGCCTTTCCCCCTCACCCTTCCCTGCCACCCCAGCCCTCCCCGCCTCCCTCCCCTGTTTCTACCCCTGACCTTGTTACTCCTTTCATTTAAGATTGGGAATATTTTTATTATTTTTCATTATTAAAGTTTAAATTTCTGTTGACATGAAGATATTCCTGACTTAGTGAATGAAAGGAAATTTAAGTGCAATTGTGGGTATATGTAGAATCAGATTTATGTGATAGAATATATACATTATGTGTAATTCTTGTTTCTTTCTCTTTTTTTCTTTTCTACATCAACCAGAAACCATTTGGAATAGCATCTAGTTTTCTTCTAGAACTGTGATGATACGACAAAGCCTATTAGATTACTGTAGCATATGCAGGTTAGTCTGTTTTATGTCTGTGAATGGCCCCAGAGGATGCTCTAATGATGAGTTAGCATCACTCTGTCCCTAATCAGCTGCTACTTACCACTCACAGAAAAGCAACAGCAGTGCAGAGACTAAAAATATCATCCATATCATACTCTCAAAAGGTAAGTTACCTAGTTAAAAATGAAACATGCATGTGTAATAAGGATACATTATCTGCAAGACAAAGTATGCAATCCAGCATCATCAGATTTTGAGCTGAATGTAATCATTGCCACCATTATGGTCTGTATTGCTATTTGCACAGGTAGTAGCACCCAGACAAGTCAGAAATACTTCTTACCAAATTGATTCACCCCATAACTCACAGAATTTTTTCTTCTCCTCCAAGTCAAAGTGGCAAATATGTAAGGTAAGCCACTATATGTCTATTTGATGTGTTTTCTCTTAGCAATATTAAAATTACTTTACTATTTGAACTTGTATTAAGAATGGCAAGTGATCTTTCCTGCCAGACTGTGAATCCACAAACTGTGTCTGTTTTCTTAGTAAAAACCTGCTTGGGCAAAAAAATGGGGTGCTCTCCACTAGAGAGAGTGGCTGTTCTGTCCCTATTTTTCCACAGGACCTGGTTGTCTCTGTATGTTTTTCTCATGTTTTGACAAGCATCGCAGTAGGGATGGATACTGCTGGCCAGTATCTGCCTCACTCTAGCCTCTGGGTGGGAAGCAACACTAGTACAGTGAGGATATGCCCATAATAGGCAGAGTTGCCTAGCACTGGGACATAAAAATAACCAATGTCCACCACCCAGGCCTTGCTGTGACTCTTTTCAATGCCATGGCAAGGACATGCAACCAACTGAAAGATGCTTTATAAATATGTGTATTTAAAAATATGCTTTTATTGCCTGAAAATAGTAGATTTCTCCCTGTTGTGTCATGTCATAAATTCATGAACTTCAATTTAACATCTCTTAAATATGACTGAAGAGAATCAGTAGCTAGATTCTGTTTATTTAAAAAATTTATCTTGATAGAGTATGATATATTTCAGAGTGATTTAAATTGCCTATTAAAGTTATATCTTCCTTTGTGTTTCAGATTACCTTTATTCATTCATTCAGTAAGTATTTATAGAGGACCTGGGTACTGGGAATAGACCAGGGCATGTAACAAACAGCCTCAATTCTCATGGAACTAACCATTTACTTTTCCAATAATTTGGCCCAGTTTTAGTCCTGTGTTCCTTTGACCCCACAACTTCAGACGTGGGAGTGAAGCACCTACCCAGCAGCACCTTTAGCCTCTATTATAGAGTTCTAAAGATGGGAGAGGTTTTATTTCACAAACCATCTTTCCCCCATTTTTCTGGATCTGTAAGCCCTGAAAACAAAGCAAGGAACAGTTAGAATTTGCAGGGAAATGGTCAGGTAAATTAGGTATTTTCTCCCTTTAATGTGTTGCTTTTATGTTCATCTTCCTCTCCCTACATTCAATTTTCTTCATACTGAAGAAATACTTTTAAGACTTTTTTCTTTATCTTTAATCATTCTGCACTTTTAATATGTTGTGCCTAACTGTGGGGCTTCTTTTCTTTTCTTTATTTTTTCTTTATAACACTGCCTGTATCTTAGTATGGAATATCAATTTGAAAACTCATGTATTTCTTCATTTTGGGAGAATTTTCATGCACTATCTCTCCAAAACTCGCCTTATTTCCATTTTCTCCATTTTTCACTTAGGAATATAGATACATGTTGGAATTCTCATTCACTTTCAGTTTTCTACTCTTTGTCTTTTGGTGCTGCATTCTAGATTGTTCAGTCAAACTCTGTGCCCTGGAGATTTCCCGATCTTTCCCTTCTTCCTTTATACCCGGGACCTAGAACGTCATAGAGCTGGTGGTTGTGCAGCTGGCAGTGGGCCATAGCGGCGCTACCATGACAGTGATTTAAATGTTTCTTCTGTTCCCCCAACACCAGTCTTCTTTCTGCTGCTATTTTCTCAGACATAAAGGTAATGGTTAGGAAGTCAATAGTGAGAAATGAGGGTAGTCAGACCTGAAAGACAAATCTGTCGGACTTTGTTACTTCCCCTACAGCTACCGTCTTGACGTAAGGAATCCTCCCTCAGTTGCCTCTCAAATTTACCTGTAAAGATATGCAGAGCAGAACCTTGCATTTTAAAAACAATGTGTTATAATTAGATAGTGTCTCATTTCCAATGCAAAATTCTATAATCCTGTGAACAGACCAGACGTTTTTAGCTCTGAAACCATGGCAGACAGGTAGACATAAAGAACTGAGTTTCGAAGTTGCTAATATTTATCACTTGCCTTTCATGAATGAGGATGGAATGCCTGCTCTGACAGATACAAAATAAAATATCTATACCTATGTTTACCTATCTATACCTGTGTATCTTTTATTCTATATTGTCAATAGCAGCAAAATGTGGACAACTCCGAAGAGCCAGGCTGAGTAGATGTGCCGAAGTAACTGTACCAGCAATGTGATGGCCCACCCTCTGACCTGAGTAAGTCCTTCATTTGTGTGTCCTCAAAACTCCCTGGTAAATGAGAAGCCCCCACTTCCATTGCTAAGTGAGTTACCCATCTTAATGAGTAAAATTGAGACTTCCTGGCTAAGGAGAGCAGTCCAGTCTAATGACTTAGAAACAAAATCCTTTAAAAAAATAACTCACTAGGTTTTTTGGAATGGAATGCCCTACTTACCTAAGTAAGTTGGATCAGCGATACTGGTAAACCTGATGTGTTTAGAAGCCTGGGTGGTGATGGGAGAGGAGCACCATTAAACAGCTTTCCCCAACTCATTTGCCTCATGTACCTCACTAAGTGGCATGCATTCAATTTTAACCCATCTTCCCTCAGCTTTATCAAAGGAAAAACCATAAGAAGAATTTTAAATTAGCAACAATTTCTGGTCCCTAATTAACCCAATGGTTGTAGTGTTGTGCCTCCAATAGTCAAAGAAGCTCAGCCAGCAACTGAACGTAGTATGTTATTAATCAAGCCACACATTTTTATTAAGGGCATTCTATGGTCTCAGCACTTAAATTTTAGTGAGAGATAATAAAAAAAGATATGTTCTCTAGCAGGAACTGTGAATGTATTCACTACTCACTTATTGGGATCTACTACTGTACCAAGTGCTCTAGGAAAAACACAGGTACTTCATAAAAGATGCTAAGTATTTCCTTCCCAAATGAGTTAAACAAACAAACAAACAAACAAAATAAGATTTTATTTATTTTTAGAGAGAGAGGAAAGGAGAGAGAAAGAAAGAAAGGGTGAGGAACATGAATGTGTGGTTGCCTCTCACACACCCCCTACTGGGGACCTGTCCTGCAACCCAGACAACTTTCCTGACTGGGAATCGAACTGGTGACACTTTGGTTCACAGGCCAGTACTCAATCCACTGAGCCACAGCAGCCAGAGCAAACAAAAATATTTTTAATAGTTTAAACTTTCTTTCCTATGAATAATTTTTGTTCTTTTATTATTAGGAATTTATATCTCTAAAAATACAGAAAAACAGTCTATAGGATATATGACCATCAGACACCACACAGATATTTTTTGAATATGTAACAGTTTCTAAAAATGTCCTCATTGGTAAGGGAAAAAAGAGTTTAAAATACCAGATGGTGCATCTCCAAGAGGAATGTATTTATAACAGCTCTATGTAAGCATTAGAACAAAAATTTAAGTTGGGAGTAAATACTTGTGGTTATATGAAAACATAACCCACTCTGAGTTAACTTGGCAGAGATTAGTACCAGTAGGAATTGTTTAATTAGAAATTAGTCAGATTTCCTAAAAACATCATTTCATTCCTAGGAACAAAAGCAAAAGTATGTATTGAATAAAACAACACTTGCCCACTTAATTAAAAAGCAAACTATTTAACATGAAATTTTTATTCTGCCTGCCCTTAGAATGCCCACATTCTCCAAATAATTTAATATAATTAAGATTGAAGCCTGTATAATACAAAAGTGATTGAATTTTTCTTTCTCAGTATTTTATTTCTATGTAATAAATATACACAAAAATATATAAGAACATATATTCTTTTCACTTTTTTAGTACATATTTAATTTACATTAAACCTTACTACATGAGAACTTCCTGATTCTAGGCCATATGAAAGTACAAAGGATTTAAGCAATTACATCAAGATTATAGTAAATTAAATTTAAATAGTAAAATGCTGTTGTTTTATGAAGCTTGCCATTTACATTTTGAAGAATAAATTAAAATTTGAAGTTTGAAAAGAGAACTCTGAGCAACTACCCTGAAGGCAATACCATAGAGGACCAGGAGCTGATTCTAAGTTCTTTGCAAGTTAATACTTAGTTATCACAATAACCCTCTCCTTGTATATTGTTGCTGTGTAAAATTTTTATTACTCTTTTACAAATAGAGTAAGTAAGGTGGGGAGGCCACAGCCCCCGGTCTTAATGTGAGTAGTGGAGCCAGGATCTACGCTGAGGCAGTGTGAGCTCATGGCTGCGTCTCGGCTATAGTGCTTTACTGGTTTGCTTCCCAGTAAATATTGAGTCAGTCAATTCATCAATATGGCCTGATGAGGTTATTTACTGACTAAATGAACCTAAATTATCAAGAACTTTCTCCTTCTCTACAAGGAAGCAAATTCAATACCTGCAATTTGAAATTTAAGTGCATGGAAAAATTAGGAAAACTAATTTATTTTATAGAACTAGAAGCTTTCTATGGGTGCAGGTGCCAGGGTTTTCTGATGAAATTCAAATGATTAAAATGTTGCATATTTGTTTTAGATTTAACAACTATTCTTTGCTCAAGTAGTATCCAAGAATTAATTTGCATGCTAATTTAAATCCTGGCAACAGTAAGTATAATTCTCCCTTTCCTCATTGTAGAGATCTATGCCTGATATCTGAAGGGGGTGGTGCCGATAAGTTATACTTTTTATTATTTACAAATGTGTTGGCTTACTTCCAAGGACCCACTCTTAGTGAAATGAACTAGATATTCTGCACAAAATTTTGGGCATTTGGGATTTTTATAGATTTTTATGAATTGCTGTCTGAATCTGCTTTACCATTTAAAATAATGGAATTATAACATGTCCCTACCAACCCAAAATCTGCAAGTCTTGTTTGGATAAAAATTAGATGAATATTTTGCCTGTTTATTATATTCAACCTCCCAGATACATACAGAAATAATTTCCTTTTCAGAGTTAGCAATGAGCTTGTAAAGGGTGACAAGGAATTAGAACTTTTCCATATTTAATGTTTTCCCCAAGTTTTATTTCTGGGAGTACCTTTTCCTAGGAAGCCCCCAAACAGGAGGAAGGAGGGTGCTGGCAGAGGGACCCCTAGTGGGGCAGGGACAGGTCCTTTCAGGAGTCACCTGTCAGCAACCTCAGGAAAGGCAGTGAGGGGAAGGGTGGTGTGAAATACTTGTTAGGGACCTGCTTTTAGGCAGTTCTTAAAAAGAACTCTAAAATAAGTAATGTTGGACAAGGCAGTGATGAGAAGCACATTTACATTACCCCAGACCACTTATCATCACCTCCTTGATGACCATAGCCAACATTTAAACTGTGTTTTAATATTTTACAAAGCATTTTCATGTAATAACCTATCTTTCATCTTGAAATCCATCCTTGTCTCACCCTCCCTGATTTTCCTAGGGCTTTGATCTTGTCTATTTCTTGTTGATTCCCTTCTATTTCCATCTCCCAGTCATTTTTCTTTGGCCTTTTGTTCTCTTCTTTTTGCAGCTTTAATTATTGCAATGATTTCTGAGTCTTCCCTAAGTTCTGGATGTCACATAATTGGCACAGAGTGCATAATTAAATAATTCCTGGAAAAAAGAATCAATCTCTAATTGTCTTAGAAATTTCCACTTAGAGGTCACATTACCACCTCAAAGCCCGAAACCAACTTCTTGTCTTACTCTTAAAATAACTCCCTCTTTGATGTGTCTGTAATCGTAGGGAGAACTAACATTTATTGAGCGACTATCACGTGTAAGGCACTTTCCAATATACTATGTATCTCATAACAATCCTGTGAAATAGGTGACTTAATGAAAAAACAGTGAGCGAGTGAAGGAATGGAGATTTGAACCCCGGCCATGTAACACGCCTCAGTCGGTGCTAAGTCACTTAGCCCCTCTCAGTTCCAGTGTGTTAACCTGTCAAGCGGAGGCCTAATGACAACAAATCCAGCCAGAAAACATAGGATCTGAACTGACAGGTAATTAGGGATGAACAAAAAGGATTGCAAACTCAGAAAAATCAATGATAATAGATTTATAACTAGAAAAATATTTAAAAATTAAATTTTTTGAAACTGCAGTCATTTATTTCATTTGTTTGAAGTAAGCTTGGAAATAATACAAATATGTTAGCTTATCCTAATTTTGCTTGGAATCTGAGTTTTCCAGATCATTTCTCAGGTTCTATGCAAAAACATTAGAGACTTGAATAAAGAAGCAACACAGGTGATTAATTCATTTCATTAAAAATTTATTTTTGGAGCTCAAATGAGTAAATTCCAAAATAGTATCAATACAGAGTATTTAAGGACATTTTACTATTTCTTTCTACTCAACATTCCACCTCTGTCTTGCTTTCTGTAAACAAATATACTGGATTAAAGCAACAATACTCTTAGCCCCAAACTCAATACCGAGCACTTTCCATTATCCGTTTTGAGCACATAATAAAGCAGAGGCAATTAGTTATTCCTGAACGTGTTATGTTCACTCGGAGCTTGGCAATTGCATTGGCTTCACAATGTTCTCTCACAAACGATAGCCAAATGGCCTAAGTAGCTAAAACCATAAAACTTTTAAGCTAAGTCAGTGGTATGCATAAAGTTAACATAACAACTATAGCGTTAGACATTTGTTGGACACCGCACTAGACACATGACAAAATAACAAGCTTCATTAAAGAATGAGATTCTTGGGGGAAGAGGAGTCACACCAACAAAAATTATTAGAAAAGATTATAGGTAAAAAGGAACCCGCTTACAATTTCACCCAATAAAAAAGGAAAGGGGGGTATATCATCAGGGTCCATGTCAGTTCAGGAGTATACATTTATCATTCCACCACAAACTCGTCCACCACCTCAAGGGCTCAGCATCAGGCTCTCCAGGCATTCTGTTATTCTCCCACTGAGTTTCTCTACATGGACAATAAACCCACATGTATGGCAGCAACAGAATGCTGTACTGCTATTTAATCTGACAGTAAACAAAAGAAAAACAATTGTTAGGGCCAGACTGACTTTTGGCCATTTCAGTACCCCTGAAAATAGGAGCAAAAATGAGTCATTAACAAACAATATTCAAAGAGCACTGTATTATCTAATGTGATTTATAAAACAAGTAAAATTTAGTCATCTTCAGTGGAAAAAGCCATAGTATCTCAAAATTAGGAATGTTTTGATGATTTTTTTTTTTTTACCAAAGTAGTACTCTAAGCCACTGAAGTTGGAACAAATCCCAAACTCACACGTGTTTGCATCACCTCCGTTTAATAATCCAATAAATGACAAAAAAGACAAACAGTGAAAACAGCATCATATAGCACAGCAGCTTTGTTTGGCTCCCTCTGGATAAAACCTTCAGTTTGTCCATAGTTTTACCTAGAAATCCAGTTGTAGAATCAAACTGTGAATCCTATAAAAACAAGTTATAATATTTAGATTCTAATACTCTACACATGCACATTTAAGTAATTGGATATATTGTTATTAGAATACATTTTTCATGACATTTTTAGTGTTTAATCAACTCGGGAGTCTTTTTATAACTTGGATAATCAGTCTGATTACTCCATGCAAAACTGAGTAATTCTCTCAATGAATAAAAAGCTCTTTCATTATCCAATAAACATTTCTTTTAGCTCCAGAGTAATTCAAAAGTCCCAAACTATTTAGGTCTCATTCCAATTATGTGGATTAAAAATACACTAACAATAAAGTAGTTTGTCTACTACCACACAGGTTTTTTCCCACTTTGGGGCAGGGGCAAGGGGGTGGGTGATCAAACCATTTTACTGAGGGTCTTCGGGGGGAGGGTCGAGGGGCTGGGAGGACAATGAGATCTGACACCTCCGGCCTGACCAGGATGTCCCCAGCTCGGGGCTGTCTGGGAAAGCGGTCTTGAACTGTGGTTTTGTTGGGTGTGCTCTCCTAAGTCAAATGGTTGTGCTTCTAGGTACAGTAATTCACCCAAAATTTCATATGGTTGTTTAGCAGTTAAATGTACCTTTACTTTTAAGGTCCTTTAATGTAAATAGCTGCCTTTGAAGTAGAGTCTATTAAAAGTTAAGAGAATGTAGAAGTAGTAATGTAGAATGTAGAAGTATCATGTAGAAGTAGTAAAACTTAGTAAAAACTACAAACACGGATGGGGAAAACTACCATGTTAAAACATAGCTGTTAAAGTCCTGATGATGAGGACTAGGTACGAATTAGACCTATTGCACTTGCACAGGAAACTCAATGTCCTGAGGTGTAAAGACCTGGGATAATTCTAAGTCTTTGCACCACTCAGGTTCCAGGGAGCTCAAGCACTTTATGCATCTGTAGTTCCTCAGCAGGGTTATGTATCAGAATCACTTGCGGTGCTTTCTTAAAAACACATATACCTAGGTCCCTCTCCCTGACACTCACAATCAGTACAGAGTGGGAACCAGGTGTGGGTATCTTCAGACAGCCCCCCACGGGGCTCTAATGTTAGCACAAGCTTCACAGGAGCATGGCTGTCAATGCGAGGCTCCGTGTTGAACAGGACAATTTTAAAAGCATGTGGAAAAACTGGGGAAAGCCTGGACAAGTTTGGTGTCCAAAGTAAACACTAAAGAACAGAAAGAGGCTTGCAGAAGAAAAGGTATCTATTGCTGAGATTGTTTAGACTAGAGATAAAAGACTCTGGGATGTTACTAGTTCAAATCCTACTGATTTGTTCAGAAGTGATCCTTAGGATATCAAGCAAAAGAAAAACAAATAAGCAAGCAAAATATAACCAGAGACAATGAAATTACAAACAATCCGACAGTAACTAGAGGGTAGGTGGGAAGGAGTACTGGGGTTAGGGGGAAGGGTTTTCAAGAACAACTGTAAAGGACACATGGACAAAACCAAGGGGGGTGTGGAATGAGGGGAGGGAGGTGGGGATGGATGGGGTGGGGGGTAAATGCAGACAACTGTATTTTAACAATAAAATAATTTTAAAAAAATCAAAAAAGAAAAAAAGAAATAACCTTATATTAAGTGTAAGACCTTTGGCTGGCTGGAGGCAAAGTGCTTTTTAATCACTTAGTAGCCTATATCCATTGCGATACAGACTGAACACTCAAAACAGTCATTTGTTCTGAGTCGTCAACAGCGCATCTAAACACAGCACTAAAGCTCCACTGGCTTCCACTCCTTCATCCTACTTATTTGTGTTAGGCAAGATGAAATTTGTAAAAATATGGCAAAAATAAACTTTGTGCTTATTCTAAACCAATTAAATATAAATGGATTGAAATCTAGGATTTATAATCTCTAGATATATTTCAAAATGGATAAAACTTAAAATATTATTCCTGAGTAACAGACTGAGAATATTAGATCAAATTTCTTACACTTAAAATCCCACTTACCATTTCAGCTAAGAATTTATTTTGACTTTTAACTTCATGGCCTATTTCAATGGAAAGCTATAAAGCAAAAAACATATATTACTACTCATATAAAGTGTTATAAAACAAATATAATGCCATTTTAAATATATACTTTCTCAAATAAAACTATTCTAGAAATAAAAAATATACTCCTCTTCTGATACATTTTCGCTGAATTAATAGAAAATATATTTAGTTGTTCTACTCCTTCCCCATCAAGAATATTGCTTCCCTACTCTTCATTTGGATTTCATCTTAATATCCAACTCCATTTTTAAATTTTGGTACATACGTCTCTCTGATTCTCCTATCTTTGCATGCTTTTATCTTTCTTTTTCAAAATATTTTATTCATTTTTAGAGAGAGGGTAAAGGAGGGAGAAAAAAGAAGGAAACATCCATCAGTTGCCTCTAGTAGGAACTCCGGCCAGGGACCACACCCAGAACCCAGGCGCGGGTCCCAATCAGGAGGTGAACCATGACCTTTCACTCTGCGGGAAAATGCCCAACCAACTGAGCCACACCGGTCAGGGCATATCTTTCTTTATATTATGCACATAACAGCATTTAGCTGTATATTTCCTTCTTTATATTTTTAAAGATTTATATAAGTACCTATGTTATCATTTCAAATTCAGATATAAGTATTTAATATTCTCCTGCTGAAATGTGATATTACTTTGACTATATGCCTAGACTGATTATTTCTTTAGATTCTAAAGGCATTTTTCTTTAAAATATAACAAATTTGAAAAAAAATTTTTACGAGTTAGTATTATCAACATTCTAAAGTTATGCATAAATGAGAATGAGCCTAAAGAAATCTGTGATTATGTTTGCTATTCAAACCAAAACCTGCTAAATACCTTATATGACAAATTCATCAAAGCCTTCACTTCTAAGATACTCGAATAAATACAATCACAATTACTAAAAACCTTGGCAAACCATTGCAAATATTGTTCTCAGCTTACTTCATGTGAAAAGTATGTGGGGATATTACTGACATAAAACCATACTAGAATTCTACAGATCATAATATGAGATAATAAAGCAATTATAAGGCTCGATTGCCCAAATTACCTAACTGCTTTCTACATTCCTGCCACTGAAAGGAATTTCCAAGGGAAAAAACCTTTCGTTTAACAAGGAGCCTGTATTATCACATTAGAGGTTTTTTTAAAAAAATCATTTCATTCCTAATTCCACTAAATGTTATATTTTCTGAATTATTAACATTATACAATATTGCTTAGTTCATAGATCAACTCCTTTTGATCTAGTATGACTTTGAAAACAATACTCATTGCAGGACGTAAGTCTCCAGGTTGAATACAATTCTATTTTCCAAGACTAGTGAAATACCAATTAAGTTTTGGCAATATGAATTCTACTATATGCTCTATAATGTATAGCATTTTTATTGTAATGCAGAATCAATCACACACACTGTTAAAACCATTTTTCTTTATTTAATACATTTAATTCAATACAACTGATAATAATATTGAGAACTGTGTAGTTCTCAGTATATTCTACTGAGTTGTATTCTACAAACCAACTGTGTAGAATATAAAAATAAGTACAAAAGAAAACCCTACTTACTGGTAAATTTCTTTAACATACAAATAATTCCAATGTAGATCACTATACAGTAAGTGCTACAGAAATGGTACAAATGGTCTTATATATAAGAGAAAGTTACTTCTGATGTGGTAAAAAAGTAAAGCTTAGAGGATGGAAGGGGGTGCAATGAAGTGGACCCTTGCAGATGGGCAAGACTCCAGCCCTTGTGAGGAGGTGAGAACACCCAAGGCAAAGGGATGGCACAATCAAAGATATGGGAGCGGGAGGGGGAGCGGGAAGTGACGGCCTGCCCAGGACAGAGAGAGCACTCTAATTCGGCAGAAAGCACAAACATACTCTGAAAGTGCACGAGATGAGGTCTGAAAAGCTATGGACAATCTTTAAAGGACCTATTCAATCAAACTACAGAGTGTGAACTTTATTTCTTACATTATGGGAGGACCGTGAAGTCTTCTGGGAGTGTAGGATGCAATTTCAAAAATACTCTTGCCCTGGCCGGGTGGCTCAGTTCATTAAAGCATCATCCAGCATGCCACAAGATTGTAGGTTCGACTCCCAGTCAGGGCATGCACCTAGGCTGCAGGTTTGATCCCTGGTTGGGCCATGTACTGGAGACAACCAAGCAATGTTTCTCTCTCCCTCTTTCAAATCCATGGGTGAAGATTTAAAACAAACTAATCCTCTAAAAAGACGACTGTGGTGATCTATGTAGCTCAGACCAGAATGTGTACAAAACAGGAACAGAGAGGTTAAGAGGCTTTCCAAACAGAAAACCAGGGGACAGTATTAGAAATAGAAAAGCAAAAATAGAAACAGTAGAAAGAAACATAAGATTTGGTGATTGATGGGAGGTAAAAGAAACGAGAGAGACTAAGATTTGCAGCTTAGGAGACGAGAAGACAGGTTCAGGAGACGGCCTGGGAGTGGAAGGCAGACAGCACGCAGTGTTTGAGGTTCTGCCACCAAAAGGGCTGAAGTTTATACAAGATAAACAAATGTACCATATGTTTTGTTTGGCCACATTTTCAAAACTTCCATGCAAATCATGTCTAAATTTTGAGTGTACCTAACTGAATTACACTATTGGGTAAATGAATTCCTTATATGATGCCAAGAAAAATATGCAGTTTCTAATTATATAATATATATGCATATAAATACACAAATTTAAAAGTACTTAATATGTCATATACTTACAGATTTTATAGCATTTACTTTGTGTCTCAGACTTTCAGTGAGTCTGTCATTTTCTTCTTCACAGGCACTGTACCCACTATTAGCATAGCCATAGTTGCCAGGCGGTGCTCCTTCACCTGCAAGGATTGGCCCCAAGTACAGTTGTAGCCAAAAAAAAAAAAAAAAAAGTCACTTTTGAAACCTTGATAAGAAAGAACAGAAAAAGACCCCTGGAGGGCGTTGCAGACCACATATGTCTATAACATTCACATTTCAGGGGAATTTTAAAAATTAATAAACCAAATAAAGAGCAGAACAATTCCTTCAATGCCCTCTCTTAAGCAAAGACTATTCAATTAATTTGAGTCCACATTTCCTGATTGCTAATTGATTGCCCACAACACACTAAAATAAGCACTGATGCATAAGGATATTCAGGACATAGTTATGGCTCCACAGAACTACACACTTGGAAAAAGAACTGGAAGTTGTGACACTGACTCCCCACTGAAGAAGCCTGGCTAAGAGAAAGGGAAGGGGAGGACAATACAGCAGGAGGGAGCTCACAGCAGAGGGAGGGTCCTGTATTGGCATCCTTCTCTTACATAGAGGAGAGCTGGAATAACTTATGAATACAGGGGATCATTCATTCTTCAACAAATATTTAAGAAACCATCTGTCAGATCCATTGTTCTTTTTAGGTTCTACTTTTTGGAGCTCATCTTCTAAGGGATAAAATTGAGAACACAGGAATGTGGTCCCTGCCACTGCCTAATATAGTATTTGATATTCATCAGGCAATCAAACTGGTGGAGTGAGCCTTGCACAGTGAGTCCTTAGATAAATGTGTTGGGGGAATGAGAGAGGAAAGTATAGTTCAAGGTGTTATTTAACATTTAAAAAATAATTGATACCAAAAGAAAAAGCTGTCTCTGAAGACTGGAGAAAACTATAAAGAGAATGGAGGAAACTGACTGCACAGGTTCCTAGGGGGGTGAAACAATCCCGGCTGAAGCAATATACAGGAGTGGTTTTGACCTTCTTGGGTGTATGTGAGAGGTCGTCAGCCCGAGTTGCCCATGAGAAGCTGGATGGTCAGACTACTCAAGAGTTGGGAGTGTACAGTGTTGGGCTGCAGATGCATAGAACCCCAAGAGGTTGAGACTGCTTACCAAAAGAGCGGTTGAAGATATGGATTACAGGGTCCAGACTGGACAGGGCTTCAAGTAGTTTCAATAGATGTCTGAGACTATGGGGAAAGGGGCGATCCAGAAACCAGAGGTCTGGTAAACTCAAAGGGTCAGTGGAGTGGAAGTGAGGGTAACAGATGGAGGACGGGAGGTGGCTGTCAGCACTGGTAGTTGAAGGATGGTTGAGGTGTGACTAGAAAGCTCTTTCAAGGCACAGCCAGAGCTCATTTTCTCTAAAAATCAAAACTCCTTCTTTCAAATTCCTACAGTTCTGGCTGTATCTAACACTAACACCATACTCCAGGCTGCATTCTAAGGGCAGAAACTAAATGTTCCCTCATGGCCATGTGTACCCTACAAATGTCTGCACACACATGCATATGTGTGCATACACATACAGTAAGTTGTAAATGAATTAATGAGTAGAATCTCAGTTCACCGTTATTCGACTTTGAATGTGCTTGCCTTTGTTAAGAATGGAATTACAAGTTTTGAGGGCAGATACAGTATCTCATAATTCTGTGTCCCCTGTACCTAATGAGTATTTTATATGCAGCAGACACACAATCTCCACCACCACCACCACCACCACAAAGAAAAGAAAAGAAAAGAAAAGAGAAAAGAAAAGACAAGAAAGCCACACTCAACAGGCAACAAAATGTTAAAGTATTTTCCAAAGGAAAAAAGAGTTGCATTTCCCCAAATCTCCCTCAACTGCTGACAATAAGGGTCTCCAAAGTGTTATTATGAAAGTGAAGAACATTCTATGACTAAGCATGGTGTTTTCCCCCACTCATTCAAGTAATCATTTAAAAATGTATTCTCATTCCATCAATTAATGATACTCTGTACACACTCTAATAAGGATCAAAGTCCTTAAAGAAAAGAGTTATGTCTTCTATCACTAAGGTTCTGAATGTACATTTGCCCAATAAATAATTATTGACTGGTTGAATTTAATCCCTTGACAACTTCACCAAGGAATTTATTTCTAAATTAATAGCTATTCACTTTATTTCCTTTGTTTTGCTCTTTGGCTTACCTTAATTTTAATTTTAAAGTTCTATAAGGTTCCATTTATTAGAAAGTAAAATTCTCATCTACCACCCAGGAACCTTTCGATGTACATTTCTTCTGTTAAAGAGTTTTAGACTTCCCTCACACTATGATCAACCCCCAATAAAAAAAGATAAATTCAAATGAAATTCTAGGAGTTGCTGTTCCCAACTTAGCTCCCCTTTTTGTCTGAATCACTGCTATGAAAGCTGTAAAAAACCCAGTGAGTGGCAAAGTCACCATCCTCAGTCTTTGTCCATTAGATACATGCTACTTCTTTTGGGTAGTTTCTATCAATAGCTGAACCACATCATTTAGGGATTCACGTGAAGTGTGACAGCCTCTCCACATGAACAGCTATCAGATTCACTACTTATCCCAAGTTTAAAATTCCAGGTGAGTACACATTGATACTTAAAAGAAAACAAAAAACGCCCTGGCTGGTGTAGCTTAGTGGATTGAACGCAGGCTGAGAAACAAAGTCAGGGCACATGCCTGGGTTGCAGGCCAGGTCCCCAGTGGGGGCCACGTGAGAGGCAACCACACACTGATGTTTCTCTCCCTCTCTTTCTCCCTCCCTTCCCCTCTCTCTAAAAATAAATAAAATCTTAAACAAATAAACAAAAACAAAAAACAAGCAGCCTGCTTCACATAATACCAGTATAAATGATAGCAATGGACACCTAGGTTATCACCCTTCCTCTCAACTGCAGGGGAGCTTGAAAGAAAAAGTCTCTACCCAGAGATTCTAATTTAACCAGTCTGAGCTTGGGGGAGCGGGGGTCCAGGCTGCATTGCCTTAAAAGCTCTCCAGGTAATTCTAATGTACAATGAGGGCTGAGAATCACCACTTGTCAAGTTCTTTTCCTGCAATTTATCATGACACACTGCTGAACAAAATATTCAAAGGGTCCAAGGGGCCTATGGATAAAATCCAAACTCCTTGGCCCGGCACTCAAAGATCTCTACAACCTCGTAGTTTTGGTTCTGAGTTTCCTACTTCAGTCAAACTGGCTTGATCATAATATTGTCAGCGCATCATTCATAATTCTACTCCTATAACTTTTTTGGGGGGGAGGGCAGGCAGTTCATCCTTCCAGCTGGAACTTACATCCCCCACCCTCTGTCTTCAAGTTCTAGTTCAAGTTCCTATGTCTCCACAAAGTACACAGCACTCCATCTCTGAAATCCCTAAACATTCACTATCTGTAGAACTTGTCTGGCATTTGGACGTATGACTGCCACCTTGTACTATAACTTATCTTTGAATGTGTTCCTACTCCCCAACTAGATTGGAAGCTTTGGGGAGCACAAACAGAGCCACAAACGACTATATACCTAGAGCTTACTCAAGTACATAATAAATGGTTTTTTTTTGTCATTATTAATGATACAAAGGAAAAACATCTGGGTATATAAAACTAAACTTGCTCAAAATTAGTTATTTTTTTCTCTACAATTTACCTGGTCAATTTTCCTACTGTGACCTGAGGATTCATAAAAACTGCATTTTTTCAAAAGCTGTTTCTTATACTATAATTTATTAATCAATGTACAATTCTAGAGTTAGTGGTAACTTTCACTAACTTTAAATATGTCTGAGACTTTTGAAAAAGATATTTTTTCTTTTTCTCTCTTATTATAACTGAAAAAAGTAACATCTTTTTCTAAATATTTCATACCATTTTCTCCGGTACACTGTATGCTCATTTAGCAGGGTTCTATTCTTTTCTTTCTTCTTTTTAAATTGTCTCCTAATAGAGAACTTCAGAATCAGAAAACGCTGTTTTAATAGCTGTGCATTATAATGGCCCACTACAAATCCTTGTGCCTAACTAATTCCTGCTGGTTGGTGAACAAGCTTCCTAAGACAAAAGGTGGAGAACAAATGCTAAGTCGCTAAGCATTACCACATTCTACTACTTTAACAGTGGAATAAGGCTCAGATAAGAAATGTTCTGGGCAAAGCGGCCTCTGACCCTGATGTTACATATCATGGACTTTAATACTAGTGACACGTATATTTACCTTTGTAACTCGTTGTGATCATACTGCTACTACTACTACTACTGTTAGTGTGCTTGGCATGCAACACTCTTCAAATTTCACTTCTGAAGAAACTAACATCCAAGGCCAGCAGAGAAGAAGAAACCGAAGCCGGGCTTCGGGGAGTAAGTAGCTTCCATAATTATGCTCGGTGAGAGAATTAACACTAAAGACTTGACTGCTGAGTTGCCACCTGCACACAGTCCACCCCCAACTCCTCCACTACTCTCTCTAAATCCCCCATCCAAACTTGGGACTGAACCAAACTTAAGGAAACCCCTAGGATCCGGGACAAATGAAGTGTTTCCACTTGGCACCGCCTCCAAACACCCCTCCATACATCCTGCTCTCTGGCTGTTTCCAGTGACAGAAACCCCGCGTTCCGGCGCCCAGCACCGCCAGTTCCAGGGCCCCTGAACTTCGAACCTCAGCCCTCTCCTTACCAAGGCCTGCACGCCTCATCCTGCAAGAAGAGGGAGAGAAAGGCGGGAGAGTGGTAGGTAGGAGGGAGCCAGGGGTCACGCGCACCACAACTTCAGGACGAGGGCCCGGCGAAACAACTTCTTCCCCTAAAGCGCCACGACATCAGTGGAGTCTAAACATCGCGCGGGCTGATGGCGTCATCCAGACGCTCATTGGCGCCCTGCAAGGCTGTTTGAATGGCATTCTGGGCAATGTAGTTCACACCGGATGCCGGGCCTAGGCAAGGGCGTGGTGTGAACGTGACTCTGGGCTTCCGGCTAGTGCCTAGGCTCCCGCGCTTGCGACTCTGGGTCTTCGCTGCCGAGCTCGCGCCCTCGCTAGGATTTGTTCTCAGCGTGTAGGTCCCGGAGTTTAACCTTCCCAGACCTTAAGAGGATGGTTGTCTTTTCTTGATTCCACCTCTCACTTCCTCTCACGTCCAATGTCAGTTCAGGGCAAGTCGAAGAAAACTTGTTCCAAGTTCCTGATCGCTCACGTAAGAAATCTAAGGCCACCGAAGGAAAGCAAGAACGCTGAGCGATTCGTGCCGGGTCACCCAGTAAACTTCCCGGTTACTGGATTGCTTGTATTTCTACAAAGAGCCATGGTATTGCTTGTTAAGAGGGCCTAAGACCTGTAAACTGTTCTGACCTTTTAAACTTACACAGGGGACACTGAAATACTCTTACACATGGCAATGATCCAATTTATTAAGATTTTAAAAGCTTGTTGGCCAGTCAGGGTGGTAGTGAAATCAAAGCTGGTCCTAGAATTTCATTTTATTTCACAGGATTATCATGAGGAGTAATGAAGTAACGGTTTTTGTTGAAATAACGTTTTGCTTTTGTTTCTTCAATCTGACGTACAGTAAAATGCTCAGAACGCACTGGGTGTTTTTGCGGTTTGGTTGCTGCTGAGACACAGTGGAATACTTTCTCCATGCTAGAGATTTCTGAAAATGCAATCTCTGATCATTTCCCTCATAGTTTCCCAATATAAACATTGACTATAGCCGTGGCAGATAAGTCTCTGCCTTAGGGTTGTTTTTGTAAAATCCACTTGAAAACAATTTTTAATAAAAGTTATTAACTTGGGAAATAAGCTTAATCCAATAGCATTTTGAGAGAAAAGTAGTCTTCATAAAAATAAACCTCCCTTCTCTAAAATCAATGGAATTAAATGAAGATTGCATCAGGGACAATTATTGCAAAAAAACAAGGAAGGTTCAGTAAGAAAAATGATAGCAAAGCTTCCTTTTTTTCCTTACTATCTTTGACAGTCTCTTTTTTTGTAAAAAGTACACATGCTCTATAATCAAAACATGTCAGGAAAGTCATCTTATTTAAGGAAGGCTTTTTGTTTTCACATAAATGCAACTTTTTAAAAGTCGAATGTTAAATTTACCAAAACAGACTATTTAGATTACATATGTACTTGTCCTCTTTATAAACTTTCTTTACATGGCAGGGAGATATAAAGTACAGTTAAAAGAAAAAATAAAGTGTATCAAAAATATAACACAAGACAGGCAAAGCTGGTTTATATCAAGCTTGTGAGCTAAAAATCCAAATAGTTGTTTATTGCTCCTGGTGCCAGTCTCAAATTAGGATGATGTCATTTATTTCATTCTTCTGTCTGAAGACCAGATTCCCGTAACTGTCCCAAAATAAAAACTGTAGCACCATGTTTCTCTGATCCTCCAGTTTGATCCCTGTGGCAAACTCCTGGAAGAAAAAATCTGATTGGTCAAATGGGGGTCTGTGGCTAGTGGGTCCAATCAGTTGATGCTGAGTGAGAGGGATTCTAGAACCCTGCGCAGAGCAGGTTCTAAGAGGTGGTAGCAGGAGTAGGGGAGAATAGTTGTTAGTACATTAAAGCATGTGTACAGTTAGAGAACTTGCCTAAAAGTGCCAGGCCTCTGCTCTGAGCCATACACAAGTTTCATGGCACAACTTAGAAAAGTGAAGGCTGTGGTGTTCCGTCACATCACTGAGGGCTTCATCACTCTCACAAACTGGCCATAAGAGTTAGGGTTTGTTAGTAAGGACAATGATTCGTGTTAATAACTCAGGCGAGTTTCGACCCATGACTTCACTCCTGTTCGTTTTATTTCATTGAATTTTCTTCACTGGGGTTCGAAGACCACCTTCTGTTAGGAGCCAATGATAAAGATGGTCTTCTTCGAAGCACACTGAGTGCTCTGACCCTCCCTTGAGTGGAGGATGAGTCCGAAGTTGTGACTTCCCAGAGACACGGTTCACATCTCCCTTATATCCCTTTAGTAGCCCATTGATTATCTACAGGGATTCTGAAATCAAATCACATCCCAACATTTTAATGAAACAGAGCATTTTATTAATTTTAAATTCTTTCATAGCAAGTTTTTTTTTTTCCTTTTCCATAGGAAGTGCATTTCTGGAATAAAAATGGCTGTAATTTATACTTGACAGTTTTAAAGTAAACATCACCTTTGATTTATTTTTACCCACATGCAAAAACTGTTTTTGCTAGATGGGACACATTAAAAATTTGATTTTTTCTTTTCCCTAGGTACCTTTTCCCTCTCTAAAATTCTCTTAAGTAGAGCTCCAAGATCAAAGAGGTAGTTTAATTAGTGATTATTAGCAAGGAGTTATGTGGAAAGAAGAATTCTTACAGAAAGAATTATAAAACTGATTTCATAGGAGGAGGGGACAGAGAGTTTGCCATTGTAGCCCCAAGCCCCCAAACTTTATCCAGGTGTTAATGTTGCACTTCTGAGCACCTAGCATGGATGCCTAATTCTAGGCTACCATAAACTTTTATAGCTCAATTAGAAAGCTTTGAAAAATGTTTTTAAATGATAGTGAGTCAAGTAAACATTCATTCATGCTGATACACTCCTCTGAAATCTAGATTTATTCCATTAAATGATAACGTGGTGGTTTTTTGCACACAGGTGCCATCAATTACAGGGGTGATGGACAATGACATCCATCACCCATGGACGTGAATATTTTTCTCTGGTGCCTTATCACTGTTCTGTAGAAAATAGAAAAAGAGTAGTTATGAAGAGGACTTTCTTCCACACAAGGTGACTGTGTTCTCTCTTAGCCCAACTGCAGAAGTAGGTATGACGTCATACCTCACTAATGTTCTACTGGGTGAAAGCTAACTTAACTGATGGAAGAAAGAACCTGACAGATTCTACTGTTAGTGAAATCCTGGAGTGGCTTGTCAAGCCTACTGAAACATCTCTTTACCTGGAAGGTCTTAAGATTGGGGCCATCTCAACATTCTCTCAATGTGGAGTGTGACTTAAGAGTTACTCCCATGCAGCCCTCAGCCGAAGTCAATCTCTGCCAGCATCCGCACTTGTGCTTTTCCCTCCATGTCAAAGTCAGCCTAGTGGTTTGCTTATGCAGATGACACCACAGTTGTAACTGAGTGAAAAGAGGATTGGATAAAGGAGAATTGGGACAGACAGTGAGTAGTCATATGTCATTTATCTCCAGACACCACTGACGTCCTAATCCATCATTATAGTTCTGGCCCCTTTCTTCATTTCCAGTAAGTTACTTCTCCCATTCTTTTAGGCATTTCTCTTTGGGTATGCCAACGTCATTTCAAACTCAGTAATCGTCTCTCTCAAGCAGCTTGTCTTCCTGACTTTCTGTCCTTGTTAGTGATATTATTAAGGCTCAAAGCCTCTGGGTCATTGTGAATTTTTCTCACTTTGCCCACAATATCAAACCACCTGTCAAGTCTTCTTGACATGTCTTATTGATTTGCCCCTTTCTTTCCATTCCCAAATGAACAGTATTGTTATAAGTTTCAAACACCTCAAATCTCCCTGGGGCTTCTTCAACTTCCTTGCTTTTTAGGGCCATTCCCCTCAAACACTCCAGAATTCTGATCTTTTCTGATCACAATTTGATCCCATTTAATGAATTCCCTATGATTTGATGGAGATACACCAAATGTGGAACAATGGCAGACATTTGAATCATTGCAGCACTTTACAAGGTATGTCCGGAAAAATCCAGCCATTGTTAATATAACAAGAACAGCTTGTGACATCCATGTAACCTGGCAGCCAAAGAGAGTGGACTGGAATGTGTATGTGTGAACAACAACTTCCCTGTACTAGTCAGTGGGGGTGGCAGAAGCCATTGAGTGAGCATGTGTACTGTGTAACCCTTGCATTCAAAATGACTGAGTGGGTAGAACAATGAATCTACATCCAATTTTGCATGAAACTTGAACATTTCCTCTGTGGAAGCTGTTCGAATGATTCAGAAGGCTATAGCTATGGGCAACTGGTGATTGGCAGTTTCATCACAGCAACATGCCAGCTCATGCACTAGGTTTTGTGCAGAGTTCTTTGGTGAAACATAAAATCACCAGGTGACTTAGACCCATGGCAGCCCAGATTTGGTGCCCTGCAACTTCTGGCTTTTCCCAAAACTAAAATCACCTTTGAAAGGGAAGAGATTTCACTGTCAGTTTGATTCAGGAAAATACAATAGGGCAGCTGATGGTGATTGGGAAAACTATGTGAGGTCCCAAGGTGTCTACTTTGATGGGGACTGAGACGTCTCTGTCCTATGTACAATGTTTCTTATATCTTGTATCTTCTTCAATAAATGTCTCTATTTTTCATATTAAATGGCTGGATACCTTCTCAACAGACCTCATAAATTAGTAGTGTTTTATCATTCACATTTATGTCTATACTTTAATTAGTTTTGTGTATTGTGTAAAATAGGAATTAAGTTGCAGGTTTTTTTCTGTGTGAATATTCAATTTTTCCATTATCATTACTATTAAAAACACTGTCTCCATCTCCTTTCCCCTGATCCCTCCTCATAAACAGGACCTCTATACCTGTGGCCTTTTAATAAGCTCTCTACTTATTCCACTGGTTTATTCTTATATCCTTGTGCCAGCAACACGCTATCTTAAATAGCTTTATGATAAGACAATGTTCAGGAGAACAAGTCCTCCTATAATGCTCTCCTTCTTCAAGAATGTCTGAACTATGCCCCCTTTGCATTTCTGTACAACTTTTCAAAAACAATTTGTCGAATTTCACTTTGAAAAATCCTATTGATATTTTGACTGGGTCTGCATTGCATTAGGAAAGCAGTGATATCTTTATCATATGGAGTTGTCTGATCCTTAAACACTATAAATTCTTCCAATTGTGTTGGGTTTCCTCAATTTCTCACAATAATATTCTATAGTCTTCAGTGTAGAGATCTTGCAAAATTTTTACTAGATGTATCCCTATGTATTGCTATTTTGATGTTATTATAAATGATATCTTTCTAAGGAACTTTATTTTCTGGTACTGGTACATAAAAATAAAATAAAAGTGAGTTCTTACAAATTATTCACTTATTTAAACAAGTTTTCTATAAAAAGTAGATAGTTTTATTTTTTATATATAGAACCCTGAGCACTCACTCATTTTCCTATTTTTATTTCTTTACTGTACTGCTAGGACCTGCAGTACAATGTTGAACAGCGACGAACTTATTTCCACACTCAAGTATAATGTTATCTTAAGCACTTTTTATAAATGCTTTGTTAGATTAATGAAGTTTATATTTTGAGTTTGCCAAGGGGCTTTTTAAAAAATCATTAACACTTGTAAAATTTTATCATATTCTTTTTTAAATCAAATTAGATGATCAGCCCCTTTAAAATCTCCCTTTAAAGTGGCAAATTAAATTGATTTTCAAATGTTAAACCAGCTCTGCAGTCCCAGAATAAACTCAACTTGATCATGATATAGTATTATTTTTGATATATACTTTACTTTGATTTAATATTTGTTAAAGATTTATATCTTTATTCATAAGAGAAATTTGCCTGTAACTTTCTTTTCTTATAATGACTTGTAAGGTTTTAGAATCAAGGTTATGGTGGCCTAATTTCTTAGGTATTTGAAAGAATTCAATGGCTTCACTATCAGATTCTAATGATTTTTTATCTTTTTTCTTCAAAACACTCATTATGGGTTATTAATGTAGGGCTTCAATATCTGAATTACCTGTGGGTTTATTTATATTGTCTTTTTTCTCTTTGTTTTCAGTCATTGGTCTTGTTCCTTAGATCCTCTCTTAACTCTTAATTGAATTGTGGAGTATATGTAATGTCACCACATAAAATTCGAAATGCTTTTTTTTAAATTTTTTTTATTTTTTAAAGATTTTATTTATTTATTTTTAGAGAGGGAAGGGAGGGAGGGAGAGAGAGAGAGAGAGAGAGAGAGACATCAATGTGCGGTTGCTGGGGGTTATGGCCTGCAACCCAGGAATGTACCCTGGCTGGTAATCGAACCTGGGACACTTTGGTTCCCAGCCCGTGCTCAATCCACTGAGCTACGCCAGCCAGGGCTCGAAATGCTTTTACTGAAAACAAAAACATACACACAAAGACTCAGAAAGAAACTTTGACCCTCTTCCCTTTGCTGCCCAAGAAAAACCTGCTTCAGGAAGATCTTAGGATGTTTGCTTAGCCTAATTTGAACTAAGTATGGCAAACAGGGGGCCTTCAGGCAGATGCTCCCCCTGTGTCCCATTGTTTGAGTTGCCGATCAAGGATTTTCCTACCATGTGTCCCACTCTTCCTCAGCTACCTGTAAGTCCCTCTTTCTCACTTAGGAAATCTAATACGCCATTTCTCCACTTTTCTCCTTTATCCAAAATGTCTTACATACCCAGTGTTGCCTCACTGTCTTTGGAATTATCATGGAATAGTCATATCTATGTAAACTCCCCAAGCACAAGTGTGAAACTTTGATTTTTCTCCTGTAAACACACACACACACACACACACACAAATTCAACATTTTCCGCCTCAGTATATAATATGTTGCGTTTTCTGGTTCATTCAATGCTTTTAAAACACAAAATGAGCTCTTCTTTAAAATGTGCCTGGTTCTGAAGCCTCAAAGATTTAGGTAAACAGACCAGTCTTAGTTCAAATGAAAATGGAACAAGTTAGTATAAAGACAGTACATATCTATTAATACATTTGAAAAGTAAGATACCCATAAAGTTGAAACCTGTAGAGGTAAAATGAAATTGTTCTGTAACTGATTCACCATAAGCTTCAGAACTTGTTCTGTTTTAAAAGAATGGAGTGAAATTGGCAAACTCTGTTTAGACTTTTAAAATCTAAATATAACAGACATCCAGAGCTTAAAAATGTATTTATTTTTTCTACCTTATGATGACTTTTAGGAACTAATTATAAAATGTTTCAAATCACTACACACCCACACACACAAACACTTCCATGGATATCCTGAAGGCAAAAGTATGGAACATAAGTAGTTATCTTCTCCCCACAGTCCCCATAAAATTTAGTCCACTTTCATAGACCACATTATTGTTTATATAAATGCCCAGCTATTTTAAGCTATATTTGATGTGTCTGGGTATTCTAATTTATGTGTGCACGTGGGTAGTTTACATTTCAGACCAAGGAACTTGTTTTGATGCCACTAGTGAGCCTAAATTTTAAATTGGAGCCTTACTTTTCAGTACACACATTGCACGTACACACACAATTTAACTATAATATGCTGTACATCAGCTAAAATACTATACGATAGAATGGCAATCGAAAGACAGAAAGGCTCTTCTGCTCTTTTTGCTATACCCTTCACCTCCAGAATCTCCCATGATATTTTTTAAAAACCCATTTTGTTTGAGAAATAAAGTATATTTACTAAAATATAATTAGAAGTTAATTTTTCCCTCAAAAACACCTTCTACAAGGCAGGTTTATTTCCTTCTTATTTCTTAGAAGCATAAAAAGTTTTAGCTTCTATGGTGTTTTCCCTCTTAGGTTTTTCCTAAAAAATTTAAATGGGAGATATTTGCAGAGAATAACAAAAATATGGTTTTAAAAATTAATAATGTGATTTCACACAAGGAAATGAGCACATTTAGTGTTAATGACAGAGAGCAAGTATGACACATGTAGAGCTGAGAAGGAGAATGTACTTTTGCTGCCAGTGGTACAGCCACATTAAATAAAGGAATAGGACTCTATTTTCATATTAAATTCCTAAACCAATTGCACATTCCACAATTTGTTTTTAAATGACATTAAAGAATTTTTCATTTGTAAAAATCCAATGTCTAATCAAAGCCAAGTCAAACATGAACCACCACCTATTCCAGAATTGCTGGATCTCCATGACCACAAAAGATAAAAAGAAAGAAAGAAAGAAAGAAAGAAAGAAAGAAAGAGAGAGAGAGAGAGAGAGAGAGAGAGAGAGAGAGAGAGAGAGAAAGAAAGAAAGAAAGAAAGAAAGAAAGAAAGAAAGAAAGAAAGAAAGAAAGAAAGAAAGAAAAAGACATTTTTCTAACATGCCACAGAGACTGCTTGAGTCATGGTAGTACAAGCTACTCACATCTGTGGGAAAATTGATTAATTAAAACAACCTATTAATCCAAGGCAGTAAGCCAGCATTCAGTGTTCCAGGGAAAACCAAAAGATGACGGCAGAAAAGAGAAATATTGAATCATTTGGGGGTTCCTGTAACTATTTTATCACTAAACATAAACAGTTACAGAGAGCTTTTCAGTGGAATTGCCAGCTTTTTTTTCCCAAGAAATTTAATTTTATTTTGGTAGGCAGTTATACTCAGTTGAACTATTGTATCTGCCCTTAGTCCTAGAACACAATCCCTGCAGGCTCTCCTTCCTCCTGGGCCATTTCTCCTTGGTGAGCTAAAAATTCTCCCTGGTCCATCTCATCACTGTGCTTTCTGCTTTAAAGTTTAGCCTTTTGGAACTGCTTTCAGGATGGTTCCTCAGAACCACTCATCACATTTTAACAGGGAGGGGGTCAGCAAATGCATTGAGGAGAGATTCTATACAGAAGGTTGGGCTCATTTCTCTGCAGGTCCCTTTATTCAAGAAACTTGATCCTTTAAGTCTTGGTTGTCTGTTGGGAACTGCCCTGACTGGTATCAGAAGCTGAAACCCCCAGTAGGCTAAGGCTAAGGGAACGCCCTTGGAACCATAAGCTAGCAAGGAGACAAAAGCTTATCTCCCTGGCAGGAATGCTGCTTCTGCTGCTTTATTCATAACTGAACCCCCAAAAGCTTGGTCGGTTAGCCAAAGATGGGGTAAGATTCCCCACGGGGGGAACGACCTAAGCCAGGCACGATTACTTTGGGAGGCCCCCCAAAAGAAGGACTTTGGGGGCAGCAAAAGAGGGTGACGGACCCTCGCTCCTCGGCTTTGACATAGCCTGAGTTCTCAGCATCTGGGAGAAAATCTCCTTATCTCTTGATTGCCTTAGTTCCCGTGCTCCACCTAAGCCTGAAACAATGACAGGGTGGTGCAGCTCTGTGCTGAAAAGGGAAGATTCCCTGGGTGATCAGGCCTAAGAAAGAACATGTAAATTACTGTGAAACCTTCTTTGTTTAGAATGCTCTCAGTTGAATGAGAGGGGTCCAAGGAGGAAGTTGGTTCCTCAGAGTCTTACAGCTCTTTGACCCCACTCAATAGACCAGCAGAGTTCCTTGTTTTCTATAGTTCCTTTCTTCCCCCTGATAAGTACTGTACTTTACTTGAATTATTATGCAAAATGAGCTCAATAAAAGCAGGTATGGACGGTAAATCAGGGTGCTCCCCACTAGGGGGGGTGGCCATTTCATCCCTACTTCTCCACAGAAACTAGTTTGTCTCTGTGCATGTGTGTTTTTTCTCGCATGTTTTTCGGCGAGCCATCCACAGCGTTCCGTGGTCACTGCTGGCCGGTGACCCACGCGCAACAGTTGTCTTGGAGGCTCTGAATTCCAATTTCTGTCTCCCTGGCCCAATGGGACGGAAGTCCTAGGCTACCATGTTCTATTTAGCTTCCATGTCCCCAGGCAGTAGTCAGAAAATAGTTTGCAAAGAAAAAGAACAAAATTTGAAAACCTCTGCTTGCCAAAACATCTCAAACAAGTTATATCAGAAATTGTATCTGTCTGCTAGATTTTGCTCATCCTTTCTATAGTATGCACCTTTAGATAGGAAGTAACGGTCCAGCCAGGGACTAAATTTCCCCATCCCATTTGCTCCCAGGTGTAGCCAATGAAATATGAGTGAAAGTAATACATGCTAACTTCTGGGCCAAGGATTATATGAAGGTATGTCCAGAAAAAGTCCAGCCATTGTTACGAGAACAGTTTGCACAAAATCCATGTAACCTGACAGCCAAGGAGAGTGGACTGGAATGTGCATGTGTAAACAGAGACAACTTCACTAGTCAGTAGGGGTGGTAGATGCAGTTGAGTGAGCATGTGTACTATGTGGCCGTTGCATTCATAATAAGTGAGTAGAGTACAGGTGGCAAACACAAGGCCTGAATCTGGCCCTCCACCTTGTTTTATCTGGCCCAGCACCTTGTTTCTACCCAGCTCTCCCTTAATTGTTAAGAAGCAGTTACATTTATACAGTCCTAAAATTACATTTAGCCCTTTAAAAGCAGCCACGAGGCTGATGGAGCCCCCAGTGAAATTGAGTTCGACACCCCTGGAGTAGAACAACAAAACTGCGTCCAATTTTGTGTTAAACCTGAATATTCCTTCTCGGAAACTGTTGGATGATTCAAAAGACCACAGCTATTTGCAACTGGCAACTGGCAGCTTTACCACTGACAACACATCAGCTCATCCATCAAATCTGTAGAATTTTTTGGCGAAACATCAAACTACACAAGTGACTCAACCCCCACTACAGCCCAGATATGGCACCCTGCGACTCCTGGCTTTTCCCAAAACTAAAATCAGCTTTGAAAGGGAAGAGATTTCAGACCATTGATTTCACATCTGTCTCAAAAATAAGACAGGGCACTGATGGCGATTGAGAGAACTGTGTGAGGTCCCAAGGTGCCTACTTTGAAGC
Organism: Phyllostomus discolor; assembly: GCF_004126475.2. Lineage (NCBI taxonomy): Eukaryota > Metazoa > Chordata > Mammalia > Chiroptera > Phyllostomidae > Phyllostomus > Phyllostomus discolor. The sequence goes on along the minus strand of NC_040912.2, from coordinate 29,463,279 downwards.
AGACTGAGGTATCATTGTCCTGTGTACAGTGTTTCTTGTACCTTGTATCTTCTTCAATAAATGTCTCTATTTTTCATACTACATGGCTGGATACTTTCTGATCAGACAGTATGCTTTCTCCATGCTGTCTTCCCACCTGGATATATATGATAATAAGGCAGGAACAAGACCTGTAGTGTCATAAGATGTCATAAGTAGTGTCATAAGATCAAAGGCATCTGAGCTCCAAAACCACTTCGTTAAATTGAGCCATTATAAACGTAGGGGTCTGCTTTACAATAATTTGGGCTACACTAGATAATGAACTTAAAACTGAAAATATGTATTGCCAAAATATAGAAATTATTATAATGTGAAATAAAGTTAAAATTCAAAAGTTAAAAGAGAAATATTTCAGTAAGTATTAGGATAAAGGCAATTCTTTAAAGAAGGTATTATTAAGTTAACAGTAATGTTCAAACTAATTACTGATGTTCAAACAATTGATGTTAATATCATGTATTAACAATGGGGTCTGATAAATAGCCTAAGGGATTAGCAAAAAAAATTTTAATGGAATTGTCTGGGGCTGACTGATGAGAGAAGCATACTATTGATTGAAATGTAAACCAATAAAACCTGTAGGACAGTTTGGCAATATGCATCAAAATTTCAAATGATTACATATTGATACTTCTGAGGCAAAAAAAAAAAAAATACTGACACTTTCCCAAGGAGAAAATGAATGTAAAAGAATGTAAGTGCCATAATGTTCATTTCATCATTATAAAAAATTCCAAAAGAAAAATAACATCAGTGAGATTATCCATTATGTAAATTGTGCTAGTATCATAAAATTATGTTTATAATGTATTTTGGGTATTGTTTATGAAAATTTTATTTGAATGTAAATTACACATTAATTGTGTATTCATGTATTGTGTGTGTGCACATGTGTGTGTTTATAAAGAGATGGAAAAGAATCTAGAAAGTTGTTTACCAAAACATGTACAGTGATCATCAGTCATGATGGCATTTTTGCTTTCATACTTATACCTCTGAACCTACAGTGACACATCATTGTCACCCAAAGCCTATAATTTATGTTAGGGTTCACTCTTGACACAGTATGTTCTATGGGTTTGGACAAACGTGTAATGATGTGTGTCTACCACTACGGTATCACATGAATAGTTTCACTGCCCTAAGAATCTTATGGTTTTTAAAATCAGATAATTCTTTGTTTAAAGCCACAATCATCTTTTTCTTCCAAAATTGGACATGGAACGTGGACCTACTTGGATAACGTTGCAGGTAACGGCAGGACTTTCAGGCTGCCTCAGAGCCCCTGCTCTAGAACAGAGAACTGGACTCAGATGTGGTGCAGCAGTGCCTGCTAGGGTGTTCCCAAGAGCAGAATGGAGTATGTAGATGCTCAGGAGCTGCCTGGGCATCTCTCAGGACATTTTATCTAACAGAAGAAAAATATTCCCACATTGGAATTTCCAAGTAACGTTTGCTGACAATGATAAATTATCCTTTAAGAATAATTATCATGTCAAACAGATAAAAACGAGTTTGCCTTATATATTTGGGTGCTCCTATGTTGGGTGCATATTTGTTTATAATGTTTATGTCTTCTTGATAGATTCTTCCCTTGAATGTTATGAAGTGTCCTTCTGGGTCTCTTTTTATGACCTTTATTTTAAAATCTATTCTGTCTGATATGAGTATTGCTACCCTGGCTTTTTTTTTTTCCTGCCCATTTGCTTGGAATATTTTTTTTTCAACCCTTTACTTTTAGTTTGTGTAGTCTTTTTGTTCTGAGATGGGTCTCTTGTAGGCAGCATCTGTGTGGGTCATGTTTTCTTATCCATTCAGCTACCCTATGTCTTTTGTTTGGAGCATTTAATCCATTTACATTTAAGGTTATTATTGATAGGTACTTATTCATTGCTATTTTACTTCCTTCATACCTGTTCCTCTCTCTCTCACTCTTTTTCTTCCTCTTCTCAAAGCAGACCCTTTAGCATCTCTTGCAGAGCTGCTTTGGAAGAGGTGTACTCTTTTAGACTTCTTTTATCTGGGAAACTCCTTATTTCGACTTCCATTTTAATTGAGAGCCTTGCTGGGTAGAGTAGTCTCAGTTGCAGGCCTTTGCCTTTCATTACTTGGAATATTTCTTGCCATTGCCTTCTGGTTTGGAGCGTTTCCATTGAGAAGTCAGCTGCTAGCCTTATTGGGGCTCCTTTGTGTGTTACTTCCTGTTTCTTCCCTTGCTGCCTTTAAGATTCTCTCTTTGTCTTTGAATATTGCCATTTTAATTATAATGTGTCTTGGAGTGGACCTCCTTGGGTTCCTCTTGATTGGGACTCTCTGTGTTTCCTGGACTTGTATAGCTTTTTCTCTCATCAAATCAGGGAAGTTTTCCATCATTCCTTTTTCAAATAGGTTTTCTATCCTTTGCTCCTTTTCTTCTCCTTCTGGTATCTCTATTATATGGATATTATTATGTTTCATGTTGTCTTGCATTTCTCTGAACATCTCTTCATTCTTCCTGAGTCTCTTTTCCCTTTCTTGCCCTTTTTGGGAGTTTTTTCTACTTTGTCCTCCAGCTCGCTGATTCAGTCATCTGCCTCATCTAGCCTGCTTTTTATTTCTTCTACTGTATTCTTCAATTCAGAAATTATATTTTTCATTTCCTCTTGGTGCTTGTTGATAGTTTCTATGTCCTTTTTCATGCTGATGTAGTTCGCAGTGAGTTCATTGTTGTTTCCCTGTAGTTTCTGGCAATTCTCTGTGAGCTCATTGAGCTTCCGTATAACCATTGTTTTGAACTCAGTATCTGATAGTTAACTTGCATCTATTTCATTTAGGACTTTTTCTGAGGATACCTCCTTTCCTTTTGATTGGGAGTTGTTTCTTTGTCTTCCCATTATTTGTGAGACTCTTCTTGTTTTTTTTCTGCTTCTTAAATTGATCTGTTTTGATTCCCTGACTTTGTGGTGTGAACTTCTGTGGTAGGAGACCTGTAAGATTCAGTGCTGCAGTCTCCTTGATCTCCTGAACTTGATGCTTTTGGGATGCCCTTCATCCCATTTATGCTGGCTCTCTGGATGCAATTGGGTTTTGATTGTTGTTGAGTTGTTCTTCGGTGGGTCCTTCCCTCCAGCTGGTTGACTGAGGGTCACTCCACCCAACACATCTTGTATGCTGTTGTGCAGGTGCTGCCAAAACAAAGCACAAAGCCTGGGGAAGAAACCCACACCTGCAAAAAAACTCCCCGCCCCCCACAATCCCAGTATCAACAGTGAATGAAGAAGTATTAATAAAGGTGTAAAAAGATTAAGACTATTATAAGAAAGGAGATAAATAAGCTATAGTATAAAAGCTAGTGACTTAATATGCACAAACTTGATGGACAAGAAATGAACGTTAAAAAGGTATGCAGAAAATAAATATCACAAATCATGGAGAGGACCACCGTGAATTTCTTCTTGTTCTAGTATTTACCACTGTTTTTCTTTCTGGATCTGCCTCTGGTGATGTCAGATGTTGACCCCGTCTGACCTTAAGCAGCCTGCTGGGAGACTGCCAGGGATCTACAGTCTGTGGGTTACTCCTTCAGTTTGCCTTCTGAAGCTTATTCCACCAGCCTGCACCTAAAACATAATCGAAACTCAACCATCTTTAGAAAAAGTTAAGCAATGTTTTTTTTGTATGTCACTAATAGAATCAGTAAATTCAAATGAATCAAGTGAGAAAATAAAAATGAATAATTCTTTTCCAGCTAAACAAAGAACTAAAATTTATTTTATTTGAAATTGCTATGCATTCATGTAAAGGGCATCACAGACATAAATGTAGATGGAGAATATTAAGGAAAAAGTAAAATGTAATGGAAATGCTTTTTTGTAAAAGTGAAAACACTTTTTAATACTTTAAAATTATTTTTATATAGTGTTCATAAAATCTTTATTTTTGAGACTGAATTTCATGGAAAGGGCATTTATATTTATTCAGTAATAGCAAAGATATATAGATTTAAACAAATTATATGCTTTAAATATCATTAAATTACACATCTCCAGTAAAAAAGAAAAAAAGGGTTTGCCTGGATAAGAAAGACAATGTGGAAACTTCCTTCTACTAAAAGCTCTCTATTATGTAGATTTCAAGACTAATGACCTTTCTTCTATTGATATTTCTGGCAGAAATCTAGGAAACCTGAGTAACTCTAAGCACTCCCAGAAATAAACAAACCATTATTACAAAGCAAAATATTCACTTTAAAATTGAGAGTTAGATATGTCTTCATACTGCATGGATAAAGTTTTGGGGTATATTTGTTTTGATGTGATTTTAGCATATTTCTGGTGATTTTTTATTTCTCTTTTCTGCCAAAATTATAGTCTTAATTAGCTTGCAGATTTATTTTTCTGAAGATCCTACCTTTTGATCACCATTCTCCACTTATCTCACATTCTCCCTCACTTTCTTACTCAGGTCACACTGAAATTTTTTCACCTTAAAAAAATAATTTATTCTTCAATCACAGTTGATGTACAATATTATATTAGTTTCAGGTAGACAACATAGTGAGTAGAAATTTATATATCTTACGGATGTTCATCTTTTTAAATATTATGCCCCTGTCATTTCCTAGGCCTTCATATATGTTGTTTATGAAACCACACCTATTTATAGAATTTCTTTCCCTAATTTTAACTATGCTAAATGTCTATCATCTGTAGTAAACAGAATGCTATTCATTAATAAAGTCAGTCTTTTGAGCTCCAGAACTTGTGAATGCACCCATGCTGAGGATTAATTAAGTTGCAGATAGAATTACAGTTGCTAATCAGCTGACCTCCCTTAGCTTGGAGTATCCAGGTGGGCCCAATGTAGTCAAGGTTCCTTAAAAATGGAAGAGGGAGATGGTAGAGGAGAGTCAGAGCAGCAGTCCCCTTCCTGTATGATCTTTGGGGACTGTGAGGCTCTGCTAAAGCCTTGATTTCATCCAATGAGGTCCATGTCAGAATTCTGTGCTACAGAACTATAGGAAAACATTTATGTTGTTTAACCCACTACATGTGTGTGATTTGTTATAGCAGCAATGAAAAACTAATACCTCATCCTTCAGAGTGCCAGCTGAAAATCACTTTCTGATTTCCTCAGATCGTCAGGTTCCCCACTTAGACCCTGTATTAACACAGCACTACTATTTTTTTTTTTAGCATTTCAATGCATGTAAAATATCTGCAACTAAAATTTGTTGTTTTATTTTTCATGGTTTATTGTTGTTTTCCCCTGCTGTTGTGTAAATTTTAGGGGTATGTTCCTTGTCTGTCTCATCCCGATGGGGGAACTCAAGAGTTGGAAAATTTTAGTTTTAGGTAATAGTTAATAAGCTTAGTAGTTAATGCATGTAAAATGCTACTGTTTCAGAACTGAAGGTACAACCCGCCCTGACTCCAGGAGACCACAAGCAAGTCAACCTTTGTGCTCCAGAAGAGTCGATAAGCAATCGAGATGGTAGCTGAGCCATTGTGTTCTGAGGAGAGACATCCTGCTGCTCAGGACACAGACAAAGAAAATCACCCAGGGCACAGGGCACAGGACACAGGACACAGGACCCACATAGAAAATCACCAGTCACTGCATGAAAGGATGCTAGGGAAATTGCAGAACTGCAGCTTTTATCTGATTAATGTCTTTCCTGAATTCCAAATCCCTTACCTATACTTTTTCCTACTTGTAAAAAGCATGGTTTGAAAGGAAACATAAGATGGTCTGTTAGGGTACATAACCTGCCGTCTTCTCACATTGCTGGCCATCTGAATAAAACTCCCATAAAAATTCAATCCCTGTGTCTGCTTATTGGGTCTGGTAAAGACAGGCAACACGATGCTGGCTTTTCTGGTTTCAGTGCCTGCCACACAATGAGTGTCAATAAATGTGTTCAGAGATCGACTCTCCCTTTCTCTTCCCCACATGTGTATACACCTAAAGGAAATCAGATAAATTTCCCCACACAAAATCATGACATAGTCACATTCCATTCAGTAACCCATTTAATTCACATGATTTATTTTCACATGTCATTAGTTCTCAAGTGAAATCCCCTGACTGGCAGCATCCATGTCATCTGGGAATTCATGAATTCAGGTTGATCCCAGCATTGCCTGTCCAGGTGATTCTGAGGCACACTAACGTTTAGGAAGTGCTGGTTTAGGTCTCATTTACCGAGTCTCCGACTCAGTAGATGTGGAGTGGGACCTAAGAATTTGTATTCTTAACACACCTTACTTGAGTGTGATGTTGCTGCTGCTGGGACCTCATTTTGAGAATAACTGACCTAGTCAATGGATAGGCCAGAGAAGTTTCATCTGGTGAAATCTGACCAGCAGATATCTCACAGTTTCAAAGAACTTTATCTGCTAAGTGCCCATCAGTAAATGAGTGGATCAAAAAACTGTGGTACATTTACACAATGGAATACTACACAGCAGAAAAAAAGAAGGAGTTCCTACCATTTGCAAGAGCATGGATGGAACTGGAGAGCATTATGCTAAGTGAAATAAGCCAGGTGGTGAAAGACAAATACCATATGAACTCACCTATAAGTGGAACCTAATCAACAAAACAAACAAGTTAGCATAATATAACCAGAGACATAGAAATAAAGAACAAACTGACAGTAACTGGAGGGGAGGGGAGAGGGATGATGGGGGGAAATAGGGAAAGGGTTGTCAAAGAACACGTATAAAGGACACAGAGACAAAGCCAAAGGGGCTTAAGGATTGAGGGTGGGAGGTGGGGGTGGGTGGGACGGGGAGTGGAGGGGAAAAATGGAGATAACTGTACTCGAACAACAATAAAAGTAAATAAATACAATTTAACTTTATATAAATAATTTTTAAAAAAAGACCGTTGTCACTTACTGCTTTGTGGTCTATGAGCTTCCTTCACCAGGGGCTGTCACTTTCTTTAGATCAAGATAATATGGCCCTTTACAAAATCCAGCTCAGATTATATTGTAGATAGTGGCAATTAGGTTGAACAGCCCAACTAATGCATTTAAGAGTACCTAGTTTTCAACTGCATGTATTTAGGATTGCTTAATTTTTCTAAAACAACAACCGTTTTTGCCAAAATAAGTGAATAGTGACTATAAACTGGTTTGCTTTGCTCTACAACTTACTGCATAATTATTTTCCTAAAAATCAATGTAAAATTCCCTGATGTTATTTTGTTTCTGACAAAATGACAGCAATTGCTTATAAAATATTAAAAATGTGCTTTAACAACTTGGAAAAACAACTTACTGAACATAAATTACATTATAAGGAATAATTTTGTTTAATGCAAGATTAATAATGTAGAGTTATAGACTGTTTTGAAGTCAGCCTTCACCTGAATGTTTCCGTAACTAAGGATGACCATGGATGGCCCCAGTCTTGTGGAGGGAGGGTCCTCGTGGACTGTTAGGTTATTGTCTGAAATCGACGTGGCAATGCTTGTGAAACTGATGAGACAGTGCTCCAGCATCTCCAGTGACTCGAGGGAACCTCTCAGGCCGATTTCAGGGTGAATAGGACCCCTCAGTCCTTCATTCACCTGCCTTCTGCAGGGAGCAAATCCTTACCTTTCACAGCTGAGGGAGCCAACCCTCTAAATGTCAATGACCTGGGACCAGTCAGTATCCGATTACTTTTCATCCTCTGACAATAGGTTTCATTTGAAAAAGGATGAGGTGAGAGCCAAAGAGAAGAGCACACTTCCAGGGGAAGCCAAAAAAGTAAATGGAGGGAGAATAAAAACACAATGAGGCATGAAAATGCTGGGAAACAGGAGGTCTTCGCTGACAAATTTGAGCAGTTTGGCTTATGGTGAGGCATGCAAGTTAAAATGAAGTAATTATGAACTCCAGACCAAAATAGACAATACATCTGTCTCAGATAAACAATTTTTACAAAGTTACATTAATGTATAGCATAATTTTCTGTGACTCAGATCACAATGTAAATATATTGGCTAGGAAGAGAAGGGGGAGTGGGCATGTGTAATTGGGTGGTATCTATCCTAACGGGAAGAACACAGTATCCAAAAATTCAAAGTTCAGAAACAGTAGCATAAGCGTGTTATTTAGTAATGTGAAAATAAATTCAACATAACCCAGAGCAAACACACAGCTGAATGGGTTCGCAGTGGTTGCTCTGCAGAGTAGAGGCAGAGCGAGGACAAGGTAGGGTGCAGGCGCTTTTACATTAAGCCTTTTAACTGTGCTCCTGTACTGACATAGTGAAACGGGGCCCCTTAAAGTAAGTACTGTGCTTTTGTTTTTGTTCTGACTCTTTCAAAAGTAACCTGCAAGCAAATTTATTCTACTTTCACTTTTAGAAGCATTCCATCTTTAATTTTAAAACGGTTCACAACAAAACTCATATCAGTTCTCTTTGACGTTGGGTGCTAGAACTCATTGTAGATCTGCTGCCTCACAGAATTGGGTGAGCGTGGGCAGGTCATCTGGCCTTACTCCTCCAAACTTTAGTTTCCTCATCCATAAGAGCTGCAGTGAGGATTAGACAAAGTCATGCCTGGAACATTGTTACTTCTGCCACTCCACTCTCATCTGTCCCTCCTAGTTTTCTGAAGCTTATGTCACAAGAAAACAGCTTTTAGGTTCATGTTCATAACTATAAAATAGCTCTATGTGACTTCTCAGTATGATTAGCCACATTTTCATTTCTTTATATTTAGAGCATCTGTTTTATCACAGTCTCCCCCGATGCCTTCTAGCTCCATGGTCATATTTTCTCAGTCTTAATTTGATTGTTTCTCCTTCTGGAAGCAGTTTCCTGGGGACTCCCTTCTACAGCTTATAGACAGATGACCACAGTTGTTTTCACGGTGTTAACAGTCACATGTGGGCAATTCCCATGTCTGTATTTCCAGCACAGGCCACTCCTCTCAGCCCCAGGTCTGTATATCTAACTGCCTGTCTGTGATCTCCCCTGGGATCATTCAGCAAACCTCAAACTCAATCTGTCTAAAAATCAAACTCATGATGTACTTCCCCTAAATATTCTCTTCCATTGTTTCCTGGTTTTATGAACAATGTTTTCATTCATCCAGTTAACACATCCAGAAACCTATGAGTTTCTTAACGGCTTACATTTTGAAATTATATCCTGCCCAACCCAAAATCCAGTTCATCAACATAGACTGTTGACTGTACACCCTAAGTAACTCTCAAATCTGCCTTTTCTCTCTTCCTGCTCAACCACTACCAATGTCACTCTAGTCCACGCCACGATCATGTCACACCTGTGTATACCACACAGCGTTCCAACTATGCTTCTCATAGTTCCTCTTGCACACTATAATCTATTTTCCATAGAGCATCCTGAATTGTTGGTCTTCTTATCACTGTCCCTTCTCCTAGCACATCAGAAGTTTCCAATGCATATTTTATTGAATAAATAAATATTTGTCTGGGTCTACATAGTAGTTATAAATATTAAATAAAATAATGTATATAAACTGTACAGCATAATTTACAATGTTTGGTGATATTAACTTTAATGCTTTAGAAGTAAATTCCACTGTGGTAAAAAGCTCTACCACATTTTGAAGGAAAACAAATTAAATTCACATATATGGGGAAAATAGGGAGAAAAATGAGATGTTTGAATAGGAAAGGGTCTACCTTTTGACTTTTGCATTGCTGTTTGTAACAGTGTTTCTATGTGTATGTTTTTTTTCCTTAGGGTTCTACTTTTATCACTTTGGGTATCTGAAGTAGCTATTGATTTAAGACATTTGATATGAACATGCTCATTTGTTTCATTTTGGAGAAGATTAGAATTCAAATGAGCATGATGAGCTGGCAAATGATCAGAACACACAGCATTAGGAACAATTGGAAACTACAAGGCAAGAGAAAGAGGACACAGACATGGAGGGGTCAGGGGCTGGGCAGCCAGCTGTGTGAGATGAGGGCAAGAAGAACATGAATCTGACTGGACTGCAGGACAAAAAGACCGGGGTCGAGGGCAAAGTCTGCAGGATCCACTTGAAGGCAAAGTTTTGGGAACCATGAAAGAAGTATTCCTTTAAGCTCCCCACTAAGTAGACCAGGAATGCTCTACTCTCCACTTCTCAAGAAAAGCAGGATGTGAGGAATGTGTGTGGGATTTGGGAGGAAATCCACAAACATGAATAAATGCTGAGAACATTAAATCTGGATGGATTATAAGTGTCGCAGGTTCGACTCCCAGTCAGGGCACATGCCTGGGTTGCAGGCCACAGACCCCAGCAACCGCACATTGATGTTTCTCTTTCTCCCTCCCTTCCTTCTCTAAAAATAAATAAATAAAATCTTTAAAAAAAAAAATCTGGATGGATTATTTTCACACAAAAATTTTGAGGCCTACAAAATGGAAGACAAAGTCTTTTGGAGCTAACCCTTCCTGTTTTCACAAAGAATGTCTCCTAAAGAATCCCTAAGGAAGCATCCCTTCAAAATCGTCCTCCGGTAGATAACATGGGTTGGCAGGGGACTGTGGTTTTGCTGAGGGACCCACTGGAATGCATGAATGACATAGCTCTGTACTGTGCATTGACAGCTGCTCAGAAAATGCAGTTGGTACACATGGCATCTATCTATATACCGAGGCTGGGCTGTAACGAACGTGTAGAGGGCGGGATTATTGTGCTCATTTCTCTAGGCCCCTTTGAAAGACATGACTGAGGATGTTTAGGTTAATTATCTTGTGGATCCAGATGATCCAAGAAAATATGTAAGTCACAGAAAAAATATTTTGGGGCATAAATCTGACATTTAATATTGTCTCTTTTTATGTCAGTATATAATACTAACTAGGGTTGGCTAGAGGGTGGAGAAGCTTTGACTTCTTTGGTATGGGCTACACAGGGGCCTTCTGGGAAGAGATAAGAAATAACCTGAAAAGGGTGAGATCACTACACAATCTGCAGTGAGGGGATGGTCACTTCATGAAGTGAGGCTCCTCATTTTCCTTTACTTTTAATTTCTAACTTAATATTTTTTCATTTTTTATCCAATGACAGAATAAAGTATGACTTTCCCCCCTCATATTATACAGCTATTTCTATATCTTTTCTGGTTTGTATTTCTATTAAATTTCTGACAAGTACCATCCAACTCATCTCCCATTCACAGGATGCTGTGTTGTGTGATATTATATTAGGACATTGAGAAAGGTGCACTTTAATGGAAGGCCATGCTGTGATTCAGGGTACATGGGGTAGGGCACAAGAGGCAATGACCCAACCTTGGGACCCAGATACCTCTTGGAGCCCCCCTTTTTTCTTAATTAACAAAAGAGCCATCATAACAGCTTCACTTACTAACCATGCAGCTTCAGCCCTTATGTAGTGTACACCTATGAAATAAGAGGCTGGCTGATTTCTCACAGGTTGGTGGAAGTCTAATTTTGTAGGAGGTTTAAACAGTGATCTAGGTTTTATTTGCCCTAATAATATTTTGCATTTTATCTTTCATTACACTTTGCAGAGGATCTGTGTTGCTCTTTTAGACCTTTTGCATGGAAGGACTTCACTGGAAGTTTAGTTAGCATTTTATGTTTTAGAATTGCTGCTTGGAACGGAATGATCCTGTGTCATTCTTCTTGAAGTTTGAATGTAGTATCCATTGGCTTAAGGCATTTAAATATCTGCAGTTCAGGCAGTGTTAGTTCTGGACTTATCCTTCCTACAATCTTATTAACTTGTTCTCAAAAAGGTCTTCTAGCTATAACATTACCATCCCACTGTTTTCTAGCACAACTTCAGCTTCAAGGTCAAGAATCCTAATCCTCCACATGGCTCTAAAAGGTCCTTCCTCAAAACTGTACATATGGTTAATAAGGACAATCTACCTATATAACATACTCTTCAGTATATAAGGAGAATCATCAATAGAAAGAATGCTTATTTAACATAGGAACATAGTTTGCATTGGTTAAAGCTCTTAGTTTCAGTTCAGATGAACTTATGAACAACAAAATGTATTAGCTCACTGAACCAGAAAGTCCAGGAATGATGCCTTTAGGTACAACTGGATCTAGAGTTCCAAATCTTTTCTTTAATGGCCCCTCTTACCATCCACATCATGTTTCTGTTCATCTCTCTTCTGCATGATGGCCTCTTTACTTTTTGTTACAGACAGCTCGCTCCACATGGCCAGAGTAGATGGCCCCTTGCAATCACAATTTCACACCATCCTAGTGTGACAACCATAGAAAGAAAGCAGCACTCTTCCTTCCAGCTGTATATCAATCCCAGGCAAGACTCTCATTGGCCCCACTGGCACCATGTATTTATCTTTTATTCTACTCAGTGTGTCCTGAGAAATTGACTAGTGGGAGTAACTGACTGAAGCATAACTGATATCCCATCTGAAACATATAAAATGAAGGGAGTGTTTTTCAAGAACTCAGAGAATAAAAGAAGGAAAGTATGCTACACAATAGGAATTACAGATGCTACAGTTTGACTCATCAATTGTCTCCCAATAGAACTCTTCTTAGGCTGAAATACCAAGCTAGCTTGGAAGCTCTCTGATGATCCACATCCGATCATGGGTTGATTGGCATGTTGGTTGATTCTATGTCAGCCCTGACTAGACAATGGAATATCCAGATGTTTGGTTAAACATTATTCTGGGTCTGTCTGTGAGCACATTTTCAGATGAGACTAACTTTTTTTTAAAAGATTTTATTTATTTATTTTCAGACAGAGGGGAAGGGAGGGAGAAAGAAAGGGAGAAAAACATTAATGTGTGGTTGCCTCCTGTGCCCCCTATTGGGGACCTGGCCTGCAGCCCAGGCATGTGCCCTGACCTGGAATCAAATCTGCAACCCTTTACTTTGCAACCCAGTGCTCAGTCCACTGGCCACACCAGCCGGGGTTGGATGAGATTAACTTTTGCATCCCCAGACAGTAAAGGAGATTGCCCTTGCTCATGTGGATGCCTTCATCCAATCTGTTGAAAGTCTGAATAGAACAAAAACCAGAATAAAGGAGAATTCGTGCTCTCCACTTGACTGTCTTTGAGATGGGACTTCTGCCTTCAGCTCTCCTGGCTCATTGGATCTCAGGTCTCCAGCTTTCCAGCTGCAGATCTTGGGACTTCTCAGATTCTATCATGTGAGCCACTTCCTTACTCATATTCTCTGTCTTTCTCCCCCACCCCTCCATGTTTATGAATAATAGTCTGTGTTTTTTGGAGAACCTTGACTACTACAACTAAGAATATTTAGGTGGCAAAGGAGAGAAGAGATACATGGACTACAAAACCAGTGTTGACGTCTGTGGTTTAGAGTCAATATTCTGTCGCCAGGGTATTTTTCCCATTTTCAGATTTCAGAAGGTACTCCATTACCTTTTATATGGGGTGACTATTAAAAGTCAAAATGAGAGATTTCTGTTTTCAGTTTATGCTTTTTAAATGCAATCTTAGATATTATAACAGGCAAAGGAATAAACTCTACCATGTATCATAAAGTGTTGAAAAATTCTTATGTCTCCTATATGATGTGATCTGATTAAAATTCATGTTGCTTTTCTAAGAACTCAAGAGAAATGTAGAGAAGAATATTTCAATGCATTAATATTCCATGAATACTGGAGATAGGTAAATCTAGCAATTTTCTTTCAACTACGTGCTAGGATTAGAATAATATCATGTACAAAAGACAATTCTGATTTAAACTTACAACCCATGAAAATGTGTAAATTATAAACTTGGAAAACACATTTTACAATTTCTAAATGATGTTTAGAAATGCATTCTAAAGGTCATTAGTGGAAAAATAGAGGAAACTCTCTTACATTGTGACAATCTAGGAGATAAATGACAATTCTAAAATGCCACAGTGTCACATTGCCAAAACCTCTTTCATGACTTTTATTAACATGCTCCTACTGAAAGTTTCTTGGAAGCTTGAAATCTGAGATCAGATATGGTGTCATCCTAGAATTATTCAGAAACTGGTAGAGTTGTTTAAAATTCTTAGGTTATTTGTTTTGTTTGTCTTTGTTTTTTTCTTATTGCCTCCCTAATGGGAGAGAAAAGGAAAAAAAACATTCTTTTGGAGATATGGTTACAAAATGAGCCATATACTAGAAACACAGGCTGTTGGATTTCCTGTTCCAGTTTTTAGAACATGGATATGCAATTTAATATTTATGATTTTCAGCTCATCAGACTAATTACAATTTACACTAGAGTACGTTATGTTGCAGTTCTAATTATTGATAAACTACACAGAACAGTTTTTATCATACTAATTTTGATCATCAATAGGAATTAGAGAGAAAAACAGGCAAACAAACTTTCTGAATGATTATGGAAACGTAAATGAGTAATAAATGTCAGGTCAAGGAATTAAGCCAATCAATCTATGAACTGGGGCTTACTTAAGTAATTCAAACAGGCCTTCCTTTAATTATTTAAGTGGAATTGAGAAGTGAGATGTCTCAAATCAGAGCTGCACACTGATCTTGACTGCCCAAAGTCATCCGACTGGATGAACTTCACCTTGTACTTTAAAGACCTGACAGAAGCGGAACCCTGGAGGACCCACATTCTCCTTCAGTGTTTCAGATTCCATTCTGACGGTTTTATCAGGGTAACCGGCCGAAAGAAAAGGTACCTGAAAATGCACGCCAGACCCTCAGTCTGCTCCATTGACTGGATTTGAGAGGGGGAAAGATGGGAGGAAAAAACAAACAACAAAGGCAGGGAGCATGGAAAGAAAAATTTCCTCAAGAGCTCTCCGGGACCAAAACTTCCCGGGCTGCAGGGTCTGTGGCGGGCTCGGTGAGAGTGGTGCTCCACGCGCCCAAGCCCCACACGCACACCCAGAAGCAGTGGTCGTTGGCCTTTTCTCAGGTGACCGAGAACTTGAGCAAATTGCATCAAAGCTGTTCGCCCAGGAGCGCTATCCTTCTCCAGCTGAACTCCGTTCCTACTCCTCCTACCACCACCTCTCACCAAATTTCAGTGTCGTGTCCAAGATTAAACCATACCCTTGAATCAGCATGGCATAACCAGCTAATATTTTTTAAGTAATAAGAGCATCAGTTCTTTTCTTGTTTGTTTCTGAGCATCATTTTTATAAGAACTTTGGGAAAGCAGTTAATAAGTAAAACGTTTTTGGAAAAGTATTATGTGATTTTTTAAAGTTAAACCTGAAACTGAGAAGACAGTTTCTAGCTGTAGGTACGTCACTTCGGGAAAACTGCCACACCCCCTGGAGTGCACCGCAGCGCTGGCCGTGAGGGATATATCCAGGGAAAAATGAAAAATACAATAAAGATCAAAAAGTTTTAAAAAGTGCTGCTATGAATGTTCGTATATGAAAAAAAGAGAAAGAGAGAAACACTAGAATAAACCTCATGGTACCTAATGATACGCTTTTGTCTCTAAATCGCAAGCGGAGGGGTCCATGTCACAGCGAGTGAGCCACTGAAGCCTCTGTTCCTAATGCTCTTCCTCAGGAAAAATAAGTCCTGATAATTAATGCCTTACTATCTGGCCAATTCCCGATGCTCCTGTTTGGCTTCTCTCATATCTATGATGACTCGGGATACGCAATATTCTTGAGTAGTTTTGTTTTAAGTCATTTGGGATTTACAGAAGAGTTGCAAAAATGGAAGAGAACAGTTTCCATATATTCTGCCTCTCAATTTCCCCTCATATCAACATTTTACATAATCATGCTTCATTTATCAAAATAAAGAAACTAACATTGATACAATACTACTAATTAAAATAGACTTCATTCAGATTTCCCTAGTATTCTACATATGACCTTTCTCTGTTCTAGGATCTTACTGTACTAATATTTAGGAGCTATAGATTTTTGCTTTTTCCTTTTTATCTTTAAGTAACACAATGAACACAACATAGCCATTTTAAAAGCTTTGATCTTTCACAAGTATTAAAGGTTATTCATAACTCCATATTTTAAAAAATAGTGTTAAACTCATTAAAAAGGCTAATTTTTGCATTTTTTAAATTTTTACTTTCTAACTGCAATTTAATTTCAATATTATTTTGTATTGGTTTCAAGTGCACACCATAGTGGTTAGACAATCATATATTTACAAAGTGTTCTCCAATATTTCCAGTACCCACCTGGCACCACACATAGTTACTACAATATTTTTGACTATATTCTCTATGCTGTAATTTACATTTCCATGACTTAAATAGGCTGAATTGCTTGATATCAATAAGAAATTTATTGTGTGAATCTTTAAAGGAGTAAAACAGAAAGACGCTTTAAAAAATTACAACCATTTCCAAACAGTATACAATCTCTTTTCTTCTAACAAAGTCCTTTCCACATAGGAAATGATTCTCTGAAAGGCTAGATGTGATTTTCTACAGAAAAGCCCTGAATAATTTTTGTCAGGATTTTCCATCTCACAACTCAAACTAGAGATTTTGGGATGCTTGGAGGCAAAAACCTGTTCTTACTGATTTTTGTATCCTAAATATTGCCTTCAACTTAATAAATATTTGTTGAATTAATATACATATGACATTTCCTAGAATCCTCAGGCTGGAGTGAATTTGAGCACTTGACACTTTCAGGTTAATTAGACTCCAGAGCCATCACCTCTGACTGCCTTTGGGATATTTTAGTGTAGATGGTGTCAAAGAGGTCGTTAGGTGATGTGTTACAGACAGCTTCATGGAAATGTCACGAACCCTTGTAGAATACTTGCTGCCAGAAAACTTGCCAAGTTTTAAATGTCCATTTCTTTTTTCTGAGAAAACTAACAAGAACTCTTATCTTCTCATAAATGTGCAATCAAAATAGAGAAATGTATTCATAGCACAATGACAAATATCAAATAAAGTATTGGTCATATCCTGCTTAGGCATAAAGCAATTTCCTAGAAATGAAGATATCATTCAAAAGCAAATCATTTTAAGACTGTCACCACTGATGGGTTCAGTGCACTTGGGGAGAAATGTGCCTAGTGATTACTCTATTGACCTCAACATGCCTGGTTTTTGTCATGGAAAGCCTGGGTTTCTGACCTGGGAGCCAGTTCCAGGATCTTTGTTGATAGACTACTACAAACATGTTTGTATGTTCTCATGCTATTACATACATTTGGTTGTTTATGTATTTTGTATATTTTTATTAATAACCTACAGTATCAAAGGAATTTAAGTAGGAATACCCTAATATAACTGTAAGCAAAGAATCTGCACAAACCCAGAAAAATTAACAGCTTTCCCCCCCTTTTTAAGCCTAAGGGGCTTGAAAGTTTGAGTAGGTTGTTGAGTCTAATTCCAAAATTTAAATCTTGTGGGTATTAATTTCTTGTAAGTCTATTTTATCCAGGCAGAATGCCAGCTCTGTCATAGCATGATCTGGGCCTTTTATGTCCTGTATTGCCCAAAACACTGAGAAGAGAGCCATGGGAGAGAGGCCAGGGATCCATATTTGCTTCTTGAAAGATTCTGTGTTGGCCATGACCCTGAACCTTGTCTGTGCAAGCAGCCAGCCCCATTATTTCCAGCCTGTGGTGATTTTGTCTGAGATGGCCCTGCAGGAAGTGAGTATGCCAGCTTACCCCAAAATAAGATCTTAGTGAGCACTATTGATTTGACTGGGTTTATGGAATAGGATTTGGAGGAGAATTGGTCAAAGTTTAGAGCAAGAGTGGACAAACTTTCTCTATACAGTACTAAATGGTAAATATGTTCAGCACTTCAGATCTTTCCCAAAAGTACTCAACTCTGCTCTTGTAGCTTAAAAGCAGACATAGGTACCACATAAATAAATGGATGTTATTGTGCAAATGGATGTTATTATGTGGCAAGAATGCCTTATTTATAAAAACAGGTGAAGGGGGCGGCATTTGGCCGTTGGGTCACAGTTAGCCAATTTGATTCGAAATCACACAATGTTTTGGGTTTTTCCTAAGGCAAACCCACCTTTGGAACACACTTAATGGATTTAGACACCCTGAAATAACACCTATGCTAATCAGAGCTTGCTGCTTGCTCTGAGTTCACTGCCTCCAGGGTCTTATGTCTCAGAATAGGCTTCAGATCATTTGTAGATGGTCTCCTAACATACAACTAGTATACTGAATATGAAAGAAGAGTTTATTTTGATGCAGTAACTCTGTATCAGTTATTTTAATTATAGGCAGGTGATTTATAATGACTAACTCAAAAAATTATTTTATTTGATTTACATTGAAACAGTGTGAAAAATTAAACCTCAATTTAGGAAGAAATATTTGAGGAATGGGTTTATATCTTACCAAATCCTACCAAATTTTTGGTGAATTTTGGTTAATCAGACACCCATTTCTATCTCATTTTACACCTCTCCTGTCTTAGCAAAATGCACATCAGTTTGCCCTAGGAAACAGTATACAGCAAACCTGTTGCATCCTTTGCTTATTGCATTTTATTATTTTCTTGCTTCAACATTTAATATGTACCTGTTCTGTGAGGAGGAAAAGACTAAGAAGCACATGTAAATCAGCCACCTGTAAGAAGTGGTAGTTATATATAGATATCATATATGTGTATATTATGTATTATATATGTATATATAATATACATATGCAGATTATATTATACCTATATGTGTATATATATGACATCTATATATAACCACCACTTCTTAAAGGTGGCTGATTTAATATGCTTCTTAGTCTTTTCCTCCTTATCACGTGTGATATATATGTATATTATATAATACGTAATGTATTACGTATATACAATATGTAATATATGTGTATATATGTGTAATATAGTCAGTCACAAAATGTGTCCCTTCTTTTCATGTGCTGTGAAATTCTTGGGCTGGATGAAATTGTGAGTCCTTACAAGCATCCGGGTGCCTTTCCAGCAGCCGCTATTAGTAGGCAATTACTGGAAGACTTATGCTCATCAGTCTGGTCAGGTTTCACTTCAAGTCACTTGCTCTTATGCTCATCTCATAACAGTCAACATTTGGTATCAATTGCTGAAATGTCTTTGTTTCCTCTGGCAGCATAGAAATTAATTTGGTTTCCTTCCTGCTGTGCTTACCCTTGTGGAACATTATTTCTTCTTAGTTCTTGACATATTGGTTGCCTGATGCGTAACTTGTGCTCAAAGTCTTCCTCTGGCAGGGCAGTTAACCTAA
Source organism: Phyllostomus discolor (assembly GCF_004126475.2). NCBI lineage: Eukaryota > Metazoa > Chordata > Mammalia > Chiroptera > Phyllostomidae > Phyllostomus > Phyllostomus discolor. Next base: position 29,444,080 of record NC_040912.2, on the reverse strand, counting down.
TCTGTGATGAAGCAACCAGCCCAGTGGGTAACCAGTGTGGCCCAGTGCAGGCACTGAACTCAAACCCAGGTCTGCTGGCCTGGTGCCTTCATGGCACCAGTTTGCCTGCCAAGTTTGGGATGAGGCACTCAAAGCGACTTTGGTGAAAACTGTCATTTGTATTAAGAGGTTATACATTTTGATAGGAGGAAGAGAGGCTCTGAGATTAGATAGACCTGGATTCATATTGTTTGAATTTTGACTCCTCCTTTTACTTATAGGGCCTGGGGCAAGCCAATAATTTCTTTGTGTCTCAGTGACTTCATCTATAAAACAGAAACTTATATCTATCTTGTAAGCGATTTGTAAGTGATTCTCATCAAGAGAATATCTGCCCACATCAGCATGTCTATGTCACCTAGCTTGCTGGACATAGAGTAGGTTAGTAGGTACTTCATAATGCTTTACTTTGAAGGCATGTCTTACCGGAATGTCTCCAGCCTCAACCCAAAATGAATGGTTGTGACTTTTTGGCTCTGTCACTAACAATGACTTGTGGCTGTGACAGCAGGGATGCACATTTGGAACCTCAGCTTGCTGAAGTCCAGGAGAATTTTGGAGGCTTTTGTTATAATGGACTTTGTGTGATGCTAATGAACACAAAAATTTTTCCCTATAAACATGTTCCATGTGGACCCCTGAGGCTATAGCACTGCTGAACTTATTTTTTTTTTTAATGAAAAATAGGATGAACTGCAAGCACTCAATTACAGAGGCACTAGAAGCTTTCCGGCCTGGATGCAAAGGAAAAGGTTTTAAGGGGCTCAAGCAAGAGAAACTATAATGAGAGAAATATTGGACTTGCTTTTATTCTGAGCAGTAGCTTTGTTTGTCTTCTGTCTAGGCTCAGAGCTGTGCTGCTGGGACTGAACTCATTTTCTGACAAACTATTTTTGTCTCTCTTCTGCAATGCCCTGTGAATGGATGCTCCGAAATGCAGGCATCTTGGTCCCCGTGAGTGCAAAAGGTTTGACAACAAATGAGTAGCAGTGGATGATTTCCAGTTTTCACTCAGATGCTTCTCCTATTGCAAAAGACACTTCACAGCCTAGAATGGGTCTAATCCATGAGCCTCACATTGGAGAGGGTAGGGGGCACAGGCCACATCAAGTAGGACCCAAAGAAGTTGGGTTTTTGTCTTCAAATCCATGAAATACCATTGAAACATTGAGAAGAGAGATGTAAACATTTGCTTATAAAAGATTGTACTGTCTATGTAGAATCTATTGAAGAAGGGGGTGCAATGATTTTAAAGTCTACAAATTCTTTGATATTCCTTGCTTCAGGAAATGGAGCGTAATCCTCCTTCCCTAGAGTATGGGATGGACTTAGTGACTCACTCCTTACGAATAGGACACGATACTGTGACAGGGTATAACTTCTAAGGCTGGGTCACAAAAGACAGTGTGGCGCCCCCACACTCTCTTTAATCATTTGCTCTGGAGGAAGCCAGCTGCCATGTTGTGAGGAACTAGGACCTCGGGCAAGAAACTGGGGGAGGCCACCAAATTGGGAGCAAATGCTCCAGTCCCACAGAAGCTGTCAGGTCATTATAGCCCCTGTCCACATCCTGACAACTCAAAGCCAGAACAAGCCAGCCTGAAGGCTCCCAGACTCCTGACTCTCAAACTGAGTGAGATAGTTTTAGTCATTTGAAGCAGCTAAAAGTTGGGACGGTTTGTTATGTGGCAGTAAATAGCTAACATAGGAGGTAAAAACAAATAGTAACAGAAAGTTCCTGCACTAGTAGTCCAGACAGACGGTGAGGATAATCACATCTTGACTTACAATGGTTGCCACTCAAGGTCAACTTCACTGCCTCTTCCTAAGAATACAGCATGGAGATGAGAGCATGACCCCAGGAAGGCTGTAGATGAGGCTTTGAGCCCAGGCTTCGCTACTTAGAAAGGCTTTGCAGGGTCACTTGTAACTATGCCAATGATTTTTTACTTATATAGCAGAGCTAATAATGCCACTTCTTTTTTAGCTTCCTTTGAGGCGGTATGTGTAAAGTCCACAGTGGGAGGTTTTGAACATAGCTGGTCAGAGTATTGCCGGCCAGTTTTTGTTGTTGTTTGGGTAGTAATTTTTTCTTTGCCAATCTTGTTCTTTGCCACAAGACTAATCCCCTTTAAACATTGCTATGTCACTTTCCCTATTAAATTGCATTCAAGGATTTCCATTACTTTCCAAATAAACTTTCAATTCTTTGGCTCTGCCTTGAATGTTTTCTAACTTCTAACTTGAAGGTCCATGTTGCTACCTAGGTGAAACGCTGCCCCATGAAAATTCATCACCTCTTCATTTACTTTCTTTCTCTTTCTCCTTCTCTTTCTTCTTCCTTTCCCCCTTCTTTTCCTCCTTCCCTCTTCCTCCTCCTCCTTCTTCTTCTGTGGCTTGTGATGGTTGGTTGAGTCACTTAATTTCTTTCACCCTCAGTTTTCAGCTCAGTGCATTGTGCATAATAATAGATACCTGCCCCTCCTTACTGTTCAGGAAAAGAGTAATAAAACTTGTTGCATTGTGACATCATGTGCAAACTCATTCTACTTATAAGAAGCACCAGCATGAACCTTACACTTCCTGCATGAGCATACTCAAATAGCCATCACAGAGCAGCTGTCTGGATGATCTAGCAGCCATGAGGAGGCATTTCAGACCTCTAGTCTCAGTGGGGATTGCCTCACTTTCAGGACACCAAGCCCTCAGTCTCACCTCTTGTTTCCCAGCACAAGTTTGAGATGTGATTAATCACTGCTGATGCATGCTCAGTCATGTTTTATTGCCTAATTAACCTCAGGCGCTCTCTTGCCATTCACAGAACAACAATCCAAAGCAGCTGCTGCTCTACACTTAGGCACAGAGAGGAAGAAGAGGAAGATTCCATCACTGGCTGGACCAGTAGCACCTCTGCTGATGGCTGCAGAGAGGACCTCCAGTCCCCAACTGTCCTGGAAAACACTGGCTAAACATGCCTCAGAAATGGATGTTTGACCCACACTGAATGCATCCTAAGTCTGGAATTTTAAATAATGCAAACTTATGATAACTTTCCATTTGTATAGCCCTCCCATACTGCCTCAACAATATGTGGGCATAATTTTCATCGCCTATGTTCCTTACTGATAATAACAGGAGTTATTACTCCTAGTAGAATAGAAATAGTTGTTACAGGTCTAAAACATTTGTTATGGGTTTCTTCCCCCTGTCCAAGCCTCTTTTAAGAAAGAGAGAAGGTGCCCAACAGGGAGGTTCTTTAATTTGCCAAGGGCCCAGCACAAAGTGTTTTAAGCTTTTAATTTTTTTCTTATTTGAGTTATCACGAAAACACGATCAGTGAAGCTGAACTATGGCATCCAGATGCGATGTCAACACAGATGTCAGATGCACTGAAAGCCTTTCTGCAGGGGACAGGAAAGTAATAGATTCTTTTTCAGATGACAAGCACATACATAACTGGGGAGAGTTTATAGTTAAAAGACGGCTGAGCAGGGCAAAAGGAGGTTTACAGTTGTGAATATGTGAAACACAGTTCATTCCTGTATTATTATTTCTTAATTATTGTATTATCTTCCACATGACCAAGTATGAAACTACTCTTGCCCCACTCTGTATATAGGAACTAAACTTATGGGTCTAGAAACATCTAAGTCCTGTCAGCATCACCACGATGGAAAACCTACTGTTACCCTATTCCTGAGACATTTCTTCATCTAAATACTTCCACAGAACAAGCCAGGATCATTTGCTAAAATGATGTTTGCATTTCCTTACAAATATATTCTACCAGGGATGTTTCTAAAAGTAGTTTCTATTTTATCATATCTAAGTGATTCTCTTTACTTCAGGATGCCTCAGACTGTTTTTAGGAGTAGGAAAGATATTGAAGAAGGGAGAAGGATTTCTCTATAAATTGCTACGGTGAAGGGAATAATTCCTCTGGTATTGGGTGAGTAGAAAGGTACATGGGTTAGGCATGGGAAGGTTTTCTTTCCAGAAATTTAATCTAGTTGAAGGGTAGTGATCAGGAATATTTTATGGATGTTCTTAATTTCCAGTTGCTACACTGGACAGTATTGTCCCAAAGAAATTATGATAATATATCCTGAAAGTGGTTTATTAAATCTAAGTTAACTTTTGGTAAAATAAACTTGCCAAGGTCAAAACTGTTTATATAGAAAAATAGACTTTGAATTTTTAAAAAGTCAATTACATGGAAGCTTTTAGAAGTAATGATCACCTCAGCTTATTTTGGTCTGTTGGCCTTCATTTTCTAATAATTATTCGCTGTGAAGATTGAAGTCAGTTGAATGTTCTCAAATAAGATTTTAATTAAATTGAAAAATCCTCAGAAAAGTCTATGCAATGCTTATAAAGTTACCCCTGAGGTTTTTCTAGGGCAAAAGTCTAGCAGTAAATGGTAACTTAAAAATAACTCGAGTTTTTCCTTGTGATGCTCCAAGACCACATAAGCAAATTTGTGATTTCAGGCATGATGAGTCGCTGGTCTTACTCTTACTCTCCCGCTTCAAATAATCACCAAACCTGGAGAAAACTTACAAAAATAACTGCAGTGATAGAGCTGGAGCCAAAGCAGAGCCACAATCTTTGTGTGTGTGTTGGGGGAGGGAGCCGATAGGTGAGTCCCATCTTCATTAAGGCTTTTTTCCTAGATATAATTCCCAGCCTGTGGTGCAGGAAGATGGAGCCCAAGCAGTGAGTATGATAGGAAAGATCAAATACTTAAAATATATTTTATAAAAATATATGCTCTTCAAAAACCCATACAACTCAACAGCAAATAAACAACAAAAACCCCAAACAAACAAACAAAAAAAACAAAATAAACAACCAAAAAAACCCACAAACCAATCGGATTTAAAAATGTGCAGAGAATATGAGCATTTTTTCTAAAGAAAACAAACAATGGTCAACAGGTTCGTGAAATGCATTCAACATCATTAATCATCAGGGAGATGAGATAGCCCTGCACACCTGTTGGAATGGCTGTCATTAAGAAGACATGGGAGGATGTGGAGAAATAAGGAAGCACTGTTGGTGGAAATGTAAATAGGTACAGCCACAATGGAAGTTATTAGGGAGGTTTCTCCAAAAATTAAAAATAGAACTACCATGTGACCCAGCAATTCTACTTCTGGGTATTTATCCAAAGAAAATGAAACCACTGACTCAAAGGTATCTGTATCCCCATGACCACTGCAGAAAAAACCCCACGTCCTTCATTTAAAAATAATGTTCTACTTAGAAATTGAGACCTGAGAACTCACAAGCAAAAAGAAATACTTGCTTTTCTTGTTGTGGTTTATTATCTTACAGAGCATTTCATAAACTAAACCCTTTTCCACTTTCCATCTTTGATTTCAGAAAGTTTAGATCTGATGGGCAGGTAAAAGCATTTGGTATATTCTTCTTATTATCAAATAAAATCAACCATTTTTAATCCCCATCTCTAAGAAGAATTTATTACACTGAACTTTGAAATGAGTGACTTAAGGGGCAACAGCCGAAAAATAATAGTAGACAAGACACCTTCAAAGATAACTGGGTGAATTGACCTATTGAATTGGATGTCTTGTCTACCAAAGTGAGGATTTTAGGTTGAAATACTGAGGTGGAGTTATTTTTCCCGATCCTTACTGGCTCAGGTTTTTGGTTCCAACTTGGGACCACTTGTAGGTTGGGATAGTAAGGCTAAATCAGCAGCCCTGGACTCAGGCTTCACTCTTGAGTGACACCCCCCACCCCCAGTCTGCCAAGCCATTAAAGCCAAGGGGTACATGTGGTTCATTTTCCAGGGGTGTTGTCTTACCTGAAGTTTTAAGGGAAAAAAATAATTTCTTTTACCTTTCATTTCACATAGATATAATGTGGAAATGCGAAATATACATGAACTTAAAAAACAAGACTTAAGAAAGGGAGCCTCTTTGGCGCATCAACCTGACATCTCCTGGGCACCTGTGTTTATTCCCTGCTGCCATCGGTGAGGACAAGTTTGAGAGGGGAGAGCATTTGCTGTCACACCAGTCTGGGATTTAGTTGCACCTCAGCCTCCTAATAACAGTGTCATTTGGGGAAAGTCATCCAAACACTCTGAGAGATTTAATTTATTTACATTTAAAAAGAAGACACGAATGTTTACATCATGTTGCCACAACTAAAGAAAGGGGGTAGAAAACCTTCTGCATGTCTAGCTGGATGGTATCTTCTCCTCTCCACTCCTACCCCCTAAAATTATATGAAGTCATTTAGGTATAAGTTAACAGGAGGAAGACCAGGAGATCAGGTTTGCTTCACAGGAATTAACTCCTTCAGTCTTTCCTTCATCACGGGCCATCATAAAGGCTAGAAAAGAGTCTGTCCCAAGACCATAGAATTTGTTCCACATTTGGCTGCTGCCTAGGGAACCAAGCTTGGAAAGAGCCTTCAAGCGCCTCATTTTGGTGAGACTGAGTAAGAGCTATGTTAAATGGGAAGGCTATCCTAAAGTGTTAACTCAAGTAGCTCTACAAGGTGTAGGACAAGAGGGCGAACGAGGAGGGCCAGCTGGGGGCTCCCAGGAGTTCAGGTGAAGTGCAAGGAAGAAGGTCAGAGGACAGGTAGGAGGACTGCAGGAGAAGCTCTGGAAATACATGGAGAGAGTTTAGGGTCAGGACCTTAATTGCCATTCTGTTGTCTGTGGCTACCTGGTATCTGAAGGTGGCTGCAGGGTGGGTGAGGCCAGGAGAGCCATCTCTAGGCACTGGTGATAGGCCATCTTCCACCGAGGTGCTTCATAGATCAGGGTGGTCACCAGTTGGGAGCTTGTACTTTGAGGTCTATTTTAAAAATAGTTTGTTCAATGATACCTTGATTTGTACTATTTGTGCAAGTATAAAGTCCATTTATTAATAATGATTTGCCAAATGCAAAGCAAACCAAGGACATCAAAATGAGGCAAGACCCCAAGATTACCATTTATCCGTTCTTTTTCATTCACTCAGGGTTCTTAGATGTACCAGGCATTGGAATATAAAATAAAAAGTCCAGTGCTTGCCCCTAGAGATATACATTCTACCTAAGACTATATATATCACAGTATATGTGAAACTCATATTTGAAGTATTTATTTTTATTAATGTAGAAATATTATATCAATCATTTTTAAATCTCTTGATTTCTCAAAGACCCAGGGACACTTCTGACACTGTTTTTAAAAACCATAAAATATAGTCCTGGCTGGTGTGGCTCAGTGGATTGACCACCAGCCTGCTAATCAAAGGGTTGCTGCTTTGTTTCCCAGTCAGGGCACAGGCCTGGGTTGCCGGCAGGTCCCCAGTGGAGGGCGTGTGAGGAGAGGCAACCACACATTGATGCTTCTCTCCCTTCCTTCCCCTGTCTAAAACCAAATGAATAAAATCTTTAAAAAAAACTATAAAAATATATACTTATAATCTTTGGCTTCATTCTGAACCTATTAAATTGGAATTTCTGTTCCTGAAGCCCAGAAAGCTGCTTTTTAGCAGACTCTCGGTGTGATCTTCTGGATTAAAAACTGAGAACTCCAGTCAATTCTCTTTCTTAGCATCCTCCATTATCGTAAGATAGGAGACACCAAGGAATTCAAAAGCAAAAGCAGAAGAGATCACATCTGCCTTGAAATTTCCAAATACAAGCTTTCTAAGTGTGTATTGGTGCATAAATGGATTTGTTTTGACTGATTTTTATCAGTGGGACCAATCCACAAAACAGCCACGCCAATCAAAAAGTCATTTCCTTTTGTTTGTGTTTTAATGTTCACCAGCCTGTGGCTTGTCACAGACAAAGGTTGCCTGATTACAGGACTGTAGCGGACACTTGGGTGACTTCTGTAGGAGCCACACTGGACACATCCATCAAAGAACTTTTCAGTGGGTAGGTCAGTGCTTAATGAACGTGTCAGTGGCTTTCACAGAAAAGTTTATCTTGATTCCTGTTAACACCCTTGATAATAAACATCCTACCTTCTCTGATAAATAGTCTTTCTAAATTTGTAAGCAGACAAAGGTAACCGCGTCTAAGAGGACCAAGTGCACTTTTTGGGGGAGGTGTGGTAGGGAGAGATCGGGAAGCCTTATTCCTTGGCTCTTGAAAGAAAATAAAGGGAGGCTGGAGCATGCTGGCACTTATTTTACAACATGGTTCCCAGAATCGGAGTGGTTGAAATCCTGCTCTCAAACTTTCCACGCTATCTTGCGCAACTTTGTTGAGGGTGGACAAACCACGTTTCCTCATCTGTGAGGAGGAGGAAATAGTAACTAACATTTATTGTCTGTTATGTACTGGGTCTACTCCTGAGCATTTGACACACATTTCCTCACTTGGTCCTCATGATAACCAGTGGAGACGATCATAGTATCCCCATCTTAAGATGATATAACTGGGGAGCAGAAAACAACTCTACAGCATGTTTGAGAGCCTTCACTCTGGTCATTGAAGTGCTCAGCATGGAGCCTTATAAAGCTAAATAAAGATTACTATGAATATGAATTTATTGTATTCACTTTGCTGTTCCCTTTTAAGCCCTCTCTAATAGTTATTTCAAAATTCACAGCCTCCTTGGTCAGGACCCCTGGACCAGCCGGTTCATTAGGACATAAGCATACGTGGTACTCACTCTTCATGCTTCAGAAGGGGAGTTAATTGAGCTTCTCAAGTTAGTTCCAGGGGGTAATACTCTTCATTTTTTCCAGTATGTGATTCTGCCTTATTACACTTGGAAAGACCAAAAAGCACACACCACTAAGAAGAGGTTTAACCTGAAACATTAATGAGTCATTTTGCTCACTTTCAAGAGGTACATAGTAGGTGCCAAATGTGAGCTCCATGGGTTGGTTGCCCTCAGAAGAGCAGGGCAAGAGGCAATGTGGTATAGGGAAAGAGCTAAACCTCTGTCAGGACCTGAAAAGAGGCAGAGGCGAGGCTGAATCCTGATCCCTTTCCCTCCACCCAGGAGTTGTGTGATCTCGGGCAAGCTCCTTCAAGTACTTAAAGTAGAAGTACCTCATAAGGCTATTTTGGTCAAGTAGACAAAAAAGCCCATAGAAAGTGCCTAGTACACTGTCTGCCACTGTCTGAGAGCAGATGCTCAATAAATAAAACTGAATTATGAAGGTTACTCTTACTATCGAGACAACCTACCAATAAAGTTTTAGATACCCCAGATAGGATACACAGCCTAACCCTGTGCCTGGGAAGCTGGCTCAGAGAATGAGCACAAAGCAATGAACCCTGGTCAGGCTGGTGTGTCACCGAGTAGCTCACAGAAACAGCTGCTATGAGAGGCAGCAATCTCTTCCTCTTGCTTTCATGGAACCAATAGATGCCGAGGCTTTTGGAAATCTGAACTCCAGGGCCATGTTTAAAGACAACCTCTCTTTGCTTTTCTTTGAAAGCTTGGAGTCACTGAGACAATACTGCCAGGTGCTTTGGTAGAGAGTGTTTTTAAGGGTACCTATATAGAGAGAGAAGTTCCTTCAGAATGGAAAGGGAATGGAAGCTGTGGTCCCACAAGTGTGGAACTTGTTCTCAGCCTCCTGAAACCTCCTAGGGGTGCTGACAATACCTCAAAAGGTATGTCTGTGTGCTATTCCCCAAGGGACTAGACTCTAGAACCAGGGTTTCCAGTCTCAGCCATGGTGATGAGCCCATGCCTACCCCAAAATAACAGAATCGCAAGACCTAAATGGCCCTAGGACAGGTCCTTGAATAACACTGTTTTGTTCAACACCATTTCCTTATAATATTGATGAGATGCTGTAGGTAACTTAACTCTTGTTTATATCAATAAGCCCATGGTAAAACTAGTTTCATTATAGTTGTTTCTTCTAAAGTCACAGAACCTATTAACAGATGACATTAAGTGAGAACTTACTGTGCAGTGGATTTCTTTTCCTTTTTAAAAAATATTTTATTTATTTATTTTCAGAGAGAGGGTAAGGGAGGGAGAAAGAGAGGGAGAGAGACATTGATGTGTGAGAGAAACTTTAGTCGGTTGCTTCTTGCATGGCCCCAACTGGGGACCTGGCCTGCAATCTAGGCATGTGCCCTGACAGGGAATCGAACTGGTGACCTTTCAGTTTGCAGGCCTGTGCTCAATCCACTGAGTACACTAGCCAGGGCTGTACAATGGATTTCTCTTTGGCAACCAGTGTGAACTGAAAACCTAGTATGACTTGATACCTCCAGACTTTGTAGACTTGATGCTTACCCATGATGTGATCAAAGGACCTCATACAACAGTGGGGAGAAGAAGCCCTAAGATTGCCTTTGATTGGAATCCCTGCCAACCAGGTGAGATGTGGGATGAACAAAAGATATAAAAATTCCTTGCAGACCCAAGTATACAATGAGATTCATATTTGCTACATATGTGAATCAGAGAGTAGTGGAGATCCCTTGTTAAAATCAGAGGGAGATAGTGAGCATAAAGTAAAGGCTGCACTGTTTAGGGTTTCTTCTACCTCCATGAAAACCTCTACCAGGCCTCAACCGACACCAGGAATCTATAAGTTTCTGTTTGAAATGGGGGATGTAGAACCCAGTTTGTACCTCTAGTATAGTGGTTGATAAATTTGATCAGGCATCAGAATTACCTGGAGTGTTTTTAAAACAAGGGTTGCTGGACTTTACTCCCAGGGTTTCTAATTCAGTAAGTCTAATAATGTTCCCGTAACACTTTTAGTTCTTACAAGTTCCCAGGGGATGCTGACCTTGTTGGTCCAGGCACTCTATTCTTGAAAACCACCCCTACAGAAGACAACTTGAGGCTGGGTGGTTTGAGTGTCCATGTAATATACTTTTAGAGGAAATTCCTTTCTTGTACAGCACTGATTTATATCCTTCCTTTGCAACACTGTCCCCTGTACCCATCTTCCATATTCTTTACCAACCACAAGGGTGCAAGCTGGTTTCCAGCAATTTCTATTTTCAATGCTGATTTTCCACATCAGCACTAGATAAAATTATGGCACTTTTCTTTCACTTTATAATACTTGAATCTTTTAAGATTTGTTTACATTTTCCAAATTTTATTGTTAAAGGCAACTCTGAACTCATCTCTCTAGTACTCAACACTATTATGCATTGAACTTAAGAGTTCCAAGGTTCTGAGCAGGGTAAGAAAGCAGAGATTGGAATTTGTGATAGTGATATATATGTAAAATATATACATATAAACTCTTACAAAGCCATCACTTTATTTTCTTCAAATACAACCCACTCAAGTCTCTTATCTGAGTTGGTTTTAGAAAGCTATTTTGTGTGACAAATCATATCCAATTTTTTCTTGTACCCCGTAGACACTCTTTTCATGGACTGGTGAACAGAATACAAAATCTGTTATAGAAATTAAATCATGTAGTGGGTGAAAACATGGGCTGTGCTGACAGATATACGTCAGTTCGAGTCTCAGCTCTGTCCCTTAATAAATAAGAGACGACCTCAGGTGAGTCAATTTTTCCTCTTTGAGCTTCAGTTTTCTCACCAGGTAACAGAGATAATGCCTTCCTTTTGGGTTGCCACAGGGGCCGACCTAAATGATACAATAATAAGCATTCTAGATAGAAGTTATTGTTTCTTAAAGATAATCTTTTCCCCAAAATTTTACTCCCTATTCAATCCTCTAACTTTTTAGTTTAAAAAGAAAAACCTCTGTGAAAAATTAGAGAAAAAAGTAGTGGCATATATTGGATATTAGAGGAAGGTGCTATTCATCAAACCACAGTTTTCACTTTTCTGGTAAAGTAGGTATGTTTGCTTAGTGTTTACTCTTGGTTCAGTAGTGTTTGCCTGAATTAACGTTGGCTAAGAGAATTTGCACTGTTCAAATAAACATCAGAGGGCTGGAGAGGCTTTTCGCCAGCCAAGGAGGTCGTGTTGTAATGCTGTGTTAACATTAATATGCATGAAACCATTTGAATTATCTCTGGCCACTGACACAGGATATTCATGGGATAAAAGTATTTGCAGAAATCATCCATGCAAATTTTTCCCAGCTTTTCTCTTTTAAATGCAGTTTATAACATACTTATCCTCAGGCTTTACTTTCATGTCCTGTGAATCTAAATGTATCTGTTCCGATGGGGTATAGCAAACAAAAGCAAGGGACCCTGGTTAACTTAGATAAGACCAGGTGTGCGTGTTGGGAGGGGCAAAAGGTGAAACTGATGGACAGGATATGTTAATTTATGGAGGGCCATAGCTAGTAAATTTTTAATACAGCCCCAAACATTTTAATCTTTTTTCCATTAATATTTTACCTAACAATTTTTCTCTCATACAATCAATTTAATATTTTAATGCTTAGTATTTTAATTGGTCTTCCATTTGGAAAGATGGAATAGGAATTTAAACTTAATATATAAAATTGCATGTACAAGCTAAATAAAAAGTGAAAACTATGTAAACCCCTTAGGAAATGGAAAACTATTCTAAAATGTATGCCATAAACTTTATACTAAATGAACATTGAATCATAAATGTTTCTTTTTTCAAATCTTTAATATTCAACAATTATGTCTCTCCTTAATATCCTGTGGTATTAAATTTAATTGACCCAGGTTGGGGCCATGAGAAGCGCTTTCATTATTTATGGATTTTTTTTTTATGAATTGTCTTTATCAGGTCTGCGGAGCTTCAAGCTGCTTGCTTATTCATCGCCTTCATCCAGTCACCATCTTAATATATTACAATTTTAAGAATACATTCCAAGAAAAATAAAACATCTACTTACCCTGTATTTTAGTGTGAGGAGCAAACATTTTCTTTAAAAAAGCCAAATAGTAAATATTGTAGGTTTTGTATGACACAGACTGTCTCTGTCCCTATTCCTTTTTTTAAACAACCTTTAAAAAATTGTAAAACACTATTCTCAGCTGAAGGGCTGTTCAAATACAGGCTGCAGACTGCACTTGGCTGTAGCCCTAGTTGGCCTGTTTCTGGAATGCATTACTTCATTTTCTAAAAACAGTATGTATAAAAAGGCTATAAGATATATTTGTAATTTAAAATAATAATTTCGAAGTGAATTATCCTAATAACCACCATTTAATTCAAGAAGCAAAACATCATAACCAGGGCCTCACAACTGCCCCATGGGCCGCTTCCAGAATTAACAGAATCTTTGGACATTACCTTCACTCATTTATTTTCATTTTCTTGTGAAAAAAAATTAGCTGAATTCTTTTGTAATTTAATCAGCTTTTCAAAAAAATATTTAAGAATATCTCATGTTCCAAGCATGGAGCTTATATCCTGGTGATGAAGATACATGATACACGCATCAGGAAATAACACATGTTCGGTACAACCGAAGGCGGGAAATGATGGTGGCTGGAAGGTGACACGGTAAGAGTTGGAATATATATTTTTAAAATAGTGCCATGGGGCTTACAGATGGATTGAATGTGAAGTGTGTAAGAGAAAGAGACATCAGTGATGACTAAAGTATTTACCTGAGCAGCTGAGTAGATGGTGATGTCATTTAAGATGACGAGGGAGATTTTGGGAGGGCAGATTTTATAGCAAAACTCAGTAGCTGTATTTGGACCACATTATGTTTCATGCTTATTTGATAACCTGATGGAAACTGGAGTAAGTACTTAGATACTGAAGTCTGGGGACACCCGGCTGGATGACATCACCGAGGAAACGAGCAGATAATTAAAGGAGGTAAAGAAGAGATGAGGATCCAGGAGCAGGTCCGGAAGTACAGAAAGAGCCGGAAGCTACTGGAAGAGAAGAGCCACAGGGAGACAGGCACAGCAGGCTGAGTCTTGTCAGGCAAAACATGAGATGGGGGCGGGATGACCTCGGAAACTCAGAGAAGAAAGGAAAGACTGGTCAACCAAGATTAAAAAGCAGAAACAAAACTCGGAGAGGCTGAGTGAGCTGAACACATTGACACTGCGAAGATATTCTTTATGACCTGAACAATAACCACTGTGGAAGAATGGTGGGGATGAGAACCAAAAGCCAGGCTGGAAGGACTGAGCAGAATGGCAAATGCAATTTGCCATTCTTCTTGGAGTGCCAAGAAAAGTCTTAGTGGTATTACTCTAGCTTTGTACCAATTGTCTAAGGCTACGTAACAAATTACTCCAAAACATGCTGGTTTAAAACAAGCACTTATTATGCTCAAAGATTTTGTAGGTTGGAAATTTGGATAGGGCACAGTGACGAAAGTTTTCTATACTATATAGCAGGAATCGGTAATTTTTTCTTTTTTCTGTAAAGGGCCCAATAGCAAATATTCTAGGCTTTGCAAACCATGTGACAATGGTCACTGTCAAAATTGCTCGGCTCTGCCGTCACAACATGCAAACAGCCATCGATAATACGCAAAGGGAAGAGGTGGCTGTGTTCCAATAGAACTTACTTACAAGAACAGGTGGTGGGCTGGATTTGGCCTGCAGGTCCTGGTTTGCAGACTGCTGGTCCCAAATGTCTGAGGCCTCATCTAGAAAACTTGAGGACTTTGGGGGAACTTGATGAGTTTGGGGGGACCTGACAGCTGGGGCTGGAATGCTGCAATGCCTCAAGCATCTCCTTTTATTTCAGTGTGACCATTCCACGTGGTCACTCAAGCACCACAGCTTTAGGTCAGTTCCACTTTTAATTCTTATTTATTGATTTTTAGAGAGAGAGATTGGTTTGTTGTTCCATTTAGCTATGCATTCATTGGTTGATCCTTGTATGTGCCCCAACAAGGGATTGAACCTACAACCTTGACGTATCAGGGACAATGCTCTAAGCAACCAACCTACCCAGCCTGGGCCAGGTAGCTTTTAAAATGCTGGGTCCAGCTCTAGGCTTGAAAGTGAATGTTCCAGGAAAATCTGGCAGAATTTTCTTGGCTTTTTCTAACGTAGGCTCGAAAGTCATGGAATGTCACACCTGCCATATTCTATCTGTTGCTGTAGTCACAAAGTCCACCCGGTTTAAGAGGAGGGGACAGAAGAAAAGTTTGCCACTTTCTGAGAGAAGTTTTAAAGAATTTATGAACATTTAAAAGCACCATAGTTTCTAAGAAATAAGCAAAAGGGCAAGAGACTTTTTTTCCCAGAGGGAAACTTTGAGGTTTTGTAATGATTTGAATGATTCCAAAATTTTGGTTGAAAATGGAGAATTGGGGTCACACTGTCATTTAAAATTTTTTTTTGGAATGGTACTGAAGTAAAAAAGGCTCCTTACATAATTCAACTCCGATGGTGCTTAATTGCATTCAGAGTGCCTGTTTTACTAAAAAGAGGAAACATGTTTACCTTTTTATCTTTTGAATGTGTAGATATAAAATCACTTGATATTTTGCATTTTTAGTTTGTCCACTGAACATGAAAATGGATATGTGACACTTAGAAATATAAATAGGTGTATCTAAGCATCTCTGGCAGGCCGATTAATAGCCCCAAGCATGCCTGGAACTGGCGAATGATATGTTATATGGCCAAGAGAACTATGCAGATGTTCATGAGATGGAGAAATTAGCCTGGATTATCCTGATGGCACTTAAGCATAATCCTGAGTTTCCTTAAACGAGGGAGGCAGAGGGAGATTTGAGCAGAAGAGGATGTAGGAGGTGGGCGATGGGAGCAAGAGGCTGAAGGGATGCAAGGAAGAGGTCACAAGCCAGGATTACAGTAACTCCCAGAAGCTAGAAAAGCAGAATCTTCATCAATTTCCTCACTAACTGAAAATTGCTTCCATTCCTTTTCAAATGTCAAACTTCTCACATTGATACTTTAATGATATTTTTACATGGTAGCTAATAAAACGTTAAAGATTAAAAGGGAAAACATTCAGGTTCATAACACTTAGGTACTTGACTGAATCTTGCTTCCGTCACATCTACATCAGCTGTCTCCCTGGAGCAGCAAGACAGACGACTCAGGAGCATGGATTCTGGAGCAGGAGTACCTAGGTTTGAATCCTAGATTTGCCATTAATGAAATTGGTGACTTGGGACAAAGTCACTTAACCTCTGTGTGCCTCAGCTCCCTTACCTGCAAAGCAGAGAAGTAACAGTATCTACTTCACAGCTCTCATAAGAATTAAAAGGGTTAATGATTGTAACAGTATTAGCTCACAGTAACGGCAACATTTTTGTTGAGTAGAGGTATTCAAAACTTACTTAAGATCCTGCAGTTCCTGACAACAGCACATTCGTACTCTATAAATTGCTTCACTTTCAGAGAGGACATTTTTCTGCTTGATGTTTTCCATGCCCACTTCCCAAGAGTCCCTGTGACGAGTTTCCTCTTACCATTCTACAAACGCAGACGGAACTCCAGTTCTGGAAGCCAAAGCGATCCCATATGTTGCAAATGAGTGTCAGCAGTGGCGACAGCAAGGCTTTCAGGGTTTCGAAATCTGTGAGTGAGAAGAAAGTTCATGAGTGCCGTTGGAAATGAGGTACCCCTTCTGCCACTTCTAAATCACTTCAAACCCTTTCAGACTAAAGCAAGTATGGGATGTGAATCAGAGCTACTGCTGCAGGGTGGAGAGGTGAGAAATTCCAGGGTCTGCCAGTTGGAGCTGCATTCAAATCCTGACCATCCTTACTGTCTACATAACAAGCAAGTTCACTAAACCTTTCTAATTGGAAAGGGAAACCTTTGCCACTTAGACTGAATCCTCAAATACACACATATGTGCAACTCAATCATTTAGCAAATAGAATGTATACTTGTCTAAGCAGCCCACAGGTTGGGTGTTCAGAAGTTGGAGCCCCCAGGGATCAGACACACACACACGTGTCTTTTTTCAGTGGGGAGAGGAATGCAGCGCCACTGAGGCAGGGGTATGAGAAGCTAGGGGAATCCCTTGGCAAGTGGAATGCGGGAAACCGAGACAGATATTTAAATGAGGCTGAGCAATTGACAGCCTGCTAATAAAATCACAAGATCTCTTCCCTAACCAAGGACAGTTAGGAGCAGATGGTATACACCTCTCCTGCCCAACCAGAGAGTGAGAAGCTTAAGTCACCCTAGTCAGGGGGATAGATCACAGGGACCCAGTCAGTGCCATTAGTTCTGGGCAAACCCCAGGACAGATGAATTCAGGGAAATAAAAAAAAAGTTAGAGCCAGACAAATCCAAGATAAAAGTAAGGCAGTGAAGCTGACTGGAGAATGACCCCAAGCTCCCCTGTATGCTCATTTCGATGCATCATTATATTAAAGAACACACCTGGAAAGCCGTTACATATTCTGTTGAGACCCTCCCCTAATACTCCCACCTTTACAAAACAGATAAAAACATTTTAGACAAAGGATGCAGTGCACACTCTTCCTTCAGCATGCCTGCACCCCCTCTCCCTTCCACCCTCAGGCATGCACCTCTGCTTTCTTTCTCCTCAACTCTAAAGATGCCAAAGGGACTTTTAACTAGGGCAGGAGCTGGCAGTGGCCGCTCCTCCCAGGCTAACCCTCTGAACCTGTCTCAGAGGGCCTCCTCCTGTGTCAGTAACTTCCTGAGTCCACGCAACTGAGCGTGGCTCACGTCTTTTCCCTTTGGAAGCTGTTTCCTGAGTCCACGCAGCCCAGGGTGGCTCACCTCTGTTACCATAACTTCGTTTCCTGCATCTAAGCAGTTCAACCTAGGCTCACTCCTGTTGCTGGGATCTTGCCTCTTCTATCTTAAGCCCTTCCTTTGTTTCACTGTTCCTGGCTTTAATGAACATATTCTCAAAATCACCTGGAATCATGTCATGAAATCTTTCCTACAACAAGTCAAGAACCCACACATTCCACACTGTACTAGGGCACACCCTCCTCAGCCCCAGTCCTTTCCAGTAACACTACCGCAAGCCTGTCTGGGAGCCTTTATTGGCCAAGCTTTCTATCTTTGCTTTCGCTTAGCCCTTTAGCAATTGAGAACACTCAGGCATTTCCTTTGGCAAATCTGGTACATATTAAGGAGAAAGGACATAAATATTTTCCAATCTGCCCAGTGAAAGTAGATGTGTAACACATATAAGAATGGCAGCGAGGGCCAAGTATATAGTGACAGAAGACGATTTGACTTTGGGAGGTATGCACCCAAAGAATGGTAATTAACGCAGGTGGTGCTTTCCAGCAACAAGGTTCCAGATGCCAATTTAAGATTTCCTTCCCTGTTGCCCCCACCACTGACCCCAAAGTAGGAAGTGACTCTGCAAACAGCTAAAGTCATAAGCATTCTCCTGTTTCCTGTGTGACAGTCTCACGGCCCTTTCCGCCCCTGCCAAGCAATCTCACAGCTGCGTCAGTCAGTGTCAGGGGCCTGGGTTTATTTCACGCCCAAGAAAAGTCATGCCTGACAGAAAGTGGTTTTTTTAAATTTACCTTTGAAATTTTGGTTTCTTCCTAAATGAGACAGCTTTTAGAGAGATTTTGAAAATGTTAAGTTACTTATCTAAACACTCTGTGACTTCACTTTGTATATATAATAAGGAATGCAGAAGAGGGTTGGATTAGGATGATTTATTATAGTGCACCTTATTTTTTATTTAATTCATATATCCAGTGATATAAGCTGTATGTAAATTGCTGGTACAAATCGGTGTAAGACAAGAATTATTATCCATATTTTACAGATAGAAAAGCAAAGAGAAAGGCTCAGAGTGGTAAATGATTCTTCCTGTGCTTATAGAGTTTGTTACTAGCCATTCCAGAATCAGGACTTGTGACTACAATTCTTGGGGTTACAATTCTTTTCCTTCCTTCCTCTCTTCCTCCCTTCCTTCCTTCCTTCCTTCCTTCCTTTTTCTTTTCTTTTTATCATGTATCTCTTGGTAATCAACATAATCAAAACCTATTTGGAAGTTGGTACAGCAAAACAAACTACAGTTCCTTTTATTGGGTGATTTTGATTTGACCTGGGTATTGTTTCCTCAAGTCTCACTGACTCGTGTAGTCTCTTCTGATTTTTTTATAGACAATACTTTGAGTTTTTAGACTGTTGCTTTGTATCAAGGGAAATAGTTTTCATAGCTACCAAAGGAGAATCCATAACTATCCAGGTGAATCTGAGACACCTATGGAATTCAGAAGCCGGCCAGGTAAGCATCTCAAATATGCAAAGAATGGGGGAGCTGAAGGAAGACCGAGTGATTTTTCTTCTTTTTTTTTTTTCCTTTCTCCAGAGGAAGAGGAATCCCTCCCAATTTGGACGCAACATGGTATGGTCAGAGATCTATCCACCCACTTGCCTCTCTCGGTCTGATTCTTTCCAACGGCATCCTCCTCTGACCACAGTGCACTCTCTTCTTCCTTGTTCCTTTTGGGGTTTGTTATCTTGATTAAGTCTCACTTCCTTCCATTTCTTCACGTTCCTCACTTCCTTCCACTTTCTTCAGTCTTGCTCTAGGTATACTGGGACCAACTCACAGTGATATAAACTGGTGCATGGCCCTGGGCCCAGAGGTCTGGTGGCCCATTTCTTAACACGAAAGTCAGGGAATATCACTGATATGGTTGTTAATCTTTCATCTTCTCTACTCTCCAGATAAGACTAGGGACACCCCAGAATAGTGGGTAAGCAGGGAAGCAAATGAGAAATCCTGGAGAATTTCACATCCCCAAACCTGTGCCACTATGTTCTTCCATCCCTGGTTTCCTAGAGCCCGCCCCAGGAGAAGCGTGTTCCTGTCAGCATCACACCTTCCCTCCCGCGAGTGTGAGACTCGGGCCACAGAGCGTCGCTGCGCACCTGGGGAGAGCTCGCTGGGTATTTGGTGACAGCTTCCTTTGTGTCGAGGTCTAGGGTGGGCTCTAAGGGGGTGAATGAATGAGCGATAATGTCATACATTATCCTGTGATTGTAACTGATTACGGTAACCCTTCTAGGGGGTCTGAGTCCCGATGGAGCTTTGTCCAAGACTTCTCAACTATTTTGATATATTATCCAAAAATGGTGATTTAGTAAGAGAATTCAATAGCTGCTCGCAACCCTGCATGTTCTTCTGGAGGCAGCTCTATTCATATTTTGCTAAAGATGTTATTCAAAAGATCCTGGCCGCATTGTAAGGGTTTTGAATTTTTTTCCCCACTTTTCAAATCCCATGATATGGTATGGAAATTGGGGAATAATCATTTAAAATGAGTCAGAGACTGACTAACAGAAACCAGGGAGATGTCATTTCCTAAGAAGCCGACAGTGAGAGTGATTTAGAAAGCAATTGCGGAGAGAAGAGCAAAGAAATGATGAAGATGATTCAGGAAGAGAGGGCCACTGGGACGAGAGGCAGAGAGGAAGACATGACCGTGACTAAGAAAGGCTGACAGCAAAGGAAAGGGGCTCCAGCGGCCTGGCAGGAAGGTGGGGGTTAACTTGATCTGCTTGTACCTACAGACCGACTTTCCCCAGGAACTAAATTGAACAGAAACATAAAATTGGTTTGGAAGGAAAGACACATGACTTCTTAGTTCAAGTATGTCCAGCTAAATTATGTAAATGTCAACCAAAATAAAAACAAAGACAAAAAACCATCTTAAATCTTAATTCACAACAATGGAAGGGACTGAAAGTAAACACACGATCTCCTATCTGTGTGCAGTACTGTTATTGTTAGCTCAGTGTCAGTGCCTTCTGCTTCAGATGCTAGGAATGGGGGACCCCATAATGAATTTTTAACAAACCCGCAAGTGAAGAGTAACCTGTTATAAATCAAGTTCAGTCTTGCACTTGATAACATTGTGTTTACAGATGAATTTTTGCAGGTAAAGTGGAGTGTAACTCACCATATATTCTTCCTCACAAGTTGGAATAATTCTTTAAAATGATAGCAAGAAGAAATGAAAAAAGCATGAAAAGTAGCTCAACTTAGTTCTTTATTTAATGTCTCATTGCTTGGCAATTTTCTCCCCTGCCCTTTTTCAGTGAAAAAAAAAATCCTGAAATTTATCAATAGCTACTGAAATCCAACTGAACAAAGTAAGTTAAAAAGAATCAATAGACATTCTGATAATGAGGAAAAACATTCTAAGGCCACATAACATTTGTTTCCTACCACTTCATTAAGCCTGAGTTACAAATTAAGTCTTTTACGTGTTTCAATTAACAGTTTAATGGAGCTTTAGAGAGATAGAGAGTATTTTAAAAAGAAACCAAACCTCTGATAAAGCACGCCCAATCTTCTCCCACAAGAAAACCTGATAAAGGCTTCAAGCTATGAGAAAAACCCCGAGATAGAAGATTTGTGGGCTGTGCAATCCCCCACAGTTATGTGATGGAGCTGTTGTTTCTGTTTGCTTGTTTTTGTATTTTAATGGTCCCTTTTTGAGACCTCCTACAGCACATGTCTCTCCTAATGCCCTACCATGGGGGAAGTTCAGCAAACCAACCATGCATGTGGCCAGCAAATATGTACTGAGCATCTGTTTTGTGCCTAGTGCTTAAGTGCTAGGACGTGGGGATTCACTGATGAGTTACATGCAGTCCCTTCTCTCCGGAATATTTTTGTCTAGTGGTAGAGAGAGATCCATAAACTAATAGTTGTCAGTGTAATGTGTCTAAGACAATAACCAAATGAGAAGAGCTATGGTAAAGACTGATAAACTGATTGACTCTAATGTGTTATATATCATTTCATCCAAAAGTTTTTAAGTGAACAGAAGGATATCTCACACACGCACACACACACGCACACAGATTCCTATGGGTGAAATTCCAGGCATATGCAATGAGGGTTGTGGGATGTCTGATATGCATATCGTTGAGCTTGTTACAAATTTTAATTCCAACTCCATTCTGGATAAAGCCAAAGAATGTTACAGCTTCAAGGAATTGCTGAGTATATCTAACTGACTCTCATTTTATGAATGAGGAAACTGAGACCTAGAGAAACTAAGTCATTTTATACAGAAGACACAGCCAACCATTAGAATCAACAATGGAGTTCAGCCCTCCTCATCCTTGGTACAGCCTGTTGGGGAAGAGTATTCTGTCTTTGTTCACAACACACGCATTAGCCTGGCCTTGTTTAACTTGACCTCCCTTCATCCTCAGGACCCACAACTCTCATTCACTCTCTTCTGTGCTGCTGAGAAAACCTTCCATGTCAGCAGCCACATCTGCTAAATAAAGTTAATAATCTGCATTTTTTAAAATAAGAAAATTAGATAAACAGGGGACACCCAAGATAAAAAGCCATTCTGAAAAAATTTCAGTAATGCCTTGCAGCTTTTTTGAGTGGTGTTATCCACTTGAATCAAATGTCTATTGGGCTTGTATCGGTAATACATATTTGTCTGATTCATGGATAGAGTATTAGTTTCCTATAGTTACTATAACAAACTAAGTTTAGCAGCTCAAACCAACAGGGATTTATGCTTTTATAATTTTTGAGGCCAGAAATTTGAAATCAATATCGCTGGACTAACGTCAGTGTTGGCAACACCACCTACAGGCTTTCATTCAGCTTTTGATGACTGCGGACTTGTAGACTCATCACTCCCATCTCCCATGCTGCCTTCTCCGCGTCTCCAGTGTCCACCTCCCTCTTCCAGAACAGGTGGTTGCACTTAGGACCCACCCAGATAAAGCAAGATGATCTCCCCATTTCTAGATTCTTAACCACACACATCTTCAAAGTCATTTTTTGCTAATCACATAACATTCACACTTCCCAGATATTAGGGTGCAGCCATTTTTGGAGGGCCATTCTTCAGCGCACTGCAGGTGGATAACTGGCTATTCATTCTTCAGTCAGACACCATGACACAGAGTCCCCTTTAGCTTTTTTCCATTCAGTTTGCACATAGCTACTGTGTTCAGGTCATTCAGGGACTTTTACTAGATTTTTTTTGCTTACATCTCTCAGAAATGTCTTATGATTTTTCTCATACACCGTCATGTATGATATTTTTCTAAGTGTTTAACTATCTGTCTAGAGCCAGTGCTCTGAGGTCATCAAAATCACTTTGGATGCGAATAAGAACTCAGGAGGAAGACTTAGCAGATCTATGTTCTACATGGTAGGAGAACTTGGTTGTTCTTTATGCCCATTTCAGTGTTGCAGTTAATCTTCTAATTAACTCCAGAGGATTAATGGAATCTTCTTTGTGGCTGCTGTGTTCAAGGAATCAGGTGTTCTTATTCCCAAACACATTGTCGGATAAGATGGCTTTAATAACCACCATTGATTTGCTGTCAGATGGATCTGTGTGCTCTGTGACAACTTCTTGATGTTATAGACTTTTTACCAAGTAAAAAGCCATCCTCTTGTTGTGTGTCCTGAATAAAAATGGTAAGTGGGGATGACAGCCAGAAGCCCTGTGGCATGAACATAAATACAAAAGTGCCCTTTCATGCCTTCTGAGAACTTCTGTGCTAGAGATGGACTCTCCAGGGTGTCCGGTTTTCTGACTCCAGTTGATGTCTAGGCTTCCAACACAGCTTTGTGGTGGGGCCAGAGGGCACCATTGATTGTTATGTGTGAAGCACAGAGTCCAGCAAACAGGCTATGCATGAATAAGACTTGGTATTGGTCAAGGCTGTCGGACTGAGAACCACTATGAGACAAGAGAAGCAACCACTTCTGAGACTGGTTTCTGAAAAACAGCGATTTGGTTCTACCCTCAGGAGTCCCCTCTGGCCCAGTTCAGAACAGAGCCAGATGCCAGTGGTGATGGCAGAGAGGAGCTAGTGGGTTACTTTCCACTTAAGAATAAATATTGGTCAAGAGCTCACCATGTCCTAGGCATTCTTCCGGGTACATACTAGTGATTTGCACTGCATTACTCCCTACAGCTGTGTCCCCCAATTCCCTACTGACTTTCCTGTATAACAAGCAAGTTCCATTCTTCCTGAAGAGTGAACCCATAGTAAATTGATTTTATTAAAACATTTTTTATTGTTCTTCAACTATAGTTGTCCCCATTTCCCCCCATTTTTCTCCCCTCTCCTGCCCACCTCCCACATTCAATCCTCCCTCCCACCACCCCCATTGTCTTTGTCCATGGGTCCTTTACACATGTTCCTTGACTTGTCCCTTCCCTTTCTTTCCCCTGTTATCCCTCTCCCTTCCCCTCTGGTCACTGTCAGTTTGGTAAATTCATTTTCATTCATGGAAACTGGGTTCATGCTGGAAACACTTAGGTAGTGGTGTTTGAACTGCTTCAGTCCTTGTCAAAGACAGCTGCCAGTTCGCTGAATATAGGAAAAGAACAGCCAAGGGGTTTAGTTAACCTTTCTTCAGGTGAAAAAGAATAAACAAGTTATTTCTGATGTATCTACCTGCCATTCCCTCCAAATGTGACGGTAAATGTCTTTCTTCTATAAATCTCTTTCCTGTATAAATGGCACTTCACCTTTTCTTAAAAGGTAAAAATATAATCATAGTCTCTTTTCTTCAGCCCAAAGATAACATTTCCCTCAGATTATAAGTAATTTAGATTTTACATTATTCCAAGAGAGTTTCAAGAATTACAGATGGTTAGGAAGTGCTATTTTTACTTTGGAACATGATAAGCCATCACACCAAAGAAGAAGATTTTTGCTACCTCAAATGTATACGAGGTAGCAAAAAGCACATTAGATTAACTAAAAGCCTTAACTCCTTGACCACAATGCTTATCTGAGAATCTATGTCTTAATGGAGTAAATGTTAAATAACATCAGACTTGCTGTGTTGTAAGGATAACAACTGTTTGTAAACTGGAAAGTCCATGTTATATGTTGTTAGTAATGGAGAAATGGTCTTCAGCTGCATGATGATCCTCTTACAAATGAGTAGGCTGATCAACATTTACATTTAGTTCTCACTTGCTCATAGTTTTCTTTTCCAAAGCCAATGTGGCAGCAGTCGTGAAGGAATTAGTCTCATTGCTGGGATGCCTGCACTTCTGTTTGGTTATCCTGGTCTCTTTTCCAAGGCCAAGGGCTGTGATCATTCATTTTCATCCCCATTGGCTGTTGGTATGGAGAGCATTCACAGGCAGAGCATCAGCACGCGCCACAGAGAATGGCCCCAAGATCAGCACCTTTTCATAGGCCTGCCATGCCAAGAGCACCTCCCACGCTCTCTTCTCTCAGAGGCTGGAAGGGGAAAACAGGATACTGAGGACTGGGAATGAGGGGGACTTCAGCCTTGTACTTTCTCTACCTTGCGCTTTGTCCCCCAGATGGATGAAGAACGTGTCACCGCTGCTATGACCACTGCTCTCATACACTAGTCCTCTGGCAGATTGGACACAGTATGCCTGACCTTACTGCTTCTTGAAACACTGACATTTTTCTAAATGCTTTAGAAATAACAGCTGCCCAGAGCTCTGAGTAACAACACTGCCCGGGTGTCAGCTCCAGACTTCCCAAGATTCTGCTTCATTTACAGTAAGGGAAAGGTCAACCTGGCCCAGCGGGAGGCCTCTAGACCTCACTGGTACCCTTTCCAGTTGTACATAGTGATTTGGATACCTCTCCTAGCTGTGTCCCCTTTGACTTTCAGGATAATGTAGAGAATTTCAGGATAATGTAGAGACTAGTTTGCTTTCTATTTGAAATATTTACTTTCCATTCAAGAATCAACATTGGTCAAAATCTTACAATGTTCTAGGCATTATTCCAGGTCCTAGTGATGTTTTGCGTGTGCATCTTATGAATCGCAGAGGAGAAGACCTTGACTCAGTCTACCTTGAAACAAAGACAAAAACTTTACAGGCATTTATATCTGGTTTTTTTTTTTTACTGATTATAATTACCTCTTGTCACCAGAACAAACCACACTCATTAACACATGAGGTCAGAGGGCAGTTTCTCTGGGAAATCTAACTCCATTATCCATGAAATCATACTTCATGTGAATTTATATTTTGAAATGTCCAGGTAGCTTAAAATTTTCATATCATATAGACTTGAAGATGACTGGAACTTAAAAACCGACTTTCCTAGAAAAGTATAGAATATGGCAGATGTATTCCAAAGCAATTTCAGGGGAGAAAGTAGCTGCTATGCATCCACTGGTCGAGGCAGCATTAGTTGCTTTTTTCCGGAGACAAGTCAGACCCTCATTCTAGCTCAGAAAGCTAGAAGTGTGGTGATAAACAGATTTAATAGGATCCCTGCTCATCCTCCCATTTCCTTCCAATTTTCTTATAGTATTAGGTTTCTGCAAAATTAATACTCTTTAACCCTCTGTCACACATGAGAATACACTTCTTAAATTCTCAGATGCCACAAAAATTCCAAGCATTGTGTGAGGTCTCAGAGTTACTTGGAAAGATTTGTATACAGTTCACACTTAATTAATATGTGATTAAATAAACATCTGGTAAGAGAAAAATTAAATTGGCTTTCTATCCACAAACATCAGGGCTGCAACAATGACTTAGTAAAACCTGCACACAGGAAAAAAGAGCTTTGCTGTAATGTGTCTGCCAACTTCGCAGTGAGTCATGGATTTTCTTAGTGTTTGGAGATTGGAAACCCCAGTCAAAGAAACGGTTTGGAAAATCAACTAGAAATGGTCAACTAGCCTCTGTCTCAAGTCCTCAGAGATAATAGATCTATAGGTTCTTATAAATGGTGTGTGTGAGAAAGAATGTAAAGAGAAATAGTAATAGAAAAAAAAAGAATGCATGCTCACCACTCACTGCTCACCCCATCGCCCTGAGCTGAGCCTCACTTCCTGAGTGTCTGTGGCAGCACTAGTCATGGATGACAAACACTGTGTGATATCCATTGCACTTGAACCAAGAAATTTCAAAAGAGTTCCAAATACTCTCATTTCTTCCTATTTGACTTCTCAGGACATGTCTCCATGACACAAACAATTTTTAGTCATGCTTATACAATTTTTTGTCTTCAGAAAATACCATTCTTTGGCTCAACAATTAACACAGTGTCTCCATGCCCCCTGCTACGTACAGTCCTCACCTCGTAGTTACTGTGAGTCTGGTTGGATTGGTGATAAAGTCACCAATCAGCTACAGGTTCCTGATGTTAAAGCACCCAATTTTTCTTTTTTTAAATATTCTATTTTACTATTATTTTTATTTATCTTTTAATTACAATTTACATTCACTGCTATTCCGTACTAGTTTCAGATGTGGCCAGAGAACACCCAATTTTCTTATGGTTATTATCAGATGTGTTTAAACTATAGATGATGGTTGTAGGAATTGGTTTTATAAGATTTTTATGAGAAGAGACAACAAAGGTTAAGTGTGGACTTACAAATGATGATAAAATATTGTCAGGTTAATTAGTGCCTCCTGTTTGCCTCTGCCTGTGCTAGGAGCCAAGAGGGCCACAGAAAATACAAGACCAGCTCTTATTTCTCAGTATCCTCTACTATAGGAAGGGAAAAATCATGCAGCCATCCTAATCACCATTAGTAACTTTAAAGTAACCTAATTACCATGGTAACTTTATAGGAACATTGTGCTTAACATTTTCCAAGTGATTTCAGTGAATTTTCCTATTTTACACACCCAGGACGAAAGAATACATGATCATGTGCTAAGGTTTGTGGCACTTACTTGTAAATGTCTTAGAGGGAAAAAAACCCTTTGAAGGAGAGAGAAGGATGAAAAGTTTGTTTAATAAAAAAACTCTAAAAATAAAGCCAATATATAATACTTTAAAATCTATAATAAATACTTCATTCAGATATTCAAATGGGATCTCCTCTATCAATAAAAAGTGATAAAGGCAATGGATAAACTTATTGTTCACATTTCATTTCTCAAAAATTGCTTTGACATTCTCATCCTGTTACAAGGTTAGTTGCTTGGCAGTCCAAGCTACGGAGGGGAACAAGGCTGTCAGAGTTCTAGGCAGGCCTAAATGAGAAGCCAGGATTCCATTCAAGCCATTCAGACATTATTTGAATCATTTCAAATGTCCTCAACCAATTCTGTGTGCTGCTGATGTCTTTCATTCAGTGAAGAGAGAAAAAGAAAACTTAATCAGATCTACATTTTATTTATTTTCGGCCGGATGAGAAAATTTCCTACTGCCTGAAAAGCATCCAAATGCTACAATACACCACAGAATTCATTTCACCAGAAGTTATTAACACTGTGATCTTTTCAAAGGCCAGAATGCCAAAAGATTGGAGGAAAAGCAGTCTGAAGAATAGGCCTGCAGACAGATGTATAGGTGTGGGCGAAGAGTGTTAAAATCTTTGTGTTGCATGATAATGTCTACTAGATTCCCTTCTGTGTGGAAGCAACACTAAAAAAGAAAGTAGAGTGACCTAGGAGTCATAGGTGCCTAGGTGACATGGCTGGCCTCTGCCATGGGCCATCCTAATACTGAAACAATAGGCACATGACTGGAGTAATCACGTTGGCAGAGATGAAAGAATGTTTACTCCAGGGATGCTGAAAGGCTCCTGGTAACTTTAAATCATGGCTGCTTCTGGTCATTGCATACTCCTTGTACCAAAAGACCAGAAAGCAAAGGAGTTACCTGGAAGAAGTAATTGACCCTGGTAATCAAGTGTAGGTAGGTTTCCTGCTGGGACAAGAAGCCCTACATGGAGGCAAGAAAGAGTACAGTGACAACCCAGTAACCCACTAAGTGTCTCTTGGTACTACCCTAATTTTTATGGTAGATGCATTACTGCAAAGTCACAGTCTGAAAAGGCACAGTGACCAGGGGCTCAGACCCTTCATGGATGAGTGTTTGGGTCACTTTAATAATTAAGTCACCTAGACCAGTAAAGGTGGTAGCTAAGGGTGAGTTGGTGGAGGGAAAGAATGATGATTATCAGTTGAGCTTCCTAGGCTAACTGCATAAGCAAGGGCTAAATTGTATCCCAGTAAACATCTACTTTCAAATTTCCCCAGGAAAAGAGACTAACCAGAACCCTGGAGGAGCTGTTTCCTGATAGGATGAATTTTGGATGACCTTGTGAATCTGAACAGCGCAATTGATGGTCCGCAGTAGATTCTATGGTTTGAGTGCTGTGTGCTCCTCTCCAGACTGGAACACTTACTTCCCCTATGTCAGGACTGTTGTCTACTGCCATCTCACAGCTGAGTTGCTGAACAGAATGTCCCTTGGCCAGGAGTTCTTTACCCTCTTTATGCAAGAGCAGTCCTCCTCAAAGGACTTGTCAGTTGGGGCTGGCGGGGAACAAAGGCCTGGCTCAGTTCAGGGCACATATGAAAGGCCATCTCAGCTGCATAGCTGAGGCCTTCATTATAATCATATCGGAGTTCCATTTCTCCCTCTGCTTACTCTTGCTTCTTTCAACCATCAAAGGTATTGTTCCTGAAAGGACCCCCAAGCAAATTTCCTGCTTGAAAATATACAGGTTTCCTGCAGAACCTGTTTCCCAGGAGTTTGACCTAAGGTGATAGGACATATAAATGACCCTCCAAAGTGGCCTTAATTTACTTTCACATAAAGTCATTAAAGAAATAAATCTCTTGTCATTATGGCACAACTTACTGAGGTAAATCTACCTCACAAATATGTTGGGGTGCCACAGGGCACATAAGCTGATATAATAAATAAAAAAGCTCTCTCCAATCTGTAAACCACAGAGTTGTTGAAGCATATTAAACAAAAATATAAGATAACCATCCTCCAAGTAGATCCCACATGATTCATACAGTACTCAGGGGTTTTCTCCAGGCCATTGTGAACTAAGAGTTCTCTTAGGTTTGTCCAAAAGATGGATTTTGGAGCTGATGCTGGCTTCAATTTGTGTGTCCAGAACAAGCAAGCTCTCTTGCCAGAAGCACTTAGGAATATGAATATGGTTTGCCTCTCTTCTAGAGGTCAATTTATTGGCCCTTTATCAAAGTACACAGGATTATTTTGTTGTCTCAAAAAGGGAGATGGGTAAATCTCACTGTGTTCAAAGTTGAATGGAAATCTCAATCTATTTTTCAAATTGACAGCAAATGTAAGCTGAATCTTGTTGACTCTCTTAAAAACACAATACATCCCAATACTGCTATTTTTTAAAATGTCTGGAACAGCTGGTGATATTTCAGGAGGGAAATTGGAAAGATAAATTTTTGTTCCTTTAGGCAAGAGTGAGTTATTTCAAACACCAAGTGTTTCAAATCCTGGTGAGTTAGGAGGCTGGGTTTCGCAGGATTTCTAGTGGGCACCGTATTTGACATAATAAACTTCCTCTCCTGCTGCATTTCTTCCACTCAAATGGCCATATGCCCTCTCATCAGCCCTTGAGATAGACCTCAGTGTCAAATGATGAATAATTGTCATTTTCCCCAATTCATTTTAAGAATTATGTTTACTTTCCAAATCCTAAAGCAAACATAAGATGGCTCCCTTAGGAAAACAGTAAAAATACAATCAAAACAGTTCAGATTTCAAAGGTCAAATTCATAACGCTGCACTGCAGTCCAGTTTTCTCCCTGCAGGCACTGTGGTATTACACACATCACGAAGCACTACATTCCCACGTAAGGATTAGTCATCGGCTGTCAGAGCCGGTGAGGACCTGGGAGATTATCCATTTCTCTGCCGTTCCTTCACAGATGAGACACAAGGCTCCACAGAAGGGATAGCAGGATAAGAGGAGAAGAGACCAACAGTTAGATATACAAAGTTTTTGTGTTTGTTCATAGACAAGTTCTGACTAGCCTACTTATTGGGAGCTTTTTTATATGTAGTGATTTCTCCCATTCCCTTCACTTGAGCTCCACACCTGAGACATTACTGCCACTCTACTCTGCCTGCCTTTAATGTTGTGGCCTCTCTCAGCAAGCTTATATCTTGGTGAAGGCTTAAGGTGTTAAGTGAGATCCCTCTCAGGGTATCTACCATGTCTATTGTGGTCTTTTGCAACAACCTCTTCTACATAATATGGAGGAGAGCAAGGCCCTGTGGTTGTGGGCTTGGCCGAGAATACAGATGCAGAAAGGTGACTGTGTCTCTTCTTCGTTAATCACCTGTGTGGAGATCTCAACAACAATGCCCTCCTGCTCTCGTGCAGGACCGAAAAGGTCCCCACATTGTTTTCCTGTCTTAATCCAAGCAGGGTGATGTCTTGGATTACCCACCCTGACCTGCACAGTAACACTGTCCATCTTCCTTAAGGCTTCCTAAGCTTTTGACCTCTACCTCGTCTCCTCTGTTTCTCTACTTCTTCAATTACACTCTTTCTCAATGACAAAGGTCATATTCCTTTTCTTAGTTCAGGGAAGTTTTTGACAAAAGTTCTTGCAATCTTGGACAAAGATTTGGGGTCTGAGGTTGAAAGACTGGGACCTGGGTTGACTGACACTGAAGCACTGAGACTTCTGTGAACAAGATCAACTCACAGAAGGTCTTTTATGCATGCTTTGTCAACTCTGAAGTGCTCTGAAGCTGTGATGTTACCACACACACACAAAAGTTTCTACCAGGCATTTTGTATGGGGCAAATAGTGAAATGTAGTGAATAACCAAATAAATATATTGCATATCTATTCTTTTTCTATTATTGACTTTGCCATGTGCAAAAGACAAACTATTTGACATTGGTATTTGCTTAATAAAGGAGGTGCTGACAGTGTTCAGTGTCATGGTAGATCCATGGATGAAAAACCTGCGCTCCTAAGGCACCCTGAACAGGACGGAATAGCATAGGTGAAAAGCAGAGGCGCAGGCACCAAACCTAAATCAGCTGCATCTTGCACAAAGTTACACAGACTCAGTAAGATGACTATTCACACACACACACACACACACACACACACACACACGTATGATGCCTGGTCTATAATAAACAGTCAGTAAATGGTAACATTATTTTTTAGTAATTAAAAAGTATTTTTAGAGATTCAAGTTAGCATACACAATGGCAATACTTTGACAATCTAAAACTTATATTACAATATTATCTTTTAAAACATATTCCTTCCTTTTTTCTACCACTCTCAGTGCCAAGCTAAGAGAGAAACAATTGGGAGTGAGGGAGGATGAAGAGGGAAAAGGGAGTCAAATATGAGGGAGGACCCAAAAAACCCCACAATTTATTTATAAAGAAGTGTGTATGTATTTTTATATGTTTCAACTTCAGTCATCTTCAAGGTACTCTCCATTTGATGCAATGCACTTATTGAAACGTTTTTTTCCACTGCTCAAAACAGTTTTTGATCTCACCAGTGTCTATGTCTTTTAGTGCTTCTGCCATTTTTTTGTTTCACCTCTTTCATGTGGGCAAAATGTTTCCCTTTGGGGAGTTTTTCATCCAGGGTGAGAGAGGGTGAATAGGGAAGGTGGGACATGGGGTCATACCATTTTTGGTCAAAAGCTGCTGAACACTCAGTACAGTATGGGCAGGTGCACTCATAAATCACCCATTGTGGAATGGGTGAATGCATTGAAAGAGTCTTAAAACAAATTCACTGAAGCTGAACACAGCCTCTCACAACAACGCCAGTTAGTACACTGATACAGATGGGTTCCTAGAACACTCATCTAGCAGGGTAAGCTGTACTACAAGGGGCCCACCCTCCAGAAGATAATTCCAGTTTTTCTGAGTCTCCCTTGTATATGGTGATGGAAGGACATTAGATCTTAGGTGGCAAGCACACAATGCAGTATACTGATGATGTGTTATAGAATGACGCACTTGAAATTTATATGATATAATTAACAAAAGTCAAACCAACAAATTTAATTTTTTAAAAATCACTCACTTTCAAAATTTCCTGATAAAAACACAATTAGTTGTTTTTTTCTTTTATTTTCTCATCTTCTGCTATGGGTGAATGAGAGCTGCAGTCCCGGAAGGAAACTCACAGACCAGATGGGTAGGCAACGAATGATTGAGAGTCAACTGAAATGCGAGTGAATGGCCTAGCTGCCACCACAGGTTGAGATCACATCTTCAATCAAATCATAACATCATTCACTAAGGCCTCTGATTTCTATTAAAATCTGAGAAAAAGCTAGGTAGATGTTCTCATTTTGTAGATGGTAAATTTGAGGCTCAATGAGACTGTGATTTTTTCCACAATGAAAGAACTTGTTAATAACAAGGCAAGCTAACAATAATAGGACACAATCTCAAAGTTTTTGGTAAACCCTTTTTGAGCTAAACTTACGTATAGAAAAGTGTACAAACTTGCGTATAGAAAAGTGTACAAACTCTACATGTACCATGTAATAGACTTTCATAAATTAAACAAATTGATGTACCCACTACCAAGATCAAAAGTAGAGTGTTACTAGCACCAGGAGATCTTTTATGTTATTCCAAGTCACTGCACCTGAAGGTGGCCAATATCCTCACTTCTATCCTTTCGTTAAATTTACATATTTTAAAACTTTACATTAATTGGCATAAATATTCTATTTTATGTTTGGATATTTTTTGCTCATTATTGTTTTTGAAATTTACCCATTTTATTGCATGTACCAATGTTTTCTTCAAATTGGTACACTGCTATATAATATTTTATATATAAATATACCACAACTTATGATATTTTTATAGGAAACATTTCTATATTTGTGTTGTTTACAGGTTTTGGCTGCTATGGGTGTTGTACTTTTACTTTGGTATATATATGCATACCATTTCTGTTGAGTGCATATGTACAGAGTGGGACAAAAGTAGGCTTACAGTTGTTTGTATGGAAAAAGGTAATAATTCATAAATAATAGTGAAGAATAAACTTTGTGTTTCATGTACCTACAACTGTAACCTACTTTTCTCCCAACCTGCATAAAAGAAGCCAAATCTTTTGACTCTGGGATTTCAACCTATAAATATCCTCAGCATGACTGGACTTTCTTCTGATACACACAGCAAAGGAATGGCAAGATCTGTGAGTGGGCAGGCTACGAAGGGCTGAAAGCCTTTTGGATGCTATTGGTATCAAGCATCATTGCACTAACAGTGCCAGAGAAAGAACATGTGACAGAGCCTGAAAACCAGTTTCAAACACTGGCCTCTTGCTTCGTAGATATGCTGTCTCCAGCGAGTCTCAGAGCCTTTGCCACTGTAGTTCCCTCTGTGCAAATCACTCACCCTTTCCTTTTGTCTTGGGTAACTCATCCTTCAGGACTCGGACTGACTTTCACTTCTTCCTAGCAGAAAAGGTATCCCCAGTCCAGATTCAGATCACAGTTACTTGTATCACAGAAATACGCACTTTTCCTTTAAAAAAACCATTGATTTTCATCCTAAGTTTATGTGATTGTTTCTATAAGTATTGATTTATCATCTATATCACTAGATGGTGAGTTCTGTGAGGGCAGAGGCATGTCCTTCTTGCTTGCCACAGGTGTTTGGGGGCTCCACATCCACACGCAGGTTCAATAATTGCTAGGAGAACTCACAGGACGCAGGGGATAGAGCCCTCACAGTTATTATAATTTGTTAGAGTGAAGCCGTATCAAGCACAGCGAGCAAGGCAAAACCAGGGACAAGTATCCTTGCCCAGTGAAACTCATCTGTGCACCTGATTTCCTCGACAATGCGTTACCACAATACATGTGAAATATCACCGGCCAGAGAAACTCGTTAGATAGTCAGTGTCCAAGGTTTTCACTGAGGGCTGGTAACACAGGCTTGCACTCCCCAGCACATACTTAACTCCCAGACTCCCAGAAGGAACCAGGTGTTCAGCATAAACCACCTGTTTATGTAAGCAGGTGTTACACAAACATAAACTGTTTGTATAAATAGTTCAGGCACAATGAACAACTCTCACCAGTTCTGGGAATGGAGGGAACCCTCCCCAAATTTATGTTCCCAGATGCCAGGACATCTGGTGTTCAAAATAAGGCTTTAGTTCAGAAAAATATCAGGAGGCATTGGTTAACAAATTTAAATACTTTTTTTTAATTACAGGGATTTCATTGTTGTATAAATCTCCAAGATGGTGTGGGAAGGCTGAGTGTATACAGTTTTCCAAATTTTTTGACCATGGAATACTTTCTTCCTCTTATTTTTTAAGGGACTGGTGTTCTGCGAAGAGCACACTGACAAATGCTCTGACTCCAGCCCCTTCTTTCAGGCCAGCCACTGTCCCACCTCAGCGTCCTGATGACGGGACCCGGGGCACAGCAGTTCAGAGCACACCTTTGAGGATTCATAGAATAGGTCAGAGTTACATTTGTTTAGCCAATTAACTCTCTTCCTTCTCAGCCCCTGTAATCATGACCTTAACCCTATAACACACATCAGTGATTCTGAATCACAGATAATGGGGAATTAAAGGGGTGAAGCCTATGTGTTTACCAATAACAAGACAATGTTTATTCAGCCACCCACCTTACACGACCCAGCTGCTGTTTCCTCACAGGATTTGGCAAAAATCCTTAGTTTTGCAAAGGTAGCAATCAAGACTCATTACCATGTGATGGGTTGTGCAGCACAAATAGTGTAGAACAGAGGTAATCAATCACCGTTTCAATTGAAAACTTGCATTCAGGTCCTTTTCTGGTTTTTCCACAGCCTCTGGGATTGAGACTGCAGAGGTGAAGGCTGTGTCAAAGAGGTCGTAAATGAAGCCACTGCTTTGGGTGATTAATATGCAGTATTATGATTTTTTCAGGCCAAGACTATTAATTTTTGATAAAGTGCTGTGTACAATATATTTTTATAGGAACTCATTTAGAAAAATGGCTTTCATGTAATAAACACTAGAGGAACACCTTATTTTTCTTCCCGGGTTTAATTGCACTGTTTTAATACAAGGCAAATTAAGTAAAATTGGGACCAGGCTTCTCTGAAAAGCAATAGTTCACAAAGTTTATTAAGTATGCTTAATAAAAAACCCCATAATTTTTCCATAGGTGGAGGAGCTGAGATAATGGTGGTTTGTCAAATAATTCAGACACCATATTTAAACTCTTCAGCCACTTCTGTTGGTACTGCTAAATTAGCTGGCATCAAGTTTGAACCATGAATGAGACATGAATGCAAAAAATTAAGGCTCCAAAGACCAACAAATTTTTTTCCAGTTCCAAAAATAGGTACCAAGGCTTTATATTTTTATAATGGGAATAAAAAAAGAACTGTTTCAGAAATATTAATGTTGGGCTGGAGTCTCTCCTATGAGGTCACTAGTCCCACTTATGAGGCCTTTGCTCTCAGTGGCCTACTCATCCCTCAAGGCCTCTCCTGTTAACACCATCACCCTGAAGATTAGGGTTTAACGTATGGGTCTTGGAGAGACACAGTCAGTCAGTCTGGAGCAGGAATGGTCCACAAACTTGGTGCATTGGAATAAACTGGTGGTATTTTTTTTAAGTGAAGACTATGGTACCCTATCCCACATCTGCTTAATCACAATCCCTGGGAGTGAGGGCTGGGAATCTACATTTTCATAGACTCTGTGTATGATTCTTACACGCTCACACACACACACAAAGTGAAAGTAGTCTAACCTTTTTAGACTACTACAGGTGGACAAGGTCATACTCAGTTCTCACGCCAGGTCAGGTGATTTTTAGCTGGGCTTTAAAGGATGAGTAGGACTTGAGAGTTAAAACAGAAAGGAAAGGGCATTCTAGTTGGAAACAATGGTTTGGGTGGACATTCAGAGGCAGAAAAACAAATTATATGTATCAAGTGATGAGAAGAGTGGTTTTAGGGAGACCCGGTCTAATGGAGGAGAGTAGGAAGAGGAAAATGCGAAAGCACTTGGGAGTTAGACTGTCACTGGTTGTCTCACTGGAGAGCATCCTTTCTCATAACCAGGAAGATACAGGAGATCCCCAGGGCACGTGACCAAGACAAACAGAGCAAACTTGATAGGACCAGATAGAGAAGATTCTAACTTGGGGGGGGGGGGGCGTGGAGAAAGGAAGGAGCATTTCTACAGAGCAGCCCCTGCTTCGTGGTAGATCATCTATTTACTTATTAATATGCAGCTTTGATCCAAAAATTTAGGAACCAGCTTTGATGATCTAATTTTGTTCACACAATGAATAAATGAGCTTTGCTGATGTGCCTGCACTCCAACATCCTCAGATAAAGCAGCGCTAATAGGCTGCTGTGCAGGATGAAGATAAGCACACAAAGACCGTGATGTAATTACCTTCCCTTTTTATAATTAAGTTTAGAATTTGTTGTGCTTTTTAGGGTCTAAAATAAAATAGTAGGCAGTGAGAGTTTGATCATCAATCTCATTTCATAGCAATGATGGATAGTAGATCTCGCTATTTTATTTAATATCTTATTGTTTATTTTTAAATTTAAATTTTTGATCCTATCAGACTAAATTTTTATGTTTTTCCCCCCACTCTTAAACTGCTTTAGATCCTGACTGAAAAACATGTGCAGGTTACTGATATTGCATGCACAGGTTAACCTTTCGACCAACTGTCCTAGGTGGGAGGCCTGAGCACTCCCAGAACAATCTAGTGCTGGGCTCCCTGCCCCCTGCAGCTGCCCCAGGGGAAGGACCTTGTGGCCACACTCTGACGGGTTTTCCTTTACAGACACTTCCTGTGTCACACTGTGTCCCACAGCTGCAGTGCCCCCCGCCCACACTGCCACCAGTGTTCATGGTACAACCCTAAGTTAGTCCAGGCTTAGTAGTTTTTGTTCAAATGCTGGCAAGGGCACAGGTGCTGGGCCAAGTGTGGAAGAATAGCTCAGGGTCGTGGGCACAGAACACAGCTACCTATATAAGCAATCAGCTGTCAGCTCCTCTCAACGTCCTTGGAAAGGAATTGTGGTCATAAAAGGTTGTACTACTGGCCCTTCCACCCTAGGATGCTAGATATTCAGCACAGAAATCTTTCGATGCAGGCAACCCAATGTATAAAACTGGCATACAACCTGCTTAAAAAGTAATCACACGTCCATCCTCATAGGATGAGGGCTGGATTTTGGAAGCCTGACCATGAGTGACTGAACCCTAATCCATTGCTGATAAGTGGCATCTATCTGATGTGAACCATAAAGAGTGGTAGAGGAAATGACTTCGGGTTCAAATTTTGCAGTATCACATTCAAATTCATCAACAAAATACACAAAGCCTGCGGGATGAGAAATCTGTACGACGCTCCATCAGTAGACCATGGAGAGCACAAATTGAATATCCAAGCCTGAATGCAAAAGTGACTCCACAGCACTGGCACTTTATCCCTTAAATAAAAAAAAAGTGGGACAAAGCCAGTCATCATGTCCCCGGAGTGATCAGGTCCTTCTCCCATTTGCAGGGATTTGTAGGCACTCGGACTGCAGTGCTGGGTTCCCGGTCTGTGGCTGCCAGGAACGGAGGTGGAGGTGCAAGCAGAGGGCAGAACAGCGTCCCCCACTCTCTCACACCTGGGCCCTGGGCCTCCATGGTGTCCGCATACAACCGGGCAATCTGGCTCGGGCGTGGGGCCCCGGGCCAGAGCCCACATGGCAACGTGCCTTCCTGCTTTCTTGCCGCAGCCTCACTTCAAATTTCAGAGCCTTTGCTGATGCTACTGCTGTTGTGAATGAGACAGTTGATGAATGATTTGAAACCACTTCAGAAAAGCATGAAAAACAGCTTGTCATTTGGGCTTAACACCCAAGCTGTTACTTGTAAAAACGACTTTACTCTCCTAATTCTCTGCATATTTTCTCTGACCAGAAGCTTGACAATCAATCTCAGCAATCTCTCCTCACTTTCCAATGTACTGATGTAATCCCTCCCACCAGGAGTGGAACAGCTTCGTTTCTCCTCTCCTGTCTCCAGGAAGTGTGAGTTTTAAACAGATCAGACAGAGGTCTTCCCCCCACAGTGGCCTCTTCCTTGGTTCAGGTACATTTTCTGTTTAGTAGTGCCCCTACCCAGCAGGTCCTTTCTGCCCTTCTTCCCCTATCCTGGCAGAAGCCCGAAGTGGCTTGAAGAAACCTGTTATTTAGAGTCTGGTAGATGGGCATGAGTTGCGTGACTGTGGCTATGTTATTGCACTGGGTTGTACTTCAGCTTGCTTCTCTGTAAGACTAGGACCGGTGTGAGAAGTATCTAATGCAGTGTGTGGCATGGAGCAGGGATTCCTGTGAATTTTAGGGCAGCTGGACAGCACCTGGAAGTCACCAAGTCCCATATCCTGCATCCATGGATGTGAAAAATGATCCCTCTTGGGTCAGAGATCAGGTAGAGGGAGCTGCTGAATTTGTCCTGCCCCTACAGCTACCCCAGGGTCAGGGTTAGGCTGGAAGAGATTCCGGCCAGTTAGCAAACATTCTTCTTCTATCCTGAAATTTGAATGATTGGGGTCTTCTTGCAGACTAAAACCCAGATGGAAACGGAAATACCTCCTAGCACGTGAGGGCTATATTCTGCTTCTCCCTCTAATGACATCAACAATAGGTGATATATAACCCACACACACATTAAGTGTGTTACCACATTAGTACCACATTAAGTGGTGCTAATATTTTGAGTTTTTGTCATTCCTCTGCTAAAATATCTGCTTCAAAGCGCCGAGAGGCTGAAAAATTGCTGATGTGTGGGTTTGGGTATCTGTACATCTGGGTTCTGATGAGAAATGCCGGTAAGCCTGCTCTCTTGGGGGAAAATCGTTGTACTGTTTGCTAATTTCGGCGGTGGACATATTTACATTGTAGCTGGTTTCAAGCTTTTAACGTGGCACCCCTGAACACAGGATTGGAAAGAGAGGAGCACAGCTGGTGTCTGCAAGCTGGCACAAACCAGCTCTCACCGAGCAGAGGTTCTAGACCAATTCGGTCACTCCGAGATGCGTGATGTGCGAGCCCAAACTCACTTTCTGTTTTCTTATCTGAACAACAGAGAAATTAAATCAGACTAAAATTTTCCAGTGTGAATGATAATAAACAAAAAATAGTTTCTTGGCTCTAAGAAATGAGAAATTTTGAGATTCAGCAGAATCAATGAATTATATGTTTCCTTATAACAGAACTACTTTTAGAAACTTCAATATGACTTTAATATTGTGACTCTGTCAGAGGAATCTATAGTATTTAGGTTTTCCAAATACTTTTTAATGGCACAGTTATTAACAATAACCAGAAGTCTCTACTAGATGATTTTGCAGCTCTAAAATTAAAACAAAAAAAAGGAAGGGAGGGAGGGAGAGAGGGAGAAGGGAAAGAGGGTGGGGAGGAAGGAAGGAAAGAAGGAAGGGGAGAGAGAGAAAGCAAGCTAGCTCAAAAAGTTACCACCCTCTCACTCCTACTCTCAATGCCATTGCTCATTTTTTTAGTTAAGGGCACTAACCTTTGTTGAGTGATTACTCAGTGCTGCCTGTGAAATTCAGATATACCATAGTTTTCTAATTTAAAGCTAACAATTATCCTGAAAACTAGGAATTGTTTTTTACTAACCAATTGCCAGATTAGAAATCTGAGCCTCGCTTAAGGTCACAGTTTGAGGTGAAGGAGGCAACTAATACTCCAATGAAAAAGTGCCTTTCCTAAAGACCCTCCTTAGAAACAAAATGAGAGCGGAGTACAATCCCAGTTAACCCTATAGGTGGAGATCTGTTTTAGCAATAGTGACACCTTGTGGCTGTATCTGCCTCAGCTTAGTAGCCAGAGAGACTAAAAGTGTCTTTTCCTAGCCAAATCATGCCCCCCCCCCCCCACTGCCGCCCCCTGAGAGCAGTGGGATAGTAGTGACGTGCAGAGAACTCTGAGAGTTTTGTGGGATCATCATTTTGTCATTTCAGGAATGAAATCACCTGAGATGAAAAGAGTCAGAGCTGTCTTTTCTCCTCTTTCCTCTTTTCTCCAGTTCTTTTCTTTGGTTTCTATGATAAACTAAGAGCAAATAAGTTTGCTTTTACTCCCTATCCCACACATATCCAAGAAAAAATAGTACATTTTTTAAATGCACAAATGACTCTCTGATGTTATTAAGAAAAACTAGGGGTTTTCCTTTTAATGGGTATTTCAGGTTCTGGGTGTCCATCTGTATACCCCTTTCATGTGTTTCTGGTGCATCTTCTTTTCAGCCACCTGCATGGAAATCCCACCTCCACATCCCTGGATGGATCAGTGAGCACAGAATCCATGTCTCTGAGCGGCTGCACACGCTCTTATTTCCTAACAGATGTTCTTCCAACCCTCATCTCTGTCTCTCCAGCAGCATTCCACACGACTAGTGAGCCCTCTCTGATTCACAACTGTGCATATTCCTTCTCTTAAACAATGGCTTAGAAAAATATGCACCTTAAAGAGTAATAGTATACAGTAAAAAATAAAACTCATCCAAATTGCGTCTCCTAGAATGAGGAGTTGAAGCTACTAATGTTTCTGTAATCATACTTTGAGGTGTCTTCTCTCTCTCTGTTTCTCTCTCTCCCTCCCTCCCTCCCTCTCTCTCTCTCTCTCTCTCCCCCTCCCTCCCTCTCTCTCTCTCCCTCTCTCTCTCTCTCTCTCCCCCTCCCTCCCTCTCTCTCTCTCCCTC
Source organism: Phyllostomus discolor (assembly GCF_004126475.2). Lineage (NCBI taxonomy): Eukaryota > Metazoa > Chordata > Mammalia > Chiroptera > Phyllostomidae > Phyllostomus > Phyllostomus discolor. The sequence continues at coordinate 29,402,724 of NC_040912.2, read as the reverse complement.
TCTCTCTCTGAATGTGCCGAAACAAACATACCTAGCTAGTCTCGCTCTTGGGAAGATTTTCTAAAAGGCACCTCATTGAGACAGAGGAACACAGTGTTGGGCACTGGGAAAAGTTTTAAAGATCCTTTACTCCTGAGGTCTCCACTGTGCAGCAGGTTTATGGAGAAGCCACTGCTCAACCCAAGTGTTATTTAGAAATTTCTTACCACAACTCAACTTCTCACTGGGCTGTTGATACTGTTAACAGCAGAGTTGATCAGAATCTCACCGCCCTGAGGGTTCATGCTTAGGGAATGGCCATGCAAGGGCTTGTACGGGAGTCATACAAGGCTATTCTTCAGCCCCACTGTTCCTCCTCTCCACCACATGCCTAATGACGTGCTCTGGGAGGAAAGGTCACCCCGGGGGTAAGGTCCTAGCCCATAATACTCACTTTTCCAGTTTTGCCCGTTACTAGGCACCAGAGACTTCCTGCCCTGGTGATGTGGTGATGTTTCATACCCGGCTCAGCATTCCTGCTCTGCTCCTGTCCATCTAACTGTCTGCTCTATCAGTACCTCTGAACCGGTTGTTGGGAAACAAAACTGCACCGACTGAACAAAGTGGCAGGTGCATAAAGTAGCAGAATATCTCCAAGTTTATCAAAAATAACTGCCTTGCATGTGGAGAGTGCAATCCATTTTCCTTCGCAATGAGTATGTGGTGAAAAGATTTCCTTCTCAAATCAGTTTAAGATAAGAAGTAGTGAGACAGAGATACATAAGCATTTGATTTTGGATGGTTCCTTTGAAGTTTACTTCGGTGGAATTGCCTACTTTATAGCTATGACAGCCCTTTATCACAGTACAATGAATACAAATGACAAGCAGTCAGTGGCAGAGAAAAATTCATAATCATAGGAAAAGGAATAATGTGCAGAGACTCACCAGAAGAGCCGACTGGGTAATAGTGGAAATTCTTCTCTTTCAATTATCTCTGAGAGTGATTGCGGTATAATTTGCTCCTGCATTTGTCCAGCCCTTTTTATCAGAGTTTTTCATATTGTCAAGGAAGGAAAGTAATAGAGTAAGTCCTCCGTTGACAGCATTCCTATTCTTTGCTCTGTTAGCATATCTGTTTTTACTAATAGCAGCATAGAATAAGGATTCTAAGGAGGGGATATAGGAATTAAGTTAAGGAAATAGGTTTCGGTGATGTCAGTCTAAGGTTGAATCCAGGTTCTCCTTATCTTTGTTGAGTGACCTTACTAAGTTGACTGGTCTGACCTCATTTGTATGATAGAGATGAAACTAGTTCTTATTTTATAGGACTGCTGTGAAGATAAAGTGAGATGATGTAAGTAAATACCTTGCACGTAATTACCATGCAATAAACTTTAGCTCTCTTCTAGAAGCTATTCTAAGAACTAAAGGCAGAAACCTAGATGATTCAAACTCTCCCCTACCCTCTTCAGTCTAAGGTATTCACTGTTGCTTTTCAGGCCAGGACTCTGCACATATGTAGCATGTACAAATTTTGGTCCACAACCTGGAATGTGCAGCAACTATTTCCCATATATCATCCTATAGGGGAGTAGGGAGTCTTATCCCAGTTTTTATTACAGCCTCTCCTCTTCCCTCCCTCCCATCCGTGGTTGTACTGACCCTCAGAGGTTTGTGTGGTAGCTGGAAAGGGGCACTGACTGCTGATGCCCAGTATATCCTGGCTGCTACTGAGTGCTGATGAGTTTTGCTGTTGTAGTCTCTTGAAGTTCTCTGACTTAACATCATCCCTTCTCACGTAGGTAACAGAATCTCAGCTGCTGCTGGAGACCCCGTGCCAAAGTCCTTCCTCAGATACCCACTGACTCAGAGTAACTAAGAGCTGTCACATAGCTTTTTACCCTGCTAAAAACTCCCTCCATACTCACCCTCTAGTGCTCTAGCAAAATATCAATTGATTACGGTTTTCCCAATATAGACCATTTGGGGCTTCCTCTGCCTCTCATCCTACTCCAATTCTGACTGTAAGGACTCCAAGGAAACACAACTTGCTACAAAACAGGGAGACAGGAAAAGCTTAGGGAGGGAAGGACAAAGTAATATCTCAGTTAATTATCCTGCCACAAACACAGGATACCACGTTTTCTTTAACTCCAGGGTAGTCAAACAGGAAATTCTTCCTGCTATATCCAATCTTGAAAAAAATATCTTTTAGAAAATTAGGACAAGAACTCCTTGTGAATACAATTATTTAGCCACCTCCTAGCCTTATGCCTTTTGAGTCCACTCTCCTATCCATGAACTCCTTGCACACAGGATCCGTCCTCTGCTTCCGCTCACTCTACCCTCAACAGCAAGTCCACTTGCCTTCATCTACTCCCTGACAGCTGTGGCTTAGCTCTCAAGCACTGGAACAGATGCCGCCTCCTCCATGAAGTCCTTTGTGATCCTCACACCCTCCCCTTAAGTTATAAACAATTATAACTGAACAGTTATAAACAATCTCCTTTCTGCCATAGCACTGTGTTTATGCTGCCTTTAAGCATTTATTTCTTTTGCATCTTATATTACTTAGTTTTTTATGTTTGCTTCCATAAGACCATAAGTACCTTGAAAACACAGTCTTTTATTCAAGTCCCAACTTTTATTATTTTTAAATAATAGGTTGACATATTTTTTGTTTTTTAAATATTTTATTTATGTTTTTAGAGAGAGGGAGAGGGAGGGAGAGAGGGAGAGAAACATCAATGTGTGATTGCCTCTTGCATGCTGCTACTGAGGACGTGGCCCGTAACCCAGGCATGTGACCTGAGTAGGAATTGAACCAATGACCCTTTGGTTCACAGGCTGACACTCAATCCACTGAGCCACACCAGCCAGGGTTCAAGTCTCAACTTTTAAAAATAATATTTCATTGTTTATGCTATTACAGTTGTCCCAATTTCCCCCCTTCGCCAAAGTCTTAATAAACAATTATTTTTTTAGAAAAGAATTCAAATCAATTTCAATTAAACAAAGTGATGTTGTAAGAGACAGGATGGGTTGCTGTGAAAATCTGGTAACTTTCTTCTCATTTAAAAGGAGAGAACATGGGGAATTGGGGATATTTGTTTGGTTGTTTTTGGTTTTGTGGTATATGGCAATAATTCTTAATCCTGGCTGCATATTAGAATAGCCTGCATAATTTTCTTACAGTAGGATTGCCCAGGCCCCACCTCAAAATTCTGACATAACTGGTCTGAGGCGAGGCACAGACACTCGTCATTTTTAGAAGCTTTCAGACAAGGTTGAGAAGCACTGGCGGAGAGAGGAAAGGGCTAATAATGGAATCTCTGAATCTCGTTTTCTTGTCATTTATTTGGGTTTATTTATTAACTTTTTTTCTATCTCAGTTTCCCATTTCACCATCCTTTTGTGCTGTGTGCACTTCTGTGAGCCAACTCAGATACCTCTGGGGATGAACAAAGTTTAAATAATCAACTCATTAGAGGATGAACCAGCAATCGCCAACCCAGGATCCCAATATGCTAAGATGTTTCCATGGAATCTTAAGGAAAATACTATAAAATTCTCAAAATAAATTTTATTTCTCTATGAAACTTATTTTAAAGAATATCCCTCCTGCCCATATTTCAAGTTGCTTTTACAGCAAAATAAAACAATAAAAGAGATAAATACATATAAGCATTTATTAAAACTTCAAAAAATTTGGATATTTTTAAAAATTCCTCAGTTTTCTCAACTCTCCATTAGTCTGCAATTCTGAGTGCAGAGCTTGCTAATTTCTTGGCTGAGCTCCTTATGAAGAGGGGAAGCCTGCATCAGGACTGGATTGTTGAAACAGCAGCCACGGTTAGATTAGGACCTGAAATTGTGAGGTTGAACTGAATGAAACCTAGTCATGTGGTTCCACCTATGTATTTGGTCAGAACTCCCTATCATGTAATCGAGTGTCTGGTTCATAAGTAAATAGCATTACAATCATGTACTAGAATTTTATCTTAATGTAATGTGAGCAGTCATATTAAGCAACGAGGGTACCATGAAATCCTTCTAATATGAGCAGATATTAAATGAAACCTTCCATAATCAATCAGATTTAATTCTACGGCATGAAAATGTGCGGTAACTGAATCAGGACCCAGATGAGATGACTGCCTTTTAAGCACTGCAAAACAAGTAAATATAAAAGTTTACAGTCGTGACATAGCAATAGCAAAAAGAAAAATGCTATAATTGAAACTTCAAAGTGTAAAAAAAACACTCCACTTATTCCACTATATAAGTTTAAATTTAATTTCTTTGCTATTTAGGTTGCATAGAACTTCTAACATTAATATTTCGGTTTTCTTCCTGGCTGTGCTTAAGAATTATCCTAAAGATTTATCAGAAAATAAATCTTTGAAAATGTAATAAACTATATTTTTCAGAACAAAAAGAAGAGCTCTTCCATCCCAGAGAGCTCACGGGGATGTAAGTGCTCGGCCGGGTCATATTCCGAGTGTGCCTGTGCGTTATGAGGTTGTCGGGGCTGTCACAATGTCTTTGTGTTACAAGCTCGCCATCTGTACAACAGAAATGAAGGCACCTGTTTTCCTCTAGATGATATGGAAGTAATGTGATATCGAACTCTATTCTTTCTGGCGAAGAGATAAGAAACAGGAGTTGTCTGTAGCCATTAATCTACACAGTACAGTAGGAACTTCACAAATATTTGAATTATATACATTAGGAATTAAAAGGGATTTTTAAAGCTCATTAAAAGCTTCCTGCAGTATGTGCCTTTATATATGAGACATTATTTTTAAAATTGCAGTAGCAAATGCAAAGATGAATTCATTTTCCCTCATGTGCTCCATCTCATAACCTCTGGGATATAGCACATTTCTATTTCCCTGAATTGCTTTTTTTCTCCCCCCTAATTGGCCCCTCTAGATAATTCCACAGGATAAGCAGGAGAATAGTCTCTGGGATTAGTAACACTGAACAGGTGCAAAATGTACACCGCAAAGCTAGCTAAACCTCCAAGGTGGAAGCTCCAACTATAAATTAAATGAGAGACACATAGCCTCATCAGTGCCCATATGTTGGTCACCTGGGGATGCTCTTATCAGAACAATCTTTGTAAATGTAACAAGCCTGTTTCAATGCTGCCCACAGCATGAAGCTGATTTCTATTTTGCATTGTAATAGATTATACAGCTTCAATTTCCAATGGACATGCCCTAACATATCAGGTCTCTCAGGAGACACAGCGGCAGCATTGACAAGGAGGGACAGAGGGCTAAGCAGTATCATGCCATATTTAAAACACTTTCTTCTTGACAACCAGCAAACTGTGATGACCAAATAGGATGATTCACCACTTCCAACTGTCAAAAGTAACAGCATCTCTTATTAGATGCCTATTACAAAGTGACCATTGAAATGTCCAGTTTTTGAAAAATGTCTGTATTCACATGTTGATTACAAGATACAGTGTTTAACTTCTTATATATGGGAAAATATGTGGCTAAATAGCTTTGCTGCTTACAGTGAGAAATGGGGTAAAAGAGAATGTAGCATGAAGAAAAAAAACCAGCACAGCACTAGAGTACATCATGATAATATCTGCTGATGTTTAGGTGACCTTTGCTAGGGTGGTCTCCAGGTAGTCACTGAACTAAGTGGACACTAGTTTTCCCGAGACGGAGAAGTCTCCTGGGACTCAGGACTTCCAGTGCTAAAATCACGACAGTACTGGGCAAACAGGGAGGACTTGGTCAACCTACTGGAAACTTTTCATTTCCCATCAGTGCATGCTCTGATCTTCTATAGTGTGAACAACACAGCGACTACCTGATAACTAAGAACTCTACTGGGTCACCCTGGTGGTGGAAGTTAAAAGAAGATGAAGTAATAATAGATTTTTCAAAATTACCCAGTATTTTGGCAAAAAGTTAAAGAATTTCTTCACCATTTTAAAAAACAGTGCTATTGAAATTTGAACACCATCATCTCTGAGATGACTGAGAACATTTGGCCATAGGGTCTCACATTGGACGGACGGGAAACTGAAAGGGTATTGGTTCAGGTTTGACTAATCCCAACCTAGATTAAATTGTTGGTGTTATCATCTTAGAGTGATTTAAGAACAAAGGTCACAGACTTGAAACCTGTACTTCATCAGGCTATGCTATTCCAATAGGATTTTCCACCCAGATGAGGCGAGGTCACTCTTTATGAGGACTGAGTACCCTGGAGGGAGGAGGAATTCCCGTGGTGAAGCACCCTGGACAGCGGCAGCTCCAGGACAGAGCAAAATTGGACGTGGGGATGTGAACTCTAAATCGCAGATGTGTCTAGAAGTCTCTGGCAGAGAAGCTTGTAACACCCCAGGGAAGAAAGCACACCCGGAAGTAGACAGAGAGGCACGTTGTGAGATGCCCTAAGGGAGAATGTGTTCTGAATGGGACCAGATTTCGCACTTTTCTGTGATGTTCATCTTCTGGAACCCCCAAAATCTTTAGTAAAATCTTATAAACACTTGTAGGTTAGTCTCAGCTGGGCTATGAAAAATTAAGGAAAAGGGGTGCTCCAATTCTTGAGAAGAAAGGTGAGAGCAGGTTTCTCAACTTTTGTTTTTAATTGACCCATAAGGAGCCTTGTTATGCATTTCCCCAATCCCCTCCCTCCTCATGAAATGTTAATAGCACAGATATATATATTTATATATATATATTTATGTGCATATGCATTTGTGTGCTTTATACATTAAAGTGTAAGAAAAGTAGGATGTTTCCACCACCACCCCCTCCCCAAGAACCAATTTGCACCTGTGGATGCAATAGCTCCCCCACTCAGAATGTGTGGGTTGCAGAGAAGGGACAACAGCTTGAGAGATACTGCATTCTCAGACTATCAAGTGACCCTGGGCACAGGAGAGATCAGAAGGCCGATGAGACCCCAGAAGACAACCTGGATTTGTAGAGTACATAAACATCCCCAGGTGAGAGCTGGGCTACCTGTAGTTGAATAAAATGCCGGCTCTAAGTCATTACAATAAGGTTATTAAAGGAAATGTAATCTCACTCTGAAGTTACAGGCTGGTGAAGCCAGGGAACATTTGGTTTACAAATTTAAATAAAACATATTTTGACAAAATAACTGATGAGGAAGGTACTTAAAGCTCTCAGTGAAGATGGAACATCATGTACACTCAACTGCACCAACAAAGAGGCATGTGTGATGAAATACAGGCAGAGCACAGTAATTGAGATAATTAGTGTCTATGAAAACAAAAGTAAAAGCTGAATTCTTAACCAATAGGAATGCTGAAGAGTTTCTCACTGGCTAAACTAGACAGACATAATTATATGAGAATCAAAATGCACAGTTAAGATTGATGTATTACAAGCTCTATCTACCTTCAGTCTTTTGCACTGGAGACTATGTCGCCTGCTCTGCAGAAAATGCACGTTGTACAGTGTGAAATGGACTTTGGTCAGGAGACCAGAGCGCTGTGTTCAGCTCTTCCACCCTAGGCTCCCTGTTCCCCACGTGCTGGCAATCAGTCTTGTAACCTAGAAAGCACAGGGGCTAAAGGAAAAGGCCTCCAATACACCCTTCCACCTCTAACATTATTTGAAGATACAAAATGACATGCTTTGCTTTCCTATGGCCCAAAGCAGTTAATATTTGATGAGTGATCCAACAGTCATCCATCAAGTATTTACCAAGTATCTCCTACTTTCCATATTGTCCTGAGTAATGAGGCAGGGCTGGATTTACACAATTCATTCAATTGGATTTCCTTTTCCTACTCATAAATATCTAAAATTTACTGCATACATAATTAAAGGTAAGGCTTTAAAAGCGAGTAACACATGAAAAAGTAATGTGGTGACTTGAATTTATAATGAGATGTAAATACCAGACCCTCTCCTGACAGTAGGGTTTGGCCAAGAGAAAGGGGCAAGAGACTCAAAACACCTTGCCTGACCTGGAGGCAGGACATGTGAGTAAGGAGCGACCACCTAGGAACCCAAGGCTCTTGCTGCTGGTGCTGCCCTTGACTTAGACCATTTGGTTATTTCCTGAGCACCCCAATAGGCTACCATGACAATGACTTTGGTTTCAGTTTTATTATAGTAGATATACTTATCTAAAGACAGACTCAAACCATTAGACACCATTCTAGTATGTGGGTTTAGAAATGACAGCACTTGATTCAATTGGTTAAAACATAGTGAGTGCACTTACTTTATGATTATCACGACCTTCAGTAAAATGGAATATATCCAAATTAACCAAGTTTATAATATAATATTCTTCCTCATGTTTTATTACTTCAAGCTTTTTTTTGTTCTTACATAAGACTAGCCAAAGTTGTGAAGTTAGAGTAGGGGAAAGGAGTTTGCTTTTGGAACCAGAAGTATCAAATAATTAGAGTAATTATTTTTGACTTTCAGTATTTTTATTGGTAAATATACCACCAACCAACCTTGAGTTAAAAAAAGAACCAAAACCTGATTGATTTTGTTATAATAAAAAGCAGCAAAAAATATACTAATCTGGCTTTTGTATAACTCCAGACTGTCACTGTAAGGAAAATGCTTTCTTTCTTTCTATGGAATGAAGTCTGCAGACCCCCATTGCAGCCCCTCTTTTATAACGTGCTCCCCCTTGCATGGTGACTGCCAGCACACCCCTGGAGTGCTTGCTGCTTCCTCAGGCCGTGGTGTGTGTTCCCCTATCACTTCATCCTACCATCCGTCACAACAGTGTCTGTGTCCCCACGAACTGTGAAGTCCCCAAGGGCAGGGGCCATGATTATTCATCTTAGTCTTCCCCCGCACCTGGCACAACATTTGCATAATATATACATTCAATTAGTGTTAATTGGATGAAAGTAAACTACTTTTATTTTCGGTGGCCTTCTAATTAGGTAAAACAGTATAGCTATAATGATACCAGAATCCTAAATGTAATATAACAGTGTATCTCTGTTAGAAATTTAAATATTTTAAAAATAAAAAAAGAAAGAAATGTCACACAAATACATATTTTCTAGTTTGTATAAACACAAGATGTCCTTAAATAACTTTAAGTTTCTGATGTCTTCTTTCATGTGAATATGTAGGAAAATGGAGCCTCCTGTTACTCTTTATTTGTCCTGTTTGGTTTTAATAAGCATTGTTAACATAGAACAAAACATACCAAATTAAGAAAAAGCTAGACAGTGATTATTCTCCACTTTTTATCCCTATATTAGAAATCTTGTAAATACAGCCTCTTGGTGTCTAAATATTTATTTATAAAATGTCAACAGACAGGAGAAAGTATAAATAGAAATGCTAGAGATTTTAATGAGAACTAGCTCTTCTGAAACCTAAGATTCATTTCATCTCAAACATTACAAATATATACGTATTCTTCTGGACCAATACTTATCTGGACCCAACATCAAATACAGAGCCATGAAAAACTTTTTGATGACTTTTTCCTGAGCATTGGATAAAAAGACAAGTACAGTGAGGGACAGAGACTAACTCTCTGGTCCCATTCATCTTCTCCCCTTCACTTGCCCAGGTCTATGTAATTTGTTATCTACTGCCAGGCCTATGGATAGGTTTCACATGCTACCATGCACTGCCATGCACTCTGAAGAGCTGTTGATAACGCCAGCTAAATTGTGGGACAAGAAGACAAGCAGCTCAGGGCAGCAGGTCATTTCACAGAACTCAGAGAGTCATGTTGAAGTGAAGGGCCTGTTAAATTATTTTGGAATCTCTTGATCATTACGGTATGTAAAGACTTAATCAAAAAAGAAGACTCAACCACTTCCTGAATATTAATTCCTTGATGGACGTTCAATAAAGTTGAAACCTGCTTTGTTTCAAATGTGTTTGTAATTTACAACTCTGCTTCCACAAATACTTGAAGTGGTTCATAATTAAAACACTTATATGAGACTGTTAACTATAAAGTCAGTGAGAGGAGATAAACAACTATGTGGTGCAATTTGGGGAGAAGTTTTGTCTTCCAGAGGATGTTTGGCAGTGTCTGAAGACATTTTGGATGGTCGTAACTGGACCTGGGGAAGCTGGGCAGGGGGCCTGCTACTGGCATGTGGTGGACAGAGGCCAGGGTGCTGCCACTAAATGTCCTACAGTGCCCAGGACCTGCCAACAAAGAATGATTAACCTCTGGCTTCAAATGTCAAAGGTGCCAAGACTGAGAAACCATGATGTAGAAAAAGGAACAATAATTCAATCAGAACCAGGTGTGACTAATTTAAGCATAAAGTTATCTTTTAGCTTCTTGGCTGCCAAGTCACAATCGACACAATATTGCTAATGATAATTTTGCAAAGAAAGTTGCTGAGAAATGATGGAAAGGGAAAGAAAATTAAAACTGTATCATCAGAAAAGTGATATTGGTGCTGGTGAAATGTTCATATTGATTATAAAATACAAGTTAAATTATAGGATTTAAAATGTTAGGAGTAACTATTAGAAGAATAATCATAATCCAGGATGCAACTACACAAAAAAAGAGGTTCAAAAGATACAGGTCATATGTGCAACATTTTACCAATAAATATGAAGTGAAATGCACAATTTACTGAGAAAATTTAAATTATAAAAACTAGCATAACAGAAGTAAGATATCTAGTTAGGTCATCATCTATTGAATATATTGAAATCAAAATTTAAAATATATACCCTGACCCTCAAACAGTACTAGGCCTAAATTCTCTCACACAGGTGGTGTCCACCAAAACTTTGGGGAACATGGAATTCCCAACTTAGACAAACTGCTCCGGAGCCTGGGAAAAGACAGAAAGCTGCTAAGTTGGTTTGATGGTTCACATTAAAACACTGGAATCAAATATGACTAATGACAGTAAATTACAGCAAACTGCAGGACTTACTTATGTACAAAAATTGATAGCTTGTCTGGATACTTATACAACCCATTGTGAAGTAAATGAGATAAAGATGTCATTTCTCATAGGTACAAAAACAATAGAATAGCTAAAAGTACATCCAGTTAATTTTTTAAATGCACAGGAAAATATAGAATGTTACTGAAGGACCTAACAATGCCTTAGTACATGCAAAAATGTATCATATTTATGGATGCATAATCTTGATATTTTATGACTATCAATAATTACCATATTAATTTGTTAATTCAATTTTTTCCTAAATAAAGCCCCAATATAACTTTTCACAGCAGTTGAAAATTTAATTCTAAAATTTATGTATAGGAGTTAATGCAAAATGGTGACCAAGGCAATATTTAAAAATAAGATGGACCTTGGCTTGTGTGGCTCAGCGTATTGAGCATCAGACTGTGAAGCATGAGGTCACCGGTTCAATTCCCAGACAGGGCATATGCCTGGGTTTTGGACCAAGTGCCCAGTGAAGGGCGCATGAGAGGCAACCACACATTGATGTTTCTTTCCCTTTCTTCCACTCTGTCTAAAAATAAATAAATAAAATTTTTAAAAAAATAAGATGCATTCTCCTATGTAATATTAAAACATATTATAAAGTACCATAATTAGAACTGTGTGGAATTGGCCAATGAGCAGACAAATACATCAGTGAAATTAAGTAGATAGGTTGAAGACTGACCCAGGCAGAATTGGGAAATTAGGCCATGGGAGATGCAGCATTTCACATCAATGGAGAAAAGACAAATGATTCAATAAATGCTTTCTAGGCAATTGACTAACAATTTGGAAAAATAATTATATGCTTTCTTATAACATTTATAGTAAATTCTGGGTGGATTAAATATATAAATGTAAAACACAACACAATGAAATTAATATAAGAAAGTATAAATGATTAAGTTTATGTTCTTGAAACAGAGAAGATCTTGTGACAAGACACCAAAAAAAATTGGGAAGTTTACCTGTGTCATGCTGGGACTTCTCATTGATGAAATACATCACTAATAGAATAAGCGGATGAGAATGTTCAGAGAGAAAATATTTGCAATGTAATGATAAAGGGTTCCCATTAAGAATATAGTACAAAGAATTTCTGTGAATCAGTAAGAAAAGGACAAACAGTGCAATAAAAATAACAAAGAAAAAAAACAGTCAATTCATAGAAGAGAAAAATACAAATGATCAATGCAGGTATAGAAATTTATTCCACCTCACTAACATTCAGGGAAATAAAAATCCAAACAACACACTCATCTATTAGACTGTCAGATATTAAAAGGTTTAATGATATTAAGTGTTCATGAGGGTGTGAGCAATGTACTATGTACTCTCATCAGTTTAATATTTAAAACACCTGTAACACATTTCCCAGGGCACTTACGTTGAAAAGATTCCATGCCCCAAGTGAATACGGTGCCATGAGTAAAAATACTTGTTTCAAAAGGTAGAAACTGCCTTAGTATTTCTTAGAATTATCAATATTGTATCAGTATTAAGAAGCAGTCAACTATAATTGAAAAATAAAATTTAAAAAACAGAAGCAGTTAAAAAGGAGGATTTGGACCAGTATAGTTAAATTTCTAAACATTTTTATTGTGTTATGAAAGCATTATGTAGAATGGTATGTGCAAATCAATACCATTTATAAATTTCAAAATCTCACAGTAATACTATTTTCCATTGATACATATACATGTACATTAATATTTTAAATAGTCTAGAACAAAGAGTCACCAGACTGTGGCTTGCCTGGTTTTGTAAGGCCTGTGAACTAAGACTTTTTACAATTATTAATGGTTGAAATCTAAGGGAAAAATAGTTGAAAGATATGAAAATTATATAAAATTCCAATTTCACTGTGCATAAAGTTTTACTAGAATATAGCCACAATCATTCAATTAAGTTTTATTAGTGACAAAATTTAATGATGTTTTACTTTTAAATGTAACCTAGTGAATTCAAGCTACAATGGCAGAATTGGTTAGTGGAGAGATAGTAAATGTGAGCCTAAGAATTACTTTAATTAAGTTAATTAGTATTTAATTAATAGTAAAGATAAGCCTGAAATATTTATCATCTGGCCTATTTTGCAGATAAATTTTGCAACCCCAAGGGATAAACCCAAACTAATTACAGTGGTCAAAGACACTTTTTTACCCTTATCATTAATGTGCTGGTTTTAAAAGAGAATGTTTTCTTGTGTTGGTTAGATTTCTGAAACAAATCACAGAGTCTTTCAAAAGAGAGAGAAAGAGAGAGAAACTGTGAGCCCAGGTGAGCTGAAAAGGTTCAAGGTGGCTTCACCTGGGGCTTCACTCAGTTCCCACTGCCATCGGGGTCCAACGTTCCGTTGAGCTGTTCCCAACTCGCAGGCACAAGTTTTTCACGAGTGAATTGCCAGCAATTCCTAGAGTTTTTGTCTCCTTATTTTAATACAGAAAAGGAAGCCAGTTTCTTCCTTCAGTAATCCTACCCAACATGTTCCAATAACGGGAAAGAGGTAGGCAGTGGGAGCAGCCAGATGGGTGGGAGGAGCATTTTCTCTCCTCCCTGCCAAGGATGCCCGCGCGATAATGAACAGCCCTGCCGAGGCAATGAACCAATTCACCTTGTCTGTAACAAGCACTGGACTTCCACACATTTGCTTGTTCTTGAAATAACATGTTCAGTTTCCACATTTCTGTCTTATATTTCCTTAGTTAATGACAAATATTTTATTTAAGTGAGTGTAGAAGAACTCTAATGAAGTAGGAGATTAAACAATATTCTCTAAATCCTAATAAAACTAGGGTCATCACTTTGGACCAACTTTTGGCTGGCCTTTTGAGTTCATGAGAAGAGGCTGGTGCATTTTCCCTGTGTGTTTTTTGTTGTTGTTCAAGGAGAACAGAGGTGTACCAATAAGCAGACAAAATATACATGATTTCTTTTCAAGTGTCTGCTTAAAAAAAAAAGAAATGAAGTCCAACTTGTACTTTTTTCACTGACTCTCTTTCCTCCAGGAACTGTTTTGTTTTCCACCTGGGATGTTCGCCACATTTTCAGCTGGAATTGGTTTTAGTTCTATTCCCACAGCATTTAACTCTTAGACCGGGATGTGACTGAGCATCTTCCACTTTAATTGATCTAATTTGCACACATAATTCTGATGGAATTATTCATTGTAAAGTGCACCTGTGGGCCTTTCAGAATTCTGCCTTTTTTCTGTGAATCCATTGCATTAATTTACCTGCAAATTCCTCCTTTCTCTGGAGGCTTCTCTTGGTTATGTAAATACTTCTGTACAGATTTCCCATCACAAACTGTTCTGAAAACAATGTCTCAGATTTGGTTATAAACCTTGGAAGTTCCACAGTTGCAGTTTTTAATGATTTTTTTCTTATAAGTCAGAGGTATTTGTTATATAGCTGATTCGTTACTAATGTGATTGATTTAGTAAACACTAAAATGTTGAAACAGAATGCTAGCCCTCAAAGGTTCTAATTTTACTTTCCAATACAATTGAATCTTTAGTTTTGAAGGTGCATTAATAATAGAGATGCATATGAGTATTTTTTAAGATGATTCTATCCTGGCTTATTCTACATACACTAGTTAGAGTAACAATCTTCACATGTTACTCTAAGATTGTGGATATAGAAAAGAGTTATGGCAGCAATGCAATTGCAGTATTTTAATTCTGTGTGACATCCGTATCCTGTCACTAGTAGTTGTTTCTATGATGCTTGAATTGTGACCTTATAGCAGCCTGTAAGTAGGATAAACTATGTGGAGAATAGTGCATGCATTCAACCTAGCAGTCAATAGAGCTTGCTTTACTATGGAATCAGTTTTTAATTATTTGTTCTTGTTTCTATCCCTCACAGACTGCGTACTCAGAGAGAACAGGGATTTTCCTGAAATAAAATAGATATTTGATTAATATTTGAGGAGGGAGGGGAGGTGGAATTTAGCACATTTGTGCATATATAACTGTGAATACAAGACTTGGAAAACAATTAAAGAATAATCATATTGCAGATATTGGAGCTGGGTTAAATGTTTGTAAGCTTATACATATAAGAAGAAAAGGCCAACTTTTGGTATAGCACACTGCAGCTGTCCCTCTGAGTCTTGTGCTATGAATCTTGTGGGAAGGACGCATTTTCTCAGGCGAGCAGAAAGGGTGGGGAGGGGGCAGATGGAACACATTGCTTTTAATTGGTACAAGCTCTGCAATATCAGTCCTACTCACACCTCAGGCTACTTTTTCGGACTTTCGATATTATTTTAACTCCATTTCTCCTAGCTGCTGGGGAAAGTTAACTTCCTTCCTTCCTGACTTCTTGCCTGCTTTCCTCTTTTTTTCTTTCCTTTCTGCTTTTTCCTACAAAGATTAAAGTCTTGAGAAAAGCTCAAGGTATATAGTTCTACCTAGCATGTTAAATATATTAACTGCAAGTTCAAAAAAACTGGTAATTTGTTTCACATTACAGAATTATCACAATTTTATATACAGCTTATCAGGCTTGAATATTTATGGTTGGCTGATTTTAGTAATTTCTGATCTGAAGAAAACATTATGAGGCATCAGTTATTCTTAGTAAAGTAGACCCTGTGCTGAATAAACAGGAAACTGTGTAAATTGGTAAATTGTCCTCATCCTGCCTTCTGTATATTGAATTGTATCTTGAAATATTTAATATTCTGGCTCACTGTGTGTTGTGACTCATATAGGCTGAATTGAATATGGATGAGTTTTATTAAAGAGCTGAATGATTTGCAGCAAATAAACAGCATCAAAAATGTTGGCACTGTTCCTGGGACAGATGTAATCACCAGGAAAGATAAAGCCCACGTGTGTATTAGGAAGAAGGTAGTTTGGCGCATTGCTGGGTTGTGGCTGTATTTAACTCACTTGATAGAACGTGATACTCTAGAATCAAAACAAATATCTAAAACAAAATTCTCACGACCCTAACCTTTACTAGTTTGAACACAACCTGCATGCTAAAGTGCATTATCTTCCTGTCCGTCATAATGCAAGCCCAGGATGATCCTTCCCATATTGCGCTGTGTATTTAATTCTCTTTAACAGAGCTGCCTGAGTATGTGTAAAGTCAGTGATGGAAATGAAATCTACTTCCTTTGATGGCATTACTCCTGAATCATTTATCACTGCCAATCCTCCACAAAACTGCTGGGACCAGATCCCATTGATAAGTTATTACATTCTGAACCTGCTACCCTATTTTGAACATGCAATAAAAATGATCTCGGTATCTGTAACTTTCATATTAGTTTCGTCTCTGTTGGTAAATGGTTATCTTTAATGTTTCCCATGTAGAATGATGATTGTAATAAGCCAGAGGCACTAATCTTCTGCTCTAATCTTCTTATCATCCATATAACTTTCTTCCCTTCAGCCCTGTTCCTCCACCTGGGGACCTCAAAATATCAGAAAAGTGCTTTAACTTTCTCACTGGTTAGTTTGTTACCACATATCTAATTGCCTCTACCACCCCCTCCAGAAATCTAACTGGGAGTCTAGGTCTTCCTTGACCCCCTTGGTCGATCAGAAAACTACTACAACGTGGAACTGATGGGAATAAGAGGGCCAGTGGTCACCTTCCAATAGATTAACATTGGGATGAATGATTTAGATGGTGTTGCCTCTGATTATCCTGCCAGTCCTAACCGTACAGATCTTGAAAACTTAGCTTTGTCAAACTCTTCTCTGCTCTCCTGTCTTCTTCTCTCTTCTATTTTTCTTCTTCTCCTCTCTTCTAAGATCTACAAAACTTAGAATGTTTTATAGGAACAACGAAGTAATTTTTAAGATCCCCTCTCCCTCTAGCCTCAAATTGTTTCCCCAAATTTCGCATTTGTTACTCTTTTAGCTTTAAATTGTCTCTGAGAGGCTGCTCACAGTAAATGAGCAGGTAATTGAGAACCATTCCAAATTTAAGTTGCAGAAAATATGCAAAAGGATTCTATCTCTGATAACCAGAAACTGGTGGGAGTAGTGACTGCTGCCTATAATTTGGTTAATATTAACAGTCTATTTAATTCACTCGTTGTGACATAATAACCTCAGTTTGAGGGGCTGTGTTCTTTTTGATGAGGGGTTAAAATGCTACCTAGTGTCATGCCTGGGTCTATCAGCTATATATCAGCCTAATTTCTTTTCTTTAGGAACTGACAAACATTTAAAAATAGGATTCTTCTGCATCTGTTGAACATTTTAAGCACACACTAATTGAACCTGGTAGTTACTAAATATCACAGAAATAAGTTACTGTGTTTACCTGCTTGTGGGACTGGGCAGTGAGCTGAGGATAAACCCTTCACCGGAGAGACCAAGAAGCAGTTACCTGTTTGCCTTAACAGTAGATGGAATAAACATGTGTGGGGTTATAATACTGTCTCTAAGTAATTTTGTTCTCTGACTGACAGGTGTATGATTAAGGAGTAATTAAAATCCTAGGGGCACAGAAGAAAAATAGGTGGCAGAAGCCATTTCCCCTGGGCCACTCGGTTGTGTTGGAAGGAAAGATGGGTGTGACTGCCAGTAACAGTCTTAGAAAACAAAATAATCAAACAAGTGGGACTGAGGAAGTGGCCTTCTCACACAGGCTTAGCACTATTAGGTGATATGGGATGATTTAGCTAACGATGAGTACGAGAATGTCAGCAGCTAGATAGTAAATGCTCATTCCCTATTGAGCATGACTAACTGATGTCATCTTGAAAATAACTCTATTGGTAAGTTAGTACTTGTTATTGTTTTGTGATGAAATTACCTCCATTTAGCCAATGCAGAAATTGAGATATACGGAATTGATCCAGGCCACTTGAAGAGAGTATTTGAGATAGTCATTCTGACCTGCAAGCCCAGGCTCATCAATGCTCTGATATACTGCTATAGAAAGAAATCAAGAGGAATGAAAACAA
Source organism: Phyllostomus discolor (assembly GCF_004126475.2). NCBI lineage: Eukaryota > Metazoa > Chordata > Mammalia > Chiroptera > Phyllostomidae > Phyllostomus > Phyllostomus discolor. Next base: position 29,384,865 of record NC_040912.2, on the reverse strand, counting down.
AACAAGCCCCCCCCCAAAAAAAAACTCTTTTGCTCGCATAGTTATGCGAGCAAAGCAGTCACACTGGTTTTCTAGTTGAAAATGATATTTTTGAGCTTGATCCATCACTTCATTTTAAACAGTTTTCAGATGTTTCCAAAATCCATACCCAATTTATCATCATTAATCATAATCTGAAAGAAATCTTGTCACTGGTAGAGGAAATTACAAATGAGAAATTCCAAGGGTATTTTAAGTATTTGTAGATGAGAGAGGCACCTCCCAAGATGAAAATTTTGAAGACAAATATGACAGGTGGATAGATAGGGTCAAGTTAAAGGAGTTCACCATCACCAAGCTCTTCTTATATGAAATGTTAAAGGGACATATCTAAGAAAAAGAAGATCAGAAATATGAACAATAAAATGACAACAAACTCACAACTATCAACAACCAAACCTAAAAAAAAAGAGAGAACTAGGCAAACAATTAGAACAGGAACAGAAACACAGGAATGGAGATCTCATGGAGGGTTCTCAGTGGGGAAGGCAAAGGGGGAATGGGGGAAAAGGTACAGGGAATAAGAATATTAGGTACAAAATAGACAGGGGGAGGTTAAGAATAGTGTGGGAAATGGAGAAGCCAAAGAACTTATACATGGCCCATGAACATGAACTAAGCGGGGAGGGGAATGCGGATGGGAGGGGGTGTACGGGGCAGAGGAGAAAAGGGGGGGGGGAAATGGGACAACTGTAATAGCATAATCAATAAAATATATTTAAAAAATAAAAATCAGTCAGATTATTTTATCAATATGACAACCACCAAGAGAAGGATAAGTGAGATATTTAAGAGTAAACTTTAAATGCACTACAAAATTTAAGTGTGAAAAGTAAAAGCTAAAAGAAAAAAATATAGGTAAAATCTAATAGAATAAAATTTTTGATGTCTTGGTTTACAGAATCATTGCTTTAAAAGATTAAATCAAACACACATACACATGCATAGAGAGGCCAGAAATTGATAAGTTGAATTACAATTATATTAATTAAATGGACACCCTCAGTAAAGTAAACAGGTGACAGAATAGAGAAGGCATTTTTAATGTCTAAAACTTACAAGGATTTCATATTTAGAATATGTGAGGAATTGCTTCTAATCTACTTGTAAAAAACAATCAACCCAATAGATAAAAACAGAAAAAGAACTTAAATAAGCACTTGGAAAAGGGGGAAATCCAAATGTATTACACAAATTTCTTTAGGTATTATACAAAGAAATTTCCAAACTCTTAACGGAAACTCAAAATGTTAACCTTTTTGTGATCATCAAAAGACATTAAAAGACAAAAACTTATGTGATGGCATGAGCAATGTTTTAGATAAGGATACGAAGAAGCACAGGCCCTTATCCAGCCTTGCGGAAGAGTAAACCGGCACAGCCGTTCCGGAAAGCAAGCCAGATGTGACCTCCCCCTCCATCAGCTATGGCTGCATTGTACCCACTGCAAAACCCCAGGGGCCTGCACTTATTTCTGTGTGACAGAGTGTCTGCTGAAGCAGCTCTGCTGACCTCATCTCCCCTGGGCTCCTCGCGAATCTGTCCCTGTGGGTCAGATTCAGGACAGGGCTGGGGGTCTGATTGAAGCTGCAGGTTTATCTAGTCTGGATTTTCACTGTGGTTGAGTTGAGGTCTCTCCCAAATCCCTCTCATCCTTCTAGGACCATTAGGCCAGCTGCGGCATGATCTCATTATGGTAACAGCAGAGGCACAAGAGGACAGTGGAAGGAGTCTCCAAGCCTAGGCTTGGATCCTGTACACTCTCACTTCTGCCCACACTCCCACGGTCAAAGCAAGTCACGTGATAGGAAGTACACTCCACTGTAGATGGGAGGAACTGTCCAGTTACAATAAAAAGGGTGTGCACCAAGGGAAGAGGAAAGAATCAGGGACGATAATTCCACTTACCACCATGCCTTAAGACTTAGCTCCCCTATTTTCTGATATATATTTCAGAGCAACTTCTCCACATATCTATAAGGAAATAAATATTTAAAATATATTGCAGCATTGTTTTTGATAATAAATGTGGGCAGCTTAGGAAACCCTTACAAGAAGACTGAATAATTAAAACGTGATTTATTCCATGAGTGGAACACAACACAGCAGTTACGGATAACTAATTAATTTAAATATAGCAGCATGAACAAATCTCAATAACTTTATGTTAATTTTGGGAAGCAATAAACAGTATTTTACAATGCCAGTTATATAAACTCCATTCACATAATGACACTATATATTTGTCAACAGCCATTCCTTAGATAGAAAAAAGTGGGTGGCGAAGAGGAAGCAAGAAATAGAACTGAGTATGGGGAATTAAAGAAGGAAAATGATAACAAAATAAAACAGAAATGGGGACTTTGCAATAGACTGAGAATTTAATCACATCAATTCTGTGCCCTTGTGATTGTTAAACATAAAAAATTTATAACAAAAAACCCTAAAGAAGGGACTAAAATGAGCACAGTACAGTTGGAAGACTTTGTAAAGAATTAAAGTTTTAAGCCGAGTTTTGGAGTGACAGAGGTTCGGGTTTGAGAAAGGGTGTTCCAGGGAAGAAAATGTCCTGGTCAGGGCAGGGATGGGAAAGGATGTGTGAAAACTGTGTGGGGCTTCTTTTGGCAGAAATGTAATGAAAGCTTGACAGGGTGTGACGATAGATGAAAGCATAAGGCAGAGTTTCTTGCAATCTGTCATTGGAGCGTTTATTTTGATCTTTCCCTGGTTTTGGAGGCCTTTGGGAGCTCCGGAAGACAATTAAACAGAGCCTGACAACAAGGGGTCCCTGGAAGAGGTGTTCTCGAACACTCCTGCTCCATTCCTTCTACTGTCCTTCGGAAATCACTGCTCTCAGGGGCTCTGTGACATTTTCTTGGCCTGAGACGCTGATAATAAGAGAAAGCTTCCCAGAGAATTAGTTACTCTCCCCCTGGAATAGAACACAAACAAAGAGAAAGGAACAAACAAAGCCTTGGTTGGTGTTGCAGGAAACCATCAGCTGTTGAACCCACATCGGGAGAAATGATTGATGGGGCAGGAACTGCAAACAGACCGGGCCGGCGCCGTTCTCTATTTTACCTCTTCAGGGTCCCCTAGGATAGCCCCTGACATTATGAATATCCTTTGTTTTTATTAAAACCTTCCTCCATTGGAAAAATATTCTGTTTTTTTTTCATGTATTTTCAGTCACTGTTGAAGAAATGTGAATCGGCAGGGAGAACTATGAAGGGTGATTTGGCAGTGTGTATTGTCTTAAAATGTCAAATTTTTTAACTCAACAATTTAACACTCAGGAGTTTTCAAATTCTAATTTCTAAAGGACTAATTAAATATGCACCAAATATATTTTAATAAAAATGCTCATCATAATGTGATTGTAAAGTAAAAATGAAAACTAGCTAAATGAAGAAAAAATGAAAGGATTTAGCCACTCTTGTTTGATAAACTACTATTATGTCATAACATTTTTAAAAATATTTAATAATATGGGAGAAACACTCAATGTATTTGTATGTGGAAAAACAGGTTATAAATATACTCGTATACCAAAGTTGAGGGAAAAAATACCTACATGTTAACAGTGTTTATCATTGAGTGTGAGCCCACATGCTAAGCAATGCCTTGTTTCTTTTCCAAATTCTCTTAAGCAATTATTTGCTGCTTTTACAAAACAAAATAAATAATACAGATTATTTAAAATTATAGAACTGTATTGAATAAATAAGTTAAATATTGTTGAGACTGGTACTTTAAATAATTCATAATCATTCTTTTAATAAGTTAAAATACATGTTTGAATTCCTCCAGACAACCTTTCAGCATGGAAAATTTAGATACCCATTCAGCCATATTTTGAAAATTATCCAGGAATATTCGAGATACATAAGTTACCCAAGATATACAGGATTTAATTAACAGGAAATGGCAAATTAAAAGCAAATTTTACACCCTTGAAGAATTTTAAAAAATTGAAAAGGTAACAAAGGCTATGTTTTTGCAAAGCACAGTCAAGCACCTTTTTCCAAATGATATTTATTCTAGTTTATACACCAAGGCTTGGGACGGAGTCACATTCTAATTCGCTGCTCACGGTGTCCAGGGCACTTTGGGGGACAGGCGTGCATGGTGGTGTTTTTTAATAACAACAGGTAGTGAACTGAAGATGAAGCCTGCTCCGGAATTAAGAGGGGAGTTTAAAGAAATAAATAAGAGCTATGACGGTGTTGACCATAATCTGTTAAAAATGCTGGCTGCCTCCTGTTTTCTCTTCTTCTTCCTCCCCCGTTTGTTTTAAACAAAGTATCCCCAACAACAGGTAACGTTACAGTCAGCCATGTAACCAACCTGAAGAATTTCTGATTAGCAGGGATCAGAGTATATTTTCACTTACAGGAACCAATCCTTTAATCCCCAAAGTAGAAAAGTGAGCTGCAAAGTATGGCAGACCTCGAACACAGAGTGTTGACTTTTCGTGCTGAAGGGGTGAAAAATGACAGCAATCGTCTGGTCTGATTTCAAGAGATGGTGTTGTGACCCAGACCAGCGGCTGGATCACCAAGGTGTTCACAAAGAACGAATTTCAGTCCTGTACCTTTTTTTTTTGTACTTTTAAAAGTGTTTTTTCGGTTACAGTTTTACATTCACTATTATTTTGTATTAGTTTAAGGTACACAGCATAGAGGTTAGACAATCACATACTTTGCTAAGTGTTCCTTCTGATATTTCCATACCCACCTGGCACCTCGAATAGTTATTACAATATTATTGACTATGTTCCCTATGCTGTACTTCACATCCCCGTGACTATTCTGTAACTACCTGTCTGTACTTCTCAATCTCTTCACCCTTTCTACCCAGCTTCTAACCCCCCTCCCCTCGGTCTCTTCTCTGTATTTATGAGTCTGTTCTGTTTTGGTTGTGTGTGTGTGTGTGTGTGTGTGTGTGTGTATACACATATATATTTTAGATTCCACATTCTCAGAGGGCTTCTGAGACCAAATGTGTAAATGTGTGTAACCCAGGTTCCTCAGAGGCTACGACAGTGACGGAGAACTTACCCAGTGGTGTGCTCCACCAGCATCACGTGCCGGCAGTCTCAGAGACTGAGAGCGCCTGTTCTTAAGAAACAAAAAGGGAGGAGAGCCTTCTGTTAAATGTCCGTAGCAGCACAGTGTAAGTTGTTTTAAAAGCTAGCACTTTCTAGTACCCATCAGGCACCATACTTAGTTATTAGAATATTATTAACTATATTCCTTAAACTGTACTTTACATCCCCCTGGTATTCTGTAACTACCAATTTGTACTTCTGAATTCCTTCACCCTATTCACCCACCCTACGAACTTTCTTCCTTTAGTCTTATGGGTGATCACTTTGTAAATCATACTCATGTCTAACTACTATGCTGTACACCTGAAACTAACGTTAAATAATGTAAAATAACGTTAAATGTCAGCTGTTTTTGGAAAAAACTAAATGTAAATTAAATTAAAATAAAAACTGATGCTTCCTGCCTTTTACCTGGGTATCCTGCATGCTGAGTGTGAATTACTTTGTGACTTTGGAGGGGTCTATATTAATATAGGGCTGCATTGAATTTTACTGTGGAATGTTGTATTCTGAGATAGTGAATTCTGTAGTTAAATAAAGGTATTTGATCATTAAAAAAAGGGGTTTGCTTCAGAAAGTTAGCTCATGACAAGGTATCGACTGGTCAAATATTCCCCGTCCCCAAACAAAAGGAAGACTATCTCTCCTCACTCTTACTCAGAAGTACCAGCCAGAAATCAGGTGAGGGTGGCTGGGTTGCTTCTTGATCAGTCAGAAGAAACTAAAAATAAAATCATTCCAGAACACAACACTTGTGTTGCATTTTCACACAACTTTCTCAAGTTGCAAGACTTCCACGCCACGGAAGATTCACTTGCTAATTTACGGAGGACTCAGAGCCCTGGAAGGCACAGTGACTCATTCAAACAGGAAGTGAACATTTAGCTTGGTTTTTAAGTACCAATTCAGACTAGAAGGCATAGTGACAGTCTTACCTCACAGAGTCCATAAGAAAAATCACATGGAAACTTGGAAATTTCATAATAGGAGATGGGACAGGACTCACTCAGGTCAAAGGCCCAATAAGAGTCAGCTATGGCCTCTGGCATTTTTATTTATTTATTTGTTTTTAGTAAATGGGGATAGAATCACTATACTTGGGTGAGTAGAGTATATATCCTCTAAAAATGACATTGTTGGGTTTTTTTTTTCAACGTTGCCTTGGCATACTTTGAGCTTTTACTTCTATTGTTAAGGGAGAGATCATCTAGTCTAGACAAGCTGAAATACATTGTTTTGATGAATAAGCAGCTGGAAGAGGAAGAGGAGAATTGCCCTGAACAAGAAAAATAATCAAAGACACAAAGCATGAAACAAGGACCTGTGTTCTGTCTCCAGTGGAAACAGATAAAAAGTTGAACTGCCCAATGGAAAATTTAATTTAGACATCTTGAAGATCTTAACTGGTTTGCCAGCTACTAAAAATGACTACCTTTTAATAGAGTTAAATACTTGAGGGACATCATAGGTATGAATTTCAACATCACAAATTCAAGCATGCATGTGATTTTTTTAATTTCCATAATTGTCAGATCTCTGAGTTGAGCTTCTAGCCTGTCTCATTTATTTCTTTCTTTCTTTTCTCATTTCAATATGGTGAGACTTTTGGTCCATTCATATCTGGAAGATCAGAACTCCTACAGTTCACCTTCCTTCCAGGTTTTTTCTCTTTCCTCTCTCCCAGAAGCCTACAGGGACAAGACCAGGTGGAAACTGGCATGCTAGGCTTTCTTCCTTTGGTCTAAACAAATCCTCACCTTTCCTCCAAGAGCTGGCTTGGTCTTCAGCCTCTCAGAATTTCTTGAGGTTCTTTGCTATGCTTTCTACCTCAGCCTATCTGTGATGTCCCCTGACTTGGAAAACTAAGCTAAAATACTCAGCTAGCCCTGGAACATTTCTGGAATGCTTCTGAATTCATTCCTTTTTTTTGTTTCAATCAGCATCCTGTAACTAATTTTTATTTAAATGCTACCCGTTCTTCAAAATATTTCTTCCTGGCCCTGGCCAGTGTGGCTCAGTTGGTTGGAGCGTCATCCCATAACCAAAGTGTTGTGGGTTCGATTCCCAGTACATGCCTAGGTTGCAGGTTCAATCCTCGGTCCAGGTAGAGGCACTTATGATCCCTGATCTGGATGTATACAATCCTGGTCCAGGCATATACAAGAGGCAACTGATGGATGCTTCTCTCTTGCATAGATGTCTCTCTCTCTCTCTCTGTCTCTCAAAGCAATGAAAAATATGTCTTCTTGTGAGGCTAAATAAAAAATTTCTCCCTGACCCCCCTCAACAGAAAGGAAATTTTCTTGTGTGAATTCATAGTCTGTCCCTCTCCTACGGCACGAACACTCAACTGACATGCACTTACACAGGTGGAGCCCTTGTTGACAGCTGACATGTGTGTGGTTGGGGCCATGTCCATTCTCACTGACTCTTAGCTAAGTCCTCCTGGTTGTCTTGCATTTTTATCAATAATAACACCTCTGCTTTCTGCCCTGGATTTTAATAAATTATATTCATGCCTTCTTCTCCCACTGTAAACTCTTTGAGGAATGATTTGGTAGTTCATTCAATCCTTTGAACATAGTAGGCAATCAAAAATAGTTTTTAGCCCTAACTAATGTGGCTTAGTTGATTGGGCATCATCCTGTAAACCAAAAGGTCATCAGTTTGATTCCCAGTCAGGGCACATGCCTAGGTTGCAGACTCAGACCTCAGTAAGGGTACATGTGGAAGGCAATAAATCAACGCTTCTCTCCCTCTCATCATCCCTCCTTTCCTCTCTCTCTCTCTAAAAAAATCATTCATTCATTCATTAAAAATATTTTTAAATGAATTTCCAGGTAAAATTAGACTAGGCCACATTTTCCACAGCATGAGAAAGGAGAAGGTATTCATCACCGGCGTACAAACACAATGCACTTGCCGGCATTCCTCTTTTTTGTCTGCTCCCTAATGCCTACTCCAAGTGTCATAATTTTTAATTCATGAAAAAAAAAGCAGCAGGGTACTTTGGTTTTAAATTGTGGAGAAGAAAAGAAAAGAAAATTATTCACACTTTGCTTCTCCACCCCTGATAGTTAATAAGATCACTGTGATCATACAGAGCGTATTTAAAAGGCAGTTGAGAAACCTATCTTTTCCATGATTTCACATTACTTTTTAATTATGATTCCCTCTCAGGAGAATTAAAACTCAGCAGTCACTTTGTCACTATTGTGCTCCTCTATGACACTGATACAAAAACAATTCATAAGGACCAGATCCTGAGAACTTCGTAAAATCTAGATTGCTGTGCAGCATGATTGCACAAAGAATTGGCTTTCATTTCACAATCATTAAGTGAAAACAAAAGAAAATTAAAATAAGCTAATTTCACCCTATTGTAGATACTGAAAAAATTTTTATCACTTTAGAAGACTTAGTTTGTGAGAATAGAAAACAGCATAAAGCTGTTAGGATGTAGATGTTGGTTGGAGACTTTGCTTACCTCCTAGCTTCCACCAGCAGTCTAGAACCTGGATTCAATTTCCTACCTTCCCCAAATTACAAATGAATATTTGAGATATCCATGAAATCATCTCTAAACTGCTGAAACTACAAATGTTAATTCCACAAATGCCAGAGGCCTGCTGTCCATGGGACCACCAAGTTAACTCTGATACAGGAGTCCTCCATGTTTAAGTGGTTGTTACTACTACAACTCCTCCCTACATGACGCCCAAAACTCCAGAAGGACTGGGTACTCCCCTGTCATCCTCAGTGTCCTGCAGTCTAATGGACAAAGGAGCTCCTGACTTGGAGTTTAGGATTGGATAAGATTCAGAGGGGCTGGTTCTGGATTCACTTTCACAACCATGATTCTCCGAGTGTGGACCACAGTCAAATGCAGGTTCTTGTTCCCCGCACTTGGCCTACTGGGCTGGTAGTCAGCTGGGGAATCAGCATTTTAACTCACTCCTCAAATGATTTTTTTTAATTAAAAAAATTGCCATGTTAGAGATACCATGTAAATTTCATATTGCCTATAGATAGGTACAGGAAAATAAGCTCCTGACATAAATAGCTTTATTGACAATTTCAGTAGAGAAACCAAGGTTGCTCCCTAAGCAGTGCCTCAACCCGAGTAAAAAAACTCAAGACAGTTTGAACTTGCACATAGAGAAAAATTTAGTTTTTTTACCCTCTCTGGAGGACATGGTCATCGATTTTAGAGAGGGGGAAGGGGAGAGAGAGGGAGAGAAACAAAGCTGTGAGAAACATCCATCAGTTGCCTTGTTTGTCCCCCAGATGGGGACCACACCCGCAACCCAGGCATGGGCCCTGACCAGGACTTGAACCTGAGAACTTTAAGTTTATGGGACAATGCTCCACCCAACTGAGGCACACTGGCCAGGGCTCAATATTTAATTTTTTAATAATGTCAATAAGATTCACCAAAAGGAGTATTTAAATGATTCCTTTGTTTCCCAAAACTTCCAAGCAGAGAAGCCCATTTGGCTCTTGTTAAACTAGAAACCCCTGCATCAGGGAGATCCAGGTGACCACGTAATTACAATGGGGATTGACACAGGGTTGCCTTGGCTGGACTCTGTCTTCACAAACAGCGAATCTGCTGGTGAACATTCCTGCTTTATTTACTGTCAGCAGCCTTGAATGAGAATTGCAATAAAAACTTTTATTCACATCTAAAACCAAACAGTTTTTCACTTAGAGCTGATCTATTCTGTTTTAGAGAGGAATTGAAATCTACTGTTTTTCAAACAGCCCATTGCAAACATCAGAGCATTTCCTTGTTCACTTTTGTGCAACTAATGGTTTCTTCAAGTTAGTTAGGTGATTGCCAGCAATTAATTAGTAGGGTTAACACTGTTTTTATTGATCAGTCTGGCAGCAGTGATTGACAACACTAATATAATTGCTTTATTTCTCAGAAACCCTAGGTGTAAGAACCTAATAGTACTGGGAAATAGTTGGGAGATAAAGAAAAATAGATTATGTGCTTTAAACTGGGCCAATTACCTTAACACGCTGCCAGGGCTTTGAAAACTGAATTAAGGACTAAGGCTTCCTTCCTGTGGGCTCCTGAGAGCTTATTTTTCTGTCCTTCCGCTGCACCCAGCAGGAGGACGGATTTTTACGGAGGACAGAGGAGAGGCGGGGTATGTGACACCTGCATTGCCGTTTCAGAGACGATCACCACAAGCAAACAAGGAAATCGTTCATAACCAAAATGTGAAAGTTCAAAGTTCAATGGTTACATTTAACCTCTTTTCGGATGAAATCAGAGACCGAAAGGAAAGGGAGGACGAGTTTGCTCTGCTTTCCACCGCTCTGAAGTTCCAATGAAGTCGCATTATGTTGGCTTCTAGTCCTCATTCAGGGGTGAAATTAATATTGGTGACGTCCCAGAATGATGCTGGACCTGGCTGAAATGCTCCCTGAAGTCACCCTTGTTCAAGGCTAGGAAAAGAACGTAAAACCTGAGGATGATTGGGCCCATCTCATGGTTGAACCGGAGTTCCGGGAGCTTCTCTGGAAATTAATTCAGTAGAAACTTTGTTGTACTTGACCTATTCCTGCAAAATGACTAGTTCTTCATTACACCTTCAGAATGACTAAGTTAAACCTTTATAAATTACCAAAGCTATTAAACATTTAAACATAGCTTGTCTTCTAGTTCAAATGATTAGGAAAGTAAGTACAGGTTTTGTTTGGATATTTACTCAGGGCGTTGAACTCCTCTAAAAGATGTTCAAATAAATTTTTCAACTTATAACAAACACAAAATTGCAAATCCCTTTCATTAGAATCACCACGTACTGAGAGCATACTGGCTGCCACTTTCCAAAGTAATCTGAATGGAGGGTGGGGCGGAAGTATTATGGGTTTACAATTGTGAGTACAAGAAACAGGATTTGTTCTTGCATTATTTATTAATTTTTGTATTATTTTTATAGGAACAGCTGCAAACCTACTTTTGCCCTACTTGGCACATTGGCTTAAATTCTTACTACAGTCTGACCAATTGTAGCCCAATTTGACAGATGAGGAAACTAATAAGATGAATGGCTGGTACAAGGTCCAGTGGGTAAAAAGGGGGCAAAACCCAGATTTGTCAGGTTCCAAAGCCAGTGTCCCTTGTGCTACAGCAAGTAGACTTAGGTTGCACTTCACGTTTTGTGTTGAAAGGTGTAATTGTCCCCTTTTTGTGCTTTCACTGCTAGAAACGTGGGGTTGCAGCTGGTGGTGGTGCCATCACAAAGGAAAATAGGATGGCAGTTAAGACTCGTGGTGTCGTGCCAGCCCCGCTGGGTCTGAACCCTGGCTCTGACCCTCTCTAGCTGTGTGTCTTTATCCGTGTAACTCAACTTCTCAGTGCCTCTCTTTTCTCCTCTTTAAAATAAAGGTTATAAACATTTCACCTCCCAGCACTGTTGCAGGAATTAAATGCATTAATTCAGTGTTTCTCAAACCTGGGGACCTGGTTCTGAGGGCTAAGACAGAGCCTGAGATTCTGCGTGCAGGACTTGGAGGACGTCCTGACATGGAGTGAGTTTCCCATAAATGTTAGGTATGATCATTCAGTCACCAGGTAAGGGAAGATCAATTGGCAAAAAGGCTACTTTCAAATGGATTTTTTTAGAGAGGGGTGATTAAAGAGCTCCTATACACTGAGCAGGGCAGCCCACCAGGCCAGAACTTCTCAAAGGTTTCACTAGTGCTGGCCGAAGGGTTAGGCACAGGCTACCTTCTTACCAGAAATGGTATAATTTTGAAAATGCAGTTAGGAGGGACATGACTGTGATGTAGCCTCCTAAGCAACAATTCATTTACTGAACAAATATTTATTAAACATCTTGTGCTTTAACTGTTGGAGATTTGGGGTCAATTAAACATCTAGTATACTTCAGGCATTAAACTAGGTACTGAGAACTCTTGGCTGTGCCATTATTTTAAAAGATTTTCCCTCATAGGAAATGTAGCATATATCTCCCAACACTACTCGCAAGGTAAATGGCTTGTTCTATTGGACATATCTGTCCTTCCCTGCTTTGCTGCTGCTTGTCCCTTCATGTCAATCATTCCCTGCATGTTTCCTTTACTTCTTTCAGTGTTTATTGTAAGTATCTCATTCTTCTGGACAATTTCTGAGTATATGCACTTTCTCATCCACCTCACACATTGTTATTGAGTACCCAGCTCATATCTAGTGCACAGTTCTTAGCACTGTGTATGTTGGAAAAAATAATTAACAGTAATTAACCATAATTTACATGGTCTATGGTGTTTTGAAAAGTTTCCTATTTACTGCCACAAAATAAACTCTTTCTTTCTTGTGTGCCTGACATACCTGTAGTTAAATAAAAGAAAGAGGACATCTAGCCACAAAAACCTAAGATCCACTTTGAAATAAGCACTAATAACTTTACATCCATGTTTAATTCTACAGTATAAAAGGTACAGAATCTCAGCTGAAAGCAAACTTCCCAGTAGCTACAAATAAAGGTGGAGCCACATTTCACATATCGGACACAAAACCAAAAGCTACATTAAACATCAGAATTTGACCTAGATGATCTGAGAGTGTGGTTCTGTTAAAGGCAGACCCATACACACAGCAGGTCTCAGGGAGAACAAATGTGAGAGCAAACAGTTGATGCTTACCAGGCTGCTTCAAAGAAAGTCCCTCACACACGCACATGCTCTGAGGGTGCAGACATTGTAACGCCACAAGCACCTTCTTCTTGGGAGATAAAAATATAGGTATATGATAGACACAATACCCATCTGAGATTACAGAAAAAATTCTGACTCAGAAGTTGGAAAGCCAAGATTCTAATTCTGAGTGCTTTAAACCCATGATATTAAGCAAATCATCCTGTTTCCCTGGGCCTCAGTTTATTCATCTGTTAAACTTGTACAATGGCATGTGACATATTTTAAAGACTGCTCTGAGTATTAGAACAACTGATAAAAGATATTTTAGAAAAAGTACATACACGTTTCCACAAATGCACCATACATTTTGATCACTTTTGAAAACACCGCCACATTTGTTGGGAACTTCTCACTGACTCATTTTACTATGATTCTTCTTACAGTTACTCCCACCCATAATATATTGGCAGGCAATTGTTTTACTTGCTCCAAGTTTCACTTTGGAACCAAGAGAACTTGATGGCACTTCTCTCGCACATATATTTCATTGGAGAAAAACCCTGTGTCTTTAGTCTCAAGGGTTTTATCACTGAAGTCCTAAAAGGCTATTTAACCAGGCTAAAGTAATTTGAAGAGTCTGAAGATAATGTTGAATGGATAATTCATTGTGATAAATAAATACTCTTGGACAATAGAAAAGTCTTGATTGCTGAAAGAGCCCCAAACTTTGACTGCAAGGTTATTACTTTTTCTGAAGAAAAAAATATGTAGCAGAAATGTACTTTTGCTTCAAATTGCTTTTATGCTAATGGACAAGTAAGTTTTACATTGTTCTATTTTTAAGGTTTTTTTTTTAATTGGGCCTTAGTGGATATAGGAAACTCTAATTGTATTAACTTTAATCTAATAAGAGACTTAAAATTTTTTAATTGAATGTATATATTGAGGTGACATTGGTTAATAAAATTATATGGGTTTCAGGGGTACAGTTCTATAACACATCATCTGTATATTGTATTGTGTGTTCACCACCCCAAGCCACAACTCCTTCTATCACCATTTGTCCCCCCTTTACCCACTTCTACCTCTCCCCACCCTCTTTTTTCCTTCTGGTAATCACCATACTGTTGTCTGTCTATGAATGGTTTTTGTTTGTTTTGTTGTTTGTTTGTTTTGCTTAATAAGAGACTTTAAAAAAAAATCCTCACCTGAGTACACACTTTTTGATTTCAGGGAAAGTAGAGCTGAGGGATAGAAGCATCAGTGTCAGAGGAAAACATCGAAGGGTTGCCTCCTGCACGTCTACCAACAGGGATGGAACCCACAACCAGGCAGGTGCACTGACCAAGAATCGAACCCGCAAACCATTGGTTTATGGGATGACACTCCAACCAACTGAGCCACACCGGCTGGGGCTACTAACAGACTTTTAAAGTCATAAAGCTTATTCCTCCAATTCAGAGTCTTCTCTGATAATTCATGTAGTTTGGGTTCTCTGTAATTGTATGGCATTTACATTCTCTTCTCAAGATACTCATATTACTTTTATGTCAATTACCAGATTTCTTCAGGGAGGAATACGTTGGGTCTTTATTGATTTCCCTCTGCTGCTTCTCTCGTGATTGTTTAAGGAGTGCTGTGAAGACCTCTTTAATTCCTCTCCCTCTGAAGTAAGCTTGTATAAAGGTGGCTGTAATGCAGAAAGCAGAGACCTGTGCTGAGAATGACGTTGTTTCATAAAAATATCAGTGATTATTAATTTAGACAAGATTTGTTAGGCAAGTGGGAAGACTTGATAAGCCTCATTTCCTTGACCATATTCATTTGATGCTGCAATATAAATTCTGCTAATCACAATGTAAACTGCATTTGCCTTTTACTCAGCTACAACAGTGTTCATTTCAAGTTCAAGTTTGTGGGATGTGAAATGCTTTCTTATTCATCAAGGTGATACTGGAATAATACTGTCCAGAGTCCTGGGCACTCCCCAGAAAACTCTGAGAATGCTCCATTAGTGTATGGAGAGCACTTCCAAAGGCACCTTCCCAATCAATGTGCCTAAGGAGTCCTAAACTTGAATATCTTAAGGAAAACAGCTTATTTTCAGACCTCTAATCACTGAAAATTCAGCAAATTGGAGGAATAACTACATTAATCTATATTACACTTTAACTTTGCTCAACAAAACTCCAAGAACACAGAGTGCTGTTTTAAAAGCACCACACTAACCCCGAAGGCTGTTAAACTGAAGACAGTGTTTCTTCCCACCACCAAATTCTCACAACTCGCTTTCAAATACTGGGAATGTCCTCTGAGACTCCTCTGTGCATGCAAAGGTCAAAGAGCTGACATTTCAATATCAGCAACATAACTTTGGAAGCTAGCGGAAAGATAAACACAGCGCTTTGCTTGTCCAGTCTTGACAAGTACTACGATGCAAGGCATCCCAAGTGAAAACAACAGAGTTAGTGTCCGCTCCAGGTAAGAGGTCCCAGCAGGTCATAGATGGAATCAGAATGAGCATCTTAAACTCTCTTAAAAAAAAAAAGAACTACCAGGCTAAGAGGATATAAATCCAGAAATTATATCTACCCTCGGAATTCATGTCACAAACTCCAAAAATTGACAGAATTAAATGTGAGTCTTTGAAGACATTTTTGTGAACCACAGATATTTTTATGCCGATCAATGCTGTGATTGATTTTTAAGTGGACTTGAACCAAGAGTGGAGAAGAATCATTTTTAATGAAGGTTTAAAAGAAAGTTTACATTTAACTCAATAAAACTTTCTCCCAAATCTTGCTGAATGGATTATTTAGAATACATATATCTATTCCAATATGTCTTTCTGAAACCAGACTTCCTAAACAGGTTCCAATGAATTCTAAACTTTGCTAGAATTTGAGACATTCTTCTTCCTCTTCCCAACAGCACCAGACAAAATGGCTTGCCCAAAGTGGTGTTCAATTCCTATTTGTTGAATAAAGGATGCTCTATGGTTCCCTCACTGAAAAACCCACCTGAGACCCCAAGCCTGTGTCTATCCTATTCAAGTCAAAACTCTCCTTGGCCTTGTTTTCCACTCATCTTCCCTACTGTTCTGGGACATACTTCCTCTTGGAGTTTTTGAACCTGGGATTGGCTCTCTCTTTCCCTTTTTCTTTTCAATCCAACCACCATCAAGTCC
Source organism: Phyllostomus discolor (assembly GCF_004126475.2). Taxonomy (NCBI): domain Eukaryota; kingdom Metazoa; phylum Chordata; class Mammalia; order Chiroptera; family Phyllostomidae; genus Phyllostomus; species Phyllostomus discolor. Next base: position 29,368,870 of record NC_040912.2, on the reverse strand, counting down.
CACCTAAGTCCTACTTTGTCCATAAATTCTTCTCCTACTGCTTAGTTCACAAAGCTCTCTGTGTGATTCTTTCATCCTTCGAGCAATTTTCACTTGTTCTTCTCAACAAAGCAGAATGTAAACACCCTGTGGGTAGAAACTAGGTCTTCTTGGCTCTCTTTCCCTTCAGGTTCCAGCATAGAGTCAAAATAAGTATGAATATTCACACAAATAAATAAGGGTATTATGGTACTTGGATTAAAAGACTACTGGAGGGCCAGGATAGCTCAGTTAACTTGAGGATTCAGTTCACGTCGATTAATTAATAAGTCAGCCTCAGATCTAGACTCAGACCCTGAGGGCTACTACAGACCCTCTCTAAATGAAACAAATGTGTAATTTTCTTTAGCATAATTGCTAACTTTCAGTAATATATGAGACAGACCCACTGAATTCAATCTCTAGGCTTATAAAAAAATCTTCAATTATACCAATCTCCATCTTTCTCTTTTCTGAAAAACCAGATGTGTCCATCTTGTATTACAAGACTGAGTGGAGACTGATGTGTAAAATAGCTCTTAAATTATTGGGCAACATGCGCAATTCATTTTGGAGAATGAGTTTTGCCTTGTTGAGAGGTCCATGTTCTATTTTACACTGTCGTCTGGTGTGCCTGTGACCCAGAGCTCATGGCAGGAAGAAGAAAGAATTGCATTCCACCTAGTTTACCCTTCCCACCGACTCCCCAAACTCAAGTTTCCACATAGAGGAAAGTGAGGTAGTTTCGCTCAAATCCAGAGGTTTCTGACATGGACGTCGGTTGAGGAGAGTCAACTAGAGAAAGTGGATCACCATCCTCACAAGAGGATGAGGGTTGGCAGATCATACACATCGGGTTGGTAAGAAATGCGAAAGAAAACCAGAAAGAATGAGTGAGGGAGATGAAGAAAAAAAGGTGGGAGACAAAAATAACACCTGATGTGAACTAGAAACTAGCTTGAAGGTGACATAAATATGTAACTCTTCATGAAAACTTTGCATCTCTTCAGCTAATATAGAATGGGATCCTGCCCTAACTGTAAACTGCACTGTAAAGCTCAATTTTTCTAAAGTTGTTTCAAAAACTTAATTTTTGAACTACTCGTGGTATTTCTATTCTAGTGAATGATCAGAATTCTACATATCAGACAATATAGTAGTATGCATTAACTGAGCAACTACTGTTAGTCTGATTTAATCATCAGAATAACTCCAAGAAACAGACATATCACTGTGCCTGTTTTATAGATAGAAAAAAAATAAGATTAAGTGAGAGCTAAATAACTACAGCAGTGTCATAACCCTAGTAAGAAGTGGGGTTTGGATTTGAACCCACATCCCCCTGACTGCCAAGCAAAAGAGATCAAACAGGCTTTAAATACCAGAGTGGTAGCTTACATGGTCAAGAATATATTCCACTTATGGTATTTTAGTGTGTACAATACACACTGTTTGCCCAATATTTTTGAGGGAAAAATAAAGATGCACATTATACATGGATATAATGATTACATGCCATGGGTGTAATCCCATGTATAATGCACACAAAAACATGGAGAAACATGGGTGCACATTATACATGGCAAAATATGGTAATACATGTTCTGTGTTACAGTGAGAAGTCTAAACTGGGAAAATTTTGACTCTTAATATAGTAAATTCACTTTATACCATGAATTTTACTTCATGGAGAGTTATTGAAATAGTAAATGGCAGGGTGTTTGTTTTCATATTAAACCTTTAACTGTTAAACTCACGCCCCTGATGTAGCCACCCACAATGTCCCTAATTTCCCATAAAGACATTTTGCTCACCTACAAATTATAATTTTAAACATTTCTAAAGCTCTTCAGATGAAAATAGTATAGTGATTGAAAAAGACTGTTAGTACTTTCTTCCCTCTGAGCTTTCTTTGTCTCCCATTTGAGTTGGTTCTCACCTATTGGCTTTCAAAGGCATCTGAGCCTTGCTCACTCTGGTCCAGGGACCCCCAGGCAGGTGGAGCTCCTGGCAGTGTGGGGCTAACCAGCCAGCAGCAGGCTGGCAGCTGTGGGTGCCATCATTTCTCTGTGTGCTGTTCTCTAGAATGCTGGGGTTCCTTTACATAAACAGGTGTTTAGATGCCTGAGAAGCATTCACGAGAATTTTGCATAGGGGCTTGGGAGGCCAAGTCTCAGGTTCTTTCTAACTCACAGCTCTTGGGACCCACTTAGAGTTCCTAGAAACCTTGTTGGGAAATTAAAGATAGAGTGAACCAGACAATAAGACCTGTGGACCTGCAGCATACAGCATATTGTGCTGCAGCATACAGAATAGCGTGCCACAGCATACAGAATAGTGTGCTGCAGCATAAAGAAAACAATATGCATTGTTTCTTCCCCTGAGGAGCTTATTTTCTAAAGGAGAAAGAGCAAGTATTTTGAAATACCCAACTCAGTCCACACGCCATATGCCTGATTAGAGCTACGTAATGACTAGAGACACAAGTAATAATTACAGTACCCTCCCCCCCAAAGGGCAATTTCTTTCCAGAAGCCTATAGTATTGTGGTTGAAAAGATGGCCTCTGGAATAAGACTCTGAGCCTGAAACTTTCTAGTCATGTGATCTCTGCTGGGCTATCTAACCTGCTGTGCCATAGTCCTTACATATAGGATGCGAATAATAATAGTGTTTCCCTAATAGTATTGTTATAAGTATTAAATGAGTTAATAAATAGAAAGCACAGTACTTATATTAAATGAGTTAACATATAGAAAGTGCTTACAATCTGAATAATTGTAAGAGCAAGTGCTGCTTCTAACTACTGTCATGTTCTGTTTGTTGTTAAGACAGATGTGAAGATAACAGTAATAATAATAATTCTTCACAGGTACTGAATGCTTAATGTGAAAATGAGACATGTCCTATCTCGCTTCATTCTCATAACAATCTTATGAGGTAGATACAGTTTTAAACTTCATTGAAATATGAGAAAATAGCATTTAGGGAGATTTAAACCACTTCTCAAAGACTCAAAACCCAGATTTTTTAAAAAGATTTTATTTATCTAAGGCAGAGGGGAAGGGAGGGAGAAAGAGAGGGAAACATCAATGTGTGGTTGCCTCTCACACACCTGCTACTGGGGACCTGGCCTGCAACCCAGCCATGTGCCCTGACTGGGAATCGAACCAGCCACCTTTTGATACACAGGCCCATGCTCAATCCATTGAACTACACCAGCCAGGGCTCAAACCCAGATGTGCCTGACTCTTCTGGAACCCGTTTTCTTTTATGACCCCTTGCTTCTGCCCCTCAGGCACAAAACAAATGTCAGGGAGAATATTCTGGCACTTGACATGGGACATGATACTGAAAAAGGAAAAAAAGTGGTACGTGGATAGAGGAAGAAGTGGAACAGTTGTCTAAACCCCATAATCAAAAGCGCTTGGAGCGCGGGGCCAGCAGCAGAGTTTTGCCGCCCCTAACATCGTGTTGAGAATCTGAACCACATGTGGGAAGTCCACTCAGATTGTTTCCCACTGCTAAATTTCCTTTCACGAATATTTCTGATAAGAGATGGAAAAATGAATTAAAAAGGAAAAAAACACAAAGTTACTGGAATCTTATTCAGGTGTGGATCAGAAAAATACAAAGGCTGTCAGACATCTGTGGCGGCAAGTAGGAGGGAGAAAAAGGACCTGTGTCCTGGGAACAGACACTCCAGGTTGCCTTAGCACAGCAGGTGGCTCTTCACTACTGGTCCTCCTTGCTCAGCCCAGTCCAGCTGTAAAAGACCCACAGGGAGGAGAGTGCTGGTGACGCTCCAAGAGCCATCCAGAGAAGGCTAATGTTTTAGTCAATCGTTTGGGGCTGACTGAAAAAATAATAGTGTTATTAAAACTGCTTGTGCATTATTATGCTACGAGAATTTCTGCAAGGATGCACAGATGACCTTCAATTTGGACAACTCTGCAGCTGTATAGGAAAGGCCTTTGACTTTAATATCCAATAATGACTAAAACTACTGGTGGGTGTCCTCCTGAGTCATAATGTAATTAGGAAGGATTGGCTGGGTCTGGCTCTCATTTCTTTTCGCTATTGAATATTTGCTCTCAGCCAGATGTACCTTTGTGGAGAAGACAACAGCACATCATTGTATACGTGGTGGAGAAAATCAAGGGGATTTTCTCAGAAGGGAAGCAAGACTGATTAGAGTCCAATAGAAATGTGGCTTTGAAATCACTGAGTTTTCTTGAAAAAATCAACTCTAGGTATCCATGGCTCTGCAATTAAGCCAAAACTTTTCTACAATAAAACAGAGTTTATTGAGAACTGCCACCTCCTCTCTCTACCAATAGGCCAGCCTCATGTTGGTTGCAGACAACTCTCAAGATAGAGCTGAGCACTAGGAGTTAGCACTACCTGCCTTCTCGGGTACCACCGTGCTGGCTGCTCCTCACCTAGGCTGGTGATTGGTGACTTAAGGGCTTCTCTTTGTGGTCCTGAAGACACTGCCTGAGTGGTGGGTAAGATTTCTGTGTGCTTTGAAACATCCTGTCCCTTTCTCAATTAGCAAACTGCACCATCTTAGTTGTTTTAAAATCAAATTTGGCTCTCTTTGTGTTTCTTCCCATCCCCAAGTGAAACCATTCTGTAGTCCCAATTCTTCAACCTTTCTTCTGTGCACTTTCTTTTCAATGTAATTTTGCAGTTCCGTTCTTCAAGTGGTGGAGTTGGTTTCCCCAGCCTTAGACCCGACCGCCCTTTTAACTGGTTTTTGTTAACCGAATGTGAAGAAGTCAACGTACAGAATGCTTAGTCCCAAGCTTAGTCCCCAGAGGCCATAAACACTGGCTTTCTCTGTTGGTCCCCTGCCCTTATCGTGGGGATAGGAACAGGCTAGCCTGCTGGAAGACGAGAGGCCATGTGGAGCCATGTGGATCTGGAAGAGGAGAACCAAGTGAGCTCAGTTGTCCCATCCCAGGTACCAGGGAGGGCCTGCTCAAAATCAGCAAAGCCACTCACCTGACCTGAGGGTGACATGATTGATTGTCACTGACTAGCAGAGCCACCCAGCCATCCTGATGACCTTTGCAGGATGGAGGGAATGATAGTTGCATTAAGCTACTACATCATGGGGTGGTTTATTACGCGATAATGCCTAACATACAAACACCATGGCTCATTTCCTGTTCTGAACTCTGACATGCATCCTGATACAATCCCTGCCTGAATGTGAGCTGGCACCTTCTGCTCCTAACATGGCATCTAACATTCAGTGCTTCTCATAACATAATTATTAAATAAATAATAATATTGAAATTACACCAGGGAACATGTTTTTTGCTCTCTAACTTGAAATCAGATCTAAGTTTATTTTTCTTATTAACCAGCATCCTTTTCAGACTATGTCTCTTTTGTGTTTTTAATCTGAGTCCTCTCTGTGTGTTTCACTCTCACTTAGACAGAAATGAATAATTTGAAAAGTTAACGAACTTTCTAAATTTCTTTGGTAGAGAAATTTAGATAGTAGAAGAAACCATATGAGCAGAAGGGCAAATAATCCAAAAGCAAAGGAGAATGGAAGGCTTGCCTTGATCTTAGAAATGTGACATGAAATTCTCAGTCACAGAACAATTGTTAGGGATATTATTGCATAACAACAAATTCTTGTTTTATTACTTATGTAGTTTCAAATAGTTGCTACCTGCCCTACATTTTACATGTTATAATACCTTTTAATTTTTCTTAAACATTATAATACCCATTATAATACCCATTATAATACCTTTTGATTTTTCTTAAACCTTCACTCACAAGCCTAGGCACTAAAGGTAACTATGTCTATTTTTTTATTTGGTGACCAGGTCCTTCTGCTTAGTAAAACTCAGGATAGAGCTATGTTTTCTCCAGTCTTCTAACACTTTGAAATCTTCAACCTAGAAGCCACTTATTTTATTGGCAACTGTATCCATTTAAAAATGTGCATAGAAGCTGCTTTCTTGGGCATGAAGTCTGAGGACACTCTACAAATGTGAGAATTTAGGACTGGACATACACTCCATTTTTTTTTCATGCTTTCTCCTTTGGGACAAAATCTATCAAATGCCAACATCAACTTTATGAGGCAAAGCAGTAAGTAGGGGTAAGCAGTAAGTAGTCATTGAAAAGTAAGAAATTTTCAATTCTTTGCCCCTTCTCCGAATCAAAAGCAGTAGTAAAACGTTCGTGTTAGACAGCTGTTGCGCTGTAAGGAGATGTTGAGGATGTCCATTGTCTTGGTGTGGCTGCGGACTGACCGAGTGTTTCCCCTTTCTACAGAGACAAGTGAAATTCCAGTCAGAATGGGCAATTCCGAAAGGGAAGAATAGAAGTAGCTATGTTGTTCTCTTAATTATCACGATGGGCTGCAGCCATTCAATACGGCTGCGCGCAGGCCTGCGTTCCTCGTCTCCAGGCGTGCAGGAGTGGTTCCCAGCGTGACTTGGCTGTGGAGACAAAGATACCGTGGAAGCCTAGTTCCTGTGTCTTTCTTTCTCTGCCTCATTAACTTGTTCATTTTAATCATTATATCTTCATAAAGTAACATTTCAATATCACATGTTTCATTCTCAAATGGAGCATTAAAAATAGGAAGGGGAGGGTGGGGGGATCGTCATACAATCTGTCTTCACCTATTTCAACGCTTAGAATGATTTCACTTCATTATTTTAGGGGCACACAGGGGCTCATGAACCCCTGCGTCCTTAGCGTCTATTGACGCAACTTCCCTTTTATTTGTCCCAGCATTCAACACACATTCGTCGAGTGTCTTCGATGCTCAAGAGCCTGGAGAGAGGCTCTGAAGAAAAGAAAGAAAAGCTTTGGTCCCCCTGCCCCCTTGAAGGAGATAAGATGTTCCTTCCCTAGAAGGGACTCACTGTCAGGAAATCTTGGTGAAGAAGGGTACCCCACACTAATGTAGAGGAAAAGAGATTGAGTAAAGTTCCAGAAGACTAGGAGTAGACACAGGGAAAGAAAAGAATGGTAGGGAGAATCACCAGGCCTGGACTTTCGTAACTGGTTAAGGTCTCTCTTTATATTATGTACTTTTCTCTAGATTTATTATATTTGCAATTAAAATATCAATGAAATGAAAGTATACTGGTAGTGATTCAAAAGGAGAGACATGTGGATAGTTACCAAATATAACTGGATACTCTTAGAATGCTAAGAACAGTTAATTCTTAGGAAGACAATTAAATTGGTACCTCATTTCAGTATAAATTAGAGCCATGGTGAGATTAGAAGATATTCTGGTATTATTTCATTATTCTTACCACAGAATAAAACTATGGACTGTGTGTAGGTGTCATCAATTAGCTTTTTATTGTTATTTTAAAAAATATTTTATTTATTTACTTTCAGGGAGGGAAAGGAGGCAGAAAGAGAGAGAGAGAAAAAAACATTAATGTGCGGTTGCTGGGGGCCATGGCCTGCAACCCAGGCATGTGCCCTGACTGGGAATTGAACCTGCTATGCTTTGGTTCACAGCCTGCACTCAATCCACTCAGCTACACCAGCCAGGGTTCATCAATTAGCTTTTTAAAATACCCTGTTCTAAATGTAGTCTGTCCACATTAACTTTTTTATAGTATCCACGTTAACAGATATTGAATATTTGATCAATTAAAATAGGCTAGTTTACTGTACATGGAAACAAATCTGTCCCTACACTACATGATTGATTTTTTTCATCTGAGTTCATATAACACCAGTGCTTTATTGGATTTTTACTTTTGTATGCACTAAACATTACAAGCTCTGGCCAGCACCTCCGCACACTCCTCTGCTTCCACTCTGTTCTCTCTCCCCCCAGAATGCATCACCTCTCTTTGGAAGTTGATGTTTATTATGCCATGCATGTTTTTCTTTACATATATATAAATACTTAATTTTTGTAATATACATGTGTATATACATAGCATACATTTATATATGTGCATAAAATATAGTATTTTACATATAAATAAATAAACACATAGTATTTCCCAGATTTTTAACTGTCTTGCACAACCTGTACATTGCCTTCTACACCTCTTGGTTTGTGTTGGCTTAGTAGTATATTTGTAACATTTTGCTACATGTAGTTTTAGGCCATTTTTTTAAATGCTGCACTGCATTCCACTACAATATGCTGCAGCATAATTTCTTAAATATTTAATGCTCTTTCCAACCACCATGCTGCAAGCATTCACATGCTGTCTTTAATGCACCAATGTGTGGGGTTTTCTCTAGCAGGTAAACCCAGAAATGGAGTTGCTGGTCATCTGGTATATGCATCTTTCAGCAAAGTGATTGTGCCAATTTACACTACCACCAGTGGTGAATGAGAGCTCTCTTTGCTGAACTCCTTGGCAAGGCTTAGATCTGAGGGGACTGAATGACTATTGTCATTATAATGTTCTTTCTCCTGATTACCCAGGAAGATATATTCACCTTCTCAAAAGTTTATTGTCCTTTTGGGTTTTCTTTTCTGTGAATGGCCTGATCATTATCTTTACAATTTGTGATTTTGTTTGTTAATACTTTACAAATGGGAAAAATTACATTAAATTCTGGTTTTTGCTTTTCTTGTAAAACAAGATCTGGCAGTGGTCATCAACATTTTTACAAGGCGACAGTTGATGAGAACCCTTGAGCTGGAGCGTACGCCCTTTGTAGCATTACAGCTGGCCTGTTTCAGCATTTATGCTAGCTGTCTGATCCCTGGAGGTGACTGAATTGGGAGTATGTTCTAGAACTACTGGAAACAGGTTAGAAATCCAGGATACATTTGGGATTCTCTTGAAGATATTGTTGAACAAGGTTAGACATTTGTTCCAGTGGCACACATAGGAATGCTGTTCATAAATACAAACAAATGAAAACCCCTTAGTTTATTTTACAGACATACCTTTGTTTTAGATAATTTCAAAGTATGAAAATCCAGATTTTTAAAGCTCAGGGTAGTTATTTTCCATACTCAAAATACTTCCGTAGGTAGATTTTAAAACTTGCCAAAACTCACTGCAAAATTTCTCTTAGACAGCAACCTCCATTAACACACTTACAACATATATTACTATTCAGCCAACATATACTTAACAACCTACCATTACAACCCACTTTCTGAAAACAGCTACCATATAAAGGAAATTACACGCACACTTTGATTATGACGCCATTTTCACCTGATTAAAAAAAAATACATTCATTAGCACCTGCCTTATTTAAAGGTTATCATAATGGCAACCCTGGAAGAAAATTAATAGAAAACCTAGAAATGAGAGGAAAAGTATGTGGGGTTTTGAGTAGCAATCAACAAATGAGATATTCTGGGGCATTTCTTCACTGATGAGAGCCTGGGATGTGAGGCTGATTTGAAAGAAGTGAATTATTTCCCCGGGGCACTGTGCTGCTCTTCTGGTAGCTGCTGCCACATAAATATTAATGTCTATTTCGGATAGCATAGCCTCAATGACTATGCTCATTTCAAGCATGGCTAATGTAGTGCAGAAAAAGAAGGATATAATACATTATTAACTTCTTCATGTTTCTTGTACAAAGCAAACTTTAAAAGTGAATGGACCTACCCTGATTAATTTCTAATTGTTTTATTATTATTATTATATATTATTATTAGATCATAGTATGAAAAATATCAACTTCCTAAGTTCAAATGGAGTATTTATCACTTTTTTATTCCTTCGATAAATATTTTTGTGCACCTACTATGAGCCAGGAACAAGAAATAAAACTGTCAAAAATCTCTGCATTGTAGAATTTATATTGCGCTCGGCGGCCCATGTTTGATACAGCCCCACCCATGCAAGTGTATTTGAATATATCCATGGCTACTGTTTACCCAGCACGTCTCTACTCTTCTCAGATGCTTAACATTTTGCCTGTCTTGTGAGCTATTATGTTTTGTCATCACTCAGCCAGTCCCCCAAAATGGCAGAATCAGAGGTCTGAGGAAGCAGCACAGAGAGCATTCTCTAAACATGGTGCCATTTCAAAAAGACAGAAACAAAAGTAGCGTAGGCACGTTTCCCATCCTACTTCAAATACTTGTGCTTTACCTTCTCCCAGTAGGCTCTTGGCAGACACGTGCTATTTCATAGGTTTTGGCGACATTTCTCTTCTGCAGAGCCAAGGCCGTGTTAGGGCAGTGGATTACCTTCATGGGATGATTCCAGCAATTACACTCAAAGTCAATAGAAGACACAGGAGAAGAAAATATGAGGGAAAAAAGGCAGAAGGCTGCAGAGGTGAGTGAACAAACAGCAAAGAGTATAAAGAATTGTAAATATTAGGAGGCTAACAGTTGGGGTATTAAATGGGTATTGAATTAGGATGTTGGCAGAAGCAAGATGCCTGTGGCACTGTAATTGACAAGGAAACTCTCAAGGTCCTTAATGGAGAAGAGTTTAAAGGAGGTGAACTGCTCAAAAGAATATTTAAGGATATTGAAGAAGAATTGGAAAATATCAGCATTTTTTGCTTTCTACAATACATTTAATTTGATATCTGAAGAAACATTTCTTGTATAGACTATTTGAAATGCATGATAAAGTGTGAATATCATCTTTTCAAAAACATGGCTAAGCAATTGGACGTATTGGGGAAATCGCCAGAGACCAGAGCTATGAGGAATAATGCATCTGGAAAGATAAATAATTTCTGGAACAAGAGTTTATTATGAGGATATCTAAAACTCTACTGTGTTTGTGAAACTGCCTGCAGAAGGCCGGAGTCAAATCTACAGACTAAATTGGAAACCAAAACAATCAAAAAGTGTCACTCTCAGTGGAAATCACTGAGCAAAATCTGGTAAGGCGGACAGAGAAACTAAACATACTTAGTTTGGTTTTGGCTCCAGGTGATCATATATCTCAGATAGATAGATAGATATGACAATGCCTAACCATATAAATGTAGACATTCCCCACCCAGATTTGGAGCTGGAATTCATTGTAATTGTATGACCAAAAAGCCCAGGGTAAATAAGAATTTCAAATGGTCCCAAATTACCTACAAGAATGACAATTAAACTGACATGGTATCAGTCACTATAGAAACTAGGAAAATATTTTTTAAAATCTTTAGAATCTTAAGAGAAAATAATTGTCATCCATTCTAAAATTAAATACTCAGAAAAATGATTGTTTTTAATTGAAATGAGGGCAAAATTAAAATGCCTTCAATGTTAGTAACAACAAAAACTGTTTATTATTAACAAAAATTTGCTAAATGAAACTTCTAAAATTATACTTCAGTAAGAAAGAAAATAACCCCTGAAGCAAAGGCTGAAGCTCAGGAGAAAATGGTGAATGAAAATTTGATAAAGCTGAGGGAAAAACTAAACAACATTGACTGTTTAAAATAACAACAACAACAACAACAACAACAACAACATCTCAGTGTGGATTTAAAAATGTAAAGGAAAAAACCTGCCTCAAAGATGGGACTTGTGCTATGAGGCAGCATTACTCATACAGACTTAATAATTTAGACAGTGGCTATATTAGTATATAAATAGGCAAATAAAACAATGAAAGAGGAAAGAGAGCCCAGAAACAGACTAGCTTTTATGTAATAACTTGATATTTGCCTTGGCAAATCACTGGGGGAAGATGGACTGTTTAGTAAATCGATTTTACAGATGGGAAAAAGCAAACGAGGACCACGACTCACACCATATACAAGAGTCAGTTCCACATGGATGTACAGGTGGAAAGCAAAATTTCAAAATATTTATAAGACAACATAGGAGAACATCTTTAACCCTCAATTCACAAAAGGATTTCACTAAGACCTTTAAACAAAGCACAGAACATAAAGGAAAAGATTAAAAAAATACGTCAAGATTTATATCTGGAATTCATTATCACTAAAAACATCATGAAGAGAATAAAAACACAAGCCAGTAATTGGGAGAAGTTATTTACAAAATGTACAGCCATCAAGGACTAGAATCCAGAACTTAGCAAAATTTTTTACAAATCACATAAAAAAGTTAAATCAAGAGAAAAGACAAAGGCAGGTCATGGGAGAAAAAACATGACTGATTCATAAGCAAATTAAAATATGCTTGAACATATTAGTGATCGAAGAAAAGCAGAATAAAATCACTGTAAAATATCACTTAACCTCCAATATAGAAAATAGCTGACCACAGCCAGTGGTGGAGAAGATGTGAGGCAACCAGAAAGCCCAGGGAGTACTGGTGGGACTGGGAATCAGCACTCTCTCTTTGGAAACCATTTTCATTCCTTAGTCGTGCTTAACAACTCTCAGGTGCATCAGTAGCTTTCTTAGAAATATGCATACTTTATGAGCAAGAGAACATAGCCAGTTTGAAACCGTACTCACACTCTAAAATAAAAATAGAGCCAGAAAATGTTACATTTGGTATATTCTATTTCTTTAGCTAGGGGGTGATTACATGGGGTGTTTTATTATTTTTATGTAAACTACCTACATGGTATATGTTATCTTTGGGGAAAAAATGAGGTAAATATTGGAAACTATTTGTGTGTTGTCCTATATTATCATGATAAGTAAATCAATTGGCAAACTGTTATTCACATTTCATAGTATCTTCATTGCATGGATATAATGATTCTAAATCTATCTTCATACAGTCCTGTGTTAAAGGCTACCTCGTGCCCATAGAGAGATCGATCTTGTAATTGGGAAGATGCTTCCTCCAACTCCCCTTCTGCCCCACCTCATTAATGCCTGAGAAATAGATTCACATCCCCATGCTCAGCATAAGCAGCTGAGGCACGCAGTTCTCCTGGGCACTAGCCTCCATGGGGAGGTGCTGTGCTTCATGGATTTTATATATACTCAGCTTCTTTTCTGCAGCACATGTCTGGCCAGAGTGCCTAGGTGTGACCTACTCAAATGCCAATAACCTCACAGAACCTGGAACAACACTCACTTTAGAATCTCAGGTATTGTGTCTGGGTCTGCCTTCCTGTACCAGACTTCTTCTCTTAGGATGGATTCTTCTGCAGACAGGCCCTCCCCTCCCCACCACCATCATCACATTCCCCAGCCAGAATGTCCCTCAGCTTCCGAGTATTCCAGTCAATGTGCACAGCTCCTGTAGACACAGGTTTACCCACCCAGGATTTGCGTGGAAGCCGCAGAAATGCCTGTAACAAGGATATCACCTTTCTTATTATATTGAAGTGAGTGAAGGTCTAGATTTTGATTGTTCATATTAGATTTAAAATTTTCCAATATCTTCAACTTTATTTCAGTCCTGACATTGGATTGTTTAGCAATTCTTATCATTGTCTTTCCTTTTTCACTTAGACTGGTACAATTCAAATAAGGCCGTGATAGCCATTTCGAGTAGAATTCATCATTACATAATGGCAGACAGCTGCAGAGGACATTGAAAGAGCAGAAGCTACAAAAAAAAATTCCCAAACCTCTTGCCACCCCTCAAAAAGTATCAGTTGTACACAAGCTAGAAGCTCTCATTTAGACATGGATGATTCACTGCATCTGTGCCTCTTTAGTCCCCTTCACCCTGAAGGTTTTCTGGGGTAAGAGACCAGCATCCTTTTGGCCCGCAAAAATTAGTTTGGTGCTTTTCCAGTTTAAGTAAAGACATATTACATTCTCAGTGATCCCCCTGGACAGTGGTTTCCAGGCTTTTTAGCATAAAACCTAATATTTGGTTTGATGTAAAGACTCATAGCTTTCCAAAAATCATTAAATGCTACATAAATGTTTAAAGAAGACAAAAAGTAGTTTTGAGAATTTGAGGTTGAGCTGCTGTAGTTAAAAAAAACACAAACTATGGTTGAAAATCACTGACAAAATGCACAGAGAAGCCCAAGAGGAGAATGTAAACATGTGCCAATTAGGATGTCACTGTTGTGATGCAGAACCTTCTGACATGGATGGCACTGTGTCCCCCGTTCTGTCCAGCTCAGGATTACAAAGCCTGCAGGCCTACGCTGACATCTTCCGTTCCACGTGAGCTCATCATTCTTTTATTTGTTATTTTATCCATCACTATCACAATCCTAATCTGATGCATATTTCAGTAATGAAAGAGAAACTTAGCTGTAGTTCTTAAAACAAACAAACAAACAAACAAACAAACATGTCTTTGCCTTCAGCTGTTTTCTATATTTTTCATAAAATTTGGGATTTTTCACAGTAAAGAGGAATATTAGTTGTAGCATCTTCATTAGGAAGATGCATCTGTTTATACTAGCTTTTTTCAATAAATATAGGAAGTGTATTAAAAATGTAAAATATGATCTCAGCACTTGCCTCTCATAGGACCTGCTGAATGTGATCATCCACAATGGACAAGTTAGTCACTTTTTGCACATTTCCATCTTCTCATTGCTTCCTCTTCTCAAACTCAGAAAATTAAGTTGACAAACTGAAATTTATCAAAAGCCCCAGGAGGTGGTTTCTTGGTCCTTGAGCCATTGGTTTACTCGGCATCAAATCAACTGCAGAAGAAAAGGGCCTTGGTGAATACAATTAACGTGAACAGCAATATATGTAAATCCCAATCTCCCCGCTTTCTTCAAATAACAGTTATTAAAGCTCAGGTAATTACCACATTTCTTATTCACTTAGCTTCCTGAATTGGCTATAATTATTTTTGGATGACTATTATTTTAAAAATTATTTATTCTTTTTTAAACATTTGAAAAATACAAGAAACTAAAAAAATAATATTAACATCTCCTGAATACCCCACCTTCTAAAGACAGTGAAAAGCTTCTGCATAGCATAGAGAATAATTAACAGAATGAAAAGACAGCCTGCAGAATGGGAGAAAATATGTGCAAACCATGTCGCTGATAAAAGGTTAATAAGCAAACTAGGTAAGGAGCTCCTTTGACTCAATAGCAAAAAACCTAATAACCCGATTTCTAAACGGACAAAAGAATTGAATAGACATTAGCTAAAGAATGTGTACAAATGACCAACAGGTTTATAAAAAGATGTCCAATATAGCTAATCATAGGGGAATGCAAAACAAAACCACTATGAGATATCTATCACCTAATATGTGTTAAGATGGCTATCATTTAAAAAGTTTTAAAAAGAGCAAATGTTGTTGAGGATGTGAGAGAAAATGTTCACTGTTTGTGGGAATGTAAATTGTGGTAGCTTCTGTGAAAAAAACAGTATGGAGGTTCCACAAAAAAACTAAAAATAGAAATTCCATGTGACCCAACAGTGCCATTTCTGGGTATCCAGAATAATTGGAATTTGGGATCTCAAAGGGACTTTTGCACGCCCGTGTTCACTGCAGCATTACTCACAACAGCCCAAATGCAGAAACAACCTTGGTGTTCATGGACAGATGAAAGGGTAAAGGAAATGGGTGTATTCTTGCTATGGACTATGATGTAGCCTTAGAGAAGGAAATCCTGCCATTTGTGACAACACAGATGAACCTGGAGGACATTATACCAAGAGGAAGAAGCCAGCCTCAGAAGGACAAATACTGCATGATCTCACTTATATGAGGCATCTGTAATAGTCAAACTCATAGACACAGAGTAGACAGGTGGTTGCAGAAGGATGGGGGGTGGGAAAAGTGGGGGAGTTGCTGTTCAATAGGCATAAAGCTCCAGTTATGCAAAATGATTAAGTCCTAGTGTTCTTCTTAGAGTGTTTAACAACACTGTGTGGTACACTTAAAAATTGGTTGAAAATTAGATCTTATGTCAAATGTTCTTACCACAGTAAGAAAAGGGAAAAAATAGATTTTGTTTTCACCTCTCTCTCTCTCACTCCCTCTCTGCTCCCTGTCCCATCCCCCTACCCCACCCCACCTCGATTTTGTTTGGCTTTGTTTTGTTTCCAAACCAAGTTGGAGCTCTTTAATACTGCATTGCCACTGAATTACCTTTAAATGTAAAGTTGATACTTCTTTTGTGAGCTGGCACATTGTTCTTCCCCTTGAATTTTAAAATCCACCTTTGCTGAGGGGAATTTCATTTTCCCTCATCTGAAATTACAAACAGATCTCTTCTGTGCCTGAGTTAAGCATGAAATTAAGGTAATTAAAGATGAGTAAAGCTAAAAGTTCCCTGAGCAAAACCAAAGTAACAAAAAATTAAAAAGACTGTTGTAACTGAAGTAGTATTACTCATAAATCTTCTGGGGGTTGTGCTTTTTGCAAAAAATTTTTTTCCCCTGTTTTCTTTTTCAGTATAGGATGAGATCAAAATGGAGACCAAAGGACTGCTCAGAAAAAGATTGTAAGCAGGTGGATTATTACAATGTTTTTCCCCCCTTTATTCCTGCAAATGCTTACTTGTTTGTCTAGCAGATGTTTGGGATGTGGCTGTGGTGTGCTATAGTACTCCAATGTCAGTGAGTCAGGTACAGGCAGGCAGTTGCCAATTTATGAATTCTGAACCTACCGTCAATGCCTTCAGTTGGAGACCACCAGGACCCCCCTTGCAGTTGGACAAGTGGGATTCAGCACTTACTGCAGTGGGGGAGAACTCACAACTTGGGAACGGAAGAGTGTCTCCGAAGGGGTTAGGACCTGTTACAGGGTTTGGACTCAGAGCAGATGCTTTGGGAGAGAGTCTAAGGAAGCAGATTTTGCTCTAGATTAAGTACTGTTATAAAAGGAGGATCTTTCTATGGGATGTTTTTTTCTTTTTCTTTTTGGTCTGTGCTTAGACAAAATAATGAAGTAGCCTTGTTCTGTTTCACTTTATCATTGTCTCAGGGTGACCTCATCTGAGGTTAGAGATTGTTTACATCCTACGGGAGAATAAAATGACCTGGCTCTGACTGTCAGACTGGCTTGTAATAGCATGGAGGCCTGTCTGTGAAAATCAGATCCCTTCCAGATATTGGGGGTGCCTCCTCCTTCTCCTCCTCCTTCCTTCCTTCTTCTTTTTTAAATACATTTTATTGATTATGCTATTACAGTTGTCCTATTTTCCCCCCTTTACTCCCCTCCACCCTGCACACCCTTTCCCACCCACATTCCCCTTCTTTAGTTCATGTCCATGTGTCATAAGTTCTTTAGCTTCTACATTTCCCATACTATTCTTGCCCTCCCCCTATTTTCTACCTACCATCTATGCTGCTTATTCTCTGTACCTCTTTCTTCTTTTTTTCTGTGCTGGTTTGGACAGGGACTCTCCTCTCCATTGGGTCAGAGTCACTCTGTTCCTTCACCTTGCTTTGCTTAAGATGATGCCCTTTCTTCCCTGGTCTCTGCTGCAGCCACTTTCCCAGAGATTCTTCCTGCTCCATGGCCTCTAACCAAACAGGAACAGCAATAAGCCCCTTTCCCACCACCTAGGTTAGGTGAGGAGACGGGTATACTGTCAGCATATCTCAATGGAGCTTAGAGGCTCCTAAGAAGCCCCAGCTCCTCTTTTCCCCTCACTCCCTGCAGTTCATCAATGTCCAATCATTCACTCTATGGACTTTCCTATCCGCTTATATCCCTCTGCATTGCCAATCCCTTAGGCCAGGCTACAATGCACTTTCACTGGCAGTATTAGCCACCTGGTCTTCCTGCTGTCATCCTTGACCCTTACAACCCTCCCCTCTACACTGCTTCCAGAATCATCTTCCACAAATGCAAATCTGAGACGACTATTGCCCACCTTTAATAGTCTGTGGCATTTACAAACAAGACTCCCTCTAGGGGTTGCCTCATCTGCAGAAAGCCATCTCTCCAAGGTCATGCCTCCTTCCCATGGTGGCCCACATTCACTGATTGCTTGACGTAGCTGGGTAGGGCCTGGTTTCATGAGCCCAACTCAGGGCAACTCAAAATGGTTATCCTAACCTCACAACTCCTTAGCTCAAGCCCACTAAATTGAGACAGCTTCTCAATTTTGCTATTTTTTTTCACCACTGCTTTTTTCCCTTTCCAACAGTGTTGATCCTAAAATCAATCCTGAACAAAGCTCATGCACAGTAACACAGTGTCCAAATCTGCTTACTGAGGAAACCAGCTTGTAACAGGTAGGGCAGGGACTCATCAAGGGGTCTTAAAGCAAGAAAATATCATAATCAAATAGTTCTTCAAAATTTGTTTTCCTGAACATACAAAAACTAATTAGCCTTTAAACAAAAAAATGCACATCAATTAATTTATCTCATCTGGGATTATTCTGTAGGCCTGGAAAAGCTGGTATAGTGGCTGCAAAAGCATGTAGAGTTGATATTATTCAATAATGGGTCATTTTTTTGTTATTGGCTTCATAGTCATGTTTTCTAGGAAATGTGTTAAACATCAGAATTCATTAAACTTTGTCTTAGAACAAAGGAACTACAAAGTAAAATCTTTATATTCAGATCTTGATAATCAGGAAATTGTCTTGATTAAGAAGGAAAATATATTTCTTATTTTTACAACATCATCCTAAGTGTAAAATAGGAAAACAAGAAATTTTCCTCAATATTTATATTAGTTTTTAATGTTATTTTTGGCTTTACTATGGCAAATTAATGTTTAAATTCTACAAAATGAAATAGTTTTGTTCTACCATCAGATGACTGAAAAACACATTCTTTTAATTCCATGTTTTTTCAAATGTGCAAATCCCAAAGACAAGTTAGGTAAACCGCTGGAGAATCTGATTGAGTAAGAGTTGCTGTTGACCTTTTACAGTCTCAGTTTTTTCACTCACCTCTGTTGGATATTATCAGGCCACCTTTACATCACCCATCCAATATGCAGTTATTGAGAATCTGCTCTAAGGAAGGCATGAATAAAACCCAGCCAATCCACTGATGAGAGACCCAGCCTCTGGCTCTTCTTCCTCATGTGTCATTTGGAGTGGCTTTCTCGCTTAGGTTCCCAAAAATCTGTACACACAGGGTCGGCCGCCATGTTGGACTTTGATTTCTTTCCTCTTCTGCTCTGGCTCCCCAGTGCTGAACACCCCTACTTTTTCTTCTGTGGGAGTTCCCCACACCAGTCTGCTGTTGGCACTGCTGGGGTTCCCTGAGGCCTCGAGGAGTGCAGGCTCTCTCATGCCAGTCTCTCCAGGCTCCCTTAGGCCCTTCGTATGGGCACTGAAGCCCTGCAGTTGCCAGAACTCTACAATTGGTTAAAAACAAGGAAAGGCTCTTTCCCTATTGTGTTTTACTCTCTACTATGGGAGTTTCCATTCTACTCCCTCAGATACTAGCCCTCATGTCATATTGGGATGTGAACTGGGACATGGACACCATGCTGAATGCAGAGTTGCCCTCTCCTTCAGTCACAAAGGCTTTGTCACTCTTTTCATGTCTGACTCCTTTTCTTGGAATGCTTTTCCTTCCAGAAGGTCCCCTTGCTTCCTTATACACAAAGACCACTTGGTTCTATCCCATAATTCACTCCATATTCCTGGACCCAGTGGTGGTCACAGTTTAAACTGGGAATACTACAAAGCAATCAATAATTATTCAATATCTGCTTTAAGAGATTCTAGAATTATTAAATTGTGAGCACATGTCAAGATGACTTGAAGCCATCAAATATTAGTAAAGAGCAAAGAGAAGAGAACTAACTGCAGCTATTTCCAAATAGTTTCACTCTTTTACTTTCACTTGGAGGATCATAAATTTTAGATTTTTACTGATATATATTTAAAAAATAACTGATTCAGTCTTGTTCCAAATTTTTAGAATTATTTTTATTGCCTTACATGAAGAAGACTTAAAACATTTGTGTGTGTGGGGGGGGTTATTTTAAAGGTTACTGAGGAGTTTATTTAATGCTTATCTTTTCTGACAAAAGATGGTGGGAAATGTTAAAAGGGCTATCATTTTCAAAATGGTAAAAGGATTTATATCACTTAAAGCCAGGCAGAAACTTTTAGAAATTAAAAAAAAAGTTGTAAGAAAAAATTATAATTTCTCAACAGAAAATTAATCCCTAGTTCTCATTCAATATATCATCATTTAATATGGACAGCAGAATGCACTCATTAAATGCTGAGTAAATTTGAATTTTAGAATAATTTAATTGCACTAAAGTCATTTGGATGAATCAAGTGAAACATAAGTTAACTGGACAGATTTTTTCAGGTATTAATTTTACATGCAAAATATGTTGCCAGGGACAACACACATTTTTATTCCTAAGGTAAATTTTGAGCACTTTAAAATGATCATCATGTTGCAAAAATCATAAAGTTCCAATATATTTGAATGATTTGATTTCAATAATTCCTTAATTTATAAATCATCTGTTGAATTTCTACCTCCAGCACATTTCTGTTTCATAAAAACAATTCTGTTTCATTCAGAATCATTTCTTCATATATTGATGGTTTATTGCACAGAATTTCACAAGATAGTAGCAATTTTTAGGAAAAAACAATCAAAATTCTATTTGGGTTGACGACGACAAACAAATGCAATGCTATCTGGGTTTTCAGTTGCAGACATTTGGGACTACTTGATTTCCAAAGACATATCAGGAAGAAGCCTACAACCTCCCTCTATCACCACTTCCAGCAATGAGCAATCCATATTGCAGGAAGTATGATACAAATGCTTGTTGTGCAAGTGTCAGCGAGGATGTGGAGAAAACGGTACTTCAGTGCACTGTTGGTGGGAATGCAGATTGGTGCAGCCTCAGTGGAAAACAATGTGGAATATCCTTAAAAAATTATGGAACTCCCTTTTGACCCAGCAACTCCACTTCTGGGAATATATCCCAAAGATCTTGAAACAAAAAATATATGTACCTCCATGTTCATAGCAGTGTTATTTGTTATAACCAAGATTTGGAAACAGCCTAAGTGTCCATCAGTGGATGAGTGGCTAAAAATGCTGTGGTACCCTTACACAATGGAATACTATGCTGCAGTAAAAAAGAAGCAGCTCTTACATTTTGCAACAGCATGGATGGATCTGGAGAAAATTATGCTAAGTGAATTAAGCCAGTCAGTGAAGAAAAATACCATGTGATCTCACTTGTATATGGAATCTGATGAACATAATAAACTAAGGAACAAGACAGTAACAGAAGCTTGGATACATAGAACACACTGACAGCTGCTGGGAAGGAGGAGGGGTGGAATGGGATGAAAGATGGTGAAGGGATTAGTCAAAGAACATTTATGCACAGTCCAAGGACACAGACAACAATGTGGGGATTGCCTGGGGTGTTTGGAGAGGGTGGGGCTGGGTGAGGAGGGGAAGGGAAGAAAAGTGGGAACAACTGTAACAGCTTAAACAACAATAAATTTTAAAAAGCAAACAAACAAATGCTTATTGTGATACACGATTTACACCATGTTTTTCCTTAAAAAATAAAATAAAAAGTCCGATCTTATCACTTTGTCTTTTCTTAAAGGACCAGGAGTGAAATGCCTGGGAGAGAAACGTTGAAGGATTGGCTGTATGCAACAGAATTCAAGGTCTGTACAGAACAGCAGCTGGACACTAAAAGATGTTTTATTTATTTGATTTGAATTTGGAAGTGGTCTTTAAAAAGGTTAGAATGCCTCAGAATAATCCCTTTTCTTAAAAACTTGGAACTGTACAACACAATTTGAACTATTGGACTAATATAGCTACAAGCCAACTGGTTTCTTACAAGTGAGGTTTGCCAAATCCATGCTTCTCACAGAATTCTGGACAAGTCTTGGTCACACCACACCACTCAAATATGTATGATTAACTGTGGCTATAATATTAGTTCATTTTTGTAGAAAATTGCTCTATCACAGTTATTTTTGTGTTGTCAAATTAAAGTAACATTTTTCAAATACATTTAAAAGCTAAAGTCAATTAGTATACATCTTTCCATTGTGAATGTTCACTTGAGAAGAGAAATTTTATATAACTAAGAAAGAATTCTCAGCAGATTTTGGGCGATTGCTATCACTTTAACATTAGAAAGTTAATAGCAATGAGGCAAGCTTATTGACACATTAAAAAAGCCCTATAACAAACGCCAATATATTTTAAGTGTACAGCAGTTCTTAATTATAAGAAAGTCATTCCGACGTTCTTAAGTAGGAGCTTATTAATGTGGCCAAATGATTTTAAAGTTACAACATAAAATTTAAAATATATCATAGGGAATTAGACAATCACCGATAATATGTAGAATCCAGTTGAAGAAATATTTAAGCCTGAACAAAGGTCTTTTTTGTTTTGTTTTTAGAAATAAAACATATACAGTTGCTTATGTGAATCCTTTTCTCTGGATCAAGCTCTTTTGAAGAAAGAAACTGTGCTTCTTTTTACATATTGAATCCTTCATTCTACATAGAAACTTGCTATACAAAGTTGGTTAAGTGAAATAACATGTCGCTTAATAAACATAGTGAAGTAAAAGGAAAATTAGCTGAGCTTTAGTACCCAAAACATGTTAGGATTTTCATTTTGGCTTACATATAAAGTATAATTAATCCTCCAGTTTCACAGGGTGAAATCAAAATGAATTAAACTGAAAAAAATTCTAAAGTACTATGTCCCTTTTAGTCTCATTAAAAGATTAAAATCTGTATATCTAGAGTGTTATGTATTTTCCAAATGCCTTCCAAGCATTCAGTTTTTGGTTTGTTGTTGGAAGAGCCTGCCATTACTTTGATGCGGCAGATGAAGAGACAAAAAGCTATTTAGCATGCTGAAAGTTAGCGGCAGAGCAAGCAAACACGAAATGAAAAAAACATACACACAAAAAGCTTTCATGATCAGTATGGTCCTCACGGACTTTTAGACTGACATCTCTCAAATCCTTTGAAAAACAAGATGGCTGATAAAAAAAAAATACGTGCCTTGTTAAATACAATGGCATAGTGACTTGTTCTGAGAATAACCTGTAGGACTGGGAGTAACTAAGCCTTCCTTGATTCTGACTCTGAAATCTGCACTAAATGTGGAAGTTGAAGTAGAAAAATAAAGTTTCAGTAAAGAGGGTTTGATAGAGAACTAAAAAGAAATAGTTAAAAAAGAGAATTGAACAAAACAACACTCTCCATGTCATGGGAGCCATTTATGATTCTTTGGTATAATTCACTATTTAAATTATTTGTCTCTTAATTATCTGGGCTGCAACTTATCACCTGGCCACATGTTTTGGGCAGAGCACGGGTAGACTATAACAACGTAGTGATCAATTGGAATTAGTATTATTGATTACATATAAAAGAAGGACAATTTAGAGTTTATCACATTGTTGAAAAGTGTTTGTTTTCTTCCACAGATGCTACCATTAATTAGGAGCATAGGATATGGCTGGATGGTACTAATTAAGAAGCTGGTGCCTCGAAGAATACAAATAAATAAACTGGAGAATGTAACCACGTTACAGCCCTCAGTCCCGCTGGTCTTTGTAACAGAACTCTGGCCCATGAATTGTGGTTGTGTTTAATGATGTGGGAAACTCTGAAGAGAAAGCAAGTTTAGGGAAGAGAGGAGAGGAAATACAGAGTACACTTTGCACATGCTAAGTTTAAGGTGCTTATTAGACATTTGTGTATAGACATCAAATAGAATTTGAATTTGGTTCAAATCAAATTTTTAAAAAAGCATTAGGTCTGGAGATATGAATTTGGGATGTGAGCATATAAATGCTATCTAAAGTCCCTCGGGAAATCACGATAGCGCCCTGGGAATAAGTATAAAAGATAAAAGACAATTGAGCACTGAGACCTGTGGTTCTCTAGCATTTAATACAGGAAAAGAAGAAAAACAAAACAAACAGGAGACTGATAAGCAGCAGCAAATAAGGAGAAAAATGAGCAATGCCCTGCTACACCAGTGTGGAGGAGTTCCAAGAAGGAGGGAATGATCAGTAATGCCAAATGACGGTGAGAGGCCAAGTTCAATGTGAGCTGAGGATCGATCACAATGTTGGGTAACATGAAAGTCACTGGTGACTTGAAAAGAACAGCAGAATGATGGGGACTTGAGTGGAATAAGAGAGTGTTACATAGGAAATGAGCATCATCACTCTTTAAAGATATTTTGCCATCAGTAGGAGCAGAGAAATATGGCCACTGAATAGGATCTATTTTCAATTGTAATGTTTTTTTGGTTGGAGATTTTATAACATTTGTGAGTGCTGCATGGGGATGGAAAAGTTGATAATGCAGAAGAAAGAAATCGTCATTGTGAGAGTGGTTTTAGAGCAAGTAAAAATGGGACTTGTGGAGGATTCACCCTAAATAAAAGCCAGAGACTTCATTGTCCATAACAGGAGAGCAGTTACAGATAATGACAAGAAGATAAGAAGGTCTTGATCACTAGGGTGGGTGACCAAGGGAGGTTTTAGGACAAGACCCTCAGAAATGTGATGATGAAGGAATCCAGGGGGAGTAAGGCTACTGGATGAATCATCTTGTCACAACCCACTCTCCACAGGCAGCGATTATTACAAGTTCCCATGATGTGTTTTACACACACCCATGAATGAGAATGGAGTACCTCTTGCCCCTGGCCATAGCAGCAAGCTGAATCCAAATTACTAAGCTCTGGGAACAGTTGATATAACAGGAGAAGCAGGGATTCCTGAGAGGAAGGCAGTTGGTACAGATCTCCTAAAGATCTCCTGTCTCAGTCAGGACTGGATTCCAGGGACAGACATTGATGAAACATGACCTTGACTCACTGTTAGTATTGTTGATAAGTCTCATAAGGCAACTGATTGGAAATGTCAAGAAGGAGAGGATAAACATTAGCAACTGAGCTGAAGTTAGAAATATCATGCTTTCTGAATATTTAAATATGTAATAAAATGGATATTAGAATAATTTTCCATATAATTTTCCATAATGAAATTAGAAACATATAAAATTGAAAATACAACTAAAAAAGTCAGAATTAGCTATTATTTTTCCTTTTTGAGGCAATACTTTAGGTCTTTACAATTCATGGAGACACCAGAATCTAGGTATACATTTCAATGGATCTCAATCTATAAGACATTCTGCCAAAAGGGAAAAAGATATACCCATTGGCAGTGTATCTCTTTTTCTTTTCCTTTCAATAGGAAAGTTAAGCTAGTGTGAGAAAGAGAAGATGCAACAGGCTACCCTGCTTCTATAATTCACATCATGACATTTACCTGTCAGCTACTATTTCTAAACTATTAACTTTCATGAGAGCTATTTAGACAGTGTTGTCAATAGTTAATCATATTGGCTTTAAAAATATCAATGGGTAAAATATTCTCATGGCAGTTTCTTAAATTCCCAATCATTCCTTTCTCCTTTTAGGGAAGAAGTTAAGGCACTCATTTGCCATCTTCATGTAGAACTTCATTCTTCAGTCCTTGAAGAACCTTCAAGGACTGACGCTGCCCTGAGGGCACTGTAAGCTTTGCAAACTTCTGGTTCAAATGGTTGTTGCTGGTGGCTGGAGTACCATGTGCTTGGTGATTTACACAGTTCCCAGCACACAGTGGGTGCTCAAGAACCTGTTGCTAAAAGGGTTACAGTCACTGGAGAACGTGCTTTATCTCAACTGAGTGTTGATAGTTAGCAATACAAGTATCAGGAAGGAAAAGCCAAAGGCAAAATTAACACAAAATATTCTTCTTATTACATTATTTTTGACTCTAGAGTTTCTTTTACAGTTTCTGCTTACAATTCTGTGAACAGTTCCAAAATCCTAAGCTAAGCCAGTTATTAATTCCTTGAGAAAATGCAATTTTATTTTATAAGAAAAGAACAAAAATTTTCTAAATCTTGTTAGTAGAGTTATTTAAGTTTCAGCTAACTAATCAACGATATAAACTTGGAGATTTTAAAGGTGGTTACATAGGGATACTTTTAAGGATACTTGAGGGATTTTATGAACCATCAAAAAGAGTTGTTACACTCTGATGTTTTTAATTCATTTTTCCAATAATAGTCCATTAAGACATTTCATTTCTCTGATCCGATTTTTTCCTGAGGCAAAAAAAGATATATTTGTTTATGTAAAGGATCAATAGAAAAGTGACTCTCAGAAGGAAAATCATTAAATTTTCCTCCCTGGAGGTAGATAGAGGTCTACTCAGTATGACACAAAGAAGTTTTCTTTCTCATTATAACTCCAGACAAATGATTCCTATTTTTGGATGTGCCTGTATTTCCAGGTTTAAGTTAAAGTGCCCACACTCTTATTGGTGCCTGTCTCTCAAAGCACGAAATGGAGCCTGGGTTTCTGGGCAGCTTCCCAGAGAGACCTTAGATTATCCGCTGAAGAGAGCTACTTCCTCCGCCCACAATCGTAAAACAGTCCCAGACTTTCAGGAGGGGTCAAGTCCAGGGGCATCGTAGAGACGAGACTGTCCCTAACTTTCAGTGTGGGGCAGAGACAAGGTCCAGGTGTTGCTAGGCAGCACTCGAAGACAGCCGGAAGTAACCAACCCTGCTAGAGGATGAGTGGGTGGTCTCTCTTTAACAAGGGCATCGGTTTTGTCCTTTCTATCAACCTTTAATGGTAGCTCAAAAACGTAAAGAAATACCATCTAGAACTTAGCAGCTTTAAACTTTCAAAAATATTTGTACCAATGTCATCCCAGCGTGCCCCTGAGGACACATCAGGAAGAGATATTTTGTAAACAGGGCTGCTGGCATAGAGAACAGCGGACTGATTGCTCTAAAATCCCATGGAAACAGAGCCTGGATGCAATTCGGATTTCAGATTCTGAACGTCAGGCCCTGTGGACTGTCAGTCCAAGGCTGCCCTTTCCCAGAAAAGGATTTTAAAGTCTCATTTCTGTCCCCGTGACAGAGACGTTTGGAAAACACAGACTCACTAATTATCTACATCCTAAAGCAAAACTTGAGTTAATTGTCACCATTTATTATCACAGAGGAATTTAGTCAACTAATTATGAAAATCATTTCCAAGAACAAAATCTGTTGGCAACGATGTACTCTAATGAGCAAATATTAAGCTGCTACATTAGTTCTCCAAGATTAGTGTCCTTTCTGTTTCTTCCTTAAATGTAACAACTTCTGTGAGAAGAATTCGATGTTATTAGTCCTTGCCTTCAAAAGCCATGGGGAACTAATTACATAAAGTTGAATGAGTATCTTAACTTTGTTGTGTGGCAGGCTGGGGCCAGGCTTGTTCATTAAAAAACTCCCTAAGTAGACATAAATGGAAAAGACCTGGACCCTACAGACACAGAGAAGGAAGTGTATACTCCTAGTGAAGCTGGCCTCTGTCCACAGATCCATTTCCTCATCCTTCTGTGCTGTTCGCTAAGGCCACAGGGGCCACAGGACTTAATTCTAGCCAGTAGAATCTAGAACTAGAACTGAGGGCTGCCAGCTTCCGGCTTGGCCCATAAAACTCCTCCAAGCCCTTCCCCCATTTGCCAGCTTGGTGAAACAAGCACAGCGTGACCTTGGACGCCATGTGCCAAAAATGAATGGAAGAAGCCCAGAACCCTGAATCACCACGTGCTGCCATCCAATCAGGAACACCAATTTTGGAAACTCTGCCAGAACTAAACACCTATCTTGTTTGAGCTACTATGCCTGTTGGAGTTTGTTTGTGACAGCAGGTAACGTTACTTTAACTGATGTGTGGAACACCCAGCACACCCACAGAAAAGGGGACTTTGCGTTAGAATGCTGCAGCATGATCTCAGGACTTAGGATATGGGCAGCTTGTGTTCATGACTTTGCTGAATGAATTATTGTC
Source organism: Phyllostomus discolor (assembly GCF_004126475.2). Lineage (NCBI taxonomy): Eukaryota > Metazoa > Chordata > Mammalia > Chiroptera > Phyllostomidae > Phyllostomus > Phyllostomus discolor. Next base: position 29,341,217 of record NC_040912.2, on the reverse strand, counting down.
TTACATGGAATCATAATCACATGGTTATTAATGTGGACCTTTTAGGAGCGATAAAGCTTAGAGTCCAGTGTAGCCCTCTGTTCTGGCCCTTTGAGGCTAGGAATGTCTCCGTGAACAGAGTGTAGGCCACCCCCACCGCCCTGGGTGCAGCCTCACGAGGAATGGAAGGAGGATCCAGGGAGGCCACAATCACCCAGATGTTTCTGTCATCCATGTTCTTCTCACATAACTTCGGTATTTGATAAAGCTTGTGAGTAAGACTACTTGGTGTTGGTGATTTCTGTCATTGATCAACTGAGTCCAGGCTTTCTCTGATCATTTTTTTAAACTTTTTTTTAAGATTTTATTTATTTATTTTTAGAGAGGGAAGGGAGGGAGGGAGGGAGAGAGAGAGAGAAAGAGAGAGAGAGAGAGAGAGAGAGAGAGAGAGAGAGAGAGAGAAACATCAATGTGTGGTTGCTGGGGGCTATGGCCTGCAACCCAGGAATGTATCCTGGCTGGGAATCGAACCTGGGACACTTTGGTTCCCAGCCCACGCTCAATCCACTGAGCTACGCCAGCCAGGGCTTCTCTGATCATTTATATGTGCAATCACTATGTACACAGAGCAGGATTTATTGTGGCATAACCAAAAGCAACTTTACTTTTATTATCTTGAACCTCTAAAAGTATCCTATGGGGCTTCCTTTGTCCTCTGATCCTGGGTGAAATTTAGAGAATGGCCCGTCATTTTGCTGACTGCTGTTGTATAAAATCTAGGCTCGACTCAGTAATTATAATGACCAATCCACTGCTGCAATGAAAACTTTAAAATTCTTTTAAAGATTCATGTTGGTTCTGCTTCATTCCTCTGCAGTCAGCTGCCGTGGGACAGTAGAGCATTTCTTTCCCTTCCTCACTTAAAACTAGTTACTAGTATTTAGACTTAGGAGAATAGAAGGTTTGTTGATACTACTATGTAAAAATATAATAACAGATCTCTAATAATTCAAAGGTATAAAATTAATATAACAAAACTAAAAATGTCTACATTTAGAGAAAAATTGAATTGAAAATTGTATCTATTTTAATGGTTTAATTATAACTTCACTACTGCCCACTAGAAACTATTGAACATCAGCCAACTAATAATTTTAATTTCTAGGCTTTAATCCTAATTTCATCCAGAATGTTGGTATTTGTCTTTAGGAAAAAAAATAATGTATATATATTTTTTTTACTGAATTATAATTCACCATGAGAATGTGTTACCTCAGGCAACCATCTGAGATACTATTAAAAATGCAATTTATTTTACCTCATAAAAAATAACTAAATATGCTTGAAATCACAGAAGTGATGTAAGCAATGAACTGAAACATATTTCAAATCCATTAAATTTCAAAGCATGTTCATTCTACTTCTCCACACAAACTAGCACTTAAGAAAGTCGATGCTGTTTATTAAAATCTAAATTTCATTGTAAGGAGAAAACATCTTGGCAAACGTTGATTATTGTTGAAGCCGGGTGAGGAGAACATGGGAACTCATTACAGAGTCTCTCGATTTTTATGTAGGTTTGAAAATTTACATAATAAAATTTTTTGTTGTGATAATTGTGAGAACTCTGTTATTTGAGCACAAATATACTTATTCTTGAAAGAACTTATTTAACTACTGGTGGGAAATTAGAGTGGCTTTCTCTGAAAGTCAATTTCCAAAAGGACATAAGATAAATAGGAAGGGTAAAAAATATGAAATGGAAGTAGCTGTCAATCAAAGGGGCAGACCATTTCCAGAGAGTACAGATTAGGTACCATCCCAACCCCAGGTTCGGGTGTAGCACAAGATCCAGAAAAATCTGAAGTTAACACACTAAGTGTCCACCTTCTTTGAGATGCCCCAAATGTGCAAATTCATTCCCTGTGCCAATCGGAATGTAAATGGCCATTTGTGTTTCAGCCACTTTGCAATGTGTAACCACCTACATAATATGTATACACAAAACCTTTACTTTTGTGATAACCAGTGCCTTGGCTTGGTAATGTTACCATAGACGGATACGTCACTAAATGATGTATTGCTTAGTTTTGTCTACTTCTGAACTTTGTGCAAATGGGATTGTATTATATGTATATTTTCTTTCATTTTAAAGAACATTTGACAGGTCCATTCATGGTGATGTGCTTACCTGCAGTTCTTTGGCATGAATATATCACCAATTCATTATGGTTGATTGTTCATCAGCAATCTAATTTTGATGACTTTGAAATGAGTTCATTTTTTTAGTTATTACAAAGGGTGCAACCTTATGATTTTATGAGTTAACCTAGGATAAACCTAAGGGTGGAATTGCTGGGCCAGTCAGTACCGTCCAAATTTTAGGTAATGTCAAACTGGTTTTCAAAGTTTCTGTACCACTTTATGTCCTTACTAATCCTTTTTTTTGAAAATACAGGCATTTTTTCCCTTTTAAATGAATGAATGCCCATGATGAGAAGTGCCAGGAGAAAAGAAAAATGATGCAATCTGATCCCAAGTTTATTACTAGCCTTAAGAGTTTCACATATTTTTCAGACTCTTGCCAATAAAACACTTTGAAAAAAAATAACAACAAAAGAATCCTTTGGGAGTTGCAAGACAAATGAAGTAAAAGATAACTTCTTGGAAAAGCTAACATGAAGGGAGGCAGACATTTTAAATAAATAAAAGTTAGTTTTGACATTTAAGATTTATTGCTTGTATTGAATATCTTCCACTTTCCCACTTAGACTGTCTTCCATCCTTCCCCATCTTGCTCTGGGTGCTGCAAGGCTGAACTATGTGAGCAAGACATCAGTGGGACCCACTGTCTTCTGGCGTCTGGTTGGATTGAGCCAATGGAAAGTTCCAACAGAAAACAGGAAGGAGAAAACTCCCTCTTGTGGGACAACCATGACCTGGCCTGTGTCACAGAGGTCCCAGAAGTCCCAGCTCCTCTCAAGGCCTTGTCCACAAGACCCTCTCATTTGGGGTTCCAGCAACCTCTTACTCTACTCATCCCTCTAAGCCTAAGGATGGTTAACAATTCTCTTATTACAAGCTCAGAGGTATTCCATTAGCTTCACTCATACCTAAGCAAATCATTATAAATAATTCCTTTATTAAGCCTCTCTTGAATTACCCAAATTCAAGATATAGCACCTGTTTTCTGCTGGGATGCTGACTGACCGATAGACAGTGGTTCTCTAACTTCAGTGTGGGTTAGGTCAGCTGGCAAACTTGTTAAAACACATTGCTGGATACTACCTCTGGAGTTTCTGATTCAGATCTGAATTGGGACTTGTGAATTTACATCTTTAACAATTTCCCAGGTGATGCTCAGAGACCAAACTTTCAGAACAACTTCAATAGTCTGGGCTTCAAGTTCAGCCGAGTTTAGCCACCCTTGGGTTAGATGAAGCGAGTACCAGGTTGCTACTACAGACACAAGTTCCTCTGAGGAAGAAATATTTCTTAAATGGGGTAATACGCCAGAAGCCCTAGAACCTTAAGATTAGGGGAGGAGGTTATAAAGCACCTTAGGTGTTAACAGGAATACTCTGTCAGTGTAAATGTGTATGTATGTGTCTATCCTAATCTCTACTTCTAGCTCTAGCTCTCTCTGATTTCAGTGAATAAAGGGCTATTTTTTTTTCTAATCAGCTCTTTCCTGAAATAAATGGAACCTATTTTAGTTGGAAAAACCTCATATAAATTATTTTCCTTAGCAGTATAAAGAGCATCTTAAAATACATAGCTTGGAAAATATTGTTAGTTTTCTTCTCCAAACGGGAAGTGGAATAGGGAGTGTGAAAGAGAAAAATGCCCGGATGAAAATATACTGTCTTTTTAGAGCTTTTAGGCCTATTGGAAAATGTCAGGAGGAAGCTAATATTTATTGAGAACCTACTATTTGCCAGTGTTTTATAAACATTAATTCCTTTTATTCTCCACCCCAAAAATCTCTGTGGTAGATGTTATCATCTGCATTTTAAAATGAGGAAACAGATCTTGAGACGTGAAACAGCCTGTCCAGGACCACATGATTCGTGATTGTTAGTCTAAAACTTAGGTCTGTCTTTCTCCGACAGCGACAATTTGCCCACTAACCCACACTGATCCCAAAATAGAACATAAACATTGTCATGGAAGCTACGTGGCCAGTGGCTGGGAATATTGGAAGCTGACATCTCTCAACCCTCAGTTATTTCCAGGGATTGTGTCTAATCATTGAGGTTGTATGAGGTCATGAGTCCCTTGGCTATTGTTTGTTTGTTTGTTTGTTTTGTGATTGGACTGAAGCCCAACCAGTTCTTATGCCCAGTCTTGCTTTCTTCTTTCCCCTTTCATAGTGACTGAACTTGACATTCCCTAAAAAATTGTCAATATTCCAATCTCCATCTCAGCAACTACTTTGCTGAGAACCTACCTTATGACAAAGATAGACCCTTTTGCTTGTTTAGAATAAGGAATGGCTCATAGAATTGTCATTACTTATATTAGATGGTTTTAATTTGTGTGCTCAAAACTCCATTAAAATTGTTAACAGTAAATTAGTGGGAAAAAGTCAATAGCTGGTGTACCCAGTCTTAAATAAATAGATGGAATTCTAACAGAACAAACAAAAACACAAAAATTGAGGACAAGTAGGATCCTTAAGGGTTTCTGAACATGCATTTTCTTGCCCTATCTCTTTTTCTCTCCTTTTTTCTATTTCTGATTCTCTCTCTCTTTCTTATCCTTTCTCTTTTCTATAAGCATGTGTCTTGTATTTTGGAGATTTCTTTTTTCCATATGTTTTATTTTTCCAGTTTTTAAAGAAGTCTCAGTGTTTACAATAGTCATTTTGATTGAAGTTGTCTTTATGCCTTGTTTATTAAATTCTGAAAATAACCATTCTCTTAATTGACCTTGTAAATTCCAGGAAGAAGTTTTGCAAATACAAAATAAAAGTTGTTTATTTACAGAACATTGATTTGAATCTAGGGGTAGTTGCTCTTCTAACATTATCAAAACTAGTATTGTTCAGTTATAAAAAAGGCAGTTAAAAATGAGTAGGCATAGAAGTAACACATACATCTTAAACATTTTAACTTAGGAGATACGAATATATGTTCATTCACAACCTTTTCATGTGGAGCTCAAGTCTTTTCATGAAATGTGGATTAGATGATCAGAGTTCTGTATTGTCTTTCTTGACCAGATCAGTAATGTATCATCCTCAAATTTTAGTGTCAAATTTTTTTAATATGGAATAAAAACACTTAAAGATCCTTGTGAAGCAGCCTTAATAAGGAAACTTCTCTTACATACACCTGTCTTCTACAATGTTCTTATCCACAACTTATATGGCAAGAACTCTCTGTAGAGAATTCTTTGTAGAGAATTCTCTGTAGAGAATTCACTTAGATTTCTAAACCATAGAAACCAGAATTCTTTAAACTTATATTTCAACGGTGCATTTATATCTAATTAAGTATCATAATTTCAATGTCACACATTTGGCACTAACAAGTTGGATAACAATCACAACTTACTCTTAGTAAGTGTACAAGTCAGTTGGAAGTAACAGAAACACGTTGGTGGAGATTAGACTAGTAGCCATGACCATCTCGTAAGCCATGGACATCAATTGGTACGACTTACAGAGGGAATGGAGAGGGGCAGTTGAGCTGGGAAAGGGGTTAATTCAAAGTTGATTAAGAAAGCTTCTGCTGTATTTCCAAATCCAACAAATTAACTGAATTATTCTTAGGTTATCTGTAGTCTCTGAAAATTAACTCATTCATTTCCTAAAATGCATTTAATTTTCATAACATTCATTCAATGCTCCTTCTCCAATGAGGCTCTATAAAAACTCTTTGAAATACACCATAGTTACAGATATATGAACTATTATTGTTGCACAGAAACCATTTGTTCAGGTGAGGATGAAAAGTCATTTGAATCCATCCCATAACCTAGCAAGCTCAGGTCACGGCATGGCCAGGAGCCTGACTCCATAAGAAATGGAGGCCATTGTTCTGTGTACCACACTGTTTTAGGAATCATACATGAAGAACAAGGTCCACCAATACAGGAAGGCCAAAGACAAAGTCAGGTGGTGCATGAGGAGCATTCTTGAAGCAGAAGCTTGAAGCCAGAACATCTCTTCTAATTTCCTCTCCCCTCTGCTACCTGTTCCCCTTCTTTTCTCCCCTCCCTTTCCTCTCCTCTCCCATATATGAAACCATAAGCCATACTTCAGCTGAATATTCTACCTAATCGGGCAGAAATCCAGAGAGAAGAAAGAAGTCCATTTATTGGATGTGTGCAGAGTTGCACAATGCCTGTGTGAAACCAGGGAAGGTAATTCTTTCTCATCCACAAAGTGGAGTTGGTGTTTGCCTCTCAGGTTAGCCAGTGAGGTAACCCATGCGGGCACTCAGCTCCTGGCCCTGTTGTGTTCTTGACGGCCCCACGACTGTAGGGATGCAAAGTTTCAGCTCTGCCCAAGGGGAAAAAACAAAGATGTTGCGTTTCTCCACAGTCTTTCAGAATTTTAGTTTTGAAAAGGAAGACAGCAGGATATAAATCGTTGGTTCATAAGCAATGAATTCTAAAGCTTATTTTAATTGGTGATGCTGACGCAAGCTTATTGTTTAGGATATCTTTATTGTATTTAAGTGGCTACAAAAAATAAGCTTTTTTATAATCTTAAGAAAAGTTCCCTGTTGAAGGATATTTGCACAAGCTTTACAAAAGGCTGCATATAGCAAAATTAGGTATTTATTATAATTCTTGCTGGCAAGCACCTAAAATTAAATCATACAGAGTTAATAATGATGTTAAGATGCATAATATTTTTCAATTATTATAATAATATCTTTTAGCAACTGCGCCACAAGTTTCAAAGCACTTCAATGTATACTAGTTAACTTCTAATGCATGCATATTTCCTGTCTTAAGCGCATTTTTAAGTTAGCCCATTAATTAATTTACTTAAGCTATTTAGACCTTGGGATTTATCAGCTGTTCCTACTGTTTTGAATTTACGTAAATGAACAGGGTTTTCTGATACAATCAGTCCAAATCTAAAGTAACACGGGACTTAATATGAAAGAAACATTCTTTAGGAAATGTCAGACTTTTCACAGTGTATAACCAATTTTAGTCTCTCGCCCCTGCCCATCTTACACTTACAGTATATGCAGAATAGCAAACTATGCTACTCCTCCTAATCAGATAGAAATTCTACACAATATCTGTGCTCAGAGATTTAGGATTTTTGAATACAACGTAAGAATTCACTGCATTATCACTAAACCCACTGGTTAGAGGAGAGTCCCGTAACAGGAACTTCATACAGAGTGAGCCATTAGTGATAGTTCTGCTGAACCAGCTTACCACTGTGGCTGCCTGCCCCCAGTGTGTAGCTGATGGAAGGGAACCATCCATCACTTTTTTTGTGAGTCTCAGGCCACCTGAGCTGGACCTGGGTCCTTATGACCAACCTGTGACAGGTGCAGCTTTGTCTCCTAACCCAAGGATGGACAGAGTGGTGATGCTCTTGCCGTCAATCCTGAATGTTTTACATGTATTCACAAAAGAAGGACATGGAACCTTCAGCACATGCGTTTCTCCTGTGGGTGAGGCTCGGAGCTGGGATGGGGATGTAGGGTCAAGGCTGCCTGCTTTCCACTGGATGAGAATTCTTTGAGTCGTCCCAGTGAGAGCCATGTTTTAAATTCATTTTGTCAGAAATGATTCACTTTATACTTAAGATCAAAACTGAAAAGGGTCTCTTCCCCGCATGTAAAAGGGCTGCAGTGCCCCTAGACATTTCCATCGAAGGGTTATCTCCGAAAGCTTCTGATAGCCTCATAACCGGTCTCACAGAGTTTAAGACCAGAAAATGCCATGCATTACAATGTGTATGACTTGAATAATCACTTAAAATCACTTTTTGCAATAGTCAACATAAAAATTAGGTTTAGCAAAATATACCTCTTATTTTAAAAATTACCTTAATTACCTTAATTTTTAAAATTCTGAATAGCCTGTCATCCAAAAAAACACTTCGATTACTTGATAATTTTATCTCTTGGGCTGTTGCAGTAACTGAATTCTGACAAACACGACTTGTCAAAGTTATAAACCCAAGTATGTACACAGATAAACATGTGTGTGAGCACACGCACACAGAAATAGTTTCCTATGACATCATGTCCCTCATCCAGAAGTTTGTCATATGGAGAAAAAGATCTAATTCTATATAATAAAAGCAAGATATGCAGGTAATTATTTTGAGATTTTCTTATTAGTCTCTGGCATGATTTTTTCAGACAATTTAAAAGATTAAACCAGAATCCATTTAGCTCTGGACAATACAGATCAAATCATTAACAACTTTTTCCCTATTCTCTCCTACTTTAACTTTCTTGATAATGAGATGTCATACTGTTGTCTTGTTTTTTAGAAATTTTTGACAATGAAGGAAGGTAAGAATCCCCTTGTGGCAAGTTTCAGAAAAGTGCCTCAGTCAGTAAGCTGATAGATCTTTTCCCAGGACATAATTTGAAAACTTGTAAAAAAAAAAAACAACCCCAAAACAGCGAGGAGGCCTGAGAGACACAAATGAGTCACCAGCATCATCTCAACCCCTGAGGGAACCCAGAAGCCTCTCAGGCCTCTGCGGTCCAGTCCCGCCCTCACCCCATGCTGCTGCCCTCTGCCCTTTTGTTTCTGATAAAGCGTAAGAGGCTTCCGGTGCAAACCGCATGTGGTTACAATTCCCTCGTCTCTACAGCAACAACGAAGAAGAAAGAAAAGCAAGTTGACTACATTACAAGTTGACCAGGATGTTAGAAATTCTTCTGTGCTGATTAATCATCTTTCTGCTTTTGAACTTTCCTGTCTTTAATTTAAGAAATCCTGTTTGCGTCACACCATGAGATTCCAGACAGTGATGTCTTCTGTAATGAAGCAAACAAAGTAGATGGGACACGTGTGAACTTTCCTGTGAAAGTTCACTATTTATCACTGTAAATGAAGAGTGATAATATTTAGTTAAATTTCCTACCATCGAAGTAGACAGTTTGGGGAGAGCATTTGTTTTCATTGAAATGCCATTCCACCCAGGATCTCTTTACAACAAACTTTAAACAACTAAGCTTTTTGAATAGCATACTGTTGAAGTCAATAGAATCTCAGCTGGAGACTGACCATTTCGTTACATGGAGACATTTTTTTTTTTTTGGTGAGAGCTTTACTGAGATGTAATTCACTTACTACTCAATTCACCCATTTAAAGTGTATAATGCAATGCTTTTAGCATATTTAGAATTGTGCTACCATCATCACAGTCGATTTTGGAACCTTTTCATCACCCCGCCAAGAAACCCTGCATCCTTTAGCTATTCCTCCTACAAAGTTGCCTAATAACACCCTCCCATCCCCAGCCCTAGCCAACCATGAATCCACTTTTTTCTCTATAAATTTGCCTATTCAGGACAATTCATATGAATCAAATAATGTAATATTTAGTCTTTTGTGATTATCTTCTTCATTTGCATAATGTTTTCAAGGTTTATCCATGTTGTAGCTTGTATCAGCACTTCATTCATTTTTATGGCCAAATAACATTCCATTGCGTGGATAGTACACATTTTACTTATCCATTCATTAGCTGGTGTACACTTGGGTTGTTTCCACCTTTTGGCTACTATGAATAATAACTGCTATGAACATTCTTGCACAATAAATGGACTTTTATTTTACTTCTCTTGGGCATTTAACTAGGAGTGGGATCACTGAGTCAAATAATAACTCTTGTTTAACTTTTTCAGGAATCACCAGAATGTTCTTCAAAGTAGTTATAGCACTTTGCATTATGCAGAAATCTAATTTTTCAGAATTTGTCATTAGTCGCTGCTTCAGTGTTCTGAATTGGTACTTAGACTAACATAATTTTAGGCTACTTGTTTGTTCACCCCAATTATCAAAACTACAATGGGAATCAGAAGAAAAGGGGTTAAAGCTCTTTGGGTTGCCAAACCAATACCAATAATCTATCCATTAAAATTCATATCGATCCCTAGAAAAATCCCAGAAGCTCTTATTTGTAGTCAGCTTACTCTTTGTTTGGACCAGTTATAATATTTTATTTTCCTGATTTCCTGAACACTGAAGATTAGAAGAAGAAAATTAAAAACCAGTGAGAGTTTCTGCGGAACTTATTGATGGCAGCAAGAAAAGACAGCTGTGTGCCTCATGCTGAGAAGAAAAACTGAACACAAAGTCATCAAAGAAGACCTAAGGCCTCTGAACACTGAGAACTGTCAGTTTCAGGGGATACATCCCTATCCACCTGTGATAACTCTGAGATGTCACAGTATTGCATCAGAGGGCAATTATTGATACCTAGGTGTATATTCTTCAGTAATTAAAAAAAAGGATGCAATCATGCCTTTAAGAAAAGTGTAGAAGATTTCAATGATAGCTTGGGAGGATTATGTTCAAAACAATGTAATTTTTGAAAGCTTGCCTGTAAAAATCGTAGCCCTTCGGGGCTGGATGATACTTTAATGTCTGTCTTCCACTTAACCTGATGCCATAGAAAAATGCGATAGGAGAATTAGACAGAGCTGGTTGCAGGTTTGTATGTTTGTGAACTTGAGCCCAGAACAGTAACTTGGGGTCTTATTCATGAACTGTGGGGTCTGAAATGGCTAACACTCTTTTTAAAAAATGTCTTATTTTCTTCTACCTCTTCTTCGTGAGGAAGACTTTAGACTAGAGATGGTTAGGCATATTCTAATTTCCCAAAATAAAATAAAAGAACAAGATACTTGGAGAACTTTAAGAATCTTTTTAAACTCATAAACTCTTCATTTCAAAACAGTCATTCAGGAAACATTCCATATGTGTCAAGCTTTGTGATATGTTCTTGAGGTAGAAAGATGGATGAATGAAACCTAGTTCTTCCCCTCAAGGGCACGGAAAGCATTTATCAGCTGGTTATCAATATGAATGACAGCAGTTACACAGAGATAAAAATGTTAATAGTAGATCTCAATTATTGATCATTTACTATGGACCAGGAATTGTGCTACATGCTTTACACACTGTTGTAATTTAATTCTTATAACTCTCTGAAGTACACATCACGATTCTCAGGCCCAGAGAAGTCACGTAAGCTGCCAAAGATCGAAAGGGTGGTGGTCTGGCTCTGCTTCCAGAGAGAACCCAAAAGGAAGACAACAGTTATGCTGAGGGGGTGAGGGTGCTACACTGTCAGTACGCTTATCCCTTTTCCTTCACAAGCCCTTCCAGCAGGATGACACTGGAAGCATATGACAAGGATAGAGCCTGCTATTGTGGAAAATTTCAGCTTCTAGTACTAGAAAATATTTAGTTGTTTTCAGCAGAAAAGAATTCCATACAGGGAATTAGAAAATAATTTATTACAGGGAATAAGGTATTTACCAAACTGTTATAAGAGCTGTAGGAGCAGGCTCTGCGGGCGAGGCCTCCAGGAACCGCACAGCAGAACTGGCCTGCCAAGAGAGTTACGTCTCCTGGGAGGGAATTTGGGGGCTAGCCATGACTCCACTATCACCCTTGCCTCAGCTGGGATCTGGGACCGAGTCCCGCACTGCCCCCGTTTCCCCGGAGTCACCCAAACCCTGCTAAGCCTGCACCCGCAAAAATGAGTGTCTCACACACTGGGTCTTGCTCCTTGGTTAACTCAGTTCCGACCTCAAGTGTCCCTTAAACTATCTGGATGATGTGACATAAATCACATCTGGAATTCTTACTTCAAATGCATTGGGGATGTTCTATTTCTTTTGCACCTCTATTTACTATAAACAGGTTGAGACGGATGTTTAAAAGAGCAAACCCAGCAAAGCCACTAAATCCAAGAAGGAATTTCTGGGCAAACTTCACAGCCCTCATCAGTATTTCATTCTAATATTTTGAAAGTGCTTCTGGTTTCCCTACCACCCCTGATGGATCTTCCCACTTTTCAAAATGCATTTTGTTTTAAGCAGTTGGTCTCCTTTAAACTCCAATTTTGTTTTGCTCAGTTTTGTTTTTTTCTTACATGCAAGAAACAAGCAAGAAACGTTTAAATAAAAATATTAATTGGGTGGCTCATCCTCTCAATTTAACTTAAAAGTCGTAGTGTTTTTGAAGAGGCAAGCACTTTCTAAATTAATTTTCACAAGCTGTTATTTCATCCAGAGATTTATTTGTGTCTGAATCTAGCAAGCAGCCTGCTTTTCTAGGTTTGGGGAGAAACAATCGGAGCAAGCTTCAGGTTTCTAAGTCTCCTCGCCTGTGCAGAAGGACATTCCAACAGTGCCAACATCCACTGTCCTTGTCCATCCTCAGGGCCTCCATCACGATGCCTTGGGCTCCTTGGGGTCACGTACTCCACCATCAGTGCCCCACCCTGGAAAGCACTAAGAGAGCATTAAGATCCTTCACTACTGAACACATGTTGTTGTCCTTTCACAGCTTCGCTTCTTCAGTCTAAATCGCAAACTCCTCCAGTAAGTGTGGGAGTGGGTTTTGGGGTGGATGGAGGAGGGCAAAGGGGGGAAACTGGGACAATTGTAACAGAATAACAAAAAAATATTTAAAAAATGAAAATAAAAATGCCACACCGACCCTGAAAAAAAAAAAAAAGACAAATGTACTGACCTACGAAAGGTAGCTGCACACCGAGAGAAGCCCGTCTTCATGGAGTTACTGAATTACCATCTCAGTAGTGCACACGAAGGGAGACTAGGGTCCCCCAAGTCAAATTAAATCTGGATGAACTACTCCAGTTTATTTCAGACTTCCAAATTTTTAATGAGATGTCTCCAAAAACTATAAAAAACAAAAGATATTCTGTAGAAAATGTTCATGATAGAAGGCATATATATAGTTGCTAGGAACTTGGAAAGAGTATCGATCACATCATTAGAAGGGAAAAACCTGAGAAGTATAGGCAATACACTTTGTAACAACATTTTCTCTACTTTTATTTTTTAAGCTGTTAATTTTTTCCTGATATTTTTCAAAATGAGGGTCATTTAAAGACAACATCCTGGCAAGCCCCTCACACCTGCTCTCTGCTGTTATGTAGGGAGGTAATGAGGCAGCAAGTATGCTATTTTTCCATAACCTATTTCCTCTTTTCTAGCTTTTTAGGGTAATTTTAAGTACTTATGCTGCTTTCAGCCAGAGTCTCTATATGCTTCTGATATTTCCTAAATGCCAGCGACCAAAAAAGAAAATAAATGAAGGGACTCGTATGCCATTTTCATCAGCCTTTAAAAAAAAACACTGCAATTGCAGGTCCTGAGCTCTGGGTGCTGCTAAGAAAATTCAGTGCCCTGAGAAACAAGGCAAGATCACCTGCTGACCACGATCATATGGCTGAACATATCATTAGGCACTTATGAATGAAATTCAGGTACATAGATAAAAGTGTGTGTGTGTGTGTGTGTGTGCATCTGCATGTGTGTGCATTTGTTACTGGGCCAGTCTCATCCAGCAATAAAAGAGATTTGGAATCCCCTTTGCCAGCAAGGAGACTAACTGGCAGACTTGGCTTCAATCTTGACCTCCTATAACCCATCTTATGTGACCATGGAAAGCTCCTAATGCCTGTAGGATGTGCTGTTTTTCATATGCAATGAAAGAGCTAAACTGAATGCTAAAAGCTATGGGTTTATCGCTGACTATGACAGAACACCTTCCACTCAAAATGTAGTGTTTGGAGGGATTCTTACAGAGCTCCACCTGAGCTGTGGGTCTAACTTTAATATGGGCCCTAACTGCTTGACTTGACCTTGGAAACCTTCCATCTTCGGTAATACTCTTTCAATCCAATAGGCTACAAATATTACCTAAAATTCGTATAGCTTGAAATCCACTAAAGAAAACATAATTTTGGGATTAGTAAGAAATGTGCAATGCTCACTAAATTCCCTCTCTTCATTGCATTTTCTGAATTATCTAAAATTGCCATAAATAATCGCAAGGCTCCCCTCCTCATTATGCTCACTTGGATTTTTGAGAAACAAAGTACCAGGCGCAGGGTGACCCCAGTTACATTGGCCCTATGTATAATTTCCTACCTGCTCGTTTCAGAGTCTTCATGAACTGCTTTCCATGAAAAACTCAGAAAATATGCTCTGTTCTCTTAAAGCCTCTTCCCAGTTATGCCTTTTGATAAATTCTGGTAAAGTGTTCTTGACATTAGCTTAAGTGCATCAGCTATTTCATATTTATAATTACCCTAGAATTTAATCCTTTTTAGGATGATTCAGTGACATTTCCCCCCATATAACCATGGTTTTAGCAGCTGACAATGTGCATTGTTTACTCAACAGCACCATTTATTTGTAAGGAGCATTTACATAATGGTCACCATATGGATATTGGAAACAAGATGGGTAATATAAGCTCATTATGTTGCTTAAAGTATCTGATGAGCATAACTAAAGGAAATATTAAGCCAATTTGCCCCAGTTGTTTATTCTAAAGTAAAAGAAAAAGGTATTTGTTTTATAATAAACAAGAGGCTCATATCAGCATTGGAATTTAAATTACTTCGTTATTCCTTTTTCAGATAGCCTAGTTTGTTTGTTATAAATTTCTTAATTAGATATTTTCCTGAGGAAGAATTTTGATTCATAAATTCACTGTATGACTGCTAGGATGTTCACAGTTGTGGGTGTGAACATAACACAATGGTTTCCTATAACAGATGGTTTATTCTAGAGTTGAGCAGATTATTTCCTACAAGTGTTACCTCTTTTTCATATTTACGGTCTACTTGAACCTCTGAGACTTTCTGGACACATCTATTCAACACATATTTGCTGAGCATCTACGAGGAGCCAGAAATTTTTGGAAGTACTAAACAAATCAGTAAATGAAAAGTCTGAAAATCTTTGTTTCCATGGAGGTATAATTCTAATGGGAAATATAAACAATCCACAAAATAAACAAGAAAAATATATTGTATTTTAGAAAGTAACAAGTGCTTAGGAAAGAAATAAAGATGGGGATGGGAAATATCAGTGGAGGTAGCTATTACGGACTGAATGTTTGTGTCTCCCCAAAATTCCTGTGTCAAAACTCTGACCCCCAATGTGATGGTACTTGGAGGTGAGGTCCTCGGGAGGTGATTAGGCTTAGACAAGGTCACAAGGGTGGTGCTTCATGGTGGAATTTGTGCCTGTGTGAGAAGAGAGGGAGGCAGGAGTGCTTTCTCTACATGCACACACACCAAAGAATGGCCAGGTGAACACGCAGCAAGAAGGCAGCTTTCTGAAGGCCAGAGAGAGAAGCCTCACCAGATACCAGCACTGCTGACACCTTAATCTTGGAATCCCACTCTCCAGACCAGCGAGAAATAAATTCCTGTTGCGTAAGCCACCCTGTCTATGGTGTTATGTTGTGGCAGCCAAAGCAGATGATGACAATCAATGGCTGAGAATTATTCCAAGTGACTCTGAAACGTAGCATTTTGGCTGTAAATTCTTAGCTGGATATAGTCTAAGGGCAAAATTAATTGCAAAGTAATCTTAAACATATTCAATGAGTTATGATAATATTTTTGTTATTTTGAAGTTCTTATAGGGTCAAGCAAATAAATATGTTTATGTCATTTGGAACCCTGATTTTCAGTGAAAAAAAAATACAAGTTTTAAATCAAGGAAATTAAGTAAAGTTCTATATACTTAACTCAAATAGAGAATATCAACATTTTTTATCCTTTTTAAAAATGCCTAGTTCCTAGTTGTGTTCGAAGAAAAGCCACAACAACAATGATAATTCAGGAAGACTGGGTATCCTCAGTGGCCAGATTGGGATATTTGAAATACTATTTCCCACCCACCCCCACAAAAAAACACCAAAGCTCCTTAGAAATCTAGGCTAAGGGTTAGAAATGTATAAAGCGAGCCAGGACCTTTAGATTTGCCAAAGAGCAAGAAACTCAAAAAAACAAAAAGTTATGTCAAAGGGGCAGTAGAGTCAATCTGAAAATTTAAGGGGCTTCTATTAGGCCCTAGATAGTTTGTGCGTCAAAAGAAGAATAGCTGTAATAGTTGGAAAGACCGTTAGAGCATGAAAATCTGCAAGTTGTTGATATGATTACCACACACACTCACTGTCCAATGTTCACCATTCGAGGTTTCTTAGAAACAAAACACCATTCGAGGTTTCTTAGGAAAGCCTCAAGCCAGTCTTTGAGGTACAAATTGTATTTTGTTGTAATTACTTGATAAGGAAAAGTTCTTTAAAGAACTTTAGCTAATGAATGCAAATGAAATGACATAATTAGAAAATGTGTTTTGCAATCCCTAATGAAATAATGGATCCATGCAACTACCCACATGGATGTGAAACTGTTACTGGATGGGGAATGGACCCGGAGCTGGTCTGTCTCTGGCCAGTACGTAATTTGTGAGCTCCTGACTTCATACAGGAAAGACTT
Source organism: Phyllostomus discolor (assembly GCF_004126475.2). Classification (NCBI taxonomy): domain Eukaryota; kingdom Metazoa; phylum Chordata; class Mammalia; order Chiroptera; family Phyllostomidae; genus Phyllostomus; species Phyllostomus discolor. The sequence goes on along the minus strand of NC_040912.2, from coordinate 29,324,734 downwards.
CACAATGTGAGTCTAGGTGATTTTAGGAATATGTTTATTAAAACTGGAGACAGTGAAACAGAGGAAGGGCCTAGGGTAGAAAAAGCAACCGCAGAGAGCCTAGGCAGGGCTGCTCTGGCTCTCTGGAAACATTGCAGGAAAGTGAGCCAAGGAGAGGCTGCTGTTAGCTCACTGGAAAGCCAGAGGAAAGGGGGGCTGTGGAGACTGGTTCAAGGGCATGAGCCCAGGATGAGCTGCCCCTGCCCACTGCCCCTTTGGTTTCAAGTCTTGTGGGGATCCTCAGAGTGTAAGAGGATAGAGCAGAGATGCAAAGAGTGGGCATGCTTTAGTGAGAGTGCATGTTTTTCAGCTTTGTTTTGCAGCTTTTTACCTTTCTTGGGTGGGGGCAGAATCCCAGGAGAGGTCTCAGGGGAGGATCTTAACAGAATTCATTAGCTTTCCAGCTGGGTCCTTTAATATCATTAAAATGTATACATAGAGGGGTCAGGGTTATTTTCTGGTTAGTTTTTTTTTTTTTTTTCAAAGAATGTCATCAAAGAAGGACCTGGACAGAGGTAGTTCTGAAATGCGTAAACCTTTTGCTCCTAAGTGTCCTTGGTTAGAGCAGATAAAATTCATTAGCTGACTGTAAATTGCTCAAATTGTTTGGCCTTGTTTGATTATTTTGTCTCAGTTTCCCTTATTCCACTTGCTAAGGAATTTCCCTAGCTTCTTACTATCCTGCCTCAGAACAACTAGTGAGAAGTTGTTGGGGACCTTTAAAATCATGGAGGAAGTGTTACAGATTTTCAAAAAGAAGAACTAAATGAAATACATTAAACTTAACATCTTAACTCATACAAACCAATTCTAAACAATTTTGAACAGTTCTAAACATTGGTTCTAAACCAATTCTAAAGAAGAAAATCTAGGAAATTTAAAATGAGCTGAATAGTAGATAATATTGATAGCTTATTCTGATTATGTCTTATTACAAAGTCTTTATTTCTCAAGTAGACACACTAAGGTGTTTGTGGAGTACATTATATTGTTTTGGAGTTACTTTAATATACTTGGTCTTCACACTCAAATAAAATTTCACATTTCCCCAAATAAAAGTATAGGAGACAACAGATGACAAAATTAACAAAATGTAGGTAATTGTTGAATTTGGGTGACTTAGTTAATGGTTAATTATGCCACTCTTTTTCTATCCTTATATGTTTAAACATTTTCGATAAAGAAACCCATTTTTTTAAAGAAAGAAGAACTACAGTAACAGTGAACTTCATTGTTCACAAATGTTTGTGTTCGTATATATTTATCTACTCAGAATAATTGCTTAGAAGTGTAATTACATATTTTGAGTTTTGATATATGTTTCTAATTTGTATCCTGGAAAAAAAATTATATACTCCCTCCAACAATACATAAAAGTCAATTTCCATTCTCTTGCCAATCTGAGTTTGATCAGTCTTTTTAAATTTGCTATTCAGAAAGGTGACAATATGTTATTATTGTATTTACTTGTGTTAATTAGATTACTAACAAGGTTGAAATATTTATATAATTCGCTGACCATTTATATTTATTCTTTTAGTGAATTGCTTATTTATATCTTTTTGTCTATATATTTTTTCAGAAATCACCAATTTCCTTTTTAATTCTTAGAGTACTTTGTATACTATAATTACTAACTCTTTTTTCTATCATATTGATTACAGATATTTCATATTCTATACCATGGAAGATTATAAAATTGTCTTTTATATCTTCTTATGATTCTTTCCCTAACCATTTTATTTTGATATATAATCTTTGTTTAATCTGGGTTTTATCTTTGAAGGGACTATATTAATGTTCTAGCTTTATTTTTTAAAATGGCTGGTAATTACCCCAAAACTGTTTATTAAAGAATCTAGTATTATTTTTACAAATTTTAATGCCACTTTTACCATGTACTTATTTCCCATATATGTCTGGTCCTATTTCTTCATGCTTATCTACTTCATTGATATGTATCTATTAATTTATGCATCAAATCGGTAGTTTTAATGATTCCAAATCCAGCCTCATTCTTTTAATTAATGTTTATCCTGTTTTTATTTGTAGTTTTAAAAAAGTATATTCAACTTTACTTGTCGTGTCAGAGTTTTTCAGTTTTTATGTCTGTTTTTATTTTTGTTGTGTTCTTATCTCTGACATCACTGTTGCCATATTTTCCCATCCTCGCCTGAGCATGTCTGGAAGGTACTTGAGCAGTTTTCAGAGCCACTTGCAGTTACCTTTGATTGAGCTAACAAGAATCTCTAAACTTTCTGTACTGGAAACATGCTTCTCCACAATCATTATTTTTCACAGAAACCTTTTTATTGTCATTTAACTGCCCTTGTTTTTGCCTTGCATTCACCATAGTCAAGGAGCTGTAGCCTGCGATTATTCTGTTATCATAGTAATGCCTTGAACTATGCATTGGAACTTTTCTTTCAACATCTGGATTTGTTGACAAAACATCATTCATTCAAGGGCATTTTACACATGTTCCAAAATGGGATAATTTTTCCCTTATTTTACTTCCATTTCTTAAAATACAAACAGTAGTTTTCTTCACAAAAGAGTTTCAAGGATCTTTGTAATTGCAAGGTGATTATGACTTGCTTGTCCTGAAATGAATAATAAGCATCATGTTCTACATCTAGCTGGATATGAGGATTATATTAAAAAGAAATATATTCTCCAAGGTTGCTATCCTGAAAAATATTTTTATCAGGCATCACACTATGATGAATATGCCTCCTAATATTATTTTGCTTAAGAAAGTGTTTCAGCAGATCAACTTATTGTTTACTTAGTGAACAGAAATAATGGTCTGACTGAATGCTCACAGAACTTTGGAGCTCCACACAAATGTCCTGCCTTCTAAGCAGATAACAAATTTCCTGGCTCAATGCTTAGTCGGAATCGAACTTTCAAAGAACATGTGTGGTCAGTGGACAGTAGGGTTATATTTCCTTTAGGCAACTTCAGCAATCCATTTTGGCACCAGGGACCCGTTTTGTGGAAGACAGTTTTTCCACACACCGGGGTGGGAGGATGGTTTGGGGATGATTCAAGCTCATACATTCAAGCTCATCTCCTGCAGTGTGCGTGGCATGGTTCTTAACAGGGCCATACCGGTACTGGTGTGTGGCTCAGAGGTTGGGGACCTGTGCCCTAAAGGCTAAAAATTAACAGAATGTAGCTAAACTTAAAATTTAAAAACAACTTTTCAGTGAAAAATAAGTTGAATGAATAAACAAAGAAATTTTTGAGGAAGTCTTCACATGACAAAGTAGAAGTATTCCAACTTCTCTCTCAGTTATACCATGACTTAGAATATACATTTACAGTACAAGTCTTCCCTTAGACCGTGCATCCAGATAAATAGATACCAGAAAGGTCACTGAGAAGATAAATAGGTATCGTAGCTGGATGTCTTTTTGCTTTACCAAGCGTTCTTTCCCATAGAACATCAACAGCGTGAACTAAATGGTATCATTCCACAGTTCACCTCTAAGTGCTTAAGTCAGGGGGTGACGATCCTCAGTTTAGCTACCTTGAATAACAGGCTGGACAAAAATATAAAGGGGAGTTGGGGGCTGACAAATAGACTCAATTTTTCTATTTCTTTGATGGATGAAATAAAATATGAATCAAGCTAATCTGAGACTTCACTTGGGAGATCTGTTAGTTCTAAGTTAAAGCTCCCATTGAATAATGTCTTTTCTAAAAATAGAGTCTTGCAGTCAATTATTTAGGGTACATCCCATTCAAAGGTGCTGCGTTCATGATTTTTGTGCTAGGTTGTTGCTGTGATTGAATTGTGAATTTGCTCTCTTTAACCTCCAGGAACTTTGAGAATGGCCTGAAGATATTTTTAAAGTCACAGTTACATTGAGAGGCATTGTTCTATGCAGACAATTCTCGTGGAAAGAAGGACAAAATAATAAATTGCCAAGACACAAAAGAAGAGCAGATTATAGAAAAAATACTAAATGTAGTAAATGCAGGAAAGAAAAAAGAATGAATGAGAATCATCTTCAGGAAGAAAAGCTTGAAATCTGGGGAAAGCTAAAAGTAAAAGACTGGAGAGCTTCCCCAAACAAGGAATTATTATCAACACCTGTACACCATAAATACAAACATGCTTAAATCTCTAACTGATACCTAAAAATTCTTAATTGAGGAGTGCAAAAGTTGTTTTGTTTTGTTTTGTTTTGTTTTGTTCTGTTCTGTTTTGTTTTGAGAAATTATCCCAGGGAATTGAATTGCTCAGTAAGAACATCTGTACACCTATTCTTAAAGCTTGAAGTTCAGAAGTTAATATCTAGTCAGTATATGTGTATCTTTTAAGGAAGTAAAGGCCTTTAATACTATTCACTTTTCTCCATCATTAGTACAACATTGATCTGGTGTCTGGAATTCCCTGGAAATGTCATTAGAAATTATCTGTATATTTCTTTTGCACTGAGAAAAAGTCAGGAAATTATTACAGGGTCATCAAAGTGATATAGTTGCCAATATTGCTCATTTCAAAGCTAAGTTTCCAAATCCAAACACCTCCTCATATATCTGTGCGGAAACAGAGTGCTCAGTGGGATTGGAAAGGAGCTGTGGTGAGCAGGGTAGGAGGGTAGGCGGGGGGAGGGGGGAGCAGAAGATTCTCAGACACAGTCTGATGAGGTGAAGGGCTTCCTGCCAAAGGCAACTTTAGCACTAGAAAAGTCAGAGACTTGAGATTGAGTTTAGCTCTGCTGTTTCTGTGCGATGGAAATGGGGAATTTACTGGACTTCTTCAAGCCTCAGTTTCTTCTTTCATAAAATGAGTTTAATGTTACTTATCATGCTGCGTTATTATAAAAGTTAAGCGAGATGATGCAGTTGAAAATGCTTTATAAGCTGTAAAGTGGCTGTTCTTGTTTTCGTTATTTTTGTTGTTGCTATTGTTATTCTTGTCTGTATACACTGTATGAACAGTTCCCAGAGCTGTGCCTAAAACATCCACAATGGAACGTCTTCAAAACACATGTGCCTGGACCCTACTGAAGTGTTGAAGGTGGGTCCAAACCTTCCCATTTTGAAAAAGCCATCCAGGCACTCCATTTGTTGTGCCCCTTGTTAAGAGCCATGAATTTATACTCCAGTCTCAAGCCTCAGACTTCCTGGTCCCTAATGTTTTGTTACCACTGTGAACCAGAAGACCACAAGGAGGTATGTTTTCTTCTTCAACTCCAGAGTTCAATCAATGGTTATTTTATCCCTTAAGCTTCCAGCGAACTGCTGAAATATGGAATTTACTACAATGGCGAAGACTCATAGTTTGAGGAATAAGCAATTCAACAGCTTAAGGAATGTCAGTATTTTGTTGTCCTCCCCATACTTAGCTAAATTTGTATTTTAGGTCTATGTCATCCACCGATCACAAAGCCCAGTCTCAAAGTTCATTGTTTGTTGGTTTGACTGACAATGGCCTATTCCCAAAGATCAGTCATCCTTTTCTTTATATTGTCATTAGAGGTATGGATGCATCAGGGTACAGGTTTCCATTTGCTGCTTATCATGTTTCCACATCTTGCAGTAGAAGACAATGGAGTTGAAAACTGCCCTTTACGCGCGCGCACACACACACACACACACACACACACACACAGAACCACCAACACTTACATCACTTCACTGTATCTGTACAGTCCACATATTGCATGATAGGCACAGAACATCACTTACAGAATACACTTAATTTGGGTTTAGCTGTTCAGGGATTCTTGTTGAGTGTCATCACCAGATAGCCACTATGAATACTAGCAAGTATAAGCTTGTGTACATATGCAATAAAAGGAAAATGCACAGTTCCATGTAAACCAAAGGCATGGCTTCAGTAGTGTACCGGCCATAAAGAAAACCTCACACTCAGCCAAAGCTGTGGTGATTAATATTGGTGGATTCCACCGAGCATTCTAATCCCTCCAAGGCTCATCTGTTTATTATGCACCATTTAGTATTCTTTACTGACTGAAAGCTTCCAAACTGGTATAATTCTTTCCAAACAACCCCATTTGTTCCACTTACTTATACTAGAATCTTTTGTCTGGCTAACACCTATCCATCCTTCAAGTTCACCTCCAGGGCCCCTGTTCCTTTAAGTCTTCTCTGAGCCCTACTTTGTTCCCAGACTTAGGTAGATGCTCCCCTCCTTTGCTCCTCCTTGCTGTACCCACAGCAGGCTACTGCAAACTGTTCTCTAATAAAGGTTTCCAGGTCCCTACTTAATCATCATTAGTATGGAAAAGATCTTAATTACTTTAACTTTCTTTAATTCCTGGGATTCTTTGTGCCTTTCTCTTCCTAACAATTATCAAATTTTTATATTCAATACTTTTTATGTACTTGTCTCCATTGTTAAGAGATCTTTAAGTACATCAGTCTCACAATTTATCTTTTAAATTGGTTCAGAGTTTACCAATTAATATGTGGTGTAATATTCTTTCACATAAAGAAGTGCATGAACTGACATGTCTTTCAGACTCAGAATGTTGTTTTGCTCCAGACTCTCAGAAAAGAACATAACTCAAAGGCAATTATGTAAATGTGTGTGAATGTGTATGTATGTATGTGTCAACTATACAAGCAAAATAAAACCTTTGTCCCTTTTCAAAATTATGATGCAAAATCACAGGATCTGCATCAACAGTCCCAGTCTCAGATACAGTTCTCTCATCCTAAAAGGTGCCATGTATGTATATACACTTATAGCATTTTGTAAATATTTTATTCCACACTATAATTTGATTGATACAAAAGACAAAGAAATCACAGCAGAAAGTTAAATTCCACATCCCCACACCTTGTGATCGGTAACCACTGTAAATGGTTTGGCATACATTCCCATACCTCTCTATGCCTATCTCTCTCTCTCACACACACACACACACACACACACACTTTATTTTACCTAAATGATATCATACACCAATTTGATAATCCACTCTTTTCATTCAACAATGTATTGTGGACATATTTCTATGTATGCATAACATACAGGGTAGGGAAAAAGTAGGTTTACAGTTGCTCATATGGAAAAATAATACAATAATTAATAAATAATAATACAAGAATGAACTGTTTTGCATCGTCACAACTGTGATCCTACTTATGTCCCATCCTGTACATTTATGTATATAGCAGGGACATAAGATACTATTGGGTATATCCAAAACTTTTAGAAAAATTAGCAATGATATAATACACTACAATAAGAGGGCATCGAAACTGTAGAGTAACCCCAGACCTTTCCAAGCAGGAAATGAGTGCACTGAGCCACCTGGGAAGGTCCTGCACTGTGAACCAAGCCAGTGTCCTGTCAGATCGTAGTGATTCACACCTCGACCATGCAAGGCCTCAAAGAAAGAAAAATAGATGCATGATTACCCTGGTTAAGTCCGAACTCCCCTTTATCCATCTGGCCTCTTTATCATTCCTTGTTTAACTTAATCATTCCTCCCCAGCTTTTAATTGTAACTTTCATTAGTACCACATGGTCTTTAAATTAGCTTTGGTTTCACACACACAACAGATCTTCATAATTCCAGTGCACATGAGTGGGCAACATTCATATTTTGAACTCCCAACCAGGGGTAGAGCTAATGAAAGCCCAGACCAGTCAACCTAATCATACTAAATATTCAGCAAACACAAAAGTGGAGTTAGAAGACACGCATATGCATGCTCACTAAAAAATGACAACAAACCCGAATAAAGATTTGACAAAAAAATCGAAGTCCATAAAAATCAAAAGCTTTTGAAGAACATATGGAAAGATACACCGTAACTAATAGGAAGTAATTTCTAGAAAGGAATGAAAGATGAATCTTGGATCTAGTGGCTGTGTTTGAAATCTGAAGTTCTGAGTCAGACATCAGTCAACAAAAGCATATAGAACATGACTTCTGGCCCCACTATGACCTATGATCCTTTCATTGTGGGAAAAAAGCAAACTCCCTGGCCACTGGGTCAGACCTCACCTTCATCTCAGGTTTTCTTCAGACTAATATCTTTTAAATAAATTCCTGACATGTAAGACTTCTGCTCTTAATCCTCTACCACATCATAATCTTCATGACACTGTCAACTTCTTTGCCCCAGTGCCGCCTCTTTCTCTTACCCCACCTTCCCATACACTTCCAGTGGACCCTGTCAAATTATTTTTCCAGAGTTCACTAATTCCTCTATACCTGTGGCCTCTTCTCTGAATTTTTTATCCACCTTCTGCTATACTTGCAGCCTGGCTCTTATCTTAGAAGGTTCTCAAATTCTCTCAAGGGTTAACATCACATTATTTTCTTACACCTCACATATCCTCAATCTGGGAAATAGGACTGATGTTCTCTTGCTCTTTATTGTTACTTTTAGATCATTATTACCTCATCCTCTTGGAAAGGAAAGAAAGAGAATGGAAGGAGAGGGGAAGAAAGAGGAGAAGAGGAGAGGGGAAGAAAGAGGAGAGGAGGAGAGGGGAGGGGAGGGGAGGGAAGGCTCTGAGGATTACATCATTCAATTGCATCCAACTCTCCACCTTTTAAATGGTTCCATCTTCTGAAGTCAGGATCACTGTCTGTAGATCACTAGAGAATTTGATTTCCCAAGATAGCATCCTTTTGTGTCGGTCTTGGATCAGCTGGCCCAATGCTTTGGCCTCTCAGTTCTTTAATCTCTGCATCAACAATGAGCATGATCTTGCCCTGGACTTTCCTATGTCCAAAACAATAATTCCCATATATCTATGTTCTTTGACCCTAACTCTTCTCTTCTCAGCTTGGTTTTTTAAATTACTTCTGTTACAACAATTCTTTGACTTCATCATAGTCTCCAGTCTAATGCTCTCTCTATTTCCTCCCAATTTATCTCCCTCTTTCTTCCTAATTTCCCTTCTGAGTCCATTTAGAATACATGCTCCATTGTCTCAGTAGTACTCTTGACAATGCTATAAATTTCATTGCCTTTCTGCTTTATTCATTACTCCCCTCTAAGGAAACCCCAACCCTGAATGTGTATGACTACAAGCTTTTGTGATGCCTGTCTTTTAGCAGCTGAGTGCTATATGAGAAAAATCACACAATAGGCCAGATTGGCTCCATTGTAAACCCACAATCACTGGCCTCAAATGACATCTCTAGCACTGCCTAGTAATCTCATCAGCGGTCTCTGGCTTCCCTTGTTCATACTTATACTCACTTCAGGGATTGTCAGAAGTTTTCTGTTCTCCTCAAACCACTCTCCTCATCTTTCAAACTCAGCAAATCACTTTTTCATAAAGATGTAGGAGCTTTACAAAGAACATGGATACGTACCATCAGAAAGGATTTACCTCATTTCTTAGATATCAAACATCCATCTATATTTTCAACCGTGTAGCTTTCTTCTTTCTTGAGAAAATTAAAGATCTATCTCTTTTCCTAGCTAAATCTAAATTCTCTACCAACTGTGTTTTACACTCAGTACTTTCCTAATTGATTAAAAACATCTTATGCTACTGATGATCTTTCCTCTCTCCGGTGTATTCAACATCTCTCCCTTTTGATGGAACTCCCCACTGAGTTTTAGACAGTCTAAGTTTCTGCCATTAAAACTGAAAAACCTCATCTGTTCTTGTTCCTCTTCAACTATTGCTTTCCACTTCTTTTCCTTCAGTCATACTTCTCAAGTTGTCTGAACTTTTTGTCTGTTTCATTTCTTTACTCCTAAGCCTAATTCAACTGATCTTCTGGCCAAATGAATTCCCTGAAATGGCTCTCAATAAAGTTACAGATGTTCATAATAATGTTTAACCCAATTAACAATTTCATCTTATTTGATTCTTCAACAAAATATGTCACCATTAACCACTCTCTCCTTCATGAAATATTTTTATCTCTTTACAGATGATAAGAGGAGAAAGCTTGGGAATTAAACTCAAAAGGCTTCATTATCTATTTACCCAGAGGAGAAAGATGACATTTTGAATATAGCAGATTAGGCCTATGCCTCATTGTCTTTTCATTCACTTAGAATTTCATCCTGCTCACATCACCTGCATCCACAGCTTCAATACCCAATACCCATGTGACTAAAGAAATACTTCCAGCCCAAAATTTTCTTCTCAGCTCAGAGTATTATATTCAGCTATCTACATCTTTTACTCAGGATATTTCAAAAACATTTTGACAAATGTTCAAAGCTGAAACATAAAATATCCCCCCAAACCTTGTCATTTTCACTTGATTTTTAATTTCTGAATGTGGCACCATCATCCAGCAATTGCTCAAACCAGAAACCTACGTGTTTTTATTGACACTTCACTCTTTCTTCACACTGCATTCCCAATTCTCATCAATTTCTATTTGTATTATGTCCTAAATATCCCTCAACATTGCCCATGTTCTCTGTCAACCCACTACTACTGTCGTTAATCAAGAACTCCTTCTAATTTGTTCTCTGTGGTAACACTAGAGTAACCTTTCAAATTAAAAAAAAATTGATGACATTACTCCCCTGCTTGAATTCTTCAGTGTTTCCCAGTAACTCCTAAAATTAAGACGAAAATATAAAACATTACCTAGGAGACCATGTATGGTCTAGCTCCTACTTATCTATTTGCATTTCACATTATATGCCCATTACTTGTTTGTTTCCCATCACGCTGACCCTCTTGCAGCCCTGCAGGCTGAGCACCACCGTTGAACACAGTTTCTCCGTCTTTGAGCCTCACCCACCCTCTCCCAGTCTAGTCATGTCTATACATCTCTCAGTTTAATTGCAAGCATCACTTTCTCAGGGAAGCTTTTTTCAACCCTCCCAGCTGGTTAGGTCCCTCTATTATTTCTCTATCTTGCCCTCTTCACAATTACATTTTATAAGTTTATTTTTTGAAATTCGGGGATTAATGTCTCTCTCCCCCTGTTAGATGGCAAGTCACACAAGGACAAAGACAGATATGTTTTCTGCTCTTTGTTATATCTGAACTTAGAGGACAATGGCTAAGTAAATGTCTAGCAGTTAGTAAATATTGGTTGAATCAGCGAACTGCCTGAAGAGGACTGATACTCTCCCAACTCTAGTGCAGCCTTGTTCTAGCCCAGAGAACTATTTTATGAACCAAAACGCCAGAGATTCTATGTGCTGTGATTCTATCCTTTGTCTCAGAAGCAGGCATTTGCCCCCTCCACACTTATACATCTGAGAAACACCACCAGGAGAGAAGATAAGTAAGGGAAAAAAAGAAAAATATCAATAAAAGTCATGCCCCTTACTCTTGTGATACAAATATAAAAGTTAATTTTACTGTGCACTTGACTCCATGTCACCTACTCAAACTGCACTGAGGTGTGTACCGACGGACCCGAGAGACGATAGGCCTAAATTGGGCTCAGGACAGGTTGTCTCTCCATCCTGGTGGACAGTTGAATGAAAATCCATGCATGAGATAACTTCATCTGTTATTCTGTCAATAATAATAAGCTTGAAACAACTCACCACTATTTGTCCTCATGATGTTGTGTGGGACTCTCAGCTTTAATTGTTTATCTAACATATTTGCAAACTCACATTGCATGAATTTAAACTTTGCCAGTTGTCACTCCTACTTCACTCTGTTATTGATGGGTATGGTCTGTTTTAGTCTATTTAGCACATTATATTGGTTGACATTCCAGAATGGTAAATGCATCCTTTCTCTAAACACACACAGTAGATTATAGCCCCAACAGTTGAGGCACAAATGTTGATTCTGGTCATTTAACCATGACTTTATCTCTAAATTTGATTATCCAGCCTTGTGCACTTTGGTAGAGCAATAAGTCTCAAGCAGCCAAAAAATGCAAAATGCTGAAGCCATAACACTCCAGTCTTGGAGGCAGCCATTTTTAGCAGAGTTTTATAGGAAAGATCTTTAATTTAAAAAGAAAACCAGGTAAAGCCTAAGTAACAATGGGTGTGACGTGGTGAACCAGCACAACCCAAGGCTGCCACCAGTGGAGGTGGCCTGTGAGAGGGCTGCATGCTGCCTGAGCTCTGCTCCATTTGTGCTGTGATGGATCCTATTTCATGTTCAATTCTAACTACCAGTTAATCTTCACATGAAAAAAGAAGCCTCTAACCAGTGGAAATTGGTACAGTCTTTCTGGGAAGAAGTTAAGCAGTATGCTTCCAGAGACTTTAAAATATTCTTAAGCTTTAACTCAAAATTTCCATTTTTGCAATCTATCCTAACAAAACATTGGGAAGAGCACAGAAGTAAAAGTACAGAGATTGCAGCTTAAAAATAACAAGGAAAACAATTGGAACAAATGGAAAATGGTTAAAATAATTATGAAAATGCACATGATAAAATAAATATAATGCTAATGCCAGTTATTTAAAAAGCCACCGATTTGAAGAACATTTAGCAACCTAGGAGAATATCATATAATTTTAAATTTAAAAATCAAGTATTAAAATTATAATTATGATGCTAGCCAAATTAAAGGTACATTATAACATATAAGCACATAAGATACCAAAATCGTGTTTATTGGTGGGCAGTGGAATCATGGGGGATATTTACTTTCTTCAATGCATTTTGTTATATTTTCAAAACTTTCTTCAAAAACAGTATTATTTTTTCTATTTTAAAGATTTTTTATTTATTTTATTTTTAGAGAGAGAGGAAGTGAGGGAGAAAGAGAGAAACATCAATGGTGTGGTTGCCTCTTCTGTGCTCCCTACTGGGGACCTGGCCCACAACCCAAGCATGTGCCCTGGCTGGGAATCAAACCAATGCCTCTTTGTTTCACAGGCCAGCACTCAATCCACTGAGCTATGACAGTATTATTGCTAAATAGTGTTACCTTTAAATAAACAGAAAAAGTTAGCTTCTGAAAATCTTTTCACCAACCCAGCAAGTCTCAGAATCAGCTAAGAAACATGCAGCAGAACTTGAGAGAGATCCAAGGCTGTAGCAATGGGAATATACCACCAGAAAAACAGTAAGGCCTGAATTGAGGGAGACGGAGCAGCTTCATCCACTCAGATTTGCTTATCATCACCTTAGCGAGTACCAGAGGCTGCACTGGCTGCCGTAGTATAATAGCAAACAGAACAGGTGCCTGTCCGTGGAAGTACAATTCCACCGCCTAATACAGGATGTTGAGGCGTGTGAGTAGGAGAGAAACAGTAGATAAATTAGAAAGAAGATGAAATGAGGACAATACGTCCCCTGGCCTTATCTAGCTATAACTTGATGAATATTTATTGAGAAGTGACTAGAAGTCACTATCAGCTCCACTGTTTAGTGGCTGTCAGCATGCTGCATATTAAATATGTACCACTTGTACAAAGCTCATTGTTCGGTGCTGGTTCAGCCGATCTCATTTAGTTCTCTTGATGAAGTTCATAATAGAAGAACCCTTGGATCTTATGGTAGATAAAATTCAAGCACCTGATTTCGATCATCATTGTAGTTATGATTCCAGTGCTTAAAATGAATAAAGCAGATAAACTGTCCTGCTGTGTTACTGAATGGCAATTTCCCTCTCGGCGTGCCAGATGTAGCAGCAACTGCATGCTTAACAAAAAGATTTTCAAATCTATTGGCTGCTTTCTTTTTTAATCTGCTCCTTGTTTAAATACTGATGGAGTTATGGCAGTGTTCCCCGGAGGAAATTGAGTTTGACAACCTTTTGAAAACCTCTAGAATAGGCTATTTTTAACTGAACTTTCAGAACTGAAATGATATTTATCTTTCCCAACACAAAGAGTATTCAAGTTAAACACACACACACACACACACACACACACACACTTGTTTCCTAGAAAAATTAACCATTTTCTGAAAACCCTCAAAAGTTAATATTAATAAAAAATTACCATCACCTGTTATATACTTGATCCTAACAGTCTTAATACATAACTGGTGAGTAGGAGCAGAGTTTGCCACCCCAAAACATGCCTTCTGGGGAATATTGATTACTTTAAGCTGGTTATTTTCACAAAGCAAAAGGCTCAGGAAAAACCTTTGCCCTCCTCCCTAACTTCCTAAGAGAATTTAGACACCAGAGCTTCTCCAGGGCGGGAGCCATCTAATCACAGATAACTGTAGTTTAATAGGAACTAGTGCGTGATAGACGGCAGGGGGGAACTTGGCAAAGCCCTTTAAGCAAAGTCCTCTCTGTGGCCCACTGTCAAAGGTGGCCGAGCAAAGAGTTATTCCCCAGATATTTGCTTTTCCATCTCTATGTGAGTTGCCTTCCTGCCCTTTGAAGTCCCATCCACAGTCCTTCCCTGTCTCCTTAGCTCATGGTGACACAGTAGCCTCAACTGCCCCATTTGTCCTCAGGTTCCCATATTCTAATGGAACCTCCATACGTACCTGTGTAATAAATTTGGTTGTGTTCTCCTATTAATCTGTTTCATGTTGATCTGATTATTAGTGCAGCCAGAATAATTTAGGAAGGTAGAAGAAAAATTATTTTTCCTCTGCTACACTATTAGGCTAATTGATTAATAAATATACCACATCTATGCAGAAGTCATTTCACTGACTGTAATCTAATCCTAAAAGGACAGAGGAACTCACTTGTCATATCAAATGAAATCTGTGCAATGGGCACAGCCCAGGGACTCTAGGTATTTGGAACAGAGAAGAGACTCAGAAGAGATTTCAGGGAATTGAGGGAAATCCCGAGATGCAATTCGGGAACAGGCATTCTGAGTTCTTTATATTCTATAGCCCTCTGTCTTATTGTGGGTGTTACCTGCATGAGTTATTAGTTCCTTCTTTAGAAGGCATGACACAAAACACTGCATCTCTGCTCCAGAGCTTCAGGGATGGATTGCCTCCTCACTCTGAGCATATGTCTGATGACCAGTAGCATTCTCTCCGGTGCCACTGAGCATTCACTACCTGTTGGTGATAGAAACGTTTTTCCTTTGGTTTTTAATGCAAGTGCTACTGAAATGTAACAGGGACATATTAACTTTGATGCATAGTCAAGTTAACTTTTAAAAATGAAGTTATACTTGTACAAAAGAAGATAATTCTACATGCTGGGAGACCATAGATGATGGGGGGCTATGGGAGTGATGATCACTTAGTAGGGATGAGGAAAGGAGTTAGGACTTTTCACATTACTAGTTGTTCAAGATGATAAAAGTGTGTATAGATCTTAACTCCTTTGCCCCAGTTTCACTGGGGGGGACAGGTGGTCGCAAATAATGTATTTTGCCTACACCTTCTGACTTCTTCAAAATGGTTGGGATTCTGATCTAATTTTATAAACTTTCCTGAGTCAGAAATGAATCACCCTGTTAACTTCACAATTCTATTATCTTTTATGGGATGGATGCAAGAGCCAGGTTCCTCTTTCCTCTAATAACAGCATTAAACAGCAAGCTATAACTTGAGAGATGAAATTCTCACTGGAAAATCTTAAGAATTAAATGGTTCATTTGTTACAAGATGTAAAATGTATCTTCTGGGAAATATGCACAATAATTCTAGTGTGACTAATTCTAGAGCCATCGATGACATTACCATTTGTTAATTCCATTGGTTCCCAGGGAGAGGAAAAATCACTGATGGGATGACACGTGTTAGAAACTTTACCCTGTGAAGGAGCATTTTACCTAAGCTCTCCTGAAATCATCCGGTTTACATGGTATTTGACTGGTGGCACCTGAGGAAGTGGGATGGAGTAAGCAATAGCGTACATGATGGGGTGTGAAGAGTACTGAAAAGAGCTTTTCCCACAAGGACAGGACAGTGCCTAAATTTCCATCACTAATCCCTCCGATGAATGAACTGTTTTGTATCTTACATTATACTTTTCAATTATTTCCCAATGCATGCTTTTGTATTCCATATATCCTAATACTTTCAGGTTATAATTAGTAAACCATCAGAAGATTCAAGTCGTAATGTCATTACTAATGCCATAGATGGTAAGATCTATGTGGTCTTTCTCTTAGGACAGGACTGAGAAAAAGCATATATTTTGCAGCCTGTCAGACTGGATAATCCTAAACTTCATATTCCTCATCTGTAAATTAGAACTTAAAAAAAAAAAAACACCACATGGAGGGTTGTTCAAAGATTAAGCAAAACAATTTACACAGAGACACAATTTACAAATAAGTATTAAATATTATTACACAGAGGAAAACAATTTCATTAAAAATTAATATATTTCTGCATCTTTGTGGGTCACAGAAACATTAAAACAAAAGGCTGGCAGCTTAGAATTTCATACATATTCAAGACAAGGCACAAAAAAAACCCCACAAATAATTTTGGTTGTTTTTTGTTCTATGCTCTCTAGAGACAGCATACCCCCTCTGGTGAGCAAGCCAGGTCGCCTCTCAGCTCTGCAGGCTTCTCATCCATCGAATGAGACGTGTGGACTAAGTGTGCAGTTTTCAAGTCTTTTTCATTGTTTTAGTTGATGAGATGCCAATCATTCGAATGAAAACTTCCCAGAAACCCTACTAATACAAACAGACAAAATTGAAGCTGCTCTGTTTAAAACTGGGCTCAGGTAAGGAGCAGAACTTCACCTACCCTACCAGGCCAGAATAAAATACATTATTTCTGTTAGAATCTATGATCCTATATATCGACTTAACAATTTTCAAAACCATATGGACAAAGACCAAAGGCAACTGCTAATAACGAAGTGATAAATCAAGAAGGAAATTTTAATAGTAACACTTGCTTACTCGCTTTTTATCCACTGGTTATTTTATAACTGGGACTTAAAGAAATAGGTCTGAATTTCCTATTGCAAAACTTTTCCACAAACCCTATTTCATCAACAAATGAAGAGTGTGCCATTGTGGAATGAGTTAAAGCATTGTTAAGTGCTGAAATTACAGAGAAATAATAATAGTAGCTAATAAATACCGAGGACCTAGTTATTTACCAAGCACAGAGTTCTAAGTACTTTATATGGGTTAGCCCATTTAATTCCCAGTACTATGGGGAAAAAATGTTTTTTATGATATCCTATGTTACAAATGAGAAAACCTCAAAAAATATTAAGTAATTTGACCAAGTTCCAATGGTTTTGTAAATAAAGCCTCTGGAATTTAAACTTGGAGAGTATGGAACTTTACTAATATGGCCTTTAAAATATTCCAAAGATCTTATGCAATTCTGAGAAATAAAAATGTAAGAACTCCACAGAGACATACAAGAGTAATATAAAATCACATACGTGTAAATAAAATACACTGAACTCTTTAGAGTAGAGAATTTATTAGCTGGTGATTAGTAGGTTAGAAAGAACTTAATTATTCTTTCATGATATTTAATATTTATTTCTATTTTATTTCTACCATTCGGTTTGTTAATTTTTGAAAAGAAACAAAATATTAGCTGTATTTTTTAACAAAGCAGGTTAATGCAAATTATTTTTTAAAAGTTGACCCTTTTGAAGAAAAAACTGTACAAAGTATTAGATGTCATATTAATCATACTTTATTTTCTACAGAAAGTCTGTAAGTAAGCTCAAGGGCGTCTGCTGAGGACTCTCTCCTTCCTCTGCAGGAGAGGGAATGATACTAGTTGTTGTGAGTTCAGGATGAGTCAGTTTTCCCTTGAAGAGGAGACTACTCTACTTTCCTTTGAGAATATCCCCATCTTCTGGAAGGAGGCAGAGGAGGAGGAGAGGGGGAGGAGGCTGTTATCCATGAGAGGGTGAATCTGAGTCCTTATCTGAAAGAGACAGGGGTAAGGGGGTGAGACCAGGAGGAAGAGGAGGAGGCAGGGGAGGAGAGGGAGGGGGGAGGGGAGGAGAGGGAGGGGGAGGGGAGGAGAGGGAGGGGGAGGAGAAATAAATCAAGACCTTATGAGTGAAGAAGAGGAATGTTTTCATTTCTGATACGTCCAATTCAAGTTGTTTTATAACCTGAACACAACTCATCCATTAAACATCAACCAATTCAAAACTTAGGAGTAAGAATGGCTGACACCCTCTTTCAGAACTCCTGGTGCACAGGAGTAAGAGTTGTTCTAGGACAACTTTTCAAAAAGTAACTTAGGACTTCTTAGGCATGAAACGATTCCTTCAGGAGGAAAATCATCCATTTAAAAAAAATGAAAATGGAGGGAAGAATAAAATCATCCTTAACCTACATTTTAAATGTATTATTTACTATATAGCACACTAAATATATGTAACATATATGAAAACTATAAAGCAAATTAAATTATGGATGACCCCATAACCCCCTGACTTGAATACCACCTGTCCCTAGATGGCATTTGAAGTACCTGTGAGGTTCTTTCATATCCCCTCTCTTTCCTCCATATCACCACCCAGAAGTAACTAACATCCTGAATTACATACTTCCTGTTCTAAATGTTAATGTTCAGGATAACAATCCCTTGTCTAAGATAGGGATTTTTGTTTTCAGAAAAATTATGTAGGGCGTGTGTGTTATCAACACTCCTAACAGAGTTCAGAGAGAATTCTATAGTCAAACTCATTAAGATACCCAAAGCAAAATGGGTAAATATTCACATCTGTTACAAAAAAAAAACAACACTACAAATAGGCACATGTCTATTTTTGCCATCGAATGAGTTTGCGTATGAAAATAAACTTTCATATTTCACGGCTCTGTGGATTTTGCAATCGCAGTTAAAGGAGCTTATGTCTACAGTTGAATTCCTCAAACTTTTCTCATCTAGTTAATCCTTTTTGTATTTTGCCTAAGAAACATCTTTCTACCCTGAAATCATAAAGATATTCTTTAAAAATGTTTTCACCTACTTGCCAGGTTTTTCTTTTTCTAATATAGTTCATTTATTCAAAAATAATGTTTGTATATGAAAGCATTCTAATTTTTCTGTCTACAGATAAACAATTATCACTGTTGTATTTGTAAGACACCATTCTGGTTATATATTTTATTTCCATTAGGAGGTTTATTTCTAGGCTGGCTGTACCACTGATCAATTTTCACACTTGTGCCGTTACCACACTCTCTTCATTAGCTTAGTTTAGCAGATCTGGAGGCTGGTAGGGCAATTCTCTTAACCTTATTCTCATGCATCAGGAGTAACCTGACTCTTCTTGACTCCTTGATCTTCTATTCAAATATTATCATAAGCTAGTCAGGTTCTTCAAAAACCCCTTTAGAGAGTTTGATTGGATTTGTCCTGAAACTCTCATATAATTTAGAGAAAACTGACATCTTAGCAATATTGATTTTTTCTAATCCCAAATATGGTAGTATTTATGTATTTATATATTTTAAAGTTATTTTCAATAATGCTTTTAATAATACAGACATTTCACAAACAGGGCAGGTCAAAAGTTGTTCATATGAAAAATAATACAATAATTAATAATAATATAAGAATAAACTCTGAGTTTTGAAAACTCACAACTATAAACCTACTCTTGCCCCACTTATTCCTGAGTACTTTATAATTTTTGTTTATGTTGAAAACAGTGTATTTTTTTAAACTTGCTTTTTTTATGAGTTGCTGGTATTGAGAAATGCAGTTGATTTTCGTATTTGATCTCATATCATTACTTTTCTAATTTTTCTTATTAATTGAATAAGTAGATTTTTTTATAATTTCTATACAATTCTGCGAAATGTAGATAAGTTTTGTCTTTCTTTCCAAAGGTTATATTTATTTCTTTTTTATATTTCATTGGCCAGAAATTTCAGGGCAATGTTCAAAAATAGAGTGATACTGGAATTCTTGTCTTGTTCTTAATTTTTAAAATGATATTTCCAAAATTCACCTTTAAGAATGTTTGCTGTAAGGTTCTACAAGTAATTGTATTTCTAGGTTGGAAAGGGTGATAATCTTGAATGGATTTTTAGTGATTTTCTGCTTCAAGTAAGATGATCAAACAATATTTCTTCTGTAATCTGCAAACATGGTGACATATATCAATTGATTTCATAATGTTAAAGTATTTTTACATAGCTGGTATAAACTCAAGTTGATCATGTGATATTATCATTTTTATACATTGCTGGATTTGGTTTGTTAATATTGTGGGGATTTTTTTTTTTGGCATTACTGTTCATGAGTCCGAATGGTAGGCAATCTTCCTTTCTCATCAAGTCCTCATCTGTGTTTTGGTACAAAAGGTTATGCTTGGTATTGGGACATAAGTTGTGAAGAGTTTCCTCTTTGCCTATTATCTGGAAGAGAAACAATTAATTATTACAATTAACTGTTTTCCTTAAAAATTTAAAGAATTTATTGATAAAATTACACTTGTTATTTTCAATGTGGGGAGATGTTTAACTATTGATCTGGATGTCCATTCCTTATTGAGTCAGTTTCAATGCTGTGTTTTCTACAAACCTGCCCTTTCCGTGCATGTTGTCAAATTTTTGATTAAAAAAAATAATACTCTTACTTATGCCTTGTCTCTTTGACTGGATAAATTCTGCCATAGGTTTATGTATATATATTACTAGTCTTTTTAAATAACTGACTTATTTTCTGTTTGATCCTCTTCATTGTATCTGCTTTATATTTTATTAATTTCTTTTACTTATTATCTATTTCCTCTACTTTTTTAGATTTGTTTTGTTAATTATTTCTCGGGCATTAAGTTTAATAATCAGCAAATTTAATTTTAGCCTTTCTTCTTTCCTATTATAAGCATTAGAAGCCACACACACCCACACACCCACACGCACATATGGTCCAGCAGGAGTAACACCTGCTTGAGCGTGGTTGGTAGGGTACCTGAATGTCTCGCACCAGGTGGACAGCAATTTGAACATTTCACATAAAATGTCATATGGTGTGCTTGAGTGTGATATTGTTATGTTACAGAATTACATGTTTAACATTTTTGTAATAAAAGATTTTGTAATAAAAAAGGGTGTTATTTGTGCTGAACTCTGTGTGTGTGTATGTATCTGTCCACAGGGTGTCCAGCCATGTAGTATGAAAAACAGAGACATTCATTGAAGAAGATACAAGATACAAGAAACATTGTACATAGGATGATGATGCCTCAGTCCCCTTCAAAGTAGGCACCTTGGGACCTCACATAGTTCTGACCACCAATAGCTGTCCCGTTGTATTTTCCTAAATCTCATCATGATCTGAAATCTCTTTCCTTTCAAAATTGATTTTATTTAGTTTTGGGAAAAACTAAATAAGCCATAGGGGGGCTGAGTCACCTGGGTCACTTGACATTTTGCCAAAAAACTCTGCACAAGACATGGTGAATGAACAAGTGCATTGTGGTGATGAAGCTGCCAATCACCAGTTGCCCATAGTTGCAGTCTTTTGAATCATCCAAATAGTTTCCGCAAAGGAATGTTCAAACTTAATGCAAAATGTGATGCAGATTGATTGCTCTACTCACTCAGTTTGAATGCGACAGCCACATAGTACATGTGCTCACTGAACAGTGTCTACCACCCACACTGATGAGTACAGTGAAGTCATCATTATTCGTGCATGTACATTCCAGTCCACTGTCCTTGGCTGTCAGGTTTGTCTGGAAAAAGCCCAGCCATTGTTGATATAAGGAGAACGGTTTGCATGACATCGATGTAACCTGGCAGCTAAGCCAGAAACAGAAGTCATCCTTGACTCTCCCTTATCTCCCACATGTGATCCATCAAGTTCTATTGACTTTACTTCTGAAATCTGTGTCCAATCTGTCCACTCCTTCCTCATCTCCTCTTCTTTCACTTTGTCCAAACCAGTACAGCAAATGGGGCTACCAGGGTAGGAGTGAAGAGCTTTTTCAAAAGTACAGATCTTTGGTAAACACTATAATTGGTGACAGAAGAAACGGAGATAGAAGAGCTGAAAAGGTTGGAGAACACAATCAAGATAAACAGAGAATTTAGATGGAAAGGATCAGAGACATAAGACTGACTCTCAAGCATCTCCCAGTCTGACGACAAAAAGCAGGTATACGAGGAGAAATATACACACACACACACGTATACATCTCCATCAAAATATTCACGATTCTTTGTTTTAATATATGATAGTTGTATTATTATACTGCTGTAGGATTTTTTATTATCCAAATCGATGGTGGTTATAAACATTATCTTTTAATGTATGATTTCCATCTTAATAATATTAAGATATATATGACAATTATTTGAGATGTATAAAGGCCTAGTATATAATGTTTCCTATGTAATGGAGAAGAATGTGTATTTTCCAGTGGTTGGAAATATGGTTCTATGGATGCTCATTAAATCAAGCTTGCTAATATGTTATTTAAGTCCTCTGTATTTTTCTTCTGCTTGTCTTCAGAATAACCAAAGATTAGGTGAATTCGTGTATTTCCCCTGCAGTTTCATCATGTTTTGCTTTGTATTTTAGTTCTACTTAGGTAGATCCACATAAGTTTAGAATTGTTATATTTTTCTGGTGAGGTGAACTTCCTACTGTTTTATAAGTACCTACTTTAACCTTAATACTGTTCATGTTTTAAATTTTATTTTCTTCCATTTTAATACAGATACTGCAACTTGCTTGCTTGCTCTTTTGTTTTCTCCCTTTCTTTGTTTCTTTTTTTCTTTTTATTTTACCAAATTGTGCATAGACTACCAGTTACCCAGGGGCCCCTTGGTGTCCTGTGTTAATCACCATCCCCACTGTGCTCCCAAAATTAACCACTCACAACTTATTTTGTCTTGTTTAGTATGTTCCTGGTTATTTTTTCCATTCCTTCATCACTAATCTCTGCAGGTTTCTATGTTTCTCTTAAATTCAATCTGATAACCTGTGTCTTTTAACATATGGTAGTTAAATTGCTGTAACTGGGGAAATTATTACATTTCTATTTATAATATAAATAACATGTGAATTGACTATAATTATATTTATTGCTCTTTGCATCTCACACCATGGAAGGAGAATATCTGCCTCTTCCATCAACCTCACAATTGACCATAGGAGCTGTCTTTGGCAAATAGGATGTTAGCAGACATCATACAGCATAGAACTAAATTATTCTTGTGTGTTTATGTGCTATAGTCACAAGGAAAGCATCCTGAGGTCAGCTAGCCAGGCCTAGGAGGAAGGTGAGAGAGCCGTGGAGCAAATCCGAGCCATCCCAGCTCAGGCAGTCTTGGTCTGCCATCTAAAGACCCATGAACATGGACACTTACATATTAATCCATGAACGATTTGTTTCTTAGCAATTTTATGGCAGGAGCTTGTTGATATACTTTTTTGTTTGTTTCTACTATTTTGATTGTGTGCTGATTTGTCCCACTATTATCTCCTATTGCTTTATGGAAGATTACATATTGAGGTTGCTGTTGGTTTATTTATTTGCTTTTTCTATCTCATTGTAAATCTTTCCTCTCTTTGTTTGGAAGATGTACATTCTATTTCTGTTTTTTAAATAAATACTCTTGAAATTTTATTATGCATATTAAACAAAGTCTAAAGTCAATATTGTATACTTTCTTCTAAAAACAAGAATTTCAGCATAATTTGATTTCAATCACTCCTTTCTAACATATATATTATTTTTTCTAGCTCACAAATTTTGTTATTAAAATTAGTAGTTTATACAGTATTTTATTAGTATTAGTATTAGTATTTTATACATTTGTTATGAAAATTAGTATTTTATACATTAGTATTGTCTAGATCGTTTTGTGTCTTCTTTTTATTTCCTTAAATAGCTCCTCTTTCTTTGCTTACTATTCTTTCTAGTAACTCAGACCTTTCACCTTCTGTTTTCCCCTGACATACAGCCTGATAAGTAAAGTTCTTTTAATGATATATTCTGCCATGTTTTAATTTATTTTGAATACCTTATTTTACCTGTATTTTTAAAACTTAGTTTTGATAAGTATGTAGTTATTTTTCCCAGCATAATGAAGATATTATTCTATTATCTCTTTATGCTATCAAAAAGTTTGCTGTTAGCATAATTATTTGAATATTTTCTGTTATTACTATCAAAGAGTCTGCTTTTAGACTAGTTTTCAACTTCCTTGTGCATAATATGTATTCTACTCTGACCATTATCAAGAGCTTTTCTTTGTCACTAATAATCTACAATTTTGCCAAAATTTTAAATCATATGGATTTGTTTTTATTTATCCTGCTTGGAATATAATCAGATTCCCATATTGGTGGATTTCTGTACATTATCAAGTCTGAAAAAGTTTTACCCATTATGCTTTTGTCTGCTCTCTCAAATTCAATGTATGTTCTTTTCATTCTAACTTCCATAATAATGGAACTTCTGTACTTTTTATCTCCTTCTTTTTCTGTGCTTTTTTTGAGGTGCTTATTTAGATTTGCATTTTATTTTAGTCATTCCCTCTTCAGCGGCATTAACTTTGTGGTTAAAATACTCACTGAGCTTTTAATTTCAACATTTACATTTTTTATATTTAGAGGTTCTAGTTGAATGATTTTTAGATACGCCTTGCTATTTTTATATATTCTTGTTTCTTGCTCAGTTTTTTATTTCATATTTTACCTTTAAAATTTTTATAGTTATATTTCCATATTTGCAAATGTGAATATTTGAAGTCCTTGGGTATATGTATCTGTTGTCTGCTGTCCTTTCAGTTCTCACTTACAGTGACTAGTTTTCTTGGACATTTTTACTATGAACTTACTTTGTTACACTTACTCTGTAGGAATTCTAAATCCCTAACAACAGCACACTTAAATCCAGAGAGGGCTTGTACTTACTTCTGCTGAGAATCAGAAGTTAGTACTAAGCTGGGATTCTTGACCCGACTTTGAGGGTCTTCAAGTAGTGAGAATGTCAAGTTCATCTCCTCTACCATGCTGCTCACACAAGGCTTACTCTCCATTCACAAAACTGACTTCTGCCTGAACATCCCTAACTTTCAACTATGGGTTTTTTTGCCCTGTTTTACATTTAGCTCACTCATCTTTTCATTTTAATTTTGTCCTTTTGTGGTGTTGATTTGTCATATCAATTTCCCTTACTGCCTAAGAAGAGAAACAAATCATTGAAATTGCTTGTGTAGTTACTGCAGAAACTAAGTATATTTTAAAAGGTAAGGCTTCAAATATCTAATGACCCCCATTGTCCCCAAATATTTCACTACATAATCTTTAAAACACTTTTGTTAAGGATAGTGCTGCATTATCACTAATATCAGATAAGAAAGTTGGATCTCGAGTGAGGTATTATTTTAAGGACAGAGAATGCCATGAGGAAACATTTGTCAAGTCTGGTACTTTGGAAAGAAAACAGAATTTATGCACTGTAGGGCTCTGACCCAAAGAATCTATTAATTTAATGTGACATTCTTATCAAATCAATATTTTGTTCAAGGGAAACAAACTTTATTCAAATTCATAATTAATATCATTTAAACATGTTTTTTTGTTTTTATACCTATAAAATTTAGAAGTTGTTTAAAAGCTTTCTAACTTACCATTTAAAAGTTCTTCAAATGCTCCAAAGTTTGGCAAAAATGCATCAATAGGCATTGGGATTTAGTAACAGTTTAACCTTAAAAATTATTTTGAGCTATAACTTTACCAAGAGTGAGATAAAAAAAAAACCCTGACATTTTTTTCCCCCTGAATAAGCCAATGCTCCAGAGTAAATGATTTTGAAGCCAAAGAGGGATTTCAATTTCTGTTTGGAGCCTTAACCACAACTTCTCTGGGGAATTTTCCAAGTCTGTGAAATAATACTTTAAAGTAAACACTTGCAAATCCATAGCACTATTCATGTGTGCCTAAGCATCATTAAGCCCTAAATGACACATTCCATCTTGCAGACAGAGATATAGAAACACAGAAGAATTAAGGGACTTCAGCAATGCCACAAAAGGTCAACCAAAGCTGAGTCACTAGCAATGTATCTCAGATGTATCTAAAAGGAGACTCGGTTCCAGGAGACTCTCAGGCTTAAGAGAGTCTGCAATATCTTAGAATGGTGATTCTCAGCGACATCACCTGGGAACTTGGATAGAAATGCAGATTCTCAGGTCCAGCCTCAGACCTACTAAATCAGAAACTCAGGGTGGAGCCAAGCAATCTGTGTTTCCAAAAGCCCTTCCAGTCATCCCACTACACCCTAAAGTATGAGAGCTACCGCTGCAGACAAAAATATAGATGAAAGACATGATCTTCCTCTTCCCATCTCCCTCGGCCTGTGGCAAGCAGCAGTGACTTTCAGAAAAGAGATGATGAACAGGCATCGGAGATTGCAAGGTCCACAAATATGATCAATAGGATTTTCTACACAGATTCTTTGTCAGACTGGTCCTCAACCTTGATGTCAGGACAGATTAGACTGTCACTATTTCTGAAGTACAGAGCTTGTTACTACTAATAAAATAATGATTTTTATAAGTTATTACATTTATATAAATAGTCATGAGTTTAGGACTATCCTTACAATAATGTCCCACTTAATCATGTACATTCCATTTTTCTAAATCCAAGAGAAATATGTGGAGTTACATCTAGGGTGCTACCAACTCATCTGCATCCTTGGGTTGTCTTATCTATGCCACAGCCAAGAGTAAGAAACCATCAATAAAGCATAGGCTGAGAGTTGTGGAGAGTCAAGCAAGTTAAGTGTCATGCTTCTGAAATATTCTGTGTGCATCTGTAGAATCGTTTCATGTAAATACAATTTCACATGCCAGGCTAACAACCTCCCACAGTCTTCTCAACTGAAGCATTATGAGTGATCAGTTCAAAACAACAAGGAGTGTGGGAGGAAACAAGTCACAGCCTGAAAGAAGCTAAGTGTCATCCTGTTTAGCATGGGAGAGGGGAGCAGAGACGGAAGAAAGCAGGATTATGTCTTGTATACCTTTGTCTACAGCAGTAGCTCTCATACTTCAGGGTGACTGACATAACCTGAAGGGCTTGTTTTCCTTTCCTCTCTCCCAGCCACACAGACTACCCCAGGGAAAAAAAAAAAAACAGAACATAACAAGTTTAGCTGCATTTCAAAAATTGAACAATATCATATTTGGGGGATCCAATCAGATAGGTGACTGTGGCCAAGGAAGAGAGCTGACATTGACAAACTCAGCTCTCAAACTCAAGTCTCAAACTCAAGTCTCAAACTCAGACTCTTAGAGGGCAAGTCAGGGGTCAGGAGCACAGGAAATCACACAGGAGCACAGAATCACCCCCAGGGCACATTACTGGGAGCTGAAGGATGGCTTAATCTTAAGAGTGCGAGAAAAATGGATAAACTGGTCAGAGATTAAATATAGTACCAACGTGGTAAAAATCTAAGATGCCAACATAGAAAGTAGAAAAGTAGTCCAAATCAAGATATGGGAAATTAAATCCTAATGCAGCTATTATTGAAGGGCAGAGAGCTTGGCAGAGGCTCCAACTGAATACAATGAAGATATAATTAATTTCCCACAGAGGAGAGGAAAGAAAAGATAGTGACCGCAAACAAGAAGTATTAAATTTTGGCTATATTCTCTCATCTCTGATTCTCTGAGTCTCCTTATTCCCAACTACAAAGATGGTTCCTGTATCCTTTGACTTTTCTCAGATTGTGCATTTGCTGCAGACTGACTACCCAGTCAAAAGCTAAGATCTAATATTAAACTCATTCACCAATGATTTGATTCACTAAGTTTTTACTAAGCTTCAGAATATGAAAGGCATGCACAAAATCAGTTTCGCATCTGCATTTTTAGGTATAAAACTGAAAGAACCAGAATAGTTTTAACCAGAGGTCATTTGCTTTAAAAAGGGTGTAATGAACTTAGTAATAGATGGATATCTGCAAATTGTGAGAGACTATTTTACATAATAGCGGAAAATTGTATGATATTGGCCTGATGCAAGAGATCAGCAGTTTGGTTCAAGTGTAGCATCTGCATTTCCTAGTTTTAGGAGTGATTCTCAAATGTACACTTTCGTATCCATATGCAAATAAAACTCTAGTGTTAACAGCTTTTTTGTCATCTGAAGTTTTCTTTCTTTAGTTTAAAACAGGGTCTGAAAATTTACCCATAACCTAAAAATTAACTAACTGACACCATATTCACATCCCAGGTTTTCTTCCACTCACGTGACAATCTTCTCATTTCAGTTCAATACCCAGAAGCCAAAATAATAATAATACTTATGGAAGCCCCAGAAGTACTGTGAAATAATGATAGATAGACAGACAGACACATACATAAATCAGTCTCAGATTGAAAACAAATTAATTGGCTTTACTTTTTGTGGCATTTGGTTCTTCACATTCCTAGGAAAGGGAGAGCAGGAACAGGGACCCCTTTGGAGCTTCCGGAGAATGTAGTTTCTTCCCTCGGAGGACTGCCAAGAGCACTGGTGGTGCCCAAGGCAGTCAGCACTGCACAGAAAACTCTCTCCCCTGCCCCACCCCAAAGCAGTGAGCAACTCAGTGCACGTGTGGGAAAACCAGGGCGGCCTGGGTGGAATTGAATACGGAGAGAGAGATGTAAATCTTCATGTTCTTACACAAATCAGTTAACAATTGAGTTTTCTTTTCCACATAGATAACAGAAAACCTATATTGAAGGGATAAGATAAAAAAGTTTTAAAACCTGACAAAATCATACAAATGACAGTCTTCCAGACTCCAATTAACAAGCATTTTTCACACTCGATGTAATAATACTCCTCCAAGTTTATGTGAAGAAACTATGGGGCAAGGATGTATTTCATTTTTTCTTTTCATTCATGAATCAATAAAATCAATATAATCCTACGGCCATATTTTATGTACATATAAAATGTTTACGTATGTCTTATTGATTTTTTCTTTTTAAAATTATACTCTGCTTCTGTTTAATTGTTTCTAACAAGATACCTGTATCTGGGGTTTCATTAATTGAGCAGCGGCTGTACAATACCAACTTCCCTGCTTTTAAAATCAAAACAATGTGTAATCTTGGAAGAAAATTTATTTTCTGACTTAGAAACCCTTTCCGAAAGCTTAAAAAAGAGAGTGGTTTTTACCCCTTCTATTAGAAAAACGTTCTAACATGTCTTAAGAATTTTTGAAAGCTTGTCGCAGTCCCATGTAATGGCAGCGGAATCACATGCGGAGATCTCATTAACCTTTTCTCTGGTTGAACAGAGATTCCTGGTCAGAACCTAATACTAAGAGAGCTGGTCACCAACTTCAAAAGCTTCTCACTTTACAGATACAGATAGAATGATATATATACAAACATACATTAATCTTTCTGAAATGTATTGGTTGTGTCTATATACAACCAGTTATATCTCTCTGTTGTTAAGTAATGTCAAGCACAAGAAAGTGCCCTGGACAAAGTGAAACTGGCGTGGGAGACTTTATTCAAGCTATTGCACTAAGGGAAGAAAGAAGCCTTGGGAGGGAGGGTGTCTATGTGTGGGGGTGGGCTAGGGGTTATTAGCAGAAGGTTGCTCAGTGCCAAGAGGGGAGCACATTGAGTTATTCCCGACTTCACAAGGGCTCTTCTCTGTGATCAGCACATCTGGGGTTCCTGGTTGGCGCCCCTCTCAACCTGGCCCCCACTCTCCCACCGAGACTGGGAGACTGGGTGCTATTTCCTGTGATGCCTACCTTTCAAAGACACAGTTCCCTAGTCCTTCACATCACCCATGCTGTAAAACTGGCAAGAGACCAGGAAAAGATTGACATCATTTCAAAAGGCAGTGGAGAAAGAATTTATAATTACAAGTTTTCTAAAGTAAATGTTTGAAGAGAAGGGAGATCAGGGGCCTAGAGTCAGGAAGACTCTAAAGCTTAGTCAAGCTGGGGGCAACTCGAAATCCATCTTGGTTAGCTATTTAAAAAAAAAGGGGGGGGAGGAGGATCTGACCTGGAAAAAGTAACTTTTGGAGAGTTTTATAAAGGATGAAAGGCACACAACCTCATCAAGAAAAAAAAAAAAAAAGAGGAAGTGGCCTGAGGCTCAGGCGGGGCTCTGCCCAGAGCCAGCTGACCTGCTGCAGCCAAGGACTGGCAGACGGAGCCTGGGGGCCAGCGCGGGAAGCCTGGGCTGGGCTGACGTGGCCATTAGCTACAGAAAACCAGAGGCCGAAGGGTCCGACGCCTGGGATTAAGAGGGTACCTTTGGCAAGGTAGGCAGGCATTGGCGCGGGACTCGAAAAGGGGGAGTGATGCAGTCAGAGGCCTGAGGAAGGTGACCGTGACAACTGTGAGGGATTTGAGGGGCAGCGTGTGAGGCCTGAAGCCCAGCAACGAAGTCATTATCGCCCTGCCTGGACCTTTGGAGTGCTCCATCTCCACGCTCGCTCCCGCTGTGTCCCTTTTTTCTTTCCTGAAGCACTTTTCCTGTCTCTCTCCTTAATTATCTTTTCACACTCTGGTCCCTATGACCATTTTAAAAAAGAAATCTATCTGCCCTTCTTGTTTCTTTGAAACCTCTCCACAAGGCACACTTCAGCTGTGCCATGTAAGATGTAATTAAATCATCAGATCCTTAAGGTAGAGGGTGCAAAGCTGTAATTAAGAGAGTTTCCTAAGTTTGTCTAATCATGAGACCCAACCTGGGGTGTTTTTTTAAATACAGCATATTTAATATGTTTTGGGGCTCCTGAAAATATAAATTCCTGGGCCCCACTCCAAATCCACCAAAACAGTGTTATCCAGGGGAGGGGGGAAAGCAATGTGTTTGTTACACAGGGCCCAAGTGACAGTTACGATCTGGTGCTTTGGATAGAGAGTAGGTTGACAGCTGGGGAGGGGAGAGGGAGGTGGAGGGGTGGTGGAGGGGCTGAGCAAAAAGAAAAAAGAGAAAAAACTCATGGACGTGAACAACAATGTGGTGATTGCAGGAGTGAAGGGTATGGGTGGAGATAGAAGAGAATATAGGGAGGATAAGTGCTGATGGAAATAAAATTTAAAAATTCAAAAATAAAGGAAACCAGATGAAGGTTATACTGGGGCTCTTATCTTTGCATCTTTTATGTAAATCTCCATTTATACCAAAATAAAAATGTTAGTTTTTTTAAGTTAAAAAAAGAGAGAAAGAAATAGCCTGTAGCTGGCAATGTCGTGAGAGAGGCTTCATGGGAGAAGTGCTGTTCATGAGCTGAACTTCAAACAATTTTCCTCTATTTTTGATTTTGGATGGCAACAGTACGTTGGGCTAGTGGTAAACACCTAACGAATGATGTCACCTGAGAGACCATTGTTCCTGCCAACCACTGGTGTGGCGGAATGAACGCAATCAGAGAAGAGGAATCTGCAGAGTGTGAGAGTCTGCGGGCACAGCCACAGCTCTAGGGAAGTGGGGGAGGGGCCTGAATGTGGGAATGAGGCCCTGTACAGAGCCACCAACAGATGCTTCTCTCTTGAAATGAACTTGTGTCTCTCCAGCCCTATCCCAGTGCAGAAGGACTGTGGAGAATAAACACCTGGGTGGGAAAATGAATATCGCACCATACTGATGCTGCCAGCTTCATACAGCTGCGCACCGAACCAATCAGCACTGAAATACTCCTGTTGAACTTTGAACAAACATGAAACAAAGTGTCTTGAAGGAATAAGATTTAACTGGCAGGGTTACTTGCATCAACCCAGTTTTCCCCATTCAGAAGACCCATCAGAGCATCTATTTGGGGCCTTCATGAAAGCAAGTTGAAGGAATCTGAGGGCAATGCTGAAGGGAGGAGCACTTGGACTCACACGAAACAAGGGGACAGTCCAGTGTCATTTGAACTTTTCTTCTACAGAGCTTACCACCCAGTTTCCCCTGGCCTACGCTGCACCAGCAGCAGCAGCTGGGCAGAGAGCCAGACAGAAAAGAGTGTCCATTTTGACTTGGAGTTTAAAGTTTGAACAACAGTAAAACAAGAAGATAACAACTCCCACCAACATCTACCACCTTCTGGCCAGCTCAGGTGGGGCCCAGGGCTCACCTGACTGTTGACAGAACATGTCTGTCGGGATTACCGTTTCTCCTCTCTGCTGATCCAGATGTTGCCCTGCTAAAATGGAGTGATTGTTTTTTCAAAGTGCCATCTCCCTTTGGTTAGGATCCTTACCTAATTTTCACGCAGAAACAAAATAATGAGCTGTCTCTGTGGAGCTCTCGGTGTCAAAAGTCCTTACTCTCCAAGCACAAGGGGAATTATGTATGCAAGATCCACACACAGAGTGGCATACACAGTGCTCACAGTAGCCCCATCCTGCCCGCCACAAAGTGCTCTTGGGATATTGGGATATTCAATTTGGTTTTCAAATACAATGGATAAATTGAAGGGTTTTTCCCTCAAATTTTCTTCTTTCAATAAAAGTTTTCTTTTGAAAAAAAAAAGGAAAAGAAAACCAATAGATAGAAAGCACAAACAGTACAAAAGAAATGACAGGGAAGGATGGGTATAGAAGTTCCAAAATATGTAGACAAGTTCCAGAAAAGATTTCTTTTGGCTTTATTGAAATATCCTTGACATATAACATTGTGTATATTTAAGGTGCAGACACTGCAAACTGATTACCACAGCAGCGTTAGTTAACACCTCTATCACCTCACATAATTACAATTTCTTTTTTGACAGTGAGAGCATTTAAGATCTATTCTTTTAGCAATTTTGAAGTATACAATACAGTATTGTTAACTATAATCACTGTGCTGCACATTAGATCCCCAGAACTTCTTGCATTTATTCATCCTTTTTCTTTTAATTTCAGCTTTCTTGAGTTATAATTGACATATGCAATTATAAGACATTTAAAGAGTACATTGTGGTGATTTAATATGCATATACATTGTGAAAGGACTCCCTCCCATGTAGTTAATGAACACATCCATCACCTCACACATTTATCTTTTATTTTATTTCTTTGGTTCTACTCTCTTAGCAAATTTTAATCATACAACACAATCTTACCAACTGTAGTCATCACATTATACATTAGATCTTCAGACTTTATTTATCTTAGAATCAAAAGTGTGCATCCTTTTATCAGCCTCTCCCTGTTTCTCCCACCCACTGGCAACAACCATTGAGTCCCATTTTATGAGTTTGACTCTTTCTTCTTCTTCTTCTTCTCCTCCTTCTCCTCCTCCTCCTTCTTCAGCTTCTACATGTAAGTGATACCATGCAGTGTTTGTCTTTCTTTGTCTGGCCTATTGTGCTTAGCACAACACATTCAAGGTCCATTCATGTTGTTGTAAATGGCAGGATTTTCTTTTAAGGCTAAACAATAATTTTCCATTGTATATACAAAAGATTTTTAAGGCAGTTTGACTATGGATGCAACAGAAAAAGGATATAATAAGGTATTATTAAGAATGGAGAGGGGAGAAAAGTATATATGTCTTTTGTGTAGTATGCTGATTTATCAAAACAATAATGTCTGACAGCTTTAAGCATTCCATGTGCTCTTTCATCAGTATTTTAATGCTAATAGCTGGCAATGTTAATCTAGAAGATAGACTTTGCTATGTCTGTTCTCTTATTACTATAATTAGCAAATATTAAATTAAATGTATTTTATTAAATAAATTATTAAAGCAGATATAATATTAATCATTAATACCTGCCTTATTACAGCAAATGTAATATTTGGTCATGATATTTATGAACAGACCACTATATATCTTTATCATAAAACATAATTATGAAAAAGGTTATAGGCAACCTTAAATTGCAAATGGCAAACTTGGAAAAATATTACAAAAATATAAAATGTATACAGTCTAAATATAGATAGAACTGATACAAGTCAATAAGAATTATATTAATATTCTAATTGAAATGTAGTCGTAAGCAGGTAATACTCAGAAGAAAACTACCTATGAATAGGTTCCATGTCTTACTCAATTTTATAATAATTTGCAAGTTAAAAAATGAAATACAATTATTTAATGAGAATATTTAAGATTGATAAAGGTGCAATGATATTGGCAATCTATTTCACACCTAGAAAAGTACAAAATGGTATAATTTTTGTGAAAATTCACTTGGTAACATGCCCTCAAGCTTAGAGCTTTCAACTCAGTAGTTAAACAACTAGAATGCAACCAAAGGCAGTAAGTGATATGAAATGGAACATGCGCAAGGGTAATGCCCACAGAATTATTTGTAATAATGAAAAACAGAAACCCTCTATTTTTCATAAGGAAATTGTTTAAAAAGTTTGTAGAAGGTTTAATAAATAAGGAACTACAGTATAATAGTGTAAATAAATAAATAAAATGTAAATATATGCATATATAATTATAATCCTAATTATATATTTTAAAATATATTTACCCACAGGATTTGTTTATTTAAGAACACATACTTTGGAAGTCCCCAATTTTTAAAATATCACAATGGCATATGATGTCCCCCAAAATTCAGTTTCATAGCACCCAGACCTCATTACGCAGGTGTGCGCATCACATGCTTTCCTGTTTCCATCACAGTGCCAAGTCACGGCCTGATTCCTTAGATCACTTGTAATTTGGTCTAGAATGTTTATCTCCAAGTGAGCAATCATCGCTTGGATTACTTCCCACTCTCTCTTCATGGCCCTGACACTAGATACTGGTTTTCTTTTCAGGATGATTTTTATAAACAAACTGAAGGTTTCTGTTTTTACTTTATATGATACTTGGAAAGAAAAAGAATTCCTTCATGAGAAACAAACTTTCATTCGTTCAAGAAAAGATGTAAAAAAAAGTTGAATTGTAAAATCTCAAGTGCAGAGGGTTCACTAAATAAGAATATTCATCCAAAGACATTGGGAGAAGGAAATTATGCCGTGGTTATCCCAGTTGAGAGGGCACTGAAGATTTTGTTATTTATTTATACATACTTTTTCCTTTTTTGCAATTAACGTGATTTGCAAATGACATATAATTTTGTTTACATATTATACATAACATATATAGCACATGTATAATTTAGATATTATAATTATATTACAACTATAACCCACCTTTGTTTCTGACCCTAAAAGAAGTGTGGTTGAGCGAGGGAAAGCACTAATCCTGGATTCTGACTGCCTAGTTCATATCCTGGCTCTGCTATGACTCCTTATAATCTTAAGTAAGTTATTTACCCTCTCGATGGCTCAGTTTCCTCATCTACATAATAGGGGTAATCATGGCAGTGACATCCTCAGGTGGTTGAACAGTTAGAGTGAAGGGTGTGAAGTGAAGGGCACTTACCAGCAACAGACTGGTAATAAGTGCTGTATACTTGCTGAGATAATTATTAAAAATTAGAACCAATTTTAGAAAATAGAGGTTTTCAAGGCCTTGTTAAAAAGGATAATAATACCATTGCTACTGAGTTATGATTTACTTGGTTTCCACCTTGTGCTAGTGACCACCCTAATCACTTCACAAATGTTTATTTACTTAATTCTCACAGAGGATGTATTGAGTTATGTATTATTGCTCCATTTTATTGATACAAAAACTGGGGAAAGATAGGTTTAGAAATTTACCTAAGGTCACAGAAAAAGGAAGTGAGACAGATTCAAACCCAGGTTTTCCTGACCCCGACACTGAAGTTCTGGATCATTATGGGCAATTAATTTTTCTTGGAAGGATAGTAACTCAGCCCTAGCTATCACTAAAGCTTGTAACATTTTTAACATTTTGTCTGAATATTAGTACTTAGAGATCATTTGCTATTAATACTTGCTATTTCATTAAAGAAGTCATATATTATAAATAATCATTGACCGTTCACCATGCCCACTCAAAATCTACTTGTTTAGACAATACAGTATAACCTTATCACCATTATTTCTCTGATAACTTTTATTAAAAGGCAGTGGGAGTTAAAAATAACAGCCCCCGGTGACTTGTTCTCATAAGCTCAAACCTGTACCATTACAATCATAAAAAGATATACAAATTCCAATGATGTGGTTACTGGCATGAATGTAACAGCTGGTTTTGTTATGGCTGTTCTTCTAAAGTGATGTACCATTAAAAAATAAAAACAATAAGCCTGGCACAGTACCTTGAATATTCAGGTAGTCTAACCCCAGTGAAGTGAATGTCTATTAAGGAACCCACTGAGAAATGTGCATGATGAGGAATATTTGAATCACTGCTTATTCTCAGAGTGGGTATCAAGCTCCACAGCCTATTCCCAAATACATGTGGGTTGATAGGGCTTCAAAAAGAAGGACCAGAGAAGGAAAAGACCCATGCACTGCTTGAAACAGTTAATGAGCAGTCAGGGAAAGGAAGCTAACCTCAGGACATCAGCAGCGCCTCTCAAAGATGGACCATCTATGCTCACAAAGGCGTTCTTGGAAAGCTCTTCATTACCAGCTAAAGAGCAGCAAAGGATTGACAAAGCCTTGAAATTGTCTTGTCAAAATATAAATCATAAGCTGTTCATTAAACACATCAGAATACATTCTTACGAGGCGTTTTCAGCCTAGAGGGACTGTCCTGTCACTCTCCGTGTTAAGACCATTCCAGGGAGAGGACACTGTGTGATTAAGGTGATTAAGGTAATCAGCCTGGGTGATTCAGACACTCCATCCAGCTGCTGCCAGTGGGGCTGCTGGCAATCACTGGAAGAATGCGCTTTGGAGAAAATTTCTCTCTCCAAGTACTCTTGTGTTTGTTCAAGTTGAAACTACATTGGAGAAAGAACTATGCTTGAAAGTTTTCTTAGCTGTAAAAACTATAACTTGCATTAAAGGTTGTCCTTGACCACATACCAGGGATTATGCTTTGAGGGGCTGAATTCCTTTTTTAATACATTGCTTTGCACACAGTAGACCCTGGATAAAATGTTGTGCTAAGGCAATTAAAAAGATCTACAACTTCAACCAAGTTTACTTAAGTATTATGTTTCTATCATCAAGGCCTCTATCTCAGGATGTGACTTGAAGGTTGATGAAAGCTACCACCCATCGAAAAAATATTTGCTTTCCACCAAGTGCTGTCTTGTTTGCTAGCCATTGACAAAGTTCCTTCTGCCCAAAATTTTTAGTCCAAATACCTTTCTATTCTTCTACCTATCTAGATATTCTACAATACTTACAGCCACCTTATAGATTCCATTTTTTAAAAATAATTTTAAAGTTGAAAGAACCCTGAGGACATAATTGGTCCAACCACCTAACAATATAGACCTGTGTTTTCCAATATAATACCCTTTAGCCACACATGTTTATTTAAATTTAAATTTGAAACTCAGCCCCTTATTTCCACTGGCTGTATTTCAAGTGCTCAACACCCACACGCAGCTAGGGGCTGCCATATTGAACAGGCCCATATGGACCATTTCCATCATTACACAGTGTTATTGAGGGACACGGACCCAGACTGATGGTACTACATAAGATGATTACAGGGAGTGTACAAAGGGTCTTTTAAAAATCACCACTTATTATTTTAATGTGTATTAGAAATTACATAACTTACAAGTGAAAGCCATTGTTCCATGGGTACTATTGCTAAAAGTAAGAGCTAAAATATGTATTTCAACTTAAAATGAGGGCTGGTTCAAAGAAAAATACACTATAAGAGTTATGATGATATGACAAAGTTGTGATGATAATACCATATTATGCCGTGTGTATATAATGCACAAAATTTTAAGGCAAAAATAAGGATACACATTATACATGGGTAGTACCTGAAATATGTTATATCTGTTCTTATGTTTTATAATTATTTGTTACATAAAATTTCTTATACCATAATATGTTCAAAAATAAATGCTAAAATTTCTTTATAATACATAAAAACACATACCTAACTATAAATACGTAAAAAATTGAATTAAGTTTTAAAATGATTTTTCCCCTGAAAGTTTGGGCCAAAAATGTGGGTGAACATTATACACAGCAAAATGCGGTAAGTGAATGAGGGAGTCTTCCAAAACTGGGAGTTAGATTTTTTAAATGAAAATTAAAAAGAATGTGTAGAGCTGACAGCAGGCCACAAGTGTTATCCTGGAGCATCTTATCTCCTCATAACAAAGATGATCAGATGAAGTGACTAACAAGTAACCCAGAAAGGAGGGAAGGAAAAGATGGAGGAGAACGTGCTGATGCAAGGAAACACCAGCAAGGCAGAGGAATGTGCACCGGGGAGTTGGCCGAAGGAGCGGGAGGAGCCCCGGTAGCAGGAGGGCCACATCTGCACAGAGCACACCCTCACTGCAGAAATACAGACAAGGAAGGCGAGCACAACCTTCCAATTTGGCAAAGTCAACGGCCTCATGAAATCGTCCCTCTCCCTCACACTTATTCATATGGTTTGGAGTTTGATGTGCAGAGTGAATTTCTGAGGTGAACAAATTTCCAAAACTCTTAAAACTAGTCTTTGTTGCTATTTTCATGGCCTGCAGAAGAAATTTTATTAGAAAAGGTTCGAGTGGAATAGGAAGAGTAGTCACAATAAGAGGGTATTTAATCTCCTAAGTAAATTTTCAAATGTACTGATCCTTGAGCTAATCTGATAAAGCCTTCCAATGTTGCCAAGTCACATTCTGGGGAGTTACAGGTGCTGATGGTGCTAATCCACTGATCAAACATGCCCTAGGATTCATTACATGGTCAGTATGAAGACAGGAAGGGCTGAACCTCACACACTTAAAACCTAACATCCCTGAGAATATTTCATACTTTTAGCCAAACTCAAGAAGCCTAAAGGAGCTGAGGACCAGACTGACAGGGTCTGTGTAGAGGGAGGAAGCAGTGTCTTCACAGCAAGCATGAGCAAAAGTGGCAGGGCCAGAGGTGTCTTCCTTGAAATGCTGACAGACAAATGCCATCAGGAAGGCGGCCTTGCAGGAGAAGCTGACACAGCTGTTATGAGCACATGAGCAGTTGCCCTGGGGATTCTAGAAATACTTGAATAGATTTTGAAAGTGGAGGAGTGGAGAAAGCAAGGTGTGAGGTACTGTGGTTTGGAAGATGCAAGTAACCGGCCCACAAAATTTTGTGATAAAGGATAATGCAACTTGACTCCTCACCACAGAACTGAACCTTCACAATTTGTTTGAGTTTCATTTGGCAAATATATTTTCCCTTAATCTCACACAAACCCTGTGAGAGTAGTATTCCCCATGACGCATCACTGCCATTTCACATTGGAGAGCCCTGGGGTCCAGAGGAAGTGTGTTCACTTCGCACTGAACCAAGGGGATCTTCCCACTGAACCAATTTGGTTCATCCCACAGAACCAAGGGGATCTGAAGTCCATACCCCATCCACTGGACCACACTGCCTCTCTAAGAAACTGAGTGACAGCCTCAGCTTTGGGGAGCAGAGGGTAGGTAAGTTACCAGGAACAACAGATTGCATTTTACCTAAGACTAGTTCTGTTTCCTATATGCAAGCATACCAAGGCACCTCAAGGTCCAAGGATTAATATGAAAAAGCAAAAGTCAAAAGAATTATAAAAGTATAATGCCTGTCTCTTTCCTTCTGGGAAATCCTTATCACACTGTAAATGGGCATATATTGAGCTCCCCTCAAGATGGCCTATTCTAATAGAGAATACCTATTCTAAGGGGACAGCATCAGATCCAAGGTGTCATTATGTGGTATGATCGAAGGCTTCCTAAAGCTTCAACTTATATCTGCCTGGAAATATCTCCATGCTTGGTTATTTCAGGGTCTAATATTCACATCAGAAATAAATCTTGGGTCTACTTTTCTGCCCCTCCTCCAGAAAAGAAAAAACTTTGGAGGATATTTTTTTCCTTTTGGCTACCTGGCATCCATTTCCCCTCTCTAACATTCCCAGATCTCAGGTTTCATTTGGGAAACTACCTTCACCTCTACCTTGTGGGCAGACTTTGCAGAACAGTAAATCCAAGTGTCTCCCCCTCAAATGGCCACATCCCCACAACCACTCACACCCCCCTGATCCTCATGCCCACCCCAGGAAATCAGAGACCTTTCCTGCCCAAAGTTCTACTCATTGCCACAACCACCATCTCCTAGAGTCAAGAAGCAACATATGACCTAAGTTTGACCAGCTGAACTTTCTCTCCCATGACTGGACTCTTCAGTTCAAAGATGAAAAAAGAGTCCACTCTTCCCAGCCATAGTGCCTGGGATAGACTCTTGAGCTGTTCCAATTACTGAGACCTTTGAAAGGTGCTTACATCTTTTCAGTGAATTCCATTTTTCACTTAATAAGTTATGTTATTTGTATATGCTATGGGTTAGATTATGCACCCCCCAAAAAAATTCATATATTGAATTTCTAGTCCCCGGACATCAGAATGTGACCTTATTTGGAAATATAGTTATTGAAGATGGCATTAGTTTAAATGAGGTCAGACTGGAGTAGAGAAGGCTCTTGATCCGATATGACTGGTGTACTTATAAATAGAGAAATTTGGGCATAGACATGCACACAGGGAGAATGCCAAATGAAGATGAAGGCAGAGGTCAGGGTGATGTTTCTTTAAACCAAGGAACACCAGGGATTTTCAGGAAATCACCAGAAGTTAGATGAGAGGCATGGAACACATTCTTCCTCATAGTCATCAGAAGGAACCAAATCTGTTAACACCTTGATCTTAGCCTTCTAGCTTCCAGAACTGTGAAATGATAAATTTCTGTTGTTTAAGCTACTCAGTTTATGGTACATACAGTAACCAAAACACCCAATCTGACTTTTTTAAGGTGAATATTCCTGGGGAATTTAAGGAAATAAAGTTGTTGGTTAGAGAAGTTGCTGAACTGGGAAGTCCATATAAAAAGTTTAGAAGCTTGTCCTTAACTATCAGTATGACTACTTCATAAGATGCCTTTTTTTCCATGCATTCACACACATGAAAGGATGGGTCCAAGAAGATAATTTTGCAGTTAGCAGATAAAGAGAAGGCTGGGAACAAACAATAACACAATTTGAGCAGTTTGAGTCTGTGGACGGGTATGTGGTCCACAATTGTCAGAATAAGTTTCTCTGCTATTAGCACTAAGTTTTTTTCTTCGACTTGTTGTCTAAAAATGATGGATTATATTCACTATTCTCTAGTCAATTCCTTGGTACAATGTTAGCATCTGCTCTGAGTCACCAGTTAATATGGCATGGGCAGAAGGCCCAGCTTTGATCTGATTAAAGTAAATAATTTTATCTTTTTTAGTGCCTGAGGATTAAATGGCCCATAATTAACTCTTATTCTTTCAACAAATATCTATTAAGTATATACTCTGGGACAGGATAATGTGGTGAATAAGATAGGCAGGTGTTCATGCCCACGTGGGAGGAAAGAAGAAATAATATGGGAATTAATTGTCAGGTATATTGTGGTAGAAGTAACATTTTTACCTACTGGGTGAAGGTCAAGTGAGAATCCGCAAGTCCAAAGCTGGGTGCAGTGTCTGAAGGAAGAGTGTTTCTGCTGACGTGAAGGAATACGAAATCCCAGAAGTGAAAGAGAGCACTTGGGCAGAGTAAAGACACTGGAAGAAGTTTACCATGGCCAAGAAGTGACTCCAGAGAGACCAGAAAAGCTAAATTAAGGAGCCTAAATTAGCCTAACAGTAACATGGGAATCATGGAAGAGTTCTAATCTGGGAGATGACATGGTTAGATTTACCTTTTTCAAGATCTTGCTAGTAGCTGTTCAGAGAATGACTTGTGGCACAACTAGTCCAGGTGCACAGAAACCAATTAGAAATTGCTGGCAGGGTGACAGCGATGGGGCTAGCTAGTGGCCATGGAAAGAGAGAGAGTATCATATCTGGGAGAGGGAAGATGTCATGTCACCTGCCTGGGGAAATTGTATTTCACACCAGTGTAACCATGACTACCGTCAGCCAAATGTGGTCTACGGGTACGACAAGGATGTGTGTGTGGGTGTGCAAATGTGCTCCACTGCTGAATATCAGTGAGCCCCCAAAAGATGTCCCCAAGCAGTGGCCATTTCCCATGTGCTTTGGATGAGAACTGTGACTTTTAGCACTTGCCCAACAGATTGTCCATGATCTGGCACCTCTGGCCCCTGTGCACAGCAGGTCTGACAAGTCTTTAATCCCCGCTCCATGTACTTTTTCCAGACAACTCCTCAAACCAGGAGGGCTGGATTGGAACAAATAGGGTAGACGTCTCAGCCTCAGTCGTCCCTTTCCCTGGAAGTTCTGTCACCTTTCTTCTAAATTGCCTTTTCTTTCTTTTCAACAGTACAGGGGCGGGCAGTAAGTCTATTTGCTAAGGCAACGTACACCTGGGAAACAAAATGTAAATGGAGTGCTGCTATATCCAGGAACCTGGAGCTTCCCAAAAGGCAGCAGCTCCTTCTCTCTCCCCCACAGTCCTCTTCCACAGACTTCGTGGAGAGGACAGAGGTTCTTTTGTGGGCTCGTTTTCTGCAGACAGTTGTATGGTCCCAGCAACCACTGTTTCCCTGCATTTAGAATTCTAGGTAATGTTTTCTAGAATTTTCTAAGTACCTTTTCTTCCACAGATTTGGGACTTGCTACAACTCACAAAAAATTAAAATCCTATTGAAGAGACAGTAGGATTTTGCCACCCAAAATGTGCCTTCTGGGCATAAAAATTGTCTTAGGCTTGTTATTTTTAAAAAAGGAGAAAACACATTTAAAAATTTTTGAGGAACTTCCACCCTGTTTTCCACAGGGGCTGCACTAATCTGCATTCCCACCAACAGTGCACTAGGATTCCCCTTTCTCCACATGCTCGCCAACACCTGTTGTTTGTTGATTTATTGATGATAGCCATCCTGACAGGTGTGAGGTACTATCTCATTGTGGTTTAATTTGCATTTCTCTGATGGCTAGTGATGCTGAGCATCCCTTCATATGTCTATTGGCCATCTGTATGTCCTCTTTGGAGAAGTGTCTATTCAGGTCCTTTGACCATATTTTGATCAGATTGCTTATTTCTTTTTTGTGTTAAGTTGGATGAGTTCTTTATAAATTTTGGATATTAATTTCTCATCAGATGTATTATTAGCTAATATGTTCTCCCATTTAGTGGGTTGTTCAAGTTGATGTAAAGTACAGCATAAGAAATATAGTCAATAATAATATAACTGTATGGTGGCAGTTGGTACTGGAAATATCAGGGGAACACTTTGCAAAGTAAATGATTGTCTAAGCATTATGCTGAACACCTGAAACTAATACAAAATATTATTACATGTGGACTGTAATTGAAAAAATTTACATAAAATAAAATTTAAAAAGAAACAGCAGACACAGGAGAAACTCTGAAAATCTAGTAGAAATTACCTTTTTGCAAGAAATATTTACATTTATAAGGAAAATATCCATTTGTGAGGCCACCTCTCTTTCTGTAAGAGGAAGAGGAGCATGACTGGAACTCGAGAAATGCCTATGAATGAAGGAAGCAAGGACTTACATCTGCATAAGAACTATATTCCAGTTTACTGTGCTTTTCCTGGTAAAGCCGCACACCCATACCCTAATGTCTCCATTTGTTGTTAGCTGGAGATGGTGTTTAAGGCGGTGGTTTGGGCCATTTTGGAAAGTTACTTAGTTTTCCTGAGTATCTCTCATGTGTACTGATGATGTACATGTTATTAAATTTCTGTTGCCCTTTTTCTTTATAACCTGCCTTTTATTACAGGAGTGTCTCAGCCAAAAACCTAGAAGAGTGAAAGAAAAATTATGTTTCTTCCTCTATACTGCTCAAACTTCTTATTACAATAACTCAAGAACTTTATTGTAAAATTCCCTGGGACTCTTGAATAGGATAAAATAAAATTTTAGTAGTATACCTTTTAAATAGCATGATGCATATTCTGAAGTGTTGAAATGCTTATATTTTCAAGTATATGCCTACTCACTTGGTAGGGAGTGACTACTGAAAGTACTTTTTTACAGATTCATTTATGTATGTACATATATGCAGAGTTTCCTTAGTGGGGTAGACAAAGAAGACGCATAACTGAGAGAATTTATCACTTGGTACAATTTTTAATGGCATTTAATGTATGACCTGGCAGAAACATTCATTTGGGTGGCCATCTGAGCCCCCAAATCACCAATCTCATTTTTTTTTAATAAGAGTTGATTAACAGACCAGGCAAGCCTGTCAAAAAATAAATTTTAAATCAATATTTGAATCCACTGAACTTTACATTCCAAAATTTTCCACCAAAGATGGTATTTCACTCAAGTGGACACTGAG
The DNA here is from genome assembly GCF_004126475.2 of Phyllostomus discolor. Classification (NCBI taxonomy): domain Eukaryota; kingdom Metazoa; phylum Chordata; class Mammalia; order Chiroptera; family Phyllostomidae; genus Phyllostomus; species Phyllostomus discolor. Next base: position 29,280,655 of record NC_040912.2, on the reverse strand, counting down.
TTCTTAAAACGATTAAGGCTGATGCGACAGGCTGTCTTTCTGAGGTCGCCACCCTTCTGCAGCTGATTAGATTCCACTCCTGAGAACAGATACTAAACACATCTCCAATGACAGCAATTGCTTTAAACTCCTTAAAGCCTTCAAAATAGAGAATGTTTAAATTAGAGGTCCTAGTTAAAATAATTAGCAATTAAGACTTCAGGAAATTACATTTAAATCACTTCTGCAGAATCCTTCAGAAGTGCCTGTATGATAAAAAGAATAGATTGCTCTTTGTTAAAGTTTTCGAATCACTCTTCCTCCACAGTTTCCTTTCAGTCTCACAGAACCCTGAGCTAACTCAAGCAGAGCAGCAGGCTCGGGTTGCTGAGTGGTGGGGCGCGCTTTTGCTGGGGCATTTCCTTTGATCGTGTTACTACTGGCTCCTCTTCAACTTCACCCTCAGAGAGGAATACCACCCCTGCGACAGATCCAAAGATTTCCAAATACTCTTCCTAATTACCAAAAACAAAACAAAACAAGGCAAGCAAATAAACAAAACCCACATTCCCCCTGCCTGCAAGGAGCAGTTCTTCATGTGCTGGAATTTAAGGGATGACTCTGGGAGCTGCCTCAGAACGGTGGCAACGCTGGCCATGGGTTCTACTCCATCCTCCAATCTCCACCCAGTCCCCCTTTTCAGGATTGACTATTGCGAAGGACACAGCACCCCATGTATCCTTTGAAAGGGCGAGGACCCCCTGTAAGGTAGTGTTTTCCACACCTCCACCCTTTCCTAGTTCCCCTCGTAATCACAACTACCTGCCCTACCTCTTAGAAGCTTTCAGGGAGCCAATGATTTGACGTGTTTCTATTAAAATCCATTTCTGCTTACACATTAATGCGCAACAGTGGCATAGCTTTCTCAGAAAACACTTGCTTTGAAATTTCAGCCTTCAAGAACTTAATCTGAAATGGCGACTCTCTGGCAAAGACATAGGTGAGGCAAGAGGAGCCATTTGGCTCTTTCTCAATTCATGTATTCCAGTCACCACTTACTGTCATGACTGACTTCACTCACATATTTCATGAAATTACAAAACCTGAGAGCTGGAAAGGATTTAGAGATAAGTCAACACTTCCACATTAAAGATAAAAAAATAAAATACTGCAGCACAGGAAAGTTAAGAAAAGAGACTCACAGTTACTGAACAGAGAGAGGAGCCAGGACGCCGGGCTCCAGTTCTGACACTGTCTATGAATGAGCCTTCCAGAAAAACGTATGTGCACTACTACCTAATTCTTTCTTGTCTGTGATTCACAACTGGGCAAAGTGAGATGGGGTTGGAGAAAGCATGTATAAGCGTCTCCAAAAGGCATGTTCAGATTTAAAAAGTATAATTAATATTAGAATGTACTTCCAAACTGGGAAGATGAAGATGAGATTGTTTTGATAACGTAAACTACAAGTAGTAGATTGTAACAAAATACTGGCAGGTTACAACTTCATCCTATGCATCGCAATAGCTCTCAAAGGCTGATGGCGTTGGGGAGCAGAGGCATGTCAGAAACTCCATGGGAAGAGTGGCTTTTAGCTTTGTCTGAAATACATAAAATATTTTGACTACCTTTTAAAATTTTTGGTTCCAATACCAAAATATTATAAACAAATATTAGAAAAGCACAGAAAAATTATAATCATCACATACCACTTACCATATTCAAAACATTGTTTTTATCATATCTGCTTAATAGGTCTCTATGTTGCTTAAAATATTTTTAAGAAATAAAATATACAGGTAGAGATAAAGCTCCAGCAGCAGTGTACCTTTCTGTCCCCCCTTCTTCAAGTGATAAATACCCCAATAAAGTATGTGTATATCTTTGCCTTTTCATTTATTTTATTTTACCATATACATGTAAATGCATGCTATTGTTTGATGTGTCTTTATAGTTTATATAAATGATACTACTATTGCATGTGTCCTTTTACAACTTTTTTCATTAAGTGTACCACTCATGAGATTGTTTTCTGGTTGCTATATTATATGTAGTTCATTCATTTTAACTGCTGTGCCATAGTCAATGTCCAAATAAAGCGAGATTATCCCTCCAGTCTTCTACTAAGGAACACTTACGTTGCTTTTATTTCTTCATTTTTGTCAACAGCACCGAAGTGAAACCTTGGTGTAGGGTCCCTTGTGCACACTTGTGAGAGCTTTTCTAAGATGCAATGCTAGAAATAGAATTTTAGAATTGTAGGGCCTATGTGTTTTCATCGACGGCCATTTAGCCTCCAGCTCGAGTAGCCTGAGTCCTGTTTCCCTACATCCTTACCAAAATATGGTGATGTGAGACTTGTCTTTCTTATCTCATGGGGATAAAACAGTCTCTCATGTCACTTTAATTTGTATCACCCGTGCATCAGCAACATTGGGTGTCTGTCCCTGCGTGTATGGGGCACTCTGGCTCTCCTTTGGTGATCTGCTGTATCATATCCTCTTCCCACTTCCTGATGGGTTGTTTCTTTTTCTTACTGATGTACAGAAGTCTTTATGTATTCTGAATACTATTTATTTTTCACTTACCATAGATAGAAAAAATCTCTTAGTGGAGATTGCTTTTTTGCTCTGTTTATGGTGTGTTTTGTCATGCATAGGTTTTTAATTTAATGGAGTCAAATTTATGACTATCTTGTTTTGCAAGTTTTATTTTTGCTTGAGAAATGTCTCTTACCAGGTATTATAAACTATTATTATCCTATATGCTTTCTTGACATTTCAAAAGTTTTCTGTTTATATTTAGTGTTTGATCCATCTGCAGTTTATGGTTGTGTATGGTGTAAAGTAGGAGTCCAGCACCCTTTTCTCTGTGGATAGATCATCGTTAGCCCTGACCAGCCCAACTTTCCCCATGCACTTGTAAGGCCATTCTACACAGAGTTTCCGCATAGTGATGGGTTTGTTTCCAGGTACTCAGTTCTCTTCCACTGAGCTATTTGTCTCTCCTTGCGTCGATAACACTGCTTCATTTAATATGATTATATAGTGACTTTTACTCTTGGTGGAGTCTCTTCTTTTTAGTCTCCTCTTGGACCTCATTCTCTATCTCTTTCTACAAAATTATTTTAGGTCATTCTTAGTGCTTTTTACTTTTTGTAGGATATTTAGGATCATTTGAAAAAGTCCCATGAAGCTAAATTAACCTTTATAAATTATTTAGAGAATTGTCATCATTAATGGTGTTGTCTTCCAATCTTTGCAATGTCTTCTTTCCATGTATTTAACTCTTCTTTAAGGCTCTTCAGTAGAATTTTGTAAAAGTCTCCATAAAGATATTATATTTCTTTTGTCAGACTGAGCTTCAGGTACACTGACTACATTTCAGGACGGGTATGAAGGTACTCTCCTGATTTTGTATACTGATCTTACATTCAGGATTCTAGCTGAAGTATTGGTACTGATAATTTGTAGATGTTCTCATCTTTTTCCATGTAGACAATCATATCATCAGGAATAATGATTATTTTGCTTTTTCTTTCTTATTTTTCATGCTTAAATTGTTTAACTAATTAACTTGTCTATGTCACTGCCTAAGACCTCCAGTACAATGTTAAAACGCAGTGGCAATAGCTGGTATCGTTTTCCAGGGATCTGAATGGAGCTTTTACTCTGCCCCCATTAAGTATACTATTTGCTGTAAGTCTATGTCAGATTGCCTTGCTTTTCCCCTGAATGGGTACTCAATTTTATCAAAAACTTATTTCTGAACTGTTAATCATGTTTTTCGCCTTCAATTTTTCTATCTGGTAAGTAAAATTAATGGATTTGTCTAGTGTTAAACTATCTTGGTATTTCTAAACCTTTTTTGGTCATGCTATATACTTTAATCACTGTTGGATTTGTTTTGTGTGTATTTCAGTTAGAATTTCACATCTTTTCATAAATGAACTTGCCAGTTTCCTCAGTGCCACTACAGTTGTGACAAGTTCTGGTTCCTGGCAGTCACCATCCTCATGGAACGATGGGGAGAGCATTCTCTTTTTCCTCCTCTCTGGAAGAAGTTACATTAAATAAATAATTATGTCTTCATTAAATGTGTAGAACTTGTCCGTAAAAGTCCCTCTGTCAGATTAATTTTGAGTTTATTTTTAACTACTAATTCAACTTCACAGTTACAAAACTGTTCATATTTTGTGTAGTCATTGCGGTAAATTTGGTCATTTTTCTAAATTTTTACTTTTTCGACTAAAGCTTTCAAATTTATCACCATGTAGTGTTTGACCACACACATACACACACACACACACTTCAGTAAATCCTGGAAGGGCAAAAAAAAACCCCTCTCCATGGACTTTCATCTTAAAATGCCTCTAAACACTTTGTTTACCTGCAAAAATTAGTAACTATGCTATGAATAATGGCAGTTTTAATTATAAACGCAATAATTTAAGGAGGAAATGAAGGAAAAATACTGATTTCAGCACCATCGGTCGGACCATCCTTTCAAGGGGCATCGGAAACATGCAAATGTATGCCGAAGCCTCCCCGAGGACGGCGAGCACAGCAGCTGGCTGGCACTCTAAGCCTCTCACAGTTGGGCACAGTAGCTCTTGATGCTGGCAGAGCTCCTGTGTCACCAGGATCTGCCGAGCGTGGCAAGCCAAATGAAAGAGGAAGTTTGCAATTAATTAAAAATAAATGAAAACAAAAATCTCCCCCCAGCGGCTTGCTTCTCATCTTGGTTGTAATCCACAGTCAACATTGGAGGCCACGTGGGGCATCTACCAAATGGAAAAGGTACAGGACTGTGTCGGGGAGACCGCAGACTGCTGCTCTGGACCACACTAATAATTCTTTTAAATCCTCTCATTCCACCTCGTCAAGAGACTCGGCAGCATTTTAAATCTGACTGACCCATATAAATTACCTTTCTACTCATCCGGCTGTGAAATTAACAGTCGAGGAAGACAGGTCCTGTCAAGCTCGCTGTGCTGAGCTGCTGAAGGGTTCAGAATAAATGGCGGTGGGGACAGGAGACTGGGCACTTGAGAAAACGAGAAGCCTCGGCACAGCGGGCTCTGGTACAGGCGCCCGCCGTCCTGGAGCTCGGTACCAGCCCTGGGAGGGGGTTTACCGAGAAGGCACAAGTCGCAAGACAGCATCTATTACACTGAAGTACAAAGGGCCATGAGCCTGGGGGCTTGTAGCAAAGGTTGCCGGGACAGACATCGCACCCATCAAAAAAGTTCAACCACTGGAATTCAAAAAATAAATCCAGAGAAACCTTCCATTCTTAATGTTACCTGAAGTCACTAAGTGTCCTAGAATAGGATATCTAAACTTTCTTAGTCTTGGTTTCCTAACTTTTAAAGTAATGCTATTACTAGAAGTTAAAAAAGAAAAGCATGATAAAAAAGAAGTTGACTCATAATGAAGCCACCACAGTAAATCACTGCATCATTGTATAATTTTGTGTTGTTTGAAGATGTGGAGGGGAAGATGTAGAACAAACCTCTGACTCTTAAGTCCCCATGACTTCTTCTACAGCCTCACCAAGTCTTATCAAATTCTTACATGCTATGAGATGAGAGATAACAGTAGGCAACTCACCTTGCCAGCTCTCCTCTATGGGCAATGCCTGTGCCCACTGGTTCACAAACACCAGTGCAAACAAATCCAGGCTAATATAAATGTCGGAGCACCTGTGCGTGCTTTGGGCTGTGTGCTGTGTGAATAGGCCCCAGGCCAACACAGAAGTGAGTAGGTAAGAATAGTTTTGGTTGCATTGCAGGCCAGTATAATAGAGAAGTACAAACAAGGCTGTTAGTGAGCAATTGCTATTAACCATGTTATTAATATTATTGGTATGAAGAATTCTATTGGTGGCCTTACATTTATTATCTCGTGTTTTCCTTAAAAAGATTTGGGATGATTTTCTCTTTAATCTATGAGACACTTTGACTTGGAGATGTCATGTAAAATCAGAGATCACAACTTATATAACAGAGCTGGAATTTGAAACACGGTCTAACTATAAAATGTCACCCAAGACTCAACTCCGGTAGTTCACTGAAACTCAGGAAGAAGAGGAAGACTAACATTGAAACAATAATAATCATAATAATCAGATATTACATTTTCTTTCCCTCTTCTTTTGCCAAATTCCCTACTTCTAAAAGAGAGAAAAAATAAGAACATTCTAGAATGACTTGTTCTATTCAGACTATTAAAATCAAGAACACTTAGAGATCATTGCCTGTATTCCTTTTTCACACTGGGGAAACCTGAGGCTTAAAGAGCTACTTGCAAATGGTCTGCATCTTTAATGACAGAGCCAGGACCAGAAATAGGCAATGGAAATCCCCAGACCACTGCTCCTAATTTTATGTCAAAAATAGACAAAAGGAAGTATTCAGGATCAATAAATCGCATTCCTCATCTTTCACCTGTCTTAATGGTCCTCAATACAGAAAACCATAGAAAATTTTGGAAAAATGGCAGTTTTCTTTCTTTGCATACCCAACACATGAATTTACAGCAAGGTTTTGCTTTCACTGCAAAGGAGAACATCAAGGTGGTCACATGAAAAGATGTTCTGTCACTTTTTTTCAAAGAAAGAAGGCTATATTTTGGCTTCAATATATTTCCTTTTCATCACTAGATTCTGACAAGGCAAGTTTTGAATGAGGTCAGTGAGATTAATTTTACTTCGATTTTAACTTCCCAAGTGACTTAGTCTGCAGCATTCCTATTTTGGTAATTTGAGTCTTAGACACTAGAAGGAATACATTTGAGATGTGAAGATGTCTACAAAGAAGAAATTTATCATCTTCAAGCTAGAGAAAATTCAATTTACAGCAAAGTTAAATAACAATAACAAAAATCCAAGGAAACTAAATAGAGATGATTGGAGAAACTCTTCTTGTGCAGCTACGTAGGACCAAACAGGTAAACATTACTGATTTGAAAATATAATGGAAGTTGATCTACCTTTATTTGAGTTTCTACCGAAGTTCAGAAATATGAATTTTTAGAAGTAATTTTCTAGGCAATTTTCTCTCAGTTTCAAATCTATCCTTTTTTTGGTGGGGGTGGAGAAATAGGCTACAAGTCTGCAAAATGTATTTTGTATTTGCCAATTGGCTTCCTGTTAGGTTCTACAAACAGGAGGCGCTGCAGGGAACATGAAAGACTACAGAAAAGAGAAGGTTACTTCCTCTTCCTGTTGAGTACAGTGTCTGGTTTTCTTAGACATTCTTAGAACTAGGGTCATCACCCTCTCTGCAGGGAAAAGACCGCTAGGCAGACAGATCCCCAAACTCAACTGCTGAGCCTAGCTCAACAGAAGCCCTCCTCCAAGCTGCCAAGGTATCAGCACCAGTGGGCACCATCTTCTTCCCGGTTGTCTGTTTGCCAGCATCATGGGGCTCTTTCTTCAACTACTGAGCTGTGGCAGCAGCCTAGCACCCTTCCAAGTCACGAGCTCCTCCTCAGGCTCCTGCGAAACAAGGAGCAGTCCAGGCAGCACCCCTCCTCAGTCCTAATTCTGTGAGACCTCTGACCCAAGCACTGCATTTGCTGGGTGTCTCTAACCCCAGAGTGATAGCTGCATTCTGCAGTCATCACCCCTGAATATTTGCTTTTTGCTTTTTTCAATCCTCCAACTCCTGTTTAACCAGTTCCCTATATCAAATTATCCTGCAAAATACCCTAGCGTGTTTTCGATTTTCCTGACTTACACCATTCCATAGAAGTAAAAATGAGAAAATACACAGAGCATTAGGTACAGCTGGTAGCCCAAAGTAGTTGGAATAAGAGACACTAAAGCATAAAGTTCATGACTATTATTTTAAATATCATAAGAAGAGTTACTTTATTATTTTAATTTTGTATTAAAGTTGAGTCAGCACACAACAGCATATTAGCTTAAGGCATATGACATGGTGATTTGACATTTATATACCTCACTATGTGATCAGCTTGACAAGTCTAGTATCTATCTGTCACCATGCGAAGTTATATTATTGACAATATACCCTGCACCCTACATCTCTGTGGCTTCTGTGTTTTATAAGCGGAGTTTTTTTACCTCTTATTTCCCTTTACCTTTTCACCCAGTCCCTCCTCGCTCTCCCCTCTGGCATCCATTAGTCTGTTGTCTATATCTATGAGTCTGTTTCTGTTTTGTTTTGTTTGTTCATTTGTTTTGTTTTGTGTTGTTTTAGATTCCACACATAAGTGAAATCATATGATATTTATGTTTTTCTGTCTGACTTATTTCACTTTACCTAATACCCTCCAGGTCCATCCATTGTTGTCACAAACAGTGAGATTTCATTCTTTTTTGCTGCTAAATGATATACATATGGCCTCCTATCAGACATATCAGAGGCAATGTGGAAAATAAGTGATATGTGTAATAATTAAATAATGCAGAGTTGAGGCACCAACTTTGCTTCTTCTCAGGTCACTCGGTCACAGTTGAATTCCATCACGAGGGTGAACTAGCTAAAGTGTGTTATAAAAGACTGTGAAAACTGGAAACACAACTGAAAAAAATAAAGTCCTCTACTATCTAATCTAATGCAGCCCCGAGTTCTCCTCGCATTGATGTAAACCTTCTATTGGCAATGTTAAGGGTAGCCAAGGGAGACTCAATCTCCGATCAAGTTTGTAACAGTACAGAAAAGCAAGGATGGAAACACCCAGACCTTAGAATCAGCGGGTGTTCCTGTGGGCTGCTCCTTTTCTTTCCTCTTATCTCAAACTAAGTTTTCTCCCCAAATGCACGCATTTACACTATATTCCAGTGTTTCCAATCTGAATGTTTAAGTTTTAGGATACAAGTTTGATGGGCCTTTTCCTCTTAGAAGAGAAAATTCTCACAGTAGTCCAGCCATAAGAAATACCAATAAACAATAACTCTCTGCAGCAAAAAATAGTTATAAAAAACCCATGCATGGTTTTTTTGCCCATGCATTGAACATGCATATTCAATGTTTTAAAGGCTATCTGACTTTCAGTGTTTGTCTCTCAGTAAGCTTTCTGAATGTAGATAATAAACATGGACATATGGGAAAGGAAAAATGAACACCTTTCACCTTCTTTTCATTTCCTTATTCTCGCATCCCCTTACAGTTTTCTCTAAGTGCGGTCATTCCCTCAATGCAATTCAGAATACGATGTGTGTCCAGAAGGTATCCAGCCATGTAATATGAAAACAGAGACCATTAATCGAAGAACATACAAGATACAAGAAACATTGTACATTGGACAACAATACCTCAATCCCCTTCAAAGTAGGCACCTGGGAACCTAACACAGTTCTCCCAATTGCCATCAGCTGCCCCATCATATTTTCCTGAATCCATCAACCAATCTGAAATCTATTCCTTTTCAAAGGTGATTTTAGTTTTGGGAAAAGTCAGAAGTCACAGAGTGTCAAATCTGGGCTGTAGGGGGACTGAGTCACCTAGGTGATTTGATGTTTCCCAAAAAACTCTGCACAAGACAAGTGATGCAGAAGCAAGCTCGATGTTGTGATGAAGCTGCCAATCATCAGGTGCCCATAGTTATGGGAATTGAAACTATCTATGGGAAACTATCTGAATAGTTTCCGTGGAGGAATGTTCAAGCTTAATGCAAAATCTGATGCAGATTCATTGCTCTACTAGCTCAGTCATTTTGAATGTGACAGCCATACAGTGCACATGCTCACTCAACAGCATCTACCACCCCCACTGACTAGTAGTACAGTGAAGTCATCATTATTTATGAATGCACATTCCAGTCTGCTCTCTTTGGTGGCCAGGTTACATCGATGTCTCATGAACTGTTCTTGTTATATTAACAATGGCGTATATGCCATTAATTCAATTTTGAGAAATTTGTCTGCTCTCTAAAAACCTGTTGAAACATTTCAGTTTCTACAGTCAGAAACCAATGGAATAAGAGAAAAACCAAAGGCCATGCCAAAGCCCTAAAATTTAACTGAAACCCCAGAGCCTAAGGACAAACTTCTGTGATATTTTATCCATACTCTCTACCCAATAAATATTTACAAATGCAAATATGACAGTCCCTATCCAAAGAATCAGCTTTAAAATGTCATCTCTGAACAGCTGTTTCTTAACATACTATGTGCTGCACACAGAGGCCTCACAGCTTGTTTGGATCCTTTAGAAAACAGGTTCTTCTACATCTCTGTATTATAATTACATGCAATGGCTTTTTGGAGTGTAATTCCATTTCATTTTGTTTAACAGGTATGAACACGTAAGTTTAACTTTTCCTTAAACTTTCTCAGAAAGTGCCAAGTTCTGGTTTTTGGAGATCTGTCATCTAGAAGTCAGGTCTGTCTACTTAAATAGGAGCATAGCTAAATGCAAAATGAGGGAATTCAATCAGCACCTTCATAAATTTGTTAAGAAAATGAGTTGCCAGTTATATCTCATTTAAGCGAAAATGAAATTTTGTGTGACTAGCCTATGAATTCAAAACCAACCTAAAATTCACCTTTTGGAAGTCAATTATTGCTTTTCCTAAAAGCTTTTGTCAAAACATTAGGCCACCCAGGCCACCCTGGAGACCCACATATCTATGCACCTGGAGCTGGTACCACACAACAATGAACGCCAAAAGCAGTCATTGGACTTCTTAATTGATAGAGATGTGGCAAAAACAATTATGTGGATATGCTTTTTATCGCTAATATAATGTAGATGGAATATTACTCCGTCTACACAGTAATGCTGAACTGAGGTTCAGAAGGATTAAGCCATCTTCCAAGTATTCTACCAAGAAAATGGCTAGGATAAATGTAGACTCAAATCTGACTGCCAATGTTTGGTTCTTCCTATGAGTCCACCACATACAAAGGCAGTGATATAGCATCCGTCACTTTGATTCTGTGGAATGGAATGAACTTTATATCTTCACTTTTGCAAATCTTCCTCATTCTTTAGGACCCAGCTCCAGTACTACTTATCCCAATAAATCTTCTTAATTATACTCAATCAGCATTCTCCCCATCCTCTGAAGACTGTAACAAAGGCCCTGGCTGGTGTAGCTCAGTGGATTGAGCACAGGCTGCAAACCAAAGTGTCACAGGTTCAATTCCCAGCCAGGGTACATGCCTGGGTTCCAGGCCATGGCCCCCAGCAACCGCACATTGATGTTTCTCTCTCTCTCTCTTTCTCCCTCCTTTCCCTCTCTAAAAATAAATAAATAAAATCTTTTAAAAAAAGACTGTAACAAATACCACTTGCCTGGGTTGGCAATTATCTCATCACAGGCACATTGTCACCTCCCCCACCAGGTGTTATATTCCTTTAAATCCTCTAAAATGCCTAACACAAGTGATAAAGACATAGTTAAAAACTCTTACTGTTTGGATAATAGATTGGTAAAAGGTTTTATCCAAAATCATTTTAAGTATCTTCTCCAAGTTTCAATCTTTTTTTAAAGGGGGGAATATGAATTTTTTATTTTGAATTTTGGCATTCTAATTTACTAGTTAGTTGTACAACATTCTACTTTGGTTTGCATGTGTAGACTTAGCCCAGGGATGATATGCAAAATATTTAAAATCCTTATGTGGGAGTACTGACCAATCAGAGTGTAGAAGATGCTGGAAGCCATCTCTTGTGTCTAGCAGCAAACCCTTCAGTTGAAGAATTGCTGGCAAGGCCCATGGGTGTGAGAGGATGGCCAGAATGAACTAAGTGACAGGGTTAGGGGGCTTGGGGTAGGTAGGGTCTCTCTATCAACAGAAGGCATTTCCATAGTTTGGTGCAAACAAATAATCACCAGCCTTAGCCTGGTCCCAAAGCCTTCAATGGCAGCAATTGCCAACAGGGAAAATAAGCAGCCGACATGCAAGGTCTGTAGAGAATTGTACCCCCACTCTCTCATGTGGAGGTTTTTAAAAAGTGAGTAGAATTCCCCATCCTTTCTCTCAGCCCTGTGTAGCCCAAATTTGCATTTACTTAGAACTATTTGAACAAAAAAACTATCAGGACATTATGTTTCCAAACCGCAGCTGGAAGTAATTTATTCTAGGATTACCTATTAACACTTCATTTTTGAATATTAATATTTGTCACTTCCTATGCTTTCACCGACCCTGCTTATGCATTATTATTATCTATTTGTACTCTCCCTTCTTCCAAGAAAAATGCTTAAGAAAATTCAAAAAAGGAACAGTGAAACAAGATAAAATATACTTGTTATAAGTTGGATGAATTGGGGAAAGGAAGAAAAGATAGAATTAAGAGTGATGTTTGTATTCAAAGTACCGGCTGTAAAAAGTCTGATACATTTGCAAAAAGTGAGCTATGAATTTGAGCTCTAATCTTTCTAGCAGATAAATGCAGAGGAAAGCACTAGTTATAAAGCACACAGAATCCATCGAGATAAAAACAAACCAATCGCTCAGAGAAATTCACTGATCCATTCTCCTGAGACTATCAATCACAAAGATGTTTGTTTAAAATGGAATTATTTTACATAGCTGGGTTTTTTTTAATTCAAAAGTTGATGTAGAAAGCTAATAAAACAAACAACAAGCCTTACTTTTTCAGATGTTCTGCTAAACTGAATTTGGTTTTTAGGCCTCTCCCAACAAAGCCAAGAATGATACAAACTCTTACTGGTAAATTAGCCATCTTACAATTTTGAACATTGGGGTGAAGAGTCCGAGCAACATGATCATATTAGAGCATTCCCCTTGAACTGCTAAAACCCGAATGAAATAAACATGGGTTTATGTAACACATTTTTGGCCCTTGGACTACCTCAGAAAACAATAGTCAAGAACAAACTTAGACCTCAAAAACATGGCACAGCCTTGCCCACCTCAGACCTGGAATCCCATTTTGAGCAATTACGTACTGATAGGCCGGTTTGGTTCGAAACACAGTTGCGGTAGCTCTTCATTCTAAACAACTCTGTTATGAGAGAGAGACTTTTATAGTATACACTTGTGATTATGTCCCTTTGAGTTTCTGGAGAAGAGACTGACAAATTTCTGTGGTGGATTGATGTCATTGGCTTTATTGATCAAAAGCAGCATTCATTTCTAAGGTATTTAAGGCAAATACATATTAATAAGGAAAGAGTCGCCTGGCCAGTGTGGTTTGGTTGGTTGGAGTGTTCTCCAGTAACAGAAAAGTTGTGTGTTCAATTCTCAACCAGGGCACATACCTAGGTTCTGGTTTCGAACCCCAGTCCAGACTCCCACAGGAGGTAATCAATCAATGCTTCTCTCTCTCTCTTCCTCTCTCTTTCCCTCTCTCTCCAAAAGCAATGAAGAAAAATATCCTTGGTTAAGAATAGAAAAATTAATTAATAAACAAAGAGCTATTCTTTCCCTCCATTTCCTAAGAGTCTTCTTGGAAGAAGCTGGAAGGTATGATTTCTTTCAGTCATTTCATTGAGCTGTCTTTTCTCATCCAACACACTGCATTGGATGACTACAAAGTAATAACAGAGGCCAGGTGGGAAAGGACACAGGTTTACACATCATCACGACCACAACCTCCCTGCGAACTCAGTGCCCAGGATCCCAAAGTTCAATGGCGGGTGTTGCGGTGCCTGGGAGGCACGCAATCAATGTGATGTGCTGGGGGTAAGAGTGAGAGAGAAAAATATGTGTCATTTTCATCATTTTGCTACTGACCTGCCTTGTCACCAAACCCTCTGTGATTCAGTAGATTTTTATAGTAACATTCACAATACATAAGGCTGAAGGAGGTATATTTTGAACTTTTTCTAAAATTCAGAGTGCATAATTAGTATTACCTTGTTTATTTTAGTTGTTCTGAAACTGCAGAGGACTTGAAGAACTATACAGAATGATTTGGTTTAATGAACTCAGTTTTCCACTTATCTAAGTCACTAATCTTACTTCCTTTAATGAGGGCATGGACAAAACTCCCTGGCTCATTAATCCTGAAGTCTACTCTGAAGGGTAAAGTACTTAATATACTTAAAACGTTGAATGCTTTTATAGTTCTTTCTCATACAAATTCTTATGTAAACTTATCTTATGAGCTTGTTTTTTTTTAAGCTTTGAGAGTTTTTCTCCTTAGCATAAATGTCTTTAATGGGCACATAATAGACCTTTAATAAGTAATTACAGGAAGGAAGGAAGGAAGGAAGGAAGGAAAGAAGGAAGGAAGGAAGGAAGGAAGGAAGGAGAGGGAGGGAGGAGGGGGAGGGAAGGAGGAAAGAAGAAAAAGAGAAGTTCAGTTTATATGTAAGAAAATTCAAAGGAGTTAGTAATATGTCAAGCTGTACTGGGCTGGTGGAATTTAAACGTTAAGCCTTTAAACGCATTATTGTTTAGTATTCAAAATTGTTTTTGCTTTGCCTAGAAAATAAAACACATTCCATTTTCTAGAAAAATCACAATATCATTGTTTGTTATCTCCAAACAGTGGTTCACTGCTAAAATTTGATTTCAGTATTTCACCAGTCTTTTATTCAGATTTTTAAATTATAATTCCAGTCACTGTAATAAAACTTTAACCCTAGCTGTAAATATACCCCGAAATTAAACCAACATTGTCACATTTTACTAACAGCTGTAAGGTATGACTTCAGCATTTAACCTTTTATGCTAATTCTTAATTTGGTTCCAAGGCTTTGGGCAGAAATTTCTCACCTGCAGCTCACACCAGAGGGCCACAAATCCTTACTTTTTTATTGTTGCCAGTTTCTCCACATAACTTATTTTAGCTCCTAAATAAATAACAATTTTTTTCATTCAAACCTTTCGGAGACATCATAATAAAATTTTTTTAAAAAATTGTAAATGTGCAAAATGTAAACATGGAAGATAATTAGGCTTAGACAGAACAATGCATGTGTGATCATACCCTTCATAACTATAATCAGCAACAGTATGAATGGTATGCATGATCCCAATGCTATGAACTGAATTATATCCCCCCCAAAACTCATATTTCTAAACCCTAATGCCCTATGTAACGGTATTTGAAAATGGAGCCTTGGGGAAAGAACTGGGGTTAGATGAGGTCGTGAAGGTGTGGCCCCGATGATGAAATCAGTGGACGTGTAAGGAGATGGGGAGAGCTTGCTTTCTCTCTCCAGCCCGAAGGACACAGTGGAAAGGCTGCCATCTGCAGTCCAGGAATAGAGTTCTCCCAACAGAGACCAGACTTCAACTTGGGGGCAAAGCCTGTTTCTTCAGGCCCGCTCAAACTCATCCCTCATTTACTACTCGTAGGCTTCTGGAGAATAGCTTCAAAGCTAAGCAAGCACTGGTACAAATGAAATTGTACTCCCTTCTTGACCTTGTATATTCTTCTATCAAAGTTCCTGCAGGATGGCATTACATTTTTGCATGTCAAATTCTCTCTCCTATGCCCAGGACCATGTCTTATTTTTCTGTCATTTTTCCTCTTAGCACTTCAGATGAAGCCTGGTATAAAACAAACATTCACAATTCTTTGATGAGTGAATAAAGCACTGAATGAAAAATTTGAAATAACATGAATGCAATGTGATACAATGATTGAGAATGGGGGCCTTAGAGTCAGACAACATAGATTCCGATTCCAGCTACATTATATCTTAGATGGGTGACCACAACGTCACTAAAGTTTATTTCCCTCATCTATAAAATAAGGCTAGTTAACAGTGTCTCATTGAGTGAGGATAAAACAATGAAGCTAAACAATTATGCTGGACATTATGCTAAAGGACTTAGCATAATGTCCAGCATAAACGATATTGCTCTCATGGCAACATCTATAACTATCAATGTTATCTCAAGACATTTGTCATCTCTCTTTGCCCTATTTCCTAGTGGAACAATGGGGATCGTGAGGTTTGCCATAGAAAGTTGTTAAGAAAACTCAATCAGAGAAGACAGTGAATTTGAAAACATGATACAAGTGCCAGGCATGATTATTATTATTTGACTGTTCAGAAAAGTCCTCTCTTTTGTAAAGCAGTTGTGATACAATAGAATGAGCATCAAAGTAGGATTTGAGAAGAAGGCTCTAATCCTGTTTCTACCCTAGTAACTCTAGGCATTTAAATTCCCTGGGCTCAGTTATCTTTTCTATAAAATAACATATAGTCTAAATAATTTCTCAAATTCATTCTGCCTCTAAAATTGTCAAGCCAAAATTCTAGGTCCTAATTCTTATGTCTTACCTGGTTATATGAAGCATCGCCATATCTCTTGGAGAGAAAGGGATGGTCCACACATCCTTTAGAAATGAACAAACTGAAATGCTGTGTAACGAGCTCTCAATCTAGCCAAGGTCAGCAGCAGGAGCCACAGGTTCTACAAAAAAGATGCTTACACCTAATTCAGGAAAATGGCTTTCCACGGAGTTTCAACTAATTCTACCTTTAAAATTCTCCCCACCCTAGCTGGTGTGGCTCAGTAGGTTAGAATATAATCTCATAAACCAAAAAAGTTCGCAGGTTTGATTCCTGGCTAGGGCACACTCCTGGGTCGGGAGCTGGTCCCAGTCGAGGCTGCGTGAGAGGTAACAGACTGATGTATCTCTCTCACAGAGGTATTTCTCTCCCTCTCCCTCTTCCTCCCTCCCACCTCTCTAACATCAATAAATATGTCTTTGAATGAGGATAAATAATAAAATAAAATAAAATAAAATAAAATAAAATAAAATTCTCCCAGTTAAAGAAGTTATGGTACCTGTATAAGGGTCTAGTAGGCTGACCAAAATTATATGGTAGGAAAATTTTAATGAGGTAGAAAATATCAATAAAAAATTAACTTACAAAATGAACACATTTTATATCCAATATACGTACACGCACGCACACTCGTTAGTACTGCTGGTGGTCTCTGAGGATGAAAAGGTGTAAGGACCCCACTGGGCAGTGGGTGCAGGAAGGAACACTGAAAGCCCTGAGGGATTGGGCCGAAGGACTGAGTTGCGTGTGTCTCTACACACCACGATGCCTCACTATTTCCTATTCTGTGCCTTGTTCGGAACCTATAAACGTGGAGGCTAGTGTTTGCTCACCAAGTTTTTCAGAAAACTGACTGAGACAACATATATCAAAGCCTCCAGCCCGGGGCCTGTACGCACAAGGTGTGGGAGAAATGTTAGTCCCCTTCACTCCCCGTGTGAGGCTCTACTTAGTAAAAACAAAAAACTGCAGACCTGTATTCTTGCTCCATATGCTAACCTTGGTTATCCAAATGACCTCCTAAGGAACGCTTCCTGAATAAACCCATTTCTCTGCTGATTTTACAGTAAGTGTCCTCTGCTTTTTGCAGGCTTGGAAACAACAGTTTATCACTTCATTGCTATCTTTTTTCTTTTTCTTTTTTTTGGCTTAACTCTACAAATTTACTGTCTGGACATATTTTGGGAGGAGTCTATGAGGCACAAAAGCAAAGTATTACTTTTTACTTATGCTTTTAATAGAGTTGCATAACATATTGATTTTATAGCCTAGTTTTTAATCAATATTTCTTTATGAATCATCACTTCTGATTGCTGAACTTTATTCATTTCTGACACTTCCCCCCTGCCCAAACACACACTTATTTCTCAGTCCTTCTATACCCTTTGATTTTTTTTTGTTAACCAATCACTTATCAACAAAAGAAAAATAAAGGGGAAGTTTCAGTGATAGAGTAAATTTTAGAAATGGGAAAGCTGAAATTGACTTACTGAGCTACAATATGCCATGGTGCATAAAAATATGAGAATTATGTTTGATTGTCATGATTATTTTATTTAACTAGGGTATTGTGGTCCTGTTTATAACCCAGGAAATTACTCTTCCTTTTGCCAAAGTACAACCAATCATTTCTGATGGCCTCATGACCACAGCATCCATTTCATTTTTCAGCATCAGCTTGTGCGGCTTTACGATGATAATAAGATGCCCATAACAGCTAAATCAGATGCAACAGCAATTTGTGTTTCCCTGAAAATATTAAGATTTGGATGTGTTTAACATTCAGCCTTATTTAAAAAACCATGTGTCAAATCACAACCAACAAAATAGTTTAAAAGAGATAATCACCTACGATGTGGAGAGAAGGAGCAAGGATTTGAGAAATGTACTTACTTCTATGAAAACCTGCCAATTCCCGTGGATGGGAGGAGGTGTGCAGGGTAGAGGGGAGTGAAGGGGGAAATGAGACAACTGTAATAGCATAATCAATAAAATATATTTTAAAAAACTTGCCAATTCCCTACAACTACAAGTCTGGTATGTTATGCTAAACCTTACTCTCAGTTAAAGAAATACAAATTAAGATAATTATAAGGCAGTAGCTCTGAAGCTTTAGAGTGCTTAAGAATTACTTGGAAAGCCTAGGTATTCAATATGGGAATATTCAGATCTCGTCTGGAGACACCTAATTTTCTGAAATATTTTTAAAGATTTTATTTACTTATTTTTAGACAGAGGGGAAGGGAGGGAGAAAGAGAAGGAGAGAAATATTAATGTGTGGTTGCTTCTTGCGCATCCCCAACTTGGGACCTGGTCTGCAACCCAGGCATGTGCCCTGACTGGGAATCAAACCAACAACCTTCAGCTCACAGACCAGTGCTGAATCCACTGAGCCATACAAGCCAGGGTAGTTTCTGAAATCTTTTAACAAGCTCCCCAAGTCATTCTAATATAGAAGCTTCATGTCACATGCTTTAAAGAAAAAATCACTTGACAGTCCAAAAACATCCCTAATAAATAAAAATTATAAAATCCAAAGTTGGTGGGACCGTGAACAGGGACATTATGAATTGTACTGCGAATTTGCTGCAGATCAGAGAACAACACGCACAGCAGAAGCTCTGAAAACTACTGGAGTCTGTTGCCTACTATTTCTTCCCAGAAATCATACTCCAAGGAAGGATCCTGGAATACTTATTTTAAAGATAATATTTAAAGAAGCTACTAAGGTACAATTTACAATAAAATAATATTAACACAAATGATCATCAGTAAAGCTATTAATTTAATAAATGTTTATTTAGTGCTTCCTGTGAACACTAGAGTACTAAGCCCTTTATGGATATTCTCATTTAATTTTCATTTTAAGAAAAACTTATTATGAGTAAGAAAATAAGATTTATTAATATGACCATACACTATATAGGTTTTTAAATTATATATGTGTGGGTCATGACTTGTGGAGATACATACTCATATAAGGTGAGAATGGCAGAACACAATTATTACAACTTCATAATAGAGATGTAGGAATTATCAAAGGGATTAGTGACACAAAAAATAACAGTGTGAGTATTAGATGCTTCTTATTTGTTTCATAATTTCTTAAAGATTTTATTCACTTATTTCTAAAGAGGGGAGAAGGGAAGGAGAAAGAGAGGGAAAGAAACACCAATGAGAGAGAGAGGCATTGATTGGTTGCCTCTCACATGCACCTCAACCAGGGACCAGCCAGCAACCCAGGCATGTGCCCTGACTCGGAATCAAACCAGCAACCTTTTGTTTTGTGGGATGAGTCCCAACCAACTGAGCCACACCAGCCAAAGCTGCTTTATAATTTTTTAAGAACCAATAATTCTGGATATTTACAAGTTAAGACAGGACTTAAATATTTCTGTATGTCAGGAATATGAAGGATAGAAGATGAAAATTATGAAAACAACCAATACATTCAAATGAATGCTGGGATTACATGTAAAAACAATAGAAAATAATAAATTATATGTGGTCAAGATTAAGATCTGACACTCGGAGTTAATTCTAAAGAATATTTTGAAACTGAAAAATAATTTACAAAAGGCCTGGGTAAATTTTAGAAGTCAAATTAGCACCAGATTTTCACCGTTTTCCCCTAGTTTCTTTCATCAGCTTTGCCTAGCAAATGATCATCCAGTTGCTTTTGCCACCAGTAAGACCACCTGGATTCCATCTCCTAGACTCCCTTTTTTTAGCAATGAATCACGATTTTACTCCTTCCCACCATCAAAGAAAGGCTTTGAGGACAGCTGTAGGATAACAGCTGTGATGGCTCAAATCCAGAGCCGCATTTTATGTGCGGATCGATCTTTCTCTGAGATTTCCTTAAGTCCCTTTGAATTGGCACCTTTACTCATATACACATGTGCACGTGAATTTGCACTAATATCAAAATCAATAGGAAGACAAATTATTTCAAGTTTATTGACATTTAGCCACTTGGAGGAAAACTGGCAGATTCGTTCCAAAATAATTAATCTTTGCTGAAAACACTCAGAGGTCTGTTTTCCCAAAGCAGCCCTGTGAGCCGCGTGCTGCATTGGCGAGGGCATACTTCACTGGACACCATCGTTGCTTTTCCATCTGGCAACAGGTGGTCATTAATGGGAAATGTTAAATGAGCACTGAAATGAAATCCATGAATAATCGGTGATTCTGGAGAGTAGAGTAGTTTTCGAAAGTCTGAAAACCGCTCATTTCTCTCAACAAGCAAGCCTTCATTCCAAACTCTTCGACAAGAGAAAATGAACCACTGGTATCAGCTATTAAGAAATGGTTTCCAAATGTTTTGCATTTTTAAAAATTAAGTCACTGGAAAAGAGATATGTAGAACTGGAATCCTTCTGGGTGAAAGCAGAGGAAGCACTGTGATAGCCCACCACAACTATGGTGGCCCCAGGGGGTGCTCTAGGGGCCACATATTGTAAGTCACTGTTCTCAAGAAACCTTTTGGACCCATCAGGCTTTTAAACATGGTGGTAAAGGAAATAAGGCAGAAAACAGCCCATACCCTCGACTCGACTCACCGTGAAGGGGAAACTTTGACGAAGGTGGCTTCAGCACGCATACCCATTAGCGCTGAACTCATACACAGATACCAGACACTAGATATCAGATACCGGAACTCATACGCATCAGCTCTAGGATCTGGCACACTCAACCAGCCGTGATCCAAACTCACAGTGGGTTGAGGCACAAATCAAAACCAGGGGTTATCCTGAAGAACCTAGATCTCTGTAGTTAGATCTATGCCTTTTTTGAATTCTGATTTAACATCATATGCTTTTTTCGAGGACTATTATCCAAAATATGCAGAGATGTCTTAAATCCTAATAATAAAATACAAACACCCTGATCAAAAAAATGACCAAAGACCTTAACGGTCATTTCAACAAATAAAATACATAGATGGCAAATAAGCATATGAAAAGATGCTCCACATCCTAAGTCATCAGGGAAATGCAGATTAAAACAACAAATGATATGCCACTGAAAATCTATTAGAACAGCTAAAATCTGGAACACTGACAACACGGAATGCTGGCGAGGATGTGAAGCAACAGGAACTCTCCCCACTGGTGGGAAAGCAAAGTGGCACAAGTACTTTGAAAGACGGCTTGACAGTCTCTTAGAAAACTAAACATAGTCTTATAAAATCCAGCAATTCAACTTCTTGGTATTATTCAAAGGCGTTGAAAACACGTCCACACAAAAACCTGCAAAGGATGCTTCTAGCAGCTGTATTCATAATTACTAGAAGCTGGGAGCAACTAAGAGGCACTTCAGTAGGTAAAAGGATAAATAAACCGTTGTATACCTAGACAGTGGGATATTATTTAGTGCTAAAAAGAAAAGAGTTATCAAGAAATGAAAGACATAGAGGGAGCTTAAATGCATATTAGTAAGCGAAAGAAGCCATTCATAAAGGCTGCATGCTATGTGATTTCAACTGTATGATATTCTGGAAAAGGCAAAACCATGGAGACAAGCGAAAGATCAGTGGTTGCCCGGGTTTGAACAGTAGAGAGGGATCAACAGGCTGAGGACAGAAGATCTTTAGAGCAGTGAGAATACTCCATATGACACAATTATGATGGACACATGTCCATTACACGTTTGTCCAAACTTACAGAATGTACAGCACCAAGAGTGAACTTTAATGTGATCTATGGACTTTCCTGATTCTAATGTATCAGTGTAGGTTCATCAATTCTAATAAATGTATCACTTTGGTGGGGGATGCTTATAATGGGGAAGAATATGCATGGGCAGGGGCAAAGGGCATATGGGAAATTTCAATTTTACTGTGAACCTAAAACTGCTCTAATGAACAAAGTCTCAGTAAAAAAAAAAAATCCAAACAAAGTAGAATCATTGGATTAAGTGCACATTTGTTCATTTGGATATCTAATCCAAATGTGTTTATTCAAGACGTGCCTTAGAGGTACTTCCTATTAAGGACAAAAAGGTCAGAAACGAGATGCCTAAATTTTTGACATTCCTAAATAGAATGTGTGCATATATGTGTACGGTTGACCATGCACTTGTGTGCCATGCTCACACCACTACAGCAGACCACACTCAAATTTAACCTGTGTGTCAATGAACTGCAAATGAAAACTTGAGAGAAATGTGTGAGAAGCCTGCACCACTCTAGGCTGCTTGAAAAACAAACCTGGATGATCTGTGTCTGTAGAACAGCATATTCTGCGGACCATAATGTGAAAAATATTCTGCCCCCACCCTTATAGAATGTCAGGGAAGAGCTAGGTTTGTTAAAAGTACGTTCTTCAGCTTCAATGTGTCCCTTTGATGCAAATGAGCCTGCCATCCGAGCTAGCTTGTTGTCTCCTCTCACCAGGATGCCTACTGCTTATTTCTATTATGTTTGTCTCAAGTTTGAAAACTTAGCCAAGATCACAAGCTGCTAGAACATCCTTTTACTTTTTAATTTCCTCCTTTTCCAACTAAATTCTTAATTGTCAAAAATACGAAAATGGAGATAATCTCTCAGTGGAGCATTTGTGAAAATTACAGAGTCCTCAGTGACATCTGATGTGACTGGGACCAGCTGCTGATCGTAACTCAGATAACAATGCATTTTAAACAGCTAATCTAGCGAGGCTTTCTAAAAATATTAATAATAAAATCCAAGTGATTTAATTTCTTTAGATGAATATAACGCAAGCTCACTGACTCCGTGCGTCATTGAGCTCCGGTTGCTAGGAAATCCATGAATAGAACTTAATACGCATTCAGCAACAGGCTGCGGGTGTAATTTATCTCCATGGATGCTTCCTCAATTGCCTTTGAAATGACATTAAGATAATTTTGAAGTATTTGAGACAAGCCAGAGTCAGTGAACACAAAGGAAACAGACCATTTTTGGGCAACCATCTGAGTTTCCTATATGGAAATTCACACTCCTTGGGCTGTGCATATCTCAGTGTATATTCTATGCAGGTAGGGGTTGCAGAGCTATGGCCATATTGTGAGTAGCAGATAAGGGGTAAAGAATCATGCAAAAGCATGGTCTTGGGAGGCAGATGCATTGAAGATCAAATTCCAGATCAGTAACTTTCTGGCTTGGCAGATAAACCTTTCTGAGCTGTAGTTTTCTTTTCTACAAAATGAAAGCAACAATGCTCACCGTACACAACATCAGCATTGGATGTATGTACATGTAAAGCCTCTGACATGCAGCACCAGTGTGACTAACGGTATAACAGGAACAGGCAGTAGTCAGATTCATAGAACCACAGCAGCAGAAGTAGGACAGTGACCACTGCCACCACCAGAAATGACTATAAGAGAAGGAGGATTCCTTTAGCTTGCTTTTATTTTGCAGAGGCATAAAAACAGATTGCATTTGTTTATTGTATTTTTCCCATCACGATTCTACCCGCTTCCCACACCACAATCACTGCACTGTTGTCCATGTACCTGTGTCCACCACCTCCACCAGCCCACAGAGCTGTCAGCCTGCTCTCTGTCTATGGGTCTGTTTCTGTTTTGCTTTTAATGCTTTGCACTATCATCACAGCTTTGAACAAATTAAAAGGGATGTACTTGCAGCAGGACAGTTTATAAAGAGCCCCAAACAGCCAGATGCTCCAAATTTCACTAAATTTAACATTATTATCAATGTTGCCTTGGGGGGAGACGGCATGCATAATGGTATCACTGACTGGTGGGACAATTCACCAGTGGTAAAACTTTGTTTTGTTTATACTATGAAGCCCAAGTCCCATAATTTGCATTATGAAGAATTCTTTGTTTTTATACCTCAGTGGTCCTCATGACAGAGATAAGAAAGACTTTAAAAATATATACTCCTTCCATCTGCACTGGAAGACATTTCTCTCTTCCTTCCTGTTGATCCAGAAAACATCTTAAAGGTCTTGCCTGTTAATCTGTTTGGATGGACTGAGCTAGGTTCAGTCGGGGTAACCTTCCATACAAGGGCTGACTTCTACACACCCAGACAATAGAAGTTTAACAATTCTAATCATTTAGGAGAGTAAACGTCTCCAATATTTCCCCAGTGTGTCTGGAAACTACCCACATACGATTCTTTGCTCATTCCTAGGAAAGTTCTAGTTCTGTCTGCTTTCTGGATTAGGAACAAACATAAGCATTTCAAAATGCTAAACAAAAACTCACTTGGTTTTCAATCGTGGAAACAAACACTTCTTTTCTTAAAGGTCCCCAGCAGATGGTGCTGCATCAAAATTGCTTCCTATACCTGTGAGCAGTGAATGAGGGTTCCATTCACAACCTCTTCAGCACTTGTCATTACCTGTCTGGTTGATAACAGCCATTCTAACAGGTGTGAGGTGGCAGCTCATTGTGATTTCAATTTGCATTTCTTTCATCGCTAGCGAGGTGGAGCATGTTTTCATACATCTGTGGCCATTTGTATGTCTTCTTGGGAGAAGTGTCTGTTCAGGTCCTCTGTCCATTTTTTTTTTCTTTTTAATTGGATTGTTTGCTTATTTGGTGTTGAGTCGTATGAGTTCTTGATGTGTTTTGAATATTAACCCCTTGTGAGAGCTGTTGTTCGTAAATAGATTCTCCCATTCGGTTGGTTTCCTAGCTAAAAAAAAATACATTTAAAAAAATCTCTCCTGTACCATGCTGCCTACCAACATATGCCTTTAACTTCTGTAGCAGTGCTATTTGAATAAACTTTGCAGTGCTGATGAGAATACGGCAGTACGTTGTTCAACATGGTAGTCAGTAGCCATTTGTGGCTATTGAACTTGTGTGTAATGTTATAAGCAAATGAATTCTTAATTGTATTAAATTTTAATTAATTTAAATCTACATCACCACCTGTGGCTACCGGCTACCGTATCAGACAGTGTGGTCATGGACGGCAATAGATGAGGAAGGAGGGCCCTAGGCTTTACCAAACTCAGCTGTGAAAACGACAAAGCTTTCGTTTTAATGTTAAACACCGTCCGGCAAGAATAATGGGAAGCTGAAGTGCTTTCACGTGAAAAGGGGAGTGAAGAAACAGCAGCCCATAGTGTTTCTTCCATAACTGTTTCTTGCTCTTTTTTTTTTTCCAGGAGCTGATTAAATGACTGTTCTCATCTCCGTAATGCGCAGGTGAGAGAGGGTTCGAGTGGAGGATATCTGTGTTCTCGGTGTACCAGTTCGCCTATGCCGAAACAGAAGCTCCACTTCTCTTCATTCATTATTTTATATTCACCTCCCTATTTACAAACAGGTTTTCTAACGGAGCAATACCTTTTTCTGTCGATAGGGTAATTGAATGACTGGTATTAACTTGCTCACATTCTTTTAAAGCACACGCCCTCCTCTCCCAGAATGTGTTCCTCTCCCACCGCCTCCGGCGAAAGCTGGGGAGCCGGGGTTTTACTTTCTGCAGGTCAGCTGACCACACCCCGAAGGCCGAGGGCCAGAGGCCAGGAGGCAGGTCAGGGACAATTTCCCGCTTCAAGTCACAGCTCACAGCAGCACGCATGTGCTCAAGTCCCACATCTGTCTCTAATGGATTATTGTTACAGCTATCCTTTTTCTCAGCAACTGAGTAAACACAAAATCAGATTTCACTTTTTTTTACCAGATTCTATAAGAACCAGTGCATTCATAGTTCATTTCTCTCCCCACAGACGGACTCATCCACGCCACCCCCACCCCCGTCCCCTGCGCTTCTCGCCCCACGTCTCCGTGAATCTGGAATCAGCCCGCCTGACAGCTGAGGAAGGAGCAGTCGTTTCTCATGCTGTCATCTGATGAACGCCTGAACAATACTTCGTTTAAACAAAATCTAAGTCTCATAGTTCCAAAATGCCGCTACATTTTCCCCAAGTCTTTCCGCAGTGAGTCTGCATTCATTCATTCAGACACGCTAGAGTTAGACATTAAAATAAAAATAGTCTGAACCAAATTATTCCTCTCCACTGGAATAAAAGGGGGTCCCTGGATCAAATCTGGAATATATAATGTAGCACCCAGACAAAAGTAAGACTGGTTAAGGTAGAATTCTTTAAGGATACTGCTTACTTAATTTCAACTGCTAGAATCTTGACCCTAATCATTAGCAGGGTCCACCACAGTCCGGGGTATCCACATTCATTCTCTCATGTAACTAGTATTTTCAGAGAGCTGAAGTTTAATAACTAAGAAAGGTAATTCAAGATTTTTCTGAACATGCAAGGCTGTGAGGGAAAGGAATGGGTGGTGTGGACAGGGGTCATTCGGGAAGATCTTTCTGAGAAAGTGATGTTGATTGATATTAAGACCTAAACTGGGAGCAAATGATGGAGTTTGCTTGGTGATTAGGGTCCAGATGGGGCATCAGAAAGCAAAAGGCCAAGTTAGAGAAGAGACAAGCATGAGGAGGGGGAGACCCAACAGCAGGAGAGGAGCTTGGCGAGCAGTGAGACCCGGATTCTCCAGGACGCTCAGGGTCATGGTGAAGAAGTAGCCTTCCATGCCAAGTTCCTTGAAGCAGGCTGTACGAGAGTTACTAGGAGGAGGGCAGTTACGGCTGCACAAAAATGACAGCTGGAGTTTTTGAGAACAACAGCGCCTGCTCTCTGTAGATCAGCTTCTCTCCCTAAGGCAGGAGGGAGCTCACGTGGTGAAGGAGCAAGTCCCCGGTCCAGCTGTCCGTTGTTTCTGTGAGTCTCACAGGTCAGGCTTCCCACACCTGCCACTGCGGCCTCCCGCAGACCCTCACCCTCCACACCTGCTCACTGTGGGGTCCTGAAGTTCCACCTCGGTAAGTCACTTGCTCTTTCCTCCACCTGGATGAACTTCTCCACCCACCCACATGCTCCGCACTTCCTTGCTCTCTTTGTGTCTCCACTCGAATGTCACATTATCACAGAGGATTTCTCTAATCACCCAATCTAAAACAAAACCCCTTGTCCCCCACCCCAACCCCCGTTGCTCTGCTTTATGCATCTTTATTTTTCTTCACAACAACAATCACTACAGGCCATGTTATCTATTTTTCTATTTAATATTTGCTTATTGTCTGTCTACTGAAAATAGAAGATAAGCTTCTGGCGGGCAGGGCCTTTGCCCATGTCATTCATTCCTTCACCTTCCATGTCTGTGTTAGTGTCTGGCACATAGTGAAGAACTGCTAACTGTGTGCTACGTGAAGAGCAGCAGTTGTCCCTTGTCCCTGAATGTCTGAGAGCCCAGAATCTGGTGCAGGCAAGTCTGCCACCAGCCAGCCTCTTCTGCAGTGGTCAGAGGAGGTGAAGCCCATTTCAGAAGGAGAATCACCTCTTGCTCAGACACGAAACTCAAAACTGGTGCCCCCAGGACACCCCCCACAGATGCCCCGTGCAACCCCTCAACTTTCCCCATTGAGCAGCAGCTTGGAGCCTTACTGAAAAAGTACTGGGCACCGGGGTCTTTATGGCACTACCATGACAGTTACTTTTCCCTAAAGAAATAAAAAGATTAATGTGTGGATCAGCAAGAAGTAAAAACACTCTATTGTAGGGGTATTAAAAGCCAAAAGGGAAGCATAACAATGAGTGTCTCTTCATAATACTGTGACTTTCTCAATGGCAGACGCCATCATTGTTCACCAAGGAACCCACAGCACCAAGAAAGCCAGTAATTCTTCACTGCACTTTTGTTAAATGACAAACATTTTAGTTAAAGGGACATGATTTACACACATAAAAAATCAACAGGAAAGTAAACCCAGAACAATACAAGCTGAAAGCCAGAGAGTCCCTACTTTACCTAAGCTCTCCAAGGAAAAGTCACATTCAGAGAAATGAGTTCTTCTCTGTACCAGGCTTGCCTCCTCCAGGAAGCTTTCCCTGACTGGTTCAGTTCAAACTAGAAAGCGAATTCTATTGCTTTCAGAATTGCTGCCACAGTTTATATCACAGCAGTTTTCCCAAGCTTTATAACAAGAACTTTTATTTAAGACTAACATCTTTGAAGATTGAGAATGTATCAGATAATTTTCTAAATGCCAGCCCAGTGCCTAAAACCTTGTTAGGAAATTATGGAGTAGAGACAGTATTTTCTAGGTATGTTCTGCTTAATTAACAAGCAATCATTTTCCATTTCCATCTCTCTAAACCATAAGCAACTTAACTATGTTTTTCACTCTTATTTGCATATCTACTTACAATAACATCCTGTTTTACATATATATGTTCATTTTGCATACATAAAATGAAGTTATTTTTCTGCAATCACCAGAATACTGTTAACATCCAGAGCCTAGAGTTTCCCATCTGGTAGCATGTCCCACAACAAAGAACATTTTGGGAAGCTTGCTTAATCTGCTAAAGAGATGTGTTTCACAACTCAACTTTTATCTGATGTCAACAGAAACATATTTTTGCAAAATGTGGCTCAGATGCAAGTATGCTAAATTCCTAGTTCAAAATACAGAAAGATGGAAGGGATTGATGATATATTTAAAAAGAGAAAGTAGTCTATTAGTTGAAGCCTCTGAAATGGCCTTGAGCCATGAACCCCTTGGCCCAGGCTGTAAAGAGAAAAGCTTTCAATCAATTGATGTGGCCAGCATTTTTCAAGCCCCTTCTCTGGCCAGGACCCCTGCCAGAAAGTTGGTGGGGGGCAGGGAGTTCAACTGGAAAAAAGAGACAAAAACCAATGGAAGAATGCAAGCAGGATACAGTCTTCTTTCCTAAATCACTATTTCCCTCTTTCTGTTCTCTCCTCAAGTCTTCAAGCCTCTTTTCTACCAGTCACTCTTAACTAAACTGGCTTCTCAGTTCACTGGGCTGGGGGTGAGGATGGGGGGAGCAGGGGACAGCAGTGAGAATCAAATTTCCACAAGCGCTACCACCATCACCATCTTTACCAACACATCTACCATACCACTAGCATCTGGGCCCATCCACTCTGGCTCTCCTGCCATTACAGTGGCTAACTGGCCGGTGCTCCCACTCAAGCCAGCCCCTCTGCTACCTACTGAAGGACACTGCTGCTGCACTTGTGCCCCCTCCCCCATGTGTCATTAAGTTTTCTGTCTCTACTGGATCAGTCCATCATCGTGAAAATAAACGCAGGGTCTCCACTTACACCTCCTCTAGCCACTTCCTGAGTTCTCTGCCTCCCTTTCCCCTCAGCACCAGAAATAATTGTCTACATTTGCAGCTTCTATTTCCTCTCTTCTTATTCAACTCACTTCTGTCAGGCTTTAACCTCATGGCCTCATGATGGAGTCCCCACTGACTATATCATTGTTAATCCGAAGGCAAATGTTTAAGTCAGCAACACTGATATTGACACAATTTGCCACTACCTTCCTTTCTGAAATGCCTCTTCACTTAGCACTGTCTTCTGAGCCTCCTTCCATTCTCTGGCTTCTCCCCCAGTCTATTGTACTAGCTTTTCTTCATCCTTGAAGCCTTCAAGGGTCCCCAAGTTTCAATTCTCATACCTCTTCTCTTTTTCATTGTCATTCATTCTAATGACTTTAGTGTGCCTTCAAGATACTGGTGATTCCCAAATGTATACCTTTCCCCCTGATATCATATATCCATTTACCTACATCATGCTCCCATGTGCATATGCAATAGCATTCCATACTCAGTAAGTCCAAACCAAGCTCTTGATTTTATTTTTAAACCTGTTATTTATTTTTCAAATAAATAACAAACATATTATTCCAATTTCTCAGGCCAATATATTAAAACCTAAGCACCTTGGGGGATAGGGTCTTTGTGTACTTCATCTTTCATAACTATAATAGTGCCGGGCACATAGTAGGGAACTAACAAATGCATGTTAAATGAGGTACTGCTAGCCCTGCCTGGGTGGCTCTATTGGTTGGAGCATCGTCTTATACACCAAAAGTTTGTGGGTTTGATCTTTGGTCAGGGTACATACCTATGTTGCAAGTTCAATCCCTGGTCAGGGCGCATACAAGAGACAACTGATCAATGTTTCTCTATCACATCAAAGATTCTCTCTCTCTTTCTCTCTCTCCCTCTCTCTATAAAATCAGTAAATATATCCTTGGGTGAGGATTGGAAGGAAGGAAGGAAGGAAGGAAGGAAGGAAGGAAGGAAGGAAGGAAGGAAGGGACTGCTATAGAATTATAAGCAAAGGAGATTGAAAAGGATCACTAATCTTAAATTTAAAACAAGAAGAAAAGGAGCAATTGGGAAATATTTCATAAAAGTAAATTTTAATTTGGTCTTAAAGAATTAACAAGAATTTTGCAGAAAACTAATGGAGAAATACTCCTGGCAGGGGGACAGCATGAGCAAGTATAACAAGATGTGAAAATATGTGTTATGTTTAGAGAACTAGAACCGTGTCATCAGTGAGGTACAGGGCACAAAACAAAGCATGCTGGGAGATAATCCTGACAAAGTAGTTTAAGACTAGAATTTAGAGTCTTGTCAAGGAACTTGGAAATTATTTTATAAGCAAAAGAGAGCTGTAAAGATTTTTAGACAGGGGAATAACACCTTATAGCACAGTGTTGACATTAATGATTAATAAATGTGTCCAGGGAAACAAAGGCAAGAAAAGATCGGGTGGTGGACCGGGAATGTCAAGAGCAGAATGTGGAAGTATAGGAATCCATGGCAATGGTTTTAGCAAGCGGTGGAAAAGCCTGCACTGAAGTGCGATCAATCATAAGAATGGGCCATACAGAGCAACCATAGGAGGGACTGTGGAAACAGAATTGCTAATGGCAAGTTAAGGGTGACGAAGGACAAACAGCAGCACAAAAGGGTGCTAACCTCTGGACTTCTTCCCTGACACCCCAAATCTTTTACAACAACCAGCATTCCAAACTCCTGGCACTCTCAGATGCGGAGAACCAGAGGAGGAAGAAAGGCCAGCTATAGTCAAGACAAGCCCCAGACATGCTGGTGAAGGTCTGTTCCCAATGTTTCCATTCATTTCCTCTGAACAGTGATCTCACGTGGAGTCAAATAGCCATTTTCCACCATCCTGGCATCACTTGTAGGTGGGATTTCACCAGAGAGGACTTAATTGAAGGTAGTCCAAAATGCCTGGCAAAGATTGAAGGTGAGAGAAAAATCTCAGTACTCAACTTTGCCTACAATCAGCCTGGCTTCCAACAAAGAAATTTTTCTCTGTCTACCCATTGCACCACAAAAGTTGATTCTGCCCTGAACCTCTAGTTCTTGCTCTTCCTATTAGTTTTATATTAAACCACATTATGATTTAAAGAGCTTGGAGGCAGCAGCTAGTTGGAAAGCTGACCATCATTCTTTAGTACTGAAGAAGAATGTTTGATTTTTAAACTACAAATCTATAAGTAAACTTTTGGTACTTAGTTAATTAACATGTGAAATAGAATTTCTTCTTCTGTTCTTTGTGATTCATGTTTCCACTTCTCTGTCAGTCATTCATTATAATGAAGTCTCTAAAAGGGCATGAAGTTAACAATAACAATTATATTAATGATAGAGTGAGTTATTAAAATTTAGTTTAATAGCCACTATATTTGTGATGATAATTATAGTTATGACTAACTGTGATTATAGCAGCCATTGTAGTCATAATAAACTCAAGGATGATTTAATGATAATTGCTCCATCATAAAGAAATCAGAATATAGAACTGTAAGTGGATATACTCATGATTGCAATGCAAAAAAGTACATGTGGATATTAGTTACTAGAGATTAGCTTTCTCCATGAAAATAGAGCAAAGAAAAATTTTGAAAAACCTAGACTTGGTTCAGATCTGCTTTAAGGCCTCCTGAGGAAAAATAGGTATCATTCTTGAAACTAAATGCCTTACACTGGAACTAATTTTGCATTCAGGGAATACACTGGTTGAATATTGGGACCCTCTTTCCTTCTAAGTGGTCCAGAGATAGAAAGTAACCCCATGGGCCATGTCCCTGATGCACACTCATGAAAGAAACAGCCCAGCCACTAAAATCGTATGAAAATCCCCAGACACGGATCTTCCTAGGCATGTGTCTATTGCAGAGTTTCCTGGAGCTCTCTCCTCTTTCCATGTCCCTTTGTACAGCAGAGGTCACTTTGGGGAACTTGTCAATTTCTTGACAACAAAGAACGATGTGTGCATGACAATTACAGAGATGGATGGGTGAGGTTTTGCAATTCATAAATATCATACAAATCAGTTTGCAAATTTAAAAGAAATCTGTTTACTTGCCCACTGTTGTTTATCCTTAGCTCTATCTCATCTTATTTTCCCTCTTGTCCCAGAAAGATGCCACCTTGTAAAAACCCTATAAATAGCATAAGAATGCCTGTAATTTGGGGTAAGCTTGTTCCCCTTTAGGTATCCAGGGTAGAAGAAGGCAACCTGAGCCAATTAAATAGAAAAAAATGTCAAGTACCATGTTTTAAAAATAAACACAAGATATACTCATTTTCACACATATTTGCTACAGATGGAAATTTTATTTAATGATGGCTGGTTGTGGACTCTGGCCAAAGACTTGCAAATGCCAAGAAGACATCATTATAAAAGATCACCTCCCTTATAAAGCAGCCATGTAGAGACCCCAAGCACACCATCAGTGCTGGTTTCTAATGAAATTTTTGACAATAATGATGATATCACGTCACTCCATTGAAACCAACATACATTGTTATGGAACCATATGAAAACTTTGCATAATGAGAATTTCCAAAGGAATTAAGAGTAAGATTAATTCTTAACAATTAGAAAAATCCTGGTGGAGAAGGGAAAGAAAGGAAGATTTATTGCTGATTTTTAGTGGTATAAAGTTAATTAAGTTTCAGTAATATCATGGGTAATGAGCATAAGAAATCTTGAATTGATTTCCCCATCTGTGAATATGCCAGCCAAGAATTTTCCAAAGCTTTGTTGGCTATCCACACTCAGAAGACTTCCCAAGGCTCTCTCACCAGTAGAGGATGCTGTTCTTCCATGCATAGCAAGCCCCCACCCCACCCCAATTCCTTCTGGAAAACAGTCCACAGCGGGAAAGGATTGCTATTGGGCCATTTTGTAAGTGTGGTTTTGCACTTCAAACAAAGAGAAGGAAATTTTTCACTCAGCTAAAGTTCATTTAAGTATTTTAATGGTGATTTTTAAATCTATTGTTTTTAAACCAGTGAAAATACTGAAGTGGTGGGGGAATGAACTAAATGCTGCTGCTTAAAACAGAAATATTAGACACTGTTTTCTGTGGATTTCCAGCACCCATTAATAAACCTGAAAACAACGCCTATCCATGAAGGGAAAGCGCTTCTTGAATTGATCAGAATTGTCCTTCTTATGAATAATGAGGCCAAAGTAAAGGCTGTGGGTGGCAGAACAAATGAAACAAAAGAATCATTCAAATTAATATGAATAATTTTTTCAGCTGAAAGGGGAAAATTTATCTCCTAGAGAAAATGAAAAAACAGGTGGTGGGATTTACCAGGAGAGAAGTAGAAATAAATCATAATGCCTGAGAAAATGAGCATTAATAAACAGGAAAATAAGAAAAAGACTCACTCCTTTGAAAAGAAGAGATTGTAAAGGTACAAGCAAGATAAAATCAGACAGGGACCGTTTCTCTCCCAGTCAGTAGCCCTTCATTCATCTGACGAGCATTTCTGAGTGCCCCGTGCTCGCGGAGAACACTGAAGTGCGGGCACAGTGCTAAATGGCACTCTTGTCCCACTTCCGGGGATCTTAGGGTCTAAGAGCAGAGATAGGCCATATAGAAACTGTATATATGTAAAGAAGAAAATAATTAATGTTGTGAGAGGACTAGGTATGAAGTATTGTATTTGACAAGAGACAGGGGAGGGCCCCCATGGTGATGGATGAGTCAACGGAGATCTCATAAAGGAACAGGTTTTCAGTTCGACCATTAAAGGCTGAACAAGATTGTGATAAGAGGATTTGGGCCTTCCTTAGAGAGAGAAGAAATGGCATGATTAAAGGGTTAGAGTGGAGAAGATCTTGTTTTTTAACTGTGAGTGTTTGAAGAGAGAAGGAGTGGGATGCGACACCTGTGAGAGGCTCTTTGAAACCACATCACGACAGCCTTGGAAAGTTAGGCTAAGACATGTAGACTTTATTTTTCAGGCAAAAGCTTCTTAATCTGACTTTGTGCATAATTTTCAAAAGATCTATAACACTCCCTGTGTATTGTGATTTTGCATTTTTTTTCGGGAAAGGGAGCCATAAGTTCTCATCAGATCCTCAAGTGAGTCTGTAAACTCAAAACAATTGAGGACATAGGGAAGACAACTCTGATAAGGTATCATTCCAGCTTACAGAGGCTTCTCTTTCAGTGGGGTGGGGGGAGTGCGGGTCTCAGGAGGGGGTATTAACCTTAACGTACCAGGACAGGGCTCCTAGTAGTCAGAGCTGTACTGTCTGACTTTGCCACAATAGTCATAGTTGAATGAATTGAGAAAACAACTGACCCAGGTCAGTTCAATCGTGTCCCAAGAGAATACAGATGTGAAGTGAGTAATTGGGAGACCAGGGGATTGGGAATGAGAATTCTAGAGAAAATATTCATCAGTTCCTTACTTCCAGGTAACTGTCACTGCTTTGATTTCTGCCTTTGGTGGTGCTAGCTCATTCAAATCTTTCTTGCATTTCTTTGAGATAACCTTATCATCCTTCTAGTATGTTCTTTTTGGTTTTTTGTGTGTGTTTTTTTGGACTGGCTAGCGAGTTGATTTCTTTCACTTATAGCAAAAAAATTTTCATTAATATCCAACTGGTATTTCAAACACTGAAATGAAGCAGTGAGAAAGTACTGAAATGTTTGCACAGAGGCATGACAGTATCTAAAATTTATTTCAGAAATATCAGGGTCATCTTTAAATTTTTTCTCCATCCCCAGTCCTCAAAATCAAATCAACACTATCTTTTATCTGTTTTGCCCACATAAGATATCTATTACCCATTCCCACTGCCACTCCCCTGCTTCAACTCCTAATCAGTTTTCTCTGAGACCATTGAAGTGAGCTTCTAAATGGTCTCACGAACTCCAGGCTCCAGACCATTCCCCTCTCAGCTGACACGTGTTTTCTGCAACTCCTAGAAGATCATAAGCATCAGCCCAAAGACCTGAGTTCACACATCTCTAGTGAAAAAATTTAAACTCTGCAGTCCAGCATTCCAATCTCTTTAGAGTTCAGCCACAGTCTACCTTTTCAATATTATCAATCACAAATCACACTCTCCAACTCAAGTCACCTGACTCCATCTCTGATCAGATCATGGGCTCCAGATCTATTCACATCGTGTTCCCTATGTTTGAAATGACATTTCTCTTCTTTCCACCCTGGTCATTCAACAAAGGTGTTATCTGTGTTGTCTTTCTCTCTATCATCCAGGGAAAACCATTCTCTTTACCCTCTGTATTCTTGGAGCAGAGGCTTTTATTGCAGTTTCACATATAATAGTTTTTTGCTCATCTTTGCCACCTTCCCTATCCTGCAAGTTGCTCAAGAATGTGTCTTGTTTATCTTTATATTTAGGACGTAAAGCAACCTTCCAAAAGTGGGTACTTAATATATGTTTACTACACACAGAGAAGGAACTAGTGGATATAAGAATTACTGGAGGCAATAAGGAAGGTATGTGGAGGGATAGAGAGAGCACCCGGTATATATCATGGCTAATCTCAAACTGCTTCAAGAAGGACAGATTGGTCAACGGGCTCCAAGTCTGGAGAGAAATCAGGGAAGGCATCCAAGGAAATGAAACCTCACTAAATTCAATGATGGGGAGGCAACTGTTATGATATATTCATAATGTGAAGTAGAGTCTCTGGAGAAGTTAGAATGCTGATGTGGGTGGAGGTGGGAAAGAAGTAGAAGAAAGGGAAACAGTTGGGAAGTAGGGAAATCATACGAGATTAACCACAGGGACAGTCCCATCCAGTGAGGCAAGAAGGAAAATCAGAATGGTGTAGAGAAGGCAGAAGTTAGAGGAGTTAGCATTCTCAGAAAAGAGAGTAGCCTCTTCTTTGAAAAAAAAAACAGGTCTGAATACAATGATTATTTTGGAAGAAAAATGAGATCTCTTAAATCCAACAAAGGAATAAATAGAAGGAACTGCAGTCTCTGGTGTTACCAGTTTTCACTTAGCAGGACAAAGAGTATTTCCATTGCCCCTATCAAGAGCTCTCCCCCAAGCAAAATTCATCTAATATAGAGTCAAGGCAAAGGTAGAATAACTATAATTTTGTAAAGGGGTGACGTTAAGGACATAAAGACAGTAAAGATCACTTGAATTGTATCCGTTTCTCACCGAGGGCACCCTTATAATCACATTTAAGGATACACGGATGGGCTGTGGAGATAGCTGGGTGGAACTTAATTTAATTTAACTAATTGATTTATTGGTTTCATTAATTGCTGTCAAAGGATACAAATACTGTCCCCAAGGGCCACAGTTTAGTTGGTCATCACTACAGCTTCTAGAAAAGTAATTGGATTTCTTAGTTTAGCCCTCTAGGAGAGTTAGCAAGGAGCTGGCAGTATTTAACAATATAGTGTCGTGGAAGATAAAGACGGAGAACTACCCAGGGGTAGGAACAATACCTCCTTCCTTCTGATTGTCCTCCGTGACAAGGTCCTCTTCCATTAGTCTTTCTAAATTTCTTTTTATCAGAGTAAATTACTTTCATTTCTTGGCCAAGCATTCTCTTTACTTTCCTTGTCTTTGGATTTTAACTTTCATTTCTAACCTTGGCTTTTGTCTAGTTATCTTAGATGCCATCAAATTTCCTTCACACATCAATGGCATATGAATCAATAAATGACTGTTAAAATCATTAACTCAGAATCTTAAACTGACGATTGTTCCCTGTTATGTTGCAGACTTTGGACATAATGCTAAAGTCTGTCACCTTGAGGTATAGATGTTTCTTTATCTTTTTAATGTAAAATTAATACCTACCCAATTTTTGTAAATATTAAGTATGAAAATATCAAGTATTGAAAAGAAAATTAAAATAATTTAGAATTCCAGACTTAATACCTTTTGATCATATACATATATATACATATATATATATATATATGCATGAATCTCAAGGAAAAAGAACTATAAGTAAAAGCTTCAAAGGCTGCTTTACTCCATTAACAAACCAAGCCATAAGCAACACTTCTAATGAAACAAAATCAGGGAGAAAAATGTTCTCTTGTTCTCTTCCTTCCATCTTCCTTCTCTTCTGTCTACTCTCTCGCCCTTCTTCCCTTACCCAGACTTGGCACTTCTAGGACTCTGAAAACACTGTGTCGGCCCAGTGGAAATCCGCAGTGCCAGGCTTGGAGCTAATGGAGCTACGTAAGCATAAGCATCACTGGATGGGAGCTATAACGCTGGGCAAAACAGAGAGAGACTGTGGTGTGCAGACGTGTAGCCATGGTTCAAGGGAAGATGCTTATCCCTACACATAGAAGACATCTCCCGGAGACACTTCTCAAAATATTGGATAGAAAGATGGGCATTTCGAGGCCACTCACGTTCATCATCAGTCATAACTAAAATGAACCCATGAATCTGAGCCATGGCCAATCTCCATATACCAGGCCATTGATATGACCTCATTCCTCTGCACAGGCTAGTAGGGCCCAGGAAAATTCAAGTGTGAAAGTATTCTTAGACTCCAAGGGCATAATATGTTTATGTCTTATTTCATAATGTCTGTTCTCTATCCCCCTTGCCCCCTTCTATAATGAATGGATATACCCACAACAAAATGCAGATTTCCTTTTAAATATTAAAATTTGTATTTCCAAATTAATTTAGGACTCCATTTCTCCTGAGAACATGTATACGAATTATCTTACACTGGCAGGATGAATGTGCATTGTGATTAATGTAGGAATAAAACAGCCGAAGACGCAAGGCTAATCACCATAGACCAACCTTTACAAAATAGTATTACTTCAACTGCCTGTAAAACACAATTTGCTTACTATAGTGGCATCCACACTGAATTACACCATTCAGAATGTGAATTTTACATTCTACAATTTCTTAAACCCCTTGATATGTTTTTAGCTTTTATGATGGTGATTTGACTTTAACTGTGCAGGTAAAATATACTAAACTGCAGAGGCTTCCGTTTGAGGTGATGAACCAAAGGATCTCAAAATGTGCTAAACTACAGCCCAAAGTATCAGAAACCTATGAAAACTATCTCAGTGTTTTCCAGCCAGTGAACTTCCTTATCAACATCACTGTCAATATCATCTTGTCAGTTGGGGGTCTGTTTGCAGGCAACTTTGTTAGGCAATGTCTGGTGGAAATATCATTGTGGAGGGTTTCAAGTGGCTGTGCAGCCACCAAGACTCTTTCTGGGGCAATCTGCCCTTTTGATAATAATTCACATAATTAATTCATGGGCTGTTACAAATGGAAAGGCTCTTGGAGGTCATTGGACATTGCCCAACTCCTTCCTTCAGGGTCTGCTCCTAGCCGCAGAACAGGCCTGGTTCCACCTTCACTACTTCTCTTGGTTTTGCCTGTGCAGCTCCTCTTCCTGTTCAGAATTCAGAGCTTTAGCAGCAGTCCAATACCTCTCCTAATGATGCTGCCAAATTTTATTTATATCCATTAAACTGAAAGTTGACATTCTACGGTATAGGGATTGTTCTTTTCATTTAAATAAAGACCAGGAGCCACCAGAGGAGAAACTGTACCAATCAAGAGACATTTTGCACAGGAACTCAGGCTTCTGCAGCTCCAAGACCAGCCCCACCCTGCCATAGCTTTCCCTGGAAACTGCCGGTAAACTGGGGAATAGTCAAATGTGACAACCCATGAGTTGCCTTCTATAGGAGGACTGTAAATCCCACGTGTTCTTCAAAACCCAATTTAAATAGCTCACCCTCTTTCCTAACTAATACTAATGATTAGTGCCATTTCCCCTGAGTCCCAAGCACCTCGTGTACACCTCTACTATAGTTGCTTAAGAGTCTGTCTTCCAGTGAGATTATGCAGTTTACTGAGGAAAGTGACTCTATCTTATCATTTTTGTTATCTTCGGTGCCTGGAATAGAATAGCTGTTTAATAAATGTCTGAGTGTGGAAGAAAATGTCAAAGAAAAAATGAAGAAGATAGCCCACTCTTTTTATTGCACGTCAGGAAGCATCAGAGAAAGAATGTAAAAATGCATGCCGTCTCTTCTCTTTGTATGAGCAGAAAAAAAGCCTGTGAAGATAGTCAGGCCGTCCTAACCAGTGTAGTAAATTCATTTTGGAAAATGAGGCAAGTTTTCCCTGCCTCTCCACCTCTGATAACTCTGGCCAGTGTTATTTAAATTGGTTCTTATTTGTTCAGATAAGTCTCAATACTACACATCCTCCAATAATGTTAACCAACAGCACACTCACAGCATGGGAATGGCTTGTGGGAAAGGGCCGACATTTTCTCCTGTAAATATGCTACACCGCACACAAAGTATCATTGTAAGTCACTTCTATTAATGTCATTTGAAAAACAGACTGACTTCCAGTGCTATTGTCCGCAGTAATCTGCTGCTGTGTTCCTCCTTTCCGCATCCTGCAGCACTGTAGTCTTCACGAAGGAACACTAGAGGGATCAGCTTCATATTTTTTTAGAGCCTTTGTGTTACCCAAGCCAAGCACAATTACGACTCTTCCCAGAAGAAGGAAAGAATAATGTTGGCAATAGGGTGTTACCACCCAGAACCACACTCAAAAAAAAAAAAGAACGGCAAATGTAACCAAACGGCTTCTCCGCCTTTATAAACCCAGAACACGACGTGGCATTTTCTATGCCCAGAGGCAGCACTTTGGGAAATTATCTTTAGAAAACTGGTTAGAGGTCTGAGGGAGCTTTGAAAAGAACCTACAACCTGGGGAGGGATTGAGGGAATAAATAAGCAGACTTGTTGTTTAATAAGACTGCCAATTCCTTTTTTACTTCCAAGGGACAAAAATCAAGTAAATGTCAAATATTTCCCAGCTGGTAAGCACATTTAAATTTCAGACTAAAATCCTCCAAGAGGGATAGGCTGATAATAAGAAAGTAAGAAAAACATGAATTTCTTCTTTTCAAAATAGGATAAAGGGGGGGGGGGGGGAATCAGTCCTCTTTAATCTGGACATTTTTTTCTCATCACTTTTCCTAAATTGTAACCGTGGATAAAGACATGCATGGGTGAAATGGTATGATTGTGCTGTTTATGGATGCATAGGTGGGAGACTCACAAGCTGGTGATTCAGGACTGTGTCAGAAGTAACCAGGTAACTGAATCAGATAAAATTAAAGAAAAGAAAACCTCTTGTCTACAGTGTCCAGCTGCAACTTGAATGTGTCGATTTCAGAGAGACCTTTTCAGCTCTTAAACTGATTCTGTTAGTGAATTGCCTCCCTTGCTGATCCTCTCAATCCCCTCGGGTGTCTGTGGTTTGTCCTAATTAAAATAAAAACCATACTGCTCTAACAATTTGATCACACCATTTCTCCTCTCAAGACTTTGTAGCAGCTTTTAATTGCATTAAAACCTGAGGTCCAGCTCAAAACTGATATGAGGGCTCTAAATCCATGTCCCAAATGTTCTCCTGTCCCTGTCCCAATGGCTGGCATCCCTGCTCTGCACAGTCAGGGATGTCACTCCAGGTGGTCCATCTGCTTGATTACAATAAAATCCTGACGTGGTTCCCTTTTCTCTGGATTGTACCTTTCACTTCTACAATAAATAAACACTCAGCTACCAAAGCGCAGCTGCAAAGGCCTATTTTTGTTGGCTATGCTGGGTTGTCATTTATAGGATGTGATCTGCAATATATCTTGTCTCGTTTCTTCCGAAATCAGGAGCTCCATGCTTTCGAACTCCTCAGTAAGTCCACAGCATGAACACCGCACAGGGGGTGGCGAGGAATGGGGGCGTGGGGGTGGGGGGAGTTCCATAAAAGTGGTCAACTGTTTCATTGGAAGAGATGGAGAGGAAGCTCATATCCTTGTCTTTATAAGCCGAGTCATAATTCAGATTCAAAAATTTTTGGAAAAATTAGGAGGTTGCCTTCGGCCAACCCCCTCCATCCCTCACTCCTGACTTGGTCCCTCCCTGCTCTGTAAAAACTAGAAAAAGAACCCTGGCTTTCCCATACAGTGGACCTTTCCAGCAAAGTTCCTTCCATGAAAGGGACGGGTCTTGTCTCAGAGCCAAGGCATCTGCCTCCAACAGTTCGGGCTGGATGGCGTTGGAGGTTTTTTATACTTTTAGACAACGTGGAAGTGTCTGGAATGGTGCCTTCAGTCCCAGCCATCCCAGGAATTACTCAGTGTTTCAGGGCCCACAGCCAGCAACCACCTCCCAACCACTGCCACCTCTGCCACGTTAGCTCCAACAGGGAGGCGGGTGAGCTGTGGGTTCAGGCAGGAGGGAGTGCTGGGATCTCCTTTGCCTAGAAACCCTCCACAGGATCTGCGCAGGCAAAAAGCTTCCACCCTCCAGTCCCTCCCCCTACCCCCTCTAGACTGTAGCAAGTGGGTGAGTTGTTCGGGTCTCCCTTCCACCTGGGCTCTTCAAGGTTTAAACCACCAAGGCCCTCAGAAGCAAGGTCATGGCCTGCCCATCCAAGCACCCTGGCCCAGGGCTGCACCCATTCAGACTGGGCTCCCTTTTCTAACTGACAAGCCCACAGAGGAGACAATAGGGAGGAATGCCTTTTACAATTTTCCTCCATGGTAGATACTTTATTCTAATAGCGCCACCTAGAGGAACCACCTTCTTCCACTTTCCTCCAAGAAGGCAACAGCTGATGGGGACTTTCAGAGTAAAGCAGATCTTCACACACCAAAATGATTAACTTTTTTTTTTAATTTTGGAAGGAGGTGGCACACTGGCCCCAGTGCTGGTGTCTGAGCCAGCTCTTTTGTAGCTACCAGGCTGGTGGATGCTCCCTGAGGTCACAGGCTTCCCCGGCTAGAGAGGTGGAACGAGTTGCAAACCGGTGAGTTTGAATTTCTAAGGAAGTCAAACATGAAAAAAAAAGTGAGGCTTTATTAGGCAGTGTGGGCCCTGCCAGAAAAAATGGTTCTCTGTGGTTCCAGGCAAACTGACTAGGTGTCTTGCTCCAACTAGCTTTACTGGCTCATTTAAAGAGCCCCTCCCTGACCAACAGGTTGTGATGTCCTTCTTACACACACACATGCACACACACTGTCCACTGTGCAGGACAGTCAGAGTGGGTTTGAACTGTGCTTGCCTCTAATACTTACGACTTGGACATAGTGTTATCCATGAACCCTAGTAAGTTCATCTATAAAATGGGGTAGAATGGATATCAAGCTTACTCCCCATTTAGGGTCTATCCCCACTTTTCTAATATTTTAACATGGGCAATCTACAGTGTCCCTTGGTAATCTAGTATAATGTGAAATCATTGTTCTGGTTATGATATAATCTTCCTACAGCCAGGGACCTCATCTGTTGTGTTGCTCTGTATCATGCTTGGTACAACAAGCATTGGCAGAAATAATAGACATCAGAAAAACCTACCTAGTCTCCAGTCTCACCTCTGCCACAAACAAGTTGTAAGTCGCATCAAGCAAGTCATCTGAGCTGCTTTGGCTATAAAACATCTTCGCCTGTAGAACAAAGTGCTGTACAGAGACTGGTTCTCCAAGACACTTTTTCTCAGTTAGGAGATTACCGCCACCTCCAGTTCTCTTCTCTGCTGAATTGTTATCATCTCAGGCACATCCCACACCCCAAAGACCTCCTGCCGTGATTCAGATGGGCTTGCAAGGCAGACACTGCTACTGCTTGGGTTTGCATCCTGCCCTCCCACTAACTAGCTCTGGGATTTGGGGCAAGCTCTTCCACCTTGGAAATGGAAATAAGAATAGTACTATTTCAGGGAGCTGTTGGGGTGAGTAAGTGACTCAGTCCATTTAAAGAATCAGAAAAGTATGTGATAAATAGCAGGCACCCAATGAAAGTACATTACAAGGATCTGCCTGTCTTTCATCCCCATATTTAGGATTTAGGTAAGGATAGTGGTTGACATTGGACCTTCAAATTTTCATTTCAGTTTTCCAGTTTTCATTTCAAACTTTTCCCTTTTTGATCAATGGTAGTCTGTATTCCACATATAACCATCTAAGTGGGTCTCAGGTATGAGAATAATTTTAAAAATCCTGGATGCAATATCCATCCTATTCATCAAGAATGTTACTATAGCATCTTCTAAAAATCACGGCATTGTGTGTACATTGATCCTGACCTTAAGCCACGGATCCAAAGATTTCGACCTAGGTTGGCCTGTCTTACCCTCCGCATCTTTATCCTCATGAGCAACACGTTTATTTCCCTACGTTTAAGATCAGTCTTATTATTTTCTATATTAAAGATATTAGGAATGGAGAAACATGGGCAAAGTTACAGTGCTTGTTCTAAAAATTGTCATTGTCCCTATTGTTAATCCAGCTCCAGCCCTGGTGCCAGCACATAATTTTCCTTTTGGTGGAGTATGGTCATTTTGCTATTCTGAGCAGAGTTTGTGAAGATTGAAGTAGAAAGGGCTATGAACTAGGGTAACCCATAAAGTCCTAAATGGTTGTTACATTATTATTTTTCACACAATTATTTTTAAAAAACAGGTTTATTTGGGAAGACTCAGAACAATGAAATAAATACAGTACTGATTTCAAATGCAAATGTCACATCATCTCTAAGTGAGTCAACCTTCAGAAGACAATGATAAATCAAGTGGGTAATTTCTGCATGTCAAGGGGTTTTCAAGGTGATAGCTAGTAAATTGAAATACACATCAAAGTTTCTCAAATAAAAATGTTAAATATAAGTTACTTCTTCATACACATCTAGAACCTGTCAAGTACAGAGGAAAATAATCGGTCCCACTCCCACCCATTAACTGAACAGATCACAGATGTAACTGGCATCTTTCCACCTCCAGGAGTGGCCTTCAGGTACTGGGGCAGAGTCAGAGTTCCAGCTGCGTGGGAGGGAGCAGGAGCACCTCTGAGCTCCAGCCTCTGCAGCACCAGCCTCTGCAGCACTCTGCAGGGCTGCGGCTCATCCACGTGGCAACGCCCAGGAGGCAGCCAGAATGCCGGAGTCAAAAGGCATTGCTGGTTATGCCCAGGCTCTAGGCTGTTAAGTTCCAGGTTGCTGATCATCCTCAGCCAGAAAGGACAAGGGGCGATTTATGAACACACGTGCACGCCCTGTGGAAACCCACCTGGCATAGTGTCCCTAAAACACCAAACTTCCTGCACCCAAGCAAGCAGGATCTTAGACTTTAAGGTGTGGGTGTTCAAGTTAATGACGACACCCATTTTCACTAGCTCAAAAAGCGTGAGCCCTCCAGGTTACACGTGTCTTACATATTTTGAAGAGAGATTGACGCTACCTGTTGTTAATTTATGAAGTGAGTGGGCTGAGAACCAAGGAGGTGGAAAAATCGTGACGTGCAAATGATTTTTTCTCCCCCTGTGAAGCAGAACTTTAATCATACAATAAATATTCTTATTCACCACGTGGATGATACAGGTGATTTCAGTTTCACAAGGGAATGTATAATTCAATATGCATTTCTCCATTCCCAAGTGAAGGGGCTTTTGAGTAAACAATTGTCTTTTTATTGAAGTTTATGTTTATCAATGATGGCCACATAAACAAGGCAGCTAGAAACTAGAGCCAAGAAGCCCAGTTGTTGTACTTGTTAGCTCTCTCCTCCTCTCTTAAGCCAGAATCCATGTGCTGTGCCTTTAAGGCAGGGGCTCGCTCCCAACTCCAGTCT
Source organism: Phyllostomus discolor (assembly GCF_004126475.2). Taxonomy (NCBI): domain Eukaryota; kingdom Metazoa; phylum Chordata; class Mammalia; order Chiroptera; family Phyllostomidae; genus Phyllostomus; species Phyllostomus discolor. The sequence goes on along the minus strand of NC_040912.2, from coordinate 29,235,701 downwards.
GAACTCTGCCCCCCACCCCCCGGGCGGTGAGTCAGACTCCACAGGCTCACACAAATGGAATCTTCCCCTGTGGGAGCCCACAGCCTTCCAAGCCAGAGAAGACATCAGCCTGCCTGAGGGAAATAGTTCCCTGCTGACCGGACCCCCCTACCCCAGCTCTGAGATCCAGAATGTCTTAAAGCCTGTGAAAATTAAAAGGAATAACTGATGACACAAGCAAAATTTCCTACCCCTCCCCCACCATCTAAGGACCATCTGGGGAAAACACAGACAAGGGCTAGTGCTAGATTCAGAGTGGGAATTACGGGTAATTCCACAGTCATTCCACAGTACTGACTGCTCACACACATACATGCATACACACACACACAATAATTCATCATCTCAGGTTTGATGAAACAATGTTTCAAGACTCAAGAAGGATGAGAAGAGAAATTGTGGGAGGGACTATACAGCTTTCCTCCGAAAAATGTTTGTGTGTGTATATGAGAGAGAGAAGAAGGAAGAAAAGGAAGGGGAGAAGGAAAGGGGAGGAGAGGAGGGAGGGAGGAAGAAGGGAAAGGGGTCAAGGGTAAAGGGACAAGGACAAGGGAGGGAGAGGGGGGAGAGTGAGCGGGAGAGAGAGCTCAAGATGATAAACTGAAAGGACAATCAAAACAAAGTTTCTTCTCCTTTCTTTCCACACCTCCAGATTTTGGGGCAGCTTCCAGCCTTGCTAACATTCCCAAGGGCAAATTTTAAAAAAATGCTCAGGAAGCCCAGAGAACTCAGTGCATGGACACAAACACTTTCCAAGATAACAGCCCTCGAGGGCATCTCTAAAACTGGGCCATGGAGGAGGAGTTCTAGCCTGTGACCATGAACTCTTAAAAGAACTCGATAGCACCGGGGATCTGCTCCCTCTCCTTCCCAAGCACCCCAGAGAAGTAGCAGGGTAGCCATTTGTTCAAATGTACACAATAGTACCAGGTGGGGAAAAGCCCAAAGAGGAATAGCTCCTTTAAATAAAAACAGTTAAAGTCAACACAGATTAAGTGAAATGGTATCTTATGTTGTATGCTAAATTGAGGACATGGGATAGATTGTTTACATAAGTAAAATGTTTTCCTGAAAGCAAAAATTAAAGTTTACTTGAGCTTTTTTTTTTGTTTTTTAGTGACAGTTTATGCAGTATTAGCTTGTAAACTGGTGGGGGTATTTACTTGCATTGTGTTCTGTACTGGTATTTTGACTTCAGTTTGAAAATAGGAATTAAAGATCTACTAATCATTTATTCTAAAGATGTGATCCAAGAAGTTGTAAGTTTTAACTTCTTAGATTGTTTTTTTGTGAAAGTGTAACCTTTCTTAATCTTAGTAACACATTTATCCAGCAATCATACATATTAGATAATAATATGAAAAGATACGGAAACTATTGCAATGTAATATTGATTTTATTTCCTTTCTGAAGAGAAACCCATTCCCATGGGTTTTCATTCACCAAAGGAAGGTTATTGAAAGGAAAAAATCCTTCAAAGGCAACTACTGTTGACTTCTTAGTGTGCTTTCTCAGTTTCCCCTAGACATATGCTTCTTGCATTCTGCATTCTATGCTGTTTTCTATGTTACATAAATGTTGTCAGCTTCTTATCTCATTGGTAGATCTGCCATACCTTCCTTCATCTTTCCCTTAATGTTAAAAATTAAGAGTCTTTCTGATTTTATGCTATTATAAATAACATAGCTTATTTACACATAAAAGTTTCCTATTTAGGATTAGTTTCACAATGGAATTTTTGGTCAAAGACTATGACCATTGCAATAAACTGATCCATGTTTACAAAAAAAATTGTTTAGACTGGAATTCAAAGACTTTATGATCTGATCACAGCCATGCTTTCTTTTTGCTCCTCCCCCCCCCCGCCCCGCTACAGATGTCCTTATGAACAGGGAGCCAGATGAACCCCTCCGCTCATCTCCTGAGGGGGTCCTTCATGCTCTTTCCTTTTCCTGGAATGACTGCCCCCAACCTGCACCCACTTCAATCCTGCACACCACCCTCTGCCGCGTATTTAATGTCTCACCACTGGGTTTTCCTGTACAGGTGGTCCAAGGAGGACCTCCATTGTGGCTACTTGTATTTCTTATGCCTCTCAGTAGATGACATTTCCTGAGTCTTATTCATTATCATTTCCCACCCTGCTGCCACACACTATACCTAACATAACTCCCAGGTTTAAAAAAATAAAAACATAATCCCCTACTACCCTCAACAAATAAGAAAGACGGAAGCACCAGAGCAACAATTTAAATTTTTTGTCTCAATCATCTGCTAACCGCAGTTGTCTTCAGTGTATACAGATATCACTATAATATAAACAAAGCAAAGCTTTAAGTCTCAACCACGCAGAACTGTCAAGGAAAATTAGCAACTTGAGTAAGCATGTCAACCGGATTCCCAGAAATCCTCCTCACCCTGGGTCTCCAGATCCCCACCACATGGTGCAACTATGGCACTGGGCCCCGGAAAACTGAATTGACCAAACATGTCCATTTGTCTGATTTGGTTTGCCTAATCAATACAAAACAGGTTTACTATAAGGGCCAAAAGTATTCCTGTCTATTTCTTTAAAAATCTGAGACCTTCATTTGTTTTCATAGGCTTGGCTACGTGCAGTCATTTTTATTTTCCAGAGTCTTCCATTTGGTTTCTGAAGCATTTCAAGCAGTTGCCTAAGGGTAGATATTAATTTACTCACAGGAACAGAACTGTTTTCTCCTTGATTAAACACTATCTCCTCAACCCCATTATATGCTTTTCAAACAAAAAAAGACAAAACAAAACAAAAAATATATATTTGCTGAAAGGGTTGAGGACTTTTATGAAGCATTTCAACTGATTTGTCGGAAAGCAGTATGCAGTACAGCTGTTCTCCCCTAAAGCTGGCCTCTCAGATTTCTTCCAGAGCCTTTCTTCCAGCCTCTCCCCTGCCTTCAGGCATACTTTCCGACTCCTTCTGTTATTGCTCTTTCTGCCTTGCTCTCTCTCTGGCCGCACCCTTTCACTCCCGGCTCCTCCTCGCCAGGCCAGCGTGTCCCAAAGGGAGGAGGCAGGCACGTGAGCGTATAGCACAGCCATTCTGGCACATACCCGTGTCCTTAGTGAGCGTGAGTAGAATTCACTAATAACCACTCAAACACAACCAAGTTATTAAACACAGAAGAGACATGTAAATACATTATCCAAACAGCTCAAAAGAACACGCAATTTACCCTGCCTTTTAGAGGTTAAAAAAAAAGTACACTGCTTGGGGAAAAATAATATATACCTCAGAAACTTCTACCAGATATAAGTCAATGTGTTTCAGATGTCTAGTTTTTCCTGCATGGAATTCAGAATTTGGAGTTCAGTTTCCATATTTCTAACCAAAACAACCACCAAGTCCAAGAGGAATTGATTTAACATCAGAACACTTCACAGATTAAGATTTTCTTTTTCATCAGCATTACCTGTTTTAAGTTCTTTCTCAGGAATAAATTAAGAGAATAAACCAAACAGAAACCTCAGCCTCACCAAACTGAAAACTGAAAGGCTTGCTCTAAAACGGTGAGTGTTTTTGGTTCACAGTAGAAAGAAAGACAGGGGCTCAGAGGGAAGCGACAGTGGCCTCCCCTGAGCATTTACAGGTTTTCCTGCTCCTCACAAGCATCAAGCATATCACGGAGTCACACCCAAAGCCAGAGAGCAGAGCCTCACAAAATGTAATCTACGTATCTGTCTTCCATGCTTCTGTACACAGGGGTTGGCAAAAGTGGGTCAGCAGCGGTGAGGATGTGACACACAAGAGTTTATTACTGTGTTATAATTTATTCATTATTGTATTATTTATTTGTATTGTATAAAACTACTTCTGCCCACCCCTATATTCATTGAACTCAGTAGTTATTCAGTGCTCGTGAGATTCTGGGCACTGCTCAGGTTCTGGAGACTTAGCAAAGAGCAAAACAAAGTCCTGGCCCTCCTGAACCCTGCATTTTGTGGGAGGAAGGCAGACAAGAGAAATAAACAAATAGATAAATGTATATGGCAGATGGCGATAAGTACTAAGAGGGTGGGAATTGTTACTGCTTTAAGGAGGTTAGTTTTTAAAATCTGCACAGAGAGGGCGACTTTTTTTTAATGAGTTACTTTCTTTTTTTTTTTTAACTTATTTTAGGATTAATACCATCATTCTTTTTTTTAAGATTTTATTTATTTATTTTTACAGAGGGAAGCGGGGGGGAGAGAGAGAGAGAGAGAGAGAGAGACATCAATGTGCGGTTGCTGGAGGCCATGGCCTGCAACCCAGGCATGTGCCCTGACTGGGAATCAAACCTGTGATGCCTGGTTCGCGCAGCCTGCGCTCAATCCACTGAACCATGCCAGCCAGGGCGAGAAGACGACTTTTGAACAGAGACCCAAAGGGAAAGAATGAGCAGGTCACGTGGATGACAGAGGGCAGACTACCGTGGGCAGAGGGAAAAGCTAGTGCAAAGGCCCTGAGGTAGGGGCATATCTGGTATCTTTCAGGATCAGTAAAGAGACCAGTGAAGCCAAGCAGAGTAAGTGAGGGGAGGAGAAACAGGAGGTGAGAAAGGTCAAAGAGGAGACAGTGCGCATCCCATAGAAATCAATTATTGGCCATCAAACAAATGGACTTTGGGCTTTTCTCTGGATGAGATGTGAAGGTTCTGGATGGCTTTGAGCAAAGAGGAGACATGACTCTAAATATTTTAAAAGGATCATCTGGTTGCTGTGTGTAGAATAGATTAAAATTTTAGTGGTGAAAGCAGCAATAAGTAACAAAGTACCTTGAAGGTAGAGCTGCCATGATTCAACAGGCAGACTGGTACAGAGGATCGAAGTGGGTGGACGCAGTGAAAGAAAGAAGTAAAGGATGGTTCTAAGGCTCTTAGCCTGAGCAACTGGAGAGGGAGAGCTTCCATTTACTATGATGTAGCATACAATGGAGCCAGAAAAGGTTACTGTCAGTTTGTTCTTTATTTCAGTGTCTCTGGTTATATTTTGCTTGCTTGTTTGTTTTGTTGACTAGGTTCCACTAATACATGAAATCATATGGTATTTGTCTTTCACTGTCCAGAGGAGAGGGGAAAGGAGGATAATGGAGGAAAGAAGGGGAAGGGTCATGAAGGAACATGTGTAAGGGACCCATGAACAAAGCCAAGGGGCAGTAGGGCTGAGGGTGGGAGGAGGGGGTTGGTGGGATGGGGAAAGTGGTGGGGGCAAAATGGAGACAACTGTACTTGAAAAACGGTAAAAAGGGGGCGGGGCTTCCTTCGTTTCTCCTTTCCTTTCCTCCTTTCCTTGCCTCCTTTTTTTTCCTTCTTCCTTTTTTTTAATGAGAAACATTACTCCATGATTATATTCAGATGGGAATGATTCCATAAGGATAAAAAATGATGATGCTGGAGAATGAGGAAACACTTGCTACAGTGATGTCCTTGATGAGGAAAGGGGAAATGGGACTGGTCTTGGTTTATCCACAGTAGCAGCGTCAGGTGGCTCAGTAAGGGTGGTGGTGAGCAGTTGTGGGAATTTGCACTGATCATCAGAAGAGGAGATGTTTCCCATTGTTCTTCCCTGACCCACCACTCTACCCTAACCCTCTGCTGTGCCCTCTACAATAGTTCATCCATAACCAGCAAGCCCCGCTCCTGCCAGTCACTCAGTGTTTTCTCTCAGCCCACACCTACGCTTCTACACTTGGATCCACATTGCTAGGACTGGGAGATCATTAGCGTAGTTTTGCAGGCCCCCTGCCAGGTGGCTTTCTTCTGCCAACAGAAGACAGTGAAGAACAGAAGGTGGGAGGGAGGGCTTAGTTCCCTGCTTCTGGCTCCAATGACGGTGTGGTAATTGTTGGCAATTGTGGTACCCACAGTAGGAATGCTGGACTCCTCCAGCAGCCGGGCCAGGGCAGCGCAGTCGCAATGGTTCTAGCCCTGGCTGAGATGGACCCAGAACTGACCGTGACAGTTTCTCCAGTAGCACACAGCAAAGGCTGCCTACAGGCATTAGTGGCTTCTGATCCCTGGAAATCTGCTTCTCCTTTTATACTTCAACAGCGACCTCATCTCTCTCCTTCTGTTCCTCCAGTTCTGCCAAGAGCTTCGTAACCAACTCCTTGATTAAATTCCCATGGCACAAAAGACAGAATACATTCTTTTTATTTTTTGACCACTAGCCCGAGTCTGATATACAACTGCTACCCTCAAACCCATTTCCAAAGGTTTCTTCCATCTTTCTGCCTTAGACAAAATGTATGTCATCTTTGATGACAGTTTCTCTGCAATGCACTATGTGTCACAGTTTATTATCTCATGTCCCAACTATTCTACAGCCGGGAGTTAGTGTCAGTAGCCTCATCTCTGTTGCTGCATTCACCCAACCTATCTGCTCACACCCTGCTCATTTAGACCAAGTGCATCTGGCTTTACTAATCTTTAACCATCCCATATTTACCCAAGCTAGCATCTTGTTATTCCCATTTTTTAATCAAAGTCTGTGACATCTAGCTTCAAACTTTTTTTCTTTTTTATCTCAGTCCTGTTGGAAGCCTGAATGGTCTTAGTGTCTATGGAGATGATGACCTTGTGAGCCAACCAGCATCCTGAGCATTCAGCTTCTTGGCCTCTTCTTTGTCCTTGTCCATTCCTTTCAGCCCCTCACTCCTGTTATCACCTCCACTTTACCCATTGCCTGACGAACATCGCTAATTTCCATACCACCTTTGTACTCACAAACTCTTCTATGTTTAGCATACTTTCCTGGGTCATCTTGGCCCTTGTTCAACTTCATCAGCACTTTCAGTGTATCGATCCCTCTATTTCCTCCTATTTCATCCACCCTAACTTTTCCTTTCCTAATTTCCCTCCTGAGATAATCTCATTTCATGTCTCATTGTTTCAATAATGCTCTTGTCAATATTGCAACTCTCCTGCCATACTGTCTTTTCACCATGTAAGTCCAGCAAAACCCCAATCCTGAGTTAGCCAACTCTTTCTTCATGCTTGCACCTGGGGAGCTAAACATAGCTAAGAAAAATAAACCATGTAACATGGCAGATTGGTTAGTTCCTTTACAGCTTCGAAGTCTCAAACAGACTGTGAACCTAAGCAGCTCTAGCTGTCTTGTATTGATCACTGGTCTACATTCTCTCACTTTCTCCAATGTTTTTTTCACAATGTTTTCTAATTTATTTCTTAAATCTTTAATCAATCCTTCAGTCCCTTTGCTTTCAACACATGGTGATGTCACTTGTTAATTTGTAGAGAAAATATATGCCATTCATAAGGGCTCTCCTCAGCTTCCTGATAGCAAGTGCACAAATCTGTCTATACCTGCTCATCATTCTTCCTTCCTTCCTCTTACAATAAAGGAGCTATCCCACAAACTTACATTAGGCAAATCTCTCCACACTTGCTTTAATTCTATATCCTTACAAATTCTCAGAGACCTACCAATCTTTATTAATCCTTCTCTCTGCTTTTCATATGGAGTCTCCCCAGTAATGTCTCTTCCTTTTTTTTTTCATTGAGGTAAAATTCACATGACACAAAATTAACTACTTTAAAGCGTACATTTGAGTTGTACTTAGTACATTCATAATATTAGACAACCATCATTTCTACTTCCAAATATTTCATCATCTCAAAACAAACCCCATATCCATTAAGCAATTATTCCTCCTTTTCCCTTCTCTCACTCCTGGCAGCCACCAATCTGCTTTCTATCTCCATGGATTTACCTACTCTGGATGTGTCATGTAAACAGAATCATACAATATGTGACCTTTCATGTCTGGCTTCTTCCACTTGGCATGGTATTTTCAAAGTTCACTCATATTGCAGTATCTATCAGTACTTCTTTTTATGACTGAATGATATGCATTGTAGAGATAAACCACATTTTGTTTATCCATTCATCAGCTGATGGGCATGTGGGTTGTTTCCACCTTTTGGTGAGTGTGAATTATGCTGCTGTGAACATTTGTGTGTTAGTTTTTGTTTAAACACCTGTTTCCAGTTGTTTTGGATGTGTACCTAGGAGTGGAATTGATAGGTCATATGGTAATTCTATGTTTGGCTTTTCGGAGAATTGTCAAACCCTTTTCCACAATGACTTCCCATCAACTTTCAAACAGGCCCATGTCTATCCAGTTAAGAAAAAGATCTGAACCCCATGCCCTTGTTCAGTTACTGATCTTTCTCTCAGCTCCTCTCAGAACAACTTCTTGGAAAAAGTGTTTATAGACTCCCCCTCTCTCCCCAGCCATTAAGAGTTGGCACTCTTCAAGACCCAGTCCAATGCTTTTTTCTTTTCTTTTCTCTATTCTGTTTCCCCCATTGATTCTGGCATCCTTCCAATCTATTCTCCAAACTGAAGCCACAGTGACCTTTTCAAAATGCAAATCTGATCATGCCACCCTTATTTCCAACAATCAAAATATTTCTGTTGCTCTTGGGTAAAACAAAAACCCCTACCCTACCTGACCTATGTGGTCCAGCTCCCCTTCTTCCCCAGCCACTGTTCTCACCAGGTGCTCTGTCACCGTAGGAACCCAGCCGTGGGCTTTTCTTTCTACCATGTGCCTTTTTCTCTCCATTTTCTCCTTCTGGAGTACTCCTTTCTCTAACCCCATATCTTCACTTGTTACTCTCTATTCTTTAAATCTCTGTTCTTCTCAACACTTCTGTGAGCCATCCTTGACTTTAGCACTGTAGCACTGTTACCTGTGTCATTTCCTGCTGCTACAAGAAAAATACCATAGACTGGTGCCTCAAACAACAAACACTATTTCTCACAATTCTGGAGCCCTGGCACTGGCAGATCTGGTGTCTGGTGAGACCTCGCTTTCTGGCTTACAGATAGCCACCTTCTCACTGTTACCTTCACATGGCTGAGAGCAGAGAGAGAAGAAGCAAGCTTTCTGTATCTATTCTTTTCTTTTTTTTTTAATTAACTTTTTTGAGAGCAAGAGAGAGAGAGAAAGAGGGTGAGAGAGAGAAATATCACTTTATTGTTCCACTGATTTATGCATTCACTGGTTGCTCCTTGTATGTGCCCCGACCAGGGATTGGACCAGCATTCTTGGGGTATCCAGACAATGCTCTAACCGACTGAGCTACTGTATCAGGCAAGGGCTGTGTATCAATTCCTACATGAACACTAACCCCATTCATGAAGTCCTCACCCTTTTGACCAAATTACCTACCCCTCAAAAGCTCTACCTCTAAATACCACCCCATTGGGGATTAGGCTGCAAATATGTGAATTTTGAAAAGACACAAACATGCAGTTCACAGTAACTGTAATAGGCTGAAATTTGACCCTCCAAAATTCATGTGTTCAAGTCCTAACCCCTACAGTCAGAATGTGGCTGTCTTTGAAGATATATTCCTTAAAGAGGAAATTAAGGTAAAACGAGATCATGTGGGTGAGCCTTAATTCAATACGACTTACAAGAAAAGGAGATCAGGATGCAGACGATACGCAGACTGAGGGGCAACCATGGGAGTACAAAGTGTGTAGCCTAACACCTCCACGCAAAGGAGAGAGGCTTCAGAAGAAACCAGATCTACTGGCACCTTGACCTTGGACTTTTATCCTCCAGAACTGTGAGAAAATAAATTTCTGTTGTTTAAGCCTCCCGTCTGTAGTATTTTGTTATGGTAGCCTTAGCAAACTAATGCAACACCCAGGTCTTTCTATTTTGATCTTCAAAGTCGCCGTGTAGTCCCAGATGGCAGCTGGAAGAAAGAAGAAAAGCAAAAAGATAAGAAACAATTCTATTCCCAAACAAGTCATTTTCCTTCAAGCAGCTCTCCTGGAAGTCACACGTAACACTTCCATTTTCACTGGGCAGATGTTGGTCTCACGGCCACCCTTAGATGCAAAACAGCTTGGGAAATGTCATTTATTTGGCCTCCAGCTGCCCTGAATAAAGCCAAGATTATATTACCAAGGAAAAATTAAGAGACTAGAAATTCTATGGCAGATAACAACCTCTGCTACAATGTGGAAGTGTCGTACAACCCTAAGGAATTTGGAAATAAATATAATAATAAGTCCTCACTTAATGTCATGGATAGCTTCTGTAACTTTCAGAAAAATGACATAAAACTAAACCAATATTACCATAGGCTAATCGATATAAATGAGAGTTAAGCTCCTATTGCATCTCCTCATCGTTTTAATGAGATGACATTGGATGAAGCAATGTTATTTGAGGACCTGCTATATATAAATGATGTAGTAAACTAAACACAGGGAATTAGTTTGGGAGTTATATATAGACATAATCTGTTTATACTTGGTATTTTTATATTTTTAATGCATAAGAGAATCTGGCACATTGGAGTATCCAATGGATTAGTTCTGTAATTCCCATCTAAAGTGTATAATTTGATAATTTATAAGCTTTTTATTTGAAATTCAAAGGCATAGGAAAATGTTACTAAGTTTTTTAATAGTACCAAGGCATTTAAAAAGAAGTTAAATTTCATCATATTTAAAAGTTTAATTAATTGAATTTCTTGATATTTACTTAAGTACTTAGAAAACTATTACTCATTAATTAGATAGTTTAGGATCTTTTAAAAATCAAGATTTTTAAATGTATAAATTCAGTTTAAAGTGTTTAAACAATTTCAATTAATTAGATTTAAAATACCCTTGGGAGTGGTTGTTGAAATATGCTACATTTTTAATAGAATGATAACATTTCTAAGTTGAATGTAAAAGAGTAATATTAAATTGGATCTCTAATATGTCAAATATTAATTTGAAAATTGGAAAGAATCCTTTTCTGTGCATAGAAGCTGCCCTCGAGGACACTAGAAAAATCTCATATTGACAGGCACGTGATTATGAAAAGACTTAAAATAATGAGGTCTAAGTATTTATAGGGGCTTTTTTCTTTAAATAATGTGGGTTCATTAGAATCTTTGAAGCAAAAGAATGTCATGATCACATTTGTGTTTCACAAGATAATTTGGGTGGCAGTTAAATCCTTTCCTACTTTCCTGCCAGGTAAATTTCTACTCAATTTTTCAAGTGCCAACTCCAACATCGCCTCCTCCGTGAAATTCAAACTGACAGGCAACCCCTAGGCAGCATTTAGATGGCCTTACAGTACACTGTTGCAATTTACACATCCTGTATTATAACTGTTTCATTTTATTGTTGTTATTTGTGTCTGTTTCATAAACCATGAGGCAATAGGATTCTATTCATGTTTAGATTTGTATGTGTGCACAGGCGTGTGCGTGAGTGTGCCTAACAGAACCAGATGCATTGTAGTCAAACAATACGTGTTTCAGTTGGAAAGAATGCTAATGAAATACAAAGCATAGGACCTGGTTCTGGATTCAGAACAATTCCACTGGAGTATAGACATCAAATATCGCCCTCCCTAAAAAAAGAGGTGATTTCTAATTTTTATTGCAAGTATAATTAAATAAATTAGCAAGTCAGTTATAAATTGTGTCCAAGGTACATCTAGCACCATAAAAAAAAGAAAAAAAAAACTGGCTTTTCCAGCATTTTCTATCAACAGGTTTTCGACTGTGTACTCACTTGCAAATGATTACACATTCACAGGAAAGAAATGTGTTTTGGTTGGAAAAAGTCCCAGCAGGCCCATTGAGTGGGCATTTGATTCCTTGATAAAAAGTCAAGTCCTGCTGTCTGGAAAGGAGGAAATTAGAAAAGGGGCAAAGGATCATTTGCTTCAGGGCCTGAAATAACACCAATTTCAGCAAGAACTATGAGAGCGAGATAGTTGAATTAAACAGTGGAGAAAAATTGCTGTCTAAGACTTCTTTCGCTGTAAAATAACTTAGAAAATAACTTCAAAATAATTTCTCAGCCTGCAACAATATTTTGACCAAGAATGTATTGAAAGGCAATTTAGAAAGATGTTTCAGAGGACTTTAACACAGTAAAAGATATAATCTTTATAGATCCAGGAGAGATAAATATCAATCTCGCAACAAAAGAACCTTAAACGTACCTTTTAATCCTGAGATTATATTTTGCGTGTGTGTGATTCCTTTGTATGTACGTGTATGTGTCTCTTCCCACCCCAACTGATTCTCTCTCCCTCTCAATTTTAATTGTACTGTGAAAAATCAAGCCAGCAGGAACTGCTTCTTAACATTTAATCATTATCCACCCTGGTTGTTGTAATTTTTTTTCTTTTCTTATTATGGAGAAAATTTTCTTTCTATTGCCTATACTTCTCTCTAGCACATTAATTATCTTTCGTGTGGCAAGCCCCTAATCCATTTTTTTTTCCTGTGAAATCTGTAGCACTTAATGAAGATTATTCTCACTTTGTAAAGGCTTTAGAAGGGACTTTTCAGAGCCTGTCTAAATGAAGGCCTCTTAAGTCATATGATGAGCTGAGATTGGAGCCCTGGTCGCTCAGATTTGATTAGCAGGTCCCGGTGGCTTGCTACTACTAGCTCAGCTCTGTGATTTTAGCAAGAAAAAAAAAAGCAAAAAAGAAAAACAAGAGTAGCTATCTGGATAATAGCAGGAACAAGTCAGAGAGGGGAACATTCACCTGCCCTATGCACTACAACTAAATACAGTCATTAGCAACAGATGCCTGGCAATTTGAAATGGGGGCCTTTCTGTCTCTTATCCTAGGCAGTCTCAGAGTTCAGTCCAGTATATATAAATAGAGCCTATTCATCTTCCACTGGGACTTAGAATTAGTGATTCTAGCATGTGGTTTTCCTTCCTGTACCTCCAGGACCTTTTAAACAATCGGTATTTCATGATTCTGCTATGCTGAAGTCTGTTTTCACTATTCTCCCTCAAGAAGAAATAAAGAGTGTGTGTGTGTGTGTGTGTGTGTGTGTGTGTGTACACACACACAAAATTAAATCCTAATTTGGAGAACACAGGGTCTGGGTCTAAAGAACAGATGTCATTGTGACACTGTCACTAAGGAGCTTTGATAACATGCCTCTCATCTTCTCTCACATTTGGGGGCAAAGCCGTATCCCAGCCTTATGCTGTCAGAAGCATATACACATTACCAGATGCTAATTAGATCTGGAGTTTCCAAATATTCAAATGTTCTCCCAAACTAGTGACAAACACACACCCAGGGGTTTTAAATCAGAGCTATACATCTGGCAACTTACAGACCGCCGGCAGCTGGGATGGTAAAATCAAAGTCTGGGAACAAGATACTGTGATTCTGAAATAAATCTAAAGAATAAAGAATAAGAAGTGATGGGACTTTTTCTTAGAAATAATGATTAAACTGGCTTCTTGGAATCAGAAGAGAAAGGAATAAAAACAACAATAACAATGAACATTTACTGAGTGTGTTAAGGTGTTCCTTTCACTAGTTCTTTGAATCATTGTTGTAACAAATCTGTAGGGAAGACGTTTTTTTATCACAGTTTTTATGTTAAATGTATGTGGGAGATAAGTTGTAAATTTGTGTTAATTTATCCAAAGTCATAGGTTTGGGAAATTTTAAAAATTGAGCTTTTAAGCTAGGGTTTTATGTCAGAGCTTGTACCGTCCGTTTCCACTCTGGAGCTAAGAGCCCGAGGGGAGTTTCGCCCACACCCCGCTGCCAGAGACCCGGCCCAGGTTTCCTGTGGGGTCCTGCCAGCAAACAAGCATAAAAGGGAGCACAACTGGATGGCAAAATTTGTGCGATGTGGATGAAAATTCTTTTTCCCCCCTTTCCTAGCCCCACCCCGACCTTGACTTCACTTGGAAACTCTTGTTTTAGCTTTAGATCCAACTTAAAACTAACTTTCTCAAACAAGCCTTCCCCAACCCCTTAGTCAAATGAGAAATCCTCTTTGTGGGCCCCTCTGGGCCCCTAAACTCCGCTTATTATAGTATTTATCATCATTTATCATATTTTGTTTTATTGCCTCTTTTTTCTTACTAGATTATAAATTCCCTGAAAGTCATAGAATCCCATTTGCCTTATTGCCTAGTACATAAAGGTCTTATGTATATATTTGTTGAATTAGTAAGTATGCGAATAAAGGAACAACACATCTCTGACAGTACACAGTATTAAATGATAAAATAGCTGCTATAGATAAACGATAGGCATGTTCTTTTCCTGAAAACCCCCAAAGCTGGATTAGTGGTTACCTGCCTAAGATTAACTAACTGTCCTTCCTAGGTCCCCTCTAGTCCTACAATTTCTTCTCTTATTATTTTTAAACAAAATTGCCAGCACAGTCTTTAGAATAATAATAGTGTTGTCATTGTCTTACCACTTCAGGGATGAGCACCCGAGATGAAGGTGAACAGCAGGACCAGCCTCCATCTAATCCAGCATTGAACGGCCCTTGTCTGATGGCAACCGTTCATTCCACTTCTTGGAATTATTGCTCTTAGATAAAAACAGGCAACAAAGGATTTTGTTAAGTAGAAGTCTTTAGTCTGTGCAATTTTACCTTCATCACTGATTAATTTACCAACTTACCTCCTTTGCTCCAGGGTGTACTGATTTAAACAAACAAATGAACAAACAAAAAAGGTGAATAACCCTGTTAGCTAAGTGAATTTCTGCACAAATATGCATAACTTGTTATTTTTAACAATTACTTTTGCCAATACTACTGATTAATCTGCAATTCTTTTCACAAATTCAATTGGCCAATTTGTGGATACTTTTTAACATAAAATAGTTGACATACAATTTTTAGGTTATTTAGGGACTATTATGTGTAGAAATTACTATTATTATTTTTTGCATGACCCAAATGGAGGACTTGACAGCTTACTGTGGAGTTTGTAAACTGGAAGATTTAATACAATCAAAAACTGAGAAAAAAGAAAGCATCCATCATTAATATGAAATACTTCTCCTAAATTTCCACCTTCCCTGAAGGAGCCACTGAATTTACTGAATCTGTTAGATGAGAGAAACTGAGGCACTGAGAAGTCAAAGTCACAATATATTTTAGTAATCTGACAATAACTATAATTTTTTCTCTTGACTATCTTGATGTAGTAACACTCATTAATAAGAGAAAATATAAAGGACCTAGAAAATTAACTAAATTATGAAGTTTTTTAGATACGTAGATCCAAGGAAAAAGGCATTGGACTATAAAGTCTTTGAAGACAAACCTCTTATTTTCTGTCTTAAACATCCAGCCCAATGTTTGGGGTATATATAGTTAATGCTTTATACACGTCAAGTAAGTGAATGATTCAGTAGTGGCAATGAGCCCATTTCCCTGGGATTGATGTTTAAAACCCTTTACAGGTTTTATGAGGCCCCTCAAGATTTGTCCTTTCCTCATCTCTCCTGGGTCTGCTCTCAACATCCCTCCCTTGCAGACAGTCCTCCGGTCAGAGCTTCCTGCGTTATTTCAAGAAGTTCTTGGGGCTGGTTCTCAAGGCCTACCTTTGGTCTCATCTGAGCCTCTATACACTTGGGCCCTGAGCTGAATCATTCCAGCCCTGCCTGTGTTTTTCTTCATATTTAGATCTAAGTATGGCATCCTTTCTTGGTTTCCTACACAGTCCTTTGATCATTGGACTTTGGATAGGTTTATGTTCACTGGGCTTTCTTTCACTGTCTGTCCCATTCCTGGCTGTATTAAAAAGGGAGTTCTGGTATCTGGACCAACTCGCCTCAGTCTGCTCAGTCCAGTTGGATCATTTTCCCTGAAGGGATTTCCCACCTGGACCCCTGGACCCGCTCACTCACAGAGGAGTGCCTGAGCACAAAGCTCACTTTGACTAAGGTCTTACCTGGCCCTTTCCATTGTCATCTCCTTTCTGGTTCCTCACTCCAACTGAGACAAATAATAATTCCCCAGAAAATGGTGTTTTATTTTGACCTGCTAGAATTAATAAATAGAGATACATTAACTGATGACTTTCATTGTAAAATCTAGTGCTAGATATTGACCGCACAGAAAAAATGGAACATTTAGCATCATTTAACACACCTAATAATCCCCAGTGAGATGACACATCCTGTGCTTTAACTCTAACATGCCCTCAAAAAATGGCGGCTGGGCCAAATACTTTTCTGCCCCAGCAAAGAAAAGCCAAAATGACTTACTACACAGTGTTTTTTTTATCAAACATTAACTTCTTTAGTCTCATGAGCATAAAACACTAGCTTTCAATTGTATCTTTAATATGATTCCCAGAATGTACTCATTTCAATTTATATTTTAATATCGGTCTGGCTTTCAGTGTTTATACCATCCCTAGGTATCTCTTTCTAAAAATCACAGAAACTATTAGTTCCAAAACACACATGTCGATCAAGTTCTGTATTTCTCTGGTCTGCACATGTGACAGAAAAAACAAAAAGTATCCACTAACCTAAACACCTGGTGTGGGGACTATTTCTTTCTGTGTGTCAAAATAATGGTAATTTTAGTCCCATGTCAATTTGAGTAACCAAGAGAAAAAAGGAGTCACCCCATTTTTACTAGCGTTTTCAACACTGGTATTTGATAAGTTGAGGGCAACCTATATCTCATACATCAATTTCATTTTATAGTTTCTATCATGCCAATTGGCATTCAACCATTCAACAAATACCAGATGCCTAATATACATCAAGACAATATTAAACACTGCTTTTAATATGTAAATAGTAGACATTGAACCCCAAAAGTCAATACTTTAACTCACTAGTATAAATGAAACTTTCTTCCCCCACCATTCGGTGACAGAGATGCAACTCCTCACCTTCAGTTCGAAGGAAATGGCTGCTCTAGGGCACTCAGCTCGTGTCATCACTGTCATGGCTCAGGTCTCACTGAGTCTCACACATGAAAAGTCCGGGACATACAGATTTTAAAAATGAGTCCATTGACAATTAGGCGTGAGAGGACCCAGATAAAATTTCAAAACAATTTGTTAGCATTCTCAACATTCACTGCTCCAAACTCCTCAACGGGGCATTTCAGATTTTATTTCAGAACCTTCAATTTTGTGTAAAACATAATTTTATGTAGGATGCTCATGGATGGTTGAGGACTATGACAGGGGAATAAACTTGATCTTGTCTCCTTGGAGCTACTGAAATGAAATGCTGTCATTTGGGACAATGTCCTCCTCTGATGTAGCCAGTCAGAGGTGCCCCAGATGGAGTATGGGGCATTCCCAGGGACTTCTCTCCGCACTCACCCGGGGTGGATTTCACCCAGGGCCTCACTTCCTTTCCTTTCTCTCCCTTTGATCCAAGTGCTGCTTGGATCTGTTAAATCAGGGTTTGGTTCAGGTGAAAGTTTGAGTAGGGAGAAACTAAAAAGAAAAAGGATTAAAATAAAGAATGAGATTTTCTATAAATATAAGTTTTGCTTTTGCCATGTCCACAAATAATAAAATGGATATTTTAAAAGTTAATAATTAAAGGGCACTCCGCCCCCTTTCCCTTTGGTAAGCAGGGAAAACAGGCAGGGAGAGGGTGTGCAGCCTGCAATACTGTGGTTCCAAAGGAATGAGCACTGAAGAGGCCTCCTCCCTCTTGGAACCAAACCTATGTCATTTGGAAAGCCTTTGCTCATTATGCACAAGCTGAGAGACCCACAATATTCCAGCTGGTTTCAGAGACTAATGTTACCAGCAGCCACGTCACCTCCTATTCCTTTCTTTTCCCTTGTTCCTCCATTTTCATTTTCCCTTTCTTCCCTTGCTTATTTCCTTCCTGCCTTTCTGCCTTCCTTTTTTACTTCCTTCCTTCCTCCTTCCAAATGAGTGAATTTTCAAGTTTTTCTGTTATTTTTCGTTTCCACAGTTGTGCTTGGGAAGCTTGTTTTTGTTTTTGTTTTTGTTTTTTTAAGTGATGGCAAACAAACCTTTATTGGTGACGTTCAAGGAATGGACTTTTTTCTCCTCCTCTACCAACCTGCCTTGGTACAGTTACAGTGGAGGTTACTGAATCTTTTTGGAAGGGCTATTGTCAGTGTTCCAGAAAATTTGCCCTTGGCAGCAAAAACCAGGAGGCATGAGGCAGAGAGGCGGCACACCACCCCTGGGAATAGGGGACTACTGAGAACAAGGCAGCTGGCTCTGGACAACCAAGGTCAAATCAACTATAATCTCTGGGTGTGACCCCATCTCGACGGTGGAAGGGAAACAAGAATAGGACATCAAATGATTTGTCAGAAATGAGAAGAAGCTTTATTATTTCGAAATTATGCATTTGTGTATATTGAAGGAAATGACTTTTATAAAGAGAAAGGAAATTAATGAAATAAAATTAAATTCTGTCTACAAAGGAAAGCATGCAAAATCCCAGGAATTTATAACTGAAAGTGTTTCTCAGACTCTACAACTACTCATAAGCTTTCAGTCTCCTTAAAAACCTCCCTAGTAATAAAGACAAAAAAACATTATGAGTGTTGAGTTTCCATAGTGCAGCTGATGTGCTTGCCTGGAAACACCAAGAAGAGTGACGTACGATTTCAATTAAGTTCACAATTCTCCAAAATAGCCTCTCTCTAAAATGGTAAAGCTCCAGTAGGTACCAATGTTACTAAAGACACCTTGGTTTATCCTTGGGCATTTCAGTGCATTGTTACCAATACATTTCCAGTGACAAGATAATCACATTCCCAAACCCTCAACAAGGCCTAAATTAGAACAATATATAACTCAAAAATGAAGGACGGGAGAAAGGAAGGGAGGGAGGGAGGGAAAATAGTTACATAACTTAATAGGAGTAAGCTATTAAATGGTCTTTACTTCCATTTTTTAGGTTCTTTTCTGGGGAAAATGGCCACCTCAATCTCATATGTTTTTTATTCTGAAAGTGTCTTTGTGAGATTTTGCTGGGTAACACCTCAAAAACATTTTGAAAAACACACAAGTATAAATTTCAAAACATTCTGCCCCTATCTACCAAAATTGCATCAGTTCTTGCTTTTATAACTCCCAGCTGTCAATCTGTTCTTCCTTGTTTCATGAAGAAAAAAAATAAAAACAGAAAATACCCTTTTTATACAATCCTTCGGGTAAATCACATAATCGCTCCTCTAAAGCTATACACAGTCACACACCTAGAAGGTACTGCTGACAAAACCATTTGCCTCAATTCCATACAGAAAGTCTTTACTGAGTGAGGTTATAGCATAATATTATATTTAAATAGAATCCACAAAGAGGAAAAATGACTCAACTTGGTAATTTAAGCTGGTTATTTTTCACAGGTATCATTTGTAAAGGAAAACATAAAACTGATCTTTCTCAGTGTTGAAAGTATTGAGCACATTAGAACAGAAAAGAAACTTCCCTCCAAAAAACCTTTTGAGTCTTAACATTAAAATAGTCAGAGGTCTATGATTTTCTGACCATTCTAGTCAGGCTTACCAAAACTCTCAATTCTAACAAGAAGTTTTTAGACTTTGGGGACAATGCAGCTGCTGTGTTTACGTGTTCTACCTTGTCTTTCCGCACAATTACCTAACACTGGGAATGAATGTAGCCGTGTGTGTACTAGAGTCACCCCCTCTCCCATCTCAGTTCTCAGAGCTCTGTAGGCTGCTGGGCATAGAACTGAACTATAATAAGAAATACCTACAATTATGCTCAATGGGATGGTGGTGCCATGCTACACAAAGCCAAAGGAGTTTACATTGCTACTCGGCAAATTGCATATGAATATTTTATACAACTAGATGAAGAGTCGTGACCATGAGGAAAAGTGTGTCATTTCCTCCTGTAAAGGGAGAATTCTAAATCTAGCAGAGAACTGGGACATCATCTGGCACAATATCCTCACTTTACTGATGAGGAAACCAAGGCCCAGAGAATTCAATTTCCTTTTTCAAGGGCTCCTGACTATTCAGTGAGTCAAAGTGAACTGGGGCCAGCAAAAACAAACAGGCTTTTAAATAGCACCTGTAAGTATAGCCGCTGCCTTCGCAAGCATCCCTCGTTGTGTTTTTAGGTTTCCTACAAGTAAAAGGGTCTGTCCCCTTTACTGACAGTGGACTTTCAAGCCCAAATTTAACTAGTTTATCAAGGTCAAATTGGTCTCAGAATTTTATTTTATTTATTTTATTTATTTTGGAGCCCAGAGGGCTTTATGGGACATTTAGCCCAAACCACAAAATTTATAGTGGGAAATCTGAGACCTAGAGAGAAAAACTGCATTGTGTAGAACACAAATAGAACCCTCGGATGCAGATACAAGACAGGTTCGCTCCACTCTAGAGGCACACGCGGTAATTCTCAAGGGGCTTTAGGGAAGGCCTCCTCAAGAACATGGCATCTGAAGAAAGCCTTGAAGGAGGAGAAGGAGTGAGCCAGGTGTGTAGAAGGAACACATTTTCCAGGCAGAGGCATTTTCCCTGAAGAACAAGGAGGCCCATGTGACTGCAGCTGTGTGAACCACGTAGAGAGTAGTTGGGGGTAAGGTCAGGGAAGTCATAAGAGGCTGGATCATATAGAGCTCTGGTGACCTGTGCAATTACCCTGATTAAAATGGATAGCTACTTGAGGTTTTAGAGGAAAGGATCGGGTTAGTGGGGCAGAGATTACAGCAGAGACATCACTCAGAGATTCTTCCCATAAATCCAGACAAGAAGTGAAGAAGCTCAGATCTGAGCGGTAGAATGAGATGGTAAGAAATGGTCCGATTCTGTGTGCGTTATGAAACTTCACCAATGGAGTGTGGGAGAAAGAATATAGTCAAGGGAAACTCCCAAGCTTCTGGCCTGAGCAGTGGGATGATGGATCAGGTTGTCATTACCTGAGCTGAGGAAGGCTGTGGGGAGAGTGGGGGCAGGGGTGGAAAGATCAGGAGTTCTATTTCAGACTGTGTGAAGTCAGGGATGTCTATTATACATAAAGTGGGTATGTCAAGTGTGCTGGTGGACATACAAGACTGGAATAAGGAGGAGTCCGGGCCAGACAGGAAAATTTGGCAACTGCCAGGATATATTTGGCACAAGTAGTATTTGAAACATTTTATGAAGCTAAAAAAATGTAATATATGAATTACATTTAACTGTGCTTACATACCCATTTAACAAACATGTAATGAAAGAATAAAGCAAACCTTATTAAATTTTAGGTTTACTTTGTGATTGTGTTTCTTTGTGATTCTAAGAATATTAGAAAACATTGATTTTTCTGGATGAAAATATAGTGAATCAATAAGATTTAACTAATTCCCTTCTATATATATACGTACACACATATATACACATATACATTAGATCATTTTTATTATAGTTATCGTATCAAAAATGACTTCACCCTGAGTGCCTACATAAAATGATGTTTTGGTATGACACCTAATTATGGTTTTCTGAGACCTAGTCTGGAACATGGAGAGATGAGACCCTTGGCTGTCTCACCAAGATTGACTAACTCTAAGCAACAACTTGCCTTTTCCCTAAAAGAGCAATTCAGAAAACGCACAAAAGATGTGTTTCATGAGTATGTAGTAGCCATTAGCAAACAATTTAAAGACCAGTTAATTAATCATCAAATTTTCCCTGTTAAGTATTTTGGCTTATATCTTTATGGTAAAGTTGCTAATGGAAGTCACATATGCTGAAGTTTCATTTCCCTTGAGAGAGTACATATTAAGTTATTTAAATTAGCCCTCTTTAAATATATTTAAATTTCTCACATCTAGAATATTTTAAATAAAACTTCCCACCTAGATTTAGGGATCACCTCTTTTAAAAAAAAGTGATGAGTCTAATTGATACATATTCCTGGAAAGAACATCTCCCGACTGGTTTTATTTTAAACTGAGAAAATAATGAATAATTAGAATAGCATTGAAAAAGATACTTAACATGCAAAGAATCTTTGGGGGGAATGAAGGTAATTTAGTTCCATGGCTAGACTTCTAAGAGTACATTTTTGTGCTAAGACAAGATTGACTGATTTGTCTGCTTTCCTACAGATTCCTGCCTGCCCACCCTCCCCTCACACAAATGTACTCAAGATATATTTAAAGGAGATGGGCTATTGTAAAACAATCCTAAAGGGATCTCAAGTGGAGACAGCTGTTGGATTTATTTTGTTTTGGCAGCACAGAAAGGTAACTAAAAACAGAAAGGCATATGGAAGGAAAAAAATTTACAAAAGGCATAAGCCATCCAAATATCCAAAATACACACTAAAAATCAAAACACTTTATGAGCAGACCATCATCAGCGATAAACAATCTGTGCATGACATGTGTTCCCCTTTGCTGTTCACGTTATGACAGTCTCAGCTGCTGCACATTAGTCACTCAGTCAGCACATGCTCACTCGCACCTCCTTTCTCCCCCCACTGCACTAGGCACGAGGGTACAGCGGGAATTACCTACGTGGTTTTCATTCTAGCAAAAAAGGCACACATCAGATCAGGCAACTGAAATAGGATGAGTACGAGTCCTCCACAGGTTCTTGGAAACTGCAACTTTACATGAATGACCTATAAAAGAACTGATTTCACAGTAGGCTAATCGATACAAATAAGAGTTAAGATTCTGTGGCATATTTCTGATCACAAAAACATCACCAAACTTCTAAAGATCCATGTCTTGGATATTGTGAATGATGCTGCAGTGAACATGGGGGTACATATATCTTTACGAATAAGTGCTTTCAAATTTTCAGGTAGCTACTGAGAAGAGGGGCTTATTGGGTCATGTTCTTAACTTTTTGAGGAACCTCCATTCTGTTTTCTACAGAAGCTGCATCTTCTCACATGTGGGTTCCTTTTCCTCCATATTCTCTCTCCAATGCATGTTATTTCTTGTCTTCTTGATAATAACCATACTAATGGGTGTGAGGTGGTATCACATGTGGTTTTCATTTGCATTTCCTATATAACTTGTGATGTTGAGCATCTTTCATATATCTGTTGGCCGGCCGTCTGTGTGTCTTCCTGGAAAACAACCTAAGTATCTTCCAGCGGATTACTGAATTTAAAAAAATGTGAGATACACACATGCACACACACACAGAACTACTACTCAGCCATAAAAAAGATGAAATATTGCAATTTGCAACAACATGGATGGATCTTGAGAATATCATGCTAAGTAAAATAAATCAGATAAAAAAGGAAAAGAACGATATGATTTCACTTGTGTTGATTATAAAACAAAAAGCAACAAAGAAAACAAACTCATATGGACAACAGAACTGTGGTTACAAGAGACAGAGGGGAGCTAGAGAGGATGAAGAGGGCCAAGAGGGCCAAATACATGGTGACAGGAGACTGGACTTGGATGGCGAGCACACAATGGCATGTACAGGTGGTGTATTATAAAGTTGTACACCAGAAATTTACATAATGTTACTAACCAGGGTTATCCCAGTAAATTTAATTTTAAAAAGATAAAAAACACTTCTAATGCTAAACATTGAAATAAATGTGAGCTATACATGCATTTATGAAAGATGAATAAAAACATGTAAAAGAATTTCCAACACTCTTACCTGGTTCAGGGTTGCCAGTGGCCAGAGTCTCTCTTAGCAGCTCAAGGCCCCAGGTGGGACCCAACCTGGGTGGCAGGCCTTTCCATCACAGGGCACACTCACCCCACCCCCACAGAGACAATGGAGACACTCCAATTCACCTGTTGTGAACGTCTCTGGGAGGAAACCAGAATCCCCAGAGAAGCCCATGCAAACATGGGAAGAACATACAAGCTCCACACAGACAGTAGCTCTGGCCAGGACTCTTTTTTTCCCCATAACTGTTATAAAGAAAGGATATTGAATGAAACAATGTTATTTGTGGGCCTACTGTACTTCAAAAGGGAACCTGTCTCCTCTTCTCTCCACCACTCTCTTACTACCATTGCCTGTCTCAAGAGGCACTCTCACTAGATCAGCTCGTGCTCCTCTGCCTGGGAATGGTCGTCTGATCATCTAAGGGAGCTCAGAAACCTACTGCTCAGGAAGGTGAAAGTAAGTTCTTCAGACCCTGGATTGTAATTGGCATCAAATGCTCATACAAGTATTTCAATCCATGTCATATTTTACTATCCTTTTTTAATGCACAAGCCATTGGAAGATTCCCCCCCCTCCAAAAAAATAAAGCATGTTCGTTGTCCTTATGAACCGCACCCTCCTGATCAGGGACAGATATGAACCTGAATAATTCTAACACAAGGCACCATCTGAGAAAGCACCCACAGTCATATATAAACAATGTTGTTTGTATGGTCCAAGCTGAAGGAAGCAAACATTCCATTCAAATCAAGAAAAGGTAGCCAATTAAAGAATGATCTCTGAGATGAATCAAACACAGTGCTTAGAGTTTCATCAGGCAGAGAAGATAAAGGACAGTCCATCTGAAAGACAAAAGATGGCAAGGTCACAGAGACAGAAGGGAAGGATGAGACAAAGTGCTGGCAATTGGTCTGGGAGAGCTAGAGTGCAGAGAAAACACTTCACTTAGTCTGTGTTCATTCACTTGTGTGTTTGTGAAGGAATGTTTAGTGTGTGTTCTTGCATATTGACACCTCCAAAGTGCTGGCCTTGAACTCAGAAAACCTAGGATTTGACCCAGTGACTGTGTGACTGTGGGGAAGTCATGTTGTCTTTCTGGTGTCAGACTTCCTCTTCTGCAAAATGGGGAAGATAATCAAATTTTATAGAAGAGTCCAGGGAGCAATGAGATAATCCCTTTGATAACATCCCACACTCCAAAGGTTGTGAAAATGTTTAAGATCTTTTCTGGGATTTAATAAGTGCTCACAAAGGGCTTTATTGTTTCATAAGTCAATACAACTACAGCCACAAGTTTTTATTTAATTTCAAGTTATCAGTTTCGCTCGAAAGTTTCACCAGAGATCGCTGTGTCACAGCAAAATTGAACCCACCATTACTCTTCTAAAAATATTTAGTCTTCAGAAAATAATGGCACAGATATCGACATCATCTGTAATACCTAACTGTATTTTAATTTGAGGCTTGAGATCTGTTAGGAAGAGATGCTATATCACTTTTATTAAAAAAAATCACAGCATCTAAGGTGGCTGTTATCATTTTCTGCAGGAATATTACAGTTTATGAAAGTTCAGGGTAGCACTATAAATTCTTAAAATTAAGGAGAAGAAAAAAAGTGCAGGGAGCTAAGAAATAGTTAAGAGGTAACGCTATTTCATTTCCTCTCCACGTCTGGAAGACCTCCTGGAAGATACATAGAAAGCTCAGGAGTTGAGATAAATTTACTGTTTTAAACCCATATGTAAACAAAAGTTAAAATCTAGATTTAATGAAGGCTTTATTTCTTAAATTTCCTACGTAAAAGTTTGGGTTTTTACCACTCCTCCCACCCCTGCCCAACAGTGGTTTCTGGTATACAAAACTCATCAGAAACTCATAACTATTTAAGAAAGCGTTACATATTAGATTGCCTCTGTAAACTTCTACCATTACTAAAACGCAAACTGTTTTTCTCTTCAAATCCATGCTTAAATATCATTTCAATTTCATATAATTCTAATGTTCCCTTATGTCCACAGTTGGCAAGCAGATGTTACTAAAATGTATTCAGTTTTACTGATGGGCACTTAGGTTGTTTCCAGCACTTGGTTATTGTGAATTGTGCTGCTATGAACATAGGGGTGCATAGATTCTTTTGGATTGGTGTTTCAGGATTCTTAGGGTATAGTCCCAACAGTGATATTGCAGGGTCAAAAGGCAGTAAATGAGTGGATCAAAAACTATGGTACATTTACACAACAGAATACTACACAGCAGAAAGAAAGAAGGAGCTCCTACCCTCCAAGAACAGCATGGATGGATCTGGAGAACATTATGCTAAGTGAAACAAGCCAAGCAGTGAAAGAGAAATACCATATGCTTTCACCTATAAGTGAAAACTAATCAACAGAACAAATAAGCAAGCAAAATACCACCAGAGATTTTGAACTAA
Source organism: Phyllostomus discolor (assembly GCF_004126475.2). NCBI lineage: Eukaryota > Metazoa > Chordata > Mammalia > Chiroptera > Phyllostomidae > Phyllostomus > Phyllostomus discolor. The sequence goes on along the minus strand of NC_040912.2, from coordinate 29,209,787 downwards.
AGAACAATCTGACAGTAACCACAGAGGAGGAAGGAGAGGGATAATAGGGGCTAATGGGGAGGGGCATCAAGGAACGTATATGAAGGACACATGGACAAAGCCAAAAAGGGTAGGTTCAAGGGTGAGAGGTGAGGATGGGAGGATGGAGAGGGGCATGGTGGGGGAAAAATGGAGACAATTGTATTTGAACAACAATTAAATAAATAAATAAATAAATAAAATGTATTCCATTTTCTTTTTAGAGTGTGTTATTAAAAGAGAAGGCCTAAATCTCAATAAAATATGTACTATTTAGCACATATCATGCTTTCAAAGAAACTACACTAATACCATTTTACCTAAGGAAGTAAAAGAGTCACCTCCAAAACTGACCCAGCAACTGATACATGATGTAAGGACAACCCTTGTCACTGGACTTACAGTGACATCCAATGTGGTAGGTTTAAAAAAAAATACAGGTATAACCTGCTGTGTTTGCCCATTGGGTAGAAGAGAGTGAAACACTGTGGAAAGAGAGTGGTTTGGAAACTGGAAAAGGTGAGCAAGTCAGTGAACTTCTCAGGATCTTGCTCTCCCCATTGACAAATGAGAGGTGAGCCCTGGACAGTTTTTAAACATATATGTATGATCCTAATCATCACTTACTTTTCAGTTATGGACAGTAAAGATGCACAGGAGCTCCACAGCAAATTGCCTCAGAAAATTACCAGAAACAAAATCAGAAAAAAACCTCACACTCTCAGAACTGCAAGTCCTGGTCCCCTCATCATTTGTTTTGTTTGGGGTTTTTTTTGTTTTGTTTTGTTTTGTTTTTTTGCTGCTGATCATAGCAGGGGAGGAGGGGTGCTATGGAAGAGCATTGCTGGAGACAGACTATGAGACAGTCCTCTAATATCTTCAAAAAGAAGTAAAGCTGTTTACTTTGGCTCGTGTTTGGTTCCAAATGGATTCCCAGTAGTCATCCTGTAATGGGAGCTGAGTCACAGGAAACCATCTCTCTCTTAGATGAGATACAGTCCTAAATTGCTTCCACAGAGAGTTCCCCCACCTCCATAACTCTTCAAGCACTTCACAAATACTGATGTGTTATTGCAGGATATTTTTAAAGTATAAATGTCCTTTCTCAGATAGATGGCAAATCTCATTTTGAGCAACAAAGCCCATGGCACACATTTTTACAGTGTGGGCCCTTCAAAAACCATAGTCCATAGAGCAAGACTTTACATAGAGTGATCCTGAATAAATATTTGCTTATGAATTAATAAATTAGTATGGTCAGGAGATTTTTGTAACAGCTCCCAATGATTCTCGCCTCCTGATATTCATTCCCACATCGGGACGTATGCGGTGACCCAGAGCCTCACAGTCGTGGCCCCAAGGTCTTTCCTGACTACTCAGTTAGAAATGAGTAGGGAGGTCATTCAGGAGAAACTCTGCAAAAGTCACAGTCCTCCAGAGACACACTGCTCTTTTTATTTGTTTTAAATCCTCACCCAAGGAGTTTTAAAATTGATTTTAGAGAAAGAGGAAGTGGGGGTGCTGATGAGAGAGACAGAAAGGGGGAAGAGAGAAAAATCGATGTAAGAGAGAAGCATGGACTGGTTGCCTCCCCTATGAGAGTGACTGAGTATTGAACCCACAGCCTAGTAGGTGCCCTGCCCAGGATCGAACCTGCAAGCTCTGGTGCACAGGAGAATGCTCCAACCAACTGAGCAACCCAGCCAGAGCGAGACATACCACTCTTGCTCTCACTACCATATCTCTATTCTTCTGTTTTCCTCACACCCCTTATCTAATCTAACCCTGTTGGCCCCACTTTTAGAGTTTATCCTAAACCCAGCCACTTCTCACCCTCTCCACAGCCACCTTAGTCCCTATGAGTAGGACTCTCTCTTCTCACTCCGACTAATGCAAGCTTTCTGCCCTGTCACCAGCAGTTATAGCGCCCGTGATTGTTCACAAACTAAACCTCAAAAGCGGCTGATGGTGTCCGTGGCTGCATGGCCCTTCAGCATCCATTGCCTGTCTTACCTCTCCTACACGATCTCCCACTACCTACCCCCCACCCCGTTCTCTCTGCTCTCTCGCCCACATGACCATGTGATTCACATTCTGACTTCATTTCACTTTCTGCTCAGTGTCCCTCCATCAGAAAGGTGTTCCCTGAACACCCTCTCTCAAACAAGCCCCCTCAAGTTCATACTCTTAATCATACCCTGGCTCCTTATCTCTATCTGAAATGATAATTTACAGTTGCCCCTTGCACAACATGGGGATTACGGGCCCTGATTCCAGTGCAGTCAAAAATCCACATAACTTCTGACTCTCCCGCAAGCTTAATTACCTTTGCTAAAGGCAAGAGGTTGTTCCAGGACCCTCCATGGATACTGAAATCCAAGGATGTTCAAGTCTCCTGTGTAAAATGACATAGATTGGTGCATATAGTTGGCCCTCAGCATCTGCAGCCTCCCAACCTCAGGTTTAAAGCAGCATAGCTATTTATTTTTTTTAATCCACATAAAAATGGACCCACACAGTTCATACCCGTGTTGCTTAAGGATCTACTGCCTATGTCTTTATTTTTAGAATATAAGCTCCATGTTGGCAAACTTTTTCCCTGCATTTTTACTTGTATGGCCTAAACACTTAGAGAAGTAGCTGGCATGTAGTAGATCCTCAATAAATATGTTTGACTAAACAAAACATTAAACAACCATCCAGATGAGCTGAATGACCTGATGTTCCCCCAGACTCAGGCACTTGTGCCTGTTGATCCTGGTGTCTCAGCTGTTACCACTACTAACTTGAAACTTAGACAAAAATTGGAAAACCACAGGTGGGTCACCCACCCTGTGCTTAAATCCCGTTACCGGACCCCTACCTTCATCAAAGTGGCAGGCTCTGCCCGTGAGACTGAGGCCTGGAACTCCCCTAAGTGTGAAGGTCAGTGGTAGAGTCTCCCTTTGGTTGTATGCTCAGCTGAGAGCACTTCATGCCCAGATGGGCCTGGAGATTTATAATGCAGTTCTTCAAATACACTCAGGGAGCCACTTTTCTTGGGTCTAAGGCTGCTCTCAGGAGAGTTAAGATGGATTCTTGTATCTACCACCAGGAGAAACCAGAAGTGGGCCTTCAACCCTCGACCCTCAGTAGAGAGGACAGTCAAAGTGCACCCTTCTTCCCCAAACCCTGTTCATTCAAACCTCATAAAAAATCCAATCCTCAAAGCAAAGAACTTGGAGCCCTGATCCTACTCTTCCGGTCACATCTGATTTTTATATCAGCCTGTGGAATCCAATCAGCACTACTCTGCAGAGCAGTTTCCCAGCTCCATGTAGCAATAGGTAAGTTAAAAAACAGTTAAGGTGAAACACACCTGCACAACCTCAAGCCGAAGACTTGAATGAACTAAAATGTTCTGTTTGTTACTCATGGGGAAAACAGAATACTTCCCAATGTGTGACATTAGTAAATGTCCCAGATTGAGCCTCCACTTTATAACAGACACTTTGCGAAACATGGGCAGCGTGGGGGTTGTGGATATAGTGATAATCATCTCTGCCTTCCAGGAATTGACCCTCCAGTAGGAAAGATGGTTACAGTGATATGAGTGATAAAGTCAAGTATGTGCTAGGTGAAAATAGCATCCCTGCACAAAGTCAGGAAACACTCTATCAAGGAGACGATGCTTAAGTTGATCTAAGAGTGAGTAGGAGGCTGTGAGGTCCTCTTAAGCAAAGAGAATAGCATGGGCAATGACCTTAATGAGCCTGATTATTAAAGAGATTTATCTCTCCAGCCTCATTTTCCAACATAACTCCCTCAGCCACCTTTGATGGAGCCACAATAAACTATTCTCTGTTCTCTGAATAGGATGCTTTCCCTGCCAGAAGCAGTTATTCCCTGCCCTCAACTCCTAACCCTTGGATCCAATAGCACCTTCCAACCTTCTGGCCTTAGATTGGATATAATAACTTCTTTGATCTCCCCACGTCTGAGTTAGGTGTCACTTCCATGTTCCAGATGGCACTCCATATCTTCCCTACTGTAGAGCTTAACATACTCCACCTAGACCTCCTGTGGACTTATCTGTATTTCCTGTAGACTGCACACTCCAGGAGGACAGGACCATATCTATCTTGATCACCAAGTAGCCGCATCAGCTAGCAGCTACTGTAGAGGTGGCAATACATGGAGCACGAATCAGTTGTTCAAAATATCCAAGCATAGGATGGGGCTGGAGAAAAGATAGGCAATAAGACTGAATTTATAGATAAGAGTTAAAGCCTGAAAGACCATGGGCACTCTTCTGTGTGTCTACATGTTGGCCTCTGTCCAAGGGGCAGCCATGGAAGGGCTATCAGCAAGAAGAGAACGGCAGGGCAGCAGTAGTGGTGGGGGCCTGGAGACGAGAAGACCAATTGCAAGAGATACTGTATTTAAGAAGTTTTATCTCTAGGACTTGATGATTTATTACATGCTTAGAGAAAGGAGTAGGAGAGTTGGGATGACTCACAAAATTGGTGCAGTGGGAGATCTATGGGGAATATCTTTATTTCTCTCGTAGATGAGAGAGATGAGTAATGTAAACAAGAAGATGATCCAGGGTGTTCGAGACTGAAAGTGGTATCCATTGTTCATTACTGTGTGTCTTCATATTGACAGCTCAATAAGCCACAGAGGTATTTTCACCCCCACAGGTGGAGAATGCACAATTTCAAAGGACTATTTTATAACTAAAATAAAAGAAAAATAGGCAGGATGTTTTTTTTTTAAAACACACAACATAAATCATTTTTAAATTGTTTAAGAAATGGGTAGTAAGTGGAGGTTAAATCACTACATCTTGACTTAGGAAAATGACAAATTCTCAGCCCATCTTTCTTATTAATCTTTGTCTTCAGATTACCAAAGGTGAAAAAAACAAGCAAATGACGTCTTTCAGGAGAGGTCTATCCAAGTGGAAACAGAGCAAGCTACGCTGTGATGGAGACAAGGGACAGATACAAGTGAAGAGTGAAAGGAAACCTGAACATCAAGAGAGAAAATGGCTTTCATAAAGCATTTTGAAGACATGAAAGAGGACACCAGGCAATGACAAAATCTTCCCATGTGGGTGCAAGGGTGGGGTTTTGGAAGAGACCAGAAAATCAACAGTGATGCGTACAGAAAGAGATCAACTCTTAAGAAAGAGAAGAAAAATAGGAGGGAAAATGGAAGCAAACATGTAGTTAAACAGTTACAAAGCAGCCCCTGAATTTCACCCTGAGCTGGTCAGGACAGAAACCAAAACAGAACACCATCAGAATTCCTTCACTCAGTAATCTAAGTCTCAGCTTTTTCATCTCTATAAGTGGAACACAATTAAGGTTTGTATTAGCTCAGGTGCCATAACAAAATACCATAAACTGGGTGACTTAAACAACAGAAATTAATTTTTTCTACAGTTGCAAAACTAGAAGTCTAAGATCAAGGTCAGGCAAGGTTGGTTTCTGATAAGGTCTCCCTTCTGGCTTGCAGACTTTGCCTTCTCACTATGTCCTCACAAGGGGGAAAAAGAGAGCTCTCTGATGTCTCTTCTTATAAAGGCACTAACCCCATTGGGCCAGGCCTCTACCTGTATGACCTCACTTTACCTTAATTCCTTCTGTAAAGGGCCCGTCTCCAAATTCAGTCACTTTAGGGGTGGTTAGGACTTCAGCATATGAACTTCAGAGGGATACAATTTGGTCCATAACAACATTGCTATAAGAAATGGCAAAATTATGCAAAGCATATTGTGTTTGGCACATAGTAAATGTTAAATAAATATTAGCTAGTGTTAGCTATGAAATCATTGTTATAAGCATCATTTCTGAAGGAACTTAAACTTTTTATTTTATATTTTTAAAGGTGTGCTACAGATAGAAAAGGAACTTGATCCCTACTGACCAGCAGCCTGGCATACTCAGATGTCCTCAGGCCTGTTTCATAAACACCATCTACTACAGAAGGAGATATAAGAGGAGTGGAGGTATGGTCAGTAGTAGAGGAGGAGGAAGGACAGAGATCCTCAGATTCTGTTTTCTCTCCGCCAACTCACAAGAGTACAGCTGAGTTATTTGCTGAAAGAAGAAACATTAGAACTACCACCTCCAGGGGGTTCGCTGCAAATTTCTATAGAGAATGAGACAAAATGCCATTATCGCACCAGTCTCATCTGTTCCATTCAGAGAGACCACAGTAAGCAAATCAGACTAACATCTCAGTTGTTTACAAACTTAATGGGAAGGTTGTATGACCTATAGAAATCTTTGCATTCGGAAAATGTGCTGCTCCTTTTACTTCAAGAAAGCTTTATATATTAGGATCAAAGGATAAGACCAATTATGGACTTAAAGGGTCAATGGAAGTATAAACAACACCATAAAAAGGGCTATGAATTTTCTGTCCTAGATCCTAGAATTTTTAATTAAAACATAGATATAAAACTATTTTATAGAAAATCCAAGAAAAGTTAGCCTATTTCAGTCACTTACATGATCACAAACCTACCATGATGTATTTTTAAGTTATCTACCTTCCAAAAGGGGTAAAGTGTTTTAATTTGAAACTATGTCCTACTTGGCACTACTATAAATAGTATGACGATCATTTGTTTAGTGCCTACAATGGCAGGTACTTGACAAATGCTATCTCATTCATTAATTCCTGAAAACCCAGTTGGGGTTACTAGTATTTTTACCATTTTTCAAATAAGTAAACTAAAGAGCTTTGCCCAAGGCTATACAACTAATAAATGAAGGCTAGATTCAAACCATATCTGACTACAAATACATCTCTCCTTTATGCCAGACTCCCCATCACCATTAGGGTGTTGAGACATGTGAGCATGACTAGGAAAAATGGACCAGGCTGGTAGGAAAAAAAATGTTGGTGTTGATTCTTAAATCAACATATTTATGTTTCAGTGTCATTCATAAAAATATTTCCTTATTCAATTTTTTAAAATCATTTGAAAAATACCTCAATACTGAAAAATTGCTCTATTATTCTAGTCCCTTGATTATATAATGGGCTTTTTAGGTTAGATTCTATAGCAAAAGATCTGAGTTGCAATTCAATGTTGCCACTCCTAAATTATGTGATTCACAGCAAATTACTTATCTCCTCTAAGCACCATTCTCTGGGGAGCATTATGAGCTATGTCACAGGGAAATATTAAGAATTACATAAAATGAAGTCTGCAAAAGCATAGATAATTGCCACATTAGCACTCAGTGTTTATATTTTAAAACTTAATGAAAACAATGTCAACATCTTTATTTCTGAATATGGGCAAACAAGAGAGGCTGCAAGGATTTTTACAAAGAACCCTAATGCCTGAGAATTAGGACTCATTACCATGCAAACTCCAGGCATCATCAAAGTTGGTTTCAAGCTTCATTGTTCCAATCTAGTTTGTCTCTATTCTCCCCCAGTTATTCTGATGGGTTTTCACAAACTATGCAGACTTCAATAACTCACTTGCTAATAATATACTCTGGATAATTGTTAGCTTCATGAAATGCAATTGCCTATACTTTAGGTTATAATTAAAGGCATAACTTAAACCCTCAAGTGGCCTTTGGAAATCTGAAAATGGAAGTTGAATTCATAAGTGCTAGGGAAGAATAGGAAATCCCAGAACCCTAAATCAGCAGACTCAAATTCATGTGAACTCAACTGAAAGAGACTGCTTCTTGTTTAGGTTACAACCACCAGGCTTCAACTGACATTAACACCAGCGCTCCAATTACTAAATGAGAAAGCTGCGCTCGCTGAGATTGGGTCTTTAAAGTTCACTACCTTTACTGATGGAAAAACCTTTGTCATTCAGCTGAAGAAATGAAGTGCAGACTTAAAAACAGATCTGTTGAGGAAGGGGCAATTTCGATCATGCATAAAGTCCAAATGCGTCTCTGTAGCATATGACAGAATGATATGACAGAATGAGAATGGTGAGTTTTGTAAATTTTATATTTACGATTTGGTCATTCTGGGGCAACTTACCTCCTTTCTCATAATATCGTTGGCTGTTGTCAGAGAATGACTCAATGAGCCACATAGAAAAACCCATAGGTCATTGCCCTTATTGATAAGTTGAGTATTTCATTGTTTTTCTTTTTTTTTTTAAAGCAGACGTTCTCATCCTGTTCCTGAGCACAGTCTTTTTTTTTTTTAAGATTTTACTTATTTATTTTTAGAGAGGGAAGGGAGGGAGAAAGAGAGAGAGAGAGAAACATCAATGTGCAGTTGCTGGGGGCCGTGGCCTGCAACCCAGGCATGTGCCCTGACTGGGAATCGAACCTGCGATGCTTTGGTTCGCAGCCCGCACTCAATCCACTGAGCTACGCCAGCCAGGGCTTATTGTTTTTCAAAGAAATCAGTAATATGTCTACATTGTAATAACTTTGTCAGAGGAATTCTATTGTTCTCACTATTCCAAAATGAGGTTAAGATCATCTCACCCCAAATTCCTGGGGTCTAAATACAAAAGTAAACTCTTCTCTCAATAGAAAACAATGGTGTTGATTCTTCTATTAAGTTCCATTTAATACAAATTTATTTTTTTTATTATCCTCATGGCCCAAGTGCTGTATTTAGGGCCACATACACTAAGATGAGTAAGCCATGAACACTTCTCTCAAGATGTCACAAAAAACTTACATGAATTTCTGTTTTATAAAATGTAGATGGCCTACCATTCACACTGTTCCCATCTTTCTTTCAAGATTTATCTTCCCAGCTTTTCTCTTAGGTTATCTCTGGATACACCAGTGCATGAACATTATTGTCTGGCCCATATTCACGTTTTTTTAAAACTTAGAATCATTTGAAGAAGATGAGGTCTTTCTGATTCTGTTAACACAGGCAATTGAGGACACATAAACCCAGTCCTATTAAACCATGCAGCGTGTATGATAAAAGAGAACAAAACAAACAAAAAAGGCTCAACACATAGCCTGCCTTAAAAGAAAGAAACAGGGCTCGCCAGAGACAATGAGAGGCCAGCAATCTACTTCAGCAGGAACTGTAAGCTCCCAGTAGCACTGCCGCAACTTGAACAATTCTGAATCTCACAGTCTGTCAGATCCGTGGCTACCTTGTTCTCGCTCAGCACTGTGGGTAGAGGGCATCCATGTCTGTAGTGGCCACCGAGGTGCATTGCCGGTACCTCTTTCTTTTTTTTTGTTTTAATATTTTATTTATTCAGTTTTAGAGAGAGTGGAAAGGAGGGAGAAATAGAAGGAAAGAAATACCAGTATGGGACTGCCTCTCATGTGGTCCCCACTGGGGACCTGGCCCGCAACCTAGACATGTGCCCAGACTGGGAATAAACCGGCAACCCTTTGGTTCACAGTGCACACTCAATCCACTGAGCTACACCAGTCAGGGTGGTACCTCTTTCAAGAGCACTGTGCAGGCAACTTGGTTGACTGACAGCCCCAGCCACCCTCTTAGGATTCATACATTCCCCAGCTGCCCTCAGACCACACCCAAGCATCACATGCAGTGTGAGAGCCAGTTCTTCATACCTGACAATGGCTTCTCCCAACCAGCAACCTTTGTTGAGGAGTCCCCATCAGCCTATGGATGTTTTCTCAGAACTGTGCTGTGGCTGAGACTCATTCAATCCAACCTGCCTTTCACTCTTTTAGTTCTCAGGTGTCGAAGCTGCAGTGACATGTAAAGGCTCTCTCACCCAGTCCTAGTCCTTCCGTTTGTACCCTTCACAAGCATTCTCCAAAATCAAGTTCTCTAACATCTAATTCCACCTTGATATCTGCTCCTCGGAAGACCTGAACCAACACAGAACCGGAGCACATCTTTAATGTGGTAGGTACATCAAGGGGGAACATAGAAAGCTCTGCACTGTAGAAACATTCAGACGTGCACAGGCAGATGTCACACATCAGGTGATGATGCACATTGCAGCATTGGAAACAACCTAAACCTTCACACACAGGGAAGAGGAATGAGGTATATTTATGTAATGGCATGGCACATGAAGAGAATACAAGGAGCTACAGGTATCAACACGAATGAATCCTAACAACATAATGTCAAGTGAACAAAAGAGGCAGCAGAAACACCCACATGATGTGGCACAATGTGTATAAGTCTAAAAACCCACAAATAGTACTTTCCATAGTTTTTTAAAATTATAATAATTTGAGTAGCAAGAACACATTTACTCCAGGAGAGTGGTAATCTCTGGAATAAAAAGGAAAGAAAAATAAGGTTGGGTGGATTTTAACTCTCTGTAATATTTTGTTCTTTTTTTCAAAGTTAACAACTGTTAAATTTCAGGGGTGAATACATGGAAATTTGTTATTGTATTCCCTGTACTTTTCTATGTGTTTAAAGTATTCCCTGATTTTACTTAAAAATATAAATATTTGTTGAAAGAAAAGAAACCGAAGCCCAGAGAAATTAAGTTACATGCCCAAGTTCACATGGTTAGTTAATGGCAGAGCAGACACTGATCCCCAGGCCTTTTGGCTCCTGGGCTGGCTTTTGGCCATGGGCCACCACACTATGCTGCTTCCATTGTCATGTGTCTGTCTAACCAGGAAGACTGTGCTTGATGTGTGTTTTTTTTACCACTCACAATGTTTGGTACTATCCTAAACACTAAAACCTATGAGATCGAGTTGAACAATTTGCATTAAACCTCTAATGCAAAATTACTTTATCATTGGAATAATACTCCAAGAGGAGAAACCTCGTGCAACAGTTCTGACTGCCACATGCTCAGAAATGTCTGGGTCATGCACTCAGCACTCTGTGGGCCTAACAGCTGGCCAGGATCTGCTCCAGAAGCAGCAAAGAAGTGGAGAGGCAGTTCCTTGTCTAAAGAATCAGACATTAGCTATCCAATCTGAAGGCAGGGAAAGTATTCCCACTACATACAGGTGATTTTGGAGAGCTTATAGTCTCCTTCTGAAGATTGCCATTTACAAGAGCCCTACCACTTGCTATAGTCAGAAACTCCTTTGTTCAGAATCTGGGAAATTCATCTGGCTCCACTCTCTGCATTCTGATGGTGAGGTAGGCTCCTTCTTCTCCTGGACAGAAAGTAGGAAGTTTACTGGCTTCCATGGTCCTACAGAATCTGTATGATGACACATGGCCTCTGTTCTCAAGAGCTCTCTGATTTACAACAGATGCAAGGCCAACAGTGACCAAAATGAAATACAGAGATTTTGAACCTCAAAAGTAAATGGGCTAACAATCACAAATGGAAAAGAACAATTAGGATGTATATTAGGGTCTTTTGATGTATGCCCATTGTGAAAGACAATTATTTCTTTAACTTGAGTAAAAACTAATATCTTTATACTAATTTTGATTACATGAAAATTGGAGGTGAATATGTCCTTGAGGGTAAGCTTTGTCTTTTTCCTCAGTATATTTTTAAAAGCTGGCAATGCTTGGTACATTACTAATGTTTGTTGATTGAATGAAAGAATGAATAAATGAATATAAGTAAAATTAAGACATATTTCTTACTGACAGATACTAGTAACTAAAAAAGAGTTCCAACAAATGAGCAAAGTTGACAATTAAAGTGTAAATAGGAATCTAATGAATGTTCTAATTGATGTTCTCTGCTTTAAAATGTAGCCAGGATCTTTTAACCTTGAGATACAGTGCTCAGCAAATTAGAAGACTGTCCTTATGTAAAAATCTTTTTAATCAGTCTAATAGTTTGTCTACTCAACTACTAGAGGCTTTAGACCTCCACCAAATTAGTATTTTGTTTTATTGGTCTTGACAAGAGTTACTTGTTAATAATGATTCATATACAGAAGTATTGTTTGGCACTTTGGACTTATGTGAAAATAGGGAGCATACATTAATTTTTTTAAAAGTCTCCAAAGTTAATAAACATAGGAAAGAACACTCTCATTCTTTCTGGATGATTCTACCACCCCTAATAAAACAATACACCTTCAATATCTGAACCAGGTTTTAACAGATTTTTTAATTCATTCTTTCTCTTTAGTCTGCAGAGGCCTCAACACAATGAGTGAAACATTCCTCCCACCCATTGAGAAGTTTCATACCATCTATACAAGGCTTGTTAAGAGGTGGTAAAAAAAATGGGTTTTTTTTAATTTTCTACTTAACCATATCACCTACCTCCACCCTATAAAGGAGGAAGGGAGGTGAAGGGAGAATTGGACTTTAAAAATTAGATTTTGTAAAAAAGCTGTGAGCATGTGTTGGATCAGGAGTGCTTTTCTTCATGTCAAGCCCAGGGAAAGTGATCCTGGAGGGTGACAGATGACAATGGAATATAGAAACTCTCTACATGACGAGCAACTCTGCTCTGTTGGGAGACAAAGAAAGATTGCGAGGAAAGAAGGTTATAATAGAGTTTCTTGGAGCAAAGGATGAATGAGGGTTTCCTGTGAATGCAAGAGAAAAGAGCCAGCCTTGGGGTGCTATATATGCTCTCTAAAATGACTTCCTCAGGGTACACAGTAACCCTAACAGAGGAATGTGCCACTAGATTCCCAGGGACCCAAGCAGAACATCACAGAAGCAAGCAACTGCAATGATGAATTCCCCAGGACATCAGAAGAACTGCAGGATAGATACCCTAGTGATTTGGGGTTGGAGGGTGAGCAGTTTTCAAATAATGCACTAACATTTGCCAGGAAAAATGTCAGCTTTAAAAGAAAAAAAGCTACCAAGTGCAGAGAACACAGACATCAGCTAATTTCAGCACTGATCAAATAATGCCTTTCCTTTCCTCTGACCTCCTCCCTCTACCTCTGCCCCTCCTATGCTGAAGGGGTCAGAGACTGCAGTTTAACAAGCCAGAGGAGGAGGAGGTGGAAAAAGATAATGGGGAACTGAAGACAGAGCTGACCGTGTCTGCCTCCCAGACTTCAGGCATCCGCCCTTGCAGACTTAAGCTAGGAGAGATGAGAAGCTTCAACCTCAAATAATATTCCGATTATTACATGGGAGCAGATGTTTTAATGACTGAAATAAAAGCTCTTATGTGTCTAGAACACAAAGGGTGTCTCATTATCCAAGAGTGACCAAAAGAGCCACTGTGCCCTTTCTGACACTCATCCAGGGACAGACAAGAATTTGTCCCACTGATCAGGTTTGAGTGGGAAGTGGGGAAAAGATTAACGTTTTGTAATTCCACTTAACAAGCCCTGCCCATTCACCAAAGCAAGGTTATCTTGCCACCTCTATGCAAGGCTTGCTAAGAGGTGGTAAAACAATTTTTTTAAAAATTTTAACCAGTAAGTTCTGTTTTCAAAATTTCAGTTAGTTCTGTTTTCTGGTCTTCACAGGAGTTATCCCAAGAAAGAATGGGGAAAAAGACACACTTAATTCTTGGATATTGGCCAGGTGCAGTGGGAAGGAGAGCTAGAGACAAGTCATGAAGGATTCCCCTCAGTCTCTCCAGCCCGGTCCTGCTGAGGAAGCCCTCCTCCATCACCAGCTCTAACTCAGGCAGGCAAACAATAGTGTGAATTCATTTTGCTGCCCGGGGTTCAATGCCAGCTGAGGCTGAGTTCACTCTCTCACCCTCTTAACCCCTCTCTCTCCCTTGACATCTCCTAATGCCCCATGCTAACTGTCCAGTTCATTTCCTGACTGTGTAGTAGTAATCTGTTTTCCCGGAGAGACCTGGACTCTCTGTCCCACGTGCCTTGCCATGAGCCACGGTCACCCTCCCACTAGACTAGCCTCCTAGACAATCCCTGCTTACCAAGTTCTACTCACAATAAATTCCTCTGCCTTGCCCCACTGACCAGATTCACCCTCTTTATAGCAATACCCGCCCACACCATGCCACACCCACAGAGAAAAACCTGCAGCCAGGCAGCCCTGACTTCAGCCTCTGACTTCAGCCTCTACCCATGAGCCTTTGCTACGGAGGACCCAGTATGCCTTACAGCTGAGCCCATAGAAAGTTGGAAGAAAAAAAAGAACTCAGAATGACTCATTTGCAACTATTTCTTGTCATTAAAAGTGGCACAACCATTAAAGAAGAGAGGTGAGAGGTAAAAGTTGGGGCCTTAAAACGTAGCCTTCTGTTATCATATAAGACTAGGAAAGTAGTCACAAAGTGTTCTTAATGTTCCTTACTGGTTATCATTTCAAATCAGACTCAGACCAGGAAGATGCAAGAATAATCATGAAATATGCGGCACACCACTGCTGAGCACCAGTTAGTTCCAAATGTGTTCATTTATTCATTTGCAGTAACAGCCTTGGAAATCAGTGGAGTGGTCTCTGGAAAGTGAAGGAGTAAAATAATTTTCCAACTCTCATAGTCGGAGGGCTAATTCCAGTTTCAAAAGCAACACTAACTTGCTTAAAGTACCATAAAAAGAGAGAAGGAGACCGAGAGAGTGGAAATTCCATCCTGCTTTAATCATTGTCCACTGCGAGCTTCCTTAATGATTCCCAGCTGCCTCCATTTAAGTTGTTGCTCTGACAGAACTTTCATACAAACTTGGAACTTTTTCATGTAAAAAAAAAAAACTTACTTTGCCCTCAACTGCATTCTAACCAAAAGCAGATTTCTCTGGGATTATATAAGAATATGATGAGCTAGAAGAGGAGGAGGGACGAGGAGTGGCAGCCTCTGCCTTTTTGGTTTCTCCACAAACCATTCCAGAAGAGGCACAAAGGAAAATGCAAAACCCAAGGAGAAGCCCACCCCTTGGTAGAAGCCAAAATATGCTTTTATTTCAATATACCACTGCATTCTGAAGTGATGAAAGACTATTCAGAATTAAGCTGTTATGAAATAACTACATGGAAACTTAGTTAAAATTTTAAATGTGGGTGTGATGTGTGTGCATGCACACGCACATGTAATAAGTTAGTGGAAGCCTTTACAGCCAACGCTGTGCTGGCCAAATAGTCTGTAACCTGAAGTTGCCCAGTTCTTTGCATGGGGCAGGGAGCAGAGAACAATGGGAACATCAATATACAATAGAGTAAAAGTTGGATACTAACAATTGAATTAGATATCTGTTTATTAATCATGAACTTGAGGTTTCAAGCCCTTTTAGGACATAGTCTTCTTTCCAACAAGGTTGCATATTCAGTTGCTCCTGAAAAGCAAGGAGCAACTATGTCTTAGTAACCTGTGTCTTCCCCCACAGCTCTGAGCAATACTATCTCATATGTTGTAGGTCTTCAATAAAGACACGTTAAAGTGAATAAAGAAAAACTTCAGAGACTGATGTTAGTTAAGCAATAGAGTAGTTGCACAAGAAAATATAGATGGCTTGATAATAGATGAAATAATAGGTGATTTCATCCTCATGATTCCATGAATCTATAATTTTTTCACATATCAGTAAGTTTCCCATGTAGATATAGTTCTATGTTGTTACACATAGGGCAAAGAGAACTTTTGTTAATATTCAAATTACTCTCTAAAAACTGTCCCAGGCTACTGAAAATCTACTCTCTTTTTTTGAAAAAGAGTTTTATGAATCAACCTGTTAATATTTTTTTTTGTCCACCAGGTCAGTTAGGAAATACTCTATGTATCTAACCTAAATTGTTTATTTTGCACATTGAATCCTTTCATGGCGGGGAGAGACTCTTAACAACACAGAGGCCCCACTTATTTGCAGGAATACATTCCAAGACCCCCAGGGGATGCTGAAACCACAATAGTACTGAATGCTGCATGTACGATGTTTCTTTCCTACACATACATGCAATAAAGTTTAATTTGTAAATCGGGCACAGGAAGAAATAAACAACAATAACAAATAATAAAATGGAACAATATGCTGTGATAAAAGTCACGTGAATGTGGTCTCTCTGAAACATCTTACTGTCCCGCACTCCCCTTTCCACTTAAAGGAGCACACTCCAGCTTCTCTTTGGCATGTCCGAATTGCCAGCATCACTACTCTTGTGCTTCGGGGCTGTTCTTAAAATGACACAGGGTTTCCCTGAACACAAGCCCTGAGATACTGCAGCAGTCAGTCTGATAACCCAGGCGGCTGCTCAGTGACTAGCAGGTGAGGACCATATACATCAGGGAGATGTGACAAAGAGAGGATTTATGTCCCGGGTCGGTGGAAACAGGGTGGCATCAGATTTCATCATGCTGCTCTGGAGGGCATGCAATTTAAACCTTATAAATTGTTTATTTGTGGAATTTTCCATTTAACATTTTTGGACCACAGTTGACCATGGTCAACTGAGACTGTGGAAAATGAGACAGCGGATAAGGGAACTACTGTATTAACAAATTCATAATAATTTTCTATTTAAAATCCAAATAAAGTGCAAAGGAGACACAGGGAATAATAGCTAAGTCAGTCTTGAAGTCACTTCTTATCCTCATCTTCATTAATTTGATAAATATTATTGAGTACTTAGAGTGAAGCACATGTTGAAATCCCCATAGATATTCCTCATGAAACTTAGTTCCATGATTCAGGGGCATTTGGAGGTTCCAGGATTTCTACCTCAAAGGGCCCTGGGGGTAATAATCTGGCTGGCTGTCAAGGATGCCAGCTTTGCCCTGAGGCTGAGTATTGAGCACACTCTTTTACTTGTACTGCATCTTTATTTGGAGCTCTTGAAGGGTTAAATTCCCCCAAGCCACTTAGCACTTTTCCTACGGAGAACCTTGTTTCAGTAAATTTTTGAACTCTTATTCTGAATCTTTCTAAGTTCTCTATACTATTCTGAAATTCTAGTGCCAAAAATTATACAAAGACACTAATGTGGGTAATCATGAGTATAAAGATAAACAAATCCATCACTTTATAATTGCAGGGTTTTGCCTATTTGTAAACCTCAGTAATTATGCTTGCTTTTTGAACAAATTCACTATTCTTTTGATTCCTTTTGACTAGATAATTTCAGCTGAACATCAGCAAACAGTCATTTATTTTCAAAAAGCGTTCTGCAGATGAAAGCAGTCAATAATATAAAATGTGAATACATTATATCTGTACTAATTCTTCCTTTTGCCCACTCTTTCTATACATTCTTACTTTTTGTGTTTCTTCTCTTATTTTTCTTTTTGTTAACCACTAATACATAAAATAGTACTAATAAATATTCCTGTACCAGATTTTTTTCTTATATGGTCTATGTCATTGATTTTCAACCTTTTTTATCTTTTGACACACATAAACTGATTACTAAAATTCTGTGGCACACCAAAAAATATATTTTTTGCCAATTTGACAAAAAACTTGGTATAATTTTGACTCGTTCACACTGAATGGCTATTTTTGTGTTGGCTGTTGTCATTTGTCCATTTGACAATCTAAGGGAAAAGAGGTCAGTGTCCCTAACTAAATAGTCAGGCATTGCATGATTTAAAAATTCTTGTGGCACACCTGTTGAAAACCACTGGTCAATGTGTTCAACTAAATTACAAGTTTCTTAGTTATAAAAACACTACCTGGTTCATCTTGGCATTGTACCAGCCTGCATCTGGCACATAGAAAACATTAAGAGTGATTTGTTGAGTGAATAAATGAATATACTAAATCCTGGTCCCTGGAAGAAAGATACAAAGTGAATCTTTAAAATTTTAATAAATGGATTCAAACACTGTTTCAGATAAACTATTAGCAAGTTCTCAAGTCTAACACTTCTAGAAGGCCCATGGTGGGGGTCAAATAACTCCACAAGGGTGTGAACACAGCTGTTGTTCTCTTCGGGATACGATTAGTTTTGATTTATTGCACACATCCATGTGCAAGACTCTCAGAACACAGAGTCCTCATCTCCAGAGTCACCTGGTGACATGGGAGGCCCGCAGCTCTATTGCTCACCTGGATCGGCCGCTCCCATTTATCTAGCAGGCAGCTTAGAACTGTTCTTGGCCCCAAGGCCTACAGACTCAGGCTCTGTCAAGTCCAGTGGGTGATAATTTACAACATAATTATCTTCTGTAGAATACTAGGTTATTTCTCTTCTTCATCTTTTTTCTCACAAAGTAAAATTCTGGGGTTCTAGATCACAAATAGGCTTATGGTTAGTGTTTTGTTTTGTTTTGTTTTGTTTTTAAAGATATGTGCCTTGTCCTGTCACTCATTGGTCACAAGGAAGATGAGGCAGGAATTGAAAGGATCCAAATAGCATATCAACACTTCCTCCAAAAGGAGGAAATGCATGGATTAGTCACACATAGCAAGCCACAGAAGATTCCAGAAGAAAGGAGGAAAGTCAGGTGAAATTCAACTTTGAAACTGTGGTAGAAATGTAAAACAGAAAGAAAAGACAAAATGTCTACAAGGGAAGTCATGTTCCCTAATGAGTTAAAATGCTAAATTCTAATCAGGCTTTAAATAATGTTGTTAGTTCATGTACCTATAACTTGTCTCTTCCATGAAGTTTGTTTTAATTTCCAAGTAAAACAATGCATGGGCAACAAATACTTGACTGGGGGCAGAAACTCCCATGCAGACCAAACTACACGATTCCCTAATGAAAACAGAAAGTGATCCTCATAGTTATCTTACATTAAGATCACCATTTAACACATGACCCCTACTCCGATGATGGAATACTCTCGTCCATCGAGAAAGGCTGACCCCTTTCACCTTGGCTAGCATCTCTGCAAAAAGAAGGGAGCATTTCAAAATGTATTTACCCGCTGATACCAAATGTGCACCCCCTTCCCACCACACAAAGAACAGAGCTGTGAACTACTCCTTTGGGGGTGTCACATGACAATGGGAAGCTAACTACCTAACTTATTCTATGTATTTGGAAGCAAACTTTATCTAGCAAAGAACACTGAATCAGGGATTAAAATTCATGTCCCAGTCCTGGTTCAATCTCATAGTACATGTGCGATTTTTATAAGTGACTTAAGGTCTTCTGAATTTTTCCAATGATAAAATGTGGGGTTAAGGACACTCGCCCTAATAACCTCCCACATGGTTGAGATAACCAAATGAGATGTGGTATTTAACTGTGTCTTGTGACTCTAATGTGTTATGCAAATATAAGATACCAATAGAATACTTTTGATAACATAAATGTCTTCCATAGAAGTTTTTCTTCCATCCTATGAGACAGAAACCTGTTTTAATCTTTCCTATAACAAGGGAGCATATAAATAAATGGCTATCAGGATACAGAAACAGCTTTTCCAAATCTACAACCCACCTGAACCTACTAAAAACAGCTACTGAAATTATAGAGGTAAGCAAATTCTTCCAGGTAGCTCTTTTCTCTTGCTTCACTGAGCATCAGGGAAATATTTTTAAGTTCTAGTCTCTTCCTCCTAACTGGTTTCTGATTTTTGTATGAAGGATAACTCTCCAGATGCTCACTCGTTCCAGAAAGTATTTACTTAGAGAAAATTAGAATTTAATTTATACTGGATGATCAATACAGACCTTTATGCATGCAATACATCTAATGCTCGGCAGTCAGATTAATTTCCCTAGTCAGTGATTAATCGCCTCCTCTATCCCAGCCGCTGGAGAAGGTGCCTGGAATGCAACCGACAGCATGATGGGCAAGGTCTCTGCCCTGCTAAATGTCAAATCCATGGTTTCGCTTCAGAGCGCATCTT
The DNA here is from genome assembly GCF_004126475.2 of Phyllostomus discolor. Taxonomy (NCBI): domain Eukaryota; kingdom Metazoa; phylum Chordata; class Mammalia; order Chiroptera; family Phyllostomidae; genus Phyllostomus; species Phyllostomus discolor. Next base: position 29,190,205 of record NC_040912.2, on the reverse strand, counting down.
CCTCAACCTCTGTGACGTTTGATGTTGTTGCCAGTTCACCTTCCTGGAACTTTCTTCTCTCTCAGTTTTGAAGACCTTATTCTTGTGAATATAGCCGAAACCATTAGCCGGTTCCCAGCCCCATCTCTGCGACACCTTCCGGCTCGGGGTAGTGCTGTGATGCGCTTCTGACCAATCAGATGTAAAGTGAAGTCTTTGTGCTAATGTTCCCATATTACATAAACAGCACTCTGTTCTCTTCCTAATTCTTTCCTCTAAAATGTAGATTGCTGAATGGAGTCATAGTTGCTAATCTGCAACCACAGGGAAAAAGACCGTGGAGAACGATTTCAGGGCAGCCCGGGGCCAGGGGGAAACAGCACCCGCTAACTCTAACCCTTCCCCAGGCACAGTTTACATCTCCGTGGACAGACGTAACCTCTGCGAACCTCCCAATCTGAATTAGCACCTGCTACTAGATATTTTCGTAGCCCTCCGTGATCTTCCTTCATGTAACGTATTTTTAGTTGCATATTTTACCATGTTAGCATTTACTCTACATCTTTTTCCTCCCCTAGAAAGCAAAGGGATAATTAAGTTTTTTTTACAACCATTCTATATCCGGTGTCTCAAAGTATCTGGCACATTTGACATTCTTAGCAAATACTCGTTGAAATTTGATGACTTCTCTAGACTTTATGTATTATTACCCTCTGAGTATCTCTACTTGCCTATTTTTCAGGGCCCTCAAAACTGAAGACCCGAAGTCAATTCTGTTCATACTGAATATCTATTTCCACTTAACGGGGTCACCAGAAACCAAAGTCAGAAACCCCCAAATCAGTCTCAGCTTTGACTCCTCTGCTCCCCCTCACATCTAACTGGTATTCAAGACCTCCTGATTCTAGCAACTTAATATTTCTTCACTGTCCTCCTATCCCCTTGGTACTGTTCATTTGTCCTTACTTCAAACTCTCATTATACCTGATTATAGTATTACTATTGCAATATACTGCTCATTTATCTTTCCGTGGATTTGAATCTCTTCCTTATTGATTACTTTCAACTAATCAAGTATTACACTCATTTTACAGATCAGAAAACCCAAGACTCCAAGTCACCCAACTAGTAAGTAGAAGAGCTGGAATTTACACTGGTCTACACCCCCAGATCAGGAGAATTAGGAGAGAACTTCCAGACCTCAGCTTAACCAAAAGCCCCAATGCAGGCATCTCAGGTTATAAGAGTGCATTTATGTATGGATCATATCCAGAAATCTCTATTTTCTTGAGACAGAGAAAGGTCTTCATTTCATCTTTCTCCATCACCCATTACCTACCTACCCTTTCCCGAGTACATTGAACAGTGTCTGCTCTGTTGTAGGACGTCAAAGGATTTTTAAGACAGAAAGAAAAAAAATGGAAAAAGAAATAAGGAAGGACTCATACAAGGGAGAGAAAGGGAGGAGGATCCAAGGCGATAAGACATGAGGGAGAAAGATAGGGACGGAAAACATAACTCACTTTGTTTACACTCTTATTCAGAAGTTATGCCTTTGCAAAAAAATATTGGCTTGAATTTTGGCTGATGTTTCACTTAGTTCAGCACAGGGAAAATTCCAGCTTGGCCTTTTCCCTCAGGAACACTTATGAAGAGTTAAGAGTTATATGATGATGTGAAGTAAAGAAAATCAATTCACATTTACTCTTCTTCAAAGTAAAAGTTAGAAGCTAAGTGCCACCAAGTAAATCACATCACATCTAAAAGCTCTGCTGTCTCCCCTTCAAAACAATTATGGTCTACAGATTCAGACTGATTTGTCACAGGTTTTTTTTTTTACAATTTTGTGCTTTCAGAGTAGTTTGGGACTATATTTAGGGCTGCAATTTCTCCTCGATAGCAATTAAAAGTCTTAAAACTTTTCAGTCTAATAATTAACCTAACATATCATTTCACCCAAATAATCTTCTGGAAATTCAGCAATGTACTCCTAAATCTTGTGTAGGCTGGTTTTGCCTCAGTGCCACTAAATCACTCAGTATCATGTTTCTCATAGGCAGCAGCTGAAATAAAATATGCTTACGATGTAACTGGAAAAAGATTCTGCCTCGTTTGCTTCAGCTGTTCCTCCTTGTTGGAAATGCAGAGGGGAAGAAGGTAGCTAGAATACCTTCCTGCTGACAACTTAGCAGCAACGCCCTTGCCACAGCGCCACATCAGCAGGGGCCAGCCTGAGTTCCTGCAGTTTTAAAAAAAGGACCTTGTATCTCGGGACACTCATCATGGTCCCTTGACACTGAATGAGAAGAGTTTCCATTGAGCAATATGGTGCGCAATTACAAAACACATCTTAAATGCCTCTGTTCGTTGGGTCTGTTCCATTTCCAAAATGCTCTTGCATAGCTTAAAAAAAAATTACATCTAGCCAGTGGGCCACATGTGCAGAGAAAGAACATATTCTGTTTTTATTTTTTGTGTGTTTTTATAATCCTGATAATAACACATATTAATTAAGAATTTTCCTCATTAGGCTGAGATTATATGGGAGATGATTTAAAATGTGATAAATTTACTATCACTTTATATTTAGCTATCTATTATTTAGAATTTAATCGTTCAATTCATAAAATAATTATAGCTAGCACTGACTGTCCGTTCCATGTGCCAGGCACTAAGTGCCACATGTGTACTATTTTTGTCCTCAAAAGGGTCCTATAAAGTAGGTTCTACGATCATCACTTCTGTGTTTGCAGATAAAATACTAAAGCTCAGTTATGTAGAGTTCTACATAACTTGCTCACATCACCAGCTGGTAAGTGGTTCCCATATCCTAGTACCTATTGTTTATATAGGCCATCATATATGTGTCTGCCACTTCTTCTTTGTTTCCTTCTTTGTTGCCTTTAGGGCCATTTTATTGAGTGTTCTTCTAGAGAATGCTTACCTTGAAACAATGTCATCAGTGTAGGGAGGAAATACAAGGAGGCACAGCCCCAGCTAGAGTCATGGAAACTAGGGAAACAAAGTGGACTCAAGGAACCCTGCAGAACGTGCGGCGGAAGCAGTCAGTGCTCTCTGGCCCCCTTACTTGTCCAGCTTTCCTTGAAGCTGGAGGGAGCCGTGTGACTAGTTCTTGCCAATGGCAGTCACCGACCTCATTACTTCAGGAAAAACTAAGTTTAGACATTTTCTTCAATATATTAGTACTAAACATCTTTTTTTCTAGAATGGAGAGAGGTTTATGTATTAGAATGTCATTTAAATATTCTAAGGAATTTCAAAAGTCAGTAGGACTTTTATTCTTTCAACAAGACCATTTCTCAAGAGGATACTGACCTGCCTTTGCACTGCTGTTCTTTGAAACAAAAAGATAATTTGTATATTTAAAAGGCGTCTTTATCTTCTCATCTGTAGAAATCAATACTTACAAAAGCAACTCATTATTACCTTTGTCTTCTTAGAAAAGAAGAGAACACTCAACAACTAACTCATGTGCCCAAGGTTGGCTAGAAGTCACTAATTTAGCATATTCCCTCTAAAAACTTCTAGTATGAACTTTTGTACTTAGTACCACTCATCATTACTCCCGCAAAAGCAGCATTCCCTGAAGTTATACTGTGTGCTGGGCACCAGGACATGACTTCTGTCTGCATTAACTCATTCCCTGATGATGGTCAACTAAGTGTTTAATGTTGTTGTGCTCATTTTACAGAGGAAGAAGGTGAATGTTAGAGGTGTTCAATAACTTTTCCAAGGTGACACAGCAGAATGAACATGCTCAGTTTCTGGCAAAGACATCATGTCTTTTTTACAGGTCAGGATAGGGAAAGGATCCTGACTCTGGCAATGAAACAGTGAGCCAGGTGATTTCAGAGGTTTTCCATGATGAATTGCTGTCAGCACATTCACCTGCTTGTTTGAGGCACTATAAATCTCTGAAAAAAAAATAGATTTGAGCTACTTCATTAAGGAAAATTGAAAATTAGCCTTTGGTGTTAGAAGTCACAGTTGTGGTTTCCTTTGAAGAGGAAGAAGTGCTCATGACTTGGAGGGAAGCCCACGTGGGCTTCCGTAGTACAGGTTATGTTCTGTGTTTTGTTGTGGAAGGTTACATAGGTATGTTTACTTTGTGAAAATTCATTGAGCAGGACAAGCATGATTGATGTAGTTTTCTATGTGTAATAAATATATATGTATACATACACACACATATATACATCACTGAAGTTCACATTAAAATTAACCTTCAAAAACGTAAGCAGCTCAAGTGTTCATCAATAGGTGAGTGGATAAAACAACTATAGGACATTTACACAATGGAATACTACTCAGCTGTAAAAAAAAAAATTCACCCTTTGCGACAGCACAGATGGCCCTAGAGAACATTATGCTAAGTGAAGTAAGCCAGTCAGAGAAAGACAAATACCATATGATCTCACTCACATGTAGAATCTAATGAACAAACTGAATTAACAAGCAAAATAGAGACAGACTCATAGATAGAGGGCAGGCTGACAGCTCTGCGGGGTGGGGAGGTTAGGAGGTGGAGGGATTGAGCAAAATGGGAAAAGGACTCATGGACATGGACAACAGTGTGGTGATTGTGGAGGGGAGGAAGTGGGCTATAAGAGGGACACATGGTAATGAAAAAGACAATAAAGAAATGTCTAAAAACATACTCAGAATAGAGCCACTCTTACCTTTAAGGAAACTTTATATCTATTGGCTATGAAACAGATTAATTACACTTATGGACTTTGCAGCGGACGGGCCTTGTTCAGTTCTGCCCCAGTCAAGGATTTCTAAGCTTCATCTTCCTTCTCTGTGGAAAAAAAAAAGAGGGGGGAGGGCTGAGCTCAATAAGATCTAGTATAGTGTTAGCTATATTCTTTGTTACCTCATCTTTCAATGGAGGTCTCTCTTTACCTTGTATATTAGTTCAAAAAGAAAAAAAAAAACAGACACTAAGATGAAATGAAATGTGCAATAGATTTATTGGGGAAAACATCAGAAAAGGCTGAGAGAGATGTCATACTGCAGTGCAAGTCTGAACTTGGTGAAGGTGAGAGATCAGGGGTCAATGAACCAAGTGATGCCTGAAAAGAACCAAGTTGGAGGAGAAGGGGACATAATGAATGCAGTTTTGACATATTGAGCTCAGCGTGATTTTTCAGACATCAATCCTGAAATCTCCAAGGGAACTCTGGGTCTGGAGTGCACTGGCTTGCACATTTGTAAGTCATCTACATAGGGGTGGTGATGAAAGCCAGAGGCATAATGAGCAAGTCTAGGGACAGAGTGTGAAGTGAAAGGAGAAAAGCACCTCAAGCATTGAAGAATTCTGATATTTCAAGTCAGGAGAGTGAAGGATAAGCCTGTAAAGATAACTCCACAAAGAGGTAGAAAGTAGAAAAGGGTCGTGTCCACACAGTCCAGGGAAGTGAGAAATGATTGACAGTAACAAATACCACAGGCAAGTCAAGTAAGAGGCAGCCTAAAAATGTCCATTGGATTTAGATTCGTAGAGGCCATTGTTGATCTTAAGAACTGTCACAGTTCAGTAATGGGAACAGTCCAATCTCCCTACATAGTGGTGGTGGGAGACAGATAGGGAGACGGAGATGGAGATAGTGTACAATTCTAAAGAGGCAGGGAGCCGATTGGCTTTGAGAGGGATGCAAACAGCTCCTCTATGAAACAGGAGGAAATGAGAAGAGGTTAGATACAGATGTAGGCAGAGATATGTTTGGAAATGGAAAGATGAGAGATCACAATCTTATCTAATAGTTTTCATTTTCTCTGTGAAAATATCATCTTTTGAGAGCAGTGGAAAGAATGAAGAAGTTGGAGGATTACGGAGAACAGAGAGTTTGGAAGTGTTTTAAGAAAATGGTGGTGGGAAAGAACCAAAAACATGCAGTAAATTAAAGGCCCATTTGCAGTTGCAGATTATACACTTATAATCGCTCCAGTGAGCCCTCTATATGACCTCCTACAGCCAGGTTGAGCTGCTAGATGCAAGCACAGAGGGCAGATTTGGGGTAAACTAGGGCTGAATTTATGCCTGATAGGTGCAATGAAATGCCTGAGATGAATGTATGTAGTGGTATTGGCCATAGTGTTACCGAAATAATAACACATGGACATGACCGAGAGCAAAGGAAAGAAAGGAGAGGAACAATGGATGAACAGAATGCAGGATTCACGGAGAGCACCCCGGTACCTGAACGTTCTCATCCTCTAAATTCAAACAACTCTTCCCAAACCAATGAGTTTGGTTCCCAGGAAAAATCATGTTATAAATATTATATTTGAAAAAATCAACTGCATTTGGCAAACATACCCAAAAACATTTGCTTGCCTTCATGAAATTTGTATTCTAGAAAAGTTGGCCTACCCATATTTATTCTAGAGCAATACGATCCAATAGAAATATCGCCATTTCACTTGTCGTTTCAAAGAAGTCACAGGAAAGGAAGTAAAGAAAACAAGTAGACTTACCAGGCAAAAAAAATAAGAATATACTTATATAAAAAATTATTCCTTATTTATCTGAAATTCAAATTGAACTGGGGATCTTATTCTTCTTAGTTTCTAAATCTCTTCATCCAAACAGGTAAAATAAATCTTAAGATTCTATGTCTTTTTTTCTTATCATTTCAACCTGCAATCAATGTTTTTAAAAAATGATGTATTTTCAATTTTAATTACTGTATTTTTCAGACCATAAGATGCACCTAGGTTTTAGAGGAGGAAAATAGGAAAAAAATTTGAAGCAAAAAAATGTGATAAAATATTTAATAACATAAATAATATAATATTTCACCAATGTAAGTGTAAAGCTACATTCGGACTATAAGACACACCCCCATTTTCCTCCCCAATTTGGGAGAAAGGTGTGTCTTATAGCCTGAAAAATACAGAAATTAAAAGTAAGTGAAGCTAAAAGTTCAACATTTCATTCACATAGCCACACTTCAAGTGTTCGGGAGCCACATGTGGTTAGCGGCTACTGTGCTGGATGTCACAGCTCCAGACTACAAACTCCTGAGGCCACAGTAGTCTCCCTACTGACTAGCGTGATAGCAGGCCTCCATGGTTACTGGCCACAGGAGGAGGTATGTTCGCAGAGAAAAATCTTTACAGAAGATATAAAATAATAAGCAGAGAAGAAAAATATTATATGTAGTGAACAAAAGAGCCCCTAGAAACCATTTCTGTCCAAAGGGACAGAAATTTAAAAATGGCTCTAGAGAAAGACTTTCCTAACCATTTTCAGAATCTAATCTAAAAATATATTTTGCCTATATCAACAATACACACAGAGAAAAGGAAAAAGTGTCTCTTAATAAAGTTTCTATCCCAACAAGCACCAGACATTGCTCTCTCTGCATTTTACACGGAGCTTGATTCCTAACATTAGTATCCGTTCCACAGAAACGGCATAAGAAAATCCACTGTTGTTAAGACTGCAAAGAAAACATATCCCTAGAAATCCCACAGTGCGAAAATGGGAAGTTGGGTATCTCTGATGAGCATGGCTATTTTCTCTAAATCCTCTCGGGCTGTTTTCTGCTTTCCAAAATGAAAGCAACCTGGAAATTATTTACTTTGTCGTCGAGACCCAGAAGAAGAGAAATGGCAGGCGGAGGGCTCACAAAGGAGAAGGCTGAAGCTGTCCTTTTCCTCGGGGAAAAATCATCCAAGTCCGAGGCAATGCAGTCATTTCTTCCCTGCCATTGTTTCTGCCTGCCAGGGCTCTGCTCCCCTGGCTCATTCATCAGGCAGGTCTTTCTTTCCTGGCTAGCAGAGAGAGCTCTGTTTGAATTCTAACCCTACAATCTGATCCATCTTGGAGAGACGAGAACCTAATGAAAGAGGAGGGGAGATAGTACTTGCATTGATATTCACATTTCCCAGAACATATAAAACTATCATTTAAAATTAATTGCTCACCAGACTAGGATCCCACTGAGAAATTGTGTTTGTTGTTTTGTTTTGTTTTGTTTTTCCAGAGAGGAAACTGACCTATAGCCCCTCTGCATCAGACACAGTGTTTCGATTACCCTCCTGTCTTCCCTCCTCCAACAAGCCCCCCATTAATAATTCAATTCATGAAAGATCTCCTCCTTTGTATTTTCAGTCTGCTAAAGTTTAGAACTCATTAGATCTTTTTTCATTAGTTAAAAGGTTAATTTTATAAACTTCAGAACTGATAGAACAAGAATTGCTTTTCAGTCTATAAATGGATTTTTTCCAGTGGCAATGATAGGACCAATTTTTGAAGTTAGAATCTACCTGCAGTGGTAAGGTTAATGTCTCAATTTGTGAGGGGGAATGATTTTAAAATGTTAATGATCTTACAGTAGTAATGCTTGAATGTTGGAAAGATAACGCCTAGGTATACTACCCACCGGTAGTTTACTGAGGCGTGAACTTAGAAGCAATAACCTGAAAAGAAAGGTCACCATTTAGTGGAGAATCATTTATTCCCACTTCTTAGCATTTACTAAGAACTGACTAATTACGAATCCTTGAGTACATTCAGCATGTGAGAACAACTCTTCTTACATTTCTCTTATCTTTAATCTCCCAAAGCAGTGTAACAGCCCTACAGAAAGATAACATGGAATTCGAGTCCTAGCTGAAAATAATTCAACCCTCCATCCAAAAGTGATGCATTACCAGCTCTGCCATATACGTACGAAATTGTTGGGAGATGTTCTCTGTGGGTGTCACATTTCTGCACATTTTACAACAGAAGCACTGATTGCTCTTTTATTCTGGACTAGGTTTTTAAGGATGTTTCTACAGCAAACAGCCTTGGAAAAAAAGACAGTCTGTCCCTCTAGAACAAAGGGAGATGCTTTGCATGCCTGTCATCCAGTGAAATTCAGATAATGCCTCCCTGAGAGCAAACACAGGAATGCTTATGGCCCAATGTGAAATATCTGGGTTCCCTAAATCCAGGGTTCCTCTCCTGTGATGCAGCCTATTGTGTGTGTAGGTGTATCATTTGGCCCTTTTGTTTTGCATCGCCCTATAGAGTCCAGGGAACTGCCCCCCCCCAAAAAAAATTACTTATACTCTGACCATTGCTATTACTATGACTAAAAAACAGTCCTTTGTCTCTTACCCAAGAATCTCTGTCTTCTCCCAGTATTCATGAATCTGGCTGTCTTACTTGCTAAGTTTTCAAGCAAGGTAAGATATCAAACCCTTCACAGCTCTTTGCAAGGATCAGCTAAGAAAAGATGCACAGCGATACAGGCTTTTACCACTCAGATGCCTGTGCCTGTTGTGTTCTTTTAAGTTGAGGCTGGAGAGGGCCAGGAAGTGAGGGCTTCCAGGGCACAGCTCCTCAGCCACTTAGAGCGCACTGCTATCCTGCAAACACTCGTCAGCATGCAACATGTATTTTTGCTGTGACTGAGGAAGGTACCCTTACGGTGATGTTCTCAGATAGGGTACTCGACTGACCTGACCAAGCAATATAATACAGAGTTTACCTTGCCAGGAGTAAGAGATGAGAGGTTAAACTCAGTCCGGCCTGAAGGGAAACTGAGGTTTTCCGGGAATCGATGAGGCTCTTACTTCCTGAATGTAAAGGTGCTGTGAGAGTATTCAACACCTTTGATTCAGATAGAAACCTGAGCTGAAGACTCTAAAGGTGACTATTTGAAGAGGGTGCTAACTTCAGTTTTCCAAAAATTGTCCTTTTTTGAAAACTGGTATTCAACTTTTAAAGTGTGTTTCCCTCCAATCCAGAACTCAAATGTGTGGGACAAAGACATAAACGACATGAACTGCAGATCTGGAACGTCCATAGCTGTGCAGTGGGTTGGTATTGCCAACCTCGGTGTCCCCAAGAAACCACCCCCGTGGGGCGGATTCTCCCAGGAGTGTAAGTCACACCAGGGACTGAATTCAAAGCTCAGCAAGTGAATGCCGTTCACCTGGTCGCCTTCCACTTGGTGTCCTTTGAGAAGCAGTGGGAAAACGCCCTCTCCAGTCCCCTCTAATTCTCAGATTAGCTCAGCATAGATGCTATATAAACAGATTTAGAGATCTATTTCTCTGAGGTAAGCCCCAGGCCTCATACACAAAGCGGTACCAGTCATAACTAAGGGATAAGATAAGAGAGACAGTTGATGAATTCTTGCCACAGGGCAGCCTCCAGAAGGGCTTGGGCCTCTGGAGAGAGTTCCCAAGAGAGGGATTCCACTTATAACAGTCAGCAAGGGACGTGTCCCGGGGAGAACCAAAGACAAATCCGGTTGGCTGAGCCTATTCCTGCCCTGCCCTTTGCAGAACGTCACACACAGGGATGTGGGAGGGCCTGCTCCATGCTGGTGGGAACACAGCGCTGCCCTCAGACAGCATGGTCTCCTTCCTAACGACAGGGTGAAAAATGACCTCCACACCCATGAAGTCCCGGAGGTGGAGCTATAGGAACTGACCTCCTCTGACACTATCTGGAGAACAAAGAAAACTGATTTCTCTCAGGAATAACTTCAGTCTTTGCCATTGACTTAAAGTAAAAGCAAAAAACAAAAGCAGATAACTATTTCAGGTTAACATACTAATTGACCACCTGCTATGTTTATCATTTGACTCTGTCAAGAAAAACCCTGTTGTCTTAATACTAAAGATGCCTTAAAAAAATAAAGCCCTTTTTAGGAAAGTCTGATTTGAGAAGGACAATATATTTTAATGAAGACTATTGACCCCTGGGACATATAAAAAGGAACATCCAGAAATAAGTGATAATAGATTTTCTGTCTTTGAATCCTGATGAGAAAGTTTATTTTGAAGAATTTCAATTCTTAATAAAGATCACACAGCAGACTAGTGGCCCCCAACCTTTTTGGCACCAGGGGCCAGTTTCGTGGAAGACAGCTTTTCCACAGACTGGGGTGGGAGGGTGGGGAGCACAGGAGGCAGAGCTCAGGCAGTAAAGTGAGAAGCATCCACAGACCGAGAGGAGGAGGTCGGGACTCCCTGCAACAGATGACAGAGATGATTAACTGCTAAAAGCCCAGCTCTTGCCTATTAAAACTCAATTCTTAGGTTGACCAGTGAGAGAAGGAAAGAGAGTTGTGTCTCTTGCTTCGAACTCATAATGCCTTCCAGCTCTGCTTTGCCCACTTTAAGTAGATTGCTTGGTTTGGCCATTTACACTGTTTTTTCTGGAAATCACTCATACTTCTTCTGGGTTCCACTCCTAAACCACTGGAAGTAGTCTGGCTGAGAAGGAATTAGAGTCCAAGTACTTTTTTATGACTTAAATTTACCTGCTCGTCTTGAGCACCCTGCATGCAACATTTAGCAAACACAGAAAACATTTATTGACAAATGTTTACAATGATGTTTTACAGGAAGACTTTGTTGCTACCTGCTACCACTTTCCACGTTTTCCTGCAAAAGAAGAAGCCCTGCCCAGTGCAGCTGGTGACTCCCATGGAAAACTTTACCGCAGAAACATTTGCAATCAGTTAAGATGTCGGTCCCATAATGCTTAGCAAAGGAAGCTGAAGACTATTTGAAATAGAATTCCATATGCCAAACTTCAAAGCCTAGCTTTAAGGAGTCGCCCCTAGAAGATGTATATTTTTCTCATTGTTTGGTACCTGGTGAATAGAGAGAACTATGTCTTGGTCTTTTAAGGTGGTTTTTATTCCCTATATTTGTGTCTGCATCTGTATAGAACATCATCTTCCACTTGGCAGGTCACCTAGACTTGCCCACATCTGTTTCTGCTTTCATGTCTATTACCCTATTCTTTTCTGGCCAGCACTCAAAAAGAACTGCAAGTTTGTAAGTGCCACGGAGGCACATGGTCAAAAAGAATATTTTCCCTTTTCCCAAGCGCCCTTTTTGTGTTGATCCCCCACCCCATCCCTTTTTCACTTAATTGGGAGTAATCACAAGTGAGTAGAGGCTTCTATTAATATTCTGGAAAATGACATTTTAAACAGGCATTTTAGAGTGACTTAAATGCGTAGAAAATTTATTTTTACTACTGAACTAGAGACCATATTGAGAGGTACCTCTCAAATGAGAGACAATGGGATTCAGAGGCAGGCAGAGTTCACTTTGATACCATTGGCTATCTGAACTGAATGTTAGGTTTTCTCATCTGTATTTACATGATTTTTAAAAAATCTACACACTTTAGGTTTTGGTGAAGATTAACTATAGATACATGCTGAATACCTGGTAAAAGTAAAATATCAATAAAGAGTAGCTCTTAATGTTTTGTAGCAGCAAAATGCAACATTCTGGTCACACTCAGCAATTACAAAACAAAAACTTTATAAAAATCTATTACGTAGAGGTTTTCCATTAGGCCCAATAGAGTGTCCTTGCTACTATGAAAGGATGCAAAAGCTTACCAAGGCACAGGAGTGTTATTTGCTTAATGAGAGAGAATGAGCCACGGTTTGGGAAAGAGAAACAAGTTGCTATAAAAGCAATAGCATGCTGAACTTGTCAGAGAAAAGCACAACACTGACAAGCATGAAAATAAGTCCTGGTGCCGGGAATAACATAAAGCAGCGATTATCTACGGAAAAATCTAGAGAGTAGACCTAAGTAAAACAGGCACAGTTGGTGGGGAGCGGGAACGATTCTCCATCTCTCTCCTCCATTTTCTTATTTATAATTAGCTTTGGCTTTTAACTTAAGGGAAAAGGAAGACTCCAGCCAGGTAAGGCCAATGCCAGTCTTAGTGGACCATTTGAGAGGACTCAGTGGAATTGCACCAGAATGTCAAGTTTAGTGTTGCCAGTGAGCAGTAAAATTATGCACAGGGCCTTATCTAGACTCATCTCACACAATCATAACCATAAAAAAGACTGAAGTTTAAAATCAATAATTTAAACAAGATTTTGAAAGGCACCGACATTTTAGTTGTTTATTTCATTTCTGCAGTCGAGCAAAGTTGAGTAAGATAGATTGTACTATTTTGATAGACTATGCATAACCAGCTGAATCTAAAGGTTGCTTCTTCTATATGGGTGATGGTGTTTACTCTGCCAGAAGAGATGTTTATGATTCTCATCTTTAAAGCAGTGATTATTGCCTATACTTCCAAACTATTTCTTAGGCACCCCAAGGTAGCCACACTCATCTATCTATATTTCTCAAAGTATACTTTGTTTCTCCTCTCATTCTCTCTCTCTCTCTCTCTCACATACACACACACACACACACACACACACACACACACAGGTGAAGCTGACCTTCATAAAGAAAGACAGGGATTCCAGTAAACATTGGAGTTTTGCATTTAATCAGTTTTCTTATCTCCTATTTGGTATTGCTGACTTCCCTCTGGGCCATTTCAATGAAATTAGGCTTCACCATGCCAGGCTAAATAAAGGAAAAGAAGAGTATGAATTAATGAAGTTTGGGTAATATAAGTCTTTTAATGAAATTCAGATTTATTGCTTTAAAGAATCTATGGTAATTAAAACTAGACTGAGAATTGCTTCATTGAGATTCAAATTTAATAAATAAAGAAGCAAGATTTGCAATTAAATTATCATATCCAGCTGCCAGCCCAAGTATTCTCAATGTCTGCTTATATTGTAAGAATACTATCTTACTCATTTATTCATTCATTCTTTCAACATGAATTTATTGAGCACATATTATTTGCTGAGAACTATGCTAGATGCTAGGGACAGATGATGAATAGGAGAGAATTGACTTCTTCACCTGCTTGCTTTTTGTAAAGTTGGAGGGAAAAAACTTTAATTAAGCTTTTCCCTTATGCCCTTATTTTTATTATTTCATGTATTTGTATAATCACAAACTCAAAATTAAGTCTAAATTAAAAAGGGTTTTCCTGATTTTTTTCAAGAGCAAAACCTTTTTCTGCATCTGTGTTGTGTTAACATATAAACAGATTAAAAGCTATATGGATCTATTCCCTTTTTCTGTAATAATTTACAGGAAATAGATGACTTTTGATTGGAAATGACTGCTGAGGTAAGTTTTTTTCTGCTGTAACATTTTACAAAAATTGTAACAAACAACAAGTTAAGAGAAATATATGAAGTCAAGCAAAGCAAAAATTGTGGGGAAAACACACTTCAATGAAAAGAAGTTGAAACCTCCAACAGTTCACAAGTTGTCTTGGGTGGTGAGATGACTTTGGAAGTGAAGCATGCAAACGTTGTATAGCGTATGGTGCTCAGAAACACATCTGACCCCCTCAGCATGGTACACTAGCCATAAAGGACATGGAGGCCTGGGAGAAGAAAGGACCCCAAGGTCCCACCTCTGCCCTGACCTCAGGCCAGTCGCCTCCTGTCTCATGAGTGTGGGATACTCCAAAGCACAGGAGTTGAAATCAGAGGCTGATTTGACCTGTGACTGTGGGCAGAGTGCTCCCAACATGGGCTCTTCTGTCAAAATGGGGAGGTCAAACCAGAAGTTCTCAAAAAGGACACCACAGGAAAGGATGAAATAATGCCATTTGTGACAACATGGATGGATCTTGAGAATATCATGCCAGGTGAAAGAAGTCAGATGGAAAGAGACAACTGTATGATTGCACTTATATGTGGGACATAAAACAGAAAGCAACAAATGAAAAAACAAAAACAAACTTACAGACACACAGTAGAAGGATAGTTACCAGAGGGGGCAGGGGTGGAGGGAGGATGAGAAGGATAAACAGGGTCAAATATACAGTGATGGAGGGAGACTAAACTTTGGGTGGTGAGCACACAGTGCAATGTACAGATGATGTATTATGGAACTGTATTCTTGAAACCTATGTAATGTTATTAACCCATGTCACCCCAATAAACTTAACTTTTAAAAAAACTCCAGTGTTAGCATTCTTCATTTCTAGCGTTAAAAGGAATACCAGAGTTGTTTCCCAACTGGAAAATTAAAAAAAAAAACAGTCCCAAACCCAAATAGGTCTGTCCCAGTCACCACTCTCCTCCATACCACACCTTTTCAGGACACTAAAGTAGACCACCCAAGGCAAAGGAGAAGGTAGTACTGTCCCAATTTGAGTATTGAATCCCAACCCCCAGCACTTCCGAATGTGACCTTATTTGACGATAGGGTTTTCAAAGAGTCAGTCAAGTGAAAATGAAGTCATTAGGGTGGGTTCTAACCCAAGATGACTGAGATGACTGGTGTCTTTTTATCAAAAGGGGAAATTTGGACACAGCTACATACAGAGGAGAGAATATGAAAGCACAAGGAGAAGACAGCCATCTACGAGCCAGGAAAGAGGTGTGGAACAGGTCTTCCCTCACAGCCCAAAGAAGGAATCAGTACTGCCATAACCTTGAACTCAGACTCCCAACCTCCAGAAATGAGATGATCCTTTTCTGTTGTTTAAAACACACAGTTTGTGGGACTTCCAGCCAAGATAGAGGCGTAGGTAGACACACTGTGCCTCCTCCCACAACCAAGATAGGGACAACAATTTAGAAACAAGATAACAACCAGAACTGACAGAAAATAAACTGTATGGAAGTCAGACAACCAAGGAGTTAAAATAGACACATTCATCCAGACTGGTAGTTGCAGTGGAGACAGACAGCCAGGCAGAGAGGGGTCGAGGCACAAAAAGCAGTGGCACTGGGCATACAAGGGATCCTGGGAGCAAGACAGCAGTGGGTGGACCCTGGGTGCGCAGGTGGCAGCTGGCAGACCCCAGGGGCACAGGGTGGCAATGGACAGACCCCGCAAAGCAGAGATTGTGAAGCAGGGCATGGCACACAAGGTGGCTGGCTGACCAGGAGGTCCCACATTCACGCACAGATAATCCAGGCAAAATTGGGGAGCAAGACAAACTGCGCAGCCCAGGGTCCCAGCGCTGGGAAAAAGAGCCCCAGGACACTGATTGAAAACACCTGTGGGGGTTAAGACGCAAGGAGAGACTCCCAGCCTCACAGAAGAGTTTGTTGGAGAGACCCACCAGGTCGTAGAACATGCACAAGCCCACCCACACATGAATCAGCACCAGAAAGACCCAGTTTGCTTGGGGGAAGTGGGGAAAGTGACTGAAATTCAATAGAGAGCAGACCCAGCACCATTGTTCCATCTTGGACCCTGCCCCCACATACAGTGTCATAACCCAGTTACTGGGTTGTCCCACCCTGGTGAACACCTAAGGCTCTGCCCTCAAACATAACAGATGCAACAAGACCAAAAAAAAAAAAAATGACCCAAATGGAAGAACAGATCAAAGCTCCACAGCAAGTATAACTAAGCGACTAAGAGATAGCCAACCTATCAGATGCACAGTTCAAAACACTGGTGATCAGGATGCTCACAGAATTGGTTGAATGTGGTCACAAATTAGATGAAAAAATGAAGGCTATGCTAAGTGAAATGAAGGAAAATGCACAGGGAACCAATAGTGATGGGAAGAAAACTGGGACTCAAAGCAATGGAGTGGACCAGAAGGAAGAAAGAAACAACCAAACAGAAAAGAATGAAGAAACAAGAATTCAAAAAAAAAAATGAGGAGAGGCTCAGGAACCTCCAGGACATCTTTAAACGTTCCAACATCTGAATTATAGGGGTACCAGAAGGAGAAGAGGAAGAGAAACAAGTGGGAAAGTTATTTGAACAAATAATAAAGGAAAACTTCCCCAATCTGGCAAAGGAAATAGACTTCCAGGAAGTCTAGGAAGCTCAGAGAGTCCCAAAGAAGTTGGACCCAAGAGGAACACACCAAGGCACATCATAATTACATTAGCCAAGGTGACAATGAAAGAGAAAATCCTAGAAGCAGCAAGAGACAAGGAGACAGTAACCTACAAAGGAGTTCCCATCAACCTGTCAGCTGATTTCTCAACAGAGACTTTACAGGCAAGAAGGGGCTGAAAAGAAGTATTCAAGTCATGAAAGGAAAGGACATACATCCAAGATTGCTCTATCCAGCAAAGCTTTCATTTAGAATGGTAGGGCAGATAAAGTGCTTCTCAGATAAGGTCAAGTTAAAGGAGTTCATCATCACCAAGCCCTTATTTTATGAAATGTTAAAGGGACTTATCTAAGAAAAAGAAGATAAAGAAACATGTATAGTAAAATGACAGCAAACTCACAATTATTAACAACCACACCTAAAACAAAAACAAAAACAAACTAAGTAAACAACTAGAACAGGAACAGAACCACAGAAATGCAGATCACACAGAGGGTTAGCAACAAGGGAGTGGGAGGAGGAAAGAGGGGGAAAAGGTACAGAGAATAAGTAGCATAGATGGTAGGTAGAAAATAGACAGGGGAGGGCAAGAATAGTATGGGAAATGTAGAAGCTAAAGAGCTTATGACACATGGACATGAACTAAAGGAGGGAAATGTGGGTGGGAGAGGGTGTGCAAGGTGGAGGGGAATGAAGGAGGGAAATGGGACAACTATAATAGCATAATCAATAAGATATATTTTTTAAAAGACATGCAGTTTGTGATACTTTGTTACAGTAGTCCTAGCGAACTAACACACCCTATAACCTACCTAGTCCCAAGAAAATAAAAAGGGGGTCTAACTATCCCAAAGAACAAAAAGCAGTAGGCTTAGACCCTAGAGCTCTTACCCTTTCTAAACACACACCCCAGACTGGAATTTCCCCTTGTGGCCTCTTCCTCTTCTCACATATCCTATCACTCCCCAGGATTGCTTATCTTAGCCAGATGGAAATAAACTGATTTGATGTCATGGATTTAGCATCTGATTTGCCCAGGCTTCCATACCTTACCTGCCTGGCCCAGAATAGTTTCCTTTGTAAAACTAGCTGGTTCCATTCAATAGTGAGGACCCCCTTCTGCTTCTATATAAACGTATGTGGTAGGTAACAGGATCCACTAAGACACTTTGACAGAAGGAATGGAATAATGAAAACAATGCTTTAGAAAGGTAATTAGTGAAAATGCGAAGAAGAGATGAGGAGAGAAAAGTAAAGGCTGACAAACAATTTGAATGGTCGAACAGACAATGTACCCAAGTAGTCAACAGAATTAGACTAGGTCAATGGTTCTCACCCTTGAGTGTGTGCCAGAACTGCTTGGAAGGCTTGTCAAAACAAACAGTTTGCCGGGCCCCACCTCCCGGGACTCTGGTGTGGTTCAGAAGGTCTGGGGAAGAGGACCAGAATTTCTATTTCTAGCAGATTTCCTAAGTGAAGCTGATTCTATTGATTTAGGGACCACACTTTGGGAATACTGGGCTAGGCTGTCACAGCTACCATGCTCTAAAGAATCTGGGCCACCAGTCCTACTTTTTAAAAATCTTTTCTAAGTTTGGCTGTTAGCAAAAAACAGGGTCTAACTTTGCTTGTCAGTGTGTTTTGTCCTGAAATTGTCAAGCTATTAAATACACAAGAGTGCCAAGTCAATGATAATTGATCACGTAAACTTCTGTCTTCTTTCAGGCCACATTAACCAGGAACTGGAAGCCTCAGAACCAAAAACTATAAGAAAGAATCCTGAATTGCTGCCCTAAAACCAGTCTTGAAGTTGAAAACCTCGGTGGCTACCGCTCTTCTTCCTCCAGCTTCCCCACCACAATGGAGAATCACTGATTTATAATTTGCAAAACCTTTCCACTTGATTTTCAAGAGCAATTGGTGAATTCACAAATAATGGTTCTGTTCATCAATCTGTCTCTGTGGGCTGAGAAAATATTACCCTCAATGTGCAGATAAAAAGAGCCTCGAAGAGACTCTTGTCTCATTTCTGTTCCTACCAAGATTTTAATAATTTTCAAAAAAAGATTAATGTTCCAGCTCCAGAAGTTTCCCTTAACACGTATGATATGAACAATATTACAGTGATCATTAAATTCACACAAACAATTTAAAGCAAATCGCCACATGATTGAAGTCCATTAAAAACAGCCAATCAGCCCAACTTACTTGTCTATTGGTAAATTATGGATTCTGCTTGAATATTCATCTTATAGAATTGGTTAAACTTCTCTTTCTTTTATCTGTGTTCTTAGAACTAACTTTATATAAAGTGGCTTCCAGCTACAGAATCAGCAAATGAAAAGAAAATAAACTTCATTTTTCTGGTTTCCTTCAAGCTCAGGAAAAGAAAATCCAGAGAACTGTACTTTCTATTGACTTGA
This sequence comes from Phyllostomus discolor, assembly GCF_004126475.2. NCBI lineage: Eukaryota > Metazoa > Chordata > Mammalia > Chiroptera > Phyllostomidae > Phyllostomus > Phyllostomus discolor. The sequence goes on along the minus strand of NC_040912.2, from coordinate 29,171,116 downwards.
GAAGAGATGTGTAATAAGGAAAGAATTTTGTTCAACAATAGCATCAGTGCCACATAGCTGACCTGCTGGAGCCCAGCCCAGCTGCACCCACAGCCCTCCCCTCCAGAGAGAAGCCAGCGTGGCCGAACAGAGGGGCCTGAGAGAGCGTTTGCACAGCCTCCGTCTGAGAAACCAGCCATCCCCTGCTAGAGCGGAATTTATGTATTTATAAAACTGTGGCTTGTGTTTCCTCTCTCTCTCTCTGTCTCTCTCTCTCTCTCTCTCTCTCTCCCCTCCCCTCCCCTCCCCTCCCCAAATCCTATCTTTTAAATCAGTTTTGTGGCTATCACGTGAGCAATTTAATGTATTGGGTCCACCCAGGCTATCCTTGTATTTAAATGAAAAATAAGTTGCTTTTATTTCCTTGGGGACTTAATTTTACTCCAGAGATGAGGGTTATACCCTGACACTTTATCTTCATGAGAGAGAGAGAGAGCAATAACAAGAGAGACCAAGACCAAGACACCAAGAGAAAGACCGAGAGAAAGAGAGAGAGGGAGAGAGAGGCCATTCTGAGACCAACATTTCCACCGTTCCCTCCTGATTGCTGTTTAAAGCACTTATTCTGACTCGGAGAAAATGTAATAGATAGTTCCTTAATGTGTTTAAGTTAAGGACCTCATGAATCATGTGGATTTCTCCACAACCTAAGTGGTTATTATGCTGACCCAAGGGTGTGCCATTCTGTGGACACTTCATCTTTGTGTCCCTGTTTATTTGGAGCGAGCAAGCTCAGCTCTGTAAGACACTGATTAGAGGGACAATAGAAGCTGTTATCTACTGGACGTTGCATACAGCAAAAAGCTCCAACTAGAGTTCACATAATTGAAGACGCCAAGCTTTCAGGCTTGATTGTGATTTTGGTTTGTAGCTTCCAATTCTAGCTCAGGCTCTCAATAAAACCAAGACTGCTCTTTATCCTGAACTAGTCCTTTCAGAAACAACACTCTAACCATGCACCTTGAAGACTGCATACCAGTTGTTACACTTAAAATCTCCTTTTTAACTACAACAATCTCATTTTTGGTCCTCTCCAAATGGAAGAACTAAATCTGCTTCCTTTGCTCACCACTGGATTTCAACTTTGCAAGGGTTTTGCTAAGTGGAGAGCAGTGGGGGATGGTGATGGCTGTGAGTTAGTACTGCTGAGGGAAGGGCTGTGCTTTTTACCAGCTGTTATACATCAAGAACAGACAGGCTCCTGTAACCCTTTCCTGGCCCACTAACACAAAACAAAAGCCAGGCTTTGCGTTTCAATAAAGATTTTGCTGTGAAAACATGCACACAGCATACCACCTCTTTCCCGCTGACGTGTAGGTTAGGGAGACAACAATCTAAAATAGATAAAGGAAAAGGCTAGGGTTGGACCTGCCCTTGGTCAAATCTCAGACTATTCAGATGTGCTGCCCTTAAGGGTTAAGCACAGGGCACCTCCCAGGAAATGACAAATGGTTCCACAAAGTTTGGCTCACTCCCCTGCCCCCAATATCCAGACTTCCAGACTTCAAATAGTTAGAAAGAGTGTTTGGTTTGAAATAATTCCTGAGGTTTAGTTTGCCTCACAAACCACATTCTTTTTACCCTCCTCCCCCAGCCCAGTTTAAAAAGAAAAAGAAAAAAAAATGAGGAAAAGGAAAATAGCTTGGAGTTCTGATGATAGACTTGCTTAAAATTGTCCACGTTGCTTGCTAAGGCAAAAAAAAAATCTATCTAAAGTATATGACTTCTTCTGTACCTGCTAAAATGTTTGTCTTCATTTGGAGATATTTGTCTTCTACGTTTACTTTGTTACATCTTGAATTCTTACTGTAGTTTTTATTTTCCAATTTTCCAATTTAACAACTTCATTCCATTTTTGCCCTAACTCCATGAAGACACCAACCCTTTCGTGAAACCCAAGGTCCCTGGATGTACCAAAACCCTTCCGTCAGTGTCTGTGAGCTTTTTCCATCTTACAGATGCCTGAGGCCCACCGTTAAAAATTCCCATTCAGTAAGTCTGGTTGGGGCCTTAGAAAGTATAATTAGTCCACCAGTAATTTTAATGCTGAGCTTGGCTTGAAAAACACTGCTACACGGTGTATGCCCACCTGCCCCCACACACAGATGCACACATTACTCCGACTTACTGACTCCATCAGAGAAGGACAGTCCTCATTAAGAGTTTTATTTGTTATTCTCCTGCAGAGGATATCCTATTTTTTCTCTATTGCTAAACTTCTTGAAAAACTGGCCAGTCTGCCCTTAGTACTCCTGCCTCTTAACCCTGCCTCCCACTTGTACTGACTGTAATCTAGCTTTCCTTCTAATGATTCTTAGATCAGTGGCCAGTGACCTCTTAATTATAAAATCCAATGGTCTTCTTCAGTCTCCTGCTTCTTAAACATATTTCAAGCCTTAATACTTGACTATCTTTACCTACTCGATGCCCCTCCTCCTTTAGATTAAGGAGCTCTGCACTCCCTCAGATCTTTCCCTTTCTCTGGATCTTCATGTTCTTTCTGCTACAAAAAAATCCCCCCAAATCTTCCCTTGGCTCTTTCGTTCTTCATTTCCACAGATTCTCCTCTGGCAAGCTTATTTAACCCCACAGCTTCCACTAGCACCTCCTCACCAGGAGATTCCCAGATCCCTCTCCCAATCACCATTCCTCTCCCTGTATTGTTTGCAAGAGTCCATCTGGCTCTTCCACTCCACTCCAAAGCAATATGTTCAGAGGGGAATTAATCTTTCCTCCCGAACCCACTGCTCATCCGGTGCTCTGTGATTCTGTAAATAGTAGCTCAATGTTAATTCTTCCATCCAAATGTTTCCAATTTGGTCTCTTCCTTGCTGGTCCTATTGCCAGACTATAAAATGCTATTTTTTAATACAGGAAAGATTTTTGGGGGGCAACAAGAGTATTCAGAGAAAAATTCAAAACACTCAAGATGAGATTTGAACAATCCTTGAGAGACAGGAAGAATTTGAGTGAGTCAAAGGAGAGATGGGATGGAAAGAGCAACATGGGGAGTGGTCTAGATGCAGGAATAAGCAAGGCTTGTGCGTGTGCAATGAGAATGTATTTAACTAAAGCCAAATGTGTTTATTATTCTCCAAGAGTGACTCCCTAATCAACAACACTTCTAGGTAACCATACCCTCGGGTAATCCCATCCTCTTGAATCTCTGTCACCACTGAAGCTCTCTCTATGATTATAGAATGTCATGGGGGTGTCACTGCATGACTTCCATGGCTAAGACAACAGAAGTCTTGCAGCTTCTGCTTTAGTCTCTTAGAATACACTGCAGGAGCCAAATAGGAAATTCGACTGCTGTGCTAGAGATGCCACATGGAGGCACTTCTGTCATCGGTCCTGACTGAAATCACCTTTTAGTCATTGCTGCTAAGGCAAGAAATACATGAACAAAGCCATCTTAGGTCAGTTGGACAAGACCAGCTGACAGCTGAACCCAGAGTGACCTCAGTTAATGCAAAGGGGAATAGAATTATCACCCAGTTAAGCCCTATTTGAATTCCTCCTGATTCATAAATCAAAAACTTGTTGTTTTAAGCCAATAAGTTTTGGGCTAGTTTGTTAGGCAGCAACATATAACCAAAGCACAAAGGCAAATTTTGTTGTGGAGTAGGAAACAAGATTAAATACAATGGATGGTTCCCAATTACGGAGAGCCTTGAAAACATCAAGCAGAGAGGCTCTTCTTGCTGATACATGATAATAGAGAACTAATGAAAGTTTTGGGGCAGTAGAATTATAATCATAGCATTGTATGAAAGATAGTTTGGGAGAAATACACAAAATTCATAGACAAATGCCAAGCTTTTGGCAATTTGACATAGATGACCTTGGCTTTGTCAATATTGAGAAAGTTATTAACTTGAGCTTGCTGCTGACTCAAGGGATTGTTGTGATGGCTAAATGGGTCGCGTATGTGACAGCACTTTGAAAACCTTGTAAATACCATATAAAATATAGTATTTAGATCAGAGGCACCAGAATACATGGACAATAGGGTGGTGATTGTGGTGGAGTAAGGGAGCATAAAAGGGACAAATGGTAATTGGAAAAAAATACAATAAAAATAAATTTAAAACATATCTAGAAAGCTGGGACAGTAATCTGGGTAGAGTGTAACACATCCCTTATTTAGGATAATTGATTTGGTTCCTCTCTACCCTTATTTCAGCCATATTCTGCTAACAACAGAGAGTGACTGAAATATGCCATACCTTTCTAAGCCCCAACAGTCTTGCTCTTGCTGTGTGTGACCCTTCTTCTAGGTATCTCTCTTCTCATCTACTATATCATCCCAATTATCTTTCAAGATTCAGCTAGGATTTTGTTTCTCTTGTAAACTTTTGTTGGTACTACATCCTGAGCAACTTTGATTACCTGGCACACACAGTAGGGTCTTAATAAATGTTTTTATTTTCTTTTTATCAACTGGGACATCAAGGATAGCTATGTAAGAAGAACCAAAATAAGTGGCATCTTGATGGGAAAAAATAGGACTTTATGTTAACTAAATTTAAACAACAAAGATTCTGGGAGAGTCAGATAATCCTGAGGTTTCAGATGTAGATGGCTAAAGAATATTATTACACAAAGAGACTCAGGAAAAATCATAAGGATTCTGAATATAATGGAGGAATTTGGGGAAGCCTAGATGTGAGTATGTTGAATTGAGAAAATGGCAAAACATCCAAATAGAAACATCCAGAATTACTTGCCTATATAAGGCTCACACCAAGTTCATAGAACAAGAGTCAATATTTAGTGGTAGTGATATTCCATTATCTCTTTAATTAAAGGTCTTTACAGAGGAATAGTGTACAGAGAGAAGAGGAGGCTCATCTTTAGGGACCAAGAGAAAGAAAGCAGTTAGAGAGGGAAACTGTAGTAGGTCATTATTAAGACTACCAATGGTGACATCACAGAAGCCAGCAGCAGTGGCTGGCTAGTCAGCAACAAATGGATGTCCTCCATCATCTCCAACATACAATGTGTAAACCTGAGTTCAAATTCACAAGTCTGCCTTTCCCCTGCTTTTTCCATCTCTGTTAATGACACCACCTTCTTCTCAGTGTTCCAATGGACACTTAGGAATCATTCACATTTTTTTCCTTAACCTGATATTCTCTTGACAAATTCTATAACCTATTCTTGAAATATATAAGTGCCCTCCTCCTTTTCCTGTCCAACCCACCACCACTATGTTATGGGATGCAACTGCTTTGTAACTGTCTGCATCCAATCCCAACTCCTTGTGATCAATCCTTCTCACTGCCACAATCAATGTTCTAAAACACAAATTAAAGCACAGAAATGCCCTACTGGGAATCCCTCAAAGATTTTCTATCCCTTACCAGATAAACCGTTATCCTCCATGACATGGATTCTGCCTACTTCTCCACTTCTTTTCTGATTCTTTACCATTGGCATCCACCATGTTCCAGCCATGGGAAATTATATGCTGGTGTTTCAAACACAACATGCCTGAAAATGAATTAGGTATTTCAAACACAACATGCCTGAAAATGAATTAGGTATTTTTTTCAAATTCAAATATACTCTTCAGCTAGGATTCTCTACCTCAGAAATGTTACCACAATGTTATCACTCCAAGTTCCACTAACTTCATCTCTCATCTGAAAAAGTTTCTTAAAGAGTCATGTCCCACCCTAGCCAGGTGGCTCAGTCAGTTGGGGAGTCATCCTATATGCCAAAATGTTGCAGGTTTGATCCTGGTCCAGGTGCATGAAAGAGGCAATGGATCAATGTTTCTCTCTCACATCAATTTCTCTTTCTCTCTCTCTCTATTTCATCTCTCTCTCTCTCTCTCTCCCCCCTCCTTCCTCTCTCTCTAAACAAAATCAACAAACATATTCTCAAGTGAGGATTAAAACATTTTTTAAAAGGTCGTGTTCCACTCACCCCTCTTCAATTCATTCTCTACACAACAAACAGAGTTATCTTTCTAAACAAAACCTGGTTATGGTTAGAGTTAGAGTTAGATTTGGAAAGTGTGGGTTAATGTTTGGGTTAGGGTTTAACCCTCTTTGGTAGGTTCTCACTGCTGCTGTTTCTTAGGATTGCCATTCAAGGCCCTCACCAATTGTCCTCTGGCTAACCTGAAACATACCTCCATGCATTCAACCCCTACCTCACCGATTCCCTTCCTTTGCCTAAATGGCACTATTTGTTATGAACTGAATGTTTCCATCCCCCTCCATATTCCAAATTCAAATGTGATAGTATTAGAGGTGGGTTTGGGGGAGATAATTAGGTTCAGATGATATCATGAGGGTGAGGCTTCCATGACGGAATTCATGTCTTTCTAGGAAGAGGAAGAGAGACCAGGGATCTCTGCCTCTCTCTCTCTTTTCCATGTGATGACACAACAAGAAGGCAGCGGTCTATAAGCCAAGAGGAAGGATGTCACCAGGAACCAGATCTGTGGGCTCCTTTGGTCTTAGATTTCCTGGCCTCCAGAACTGTGAGAATTAAATGTCTGTTGTTTAAGCCACCCAGTCCATGGCACTATGTTATGGGAGTTCACGCTGCCTGAGATACCATTCTAGTTCTGGGTTTGTCATTTCCTCAGAGTCCTTTCCTGTGTCCCATGGCTACAGCCCCTGCCATGGACTCCCATAGCACCCCACAGATTCCCTGTCAGATGATGAACCACAGTTTATGGTGCAGACTTGTTTCATACCTGTCTCTTCTGCTAGGCTTTAAGACCAAGAGGGCAGGAACACCCTCACCTTAGACTATCAATGCCTATCACCATGCCTGAGACATACTAGGCACAAAATAAATGTTTAATAAATGAATAACTTTATTCTACCATGCTGCTATGCCTTTGCACATTCTTGTGCATTTTTTGCAATGTCAATCTAACAAATCCTCAACCATCAAGACTTATCATCTTCTCTTGGGGACCTCCCTTAATATTCTCAGGCAAAGTTAGAGACCTCTGTTTTGTTTTCCACAGAAGGACCTTTATCACACTGTTTTGCTTCTTTCACATACCTCCCCATTAAATTATGAGCAACTTGAAGGCAACTATCATCTAAAATATTCTTCTCTTCAATGGCCATGATTCGATACATGTTTGCTGAATAAATGAATAAATGATTCACTTGAAAAGGAGGGAGGTTAAAGTAATATTTCTTCCAATATTGAGAAATAGAGCATCCTAACTGTTCAATAATTTCAGTTGTTCATTACCATGTTTGAATAGTATTATAAACATACCAGAAACAATATTCTATTTTTAAAGAGGTACAGAAAATAAAGGTATAAATATAGTCATTTTACATTTTACATTAGGAAAATATCTTCAGTTAAGCATGAAACCATTCTTCTAATTCCTTATTGTTTACTGCAGTACATATTTTAGCCCATTTTTTATTTTTACAAACAATTTTTAAACAGTGCAGATTTCTTAATGCTCTTTGGAAAATCCATGTAAAGCATTAAAGGACATACAATGTTAAGTTGTGTAATGAGTTTCCCCTATTCTTTCTTAAACAATTATTTTTCACTTTGTAATTCTTTGAATTATCACTATCATCCTCTGACTGTATTTTGTACAAGTACTTTGGGGATGAAGTCTATAAAAGGAAAATATTAAAGACCTAAGAATCAGTGAACTGTACTATTTCAGACCTTTGCCATTGACTGGTCTACAAGACATTGATGGAACCACTTTGTGTCTCTGTAATGACTCAAATGAAGTGAAACAAAAGATACACTAAGTGAAATAAAGAAAAATTTACAGGGGATCAACAGTAGAGTGGAAGAAGTCAAGAATCAAATCAATGATTTGGAATATAAGGAAACAAAAAAACAACCAAGCAGAAGAACAAGAGAAAAAATTCCTCCAAAATTAGGATAGTGTTAAGAAGCCTCTGGAACAACTTCAAATGAACCATTCACTTCATAGCAGTGGCAGAAGGAGAAAAAAAGAGCAATAAATTGCAGTTCTATTTGGTAAAATAATGAAGGAAAACTTCTCTGAGTTGGTGAAGGAAATAGACATGCAAGTCCAGGAAGCACAGAGAGTCCCAAACAAGATAGATGTAAAGAAGTCCACATCAAGGAACATCATAATTAAAATACCAAAGGTTAAAAATAAAGAGAGAATCTTTAAAGCAGCTAGAGAAATGCAGTTAGTTACCTACAGGGGCATTCCCGTAACACTGTCAGCTGATTTCTCAAAAGAAACTTTGCAGGCTAGAATAGATCAGCAAGAAATATTCAAAGCCGTGGCAAGCAGGAACCTATAACCAAGATTGCTCTACTAAGCAAAGATCAAAGGGTAGATAAAGAGTGTCCCAGAGGAGAAAAAACTACAGGAGTTCATTATCAACAAGCCATTATTATATGAAGTGTTAAAGGGATTTGTTTAAGAAAAAGAAGGGGGTCAAAACTATGAATAATAAAATGTCAGTAAACAGATACTTATCAACAATTGAATCTAAAAAAAAAAACAAACCAAGCAAACAAGAAGAACAGAGACAGAATCATGGATACAGAGAGCATTTTGATGGTTACCATATGGGAAGAGGGTGTGGGAGAATGGGTGAAGAGATGAGGGGATTAAGAAGTACAAATAGGTAGTTACAGAATAGCCATAGGGATGTAAAGCATAACATAGGAAATGGAGTAGCCAAAGAATTTATATGCATGACCCATGGATTTGAACAAAGGTAGGAGGATGGCCAGAGGGGAGTAGGGAGTACTGGGGGTAGCAAATGGATAAAAATTGGGACAACTGTAACAGCACAATCAAAACAATATTTTTTAAAAAGAGGTTTTTAACAAAGCAGTCCTTGAGACAGGGAACCACAGAATTAGTGTGGACATATTCTCAGCAAATATATATGAATTCCCTAATATAAAGTTATAAAGTGTAATATTGTGTCATTTAGTACATCCACAGTGTTGTACAACCATTACCTGCTACAGAGTTCAGAACATTTTTATTATCATCAAAGACCCCATGCCCATTAAGCAGTCATTCTTATTGCCCCTTCCCCCCAGCCCTTTGGTCACAACTAATATGTTTTCTGCCTCTCTGGATTGATCTATTCTGAGTATTTCAAATGAATGGAATAATATATTATGTGACCTTTTTTGTCTGGCTTCCTTCACTTAACATAATACTGTCGAGGTTCATCTATGTTGAAACATGTATCAGTATTTAATTTCTTTCAATCACTAAATAAAATTTCATTATATAGATATGCTGCATTGCATTTATCCATTCATTCATTTGAATTGTTTCTACCTTTTGGCTCTCTGGAATAGTGCTGCTTTGAATATATCAGCTTCTTTTTTTTTTTATAAAGCGAATTTGATCTTTGCATTTATTTGGTTGAATTTTGTTTATTTTTTAAGATTTTATTTATTTATTTTTAGAGAAGGAAGGGAGGGAGAAAAAGAGAGAGAAAAAAAACATCAATGTGTGGTTGCTGGGGGCCGTGGCCTGCAACCCAGGAATATGCCCTGACTGGGAATAGAACCTGCGATGCTTTGGTTCGCATCCCGCGCTCAATCCACTGAGCTACACCAGCCAGGGTCAGCTTCTTTTTTAAAAAAAATATATTTTATGGATTATGCTATTGCAGTTGTCCCATCCCCCCCTTCACTCCCCTCCACCCTGCACACCCTCTCCCACCCACATTCCCCTCCTTTAGTTCATGTCCATGTGTCATAAGTTCTTTAGCTTCTACATTTCCCATACTATTCTTGCCCTCCCCCTGTCTATTTTCTACCTACCATCTATGCTACTTATTCTCTGCACCTTTTCCCCCTCTTTCCTCCTCCCACTCCCTTGTTGCTAACCCTCTGTTTGATCTGCATTTCTGTGGTTCTGTTCCTGTACTAGTTGTTTGCTTAGTTTGTTTTTGTTTTTGTTTTAGGTGTGGTTGTTAATAATTGTGAGTTTGCTGTCATTTTACTATACATGTTTTTTATCTTCTTTTTCTTAGATAAGTCCCTTTAACATTTCATAAAATAAGGGCTTGGTGATGATGAACACCTTTAACTTGACCTTATCTGAGAAGCACTTTATCTGCCCTTCCATTCTAAATGAAAGCTTTACTGGATAGAGCAATCTGGGATGTAGGTCCTTTCCTTTCATGACTTGGAATACTTCTTTCCAGCCCCTTCTTGCCTGTAAGGTCTCTGTTGAGAAATCAGCTGACAGGTTGATGGGAACTCCTTTGTAGGTTACTGTCTCCTTATCTCTTGCTGCTTCTAGGATTTTCTCTTTCATTTTCACCTTGGCTAATGTAATTATGATGTGCCTTGGTGTGTTCCTCTTGGGTCCAACTTCTTTGGGACTCTCTGAGCATCCTGGACTTCCTGGATTTCCTTTGCCAGAATGGGGAAGTTCTCCTTTATTATTTGTTCAAATAACTTTGCTCTTCCTCTTCTCCTTCTGGTACCCCTATAATTCGGATGTTGGAACATTTAAACATGTCCCAGAGATTCCTAAGCCTCTCCTCATTTTTTTGAATTCTTATTTGTTCATTCTTTTCTGTGTGGTTGTGTCTTTCTTCCTTCTGGTCCACTCTATTGATGTGAGACCCAGCTTTCTTTCCATCACTATTGGTTCCCTGTGTATTTTTCTTCATTTCACTTATTGTAGCCTGCATTTGTTCATCTAATTTGCGACCAGAATCAACGAGTTCTGTGAGCTTCCTGATCACCAGTGTTTTGAACTGTGCATCTGATAGGTTGGCTATCTCTCAGTCACTTAAAATGATGGGTTCTGGGGCTTTGATTTGTTCTTCTATTTGAGCCATCTCTCTCTCTCTCTTTTTTTTTTCCTGGTCTGGTGGTGCCTGTTACCATGAGGGGTGGAGCCTTAGGTGTTCAGCAGGGCTGGGCACCCCAGTCACTGGGTTGTGACGTATGTGGGGGCAGGGTCGAGAGGGAACAATGGCACTTGCTCTGTTCTCCGTGGGACCTCAGTCCCTTCTGCTGCTTCCCCCAAGCAAACTGGTCCCCCCTGGTGCCAACTCCCATGTGAGTGGGCCTGTGCACACTGTGGGACCCTCCAAGGACCTCTCCTGTGAGGCTGGGTGTCTCTCTGTGTGCCTCAACTCCCAAAGGTGTCCCCAGTCAGTGTCCCGAGGCTCTACCTCCTGAGGGATCCTGGGTTGCTCGCAGTGCCTTGCTTCACAATCGCCGCCTCACTGGGTCTGCCAGTTGCCACCCCTCGGCTGGGGTCTGCCAGCTGCCAGTTTCGCACTCAGGGTTCACCCGCTGCAGTCTTGTGCGCTTCGGATGCCTTACACACCCCTGGATGCCTTACAAGCTGGTCCCAATGCTCTCTACCCTCCACACCGAGACCCACGCCTGGCTGCCCGACTCTGCCCCTCCTACCTGTCTGGATAAATGAGTCAATTTCAACTTCTTGGTTGTCTGACTTCCATTCAGATCAATTTTCTGTCAGTTCTGGATGTTATTCTATTTCTAAATTGTTGTTGTCCCTATCTTGGTTGTGCAAGGAGGCAAAGTGTGTCCACCTATGCCTCCATCTTGGGCAGAAGTCCAATATATCAGCTTCTTAAGGACCAGAGTTATACATCTTGATATCCTCAGTGCCTATATAACTGGCTAATGAAAGGCCTTTTGAATATAATGATATATGTTCAGGTTTTAATGAATATACAAAACTAGCTCTCACACACACACAAACATCTTGTTTCTCCTATCTTTCTTATCTCAAACAATAACATCAACATCCACTTAGTGCTCCAAGGCAGAAACTTCTCCATTTCCCAGATTTAATTGATCACCAAGTTCTATCCATTCTAAGTCTTAAACAGCTCTCAGATCAGCCCTCTTCTCTTTATCTTTACTGCCTTAGCCCGATATTAGGCCCTCATCATCCCTGTACTATTACGATACTTTCTACATGACTGCTCAACCTCCAGGTCTTGGCAACGCTGCTTTTACTAAAACATGATTCAGATGGGATCATTCTTCTGCTTGAAACCATCCAGTAGTTCTATCCATGGACTATATATTAAAGGAAAACTCCTTAATATAGCACAAGATACCCTTTATAACTTCTCTTTATCTTGCCAATAGCCTTATTTCCCCACTGCTTTTTAATTACACCCTAACTGCTAACTCTGAATGTGTATTGTAAGTTCTCACTTAAACTCTTTGATAGGTTCTTGGAAATTGTGACTTTTAAGTGAAAAGATGTAAAATAAAACCAATATTACCATAGGCTGATTGATATAACTTAGAATTAAGTTTCTAGGGCATATTTCTGGTCACAAAAACACCAAATTTCTAAATAAAGTCTCCAAAAAACCACAAACAAACAAAACAAAAACTACTAATATTAAACATTGACATAAATGTGAGCTATACACACATTTAAGAAAGATGAATAAAAAAACAAGTACATAAATGAGTTCTTTTCCAACCTGCTTATTCTAGTTTCAGGGTCAAGGGTGGCCAGACCCTGTTGCAGCAGCTTGGGGTGCCAGGTGGGAACCCACTCTGGACAGCACATTCTTCCATTGTAGGGCACACTCACACACACTCACACACACATACACATGCACACACAGACTGGGGCAATTGAGACTCACCAGTTCATCTCACATGCACATCTTTGGGATGTGGGCGGAAACCAGAGTGCCCAGAAACAACCCATGTAGACATGGGGAGAATGGCAAACTCCATATAGACAGATGCAATGATCAGGAATCCATTTTTCTTTCATTAACATTATAATAAAATGACATTGAATGAAAAGACATTATTTGAGGATGCTGTATTTCCCCTCCTCAAACATTTCCCACTCTCTTTCATATCTTTATTCACTCCACAAATGTTGAATGAGTGCCAACCCTGCCTCCAACCATGCTAGGTCCTGCTGACACAGAGGTAAACAGGACTGGTGAGGTCCAGGTCTTCATGAGACATACCTGATAGAGCAGTGACAATGTTGACATTTGAGGTGGGTAATTATGTGTCCTGTGTATGTAGGATATTTAGCAGCACCTCTGACCTCTATCAATCTAGTAACATACCACGCCTGCTCCAGTTGTGACAGGAAAAAAAAAGTGTCTCCAGATATTACCAAATGTCCTCCAGAGGCAAAATCATCCTGAGTTGAGAATGACTACTTTAGACCAAAATTATTTTTAATTAGAAATTATTATTAATGTCACCTGCCTCTTCACATGTTATACCATTTCCAAAGAAAAGGTTTTCCTTTCCTATGTGGCTAGTGAATTCCTCCAGGATTCAGTTGCAATGTTCCCTTCCCCTGCTGAATCTTCCCAAGGAGAATCAGGCAGTTCTTGCTCATTGATCCTCCCTGTGGGCTCCCTTGGACCTTCTTAATACATTGTTCACTGGATAAATGCAAAACATCTTTGGTTTGGTTTGGTTTGGTTTGGTTTGGTTTGAGGTCAAATATCTTTATTCTGTCCCTTTACTTGTCCATCAACCTGAGACCTGTAGTGTGTGTATAATACTTATCTCAAAAACCCTAGGGAGTTATTTCTATAATCTTGAAAGCATCATATGTTTTTATATTAATATTGTATTACCTTTTTAAATTTAAGTACAACTGGTATACAATCTTATATTGGTTATATTAGTTTCAGGTGTACAATATAGTGATCTGACATTTTTATACCTTACAATGTGATCACCTAACAAATTCTAGAAATCATCTGTCACCATGTAATCTTATCAAAATATCATTGACTGTATTCTTCTTCTCCTTTTCACTTATCTCTATAACCCTTGCCTTCTAGGTTCCACTTACATGTGAATCTGAAAAAAACAAAACAAACAAAACAGAAACAGAGATCAGAATGCCTTTGTTTTAATGAGCCAATGCACCATTTTCTCCTGTGAGGTAAAGTAACCCTTCCCCATTAGTGAATTGCCCCTACTTCAAATTCTGGTAAACAAGAGATTCCAGTACAGACAGATTTAGTTTTATATACCTATTTTCCAACCATAAGAATCTTAATTTCAGTATATAAGAATTATGAGTCACTCCTGTTGGGAATAATCAGAAGAAAAAATTGGCTGTTAGGAATAAAAAAGTCAAGTAAAGCAGATGGCATGGCGGTAACAGAGGTTTTCACCTTGAGGCTTTAGGCAATAAGGGAATTTGAGGAGACATAAGCCAGGACCTGAAAATGGCACTCCTGCAGCGTCAAGGAAGGACAGAAGTGACACTCATGTAAGAGGAGCCTGATGGCATGCACTCTGGGGAGTTATATCTGGGATTCAGCATGCAGGAGTCAACAATTCCAAATCATGAAGTCAGAAAGGCATTGCGAAGCTGGATGGAGAACCAGATATGGGGGCAGAAATCCTTTCATATGTATATTATCTTCAGCAAAGCAAATTTATGGGCACTTCATGGAAATGGCAGGGGAGAAAGGCCCTGAGATATGTCTACTGAGCAAAAGATGGTAAATGGAAAGCAATTGAACCATAACCATTATTAGTAATTTAAGACATGAAGAATGTCATGATGCTCTCCTTATTTAGCATGTCATCTTGACAGTTCTGCTTTAGAGATTATACAGAGGTTTATAAGGGTGTGCACTTAGTCCCTCTATCACCTTATTTCCCCCCTGAAATCTTAAGTACCTCAAACTGAAATATCTCCTTACCCTCACAATTGGGAAGGATCTACTATATTCGTGATGCCTTTGGATTCTATATCTTATCCCTCTATCTACCCCCGCATCTGCACCTGGCACATAATAGAGATGCCATTGCCTACTGGGCATACAATCCAATTGAGCATATAGGTGTGGCTAGAGGAACTGGCAAACTCATCCTCTTCCCTCTGAGATTCTGAGAGAAAAGGGGAGACTGAGAGCAGGTACCACAGAAATGGATGCAGCTTTAGTCAATAGCTGGAAGACAGAAGCAGAGAAAGCATGGAGCTAACCAGTGTGTGCTGGGCTGAACCAAGACCGCCATCAGTTAGGTTCTGCAAGAAGGAATGCAGGTGTTACAACAGGTGCTGAAATACAGAGGCCCAGCAAAACACTACTGCAGATCCAAGCAGGCAGGTCTGTGACAGTGACCGACAAGAACAAGGAGACACGGTGCTGAAGTTTAGAGGCAGGGATCTGGGCTCCAGGGTGTTCGCAAAGGGTGGTAAAGGGAAGCTCAACGAGATCAGGTTTCAGGTCTAGTTTCCAACATTGTACTTTGCATAGGCAGCAGTAGATTTGCTGAGTGAATGAACGAATAAATGAGTGAATAAAGTGAATAAAGCCAATCACAGAGGAAAGAGGCACATTATCAAAAAAGGAACTCAGGTATAAGAATATAGAAGGTATACCATAAGAATGGACACAATATTTAGATTGGGTTTCAGATATATGAAGCCCAGAAAAAGAGCAGTGCCACAGAGTGAAATTCAGTGAATGGCAACTAGGAAATGCTCCAATTGGAGCTTCTTAAATTAATTGTATACAAAGACAGGACTATTTCCAGAGTCCATGCAGGACTGGGCGTGTAGGCATGCCTAGGAGGCACAGTGGTACAACAGGACCCTGTAAGAAAACCAGGCAGGGACTCGTGGCAGAAGCAATGACTTTTCTGACTGTTTTAGTCCAGCATCTTGCACATTCTGAAACAGGAAGATCTGTTCTCTTATTTAGCCTCTTGGGTGCTTCAGGAGGAAAGGCCATCTTTTAAGGTTCCAGAGGCCATTTTTATTCAGGTACCAAAACATGACATGGGAACTACAGGGAGTAGAAGCTTGTGTCTGTGGTGCCAATATATAAATAAGCATCCTCTGAGCCTTGGGGGCAGAGGGCATTTTCTAGAATGAGTAATGAATAGATCTGCAGTAAACCATGAATCTTTCCTGTCTCACCTAAACTGGGGAATTACGTGCCAGGTCCACAGAGTGGTGAAGTTCTAAGTACTGTAACAGGGAGAAGTTAATTGGTCTGTAGAGGAACTGAGGCTACAGTCCAGACTTCCTTAGCACTGACTTCTAACCATTGGGCCAATCACACCGAATTTTCTTGAAAAGTTAATGTATGTCCTTTGGAACACATTTTTCTACTGTAAATGTTATGCTGCCCAAATAAACTTAAATAGAATTTGAATCAACAAAAAGAGATTAAAAGTCTTCCTTTGCTGTTACAAATACTGTAAATAATGAACAATTAATAGTCCTTCAGAATATTTAGCTACCTATCCCCTTGAAACAAGGAGAATCAAGAAAAGAAGTCAACATATACATTAGAGAGAGAGCAGAAAAGGATCTTAAAGGGGGCTTTTTGGAATGAAGAATAAAGAAAGGGAGTCACTATTTTCTTACCTGGACTCTCCTACTTTTTCATTGAACCATGCTCACATCTATTCTCCATGATGTTAAATTTAGTTCTATCTCAAGTTTAACCAGTCCTCAATCTAAATCACCTGGAGGGCTGTTAACACACAGACTGCTGCCAACCCACAGGGTGTTTGAGTTAGTAGGTCTGAGATGCGCCATATGGTTTGTATTTCTAGCAGGTCCCCAAATGATGCTAGTGTTACAGGTCCAGGGACCACACTTTGAGAACCACTGATCTGCAGAAAACTTTTAACTTTTCTGAGCTTCAGTTTTCTCCTCTGGAAAATAATAATTAGTCTTCAGAATGTTATACAGGTTAAATATTGCAAAGTATTCCCAACACATGTTAGATGTTATTTTAATTTAAAGGAAAGAGCAAGAGACTGGGAATCAGGAGATCCCCTGGTTACAAGTCTACCATAAGTTAGTTCATTACATAACTTCTGTAGGGATGTTTACTCATTCATGCAACATTGATTAATGAACTAAAGTTTATTGAATATCTGCTGTGTGCCTGACATTAGCCAGGCATAAAAAATATGATAGAAAAACAAATTATGATTCCACACACTTACAATGATGATTTGGATGATGTCTACATTGTCTTCCAGCTCTAAAATTTTGTTAATTTATAGTTAATAAAATTGGCTTTTTTTCCTATTCTTCGATTACTTTGTTCTTCATAAAACTGACTTAATTACAAAATGTTTGTGATATATCAAGGAACAACTATTCTACTATTGGGTGAGTTGGCTAAAATGCATTCACATATCATTCAAGTCAATTTCATGTGTCCGTTGCCACTCTTACCTATCAATAAAAAGAAAATATAAAGTATGTGGGTGAAATGGTAAACCATCAATGAAAAAAATAACCAGAATTTACATTTAACCTCCATAGTCTCCAATTGTGCCATGACAAATCAGTCTTCATTTGTTGAGTAAATTCTTGTGAAGTATCTATTGTTTGGCAGGCACTATGCCCAGATCAAGAGTTGGAAGTGTGAATAAAATTGGTGTCATCTCCGCTATTAAAGACCTTACATTCAAGTGAAGTCAGTCAATGAACAACTGACTCCTTTAATTAATTAATCAATTATCATTGTGATAGATACTAGATATTAGGAGTGCTAAGCATTTTGAAAATATATAACAGGTGGACTTGAGCCATTCTAGGATATCTAGGAACCATTAGACAAATCACTCTGGAGGACTTAATTTAAAGCTGGAATTTGTTTGAGCTAATAGATCCCTCTGAAATATGGACTATCAATAATGGAATAGTCAATAATAAGATATCACAAAGCAACTATATCTATCCAATCAGTATGAGTACAAGAATACTCAAGTGGTTATTTCATATTTTTAAACTTGAAAAATGGGTCACTAAATCCCAGGTTAATTCCCCAGATCAAACTGGGATTCATAAACTAGGAGATAAATTGACTCTGTCTACACATTTTAAAGGACCTCCCAAAAAACTGATCATTCATTACCAAGTCAAAAAAAAGTTGCAAGCAGTTAAGTGTTCCTTGCTTTAACACTTCAAAGCAAATGAGGAGGGGTATAATGAAAGAAACTTCAAGAAGGAGAACATTGCAATGGAAGTCTTTAAAATAAGGTGAGATTAAACATCTGCTTTGCATGTTTAATTCTAACATGCAAAATTCTCTTCCACATTAAGCCTAACATCCTCCTTAAACTACATGCCAGCTCTCTGTTGACTTCCGCTATATGGCCTTGTGCCAAATAACAATGTTTGATCCACAACTGATGCTATGCACAACATGGTCCCACAGAGTATAATCAAAACTAGATTTTGGGTGGTGAGCACAGAACAGAGTACAGATATTAAATTACATTGTTGTATACTTGAAATTCATACATTAGTAACCAATGTTATCTGAATAAATTTAATTTAAGAAAAAAGCTTATACTGGACCTAAAAATTTCCTATCACCTAGTGATGTAGCTGATGCAACATGTAATGCAACGTGTCACTGAATATGTTTGTGGGGACGCCAGTGGAAGCAAACCCACCATGCTGCCTGTTGTATGAAAGTCCAGCACATGCCATTGCAACGGTAACCTCTGCCATCGAGGTTTGTGCAAGCGCTATCCATGATGTCCACACGCAATGAAATCACCTAACAATGCATTTCTCAGATGTGTTTATTACCTCCCTCTTCCACCTTCTTTAAGCTGGATTCCATTCCATTGAAACCATCCTTGCCAAGGTTACCAGTGACTTCCAAGTTGATAATTTATGTCATCTTTTTAGCCTTTACTTGACCTCTCGGAAACACAAAATGCTATGCTCTCCTCCCCCAAACAACCTTTTCCTTGCCCTCTGTGATGACACATTGATTTTCTTCCACCCCATGTGGCTGCTGCTTCTTAATCACCTTTACAAACTTTCTTCTACTATTCATTGCTGACATGATAGAGCTTTTCAGGGTTTTGTCCTAGGTTTTATTATTGTCTATTTCCATACACACATAAAACTTGAAGGATTTCTTCCACTCGAATGACTTCAGTAATCTGATGACTCTCTTATCCATAAATGTAAGCCAAATATAAGTTTGGGGCTTCAAGCTTAAATAGCTAATGATCGACGAGACCTATCCACCTAATTGTCTGCAAGCACCCAAAACTGAACATACCCAGATTTGATCTGTTTTCCTCCCCTCCCTTACCCCAAGACTTCTCCTCCTCAAACATCTCCCAACTAGATGGACACTAACACCTGCAAGCAGCCAGTCGCTATGGCCAGGAACCTGGTGATGCTCCTCCAGCCTTTCCCCATCAATTGCCACAACCAAACTGCAGAGTCTTTTTCTTCTACTTCAAAAATATTTCTAAAGCCCACTCACCTCTCTCCAACTCCGCCAGCACTGCCCTAGTTCAGACCACCAAGCCGCCATCGTTTGCCTTCTGAATTACCGCTGTGGTCTCTTACCTGGTTTCTGTCTCTGCTGGATTCCCCTTCTGATCGGTTCTTTACACTGAAGCCGAAGGCATCTTTTCAAAAGCACTCACTCGCTACATAACGTCTGTGCTTAAAATCATCCAGACACTCCCCACGGAATAGTTAAGAAAAAACACAAACACCAGGATACAGCTTAAAAGGTGCTGTTTGGTGTGGCCCCTGTTAACCTACCAATCTCATCTCTAGTTCCTCACTCTATTTTCCCCCATCCCTCCACAAGGCCATATGCTGAACAACTTCCATTCCTTAGAACTACCAAATCTTCTCACACCTCTGTGCCCCAGCCTGTGCCCATCTCTTCTAAATCCTGTTCACATGTAAGGCTTGAGCTTGATGCATCCTCCAGGAAGCCCTTCTTGATTCCACCTTCCTAAACTTAGATTAGTTGTTCACCTTGAATCGTCCCATAAACACAAAAGCTCTCTGTGCTCCCCATCTCAGTATTCCCCACATTCTTCTCTATCCCCCTGAGGGCAATTCACAATATGTGGTCTCATTTAAATTATTAGCAAACACTGAATAACCTAACTGATATAATTGGTAGAAACTTCAGTAGTTTTCAAAAAAACTATCACACAAGTCAGGTCAGCCCTCAAAACTTTTCAACTACTGTCTTAATTGTCAGTGTATACCTACTCAGTAGTTGTCTGACAACCAACTCAGCTAGGGCTAGAACTAGAATGAGAGAGTGTAGTAATAATGCTTTTTGCAGAGTGGATCCTTAGTAAGTGTTTGAAAGGAGACGTCAGTCAGATGCTTACTCTGATCAGAGAAAAGAATCAAAGTATGAGGCAATATGGCCTCAGTCTATTCCAAATCCCCTTAGCGGTCA
Organism: Phyllostomus discolor; assembly: GCF_004126475.2. NCBI lineage: Eukaryota > Metazoa > Chordata > Mammalia > Chiroptera > Phyllostomidae > Phyllostomus > Phyllostomus discolor. Next base: position 29,150,885 of record NC_040912.2, on the reverse strand, counting down.
GGTACCCTGCTATTCTTTTACCAAACTTTAAAGTGTCTCCCAGTTTGTCATCTGAAAGTCACAGGGAGTGGAAGAAATCTTTTTTGCAAGAGAACTCAGGAACTTTGGCAACACAAATAGGAACTCAGGTGTCAACTGTCTAGCAGCAAAATGTAGAAGTCTTTGATCTCTGCTGCCCTACTTCCATCCCCCACACTCAGCCCCCACTCCCTCCCTACTGCCTGCTCCTCCCACCCAGTCGCCAGGCTTCCCCTACACGGACACACATGCACAGCCACCCAGCACATTCCCTTTAGGCTTTGGGTCAGCTCTCTTCCCAGCCCCAGCCCCATCCACACAAAAAGCCTCTGGCTGTTTGGAGGCACAGAATATTAAAGAGATCTTAATGTAAGCATTAAAGAATTCCTCCTATAACACAAACACTTGATTTACTCTCTTTCCCATAGGGTGATGAGGAAGAGAAAGAAAGGGTCAAAAATAATGTGTAAAAACTGCTAGAACTGCGATCTGTCTCCCACTTTAAAAAGAAAAATTCCCCTTCAGTTTTCTCCATTTTCATTGTTCCCTGTCGAGCCAGCGCCTCCCACCAATCGCTGAGGACTGCCTGCTTCAAACCCTGCCACATCAGCAGGGAGGGCATTTGGTATTTGCATCAGTGTTTCCAGGAATGCTTTTCAAGTTATCAGTTCACTGTGCAGAGCAGTTTTTCCTTTAAGTTTATACATGTGTGCTGGAACTCGTAGTTCTCTAATTCTCAAAAACTAGCTGAGCACTTGTATGCACTTCCAGAAACTGTTCTACAATTTAAATGATCAGACTGACTGTGCGTTCATTCTTCTTTGTAAACATTTTCCTAGAACAGACCTGCCACCCTTCAAATTCCCTCACACCAAGTTATTTTAAAAGTCTTCCAAACTTATCTCCCAAGTCAATGTCCTTACTTAGAATAAAAGAAGCATTTAGTGTAGGTTTTTTTTTTTTTTTTTGGTTGTTCTCTTTTATTTCCATTAACCATTTAAGGAAGCAAAACGTTTAAGAACATTCGATCCTCTGCTTTATAAGCAGCGGCTGATGAATTAAGTAGAAATTCTTCCTTAAAGGACAGCCCAAAAAGGGAGAGAGGGCAGAGAAGGGGGAAAAAAGGAAAAAAAAGATTAGAAAGGAGCTATAGCCCACTCCATTTCTCTTTGGTGGAGATGGAATCGGCCTAAAGATGCCCCGTGTGTGATGATGCTGACGTCTGGAAGAGGATGGCACCCTCAGTAATCCTCAGTTGCCTCCTTGGGGTGCTGGGCAGGCAGAGGCACAACCCCACACCCCTGGCGTGTCCTCTGGGCCTGGAATGACATCCAAGAGGGTTGGGGAAGGGGCCACCTACTGAAGTTGACTGCATTCAGTATTTCATAATTCTCAGGAGTTCTGGTCTCCAACCCCAGTAAGTGTCTCAAGGTCAAGACCCCAAATTCGAATTAGAAGCCCTTGAAGAAGGGCTAGGCGGTTCCTCCAGGCTGTGGAAGGAGCTGGGCGGAAGGTACGTGCATGGGCATTGATTGCCTCTAAGAGTGGGGTCAGTGAACAGACAGCGAGGACAAGAGGGATTGGGAGGGTCTCACCAGAAGGCTATCTGAATCCAGACTCAGGATGGAGCTAGTAAACGCAGACAAGGAGCCTGCGAAAAAGAGGAGGGGGAGAATGGAAACCTGAACGGGAGGGCATGGGTTCTCCAACACAACCTCAGAAAGGAGACCGCATAAGAGAGGTGTCCTGGTCCATCTGCTGCAGTCATTTCTCAGGGCCAGATGATCCCCAAAGTCTAGTTTTAAAATTAGCTTCAGCAGAGGGTGCGAAGTGCAAAGACTTCCCGACAGCTTGGTCTAGTCTGGTGTGTTCAACGCTTGCGCGCAAAGCATATCTCCCCCAGTGCTGGGTGCCACGCCGCTCCAGCCTGCTCCCCACCCCACCCCCAACGGTAGGCGTCCTCCGGCTCCAGCCCAATCCTCCAGTAACAGAAACTCCTGTCACCCTCTTGGGGCCAGAACAGAGAGAGAGAGAGAAAGAGAGACAGAGACAGACAGAGACAGAGAGACAGAGAGTTACTGCTGAAAAAGTGGGTTTACACACTCCCCAAAGCGGGAGAAAACCTGGGCGGGGGCTGGGGAGGGGCGAGGGACGACTGGAGGGGGTGGAGAAGGGCGGCCCCCCGGCTGTGCCACGTTGCGGGGCCCTCCTCCCCTGCCCTCTACGCGTCCTCCGGGCTTTCTCCACACTGCCGGTGCCCCGCAGGGCACAAGGTGAGGCCGGCTGGACAGCTCCTGCTTTGATCTACCGCCTCCCGTCCCCTCTACTGCTGCCCCAGTGCCCGGAGATCTGCAAAGTCTGCCCACGTCTGGGTCTGCAGAGCGCTCCGACGTGTCCAAAAGTGTTTCCAAACTTGGAAAGGGCGGGGGAGGGCGGGGGGATGGGGAGGGCGGAGGTATGCAGACTGCGAGTCAGAGTTTCCCCTTGAAAGCCTCAAAAGTGTCCACGTCCTCAAAAAGAATGGAACCAATTTAAGAAGCCAGCCCCGTGGCCACGTCCCTCCCCCCTTTGCTCCCTCCTCTGCGCCCCCGCAGTCTCCTCCCAGCTGTGGCTGCCCGGGCCCCCAGCCCCAGCCTTCCCATTGGTGGAAGCGCTTTTGGAGGCACCCTCGGGCCAGGGAAACTTTGGCCGTATAAATAGAGCAGATCCGGGCTTTATTATTTTAGCACCAAGGCGGCAGGAGGTTTCTGCTAAGTTGGAGGTACTGGCCACGACTGCATGCCTGCGCCCGCCAGGTGATACCTCCGCCGGTGACCCAGGGGCTCTGCGACACAAGGAGTCTGCATGTCTAAGTGGTAGACATGCTCAGCTTTGTGGATACGCGGACTTTGTTGCTGCTTGCAGTAACTTCGTGCCTAGCAACATGCCAATGTAAGTGACTTCAGCTTGTTTGGGGCAGGGGTGGAGAGAGGTTAGCCGGCTGGGCAACAAGGAAAAGGAAAACCCGAGCTAAGTTCGAGGTGCAGCTTGGAGGGAAGGCCCTCTGGCATTTGGAGGAAGGCCGGCATTGATAAGAAACATTTAACTTATCTTAGAAATGAAAACGTACAAGGCCCGACTCACCAAAAGTTAGGGAACTTCTCTCTGAACTCAGAGTGAGACTGTTAAATTGATCTGAATCCTCAGGTTAGGGAAGTTCAAAGGCAACAGGTCTTCTCCCTGAGGATGGGGTATTAACAACTGGTGTGATTAAGGAAGTCGAGGCCCTAATAGGCCCATTACTGCCCTGTGCCCTCTTTGTAAAACTTGAGGCCTGCTTTAGAAAGCCCTCCGATTTAGTAATATAAAACTAACCCTCCACGGGTTTTTCTCTTCCGGTTTTTTAAGATTTGTCTGGATGTTGGGGAGGAGGAGGCAGGGAAAGAGGCGCCCTCTGGAGGGAGAACCATGAAAGTGCATGGGACCAGGCCTTAGGCTAACCCAGAGAGGTTATCTGCCTTTCTGATGGAAGCCATTCCCAGTACCGCCAGTCAGTGGATTCTGGGAAGGAACGTGGATGCTGCTTGGAATGGATACATTCTGAAAAGTAATATTAGCTTCTCCATTCATTATCTGGTCATGGAAATGGTAACATTATTTAACCAGAATCTGCTCTGTATTTTGTTGAGCCTGAGAGTTACCTCTTCAACGTATTTCCAGTAACAAGCAGACATTCTGGACACAGAAAGCTGGGAAATACCAACGTTGATCTGAGGGTCAAGAGACTGGGGATTTTCCCATGACTCTGCCCCTAGTTACCATGTGACCTTGGGCAAATCAAACTTTTCTAAAATGCAGGAGAGAGATTAGATGGACCCTAAGGCCACTTTCCAGCTGTAGGTTTTATGACCTGACTGCCATGTCAAGACAGAATGAAGAAAATCAGTCCGTTTCTGTCTCGAAAATGGCTGCCCAATTACCAAAGATACTGACCTGATGGGGATTTGAGGGGTTCTGTTCAAACCCAACACCCCAAAACATTTGTCCATCCACCTGCCACCATGTCTGTAACCGCATCACTACTGACACAGATCTTTTCTGTGTTCTCTCCCTCCATCCACTTTTAGTATACATACTGTGGATACTAAGGAGTAATTGCACTCAACAAAATTCACATTGCCAATTTTTATTATGAGATCTTGCCAGGGGGAAGGGGGGAGTTTGATCCTAGAGAAAAGATGAAAACAGACCTGGGGAAGTTTGAAGATACAAAAGGCCACTCACCTTCTGATCCACAGCCAACTGCAGTCTAGATAAATGTTACCAAACACACATGCTTTAAAATGGCTTATTCTGAGTAATTAAAAGTCAAATTTCCAAAATCATAAGGGCTTCCATTAATCAAATCCAGACATAATTATTCTTCCTGCTGATGGACCTAATAAACATATCGTTTATCTAATTTAAATGTAATTTTCATAAATTGCCCTTAAATGTCAGTGGTGGATGTGGTCCACCCTCCTGAATTGTGACTATTGCAACAGATGTTCTCACTCCAAATGACACACTTCTTGGCCACCTAATTAAAGCAATTTTTAGGGGTGATTCATCTTATTGCCAGCTTGGCCACACTTATATCCTGCATTAACCTATCATTTTTATACTGTAGGGAAGGGATTCAGTCTTAAGAATTTACAGCAATTATGGTTAAGGAGGGGATATTAGTTTAGTGTATTTTCCCCATTATTTTTGAAGATTTTTAATCCACACTTTTTCCATTTATACAGAACGATTCCTTCCAAGGGGAAACAAGTGACAGATATTGGTAAAATGAACTTAGCTAATTTAAGTGAACCAATTTAAAGCAAAATTCCAGATGTCTAAATGAATCCATTTTCATAGTGACTAGTTTGCCAGTTAGACCTTTTGAAAAAGGACATTAAGAATGGTATAAACTCAGTGAAACACTAAGTAACTTTAGTGTTTTATAAGAACCAGACTCTGTTTAGGTAACACACTTTCCTAAATTTTTCTTTCTTTGAAATATTTTTTTGTATCAAAAATTATCTAAACCATAAATTATTTCCTCATCAACCTACTGGTCTGGCTACATGTGCAATTTACCACCTTAATTACTAAACATTATAAATATCCTTCAGACATTATTATTTCACAGATTTATAAATCAGTAAATAATTAACTATTTAATTCAAAATAGTTACACGTTAATATTGCATGCAAATCACCCTGCTAGTCCCTACCATACTTTTGACCCACATAATTTCCAAGTCATTAGAATATGCTTAATAAAAAATACACTTGGGTCTTTAGTTAGGTAAGTGAATTTTATAGACTAATATATCTGGTTGGTAATCACTGCTACTGGTCAATGAAATAATACTAATAATTGTTTCCTACTTTTCCCTTTCCTCTACAGCTCTACAAGAGGTACGTAAAATTATTTTGAAAATCTGTTTTTTTATACTTTGCCTTAGCCACAGTAATGTCCTCTGTGGGGAAGGAAGGGGAGGCTACATTGACTAACCTGGGTTCCCAAGAAAATCACCAGGAGTTACATGTGGTCAAACCTTTCTGGCAGCCTTAGAAAGTACCCACCCCAATTTCTAAAATGGGCGGGACTACTGAATAAGACCAGTCTCATAAGAACACCCATAAGAAACAGAGAGTAAATAATCTAGTGGAAGTTTGGGTTTTAGCATCATCTACTACAAAGCAGAAGACTCCATAGCTAGAGAATCTTGGCATTCCCCTGGAATCATTTGCAAGAAAATTATGAACAAATTCTTAGTTCATGAATTGAATTTGAGGCCTAATTTTAGATAAGTATATATTTTGGTTCTTTACATATTTTATTTATTTGTAAAATGTATAGTTGTACTTTGAGATATTAAGATAATAGTAATGCACAATATATATACTCCATAACTATATTTGTATACTACATGAAAATGAGATCCATTTTAAAATACATGTGTGCAATTTTCCGCATAATGATCTTGTACTTATTCTTTTCTAGGGAACTGCAAGAAAGGTAAGGGTCCAGTACTTCTCCATAATATCTGAAATGATCAGTGATAACTTTTAATTTTACCAAATTTATAGTAGACTATAAAAGAAAAATACTTTGTCAAGATTTATCCACATAAATATGCAGTAGCTAAACCATAGAATAAAGTAGCTTTGATGTTTAAAATAAAGTCTGATCTTCCAGAATCATTTCTAATTACATTTACATTATATAAACTGGTGATCTTCGTACTAAAGGAAAAGAGACTTGTTTTTATTCTGGAGATGAAATGACTATTATGTTAATTATGGGTAATAGATGAAAGTTTATTGTAAAAGGCTTTAACTATAAAAATATCCTGTTAATGATGGAACAAAATGGTAATTTTATCCACAGACATCATCTTTCTAAAAACAGTAGTTATCATATTGGCCTAATGACTGGAGACTATAGCCTCCAATGTCCCAATTTGAAAAAATTACATGTAATTATAATAAAAACAATATACTCTTATCTACTGCATTGTGCTATTTTTATAGCTATTATCCAGTAACACTGTGGTTAGATCAGTCTAACAAAGTAATTTTTATCAAGACCACTTTGCTTGTTCACTGGAAATTGCTTAGACATTTAGAATGATGCTATTTGTGTCTTCCTCGTAGGGTCCAACTGGAGATAGAGGACCACGCGGAGAAAGGGTATGCAATTTTTGAATTATTAAAGGGCTTTGTCTGTAATTGAATAATTACATTTTAGAACTACAGGATACTAACAATTTATAAAAGTATTATATATCCAGATAATTGTACCACCTTTTAAACAGATAATGCCCTACAGAAAAAGAGGCGAATGAGCATTATTATATCTAATCAATACTCTTTTCAGGTCAAGATTATCCCTCAGAAAAGCAAAAACTATTACAGACAGCCATATTTTGTGCATGATCTATCTTTCTTTGTTTTTAGTTGACCTGCTCAACGCAGACGTAATGGAAATGTATCCCCCTACCACTATATAGTCCTTATCTTTTTAATGCATTTGTTTGCTTTTCAAGTAAGATATATTATGTAGCCTGGGAATACTAGTGAAATAGCAGTCAGCCTGTCATAAATGTGCAAATTAGGCTTACACTGTATTCATGGTTTGCTTAGATCTCCCTGCTATGCTTATTTGGCATGCACGGCTTTGCATTATATGACACTTTTGCCAATATAAGTACCTGTATCTTCTATCTGTTATAAGTGCAGACTTAAATGCATTCCACTCAGACAATTTATTAGAGGTAGCATTATGTCAGTATATTACTTTAATGACATAAATAGTGTTAATGGTAGGAAACCTGCAGCATTTTCTACCCTGTGATAAAATTACTTTATTAATTATCATATTAACTAATCTACTATTCACACATAACTTACCAAAACAAATGAATAAGCTCATCACAGTCAGAAACTGACAATCAATATACACAGCTCATCACTGCGCACTGTTACCCACGTGAAATTTACAGAATCATAAATGTTAGCTACAATTTCTATCTTTATTTGAATACTGGAGCTCCACTGTGAATTAATATTCAGTGGCCGAGTTCCTCCTCATGGAGAAACTGCCCTGTGTTATCTCTCCTTCATATATGTCACTAAACCTCCTTCTAAAATAGACCCATCTTATAAGTTAATTTCTTTTTTTTCCTTATAAGTCAATTCCAATCAGTGGCAAATATGGCATATTAAATTTCCACACCACTTGCACATTGAAAGATCTGAACAGCTGATTTTACCACGTGTGTTCTTAGGTATCCTTTTCTATGTATAAGTTCTTATAGGCTCTATCTAATCCCAGCCTAATTCACTTTCTACATAACAGGGTCCACCAGGCCCACCAGGCAAAGATGGTGATGATGGTATCCCAGGCCCTCCTGGCCCCCCTGGTCCTCCTGGCCCCCCTGGGCTTGGCGGGGTAAGGTGTCTTAAGTATTGTTAACTTTTAACTAACTTTGATTGCTTATACCTCTATTGGAAGAAGGCTAATTGTGGAATTTATTTTTAGCTGTTAAATTTGCTCTGTGGCTATGAGTATATTTCACTGCATTTCTTCAGTTTCTGCACTCGAGATTCAGCTGTGCCTGTTCCCTTTGTGAGCTCATGCCAATTACAGGGCTGGTCTTTGTGTGCACTGAAGGTAGCTGCAGCCCTCGCGACCATTACTTAATTTGAGAATTTAATATCTTTTATCAGTAGGGCACAAATAAGAGGTGTTGCATTATTAAAGAGCTTGATTAGATTGAATTATAACTGAAATTCTTGCTCTTAAGCAATTTTGCAAACATCCTACTCTTTTTATTCTCCTTGGCTTGAAGTCTACTGAACCAATATTCAAGCATTTTTAGGTTTAATTTGCTTGAAACTAATTTGAGAAAAGTACATTTTCCTTTTTCATTAATATCTTCTTTTAGCTTTATGTCTTTAACAATGGAATGAGTGCCAAATGGCCACACTGCAGGAAGGAAAACATATTTGCTTAATTGGTTAGCAATATGAATCAGAAGCCTGATTCCAATACTCAACTGTATGCCAGTAAAATAAGACCTTTCTCCCCCAAAGATCTTATTATGATTGCTTATCTATTGAGTGTATTAAAGAGCACCTTCTTTAATAGATCTACCACTGTAAGAGAGATCTTTAATGGTAAAGTTATTACTGTGACCTATTTTTTTAACGTTTAATCTTTAAGGGGCATTTTAATTTCATTTTCCTCTCGACTTGAGAACTCTGTATAGCTTTCTTGAAAGTCAAGCAAGAAAAAGTTCTCTTTGTCATATTGTGTAGTTCTGAAGAAGTGGGGCAACAAGTGGAATATGCAGAGTTGGTCTCTGCTTATTTGATCAGGGTCCTTCAGTGACTTTTTAAAGCTTCAAAAGCCCCCCTTCCTCAGTGTAGAGGTTGGGGCTGGAGAGAGAGGGTTCACAGGTTAGGAAAAGATTTGAAAAATAAGGTAAAGAAGCTCCCATTTCAAACTAAGTGCAGACTAAATTTTTAACTTGTATTTCCCTGACTTTGTAGGAGTTTAGCTTGATATGGAATTCTTTTTTTTTTGGGGGGGGGTAACCAGAAAATTTTATTAAACAATGTTAAATAAATACAGGTCTCATGTTCATGGATGAGAGCCCAGCATAATAAATAAACTAATTCTCACAAAATAACCTACTAATTTAATATATCGCCAACAAAATCCTAGACTTTCTCCCTCATAATGATGGACTAGATAATTTGAACCTATCCTCCCATTTAACTTAAAAAGTTAAAAATAAGTGAATGGAATATTTTCTGAAAGTTTCTTAAAGCATTAAAATGTTCTAAACTAACTGTAGCAAAAATATTGCTCTCTTTTAAACAACAACAGAAAAACCTTCACCAGTAAAATAAGAAAATGAACTACATGGCTAGTAATTACGTTATTTATATGCTTATGTTTAATGTTATATATATGTTTTCCTTCCCTCTAGAATTTTGCTGCTCAGTTTGATGGGAAAGGAGTTGGAGGTGGCCCTGGACCAATGGTATGCTTCTTTCTTTTTATTTTAGCCAAAAAAATTACTGAACAGAGAATTTCTTTCATATTAAAGTTCACATTGCCATTTATTTAGCTACTTAGGTTAGCAGTCAATTCTTAAATCAGATAAAAGAAGCAACTTTTTGTATTCAAAACTATAAAAATTTAAGCCTAGCATCCCTGGATGGTGTAGCTCAGTGGATTGAATGCCCACCTGCGAACCAAAAGGTTGCCAGTTTGATTCCCAGTCAGGGCACATGCCTGAATTGTGGGCCAGGTCTCCAGTGGGGGCCATGTGAGAGGCAACCACACACTGATATTTCTCTCCCTCTCTTTCTCACTCCTTCTTCCTTTCTCTAAAATTAAATAAATAAAATCTTTAAGAAAATTTTTAAAAAATTTAAGCCTAGTTTAAGGGGGTTCAATTTTCTCTACAAACTTGCCTCCACAGAATAGATCAGATATTTATACCTAAGAAATAATCTCTGGACACAGTAATCATAACTCAGGTAAATCAATTTAATTCAAGAGAGTGATCACTCTGAGTAATCATTTTTTACATACTTGAACATCATTTAGAATTTTAAGCAACACTTAGAGACATAGAACTATTAAGTTTTATAACTAAAGGATGTAAGCCCTTTCCCAAGGTCATGCAAGTGGTTGTGACAGACTAGGAATCACCTCCAGACAGACGTCTGGTATTGGACAGTATCATGCATCTAGTACTTGAATAAAATGTTAATTCATTCAACAAATGGTTATCAGCTGCTTTCGATGAACTCCAAACTGTATCATGCACTGGGGATAGAAAAGTGAATGTGATAGGTTCTTACCCTCCCTCAGGGAGATGGAAATGTAGGGGATCTTTCCTTTTATTCATCTTGATAAAAATTCCTTTTTAAGTCTATTCATTACAAATCAGTATAGGAGACAAAGTGAGTAAAATTTAGCACGTCACTCAGCACAAATATTTAATATATCCTATAATTTGAGTAACATTTAGAAAATGTCCTATATGATTATGGAAACAATGGTCTATCTTTAATACGTGAGCAATATAACCAGCATCAGGGAGAGGGGTTAAGGAAAAAAACTGACGTGAGCATGCAAAATTTATACTAGTATGTATAAAATTGAAGGAAAATACATTGATGTAAAAACATTAAGTTGATTAACACTGTAGCTTAAGACGCACATACAGCTTAGTGATTTTAATTAATTGTTTCCAAACAAAGGTATTTATCTGCCCAAAGTTAACACAGTCTTTGAAAAATAAATCTTACTGGACAATGTGTTTGGTGCTCTATCTTCGAAAGAAGATGTTTCGCTGGAAGTAATGGACCATAATAAACTAATATACTATAAGGGCAAGATAATATTTTCTGTAAATTAAAACTCTCACTTGAAAGTAATGTGCCTTTAATTGATGACTTGCAATTTCCTGGCTTTTCCTGGTAATTTAAAACATTCATATAGGAAATGAAGAATTAGAGATTTTCTTTGGCTTTGTTTATGTTGGGTATTTGAAATTAGCCATTTCAGTTAAGGCTGGACATTAGTCAGTTTTAAATCAGTACCTACATTTCAAGAAGCTAAAAGGGAAAAATAAAGCACGAATTTAAAAAAGGCTAAATAAGCCTAGAAAATTAATATGGATTTCAGTTCCCCTGACTTTGGAACCCCTCTCTGGGGGGCATAAAGCAGATTGTTTTACTTTTAAATATCAATAAAATATAATTTAGACTTGCACATCCACTCACATTCGCAGACACATGTAATCAGCAGTTACGTGTTTCACAAATAGGAAATATAGGCAGCAATAAAGTATTAAAATAATTTCCCATCTTGGAAAATCAATAACTGTAAAACCCCACAGGGCTCTCCTCTGAATTAATGAGTAAGCATTGTCTGCCTCACAGCCTCTACCAAACAAACTACTTTTTATGTAAATGAAATTGTTGCAAATACAAGGAAAAATGAATAAATATAATTAAAAATGCATGCTGTCAGAGAAAATTATTTTTTAATGTATACCTAAAAATTATTTGGATTGAAAAGTGACAGTTTCTTTTAGTGTCGATGCGATTTCCAAAACCAAATAAATAATTCTTATAATTAAGATGATGTGCTTTTTAATCAAATTCATATTATTTCACTCGAGGCACTAATACAATGGGGCAGACTGACAGCAGAGTGCCCTGTGTCAGGAGCAAATTGCCCGAGACGTGTCTGTGTGATGTTCTCAGCGGCAGAGGAGCGGCCCGGCAGGAGAGCGCGCACAGGCACTGATTACTACAGAGGGGAGTCAGGAGTGGAGAGTCAGCTTGCAGACTAGGAACACTCTGCTTTACTCTATGTGCTACGGAGTAAAGAACAAAGGGGAGAACAATTGGCTGTCATTTGGGCCATATTTTCAATAATAGTAGGATGTTTCAGTCATCTTTTACTTTTCCTTTACCCCTCATTACATCCACTTTTGTTTGACATTTTCATCCATCACCCAAAGCCCTTAAAGGAGCTATACTCTCATAAGGTTATAATAAACCTTCTTCTAATCATTAAGGAGGTTTTTTTTTTATCCTTTTCAATGTATGTCCCCGTGGCAACAAAAATACCAACTTCCTAGCTAAGGATCACATGGGGAGATGCCATATGATCAAGGGAATCCAAAGGGAAATGTTTGGTCAACTGCATGAAAGGCAGCTGTGTATCCCGACTGTGCAGGGACTGATCCACTCCACTGCATTCGAACCACCTCAGGATGTCCCCTGAAGCACAACCTCAGGGGCCTTGTGGCCATGCCATCTAATTCGCATTCAGTCCTACTGATTTGGGTTGGTAGAAGACAAAAGGCAAAGACAGAATAATAGTGGAGGACAGTCAGGTCCTTAAACGCTTCCTCTGGGAAGGACAAAAACTGTGAAATAAAACCAAGACAATTCTGTTCAACTGTCCATCACAAGATGTCTATGGCACTGCTAAACTAGTTCCCTCTAACCCGAACCAAGGCCATGACACCTTGCCGGTGCTGATTCTATCTGTCCTCTTCACAGGGTCTGATGGGCCCCAGAGGCCCTCCTGGTGCAGCTGGAGCCCCTGTAAGTACCAAAAGCTTGTAATTGCTCTTATGTAAAAATATCAAATTAAATAAAGGCTTGGAATATGACATATTGTTTGCTTTTAGGGCCCTCAAGGGTTCCAAGGACCTGCTGGTGAGCCTGGTGAACCTGGTCAGACTGTGAGTACCTTCTCCCCATTTGTGATAAGTATGTCTTTCAAAAAATGTATTCATGTGTCCTTAACAAAATGATGGATCTCCCATTCTCTAGGGTCCTGCAGGTGCTCGTGGTCCACCTGGCCCTCCCGGTAAAGCTGGTGAGGATGTAAGTATTTACTCTTAAGCATTTTCAAATGGCATTTAAATCCTCCTGCCTCAATGAGGGTTTCTAGATTCAAATTAAGTATTCTGCCAAGAGCCAGATATGCCCAACATAACTGTTCCCATATGGAAAAGAGTATTTTAATGAAATAGTAATTAATTGGATCTTATTTAAGGAAATATAATTATTAATTAAATATATATTTGGATCCACATTTTTATGTGATGGCTTTTACTGCTGTTGTGAAAACCAAGATGCCCCACTTTCATCTGACAGTTTGCCAACAAAGATTAACCCTGTGATGCTCTCATGTTTTAGGGTCACCCTGGCAAACCCGGCCGGCCTGGAGAGAGAGGAGTCGTTGGCCCACAGGTAAGACTTTTTACAGCAGTTATGCAGTCCAAGCACCAGAGGCATTTCACAGATAAGACAGATGCTAAAACTAAAAGCAGTCCACATGACAACTTAAGTGGCTGCATACTTGTCACACTCATTGAAGGCATCTGGCAAATAAGAATGTATAGAGTTTTTATTAATGCAAATAATGTAATATCAATGACAGCAAGCATACTATGAACAACTAAATGGTATTTTCTACAAACACCACAGTATTAGTTACTCAAATAGAGTAAATTAATGTACTGTTCTGTGCTTAAAATATATATTAGTTTTTTATTCCGAGCTTGGATTTTGATAAGAAGAAATATTTTGGAGGGAAGAAATAATTGTCTTTTAACTTGAAATGAAAATGTTATTTATCTTCTGTGTGTTTTTATTCAAGGGTGCTCGTGGTTTCCCTGGAACTCCTGGACTTCCTGGCTTCAAGGGCATTAGGGTGAGCACTTTATTTTCCCCAGGAGAGAAAATGTTGATTTGTTTTTTTTAGGAAAAACCTCAACTGTATGTAAACTCCTGGGTGACACATATTTGCATCCAAAGCCCTAGAATTTTCCAAAGTGAAGAGAGAGTCAAAGAGTTAAGGATCTTTGGAAAGTAATGTAGTGTGGAGCGGGGGGGGGTTTCAGTCTGTTCATAGCTTCCAAGAAACAAGGATCCCTGCAGAGAAAATTGTACAAAATGGCGTAAGAGGTATTTACAACAATCTGAAGACAGTAAAATTATTAAAGATGGAAAGGATAAAAGAGAGCATCTAGTGCTATATCCTTCCCTTTCCGAGGCAGGGAGCTTTCCTGGGGCCGTGGAGGGAGTTTGCCGGGGACCTGGAGCCCCGGCACTGCATTCCACAGGGGCCGTCATGGGGCTCCCCTCGGAGACAGCAACTGCAGAGACAGCAGATGTTGGATCTGAGTAAGCACTCTGATGGGACGACATTTCAATAATGTGCATTTGCTTTACAGGGACACAATGGTCTGGATGGATTGAAGGGACAGCCCGGTGCTCCAGGTATTAAGGTAAATACCAGATCAGAAAAGTTGTTTTTAAAGCAATGGACTGTAGTTTCCCATCACCACCAGAAAGTGTATTTTGACTGAGGGCTACTCATAATCCAAAGAGTACCTTATTCCCTCTCTTATACTTTCAATCCCTCAATGGTACAGGCTATGGGATTCTGTGACAAGAGTCCAATTATTAATAATATTTATTCAATTAAATATCCGTTATACAATTGATATAAAAATGTCAATAATTTTTCCTCCATTTCCTTTCAGTCAATCTCTGCAGCCAAAATAAAAGTAAATAAACACACAGTCAGATATTAGGACACTATACATTACTTTAAACTGTGAATCTCCTTTGTCATGCACTAATTAGGTAGGTACATTCATGTCACAATACACTTTTCAACCTCTTTCCTGTGATTTATCTGTGCACACTCAAAAATGTTTTAATTAGGTAATTAAAGTCTCAGAAGTGTGTTATCTCTTGGCTAGGCTCCTCTCTGACAGCATTTTCAACTATAAAATGTTCTCTCTCCTATTAAAGAGATAATGTGATATTAAAGTGAATACCAACGTAATTACAAATTAATGAGTAACGAACACTAGCGGGACCAGAAATGAACATGAATATGGAGAATCTGTTCTAACTTTCCAGCTGCCACACAAATGGATAAGGTCAAGCTCATTCTCCCTGGAGCCTAATATAATAGCTCAAACTACTAATCACAGCATCATAAAATGTTCAAGCTTGCAAGGAGCTCTGGAGACTTCTTCATTCTGCAGATGAGGGAAACTGAGGCTGAAAGGGAATGAATGACTTGCCCAGAGTCACATCTAATGGTTAGAAGCACACAGGCTAGAATTCCTGACTCCTGCTCTAGTGCCTATTTCCAAAGAATGTGACAGCACGTAGAATCCTAGAAATGAAGGGTCCTTAACTCATCTCTCCAACCCTGTTTCTTCCATATCTAAGTCAGATTATCTTGAAGGGAATTTCTTTTTGCATGTACCATGGTATCACATTAAACCACCACTACCGTCACCACCAAGATTTTACTCAAGATAAGGATATAGATTGGAAATAAATAAGACAGCTCCAAAGAAATACATGAAATTCAAATTTTCATGTGTATTTCACAAAAATAAAAATATTGAGTGTTAAAATAACTGTAGAGAGGGTAAATATGGTAATATTGAAAGCCAGTTTATCTGCTGCTATCTCTTTTTATGACATAATTCCAAATATATGAGCCCAGTGTAAATGATATCCAAGACCCAAGGGGGAAATTGGGGAGGGGGAGGTAACACTCAAGCACATCTCCCTAGTACTATGATATTTGGTATCATACAAATAAAACCCCATATTTTAGAAATATTTAAAATCGATGTGTTCGTCATAATTAAGAAAGTCTATATATGTCTAAGAAATGTTGCAGAATATGTGAATGGTTCAATAATAGGGTAAAAATTAGCATATTTATGGAAATGTATATAAAATTTAATATATTCAAATGTATAACTGAATATGTTTATAAATATAATTTTATATATTCATATGTATACATATTCATGTGTATAACTTAATATATGTCTATAGATATAATTTTTATATGTGTAACTTTCAATGTATATAAATTATAAAACAAAACCTCAATCATTTTTCGTGTAGGGTGAACCTGGTGCCCCCGGTGAAAATGGAACACCAGGCCAAGCAGTAAGTAATAACTACTTGGTTGTAAATATAAATCTGCATACCCCTTGCAAGCTGGAACTTCCTTAATGTTTTTGGTAATTACTATTTCCCTCGGCATTGTATTCTTTGGTAGTTTTCTAATAGCCGTAATAGCCTTCTGCCTACTTAATTGAAATCTATTACCTCGTAGTTGGAATTAGAATGAGACCTATTTATTTCTAGTGGATTCTTGCGCATGTTGGAAATTGGACAGAGCAAATAATGCTCGTGGCTTTTTTCGAGTTAGCATTCTGGATTTTACTGAAAATGTTTCTGCTTTTAGGGAGCCCGTGGGCTGCCTGGCGAACGAGGACGAGTTGGTGCCCCTGGCCCAGTTGTGAGTGCTTCCCTTTTTCCTCATGTTTATCTTTTTAAAAGATTTTCCAGTAATTGCTATTTAACTTTCCACTTGACTTTTTCTCTCTTTTTTTTCTTCCTAGGGTGCCCGTGGAAGTGATGGAAGTGTGGGTCCTGTGGGTCCTGCTGTAAGTCTTGACATTGAAGAGTGTGTGGTGGGAGGTGTCTTCTTGCTTGGTCCCCTATGAACTATGTTAGGTAGCTCGCCAGGTGTTCAGTGGGTCTTTTGGAGATTCCAGTCATACATACTCTCCCTGGGACTTTTGAATGATATATAAAGCAAAATCTACTCGACCTTGGATACCTTCAATGTCTTTTTTGCTAAGATACCAATGACAGCAGACTAGCTGTCAGTTTTTTCTTTGCCAATATTAAATAAGGTTGAGCCCCTCTAAACTCTTCCATATTCTGTTGTTGTGCTGCTAATTTACTGAAAGGAAATTTCTTACCACCCTCTGCTTTGATTTCAGGGTCCCCTTGGGTCTGCTGGCCCTCCAGGCTTCCCAGGTGCTCCTGGCCCCAAGGTAAAAACCGGGTGACCACTGTCATTACCTCAATAAACTCTTTATTGTGATGAGCAAGATAGACCCTGTGCTTGCAGATAGTTAATTCCAGAACAAATACCTTGACAAGATGTGGAATGACCAGTTTTCTCACTCCAACTTGAAAGTACATCATCTCTCTGCCCTTGGGCACTAAGAGCATAGACAGAGATAGCAACAAGGAAAGGGATTCCATGGGGCCCTCTGAGATACCCTCCCAACCAGTTGGGATTGACTAGCAGAGATCCAGAGTCTCCACCACGAGGAGACAAAGGTAGGTGAAGGCAGCAGTGGTAGCCAGGATGGCAGACCCAGGCCAGGAAAATAAGAACCCAGCCCCAAATTTTGTGGTACCAGACCAGATAAGGAAAATGATTGCAATTCTGAAGAAAATTCATAAAATTGGTGTCCTAAAAATAGAGACATGCTGTTTCAGTTTTTGCTGGCTAATGCCCCAGTGTCGTTCCCTCTTTTAGGGTGAAATTGGACCTGTCGGTAACCCTGGTCCTTCTGGTCCCGCGGGTCCCCGTGGTGAAGTGGGTCTCCCAGGTCTTTCTGGCCCCGTTGGACCTCCTGTAAGTAACCGTTGTCATTAACTTCACTGAGTGGAAGGAAAAAAGGGCGAAGGTGGGGTCAAAACAGAAGAGAAATATTCCTATTAACTGATGTCTTTCTCCCTTCCCTTTTCTTGTAGGGTAACCCTGGAGCTAATGGCCTGACCGGTGCTAAGGGTGCTGCTGTGAGTGTTTGGTAGGGGTGGGCGGAGGAGGGGAGAGAGGGGAGGATGGCCGAGGTTCACTGCTGTGGTTTCCAAGGCATTTTAGTGAGAGCTGCCTCTCCTGTCAGTGGCCTCATGATTGACCACTCTGCATTTTCCTTCACAGGGCCTGCCCGGTGTTGCTGGGGCTCCTGGCCTCCCCGGACCCCGTGGTCTTCCTGGCCCTCCTGGTGCTGTTGGTGCTACTGGTGCTAGAGGACTCGTTGTAAGTGGTCGGGCTGCAGCTTTCATCCTCCTGAAATACTATCTCTACCATCATCTCACCACCATCTGAACTTCCTCTTATAGTGTTATGATTCTTATATTTTCTGCCTTAGAATTTTTAGTTTGTATTTCTTTTCTAAGTACATATGCACATGTGCTCAGTGTCTCCCTCTCTCTCTCTCTCTCACAAACACACACAGACACGCCTCCCCTGCTCTCCCGGATTGCTGCCTAAAGGTCAGCGAGCCACATTTCTACGTGAGCAGTCTTGCCCTTCCAACTCTATTCCCCTGTGAGCCATTTAAATATGAACCGGACACATTTCTTAGAGAACCTGAGTTTCTCTTTACCTTAATCCAAAAGCATTGCAAAGCATCTATCTGCAAGAGGGTTGTGACAAATGCTTGTCTTTTGATCACTGTCTTGTATTCCACCCTAGGGTGAGCCCGGTCCCCCTGGTTCCAAAGGAGACAGTGGTAACAAGGGTGAGCCCGTAAGTAGTTCTATGATCACAATTTTATGAAATTATTACTTTTACAAAACAAAAAGTCATACTTGGACTTTTTTAAAAAGTTACCACTTTTTCCCTACCTGGATATAACATAAATTTTTTTTCCTATTCCCCCTCCTTTGTTTTTTTTTTCTATTCCCCCCTCCTCTGTGTTTTGTTTGTTTGTTTTTTCATTAAATAGGGCTCTGCTGGGGCCCAAGGTCCTCCTGGTCCCAGTGGTGAAGAAGGAAAGAGAGGCACCAATGGCGAAGCTGGTCCCGCTGGCCCCCCAGGACCTGCTGGGCTGAGAGTAGGTTCCAAATGCTCTTGTCACCCAAACACACCAGAGGCAGATGATGACATCCTTTCATTGGGAATTGGTCAGAATTATTGAGTGCATTTTCCAGACGAAGGAAGCATCTGCTTTCCATATGCTTTATTAAATCAGTGACCCTCATTTTGGTATGTTATAAAATTGGTCTGGAAACAATGTTGACCTACTTTTGCAAAATGCTTCCTCCATGCATTCCTTTGGGGTTTGGGTAAAGGTTTTGACATGGTCTGTGTTCATATCCCCCCCTTAAGGGAATCTAGCTTTTTTGCATCATGCCATGTTTTAATAAGTCCTACCTTATTAAAGGATTGTCTCCAATTCTCTTCTGTTTCATGTATTTTCTTACAGGGTAATCCCGGTAGTCGTGGTCTTCCTGGAGCTGATGGCAGAGCTGGTGTCATGGTAGGTAGTCTATCACTCGTTTCCTGGGAAAGAACTTGAAGCTTCTGGTGGTAGTGTGTTATTCACTTTAGCCCTGCCCCTCTCCCTTCTTTTTAATAGGGCCCTGCTGGTAGTCGTGGTCCATCCGGTCCTGCTGGTGCCCGAGGTCCCAATGGAGATTCTGGTCGCCCTGGAGAGCCTGGCCTCATGGGACCCCGAGTAAGTGTCACATTGATTCCAAGCAAATCACACATGGCATTATTTCCTTCTTTAAAGAAATGAATATTTGCAGGAGACAATAAAAAAACAAAAGTAAATTCATTAGTAGGCTTGCTGATAGTTGCTTTTTTTAAATTTAACTTCATCAAAGCCTACTAAATATTTTTACAAATTTGGTTAGCTTAAAAATTTCCTATTTATTACTTGATACAATGGCTATAAGGTTTGGGGAAGAATAGATTTATTTTAATATATCCAAATTAGGTTGGTTCTTCTATCAGCATGAATCTTTTATCTCAATTTGTGAGTTTTATATAAGGTGTTCATGAAACGTATTAGGACTATACATTATCATTTTATGTGATTCATAGTGAAATCATTCTTCCAGCAATCACAAAGTGCTATAATGTATTCAGCATCACACTTGCTGTGAAGAAATGACCTTTAGATCTGTAGACACGCTAATCCATAGCAATAGAGTGATTTTTTGCCTCCATTATCTCGTATGGATAAATATCAACTGTAATTATTCCATAAACAAGTAATAAAGACACCAAGTACAGCAATAAAAATTCATCTTGAAAATGGTTTACTAAAAGTATTTGTTTTCCTAGTATGGGCAAATAACATGATATATTTTGCCCATATAATATGTTCTTAACAATTTCTTGAGAGATCTACAAACAGATCAGTTGTACTAAAATTCAGTAAAAGGAAAGGCACAAACAAATAGAGAGAAAATGAATTCAGGGCTCTTTACATATTTCCCAGCTAGTGGCTAATACTCCTAATGATTTACCCTAGACAACAAACAAAAAGTGGGGGGAAGTGCTTTTGTGAGATTACAATTAATTGGAGCCTCATGCACATACTAATTGGAGTGTGTGCATAAAATTGTCAATATGAAAACATCTCCATTTGCTTCATAGGGTTTTCCCGGTGCCCCTGGAAGTGTTGGCCCAGCTGGTAAAGAAGGTCCCGTGGTAAGTGTCATTCATTTGCCATTATATTTTCAAGGACACTCATTGTACTCTCATCAAGTCTGTTCTGTGGCTTGTTTATACATGAACACGTTGGAAATAAATATCAGCCACATACATCATCTGGGAACACAGAGTAATGGATTATAATTACTGAATCCAAATGAATGCAGTGCTGAAAGGGGAAAAGGAAAAAGAAAAACATGGCAGAGAAAATTGAAGCAGGTGACAAGGGTTCGAAAAGAGAGGAGAGAGGGAACTGTGTATATATGAAATTGACTGGCTGTGTGTGTACTGGCTTCCTATTTAGAAAAGGAAAAGGGATTCATAATTCATCGACACTTTATACAGGAAGTTCCATTCATTCAGAAATCTATTGCTTCATCCCATGGCAGCATCACAAGCTCGAGGTCGTGAGACCCTGTTGATGCTGAGTAACATTTAAATAAACTCTGGTTTCAGGGCCTCCCTGGCATCGACGGCAGGCCCGGACCCATCGGCCCAGCTGGAGCACGAGGAGAGCCTGGCAACATCGGGTTCCCTGGACCCAAAGGCCCCAGTGTAAGAATCACCACAATCTCTTCTCCCTTGGCACTTTTTTTTTTGGCCACATTTCACCAAAACTCTAATATTTCTCCCTTGTCTTAGTTTGCCCCACTTCAGGGGGGTTCCTCCCAACATGGGAAAATTGCAGGCCACTGACCAAATTAAAAGCTGAACTCTGGTGTAGCACTGTACACTGCCGAAAACCCATCTCCTGAGTCACGCTTTGCAGACACAGCTGCACCTTGTTGTATTTGGAGCTACAGAATGATGGTTCCTACGTTAGATAGCAAAATTCACACCCTAAGCATCTGGAAAAAAAAAAAGCGAGAAACTAACATTTCAAAATTATCATGATTAATTTGACAGTAAATGTATAATTTTTTAAATATTTATTATAGGGTGAACCTGGCAAAGTTGGCGAAAAAGGACACGCTGGTCTCCCTGGTGCTCGGGTAGGTGCTAACTTCCAAGCAATCTATTCACATAGTATTCACCCAGGAAACACTCCCTGGGAGGCCGTCACTTTCTTTCCAAGGTGACAGCCCCCAGGCTGATGTTACCATTAAAAAGAATGTTTTTCTTTTCAAACCACACTCGGAAGGAAGTGAGCTATAACAAAACAGAATATATTAAGTCTAAAAGATGATGCACTCAGATTTTATTTAATGCATTCCCTAGCTGTCATTAATTGCCCTCCATCTGTGGACTTCCCATGAACCACATCAAAAGTTAGTAGCTGGTATTTGGGCCTTGGCAGGGGACCCACCGTGAGTTTAGTTCATGCCCAAATGACAAGCTTTATTTTGAGCAAGTGATGCGGGAAGCTTTGAGACATCCTAAAGTGCCCAACTCCAGGGTAACTCTGAACCCTTCTGTTAAACATTTTAGGGCGCTCCAGGTCCTGATGGAAACAATGGTGCTCAGGGGCCTCCTGGACTACAAGTGAGTATTTCCCCCACTCTTGTTCTTTTCTTCCCTAAAATAAATCTAGTCCTGCAAAAGAACCATCTTCTTTTTCCAGTCCAAAAGCAATGTCACTAGATAGTCATGGTGGCACATACCATTATTTATGCTGTCTTTCCTATCACTTCAGGGTGTCCAAGGTGGAAAAGGTGAACAAGGCCCAGCTGGTCCTCCAGGCTTCCAGGTAAGTCATCTAAGGCCTGCAGAACACTGCCTTGGGTCAGAGTCCCCAGCATAGATCTCCACACTGCTCTTCACCACCACAGAGCACATGATTTCAGAACCAACGCGAAGAAGCTGCATTTTTTTCAAGGCCAACTTTTGTCTAATGCTTTAATAACACACAATAGTTAGTGACCATATTGATATTAGATAGTTTCCCCCGAAACCTAATTATCAGCACATCCCCTGAAGATAGCCATGAGATTGAAAGTGGTATTTCTTTCCTCTAGGGACTGCCTGGCCCCGCAGGTACAGCTGGTGAGCTTGGCAAGCCAGGAGAAAGGGTGAGTAAACAAGCTAGAGTAAATTCACCTAAACTCGGGACTTTAGTACCTGTACTTTAGTACTTTAGTACCCCTGTTTAGTACCCTACTGCAGGATAATTATAATATGCAATATGCAAAAGGAAGCTTCATATTTCATACGTTAATGATAGTGTTCTGCATATGTCAATACTGATAAAGAGAATGAGCCAAGTTACCCAATTTTGATCAAATTACTTTGTTTTAAGGGTTGAGTGAAACATCACACTACGGAAATAAAATGAATCGATGAACATTCCACTTAATAGCCTTATTTTTTGTGTTGCTCTTGGTAATGTTAAAATATAAATTATGTCCTTCTCTGTAGTGAAACGGTAAATGCACTGATTTTTCATCAAAGTAGACCCTGAAAAATCACGTTTAATGTTTTTCTTGGCATTCGCACATGATGCTGCTATCCACAGTCAGAGCATGAGCTCTGAGTCATTTTCTTTGTGATTGTGATGGATGTTTCTCAGTTCAGCTACATTATGTGGCCTGGTCTCCTCTGTCAACAGTGGGGCACATTAAGGAGACAGCTGGCCAATAATAAAGGAGATACACTTGGGTATGCAATTTAACTAGGTAATGTGTATAATACGGTCATTTCAATTAAGAAAAACAGTCTGTTATATAGCTAAAAGTAGGCAATGTCTGATACTGTTCATCATTATGTATCATGTTACCAAAGCAGAGAGTCTGTTTGGTCACTTTTTTAAAAGCAATGAACTAAATAATGAGAAACTTAAATTTCCGGATACCAAGTTCTAGGATAAATAAAGCTTTGATCAGCGAGAGTTTCACTTTTTCTAACAGCCCATGTACTTACATACTCATATAGGTAGGGCCTATCTGGTTTTATTTTACTCATTATGACATGTCTAAATATCATATTCATAAGTAGATTCAAAGAACGTACATAAATCTCATGATTTATTTATTTTCTGGTTTCGCTAGGGTCTCCCTGGTGAATTTGGTCTCCCTGGTCCTGCTGGCCCTAGAGTAAGTATTACATAACAAACCTTTCATAAACATCTGGGTGTGCTTCTTTAAAACAAGTACTGTTTTCTCCTGCAAAATACTGATGGCCTTGCAACAAGTTCCTGACCCTCTTCTGTCGTCAAACGTAATCTGTAGACAGCATTGGATTTGGAAATTGACAACAAATTTTTTAAATTTGATTGATCATATTTCCTACTGAAAAACCACACTTATAAGAAATATAAATGAACTAATATATGTATTATATTCAGTAATTTATATAGACAAACATGATGTATTTATGATAGTGGCTCACACTTAGCCAAGGGAAAGTAATATCTTACTAAGACTTAAAGTCAATTTTTGCAGTGTGTGCTGATATTCAAAGTCTAAAGCTGAAATCATGAGTTTACTCTTACAAATAAAGGAATAAACAAGTGCATTTAGTTTGTCTGTGGTCATTAGAATATCTGGAATGATTAGCTTGCCCCTAAAGTGACCTGTTATGTGACTAGTTGCTGCATATGTAGGATATCCAAACAAATTCAATATCATAGAATTAACGTAGCATAGGACCAAGTTAGAATAAGGGGCTTTGAAACAATTGCAGTGTGGACTTATCTGTTAAATATTCTGGACCGTGGAATATTATTTCATAATGATATTTACATGCAAATTGAGAGATATTTAAATAGATAGATATATACACAAATACATATGCATGTACATATGTATGTCTCCTCTGTTAAATACTGTAACTGCTACACCTTATTGCATGCAATTGCAAAAAGGGAGCATAGATATGATAATATGTAATCTTCTTTACACCTCCCATTGTTATTCACCTAAAATGACACAATATTTCCCTTTGAATGCTATGCATACCTGGCATCTCTTTTTGCCTATGGATCCATGACCAGGAAGAAAAAAAAAAAAGGAAACAAACAGAAAAAGTAAATTAATTCCAAAGGTTGAATTCTATACTCTAGGAGCAACAAGTTTTGGAGTTGTAGTCACAGAATGCTAGAGCTGAATGAGACTTTCAAGATTATGTAATCCCATCCCTTCATTTTACTAGTGGAGAAATTAGAGAACAATAGTTCTAATTTGCTTATCAGTGGCAGAAGCAGGATGCAAAAGCTGAGCAAGTATGAACTCTGGTATGTAAAACAGTGTCTCTGAAAAGCACAAACAATGCAACTCCTCTTCTGATCCCTTTCACAGGGAGAGCGCGGTCCTCCAGGTGAAAGTGGTGCTGTCGGTCCCACCGGTCCTATTGGAAGCCGAGGTGCTTCTGGACCCCCAGGGCCTGAGGGAAACAAGGTAACTTTTGTGTTACATGTTGCTGGTTTGGCCCACTATTCTCCAGAATAAGTAGATCCTTTAAGTAGTAAACTAACTGTTCTTTCAGAGTACTTACTTATTTCCAGTCCTATGATGATGTCCATCTCAGTGTCTGACAACCCAATTCCAGGGGACCTGAATTATTCTAAAACACGGAATCCCAGTGGTCTACACACACAAATGAATTACTATGGGTTTTCACTCTTTTTTCATCACACTGTTTATGCTTCTGTTTTAATCTAGAAAAATCAGATACATTTAGACACTATTTTTAGAGAACAAACTCTTACCTTCTCACTATCCTGCTCATAAAGTAAAATTTCAAAAAGTAGTCTAAATTTTAATAAGAGAATTTATAATGATGAAAATTAATTGGACAGTATACTCACCTCAAAAACATAAACCTGAAAATTTGTGTTTCAAAATAGAATCTGTGGTTCAGATTTTAAAATACGTGAAACGATACATTTCTGAAAAACAGATCACTTCAACCACAATGAAGAGAAAGTAACTGATATTACTTCTGATTCTTACCTCTAAGGGAAAAAAATGTAAAGATTTACTGCAAAATCTAGTTTGGTGTGTGAAAGGATTTTGGAAAAAAAAAATAAACACCAGCTAAGAAAGAGAGTAGAAAACAAGAAGTAAACTTGGTTCTGTGAGGTAGTACTTCAGAAGCTAGTCAACAGGTTTCAAGTCTGTGGAACTGTAAAGCTTTCTGTTAAAAATGGAAGCTATAGTGCCCATGCTTAAGGAGATTAAAATGTCAACATATCCTCAGTTCCTAAGGTCTCTTTCCGTATTTCCTTCTAGGCTAAGAGACATTCTCAAAAATTGGTGGGCAAGTATTTTTCCCTGTCTGCCTTCCATTATCCTGTCCCTTCCCTTCCCCTGCCTGCCTCCTTTAAGAGGATGAGGAGCAGGTGACGGAAAAATCCCAGCGCCACTCTCACTACCTTCTTCTCTCAGTCACCGTGTCACAACAGCACCTTCCTCCGTGACCTTCTCTCTCCTTTCAGAGTCCTCCTTGTGTCTCTGAGGAGGCAATGATGCTTTCTAAGAAATGTTTTCTAAGAAACGTTCTAATAAATGTCTAACACATTGGAATCCTTCAAGAGTTTGCATTCTCATTTTCTTCTCTTGCCACTGAAATAATTGATTTCACATGTGTTTGATCCAAGGGTGAACCTGGTGCCATCGGTACTCCGGGCACGGCTGGTGCACCTGGTCCTGGTGGACTCCCTGGAGAGAGGGGCGCTGCTGGCATGCCTGGGGGCAAAGGAGAAAAGGTATCCCCTTTCCATGTTGAACTTTAATGCATGTTGCTGAGGAACTCTGGCAAGAAGACTGCACGGGGCTGTCCAGTTTTTACAATCCTTGGCCGGTGGTCTGGTAGCGCTCTGAAACCTATGTCTGTGCGTCCCCCTCTGCCACCGAGCACCCACGCATTTCTAAACTCACTGATCTGGCAAAATTCCTTGCTACCATGGAATTTCACACAAACAGATGGTGTTGAGTAATACATGAGGCTCATTTTAATGCCACGAACAATAATGCCTCATCCTGCCCTAATTAATGGCAAGAAGCTATATTGAACAGCTGTCAACCGTGCGGCCGCATTAGTTATGCCACAGGAGTGATTGGGCACCAGAGCCATTGTGGCATTGCCTTAAAATGCTCTCCACATGCATTTGGACTTTGCTTGATTATGCTTCAGTGGGGTTATAAAAATTACATAAAAAGGATATCTAATGATAATCTAGAAAAGTCCTTGATTATTTTTTCTTTGTTTGAAATTCCTCATTCAACATCCTGTAGAATGGTAGAGAATCAAGGCGTTACTGAAGACTTTAAATGACTGAAGTATTGTAGCATGTTCTGGGAAAACACTTCTGACTAAAAAGTTCGGTCAGAAAACAAAAAGTTGCTCCTGCTTCTTATTTTCAGGGTGAAACTGGCCTCAGAGGTGAAATTGGGAGCGCAGGCAGAGACGGTGCTCGTGTGAGTAAACTTTTGTTTGTGTCTGTTTGTACTTAGATGATCTCTTTTCTACCTCTTGACCTCTCACTCAGTGGAGAAGCTTTCCAAAATAGAACTGACAAAAGGATTCAAGTCTAGTAAAAGAGTATTGCATGCCTTCCTGGATCTATGATTGATGATATTTTACATGTTCCAGAAGAAAAATTCAACAGGACTTTCTCCTTTAAAAATCATAGCCTGAATTTTCTATCTTCTTCATTGTTAACTGTACCAAGTAAAAACTACAACCCCAAAACTCTGGGGTTAATGGAACTTTACAGGATTTCTGAAGTTATTATAGTGCTTTAGGGGGAAAAAATACATCTTAAGAAGCCAGAATCCCTAACAAGATCCTGTTTGTTTACATGTTTGTCTTAAAAAGTTATCACTCAAAGAGCAGCGCCCAAGATTAGCTGTCAGTGCCATAGAGCTGCCAAAGATAATCCCAGAGAGGTGTAACAACCACACCCACAGTGTCGGCATCGCATCGTGGCTCTTCCAGGCCATAAGCTACCTTGGTCCCTTCTTCACTCTCTCTCAGAGCTGGTAACTCGCTGTGGCACGTTCATAACAGTCCTTTCTCTGAATCACACAGTGCTAACAGTTCCAAACAAGGCTACCCACTGCTCTCCAGGGGATTCAACAACAGCAGAGAGTTCAGATCTCCCCAATTCCTAATCTGCCCATGCTTTACACTCTTCCATAACCTTTACCACTGCAGTACTCTCCTCCTGAGAGTGGCTTCTCATAGTCTTGGTAATTAGAACTGAAATGCATCAAAGGCTTTGGTGATATGCCCCCAGAGTGTGCAGTGAAAGTGCTCAGTCACTGTTTAAGCACAACGAGAGGGAAGAGCAAGGGTCACTTTTGATGGTATGGGAGTGTTATTACTAAGACTTGTTTCCTTTTTGGTACTAGGGTGCTCCTGGTGCTGTGGGTGCCCCCGGTCCTTCTGGAGCCACTGGTGACCGGGTAAGCATGCATTTTCCACTAAGCTGCAACTCCCTGAGCCAATAGCAATATCTAAAATTCCCTACCTGCCTTAGCCTCCAAAGTCCCAGCAATTCTTTTTTACAGCTTGGTTTTAAACCCACTGATTTAAAAACTTACAGGTTGTGACGGGGCAGCCAGAAACAAACACTGTGTTTAAAGTTCTCTTTCCTTTCCTATGGATAGGCCAGCTATCCGATCTACGCTTAATCCCTAGGATTTGTTTTAAAGTCTCACTCTGTGCCCATTAAAAATATTCTAACGCACTGAGCCTTCTCAAAGACTTCAATTGTTTTTTAAAAATGAATAAAATACATAGTGTGCTCATTTCATATCGAACTCTGAAAACAGACCTTATTTACTGTATTGCACAGACTTCAGCAAATGGATCGGCCCTGTGTTAATCTAAAAATTATGAAGTCCTCCTCCTAGTATTGTAGGCACTGATCATAGAGGTTTTGCAAGTGTATGACCGAATCCACTCAACCTCCCAGACGAATACAAACATTAAGCAGAGTAAGAATCCACTTCATTTTACTCTGCGAGAGAGAGGTACATTAGTTATCTCTCCCGATGCAACTGCAGGCTCTGAGGAGGAACAGCTGTACCCTTGCTACTCTCCTTCCACCTCCGTGAGCACTTGTGGGAGGCACATTAACTAATTCCTCTTCTGTCCCATCACAGGGAGAGGCTGGCGCTGCTGGTCCTGCTGGTCCTGCCGGTCCTCGTGGTAGCCCTGTAAGTAGAAACCTGGGTCATTTTGGATACTCATAACTTATAGAATTGATGAACCTAAGATTGTTAAGACATTTTTAAATCCCTCCTCCCACCTAGGGTGAACGTGGAGAGGTTGGTCCCGCCGGTCCCAATGGATTTGCTGGCCCTGCTGTGAGTATTATATAATGAAGGTTAATCTGAAAAGATCCCAAGTTGGCAAGTGAGTGAGTTGGAACACCTGAATGATAAAACTGTTCCTTTCCACCAGGGCGCTGCTGGTCAACCTGGTGCTAAAGGAGAGAGAGGAACCAGAGGGCCCAAGGGTGAAAACGGTCCTGTCGGCCCCACAGGCCCCGCTGGAGCTGCTGGACCATCTGTAAGTTGGATTCCCTGGTGGTCAATATGGGCTGTGTAGCTGCCCCCGAAATATTCTAATTCCACATACATCAATCAAGTGCCTACTGTACACACCAGGGAATATGCCAGATAGAAGATGATTCTAAAAATAAGAATTAATGTTTGTATACTGGCTTTACAATTTGTAAAAATCTCATTGTATTACCTTACCTTTTCAATAATCCCATAGGGTGGTAATATTGAGGCAAGAACATTTAGATTATTTTATTTGATGCAGATAATTATTTTTAATTCCTGGATTTGCTTCTAGTAGATGTGGGAATGATCCCTTTGAAGAAAAGAAAGACATTTGTAAGAATTGTTTTGTGATTTAACCCTATCTTTTTGTTTGTCTGTTTCCATGTAGGGTCCAAATGGTGCCCCTGGTCCTGCTGGAGGTCGAGGTGATGGTGGCCCCCCTGTGAGTATTTAAAATGGACTCTAATAACTTTTATTTCTTCAAAATCCAATAGGGACAACTTGAAAGTTTGGAATTTTTTGGTACATTTGGACTAAAATAAGGAGATGCTTGAGATTTGAGTCAGCTCATTCAGAGAAGTTCTGATATTGAAGTTAAGGTCAGGTTCATGGGATGTGAACTTAATCCCAGTGTCATGTATATTACTACCACCTCACTTGAAGTAATGACCAATATTAAGCCCTGGTAGTTGAGTTGTGAAATGGGTAAAACATGTTTGGTACCCTTTATCTCCCAGTTGATGCCTCCCTTCCTTTGCCTGACCAGGTCCTTTCCCTTGGCACCCGGTGCTAGCCCACCCCCTCCCCAGAGACCCAGAGCTCCCCAAGAACGACCTCCATTGATGCCTTCCTTCTTTCACCAGACAACAATTAATACTCGGTCTTTTGTAGTATCTTACTCTGTAAACAAAATTACTTGTTCAGTGTCCATTCCCCAAGCACTCAGCCAAATGGTTAAGATTGTTATTAATACACACACATCAATGTGTGACAATTGACAGGCAATGTGGCATAGTGTGTCAACTTCTTGCTCTCACAATCATCAGATATGTTAACATTTTGAAAAGGATCCTCAGAACTTTAATGCAACTGGGGGCACGCCAGCGAGGAAGATGGAAGAGATGGAGGGTCTTGGGGTCCTCATGAAATAACACTCCATGTGACACTGCCACCGCCTCCCCCTTCGTCCATCCCTTGTCATATGTTTTAGAGATTTGTCAGAGGAGAAATTTCCATTTTTACTGAAATCTCTGAAGTTGGTGTTGATTGTAGACTTTTAATATGGAATTTTAATGTCCTTGGTCCTCAGGGCATGACTGGTTTCCCTGGTGCTGCCGGACGCACTGGCCCTCCTGGACCCGCCGTAAGTAAATCACTTCCCAGGGGGTCTCCACGTGCTCTCGCCTGGCCTCTGCCGGGGGACGGTGGAAAACTCTGTAAAAATATGCTACAGAGGTTTAGCTACTACCTTCCCTGTCTGAAATCAGTTTTTCTGAGCCATTAAAGCAAAATCTTCACAAGTTATATTTTATAATAACAGTTTAGGAGGATTTTATTCATATGAACACAAGTCTTCTTTTAGGGGCATGGGGGTTTTTTTGTTAAAAATTAAAACAAAAAAAAAACAGAACAGTTTTACTCACGTATCAGGTAGTTCTTTATCTAATTACCCTTTATGGCCAACATTCTGCCTTCATAGTTAAGGTATAATTTTTCCTGAATTTAAAGGTGGTTTGGCCTCTAATTTAATTCAGATTCAGGCTCTCCTGTCAGGACTCAAGAGAATTTAATTAATTACCAAGGCTTAAGTCTTCCGGTTAAGGTTTCAGGGGGGGAAAATAGCGAAGATGTTGATTTCTTGGAATCCTTTTATAGGTTCATAACAGAAAAACCTTCATTCCCTGTAGGCATTTAATTAAAGCTAGTTGAGAGCATATGTGATTCCTCATTTATGAACAAAATGCCAGTATCAGTTTTCTTCAGAAAGAAATGGCTGGAGTCCTCCAAAGTCCCGTTCATTTACAGCGAACTTTTGGAACTTCACACAGTTCCCATCAGCCAGGCTGCTGGTGCTACAGCCGTGCTTCCCTCACAGACATTTGCCTCAGCTTCTGCCTCTGTTCACTGTTACAGCCGCAGGAGAAGGAAGATGGGAGTTGCTTCTTTCTATAAGAAAGAATGTTAAAAAGTCTAAACCTTTCCCCCACATGGCCAGGATACTATTTTGTTGCTTCACCCTGCATCTTAACATCAAGAACCTCAGCTGCTCTCTTCCAGGCCCATGATGAGGAACAAAAATGGAATGACCTTGTACATTTGCCCACAGGGTATCACTGGCCCTCCTGGTCCCA
Organism: Phyllostomus discolor; assembly: GCF_004126475.2. Taxonomy (NCBI): domain Eukaryota; kingdom Metazoa; phylum Chordata; class Mammalia; order Chiroptera; family Phyllostomidae; genus Phyllostomus; species Phyllostomus discolor. The sequence continues at coordinate 29,119,698 of NC_040912.2, read as the reverse complement.
CTGGTGCTGCTGGTAAAGAAGGAATTCGTGGGCCTCGTGGTGACCAAGGTCCAGTTGGCCGAACTGGAGAAACAGGTGCAGGTGGCCCCCCTGGATTTACTGGTGAAAAGGGTCCTTCTGGAGAGACTGGTGCTGCTGTAAGTGATCTTAACTCCTCTTTCTTAATCCTTCGTGTTGAGTGAAAGGCAAGCCCTTGCATAAATCATTAAAGAGTATGTGTTTGTTGACCAGTGCTACAGGCTCTCAAGCAGAGCTCAGTTGAGCCAGGAAATCTGTCTAACAGATATTGGGGTGTCATAGCTTCAGCAGATGCTTCTAAAGCACTAGATGGGCATGGCAATAAGTGAGAAAACTCACCATTTTACCAAAACAGCCCTTTAAGCAGTTGAGAGCACCTTGCTGGTATGGGGATGTGAACAGAATCACATGGCAGTGGTCATCCCACTATACATTAACTGATCTCAGTGAGCTACCAGTTCTTTATACCTGCGTTGTCCGGTATTATTGCTACTCTGAAGCGTGCCTTTGTTAGGCCTGGTTCAGTTAGACACCACAGTCAAAATTTGCTTCCTGGCATAGATTCTGTGTAAATTCTATTCCATAATCCCAGATGGCTTCATTAATTTCAACCACATATTTTTAAATGTTGCTCCATTGGTCTCAAGAGGGAACTAGGCACACACATATACACGCCAAGATGGAAATTCACCGTCATCACCAGAGAAAAGACACCCAAAGATATGACCTGCCAATAGGAGTTCTGTTTAAACTGAGCACAGCTCATTTTCACAATCCTCAAGCCAACCTGTGTTATCACCCATGGTCTTTACCCGTAACACTCAGTATTTTTCATCTTGTTCAGGGACCTCCTGGCACCCCAGGTCCTCAGGGTATTCTTGGTGCTCCTGGTATCCTGGGTCTCCCAGGCTCTCGAGGCGAACGTGGTCTACCAGGTGCTTCTGGAGCAGTGGTGAGTGTCTGACACCATTCTTCTCATTAACACAATAAAGAATTTAGAAAGCTGCCATTTCAAATGTGACAGATTGATCACTGAATAACTCCACTTAAGATTTTTTATTCATGGCATTGTCTTTGTACAGATCACATGTCACTTATCTGAGAAGCTTTCATGTCACCTTACTTAGACACACGCAATAGGCACAGTTAACATTATGCAGAATGGTTTTTGTCCTTTTGCATGCTTAAGAATGATAAAGCCCTAATTGCATTTACTCTTCTGCAATATGAAATGCTGGCATCATTTATCCTGTAGGAAGAACGAAACTCTGCAGGTTCTGAATCATTCCATTAAACCTCATATGTGACAGCAACCTGAAACCATCTCATCTCCAAAAACTCTCTCAACTTTAGGAATTCATTTCCTTGGGCTATCGGATAAAACTAGGCTCACTTGATACAGAGAACATTCCAAAACTGTGTAAAGCTGACCACCCAAAGTGTGTAAGGGGAGGGTGGGGATGATACCAATGACAGTACTTAACCGTTTTGTGGCCTATTCAATTTCATTTTTTCTTCAAACCGAAAACTCCTGACTTGTTTTTTTTCTGGGAAGGTGAGATTGGCACTCTGTCCAATGACAGCAATACTGTTCTGTCTTCTCTGTCTTTTTAGGGTGAACCTGGTCCCCTCGGCATTTCGGGTCCACCCGGGGCCCGCGGTCCCTCTGGTGGTGTGGGTAATCCCGGAGTCAACGGTGCCCCTGGTGAAGCCGGTCGTGATGTGAGTCTAACACTTGGTCTGTAAAAACCACCTGGCGATGATAGTTCATTGTGGGCAACTTTATACCCTGAGTTGAGGTTCACTTATTCCAAGTTTCTAAAGGTGGTATCTGTTTCTCTATAATATCTACAAATCCTGACCACCCCTAGTATTAAAAATAAGAAGAAATTAACTTGGGATGGGGGATAGGTCTTTAAAAGCATACCCCAAAGTTGGCCAAAATATTAAAAACACCTCTAAAATTATCTAGGTTGGCAAGTTCCTATTTTTAACAGTCTGAAAGGGGATTCATTATTGAGCTCTGGGAGTGATGAAGGCAGAGCAGCTGAACTACGGGGGCTGTGGGCTACGGAGCCTCACAGTGTCTTTACCGGCATGGTGTCTTCACAGGGGAACCCTGGGAATGATGGTCCCCCAGGCCGCGATGGTCAACCTGGACACAAGGTTGGTATACCTCTTCATCTTCCTCTGATTTAAAACTGACTAAACTACAGGCCAGATTAATGCTAAGCTTCATTTTGCCTTTGGTAGGGAGAACGTGGTTACCCTGGCAACGCTGGTCCCGTTGGCGCTGTGGGTGCTCCTGGTCCTCATGGCCCCGTGGGTCCCACTGGCAAACATGGAAACCGTGGTGAACCTGTAAGTCATAAATATAAGTCCCTTAATGTTGTCATCCCTATTGGCTTCACTTCTGACTTACCCACACTTGAGAACTTGCGAGCACCTGCGAGGAAGAGATTGGCTGTACTGATGACTGATGTTCTTCTCTTCCAATACACAGGGTCCTGCTGGTTCTGTGGGTCCCACCGGTCCTGTTGGTCCAAGAGGTCCTAGTGTATGTATATGATGACTTTTTTTTACAAATTAACATTTAGGAGTAGTCTACACTGCCCACTAAGAAAAATAAATATTACATAGGCTAGACTATATAGATATATTTTTAACTATTTAGTCCACATTGAGAACTGCTAAAAATAGCTTTTAAATCTCTTCTATGTCAAATCTCTTCTGCCTGTTTGTATCAGATAATCAAGAAGATCTAGCCAACATTAGAGACAGCTCAGCTAAAGCAGATCAAGAGGAGAGTAGCCTGCACATGACTTTTAGACCTTTGCATGTCTTGGGTTACCTTTGTAAACAGGTTACACAGTATTTGTTGAAAAGAAAATATCACTTGTCTAAAAAGGTAAACATCCTATATGTCCTTCTCTTTCTTTGCAGGGCCCACAAGGCATTCGAGGTGATAAGGGAGAGCCTGGTGATAAGGGTCCCAGAGGTCTTCCTGGCTTAAAGGGACATAATGGATTACAAGGTCTTCCTGGTCTTGCTGTAAGTAAAATGTGGACACCCAGCATATATGCAGATCTTAAAGGTCTTCAACTCAAAATGATCTTCCTCAGATTTTCACTGCTATTGTTCCACAATGTCCTATATCTTATTCATTTCCCATTTTCTGACTAACTTCATTTCTTGGAGATAATGCTATTTCATCTCAACAAGAAAAGGTGAGGGTTAAGGGAGATAAAAAATATACATATATATTAAAATCTCCTGGTAACAATGTCCTTCAACCCCATTTAAAATAAATATAATTAGAGGAATGACTAATACTGCATTGCTGAAGTAGCTTGCAGGAAAAAACATAATTGAATATAATAGACATAATGGGACAAAAGAGCCCCATTTTACAGTTCCAATTTTCTCAATCCAGAGTTATTGAAAATGAAGTTTTCCATTCAATTTTTAAAAATCTACTTTTTGACACACGTTCTGAAAATGTAATTTTCCTGTTTTCTCTTTGAAGGGTCATCACGGCGACCAAGGTGCTTCTGGCCCCGTGGGTCCTGCTGGCCCTAGGGTAGGTGGGCCCCAAAGATGCTTGCCTCTGAGATAGAGCCTATAGCAGGCGGTGAGCCCCCAGCCTCTTCTCCCTTATGAGACTTTCTCTGGTTCACACAGTCCTTCTTCCCTAGGGCCCTGCTGGTCCTAGTGGCCCTCCCGGCAAAGATGGTCGCAGCGGACATCCTGGAACAGTTGGACCTGCTGGCCTTCGTGGCTCTCAGGGTAGCCAAGGCCCTGCTGTAAGTATTATTTGGGGAACGAATAAAGAGCATCACTGACCTAAGGAATGTTTTCTTCAGACTAAACCAAGAGAATCATGGCAATACATTAAAGTGGTCCCCTGCTTCCTCATGCTTTCTACAATATGTAAACATGGCTTCTCTCTATATAATGAGTTGCTTAAGCCCATCCCTGCAAGTATGCCTGGGAGCAAGCTTTTTATTTATAGAAGCTTGATCCTTTTTTACTTATTAAAACATGCTTTTGTGTGATGCCCATCTGAAGACCTGCTGTCATTGATGTCTCCCAGTGTCACCAAATACAAAGCTTCCTCTTTCTCACTTTCACCTTTGCAGGGCCCTCCTGGTCCCCCTGGCCCCCCTGGGCCTCCCGGCATAAGTGGTGGTGGTTATGACTTCGGTTTTGATGGAGACTTCTACCGAGCTGACCAGCCTCGTTCACCACCTTCTCTCAGACCCAAGGATTATGAAGTTGATGCTACTCTGAAATCTCTCAACAACCAGATTGAGACCCTTCTTACTCCTGAAGGCTCTAGGAAGAACCCAGCTCGCACATGCCGTGACTTGAGACTCAGCCACCCAGAGTGGAGCAGTGGTAGGTCAAGATGTCCAGGCTGGTCTGACCTGTCTCATAAATTGGGCTTTTCAAAATCAGTTCCCCCTGACAGTTGGAGTGAAAAGTTTTTGGGTAAAATCTTCACTATGTGAAGCATACACAATTAATGAAGCATTTTTTTCTCCCAGCCATTATCCATTTTCAAACTTCTCTTAATATATATATATGCATATATATATTTCCCTTTTCATGTTAATATATACTCTGATTTGATTTTTCATGGAGAGGGAAGGAGGAATTGTGTAATCTTCAAAATTCTGTGTAATCCTCTCCTTCTGCCTGTTAAATGTGGTGTAGATAATACAACACTGCAATCAAAAATGATACTTACAAGAATCAAAATCATTGACTAGGAATTATTAGAACTTACAGTCTACTCAATGAGAGGTTTTTATGGTTGGGATCTTGTTTTCATAAAAGGTTACTACTGGATTGACCCTAACCAAGGATGCACTATGGATGCTATCAAAGTATACTGTGATTTCTCTACTGGTGAAACCTGCATCCGGGCTCAACCTGAAAACATCCCAGCCAAGAACTGGTATAGAAGTTCCAAGACCAAGAAGCACGTCTGGTTGGGAGAAACTATCAATGGTGGTACCCAGGTGAGGAGGAATCCTACAAACATTCCCTCCCTTAATAGGCAATATTTTGTTAGGATTGTTGGTTTTTTAATCCTTTATCTAAATAGGCTTATTAAAAGAACCTGCTCTTTTAATGGGTTCTGGTTCTATACTGGATTATACTTTAAAGATGGGTTGATTGGACATATCCATAAAACTCAAAGTTATTATTCAAATTTGACTTAACTGATAATCACTGGAGAAGCTGACTAATGTCATCAGCATGAAGGAGTATTGCCATGCATATGTATTTTCAGAACATGAGCTTTTCTAAATGTTTAGTCAACTTTCTCACCAACTTTATTGAATGCCTACTGGTGGGAATTACAAGGAAAGAAATAGGTCCAAATTTCCTATCTCCTTACTTTCTTTATTCTAAATAAGAAATACACACAAAAAGGCTTACCTGGAAAAGGTATCTTTTTGAGATGACCTTGCCTCAGCCTGGTCATTCCTATGTCCCCTCTAGGTAACTAATACTTCAAAGGCAAGTGAATTTTGTTTCTTTTAAAAGCACCCTCTTCTTAAGGTTCAGATCTGACTCCATCATTTTGCCCTATACCAGATTTTTTCTTTTCATTTGACTCAGTATCTAAGTTCTTCTCCACTTAACTGCAATGCCTATCTTATTCTCTGTAGTTTGAATATAATGTTGAAGGAGTAACTACAAAGGAAATGGCTACCCAGCTTGCCTTCATGCGCCTGCTGGCCAACCATGCCTCTCAAAACATCACCTACCACTGCAAGAACAGCATTGCATACATGGATGATGAAACTGGCAACCTGAAAAAGTCTGTCATCCTGCAAGGTTCCAATGATGTTGAACTTGTTTCTGAGGGCAACAGCAGGTTCACTTACAGTGTTCTTGTAGACGGCTGCTCTGTAAGTAATGGTGAAATATGGAAATAGCACTTACTTGGGGGTGGCATGTCCTAGTTTAGACCAGTTAATGAACAGATAAGTGAGTGACCTAACTTATCCAATCTTGTTTCATGAATGGATTTATTTAAATTCAGGTGGTAAATTCAGAGTATTCTTATCAGATCTTGCCTTCTAAAATACTAAAATGTATACTGTCCATATATTAGTTGTTTTTCATTTAACAGCCCTTTTTCTTTTATATTAGTTTCATTTCTCTTCTTAAATAGTAATAGGTGGCCATAACTTAAAATTACTTGAGGTTAAAAGGACCCAAGCTGTAGTTTATGATTACATGTATTTTATTTTACTTATTAGTATGGGCTACCTTTAATTTTTCTTCATGCTTTCTCTACCACATGCTATAAATGGAAGGAAAATTTCAACGCACTGGTAGCAATCCAGCATACCCTCCAACTCTCCCCCCCCATCAGACACACATATGTACACATTCTGAAAATGATAATGTAGCTATAAATCACTTGGAACATGTATTGCAATAATCTTTTTAATGATACTGGTAGGAAGCCTCTCCCCCTAAAGATACCCTCGATGCTGCGCTTTCAAAGATGAACTTGCGGATCCAGGACACATGTCTTTAGAATGACATAAGCCAAAGAGCAGTTCTTACAATATCTAAGGTTCAGATGATGTTAGATTCCAAAATAGTGATGCTTTATGTATATTTCTTCTTCTCTTTTTTAAACAGAAAAAGACAAATGAATGGGGAAAGACAATCATTGAGTACAAAACAAACAAGCCATCTCGCCTGCCTTTCCTTGATATTGCAATTTTGGACATCGGTGGTGCTGACCAAGAATTCAGTTTGGACATTGGCCCAGTCTGTTTCAAATAAATGAACTCAACCTAAATTAAAAGAAAGGAAATCTAAAAAAAACTTTCTCTCTTTGCCATTTCTTTTTCTTCTTTTTAACTAAAAGCTGAATCTTTCCATTTCTTCTGCACATCTACTTGCTTAAATTTTGGGCAAAAGAGAAGGGTGATCAGAGCATTGTGCAATATGGTTTAATTAATTCCCTCTCCCTTTTCCCCTCCCCAAAAGATTTGGAATTTTTTCCAACACTCTTACACCTGTTGTGGAAAATGTCAACCTCTGTAAGAAAACCAAAATAAAAATTGAAAAATAAAAACCATGAACATTTGCACCACTTGTGGCTTTTGAATATCTTCCACAGAGGGAAGTTTAAAACCCAAACTTCCAATGGTTTAAACTACCTCAAAACACTTTCCTGTGAGTGTGACCCATTCCATTAGGTGCTGAACCAGACAGACATGAGCTGAGGTACTTATTTTGTTTTGTTCAAAATACAAAGGTGCTAATTAATAGTATTTCAGATACTTGAAGAATGTTGATGGTGCTAGAAGAATTTGAAGAGAGATCCTCCTCTCTATTGAATTGTATTGTTTTTTTTTCATTTGATTTTGCATCAGTATTTTACATCTTATCCCTGAATAAAGTATGCAGATCCTTTGCCCAACATTGCCGTCTTCTTTAAATTCAGCATTTGTTCTCTGCCAGTCTCATTTTCATCCTCTCCCATGGTTCCAAAGAAGCCTTGTTTCTCAGACAAGCAGGAAAATTAAATTGTACCTATTTTGTATATGTGAGATGTTTAAATAAATTGTGAAAAAATGAAATAAAGCATGTTTGGTTTTCCAAAAGAAAATATTGAGTAAAATTCCTTGTTTTGATGCCCTTTGCAGTATGAATATAGATTATGCCATCTCTACCAGCCATTAGACCAAGTGTTTCCCATTAGAGAGACTGTGCAAAATGAGAGACTTGGTTTGGTAGAAAGAGTAGAGAACAAGGACCCAAGAGACCAGAGTGCCAATGCTGAGTCTGCTCCTTTTGACTGACCTTGAGCACGCTGCCTTTCTGAGTTTCAGTTTCTGTATCTATAACGTGGGGGAGACGCCTTCTCTGACTCAAAATGCATAATTCCTAAGCAACATGGCATTGTTGACCAAAGTTCCAAGCAGGGAGCCGTAGAATCTTTTAGTTTATTCTCCATTAAGCACTTTGAAACAGTGGCTGAAACTTGGTCTATGCACAATTAATCCTATTAACTAAAACAGTTGCAAATATTCAGTAAAAATGACATACACTTAAATCTGATGCAAATGAGTGCAATGCCTGTAAAGAGGTAATGTGTGTGCTGTCAATCAGCATAGACAGTTGTGGGTAACAGTACCATGAACACCTACCTGCCAAATCAATTTCCTTTTCCTTCCCTGTACCTTTCTGTGACATCTTCAATACACTTAAATACAGTGATGTGTCAAGTAAAATGTTAAGATTCATTTAGAGCTTATTTCCTGTTGCAGAACATAATTGTGATTGTAATATTTGCCTCCTGTTATAAGTCATCTCAAGATTCAATTAGTTTTAAAGGCAAAAGACTGAACATGATGGAAATCTAACATTAACTCTAAGAAGTTAGCAAGGTCTACAAACCAAATTATAACTTCAAATGATGGTACTTCTGCTACCTGAACCAAATGCTGTGATGTTGAGTAAAATGCAGAACCTCAGTCCTCATCCACCAAAGTCAGTCCTGCAAGGAATCGGTGTTCTAAGAGCACCTTGCAAAATTCTGATGTGCAGTAATTGGAAAACCTTTGGTTATGGTGATTTCCACAATCTTATAGCTGTCATACTCTATGTCTGGTAAGACTGAATCAATATACTTGACCAAACAATATAAAGAAAATTAAACCTCTGAGATCAGAATACTAGTAACTCCCCATATATTAGTCATTAACAATAGCCAAGGTGAACTTACATGATAACCAGTTAGAAATCTTGGGATTAAACATATGCTATGCCCCCAAGCTCATAGTACAATACACAACCATAAGGTTTGTACGAAGAGGGGAGAGAGATAAGAAGGAAGAAAACCAACATTTATTGAATACCAACTATGAGACAAACACTGCACTAAAAGACCATAATAATAACATTTGTCAAACTGAATCTGAATGGGTAGACTTCTTAAGCCACTTGATCTTTGGTATGAGACTGAGAGAAAATAGATAAGTGAATAACTGTATATCCGGTAGGTAACAAAGAAGAGACAAGTGATGGTACATCCAGTAAATACACCAGTGAGAATAAGCAATGGTATATCTAACAGCTAATAATCGAAAAATAGTGAAATACATTTTGGTACCCCAATTACATTTGTGAGGATGATTAAACTAAAGAAAAATGCCTATAATGGAATGTTACAATCTCTATAATATTCAAGTGTACTTTCAGAAATATATTAAAACCCATATAAAAATGCTAGAGTAGGTAATAAGAATAATTCTCATGCCTAAATTTTCCAAGTATAGTGTAGTCATATCACTTTTATCATTTACAACAAGTTGACTCTTAAAATATTATGAAAAGAAATAAGCAGTCAACAAATTAAAACAACCCTGGTGGAGGAGTGGAAGCTCCAGGTAACAGTTCATCGATCCCCACCCGCCCATTTTCTAAAAAAGAAGGAAAACCCCAGCCAAACAGTCATCATTCACCACGTCCCAACCACTCTGGGGACCCTGGGGAGGGGTGTGCAAAGCTGTACCTCCTCAGGGGCAGCAGCATCCGCAGGGACCTCACAGTTCTGTAGCAGAGAGAATAAAATAATGCGTGTGCACAATTTTAAACAAGGCGTTCTCTGAGGATGGCAGAGGACACTATTGATTAATGTGAAGGAAGCTCAGGAAATTGGCCTGAGCCTTGTGCAGCAACAGTGGTATTTGGATGGAGCTAGCTAGCTCTTGCCAGAGACCTCATTTCAACTTCAAGCCCTCTGTCTGGCTAAATGCTTTTCTTCTGGAAGCCACGTATCAGAAGTCTAGTGCTTACCAAGCCAGGGGGTACCCTGGGAGTGTTCCCAGGGCCTGGGCAATGTACTGAAAGCTTCATCCTTACATGGCCATCCCCCCCTTTAGGGGCTAATCACCAGGCCTGAGACACCCTCTTCACAACCTCTCCTGACCCTTGGTTATGTGAACCAAGGGTCTCTAAGTTGTGCCAGTGTGCTGTGGAAGATCATGCCTGAGAAAGGGAAGGAGCAAGGTAGCCAGAAGAAAGGAGGAGATATTAATCAAATCTGGTAAAAGAGTCATTTAAAATTCTAAAATCAATACAGCTAATGCACTGGCAAAGAGCAGAGACACCTGAGCAATGTGGAACACATTTGTTATCGTTAATGCCAAAAGTCTTTTTTATGCTATTCCACTTAATATCACTGAAAAGGAAGTTCAGAAATTGGATTATATATAAGAAAAGTTGGAAATGTCATTTTGGGTCAGAACAACAATTCATCTAGATGAGTACTTTGCCTTTGACAGTGGCACCGGGGGAAATTTGAGAGAAAGAGTGGTTGGCACTTCCCGTGAAGCCAGCCTCAAAACTCCCATTTAATAGCCCATTATAAATCTTTTTAGTACATAGATGCATCTAAACCCTTCCAGAGCCCTCTATCTGTTTTGAAATATGTTGGTATTACAGTACCAACAGGAGGGAGCTAATGCTGAATTGTTAGCTCAGCTTCCTGGCCCTCTGATCAAGTAGCTAAAATATGTTTTCTATCCTGGCGCCTGGGTCAGCCAGGGATTCGACAACTCAGTGTCCTCAGGGAGCACCAGTAACTGCAGCAAAGGGGCCATAGACAGCCCGTTATGATTGACTTATCCCTGCGGTTCAGTGAAACAAGCACATAATTTGTGGTCAGCAGCCAATGTTATGGGCACCATCTCCACCGCTGGCTAGCCAAGGGCCCTTGGAAAGTGTTGTAAGGTATCTGAGAATTTGGTTGACATACCTGCTCTCAGAGATTTCCCTTAGCATGCCTACTGTACCTATCTCACAGCGGGAGGATCGAATGGGACAGGTGTGAAAGCCCTAAGTGAAGTGTGGATGGATGTTACTTGTCATCATAAGGTCAAAAATTCCCAGCCACTGATAGTCACCTCTTGATTAGTTCTATCCCTGTCCTCCAATTTAAGAAAAGAGGAGGCTATAATTTAAATTTATTTAATACCACTCTCTAAATTGGTAGTCTATCAGTTTTGAGTTGTGTTGTCCTATCAGTAAAAATGTGAGCTCTTACAACTAATTTTGTTGATCTATCTATATATAAATGTTGTGTGTGTGCTATGGTACTAACACACTATGTACACTATAAAACCTACATGGGATAAAAACTTCACAAGGCAAAAAGTAAATACAATAGAAAATTCCATACTCCAGTGGATCATTTTGCACACACCCGGGGCACATGTACCCCCCACCCCCTATTTTAGAGACTGCTGCTTAAATGACCACTTGTGAGGGACTTCTGGGGAGGGCGGAACATCAACAAAGTCCTGAGATAGAGTGTTAAGTGTTGTGCATATGTGCATTTTTCTTGGAAAAGGACTCACAACTTTCTTCAGACATTCCAAGAAGTCCATGACCAAAAAAAAAAATAATAATGTTATGAGCTACTAACCTAAAAAAGTATTACCCACTTCATTAAACTCTGGACTTTTCTGAGCTATGACTTGAGTATTTTCTCTGAATATGCTGTTTCTCCTGGCCTAAGACCTGGGAGAACCAACCAGCACCAGCCCTGATTGAAGGGGTTTGTCTCTCATTCTCTCACTTCCCTGCCATGGGGCCTCTGTCTGATCCTGTAACAGGGCAGTGCAGATACTTGGTGAGCCAGCCTTGCACTCGCACAATCAACGTGCACCTGCCCAGAGCCTTTCCAAATAAGAACCAACTTAATAAGGGAGATCGATTCATGAGTTGGTTCTTTTGGGTAAAATATGCATAATTTAGTTATATATATATATTTAAAAAGAACTTTTAACATAAAAAGGATTGCAATTCCTGTCACCATAAAAGGGTCAAAGGACAAAAATTGGGACATGTTTTTCAGGGACCCTCAAATCACCTCATAGAACCAAATGTCATCTCCTCATCCAACTGCTTCCAAGCAGAGCAGAGCTATTATTCTGAGCCCAAGATATAAAAATCATTTTGACCAGAATTAACAATCCTAATGGATTCTAGAAAGATATCCTTAAAGCTGCGATTCACTACATATTTAAAAAAATTCATAAACACAGAATGCACTTGGCCACTATGGTGAGTATGTTTTCCTAGTGCAGCCTTGTTCTTGGTGTCCAGTGTCTTAATTAACTGTAAACAGCATGGAAAAAAAGAAATATTTTTTGTAATTGGAATCTATTAATGCCAGGCAGGATAAGAGCACCTACTTACAAACCACTGTGCAGAGTGGATGGCCCTTCTCTCCCTGCGGCACTTCAAGTTCAGGGCTCCCCCTGCTGACTGGATAAGAGAACACCCCAGTCTTAAAACACTGCCACCCTGCACACCATCAGAGAGTGAAAATTCAATTTTAGGAGGAGAAAATAGAACAGCTTCCTGTGCTTATTTCCTGTATGCCTCAGACACACAGCCTCTCTTTGGCTTCCACGGTGGCCTGCTGTCACGTGGTCAATGCTCCCATTTTTTTCTTACTTCACCATCTTTAATATCTCCTTGGTAAACAGAAATCACAGGAGGCAAATATAAGTTCAAAATAAGAAAGGACTTTTGGGTGAGTAGAACTGTCCAATGCTGTAAAATGTTGTCCCAAAATGCAGTGAGTCACCCTTTAGGATTTAAACAAGGAGTTTTAGGGATTATACGAAACAGACAAGAGGACGGTGACAGAAAGAACAGAGGCTTAGGAAGCAGAGCCATCTGGATTTGAATCCTGTCTCCACCACTTCCTCACCTATCAAATGGGGCTAACCATGACAGTCCACAGGACTGTTAGGATCAGAAATAGGAATGCAGAACAGCTTGTAAACTGCGGGGAGAGCTGGTACCTAGCACCATTGCTATCATCCCCACAAGGCTGGATCTTCCCTGAAAGCCATTAACTCCATGGCTAAGGAAAGTAATCACCTTCCCACAAGTCCTATCTTCTCTGACAGCAGTGGCCTAAAATGATAGCACATCTACAATTCAATTACACTTCAATTTCTCCTACCACAAACAGATTCCAGCAAAGCTCCAAGCCCTCACAATTTTGGTGAGTCCTCCACAATACAATAAAAGGACCCCAAGCTTTTATTAAAAGCTTGGAAATGTTTTCATCTTACTTTACAAAAACCAAAACAATAATTTCTCCTTAACAGTTAAAGAATAAGTAAAGTTTCTGATATAAGTATTGCTACCCCCGGGGGTTTTTTCCTTTCTGTTTGCTTGGAATATTTTTTCCAACCCTTTATTTTCATTCTTTGTAGGTCTTTTGTTCTGAGGTGGGTCTCTTGTAGACAGCATATGTGTGAGTCATGTTTTCTTATCCATTCAGCTACCCTATGTCTTTTGATTGGACATTTAATCCATTTATATTTAAGGCTATTATTGATAGGTATTTATTCATTGCCATTTTACCCCCTTTGTACCTCAGATATTTCATGCAGCTATATTTTCACCAATATGTCCTCTTAAACAAAGGACATAAAGGAAAGAATAAACAAATGGGACTTCATCAAAATAAAAATCTTCTGCATGGCTAAAGAAAACATCAGCAAAATGAAAAAAGAACTAACTGCATGGGAAAATATATTTGCCAATGATACCTTGGACAAGGGTTTGATCTCCAAAATATGTAAAGAAGTCACACAACTCCACTCCAGGAAGACAAACAACCCAATTAAAAAATGGGCAAAGGACTTGAACAGACACTTCTCCAAGGAGATCATACAGAGGGCCCAGAGACATATGAAAGGATGCTCAGCATCACTAACCATCAGAGAGATGCAAATTAAAACCACAATGGGATATGACTTCACACAAGTCAGAATGGCCATGATAACCAAATCAACAAACAATAAGTGCTGGCAAGGTTGTGGAGGAAAGGGAACCCTAGTACATTGTTGGTGGGAATGCAGACTCATGCTGCCACTGTGGAAAAGAGTCTGGAAATTTCCTCAAAAAACTAAAAATGGGACTGCCTTTTGATCCTGCAATTCCACTGCTGGGATTATACCCTAAAAACCCTGAAACACCAATTCAAAAGAACCTATGCACCCCAATGTTCATAGCAGCACAATTTACAATAGCCAAGTGCTAGAAGCAACCTAAGTGGCCATCAGTAAAGGAATGGATCAAAAAACTATGGTGCATTCACACAATGGAATACTACACAGCAGAAAGAAAGAAGGAGCTCCTATCCTTTGCAACAACATGGATGGAACTGGAGAGCATTATGCTAAGTGAAATAAATCAGGTGGTGAATGACAAATACCATATGATCTCACCTACAAGTGGGACCTAGTGAACAAAAGAAACAAGCAAGCAAAATATAACTAGAGATACTGAAATAAAGGACAAACTGACAGTAACCAGAAAGGATGGAGAAGGGGGATTACAGGGGAAAGAAGAGGAATAGTCAAGTCAAGGAACATGTATAGAAGACCCATGGACAAAGCCAAGCGGGGAGGGATTGAGGGTGGAAGGTAGGGGAGTGGTATGGGAAAGTGGTGAGGGGAAAATGGAGACAACTGTACTTAAACAATAATAAAAAAATTGTTACATAGAAAAAAAGTGAAGTTTCTGACAAAAAGAACAAATTTGCATTCAACTGATCTCTTGCCCTGTGTCATTTGGTGCATCCAATTTTAGAGAGAGAGTTTTCTGAGCTTAGAAATGGTCCTTTTGCTTATTTGAAAGCCAGCTCTACACAAACAAACTATAATTCATACATATTAAATTAGCCAAACTTCTGACACTTAATTTTCACAATTTAATTTTCTAAAACTTTGTCTCTGTCTCTGGTAGTGGAAATCCTAATTCAACAGCTATCAGCACAAGAAATGATCATAATTATTAAATTCGTGTCCTCAGGGAAATTTCTTAGCCTATTACATCTACTCAAGGGCTTTAAACATCATTAAATCACCTATTATTGCCAGTGCTCTGAATGTCTATGTGAGTAATATTAAAGTGGATCCACTTCAAAGAAACATAGAAGAAGCTTTGATTATAGTTATTTCCAATGTAGTTTTTCTGTCACTGATTATAGGTCTCTTTCTCCCTATAACACAGAAGTCTAAAATAATTTCAAAAACTTTCATCACTATAACTAAATTAAAGTTTCCATCTTCTAGTTTGTTCATCATGATATGTTTCTAATCAAAGAATTTTTAAAAACCCGCCTCAGATAACATCTATAAAAATCACCCATTTAACCATTTCTCTGGGTTTTTTACAATGAGTATTTACTTTTAGTTATTTTGGGGCATGCCATTAAACTATAGGGAACTTAGGGTTAATTTGAAGCTCCACATGTTTTCTTAGATTTTCTTCAACTAAAATGTCACTATAAACACCTTGCCACAACAAGTTAAAAAAGGAGTGTTGCTTTTCTCTCAAGCTTGGGAGAGCTATCTATCAAACAGAGTAAATCCTTTGAACCTTTGGAGAGAGAAAAGCAAATCAATGCCCAAAATGACGTGCCTTCTCACCAATACACAAATTTAAACTGTGTATTTTATAATTTATAAGGTAAATGGGCTTCTTTTTATTATCACTTTTGCTAGGTTTCTGACAAGTGAGTCTAATTCAATAAAATGGATTGATATATTGGGGAAAATCTCTAGCCTCTACTCTGGGTTGGAGAAGATAGCATGCAGAAAGATTAGTCACCCTATGCCACTCATATTATCATTTAATTGGTCTCAAATATTGTTTTAAAAAATCCCTTGGTGATGGTAATATGCAGTCAGCCTTGAGAAAAATTGTACTAGACTAAAGCCATAGGGCGGTCGAACTCTGCATTCAAGTCACCGTACTGTCAGAAGTATGCGCACAGGTATCTTTTTCTGGGACGACAGGGTACAATATTTCTCCAAGTTTTCAAGACCCTGCACACGGTCTACCCAACCAGAATTGCCAAGGTTTCCGCATTTTCAGTGAACATACTGAGGTGATTCTCATGTATTCCTAAAGTTTGGGAACCACTCGCTGTGGCTATGATCATCTTATTGTCGTGTTCTTGGATGATTCTGTGCCCTTCTCCCCAAAATCTTTAGGACCACAGCTCTGACATCATGGACTCTCTAAGCTGCTTAAATGAAACATGGAATGGCTCATTGAACACGTAGGCAATTAATTTGGGAACAGTTGCAGTATTATAAATGTGATTACTTATTGCAAACCTAATTAATCCAGTCAGGAGGAATGTTGATTACAAAGGAATATGAAAATTAGCATGAGTGCATGACTAAATGCCTAAATTTTGACCTATTATATTGTCTTTCTGGTAATTTACTTTAGAAACACTTCCACAGGAAGTCTCAAGTATATATGTATATGTGGGTAATAAGGTAACATTAATCCAGACTTTGGGGATGACTAAGTAACCTTGGAAATAGCCTAATTAAGAAAACATACACCTTAGATGTGGCTACTCTGGTATTTCAAATAGCATTACTGAAATCTATACCAGAAGACATATTAATTAGCATAAAAGATGTTAAAAATAAATTTTTATTGTTGAAGTCATGGTCTTGAAGATATCTGACTAGCAAACAAATATTTAATATTAACACAATTTGGTCTAAGGCTTGCTCTACTTGTAGCATACCATTTAACAGCAAAATTGACAATAAAAAACATACAGTCCAATTTATTTTCCTGTCTTTATTTTTTAAATTTAGTCTTCTTGCATTTTTTCCCACTACCATTTAGTCCCTTCAATCCCCCTTCCCCCAGCAACCACCACACTGTTGTCCATGTCCATGAGTCCTTTTCCCTTATCTGTTTTCAACCACCAGAGGCTAGCTATATTTACCTAAAATTCTTGACTCACTAAATTGGCTTAGATCAGTGCACACAACAACTCCAAAACAAAACAAAACAAAATTTGAGGAATGGCCAAAGATGGCAAAAAAAAAAGACAAAAAAAGCAAAACTGTATCAATTTATTTTTTTAAATGGAATAATGCTCAAAACAATAATTGTATTTCTTTTATGAGCTTGAAATATCAATCAACAAATCCAGATATAGTAGAAAGCCATTGAGAAGGCTTCCAAAGCTCCCAAGAATCTCTCCTAATTAGGGAACAGCCTAGATAGACAAAGTCTATGCATTTACAGTCCTTCCTGTTGGGCATGCTGAAAAGAAAGAGGCAGAGCCTTAGCCAAGCTGAGCCATTCAACAACTCTCTTCTGAGAATTTAAAACTTGGAGGGGAAAATGACAGAGACTGGGGGCCACTGAACTTGAAGCTTGCTAGCGATGACACTTGAGAGACATCTTTAAACTTCTGAGAAGGTCCCAGCACTGCACTGTTTTGGGTCCAGAATCCTTCCATTGATTTTCTTTTTTTGCGTACAGAAAGTTGGTTTCTCTTACATAAAACAGGAAAAAAAGTTGTAGTATATCTATAAACAGGAGATGGCAACAACAAAGGAATATAGGACAATCTTAAATTAAGTAGGTACTTAGGGTAAGTAAAAATCAGAACATAAAGCTTAAGTGGTTTAAAAAACTGTCCAATGAAAGAACCTTGTTAGGATACAATTCCCCATGGGTAGCGGGTGTTGCTGCAAAATGCCCCGCTAGCAAAGGCACTGGAGACCTTCATTCTGGACAATCTTTTCAAGAATGTTTGTAATGACGGTAAAGAATAGTCTCAGGAGAGAGGGAGTGTGTGCGTGTCCCTGCAGAGCGGAGTGCAGGTTACTGCCCACTGTAATAAAGACAGTGTTTCACAGGGCAAATGTCAGGCTGGTGTTCCTGCAGCCCATTGTAAAAGACCTGGGTTCCCTGTGCTTGCTGACCTCAGTTACAACACAGCCACCCGGGTCACTCTGTGTTGCCCCATGGGCAAGGGGAGCAGAAGCAAGCATAAAACTTATGTTGCTTGCCTTGCTGTGAGTAATAAAGTCCTTTGTCTCTGATTCAGAAGTCACATGTCTTCTGCCAGCATCTATTAATTGTGACAGGCTAACAGCTTTAAAGTAGAGAAAATTTCAGACCCTTCACAGATCTTGACAAACATTTCAAAGAATTCATATCAGAATGAAGCTGCATCCGTTCTGTATTTCTGTCTTTCAAAGTTGCCTAGCAACTAGCTGGTCACCATTGATCTGACAGTC
Source organism: Phyllostomus discolor (assembly GCF_004126475.2). Lineage (NCBI taxonomy): Eukaryota > Metazoa > Chordata > Mammalia > Chiroptera > Phyllostomidae > Phyllostomus > Phyllostomus discolor. The sequence continues at coordinate 29,101,537 of NC_040912.2, read as the reverse complement.
TGCAGTAATGAAAGACCACGCAATGTAGAAAGGTGTGATTGAACTATATGCTTCTAGATGACAGAGATGGTCTGATTCATCACTGTATTTCATTTACCACCTAACCCAATTCCTAATATAAACTGTATGCTGAATGATTTTATATTGAAGAAATTGCTGAAAGAATTAACTATAAAAATAACTGTTGAAATTTGATTAGAGTCACAGTAACTAAGATAGTTTTAAATCTGTATCATAGATACTTTTCCTAAGAACCATTCTGATCTTCAAGTTCACTTAAATCTAAATAATAGAGGCCCACGGAAGGAAGCCCAAGAAACAGGAACATACACAGAGGAAGAAGAGTGGGGAAGGTAAACAGCCTTGCTGAGAGGGGTGGGGGGGGCTCTCCATTGAAGGTGGTTTTAGAGTTCGCAGAAGCAGGACTTTGTGACTCCTTTCTCCACAGCTCCACTATGAATCTAGTTAATTCATGTTCTGCATGTTTGTCCTTTCAGACCTGCTATTAATTGGCAACCTTTTTTTTTTCTGCTTGCTAGTCTAAATCTCTCCTGGGGGAGAGATTCCAGTGCAGTTCATAAATCCCTTGGCAGCCTATTAACTGGTGACCTTTGAGTAGGTATCCCATCAACTATGATCATTAAAGTCATGTGGTATAACACGTGGCTACCCAGGCACCACAAGCCATAGGTGGGGCAATTTTGAAAGGGGGAGAAGGTGTGAAAAGCCCTAGCAACATCTCTACTTGAATGGCTGCTGCCTAGCTACCCTCGTCACCCTCTTTCTATTCCTACTTTCTCCTGAAAAACATGAACCTTATTACACAGGTTTTGAGTAGTTTGTCTATAGGTAAGAATATAAAACACAAAGAGTTCTTAGACATTAATTAAAACAAATATGCTTACACCAAAACTTGTGGGAGGTGGGGATGAAGAACAAGAATAAAATTATAAAAGACAAAGGGTCATTAAGCGTGCCAAAAAATGTTCAAGTCTTTTAGTGAAGAAACACAGAGTATAAGCTAGCCTGGTCTATGGCTATGCTTCTTTTAAAAATAATAGTGTTTTAGCCAAAAGATCAGTCTTATATACAATTGGTATGAGTATAAATTGGTACAAAATTTCTGGAGAGTAATTTATCAGTGTGTGTCAAAAGCCTTACAAAAAATTATACTTTTGACCACTTACTATTTCACACCTGGTATTACATCCTAGGAAGGGAATCTTTGATTTTTCTAAAGATTTTTGAACAAAGAGAGCCCATCTGGAAATTTCTCACGAAGCTGTGAGACCCTGGTTTTCCTTCCACTGCCGAAGTCAGAACGACACACAGCTGTCCGCCAGGTCAGCTGTCCGGAGCAACCTAAGTTCGGAGGGAGAGCTCTCTTGGCCTGAAGGGCAAGCACAGGAAGCACAAAAGTCTTCTCACTTTGAGAAATGCTATGGCTATTTGCAGCATGAAGCCAACAGAAGGAACCAGAACACTACACCTCTCCAAGAAACCACAGCAAATACAGTTTTTGAACTGGTCCACATGAGTAAGTGCCGACCCAACCATTTGCACAGGAGGTATCATGGCAAGAAGTCTCCACAACACACCGAAAGGTTGTATTAAGAATGTATGTTTTATTACTTCCTCTTCTACTGAAGGCAATCTTCTATTGGTTATTATTCAGTCAAATACTCCTCTTTCCTATATGTTATCAGCACAAGTGGTAAAAAAAAAAAAAAAAAACAAAAAAAAAACCCAACACCTGAAGGAAAGACAGAAAGACACGACAGTAGCTATAAGTATATGCACAAGAATAATGGCTGACCATTGCATCATATCAAGGGCACAGCAGTTGTTCATGGCCTTATTTATGGCAAATCTTTGGAAATCAACCAAGTGTCTAAAATTAGTGGGGTGGTTATAGTAGATATGACACATCCATATGATAGATCTCAGTGAAGTTATTAAAAATGAAAAGCGTTCTCAAAAAATCCTTAGTATGGGAAAAATTAATGCCTATATACTAAAACAAGTAGATTACAGTGAAGTTGTGTCTCATGCAGGAGATAGGTTTTAAAATCAGCAACTGATGAAAAAAATCTCATATAGTTAACATTACCATTAAAAAGCTCCTGGCTAGACACCAAATACTGTAACTCCAACACAGATTTTTTCTTTTTGGTACTAGAATAGACAACTGTTTCTGTGGTTGAGCATGGGTGCCGTTGGTTTGAGCTTGGGCCATGTAGTAGGACAAATGTGCATTTTTACCATCAGAATCACAGTCATCGCAACAAGAGGTATACGCTATGAAAGACGGCAAAACTGAGACTGATTCAGGAAACCCGAAGTCCTGTCCCCCATCTCCAGGGTCACCATTCTCGTTATTACCAGGCATACCCTCATGAACCAACTGAAGGGGAAGTTTTAAAAATCTGTTTAAATTGTTGTCTCTCTCACATACACAGAGTAAATTCCCATAGTTAAAGGTGTGTAGTGATTATCTATACAAATCATTATATACAATATAAATCCAAGTTTACTTAAAATTTTCCATTTTATACAGAGACCCATGAAAAATCCAAAAAGAATATATGCAGAAATTTTCACAGCTACCATCTCCAGGGAGATTATAGGATTGCTGGGATTTCTCTTTTATGTAGCTGTACTTTTCAAAAATTTTAAATGAACTTTTATTACTTTCATTATCAGAAAAAATAGTCCTCATTTTAAAATGGCATTCACAAAACAAAGAAGATATCTTTAAAACGAAGCCTTATTTGACTACAAATGCTTAACAATATATAGTGTTTTGGTGTGCACTTTCTGCATCAAAAGAATAAGCATTTGGTTAAACCACTGGTAAACAAGCCAGGAACACATCTATAATGCAGGAAGTTCTAATCAACAGAAATCTATTACTCTCTCTCGCTAAAGCAGTGCTATTAGGGACAATTGAACAGGACATGGAAACAGCCCCTTTCTATCGAACTGGATATTAAAAATACTTGTCAAAAGAAAAAAAAAAGGGTTCTGTCCAGATGTGTATTATATATACTTCCAAAGTCTATAGTAAATTACCTTAGAAGGTGCCTCCTGAGCCTCCATGAATTCCTACCATTTATGTACTTCCCTAAAATATCATTAAAAGACCTATTACGGCAATACTTTGTCTGCTTCATTCATAAAAGATGCATAGACGCATTCATGTAATAAAGGCAATCTCTTACTGAAACACATATATAACTCCAGCAAGTCCGATTGAAAAAAATAAATGTCTCACATGAAAAAGATTTAAAAGACAGGTCAGTTAAAATAGTTCTTTGATTATATAAAATTGCTGGCGGTTGATCCATTGTGTCAGATGTGAAGTGAGATCAAACTGTCAGAGTAAGTTTCAAATTCTCAGTGTTTAACCGAATTAATACATTGAGCAAAGATGTGGTTCAAGTAGGATTGAAAGGTTCTGCTAAACCCAGACTGTCCAGATCCATTAGCAGCACAGTTACAAAGAAAGACTCTCTTATCAGAAAGCAGTGGAGGCTGTGGAAAATTAATAAAGAGTGCTAGACCCAATCTTGGTGTCGAGTTACATGGAAGGGATTAGGAAGTGAGGGGAAGGTAATTAAGTAGAAAGAACAGCCGGAAAGAACTGAAAAGCAAAAGATCAGATGGTCTGAGGTTAAGCCCCTCACCATCTGTTGGCAATCATCAAAATTTATTTGATCTTATTATGTATTTACTTTGTAAAAGGGGAAAAAACCCTCATTCTAATGAATAGGTGATATACAAGGTGAATGCCCATTATAACAGAGCTCATTATTATAGCAAGTAAACTCATTCCCATTGCAACATAACAAGTACAATTAATGCAATCTAATTGCTCTGTCTCGGTGAAAACGTTCGTATGTGTTTCCTGGGCTTTTGTGATTTAGTTGGAGGGCTTTGTCTGTAATTTTCCTGTCATTGTTTATTGTATATCTGTCTATACAATTTGCTCTTGTAAAATTTCTGAGTAATAAAATAGAAACAGACTCAGACACAGAGCACAGACTGACGGCTATTAGAGAGGAGGGGAATTGGGGGACTGAGTGAAAAAGGTGAAGGGATTAAGGGAAAAAATCCTCGAAAACCTCAGACACAGACAACAGTATGGTGATTACTAGAGGGAAAGGAGGGTGGGGGAGGTAGAAGAGGGTAGAGGGGACAATAAATGACTTAGGGTGGTAAACGCACAATACAATATACTCAATGATGCATTAGAGAAGTGTACACCTGAACCTTGTATAATTTTATTAACCAATGTCACCCTAATAAATTCAATACAAATTTAAAAAATTTCTGAGTAACTGCACGTATCCATTAGGAAAGTAGGTCAGCCAGCCTCTTACATTCCCCTTCTAATGGCCATCAGCACCTGTGATTCCAATATCAGTGAAGGGTGCTGCTATCTACCCAGTTATATAACAAAGAAAACTCAACTCTTCCCTCTGCTTTATCTCTGGCACCCATAGTCACTCAGCTACCAATGTTCTTCCTACATGCTTTACCTTTTAAATACTTTTCTCCTTCCTCCTCTCTTTGGACTTGGACTGCAGCACTTCATTTCAAACTTTCAGTCATTCACTTAACCACTACCTGCCTCTTTCCCATCCCCCTTACACCCAGCAAATATGAATCTGACCTTTCAATCTCCTATTGAAAGAGCTCTGTTTCCACAGCACTTGTAGGATAAAGTCAAATGGCCTCTTTGTGGTGTTTGAAACCCCTAACCACAATGTCCCCTGACAGTTTACCTCTCTAGCTCTTCTCTCCCATCTCACAATTTATATCCTTCAGCAAAACCCAAGTAATTTATAAAGCAACTATCAATAAATAATTAAGCAATTTCTATTATAATCTACTGAAGACATGCCTCAGGGATGAGTATTTTCATTCATTCTTTACGCCTGTGCCATGCATTACTATTTTTAAATTAGCTGTTTGGGTTTGAGCGTGCAACTCTTGCAAGTAAGGCAGAAAGGGCTAGACAGCCAGCTGTGACACAGGAGAATCAGTACAAAAGGTCCCCGCACAGCCAGCTCGGCAAGACTAGCAGATACATCATCGTATCTCTGGGTACATATTAGTATTGTCCGCCAGTCAGGCAGTGCATAGTTCCACAGGAGGGCTATCTGGTTTTCTTTATTAAAAAATGATTAAGACAGTGTCATTCTTTGTCTACTATCATCTTTCACATAGCCAGCAACACACTTTTAACATGCCGGATATTTGAAAGCTTTATCAGAAAAAGCCAGCTGTCTCAAATCAAGGGTTTTTATTTCATTTTAGTTCTAAAGTTGCTTGAGGAAAAGAAATGGATGTCAGGTTTTTCATTTTGAAGTTACCTTTGCATCAAAGACGGACTATTTAACAGTTCACATAATCAGTAAAATTACTACTGACTCCAAGAATGTGTTAATGAGAGACTCTACAATCTGAGTATTTTCCTTTGGAAAAGTTGGATCATGTTTGCTTGCTTGTTCGTCTATTATAAGAAATCATTTTCTTTTGTATTATCCTCGCCCAAGGACATTTTTTTTTTCCATTGCTTTTTAGAGAGAGAGAGAAAGGGAGGGAGAGAGAGAAACACCAATGTGAGAGAGAAACATTGATTGGTTTCCACCCTTTTCATGCCCCAACTCGGCACTGAACGCACAACCTGGGTATGTGCCCTGACCAGGACCCTTTGGTCCATGGGACAACACTGCAATCAACTGAGTCACACTGGTCTGGGCAAGGAAATCATCTTCATTTGATGAAAAAATAAAAATAGTTGAATGTTTTCACAAGGAAGTAAACTCCTTGTACGTGATGTCAATTTTCTTTTAGGAACTAACATATTTTGATAAGTGGAAATAATCAACACCACTCCCTCCTACTCCAGAAAAGAATATGTAGATCTGAACTCATGTGAACTGGTTTAAAGCACTGATTCATTACTGTGCCAAATGCCAGTGAGGAAATATTTTTAAATGTCTCGGGTATTCTACCTACCTACAAATGGAATGAAATACCACTGAGCTAGTAAAAAGCTAACACTGATTTTTAAATATTTATTTTTTTAGAAACAAAATAGAGTCATTTTTTATTTTTTTATTGGGTAGCACACTTTTTTATTATATATTTTAGCAGCTTTATTGAAGTAATAATCAATACACAATAAGCTGCATGTACTTAAAGCATATTTGATGTACATATTTGATGTATGTGCAAGGACTTACTTTACTGTTTCTAGTTAAAAAGTTAGAAATGAATAAAGAGGAAAATACAAGGTATATCCATAGTACTATAGATAATCACAGTTAAAACTTTAGCACATACCCTCCCAAGTTTTTGAAAATCTTGTGTGAATAAAATAGATACATCAAGTTGGAAACTGCATAAAACTGCGCATACATTTTCTTCTTTTTAACTACTTTTCCTAAAACTTTCCACATCATTAAATATCTTTCTAAAGATGATCTTAACATATATAATGTACATTTTTATCAGTAGTAAAATTATTTTAAAATGAATGTCAAAGAAAATAAACACCTATAGCCATAGAAATAACAATACAAAATTACTATTAAAATTCTAAAGTAATTTTAATCTACCTATATGAATTATAAATACAGATAAATATATGCACACGTTTTTATTTATATTAAAATAATAAGCAAACTAAATGTATTCGTATACATCCTAGTTTTAAAGGAATTTTAATGAGCATTTTATATATTTACAAGTTCTTGCTTTCAAAAATTAAAAAGTAGAGAAATGAATGCAGAGGACAATTTATCACTAATAATTCTAGTCACACAGATACTATTAAAACTGGAATAACATTCTGGAGAGATAGGTATAGACAAAAATATGTTACTATTAAACACTGTAATTTAACTTTGCTACAAGCATTTTTAAAAGAATAATTTCAAACAAAAGAATAGTTCTATAACATGGAGCACTTTTGACAACACTTAGTATAATAAAATTTTATAAATTGTGGCCAATTTTATAGCTGAATTTTTCATTTTTTACAAAATGTTTAATCCTTTGATTAGTAATGAGGCTAACCTTTTCTTTTAAATGTTCATAGTCTTAAGAAATGTCTTATTTATATTGTCAGTTCTGTATGCTGTAAATATTTTTCCCAGTTATCATTTGCTTTTATGGTGATATTCACACACAAAACTTTTCAGTATGTTCCTTTATCATTTTTTTCTTTGCATTTCTGCTTAGCCTAAATATTCATGTACATCTTTTTAATTTATTTCACTTTGTATTTTTAATTTTTCACATCTGGAATTTATTTGGTAAATGATATGAGGTAACCAAGCATCCTCACGCATGAATTTGAGATGGCATCTCTATCACATAATAAATTCTCGTGTGTGCATTTGAATTTAAAATCGGTGCGAGTGGAGTGGCAAGAGCCGCAGTTCGGTCTCCAGGCTTTTGTTCCTTTTGTATCTGTTTAGTTAAATATGGCATCGCTTTGGGGTGGCGCTTTTTTCTCAACACTGCAAAACGCCTTTATTGAAGACTTACATTTCAATTTATATGCATATATACAGTTATTTTTCCTCTTCAGACTTATCTTTTCTTTTAAGGCGATACAAGCTTTCAGTGGAAAAAAAGTAACTAAATAAAAAGTGTAAATTATTTTAATCCCTCTTCTTCTTAGTACTCAACAGCAAGCAAGGATAACACTTTGGCATATTTGATTCCAAGACTTTTTTAAATCACTTCTCCCCTTTGTAGAAGAAACAAGAAATGTCAAAATAAAGGTTTTTCACTGATTTCATCATAAAGATTTTTAAAAATTTCGGTATAGCTTTCATTATTTCGTAATAAAGAAATTCTATATTCTCCTAATGACATGCCAAATATGTATTTGTAAAACTAAATGTATAAATTCCTATCTGGAAAATAGAAAACAAGCACGTTTTCTCACACTACTAATTAAAATGGAAATTCTCTATCTTACCAGCGGGTGGCAATCTCAACATATGCACAGCCCGGTATTTCCAGCAGACCCGGGTCTGGCAAAGAGGAAAACTGCCTAAAATGTCTGACCACTGCAACTCCAGCCGCTGCTGGTTGCCCTTCATTTGCTGTGATTTAAAAAAGAGAGAGAGAGAACAAGAAACCTGCAGGAATAATCACAAGGGAGAACATTTCACAACATGGAACAAAATTACCTTGACCTAATGTGGGCTGGGGGAAAATAAAAGCTATGTGGTAAAATGTTTTCATCATGTGCTCCCAAAGAACAACAAAATGTTTTAAATATAGCCAGAGAAGACCAAGAGTTTACCTCAAACAAATGTCCTGCAATAACGTGAATTACAATGATTGCTAAACAAAACAAAACAAAACAAAAAGAAATGGAGACTGGAATTGGGATGGGAAAATGGCAAATCTGAATTGTTTAGCAAAATATCCAAAACACAGCACTGAGCCACCATTGTAGTTAAAGGCAGTCAGGATGGTAGAAGGCAGGCAAGGGCAGGAGACTCCACATGGGCAAGTTACTTGCAAATAACAGTCTGAAACGGACTTACCTCCAATTTTAAAAACAAAAAATGAACATAAAATCAAAGCAACTGCCTCTGTGAGTGCAGAGTTTCAATAATCCCAAAGATCAGATCCTGAGAGACAGCAGTTTTTGAAGCTTTCACAGGTGGTTTGGATGTATGTACTCATATACTCGGTTTCCAAACCAAATGTAGTATAAATATGTCAATTATTTTTATTTTGCAGAAAAGCCACACTCCCATACTCTTTTTGCATTGGTAATTTAAACTAAACTAAACAGAAAAACCTCTGTAGAAAAAGAGAGGGGGGCACAGAGAGAAAGCAAACCTCCAAGTAAAGGGAAGCCTGAAACTGAGGGTAGGGTCATAGAAGCAAAGCTGTAGAGTTTGTCTTCAAACCAAGTGCATAACGTGAGACAGAGAGCTGTGATTTCACTCTGTCCAACCCACTTTTCTCTTATTGATTATGAATCTTGGACCCTTGGCTACCTACAGTTTGTTCGTTCCGATTTCTGACCTGTTCCCATTCCACTGGTCTAGAACATAAGGAGGAGGGCACAATGCTTGTTTCACTCAAGATTCGGCTATGATGAGGGCCTCTGGGAAACTGGTGTGCACTCTGTCAAATCAACGTCTGTCTGCCTGTCTCTCTCTGTGTTTCTCTCTCCCCCTCTTCCCTTCCTTCTTCTCTCTCTAAAATCAATAATTTTTTAAAAAATCAAAGTGTGGTTAACTCTTGACAGTAAGTACCCCCAGGCCAGCCTTAGGAACTGGTAACTTAACTATAACTAGAAACCTAAAAACTAGAAACCTCTCCAACAGCACCTAACCTAACACCAGAGGAAGAGACATTTTCATCCACTGCACCATTCAGATCTTTCAAGCATTTCTCATATAACATAAGGTGTCTGGACCCTCCTCCACTCCCTTTTTATCTGTGTCATTCTTGGGGTGTAGATTCACATAATTAAGCCCAACATCCCAACAATGATGAGTAAAGCAGCTTCTATAAGCTGGATGCTTTTTCTCCATTAATAAAACACAATAATCCTTTAGCTTTGTTAGTATTGAACTAGAGCTTTGAGTAAATATTTATCAGAGGTCAGTTTAATGTGAAAAACAGTAAAATAAATAGGCAATCTGCTACCTTAAACACTATGTGAGTCATTTTTAGCAATCTGAGGAGGATTCAAATCGCCTCAATAGATGGTGGGAGATGAATCAACGCATGTTCAGGTGCCAAAAGAAGCACTGCAGATCCCGCAAGCTTTAACAGTTCAGAGTCAAGGACCAGCTGCAGGAGAGAGGACTTAACAGCTAACATTCGCTGTGTTTATTCAGTGCCAGGCTCCATCCTGTGTTCCTCAGTGACATGATCTCATTTAATCCTCACATCAACCCTGTGAGCTAGACACTATTATTATCTCCACTTTACAAGCAAGGAAACTGAGGCTTAGAGATATTAAACAACTTATCCAACATACACATTAGTGATTGGGAAGCTCTGGTTCTTGACCCTAGACAGCCTGACTTCCTTCTGCTCGGCATTCCCCCTACACAGCTGGGCACCATCCGTTTCTCAGTCATGCTCGAAAAATCAGAGGTGTCTCATTTAGCTTAGTTCATGGTGGCTGCTTCCTAATCTCCAGGGACTGACACTTCTAGGCTCCCCTCTTTATGTGAAACCAAGCAAACTGGCCCTAATGAAACAGTCCGAAGCTTTGTCACATCTGAGTCCGCTGCATTCCCGAGGCTCCAGCCCACATTAGGCAGGTGAGGGTCCCCTGCAAACGAGCAGCATAAACACCAAAATGAGACATAACAGAAGATGTCGGATAAGAGTTAACATTATGATCCATTTTTGACTTGGGACACAGGTAATTCACAACTATTTGCATCTTATTCAGTCAAATAACAAGCAAGAAAGAGAATACACGTGGTGCGAGAGGCGCTGCCGTAGACACTGTGGGTATTCGCTCGCTGCGAGGCTTTGGGCGAGGTCCGTGGGTCTTCAGACGTGCTTCTTCAGCTCCTTCATTGTGACGTAAGTTTGCCATCCTAAGCACATAAAGTTATAGGGAGAGAAGTGAATATGGAAAATACTGTACAACATCAAAAGGGAATGCACCAAAGGAAAAAAAGCCTCTCCCCAAAATTAGTTGAGAATATTCATATTAATTAAAAGCCAATAACTTCAGACTTACTGTGATCATACCAAGCCTCAAGAAAACAGTGCTATGAATAATGATAAAAAATAATTTCTTCTACAGTAATAAAATATTTGGTCTTTTTGTACGGTTCTGGGGGGTAGGGGGAAAGCAAAACAAAAATACAGTCAACAAATATATGAATAATCCCTATTAGACTAATGAAAGGGGAAAAAAAACCTACCAAGAAAAAGTAATTTAATGTCCTTTGTTAAGCAACTCAAACATTTATCTAAACAAGTATTATATTTAAGGAGCCAAATTCTGCCTCAAAGGGAACCAGCTGGCCATGACATATAATCTCTTTGACTGGGTGGAGGATAAACAAAGTTTAGTCCTTCGTGCAGAACATGCGATGAAGATAGAAAGCACATTGCCCCCGGATTTGTCCGGAGCAGGTGTCAGCAGCCTCTGCGCAATGGCTGCCAAGTCTTTATTTATTCACTCTCCCAGAAACTGCAAGAGGGATGGCTTCAAGCATCTTTAGGTCATTCACACACACAGGCCCAGAGTCGAGGCACTTTGAGGGGGCCAGGTTAAGCCTATAAGCAGAAACACTGAGAAAAACACCTGATTTATGTTTGCTGCTCCACTGAAAATATGAGGGAAGGGCACCCCCCCACCAACCATGAAACTCTTTTCCCACAATTCCAGTTACTGTTCCTAGGGCCTCTTCAGGGTCCTCAAGAATTTCCTCTTATCATGCAAATAGTCTTTGGACAGACCACACCTTACATTTAGCATTGCAAAAGCTTTAGTGAAGCTGAAACACAGATAACACTTGACTGTAGTTATGAGCTTATGATTGGAGGGGAGAACAGTTGGGTTCCATGTGTTTATCTGGTCTCATGGGTGTGGGTGTTCCGGCAGGGACAAGGAAAGGCAAAGAATACTGTTGGTTAGGAAAGGGAGTAGCTGCTTATTTTCTTGCTGTTCTATCTTTATCTGTGTTAAGATATCAGAGGAAGGTGAGACAGATCAGCTCTGAGGCGAGAATACCTTATTACAACCATACTTTACATACATTTATGCTACTGCATGGGCCAGTAAACAAGATTAATTGCGCTCTGACCTGAAGCAGCATACTTCCATCTCCGGGATTTGGGGGAACAACCGACCATGTAGTTCGGTTTACCCGCAGTTTGCTAGCAAACAGAATTTTTCACTGTGTTTATCTGCTCACCGGAACCAAGCAGAGAGACACGTGATTGAAGTCCTCCAGGCCATAATAAATGAGGAGGGTCTTAAGTGCCCTTGCATCAGTTAAGGAAACAGTTACTCCTTCCAGTTTTCTCCTATGTATTTTGCTTTTAAAAGTTTGATCCTAAATAAATTTTCTTTAGTCTCTACATAAGAACAGAAAATATGTAAGATTGATGACAGCATACTAATTAGAGACCTTTAAAAATCTTTACAGTTTGATAAATTCTGTAATCAAATGGAAACTCACAGCCCCTTTCAGACTCTCTATACTATCTACATGACATTTTGTTGTTCTTCTTGACTACCCAATATCCATCTTCTGCTTCTGTAAGTTAAATTGCACAGTTTTCCTGTGGCAAACTCTTTATCCACCCCCGGGGCCTCTGCCTCCCAACTCTCAATCTGCATTTTTTGCACCATCCCGGTCCCCAGTGAGTCAGGGCAACAGAACCAGGAAAAGGGGTCAGGGATCACATGCCCCAAGTTGGTCCCATCATAATGGCCACCAGGATTTGTGTGGATTTAGGATTGACACTGCCAGTAACTGCCAGAAAGATACTTTCTCCCTTTTCCTCTGGACTCGAACCTCAGAGAAGCCAAGCCTATAGGTAGCCTGAGAATGAAACCAACACAGGATACTGCACCATAAGGAGAAATGGCAAAACTAGGTCCTGATGATATTATTCGAGTCCTCTGTCAAAACTCTAGATTTTCTGCTTTACAAGCCAATATATTCTTTTCCTTAAGCTGTTTGGAGTTAATGTTCCTTTCCCATGCAATCAGAGGAATCCTATCTGATACAGAGACCAATTTGGTCATTTTTTCTTAAACAGTTATAGAACTATTACATTCTTTCTGTTTCTCATCTCTAGTTCATTATATTAGGTATTTAACAAAAAATACCATATTTTCTTAACTAAAACACACTTTTTTTACACTTTGTAGCCAAAGCGACTCTGAGGAGTAAGCTATGAAGTAACTGGCATTGCCTGCACATAGACCAACTTGTCAAAGTAAAAGTAGAAGTCACGCAATGCAATTAAAGACAATAGAAATTGCCAAATCTTTTTAATAAATCATCAAATTTTCAAAGCTAGGAGCGACTTGTGCAAGCATTACATGTTTATAGAGATCACATTCAGGCCCCCAAATAGCTATCTGTCAAAAATCTTTGGCTGACTTTCAAGAGAAGCTCTTTAACTTCCAGAAACACTTATTGCAATTAAAAATAAAGAGAAAGTATGAATTTAATCAAATTGGAAGTGCAGTATAATCCTGGTGCTCTCCCATGTTACAGTACCAATGTATCTATCAATCCTAAATATGTTAAAGAAGCCAGTCTCCTAGGAAAAGTGTTTTCCTTATGGTGCTACATATGACTGCCCAGGGGTCAGACTGATTCAAAGAGCCCTTAGACTCCAAATATAGGGAAGAGTTAGATTCAATCTTTATGAAGCTAAAGATACAAAATGTCATTGATTACATAAATTTATTAACACACAAGTACTAAACTTTATTTATAGATTCTGGTTCTAAGATGCAGACTAACACTTGCTGATATCTCTTCCTCACACATAAACACAAAGAATAGGAGAAAGTAGGAAGGGAGAGAGGGAGAGGGAAGGAGATAGAGGGAGTGAGGAAAGAGGGAAAAGTAAGAAAGAAAAAAGTGGAAGGAAGGAAGGAAGGAAGGAAGGAAGGAAAAAAGAGAAGGAAAGACTTAAGAAAGGACAGGCTCAAAGATGGAGGGCAGGATGACAGCTAATTGGGTGGGGGAAGGATGTTAGGGGGGAAGGGACTGAGCAAAAAGGAAAAGGACTCATGGATGGGGACAACAGTGTGGGGATTTGGAGGGAAAGGGGGTAGAAGAGGACTAAAGATAATGGAAAAATACAATAAAGATTTTTTTTAAAGAAACTCATGATGGGCGTGAAATTCTGATATGTCATTGAGAGAAGGACTGGCGGCCACAGCAGTGAGCCAAAAACCACAGCCATAGTTTACGAGGCATCCATTGAGCGGGAAGCCGCTCAATGACAATCGATGTCATTACAGGCAGGAAATCTTTGAAGCCTTTACATCTGAAGCATGTCACAGCTGCTGTGCTATGATCAGGACAACCATCCTGAAAGAAAGTACTGTCCTTGTGATAGCCACATCATGCTGTATCAGGAGAACTACATCATCCCCTGGGAGTCAGTCTGGATACCCTGTAGGAGACTGCCACTGCCCAGGATATATGCGGGGGAATTCTATCATAGAAGATGAATGTCTACATAAGATATACTAATCTCATGGCAACACCAAGAAAGGTTGTCAACAGACTCAGCCCTTCAACTCACAAGAAAGAACTTACATCTGAGGAAATAAGTTACTAGAAAGGTCTTCAAAGAATCTTTAATCCTATAGAAAAAAATTAAGCAGGGAATTTAATCAAAAACAAAGTGGTTATGAAACAAGAATAAATACTAATAGAAATCAGTTAAAGGTTTTAAAAATGACAAATATACTCATTAAAATATACAACTTAATAAATAGAGTAACATACTACATCTACCGCAGAATAAATTGGTAAACTGGACTATAGTACTGAGGAAATCTTCCAGAACATAAAACAGAGGTAAGAGATATAAACTCCGGTGAAAATTTTCAGAAACTCAAAAAATAGATTCAGACATGCTAATATCTGACTTAAAGAATTTCCATAAGAAGAGAAGAAGGACAAAAAAGGCATAGCTATGGTCGGAGGAATTAAGGCAAAGAGTTTCTAAGTGACAGGATTACTTTACCAAGAGCGTACCAAGTGCCACCAGAAAAATAGTTCTGTATGAGAAAAATCCAAGTCAGGGTAAAACTTCAGACCATAAAGGATAAGAAGAAAGTCCTGTTCCTCTTCTTTCTCTACCTAACTGGTTTCCTGTCTTTGACTTCTCTTTGGCTGGAGGTAGGAGCGTAGCCAAAGGCACAGGAGGTAGTCATGGGCCTGAAGAGCTGGTTGGGCCATGGAGCCAGCAATGGATGCAAGGTGGCGGGGGACCCGGAAAAGGAATACACTATAAACCAAACAGCCTGTATTCTTTAAAATTCTCAACATCATAAAATACAGGGAAATGCTAAGGAACTGCTCCAAAATGAAGGAGACTAAAGTCACATGACAGCTAAATACATCTAATCCTGGACAAGAAAGGAAAAAATAACACACACATATATACCTCACTCGGACATTTGACAACATTTGAATGGAACGCGTGGACTGGATTGTAATCTTTCCTCAGCAGCAATTTCTGCTTTGGATTATGGTATTGTCGTTATGTAAAAGAGTATCTTTGTTTTGGGTAAGTATACATTTAAATATTTAAGTGTGATGGAATTTCATGTCTATAACTTGCTCTCAAATTATATTAAAAATAATGTTAATGGATCTTTGATAAAAAGTTACAGAAAGAAAAAAACAAACATTAACAATTGGGGAATCTGGGTAAAGGGGATGTGTAACTTACTTGTACTGTTTTTACAATACCTCTGTAACTTGAAAATTATTACAAAGTAACTTTTTAAAAATAGAAAAAAAATTAAAACCCACAAGTGAGAGAGAGAGGGAAACAAGATAACTCATAAAGGAAGAAGAATCAATATTAGACTCTTCATCAACAACCTAAGAATGTAATAACATTATCAGAGTGTTACAGGAGTATAACTTTGAGAATAGAAACCTATATAGAGGGAATCTTGAAGATGGCTGTCTCAGATAGCAACAGATCAAACAGATTCAAAATAAGTAAGTATGAACAATGTCTGAGTAATGTAATGACATTTGCTCATATATCTAAATGTATATGTGTGTCTATGTATATACTCATATAAACACATACATATTTATAATAAATAACCATGTGCTACCCACGAAGGATTTTCCAACAAAATACAATGAAAACACCAATGTTATATACGCCATGTTCACTGTCCACAATATGATGAGATTAAATAATGCGACTAAGCAACAAAAGTAATAATAGATGAAATAACAGTAAATAAAACATTTATTTTTGGCTATTAAAACTATCATTATATGAAATAGTGCATTTTATAATTGATAATATCTCAAATTGAGGAAAGATAAGCCCAAATCTCTTAGTTGAAATTGCAAAATCCAGAAAGCTCTGAAAATCTAAAGTAATATTCAAATTCATTTGGCAGGAAAATATAATCTGATCCAAAATCATTTGGTAGCAAAAGCTGATCTGAATTGACATGAGGCCATTGTGTTAAAAGACACTATTTATTCTAGTGTAAGAATCATCATGTTTGGGTGGCAATAATAATAATAACATTCTGGGGGAAAGCCATGCTGTCCCAGTCCCCCTGGAAGAAGTTACATTAGAAATTAAGATGTATATATTTATTTACATAATATATTTATGTTTATATAATATATATTTACATAACTTATAGATATGAATTTATAATACCATTCCACAATCCAAAAGTGTTTGAACTCTGAAACACACTTCATACCTCAGGCGGGTCTCTCCAGGAGTTGAAGACTGGGACGGTACTTCCTCTGCTTTCTGAGGGGCATTCTCAGCTCCAACGTCTTCCTCCTGAATCTTACCAAGCAAGTATTTTTCTTTGGCAAGACTTCAATTTTATGACAATTACAATATGCAAACTTAAACTGTTTAATTTCTTCTTTTTTCTTTCACGTAGAGAATAATGGAATGCAAATATTTTCCCTTGCCCAGAGGCAGTGTTTGAATATTAAGGGAAAAAAAAAAAAACCTAACAGTTTGATTGTTAATGTTTCAGCCTGTAAGGGTAATGAACCATCCAAGTTTATTGTGAAGAAAAAAACAAGGACAAAACTTGGGGGGAAAGAAAGTGCCCATGAGGGAAGTTTGAATAGAGAGAAACTGGATCCCCCCACCATCTTCCCCATCCTTGCTAAAAGGAAGTTGGGAGGGGGCGAGTAAATGAAAGAGGGCATCAGAAGGAGCCCCAGGAGCTCTGGAGCCCAGAAAGAAAGCTTGAGCTCTGGCAGGAGGCAAATGGGCAGACCTAACCAGGGACTACTGCCAAGAGCACCATTCCAGTGCCCAGTGGCGAACAGATAGTGAGGGAGCAGGAGCTTCCACTTGGGCGACAATGTCACTTCCCCACTGGGAGCTCTCTTTCTCGACAAGAAAGCGTTTCACCTATTGATTGTCCACGGGAATGTTGCCTTCCGGATTATAGGATTTTACTAAGCCCTGTCTGAATAACCCACAGAGAAAATCTTCCTCCCTACTAGGTACGTCAGGACCTCTCTAAACCCAAGGTTGGGGAGGTGACCCTCTAGACAGCTAGTGCAGTCGTAGTGACTGGGAAATCACTCCTTGCATTGCTGCTGCAGGGGGCGTGGTACAGAATGAAACAAGAATGCATTGTTTAAGTGCCCTGAGAGACTGCCTGAATAATTTGTAAATATATAATAGTTCATGCTCTTCCAACAACTCCTTATTGATAGTTGTTGTCAGAAACGTGGGCAATTTTAGTTACTCAACCAACTTATAAACCTTGAAAGAGGAGTATGACAAGGAATCGTATTAAAAATAATTGCAGCAGTATGTCACAGATTTCATGCAAAAATGGATTTTGGATAGTCACTACTAAAGCAAACAAACTCCAATAGCAATGAAACCCTGAGCAATGTCAGTAATCTTACAGACCTGTTCCTATGCTGAATAGGTCTGTATCAGAAGCCTGGAGAAGGAAACAAGCTCGAGTCTTTCATACTTTCATATACCATCATTCCACCCATTCAGATCTGCCCAAACCCCATCCACACCTGAACTCATCCCTTCCTTGAGAGTTTCTATATGTAAGTAACCAAGCCAAAGGAAGCATTATGTTAGATGATAATTTTTAAGAGCAGATGAAATCATGACTCCCATGCGAATATGAAATTAACACGTCAAAGATATTTAGCCCATTAATTAAATGAGGGGCCCATTGCAATGGGTTCAAAAGGAAGCCTCAAAGAAAACACATTTATGAATCCACCATAGTGAGATGAGCTTGCAAAACTGGCTTTCAACAGGAGGAACAATGTTTTCCCTCCAGCAGACAGAATTTTATGGCATGTCCATAGGCAAGAACGATTTGCATTATCTATTTTCTACAATTTAACTTTACTTTGTACAGAGTTGTAAAATAGCTTAGTTAGAGACAAAGTTGCATATCCCTCTAAATTCAGATAATGCCTAAATGTTCTAACATGGCATTGAATATATAGAAAATAACCTCCTTCGCTTACTCCAAAGTATTAAACTTCTCCTTATAAATATTACTCGAATACAGTTTTTAAACTGTCACAACTATTTCAGCAATTCTATAAGTCAAGCTGAAGATCCTGTTTTGAAGGAAATGCTCATTATTCATGTGGATTATAAGAAAATGTCAAGGCTTTTGAATGTTGTCAAAGTATCAATGACAGTGAGTAGGCAGAAATGACTAGTTCTGTTCTGATACTTAGTTATATTTATAGTTTGCACAAACCTAGACAAGGGCAAAGAGAAAGAAAAATATTTTGTCAATCATTACTTTAAAAACAATGTTGAGTAGAAGTAACATCTTGATAATCATCAACAGCAATGTCAATAAATATTTTTATATGTGCTGCAATATTTCTGGGTAAGTCAAGAGAAAGATTCTCTTCATTCTGAAGAAAAAAACAGAGAGAAATGTAGCAAGTAGTTCAAACTTCATTAGAGCCATTTTGAAGAGAACTAGGCCATCCAAATTATCATTACTGAGATATTCTTTACATTCTAAGACAAACAAAAAATAGTATGAATTAAATGCTAATGGTAGCTGACATATTAACTATGGATCCAAATATTGGTACAATATAGTTTTTCTTTAACTTACTACATATCACATACGTACATATCAAATATGTACATTATGTATAGCACAAAGCCTGCTTTTACAATGGTCATATCTTTGTTTAGACAATGTTATATATCAATGTTACAGCATTAATATATAATTTGGGGGAGCTTTTCTTAGGGTTAATTTGATGCCAAGCCACTTGGTCACAAATAAAATCCTGAATCATAACACCAGGGGAGTTGCAGGCAGCCAGTGGGATTAAGACTTGAAGAAGAGAAGAAAACATAAAAGTGAGGCTGGTCTGCACGCGATTTCTCTGTAAAGAGTTTGTCATCTCCAAAACTGCCCATACTCAAAGTAGGACTCCCAGAAACATAGCCCAAAGTGGTGGTATGCTGAAAACCTAAGCAAAGCTGTGAGCAGTGTAGCAGTACTGAGGACATACAGATTATAATTCAGGACTCACAAAAGTAAAGCAGACACAGGAAAAACACGTGTCTGACTGCACTTGCGATAACAGACAGGCTATATCCTAGAAATAAGGGCCATGTGAAAGGCAGGAAGGCAAGCTACTGGAGCAGTCGCATCAGATTAAGATAATCTGCCATAATTTTATCATCCTACAAAAATGAAATTTTATTATCTTTGGGGAGCAACAGAATCATCTAGGACATTTATAGTTTTTCATTCAGATGTCCAATATTGCATCAAATGTTACTAGAGAAAACAATAAATTGGAACATACAACAAAATAATAGGAAAAATTTGAGACTAGGATTAGAACTAAAGATAACCCAGATATTGAAGTTATCATTTGGGACTTTAAAATAACAATGTTGGATATATTCATGAAAATAGAAGAAATGGAGAATTTACCAAAGAAACTAAGAATAAAATAAAAAGAATTAAGTGGAAATTTTATAACTGAAAAGAAAACAATCAAAATTAAAAATCCATCCAATACATGAGTTTAATAGCAGATAAGGCAAAACCAAAGATTAGTAAACTGAGAGACAGTAACTAGGGAACATCCACATGGAAAGTCAGAAACAAAATTCAATGGGGACAATTCAGAAGGGAAAAAATAGCCTTTTTTAAAGTAGTACTGAGGCAACTTCATATCCACACATGAAACAAAGTCGAACCTCTATCTCAAAACAGACGGTGGCCATAAATATAAAGCTAAAGCCATAAAACTTTCAGAAGAAAACATAGGTATAAATCTTCAAGTCCTTAGATTTGGCAGCAGTCTCTTAGACATGCCGCCAAAAGCACAAGCAACAAAAGGAAAAAGATAAATTAGATTTATCTTTCAAATTAAAAGATAAATTTATCTTTCAAATTAAAATGCACTTCAAAGGACATTATTAAAACAATGAAAAATACAATTCACAGAATGTAAGAAAATATTAGCAAATTATATATCTGGTAAGGTACTCCTAGTATCAAGAACTTTCACAACACAACAATGAAGAGACAATGCACTTTAAAATGGGCAAAGGATTTGAAAAGCTATTTCTCCAAAGGAAATATACAAATGACCAGTAAGCACCTGATGCTCTAAAACATTAGTCAAATGCAAATCAAAACTACAATGAGAAACCATCTCTGAGCCATTAGGGTCACTCAAATAAACAGACAGGCAAAAAATGTAGGTGAGTATGTGGAGAGATTGGAATCTCCTACATTTCTTGTGGGATTATAAAATTTTCCAAGCACTTTGGGGAAAAAATAAGTTTGGCAGTTCCTCAAAAAGTTCAATATAGTATTAATATGGGACCCTGCAATGCCTCTCCTAGGTATATACGAAGGTCTGTCCGGAAAAATCCAGCCATTGTTAATATAACAAGAATGGTTGCACAGCATTGATATAACCTGGCAGCCAAGGAGAGTGGACTGGTATGTGCATGTGTGAACAATGACGACTGCAGCACTGTACTAGTCAGTGGAGGTGGTACACACCTTTGACTGAGCATGTGTACCGTGTGGCTGTCACATTCAAAATGACTGAGCAAATATAGCAACAAATTGCATCAAATTTTGCATTAAGCTTGAACATTCCTCTGTGGAAACTATCCCAGTGATTCAGAAGGCCGCAGCTATGGGCAGCTGGTGATTGGCAGCTTCATCATGACAATGTGCCCACTCATGTATCATATCTTGTGCAAAGTTTTTTGGCAAAACATCAAATCACACAGATGACTCAGCCCCCCTACAGCCCAGATTTGGTGCTCTTCAACTTCTGGCTTTTCCCAAAACTAAAATCACCTTTGAAAGAGAAGAGATCTCAGACTGTCCCTGAGATTCAGGAAAATACAACAGGGCAGCTGATGGTGATTGGGAGAATTTTGTAAGGTCCCAAGGTGTCTCCTTTGAAGGGGACTAAGGCATCATCGTCCTACGTACAATGTTTCTTGTATCTTGTACATTCTTCGATAAATGTCTCTATTTTTCATATTACATGGCTGGATACATCATATATCCAAGAGAATTGAAAGTATATGTCCTCACCAAAATGTGTGTATATGACTATTTGTAGCAATATCATTTATAATAGCCAAAAAGTAGAAAAAATCTGTATGTCACTGATAATCAATACAAAGTGTGGTATATATGCATAAAATAGAATAGCATTTAGTCATAAATACTTATACATACATGTTATATATTGATAAATCTTGAAAATATCATGCTGAGTTAAAGAAGCCACACAAAGATATTTTGTAATTCCATCTGAAATGATCAAAATAGGCAAATTCATAGTGGCAGAAAGGAGATATTCAGCTGCCAAGGGCTAGGGAGAAAATGGAATATGAACTAACTGATAATCAACGCCAGGTTTCTTACACAAGCTTTCTATTCAGGAGTAATAAACTATTCTAAAATTAGACAGTATTTACACCTCTGCAAATATAATAAAATTAGATAGTATATTGATAACTATGTAAATATAATAAAAACCACTGAGTCTTTATTATATTTATATTTAAACCACTGAGTTTTTATTATATTTACATTTGTCATACTTTAAAGGGTGCATTTTATGATATGTGAATTATATCTCAATAAAGCTGTTGTAAATTTAATTAATTATAAAACAAAGACTAAAGTGAGAGAAAGCAATGTGAATATACACTAAAAGAGTTCTTCATTTACAAGGAAAATGATGCAGTGGAAGTTTTGTGATATAGGAATTCAGGAAAAGCTCACCAAAAATTCAAAAAGTAAGTAATGATAAGTCATTAGTTGATTTTTTAAAAAGTATCTAGTGGGGTTTAAAAAATATAAAAACAAACATATCACAATAGCAGAAAGGGTGAGAGTAAATAAAATCAGACTGTAAGAGCTTTTCATTGTCCAGAAAATACTGAAAATATTCATTTAAGGAAGATTCTAACTTAATGTAGACAGTAATAATACAAGGATGCATTTAATATTTACATTAACCACAAAAGAATATTTTTAAAACCACTACCATCAAGCTAATAGAAGTAGAAAGAGAATTTTTTAAATGTATTTATTAATTCATATAAAGTTAGGAGAGAAGGAAAAGGAGGAGACAAAAGCAAGAAGTAAATTTAAATCAAGCCTAATAAATTTAAACACAAATATAATAGTAATTACATGAAACATAAATTGACTATATACTACAATTAAAGGACAAAATAGAGTTAAAAATCTATGTACTGCTTACAAGGCACTCACCTTAAGTATAAGAAAACAAAAATTAAAAGAACTGTATGGAAAAGGATATGATATGCAAACACTAACCAAAAGAGAGGTATTGTAGTTATATGAAGTTCAGACAAAGTAGACTTCAAGGCAAAAGAGTAATAATTAGAAATAAGGACATGGAAATACAAATTTTTGAAATAGTCAATTCAAAAATGTACTATAATAAATTCCAGCAGTGGAATCACTGGGTCATAGGTGAGTTCCCTTTTTAATTTTTTGAGATAACTCCATATTCTTTCCACAATGGCTGCATCAATCTGCATTTCCTCCAACAGTGTGTGAGGGTTTTTCCTTTTCTCCACATTCTTGCCAACATTTGTGGTTTGTTGATTTATTGACAATAGCCATTCTGACAGATGTGAGGTGATTTCTCAATGGAAAGAGACATGCATGACTCAGGGTGGTGAATGCACAATATAATATACAGATGATGTACTATGGAATTGTACACCTTAAACCTATGCAATTTTATTTACCAATGGAACCCCAATAAATTCAATTAGAAAAAGAATTTTTAAAAATGTACTATAATAATCTATAAAAGCATGCATGCACCTACTAACAGTGTCAGGGTATGTTAAGCAATAACAGAGCTAAAAGGAGAACTAAATAATCCACAATCCTGAATGGAGATATTAACAAAATTTAGTGATGATCAAAGAACACAAAGATATCAGTAGGAATATGGAAGACACAGTTGCCACACTTGACTCTGTTGATCTATGTAGAAAACTCCATCCCATAACAGAATTCACATCTTTTCCAGTGTGTATGAATCATTTAACAAAATATACTGTATGATCCCACCTAAACTTGAAAAGATTAAATCAAATGGAATAAATTATTTGACAAGTTTGTAATTTTGTTATTTATTGATTTGAGAGTGAGAGAGAGAGAAATAAAGGGAGAGAGACATCAATTTGTTGTTTTTATTTATGTATTCATTGGCTGATTCTTGTGTGTGCCCTGACTGGCATTCAGCCTGCAACTAGTGGGACGGCGCTCTAACCAACTGAGCTACAGGGCCAGGGCCGACCAGAATGTAATTAAGCTTAATATATTCAAAGATATCTAGAAAGCCCTCCAATGGTTTAGAAATTAAACAACACTCCTCAAAGTAACTAATCACTCATAGAAACAGTGCTTGAAAATGGAAAATATTTTAATTAAATGATAAAAATATAATGTATCAAACTTGTTTGGAAAAGTAAAGGTTTTAAATGCATATATTAGGAAAGAAAAGAGTTAAAACCCAGTGTTGTATGTTCCTGTCTCAAACGTAGAAAGCAAAAAAGAAAATAATAAGGATAAAAACAAAATCAATAAAATAGAAACATACAAAGAAAATTTTAAAAGCCAATATTTGATAAAACATGATAAAATGGATTAACTCCTAGAAAGGCTGAATAGGAAGAAAATAAAACACAAATTACAATTATAAGAAATTTATGACATGAACATCATTAAAGATTTTACAATCATTCAAAATATGATGATATTATAAATAATTTATGTCACAGAATTTGAGAATTAAGATGAAATTAAAAAATTGTGAAAAACACACCTTTATAACTTACATAAAAAGATACAGAAAATTAAAATAGTACTATATCTGTTAAAGATATTGAATCAGTAATAAAAATTCTTCCCACAAAGATGGACCCACTGGTGAACTGTTGCAAATATTAAAAAAATAATAATAGCCACATTAACTTTTCTAAGGAAGAGAGAGGGAAAAGTTCTACCTTGTTTTATGTGGCCAATATAATTTTATAAACAAATCTGTCAATATTACAAGAAAGAAAAATATAACCCAATGTACCTTACAAACATAGGTACAAACACCTTAAATAAATTAATAATAAATTGAATCCAGCAATGCATAAAATTTTAAAGAAAAAATCAGGTAATATTCCCAAACTTCACATAATTAACCTATATAGAACCCTACTTCCAACACAATAGAATACATACTCTTTTCAAGGACATATGAAGCATTTAGCAAAATAGATATTATGATAGTCAACAAACCAAGCAGGATATATTCAAGGTATGTAAAGTTGGTTTAATATACATATTCAATCAATGGAAAATGTACTTTCAATCTGATAAACTCGTACCAGATAAAAGCACCCAGAGATACAACTGTAATTACTGAATAAAAGACAACTAGCTAGAGGTACTGGAGAATGAGCAAAAGACAGACAGCTCTGGCCCTCACTGGTGTGGCTCACTTGGTTGGGCATTGTCCTGCAAAGCCAAAGGTCACCAGTTAGATTTTCCAGTCAGGACACATTAGATTCCTGGTCAGGGCACATATGAGACGCAACCGACTGATGATTCTGATGATTCTGATGATTCTCTCTCACGCTGATGTTTCTCTCCCTCTATTTTTACCTCCCTTACTCTCCCTAAAAATAAATAAATAGATAAAATCTTTATAAAGAAGATCATTCTGGACACAATTGAAACTTAGAAGAAGGAGAGCATGGTGTGAATTCCCCCCTCTTTGTAAGTTGTAGAGTAAAAAGAGGCCGCGTGCATGCCACATTTGGGTTAGTTAAAATTCCAACAGAGAACTGCAGGATTTTTAGGCTGTTGAACCCCAGGAGAGTTTGAAGTATCCATAGCTGTAGCAAGTGCCGGGGAATCTCAGAAAGAAGAAAAGAGAAACAAATTTGACAAAATCTAACACCCATTTGTGATTTTTTTTAAAAAAACTGAAAAACCATAGCAATACAAAAGAATTTCTTCATCACAACATAGGACATCTACCAAAAAACCTACAGTTAACATTGTACATTATGGTGACAGTCTGTGATCTTTCCTTCTAAGATCAATGACATTGCAAGGGTGTCCACTCTTCTTATTGCCATTCAACGCTGAACAAGCTGGGATCTCCACAATAGGAAGGCATGAAAAAGAAACCACTGGCATACAGTCGAAAAGTAAGGAGTAAATGTTTATTTGTAAATAGTATCTTTGGTGTAGAAAACCCTAAAGAATATACTTCAGAAATTACCAGAACTAATAAACAAGTTTAGCAAGATCGTGAGACACAAGATTAATATAAGAAATCTATTATACTTCCTATGCTACCAAAATAATCCAAACATAAAATTAAGAAAAAATTATAATCATAATAACATTAAAAATATATTTAATAAAAGGAGTTCAAGAACTGTACACTGAAAACTTTAAAGCACTGCTGAAAGAAATGAACAAATACTTAAATAAAAAGGAAC
Organism: Phyllostomus discolor; assembly: GCF_004126475.2. NCBI lineage: Eukaryota > Metazoa > Chordata > Mammalia > Chiroptera > Phyllostomidae > Phyllostomus > Phyllostomus discolor. The sequence continues at coordinate 29,075,725 of NC_040912.2, read as the reverse complement.
ATACGCAGTGTTCACGCACTGGAGGACACAACTTTTTTAAAGAGCAGTACTCCATACATTGAACTACAAATTCAAGTTTGAGATATATTCAAATTCGAATTCTAGTTCAACACAGTAACTATCAAAAATCCCCTTAGTTTCATTTGGTAGAAATTAAAAGTATATTTTCCAATTTATATAGGGATACAAATAACATAGAACAGTTAAAACAATTTTGAAAAAGAAGAAAGAGGAGGAGTTGCACTACCTGATTTCAAAACATATTATAAAGCTACAATAATCCGGACCATGTGGTTTTGGCATTAGGATAGACACATAGATCAATAGAACAGAAATAAACTCACAATTACAGCCAACTGACTTTTGACAAAAATCTGAAGATAATTTGATGGGAAAAGAATAATTTTTTAAAAAACAGAAAAACATACCCACCTGCTAAAAATAAACTTAGCCATATTTCACATAATACATAAAAATTAACTCAGAATGGATCAAAGTCATACATATAAGATATAAAACTATAAAATTTTTAGAACATGTAGGAGAAAATCTTTGTGACTTTGGGTTATTTATATATAATACCAATGCATGATCAGTAAGAGAAAAATGATATATCGGACTTCAACAAAATCACTTAATCTTTATCGTTTTCAAAAGTAACTAAGGAAATGAAAGTACAGGCTGGGAGAGAATACTTACAAAATATATATTTGACAAATGACTCATATCCAAAACATATAAAGAATAATTGAAACTCTGTAAGAAAACATATGACTCCATTTTTTAAGTGAATAAAAGATTCAGTGGCACATGAAGAGATGTTCAACATTATTGGTCATTAGCAAAAGGCAAATGAAACTACAACGAAACACCACTGCGCCCCTGCTAGGATGGCTGAAACTGGAAACACCAACAATAAAAAGTATCTATAAAGATGCGAAGACAATAAAATCCTTTCATGCTGCTGTAGGCTGTAAAGAAATGTAAAAAGAAATGTAAAAAGAAAAAGGAACTTTTAAAAAACAGTTCCACAGTCTCTTGAATGGTGACACTTACCATATGACCTAGAAATTTTATTTCTAGATATCTACTCATAAGGAACAAAAACATGTGCCCACACAAAGACTTGTACACAAATGCTCATAGCAGCAATATGGGAAACTGCCAAAAACTGGAAACAAGACAACTGTCCATTCACTGGTGAATGGGTGAATACCAGATGGCGTATCCATACAATGCAAAACTATGCAGCAACAAAAGGAAACTACTGAAAGCAGCAACAACGCAGGTGAACTTCAAAAATATTATACTAAGTGAAAAAGACAGGAGCAAATGTTTATACAATGCATGATTCTGTTTCTATGTAATTTCTAGAACAGTCAGAGCTATAGAGACAAAAAGCAGATCAGTGGTTACCTGGGGCCAGGAGTGGGAAGGGGGATTGACTACAAACGGGCAAAATAAACTTTGTGGATAATGGAAATGTTCTAAAACAGGACAGCGATGATGTTGCACAGATTCATAAATCCACTAACATTTATCAAACTGGACTCTTATGTTGGGTAAATTTATGCTGTATGAAATTGTAAATTAAACTCAGTTTATATGTTTAATCTCAGCTTGACTCCCAAATCATGCATGTGTCAGAAAAATCCAGAAAATTATTAAAGAACTTAACTGTGATTTTAGCAGCCACACAGGAGACAGAGTTTGAAATTTGAGTTCAACTAAGTTTATTTCGTACTAAAATGAATCAAAAAGTCTGAACTTTTCAGAGGTTATGACAGAAGCCATAGTATTAACACTGACAATATCCAGGATACATTCCAAAATTTCTGAATATATTTAAAAAACCATGAAAATGTTACCCATTCTCAAGAGACAAGACAACTGATACATATATACCAACCTCGCAGGATGCAGAAGTTGAAATTAGCAGATGTCAAAAATCCTGAAGTAGCAAAATTAAAACCACCAAACCAGTAAATACTATTTAGTAAGAGTTTATTGTACATTTAAAACAGTTCATGAGCTGGGAACTTTCTATTTAAAATTGATATAAAACTCAGTGGCATGGCATTACGGGATCGTTTATACAGTGAAAATGAGGAAACTGTTTAACTTTTACAATGATTGGCTATTACGATGGGGTTTTCAGATGATAAGGGATTGGTGGATTAAAAGTGATTATCTTATACCATTTTTAGAAAGATAACTTAAGTTTGACTTATGATTATCAAAGAAGAGGCTTTTATAACAAGCAGCCCAGGTTTTGTTTTGCTAAATTAAGCTTCACTTGTGTGACTTAAATGATTTTGTCTGCTCAGGGAATTTTCAAGTACGGTCTATATTTTGTATTTAATTTTAATACAGGCAAGGATTTTATAGTAGCTATTAAATGTATACTGAGTGAGATAAAGAAAAACATTCTGGTAATACATGAAATATTAGGAAATCTCAGCAAAGATAGAGAAACTATGCAAAAGAAACTAATGAATTCTAAACCTGAAAAATGAAATCTCTGAAACAAAAAAAAAATTATTGGATAGGTTTAGCAACAAAATAGAGATAACAGAGGAAACAGTGAAATTGATGATACAAGAATAGAAAATACTGAACTGAAAAAAAAAACCCAAAATTAGAAGAAAACGAAGAGATTTCAACACTGTACTGGTCAAAATTTCTGATTAACCAGAACATCCATTCCCCCAGCCTTGGCGGATCATGTGTCACGTAACCTCACCATGTTACGAAAGCTTTCATATTTTCAAAACATGGCTTTTGTGTCCACAATTGAAAAACAACATTGGCTCTACTGTCCTATCAGATGAAATAAGTACAATGCAGGTCAACAATCCCTTTGGGTTTTGTTATTTTTTTCCTCTTGATGTCTTTTAGAACTCAGAACTTCGTGGATTTAAGAAAGTTGCAGATATCTTATGTAACAACCTAGGGTGGTCTGGCAGCAGCTTTTAATCGTGCACATTAATATTTCTTCAACCATACATACAAATATTCACACACAAGGAGGATAAAGTATATAAATTGCCACAGAGCAGTTCATGTCAGACCTTATCACTTAATGGGTTTGCTAAAATACATCACTTTTCCCCCAGCTTTTTAATGTTAGAATTGCAAATAACGGATCAAGAACCCGTGATAGCAAACACTTAAATTACAATTATCACAAGTCAGGCATGTTTTAAAAGCTTTATGTGTCAACATATTTGAACCACAAAAAGCCTAACATGGAGACACCATGATCAGGCTCATTTTACAAATAAGGAAACTGAGGCACAAAGAAGTTAAGTAATTTACCCAAAATTACATAATTAATGAAGATGTAGAATCAGGATTCTGCTCCAGAGTTTATTCTTTAAGCACATTGCTCTGCTGGCTTTCTGAAATCCAGTTTAAATCCCAATTATCTGTAAAACAACACTTTGAAAGGTTACCCTAAACAACAGTTTCTAAATTCAGCAGGATATCAGTCAGTTTCTGGCCAAAGGGACTATTAGGGCTGCAGAAAAACGCCCCTGCTCGGCTCTCTGTGCATTCTTGCACTTCGAACAGAAATAGAAAAGCTTACTCAAAGTCCCAATATGCACAATATCCACCAATATGTACCAATAACCACATTTTTTTTCCCTCTGCTATGCCGACAGTTAAAGAAATAGCAAGGAGTGAGAAACTGGTGGGGGAGGCAGGCAGAAGGGAAAATAACGTGTGAAAATCAATAGAATCCCAGCGGGTAACATTCCCATGTGTTCACCCTTTCTGTGGAGAGAACGGGGTAGCAAGTCGTCTGGGCTTGACTAGAAATCACACTGCATTGGTCCCCTAGATCGCCTCGTGAGGGATTATGAGTCACATTAGAATGCTGGTTGTTGGTTTAGAACATTTCTCTACCTCTCCCTTACCCAATACATTAAAATGCAACTTGAAAAGCTTTATCAGAATTTTCTATAACTTAAATTCAACTGCAATGACTTTTTTGAGGTCTCTATAGTAACTGTAGCAAAGTATTACTTTTTCTTTGAAAAATCAAAGGACGAGTTTTCCAAATTGGACTTCTCCGTAAGTATGCAGTAACCATACTCTGCCATGGTATCTTCTGTTTAGGTGATTGGCTTTGCAACCTAGGATATTAGTGTTGGAAATGTATTTTTTTAATGAGATGTTTTGGTTGTTAGTCAAATACACAAGGTTCATTGTGTCCCTCGCCATCCTGGGTACAGCCGAATCTAAGCAGTGTCTGTAGGTTGACAATCATCTTAATTATATGTCTATATCCCTGTTGGAAAACAATCTACCTTATTTTATACCCTTGTTTTTCTGTTCTGATTTCCTGCCCTGGGGCCCCCAGGTAATCACAGTGCTGGCTCTTGGATGTGAAAAACAAGTTTAGTGAGATTAGATTTGATTCTCCTTGGTGAAAATGTCAGTCCACTTTAATGTTGTATTTATGGTATTCAGAGAATAGACAGAAGGAAAAGAAATTGAAGAATCAAAAGACTCAAGAAGTTACTGAGTTCTAAACCAATGGAAAGCTAAGTTAGCTGGACTTATCCTGAAAGATCTGAAAAACAAAAGAGAATCTAACAATAAATGAATGACCACCAGACCACAGCCTTAGATGACATCAAATAGTATTTTTTTCCCGAAATGAAAAATGATTTATTTTACTGAGAGATTTTAATTAATAAAATGTGGTTAATTTATTCCTCAATCTCAAATAGAATCTCCCAAATTTTTTTTCAGTTCAATGAGAATTTTAAATCTGTACAATACTATCATCACCCAAAACTAAATATAGATTATTCCCTCAATTCAAAACCACATCTATGCATAGTTTCAGTCAATCCTCTCTCAAGTTGTATTTAAAAACAAACAAAAACTTAAGATCAATAGGGCAGAAGTGGAAAAGGACCAAACTATACAGATGAAACTTTCAAATAACTCAGTAGCCCCTGTTATCTCTCCCCCAAGGACAGAAGGGCATTTATTGCCGCTGGGGGACAGTGAAATATTTTTCTCATTGAAGAACCCAACCAATCTCCTCTCTTATGGGCAATCACAGCCAGGATAAGCACTCTAAGTGAATCAGGAAAAGAGATTGCGTGTGGGGTAGGGTTGTCTGCAGAGACGCCATGAAAGCTCTTCTCTGGGTTTCACCGAGGCAATCACATTAAGGGAAGAGGAACTTTCAATCAACTAGGAGGAAAAGGTTGTTATCCCTCAAGTCCTCTTTTTCACCTGGTTGCAGCTAAACATCGTGGGCTAAGAAGAAGGAAACCAGCATGAGAACTTCACAGTCATCTAGGCACCTTGATGGGGACTTTGTTCATGTAATCGCATTTGATAGTTAGTATAAGAAATGCTGTGATTTAGACGTCTTCTCCCCTCACACTGATGAGACTAAAACAGAGAAGCCGGGCAACTTGTTCACCATCTGTGTATTAGTAAATAAAATGGGATTCGAACACAGGTCTCTGTGATGCCAAAGCATGCGTTCTTTCCACTGCATTTGGAAAACTTTGCCTCCCAACAAAGAGCTTATATCCTTGCCTCACTTCTCAGAAATGTAAGCCCATTCCTTTCTCCCTTACCTCAGGCAGGAATTCTCCTTCAAACTGCACTGTCCTCGCTTCCCCTCGAACAGAGACTCCGTGGAACATCTTCAGGGGATCCTATCTACGAAAACACTTATGGCTGGAAAGCAGCCAAGTCAGGACAAAGGGACAAAATCCTTTTAAAATGTGCTTTTTGAAATGAAGGGAATGGACAGTGTTTTTGTTTATAATATAAATAAATTCTGGCAGTTTAGGTTTAGGCTTATTCTAGATCACCCCTCAAAATGTCCCCAGACCCCCAAGTGTCAGCATTGGCCCGGAATGCCTAGAACACAGGCCTCCTCAGGGAGTTCTGCTCCACAAGGATGTCTGCATCTGGGGATGCAGACTGTGGAAATGAACACAGAGCAATCTTCGAGTCCTTTACTTTCTTCATTTTCCTTCACCCCAGACTTTGCTGAACAGGTAAAAGAAAGTTAAAGTGAGTGTGAGAAAAGGAATTTAAAACTGCCTATTAAATATGACTTTTCTAACAGTCCAGAGGCCAACCAGACATGACATATAACAGAGTTTAATCCTACCTGCACAATTGTTCCGTCAGCACAATTCAGGATACCTCCTTTGCAGTTACTAAGGTATGGGTGGTGGCGGGGTTGGGGAGGGAGGGGCAGGATGGGGCGCTGGATTCCAAGGAGATTACAGGGACAGTGTTTATGGATATTTGGTCTAGGTTATGTAGGAGCATTGTAAATTACTCACCACAGAAGTCTTCTTGAGAGACCAAAATTTTTCTGTCCTTCAGATTTGGTATCTCCCTTCTGGTCTGACAATCCTTCCAAGCTATCTTAGTCATAAGACAAATGACTTTTTATTTCCCCCCGAAAGTTAGTATTACTCAAATTTATTAAACTCTCCACCTTCTGAAAATTCTTGTGACTTCTATGGGTTGCCTATACACACATTGTTCAAACTGCAATCATAATCTTAATATGTACTTTAAAAATGATAACCAATGAGAGCAAAAGTTAAAAGTAAAATTCCCCTAAAGTCAGCACACGAAGGACTATAGTTTTCCTGAAAATTGGAAAATGAGGGAAGATAGACCTTAAATGGTTGAGTTTAGCACAGGATGACTAATAACAAGAAATATAAAAGAGAGAAGAAAAACTATCAGGCCAGTCCTGAATGCATGAACAGTTAAAGAATGTTTACTTAATCAGTTCCCTTTGTTCTGATCTCTCCTTCATCAAGTAAGCTTCAGGTTATGATCTGACATCGAATGTTCAATTATCTATGGAAAGAAAATGGACTGGCCATAGATTCTAGTTTTCTGGTTGGTGTTACAACTGCATTTCCCATTAAAAATGAATAAACTGCCACTCAGTTTTGGATATCAGCCTTGTGAGCTTGGTGTACATGCAACTGTCACTGAGAAGTGCATCTATTCTTATGAGTTGACTAAAATGCCAGGGCTTCGAGCCCAGACGAGCTCAGGGCCAGAGCATGTGCTGTGCTAAATTCACCAGAATAAAGCCCCTCACAGGGTTCTGCTGTAAGGGGTCTGGAAAGCCAGCTGATGGCGTGCCTCTGACAACACACCTCCCAGACTGGGTCTGTCCTCACATTTCTATTACTTCTGTGTCCTGGCGTTAACCATAGCGGCCCACTCATTGATGGCATCCTAGTCAGCCTTGTGCACAGGAATTCACCACAAACAGGACATATTCTCCCCATCTAACTGGGGGAGGGGGGTGCACTTTTGTTGTCCTCTCATCCACTTAGGTCAATTTTCAACTGTCACTTTTAGCAAGAAAAATGGAATTAAAGAAGAGAAAGTCAGTAATCACTGTCCTCCCCTCACCACCAAGAACACCAAGCTTAAAAATATGTGCTGGACTCACAGGCTTTTTCTAAACTACTATCCATGTTTATTTTCACAGTTATGATTTTTAAAAATTTCAAGTTTTTTTCCTGTGCAATTTTTCTCTGTCTTGAAGATTTGAAAGCAGACAGGTTTACACATCCATCATCAAGGTAGGATACTATAAATATATTTTATTCATGTTTACCCATGTTATCTAGAGAGCTGTTTGCTTTTCCCACCGTTCTGGGGAAAAGTGAGAGCTCTACTTTATAGGGCTGCCACAAACAATACTATTGTAGCTTCATGGCAGACAACATGAAGAAGCACTTCTCTACCAGTTTCCAGGTGTATTTTGAATTAAATCAACCAATATTTAGAGTCCCTCATAGGGGTGTTTAGCATAGAGTAATCCTCGAATTTATATTCATGAAACTGTTACATTAAAGTAGGCTATATTGTATCTATTTGAAATTGTGTTGGGACAGAGACAGGTGGGGTGGGCTTCATTTGTTCTCATGTTACTACCATAAAAAGTTTTTTTTCTGTGAAAAACGAAAAATAAAACCTATAAGCTTCAACTATAACTACATTCAGGAAGAGGAAAATTAAAATCAAACTTGAAAATCTCAGTCACAGAAGTGTTCGGTGTAGTCCTATTGATCACTAATAGCTTTTGAAAATGGTTGATCAGTTTTGAAACTGGAAGATGGCTGCTGCCATGCACAGCCACACAGTCCAGTGGAAGGACAGCAGGCCTCTCTGGCTAGAAATTACAGGCAACATCACAGTATAAACCAACCTATTCCAAGTCATCAATAGAATCTTGGTCAAAGGGAGAAGACAAAATACCCATAACAAAAGTATGAGTTGTTACCTTTTGTATTAATTAGCTCTTTTTAAATATAGTCTGTGCTTATTGTTTTTATAATGGAGGAGATGATATGTCAGTATCTTCTAAATGGGTGGAGAGACTGAGGAACAATAAATACCTCAGTGTCTTGGGGAATGTGACTATGCATTTTCCAGATGCCTCTGGAAAAAGAGTGAGCGATCATTGATAAGCAGGTACAATTTGCTCAGTTTAGAGAATAAACTATGCCAAGAAGTATACATTCTCTTTCTTGTGAGTGATCATAAAGCCTTTTGGAGAATGAAAAGATACAGTGTAACTAGTTAGAAACAATAATGAAAGTCTCACAGATGAATTTTTGTGGCTTAGGTATTTTGTTTGTTTGTTTGTTTACTGGTGTTTCCTTCTATCTCTGAGGTAGCATTTTTCATCTTTCTTCATCAACCTCATCTCACCCACTATTTTTTCAGGCTTTTTCATTAAGTCTTTCAATAGTTCCAGTGAAAACTTATGTAGCTTCTCTAGCCTCTGTGACTTACTGTATAGCAGACATTTGTCATTAACCATTTTACTTCTTAATAGTGCTCTAACATCCTTTTAGGGAATGGTGTCACCATTTTGTACGAGCCTAGACCGAGAGTAATAGTATGCGCCTGCCTTGTGAAGCTCCATCTTTAAGTACAGCCAAAGGGCGGACACGTGATCTGACATCAGCACATTGAACGCTTTCATTCTACACCATGAACCTGAGCAAGTGAGGCAAAAACAAAATAAGTGACTGACAGTCATTACAGCAGCATCCACAGAACAGCAGAATCCTGGCCAGACTGTCCCAGCCAAGCTATGGTGTCTGTACTCCCTGCTCCTTGGCTCACCCAGCCTCCCTGGAATCCTCCTCCTTCTCAAGCTGGGCCTCCTACCTAGTATTCAACTAGTTTTGAGAGCCTCTGACATCTTTTGAAACAACTTCATTTTTTTTTTAATTTCGTCGGTGGATTTCTTTCTTTTTTTTTTTTTTTGTAAGCAATATCCCTTACCAACATACTACATAAGTCAGTACAGATGCTCATGGACTTATTAGGGAGCCATGCCCTGATAAGCCTGTTGTAAGCTGAAAATATCACAAATCAAAAATGCATTTAACACACCTAACCTACTGAACATCCTGGCTTAGCTTAGCCTGCCTTCAGCTTTCTTGGAACACTTACATTGGCCTCCATTCGGACGAAATCCCCTGACACAATGAAGTGCTGAATATCTCATGTAATTTACTGAACACCACCCTGAAAATGAAAAGCAGAATGGTTGTGTGGGTAATCACCATTAACAACCCCAGATAAAAGCACAGAGGGCCTGAGGAATGTTTGAGGCATTGAATTAAAACTAAATTGCTGGGTGATGCAGATGCTACAGCAACAGTTTCATCAATGTCTCTCTCCTCTGATGAGGCCTGAGAGTCGCTGACAGAAAGCACTAGAGCATCAGCACGTGTTGATGGCTGAGCAGGCAGAGTGCTCTTCAGCAGGTTGTTTTTGCAGCATCGTAAAGTCAAAAATTCCTAAATCAAACCGTCATATATGGGTCAGGGACCATCGTACTTAATTACATATTTCCCCTAATTTTTGTACTTCTGTTTTGTCTCCCCAATAGGATACTACAGAGTTAATTTTTACTAAATGCTGAAAATCTTAGGATAATAGAAAACATAAACTGAAGGGGTTTAAAAATAAGTTACAGAAAATAGAAACTGACAGATACAGAGAATAGACTGATGGTTGCCAGAGGGAAGGAGAGGGACAAGGTGAAAGAGGTGATAGGAATAAGAAGTACAAATTGGTAGTTATCAAATGACTAGTCACAGAGATATAATTATAACACAGGCAATCCAGTCAATAAGACTGTACTAGTTATGTATGGGGCCAGGTGGGCACTTGAAACATTGAGGGAACCACTCTGTAAGGCATGTGATGTCCAAACACTATGCTGTACACTCAAAACTAATATAGAATAATATTGAATGCAAACTGTCATTTTAAAAAAAGATTCTATATACAGTACTAATGAAGGCTTGTTCATATGTGTGCATAGATACATATTAAAAATAATTATAAAATTTGAGTAAAAGAAATAGGACTTAAATTTAAAAAAAAAAAGAAAAATAAGTTCTAGATGAAGAAACAGACACTACAACTAAAGTAACTTGCCAGAGGTCACATACTTAGCAGTGAAATCAGGATCAGGACCAGAATTTCCCACTCTGCTCTTGGTTACTCTTCCCACTGTGACAAGTTTCCTCCTTGTTCATGAAGTGAGGTTTTTTTTTAAAACATCGAGACTAAACTATGAATCAGAATCTCAGATAACATTCAGAGAGAATATCATATGCCCTCAAACGAGGGGTCTTGAGGGGCAGTTACAGAGTACCCTCACAGAACAACAGAGTGGCATCTGTCACTTTAGGGTGTCATCCTACAGAGCTGATGGAGCACAGAAACTAACTCCCAAGAATGTGCCGAAGAAAGTCATTTCCCACAAGAACCCAAGGAAATATACGGCTCTATCGATGACTGCAATAACTGATAGGCTATTCATAAGCCTTCATTTAGCATGAGCTTTATAGAGTGATTTTCATACCGAACAGAAATTTTTCTCACAGTTTCTTCCACGAGACAGCAACAATACTTAACAGTCCAGGGTTAACTGGAAGGCACTGTGTTGGATTCCGTGTGACTATTTGTGTAAGTGGAGCAGAGAGAAGTTTAAGGAATTTAAACTTCCTAGTGGTGCTAAGAGGCCTGGAATTCCTGTTGGAGAAGAAGTCAGGAGCGTCGCTGCAACAGGACTGAGCACACCCCCGGGGCAGCCTGTGCGTCCTGTCCCATGGTTACGAGGAACGGCTCTAATGAGAGACATCACGTGTGGCTCCTGCCAGAGACAGCCAGCCCTGGAATTAAAGTCTGAATCCAAGAGGAAATCTTTCCTGTTTTGGGGTTTAAATCATAAATATCAAAGAGCAGAACTTTTAGCTGTCATGCTTTTATTATTTCCCACACATTTTCTCCATTTTCCACAAAATCCCTATAGCAAATTGATAGTTTGTTCTTCTTCCTTTGGGCTTAATATGAACTATTGGCAAGAAGACATGAACCCTGCATTTCAACCTTACAGCAAACAGATACATCATCTGGAATTTAGATGTCAATTATAACGACTTAAGTATATGCACCCCCATGAGAGACAAGAATTTAATCCTTGGGTATGAAGAGCTGAGAGAGATTAAAAAAAAGTAGAACAGCATAAATAAAATTTTTATAACTATCTTGCTATAGTAGTAGCATTGAGGTGATAAAATAACAAATATAAGATATCTTTGTATAATAGTTGCTTACCTCTGACACCAGAAGTATTTAGAATTATATGCTATGTGTGATCCATCAAACCAGCATCCTCTACAAGCAGACTAAGGCCAAGAAAATCAAGAAAATGCTAAAACTGGGGAGGAGGGGGGCAAAGTAGACATTAACACACTTCACCATGGCCTACAAGGCCTTCTACTTGCTTCTTGGACTCTACCCACTTTGCCAGACTATCTTCTATCACCATCTGCCTCACCAACCAGACTCCATCCACACTGACCTTCTTTCTCAGTCTTACCCAGGAGCACTTAACTCTTTTGCCCCAGAGTGTGGAGTGAGTGGCTCTTTCTCAGCATGGAAGTCCCCAACCCAAAGAGGCTTCCTAGACCACCACAGCTAAAGCAGCTACCTACCTACCTACTCCCATCTTACCTGTTACTCTATTTGCTTCACAGCAGTAACACCAAAAAAATTATCCCACTTATTTGTGATCAGTTTACTTACAATTTGAACTCTATAGAGGAACAAACATGAAACAGTTTTACTTTTCTTCCAGTTACTGCCTTCAACCTTGCAATGTTCAGTTTTCCTTTCCTGCCTCTTAGCAATGACTCAGGCAGCTCTCAGAGCTATTTATTGGATCACTTTCAATTATTAAAAATCCAGTTTAGTTGAATTTTAAGCCTCAGTCTCACTTCTTTTCTAGGATGTGTCTTCCCAGGAGCCTTTACATCTCCTCTCTGTTCTGTCTAGGGCTTCTGGAATTGGGAATGAAAAGGAAAAAAATATGGGAGAGCGCCAAGAGCTAACGGGCTGCCTTTGATGGCTCTCTTGCTCACAGAGGAGAGGCTTCTCTGGGTACCACCACCTGGCCTTTGATGGTCTCCGTGCAGCAAGCCTCCAAGTGCTGGTTCTTCAGAAACCCTGTGGGGTCCCCGACACAGACAACCCCCCTCTAGCTCACTCCTTCCAGCGTCTCCACAACAGCAGCCCTACAGGTACATGCTCTTGCTGTTAAGTCCTCAGGTGAGGTGCCAGGAGGTCAGCTCAAGTCCACCTGCACTTTATAATGTCTATTTGAACTGGGAACTCTCACCTCTTTGCCACACAAAGTTGGAGGACAGGTCATTTTCTCTCTGTTCTGCCATTTGTTTCTGACTTTTTCCTCCATATTGAAATAGCAAAGAGGCAGATCAGAAAGTAAGCACAAGCAGATCATCCAATAGAAAATGAGACGCAGTCTCGCTTCCTTGCAGATATCCTCCATCCCTGAAGGTGGCTCTCCAGCAATTCTCTTCACTTGGCTTCTGGGGTTAACAAACACTCCTTTGACTTTAAGGGACACCTCTCCGACTCCACCGAGTAGATGGAGGGGAAGAAAAATGCCAAGGACTCTCACTTCAGATAGTTGTTTCTTTTTCTCTCCTTCCCCTGTCCAATCTCCTCTAACAGAAACTGAAGGGGAATGAAATCATCAAAAATGGCCTGAAGTGTGGAAGAATCAGTTAAAAACCCACAAGCCTTGAGGGGATGACTGTTTCCAGTTCTTCTCTGCTGCCTTCAGAATCTGCAGCACCTGGCATTATTTTTCACCTCCGATTTTGCCTTCTAGTCATGAATTTAGGAATAACAAAGAAAAAAGGTCTCTTGTACTCATCATCCGACATTAAATTTTATGTTATTTGTGTGTGTTTATTTTTTAGCACGTCCTCCACCAATGCAAGAGGCTAAAGAAGGCAAGGGTGCCCTAGGTCACGACAACACTGCCATCCCACAGCATAGGGCTTGGCACATGTGAGGTGCTGAAAAATATCTGTTGACTGATGCCATTCTTGAAAAACTTTGGAGTTTTCTTGTAGTTTGAGGGGTTTACTATTACCCAGTGCTCCGGACAGGAAAGGGGGCCGTAGGTTTACAGTGGTGAACAGACGAACTCTTCTGTAATAAGCTACTGACCAAACTGGAGCTTTCACTCCCTCCCTCTCTTCCCTTCTTCCTCCATTCCTGAGTCCTTCCCTTCCTTTCTCCTTTCCTCCCTCCCCTGTTCCCCTTCCCTCTCCTTCTTTCTTGCATTCCTTCCTCCCTTCCTTGCTTCTTTTCTTTCTTAAACAAGGAACAAAAAAATGTAGTACCTTATATCCATATATGGAATAAACAGAGAAGCTTATACTAATTTAAGGTGAAATTTGTGAAATGTTGGGAAACCAGAACAGCAAGTTGACTAGTTCAGAATAGATCTTTGATATAACACTGAGTTTCAAAGGACCTTAAGTGAAGCAAAGAGTAATACAGCTATAAACAAAGAACACAGTGTTCTTCATACCTTTAATATAAAAAAAAATTCCTGGTCATATAATTGCCTTTTCACCCAAACTTTTAGAGGAGAAAATAAAATTTCTCCAGTTCCTTCTCCTATTTTTTTTTTAAACTCAGGATATTCTCTTATCAAATTCCCATCGGAAGAGAAAAGTACTGAGCAGTATCTGCCTTGGTTCACGGCATGACTTTCCTAAATTCCCTCCTGAACCTCTTCTGTAGGTCCATGAATGACACCTGGTCGAGTGCGTCAAAAAAGGTGATACATTCTAAACCAATTTCAAAAGGGAAATTCAAAGGACTTACCCAGGAACTGCCAAGCAGAGCAAGCAACTATTTTCACTTAGATTGCATGATTATTCGATGTAGCTTTAAAATGGAAGGTCTAATGACAATGGAGTGGATGGCAACCCTGCCCCCCCTTACCCGGTCCCAAAGGACCTCTTTTTACTGTCATAGAGCTTAAGTTTCTAAAATGACCCCTTCTTAAGATATTTCCTTGCTTTTTCTTTTCATTGCATCTGACACCACGTAGGTCATCACCTCAGTCCATGGAAAGCAACCACTAAACACTTTGGCAATTGCTGCACTTGTGATGAATGATCTTTGAGTCCTTCTTCCCACCTAACACATCTAAGCAACTAAAAATCTGTAGCTTCTACCCCTGAAGCAATTTGCAAATCTGTCCCAGCAGTTTCCCATCATCAAGCTAGTCAAGCACCGTGTAAGGAAACAATTATGCATCAATGTAAAAAAGTGTGAATCATTTAGCTCATACCCTTCTAGGTATCTGATGCTAGCCTTTCATTGGCCTTTAGTTATTTTAGGACTCCATAAATTTTAGATACCTGATAACTATGTAAAAATAATTAATATCTATAATTGTGTAAATTCTGTCTGGTGAAGAGTCAATTAAATTTCCTCCCTGTCTACCCACTCCAATGAGGCCATTTTTACCTCCATTTGCACATTTATTTCAATATTCCAATGTATAAATGTGCCTTTTAAAAAATATTTGTTTCAGTTCTGGCCAAGATGGAGGTATAGGTAGAAACCCTTCCCTTCCTCACACAACCAAGTGGCGGATAACAACCAATCTAAAATCAACTAACAACCAGGAGTGCCAGAAAATCAAACTGCATGGTTGTTATCCTCCAACAACCAAGGAAATTAAAAAAAAATCAACCAGAACAACGAGACCAGTGTGCTGAGACAAAGAAATATGACCCAAATGAAAGAAGTATGGTGCATACTATACCCAGTCTGGGCACATACAGAAGGCAACCAATGTTTCTCTCTCTCCCTTTCTCTCTCCTGTTCTCTCTCTCTCTAAAAACAATGAAATAATGTCTTCAGGTAAGTATGAGGGTAAGGATAAGGATAAGGAAAGGGGAAAGGGAAGAAATGGGGAGGGCAGGGCAGGGAAGGAAGAAACCTCTGTATAGAGAAATTTGGTTGTGCATTGCCAAAAAGTTATTCCTCACTGGTGATAGCAGCATTTGAGAATCTGGATTAATCCGTAGGCGATCTCTTGTCAGGATATCTTGGGGATCTGTTAGGTGAGAGATGATAAAGAATCTGGTTTGTTAGCCTTTTTTGTTTTTCTGTTTACTATATGTAAAGTCAGCTCAATCGAGAAAACATTATATGCTCACTGAAAGTAGAACATCCCTTTGAAATCTGCTGTAGTGAGTTTTCATGGTTCTGCATTTACTATTAACCTGTGATTGAGGTTATAGAAAACTAGAGCTACAAGCTCTCAGCAAGTCTTTGTATCTGTAATTAGGAAAAAACTTTACCTCTCAATATATGTGTTTGATGTTTTCAGACCTCTGGAATATATAAATAAATTAAAGTATGAAGTATCTCAAATCCAAATAGCTCTAATTGATTTTTTAAAGAAAAATAAATAGTACTCATATAACTCTAATATTCTCGAATTTCTCAGGAAGTAAAGAAACTGGGCTTAAAAATTTCTTACACAAGTTCACGTAATAAAGTTGAATCTTTTACAAACTAGGCTGGTTTGATAACTTTTGGTTTGAAAAACAACTATTCTTCCCTGGCTTTATTAATACAGTTGTATTGGCTTGCTAATGCTGCATGACAATGTTACCACAAACTTCCTGGCTTAAAGCACATTTATTTACTCAGAGTTTTCACTGATGGCTTCATTGATCAAAGCTACATTTATCAGACCTAAAGCAAATGGTGAAATAATTTATTTGTTTACAGCTTTATATTCCTGGGCAAGAATTTCCTGGAAAAAATTTTAAGTCAAATTGACAGCAGGGATCTGAGTTCTCAGTCACAATCACTAAACTATGTAAATACACATGGTCTAAACTCTTCAGTTATCATTTTGATCATTGATTTCTAAGTTATAGTATGTTAATTTAACCAAGATCCTTATTTAACTTTAAAATTTTGGACTAACCCTAATTATAGTTATTTAATGCATAATGTTTGACACCAGAAAATTTCTAAGCAAAATGTAACACTGAAATGTGCTCACCCAATGCATTTTTAATATATATTCTTTTATTTTTTTTTTAGATATTTTATTTATTGTTATTTTTAAAGAGAGGGGAAGGGAGGGAAAAAGAGGGAGAGAAACATAGATCGGTTGCATTTCATGTGCCCTCAACTTGGGGCCTGGCCCGCAGCCCAGACATGTGCTGTGACTGGGAATTGAACCAGTGGCAGCCTTTCAGATTGCAGGACAAGGCCCAATCTATTCAGCCACACCAGTCAGGGCTCTTTTACCTCTTATAACAGGTATTTGTTGGTCAGTTTAATGATTGTCTTCATTTTGCTAATTTAAAATGTGAAAAATGCATTGTGTGACACTAGAGGGTTTTATATGTGTATTTATGATTTAGTTAATTTGACTGGAAATTATAATTCACATAGGTAATCAAATGCTACACTAAAAGAATAGTAGCAGACACCTATGACTGTGAATGCAAGCAATGAAATGTATTTTTGCTTTTAAGAAAAGAAAGGTAGTTTTACCTTACAGTAAAAAGTCTGGTACTCCCAGAAGGTGAAAAAAAGGATTGTGTCAGACAAACTTTGAATAGATATAAAAAGTCATAAACTGGTAGAAAAAAATTATATTTGTTTCAAACTGAAAATAATGAGTCTAAAAAGGATTAAACTGTATTTAAATTATGACAAAGTTCACTCAGTCTCCATGGGTGTAATATAAACAGTAAGAAAGGGAGCTTATAAATCTTTTACTACTAAGTATAATATTAAAGGAAAACTAGAATTTAGTTTTCTGTATCTTAAAATGACAGTTTATCCAGAACCATTTGGTCTTCCCTCACGAGAGTAGGGGAAACAAGCAAAACATGCCACTTCAAAATAACCCACTTTGGCATATTGATTATTTTGAATTAAAGTTACTTAAACAGGGAAGTTGAGGCTGAGAAGGCTACATAAACAAACCTTGTTACTTCGTCACTAATTCACTACCCCAAACCCAAACTTGTTTTTCTTGTCAATTCTTCACAAATTTATTGTTTGTCTAAATGTATAAAAACTGCCTGTTTGGGTTACTTCATTGAATCTCATTTTTATGGGCTCCTAGATGTATGAAATTAAATTCATTTCTCTCCTGTTAATCTATCCATGTCAGTTTAATTAATAGACCAGCACCCCCCGCCCCCTAAAAAAAACCCTAGAAAAGAAGGGAAAAGTTTTTTTCCTTATAATCATAAATACTCTTTTATGTTTGGTGTGATCTGTCAGGATGGCAGGAATTCCATATCCCATCAAAATAGATTTCTATGTTTTGTACTGACTTTTTCAAGCCTTTGATTAAGCTTTTCAAGCCTTTGATTAAGTGTTCAGGTAAGACAAGTCTAAACCTGTACAGAATTTTTATAAGAGTTTATTTGAGCCCAAACTGACACTTGCTGGGAAGCAAGATATCAAATGCTCCAGAGAATAACAATTTTGCAACTTCTTTTATGCATTTGGAATTAAGGAGGGGATGGGCACAGGAAAGACAACTTAACAAGCTTATGTGCTCTCTGCAGGGTGGTTTTCTTCTGAAAAGAAGTAGTTCAAAAGGTGTTAACTTAGATGCACAGAAACAATGGACAGGGCTTATTGAAGGCAAAAATAAACCTTTTACTAAAAAAGTAATATACGTACACCATAAGCCAAGATTGCAGGTTCGATCACTTGATCGCTTGGTCAGGGCACTTACAAGAATCAACTAGTGAATGCATACATAAGTGGAACAACAAATCGATGTTCCTCTCTCTCACTTTCTCCCTCTCCCCGTGCTCCCCCACAAAAAGTTATATACCTGGGTTGTGACCATCCACCATGACTTGCTCATTTACAAATTTATGATCAGATCAACTTGTGAGTTTCCTTTTCGACCAGAACACCTTTTTCATCAGTATAAGCAACGAAAACATAAAGTTCCTCATATCTGAGAGAGCTAAGATTCCCTTCAATTGTGATACCTTTTTGTTATTTAGATTATTGTATTGTCACTTTGATTACTAGGTAGCCCATTTATTGTTTCTCAGGCATACCTGATTTCTGTCTTAATAGTTGATCTATTATACTTTGAAAACTCTTCTGATTTTGTTTTCCCGTGATCATATTTAAGAATCAGAAAAATAAAAATTTCAGGATTTTTTTTTACACATAAAGTTTCTTTGAAATTTGCCATAAGGCTCCTGGTAATTCATGAAGATTTTTTTCTTTTGCCTTTTAAAAGAATAATGACTAAAGTAATTGTTTCTTGACATCTTTATTTCTTAGTTCAACACTATTGTAAGAACTGATCAAAAGAGCGGTCAAATTGACAGGTAAATTTTACAGGTAAAATGTTACTCATATGTATGTACCTGAGATTGTACACATTACAGAGTGAATCGGAAGGCCCTGGAGTATTGTCAATGCCCTCCCTGTCCATGAAGCAGGAGGCTCCTTTTCTCCATGGGGGATCCATCTGAAGGCCCTCCAGTAAATGCCTGCAACCTTAGACACTACCTAATCCTATACATACACACACACTATGATAAAGTTCAGTTTATAGATTAGGCACAGTAAGAGATTAACAACAATAATAATGAAAAAGAAAAATTATAATAATCCACTGTGATAAAAGTTTGTGAATGACATTGGGGCCATTACTAAGTAAAATGAGGATTACTTGAACACAAGAACTGTGACAGTACAACAGATGACTGAGACAGCTGAGTGACGGGGGTGGGGGGAGAGGAGGTGTACATGGCATGAACATGCTGGACAAAGGAATGATTCACGTCCCAGGTGGGATGGCAAAAGATTTCATGACACTCCTCAGAATGATGTGCAATTCAAGTCTTATGGATTGTTTATTTCTGGAATTTTCCATTTAATGTTTTTGGAGCTCAAGTAACTGAAACCACAGAAAGCAAAACATCAAATAGAGTGGGATTACTGTACGTTCTTCCTCCCCAGAAAAACGTTGATCAAATTCTTACACAAAACTATGGACAGCACTCAATAAAGGATTTTACTGTCTTCAGTTTCGATAATGTTGGTTACAACAAATTAACCATAATCATTTAGTCTCATTGACAGAGGATTCTGTTATTTTCTGGTGCTCACCAAGAGGCTCAGAAGTTAAAATTTTTATTTTCAATAAAGAAGGGCAATGTCACTATGTACTCTGCTGATACTTCAATGGATAGGCTTATGCGTAACAACTTTGCTTAGATGGCATTGCTTGCACAGTCATCAGGCATGTGTGGAGACCAGTTGGATTTCCAGAACTCTAGTTCAGGAGCAGATGACTTCATGAAAATAGCCCAATGACCCAAGACGCAACAGAACAAGAAATAGATACATAAACTAAATAAACTAATAAGAGAATTTGAATTATAATTATTTGGTTTGGAATACTGATGACATCTACTTGTTAATTGTCTGTTTTCCAACGCTTGCATAAAGAAGCCCTTTTCTCTTACTTGGTAATTTATCTCTAACTCTCCAACTCTCAACAACAAATGGAACATTTAAAAAATCATTTCTTTTAGTGCCTTCTTCAGAATTTAGAATCAAGTACCTTTACTGAGTCTCCATATCTTACATGAAAATAAAGTTACTCACATGAAGTCAATCAGAAGTTATCTTCCTCTCCCTAAGTATCAAACACTTATTTAAAAAAAAAAATATGTCTCTGGCTGGTGTAGCTAAATGGATTGAGTATGGGCCTGCAAACCAAAGGGTTGGTGGTTGGATTCCCAGTCAAGGCACATGCCTGGGTTGCAGGCCAGGTCCCAGTTGAGCGTGTGCGAGGGGGCAACCACACATTGATGTTTCTCCCTCTCTTTCTCCTTTCTTTTGCCTCTCTCTAAAAAAATAAATAAATATTTTAAAAAATAAAAAATTATGTATTGCACCCCAGCAGAGACTTTTACTGTCTTCAAAGTTGGCATTATTATACAAGGTCATACCTGAGTGTTATATTTGAAAATATACAATATTTAGTTAGATACAGAAATACCATCATTAGGGAGCAAGTGTTGTGTTTTATATGTGAAAACAATGTCTACAAATCCCACCCAGGAAAACTAGCGTGGCACTGCTTTTATGGTTGAAGCCTCCAGGCTCTAAGATTATTTGAGACTTCAAGTGGAAATGAATTCACCAGAATCTAGGAGCAATGAACGTGAAGTCTTGATGGGTAGATTTTCTTGGGCTTGGTTTCCTAATCTTGAGATAGGAGGGATGCTTTTAAATGATTGAATTCTATATTACTTAATGAAATTATGCGGCAGAATTTAATGGTTTGGCCTCTCTCATTACTCAATATTTAATGCTCAATGAGGCATATGGTTAGTTAATACTTCTTGCTGTACTAGGTAAACAATCAGGCCAAATCATAATGAAACCAGCCTTTTGTATGTGTGTGATCAAAAATAATCTGTAGAAGTTATTAACGATCAAAAGAATGCACTGTTAAACCAAATTATTTAAAACTTGGAATAAAAGAAGGTGGGTGGCAGGACTTTTCCATATCATACTGGGATATTGTTTAACAGACAAAACCAAGGGTTATTTAATTATCTAAAGCAATGTATCTGTGCTTGACTTGGCTATTTTCTATTAACTAAACACCCAGCCTCTGTGTCATGTATATTAACTTGTAGATATTGACTGGCAGGGAGCAAACTTAAGAACAATTGCTGGTGAATTTACCAGTGGCAAGGAACTGTGAAAGAAGAAAGAATATTTGATTGAGCATCACCAAAATGTCAAAAACTATACATTACTCACACAGTCATAAAAACAACCTTGAGTGACAGGTGTTATTATCTTCATTTTACAAGTAAGATAGTTGAAGTTCAACAGGTAAAATGATTTGCTACATTGTTTAGCTGGTACATGCTGGAGCCAGGTGTCAAATCCTGAATGCTCTTTTCAAAACCTACTCTCTTTTTGCTACATCATTCTACCCCCGTAGTATGAACTTTTTCCTAATGACCACAAGATCATACCTGCCACTTTCGCAAAGTGAAAATTATATCTAAATGTCACCCCCCAAAACACACACACAAATATGCTACTTAGAAAGACAGATTCTCATGATGGGAAATGTAAGTACATGTTTCGTGTGCATAGAGTAAAACATCTGAGTCATCTCCTGAATCCAAGGAGATTTTGAAGATCGAAGTGTTTAGTTGAAGATTGCTCTTTATCATCTAGCTAGATGGCCATTAGAAGTGTGTGAGACAAACCGCCCCTTAGAAAAATCTGGCTAAGCAATAAATCATTTAAAGTGCTTTACAGACATCACTTAATACATTTTCACAGCTCTCTGTGAACTACGCAGCCCTGCACAGAAGGATCCTAATTTGCTTACACACATTCAAAGGTAAGAGAGTGCAAGTGGAAGGCCAAGGCACTGCTAACAACATTAAACTTACCTAAGGCCTAAGCATTTTCAGGCCATTTCAGCGGAGACACACCACTAAGTTAATTAACCTCTAGTGTTTTCCTTAACCTGCTTAATGAAAATGTCAGCACTATTTGGGCCAGAAGCCTGTGAAGCCCGGCAGGTCATTTAGAATCCCCCCCCCATTCTAGTTGTCCCCCTCTGGATATGATCAATGCCTAATTCCCTTCGCCTTAGAAACAATGGGAGATATTCATGTTCTCCTTCCCTAAGAGACATGGTACCTTTAAAAAACAGTGAACTGTGAATTTCTAGCTAATTTAAAACAACTGTTCTACAGAAAAGAGAATTTGTCTTGGCCTGTGAGGAAGTCCCAAGGGAAAATAACAGTTACACTACCATCCCTCTCTCCCTTTATTTCTTTAACTGATAGGAAATGTTGATTTCACCTGAAAAAAACAAAAGTGCACAACTCGGGAATGGAACAGGAGGTGCCATTTTCTGTCCTACAAAGGGTATTGAAGGTGGTGAGGTGGCGCCACACTTCACAAATGAAAACTTAATATGTACTGTAGTTTGAGGGGGTTAATTTTTAAACATACTTTAATATAGACAAAAAAAAAAAACCCTGAAGAAATGTTGTGATGATCTTTCCCAAGCTTGTCCCCAACTCCAGTCTTTCCCGGGTCAGCAAACGGTCCCTAAAGCCACCAGCTGCTCAAGCCAGAAACAGGAGTCACCTCGACTCTCCCTCTCCCTCGTCTCCCACATGTGACCCACCAAGTTCTATCGATTTTACTTCTGAAATCTGTGTCCAATCTGCCCACTCCTTCCTCATCTCCTCTTCTTCCACTTTGTCCAAACCAGTACAGTGAGTGAGGCTACCAGGGTAGGAGTGAAGAGCTTTCTCAAAAGTACAGACCTTTGGTAAACACTACAATTGGTGACAGAAGGAAAGGAGATAGAAGAGCTGAAAAGGTGGGAGGAACAGAACACAATTGAGATAAACAGAGAATTTAGACAGAAAGCATCATAAACACAAGATTGACTCTCAAGCATTTCCCAGTCTGAAGACAGGAACACATATAAATATAAGGTGAACTCAGGATGTGATTCTTATGTTTAAGACATATTATGTATGCCATGTTTACTGTATAAAACTTCCAAGTGACAAGATTTCTGTATTTTTTCAAAGTAAAATCCTCCAGGTTAAAAAAAATACGAAAAAACACATAATAAAATAACTGAGTGATTCAGTTTTTGAATATTCAAGTAAATACAAATTGGGCGTTTGGTTTGGTTTTGCTTGGTTTTGTGTACACTCAACTTGATCAAAGAATCCAAAGGCTGATGTTCAAGTTCACTGTGATAAAAACAAGTTTTCAGTCTTTTACAGGAAATTGTTCACTTGTTCAAACAAGCCAAAAATCAACTTGGGAAATATTTCTCTACTCCATAATCTCAAAAACTCTGAGAATACAAGTATCTCAATTTCATCCAGTTCTTCACTAAATGATATGTAATCTGAATTGTAAAATATTAATATTGATAAAGTTCAAGGGATAACATGTAGTAAAAGATAACTTTTAGAGGAGGATATAGCATGGCTTTCATACAGACATCAAATGAACACATGTCAAAGCTTTTATTTAATTCATTAACTAGTGAGGGAACCAGTGAGACATTACAACTGGTTCAAGAAAGAATTCAAAGAACCACACACACATGGGCATAAGAATGGTAAAATAAACTTGCTGAACAAATATAAAACTTCCAACTGTTCAATGTCCACAGGGCAATAATCAGCTGAGTCCCAGTGAGATACAATTTGCATTTCTATGGACAAGAATAATTTGCATTACTATAAGTATTATATAACTTGCAGGAATGTACAATAATTCAAAGACAATAAAACACTCAGAGACCCCATAGAATCAGATCGTCTGGACAATGCCCAATCTTCCTTTGAAGACAACTATAATATCTCGATCCATTTCTAAGTCTTTTACAAATTTTCCCCTACAAATAATACAAAAAGTACTAACTGCCTGTAGCCCAATGTATACAATCTGGAGGGAGGACACTGAAGGAGAGGAAGATCGGCATTAGAACTGAATAGATTATAAGGCACATGGGGACTTATCCCCAAAGACAAAACTGAGACTCTCCCAATACACATGACGCGCACAAGGAAGACCTCTGCTCTGACGATAAGTACAGACAGAAACAAAGACCTATGACAAATCAGAGGAGGGACAGAGCTACATTCCATTAGAGAGCCACGGGGCTTACTTCACGGAAGAGGCAAAATGGAGCAGGTCTTTAACGAAGGAAGTTTTTCTGACTGTGGCAATCATTTCACAAAGTATGTGTGTATCAAATCACTACATCATGCACTATAAATATAAATAATTTTATCTGTCAGCTACACTCCAGTAAAGCTGGAGGAGAAAAAGAAAGAAGAGAGATTTTAAATAAGTAGAATGTGAGTTGTAGGGGAAAAGCTTTTCAAGCAAAGGGAAGAGTAGGGGACGTGTGACACACATATGGTGTCCCCGGCTCGCAGTTCAGCATGCTTGGGTGGAATGAGAGCTGGACAGAAGAAAGGGAGGTTGAGGCCAAGTCAAGTTAGGAGGCTGGGAATTTGCTTTGTTCCAATAGGGAGCCAGTGGGTTTTTAAGCAGGGAAATGACAAGATCAATATAAGCCTAAGACAATTCTAGCAGCAATTAGTGGGGGGAAAAGAGATTGAAAGAGAAAGGGTCAAGGCAAGGAGGCCAATAGAAACCTGTTGCAATGGTCAGGTTGGAGCCTAAACCTGACCATTGTGGCAAGAAGAAGGAGGAAAAAACAAGATACGGTGGTGACGCACCAACTAAGTGATTTTAGATTTTGACCATGCATTCATATCAGTTAAAAATTTGAGCACGCAACCCTCCAACATATGAATATATTTATTATTTAATTATAAAGTGTGTACTGCTTTACCAATAAACCTATATAATGCATGTAATTTGAAACATTTCATATGGGGAGAAGGGCAAAAATTCCCCTTTCTCTCTTTTGGTTCTTTTTGGCTGGTCAAATACATCATCAGGAAGCAGATTTAATATCACGCACACGTGGACCTCACATGCATGAGAGAGTCAGACGTAGAAAGGGGGACTGAGGTATGTAATAAAACATCCGGACCGGGGGACGAGGTAAGGTGCCTTTGGGGCCTCAAACGGTCATAGCAAGATGATAAGAAAAACAGACCTTTGGTACAAAGAAGTTTTCCATGCTGTACAGATGAGTCAAAAGAAGTTATCTCTGGTAATCTCTTATGGCCAAGGTCTCTAATTTAAATTCTTCTAGGGCTGGGGACAGAAGTTTCTCTGAAGCCTGAAACCAAAATTGCCTTTAGCTCAAAATAATCTGCATACCAGTGAGGTACATCTTAGGGTGGCTCCTCTAGACTGCACGTACATGCTCATAAAACTTTTTTTTTTTTTTTTGGTCTCAAAGACAGATCTTCAATTTGTACTTGGATTAATTTTGATGGCTTCATGTAAGTAGTAACTCTTATCTCAAAGCTCCATAAACTTACAGCAAAAGCCACAGTTTACAATGAGTAGATGTAAATTCTTATTTCAAATAATTTGATAATTTCAAAATTTGTTTCTGGTTTCTTGCAGATTCAGGTTGTCTACATAGGCATATGGAGACAACTTGACATTCTATATATGTCAGGTGTGATATATAACCTGTGTCTATATATTATATATGTATCTGATACATCCACATACTTTTTTAAAACCAAGTAATATAGCTGATGAGGAGCTTGTATTTAGAGGAAAATTCTGTTCTGTATATTCTTCATATTAGGTAGGTTTTGCATAATTAGAATCCTCTTCAATTCACATTCCCTGTAGGGATTTTTAAAGTCACTCTCCATTTTGTGAGTTTAAGTGAAAGTAGATAATACAATCTGTGAATTCGTTTGAGAGGCTCATAGGCACGACATGCTGTCCCCTTGGGACTCCCTTCCAAGTGCACTTGACATGACTCTCCATAAAGACCGGATCTGAGTACCAGGGGAGGTCCTTATATTAAATACTAATGAAGCTTTATTTTATTGTACTCAGGAATGTTGAAATAACTTCCTAAGCCCAAGATGAAGCTGCTCCTTCCCCAGGGTGCCACATCAGCAAACCAAAATTTAGGTAACTTTTCTATCCCTATAAATACTCCACTGAATCAGAATGCAGTACATTCAGTCAGTCCATCCCCAAATGCCAAGTCAACTCTGGGCTCTATATTCATTTCCTTGTTTCTTCTTATCCCAGAGAAGGTTGGGTATGTGGCCTCAGCCAACTAAGTATTTTCCATTTTTCTTTTCCTTAGTCTTTATATTCTATAAAAGCTTCTTGCCTTCACCCTATTTTGCTGTTGTCTGAAAAGTGACACTAACTTTATTTTCTTTAATCACTTTTAACAGGAATTAACTGTAAATAGAGGTTTTAGTGCTTGGTTCTGACTACCCAATGCCTCATCTTGTGAACGCACCCCATCCCCATTGAAAACCATTCTTTAAATAATGCAGAGGGAAAGAGATACGTCAAAGATCAGCAGGAATGGCTTGAAGGACAGTGGTGTCAATGAACTAAATGGTAAACATAACAGCATGAATGGGTTTGGAAGGAAAATGAAACGTTTCCAACACACTGAGTCTGAGGTACCATGAGACACTCAGTGAAGCTGTCCCTGACATGTGTAAAAGAGTTCTGGAGCAGATGAGAGGATTCCAGGTTCCATACTTGGAGCCAGGGTGATAACTGAGGCCGACTTGTAATGCAGGCCTCCCAAGCAGAAAAGCAGGCAAGAGAAGTCTGGAAATCACTTTCATATAGGGGGGCTGAAAAAGCAAGATGACTCTTCTTAGAGATTTGTGGGAAAGGAAATAAGAGAACCAGAAAGATGTGGTAGCATGGAAGCCATAAAGAGAAGACTGTAAGAAAGCAAGTATTTCAACCATGCTGCACTGTCAGGAAAGGTAAAGCTAAGATAAAGACATTGGATTTGGTAATTTAGGTTGTGGTTGACATTTGAAAGAGTGGTTTAAAAAAGTAATAGGAGTAGCAGTCAGTTCTCAAGTGTTTAAAGAACCAATAAGTAGTCAAAAGAATGAGAACAATAATCATAGACTGCTAATGAACAAACTAACAAGGAAAATGGGGACAGACTCATAGATGAAGAACAAGATGACAGCTGTGGGGTGGGGAAGGTTAGGGAGTGGAGGGATTGAACAAAGAGGAAAAAGGACTTACGGACATGGACAACAGTGTGGTGATTGCAGTGGGGAGGGGGGCATAAGGGGACTAAATGGTAATGGGAAAAAATGCAATAAAGACTAAATTTAAAAAGAAGCTTGATGTTTAAGGAAGAAGGGAATTAGTGAATTAAGGAAAATGCTTTATAATAAGTAGGAAGCATTTGAGCTTCTCCGGGGCAAACAGTGAAGAGGGATAAATTGAAGGCAGAAACAAAGAAGGAAGCTTATGAGACCAAGTTCTCATATGCAATGGTACTGACACAATCAAGGGCACAGATAACAGAGATAGCTTTGGGGAGGGGGAACTACAATTAATAATACTGTACTGCATGTTTCAAAGTTGCTAAGAGAGTAGATTTCAAAAGTTCTACTCACAAGAAAAAAATTGTAACTGTGTGTTATGATAAATGCATTAACTATATTAACTAGGCTTATGGTGGTGATCATTTTGCAATACATACAAATATCAAATAATTACATTGTACATTTGAAACTAATGTTATGTCAATCATACTTGATTAAACAAAATCACATTGGTATAAAGAGTAATAAGTGAACACAGTGGAGCATGAACATCAAACTGTTAAAAAAAAAGGAAATAAAAGAAACTACTGGTAATGTTTAGGGGAAAAAAACAAACCTGTGCTCCTCTTATCACACCGACTGCTCCGTTTCAGTCTCCTTTTCCTGTCCTGTTTATCCTCGTGGCTTCCTGTGGTACAACGGGAAATAAATATTTGGTTTAAGTAAAGAGAAGGGGGTAAAATATGTTTTTTTAATAATGCACATTGAGAAGATAGGTTGAAAGAGGTCCTCTTTTTATCACACCTTTGAGAGGTGAGGTAACCCACTGAGCATCAGTAAACGTTCTGCAGGGTTTAGTGGTAGGCAAATAAACTCGGAGTCACTAACTAGTTTTTAGCATCATCCAGATCCTAGCTAAAGAAAGTTCCGTCTGGTCAAAAAGGAAGTCAAGACAACTTTTGAGCCAGAACCCAGCAAGATGAGTTAAATGGATAAAGTCAGGCAAGAAAATTTGACTTGCCCAAGGCAACAGCAAGGGGATGAGAGGAGACAACACATCTGCAAGTTATTTAGAAGGGAAAACCGGAGTGGAGCAAGTCAGCACAGCCAGGTCGACACTCCTCTTTCCACACACTTGTCTGAGAAGGAAAGAGAGATGGAGAGGTAAACCACAGAAAAACACAGTCCATGGATGTGTTTCACTCAAAAGAGCAAAAGGAGTGGTGGGAAGCAAACAGCCAGGAGAGAGGGAGAGTTTAAAAAAGACAGAACGCTGATGGGCATAGGGATAACAGATGGAATCATGGACACCCCAAGAAAGGAGGACAGGAAGAGATTCAGAGCTGAGGCAGGGATCAGCTTTAAGCTACAGTGGAAAAAGGAAGAGGTCCACAAGCTATTTACAGTATTTCATAAACCTTTTTGTAAATCGCAATTAAATAGTCAAGTTTCTTTACTTTTGGCAAGCATTAAATCAACTCTGCAGGTTAATACAACGGTTATTGCACACTGGTCAGAAATTTTAATTTGCTGTTGATGACATCCTAGGATGTGATTGGCAGACCATATATTGTTAGCAGTGTTATCCGATACCTACAATATCTGATTTAATTCTTCCAGCATGTGATCATTTTTGGATTAGGAGAGTGACAGCCAAAAATAAGCGAGCATTTCCAGGGAACAGTGCCTACTATTTGTACACTTATTTAACTTTATTGCTTATTAGCATTACACCTCTGACAGTGATATATGTGATTTCATTTAAGCGACAAAATCTTTCAAGATATGGGTTCCTGGATGAAAACATAATAAAAAAAGTCCTTGGATGAAAGGAATTGGGATGACAAGATCTCCATTGTCCCTTCATATCTAACATTCTATAATTTTCAGAGGGGCCTGTAAACACAAGCTCAGGAATGGCTAAATGGGAATGTTGTAAAGAATACTTGAAAACACCCAGCTAACCAATGACTCATGCTAAACAAGGCAAGAAGAAAGGAAGGCAACGTCAACAACCATTCCTAGGTATATACCTGGAAGGCAATACAGGCCAAGGCCAAAAATAAGAAAATAAAATAGGATAAAAGAAGGGTGAAGTGTAGAAAACAAGCGTTTAATAGGGCAAAGTAGCGCTCACTTTATTGATAACTGCAAAGTGTGAACCCACTTGAGGAGTGGGAATGGTTGTTATGAGCACACTTTACATTTGGCACACCCACCTAGCCAACCTTTGTGTAAAATAGAGTGAGGGTTCTTTTCTCACCAACACCCACACTAAGCTAGGCTCATTCTGTACCTTGTTGTATCTTCTGTACCTCATCCCGTACTTGGATGTATCTTCTCCCACTGGAACTGGGCAAACTGAGGCCTTTTAAAAAAAGTTACAAGAGAAATGGGCCAAGGTGGTGAATTGAGAGCTAATGCTATATGCGTAGCTACTTCTTATGCGTAGCCTCAATACTACAAGGCGTCGTGTGGCAGCCACATGGGCCAGACAGCCAGAAAATAAGCACCGGTAACAGCGGGGTGGCCTTGGCTCCCCGCTGGGCAGGTTCCAGGGTTAGAAAGGTCAGGAAAGTGTGTTGGAGGTTAGGAGGAAGTGGCATGATGTGTACTTTTCTTATGGAACTGTACTTTTATTGCCCCAACCTGGGCTCAGGTAAAAGCCAATAAGCTAGGAGAAAGTTCCAGGACTCGTATTCCGGTGCGGTTGGACCCCCGGTCCCCTCTCCTCTTGCCCTATGTCTGTGCCGCCACCGCTACGGCTACCGCCCGCCGGCGCCCCTGACCCGGTGACCCTAGAAGGCCATCTGGGGCCCGTGACCCCGGAGCCCCGGGCATCCGGAGCCCCCTCGCAGGCGCAGCCGCTATTAAGGCAGGAGGCTAAAGGGGAGGAGGAGGAAGGGGAGGAGACAGGCGTCCAGGGCGCCTCGGGAACCGGCACGGCGGAGCAGCGGCGGCGGGGCTGGGGGGAGGCCGCCCAGGCGGCTGGGGCCGAGGAGGGACAGGCGGAGGTCGGGGACGCCGCGGCGGCGGGGTCAGGCTCCTCGGTGGGAGGCGCGGGTGGCGGCCGCGGAGACTGGCGGCGGCTCCTCGCCTGGCTGCGGCGGCGGCAGCCCCAGTGCTGCCCCTGTGCGGCGCCCCTTCCCCGCTCCGCCGCGCACTGTTGTCATGGAGGAACCAAGATGGCGGCTCTGGCCTACAACCTGGGCAAGCGGGAGATCAACCACTACTTCAGCGTGAGAAGCGCCAAGGTGCTGGCGCTGGTGGCCGTGCTGCTGCTCGCAGTGTGCCACCTCGCCTCCCGCCGCTACCGAGGTGAGCGGGCCCTCCCCCCGGGCCCGGCTAGGGGAGGAGGCGACGCGGCGGCGGGAGGCCGCCCCCTCGCCCAACACCCGCCCACGCTCAGGCGGCCGCCCGCCCGCCCCCGCGCCCGGCCCGCGGGGGAGGCGGTGCCCCCACGTTCCCCCAGGTGTCCCTTTCCGCGGGCCAGGCGGGCTCGGCCGAGGCAGCGGACCCCAGTGTGGGGCGCGACAAGACGAGGCCCCGTGGTTCCGGGCCCCCCAGCCGCCTGCGCTGGGGTCGGGGCCGCCTACCCGGGCCTGGCCCCAGGGGCTGCCGGGGTCCCGGCTCCAGCGTGAGCGGGGCGCAGGGAGCCGCGCCAGGCCGGGGGCTCGCGGGCAGGTGGACCGGCGGCTTCGCGGCCAGCCGGGGGCGTGTGCAGGCAAAGGCCTCCTGCACGGGGACACTTCCAAATATAGTGGGGTCGCCGTTTTTCCGTGATAGGGGTCCGGCTCCTGGCTTTTGTTCGGTCTGGTCTCTGTCCTGCAACAGCGGGGCCAACCTGTTGTTGGACAGCAGCAAGGGCCGCCCTCATTTTCCTTTGCCACCGGAGACAACAGCTGGCAAAAAATGCCCTTGGCCAAATAGAGGAGGTGTCACCCAGACTTTGTGATTCAGAAATGTTTAAAGGGTTCTGGTTGCACACTTTTTACAAAGTAAAGGCACTGGGGCAGATCCCTGAAAAGAAGTTAGTAGTTGACAGTAACCCAGGTGGGCAATGGAAGCAAGTTGGAAGCAGTTTGAAAGGAGGCCTGTGCTGTTGGTTCTGAGATTAGTGTAAAGGGGAAATGGAAAGGACCTCCTTATTTGACAACGAATTACCTTTCAGTGATCAAGGAATATTTACTTATCCTTGTTGGTTGATTTGTTTAAAAATTTGTAAAAATGCTCCTAGGAGAGAGACGGACAGGCTGAGGGAGATTAATAATGATAGGATCTTTTCTTTTTTGGCGCTTAGTATTATGGAAACCATTGTCAGGACCATTCTTGGTGACTGTGAGATTGGTCAAGATGGAATGTAATGGGCAGGTGGGCATTTAACGCTATTGCCATTTAAGTAACTTCACACCCACTTTGGCAAAGTATCCAGTAAACTGGATTCTGGAATCTGAGCTGTCTTCTCATCCCAGGAAATCTTTCAAATGTAGAACATTTTGATCAGTTTTGCTATTTTGTTTTCTCCAATGTTTGAGGATTAAAAATATCTTACTGTAGTATCATACTGGATGAATAGCTTTTTGTATAAACAAACTAAATCGATTTTAAAAATAAAATTTTTATACCCTTTTGGCCCTTTTCCTCCAGCCTCCTGTAAGATCACAGCCGTATGACTTGGGAGGGCTCTGGTTCATCCGCAGTTGCTGTAACAGATCCTATGCAAAATAAAACTAGCAATGTTGATGTATTCATTTGTGATAACTTTGAAGATTTTCTAACAACTATTAATCATATGCTAGTTGGGTATAAGATGACAGTAATTGAACTCAGTTTTTTGTAACTTTGGTGCCTTATTCTTAAAGGTAAACATGTAGTCTTTCTCCTTCCACACCCTCTCCTCGTCTTTAATTGTGCTTTTACATCAGATAAGTGTGGATACTAATGACTATATTTAGATTATTTCATCTTTTCAAGATCTGTCATCAGCAAGGAAAACAGAATGTCAGATGGAACTTTATGAGTCAGTGTAGCAATCTGGGGTTGTTTGTAAAGCCTCCTCCAGAATCTAGTCATCAGCTTCCCTAGGTGTTTCAGTTCCTTGAGTGTGAAGCAGAACACCTGGTGTGTGTACTTGCCCAGACTGAATGTCAAGAACTTGAGCCAGAGACTGGGAAAAATAATCTTCCCAGGAACTTTTTAGCCATCCTTATGCTTTGGCAGTGTCAAATTCAGATGCAAAGCCCTTTGTACAAAGATAAACTGTACACTTAAACAACAATATCACATCTTTAGACTAAAAAAGGACTTATATTAGCTATAGAGGTTTAGTCTGTATATTAAAAATATCAAAAGTATGACAAAAAATGGCAAAAACACATATCTATCAACAATTGAATCTGAAAAACAAACTAAGCAAAAAAAATCAGAGACAGAATCACGAATAAGAAGAACATTTTGATTGTTGCCAGATGGGAGTGGGGAGAAGGAGAATTGGTGAATGGGTGAGGGGATTAAGAGGTACCAATAGGTAGTTACAAATTAGCCATGGGGATGTAAAGTACACATAGGAGGTATAATAGCCAAAGAATTTAGACACCTGACCCTTGGAGGTGAACAGTAGAAGGAGTGCTGAGGGAGTAGGGCATTGCTGGGTGGAGGGGGTAAAGGGGGAAAAACTTGGACAACTATAATAGCATAATCAATAAAATATAATAAAAAATTAAATAAAAATAAAATCTCCAATGTGTGGACATCAGTATGCATAGGCAAGGAAGAGTGAATGCAGTAGAATTCACATACTCAGTATCTTGCTTTCTTTGCAAACAACAGCAAGTAAAAGAATTATATACAGCAGAAAGTAAAGCTTGGCAAACACTACATACTAACATTGAACGCTTACTATATGCCAGCTACTATTCCAATGGTTTTCTATTTTAATTCATTT
This sequence comes from Phyllostomus discolor, assembly GCF_004126475.2. Classification (NCBI taxonomy): domain Eukaryota; kingdom Metazoa; phylum Chordata; class Mammalia; order Chiroptera; family Phyllostomidae; genus Phyllostomus; species Phyllostomus discolor. Next base: position 29,042,572 of record NC_040912.2, on the reverse strand, counting down.
TGTATTTATAACCATTCTGTGAGGTAGATATACTTTACCATATTTAGTCCTCCTCCCGGCCTGTTTAGAGCACTTCTGTAATCAAGATGAGCTTTTAAATCTTTGATTGAATGTCAAAGTTTAATGGATAACATTTTTTCCTACTGCTACATAAAATAATGATGTGTCTTATAATCAATGCTCTTAGATTCTTCGAATTACAGTGTTATTTACATTTTAAAGATGAGTCATGAGGGTAAATTGCTTAAGGATGTAAATTAGTCTGACTGAGGTAGGATTTAGAACTCTGTTCGCCGCAAGCCATTCTGTTACAGTCTGGTGTGCCTTTCTCAGAGCTTCTCACCTGGTGGCGAAGTATACGGAAGATGGAATGGGAAAGCACATTCCAGAAGGACACGGATGAAACCATTCGGAAACACTAATTCACCCTCACAGTACCGGCCAAGAGTTTTCCTGTTCTTTTTCCAGTAAAGTGACTTTTTAAAAGTTACACATGTAGAACTTCCAAATCTAACCACCTTACTTTTTGTCACCTGTTTTTCTTTTTTCTTCTTCCTAAACTCCAGTCTCACAGTCTAAATATGTTCTGCCCTTTTACATACCTCACAGATATTTTATTTCTGTGCCTGCAGTGGTCTTTCTCTCCTGCAGAGAAAGTACAGGTTTTGCCTTCAAGGTCTGGTTCAAATGTCACCACCACAGAAGTAGGAATTGGGAATTCAGTGTTTTCACAGCAATTACTACATACTTATCACATTATATTGTAATAATTTGTATCTGTCTTCACACAAAACCCTTGCGTTTCCAAGGGTATTATGTTTATCTTTAAATTATCAAAGCTTAACACACAGAGCTTAAATTCATAAATAATTGTTGTATAAATAGGTTTTTAAAGTCTTTATTTCCTTCTGTTTTTCCTCCTTGCATTTGGTAATTTTTGCTTTTAATTGAATTTCATGTTCTAATAGTATGTTCTCATCTCAAATTTAGAAAGTAGGTTTTTGTTGCATTATTATTTTCACATAATTGAATGGTGTTTTAAAATAATTAAGCTTTTAACTACATTTAAAATATTTTTATCAGCCTCTAAAATGACTGAATCACAAAATGTCCATTAATATTATGGTTACAACTTGAAAACATTATGTCTTTGACAAAAGGCCAGTATCTATTGCCTTGAGGGTAGTTCCCATACAGATATATTTCAGTTTTTTAATTGATAATGTTAACTTGCTTTAATTTTGCATTAAACTTTGCATTTTAACTTGCTTTAAAGCATTTAAAATAAAGCATTAATAATGCTTTAATTTTGTTGAAATGTTACTCCTTCCTATCACTAGACATATTAAATGCAAATGTTACATATTGCATATTTTGGAGAAAAGTAAGTTCAAGGCTTCAGGAATTAAAGTGAGAAAAAGTAGCTCTAGGTCTCTTAGACTTTCCTTTGATAGAAAAATGCAATGTATGTGACACTGCTTGTAATGAGGCATGCCTAGCTTGTCTAAAGAAAAATGTAAATGGTCACTTTTCAGCACAGACTGAAGTATAACTTGTTGAGTTTTAGGCAAACAAAATATACTACAGATCATATTGTAAACTTTATGACCTAGAATTTTCATGGTTGGTAGAAAGGAACAGGCAGCTTTGGTAGGATGACTCATCCAAATGTGCAGCATTCTATCTGAAAACAGAGGCTACCCTGTAGCACAACAGATGTTTTCTTCAGTTGCATACTTTTCAGCTGTTTAAAAACTTGTTGTTTTACTTATTTTGCTTGCTTTGGGTATCTTTCTATGATAGAAATATCATGCCTTAAAACCTGAGACTTCAGATTGGCAAAAGAGAGTGCTTTTGCTTAAGATAACAATGAAGAGGAAGACAGCCATTCATCAGATAATCTTACTATTGGATATAGTGAAGTAGATGATTCTGTACTTCTAGTTGCCCTGTGTGTGTGTGTGTGTGTGTGTGTGTGTGTGTTCACAGCCTGATTTATCTGAGCACTCGGCACCTTTCATCTCACGCTGGTTGTATTCAAGTACCTATCAAAATTATATGAGGCAATTGAAAATAATGACTGGTTTTGTTGTTGTGTTCTTTTGTTTGGGATTTTTTCTGGGTAAATTTTGAAAGGAAAATAACATGCCAGTGTATATTACATATAGTTAGTATACGTAATAAAAATATGACACATTAACTTATTTAACATCTAGATTTGTGCTTATTGATTTGATCCAAAAAAAATATTTTCCCAGCAAAGGAGAGCTTCTGGAGTATGGAATTTTGTGGAGTTTTCTTTTCTAGACAAGGTTACTTTATTTTACTGACAAATATAAAATGCCAGTCTCTTCTTTTCAATTGTCTAGTTAATAATTCTTTTACCCTTCTAACAATTCTTTATACTAGATTTTATCTATTAAAACAGCTGGTATAGTTCCTGGCTTCTGACAGGACCCTAGCTGATGTACAGAAACTGTTAAGTTCAGATACAGGACTATAAAAAAACCTTTGTATCATAAAATATCTTAAGAGTCATCATCAACTACCATTCATTAGCAAATTAAGAATTTCTTCCCTGGAAAAAGTATAGCCTCAAAATCCTGTGTTTGCAGTGCTTATTTGTTAGTGACAACTTCAAATCTGTTTTGCTGTGGGGTTTTTCTAATATGGGTTCATTAGATTAGAGATGTTGCTTTCTACCCACTGAGCTACTGAAAAACAATCTGTGAGTAGTAGGAGAAAGGACTTTGTTTTTTTTTTAAGATGCTGCTGTGGTACATCCTCTACAGAAAATCTTATTGATAACCCATATAGACAGTTAACAAATGACATAATCCCACACACTGAATGTTGATCAAGGTGTGTTTCAGTTTGGACTTACATTATAGACAAAAATCAGCCTTGGCTGGTGTGGCTCAGTGGGTTGAGGGCTGACCTGTGAACCAAAGGCTCACCAGTTCGATTCCCAGTCGGGTCACATGCCTGGGTTGTGGGTCAGGTCCCCAGTAGGGGGTGCATGAGAGGCAGCCTCACATTAATGTTTTTTCTTCCTCTCTTTTTTTCTCCCTTTACCCTCTCTCTAAAAATAAATAAAATCTTTTTTTTAAAGAGAGAAAAAAACTTTACAGAATTAATACCCAATTATTTGCAACTTCTTATAACTTTTTATTTAATAGACCTATTTAAAGAGGTAGAAATGCTATAAATATAGACTTTTCATTCTAATTTTAAACTTTCAGTGTAATTTTAGTAATAGGATTTTGCTGCATTGCCATTATAAAAGAATGCAGCAGGAGTGCTGTCTTTAGGAAAATAACTTAATTATGTGATCCTATAGTTCTTTCTTTACTCTTCCTTGATTGTTTATGTAGCTTAAATTTGTTTTTTGGTTTTTTGGAACTAGAACTAGTTTTTAATAATTGTAAAGAATTAAGAACTGATTATTTATAGTTTCCTTAGCAAAATGTTATTAAAAAATCTTTGAAATACAGAAAACCTACACAGATTACATATATAATTGCAAAAATTTAATAATTGATACTCAGCTTTTCTTATCCAGTTTCCCACTAGTATAATAATGCAATATTGTTATTTTTCCCTCTTGTTCTGTTTTAGAATTTCTGACACTAAAGTAACAGTACTTTCACTCTTTATACATACCTGTCTTCCATTTGTATTGCCTTTCATCTCTGTATGTTGACTAGACAGATAGCTGGATTGAAAAAAAAAAATGTGTTCTACTTTAAATACCTTTAGGTCTTTCCTATCTCCGGTCTGAGTGATTCGGTGAAATTCTTGTTCTGTGATATTCTTCTCATCAGACTCCCTATCCTGACCTTAGCTATTTGTAAAGCAAATAGAGTATGCTGTTGACTGTAAGAATTCAAGATTAAATTAAACAATACATATCTTTTATTATAACCCTATGGCTAATCTAAACATCTTATTTTTCCCTCATCCATTTGCCGTATTTGAACTTTTTAAATGCCTCCACCCCCCTTTTTAACTCCGTGAAGCCATTTAAGATAATGTACAGTTAAACGGCCAAAGGAGGAAGGGTGACTACCTGTCCCAGGTGTGGAACTTTCCATGGAAAACTGACTGTCTCCACCAGATTGAGAGGAGTCGGTTGGTCATCCTCCAGGAAGGAAAGAGAAATCAAGAGAAGTAGAGAGGCTGATTATTAATAACTATGAAATCTGCAATTTGTTACTGGCACTATTATGTATATCTTTGGCCACCTTAACATCATTTTAAGTCTTTGTAATATTCTAAAAGAATGAAATTTCATTAAGCTTTTTAAGAGATTATTGAATAAGTCCTTTTCTCTGTTCACACATTTACAGAATGGGGTAACATGCTCACAAGGAAGTTGTGAAATTCAGGGAGTAGATTTATAAAATATTTCAGTATTAACTGGGTTTCCAAATATGCTAATGCGCTATGTATTATAATACTTGAGTAGGAAGAAGTCATTTTCAAAGTCTTCTCTTTTATCCCTTAAGCTTTTCTTTCCCAGCTAGAAGTAGGAATGGTAATTGTAAAGGCTCGTTTGTGATTGAGATGATATCCCCAGAAAGAAAACCTGAAGCAGAAAGAACTGCCAAGGCAGTGAATGTAGCATTTAGAGGCTAGGGAGTCGGTCTCTTGTAGTGTGAAGTATGTGTTATTAGTGGCTCTTATCCTCCTGAATAGTAATGTATTGATATTTACATTTCTCATGGATGAGTAATAGGCACCTAGAAGATAGAGTGAAGAATAAAGACTTTGTACTTTCTCTCCTCAAAGAGCTTACATGGGGTCAGATAACCAACATACAAAGATTTAACTTTTTTGTAATGCTGTTGTGTTTAACTATTACAGGTAATGATTCGTGTGAATACCTTCTTTCAAGTGGCAGATTTCTTGGAGAGAAAGTTTGGCAACCTCATAGTTGTATGATGCATAAATACAAAATCAGGTAAGGTTTCTCCATTTTGTTGTTTGTTTTTTCCCCTGTGATGGGTGGTAATATCCAGTGGAACACGGCTGGTGAAACAAAGAAAGCACTCCATGGTACTTCTGTGTATGGTGGTAGAGAACTGTGGAAGGAGGATAGGGGTGGAGTTGAGTTCAAATGAAGGTTCCTGCCCAGGAGCATTCAGAGACAGCTCCGGTTTCATCTCAGGTGAAAAATAAATAGGCCCATGGCAAAAGGCCTTGAATGAAGGACTCTTGCTTTGGGACTTGGATAGCTCATAGACTTATTCTGAAATAATGGATATAAAGCACCTGATATGGTTAGAGTACATCTTAAAGACTTGCTAAATGGGAGCTGTTGGGAGTTAACTAAGGTTGGTTGATCACACAGGAGCCAGTAGGTTAAACAAACATGGCCACCTATTTTTAAAGCAACGTAGTTACTATGTATATAATCATCCTGTACTACTTTCTTCACAAACTGTGTGCTTTGAAATGCCAATATGCTGCTTTTATTTACTTTAATTAATGTTTCTTTGTTGATTTCAGTGAAGCAAAGAACTGTCTTGTAGATAAACATATTGCATTTATTGGAGATTCCAGAATTCGTCAGTTATTTTATTCATTTGTAAAAATAATTAATCCTCAGTTCAAAGAAGAAGGAAATAAGGTAAAATTTTTCTGTTCTTTTCACTAAGGCATTGTTTTAGAAGTTAGCCAGCTGAATAGTTTTAGGAGGAATGTGCATCCTCACATTAAGGCAAGGCACTATAGGAGTTTCACTTTGGTTTGGGAGAGGTACAGGGAAAGGGACGATTTGCTACAGTAGGAAACAGAAGAAGGAGTGGGTATTGGAGAGCCTTTTATTAACTTGTTTTTTTTTTAGTATTCAGAAATAGTAAATTCTTTTCATGGAAAAACTTCTAAAAATTTCTTAGAAAGAAAATATCCTTATCCTCCTTTTAATGTTTGCCATATATCTTTTGTCCCTTTAAAAAATATATAATGGTAATCTTTTAGCATGTACAATTTTATGTCTTATTTCTCCACTACTTATCATAACTCACCATATTATTAAATAATCAGTGTAAGTATTTTCACAATGCCAACATATTATTGAGTGGATATAATATAATCTTATATAATCTTCCCTTTTCTTAACTTTTTGAAGTTTCCTATTTATTCACTTTGCAGTTTTTAAAAAGACATTTTAAATTACATCTTTGTTTGAAAACTTTGCTTTTTAAATTATTTCCTTAGGATGGAATCTCTACCATGTAAATATTAGGTGTTTAAATATATAAAAACTTTAAAAATTATTATATCATTAAAATATTTCTAAGTAATGTATGTCAAGGCCGCATTTCCTGCAGCCTTACTGGCACTGGCCAATCATGCTACAAAATAGAAACAACAATGTAACTACAAATCTATGCTCTTTTTATAAAATATTTCCTATTTTAAAAATATACCTTTCTTCAGTATAGTCATTCTTCTGGGAGAAAAAAAAGTAACCAGAAGATTGTGTGCGCGCGCACGTGTGTGTGTGTGTGTGTGTGTGTGTCTTTGAAAACTAACAAGTATGATCATCTATATGTTTGTTAATAGTTAATTTTTTGTGAACTATCATATTCTTCTGTTTATCCATTTTTAAGTGATCCAAATTTCGAACCCCTGTCTTCAACTGTGTATGATTGGCAGTGGGCAATGGCAAGGAGAGAAAAGTGAAATACAAGAAAGTTCAGAATTATAGGGGAACTATCTTGTTTTATCTAATTTATGATGAGAATCTGCCTGTACACATTCAATTTGCCCTGTGGTAAGGAGTTGAAAAGTCAGGGATTTCACAACTAGGACTTCACGCAGAGCTTGACGCAGAGTAGCTTGACACAGAGTGATGATGGGAGTGGATACTGGATTTTTAGGAACCATTTCTTGTGAGAAGAGCCCTTAGGCTCTTGGAGGTTTTGTTCACCAGGGAGGACTAATAAAGATTTTAAATCTGAATAATGGAAAATTATAAAGTCCACTTTTTATTTTATTTTTATCACAATTATCAAGCAAGATACATTTAAATTTATATGCATTTTAACAAGAGACAAAGACAGTTTGTCACAGTCTTAGTTATTGAGGAACTATTTAGTTCATACTGGTAGTGGAGCATTTGCTAGATTGTATTTTACTTAGTTCTCTTGTCTCTGAACAACTTGAGGACAGAGTTTGTTGTTATTATTATTATTTGCATTCTTGTGCCTAGCACAGTCTGGCATATTGTAAAAGCTGCTGCTGCTGCTGCCACTGATGATGATGATGATTTAGCCTTGGTATGGGTTTGTTTGGGTAGAATAGAAGTTTTGAAGGTAATTCTTTGTTTGAATATGTTTCTTTTCTGTGTTGAGGGAAAAATGTTTTAAAAGAAACTTTGGAGCAGGACTTTTTTCAAATGATATTTTATGGAAGACTAATTCTGTGAGAGGCTCTGGTCAAATAAGTTTGGGCAGAGCTGGATATTATATCCCTTTCTTAGATGTTTTTAATTTAGGTTAGGATATTAAAAACTGGAGAAGCCTTGCAGTAAAGAAGCTGTTTGTGTTGCTTCCAGCTGGCGGGCAAGCTAGATACTCTGGGGCCCCTTCTGCCTCAAACCAGCTAAATCCTAGATTAAAAAAATACTTGGTAATGTATTTCTAGACTTCGAGTAAATGGAAGACACTCCCCAAAAAGGAACCACTATGAGGCAAAAGCAGATATGGGAACAGTAACAGTGGGCACACAGTAGGTACTCAGGGTGCCCTGAAGACAGACGCCAATAGCTGCAACGGCCACTATACAGAGAACTAAGCTTTGGGCCGGCGTGCTTCTCAGTAGTAGTACTGGAAGCCAGAGGACAGTACTGTCTTTAACATTCTGCGGGAAAATAAGTTTCAGCCTAGAATTGTATACCTAGGATACAAATTTCTCTGTTCTTGAAATATAGAACATTTTCAGATAAATAAAAACTATAAGGGTTTTTCTAAAGATTTTTCTGAAGGGTAAACATCAGGGAAGAGGGAAATCATTCTGAAAAACTGGTTCTGAAGTATAAGAAACAGTTGTTAAAGAAAATATTAAACGTCTATGTAAATCTAAACAAATAATGCCTGTATAAAATAATAATGTCTTTCTATGCTTTATTAAAAGAAGGTACTAAAGAACTATCCAATAATATTCACATGAAAGTCAGAAGGAAATTATCACAGGTATGATAATTTATCTATCAGACAAGTACTAAAGAAAAATAAGTCTTTAATATAAGACAAAGTAAATTTTAAGGGATGAAGCATTATCAGAGATACAGGTGGTTTTTAATGATGAAAAGTTCAAAACACTATGATTTGAAACTTACAGACATTTAATAAATTAGTCTTAAAATGTATAAGGAAAAAATTAATATGATTACAATGAGAAGTTGACAAATTCTCCAGCATAGTGGGTTAACTGCCCACTGTTCATGAAAATAATCATAGAAAAAATAAGTAAAGTTAGTGAACATATAGGAGACTACTAATAGGCTGATTTTGTAAGCTTATAGCTCAATACTTAAATAATATACTGAAAATTCAGAGAATATATTTTTTCAAAGTACACATAGACCCTTTCTTGACCGTCTATTGGGCCATTAAAAAAGTTCCAAAGATTTCAAAGAACTGGTACCACTGTTTCTCTACTAGTTAAGTTCCTCTATTCTAACTTACTCCTATAAAATTTCTAGAAGTCTACAGTAAATGGTGAATGTTAGACACATTTTTATTACATTCAGAAGACAAGAATGCCCATTATTGCTGCTTATATTCAACATCATATTAGAGGTTCTTAGCCAAGGAAAGATAATTTGAAGATGTAAGCATTGGAAAGAAATAAACTCAGATGATATCAGGATATCATCTGATATAATTACCTATATAGAAATCTCTAAAGAATCTACAGGAAATTTATTAAATATAGTAAAATTTTTAATAAGAGATGATTATAAGATGAGCATACAAAAATTATAGTAACTCAATAAAACTGTTAATTAATTGCATATCAACATGACAGAAATACAGAGTTCAAAAATATTATTTAAAATATACCATATGTAATAGTAACAAAAACCATGTAGTATATAGGAATGAGATGTAGCAAATGTGAAAGATCTGTATGCAGGAAAAAATCAAATTTTATTCAAAGATAACTTAAAATGATATAATTAAATGGAAGATATATGCTGTATTCTGGAATGGGTAGATTCAATATTGTAAAGATGTCAGTTATTCCCAAATTGATCTATAGGTGCAACATAATTAAAATCCTAGTAGAATTTGTTGTGGAACTTTACTTGTTGATTATCAGTTCTACATGGAAGGGCAGTGGACAAAGAATAACCACAACAGAGCTGAAGAACAGGGTAGAAAGGACTTGTTCTCCAGTACTAAGACTAATTTTAACTCTGTATTAATACATTGTGGTGTTGGTAGGGCTAAACAGAGACACCAGTGGAACAGAATGGAGAGCTCTAAAATAGACACCTGCATGATAGACTTAATAAGTAACAGATATGCTGAAACTTTGAAACCTTTAGAAAACAAATGTAAGAGAATATCTTCATTACCTCAAGTAGGGAAAAGTTTCTTATGTAAGAAGCAAAAGTATTAACCATAAAATACAAGATAGATAAATTTACATATTTAAGATTAAGAGTATCTGTTCATCAGAAGATACCTTAAAGAAAAAAGACTAGCTATAAACTGGGAAAAGATATTTATAATATGTGTATTCGAGAGATGTAAGGAGCCACAAATTAATAAAAAAAGATGACCCAACAGAAAACAAAGGGGAAAGGTATGACCACACATTTCACAGAGGAGGAAAACATAAATCCCAGTGTCCACCTGAAAGATACTTAACCAAGGAAATGAAAATCAAGACCATAATGAGGGTACATTTTTTTTTTGTGCAGATTTTAGTTTATTTCTAGGGAGGGGAAGGGAGGGAGAAAAAGAGGGAGAGAAACATCAGTGCGTGGTTGCCTGTCATGCACCCTGCACCAGGAACCCAGCCCACAACCCAGGCATGTACCCTGACCAGGAATTGAACCGGCGACACTTTGGTTCACAGGCTGGCACTCAGTCCACTGAGCCACACCAGCCAGGGTGTGAGATACCATTTCACACCTACTTTTGTGGCAGAAATTAAATTTGACAAGGCCAAAGAATATGAAGTCTGAGGAGATGTATTAGAGAGTCTGTGTCTCATAAACTGTTGATGAGAATCTAAATTGTTACAAACACTTCAGAAAATAATTGTCTTATCATGTGAGGATGAACATTTGTATAGTCCATGAATCTGTAGAACAGCGATTTGGAACCAGTACACTGCAAGAATGTTTAAAACGTGCGATACCTGACTACTTAGTCAGGGGCACTGACCTCTTTTCCCTTAGACTGTCAAATACAAAAAATTACACCAGCCAACACAACAATAGCCCTCTGGTGTGAATGAATCAAAATTCACCTATTTTTGTCAGATCACCTATACGTCACCTATACATCAGCAAAAGACGTATTTGTTGGTGTGTGTACACCAACATTAGTAACAACTTTATGTGTTCCATGAGTTGAAAAAGGTTGAAAATCACTGCTTTAGAACTATTGGGAGGGAAACTCTACATTTGTATTAAGAGACATATAAATGAAGGTAACTGTCAGTGCCAATTATAATCTGGATTTGGTGTATCATAGTAACTGACTGAGACTTTACAAAAGTAATTGATATATTTGATGTATATTTGAGGGGGAGCTCCATCCAGCAGAGCTCTCCCAGCCGCTGTGGATGAAAATAAATCTACCAAGACATGATCTGCATGGGGAGGAAAGGCCAGCCAGTCTCAGAGGAGAAAGGCCTTGAGTTTCTTTCTCAATGGGCTTCTATTGGGTTTAGTTCACATAGGAATACAGGGTGTATATGTGAAGCTCTTCAATCATTGTCAGGCAGTAGTGATCAAGGAATAGATAACATTCAAAGAACTATAAGGGCTTATTCTGAGTCAGGGTCAGATAGAGTGACACCAAAGGACCATAAAACTTTGGGATACAAATTCATTTTATGCTTGGACCCTTATGTAAATTGAGGGCATTCTTAGCAAAGCAGTGTTCACAGGATTTTATGCATTCTTTTGTAGGCCTGATCATCCCTGGGAACTGCCCTGTTCCAGCACAAAGCCACACACCCCTCTGGCTTTGTTTTAGTCTTAAGTCAGGTGGGGGAAGTAAGGCAGCCAAGAGATTAGGAGACTTCTTACAGACAGAGTGAAAACTCAGGCTATGACAAAGCCAAAGGGTGAGGGTGCATAACCCCTTTTCTATAGTCCTCCCCTGATGGCCCCTTTGTGACTGTGTCTGTCTTAGGTTATTCCTTCCTTGAGGAATCTTTCCCATCATTGACTATCCAGCCATCCTCCAGGGGCCAAGCAGGGTGAAGTAAAGGGGGCAGAGGTTGCCTCCCTGCCAGGAGGATAAGTTTTGTCTCCTTAGTGGCTTATGGTCCCAAGGTCTTTTTACTCAGTCTTAGCCATGAGGGAGTTACAGCTTCTGAAACCAGGCAGGGCAGTTCCCAACATATATTGATACAATAAATTGATGTATGTGTTTTTAAAGGCCAGGGAATGTTCTAGATTAAATGAGGCTAAAGAGACATGACAATTAAATGTAATAGCTGATTTTAATTGAGTTTTAGATTAAAGTATAAAAACTGGAAAGGACTTTGGGAGATTAGGGAATGGGAGATTAGGGAAATTTGAACATGGGCTGTATTTTAGATTAGATAATTTTATCAATGTCAAATTTTGTACGTGGGATTGTAGTATTACAGTTATGTAAGAGAAAGTCCATGTTCTTTGGACACATTATGCTTAAGTATTTAAGGGTGAAGTGTTAAATCTGCAATTTACTCTCATATGGTTCTGCAAAAGAGTGAACTGTGTGTGTGTGTGTGTGTGTACAGAGAGACATGAAGCTAGCGTGGAACAGGTTAGTTGGTAAAGGGTATTTGGAAGTTCATTATAATTTTGTCAACTTTGCCAACTTTGTGTAAGTTTGAAATTTTTCAAAATTGAAAGTTGGAGAGAACGTTAACACTAAACAATGTATTATTTAAGGAGCCACATACTGGTAACAAAACTATATAATAAAAAAGTAAATAAAATTCAAGGTAGCTGTTTCCTTTGGGTAAAGCAAGGAATTAAGAGGGAGTGGTCCACCCATGCCATTCAGTGTATTGGTGATGCTCTAATTTGTGCCATGGGTTCAAAGGATGTGTGTATTTTTACTGTGCTTTGTGACTGACACATGAATCATATTTGTCTGTACATATCAGATGTTATCTTAAAATAATAAAGGAAGAGAAGGGTGAGTTGAATTAATTGAACTGTACAAGAGGAGGAAAAAGAAAGTTCATGACATTATTTCTCTGAGGAGAGTTTTAAAAAGTCCAGGACGGGGTAGGAGGAGGAGAACGGAATGTCTACCTGCGTGATTCTGTCTGACCCACTATTTCCCACACTTTTTTGGCCAAGAAAGCTTTTTTTCATGTAACACACCTTAAAGTTTCATTGGAGTAATTGTCCCAGGAGTCCATCCAAAAAATGATGCTTGAGCAGGACTAACAAGAATTTTAAAAGTTAGCTTGTTAGTAAAAGCAAACCTTATTTCACATAGATATAAAAATAAATGCTATCTGTCTAGCTAAATTAATGAACACAGTTCGACCTTGGCTTTAGGAATTAGGAATTACATTCTATCCTCCACCCCACTCTAACTTTTTAACCCTGAAAGGACTTCTTTTTTTATATGAAACACTTGATTATAAGAAGTTGTCTCCAGATTTTAATTTTTTCTACAGCTAGACTATGTGCTGTCCTCAAAGTGAAACCCGTAATAACCTAGAGTCATATGCATTTATTCTGGTTCAGATAGGACGTGTACTTGGACATTGGTGAGAGTGGATTGGATGTTGCTGCAGCAACAAAACGCACAAGAATTTTAGCACAACAGACGATCATGTCTCACGCTGCACGTCCCAGGAGAGGCTTTGCTCCTTTGCTCCATGCAATCACTCAGGGATTCCTCTTGGGGGATTTTTATCCTCTTTTAGTTTTACCACTTGGAACACTTATCTTCCTCTGTCTCTGCATCAGGTGAAGCTAGAGACTCAACAGTTGCCCTGGGAAATCCAGCTGGGAAGCGACCCACGTTGCAGCTGGCCATGTTATGTTGGCTGGAACTAGTCGTGTTGTCCTGTCTAATTGAAAGGGACTCGGGAAATGGAGGGGAGCAGTTCGTCTCTGCCATAGATAATAGTACTGGGACTAAATTGGAATCATGGCAAGCTTGGCAAAAAGATCATTTATATAGGCATGTTCGTATATCTGTTTGTATTGGTAGTTGAGGTTTTATCTTTGAACTGTATCTTTGATGTGGAACAGCACACGTACACAAGTTAACTAGTGTCGCTTACTTTTTAGTGTTCTGAGCAGTTCTTTCCCTCTTCAGATTGACTATAGATAATTGAGATACGATGCATAAATAAACTGACAAAAGCAACTTAAGGGAGAACTATTTACATAAAATTTATACATTACTATTTCTGGTGTCTCCTTTTTTATGGCAGCACGAAAACATTCCTTTTGAAGATAAGATTGCATCAGTCAAAGTGGTAAGTTCATATAATAGTAAGCAAAATGTTATAATGTCAAAACTATATCCATTGTTCATTTATTTACAGAACAGCTAATGCTTTGTCTATATTAAATATACTTCAGTGTATTGAGAGTAGATAAGAATAGCAAAATAATTGAAAATTGTGTGTACTATTTTGTGTAATAAAATAAAAATTTTGGACTCTCGGGTATTTAATCCAGGAAAAAATAACCTAATAATTTGAAACCAGTATATGTGCAAGATTCATGTTTGTAAAAGAATATATATGAATTTTTTGAATTACTAGTCACAGTGACCTCTCCTAGATACTGAGAATACAGGGTGGACAACAAAACACCATCCTAGACCTAGTGGAGCTTGCAGATCATTATAGTTCTGTACATACAAATAAATGGGGGATAAGGGTGGCAAAAGGGAAAAAGTGGGGCATTAGGCATATTCAAGGCAATAAATGAAAAGTAGTTGTCCTCCTCGAGGAAGTGATGTTTTAACTGAGACCTCAAAGATTAGTAAGAGCTCAGTGGAAGGGTTTATGAGCCTTTTAGGCAGAAGGAACAGTTCGTGCAAAGTCCGGGAGAAAATGGACTGGCAGAGCATTCCAGGAGCTGCCTGGTAACTGAGAGGGTATGCAGAGCCAAGGCGGGGAGGCAGGAGAAGAGGCAGAATGTCTAGGCAGAGGGCAGATCCTACACCTTCTTAGCAACTTCAAGGACTTGAACTTATCCTGAGGGCACTTGAAATTCCTTGAATATTTAAGCAGGGATGTGGCAAGATCAGATTTTAGATTTTTAAAAGGTTACTCTGACTAAAATGTGGAAAATAGATTAGAAAAAAGCATAACAAGAAAACTGTTGTGAAACTCGCCAAATTGAGGTGGGAGAGGAAGAATGCACAGTCAAGGTGGTCTTGTTTGTTTGTTTCTTGAGTTTTGTTTTTTTTTTTTGGTAGCTAGAGATAGATTTAATAAGGAAATGAATTATGTAAGTTGTTCAGACCTTTTAAATATAGTGCATTTGGCTTTAGTTTTGAGCTGTCTTAATGGTAGATTTATTTTAATACAAGTTTTTAGTAATGCTTTTTTTTTTAGTTAGAATTTACTTTCAATATTATTTTCTCTTGGGTTCAGGTATACAATATAGTGATTAGAGTCATCTACTTTATAAAGTGTTCCCTCCAATAATTCCAGCACCCACCTGGCACCATAATTATTGACTATATTTCCTATCCCCACTACTATTTTGTAACTTAATCCCTTCGCCTCCTTTCCCCAGCCCCCTCCCCCCTCCTCTCCAACAACCAACAGGTGGTAGTGTACTTTTAAGTACTGTGTAGGAAATAAGTTAATGTTACTTTTGAATGGTGGATATAACAGTTTCTTTGATTTTTTCTTTTCTTGTATGTTTCTTAGGATTTTCTGTGGCATCCAGAAGTTAATGGTTCTATGAAACAGTGTATCAAAGTGTGGACTGAGGTCTGTATTTGAAAATAGAGGTCTTTCTGGTTTTGTACAACCAAATTTTAAAAGCTCATGAGCACTCATTGCCCCCCACCCCCCCTCAGCTATCCCTCTCTCCTGTACTTTATACAGCCTTCTTGATAGCAGCTGAGCTATGCTGGGTGGGTTTTCTCACTTTACTGAGAAGAGAAAGTATGTTGATACAGTATCTCCACTATCACCATTCCAACTCTAGGGCAATTATGCTCATACTATACTTCCCAGATTTAAAATTTTCTGTTACTGCCTGTAGTTCAGTTAACAGATTACCCAAGTAATCTTTCTATCACAGTACACATTTTTTGGAGTATTTTTCTACTTCCTCCTTCAAACTCATGCCCAAAAAGTTTGGGAAACTTTTGTTTTTTTTGATAGCCTAGTTTCTTCCCTTTTATCGTTACGTTTGTGACCCAGAAGTCAAGCCTAGTATATTTGACTCATAATGTTCAAAGATGAATTGCGTATAAAGACAAGCATGCTATTAAGGTCAGAAAACCCCTAAGTTCCTACAAGTCCAGTTTAGAATCTCCATGGTAGTCTTTATATAGCTCCTCATCAGTCCTTTCATTAAAACTGTATTCTATCCCTGGCTGGCGTAGCTCAGTGGATTGAGCGCGGACTGGGAACCAAAGTGTCCCAGGTTCGATTCCCAGCCAGGGTACATGCCTGGGTTGCAGGCCATAACCCCCAGCAGCCGCACATTGATGTTTCTCTCTCTCTCTGTCTGTCTCCCTCCCTTCCCTCTAAAAATAAATAAATAAAATCTTTAAAAAAAAAAACTGTATTCTTTCCCAGAGGGATTTGCATTTGGGATGGATAAAACAGTATTCAATTTTGTTGACCTTATTTTGCTTAATTACTTGTGCTGCAATGGTACTTTTATTTGCTTCTTTCCACAGTAAGTGTTTAGTATTGCAACCACTTCATACACAAAATAAGCTTTCACACAATCTGGTGGGAACTTAGTCAACATTTCTAATTTTGTTTCTTCGAGAAAATGTGTTTAAGTTTTCAAAAAACAAACATGCAGACAATTTCTAGAATTCAAGTTTCTGATAAATTAGAGTATCACATAATTGTGTTTTGTTTTTATTGGTAAGTTTTTAAATGTCCAGAGGTGTAGAATATTATGTGTGTATTTCAAATGACTTAAAAATGTTTCATATTTGTAGTCGACCTGACAGTATATTCATTAAAGTAGTAGAAATTCACAATCAACGAAACATCAGTGTAGTGTAATCTATAAGTTCTGCAAGTTTACAGAAAACCATTGTTTTTGAAAACCATTTTTTTATTAACCTGGAAATAGCATTACATTTCCAGATTTTCAGTTTTTATAATGTGCTAAAACTAGTTTTCGGAGCTTCAGATTCTGTTATAAAATCTCTTATGATTATGAGGAAAGGAAAGTTTCAACTTATTTAGGTAGATGGTCATGTAATTACCTAAGCTTTATTTATTGATTGGTTTTATTTCTTTAAAGACCATATATGTATTTACTTTTTACTATTTCCATAGTAAACTGCTAGATCCTAAGAATACAAAGATCCATATTTTTTTAATTTATGTACTATTTCTAGCTTTATGCTGGTTATTAGGAACGTGGCAGGGAATTAGCCTCACTCTTGGCCTTCAGAATTTGCAGTCTCTTGTGTAGAGACTAGACTGTCTGATGAATGACATGGTAAAATGAATGGTAACACCAGGTTAGTCACAAAGGATGAAGGAAAGCACCACAGACGGAGGCATCCAGGATGGGGTTGGTTAGAATCTAGGTGATGATCCAAGAAAGCTTTACAGAGGAGATAATATTTCCAGAAGAACTGTGGGTTACAAAGATAAAGTTATATGCCTTATAGAAGCTTATTGGCATAAAAACAAAGTTGAATTTAAACAACTCTACTTTCACCTAACAGATATTTATAAATCACCTGCAATATTTTAGGCACTAGGCTAGACAGTGTTGATTCCCCGGGTAACGTGATAGAATTCGTCTCCTCAAAGAGCTTCTAGATGAGCGCAAATATTGATAATTAAGGAAACAACGTGACAGGTGCCAAATAGGGGACTATAGGGTATAAGAGCATTGGAGAGGAAAAGCACTAAATGTAATTTTTTAAGATTTCAAAACTAATTTTCAGAAAAAGTGGTCCTAAAGGCAAGGGTCTGAAGTGAGAAGGGAGGGTTGTCCCAAGCGAAGGAAATAACATATGCAAAGATGAAGACAGAGTAGAGCCCATTCAGGGAATCGTCAGCAGTTTCAGTGTGGCTGGAGCTAGAATTTAAAGGGCTCCTTTATTTGTGTTTGGTTTTGGTTGTTAATATCAGGTGCTTCATTTTGGATGAGAGTTGATAAGAGATGAGTTAAGCAGATAATGATTATAACATCCTAAGCTTTATTTGGTGTGGTATAGATTTACTTTTTCCATTTTTGACTACTTCTAAATACTTCAACATGTATTTTCTAAAAATAAGGATATTGGATTAAATTTATTTTGAGGTTAGTGGATAACCATTGAAAGTTTTAAATGGGAATGGTGGAAAATTAACTGGTGAAGAAACCAGCAATTTCGATTTTTTAAAGGTTTATTTATTTATTTTCAGAGAGAGTGGGACAGAGGGAGAAAGAGAGGAAGAGAAACATCAATGTGCAAGAGATACATGGATCAGTTGCCTCTTGCATGCCCCCAGCCAGGGACTTGGCCTGAAACCCAGGTGTGTGCCCTGAAGGGGAATCGAACTGGCCACCTTTCAGTTTGCAGGCCAGCGCTCAATCCACTAAGCCACACCAGCTGGGGCAGCAATTTAGATTTCATTCTGTAGGTGAATGGTAGTCATTACGAAGTGTGAGCTGCTTGGTATGAACCGAGGTGGTATTTGAAGTTACTTGAATGGAAGAAATTGAATAGGCAGAGAATTTAGAAGGTAAAGACAGTTTAGAAATGGAACTATCCAAAAGATTCTGAGAAGGGGCAGTGAAAGGGGTAAGAGGAAAAGCGGGGAGAGAGTGACGGTCACATAACACAGGAAAGAGTTTTAAGAAGTGGATAGTCAGTGCTGTCACACTGTGACATGGACCCCGGGTCCTGGGACCCACAGCATTATGGATGAGACGAGACAAATTCATACGGACTACCAAGTCCTGTGGAGGAAAAGAGACGGTGCGGCTTCTCCCTCAAGAGGAGAAAAGGCTTCGGGGCACCTTGGCCACTCTCTCAAGAGGAGATTGCCTGGACCCTTGCCTTAACAGGCTCTTATTGGGTTCAGTTAGCACAGGAATACAGGGTATATACATAAAGCTCATCAATCATTCTCAGGCAGAAATGATTAAACAACAGAAAACAGTCAAAGAACTCTGAGGACTTATTCTGAGTCAGAGTCAGATAGCTAAAGGGCCATAAAACTTTGGGGAACAAACTCACTTCCTGCTTGGACCCTTGTCATGTAAATTGAGGGCATTAGCAAAGCAGATTCCATAGGATTTTATGCATTCTTTCATAGGCCTTATTGCCCTAGGGAACCCACCCTTTTCAGCACAGGGCCGCACCCACCTCCAGCATTGTTTCAGGCTTAAGTCAAGCAGGGGAAGTAAGGCAGCCAAGAGATTAGGAGACTTCTTGCAGACAGAATAAGGACTCAGGCTACGTCAAAGCCAAGGGGCGAGGGTCCATCACCCCCTTTTTCTGTAGCCCCCCAAGTCCTTCCCTGAGGGCCCCTTCACAACAATGCCTGTCTTAGGTCCTTCCTCTTTTGAGGAATCTTACCCATCATTGTCTAACCCGTCATCTGCCCCGGGGCCAAACAGGGTGGAGAGAAAGGGGGCAGAGGTGGTGCCCCTACAAGGAAGATAAACTTTGTCTCCTAATTGGCTGATGGTCCCAAGGTCCTTTACTCAGCCTTAGCCTCCAGGGATTACAGCTTCTGAAACCAGGCAGGGCAATTCCCCACAACACTGGGAGTGAGGAATCTAGCTGACAGGACTCGGCAGTCCAGAGTTCATCAGTGGGCTCTGAGAGCACTTTTAATGGGTGTTGAAGCCCCAAATCAAAACATGATAAATTGAGGCATAAATGAGAGAGAAAGAAATTGTCATAGTGAAGGCAGAATGTTCTTTCAAGTAATCTGTTGGTTAAGTGTGCAAAATAAAAGAGTCTGAGTGTGAGAAAAGGTTGAGAATATTTTTTGAAGAGAAAGATGAACTAACACTTGCAGATTAAGGGAAGGCAGAAGAGGGAAGGGGGGTGGCATTGATCATAGGAGTAAAAAGGAAGGGGGTGTAGACACAGAGTAAAGGGTTCCCCATTAGAAGAGACAGAGACATATTTTCTTTACTTGCTTGTCAGGGAAAGATAGGCTGGGTGAGTATTTGGGTGAAGTTGTAAGAATGGAGGAAGGCAAGAACATACAGCTAGATGAATTCAGTTTTCTCTTTGAAATTTGAGAATTAGCCCTTATGTGGAAAGTGAGGAGGAGGACAAGAGGGACCTGAATAAGGAAAATAAGATTTCAGACAGCCACTGTGAACAGTGAAAAAAGGAGCCACCTAGGGATGAGGAGACGTTTCGGTATAAAATAATGTAAAATGACCACCAAGTACTTTTCCCTTAAATTGGTTCATTTTAATATAGATTCTTGCCACCCATGAGATAGGCAAGAAGATATTATACACACTTACAAAACAAGATACAGACTTAGAAAGATCGGTTAAGGGTAGTAGACTGGAAACAGAAATACCTCTGAAGAAGAAATAGGTTAATTTGTTAGTCTTCTCTAATTATATAGCTTTCTATGAAAGTATATATCACCTTTATAATGAGACACTAACCCACTTTTTATACGGGTCAGATGTTTTCCTAACTTCTTCTTTTTAATTTTTTCTTGAGCACATGATTGTACTGTCGAGTCTTCCGAGTCGTGGAAAGTGCACTGAGCCCAGGAGTCAGAAGACTTAAGCCCCGACTTTGTCCCTGCCGAGCTTCGGCAGTACCCTGTAAAGCTTTCTGAGTCTGAATCCCTGTTTTATAAGATCTGTGTAACATCTTCCTGCGTTGTATCACAGGTGGCAAGAATCTATATTAAAATGAGCTAATTTAAGAGAAAGTAATATTGGTAGGGTTATTAATAGTACACTTTGCATTTGGTGGGGATTTCTACCTAATTTCTCCTTGGTTTTTTCCCACATTGTGGTCCAGAATAATCAGTTTATTTTGTTATATACATATTGGATTTAGCTTTCCCCAAAAAGTATTTCTTTGGGGCACTAATATTTTATTTAACACTTAAACTATGTATTCCATAAATACTTTTGAATTGGCTGACATAATATACTAGAGCTTTACTCTTAAGCCATTTACTCACAGTTCAGAATGATATTCTGCCATTCGGCAATATTAGATTTCAGTAGTGGTGTGTGTGTATTTAAAGAACACCGAAGAATTGCCCATACAAGCTTCATGCCATCCTCTATAACCATGTAAGATTTTTTAGGCATTGGTTATCTGTCTTTATGTTTCTTTAAGGGTACCATCTCGTTATAATAGAAATTCAATAAGAAACTCCAGAAAATTAAAATGCATTTTCAAGGAAGAAGAACTTAAATTTAAGGAAAAGATTAATTGTGTCAGTTCTCTGAACTACATATAACACTGTTATAAAGATTTTTCTTTCTTTAGGATTCTGTTGCAAAGCCCCATGTGGTTGTAGCAGGAGCTGCCACAGTAAGTTATTGTCTGCATTCTTATATAATGATTTTCGTTCCGTACTTAAGGGCATGCTAAGAAAAAGTTAACTTATGTTAAATAGAATTCTTTATTGTACTTATGTTTTAATTCCTACTTCTATTTAATTAATGAGACTAATGAATTTTACTAAAAAGACATGAACTTAGAAAATTTGTTGTTAAATGTCAATATTTGATATCTAAAATGATATTCTTCTTGAATGTTATACGTTGAAAGCCTAATTTTATGTTAGCTTTTTCTGACTGCCTTCACATATTTCATGAAATAATGTGACCATAATTTATTCTAATACTAAAGTAAAATGGGACTTCTCTTAAAATAATAAGCTTTGTGACAGTAGAGTAAATTATATACTTAATTTTTCTGTGATAATTTCTCCTTCTTCTTAGTGGTCTATCAAGATTCACAACGGCAGCAATGAAGCACTTTCTCAGTATAAAATGAACATTACTTCCATAGCACCACTGTTAGAAAAACTGGCCAAGACCAGTGATGTTTATTGGGTCTTACAAGGTAACGGATGAGTAATGAAAAAATGTCATTTTGTGTATATTTTGAGTCATGGATTTTTATCATCTCCTATTTCAAGAAATAAAATTGCTGCTTTATGAGAATACATTTTGAAATAAGGTTTGCAAAATTAGAATAAATTTGAGTTATTTTCTTTCTTCTTTTGAATTTAAGGAAAAGACACTAATAAATATAACTAAAAAATAAGTAAGAAAAATATATTCTCCAAGGAGCCTCATCAGGCAGAATGGCTGCAGAATGTAACAAAGAGAACACGTTCTATAGGCAAATGAGATGTTTACTTCTGATGTTTTTACTTCTTACAAAGTATATTTAGTATGATTGGGAAATATAGGGAAAAAATTACAAAGTCTGTTTCATAATATTAGAATCATTGAAAGTAAATATTCTTTGGAATTGACAGAATGTATTTAAATTTATGCCATCTTGTTTATACTTGGTAATGAAATTCTTTAAGAGAAAGTTGACATTAGATCAGCTCATTTCAAGAGTTTATTGAATGCCCATTATTTAATGCTAGCACAATATGAAATGCCTTGGGGGTTTTTTTAGCAATTCAAGTTGTTTGTCAGAAACT
The DNA here is from genome assembly GCF_004126475.2 of Phyllostomus discolor. Taxonomy (NCBI): domain Eukaryota; kingdom Metazoa; phylum Chordata; class Mammalia; order Chiroptera; family Phyllostomidae; genus Phyllostomus; species Phyllostomus discolor. The sequence goes on along the minus strand of NC_040912.2, from coordinate 29,020,531 downwards.
CTTATGATTATTTCCAAGTTGAATGTCATGCTGAGAGGAATAAAAGGGCTGGTGATAATGTGTTCCACAATCTCTATTTACAGACTCCTTGTTAACCTTTCTCGTACTAACATGAGAAAAAGTGAAATTTAAATTATTTATGAGACCTTGATCCTCAATAAGATAACCTCTTAATTGTGTGAACAAAGTATGCAAAACCAAGCAGTGACTAGAGGGAAAAAAAGACTTGCTGCTCTTTCCCATCAGGCAGTCTTCCGCTCTCCAGCTTTAAATTCCCATTACCCAGTACCACCCAGCATCCCCAAACTCTAAGCCCTCAAGTCATGCTAGAGCATAAAAATTGAGGACGGTACTGATTGATTAATTCATAAATTGAATGTAAGATAAATCTGCAAATCTTGGCCAGGTTTACTTTAAAAAGAATTACTACTAAGCACCTGGAATCCTCTAACTTGAACAACAAAATATGAAATGGAGTTGACTAATGGGCATGATCATAATTTCTGCCAACAGGAATTTTTAAAATATGTTTTTAATAATATATTTCATGTACAGATCCTGTTTATGAAGATCTATTAAGTGAAAACAGGAAAATGATCACTAATGAGAAGATAGATGCCTACAATGAAGCTGCAGTCAGTATTCTGAATAGTAGCACCAGAAATTCTAAATCAAATGTTAAAATGTTCAGTGTTTCCAAATTAATTGCTCAAGAAACCATCATGGAATCTTTGGATGGCTTACATCTTCCAGAGTCAAGCAGAGAAACTGTAAGAATTCTTATATCTATCAGTAGATAGAGACTATAATATCTAATTGATTATAGCTGTAAGTCATTACAGATGGTAATAAATTATTTATTTTATTGCATTCTTAATTACTTGCAGTTATTCTATCTAAACATAAATCTAGAAGTAATTTTGCTTTCATCACCTAACTGAATATGTAAGTGAGAGTTTTCATATACTTTGAGGAAGAAGCTATGGAAAGGAGGAAATGAATCTTTATTTATTGAGTAGTAGTCACTCTTACTGTGCCTTGTCTAATCAAGAAACTTACACGTTCTCAGCCCACTCATGTTTGAAAACTACTTTATGTTCTTGCCTTAAACTGACAAGATTAAATTTCTATGATGAATACATTTTTTAATATGTAGAATAATTTTTATTATTTTTATAGGGTTTTTTTACCCTAAACATTACTCAAGGTACATAGTAGATAGTGAAAAAAATCTAGATCGACAGATGGAAAGGGATGTTAAGTCCGAAAAAAAGCTGCGTAATTACAAAGTTTCATACATAGTAAAACAGATTTGGAGTTATTTTCTTATAAAGCAGTGATTCTTAACCTTTTTGAGGATCACATGACCCCTTCAAGTGTTCAGTAAAAAGCAATGGTTCCATTCCTGCCCTGCAGAAAAATGCACGTTTGTATAAATATACACACATGTTCTTCACACACCTGAAGGGACTTTCTGGATGCCGTGCAGCTGGTTAAGAAGTTAGGGATGCGGTTGTAGGCTAGTATCCGCAAGGGTGCCAGGCACGGAACCCAGGGCCAGCAAGGTGAGATTTCCTGAACAGTTGAGTACTTTGAATGCTTAGGCTTAAATAATATAATCACCTTAGAGTTCCAAAGATGCCTAACCTATAAAGTTTTAATAAAACTAGATTTGACTGAAACTTCAACTAGACAGAATCTTGACAGCTTGCCTGGAATGTTTTTACTATAATGAAACCATGTTCAAGACTCCACATTTTGTTTAACATTAGAAATATTTAAAGTGTAGAATCCTAGTGGTCCATAAACTGTAAACCAAATGAAAGGCATATTACAAATTTGTTAGCTAAGAATTAATTATTTTTTGTGGCAATTGTTTTATATTCTTAATTCTCATCCGAGGACATGCTTTATTGATTTTAGAGAAAGGGGAAGGGAGAGAAACATCCATGTGAAAGACAAACGTTGATTGGCTGCCTCTCGCATGCGTCCTGACTGGGGACTGAACCCACACCTAGGCAGGTGCCCTGACCTGGCATCAAACCCATAACCCCTTGGTTTACTGGATGATGCTGAACCAACTGAGTCATACCAGGCAGGGCTACCTTCTTTTTTTACATTTAAAAACTGGGACCCTATCTTAAGTATCCTGGTTTTCTTCCATATTGAAAGTTTGCTAATTAAAATTCTTTGTTCTTTGACATCTTGTCACTATTTGTTTTTACCTAAGGCCCATTAGCAGCTATGAAATTAGTAATTTTTCTAAAAAAAGAAAAGAATAATAAATATCAGTGTATTATAAGTAGTAAGGGTAGGGATTGTTTCCCATATACATGTCTGGGTCACATTAGAAAATGAATTTTTCGTTATAGATCATGGCCCAAGAAGTTTGAAAAGCCCCGAACTAGCTATTACAGATTGAAGGAATGCCATCATTTGCATGAGTATTTGGGAAATGGCAGCAAAAAGTACAAAAGCATTTTGGTGTCAGCGTTGAAAAGTCAGTAGTATTCACAGGAGAAAATCTAAAGTGAACTACATTGCTGACAAGATAATAACCCCTAACTTGGTTTGTTCCCAGAGTGCGATGATTCTCATGAACGTGTGTTGCAATAAGATCCTGAAGCCTGTGGACGGTTCCTGCTGTCAGCCTCGGCCCCCTCTGACGCTCATACAGAAGCTGGCCGCTTGTTTTTTCACCTTATCTATTGTCGGATACTTAATTTTTTATATAATTCATCGTAATTCTCATCGGAAGAATAAGCCATGTACTGATTTGGAAAGTGGAGAGGAAAAGAAAAATATTATCAGTACCCCTGTGTCTCCGCTAGAAGTACTGTTACAGTCCTTCTGCAAACTTGGCCTGATTATGGCTTATTTCTACATGTGCGACCGTGCAAATCTATTTATGAAGGAAAACAAATTTTATACACATTCAACTTTCTTTATCCCAATTATTTACATCTTGGTTTTGGGAGTATTTTACAATGAAAATACTAAAGAGGTAAGAGTCATTTTCTTTTTTATCCTTTGAGTTATCCAAAGAGTTATCCTTTGTTATCTCATTACAAAGTCTAGGTTTTCAAAAATACACAAGCATGTGTGTAGAAGAGGACAGATGAACATTGTGGTTGCACTTCAGTCAGTGGACTTCGTTGCGTTTTACAAACGGCTTGGAGGAAGTGCACAGAGTTTGGTGAAGATCACTGAAAAGTTGGCAATAACGACCTGTAAAAACGATGTATGACAATGTTCTTCTGCCTGCACAGGGGTGAAGTCGGGGGGGGGCTTCCAGTTTTGTGATGGTCTTCAGACATGATCTACTACAGCCTTTTATAAAGCAAAAGTGTATAATTATATTAATAAATGCCTGTATGCACAAGCATGTTTTATATTTATGTATAGTCAGGCATATGTACACACAAATTAGAATTTACATAATAATAAGGGCACTGTTCATAATATTCTGAATTTCCTATTTTAGCATTGCTGTAACTTCTTTATAAGTATGATTTATTTGAATTAATAAATTCTATTGTAACAAATAACTCTCATATGAGAATGATTAATCAGTTCTTTATCTCCGGTAAGAAAATCCCATGTAAAATACGCTATAATAATAGAGATTTTTTTTTTCACAATGAAGTGTAACAACTGTAAAATCTCTTCTAACTGAAATCCTGAGGTTTTCTTAAAGAAAACTATAAAATGCAGATTTTTTAGATTTATAAACACATCTGTCATAGTTTAAATGTAGTCCTAATATAAAACTATAAGTATCAACTTAAATACTGTTTAAAATCTTAGTTTATATTAGTTTTCAAATTCATATTTTATTTTAAGTAGTTTTATTATCTTTTATCAAAAAATAAAATGACCATCTTTAACTCTTCCCCCACCCAAGTTCTTTTAACAAAAGCATTACCTTTATATCCTATGAGAACAATTTTAAGATACTTAAATATATACTGTCCAAATAATAGCTTCGTGATGAATTTTAATACAGATGTTGGTTCTTTACACAGACTAAAGTATTAAATAGAGAACAAACAGATGAATGGAAAGGCTGGATGCAACTTGTGATTTTGATTTATCATATCTCTGGAGCAAGTACAGTAAGTATTTTAAAGTCCAGAAAACATAGGGAATAATGCCACTTTACTGTTTCTTTAAGGGTACCAACTTTTTGTTTTATATTCTATGCCATTTAGAGACCCTTCTGATTTCCAACTCAATCTTTCTGCCTTCCCATTCTTCCCCAAGCACCTGACTCTTTGAGAATGAATAGTTTCAAAAGCAAAGTAATTTTTTTAAAAAGAGAAGGCAATAATTTATTTATATTTACTTGGCCTTAACTTTAATGTAGTAGAAACAGCTGATAATCAAAGGGTATTATTTCATGTCATCCTGTGGAACAACCAATTTCAAGTCATCAAGAGTCTTTGTAAACGCAGATTATACTTAACTGCAAAGGATTTGGAATAGGTAAGTTACACTATCAAAAGAAATCAAATCAGAGAATTGTATATTCTGCCCTTCTCTGTGTGTTAGGGAGTTTAACCAACTGTGTTTACACTTGTAACGTTTAAAACACTTAGAACGCTCTTGCCTCGTGTTCGGAGAACTCGGGCCGATGAGTGCACTGGAGACTGAGTAGGGCCTTGTCCCTGAGGTGGGGAGCGCCTCCTCCGCTCAGTGTCTGGGCAGAGCCTCTTCCTTCTCCCTGGCTGTCCTAGAAGACTTAGGATTCTCAAGGTCTGGGGACAGCTTGGATTTGGCAAGGGTAGAAAAAACATATATCAGAGTTGTACCATTGTAGCTACATTACAGTTAAAACAAGCTTTTGAGAGTGAACCTAGGTGTCTGATAACCACTTTTTACATGTTTTTAGAGTAAAGATACAAACTGATTTCTAGAAAATGTTTTAAAAATTTAAGGAACTCATTCATAATTTGGGAACTACTGAACTGTTTTATTACTGCATAATTTATTTATGTAAAGTACACATCTTTAAACAGTATTTGAATCGATGATACATTGAGATAATGGGAGTGTTTCCCAGACAGGAGTACAGTATTTTAAAATTTTCATAGCAGCAGTTAAGAAGGTAAATAACACTGGGGTTTTTCAGGTATCTCTAAGAATTTGAAAATAATGTTATTCTTCCTTAAAGTCTGTTATTTTTAAAAATTAGTGATTTTATGGATGGTTTGTTTGAAGGGCAAAAGGCAGAGGAATGAATGAAGTATAATTCTTACTGAACGTACATGACTGTGATAAGTGTATCTGTGGCCGCCGTGAAACTCCTGTGACGCTGCAGACGGAGGGACACAGCTACTGAATTCAATAGCTGTGGGAGAGGCCCAGCAGTGAAAGAGCCAAGGCAAGGGGAGACGAAGAGAGTAAGACTTAGTTTATAAGCCCAGTTCAGAATTTATAGGATAAATATGGCAAATTTCTAAAAACTAAGTAGAGATGCATATTGAATCCTAGAAATATCTCCGACATATGCACAAAGATTAAATTAATTAGAGAGGGGAAAAAAGGGTTTTAGGAAAATGCCACTTAGAGACATAATTAATTGCTGACATATTAAAGGGTGATAATAGTGTTAAAAAAATCAGATAGAATTAATGGCAGATTAAGTTCTTCAATTCAGTGATTCCAGAAAGGATTTGGATCATAAATGGATGCAGGCAACTTGGCATTCTTTTATAATCATCTGCCAAGCTAGCATTCTAATACATCTTCAACTATATCCCAATACATCCTAAATGACAATTTTTAAAAAATCCCTGTTCTGGCAGGACATGCTTTTCATTAGTAGATCATTTGTTTTGATTAATTAACATATCCCTGTTCTTTTATACTGTAAGATTTTTTTGATTAGAAATTACCTGTATCTACATCAGCAAAGCATTATTAGCATGGGTTATAACATATTTTGGGATTTAATTCATGGCTCTTTGAAGGATTACCTTAATTAAAAATTCTTTTTAACTGCCATGATTATTCTGATTACCTAATATTGTTTTTTATTTTGAGTAAAATATATGAAACTTTAGTTATTCCATGTTTTTATACTAAAATAGAAACTATATCAAAGATTACAGAGAATTCTTAAAATAATACAGATGGTCTGGCAGATTGTAATTCTTGGTATAAACATTCTTTTAAAACAATTTATATCCAGTATGGATAAAATACTATGAATGTAATATGGAAAGTACAGCAAGGTAGTTATATATGCAGTATATGATTCTGTGTTCCATTTAATTTTTTTCCTCTGACAGTTTATAAATAACTTTTATGAAGGGACCTAAATCAAAGGTCTTAAAGGGAACCCTGGCTGGGGTAGCTCAGTGGATTGAGCGTGGGCTGCGAACCAAAGTGTCCCAGGTTCGATTCCCAGTCAGGGTGCATGCCTGGGTTGCAGGCCGTGACCCCCAGCAACCGCACATTGATGTTTCTCTCCCTCTCTCTCTCTCTCCCCCTCCCTTCCCTCTCTGAAAATAAATACATAAAATCTTAAAAAAAAAGTCTTGAGGGGAATTTTGTGGGACTAGAAGAACAGAACCAGAAGTCAACCTAGCTATTAACTTTAATGAAGTTGGAATTTTAATATATTTTTATACCTAAAATTTTATTGTAAATAATACTTGACTCACGAAAGACAAAAAGAAAAACAGTTTAAAGGGGACTAAAGAAGAATGACAAGCAAGTGCTATGAGTGATCATTAATTCAAGGTTCCTAAATTGAAAGCAAAAACTTTTTAAACCATGAAGAGTATTACTGAGACAGTCAGGGAAATTTGAATGTGCATTGTACAGTAGTTACTATTATACTCATATTAAATTTCTTGGGTTTGATGATAATATGATCAGGCATTTTTACTGCCTAGGAGATACTTGCTAAAGTATTTAGGGGTAGAGTCACGTGGTCTGCAACATACTTTTAAATGGTTCAGTATAATATGTATGTAAGATATCCATTGCACTATTGCAGCTTTTCTGTTGGTTGAAAATATCATAAAATATTGATAAAACTATTACATGAAATTTGCAGTAATCCAATATTGTCAGGAATTTGGCAAATTGTTGTGATTGTGTTTAATTCATTGTTTTTACTATTTAAATAGAAGGACCAAGTCCCAACTTTATAGGCCTAGCCCTAATCTTGAAAGGACTTGAAAGCATGTTTTGTGGAGAGTGGTGAGAGTGATTAGTAATGGTTAGCCTAGGTTTGACATCTGTTTTTCAAATAGTTCTAGAACTATCAGCTGTAAGAATGACTAAGCCTGTGGCTGTGGGTCTTCGTTAAGGTAACCACTTGCCACCAGTGAGTGACCCTGGAGCCCTTGGGATGGAGCCAGTCAGAGTTAAGATGTGCTATACTATATAAAGGGAGACGCAAACCAGATTAAGTATGATTAATCATGATAAATATACTAACTTCAAAAACTTACCATAAAAATAATACGAAATATCTAATTTCATGTTGGAATGATATTTTAGGTATATTGACTTAAACTAATTTTAAGTTTCACTCGTTTCTTTTAACTTTTAAAAAGTTCACTATGTCGCTCACTTTTATTTCTCTTGCACAGTAGTGCCCTGGAGAGCAGAAGTTGGTAGTTTTACGTAGAGTTACATTTCAACTTTTCATGAAAAGCAACTTTATAGCAGCTGAGGCCCATCTGAAAATGGAATGGATTGCCTTTGGAATTTGTGTTTTCAGCTTCTAAAAAGTGCTGAAAGATACTTAAGTGCTAAGATACTTAAAGGGAATATTTTAGAGAACATCAGGAATGAAGTAAGGGCACAGGTTTAGACTAGAGAAATCCTGAGGTATTTCAGTACTGCATTTTACACCTTCATCCCTATGATTCTAATATGTTACACCTTATTGAAAATTTCTGATCTAATGATGAGATCAGACATTTTAAAAGAGCTAATGATAAAGAACAATAAATAAAAACTGTGGTTTATAGATTGTTGATAGTCTAGCAACTCAGAGAAAGAAAAAACAACTTTTATCTGAGAGTAAAGATTGGAAGTTTTGAACAGGGCTCTAAAGAAGAGTAGAATTTGAAGAAACAAAAAAGGGTCCAGGAGAACATTCCAGAATAGGATAAACAGGTAAACAAAGAAGAGGTGACAAGGGGGTGCAAAGAGGGGCAGTTCAGGAGAAAGGGAGTCTGAGCAGTTTGGCTAGAGTGTGGCTGTGGTAAAGAATTTGTGAACTATTATAGATTCAGAGTTTTCTTCCTTCCAAAAGAAAAATACTATCCCTCGGAAAAGAAAAAGGTGTGTTCAAGGATGCATTCAAGGATATATACAAAAGATGCATACATCCAAGGCCTTCTAAAGTCTGTTTAAGGTGTCTGCTTTAATTAATTTATTTTATCCTACCCAGCATGACTTGGGGAAGACACACTAACCAATGTGGCTAATAAGCAGTGTTAATGCTGATTAATTACAGAGGTGATCAGATGAGTCTATACAGTAGAAGCCAAGAAAATGTACATAAGTTTAGTAATTATACCTGAAAGGATGGCCTTATAAATGCAAGGGTTGGATGTCACTGAACATCCAGTATACTGGATGTAATTTTTAAGAGCAGTGTACTAGTTATATTATAGAGATCATGAATGTACATCTAAAGGCCCAGTGGTTGGTGGATAGAAGGAAAGACAGTGTTCTAAGGTTATGAGAATTAGGGCTTGTAAATGAGATAATGTTTCCAGTGACTCCCATAAAATACAGAGTAGAAAAATGGTATACCCCTTATTTTATTTAGCCACAAACAGAAGTGATGCTCTGAAAAACCATGGCAAGTGGTTATAAGGATCTTGGTCATAATGAACCATTTATGTAGGAGTGTAAAATAGAATTATTCTATAAAATAAGAATGGGAGAGAAATAATGTTTCTAAGTTATGTCTCTGTATATTTTTAAATATGTATATTTAGCTAACTAAATAGTTTAAGTAGTCATGTGACCATTTTATTTACAAGTCTAAAGTCTATATATTTAACAAGGTTAAAAATGTAGGCTTTTTTTGTTTTTTATCTTCTCATTGGGGAAATGTGAAAACCAGAGTGGTGATTAATGATTGCAGATTTCATACACTTGGTTCTAACTGGAAGAAATATATACTGTGCTTTATATTAACTCATGCATTTCTCACAAGAACCTGAGGAAAGAGGTGATAGTCTCACTTTGCAGTTTAGAGACCTTACACTTAAAGCCACATAGCTAGTAAGTGGCAGAACTAGAAATCGAATCTAGGTCTGATTCCAAAGTCTGCATTTTTTTAATCTCCTACTGTACTAACTTTTGAGAATAAATCGTTTCATTGAGCTAATGTCAAATGATAATGATCATTCATTATCTTGGTTAAAAGTACTGGTTATGATCATTCAGGGTACAGTTAGTGCCAATATGTGTTCCACCTGTCTGTTTTTGTCAACAGTTCTTGCCTGTGTACATGCACATTCGGGTTCTGGTTGCCGCATATCTATTTCAAACGGGGTATGGGCACTTCTCATACTTTTGGATCAAAGGAGACTTTGGAATCCATAGAGTATGTCAGGTAGGAATGCATTCAATTATTTTCTTTTTCTTTCAGTTCAACATGCTTTTGTGCCTATTAATAAAATATAGATACTGTCATTATAAGTCCATGACTAATTGGAATTTATGAAATAGCACTTTAAAGTTGTTTTATTTCTATATTCTGTGGTTAATAATTCAAGATAAATTATTACCAAGGGAAGGGAAAATATAATCAAGATGAATGTATAATAAAAGCACTGGTATGCAAGGCGAAACATTGCTGACTAACTTTAGTTTTGTAGAAATGAACAGTTACCTGGAATTATTACACAGTAGCATCCTATATTTTCTCTCCCTAAGAAGGGGAATAATATTTACTAAGTTTCTACCTTATTTGAGGTGATTTCTGAACATTATTTTACTTACCCCCCATTACAGTCTTGCGTTGTGACCTTCACGGGCACAGACAAGGACACGGAGGCTCAGAAAGGTTAAATGATCACCTGTGGTCACGTAGGACGTGGCGCTGCTCTCACACCCGTCTCTCGGGTTCTTTGTTCTTTGAATGATGTCACACTGTCTGAAATGACAGTTACATGAGTCTGGAAGATTCTGTTTAATTTGAGTAATATCATTTTGTATATATGACAACTTTCAGTTTAATCCCAAATGGGGTAAATCAACATTAAATAGAGATGAAATGGATGCCTTCCTGGAGGTAATCTAATCTCCGCTTATAAACTGGATCCCTAGGAAGGAGATTTATGATTCTTTCCCTACATTTAACATGATAGCACTTGTAGCCAGAGGACAGCTCGGGCTGGTGCTTTGCTGGGATTTAGTTAATATAGTGATGCATAAATATTTTATATTCAACTCTACAATGATTGTAGAACAAATACAATTTTAGGGATTAGTAAAATATACTTGTACAGTTGTTATTCTAGTCTTAAATAAACATTTATAATTTGTCAGAGAGAATCTGTCTTTGCTCTTCATGAATATCTGGAGTGAAAACTATTTTCTTCTCCTTTTTAATAGGTCTTATTTCGTCTCAATTTCCTGGTAGTGGTGTTATGTATAGTAATGGATCGGCCTTATCAATTCTATTACTTTGTCCCCTTGGTCACTGTATGGTTCATAGTCATATATGTTACTTTAGCACTGTGGCCTCAAATAATCCAAAAAAAAGCAAACGGTAAATATACTCTCTTACTTATGTTAATAAATATATTCTTCCAATGTACTAAATTTGTTTTTAGTTGCTAAAGACTATTTTTATTGAGACATGTAAACAGTTTACATTTATGTGTAGCATTGACATTTTGAAAGTTCTTAAAAACTGTTTCTAAAATGTCGCATCTAAGTAGTTCACATAACACTACAATGCAAATAACGGTTTATATCGTGTGTTTTTTTAATTTAAAATTTTCAAAGCCATTTTACCTATTAACTAATGCAACAGTTATCAAACAGTCTTGTACAGAGCCAGAGTGGAGAAGCTGGAAGACAGAAGGGAAAGCCAGCCAAGGCTGTAGTCTCCTACATCCTGCTTCAGTTTTGACAACTCTGCCTCATTTAATTTCATGCGCACGTGCGCGCGCGTGTGTGTGTGTGTGTGTGTGTGTGTGTGTGTGTGTGTGGAGAGAGAGAAAGAGACAGAGCAATTATAAATAAACGTTCATTTGCAAAAAGGCTTCTTATGTCAAACAAGTTTAAAAACCACTGATGTAATTTATGCTCATGTAGCCCTTTCAGCAGTTATTATAAGAAAACCTAAGTGTCCAAAAAGTTGTCACCTTCAAATTTCACATAGCCGCTTACTGATAGTGTTCAAAGTGAGGCTGCAGTCATTCATCTTAATGCTTCCCCCCACCTCAAGGTCATATCATTAAACTATTTTTTATAATGTATTCAACTTATCCAAATATTGTATATCAAAAAATATTTTCTGTTGACTTCCATTTTAATATCAAATCATTTTTCAGGAAAGTGTTGAGTTTCCAGTATTTAATAAAGTCCATTAGTGTCTTTGGACAGTCTCTGTAGTTTAATTCCTGACATAAAAACAAAATATTAAATCAAATGAATAACCAGTGTGTATACTGAACACATAATTTAAAACATGTGTATGGTAAAATATATCTTATGGTTAAATCCTATTCTATTAGGTAGTCCTTAAGCTCTCCTTTTAGAACTTGAATGTTTAAGCAGTCTTACCTAAGTTAGTATATTCCTACCTGAGTGTAAGAATTACACTGAACATATTGTTCCAAATTTTGTCGCAGCTTTCAATAATGCATAAGTATAATTGAATCCAGGAGGTGTTTTCAAATATATTTGTAGTGGATGAACAGCAGGTATTGAGATGTATGTTGTAACCTCATTCCTAGCAAGGACCATCCACCTTTTTTCCCTGTTTGTCCTACTTATAACTTACACTGCCTAGATTTATTTTGTCATCTGTAAGCAGCCTTAAATTATATTAAGAACTGTGAAGTGTATTAGTGTGTTAAATAGTATTTCATATTTTCTTATGTAAATTTACATTTTTTAGTAAATTAAGTATTTTCTCTCTTAGGAAATTGTTTCTGGCATTTTGGCTTACTGTTGAAACTAGCCTTCTTGCTGTTATGTATATGTTTTTTGGCATATTCTCAGGTTTGTACAGTCTTTTTAGTTTATATTCTATTTTATTTTAGTGTTCAAGTCTATTAAACTATGTGAGAAGAGTTAGAACTTCTTTTAGCTTCATTTTTAATGACTGTAATAAAAGTGTCATTCCGTAGTTGACTACGCAGTGTAGTTCCTTTGAGACCTACTTTTGTTACCCCTGTTTTTGTTGAAAGAGCAATTTAAGCTCTTCCTCTGGCAGTTGTTCAAAACCCATTTTACTTGATCAATCAAACATTTATTGAATGCCTCTTACAAGACACTACTCTAAGTGGAGATCAAAATTCTCTTGACAGAATTTGCAACTTGGTTTGTGCATTATTCATTGCATCAAAGTGTTACGTACTTGATTTTTCCATAACTGCATAGAGTAAAATTTTCCCAACTTAGGAGCAAAGTGATTTGTATACATGTAGTATGTTTAATTTCATTAAAATGTTGGTTATTTTCTTATCTCTAACCTTCTATGATGGTTGAGATTTTCTCAGCTACTTCAGCAGGGTGGCACACTGCTGCCTGCTGGCTTGGTCCATCAGGCAGACACATCAGTTGGGCAGCATGGTATTTGTAACAAAATGTTTTTATTTGAATGCCTAGAGTTGTGACACATTCTACAGTTTGCTTTTGTTTCCCATACTCTCTGTCTGGTACACTACCTGCTGCTTCAGATGCAAATGCTATGAAAGGGGTGGGGCAAGGGGGTATGATTCTGTAAAGCTGGTTTTTCACTTGTTTGTTTTATAGGCTTTCATACTTATTTTCATACTTAAAGTATTGATATTTCTGCCTGACCTCTAAGGTTTTTTTGCAGCAGATATATAACATAATAAGGAAACAATAGGCAAATGTGTAAAGAAATAGCCAGGTAACTGCAACAACTATTTAACAGTCATTCATTAAAGTTCCCAGCACTCTGGTACATCGGAGGGAGGAAAAGGCAGGTGGACCAGAGGTTCAGTAGACGGACTACAGAGGTTTCCCCTGCCCTGAATTAGTGTTTACCATCAGGCCAGAAAAAAGTATGTGGTCCAGTATATAGCTCAGTGTCTTTCACAAGATGGATGCTCAATAAATACTTGCTTATTGATCACATAAGAAACAATATTTTTAATCAGAAATAAAGTACCTTATAAATATGCCATGTAATGGTGATGCATAAGATCAAATCCGATAGTTATATGCCTATTGGATCATATTTCTATATTTCATACTGCATGAATGTAAGATATATAAGTACTTTGTAATGCAGATTTTGTTAAGAATCATACTTAATGTTGTGAAGCATAGTTAGGACCTAATTTTTAATAGGCTGTAAGCATTTTAAATTCTGTGATGAAATGGAGGATATTACATTTTATTAAAATAACATTTTTCTGACCTTATGATTCAGCATTACCTAAAATAATAGTTTTCATATTTTTTCTTAATTTTATTAGCCTTTTAAAAATTGTAATGTTACATTTTTTAATGCTGTGGCATTAGGTCTAATAATGGAGCTTCCCTTAATAGAGTTTGTCGTCATTCTGTAGTCTGGAAATTGAGGTTTTTGTTCTCTTCTTTGAAAGACTTCATTAATGTGCAGGAATGTACCCAAGACTTCTGCCTCTTCATTCTCAGATTTTCCAGGCTGTCAGATTAATAAAAGGGTACAATTCACTAACTTCACCAGAGTAAAATTGTAAACTTTGTTTCAAAAGCTTGTAATGGCACTTGGGAATGGTTGATTGATTAAGGTGACTAATTCAGAGGATTCTTTTAACTCATATGGTTAATTATGGATTATTAAGGACATTAGAAAAAGAAAAACATTTTTTTACATTAACCATCATTTTTTAGGTTATTTATACTATATTGACTGAAGTCTTCTGTATTTTTGTGTTTTTATCAATATAAGCTATTTGTGTCGTAGATTTAAAATATTAAGTGGAATAATTTTCCAATAACCAGCTTGTTCTTTTTATATTTTTCAGTCTCAGTAGCCTTTGATCTGCAATGAAAATAAGTAGAAAAAAATGGTTTAAGTCATTTGTATTAGCCATTAGTAAAATAAATTTATTTTCAGATGAATTTCAAATGAAGTGCTATTTTTAAATGAACCAAGTAGAATAGAAAAACTGTGAATGATCCTTATATAATCCTGTCTACAAGTATTGACTTGTACCGTCTTAATTTATTTTCTGGATTCTTTTTCTCAGGGTGCGTTTGAGAAGATCTTTTCTCTTTGGCCATTGTCCAAGTGTTTTGAACTGAAAGGGAATGTATATGAATGGTGGTTCAGATGGAGGTTAGACCGTTACGTATGTATTTACCTTGTGATCTTTGTCCACTTCAAACTGTACTTTTAAAAAATTCTTTGGAAAAAATAAATATTTTTTATTTAGTTTTAGAATATGGAAGCATGTTGATTTGGTAAATCAGAGCAGCCCTGCCCCTCTACTTTTTTACAGCAGAGAAAGGGTAGGCATATGTATGTATCTCAGCAGAAAAAAAAAAAACTATAAAAAACATTGTCTATAACATGACCTTTGTTTGAGTCATAACTTTCACTTACAGGTGATCCTTCATGTACATGCTTTAGCCACTCAGCACAATATGTGTGTTGGGCCCTAGTGTATGCCCTAATGTTGGTATTGTGAGGGATCTGTTGGAGAAAGAAGACATACCTCCAGGCTTCTAAACCTTACAATCTAGTTTAAAATCCAGGAATAGTACCTATAATTGAGTGCTAAACTGTACAGTGTGAATTTGGAGGTAGAAGTTTGCAGAGAAGAAGAGAACAGTGTCATGGATGATTCCATGAATTTAATCTCGAAGGATGGGTAAGATTCAGTTGGCCAACAGAATGTCAAACATCCAGCACAGCATTTGAAAAATAACAGACGCTGGATAAATGTTAATTATTCCTCTTCCTCTTCCCTTTTCCTCCCATCTTTTACTATTCCATTTTTCACTCAACAGATGTTTTCCTGGTGCCTATTTCTGTGTGATTCCCTGGTTTCCGACACCTGTGCACTTTCCAGTGAACTACGTTGTTTCAAAACCATGTATTAATAAAAAGTTTTGCTAAGGTCTTATCATCAAATAATTGTAAATTCTCAACTTTCTCATTAGAGCAGTGTGCTATGATATGGTAGTCTTCTTTTTTTAAGAGAGCTTTCTAGTCCACCACATTTTTCACTCTTATTTGCATATACTCTTATTTAAAAGTATGAATTTAGTGATGTTCTTATTGTGTGGTTTATTTGATTGAAAGAAGTATCAATATAAAATATTTTATCTTGGTTGAGTACAATTAAATTTTATCATTTGTCTTCAGAATAAGTTTTTATTATTATTTTTAAATTGTCTTCATTTCTTCACCTGCTGCCGAAACTGCTCAGAATGAGCCAGTTTTTCTCATGTTATTACAGGAGATGTTCGCTTGCCTGTTGCTTACAGTTCGTAACAATCACAGGGGTTTACTTCACTGCCGCAAGTTTTACTCTTGAAGTTTAAGTCCTAGAAACTCTGAAACCTCAAGCTTTTAACCTACTTACTTTTATACATGTTCTTCTCCTTTACCAGATTTTTTGCTATTTATTGGAAAGTAGCTGTTTAAAACAAATTTTGTCTCCTTATTTTTCAGGTAGTCTTTTATGGAATGTTGTTTGCTTTCATTTACCTGGCTTTACAGAAGCGTCAAGTACTTTCTGAAGGAAAGGGCGAACCTCTCTTTTCAAACAAAATATCAAATGTTCTATTGTTTATTTCAGTAGTTTCTTTCCTGGTAAGTTTCAAAATGTGATCTTCTGATTTTCCAACATCCTAATTGGTATGGAAAATTAGCTGTAAGAGATAGGAATTTGATCAATTATTTTCAATAAATAAAATCTTTACTTTAAAATTCTTTTTCTATTTTCCAGTTGAGCATAAATTTTGAAGTGAATGCATGTACACGTTAAATATGAATAATAACTGAAAGCTAAGTGAAATAGGAATTTTAAAAGTGTCATAAATTGAGGGAAAGATACAAATGTAAGCTGTTTGACATGAAAAGCCATCTCTGCCTCGTGATCACTATTTCCAGAAAAGCGGAGGCCTGAGCGCCTCTCTGCTTGTGTTTGGGGAGTTGAGACACCGAAACCAGTGATGAGCAAAACCATGGGAAGTTTCTACTGAAGCGTTTTAAATAACAAAATGGAGTATAATGTTATAAATAAAGACAGCTTTAACATTTCCTGAGAATGTAAGGCGTGGCTGTTTCTGTGAACTGATTGATGTGTGTTCTGTTTTAGACCTATTCCATCTGGGCCAGCAGCTGTAAAAACAAAGCAGAATGCAATGAGCTCCACCCGTGTGTTTCTGTAGTGCAGGTAATTGTCTGGATTTGGAGAAACTGCTTTTCTGTAATTCTTGACAAGAATGCAGTCTTTAGAGGCAAAGAAACTTGAGATCAAACTTTATAAAATGTAGGTGTATTACTTAATTTTTCCAAGCCCTACTTCCTCTATCATAACAGGGAAATTAAAATCCCTTTTAAAGGGCTATTATATTAAATGTATGGAAATGATCAGTATTTGTCACTTAATCAGCACTTAGAAAATGTCAATTGTACTTGTCATATTTGTTTTTAACAATTTTTAAATTTACTTAACAAATATTGGATCCCTAGTATGTGCTAGATATTATGTGGACAGATACAGTGGTAACCATATCAGACATACTTCCTACCCTTATTGAGCCTACATTCTTCTATTGCAGTAATAATCCTATAATTACCATGTAATTGTCCATAGAAGTACTTGATGAAGTAAGGGAACATCATGAGGAGATATGACCTAGTTGGAGTTGGAGTGATTTGGAGGGATGACGGCACGGCAGGCAGTAAGAGCTTAGGCCTGTGGTGGAAGGGAGCATAGCGCATTCAAGGGACTTGGTATAGAAGGCCAGTGGGGCTGGAGCTCAAAGAGCCCAGGACTAGAGAAGTGTGTGACAGTGACTGGGAGGTGGGCAGAGGCTAGAGGCAACTCAAATCAGATTGACATTTTTGCAGAGATACCTCTGGTTGCAAGTAGTCATAGTACATTGTGATCAGTACAGTGATGATGAAGTACAGGGTACTTTAGAAACACACATGACTTCTTCCTAACTCAGCAAGGTTCGTGGAGAAAATGGTGTCTAAGCTAAGGCCTAAAAATTGACTAGCCCAGCCAAGAGGAGCAGAGAGAATTTCTGGAGGATCTTTATGGAAGAATCAAAATTATATCATGGGAATTTATAAATTTTTCCATATAAATATGTTATCTCTTTCTACACAAAGGTCCTCAAAGTGGGTTCATATTTTTTCCAAGACAGTAAATAAAACTGTTCAGCCATGCACCACCTAATATCTACACTAGTATGCAATATACAGACCCCGTGTTTGAGAAATCCAGTTTAGGTAGATGCTAGAACAAAAATAACTTGCTAATACTTTATCTACTGGGGGAAAAAAAACATCGTGTATATATCAAGTTTAAGAATATAAAGAATTAAGTCATGACTTGAAAGCAAAAATGCTTTTAATACACAAATTATTAATATTTATGTATTTGTGTTTGTTTTTTCTTTAGATTTTAGCCTTTATTCTAATAAGGAATATCCCTGGATATGCCCGTTCTGTTTACAGTTCATTTTTTGCTTGGTTTGGGAAAATTTCATTAGAGGTTGGTACATTAACATTTTGCTCTATCTTACTTACACAGCCAAGTGTTATACATGCTTGTGTGCATGTGTGTGTGTGTGTGTGAGACTAACATTTTCTTGACCAAAGCTGTGTTATTTATGGAACTATAGGGGGAAAAGCTCAGCACCCTCAAAAGCAACAACATATTGTAGAATATTTTAAAGGTTTATTTAAGTGACTAGAGGTAGATGACTTTCACCGTGTTCTTCATATTGTTAGAAGCTTTGAGGCACACCCAGGATGCTGAGATCAGAAGAGAAAAAAATGAAGCAGATACAAATGAAATTTATAAATAGATATAAATGAAATCAAGCTGAGGGGACTTTGATTTTGTTGTTTATCTCCACAATTAAATGTGATAGTACTGGAATTTAGGTTATGCTTATCATCATAAAATTCACCCTTATTGCAAATTTGGAAATAAATGTAAAACTCATTATTATTATGCATGTAATATCTAATATTAAGTTATCTATAAAATCAGTTTAAGTAGGTTGTGAAATACATTCTGAGTGTTCTGAGCCTTATTTGAAACTATATTTTAAAACAAAATTCATATTGTAATTCATATTATCTTTTATCTTATAAAAGATAATTTTTAGAGCATAAGATTTACTTAAAAGATACATTTTTTTAGTATAAGATTAAGTTTTCTTTAAAATAAGGAAATAAATATCTGAGTTCTTGGAAAAAATGTTCTATTATTTTTAAGTCACATTCGGAAGAAAGATTACATAGAATTTAAATTCTTGGTCATGAATGACTTATCAAGTCATTCAGTGGACTAAAGAATATTTATTTTGCCAGTCCCTTAATATTTAAAGCATGAGAGGTTTTATCAACTTTACTTGAATTAATTTACTATTTAGGGTTTCTATTAAAAATATAGAAATGTCACAGTCCTCATATTTGTTGATGTAGCTTAAGCATATTTCTGCTCTGATATTTTGAAGCAGTGTGATGAAAGAACCACTTTTATAATCAGTCAAAAGAAATGGTGTCGTTACCCAATATGTATTCTCACAGAACTTGAAATACGCTGTACAAACATGTGAATGTAGTGCAGCACACTTGTTTGGCCATTCATAGCAAACATGAGGAGGTCTTAAACATCCTGCTGCCATTTTCCTCTCATGTATGTACATACCTGAACATATTCACAAATGCAGGGTCCAGCACAAATAATGCCCCTGTTTTATTACAAAATCATAAGCATGTAATTCTGTAACATAATAATGTCACACTCTGGCACACCATATGACATTTTAGGTGAAGTGTTCAAATCAAAACTATAAATTATTACACCCATGTTATTACCCTACCAACCACACCCAAGCAGGCGTTACTTCTGCCATATCCTGTATATACATGTATAGACACATTGTACACACATAGGTACCACATAGGTTTATAGCTAGATGCACGCACATACAGTCATTTATTTGAGGTCTGAATACGGGAGTCCAGACATCATTCTGTCATTTGTCTTCCATGTCATGCAAAGAAATGCATATCCAGTCAGGGTTCCTGTTCATTTATTGAGTGCTTGGATGCAGTGCTTCAGCACATAGGAGTCCTGGAGAGGAGACTCTGCAATAGACTTTTTGGGACCAGTGTGACACAATTCAATGGTTTTGGAAAAGCCTGCTACCGTAATTATGCTATCAAGTGTTTAAATTAGGAAAACATGTTATATATTCATGGACCCTCTGCAAATACCTAACTTTAAATATCTTTCCTCCTAGCTCTTTATCTGCCAATACCACATCTGGCTGGCAGCGGATACAAGGGGAATCTTGGTACTCATACCTGGAAACCCTATGCTCAACATCATTGTCAGCACTTTCATATTTGTGTGTGTGGCACATGAGATTTCTCAGATCACCAATGACCTTGCACAGATCATTATTCCTAAAGATAACTCTTCTCTGCTGAAAAGGTTGGCATGCGTAGCTGCGTTTTTTTCTGGACTCCTCATTTTATCATCCATTCAAGATAAGACTTTACGTTCCTAAAATTCTAAAAAAAATATAAACTCTTCAAGCTAACTTTGTGTCTGCCTAGAAGAGAAAAGCATCTATCTGGAGATGTACATGTAAATAACAATTGGTGTGGTCAGAGGACAGCTCAGTGATGTCTGTGGAACGTGTGTGGTTGTATATATTGGAAATGTACATATCCTGTGTGAAATAATGAAAAAAAGTGATGAAACAGACTGCATTGTATAGCATTGCATGTGAAAAGTCTTTTCTACTGGATCTATATTTCCATTTGTAAATGATTTTAAGTTAACATATGAAGGCAGGGAAATGATCACCTTTCCAGTAAAAAATAGAGATAATTTAACTAGCTTACTGTCGCACTGTTTTGATATTTACTAAATTTGTGGTAATGAGATTGTCTACACCTATATTCATCATGGAAATTCCTAGTTCATTGAAAACTTTCTCGCTCAAGAATAACTACAGTGTTGTTTTCTTATCATATGTGCAATGATGTGGAGTGATAAACAATATGCCTTTAATTTATATATGTTCTTCTGTTGTTATGTGTTTCCTGACATGATTGTTTTTCTAGCTGTGGTTTTCAGGTATACGAGCCTAAATCTTTGTACACTTTGTCTCTCAGAGTTGTTCTAGGCTCCATGACAGGGTTTATCATTGTTGATGTTTTGTTTTTGTTTTTGTTTTTTATAAAAAGGCCAAATTTTCTTTCCAGTTCAACCATTTGCCTGTTTCCTTTTCATAAGCTACACCAGTATAATATCAGTTACCCTGTGGATCCACTTAATACATTTTCCCCTGACTGATTTTTATATATTATTTCCAAAGTTTGGAAAACTCTTTATAACCATTTTGTTATTTCCTATTACTCCCTCCTATTTTTAAAAAGGTATTTATCAATCTAAACTTGTGTGGTCCTAGTAAAGATTCCAGTTGTTAGGAGTGAGATGTACGACCATCAGTAGAGTTTTAAGTAAACCGGTGACTTTGGGCAATATATGTTTTTTGGTTTGGTTTGGTTTGGTTTGGTGTTGTTACAAACTAACTATTAGAGGTATAAATTTATTTATCTGTTGTACAGATTTTATTATGACTTTTAATGTTTGAAAGATTGCACTTGTTTGCTCTTACTATGTGTGGGGTAAAATATATTTTCTGTTTGTGGTATATGAAAATATGGAGTAATTTAAACAGTAAATAAACGTTCTGTGGATGCTTATTTTTGTATTGGCAAAGTATCAATTAAACTATATGTGTTCTTTTTTTAAAAAGTTGGATCCATTAATGATTTGTTTAAATGTCTTAATTCATTTCCTCAACTTAAATTTGCTTTTTCAAACTCTCGGTATATAGGGGTAGAACATTATGATAGTTGAAAAAGGAATAATTTACTTATCAGAGCTTTGGAGAATAATGTGCCTTTCAACCCAGAAATTTAAGCATTATGATTTATTAGTAGTCTTACTTGAAGATTTTTAAAATTTAACTATTATTTTTTTAGCACTGATTTATGTGCTAGTGATTCCTTCTCACTAATTGAGGACTATTTCTTGGACAGAAAAGTGTGTTCTTTCCTTTTCTCTCTTCGTCTGCCCTTACTTAATCTTTTGACATTTCTGAGATAGACAATTGTAATGATTCATTGCTCTGCGTCCTCGACTGCAGCCTTATAAGCAGAGAATGGTATAGTTATAAATCAAAAACTTCCAAGTACCACGACTGCATTATTCTTGCTGGTGTGGCCTGCCAGTGAGTAGAGTGCATTTTAATTTAGCTTGTAAGTTTTATCACCTGAAAAAGATTCTTCCTGATGAAACAATTGAAAAAGAAAGATGACCAGTATTTCTGGTGTTTTGGAAGCACTAACGTCTTCCACAGTGACACCGAAGGGACCAAACAAGCAAGTTTTCTCTCCTCTTTGAACTGAAGCCTGGAACTTCGGCTTAGTAACTGCTAAACCCTATCACTTCATCACGTGCTCTGATTTAAAATGCCCCACTGTTTCATTTTTTTCGTAGTTATATAAAATAGTTAAAATATTGTGCATTTCTAACTAAAATGCATTCTATTTGTATTTGATTTTCTTCATGAGTTTTTACAGATAAGAGGTTATTGTGGCAGCAGTTGCCATGGCGATAGCACCCCTGTAAGGTACACGTTTTAGTATTTTTTCTGCATTGACTCAGATACCGACTGCATGCACTGTTCAGTCATACCATTCTCCAGAAAAAGTTATTTGACAGACTATGTAGATATGCTGAAATTGAGACAAAGCCATTGAGGTTCTCTAAACTCAGATTTCCTATAATATAAATCACATTGGGATTCTACCATTGGCCCCAGAAGGTACTTGCTTGCCTCAAATACACCCCAACACTTCCTGGTGTCTTTTGCCGAATCTCCCCATTTTTATAGATAGCCAGCAGAGCGTGAAAAATGCAAAGCCTCCACAGAAAACCACTCACTGCACCTGGGAGCCAGATCCTACTATTTGCTTTAGGTGCCTATTTTTATAAAGTAACATTTACATCCTACCATCCCATTGTAAGATAAGTTGACCAGTTAAAATTTGAAAGAAATGTGAATTGTTTTCTCCAGAAATAAGCTTAATTCCATGTTAGCAAAGGAAGCTTTTAAGTTTGGTAAAATAAACTCTAATGATAACTATATCTGTTTATATTCATTTCTTTACTAGATTCTAAACCATTAAGGCTAAATAATTGTTATTTAATAGCCATTTTTAAATAATTATGGTTATTATTCTTTTGAAAAGTGACACTTAATAAAAGTCACTTTGTCAGAAGAACGTGCCATTTCTAAGGCGAATGCGTCCCTGGTTGCCCCTTCCCCTTGCGATGGGGACTTCCGCCCAGGCAGGAAACCTTGGGGGGGCCAAGCTGGGGTTTTTATGTGCAACAGTGTTAAATCGCCAATATGCTGTCATTTTTGACCTGCACATGGTAGAAATGTTGGCAGGCTTGCATGGCTCAGTCTGTCAGCTCCCCTTGTTGAAGAAAACACTTGGTTAGTTACTCAGATTTCCTGGGATATAAATCACATCGAGAATTCTGCTGTGGGCCCCAAAAGGTCCTTGCTTGCTTCAAATGTACCCCAATGCTTTCCTGTTGCAGAATTGATCTTGACAACTGTTTCAAAATTCTAAATATTAAGTTTTGTTACATTTGGGGTGATTTTTGAAGATTGGTGAAAACTTCCTAAGATACTTGTACTTGAAAAGCACCTTTAAATCCTTACTGGTCTTTCATGAAATCTCTTCTAGTGTCTTATGTGAATTAGACATATTAGAAAACTGCCTTAAAAGTTACATCCATAAAGTAGTATAAACCAGAGACTATTTTCCAAAAGTAGAGTTGAGGATATTATGAGCTATACAATATCTAGTAGATTAGTTAGAAATAATTTAAATCTTATATTTCATTTATAAAATACCATTTCAGAGGATAAAAATAATATATAGCCAAAATTTTGGAAGGAAATTTTGGTTACTTAGAAGTGTTTCTGTCATGAGCAGGACAACATTTTCATGATTAAAAGTAAGTATAATGAAGATGGAGGCGTAGGTAGAAACCCTTTGCTTCCTCGCACAAAAGTAAGCATAGTATTTTAGCTAGTTGCATTAGCTTTAACTTCAGTAATACCTAGAGGTCCTTATTTAAAAGACATTTTGAGAGAATTTTCTAATAATGAAAATTGCTAAAAATAATCACAAAGCTATTAACAAGATTTTAATTTTTAATTCTAGCACTACCATGAGTAGATTATTTAACCCTTTTAATGTTCATTGCCAAAACAATAAAGCCAGAACTCAGCTGAGGGTAAAAGCTCTCCACTTTTTATCACCCACGTCTTTGTGATAGGAATTTCAGCCAAGCCAGTCTTCCTCACATACCATACTCTTCCTAACCTTTGTTCACATTCTTTTCATCTGCCTGAATCCAACTCATTTTGTTAAGTACAATTTAAACTCCACCTTCCCTGTGAAACAAGTACTTTCATTACCCTCACTTGTAAACTATTCTAGCATTAATTACCTGGTCTCACCATTTCGATACTGCATTCTGTTCCTTCAGAACACTTGCAAGCCAGAAGCAAGATGAACTTTCTTATAGATACAGTAAGGTGCTATCTACACAAAGTAGATAGAGAGGCTTGACCTAATATCAGCCAAGTTCTGGCTTTACTTCTCCAATCTTAAAAACAAAATTCCTCTTTATCTCTTCCCTTTCCAAAGCTACTTCCTCATTTATCTTTTTCTGCAAACCTGAACTGCTCTTGTCAAGACCAACAAGCACCTCCGTATTGCTAAACCCGATGATCAATTCTCAGTCTTCTCCCTACTTGACCTGTGAGCAGTATCTGAAGCAGTTGACTGACCGCCTCCCTTTTCGACCATCCCCCTTCACCAGGCCTCCAGAACATCGCCATTTCCTGTTTTCTCCCTACTGCAGTAGCTGTTTCTTCGAGGTCTGGTGTCTTGGGTCTTTTTCACACCCTTTAACCTCTAAACTGTAATGGAGCTCATTCCTCAGACCTACCTGTGCTCACACGTTCGGTGACAACCACCTAGTCACATGACTTTATGCTGATGACGACCAAATGTGTATCTCCAGTCTGAACCTCTTCCCTGAAATTCACATTCCAATAACTACCTGCCTACTGCATCTCTCTATTTGAATATCTAAAAGACAACTCAAATTTAATGAGTCTAAACCAAAACTTAAGCTTTCTCACTACTGGCCAAAGACAAGAGCATCCATGATCTTTCTTTTCTCAGTAAATGGCAATTACATCTTTCAAGTTGCTCGGATTTTTAAAAATTTGACTCTTCTCTTATACCCAACATCTGATATTCTAGTAAATCTTGTCAGCTTCATCTTCAAAATGTATTCATAATTCAATACTCAACCACTTTTTACCTGCTCCAATGTGATCACCCTGTTCCAAAATACTACTAGCTCTTTCCTGATTTATTATTTTTTAAAGATTGTATTTATTTATTTTTAGAGAGGGGAAGGGAAGGAGAAAGAGGGAGAGAAACATCAACATGCAGTTGTCTCTTGGGCACCCCCCATGGGGACCTGGCCTGCAACCCAGGCATGTGCCCTGACTGGGAATCAAACCAGCATCTCTTTGGTTCTCAGGCTGGCGCTCAATCCACTGAGCCACAACAGCCAGGGCTCTTTTCCGGATTATTATAATAGCTTTATTTTTCTCCATAGTTCTGACATTTTTATACCTTTTATCTATTTTCTCAGTTTTCATCTCTCTTCCATTAGAATATAATCTTTCTGTTTCATTCACTATGGTATCCCCAGCTTCTAGAACAATAACCCCCAAGTATTTGCCATGAATGAAGGAATGAATGACTGCCGCAGAAACTGGTGTCAGACACCAACCCTGTCCAAGGCAGGTTGGCAACCCTGGAAATGATAAAGCATTTGGGAAAATACTTTTCCTTTTCCTTAGCCATTTGGACAAGAGGCTAAAAATACTACCTTTATTTGCTGCTTAGGATGTTGATTTGCATAATGTTATAAAAAAAAAGTAACCGACTGACGCAGCCAGGTAAGTAGTGGGTCCACAGCAGGGCTAGGGTCCCTCTGTCTTGGCTGGCCGCCACCTGCAAAGCCGAGCCCCAGCCCTGCCAGGTGGGAAGTAAGTCTTACTGTGGGTTCCATCATTCCTTATCTTGCTCTATGCTGGGGCAGCCATTTGTCATTACATTTACACTTTTATTTTTCTTACAGTAGAGAATTACTTCTTTTGGACTTGTGTCACTGTCAAAGTAGGAATATGAAAAGATAAACCAAGAAAACCATGTATATTAAAAAGAAAGATTGTGCTTTTAGTGGAAGTCAAGTCTACTCTGTGTTCAACAGGCAAATTGTGACTGTCAGATAATACTACTTACAAAAACCATTGTGCAATAAACACTAAAACAATTGCCAGTGCCTAGAAGAATGTATATGTGAGTGTCAGTGTAGGTAAAATCATATTAATGAATTAAGTGAAAGCCTGAAATTTCAACAGGACTTGAATGTAAGTGAAATTTTAAAAAGTGTAATACAGTGAAATTCAGATATATATTAAGTGAAAAAATGCATGAAAACATTGAACAGATGGTAGGTTTTAAAAGCATATCCATTGAAGGTAGCAGAAATTACATGCCGAAAAGAAATAAGATAGTGAAAATAGAAGGCTAGCTGGGAAAACTTTATCTCCCTCAGTATGTGGACCTATGGCTGAGAACTTATGGAAAAAACTTTATGAAAAGTATAATTTGTGGGAAACTAGGCATCAATAATAACATCATTAATTAAATTTATTTCCGCTTTTAGTGAGAATTCTAGTGTAACCAAATGACTAAAACACACTTATGTCAGGTTCATTATAAGAAAATGGTTTATTGATTGGATTGAGAATGTCTTAAAGTTTGATATAGGCTGATATTAATAAAGTTAATAACTAATAAATAAAGTCCTATTGTGGTGATCCCTGAACTTAGAAAATGAAACTAAAATTAGTGATTTTTCACAAGGATATGGAAC
Organism: Phyllostomus discolor; assembly: GCF_004126475.2. Classification (NCBI taxonomy): domain Eukaryota; kingdom Metazoa; phylum Chordata; class Mammalia; order Chiroptera; family Phyllostomidae; genus Phyllostomus; species Phyllostomus discolor. Next base: position 28,994,024 of record NC_040912.2, on the reverse strand, counting down.
TTAAGCCTACTCATTTCATTCCCTGGAAATGACTGAAAGGCATTTTGGATATAGTCATTGAAATGGACTGAATGTGTTCCGTGGCTTGTATTATGTACAGGTCAGTGTTTTGTGTGCTAAATCAGATATGCCACTTGGGACCTGCTATGTAATGAGAGGTTCCATGGCATTGTACCCAAAGATTTTTGGAACTGTGGAGTGAGATTGAATTCTTCACACCATTCAAGAGAAAATGACCTTGTTAGCTTAATTGCAAAGACTGACATAAAGTCAGTTGATTTGGTGGGAAATTCACCCTGTCTTACCAGTTTGAATATTTATCTGCAAAAAACATTGAAAATGATTGCATAAATGTATGACTTGACTTGTTCTTCATTCTTAGGATAATTTTTATTTGGGAAAACTTACTTGGTAAGGTGTGTCCTGGTTCATTTTCTCATGTGAGCCACGATTCCCAGAGAAGAAAGTGGTGTAAGCTACATTCCCAGACTTCTAAAGGAGTTTTTCTGGTTTCAGATCTTACCCCTGCAAAAAACACTGTTTGCTTTACCTTTTCATGTTAATAATGCTAGTAAAAATGAGGAGATTCATTATATAACTGCCATTGATAATGGTCCAGGACCTGGAATTTGACAAAATTGGAATACTCAAATTCTACATGCACATTAGAAATAGTTGCCTTAAAAATCTAAAAACTGTTATTCGGGTATTTTATCCATGTGCAGAAGTAACAATTATAAAGAACTTTGCGGACTATGAAACAATAAAATCAAATACCCCTTGTCTTTAAAGGATTCGAAAATTGTACTGAACATCACAATGAAAAAGCTGACATGTTACATCTTAGTAAAAAAAAAATGGTATCAAGATTTTTATTCCAAATTTAAGATAAACCAAGAAAAAAATAACTAAATTTATTTTTTTATTTTTATTTTCAAATTTAAAATATCTCCAGTAGTATAAATGTTTATATTTTATTAAAGGCTTGTGCCATCACACAATGAAAATAAAGTTTGATTCTATATATGAAACTTTTTTTAATTCTTAGGCATCTTTGTTCTACTTTCTAATAATCACAGTGAATACTTGATTTTTTTTTAAGTTTTTATTTATTTATTTTTAGAGAGAGAAGGGAGGGAGGGAGAGAGAGAGAGAGAGAGAGAGAGACACACACACATCAATGTATGGTTGCTGGGGGTCATGGCCTGCAACCCAGGCATGTGCCCTGGCTGGGAATCTAACCCGCGACACTTCAGTTCACAGCCCGTGCTCAATCCACTGAGCTACGCCAGCCAGGGCGAATACTTGATTTTTAACTATAGCTTTCTTCATAAGTAGGCCAGTTTGGTTTTTTGTTTTGTTTGACAATTTATAGGGTCAAAGTCCTGCTAATAAAAGAAACAGACTCTCCTCCGTGACACTAGATAGGCTTTGGAAGGTAGGGTTGGCCGTGGCGCAATGGGGTTTTCCTAGGGACTTCAGGGGTGAGGTGGTGCTGTATCTCTGGTGTTGAGAGAACAGACTAGAATGAAGAACCCACCTTCCCTTTCCTTCCCTCCTTCCATGGCATTCCGCCTCAGGACACTGTCACTTGGGGGAAAAAAGGTGATGGGAAAACACTTAGTTGGAGTCAGAGGGGTCCAGTGCTTGGTGCGCTTTCTCAGAGACTACAAAACCCAAAGTGGAGACTAGAGCCCTGGCTGGTGTGGCTCTTTGATTCCTGGTCTGGGTGCATGCCAGAGGGCCACCAATTCGATGTTTTCTCTCTCTCTGTCTCCCTCCCTCCCTCCTTCCCTCCTTCCCTCCCTCAGGGTATGAGGAGACTAAATGGTAGTGGGAAAAAAATGCACTAAAGATTAAAAAAATAAATTGTTAAAAAATAAAAGTGAAAACAATGAGAAAATGTCCTGGAATAAGGATTTTTTTTTAAAAGGAGGACACTTAATAGAAGTAATACATGGGACAGTAATATTAAAGAAAATATTAAAAGAGAGTAATGGAAGGGGTAGGACTGGTACAATTAGGGAATTAGACATTAAGTTACAGTGATAGCAGTGTGGAATAACAGATGCAAGAATATATAGATTAATGGACAGGAGAGGACATACGGAAACAGATTTTTATCAAAAGATATTAAAACAAGGTAATAGTTTTATTTCACATTACTAGGAAAAAGTAGAAATATTCTTTGATGCCAAGACATTTGCTTAACGATGGGGGTGGGGGCAGTAAATTCCTGTTTCTACTCTAAAGACATTTAAGATGATTAATGGGTTTAATGTAAAATACAAAGTAGAAAATGTATGGGAATAGCTCAAGATGGGGAAAGAGCCATGAGGGATAAAGCAAAAGGTAAAACCAGAATTGCTGCATTCCACTGCATAAAAATCTAAAAGCAATATGCCAGAAGATATAAATAGAAAAAAAAATACGAGCTGGAAAATTGGAGAGCATGAGGATTTGACGAAAATTTAATATTCTGAGTATAAATAAAGCTCTTGAAAGTTTAGAAAAACCAAGATATTTGCCTAAGTTCAGTTAGTTCCTGATTAATTCTATACAGAAAGTCACTTCATTCCGATACCTTGATGTTCCTCGTGCAAATAATTTACTTGGAAGAACATCAGGAAATCACCATATTCAGAGCTAAAATTTCAATGGATGCTTTTCAGGAGTTGGGAGATTTTCTTTTAATGACCCCTATGTTTAGTTATGCCTTTTTTACACATTTTTCAGTCTAATATTAATTAAGACTTGGTTATGGTGCACAGAAATTTGGAAACTAAGCAGCCCATCAGTGTAAGGGTGCATATTTAGTTTTTTTTTTTTATTTCTAGAGAGAATCTTGGACAAGCTCTCAAGAGTATTCCCCTCAGAAACTACTGATTGTTGGACTCAAACTTCCCCGAAAAGATGTCGCTCCCACGGTAGTTCAATGTCCTATTAGGGCCACTTCGATCCCTGGAATAGCTGAACTCCGGGTGACATTATTCAGTATCCGACTCCCAGCTACCGCACATCTGTCAGCCATGGGTTTGGCCATGGTACACAGTACTTGTAAAGGAACATTAAAGATTTGCTTTTTATCTTCCCTCAGATCATTTCAAATGCACCCCATAATTAAGCCAGGCTAGCACCTAGCAAAGTCTACCTGTACATTTATCTTCCTTACGTAGTCCTAGCATTTCTCTTTGGTCTGAAGTCATTGGTCAGCAGGGAGGGCACTTGACAAAGCAGTTCTATGAAATTCATCATTGTGTCAACTGTGAGAACGTTGATCATATTACACAATGGCCTCTTTCTGTGACTCTCAAGGGTAACTTCATTCTGGACTTTGTATTGGCATATTTGTCTTTCTCCTGAACAGTTCATTTGCTACTATCGTATGGACACTGTGAGTTTGGCTTTTTCACATTTGCTGATAAAAAGCTTGAGGGGACGTTGTGCTCTGTCACAGAGAACAGGACACTTTGGTCTTCATTATCTGCATTACCCTCATTCTTGCCCCCTCTCTCCCTTTCATCTGCTTCACATGATGTGACCTGGCTACATTTCGACAAGCCCCGTAAGCCGCCTTACATCCGTTTTTGGAACACAGCCATGAGGGGCTCACAGTGTTTCTTCAGACGCCCCTGGCCTGGACGAGCAATGGAGGTATATCCAGAACAGCTCATAAAATGTCCCAGCAGCCAGTGTTCACAGTTCACCACAGCTCTTGGTAAAAACGAGGCTGAGTTCTCCTCCTCCCATCCCCACCGTGTTGCCGTCTTTCTTCTAGCAAATGTTGTCCCTACTTTTTTTTTTAATTTAAGATTACCAAAGATTTTAGTGGTATCTGCTGGTTCCTTCCCTAACTGCCAATTCTGTTTCCATTTTGGAGCTTACTGGTCTGGGAACCAGATGCCAGGCCACAGCTTCAAGACGTTGGTACACCTTTGCCCTCAGGACCGGGCAGTGACCTCTCTGGTGGACGCTTGCTTCTTGCTGCCACGTCATCATGCTCTTGCTCTGAGAGCATCTGGCCTGCACGCACAGCTCCACTCTGGACCGTGAATCAGATGTGCACTCCCCATTAGGATGTAGGCTCACCTGCCCCCCTTTTCCTGGAGGATGCTGGAGGACTCAGGAGATTTCCTCTATTTCTTGTGGCTTTAGTTTTCCTAGTCCTTCAGAAGGAAGCTGATATGACGGTACCTGGAAGGAGAGTAAGGACTACCCCTTGATCAACTCTCACCCCGCCCCTACATACAGAAAGAAGCCTTGGGAGCAACAGCAGTGTTACTGTTAGGCGCCTCTTACCGATGAATTCCCGGTCTGTGACCTATGGCAGTGAGCAGTGAGTCTTGGCAGAGAAGACCTTCGGCAAGAAGGAACACGGAACTGGGAGGGGGTGTTCAGTGGACCACTGAAGATGGGACATTATACTTCATCAAGTACCCTAAAAGAAGGCAAGGTTAAGGTGCCTCTTCAATGCAAAGGCCTCTCAGGGGATATTTAAGCATTGGAAAACTCTCATGCATAGCGAAGGAATTCCTTGACGAAAGGTAATTTTTTGGTGGTTGAATCAGTAAGACGATGAAGCCACAATTACTTTCAGTTTTCAATTTTCCTCTTAATAAAATGTCTATTTCCTTTATCCACCTGTAACTTAAAGCTGGTCTTTTTCTTGGTAATCTGTAAGTGTGCGTTGTATAGGAAGGACGATAGCCCTTTGTCTAATTTTGCAAATACTGCCCCCAGGTGCCCCTTGTCTTCTATTTTGACTATAATCTTTTATGTAAAAATGCTCAATCTCAGAATTCATTAGCCATTTGATTCCTCTCTTTCCCGCCAACCACAATGCCCCTGTAACACCTGTGAAAGGAGCTCGGAAAGGCTAGAAATGTGGGGAAGAGGACCTTCTGCCTGCATACAACAGAGCATTTTAGCCAGGCTGTTGAGGACCCCCAGAGCAAAGATGACCCATTCAGAGGAACTTGCATCAGGGGAATGGCTGAGTTTGTGAACCCCTCGCCATGCCCTTTGTTTGGCTAGGAGCAGCCCAGGAGACGGATGTGGGGTTCTCTTGAAGAGGTGTGCGAATGGGACGTCTCCATCGCCATCACAGTTCACCCCTGGTGGTGCACACAAATCCACACGCGCACATTTTTCAGGAAGTTCGCCCTACATGATTTCCAGGGGCCCTTTTTTTCTGAAAGTCTGTTGTATAAATGGAGGCTCCTAAGACAAACTAGTCCCTATCTCTGCAGTTAGTTCCATCACTTTGGGCCACAACTGATGCTCAGATCTTCCTCCTCGGCTATGAATTCTACACCCCCTTTGCCCTTAGCTGTGCAGGCTCACCTGGCGTTGTCATACAAATTCTCCTCCTGAAAGGGTCTGAGCTGTTGCTAATCATGCTCTTTTTTAGCTGGGGTTGACGCACACGTTCATGCACAGCTACCATGGGACAAGGGGGCATCGAGTAAAACCAAGGGGGTAAGCTCAGCTCCACATGCATTCTTCCCCTCTGCCGTCATGTTAAAGCAGCCCTGCCTCCCACAGCTGGCCAGGATCATTCACGCCTTTCTGAGGGGGGCCCCTCCCAGAGCTGGGCCTCTCGCGGCCGGGTCTCTGAAGGGGTCAGCTGGGTAGCACACCTCCTGGCCACCACACAGAATGACAAGGGAAGTATTTGCTTGATTATGAAAGAGAAACACAGACATTTACAGTTAAATTTATGGGCTACATCAAGGGACCAGAAGAAAAAACAGGGACTAAAGTTTTATGAGAACCGATAATATAATAAACAGAATTTTAAGCTAGGAAAGGAGAGAAAAAACACAACTTACTTTTATCTAATCTCTGGTACAGAAAGAACAGCTCGTTTAAACACATACTTTTAAAAAAAGGCAAAATGAAAATGATTGTAATACTTTTATTTTAAAAAAAGTATTTCTCTTGGTCAAAGAGACCGAGTAATAAAAGTAATACTTTTATTTTTTAAAAAGTATTTCTCTTGGTCAAAAGAAATGCCATAAATTAGAATACAAATTGAAAAAGATTTTAAAAATGAATAAACCTACTTTTAATATTCTTATATAAAAACACATATTTTTTTTTGAAAAAACAAGCATTTTCTCCAGCTACGGCTGGTTTATGATTCCACACAGCGCATGGCTTCATTCCACCACCTGGGGCTGCACTACCTAAACCATTGAACTCGGAGGGTGCATTAGGAAGCAACATTCCTCTAAACTGGTCATTCTATTGAGCTTTTTCTTTTTTTCTTTCTTTTTTTAACATGCCACAGTTGCCTTTTGGTCACACCTTCCTGAAACATTTTGTGGAATAAAATGATGGAGTCAGTGCTATATGGAGCAGAAATCGGGCCCTCAATGGCTCATCTACCTACGATTAAGAACGAATTCCAAGTTTTTTTCTCAGGAGCCTCTCGGCCAGGTCTTTTCGATCCCCACGGCTCCTTGTAGTGTAACAGGCGGCGTGATGGGGTTCCTGGTGTCCAATGTGCTGAGAAAATGCTCCCTAACTGTAGTTCCCCTGTCAGTTACTGTTTAAATTTGCACATTCAACCAACCAAACAGAACAGCTGTACCACATGTATCACCAGCCATTTTACACTCCCACGTTTATTCTGCTGACTCTAATATTTAGTGTCACTCCTTCCATCCTATTATTTCCCTTATGACTTTTTATTGTTGTGATTTACTTCTCTCTTTTCTAACACATTGCAATCGCCCAGGATTTCTTTTCCACTGATTTAAACCTTTCATACCCTGCTTCTACCATTCTAGTGGTTATCTTTAATTCTCCCCTCAGAGTTCTAATATTATCGGAGACAGGACGTGTAAAAGGAACAGGCATATTATTGGAACAAAAATTAAAACTGCCCATCACTTCCCGCATGAAGCATGTGTACACTTCATTTTTGGCAAGGTGCTAGCCTTGTAAATACCAGTGCAGTTATAAGGGGAGATAGAAAGAAGACACCAGAGGGTGAGTAAGCCTCTCCACATTCTGGTCATCTTTAAAATACCAGGGGAGATATGTGGAGATAGAAATAGGAATGTATACTGGCGCCAGTCCGTGTCCCATGGCCTCCTCCTTCAAGGTCAACTTCCTTCGTGATTTCTTTTTATGTATTTCTTTTTGAATAGAGAGCATAGTTAGATGACTCAAAACCAAAAAACACCAAAGGCTGACAGTGAAAAGTTTTATTTTCCTCCACAGCCCCTCATCTGCTTAATTCTCACGACTATTACGCCCCCACTACATGTGGCTGCTACACATAGCTTTCTATGTATTCTTACAAAGTTCCTTTATACAAGGAAATAAGGACACATGTTCTTACTTTGCCAGTGTTAACATGAAATACACCATGCTCTCCAGGCTTGTGTGTGTGTGTGTGTGTGTGTGTGTGTGTGTGTGTGTGTATTTTACTTAGTGGTATTCCTTGGAGATCTTTCCTTATCAATGTGTAGTCTCGCCATTCTTTGTGACCATGGCATGGTAATAGATGGCACCAGGGTCACATCACCAGTGCACCATTCTCTTCTGGGTTCCTGTATTGATACAGCATTTCCTCATCAATAAAGAAATCCACCATTCCCTTATTAATCAGTTCTAACCAATTACTATTATAGATGATAACACTACAGTGAACAACCTTATTGATATGCCATTTTCCACTAATACGAGTATACGTGTAAGTTCCCAGACATGGCACTAGTGGGTCATAGGGTATATGCATTTTTAATTTTGGTGTTTACAGCAAGACTGTCCTCCCGAGGGGCCCCAGCAATTTCTGCTCCTGGCCAGTGTGCGCTAACGCTTGTGCATTGCAACAGGCCCAGGCCCCCGACATGTGTTATGCTTCTTGTCATACACTTCAAAGGAATCAACATTTTAATTTCTGTGAGCAGTTTGCTTATACTGCTCCTGCGTTTATCTATTGTCGGCTCTTTTCTATCAACTCAGAGGAATTCTTTTCATGTTTGGGAGATTAGCCCTTTGTGTTTTTCTTGGTCAAATAGTTTTTCTTGGTCGGTTTTTTGCTTTGCAGAATTTCTTTTTTCTAATATACAGGGTGGGGCACAAGTAGGTATACAGTTGTGACTATGCAAAACACAGTTTATTCTTATATTATTATTTATTAATTATTATATTATTTTCACATGAACAACTGTAAACCTTGTAAATACTTTTGCCCCACCCTGTACATAGAAGATATTGTAAATCTTTTCTTTTACGGCTGGATTTTGAGTAGTTTTTGAGTAGCTAAAGATTTTTTCCACTCCAAAGTGATAAAGGGAAGCACTTGTATTTTTTTTTCTATATCCTATGATATAAATTAGGGAGCTAACTTAATTTCATTTCAGACTTCCTACTTGCCGATATTATGTATTAAACAGCCTGTCTCCTCTGACATTTACTTTAGATGCTACTAAACTCACTCAAGATTGTGGGGCAATTGATGGACTTTTACTCTGTGTCACTAGCTATTCCTGTGACAGCCCCACACATTATTCATTACAGAGGTTTTATAATATGTTACAGATGCCCCCTGACTTCTGATGGGGCTATGTCCTGATAAACCCATCATGAATGGAAAATATTGTAAGTCAAAAGTGCATTTAATACACCCTACCTGCTGAAACTCAGTGTAGTCTCACCTGCCTCTTCAGTACACCGCTCCCCAGGTTGAAAGGAATCACACTTCAAGGACTGCACTTCATACATTACACCCAGGAGTCTCTCCTCAGCATCTGATTTAAACAACATTGGTAAAGAGATTGTGGACTTTCAGCTGATAAGACGATGAAATTTAGACTTAGATGATGAGAATGGTTTACTTTGAATAGATGCCATATCAGAGTGGGACTCTTGAGGACATTGGGAAAAAAGCAAATGTTTGGGAAAAACATGGATCTTTGGGGCAAGCGGTAGGCAGAATTCTGGAATAGCTTCCAATATTCACACTTGTGGTGTAATTATGCTCTCTATCACCCCCATTCGCATGGAGTATGGAAGAGACTAATAAATATGGTGCAATTAGGTTTCTAATCAGCCGAGTTTTATTTAATTTACAAAGAGATTGTGCTGCATGAGCCTAACCGAATCAAGTGAGCCCTTAAAAGAGCAGCTGAGCTCTTTTAAATTAAATTAAATTGTCCATTTAATATTTTCAGACTACGATGGACCATAGGCAACTGAAACCACACAAAGTGAAACTGCAGACAGGAGAAACTACCATACCGTGTTGTAAACAACGGTGTAGGGGGCTACATGACAAAGAACTGAGAGCAACCTGTGGGAGCTGATGTTGTCCCCAACCTGTAGCCACCAAGAGAGCAAGCACTTCAGTGCTACACCCACAAGGAACTGAATTCTTCCAACAGTCAGCAAGCTTGGAAGAGCATCCTGAGTCTCCGATGACATCATAGCCCAGTCCAAACCTTGATGTCAGCCTGGAAAAACCCTGAGCAGAGGACTCACCAAATCCATACCCAGACTCCTGGCCCATGGAATCTGTAAGATAATTCATTTGTATTGTTCTAATCTGCTAAGTTTGTGATAATTTCTGTTCAGCAATTGAAAACAAGTCAATGACTCCAAAGCATCAAAAGAAAGAAAGAAAGAAAGAAAGAAAGAAAGAGAAAGGAAAGGAAAGGAAAGGAAAGGAAAGGAAAGGAAAGGAAAGGAAAGGAAAGGAAAGGAAGGAAAGGAAAGGAAGGAAAGGAAGGAAAGGAAAGAAGGAAGGAAAAAGCATCAATTGTATTTATCAAGTCCCTGTCCCACCATTCCACACTGAGTTGTGGGAGCTGGGCAGATTACTCACAGATTGGGTATGTGTCTCCGTATCAAGAGGAACCATGTCTAAGAAGCCTCTGAACCTGATATAGATCATAAAATCCTATACTTCGTAAGCTGTTGCCATGTTTGGATGAGAAGCTGGAGTCCCAAAAGGGGTTTGGTGACTTTGTGTGTGGAAGGAACATGAATAATCAGGACCGGTGCGCAGACTATGGTAGACTGATTGCATCAATGGCCTCAGTTCATTGCTGCCCCATATTCACAGTCAACCCTGTGATCTTATATTCTCCTACCACTCTGATCAGGTCTCAGCCAGTTTACTCACTTTGACCAATGGCATGTTAGCAAATGCATCTCAAAGAGTGCCTTGAAAGAAGATGCACATTTCCTGCTAATCCTTTGTATGATGGAGTTACTCTTATCTGTGTTTCTGCCATGCTATGAGACCATGTCCATGCCACCTGATTAAATGAGATAGATGGATTTGGAAGAAAGCAAGGTTGCCCACCAACCCCGCTGAAGCCATCCTAAATCAGCCAGTAGTTAGCCGGCTCCATCCAGGACACATGGGGAAATCCAAATTAGATTAGAAGAAATTTTCAATCAAACAAACTTACCGTAAATCATTGATCCACAGTGACTTAAAAAAATGCTCATTATTTTGGGGGTAGTTTGTTACACAGAAGAACTATAGCAGTAAATGACGCATCAAAAAATAAGACAAACACTATAATCTAGTTGAAAGATATATCTCCCATCCCATTTTTTATTTTTAGGCACTTAACATTTCTCACATAATAGATTTATAGGCTTTGAGTTACTCTGAGGCAGAGTAGATAAACAAGACAGATCTGAGCTCTTTTTAAAAAGACCTTAAGTGTCTAAGCCATGATTAGCATCTATCAAGATATGGCATTAATGTGCACTGTACACCTCACTAGGAATTCCATGAACAGTCAATAAAGAATTCTTCTGTCTCAGTGACTCTGACTACTTAGGTCAGCCTAGGAGCACCTGATCTCAAGTTCAGATTATTGAACACGAAGTGGAAGCAATTTTAATTATTCATTTCAATTTTCCAATAATGTTCCTACATGACAAATCACCACAGATAAATTAGGTCACTACTCTAACTATTTGCTTTTGAAATGTGTTTGCTCACCTTTAGGTTTGTCTAAGATAGCCCTTTGTTACATATTCACCTAAAACAAGACCCCTGGACTTGTTTTATCTTCATACGTGACAGAACCTTTGAACGCTTTGTACTGATATAGATGTTACCAGCCATTTGTATACATACCTAGTTAACATTTTACTAATACTCTCTGTTGTGGCCAGACAAGTGTGTTTCAGAGACTGACCACAAGCTTACATACACAAAAATCTGGCAGATGGCATTGACGTTTCTGAGATGAAACATCTACCCCACTCTCTACCCTGGTAAGAATTGACCTTTGTCACTAGAAAAAAAAGTTCAAAAATAAACTCTTGATTTTATCCTTGATACTTATTTTTCACTCAGCCTTCTCAAAATCAGTAAATAGATCAAAAATATACCCAGGAACTAAGGCCAAAACTCTGGAAGTCAATATGATTCCTTTTCCCCCCACATTTCTAACCTATTAGCCAATCCTATCAATTCTCTGTATAAAATGTTTCCCCAAGACAAAGACTTCTATCCATTTCTTATTCTCCATTACTGCTCCTGAGCGGTTACTCTTCTTTCCTCTGCATTCAACTTTTGCCCTTCGAGCCATTCTTCATATTTTAGTTAGAGTGATATTTTTAAGAATCTTTATTTAGAGAGAATTTTATTTTGAGCTGATTTCAGAGTTGTGAAAGTTACTGTTTTTCCCTACGTAAGTGCTGAAATATGCTTATCAAAGTAGGATCTCAGAGAAATATGTGCACACCCACGTTCACTGCCCTACAATTCACAACAGCCAGGGGGTAGAAACAACCCACATGCACACTGACAGATGAATGGATGATGAAAATGTGATAGAGCTGTGCAATGAAATATTGTGGTGCCTTCAAAAGAAGGAAATCCTGCCACATGCTTCAATATAGATGAACCCCAAGGACAATAGGCTAAATGAAAGAAATTGGACAAATACTCCATTTTCTTGTTTATATATGGGATGCTAAAAAGTTGAACTTATAAAAGCACAGGGTGGAATGGTGGTTGCCAAGGGGAACATTATAGGGAGATATTTTGAGAATACGTAAATATCCTATTATACTACAGAAATGGAAGGTATGTGTGTTCATATATATGCCTACATATTTTCTAGTTCTGTCCATTGGGGCGACTTAGAAGCAGTGACACCTTAGAATGTCTAGGGTCCAGATCTTGGTTTCTATATAATTATATATTTATGGTTCTTGTATTGAATAATTATTTCTATGGTGCTTGCAAAATCATGATTTTTATAGTTCTATCACATCTTCTACATTACTTGGTATTCTGCTATAAGAAAGCACTCATTCATTCATTCATTCATTCATCAATATTAGTATAGATTTAGGGACTCTAATAATACATTATAATACAGTATTATATTTATTTTGTTAATCAAGTTGTCCCATATTTGGTCAGCGTGAGCTTCTTCCAGCCAGCTCCTGAATTCTTTTAATAAATTCTGATTATTCTTTGAACACTTTCTTATTTTTTGGCACAAGAGACTGTTCTGAGTTCATCTAGTAGTTTCCCTGTCCCAGTCCTGAAATCAGCCATTTCCTCAAGGAGCCTGGGCTTCTAGAAACCAAGATTTGGCTGCTGGGCATTGTGGGTATTATTGCTTCTAGTGTCTCTCCACAGATAGAACTAGGACATATGCAGGCATAGGTATGCACACACACATCTTCTATCTATCTGTTCATTAAAAGTTGCAGGTTTATACCGATCCCTCCCACCCCATTCCAACTCTGCCGAGTTCCTTGCAGCCTTGCCCCCTTCCACTTTGCAACTCCCTTCTCCAAAGGTGACAAACATGGCTTCCATTATCCACAAAATCTTTACTTCTTTGCACAGTTCTAACACACAGCCAAGTTCTCAGAATTGTAGACCCATACCACAGTAAAAACAAACAAACAAAAAAACTTGCTGGAGTACAATAGTTAGAATTCTGTTAACTTCAAATAAATAGCCAAAACACTATATTCCAATTGCATATGTGAGTTCTCCCCCCCCCCCCACTTGAGTATGGCTAAGTTATTCATTTTTCATACAGCTGGATTCATTTTCAAATTATTTTTAATTTTTCAGTTACAGTTGACATTCAATATATATTAATTTTAGGTGTATAGCATACTGTTTAGACATTCATGTAACTTACAGGTATGGATTCATTCGTTTGTTTGTTTGCTTGCTTCATTTTGGGTGCTTCCATTACTGGGATATCTCCCACTTAATGTATTTGTTTAGTTTGCATTTACCCATTTTGCGTGTGTAAAACATTAATATGGTTCTAAAGGTTAGAATCACACCAAAAATACTTAGAGCAGAATCACTCCTCTGCGCCCATCTCTCACCCCAACTGTCGTTCAGTAGCAGCTAGGAAGAGCACATTTTGCCTCTAATTGTTTTCACCAAATGCCCCAGGTTTTTCTTACTGGGTGAGCTCTGAGTCAGGTAAATAAAATGGTCATCCAGGGAACCACCAGAGAGGTAACATAATAATGGCAATTGTCTTGGAAAGAAGTTTTACAGGAACTCTAACCACTGTTGGCTCCCAGACTGCTGGTTTGTATCACGATCGCAGGCTGTTTTCAGAGCTGCCTGGGAGCTGGAGAGGGGAGGCTGAGAACAGGGCAGGTTGAAATGCCAGGAAGCTCGCTGTTGTTCCCAAGATTCAACTGTTTTATGTGCATAAACTCTCCCTAGATGCTATAAGCCTTTGGTTAGCTCCCAGAGTTTGGAAAATGTTAATTTTGACCTTTTTGGGGGTCAGTTTTCTCATTTATGGAGGAGAGAATTTTCAGCAGTTTTTACCTCACCATTTTTGCTGACCCAGAGTGAATTAAAACAAATAAAAATAAAAATAAAGAAATGTAAATGGGATCAAGTTAATTTTCTACTTCAAATGCTTAATTTTCAATGCTCATAAAATGCAAACTCCTTGATAAGGTCAATAAGACTACAAGGATTCTGTTTATGTCTCCAAAATCATCTTCTCAAAGAAAAAACTTGAAGCTATTGTTTGGGGTTTTTTTTGCATTTTCAATACAATTTAATTTTTCTTAATTGTTATTTTTATTGAGATATATTTGACATACAACACTATGGAAGTTTAAGGTGTACACTGTGTTGGATTGATATATTTATACCTGAATTGTCTTTTATGCCACTACCCTCTCATTCAAAATGCTCCAACCACACAGGGTCCCTTCACATTGTTGAGGCTGAAGTGTCAGAAAACCTAATTCTACCGCCTACAAGGCAAAAAGAACTGGTTCCTGACCACTCTGTTGGTTCCCCTCTTTTGTGCTCTGTTGGCCTTGATTCAAGTCCATCAGGAAAAAGCACATTCCTCTCTCTCTCAGTAGCCTCAGTGAAACTGACTCACATCCCACAGGCCTGCCGGGTCAGAGGTCTGACCTGGGTCCAGAGGGAGTCTGTGTTCTCATTTGCCAGACCTGAGACCTGGTGATGGGTATGGAGACAATTCAAGTGGGAGCACCTGGATTGAAAGTATGCCAGGGGACGGTTGCCTAGGGAAAATAGGGAATGTTGCCAAAGAAAGATAAATAGATGCTGTGCAGAAACTATAATCACAGTTTCTTTCTATTGCTTTTGGGTACCACTCATGCTCTTTCATCTGACAAGACTGTTAGGCATGACTGGCTCACAATCATTGCTCCAATTTTATCTTAAATGTTTTCTCTTAAAACAGACCAATTTCAATCATTTAGTAAGTAGCCGCTTTCTCCACTCTAGATTGCAACACTTCTTTACCCTTCCCAGCCCTTAGTAACTGACATGAGATTGATTTCCTGAACAAATATTTATTTAGCACAAAATAGTGCCAGACTGTACACTAGACCTTGTTTATTCTTTCATATCACATTATGTCTGCTTTATTTCCCAAGCATAATTCAATGCCTAGAACATAGTAAATCCTAAAATTCAGGGAGTGGACAAATGAAGTGGCCTTAATACATAATTTGATAAGGCACTTTGCTATGTTTTGGAGGAGAAAAGAGGAATATATTACCATGTTAGATAAGTTTACCTTAGTCTTTCATCACTGGTCATTGGTTTGGGGCACACACCGGGACTCCACATTTAGGTGATAAAAAGAAGCTTAGTATACAAAATCACATAAAAATTAAATATTTATTAAATTAATAATATAAATCCACAATAGACTACTGGAAACTCAAGGCACCAGGTCTATTTTAGTATTCAATTGTGTTCAGATTTCATGAATGTAATGAATGCTAGTCATGTTCATGGTATTATATAACATATTTAGTAGGGTTAATATCTGGTGATAAAATCTTAAAATTTCCATAGCAAAACATCACACCAAGAAGGATTAAGAAAGACAAAATAAGCATCCTCATTTTTGTTTAGGTCAGGTTCTACCATTAAATGGATTTTTTATGAACTTATAAAAAAAATGAAGATCTGTGGATTTGGGGATTGCAGATAGGGGATTATGACTTGTAATCACATACTTTTCTATCAGAATTCAATGCAGTATTTTTGTAGAGTTAGCTTACCTTGGTTATTACTGGGTTGGTCAAAAAATTTTAGTTTTTTTCCATAAAAGATTCATTTTTCATTTTCAACAATAATTTTATTGATTTGGGTATTTTGAGTATGTCGGCTGTCTCCTGCTTTTGGCTTCTAGTGGGGAGATGCCAGGGGTGCTGCTGAACATCGTCTGGTGCATGAGGCAGCCCCACAGCAAAGAATTATTTGACCAAAATGTAAACAGTACAAGAAACTTCACAAACCACTTCTGACACGTTTGATCAGTCACGGCGCCCTCTCCATACACTGCACACATCTTTTTTGGGGTTTCACTTGTTTTTACTTTTCTTGAAATTATAAAGCATAATAAGCTGAAAATGTTGCATATTTTCTTCCATCTTCAATATTAAAATGGCTGCACAAAAATTCACCAGTTTTGGTAAGTTTTTTAAATTCATGCTGATGATAGCTGCCACAATACAATCTAACAAAATTGTCTCAAATGAAGTAAAAGACAACTAAGCACTACTAGAGCCATCGTATAGAACAAACCAAATGAATATTTTGGACAACCCAATATATCTAGGCAGTTTCTTGTTATTACTTTTATTTCTGTTGAATTAAAAATTCTAATTCACAATTTAGGTCATTGGGAATGACAGAACTGCTTATTCACATAATTATATTTTTCATTGTTATATATATGGTGGGGCAAAAGTACAGTTGTATGTGAAAGTTTATTCTTGTATTATTATTATTATGTTTGTATCATTTTCCATACAGACAACTGTAAACCTGCTCTAGCCTCCCAGTGTACAGCTGCTAGTCCATAAGCACTTATCACACATTTCGGCCAGTCCGCATGCTCGTGGTTACCATACTATTTCCTCTTCCTGAGTCCACAGGAAGATTACGTTTCACAGCATCCATAACAATTATGTTTGGGGAACATGACATTACCAGCCAATGAATGGGGCATAGATGAAAGTGACAGATGACATTCTGAATCCCAGCTCCTAAAAACATTCCACATGACCCTGCAGTTCTCGCTTTGTTTTCCGTAGAAATCTTGGATGTCACGTGTTCCAGATTACACAGCATTCACAGTGGAGGAAGGCTGGCCTGATTGCACTGCGCTACGAGTGACTGGTAAATTTTTACTGTGTCAAGCAACTGTGAACTCAGGGATATATTTGTCACATCGACACAGCTCACGAACAATTTTTTTCCAAAATGAAAAATCAACCCTCTCATGGTATGAGTTTCCAGTGATCGAGCAAAAACCTCATCAAGCTATTCTTCCTTATATATTAACCTCATGTACATCGCAAGTTGACTTCCTCCCACTGCAATGTGAAATGTCGGCTAAGAAGGAGTGGCGATACAGTAATTGCTTTTTAACGTTGTATGTCAATGAAAGCTATGCAAAATCCAGCAGTGTCCCTTTATTAAGACCTTTTGCTAATAGCTTATTTAGCTTTCAGTATGAATTTCTCACCTCAAGTCTCCACAGCACCTCCCAGCTGCTCCGTGCCAGTTCCCCCCAGAGCACTGGGATCTTGTCAACCTCCTAACCAAAGCCCAAAGTGCAGGGGCATTAATGCCTGGAGGAGCAACTCTTCACTCTAGGATGGTGAGTCATTGGATGCAAGTCTCCTTCTCCTGTTACTCGGAGGGGAAATTCTGAAGGATTTGTAGTAGGACTTTCTGCTTTCCAGACTGACAGCCAGATTAATGACACATCTTTTGCTGGCTCTCCTTCAGAACCCCCTCACATCCTCACTCTGCGTCCACCTCTGGCTTCCTGGAGTCATCTCCCAAATGAATGATATATTTTGGGGTGGGGACAAACTCAATATTTCTGTTGTATGGCTACTTTTTGTGAATGTATCTATAAACAAAATCAACTTCATTCCCAGCTGTTTTCTTAGAAAGGAATTGTGTATTGTTTGAAAATGGCACGAAAAAGACAAGAGCAGACTAACCTGAGTGTCATTAAGGGAGAGATTTCTGGTCCAATAAAATGCACTTTTAAGACTGGCACTTGTCTTTCACACCCATATTCCCTACATCTACAGCAGTATTTGGCCTATGTAAGTGCTCAGTAAATATTTTGAATTAGATAATAAAATACTATTCAGCCAAAAAGAGGGAAATTCTGCCATTTGCAACAACATGGATAGACTGTGAAGGCATTGTGTTAAGTGAAAAAGGTCAAAGGCAAATGCTATATGATCTCATATGTGGAATCTAAAAACATCAAACTCTCAGAAACAGAGACCAAATTTGTGGTTGCCAGACATAGGGGTGGGGTTGGAGGAAATGGATGAAGGTGATCAAAAGGTATAAACTTCTCGGTATAAGATAAATTAGTTCTGGGGATGGTAATGCTGTGTTGTATATTTGATAGTTGCTAAGAGTAGATCTTAAATGTTCTCATCACAAGAAAAAAAATCTTGGGAACTATGTGAGGTGATGTATGTTATCTAAACTTGTGTAATCATTCCACAATATATAAATGTATCAAATCATTATATTGTACATGTTAAATTTATATAATGTTATATGCAAGTTATATTTCAATAAAACTGAGGATTTTTTTTTTCAAAAAGATAGGCACTTTTCTGTTTTGGCTTCTTGTATGTAAAATCCTCCCACAAAATTATCTGTTCTAATATCTTCTATTCCAATGGACTGAACCATTTGGATCCCCCCTCCCATAATCAGCATTAAACTCCTTTCTTTTCCTTAACACCTTTTTAAAGTATCAGTGTACCAACTGTTTTTCTTATTCTCCTTAATTGCTCCTGAATCTGTTTTCTCCATCTCTTCTACCACTATTCTAATCAAAGTTATTATTTTTTCAGTTGTGTCCACAAGAGCCTCCCATTTGATCTATTCATGCCCATTCTGCCAACCTACTCTATCTCTTCTCTATATTGGAGCTAGATTGATTGTATTAAAATGCAGAATATGAACACGTCACCATCCTTCCTTCTTAAAATGCTCCAGACTTTTTGTACCTTTAAAATCATGCATGGTTTGGTCCTACCTACCTCTTGGTTCACCCTCCTCAGACTTTCCCAACATCCCCTCCCTGTACCCCACACTTGGGCTGCCCTGGACTTTCTAATAGAAGCCTATAGTCACCACAATTTCTTCTCCCAAAAGGACTGAGCGAGGTTCTTCTCTCTGCCTCAAGCATTCTTTATGACTTCCATTAATCTTACTGAATTTCTACTCGTCCTTTTCACATCAACACAAACTTCCTCAGGATGTCTCAGACCTCAGATTCAAGTGTCCCTGTGACACCTGACCTAGGTTTTATAGCACCAGTTACTTCCCCTCATAGCATGAATCACAATTGCAATTTGATGTTCACTTGCATGACCACTTGGTTAATGTCTGTCTCTCCTGCTAGAATGCACACTCCTCCAGGGCAGAGCCTGTGTTTTGTCTGTCTCCCCACGGTATCCTGAGAATATGGCTTGACTCATGTTAACTTATCAGACATGCAATAATACATAAGCAGCTAGTAGGGTATTCCACAGGAATTCCAAAATGCAAATTTGTGAAGCAGCTCCACCTTAAAATGGCTTGTTTGAAGTTTTTATTCACCCACTCAATTGGGTATAGTCAGGACCTAAGAAATGATAGCTCAGACCTTGGCCCACTGATCCCAGTCACACGGCCCATCTACTTGCTGTGTCTGTACTCAGAGACTCCCGCCTTGGCATTGTTTTCTACTTTGTTATCTTCTAAGTATTCTCTAGGCCTCAAATTTAGCCTGAACACTTTTATCTAAAGCTCTTTTCTGTCACCAGTGCGCATTGACAGAGGTGAACTCGGCCAAAGAAAAGTCACAACTTATTGGATGACTATACCTTGGAAGAAGGAAAAGTCACAAACTTTTCCGGGATATTTAAAATCTAGATCTGAGTTTTCTCGAATTTCTGGAAGTGCAGAAAACCACTGCAGTTGGTTTTGTTTAGGGCCATGCCTTACGGTGGCCATGTGAAGAAATGTATTCTAATTTACGTTCACCATTGAGACCCCAAACTCACCACGTAGTCACTTGCCCACTGTGCAGATATTTAGCAGGGATGGAAATCCTCTGCATGTGGCAGGATCCTCACATTCTTTTTGACCCATAGTGAGGACCATTAGGGTAGCAACAACCAATAGGAAACTACTGTATTTTTTGGACTATAAGACATACTCCCACCCACCAAATATGGGAGGAATAACAGTTGTTAATGCTGCTGTTGAGTTGTTTACATTTACATTGGTGAAATATTGTTATTTATGTTATTAAATATTTTACTACATTTTTTGCTTCAAAATTTTTTTCCTATTTTCCTCCTCTAAAACCTAGGTGCATCTTATGGTCCAAAAAATACAGTATTTGAACTCCTCCTATCAAAATATAAAGTCAGAGGCAACATCGCTTTCTCAGAGGAAATTGCTGAGATTAAGGCACTTGTCAAAGATTTGTGAGATGCTGGCCAATGATTCTTCTTATCCCATTTAAGTCCTCAATAGGGTCAGTGTGAAAACTAATGCTAACTCCAAGTGCATTTTCTAACGCCTGCAGTGGCCTTTTTCCTCGAACTGAGGAATAAAGTTCCTGATCCCTGATCTGCAGCTGCTGATTTGTGGATCGTGTATTACTATATCTCCTGCTCACTTGGGTACCAGGAACAGTTTGGTACCACTGGCCAGAGCAACAGTTCATGAATTCTCGGCGGCTGTGCCACGGTCCAGTCACCTGGAGTCACGGCGACCTTTCCTTCCTCCTAGGACATGAACCTGATCCAATACATTTACAACTTTAAGATGCTCAGTCCCGAAGAACAGCAAGTAGCAATGCCCTAGTTGTCTTGAGAAGGCATAAGCATAGGAGATAAACTTTTAAGAAATCCAATAACCTACATCCTCTGCTAAATCCCAGGAAGGAGTGGAGTGGGGCAAGGTTTCCAAGGTCAAGGATGAAGCGTTCCCTCTAAGTGGAGGATGAGTAGTTGCATACAGTATCAACAGGAGTCTTTGTGGATTTTGGAATCAGATTTAGGTAGCATTTGTGTGTGCTCTGGCCAATTAACAGGTAATGCAGAAACCTCCCCAGAGCAGAGCAAGGAAAGGCTCTGTGGCTGGCCCAGTGTACTTGTTGCAGCCCTGTTGGACGGCCTGATGGCCACACTGATCCAAACCCGCACGAAGCAGACTGACGTGGTGTGAGGGAACTCTGCTCAAAGTACTGAAAACAGTGTTATCAAAGGGGAGCCTGAGGTTTTTTGGAGCTAATTCATGTCACCATCAGCAGGTAACTCTTCTGTTTTTGAGTAATAGTTCCTAGCTCGCTTCTAAAGCAAATATCTGATTATAGAGTCAGGTAATTATGCTGCCTCAGCTGCCCTTCATGAACTGGGTGTCTTCAAATCTGCCCACCATAAAATCATGTCGACCCTATAAAACATGCCAAGAAGTGGTATATAAAACAACAGGCTTTATGGGCCACAAGGATAAAAGTATTATTTAGATGGGCTGTTCACTTAACCCTGGCCAATACACCAAGGTAACAGGTTTGATCCTCAGTCAGGGCACATACAAATAACAACCAGGGAATGAATAAGTAATTAGAACAACAAGTTGAGGCTTCTCTCTCTCCTTTTCTCTCTTCCTCTCTCTCCCTAAAATCAATAAAAAAAATTAAATGGACTGCTGGCTTAGAACACAGAGCATGGACATTTTATACATTTATTGGAAATCCTTATAAAATCTTGGTGAACAAAGAATGATCACATGAACCTGTAACTTAGCAACAAAAGCTTCCTACTGTAAAGGAGACAACCCTTTCTGCAGTAAATTTCAGCAGACGTCAGGCTTCATTAATAATATTTATTTTAAAGATCACTTTTTATTGTAACAAATATATAGTCATCAATGTTTTACAAATTGTCAAAAATGCTTTAAGTACAAAAGAAATACATTAGTAAAATGAAAGTTATATTGTATTATTTGGTACATACTTAATACTGTCGACATGCACACCACACGCCAGAAGAGCTCATGCATTATTGGAAGAGAGAAGAAATAAGCTATAATGGCAATACTGTCACATTACAAGTTCATTGCTTCGGTCAGTTTTCTTTCTTCAGGGATACCATTTACCTGCAATGGGTAAGAACGAATGTGGGCAAGTATTAGTCAGGCACGGACACTTGTAGATTTTGAGCAAAACACATTATGACAAGCAGTGATTTCCTATCATAACATAATTTAAAATATTTTCTCTGCATTTGGTTTAAAATTTTTTCCAAAGGAAAAATTCTAATTGAGTCCTTTCCTTCCTGGGCCAAAGCTACAATGTTCTGTGTTTGTCAAAAGGCTCGACTTGAAAATTCCTCCCACAGCAGACAAAAGAATGCGGCTGACTGCTGGGTGTATTTTAATGGGGGCTTTTGAGAAAATATCACGTGGGTCGGAAGTGCTGAGAAAATGAGAAAACCAGAAGAGGCATCTATCCTAGCGGCCTGCGCCTGGGCCAAAGGGGAGCGCTATCGTCAGCTTCTAACTGCTCTACCATCCTGGCCGGGCTTCCGTCCCAGGGTCACAGCGCCACGGCTAGTTCATTTCTTAAACTTTTCATGATCATTTAAAAGAAAACAACTAAATAAAACAAACTTCAAAGTATGCTCTCCCCTAACAAATTCCATATAGGCAGCTACAAATAAAATTACATGGTATCCAAGAGACAGACCTTGTGCTTAAATTCGCTTCACAAAGAAAACTGTATAGTGTTATTAACCACTGTCTCCTTGTTACATTTAATAAAAAAAGACAATAAAACCGTGACACTTAGCATAGTCCTCTGAGGTACTTGGGAAAATCAAATTACTATTTCCTGATACTCGTGGCAAATCCTGCTGCCTCTTTGTGGCACTACAATAAGCAGGGTGGAGGAGAAGAGGTATCGCACCCACGGAAATATGGACACGGCACTGAACCCGTGCATGTGCAGACAGAACAGAACACCTTAGAAACCGAGAAACAAACTCTATTTTTTTTTTCATTCCAAGGAACACAATGGGAATAAAGAATGTAACCTGCACATTTAGCTCTTCTCTGCAGGAGACATGACTCTATTTGATTTTACATTTAACTGAAGCAGAAACACAACAATCTATCACATTATTAAACATTCCAGGTGGTTGCACACTCTCGCGCTTTCTCTCTCTCTCTCTCTCTCAGCACTCTGATACTTTGAAGACTCACCAAAAACAAGATGAAGAAAGAAAACAACCATGAGAAAATAGTGCACTTTAGTCAATAATATGCTCCAAATTACAGGAAAATGTAAGAAAACAAGACGATAGGCAACAGGCTATAGTGTTAACTAAAAAGGAGATCAAAGCTTTCTTGACTCAAGCAAAATGCCTGTTCCCAAAAACCTGACTTAGAAAAACAATTTTAAAAATAGCTTGAACAACCTAAAATGCCTCGAGGGAAATTCTTTGGCTCCTATCACATTTGCATAGGCATACATTGTTCCTGTATTTGGAAATGCTGCCTATTACTGAAATGAAGCATGCTAACAGATCTACTTGTTAGATATCCATATAACTATCAAGTAAATCTCCCTCATATCATCTACTTAGGCTTTCTTATTTCTCCCCAATGGGGAGATAAGTAAAGTGTGGATTTTTAAAATACTCCAAAAGGATTTCTACTTTGGCAGGAATTGCCTCCCTTCTACTAACTCTTTGCCTGAAGTAATTAAGAATCAGAGAAAAGACACCTTAGGAGAGATGGAAGTCTATGAGGTCAAAGAAGACATTTTACCATTTCTATTGCAGAAATACACTTAAAAATTTTTTTTTCTCTTTAAAAAAATAAAAGCCACATAATTAGATGTAGTGGGGGTTCATTTACTTTTTTGATCTTTATATATTTATAACAAAGTTTGTTCCTTCATTAATCTCCTGAATGCTTACATCAATATATTGAACAGTCTTGCTGAAACATGTTAGCATTTAATTAAAACAAGTAATCAAAATTATGGGGGAAAGTTCTGATAAACGTTATTTTCTAATGAAAATCTGATGAACAACTTCATTATACTTGCCTCAAATCTTTGAAAAGTTGTCAAACGAAAATCTCCTTAAATCCCCGAAAGCAGTAACAGAGAGGATAACATTTGAATGAAAAATATCCAGTACATTTCTATATGTGCCTAAAGTTTTAAAGAGATGTACTTAATAGCTTCCCTACCACAATACCACTATTCATACTCAGAATTCCACATCCAACTTACATTTTTAAAACTTCTCTTGCTTTTCCAAAAGAGCTAAAAAGGCATTACTGGTTGCCTGGCAATTAGAATTAAGAATCAACCACTAATTAGAAGACAATCATGAATAAGTTATCTACTCGGTACCAAGATGAATGAAATAATTGGCTGTGGAAATTTTTTAGGGACACTTGAAAGAAATAAACTTAAAGAAAGCAAGTCTTAGGCAAATAGAATAGTCCAGGGAGGATTGCCCACCATCTTGTTGTCCTTGGTCGTGTTCTAACAGCTTTTAAAACTGGCGTTAGAACAGGCCAACCATTTCTCATTCATCCCCCAAAGCCTCAGTGATTAGTCACAATAGTTTCCTTTTGTAAGAGTCAGTTTCAAGCTGCTCACTTACTGAGACAAATCCTGGATGCATCTAAGCTAAGAATCTTTCATACCAAGGGAAAGAATAGGCAGCTTCGCTGAAAAAGGGGGATTTCATTCAGTCTTCCTTAATTAGACAGGACCTCCATGGGTGTTTTCGCTTTAAGATCATTGACCCCGTGTTTATCACTTTGATGCCAATCTATGCAATAATCTATTGTTCTCAAGTTCTAACTCTAAGGAAAGGCAATTGTTTTTGCCTTACTTGGCAAAGCTCAAGCCAATAAATTATACAGCACTATAATCGTCTTTTAATCTATTAATTTCATTCATAAATATCAACTTATGAGTACATCAATTCATTTACTCACCTGTAGTCTGCTGTTGGGGAATCTGAGTCTGATGTGGCAAGTTCCTAGAAATGATTAACATTTTTTTTTTAGTAAAGCTGTGTTTGCTTACATACATGTAATCAAAGAGTAGAGATATTAGAATGACAAACTTTTTGGCGAGAAGGGACCCCCTAAATCATCTACTGCAGCAAACCCCCACCCCAAGTTTATGGATGAGGAAACTGAGGCCTGAGGAAGATAAATGAAAACAACATTGGTAACATTCATGGAGTTGCTACTACACGCCACATTCCATCTCACAACACACCCTAGGACACAGGTATTACTTCCCCCAGTTTACAGAAGAATAAACAGGCTTAGAGGTCCAAGACTACGGCATAGCTAGAAAGTAGCTGATACAGAAGTGAACACAGCGTTCCGGGGCTTGTGTCTGTAACCTGCACACTTTCAAATCCAGGTCTAGAACACATTTATACACTCACACACGCTCACAGAACAGCACGTATAACCACCTTCATTCACTACGCCCAATCCGCGCCCCTTTGTCCCCATCCTAGGAAATGCCAGCTGCCACCTGCCTGCGCCAGTCAAAATCCACAAGTCATCACCAGCCCTTCCCTCCCCACCTCTAATCACTGGGGCATTCTTGATGTTCCTCCTCAATTTTTCTCAATCTGCCCCCTTCTTTCCCATCTCCACGGCTAACCTGGTTGAAGCCAGTGTCCTTGCTCACTTGGATCTTTGCAGCTGATCTGAATTGCTTCCTTATTCCCACTCTCGCCCCCTTATAGTCCACGGTGCACATCGCTGTCAGCTGCTCTCCTAAACACAACTCTGATTATATCATCCAGGTAACACGCATTTCATTATTTTCTTATACCCACCTCCCAACTAAGTTCCCAGGCTTTGGTGTGCCCCTAGAAGGCCACCCATGTATCTGGTCCCTGCGTGGAGGCCTCCCTGACTGTGGAAACAGAGCTCCCAACCACCACCACCACCAGATCCCACTTGTCCTTGCAAATTCAACTCAGAACTTGTTATGGTGAACAAATATTACTCTTAGAATTTAAAAATACCCCACAGGAATGTTAACTAAATTTTAATGTATTATTTTTAATTAAAAAAATAACCTCTCCAATGTCACCATTTCTGCGTCTCCTCACTCTCGGAGCACCACCCCGGGAGGTCACCGTTCAGCAGCATGCTGTCGGCGTGCTCCCCTGACGTGTCTTGTGGCCCCGGGGCGCCTCTGCCTGCAGAGTCGCCCTGTTCCGTCTAGTATCCCCGGCAATAAGCACGAAATAAATACTGTTTGAATGAATACGTGCAACAGTGTGGATACTTACAGAGATTCACAGGATACACATGTGTTTAGTAACACATAACATTTAATTTCAAATTTGATATTAAAATTAGTTTACAAAAATGTCCAATTTAGATTTGTGTGGGAGAAATTCTAGGAGTTAGTCCCTTGCTACAGAGTAGGGTTTGATCCAAGCCAGGGCTTTTCAAAGTTTTTTTGTTTCTCTTCAGCAATGGAATTCCTTTTAATTGAAATCCTAAGCAGAACACCACGTACAAAAGAGATAAACGGGAGGCTGCCCCCAGTTGAGACAAGGGAGCTGGGGAATCCTTCCCGCTTTGTTTCCTATGCCCTGCAAGCTGGCCCCTAGGGCACGTCTAACAAGTCTCCAAGAAGCAGAGTTAGAAAACCACTGATCTAAAATTATTTCAGCCAGGCAAATATTAGGTTTCAAACACAACAATCCAAAGTGGAAAATAGTACATGTTAGTTAAATACTGTTTCAACTCTTGAATTAATCTATAGGAATGTTAATGACTCTGAGTGATTTTTTTTAAAAAAAATTTCAGTTCCATTTTAACATGCTGTTAATAAGGAAATAAAATCAATTCTAATTCAATTTAAGGAAGTTACTTAATAATTCATGTCAATAATTACATTCCTTTTTGCTATTACCTATCAGCCCTATTTATCCTTGTGTGGTCTCAGGAAGGGTTTTTTTCTTTTGGTTTGTTTCTTCTTTCCATTTCACACTAAGCATTTATAATGGTTTTGACGATGAAAGTAAAGAAGATTAATTTATAAACCACAAGAGGAAATAAGTTCTAGATTTAAAGATGGGAAAACAGACATCTTTACTACAAAAGTAAAAATGCCATTTCATGGGCCTTTGGGGGCAGGAGTGGGGTGGGGAGGGCAGCAGAAATTTGAGTTTTAACTTCTAAGGCAAAACTAATTTGTGTCTTTTCTACATAAGAAACTCATGCAGCACCTCCCACCACCTACACACCCTTTCTCATTTCCTATCAGCTCTAGCTCTTCCTAGCATATTCAAGGATTAAATCAATGTATTTTGACAAAATAAAAATAACAAAGAGGACAAAGAATGCCCTTCAAAAGCCGTAGGTTAGGGGTACCAAAATTCACAATTGGTATTTAAATGAAGTCCTTGGAACTCCTTCTCCTGTTGGTCAGTGAACATAATTTGCAAGACACTGATCAAAATCTATCTACACCCATTTCTTCTCCAGCCTCTGTTTTTACCTCTTCTGTTACACTGCTAAACTTTCTACACAGCAAAGGACTTGGCTAGGTTTGAAGAGAAATGGTTGGTTGAGGAAGTACACGAGCTAGCAAGAAATCTGGAGAAGATGTATGAGAAAGCTACTGTGTGTATGCCACTGGTTTGGGGATTTAGAAGTGTCTGCAGTGCGTGTCCCAAATGGTTACGTCTCAACAGTGTACATGCACTCCTTGCAAGTTCAACTCCATCTGAAAGTGCTTATGTGGACAAAAAGGTACTCAACAAAAAATATGTGGAGATTCAACTTCCCCAGAGTCTCCAAGGTATGCACACAGAGCTCTGTCTGTGGCTGCCCAAACTTGTTGACTACATGTGAGCCTGTGAGTGTTAAAAGTGTTAATATATCTATGATGGGCATATTCGAAGTGGGTGTTCCATTTAAAAGCTGAAGAGAGGTACCCCATAAGAGCACTGCTTCAGGATATTGGGAAGATGCTTATGGAAAACTCTGCTCAGTTAAGAGGCAGAGAACTCGGTAAGAAAATGGAACCATTTCCATCTTTAGTGAAAGCAGGCTGCTTAAAGGCAATTATACAGGCTAGTGGGGGTTGACTTCAAAGAGAATGCCAATAATCCTTCAAAGAAAGGACCTTTATAAAGTCATAAAACTATTTAGAATAATTAAGTTATTAACAAACAAACTGAACAATTATTATGTATAAACTTCACTACATAGAAAAAAGACTTAAGAAAACTGTAATTCTCTAAATTATTAGCATTAACTATTTTCTAATTTTAGTATCATTAATTACATACATTTAAATAGAAAATTATGGAAATGAACTATTATACAAACTTCATTATTTAAGAAGGCAAAGGTAATAACTTACAAATTAATAAATAAGTGATTTGGGGTGAGTATGCAATTATTTATTATTTGTACAACCATTTTAAGGTAATTTGATATTCTTGGATATCCCGTAGGGTAATTCTATGAGTAAGGCTGATGATTATCAACCCATTATATTCCTACTTGCTTGAAGACTCAAAAGCAAAGAAAGGTTAAGTGATTTGTATAAATCCATATAATCTGTGCCAGAGTTGAAAACAAATGACAGTTTAGTTATGTGGAACACAAAACTACAAAACACTTCTCTTCTGTATTACCATGGAGTCACTTAACAATAAGACATAGTAATAGACTTTTGAAGTTTCCCAGTTATTTCAGCCAAACTGACATTGTCCAAACCTCGCTGATTTGAACGCTGTAACTCTTAGTGTTTAACTAAGGGACACACCATTATGTGGATTTAAGAAGGGGGATACCAACTGGATCTGCATAATCTTAACTTCAAAACCTATCGTAACTTTAACCAAAAGCAATGCATAAAGGAGAAAGGAGACATTCATTTATTTCGTTCAATTTTTCCCCTGCTTAAAGCAAGCCAAAAGCAAACCTACCACAGCTTTAAAATGATACCATACAAACCTACAGAAAGAAAACCCATCAAAGAGATACTGCCCTCAGTGCTTTCACTGTATACTTACTGAATTACAAAGAAAGTTAATGGCTCCAAAATATTCTTAGCTGGTTAACACTTCCTGTCAACAGGAAATCATTATCTTGGTCCCCTGAAATACTCGCTTCAACTGATATTAACTTTTATTGAAATCTAATTTTTTACTTATGGAACTTTATCATGAAGTTAGTTCTTATTATTACCAAAGGGAATAATGGAAAAACACTTCAGATAAAAGCTAAAATGATTAGTTACCAAATATATTTAATTAGAAGACTTAATTCTACTTTTATACTTGCTAATTTGCAAAAGATTAAGCACGACCTACCTCCTGTTATGAAGGAGACCCAATTACCCTGGATTAGGTATTATATTTTGTATAATGAATAAGGAAAATTTTTGTATAGCCAATTAAAATCTTTCTAGAAAATGTTTAGGCACTTGCCCCTATTATGCATTACATTCAATCCTATATGAAAATGCCTCCCACTCAGGAAAAGCTTATAGATACTTACGTTGGTATAAGAAAAGAATAATGAGAAGGCAGATCTACCCCTTAAAATACCAAGTGTCCTGGCTGTTGTGGTTCAGTGAGTTGAGTGCCAGCCTGTGAACTGAAAAGTCACCAGTTCAATTCCCGGTCAGGGCACATGCTTGGGTCTCGGGCCAGGTCCCCAGTTAGGGGCGTGCAAAAGGCAAGAGGCAACTGACAGATGTTTCTCTTGCACATTGATGTTTCTTTCCCTCACTTTCTCCCTCCCTTTCCCTCTCTCTAAGATTTTTTTTAAAGAGTAAGTTATTTTTTAGAAAATTGAGTAGCTGGCATCCTCCAGTCAATGCCTGCCATAAAGTTGTCAAATGAATACAATTTCCCAGTGGTTTTTAGATTTTCATGGTTTAGCATTTCTCTGTCCCATCCAGGCACTGTTTTCTAATGGGCACCCACCCACCTCTCCACACCATTCTCCTCAGGTGGCTTATGGCTTACGGAGGTGTGAAAAGTCTAGAGGCCCGATAAGCACAAACCCTCAAACAGCCCCAACACTCTAGGCAATGGACTGGACTGCCCCCTTTCACACTCTGCTGTGCACATGCCCCTCAGGGATAATTAGAAAAAGTGTGAATAACATCCCCACCCCCACCTCCAGCCACAGCAGAAATACCAGAAATAGCAACCTAGCTTATGAATCCCCAAAACCTGCATCCTTTCAGTGTTTCAATCAGGACTTCTCAACTTTTTTCCTGCTGTACCATAACACCTGTCGGTCAGATTCCTAATCCCCAGAAGGAGGCCTCGAGATTCATACTAAGCAGTAAGAGGTCCACAGGTGAGTGTGGCCTTCAATTTGGCTTGGGACAACCAAGCCAGACCTGACTGGCCTTTTCAGACCTAAAGTTCTATGACTTAGAATTTCACTTTCATAATTTAAATCATTACAAAGCTTTATCTTTAAGGTGCATCGGGCAAACCTGTAATCTATTTTTTATGTTAAATCTTCAGTCAAAACCATAACCCTAATCACAGCAGGGATTTTTGGGGCAAAGCAACATTTGCTTTTTTAAGAATTACTTTGTAATACGATTTACAGCAATGAATTGTAATGAGTTAGGGGCTGTCTAGGGGAAAGAATACTTTTGAATCTTAATGGTAACCTTTATTCGCTGAACTACAAAGATCACTAGTAAACCGGCAGAGGCGGGAACCCTGATGTAACTGTGACAGTCTACAGACTCTGTGGCTAGTGCTCCCCAAGATTCTCACGGCCAATGGAAACAAGGAAGGTGTAAGACCCTGTGCAGACCAGAGAATACTAAGACAGGCCAATTACTGTGTCCCAGGCAGAATCCTGGGACAGGAAAAGGACATCAGGGGAAAAACTAGTGAAATCTGGAGGAAAAAAGTCTGAAATCTGGCTGACAGGAAAGCACCAGGGTTCGTTCCTTACTGTAACAAATATAATAAAACACCGGACTGTTCTGTGTTATTTTTGCAACTAGTCTGTACCTCAAAAATCCTTCCAAAATAGTAAGTTATTAAACAATAACTACATTAGCAAAGACGAAATTAAATGTCCCTTACATTTCTCTACCTGGTGACAGTTTAACAGGCTGTTTGCACTGTCTCTGTCACCTGAGCAGCAGAGGATCACTGCACAAATGAAATCGCTCCTTTCTGAACATACGTTCCATCACCAGTTTCTCTGCACTATTTAGTCACCTTGCCTGCAACCTCCATCAGGGAACCTTCTGACCTTTTAAGGTCAATGACCACATATTTATCCCTGACCCGACCAAGATAGGTAAATAATCTAATCTCAGTGTTTGACCCAGCTTAGTTTTGTCCCTTATCCGTGGCTCAATTTTATCATCTGCAAACAATGAAACATTTGTTATTTCTAATTTACGGTGCCAACCTGGAGTTCCACGAAGCATTTTACCAAAAAATCAAAACCAAAAACCCAAACGCCCCCTGTCCCCTCAAAACAAACCCTAAGCCCCAAAACAATAAAACAATTGTGTAATTGAGAAATAACTGTGACAGGTCCTCATTATGTAACTCTTATAAATTCTCTATACCTAATTCTGTTATGAGGAGGTTCTCTATACCTCATGGAATAACTTGTTTAAAAGACCCAAATATGTTTCTATGCAGCTTTGAATGTTCATGTTCTTGAGTCTTGCCTAGAAGCCAACATAAACTTTCAGCCATGTCCTTATGCTTGAATGTTTCTGGTGTCAAGTTTGAAGAATATCCACAAAATCCAGTAGTTAGCCCAATTATTCATGAGTGGTAAATTCAGTACAGTTAGTTTGAACAGGTGAAGATGAAATACATGCCCTTTTAGGAAGAGTTAATTAACAATACCAGGCAGCATTATCCAAGCACATACCCAATTATCAAGTACTGTGATTCCTCATCAAATATTTCATTTTGAAGTTAAGAATTCAGTTCAATTCAAAGGACCAAAATATTTACATATGTGTGTGTATTTGGTACTGAAATAGAACTTTAAGGACAGGGTATGCTTTTAAGGTAAGGAGTGAAAGCTGAATTTGCATAAAGGACAGCTGTGAGGAACATGGGACAATAAATCTCCTATTATCTGGCATGGCTGGAAAATGAGGTTAATCACATATTCTACCTTATAGGGAGTTACCATAGAGACTGTGCACATTCTATCCATTTCTGGGAATAAAAGAAAGATAATATACACTCAATGGCGAAACTATACCGAATGCAATTTAATTTTCCTCTGATGAGTCAGACGCACTTGATGATCTAGCAGTGCCTCAGAATAACCATTGTGAGCATCATCAATTATCTATGCACCCTATTTATATAGAAGTACTAGTTAATGGAGTTTTTCCATTAGCAGAAATCTGAATTATATGGAGGTTTTCTAGACTTAAAAATTTCAATAAAATAACCTATTGCATTTACAAATAGAGAGATCTGATCAACATAATGACAGTCCTCATGGGGTTATAGAAGGACCTGGAAGATGCATGTGGTTGCAAACGAGGTAGAAAATTTTATTTTATTATAAATTTTATTTATATTGCAAAATCCTACCTACAACAAATCAAAATAATCTTTAAGGAGCTATTCTTATGTTCAATATATATGGTTAGAAAGGACAGCTAAAAAATCATACTTGTCTCCTTCCTTACACTTTGAAAGCAATAGTTTTACTGATTTACACACATATTCAAGCTCCCGTACTCATAATGAATAATTCTCTATTTTGAAATTGATACTATTGTTGTATTGTCAATAGAAGCATTTCCCAAAATGTCTCCTTTAAAGTTCCATCTTCGGATCTTTCCCGATGGGCTCACAAAGCAAAGCGACACAGTGAAGGCTCTGAGAGCTCTTCTGATTAAGAAAAGCTAAAGACAAACCCATCTCAAGTGTATCTGACCATTTTATTTTTGAGAACACATATCCACATTTGAAGAACATTTATCAACATTTCACTAGCAATTTTGGATAAATAAAATGAGATATTATTTCTCATTTTAAAGAATTATTTAACTCTTCATTTTGTAAAATGACAAGGCTGTTCATAATTTTCCTCTAAAAATGGCAGGAGAGATTGTCAAATTGTGAACTCTTACAATATTATTGAAATTTTACTAATCCTCCTCATCAGCATCAAATCCTGGTAAAGTGGGTTTTATGATGTCTCGCTAACTGTCAGAGAACACAGAAATCCACCCCTCCATTCAGTACAACTCCACTTTGTACGACTCTAATATTTACTTCCTTAATAGAATATTAATGTTTCCAACACTCAGGTTTTAAATCACATAGCTTTCCCCACAGTAAACAGGACTTCAGCCAGTAAGTCACAAACAGGTACATACATACCTTGGCCTATTCCTCACTAAATCAATACTGTTATATGAGTTTAGGAAAATTCTCACAGTACTTTCAGATTTCCAAAGTATTTTGGACAAATTTATTGAGTCTGACTGTCTATTCTACTCAGAGTAATTACTGTTTAATCTTCCAATTATCACATGCACTTTATATGGCTACAAAATAAGCATCCCGATGGGAAAATGTTGGCACCTAGTACTCTTCCCAGACAAACCTTTAATCAGTAAGAGGTTACTTCTATTTCATATCCTAAGGTTTATGTGCCTGTGTGGGAGAGGAATTTTCCTTTCTAACCATTTTACTTAGAAAAGTGAAACAGAGGAGGATGTCAAAAATCAAACTTGTGATTTCCATGGGGAAACTGAACTGAACCCTTAAGATATGGTTAAAGAAAAAAGAAAAAAAGAGACATGTTCTTCAAAATAAAGGGCAGTTTCACCGACAATTCAGTTATACCAGAATTGACCGAGGCATGCAGCAGGGCAGCAGGGTGACTTCCTCCCTGCTCCCCGCACGCCCGCCGCTCCAGGCTTCCCGACCACAGTCCTAACACAACGGGAGGGTCTGCACGGATACACTGTGTTTACAGCCCAAGTTAGAACTACTCGTTTTGATAGATGAGCAGATGACAAAAAAACAACTTACGTTAAATTGTTCTGTGGTAATAATATTAAAATAATAGGTTAAAAGAACCAAATAATTCTAATAATAGCTCTAAAAATAATCAATTTGTCACACTCTAGGAAAGGCTCCCCTTTTCACAATGAACTTATCTCTGAGCAAACATATGTTAGTTTATTAGCTGTGTCAATTTCTTAAATATTAAGGTGGATTATGGTAGAAAAAACAATAAAAGAATTCCCTGAAAGTAACTGTATTAATTTGGGTCAGCACAGTAGGGTTGGGATCTACACTATCAATGTCTTTTTGGTGTTTTCTCTTCTCTATAAACAAACAACAAAAAACAAACAAACAAAAGCACCAATAATGAAAAGCTCTGGTCTTTCTAAACAGGAACTGGACACATTCATGCATATTAATAATCACGGTTTCAAGTGGTACTTACTGCTGCGTCTGCATCAATGGCATATTAGTGCTCTCATAATTGTCTGCGTGGAGAGGAGGTATGATTTCCCCTGTTACAGGGTGAAACACAGGAAGCGTTGACAGGGGCCAAGCTATCTCTCTATTCTTGGACATGTCACGAAGTTCTTTGGTAGATTTCTGAATAGCACTATGATGGACCAGTTGGATGCTAGGTCAGAAAGAAATAAGACAAAATATATTTAAAATCATATATTATCCCAGCGGATCATCAATTTGAAAACTTTTTTGAAAAAAATTTTTTAAGTAGGAGGCCATTATTGCACTTTCGGCTTTCTATAAGTTATCTCAAAAAAAAAAAAAAAGAGAGAGATACATTTCATATACTTTTAACATAGCAAAACTGTAAAGTATAAACTAATTTTTAATTAGATGTCTTTCGTTAAACTAAGCTATGAAGCATTGTGTTAATATTACAGCCCTAAGTAACAAACTAGCATTCTACTTAATTTCTACGACTAAGATTAAACTACCAGAGCTTTTATATTGTTGCTTCTGATGGGGCATTTATAAATACTCACAGAAGTTTCATTTTATGGTAGGTTATTACTGTAGATTCAGGAAAACGTGTATGAAAGGTCTTTTCATCTGTTCTCTGGCTTATAGAAATGCAGATTGGGAAATCACATAATATAAATGGCAAGTTAATACTCTGAATCTGAAATATTTTAGGTTTACTTTTTTATTTGTATAATCTTAGTTTTTTCAAACCCTCTTTTTATTTTTAATGTCTACCCCTCCTAAATCTCTCTATTTAGAAAGCAGCTTTCACACTCATGAAATCAACTATGAGAGATGACTAATGAAAACAAAGCATGACACACACATGAGAAGCATGATGAGCAACTGAGAAGTGGAAAAAAATGATAAAGAAAATAACAGGAAAGAAGACACTTACTCTGGTGTTTGCATGTTTCTCTTTTCCCTAGAAACAAAACAAAATTTATGAATTAAATCATAGCATTGATATTTGGAATATTAAGACTATATGCTCATGAAATCTTGCATGATGTGGAAATGCTGACACTGTCACTATTAAATGCCACCAGGCAGCATTTGCCACCAGGCTGATGACATTACTCGGATGAGTACACATACAGAGATGGAATACTGATGAGAAACATACAGAAAAATGGGGAAAACAAAAGGATATTAAGAATCAAGCTCTTGGAAATAAATTCTATGACATGATGACATCAGGCTACATGTAAAAATGGAAGAATTTGTTACTTGCTGCTTTATTAATTTTTTTATCCTTGGCTTTGTTACTCTGACTTCCAAATAATCTCAGGAGATTATTTTAATTGATATCCTGACCGTACTAACTATTCATGAACTAAATACTCATTACTCAAATTATAGACTAATTTTCATTAATTTACTCCTAAGTTTATAGATATGGGTATATATATTTAGACATTTAGATTGTCAACCTGTTTGACAGCAGAACAGTTTCAAGAAGTCTGACCATCACTCCTGATCAAACTAAGACTATTTAGTTAAAGTGCAGTGACCATGTCACAGATTCCAAAGTCTCTGCTGACTCAAGGTGGCTTGCGTCACCAAAATATCCAGCCTTACTTATTCTTGGGACTGATTTTGCCAGCATGAATTGTCATCTAGCCTTCATAATTTTTGAACAAAGTAACTATATCCCCTCATTTGATTTATTAGACTCCACACTATTTTAATTCATTTTTAAAGGAATAAAGTACTATAGTTTGACTTGAACACAATTTCCGCTCCTTGATAAAGTGCTTTATGAATTAAATGAAACTTAGCTTTTAATGGAATCTTATATGTTGTTATCTCAGTAGGCTCTATAATTTTTTATTAGTGTTTGAAAGTACTCACACGCCTTCCCGTCGGCAGCACATGATATAAGCAAGTATTAGAAAAAGGACCAATGCTACCGCCGAGGGCACAGCCAGTGTAATTAGGAAATCCGTGTAATAGTCTCTGCTTTTCAAAGAATCAGAAGGGGGTTTGTACTCTCCACCATCAGGTAAGATCCCCTCTCCACGAATCACTTCCTGATAGGTGGACACTTGCTTTGTTTTATCAACCTGATACAAAAGAAGACAATTACAAATCAAATCAATGGCTGCAAACATGATGACATTCTAAGATCTAGACATATCAAAACACTCTTTGACAAACTTCTGAGAAGCAATCTTTTCCCATTACTTTATCACCTTGAACTTGCAATTTTTGAGGGCAGCCAGGAAATAGTGATGAATAAAAGTAATAAATTGAAGGCTGTATGTTGGCCTACTTTTGACATTGCCTCACTATACTTGTACATATATACATGTACACATACATAATACATGTGTGTGCAGTCGTCCCATTTCTGTTCTCCAAAGCAGAAGTCCTTCACACTAGTATGTAAATATCTTATTGCCCAACGACAAACCTTTAGTGCAGATGTTAACAAACCATAAACTTGCTGATAACCAGGTATGTGGGTGTGGTTTCCAAAGTTAGCAAAACAGGAAAGAAATAAATGAGAGGCAATTTCTCAATGATTACAACCTTGAACTCTCTGGCATCTAGCTGACAGAAACAGTTTTTGGAAACGGTAGTCTAAGAACCATGTAACCCATCCAAGGCTATCGTTTTACTGAATTCTATCCCAGAATCAAAAAAAGCTTATTGGTACTATATTAATCTACCTCCACTGTAATTGAACTGCTTTCACTGAGTTGCATTTAATTATGTTAAGGGTTTCTTTAAAACCATTACAAAAATGGCCATGTGAAATTTGTTACTACAACTGCCACTCCCCTCAAAAAAAAAGTTGGGAAGAATTATTTGTGACATTTCTCAGTATCCTCTCCCAAAGGCTCTACTTGAAGAATTTTGCTAACAACACAATGCTAGGAAAAACTATCCTCTGCAAAAAAAAAAAAACAAAAACCCACAAAACTCATGGCGTGCCCCCTTCCAGAATGGGAATTCAATAACTGATGGACTTCCTTTTTAATACTGGACATTAGTAGTCTTGCTGTTGAACTTGACTTTAGGCTTAATTAAAAAAAAAAACAAAAAACTTAAGCCCTGATTCTCCTTTTATATTTCATTTATTTTGTTTATTCCTTGATTCTTTCACTTAAGCTTCCTGAAATCTTCTGTTCTAA
Source organism: Phyllostomus discolor (assembly GCF_004126475.2). Lineage (NCBI taxonomy): Eukaryota > Metazoa > Chordata > Mammalia > Chiroptera > Phyllostomidae > Phyllostomus > Phyllostomus discolor. Next base: position 28,956,801 of record NC_040912.2, on the reverse strand, counting down.
AATGTAACATATAAATAAAACATGTAAAATAAACAAGGAAAACTTCCAACCTTTGTATTTACAAAGTTTTACCACAAAAATTAAAATCTTCGAAGCCTGTCATTTTTAAACATTTCAAAATTAGATGAGACCCCTAAATGTGAACGTTTCACAGCACCAGCACAAGGCACATGGCATTCACTGTTAGGCCCCCTGTCCCTGGATTCTGGCTAGAGGCGTCTATTTAAACAAATTATGAACGCAGTTGCCAAGTCTCTCCGACCCTCATACAATTACCACCACAACTGAAATACTGAGCTCTGAAAATTCAACGTTTATTTGTAAGACACAAGCCACGCCATCTTCGTAATTTTACTTGATTTAAGAGGGCAAAGAAAGAGCATTGCTTTCCTAAGACACCAGTGATAAAAAAAGAAGAGTCAGGGCCAAGGGCCGCAGGTGCTAAGTGCTACAACGTGAGGAAGATGTTCTCCCCTGCTGGATCCAGGAAAGCTGCCTGCAGTTGGTTCGCTAAGACATGAGGTGACAGTTGTGTTTATGTGTCAATAACTTTGTTCAAATGTCAACTTTAAACTTAGATCTAATTCAGTCACCACCAATCATCAAGGTTGACGGAAGTTAAATCTAAAGGTCACTAAAGAAATAAAACAACTTTTCCCATCTTCCAGAAAACAGGATCAAAAAATATTACATATATTATACATATCTCACAGACATGAAACCTTACCCACGTTTCCCTAAGTCTTTTAGCATGCTAATTAAAAAAGTTGTTTAGAAGGAAATATTTGATATTTATGGAGCTGTGAGTAAGATTCTAACTTTCCTCGGAGTTGTTCTCTCTTCCCTTGGGCTTTCCCTACACTTTTTGAGTTTCTAGGACACCGAATCATAGCACAATATTGCTTTATTTTCAGATCTTTTAGTGTACTCTGGCCTCTCCTTCCAGAGTGGGCTAGGGGAGGGATATCTGAGACTTTCTATGCATGTCACACTGACTCCGTAATTTACCCTGATTTAGCAGCCACCTGGATGTCCAGGGCGAGTATTTGGACCACCTGCCAGGCTAATCCTGCCCAGCAACGAATCGAGGGGGGACTGAGAACAAAAGTGCAGATACTCTTTCCTAAATGGAAGCACTGTCAATAAGCTTGCCAAATACTTAAAGTCAAGAGAAGTCCATTTCAGTGAACAACGTAAACCCAGGATTTGTTCCTAAAAGCAACTCAGGTTTTAGTCAAATGTTATCTCCTACCACATCACTTCTAATTACATTTGCAAGAACGGAATATAATCAAAACTCACCAACGAAATTTTGCACCAGTCAATGTAAAATTGAGTACGAAATTTTTTATCACATGTGATTACAGGCTCCATTTCTTGACTGCATCTCAATTGATTCTGTGGATTTTCAACTTCTCGTAAACAAGAAGAAAATGGGACATCGGCACCAACCATGACATAAACGCTGCAAAATTGTGAAACTCTCAGGTTATCCTTTAAAGAAATTGAAAACACTGAAAAACAATCTACCCTGAAAGCAGGATTCATCCTTTTGAATCGAGGGATTATCTGGAATCTCCCCTAAGGTAGAGGCTGGGCTTTAAAGGCAATGATTCAGGTAGGGGCTTCCTTTTATGCTTTCTGTCATTCAGCCAATATTTACTGAGGGCTCTGGTAGACCAGACATTTTTTCAATTCTAAGTTAATTTCTAAAAATTGTTTTTCACCCTACTTATTTTAATTCAAAGCAAGTATGTGTCCTATTCTGCCTATTATATTGGGTAGATTACTTCCATTTAAACATTGCTCTTAAATGGTTTAGAAAATAATACCATCACTAAGATAGTAGGTAATTGTTAGTAATGAATCTTCCCTTCAATTCATTTTAATAAGAGTATGAAATTAAGCCACTGGAGGTATGGAGCTTTAAGGAGACTTCGCCATTCTGCCCAAGAGTCTGTCTGTCCGTCCGCTTTTCTACCTCCCAGACCCGTACTGTCAGGTCTCTCAGTGCACGGTCTCTCCAACTTTTGTCTGAGGCTAATAGAAGATAAAAACTATTGTTTGCTAAACACAAACTAAGCAAATAAAATTTATTTTCTGTGTGTGCATGTCACCAACTAGGGGAAATAATTCCACCTAAATGACCAATAGGTGATTCACAGTAAAAAGAGAAGATGACAACAGCATTTATACTTTTTGTTATTTTCATTTAATCTTTATTGTATTTTTTCCATTTAAATAACCTTAGAAAAGCTTGAGGTGATTAAGAACTACAAACAGGCAGTTACAGAACAGCCATGGGGAAGTAAAGTACAGCACAGGAAACGGAGTAGCCAAAGAACTTACACGCAGGACCCATGGACATGAACAATGATGTGGGGATGGCCTGAGGGAGTGACGGGTGCTGGGTGGAGGGGGCAAAGGGGGAAAAATTGGGACAACTGTAATAGCATAATTGATAAAGTATAATTTTAAAAAAGGAAAGGAAATATGTCTTTCAAAAGAAAAAAGACAAGTAGGAAATTACTCTAAATTAAATATTATTTCTTTTGCTGATGACAATGCTATACAGCTACTTATGAAATGAAATAAACCCATTAGAATTCAGCTGTCTTCCTTGCAGAAATTGACAAACTGATCCTAAAATTTGTGTGAAAATTCAAAGGACCCCAAGTAGCCAGAAAAAAAAAATCTTGAAAAAGTTGGAAGACTCACAATGAACAATTTCAAAGCTTACTACAAAGCAATAGTAATTAAAATACATAGTAATGGCACAGACATGAAGATCAATGCAACAGAATTAAAAGTTCAGAAATAAACTCGTACTTTTAATAAACTGATTTTTGTCACAGGTGCCAAGGCAATGTAATGGGGGAAAGAGTAGTCTTTACAACATATAGTGCTGGGACAACTGGGTTTCCACATATCAAAAAATGAAATTGGACCCCTACCTCATACTATATTAAAAATAACTCAAAATAGATCAAAGACTTAAGTGCAAGAGCTAAAACCATTAAACTCTGAGAAGAAAACAGGCGTAAATTTTCATGACCTGGGATTAGACAATGGTCTCTTAGATATCAGACCAGGAGTTCCAGCAATAATTGAAAAAAAAAATAGATAAATAGATAAATTGGATTTATCAAAATTAAAAACTTTGTGCTTCAAAGGACACACTTCAAGAAAATGAAAATGAAACTCACGAAATAGGAGAAAGTATTTGCAAATCTAATAAGGGGACTTGTATTCCCAATACACAAAGGGCACTTACAATTCAATAACAAAAGACAAATAATCCAAATTAAAATGGCAAAGGATCTGAACAGACATTTCTCCGAAGATATACAAATATCCAATGAGAGCATAAAAAGGTACTGAACATCATTAGTCATTAGCAAAAGAGAGATTAAAACCACAGCGAGATACCACTTCCCACCCATTGTAATAAAAAGACAGATACAGAAAGTACTGGTGAGGGTGTGAAGAAATTAGAACTCTCCTACTCTGCTGGTGGGAATGTAAAATAGTACAATTGGTTTGGAAAACAGCCTGGCAATTCCTCAAAAGGTTAAACACAGAGTTACCACGTGACCTGCAATTCCACACCTAAGTGAAATGAAAATGTGTCCCAACAAAAATTTGTGCATGAGTGTTCATAGCAACATTGTTCCTAATAGTCAAAAAGTGAAAATCCAAATGCTTATCAACTGAATGGACAAAAGGTGGAATATTTACACAATAGAATATTAGACATGAAAAAGAATGAATGGATTAACTTTGAAAACAGCATGCTAAGTGAAAGAAGACCACATACTCTATGATTCCTTTCTTACGAAATATCCAAGAATAGGCTAAATTATAGGGAAGGCAAATAAACAGTGGTTGCCTGGGGCTGCAAGGGTGGTGCTGCTAAGTAACTGTTAATGGAAGTGGCAAGGGGGTGCCAGAATTATGAGAATATTCTAAAATTGATTGTGATAATGATTGTACAACTTTGGGAATAAACTCAAACCCACTGAGTTATATACTTTAAATATGTGAATTGTAGAGCATGTGAATTATATATCAAGAAAACTGTTACCTTTAAAAATTAAATATAAATACAAGCACAAAAACTCAAAGCTATGTCAATGTAAGCACGAAGCCACACCCTGAGTTGAAAACTGAGCCCCAGAGTTCAGTGACACAAACTCATCGGGTTGCTCTTATGTGAAATGTATATTTGGACTTAAAAGTCATTTGAAAGAACTTTTTTTTAAAAAACAGTGCCTTTGGGAGATGAACAGTATACAACTGACTAAAACTAAAGATCAAATTAAAAATTCAGAACAACTGGATGTGAGAAAACACTGGCAAAGTATGTAGATGATCAGTGATTCTAAACATACTCCATTTAAAACAAGTTACTTTTAAGCTCCATTAACTGCCTAGCAAATACCATATTTTCCCTTGATAATTGTGAAATACATTTGTAAATACAGAAGTAAAATATTTTTACAACAGTCCTCTTGCTTTAACATGATACTGATTTACATTTATAATTAATAACTTAAAAACTAATTCACTTCAAGATAACATAAGTGGTCATAAGCATATGAATTTTTGGTGCTTTGAAAAGTTTATTTTTTTTCCTCAGATTAAAAAGTAACATACAACATTATGTAACACCTGGAATAAAACAGAATTAATTAATTTTACCAAGATATTTATTTTCACTTTCCAATTACCCTGCAGAATATTTTCCAAATGCATATATTTTAGCCTAATTGCAATCATCTCTAAAATATAACTTTGTATCCTTTTCCACTTAATGCATCATAAACATTTTCCATACTGTACAGTCTTTGTAATTATAGTGTTATGGCAATATAATTTTTTAAGTGCACATGATTTACTCAGCAATTATTTCAGAGTTGGACATGTAAGTTGTTTCCAATTTTTTGATGTTATAAATAATTTTGCGAAGACTATGTCTGTGCATACTCTTTAATGTTACTATCTTAGAAGAGATGCCTAGAAGTGGAAACATTTTTATGGCAGTGGACTCACACTGCCAAGTTACTTTCATCTCTACTTGGATGATCCATAAGCTTCACAAACTTAATATGTTCCGAACTGAGCTCATCATCACCCCACCCCACCTCCACCTGTTCCTCCTTCTATCTTCTCCTCACTTGGTGACTGGCATGGCCAGATGCTCAAGCGCCATCATCTTTGAGCCCTTCTTCCCACATATTCAATCCGTCATCCGTCTCTGACATTGACCCTGGAAGAACTCTCATACACACCTGTCCACTGTGCTCCATCCCACCGCCACAAGCCTAGTTCCAGCCGCCATCACTTCCCACAGGGAGTGAAAGGAAGTCCCTCAATAGTTCTCCTTGTACCCAGTCTTTTTCCCTGCCCTCAGGGAGCCTATTGCCAAATAAATGAATGAACGAAAAGCATTACACCTGTTTAAAAACACAAGCAACTGTATATTTGAAAGCTGCTAAGAGAGTCTTTAAAATTCTTATTACAAGGAAAAAAAATGTGTGGCTATGTGTGGTGATGGATGTTAACTAAACTTATTGTGGTGATCATTTTGCAATATGTATATGTAAAGTCATTATACTGTACACCTTAAACTGATACAGCATGTTAATTACATCTCAAAACAACTGGGAAAATAAGTTAATTAAATAAAATGCAAACAGACTACAAATATTATCAAGAAAAGCAGATATTGGAATTTCCTTGTAGGTGAAAAAAATTGTGTATATACTGTTTCTTTTGTAGAGCCAATGAGTTTCAACATGGTCTTTTAAAAAATAATTTTGCATGAGGCCATGTACTGTATAACAAAAACTATGCTATAAAAGCTCAAATTACATTTTCATAATCTCTTGTTTTCCTTTCAGCTGGCTTTTTGACAGGCAGAAATTAGAATTTTTTGTGAGGGTGATCTTTACCTTTTATAATTTGCGCTACATGTTTTCAAACTTTCAAATATGCGTGAACAGATGACAGGGAAGTATATTACCAGGCACAAGGAAGGCTCTTGGGCAGCCTCATCAGAACAGCGTGCCTCGGAATCTTAGGAACTGGCAAACACTAGATAGAACTTGTTCCTTAGAAGGGACTTTTCTCCTTCCTATCTGAACAACTCAGTTTCCCTTGAGGGAAAATGCATTTACCCAGGTCTTTACAATAAAATGTGAAGAATGAGACGTACGTAAAACATTTAAGTTAAAACTCTGCCTTTTTCAGCAACAGGCAGATAAATGGACCCCATGGCTGTATTTTTTTACCTAAGTACTGAATGCATTTTATTCTTTATCTGGTGCATATAGGGGATAAAAGGCACTTCAGAGAAGAATGTGTCTACATACGTTACAGATGCCTGGGCACTCAGGAGCTCTCAAATGCACCAGGCATCCCGCCTCTGTCCTTACCCCACTCCTTTGTTCTGTGCCCACCTGCGATCACTCAGTCCATCATAAAAAAATAAAATAAATAAAATATAAAGACTAAAACTAACTATAGGACCTAATACAGAATAAAACCAAAATAAAGGAGACTTCTAGACTCCAGCCCTCTTGCTTGCTTACTCCTCTCCACTGGAGAAGGAGTGAATTCTCAGAAAGGGGACAGGCACAGGGGCTTGGACCTCTCTGGTTTTGGGGGGATTCTCGCTTGCAGAGAGGTCTTGAGACCTTTGGCTTTGCTCTATTTTGCCATGTGGTGGGCTTAGTAGGCCCACCTGCTAAAATTAAAACTTTAATACAAGCTGTGTTCTGCAAAGGTCCCTAATGCATCAAGATAAAAGCCAAACACTCTTCCCTGGTGCACAAGGCCTTCGCGGCCTGGGCTTTGCCTCCTCAGCAACTACCACTTCTGGGTCCCTGTCCTCCACCTCGCCACAAAGGAGGTTTCCAAACCCACCGCGCTTCCTCCTACCTGAGGGCTGTTCCCTCTGCCTGCCTACAGTCTTCCTTCCCCGTTTTTTGAGCAGGCTAATGGGCACTGGTATTTTAAACTGAGGTCAGACTTCGATTCACCTCCTCTATGAACCCATTTTAGGCATTTGCCTGCCATGGGGGAGGAGCACTCACCTGTGGCAGGTACCACACTGTTTTTTAAATGATCTGGCTCCTTGTGTGGACCCTAACAGATTATGAACATAGACTGTATTTTTTAGATCACTGTACCCCAGAGGTTAAAACCTTATCCCCCATAAAAATAGTTAATAAATGAAAGAAAAAACATGAATGTATGCAGAGAACTTAGAAAAATAGATATTAGGCGCCTACTTGCATTGATTTCATTTATTTGTATACTTATAAAATGGATTTATATGGGTCTTTGATTTTTATTTTATTGAACACTTTTTTCAAAAATTCCTATCTCATATCACCATTATTCCCTAAATGAAGATATCTGCACCAAAAATCTCAGAGGCACATTATTTAAGAATAATGGACAATTCTGTAAATCACCTAACATGGGGACAAGTCAGCAGCGCTCCAGGGTCTGGCCCAGGATTGTGACCTTGTATCAGGGCAGCATTTGGCAGCCACTGACTTACATTCTCTTCTTAAGTGGAACTTCTCACTGAGGCCTTGGTAGGGCAAAAAAAAAAAAAAAAAAAAAAAGGCAGACAATTCATTAAAGGGAGTACTTTGTGAGACTGTCTAGAGAATAAACGGGGATTCTCGGTTGCTGATTGAGGCTAGATCCACATGCTTTGGTAACCAGAGGAAAGAGTGGTTGGTTTGACAATCTCTTATGAAAAGTGAGTATATTCTTTAATCCTCACACCCCATCATTCCCTTCAGAGCCACCATTTACACCACATCATTCACCCTAGATTGGCAGCTAAGCCATGCCTAGAATGAAACATGAACCTGCTCCTCTTTCCACCAGCTTAACCCAGGCTAAATGCATCCACAGAATCCCTGGCCTCTGGCTCCACGTCAGGAGCAAAAATGGCACCAGGGCCACCAGCTCAGAGACAGCACAGTGGCCCTGCCTGGGGTTATGGGTCTGGCAAGTGAAAGGGAATCTTTCCAGGAGGCTTGGCCTCCTTTGCAGGAGTTTACTTGCTCTGACATGAACCTTTAGGGTTGTTTTCTGTTACATTTTCTGTTACATTTAGGAGAAGTCGGAAAGCTGTCCGTGAGTTCTGCAGAGATGGAAACCACACATCAAGAAGGGAGAAGAGCTGGAATACGGTTCAGTGGGTTCTTGATGATTGACACTTAATGGTGCTCTGTCTGGGCAGATGGGCTACATGTTTACTCTGAGGGTCTGCTGTGAGAGGTCCTCTACTCATTCACTGTTCCTTTCACTACATATAGCAATTATGGAAAAACTTGCAATTAGTGGATTATGGCTGTGATAAGAAATAGGAAATCGTTTCATGGAGATTTTTTTTTTTTAAGATTTTATTTATTTATTTTTAGAGAGGGAAGGGAGGGAGGGAGGGAGGGAGGGAGGGAGGGAGAGGAAGAGAGAGAGAAACATCAATGTGCGGTTGCTGGGGGTTATGGCCTGCAACCCAGGACTGTACCCTGGCTGGGAATCGAACCTGGGACACTTTGGTTCCCAGCCCGCGCTCAATCCACTGAGCTACGCCAGCCAGGGCAAGATTTTTTTTTAAAGATCAGAGACTGAGGCTTATACTAAGTATAAAGAAGAACACATTTTTAGGTTCTTAATACTTCTGAAGTGTAGGAGTATATTTTTAAATAAAATTTTAGAAAAAGGGGGATGCAATGTTTTTTGCTATCTTCAACCCTATCTCTTGATCAATGTTTCATTTTAAAAAGAGATTTGTAGCCCATGTTATTTTCAAAAAAAATTAGAGGCAAAAAGTTTATTATGTGAATTAATAATCATGATATATACCATTAAAAAAAGAAAGGCACAAGAGTTAAGCATTAGATTTATTTCTGAATTTAAGGCAATAAGGGGTAAAAAAAAACTGTTAGTGTGAAATTATACAACAACTAAGGAAAATATGCAAAATCATTCCCAGGGACAAGTTTCTGTTCTGGAACTATATTGTGGGGGGGGGGGGGTACTTATTTCATTAGTGCTTGTATAGAGACCTTGTAGTAATAGAGTTGGCTTTGGGTAGAATTTATAGAAATGCTATTTTGAAAGAGTTTTTGAATACTTTGCAAAGGTTATTATGGCTTAACATTAAACTGAAACTCATGGAAAGCATTTCGAGTTGGGACGGGATCTAAGACAACAGGGTCCAAATAAATGCCACGGAACTGCCTGTCAAATATCCGATAGCACATGCCGCCCTCTGGCAGGTGTTGGGGGTCAGTCCGCTAATGACTGAATTCTCTAACAAGTACTTGAAGGACAAAAATTCTGTTCTTAATTTAGAGTCACATGCTCAGACTTAGCCTTAGACGCAAAGATTCAGAATCTCTAGGGGGAATCAGAGGTTGGGAGCCTATCCATATTTTTACTCAAGCACCTACTGGTAATTCTCAGGCTAGACTAGCTGGGGAGCATGTTTTAGGTCAGAGTTTGGTTTAGAGAGTTCTTTAGTTCAGTTTAGCGTAGTTGTTTCCAGAAGTGTCTCTGTGTGTGGGGTCTGCACCACCAATGAGAAAAGGGTGAGCCCGGGAGGGCACGGCACTAAGGAAACCTCTACCTACGCCCGGTTTCCATGCTGCTCCCTCCAACATCTTCGCTCAGCGTTTTAACAACCATCACAAAACACGTTCCTTTAACAAACTTTGGAAAGATTCCCCATTTGGAGAAGGTTTTCAGGGAGGATACCTCTGTCCAATCTCTTTCCACACTGCCCCCTTGATTATAGAGAATCATGTTGTAACTCTGAGGTAAAATATTCAAACCCCAGAATTACATTTTGATATAAAAAGCCACCCAACAGGCAAGAGATAAGGCAACTATTTTGCTCAAAGCACTTCTGTGTGTACGTGGCCAACTTCAGAATACATTACTGTAACACAAAAGGTGCAATTTAATTCTGAAATGTGTAAACTGGACTTCACAGCTCACTGCTTATCCCTTGCCCTGCTTCTGCCCGCTCCCTTGTACTCCAGCTATGACTACTTGTGATCTTTCCCCTTATTTCCAACAAAGTTCTCCTTAACCGCTCTCCTCAAGTTTAATTCATATTCATCTGGGCATTCCAGGTGATCCCAGATATCACTGAGTAAACACGTTACCAGGAATATGGATAAAGGAGGAGCTGGAAAGGGATACGCTACAACACACACCATGTTTAACTCATTCCACATCTCATGTTTATAGAACTGGGTTTGAAAAGGAGGGGGAAGATCTGCCTCAACCTACGGATTAGAAATTAAAGACCAAAGTGTGATTGACATTGACCTTCAAGCCTTTCAATTTGCCCGGGCATCAGGAGTGTTTCTTAACCTCTCCAAGGGTGAGTCATACTCTGCACTTGTAAGGCTTGAGAACAGACAAAGCTCTTTCAAAGACATTGTTTTACCTAATCAGTAGCACAAACTAAGGGGGGAGTAAAATCCCCATGGGAGCGAATGAGGAAGCTGAGGCACAGAGAAGTACAGCATTTCGTCCAGTGTCATCCAGCTTGTGAGTGACAAGGCCAGGCTTTAGGAATGGGTTTCAAATCCACTTCAGCCATCAGTCACAGACACTTGGTGGAAAGAATGTTAAAGGCAAAGAAATAGTTTCCTAGAATAAAGTTACAGTAGTCTGCATGTCCTTCTACAGCTGATAAGTGGGGCATCAATTTCCTTTGAAATTCCGGGCCCTAAATAATCAGTTTCTCTAGGGAAGGTACAAAGACTGAGCACTATGATTTATGATTGCTGATCCTGATCTGCAGTTAGATTTCCCAGGACCTGGAACATCAGATATAAAGAACCATTAATATAACCTCTTTGTCAATATCGAAAATTGCTAGTATTTTCATATCTTTACAATTCCCATTTCTTATTAAAAAGAAAAATGCAATAGGCCATCTTTCACTATAATAAGTTTGATAAGGTCACCATATTTAAAAATTCATATTTAAGGCAACGAGATAAAGGTCTGCTTACCCCTCCTTCATGTCATTAATAGGGAGCGGGACCCTGCCGCCCCGGTCCAGGGCTGACGTGATGTTAATGGCGTTCAGGCGCTCCGGCTGCCACACATTTTTCACTGCCCCAAGAAAGTCTCCGAGAACCTCGCTGGCCAGCATCTCTTCTACATTCATATTTTTAATGAAGAATTCTGCTTGATATGGTAATGGGAAGTCTGATTTTGGTTTAAAAAAAAGGGGTACGGATATCTTCAATGAAGCAGTCTTTTGAAAGCGAAGCAAAAGAACAATTCTAGATTTGTTGATTTCTGTCATCATCCTGGCTTTGGAAAAATGATACTAATACTGACTTTGAAGGCTTTCTGTATAACAAGGGACGTATCTACAAACATAACATACATTTGACACAGACTTTGATCTACAATGCAGTAAAACCCAAGGGCACAGCAGGGCAATTAATAATTACAGAATTTGGTTTAAAAAAAGGCAAATCCACTTCCAATGTGCCAGTGACCTGCCAGCCTCTTCCCCTGCCCCACCCAGGCAGAAGGAGCCCTTCTAGAATTCCACATGGGCAGGAGTAATGTTTTGTACTTAGAGTATTTTAAAATTAACAGATTTTTTTCAAATACATCATCTCATTTGATCACTACAACCTTCAGTAGTGCTATTTTTATTGGACCAGCACGTCACTGGACTAGGTACTGCAGGTGGTCACAGCACAATGGGAAGGACTGGTGCATCTGAACAGAGAAAAGGTACAGTGAAAGCAGAATACACTAACTGTTATACTATATGCCTGGAACTAATATGAAATAATAATTCATGTAAACTGTAATTGGAAAATAACATTTAAAAATATGGCATAAAAAATTAAAATGGCACACCTGAGTGGGCCACTTACCATCGTGAACGGAGCCTGCAGGCCTGGAAGCTGCTCGGGGTGAGTCAGCTGTGCGCGAGCGTAAAGGCCTAGGACGTGACTGTGTGCCACTGCAGACTTTATAAACACTGTGCGCTTAGGCTACACTCAACTGATTTAAAAAAGAGCTTAGCTTTGGGCTACAATGTTATGGTGTCACGAGGTGACAGGAATTTTTCGGTGCCATTATAATCTTATGGGACGATATCCTATCTGCGGTCCAAAATGTTATGCAGTCCATGACTGTTTACTGACCTTTTCAGGGCACATGAAAACATAATTTTTTACCAAAATAAATGTTGATTATATTTTCAATAAGAATTCTGAAATTATAGCAGTGTCACTCTTTGGATCACTCCATAATTAAATATTCTAGAGAAATTCTATTTTAAATTTCTCATGAAATATCTTATCTCATACAGAGATTTAGCTTTCTTCCTACCCAACATCACATCAATGTTTCCCTCCACAGATTTCAGAATATTGTAAACCAACTGAATGTCCAGTGTGAATTCTCAGTATAAGAAACTCTAAATAAGGATGATTTATATCAGTTTCTCAAATGTTATTCTTGAACATAAACCATCATCTCCCATATTCTAATTGTTCTATTAAGATAAAGAATAGCTGAATAATATTTCTATAATAATAAAGGCTGCTTTTTAAATACTTACTATGAGGCAGCCCAAGCGAATGGATTGAAGGGAATCATCACATTTAACACTCACGACGAGAGGGTGAGCGTGTACGTGTACTGCTCTCCATACTTTCGGAAGGGGACACTGATCTTTAACGAGGTCCAGAAATTTACTACCATCTGAGCTAATACGATTTTCATCTCTGCTAAAGGAGACTGAACATAAAGTGCTCACGGAGCTCCTAGCACAGAGGAAGAACTTACAAAAAATACTGAGCTTTAGCAATTACTATAACAATATAAATAGGTTAATTACCTGAATTCTTCCCTTAAGAGGAAAAGGAAATGTTTCTAGACTGTACACAGATTTAAAGTTCCTAGTAGTAATTGTACTATGTATATACCCTCTGATTTATTTAAAACTCATACTATGAAGTATTTTCCCTCTTAATAAAAAATATAAACTATACCATAAATAACTGACATACTGATGACTGCATTTCTTACAAAGCCTCTTTAATATTAAAGGATATCTGATACCAATAGTGAAGTCAGGGTAGATATTCTAGCTGTACAATTTTCAAGAGAGTTTTCTAGAATGTGATGTCTCTTCTTAAAGATTGAGTTTTTCAAGGCCCCAATTACTCATCTCCTACACTGCCATTTATTCTGCTTATGGTTTTGTTGGATTTGTTTGATGGAAAGGCCATCTGCAATTTTTTAAAATATGACATATTTATTCTCTTTTATGTAGATAAGTTTCTTGTGTTATAGATACATTTCCTGTTTCATAGGGATAAAGAGTAGCTTAATCATACTCCATTTTTCCCCACGCCGAGAGATAGTAGTACAGAAATATGTCATAAAGAACGGTTTCTTGGCAATAAAAAAATATTTATAAATAATGTCAAATACAGTTTTGGGTATGCTAGAAGTCTACCCTCCATTCACTTCAGTGTTTTTACACCCACTTTTCTAAATAAGCATGCAAAACTTGTTTCTTATTATCAGTGCTCCTTTCTGGATAACTGTGATTTGGCTTTTTCTCGTCGGTGTGGCTTGGCTTTGGCTCCGTGGCTCCCTCACAAGAGTGCTGGCTGCAGCCACGCCCCTCCAGGCGCTGCGCTGGGCAGCTGCCTGCTGTCTCCCCAGCCAAGCGTGGCTGCCAGGACTCCCAGAGATGAGTCACCCGAGCTTTCTAACTTTGGGGAAATCCCATGCCTGCTATATTTGGACATCACAGAGGCCAAGGGAACAGTAGGCCAACAGATTGGTGGCAGGCCTCTGAGGCACTAAACCCAATTTAGAGAATCACTCTGTGTACTCTCCATGAGCTCCAGGGCTGTGTAAAGTCTACAGGACTAATTTCCCATTAGGCCTCTCAAAGCAGGAGGCAGCTGGGCAAGTAGTCAGACTGAGTGTGATTATCCTGATGTTCAACTCATTTCTTTTCCCAACCTGGTCTGGGAGAAGCGGCATGTGCGCAGGTCGTGCTCAAAGACGTGCATCCTACAGGCCACATAGATTCCATCAACCCCAGCGAGGATAAACCCATGTTCGCTTGGCAATCTGGTTTTCACAGTTTGGGGCCCTCTGAACCCTCTGTAAAAGGCAGTAGAGCAACTCTGCCTGAAGTAAAAGTGGAGGCTTCTAAAACCCATCTATTCTTACTCCCTCATCAACACACTTTGAAAATCCAATTCTTAGGTAAATAGCCTGGAAAGCCAACTTTCAGTACTACAGTGGTCAGGCACTCTTCCACTAGTATCTGCTTGGACAAGGGTCCCCCCACATCAGTGACCCCTATTAGGATGCCTGTGGACTCTGTATCCACAGGACTGAGACTATACTTGAGAAACAAGGGGTTCACACTACAGACCAGGCCACCTTTCAGTTCATAGGGGCTCTCATATCTGACAAAGGGTTTTGAGTCATTCTGAGAGCACAGTGGTGAGGTCAGTGGTCCGAGTCCACTGGAATGTAACTGTGTAACTGTACTGTTGCAGTCCTTAGAGGAAAGGAAACTTTGCAATTATTCTGCTCATGCAGGGTAGTCCAACTCTTTAGGGACTGATTAGACTGGATGCAAGCATCCCAATACAACTGGAGTCTTCCTGATCCAAAGTCAATACCCATGAGAAGTGAAAAAGTGGACAAGGAATCTTCTGTCCAAGCCTACAGAACTGGCATTTGGACTTGTTTTTCATATATGAAGGTCATTTAACACTTTAAACTAACAGATGTGTTGTCTGCAATTGGCAATCTCCCCAATTATGGATTGCAGTACCTATTATATAGAAATTGTTTTCTTTTGTATAATGTAAGAGGCAATGTTTAACCTGGCCTTTACTGAATTGTCATGAAAGCCAAATTAGTAGGTTCTGATAAACTATTCTGTGTCTGCTCATTTGTTTTTAATTGTCCTGGTAAACGGAAGTAAGAATTCCCCTACCCAGGATACATATTGTTTTACTGTTTTCAGTGTGTGTGTGTGTGTGTGTGGTGGGTGGGTGGGGGGACGACGCTATGTCCCTTCTTCTGTTACCTTCATAAATGGTATGTGGTACAGAGAAGAGTACCCTATGATACATACACTTTAACTGCAAATTTTTTAGTGATGTTTAATTTTCCCAATTAAATACCAAAACAGGGTCAGAATATTTGAGATCTTAACTCTTGGAATATGTCCTATGTCCTTCCCAATCCTTGGGAATCACTTACAATTTGAACTTATGTAACTCAACTGTGGGTTGACTCCAGCAATTACTGATGCATGATTAGCTATTAGGAGGGAGACGGACTCAAATCAGAGTTTACTTCTGTCCATCAGTAACACTTTATCGTCACATACAATTGAACTACAACCTATGATAAGTTTTAATGAAATTTGCTAATAACTACTGATTGTGCATTCTGCTGAGTCCCGTGTTAAGCACATTTCAAACCTAATCCAAGGAATCTATACCCTAAACTTATGAGAGCAAGTCTGTTCTTAGTTTTATTTTACAGATGATGAAACTAAGCCTTGGAGAAATAAGTGGCCTGTTTGGTTCCCTAGGCTGAGCTTTTCAGCACCATAGAACACCATGCTATTTTATAACAAATGAAACACTGCTTAATTTTCTTTTTCTACCTTTTACTATTTCATGAGTTATATTACATATCGGTACTCTAAAATCCTTAACTATATTTTACATAGAGATAAAGCATAATGAAATTCTTCTTATAAATAAGGAAGCAATCAGCAACATATTTTTTCATACCTACCTTCTGCTGACATTATATTAATTATCAAATTATGCCTTGCAGTCTCAAAGGTACGCCTATTGTAGGCAGTTATCTATCGGAAAATGAAAATCATATTAAAGAAGAGAAATGTTATTTGGAAAATGAAATTCACTGAGGACAAAATGAAAACAAATTATGGTTCTTTCCATTTTCATTATTTGTTTATATACTTACAAAACAGTCCTTCTTTGGACAATAAGAAGTCTGAGCTTTTAGCAATATTGTGGGAAAATAAATAATTAGTCGGGTCTATTTAACATGCTGAAACAAGTTAAAACCAGAAAGACCTTTTTACAGAAGACCGTTAAGTGCTAATCGCAACGTGGATGCACCATTAGTAAATGGATTAACCATTATGAATTACTCACAGGTACCATTCTAAGATTTCAGAAAAACCAAAACAACGTATTTTTGCAGTTTTAATTGGAGCTTACGGATTAAACTGGAAAGTACACTTTAAAATAAGCACATCTCTGTGTTGCTTGCACACCAACCAGTCAAAAAAAGTGTCACAAATGACCCTTTGGAAACCATATCTCACGACTGGAGTGAAGCGGTAAGGTTCATGGTCTATAAAGCTTACAGAACATGCTCAAAACACAAATCAATCCCTTCATATGATCAAATGTTAGTCCACATTTGCAGAGCCAATGAACTTACATCAAAGTCAACTCAGAAACAGCCACTGCAAACAACAAACAAAGCAAAGGCCAAAAACAGCATAATCCTTTAACAACTCAAGGAATGATTAACTTGAAAACAGATAGGAAATCATTCAGACAGGTCTGCAGTACCTCAAAAAGAAAAAAATAAAAGCACTGAGGAGGTCCTAGCGTCCGAGCACTGGCCTTCTGGCAGGGGCTGCAGCTGAGGCTGGCACTGGGACAGGAGAGCAGAGCAAACTGACTCGGACTGAAAAGAAAGGTCTTGCCCATTTAAACACGGATCTCAAAGAGCTTTATAGCATCACTTATGAGCTTTAAATGAAACCAGTTACACCCAGAAATATTTGCAAAAGTAGTAAAAATCAAAATTTTGGAATAATTCCAAACCTTAACAGCACTTAAAAGTACATATTCTTTTTCTTTTTTAAAAGATTTTATTTATTTATTTTCAGAGAGAAGGGAAGGGAAGGAGAAAGAGAGGGAGAGAAACATCAATGTGTGGTTGCCTCTTGCATGCCCTGCACTGGGAACCTGGCCCACAATCCAGGGAGGTGCCCTAACTGGGAATCAAACTGGCAACCCTTTGGTTCGCAGGCTGGCACTCAATCCACTGAACTACACCAGCCAGGTGGTTAAAAGCACATATTCTGAAAAGCATATTTTTACACAAAGTTAGAAGAACTCTCTCCACAATTGGTCTGATTTCTTAATGACTTCCTTGCTGTATTTGTTGGGACACATGATTAATTAGATTAACACTGAAATGAAGACTAGTCATTGAAATGAACTATTGGAAGTACTGTTCACAACGAAACAAACGAAAAAAATGTAATAAAGATTTCATTTAGGAATCCTCACAATTTTAAAAGTTCACACTACAAAAAAACTTCATCATACAGTATTATCAATGAGAAAAAAGTATCAATCCCCTACTATTTGTTATAATATCTCAAAGCTAACACTCAGAAAACAATATTAGACATTTTCAAATGAGTGGCAATAATTTTATGGCTAACCTTCCCATAATTATCACAAACTGCTGTAAATTTTATAAATTCTTACTTTTTAAATATCACAGCTAATATAAGGAATGAATAACAATTTACAAATCAGGAGGAAGAATATTATTATCTGAATTTATACGGTTTAATAATGGAATATAGTCCTATCACTTCTAATGAGATATGTAAATACTATAATATTCTCAGTGCAATTTTCCTTTTCACACTAATGTGAAGCCCTTCACAGCAGACAGGCATACGGGCATGCATGCTTTTTTATCCCCTATTTCTAGAAGAGTGGCTGATCTATTTCAGATGTTTAACAAATATCTACAGAATGAATTAATCAGTAGATTTATATGATTAAATGTTAGTTCAAGATATGCAAAACTCAACTTATTAATAGAATATTTTAAAATATAAATATATTACTATATATGGATATGAAAATCATAATAAATAATCATATATCCATATATAATACATATAGATATTTGCTACTTGTGTTAGATGAAAGATAAGCTCAATTTTCATCATTATATTTTCAGTATACTATTTGACACATATTCACAACCTCGTGTCTCAGTTACAAGGTATTAGAACATGACTCCTGAGAATCCTCTCTCAACACATGGCTCTCTGTCCCCGCCCCTTACATCTCTCCAACCAGAAACAGCCATTCTGAATTTTGTATTTATCATCCCCTTCATTTTAAATATAGTTTTATTATAAGTGCACACATGCTTGAAATATATTAATTTGCTTCTTTTTTGAGCTTTACAATAAAAATGGTAAACTGTACGTAGTCTTCTGACTGGTGTTTTTTAGTCAACATTATGTTTAAAACACTTAGCCTTGTGACTGGGCAGGATTAAGCCCATTGTGGCTGCAAACATTCACCATGTGACTATCCCATAATTCAGTCACCCATTTGCTTGCTGATGAACTTTCGGGTCGCCATTGCTTTGTGGGGTTACCGGGTTTTGCTATGCAAATATTGCTCAATGAGCACGGCTGTGCATGCCTCCAAGGGGACATCTGCAAGTGTTTCTTTTGGGTGTGTACCTAGAAGGGGGACCACTAGATCACAGGGTACAGTGATATGTATTTATGTGAAATATTCTGTACTGCCTTCCAAAGTGGTTATAACAATTCCCACATCCACTCACCATGAATTTTACTGAGGGTAAAATTCTCATTGTGATCTTAATCTGAGAGTAAGCTTCTTTACTGAATTGGCATCTATGTCCCCTCTTTATGAAATGTCTATTCATACCTTTTTCTTATTGGATTATAAGAGTCTTTTTTTTATATTTCAGCCACCCACCATTAGTCAGATATATACATATTTAAAATATCTTCTTCCAGTTTGTGAGTTGTCTTTTTTTATAATGGCTTATTTTGTTGAACAGAGCTTTACAAGTTTAATATAGTAAAAATTTATCTTTTCTCTTAAATAAAAATACCTAGATATTATTTACAAAGTCCTTCCCTAACCTAAACTCACAAAGTTCTTCCATACTTTCATGTAATATCTTCAATTTTGGCTTTTCACATTTAAATCCTCAATCTAGACTTGAGTTTTCCATTTCCTGTGAGGTAAGAATCTAACTTGTGTTTGCCGCATGGCTCACCAATTGTCTGAGTACCACCAATAAGTAAATATTCTTTTCCCCAATGAGCTGTGGCACTGTCTCTTCAGATATGTACCACTGTTCCTTATGAGACAGATGTGATTGTTAGTACCCTCGATATTTTGATGTGCTTTTTCTTCTGCCTAAGATAGCTTTCCTTTTATTTTGTGAAGTGAATTTCTATTTACCCTCTTACAACTGCATCACGCAGCACCTTCTTAGTATAACAGTTTTGTCAGTCTTGGCTAAGTATGGGTTTCCACTTCAGTGCTTCAGCTTCTAGACTCACCTGGTACTCATCCTTCTGCCACCAGCACCTATTGTGATGCTTAGAACATGGGGGCATCTCATAAAATGTTTGCGTAATGACTCTATTTCAATCACTGGACTGAATTTTCATTTCAGTCATGGATATGAAATAAAAATATGGAGCAAATAAGTTTGCATTTATTTTCTTAAATAGAATTCACATTATAGTAATCTATTTCTTTTAAATGTCTTAATTTTTCCACTAATATGGACCGCCCTTTTTTATATAGAATCTGAGACAAACAAAAAAATGTGTAAATGACACAGACCAATGGAACAGAACTGAGAGCTCAAAAACCATTTGTGTTCAGGCAAATAATTTTTGACAAAGGAGCCAAAAACATACAATGGAGAAAAGAGAGCCTCTTCAATAAATGGTGCTGGGAAAATCAGAAAGCCACGTGCAAAAGCATGAAACTAGCCTGGACTTTGTCCCCATGTACAACGATCTGAAACAATAAATTACACAGAAGAAAACACAGAAACTAAACATATGGACCTTGGTCTTAGACAAGATTTTAGGAATTTGATGTCAAAGGTCATGGAAATAAAGGTAAAAATAAAGGAATGCAACTTTGTCAAACTAACAAGCTTCTGAACAGCAAAAGAAACCGCCAACAAAACAAAAAAGGCAACCAACCGAATGGTAGAAGGTATTTTGCAAACAGCAGCTCTGACAAGCATTCCAAACTATGTAAAGAATTCACACAATTCAATACCAAACAAATAAACAATCCAATAAAAAATGGACAGAGGACCTGAATAGACGCTTCTTCCCAGAAGACATACCAATGGCCAACAGATATATGAAAAGATACTCAACTTCACTAGCTACTAGGAAAGTGTAAATTAAAGCTACAGTGAGATACCACCTCATACCTGTTAGAATGGTTGTCATCAACAAGACAGGTAATGACAAGTGTCAGAGAGGTTGTGGAGAAAAGGGAGCCTCATTCACTGCTGGTGGGAATGTAAACTGGTACAGTCACTATGGAAAACAGTATGGCAGTTTCTCAAAAAATTAAGAATAGGCTCTGGCCAGGTGGCTCAGCTGGTTGGAGCATTGTCTCATGCACCAAAAGGTTGTGGGTTTGATTCCCTGCCAGGCCATATACCTAGGTTGTGGGCTTGATCCCAAAGTGGGGCACACATTGGAGGCAACTGACCCATGTTTCTTTCTCATGATCAATATTTTTCTCCCTCTCTCTCTCTTCTTCTCTCTCTAAAATCAATGACCATATCCTCAGGTGAGAATTTTTTTAAACAAAATTAAGAATAGCATTACGATATGACCCAGCAATCCCTCTTCTGGGTATCTGCCCCCAACATTTGAAAACATTTATTCACAAGGAATATGCATCCTATGTTCAATGCCGCATTATTCACAGTGGCCAAGATATGTGAGCAACCAAAGTGTCCTTCAACAGAGGACTGGATAAAGAAGGTGTGGTACAGATATACTGTGGAATACTACTCAGCCATAAGAAAAGATGAAACACTGCCATTTACGACAGCATGCACGGACCTTGAGGATATTATGCTAAGAGAAATAAATCATACAGAGAAAGCTAAAAACCATACGACTTCACTCATATGTGGGATATAAAACTGAAAGTCATAGGCACAGAAACAGCACGGTGGTTACCAGAGAGAAGAGAGTTGGAGGGTAGTAAAGGGCCCAAGTATATGGTGATGGAAGATGACTTGACCTTGGGTGGTGGGCACACAGCGCAATACGCAGATCATGTATCATAAAGAGTACACTTGAAACCTGTGTAATCTTAGTGACCAATGTCACCCCAATAAATTTAACTTAAAAAAAAAAACTGTGTAAGTGAACAGAAAGGAATGGTACATTTCCAAATATTATTTAGTGGGTTTCTACACATAAAATACTGAAAACCACTGCCATGTAATTTTAATTTCAACATTTGAAACTCAAATTACAAAAAGGTCAAGTACAATTTTGTTCTTTCTGAGAAATTACCTCAATGATCGTGGGTTTCCCCACGTTTTCAGCTGTTGGAGACCCATAGAGGACTCCATCACTATACGGCGTCCTTTGGATATACCGAAGCCATCCGGGGCGGTCTGGATAACCCATCAAATTTGTGTTAAATGTGATGGGGTCATTACTAATCTCACCTAGATAAGAAACATAGCATTAAGATATGTCAGATATTTTCACACATGTTGCTTTGGTAGTTTTTAATCAAAATATTTCCGTCTAAAAATTTTTTCTTACCTTTGTAGCAAATTAAAACACACACAACACACACATACACACAAAACCCCCAAATGCATCTGGGAATTGAGATTTGGGCCTCGTGTAAAGAAAAATTCCTTTTGGTTGTTTAGTTTGTCTAAATTCTAATGTAACAAAGAAAGCAGACTCATACAACTTCAGGGGAAATTTTCTTTTCCTTTTTTCTTTTTTTCTGTCACCTAGGAGTCGGGAAGTCCTGGCAATGAGACAGTTGTCTTTTAGAAAAATCTAATTATGTTGATGTGTTCATTCTCTTGAGAAGCTTTCCTTTCATGATACTCTGGACATTATCAAACTAATCTTAAGGAACATCTTGAGATTATCAAAGTATCATAATAAAATAATGGAGGGTGAGTCAAGAAAGACATTACAAATCCAAAAGAATGGTAAAAATGACATTTATTAATGAAAAACAATAATAATAGCATCATTTATTGGCACATGCCTGGCCCTGTCTTTGTGCTTGGACTCCACATGCACTATTTCATCTGATTATTAAATATACCTAAAACAGTAGTACTATCATTAGCCCTAATTTTATTGATGGAATATGTAATTTTCCATGTTAACATCTCTATGGTTTTGGTAAGTGGTAAAACTAGAATTTAACCTTGGCTGACTCCAGAAACTATGCTCTTAACTACATCTTTTCTTCTCATGTATTAGGACTGTTCAAAAGGTTTAGCTAAATAGTTCTTCAAACATAGAATGAATGCCACATAAGAAAACATTTTTAAAATATTGATGAAAAGACTAGCTTTTATTCTAGAATGCTGTTAAGAACATGTTTAACTACATTTTATGAGTGAGTTCAAGTATGCTATAACTTTCACAAAATTCATTTTTATTTATTTAAAGAATTACAATAATTTAATATATTTTCTCTTGCTAGTCTATCTCTTCATTAAATAAGACTTAAAAAATTAAATAAGACTTTGTAATTAGTATTACTTTAAGAAAAAAATCAATCTTCATTAAATTGTTATGAAGTTATATAAAATTATTTCATATTATAAAAAGCTTTTTTGGAAACTCTTCCTAAATACCACATTTCCTTCTTTTTTCTTACCATTTTGGAAAACTATAACATATGTAGTTTTCCAAAAATCGATGTACTATGTAAGATTCCAGTTTTAATATGAAAAGTCATAATTGTACAACTATAATTATTTCTATGTAAATGTAGGTAGATCATTTGTCAGAAGCACAAACTCAAGGCCGGGAAACCAAAAATAGGCTTTCTTTAAAATTCAAAATGAATTATTTCCTTCTGTAATTAAATTTCTAATCTTAAAATGGGAAAAGTCTTACAACAACGAACTTATCATGCACCCAGGCCATTTCAAATGATGTTAACAAGACTTTATCATATATCATCTAGATTATACACACTGAACAAAAAGAAAAAACTAGTAAATTGACCACTCTTTTTTTCCCACTCAGAACATACCAGGTTTCGGGTAAGGTGGAAATTCTCCCTTAAAAGACTCTCTTTCCAAAACGTGAACAAAGAGGACACCGGCAGATGGGTACACGTCCCGGTCAGAGTGCACCTTTGAGAAGATGGTGTACACTGAAGATGAAGAGGGAAGATAAAAGACAAATAATGAGATCTGCTTCAGGTAACTCACTGCCACTGTGACGCAGGGCTTCACTATGTAAAAACTTCTGGGAAAACTGAAGCAACATGCAAGACAGTGTTAAGAAGTTTGTTTAAAGGGAAGTGATTTTAGGACAAAGCATCAGACAACTCTTTACACTTGGCATGTTTAGACGCTTTTTAAATACCATGTGAGCAAAAGTAAGCACATTTTAATATTTTAAATTGTTATTAATAAAGGCATTAATAATATCTTTTTGGTAATTTCTTTTTATTGAAATTATTACCCACAAAACATCATAAGAACTGACCAACTACATAATTGCTACAGTTTTTTTCCCCTTTTTTTCAAAGCAAAATAAATAATAATTTTTTAATGGTCAGAATCTATATTGTATTAAGTGTTTACTAGACAAAGCACGTGAGAGTATATATTCATTATATGTATAGCAACTTTCATCTATACTTACAATAATACAATGATACTTATTCCATGAGTGTTATTTCCCATAACTCTCCTAGAAATCAGTTATTCCATTTTACCCAACTGTGACATTTAATAATTCAGGCAGTATAATCCTACATCCTAAAGCAATAATAATTACATGGTAAAACTCAGTGCCAATAATTGCTTTAAGTGAAGTGGGACAGATTTCATGATGTACTGGTTACTAAGACACAGGATGGCAGTACACTGAAATGGCCAAATTGGTTTGATTCGTTCTCCACCTATTGTTGTTCCTCTGATATCAGCGTCTCCGCCAACATATTACTGCCATTACCCTTGTCACCTCTACCATCTCTTTTGGTTTTCTATTTCCTGACTGGCTAGTGGCTGCAATTTTTAAACAGATAAACCCTATCAGGCCAGTTATTTCCCTTAATCACTGATGGATTTGCAAATGTAGTAATTAACCTTCGGAACCCAAATGCCGCTCACTTCAGGCTCCCCACTAACTAAAAGCCCTGGAGAGCAAGATCACTGACAGTCGATTTTTCAGCATAAAAATAGCAACTCCCACAAAATTTTTCTTTATCTGTGAAAACTTGTCCCTGCAAGTTCTGTGGATGGCTGCCAAAAATGTAAAACTAAACTAAAAATATTTGGCTTGTAGCTTCACGTATACATAACTTTACTACTAAACATAACTTCAAAGGCTATGTAACAGAGGGAAGAAAACTGCAAGTTAGTTTAAGCTGGGTACGTAGGGAGACTCGTTCTCTCCCGATCTCTTTGGTGTGAGTACGCACATGTAGTCTCCCCCTGGCATTCAGAGCACCCAACTTTGACCCAAGAACAATTCACTCACCAGGAAAAATGGTCCCATTCCAAAATGCAGGTGGTATGAATCATGGAAAAACTGTGAGGATGAGAATTTGAGATTTTCCACCAGTTGTATTTCATAACACCCCTGGGAGGCAAAGTGCTGTGGAGAACGCAGAGATGGAGGAGACCCAGGCCCAGCCTTCCTCGAGGTCACCACCTGGTGTGGGAGACCAGTGCCCACCTAACGGGGTACGGTCCCAGAGGAATCAACTGCTCTCACAATACCTGAGGAAATGATGAGGAGCAATGGAGGCTAGAAAGAGCTGGAAAAGATTTGTGTAAAAAGTAGAATTCAAGCCCTGACTGGTGTGACTCAGTTAGTTGGACAATGTCTCTCTCACAAAAGAAAGGTCACCAGTTCAACTTCTGGTCAGAGCACATGCCTGGGTTTCGGGTTCGATCCCTGGCTGGGGCACATACAAGAGGCAACTGATTGATATTTCTCCCTCACATCGATGTTTCTCTCCCTCTATTTCTCCCTTCCTTTCCCTCTCTCTAAAAAGAAACCATTTAAATCTTTTTTTAAGGAAGTAGTATTCAATATGGTTTTTAAAGTACTAGCCAGATTCTGAGCCCTGTCAGGCGTAGCTCAGTGGATTGAGAGCGGGCTGGGAACCAAAGTGTCCCAGGTTCGATTCCCAGCCAGGGTACATTCCTGGGTTGCAGGTCAGAACCCCCAGCAACCGCACATTGATGTTTCTCTCTCTCTCTATCTCTCTCCCTTCCCTCTCTAAAAATAAATAAATAAAATATTTTTAAAAAAAAGTACTAGCCAGATTCTGAAACTCAGAGATGGGGAATTTGGGGATTCCGAGGTGAATATGTGTGCATGGTACAACTGCAGGGTTCTTCCAGGGAAGGCGATGGAAGCAGTGATGCTGGACCCTGGGGTGTGTTTACGGCAGGGAGAAGCCCTGAGAAGAGGAGCCGAAAGATGGAGAGTTGGGAACTGCTCCCGAGCAGTCATTTGAGGCTACATGTAACAGAGAGTTCACATCTAGATCACAATCCCACATCCAGAGCACAGGGCTATTTTGAATAGTCTAAAGAAATCTCTTCAGAGATTATCTAATTTACTCCTTCTTAGAGATTAAAAACACCTTGAAGTTCAGCACTGATTTTACTTACCTTCATTATTTTCTCAGCACCTAAAAGGCAGGTGGCATATGTGAATGACTTTACCAACACCTAGTGAATGGATGAATTCATTCCAATGCAAAGCACTGTAGAGGTAAACGCAGGTCTCATGTTTATGGGCTAAATATATACAATATTCAATTTAAATTTCAATTTTGTAATAAGTGCTCATATGCGTGTAGCAATTTCTATGTTACTTCCTCCATTTACATTATGAGTTACTAACACTTTTCCTTAGTTTTGGCTCCCATAAGGGGGTAAGAGCTAGCTTATAAGCAAAAAACAATGTCCCTATTAAATAGTATTGAAGCCCTGGCCAAGTAGCTCAGTTGGTTAGAGCGTTGTCCTGATACACCAAGGTTGGGGGTTCAATCCCCAGTCAGGGCACATACAAGAGTCAACCAATGAATGCATAAATAAAGGAACAACAAAAGCAAGGTTTTCTTTTTTTCCTTTCTCTCTCTCCCTTCCTCTCCCTCTCTCTAAAAATACATTAAATAAACAAATAAACAAACAAATGAATAAATATTGAAATGATTTTATTTTCTATATAGCCCTCGGCAGGTGCTGAAGTAAAACCATGAAAGGGTCCCTACTCCTGCAGAACACCTCGTTTCAAGGACGGGTAAAGAACATCGATCTCCGTTTCTGCTTTCATGAAAAGCATTGCTGTGATCTGCAGAGCCAAACCACAGTCCACCATGGCCCTCCTGGGTTTGAAGAGGACACGTGCATTTCTTTATTCATGTGCTCTCTATTGCCTTTTTGTGATCTGCGGCTGCTAGCCGGCCAGTTACCCTGGCAACTCCACAGTGAAGCCTGCTTCACTTGAAGTATATAGGACACCCTTTACTTGGAGAAAAACACGATACAGATGTATGACACATTCATCACTCAAAAATGGAAAGTGACTAAGCCACTGTGTTTTGTTTGTGACAGTAATACTTCCTTTTTGAAGCACCAGTTTAAATTATGAGTACCCACACCTTTCCCTTATGGTACCCTTTCCCGCTTGTTAACTTGTAAAATAAGCAGCTCTTCAACAGAGGCTATCTGGGCAGTAGTTATACCTCATTTCCTTTTGAACACAAAAAATGACACAGAGAATTAGGCTCTTCTAAACATGAGCTACATAGATAATGCAGACAGGACCTGCACCAGTACCCACAAAGGCTGTGATTGGCACATCGCACTCTCCTATGTCTAGGTACTACTCACAAACAGTAAGCTTGATACACATTGTTTTCCTTAAAAGCAAGTCTTGAAAATCAAATTTAAACACTCTAAGAATCCACAGTACCAAAATCTAATAATCTCTGAAATATACACGTGTACAGCGCCATGCTAATCAAGCTGCGGCCACAGGGTCTGTAGCTGGTGTATCACAGGGCTTTGCAAGAGTCTCCAGCTGCAAAGCCATTACCTCTGCAAACACATGCCACTGGACACAAATGAAACAGGAAACCACCATGTGGCTAAATCTGTGCAAATCCATCACTATTAATGGGAAAAACAACTAAACCAAAAGTTAAACTCACAGGGGCTCAAAAACACAGTCTTCAAACAGCAATGATAGCAAGACTTGCCAAGATTAAAAACCAAAGCCATAGTGATATAAAACAGATTTTTCTCAAGGAAAAATTACATATCTGAGTTGAGAAGAATGAAAGGGTATTCAGGCGTGACCAGGGTAATTATTTCACACTCTGTAAGTGTAGTGCCAACGTCCCTTGTTACCACACTAGCAAAATCATTTCACAAAGCTGCGCCATATTCATCATAAGGTATAGAAACTGCAGACTGTATCAACAATATATATTATGTTACAGCAGGGAGCCAAGAACCAAGGAGCCGGCGATGATGGCAATAGCAATAAAGTAGGGCCTCATCCCAGCTAAATAGCATCCTGTTTTCTTTTATTAGTCTGTTTGACACTTTCTCCCTATGGGAGCAACACTGTCATGAAAATATGAGGGTCTGCGTATTTACAATTACTTAAAAACAAAAACAAATTTGGATGCATTTAGTAAACATTAAATTTTGAAAGGATTGTGGTAGTTCATTGCTAATGAATCTATAGCACATAACGATTATTACAATGATTATTTTTAATAGCATATAGGCATGTACAAAGTCTCTCCTCTAAAAAAAAAGTCCAGAGAACACTTACCTTTTTCTGCATCAACAAGAACAAGTTCAAGGCTATAAGAATAAACTAGTTGCTGAGTGTAAGATTACATTTCAATCTTAAAGCTGTCTTTCCTCTGAAATCTCTGAGAAGTCAGAACTTCATATTCGTGTCTAAGTGACCTTAATTAGGTACCTATTATGTGTATATTTCTCTCATAGATAGGTTATCAACAAATTAATCACTTCAAAGGGTCCCTTTATATCCATTATTAATTTTTATGGTGTAAGAAAATATTGTGAAACCTTAGTTACCAGGGACCCCAGGAAAGTAACATGTCAGAGGACCAAGTTTTCCAAAGAACTCAGTGGTCGATCCTTTTTCATGATGGCAGAAGATCATCACTCAGCACATCAATTATTGCACTCTGCTCTATTACACAGCGACACCCTCGTGGACCGTCTGGCTGCTTTGTCCTTTACCGACCACGCTAGCGCTAGCGGGTCCTAGTTAGCTAATGCTTTTTAAGGCTGTGTTGTTTTATAGATTTTCTCTTTTCCCATCTAAGGACAAGTTGTCAGCTGCCATGTCTGATTGCCATCAGTATGTTCCCTACATCAGCTTCTCTAGCCTTTCTAATTTGCCACTATTAACCTGCTGCAGGCTTAGAAAGCAGGCTACCAAAGGAGGTGGGCTTGCGTGTTCAGGTAGGAACAAGTTGGTACTGCCTTCATGCACGCTCTGCTAGATGTGAGAAACAGGAGCCTGCACATGCAGCACCTATTTTTGACTGCCCGAAGACCCTCTTGTGGCATAAACCCTGGTTCTTACTTGATGCAGTACACTGCTGAATAAACGATCTTACTACAGTTGTGATCACTTGCAGAGATGGCAGCAATAACTCCACATGTGACATGCATTTGGAAACAAATAAGTACACCCTAGAAAGTCTTAATTCAACCCATCTCTTCCATAAATATGAACTGTCAAATTAAAATGAATGAATTCAAGGTGTTGTATAAAATAATTTCTTACACATTTGATGTGTGGGAAATATAATACATAATTCAAACAAAGAGATCTATTGATTAAGTGATCTATTACCTTTAGCAATAGCTAAGCTAGCCTAAGATTATAAAATTATAATTAATAAATAATGTATTAATAAGAAATTAAAGTCTGTTTTCAAATGCATTTCAGTTTTGTAATCTGTCTCTCATATGTAGAGTTTGAAGATCTAAGTTAATCATTGGGGAGCATGACAAGGTTGCTTTACGAGTATAAATTACTTAGATAATGTAGTGGATATGACCCAACTGTTCATAGTATTGTCTTAATAATAAATATTATCTGGGAAATAATTCTGGATAAGAATAATGAAGAAGATTTTTAAATATGTTTAAGGTATAAAGATAATACTGAACAGCCACTTACCTGGTACGACATGTAAAATAAGCTTGTGCCTAAGCAATCAGGACATCCCAATTCCTCAAAATCCTATTTACAAAAGAACTGCCAGCCCCATGCAAAGTTAAGAATTGGTATATTATTTAAAAAGAAAGTTATGCCCAAAATACAGCCACTTAACTTATTTAACTACATGATCATCTCTGGTAATTAAAACTTGTAAGTACTGACAGGAAAAATAAGGCTTGTATTACATTTTATAGTTTTAACAGTGAAAAGCTCTTTATGAGTCTCAGAGCATCTGTATATACATTCCAAGAAGCTGCTACCAACTCACTGGAATTATGAGATGAATGCCATTTGTTATCTCTGCACCAAGAGAACCCATTTCAGGGTTTTCTAAGGCTGATACATTTATGGTCACCTTCCTAATTTACCGTGTAATGTGTTATTTCTATAGTCAAACTGAAATTCAATCACCAAATTAAGTAACTGCTGTGGAAAAATATTTTGAGACACATCAATATCCAGCCAGGTACACAACCAATATTTAGCTTTCCCCCTAAGATTTACCTTGTGCTTTATCAATCCAGCTTTCAAAATCTTGGCTTTGAAACAGAAGCTTTTTCAGCAGTTTGCTCTTCACCTATGAGTTCGCTCAACATCAAAGTGCTGCAGGCCATTCACTGGGGGGGGGGGGTTCGGGGTTGGGGGGGGGTCAGTTACTGTTTTTATTTTAGTCACAAATAGCCCAGGCCTCAACTATAGAGATCATCACAGAGAAAGCATTAAACTGCCTTTTTAAATTTCATTCTTCAGAGATCTGGCCACTTTTCTTCACAAGGCAGAAGAGAAACTAGTACTTGGGTCCTTTTCTACAAAAAACAGTGGGTTTCTTCATGATATCGTCCCTTCTCCCAACTAAGGCCACTTAAAGAAACCATTTTTCTAAATTGGGTTAAATTTCTTGATTTTTCATATAATAATAACATGTTTGTTTTTGCTGTTTTTTTCCCCTTAAGTGTCAGCTGGAAAGTGGTTGCAAACCATTATGAATTGGTGATCAATAAACTTAATCTCATAGAGCACTGCAGTTGAAAAGGGCTTTGGATGTCATCCTGCCTGGCCATGCTAAATATCGTTCTCCACTAAGAGACAGATCATAGTGTATTTCCCACTGGGATATAGCCACCTCATTCTACTTAACTCAGAATTCTTGACAGATACCACCAATTGGCGTTGGCATGCATTGGCTCTCCTGAAGAGTTCAGTCCTTCATTTTAAATGAACCCAGCAAGACTGACAGATTCAAGGCCGTAAGACTGACAAGAGGAAGAGCCAGGAAGAGTCAGGACTTGAACCCAGGTAATACATATTTCATTTGAAAACATAAAGTAATACATTTGGATGCTGTGCATTATATCAGTAAAACCCACTACAGTAAGCTAGTTATGTTGCAAAACACCTTAACTTACTTATCTCTCTTGTTTTTATGATTAATCAAAATTTGAGCAAATAATCCAAGTTCATTCTGTTATTTCACAAAGTTATCATAATTATATTGCACCACTGGAAGAAGTGAGTTGACAATAATGCTTTCAAGAAACGGGCCTGAAGTTTCTTTTGTTTAAAGAAAGAAAAATCTTGAAGTTTAGAAGGAGACCTTTCAGCCTTAAAAGCCAGAGCCTAGAAAAAGAAACATCTCTGGCAGGTGGTCTTTTGAAGTCCTAGAATGTGGTGATCCTTCCTCCTGACTCTGCCACTTTTCAGAGGCAAAGAATACATTGTAAGCCCTAAGAGTACTTCCTGCTCCTCTCCAACAAAAGAGGGGAAAAAAGACATCTAGAGAGATATTTCTGTCTTCAAGCCATACAACCTCTTGACTGTGTCAGTAAGCTAAGGAAGAGCCTCCTTTAAGAGGGCAATAGAGAATTCTATGAAATTATTTGAGTACGTATTACTTCATTCCCATGAATGTCCAATTAAACTTAAACATTTAAGTTGCAAATAATTAGGAAATCAGCCCATGATCATTTCGACTTTTTCTTTGTTTCTTAGGGGAAAGAAAGCAATAGAAGTTTATCAGTAAACCTAAAGCTAACCCATTTTAGAACATGAGTTGCCCTAAATAAGAAGTTGAAGATGTTTAAGTGAAGTATGTAAATAAGTAATGCAAAGGCTTATTCCTTTTTATTTAAATTATTCCAGGATTAAAATAAGTTCCTCTACCCCCACCATAGGAAAATGAAAAAGGAATCCATATTTAGAGTGTTCTTTCTGATTTTTGCAACCACTTCATGTATATTGAGGTAGAATGATGCCAAAAGTGTTCGTTTGAGACATTTAAATTCCTCAAAATCCTACTTCAGATAACGCACCACTCCACTGCTAAAATTAAGAACTGGGACATTATATGAAAAGAAAGGTGGACGTCGGTCAAGATGGAGGCGTAGGTAGACACACTTTGCCTCTTCACGCAGCCACAGAAATAATTACAGCCAGATCTCAACACAAATAACACCCAGAACCATTAGAAAATCAAGCTGTACGGAAGTGTGACAACCAAGGAATAAAAGAAGTCACATTCTTCCAGATGGGCAGGAGGGGTGGAGTTGTGTATCTGCTTCACAGGCAGAATAATGTGAAGATGCCCTGCAGCACAAAGGAGTAGCAATGGTGGCTGAATAAACAATTCCACATTCATGTATGGTGGGAAAAATCAGGAGGGATACCTTGGGAGTGAGTGATCCCAGTCCTAAGCCAGGCTACACAGCCCAGGATTCCAGTGCAGAGAAGATAAGTCCCCATAATTTCTGGCTGTAAAAACCAGTGGGGGTTGGGATGGCAGAAGAAACTGCCAGATTTTCATGACACTAGGCTTAAAGGGCCTGCAGGGACTTAGAACATATACAAACCCACCCACTCTGGGGTTCACACCAGGGCAACAGCTGGAAGGGCATTAGTCACATATGGGAAGTGGGTGAAGTGACCGGAAATGGGGCAAGTGCCAGGCAAACCTCTAAAAGTCAGGAATATTACCTCTAAAAGTACCAGCAATATCTCCTCTAAGAGTCCTCCCCCCACATAGAGCCACAAGGTGGTGAATAGGTTGCCCCACCCTTGCGATTACCTAAGTCTCCACCCCACACAATTTACAGGTGCCTTTTCTACAATAGAATACACTACTAAGACAGGGAGTTAAAGTAGCTGTACCTAATACACAGAAACAAACACAGGGAGGCCGCCAAATTGAGGAGACAAAGAAATATGGCCCAAATGAAAGAACAGAATAAAAAACAGAAAAAGAACTAAACGAAACAGAGATAATCAACTTCTCAGATTCAGAGTTCAAAACACGGGGTGATCAGAATGCTCAAGGAACCCTCTGAGTATAGCAACAACATAAAGGAAGAAATGAAGGTTACACTAAGTAAAAGAAAGAATTATCTACAGGGAAACATCAGTGGAGTGGAGGAAGTCAGGATTCAAATCGACAATTTGGAACATAAGGAAGAAATAAGCATTTAACCAAAACAGCAAGAAGAAAAATGAACTAACAAAAATGAAGACAGTATAAGGACATTCTAAGACATCTCCAAATGTACCAACATCCAAATCATAGGGACAGCAGAAGGAAAAGAAGATGCCCAAGAAACTGAAAACTTACTTGAAAAAATAATGAAAGAAAATTTCCCTAATTTGGCAAAGGAAATAGACGTACAAATCCAGAAAGCACAGACACTCCAAAACAAGTTGGACCCAAAGAGGACTACACCAAGACACATCATAAGTAAAATGTCAAAGATTAAAGATAAAGAGAGAATCTTAAAAGTAGCAAGAGAAAAGCCGAGAGTTACCTACAAAGGAGTTCCCATAAGACTATCAGCTGATTTCTTATAAAAAACTTTGCAGGCTAAAGGGGGCTGGAAAGAAGCATTCAAAGTGATGAAAACCAAGGACCTACAATCTGGATTACTCTATCCAGCAAAACTTTTAGAATGGAAGGACAGTTGGTACTTCCCAGACAAAGTAAAGCTAAAGGAGTTTGCCATCACCAAGTCATTATTACATGAAATGTTAAAGGGACTTATTTAAGAAAAAGAAGGTCAAAACTATTAGCATTAAAAAGGCAACAAATTCACAACTGTCAACAACTAAATCTAAAAAAAAACAAACTAAGCAAACAACCAGAACAGGAACAGAATCATAGATCTGGAGATCATTTGGAGCATTATCAACTAGGTGGGGGGAGGGGGACAATGAAGGAAAAGGTGTGGGGATTAAGAAGCATAATTGGTAGGTACAAAATAGACAGGGGTTAAGAATAGTACAGGAAATGGAGAAGCCAAAGAACTTATACGCACAGCCCATGGACATGAACTAAGGGATGGGGGGGGGGATGAATGCTGGAGGGAAGGGACTACCAGGTGGAGAAGGGCAAAGGAGGAAAAATTGGGACAACTGTAATAGCATAGTCAGTAAAATATATTAAAAAAACAAGTTACACAAAAAATACAACTGCTAAACGTATTTTCCTATTTAAATGCTCTTATAATCTTTTGTGCTCTCTTGAAATTGTCAAACACAGATGGCTGGGATCCGTGATCAAGAACACCTCACAGCCTTGGCCAGATGGCGAAGTTGTTTGGAGCATCGTCCCATTCACCAAAAGGTTGTGGGTTCGATCTCCAGGTGGGGCACATGTCGGAGACAGCCGATCAATGTTTCTCTCTCACATCAATGTTTCTCTCTCTCTCTGCCCCACCTTCCTTTCTCCCCTCATCCCCCTTTTTCTCTCTCTCTCTCAAATCTGTAAAACATTTTAATCCTGGAGTGAGGATTAAAAAAAACCTCACAGAACATTTGAGAGATCTGAGATAGCATTTAAAATGCCCTTGCCAGCCCTGACCAGTGTGGCTCAAGTAGTTGGTATATCAAAAGGTCTCGGGTTTGATTCCTACAGGGAGTATACTTTGGTTGTGGGTTCGATCCCTGGTTGGGGTGCTTGAGAAGACAACCAGTCGATGTTTCTCTCTCACCTCTTTCTCTCTGTATCCCCACTGCCTCCTCCCTCTCTCTAAAAAGCAATGAAAAAAAAAGTCCTTGGGTGAGGATTTTTTTAAAAAATTAATGCCCTTGCTAAATACAGTAAGCTACTAGAAACAATTCTGATGAAACTTAATTGCTCTCTGTATATTTTGATAATACAGAATCATAATGGTAGAATTTAAATTGAATGAAGAGACCAGAAAAGGAGAAGAAGCTAGAGGATGAGTTCAAAAGAAACTGAGGAAATAACGAGAATGTTGCAACCTGAACTAGTTACTTCAATAGGTTCAAGATGCATTGATCATTTCTATTTTGAAAACTCCAGTTACCACTCAGTTCCCAAGAAGAACACCAGTTTGAGGTCCAACAGCAGCATGGAATTTGAAATAGAAGAGCCAAGTACCTCTACATGGAAGGGTCTTCCATGTAGACCCTTGGAGTAGGGAATTTCTCGAAGAACAGCATCAGAGTAGACGACTCAACTGTGTTTAACAGCTGGTTAGTGAGTACCTTTTGGGAATTCAAATAGAAAGTGCAGGAACAAGCTCAAAGAGGACAGAAGTTCTAGGGATCAAAGTTAAAGAGAAGAAACTGAAGAAAAAGCAAATGATAACTGCAATTTAGTGCAAAATGGTGTCAGTTCCAGAGGAAGACTCTTTGGGATCTCAAGTCAGACACGAGAATCAGGGCAGGTCCCACATCTCCGGGAGGTGACAGAGCAGAAGCACACTGCAGATGGCAACACTGAGGGCCATCCGATGACCATGACCAGGACAAGTGGATGTGTCAAAGAGGCTGAAGGCCTTCAGCTTGATTAAGGAAGCAGCCAGATAAAGGTAGTCAGGGTGATTTCCTCGGAGGAATCAGAGAGGATCTCATGAGAATATCTAATGAGAGTGTGGGGCACGGACGACGAGACGACGGGCGCAGGTCCTGGGACAGTGCCTCTAGTGCTTTTTATACCACACTTTTCTAATCTGTTCATGGGAAGTTACTATCATAAAACTCTGCATTTTCTTATCGATATCAGCAATGGTGTGAGTGGATTTGTACAGAAGCAGGGTAAAAAAGACTTGGAGAAGTCTTGTCTTACTATAAAGCAGATCTGGGGCTAGAAGACTCCAGCCAAGGGACAACTTGGTGTGAGCTGGGAACGAGTCAGTGACCCCAATGGGAGGGACAGAAAAAGAACATGGGATAAGCCAGGAATCACTCCTACCAGGTACCCAGGGGGGTTATTTGGCAGCAAGGCCATTTTGGCTCATACATTACTACTCTTTTTAAAATATTTTAAAATTGTCATTTTTATAGACACTTTTGTTGTCCCAAAGTTATCAACGTTCATGACTATATACAGCTGAAATTCTGTGTGTGTGTGTGTGTGTGTGTGTGTGTGTGTTGGCTGTGGTGAGGAGTAAGAGGGGTCATAAAGGCAAATAAACAAGAAATAAAATATGAACTGAAAGCTTGTGATAATAATTGATATTTTGAAAACAACTACTATTTTGGTTACTAAGTAAGTCTTTTTCTCCCTGACAAAATGCAGTATTTCTAAGGTCCCAGCATATTGCTAATGGATACATTTATACACATGAAAGAAGAATTTAGGATCACTTAAGGGTCAGCTCATCTTTCCAATACAAAATAAGTGCTGTCTAATTATTTAATAGCAAAACATATAAATATGGTTTTGCACAAAAGTCATTCAAAAAAATCACTCACAATTAGCCAAAATATTTTATGACCATTTTTCTAAGGTTACTGAAATACTGTTTTAAAAAGATTTATGTTAAATGTACATTTTACTGTCTTTCAATGTGGTAAGTAATTTGTTATAATAGCCAGACTGGGACAATTTTTATAAGTGGTAAGCCAGTGACTGGATAAGGGGCAACAATAGGTTAAAAACATAAAATTATTTTAGTTAAAAAAAAAAGAAAATAATGGATTAAGAACAGAGAGCATCAGAAGTTTTAGAAGATTAGGAAAACAAAATATTTTTTCAGACTGACTTAAAAAATATCACACGTGACTCAAAAAAGAAAACGCCGTACTGGAAGCAGACATTTAGTTGACTCCCCCAAAGGGGTTGAGATTTACCGCCTAAACTCACCATGTTTCTTCCCAACAGCCATTTTTCTGCTGATAATAAAATTGTTGGCCTGTTTGGTCTTCCAGTTAACTGTTCCACTTATGCCATCAGCAAGGCTTAATAATAAAGCTTTTCAGAATAAAACAAATGCACAAAAAATGAAATTAATGTTAAATCAAAATGACTTTCATAGATCACCTACTATTGAGATCAGATTTCTTGCAGCCCCGCTAGCTGTTTAATTCCATTCAATAAATATTTCTTGCATGTCAATACAAGGAATATATGATGAACTCAGGTAAATAAGGTATAGTTCCTGCCCCCCCCCACGGGCCTTACGATCTACAGGGATTTATAATTCACGTATAGCAATATATACATAATATATAATAGAGTATATATATTAATCACACATAAATACAGAATGGTAAAGAGCATTAAGTGCTACAGAAACACTGAGGGGGAAGCAATTATCTCTGGCTAGGAATGTTGTGATAAGTTTAAATTGTCTTCTAAATTCATAGCTCAGTTTTGGAAACATTACTTTGGCAGTAACGAAGAGCACTGGGGTAAAAGGATACTCAATAGGGGGCCATCTCTGGAGTGTCAACCAGCAGTCAGCCCATTAACCAGCAGTTGAAGCAAAAGGCGGGGCCAGCTGCAAGGCATCATGGAGATAATACTGACGATACTTTTTAATTGCTGGGTGTGGGCTAAAAGGAGAATGGACAACAGCTTCGGATTTTTGATTCAGAATGGCAGAACAATGATATATTAGGAGCCTGCCTGCAAGAGGAGTTGGTTTCAAGATAAAGATAATACATTTAATTTGGAATATGTTAAATTGGGGGGACCAGTTGTGTATTCAGGTGAAACCATCCAAAAGGAAGATGAACTAGAGCTCTGGTTCATAGGAGAATCTAATGGTCCTTCAGATGCAGAGTTAAGGTTTTCCCCGCAGAGGAATAAATCATTAACCCAAAGCCCCAGTGCAATTCCTTAAAGAGACCATGCTCCCAGGTAACACGCATTAGGCCCTCATGTACCAAGTGATCTGGAGAAAATACACATTTATGCTCTTGACCCATATGTCTATCCTATTTTCCATCACACAAACTACCAGTGTTACTATTTACTTTCCCATTTGTCATCCTTACCTTTCAGATTTGGTATCCGGGCCCCATTTTCCTAACTACAATATTGAGTCTCCCTTCCTTTGGTGTCTCAAGTATTGTTCTCTGGGTTCACACCAAGAACCCCCTAGGGTGTACCCCATGGTTTTGCCCTAGCTCCTAGGGCTGAAATACAGCCAAGAGGAATGCACAAAAGTGGGAGAGACAGCAAAGGCAGAAGGTGTTAATAAATACATTCACATAGCAAAAGCAGAGGATGATTCAGCAAAGAAGTGAGCTACAGGCAATCACAGAGGCTGGACAACTGAGCCTGAAGGGTCACATATGTCAAGGGAAGAGATGTCAACATGGAGCGTGTGATCAGCATCCTCAAATTCTGCAAAAGGTCAGAATTTGATGGGAACTTAGAAAAGACAGCAAGATGTGGAAAATGAGAAGTTACTAGTGACTCCTTCAATGTGGAGTTCCAATAAAGCGGTGAGTGTAGAAGCAAGGTGTAGAGGTAGCAAATATAGTGAATCTTTCAAGAACATTGGCCAGAATGGAGAAACGGATATAAAATAATATGGCAAACTGAAGCAGAGCAAGGTGGAGAGAAGGGCTGCTTATTTTCGTGTGCGGAAACAGATTTTGCACGTAAGCTGGGGGAAATAGGTAAGAGACAGAAAGAGATGAAGGACACAGGAAAGGGTCATAGCGGACGAGACACAACCCAAGAGACACTGGATCGGGTGGGACCACGCACCAGCAAGTGAAGAAAAGACTTCCTGAATCAGAAAGTGAAAAAGGACTCATGGACATGGACAACAGGGGAGGGGGACAACTAAACGGTAATGGAAAAAAAAACACAGTAACAATTAAATTTTAAAAAAAGGTAGGGACAAGTAAAGTCAGAAACATTTATTGGGGTACAGGAAACTTAATGTTGAAAGGGCTCCTCATCTCAGTAAATCAAAGATGAAATATACATTTCCTTTTTAAACTGAATTTTAAGTAAAATCCTGAACTTATAATAAACTATGAGAAATATCAAGTTGCCTTCCAAAGTGGGGGAAAGAATTCAAAACCCAAGTTATTAGAAACAAACAAGCGAACAAAACCTCAGGTGATCATTTCAGAAGATACCTCAGAGTGGAAATCAAAGGCCCTAGCACCCCAAGCACATAATTGACTTGGTCGCTATTCAATTTTTAAAATATGTACACTTAAGTGTACTAATTTTATATCTACTAAAAGCCCAATCTTATGGCTGATTCACCTAATAAATGGCTGATTCACTTAATAACTGAAATGATGTCCTTTTCCACCTACATGAAAAATACAGTAGTCATTTCCAAAATAATTTAAGCTGAAATAGGGTGAGAAATGTTCCTAGATTCTGTGGCAAAATACCCCACTTCCCAGGGTTATGCTGGTTACATGAGAATCACCTGGGCAGCTCTCTAAAAACACGCAGTTGTACATACACCCCCAAAATACATAATAAGAACATTTGAAAACACAGATTCGCAATTCCACCATGGAAAGTCTAGGTAGGTGGGTTACACAATTTCACCACACACAAATCTGAACTCTAGAAGGCCGAGAGAAGGCCTACAGATCCCAAGGGTATGTAGAATAGTCACCTGAGTCACATCACACCTGCCAAATGTAGGGCTGATACAAAAACCTCAGGCATGAACACCTTACCCACTGCTGCCTATAACTGGCCCACAGATGCAGCCAATTCGCAAGAACATGTTAAGTCACTGCTGGACAGTGGGATGTCCCAACCTGGAAAGACAGGAAGCGGCTGGCCCAATTCTTCTCTACAACTTTCCAGAGAACAAGGACAAGCGACTCTTCAATTGAAGTCTATCACACACATCACCTGGTCCCGAGCAAGGGGCTTTCGTGTCTATTGTCTAGTTTAGTCCTTAAATTACTGGCCGAATATATTAACATGTCTGAAGAGTACAGGGGCTTGATCTTAAAGGAGAATGGAGTAAATCCTGCAGGCCAGTGGGATTCTTTAGAATTCTCCGCTTTTCCACGGTCGGTCGGGGAGTCACCAGAAGGAAACAATAGCTGGAGTGTGCAGACAGCACCCCTGTTGTTCCTTCTTTTATTCTAGCCCAGTGGCTCTCAGGCTGTGTTGTGCGTAAGAATTACTGTTCGGAGTTATACACACAAAACTGCACATATTGTACTTTAAGGGTGACTGAAAGAAATTACTAGAATAACTCTATTGGATTTTTTTTGTTTTACACTCTGGCTTTTAGAATCTAACTAACCCAGCATGAGATTGAACACTACTCCGTGTCCTTGACCGTGAATCTACATCTCATTGTTCAGGTGTTTCGGGTCCTATATAAGGGCAGAGTACTTGGCTTTTACAGGATTCAAAATACAAAGCTGATTGGTGCCTTAATTGTTATGAAATAGAGGCAAGATAGAACAGTTTTCACACATCCTATAGATACTGCTCCATTTTACGGGCAGCATCGCTTTCAGCACACTCATTTTTAAAAGTTCCTATTGATCTATCTAAAGTCCTACTTTGACCACAGAAGACCACAGCCCAATACATCTAAATAAAAAAGACAGATTTTTATGTCTCTACCCACCAGACAATGTCACTAAAGGCAGAATGCCACAGATGATGTATAGGCTTAAATATTCAAGTCCCACACCTTGAGGGACAAATCTCAGTAACATGACAACTATTTGTTTTTAACGGTGTGGATCAACTCGACTAACTTCCTGTACAAAACAGATTACTGTACTCTGTATGCTGACAAATGCAGAATATCCATAAAAAAGGCTAATACTTTAAAGTTTGATGTTCATTAGAAAAAGGACCACAGTATTTTTTTTCTGTGACAAGTGTGCTTAGTCAGAACAGGAAAATATGACTTAATTTTTTTCAAATGTTCTATATATAACTTTTCAAGATTAATTTTAATGTGTAAAAAGAAAATCAACCTGTATAGACTAACTCTTGGACTCTTTATAAAGACAAAGGACAACCCTCAGAAATCTTGAAAGGAACTCCATGGTGCTCGCAAGCCCGTGAAAACCTACGCTCCAGATGTACGGGCATGTGAGTTTTGCTCTAATTCATAAGCACAAAAGCAAAGAACCACATGTACAGTATGTTCATACAGCCCCAACTAAGAATGCAGTCATGAAATTACCCAGCATATCAAGTTATATCAATTATTCAATTCCTCAATGCGCCCTCTTAAAAATCATCAAAGCTGGAATTAATGCAAAGGTAGCTGGCATGCCCTTATATTCCCTAGAAACCATACAATACTCAAAGTTTGTCTTAAAATTCTATGATTCATTCTGAGTCCTGTAGCAGCATGACTGGGTTTCATCTGGCCTGGGGCAAGCACTTTGTCAAGAGACATCACTCTTTCCCAAATCTGAATAATTTGCTGACTGGGGGAGGAGTCTGCTACTTAATAAAAGCAACTGAAGAGCTGTGAATAGTGACTGATTGCTGATGAGCTAATCAGAATGTCAAGGAACAGAAATAATAAATAATAACCTACTCCGACATCACTGTCCAAGTAAACAGCAGGATATGCCAAGTGAAATTTAATCTGATTAATACAGTCACTTTAGAACCAAGGTGAGTCCAATGTTTCATGTCCATTCATATTTTCCTGGAAGGGGACACTGACCTTCTTTCCCTAGACTGAATGCGTGGCTTCCGCTCCCTCCACCACGGCCCTTCTTTCGCCATTCCCTACGTCACTGTATCGCCCCCTTGCTCTCTACATTTTCTCTACCCTTCCTTCATGCAACTATCCGTAATATTTTTTAAATTGTCTCATTATTTTTATATTTTTCTTTCCTACAAAATGTTAGTTGACATTATTATTAGCTACCATGTTTTGAGTGCTAAGGGAGAGGCACTACACTAAGGGTTCTATACATATTAACTATTTAATCCTTATGTTATCAGCTTTGTGAAGCAAGCATCTTTGTGAAGAAGGGTAGCTAGTTCCATTCTACAAACATAAGAAGTCTTAGGAAATGATGTAGCTCATCCCCGGTCAAAGGTTTAGTTAGTGGCAGGGTTAAATTTTGAACCC
Organism: Phyllostomus discolor; assembly: GCF_004126475.2. Lineage (NCBI taxonomy): Eukaryota > Metazoa > Chordata > Mammalia > Chiroptera > Phyllostomidae > Phyllostomus > Phyllostomus discolor. The sequence continues at coordinate 28,915,077 of NC_040912.2, read as the reverse complement.
ATTTCTTGACTGACTCCAAAGTTCATGTGGTCTCCTCATCAACCAACCCCCATGTGCTTCACTGGAAAGGCCATTTGTAAAGCATATATTTTTAATGTAATTTAAGATATTCTTCTTCTTATTATTATTATTACTATTACTAGTAGGTCATCTTCCATTTAGGTTTCTTTCCAGAAAATAACAAATTTTCCCTGAACTGCTGGATGAGAAATAGTTATCAAGGAGGCAATGCCCAAGGAAATTAATTCCACTTACTATGTACACACACACACCCTCTCATTAAAAGCAGAAGGCTAAAACATTAGTTGGAACCTGTGGAGAAAAAAAGGATTTGCTGAGGAGCACTACTCACCCCCATCTCTGAAGGGAGTCAGGAAAAGATATTCTTACGAGAAGCGCAGTAACAAGACTTGAAACCAAGAATGCCAGAGTAAGAAGCCTCCATCCACACTTTGTTAAAACAGAAGAGCCTGGCAAGGCATAGCATAAGTAATTACTTAATGCAATGAAAAGTTAGTAGACTTTTATAACTTCAGCACAAGCTAGGTAAGACACGAGGCTGCAGAGTGAAATAAAATTGGAGAACAAACAAGGGGTGTTGAACACCACACAGCCTCTGGAGAGAGTGTCTGGGTTCAATCCCAACTTTTGTCTGTCGGGCAAGTTATTCGGTGTCTCTGGACCTCAGTTTCCGCATCTGGTAGTGGCAGAACAGTGCTCACTTCATAGAGACGCTACGGGCATTAAATGAAATAGTATATTTAAAACCTTTAGAAAAGTGCTTAAGACTGTTCAGCACAAATAATGTTCTCAAAAACTGTGAGTGATTATTACTTTTAATCTTCAACTAATATGAAGAAAATTTTAGATTTCTTTATATGTTTTTAAAAACCAGATGTTCAAATGAAAACTGTGTTACTATAGTTGGTATTATAAAATATAGCACTCTCTTCTCATGGACGTAAGTTACATGAAAAATGGTAATATTTCTAAGGCAGCGTGGGGTGAACTCTCAGAGCATTTACCTTTGCTTAAAGCAAAGGCAACAGCCCAGGGGTGCCAGCCATCCTAATCTCTATGCCGCCTCTCACAAGGCTAAGAAGATGGCATTTTAGCAAGTCTTAATTCAGCACTGGCCAAGGCATACTGGTTGAGAGCTGCAGTTTAACCCTTCTGAGGAAGGGCAGATACATGAAGAAGCAAGCTCTGCTGATATTTGTATCCTCTGACTCTCATAAACTCAGGGGTTTATTCTGAGGAAATAAGGCAACAAAAGCAAAACTGTGTGAGCACAGGATTCAACTTTGCATTACACATATGACAGCTGGGTGGTGGGGGGGATTAATGTCCATAAAAGAATAAGTGTTGGTTTAATAGAAGTTAATGGCAAAGGGAGGGTTATCCACTTCTGGTAGTTTTACTCAAAAAGCTGAATCAAGGCATTTACAGTATTACTGGGCTTCCACTATCCAGAAATGGTACTGTCTGTATTTTTTGAATGTAAATTTCTTTTTAATTCAAGTATAGTTGACATGCAATATTATATTATTTTCAAGTGTACAACATAGTGATTTGATACTTACATACCTTATAAAGTGATCACCAGGAGGTGTGGCACCTATCAGCACAGTGCATGGTTACTGTGATAGTATTTTTTAGGCGCTACCTACATTTTATCTCAGAAATATTAGATGAGTAAGGAGCACCGGTGGGACTCATAACAAAAGGGATACATAACATATGTGGTCATTATACGAACCATTGCAATTTAATGTCCTCATCGGCAAAATGTGGACTGCTTTGAAATTAATAAAATTAGTGAAAGGCAGACTACAAAATGACATGTAAGTTATGTGGAATCTATGATAATGCAATCTAGGGGAAGATTAAAAGGCCAAGTGTAAGAGCTGCTAGATTAGGGAAGTATAACTGTAAGGGACAAATCTGTTTGAAATAAAATGTAATAATGCTTACAAGGTTTTCTATTTACAAATACTCTGAAAGAGAAATACTCTCATCTTGACTGTTTACTTGAAGCTGTCATTAATTTTCTTTCTTTTTTTTTTTTTTTTTTATGGAAGCCATACATTCTCATTGCAATTCAGTCAACTAGAACCACCAGCGGGTGTAAAATATGAAAATCCCCTTTCATGTATCTATTGCCATCCCTCCAATGCCACCCTTTATAGTCTTTGTACCTTTCCATATTCCATGCACATGGAAACATGTTTGTACACATACGCATATGACTTTCTTATGTAATGCGATCACACAGTTTTCACTTAGCATCTCTCTTGAACATGTTTACATGACATCACATCTTAAGGCTGCATAGCTTTACATTGTGTGGCTCCATCACAATGGAGTTTTAGTGGCACCTCCAGTTCATTCTGTCCAAACTAGGATTCCTGATCTTTCCCTTAGAGTCTGGTCCTCTTCTGGCATCCCTCATCCTGTGAATGGCATCGCCATGCATCCTCACGAATATGAACAGAAACCTAGAAATTGTCCACTGCACCTCTGCCTGGCCAAATTCAACCCATGACTCCCCCCTGCTACTCTTTACTCTTCAAAATGCCCTTCCTGTCCTTATCACCCCATCATCACCAGCCCAGGAGGTCAACAGTTCTACCTGGATTACGAAACCAGAAACAAGCCGTCAGCAGATCTGCTGCAATCCATCCTGACCCTTTCAACCCTTCTTCAACAAAGCAGCCAAAGTGCTCTGATTGAAATGCGAATCTGATCTTGTCCTGTTTAAACCCCTCCAAAGATTCTCCATAGGATTACACTCTTTGAAGTGGTCTAGCGGGTCCTGCAAAACTTGCTCCCTCACCTCCTATCTAACCTCCTTTCATATGGTGCTCCCCCTTCTCTGTCAGCTCCAACCGCACTAGACTTCCAGCACCTTCTGTTTGCCCTGCCAACCTGCCCCGTGGCCTCTACAGAGCCCTTTCTTTTCTATCAAATATACTTTTCCTCTTCACCTCACTAAATTTTACTCATCCTTTAGCTCTGAGAACTTCCTCAGAGAAGCCTTCCTCAATCCCCGTCTGGCTAAATCCCCAACTGAGAAATTCTAGTACTGTTCGTAGCACTTATCATAATTCTAAGGGCACATGTATATGTGTGATTATTTGATTAATCTTTGTCAACACCAATAGTGTAAAAGTTCCATAGTGGCTGAGACCACATATTCCCTGGCAACTCCCACGGGGTCTCAAAACCAGTGGACATCAAAAACATAAATGAATAAAAGAACTATTACTTAGTAAAGATGACCACTACGTTTCTAGTTTTTCATTATTACTATCAATACTACAATAAACGTCCTTACACTTTTATCTTTGAGCCCTTTCACAAATATATCTGTAAGCTAAACTCCCAGAAGTAAACCTGCTACACACAAAAAAATAATATACATTTCAAATTTTGATAAGCACATGTAGCAACCTGCTCTGTTTCCACTTCTGCAGTACTGGTCTTTGATTAGAATCAACTCTATTAACTACAGAAAATGAAAGATGTTAAAGGTGCTACACTGATTAACTCTTTTGTAGGAGAGAAAAACCAATGTCATTTAACTGCTTAGTGAGGACCACCAGTTTCCTAAGGGGAAAACAATAAACCACCTTAGGCTCTGTTTTTCCTGTTTTTCTGCATTCCGAGGTAAAAACAAATCAACTTCTATCGCCTATTGCAGAAGACATTGGGAACTAAAATATTTCACTTACCCACCATAGGAAAATTAACTGTGCTCGCTTTCAAATTCGCAGTGAACCCCAAATCTCCATAATAATCAAAGGGGTGACCAGATGAATGAGTGAAAAGTGAAAGAATGGGAAAGAATTTACACCAGAGCTGCCTAACTCATAAACATTTTTGAAATGAGCGGCTTTCGTCGGTCAGAAAGGAAAAAGTCTGCCTTCCATGTCACAACAGATGCCGCCGCGATCCCCGGGGCACAGAATGCTGCAGGTCTATTCTAAAAGTCTGATTAGTCCAAGGCCATTAGCAGAAAGTGAGACGTGCTAAAGATGAGTGCTTTTCAAGTAGCAAAGCACACTGAAACCTCTAATGCATCCATATTGCATTAAATTCTTAGATGAAGACATGAAAAATAAAAATTCTACCAAAGTGATCAAAGAAGAAAAGAGAGCTTTAGCTTTACTAACATTTTTCAGAGGATCCAACATTAATAATCATGCCAGCAGCTCATGTTCTGAGGCATCTTATTCATTTCTGAAATACATTCTCAAATTTTTAGAATTTAAACACTGGGGACCACATACTTTGCAAACCCAGGAGCAGGAGCAAGCGTTACATTCAAGGAATTGCGAGGAGCCGCCTGTGGATCAGGTGAGCCAGCGGTGACAAGCCAGAAGCTCATCTTTGAGGATTTCTCTCTCGGAAATAGGAGCTGAGCCAAGGACTGCCTGTGGCATCTTCAGCAACTGGGAAGCCAGCCATCAGAAGTTGCCCTGTGCATTATTACAGTCCCACAAAAGTGCCTGGCCGTTTTTATAGAAGAGAAAATAAGGAGAAATTTGTTCACCATTAAAAAATATACTATACACAGAGGCTGTATATCTGACCTAACAATCTGGGTAGAGGATGAAAGTACTGCGTGTGGAGAAAAGAGGCAGGAGTGAAAGAAGCAGGACAAAGTGGGTTAAAAGAGAGAACTGAAGAATGTTCTCTTCTTTCTTCACATCTCTCTCTCACTGGTGGCACCCTCAGTTTTCAAGGCTCCAGTGCACAGAAATTGTTTCTGTGAGATCATATTTTCAAAGTTAGATATGGTCATCAAAATAAACAATCAACAGGCAGATGAAGAAGAAAAATCTGCCCCAAGATATGTTGGAGACACCAAGACTGTTCCTCTGAGGCAGTCAGAAACCAGGCTAAACTGATAAAAGAGCACCATGTCAGAAACCACTTTGGATTGAAAGGTTTTGGTTTCTGTTGAAAATAAAGCAAAACTCTGTAAGCATTGCAAGGACATATAAAGAGGGGTGGGGAGGACTGCAGAAGGAAGAATTGCCCCACTTGTGTCCCTGGGTTAAAGGCTTCACCAGCCGAGGGCTGAGCTGTCCTGGCCAAGTGGCCAGCAGCACCCTGCTCCCCTTAATCCCAGGTGCCCCCTGCATCTGCGGTCACTGCCCGAGAAGCCTGCTCCCAGTGAGCTAGAAACCTCAGGGAAGGAGTGACTCAAGGAAGCAAGTAAAAGCCAGGACACTTTGCAAGAAAAGAACAGAAAAGCTTTCTCAGGATTCCATGTTTGGAACAGAATGAGAAGGGAGAAGAGAATGTGCTAAATCGACCTGTTGCAGGAGTTTTCAAGTTCTAAGAAATCAACATGCAACACTCAGGGCTATTCTTTTTAGGCGGTTTATTGCAAAAAAATTAAATGTTTTCATCACAAGTATCTTTTCTTTCCTACACTAAAATGTTACTATGGCCTTTGAATTAATATTCATTGCAAGAAAAGTGAATATTCTGATATTTTAAAAGAATAGACTAAGTAAAAGTATTGATTCCTTTGCTGAGCTGCATTGTTAGGAAGATCTCAGGGTGAAATCCATCTCTACCTTTCATCCACTGATACTAGTGCAGCTTTCCGAAGCAAACAGAAGATTTTATGTCTACTTTTAGCCTTTGAGCTAAACATTTGCAGACCCTTTGAGAAAAGCTCCTATGACAGGGCTGCCAGACCTTCACCATCCCCACGGGCTACTCTGGAAGTTGTCTTATTTGTCAACATCTCTCTTTAAATGTGACAACCAGAAATGGACACAATACTACAGATGTCGTTAATTAGACCAGGGCACTATTAATTTCTGTGACATATGGACATGATACTAGTATTAGAATGTAAATTTGATTTTTTTGCAGCCACATCATGCTGCTAGTTCAAATTAACCTTTTTCCTCAAAAATTACCACCATGTAAAGTCATCCCCTTCCTCACACTTCAATGAATTATGATGCATTTACTAGTATAAAATCATTTTTTGCATAGCATTGCAGATTATTAAACCCATGTTAACTCTAAGTTCTGCTATCTATAACAGTTATCCCTTTTTAAGTCATCTGTGGATTTTAAAGCAAGCACTCTAGCATTTTGTCAGTCATTCATAAAATTTTGGAGAAGCAAGGCAAAGGCTTGTGGTCCTTCACCAGGGGTAATTCCCAGACCCAAACTCAGTAACCCACACACCTGGCAGGTGCTGCTTCACCCAGCCTCATGCTCACAAAGCAATCCTGCTAGTCTACACTCCATGTCACACACAGGAGTATCCTCAAGCCTTGACAAATACTTTGTTGAAAGCAAAGTTCATTTATCTTTAAAAACAAAGTATAAAAAACCTGCACATATTAAAATTATAGTTAAGTAAGAATATACACGCACATGCATATCAGAAAGGTAGGAGTATCAGCACAAATGTTCTAAAGCCAGACTGCAGAGATCGTTTTTTATTTGATACTGCCTTTGCTATAGTTACATTGTTTGAAAATTGAAGATACTGGGAATGTTGCTTAGAGAGCATTTGGCTTGGCGGAAGCTTGCATGAAACAGCTTTAAAAGCACTGAGGCTCTGTATCTAATTCCACCAACTTGAAAACCCCAATCAGAAAAAAAATAGTGATTTGAAAAGACTCGTTGATCCTTAGAAACACCAGCTTTTTTATTTTTTAAGTTTGCATTGCTGTTTTGGGCTTAATATTTATTTCTGTAAATCAGAGGGACAGCAGACTGGATCCTAAAAGTTTAGGAAAAGACTGGGTGTTTTTGCATTTGTGTTCTCTGTCTGTCACATCTGTCTCTCTGTCTCTGTTTGTCGGCAAGAATGGAAAGACAAACAAAATCATCATGTTAATATTTCTGTGAAGCTCCTGACCGAAACAGAGCTCCAGCCCAAGAATCTCTAACCGACACATAACACCCGTATCATCTATTCACTGAGAGTCCCTTTAACACCAAGCGTAGAATCAGCAGTAGAATCTGCAACGGTGTTAGAACTGAGGTAAGGGTCACTAAAGAAAAGAGGTCAGGTGGAGCAAGTGTGGTCAGTTAGGGAAAAAGAAAAAGGCACCATGTGACTATTTGGGAGAAAATGTGATCTATAAATGCTGCACTTATTAGAATCCCGAACAATTTGATTACTTGATTGAGAATTTTGACATGTCAGGGTTTCTTCACTGTTGGGGCATTTTGGTTAGAGCACAGTTTTCATCAGTGGAAAACCAGTATTAGAAACTGGTTACATGTCATCTTTATCGCTTTGAGGGTGTCTCACACCACCATTTTTTATTAAAGACAAGTGAAAATTCCACTTTGCTTAGACATATAATTTGTCAGCTGCCCTAGAATTAAAGCTAAATATATGAGGTAAATCAACAGCTTTTAAGTTTATGGCAAACTCTTATAATAAATGAATAAAATTATCAATACTAAGTCCAGTTAATATTTGACCACTGAAAATTTTACTTTGCTTAGGAATAAACTTTCCCACCACACTAAAAGTTAAGCCAAATGTATGTGGTAAATCAGCAGGTTCATACATCCATAGCAATTGTCATTTAAAATAGGAAAAATGTCCAACTAAAAAGTCCAGTTATTACTTGACAAGTGAAAATTCCACTTTGTTTTGAAATACAATTTTCCTACCATCAGAGAAATTAAGCAAAATACATTAAGTAAATCAACAGCTTCACAAATGGAAAATTGTCATAAAATAGGTAAAATGTCCAAGCAGAATGTCTAGTTATTACTTGACAGGTGAAAATCCCACTTTGATTTGAAATACAATTTCCTACTAAACTAGAAGTTAAATATAGGTGGTAAGTCAACAGCGTCACAGATCTGCACAAATTCTCATCAAGGTGGATTAAAATGTTTAAATACAATACCCAGTTATTATTTGATAAAATAGATAATGCACATTAGCAACTCTTTTTTGTCTGAAATGTAATTTTGTGCAAAATGGGTAAGAAACAGTCAACATTGGGTACAAATTACCTGAGAAAATCCAAAATTCACTTATGATTCTAAATGTCAAAAAAGTATTTAAAAGCATTTATTAATATTTTTGTGGTCAGTTTTTAATGTTGTTTTGCTGCTTTAGATAACACAAAAATATTACTTTAAGTACTATTACTTAAATTATTGTATATTTTTTATTTTTAACATTTTGTTATAGATAGGAAAGACTAATCAAAACTACTTATTTACTGATGTTTATTTTTCCTTGAAAATTCTATTTCTAAGGCAAAGTAAAAATTATTTCCTATGTAGAGAAATAAACAACCCATGGAAATACACCAAAATAATAACTATGTGTGTGTTAGAATAGTGAGATCAGAGAAAATTCTCAGTTCTCTGGTTATAAATCTTCATGTGCTAATGTTCACTTAAAATTTTAGCTAGAAAAAGTTATTAATATTATTTCCTTTTTAAAAAAGTCTCTGAAAATGTAATTATTTGACAGTTGGGTTTCTTTGGAAAGAAAATAATGGAGAAAATTAATATGACCCCATTTTTAATTGCAGAAATTATATATAGGCAACTCTCTGAAAAATATATATTAGTTAGGTACATATATATGTTTAGAGAAATTCTGAAAAAGTAAACTCCATAATGTTTGTGGAGATTATTTTAGAATGAAGAGATTACAGGTGATCTTGATTTTCTTCTGTATTTTTTTCTGGTTTTCTGCAGTATTTTTACCTGAATTTTGTACAATGGGTAGAGATTACTTTTATTATAGTAAAAATAATACTAAAGTTTTTTTTTTTAAATAGTGGTTAACATTTTCAAATAAAAAATCAATTGGTTCAAACTTTAAAAGTCTTGGGATAATTTTTAAACTTGAATTTCCCCTACCAGCTCTACTAATTTTTAATACCACTTTTTAGAAAAGAATACCTATTAGTTAACAACTAGGTGATCTAACTTTTCTGGATTAAAATAAACCTAAGATTTTGACAGTTCCGTGGCCACCACAACAGCACTCTAGCAAACGTAAGAAATCCTGAAATTACTTTATCTTGCAGAAAAGAGTGGACATCCTAAAGATTAAAAGGCATTGCTAAAAAGTATAATTGTGTTCCCCCCAAGTTCCTCGAAAAATATCTTTCATTGTTGGAAATCTGTATTTCATTCATTCATAAGCTAATGGTCAACATTTTATTTCTGATAAAAGAGTAAAATCTCAGTAAATCTGCTAAAATTTTGTTTACTCCTAGAAAGGCTCACTTTAAGATTTCTGCCACCCTGTCATCTATAATGGGTCAAATTCTTATTTATCCTCTCCGTATAAAAGAATCTGTAGCAATGATACTAACATATGCTGAATTTTAGCCATCAAATACAAATATGTCTCATCCATTTAAGGAAGCTTACTCAGATGTAGACAATTTGTTTTTCCATTTTAATTTATTATGCTCAGATTATCAACAGATTGTCTGTTTTCTCAGCGCCTAACACTCTGGGGCACTTAAATGGAAATCTGTGTTAACGCTTTTTTTTTAAGCATCCTTCCGTATCACTATTTTAATTGTTTTGTAGCCTATTGCAATTTTCTATAACATAAAATATATATATATATGTACGTATATATGCTTATATACGTACATATACACACAAATATTTGTGGCTGAATCTCGGCAACGTGCTTCAAAGGATTAACTTGAGGTTGCCGTGATTAAATGTATTCACTCTACAAGATTTATAAAAATGTAACGTTGCAGGGAGAGTTGGTCTCTGCGAAAACCTCGTAATCACCACCAAAAGGCCATAGCTGCGAGCCTCCGAAGACCGCCAAGCACTGTGGAGGCATCCACAGCTGTTTTTCATTGTTATTGCTTTCTCGAAATAGTGCACTTGGTGGGGCAAATGGTGCCGCTTGCAGCATCTCTGGCCCCCCAGCCGGGTTAACCCTGACCTGAATGCCTGCTTAGTTCCAGCATTTCATCATTCCGCTTCCCTGCTCCTTAAAACCTAAGAAAAACGAAATATCCGCCGCGGAGAAATGCGCTTAGTAAGAGCCGGGGGGGGGCGGGGAGATGTTTCAAATGTACATTTTTCCGTTCTCTCCGGATCAGATTCAAGAAAAGAAAAAAAAAAGTGTGTTTGTGTAGAGGGGTTATGCAGTTTTACACCTATTTCCTAAAGGCTCACCCCTGGGTGGCAGAGCCCCAATAGAAGGGTAAAGGGGCCCCCTAGAAAAAAATAGCCAACAACCCCTAGCTCTTTGCTGCAGAAATCGGGAGAGGTCCACCATCAAAGATGGAGGTGGGGTTGGGAGTGGGGGGCACACGGTTGGGAATGGAAATTGAAGATTACATTTCTGCGCTCTATGGTCAGGGAGGGGCCTGCGGGGGCGCAGAGAAAAAGAAAAGGCGATGGGTCAAACCTGAGAAACGACGCACAAGGCCGGAAAGTGGGGTGCGGGTGTCCTGGAAGAGGGGTGCCATGGGAACTGAGGCAGTGAGAGGGGCTGACACCCAGAAAATGCAGCCGAGTACCCAAAACCTGGGCGGGGGATGGGGTGGTGGAGGCCTGTTGGCCTCAGTACCTCCCATCGCGCGCGGGCCACTAACCTGTCAGCAAGAAGGTGCCAGTGGTCGAGGGGCTCATCCTGCGTGTCCCCCAACCCTGTCCAGTCCAAGCACAAGGGTCGCCCAGCTCCCACCACCAGGGCAGTTGCATTCTCGGCCTGACTAGGCCGGCAGTCCTTGATTCTCCCCTCCCCTCCCTTTCTTCTTTCCTCCCAGCTTGGCCAATTCAGCATCAGCATTTTGCACCCCCTCGTTAATCCCATACTCCCTCTAGCGGCAGGCCAGTGTAGCGAGGCCATCGCCCCCACCCCCATCCCTCCCGCCCCCACACCCCCTCCATCCCCCAACCGCACAGCACGCTGGGATTTGGCGCCCCCCTCCTCTGTTCTGCCTATAAAAGGCTCCCAGTCCGTGCTCCGAGTACACGCGCTTCAACTTCGGTTGGTGTGTGTCGAAGAAACCTGACTACGACCTGGGAGAACAGCGGAGAGGGTCCACCGAATCTCGCGAAAGGTCCGCTGAGCGGGCTCGCAACCGGAGCCACTCCGGGTTGCGGAGCACCCAGCGGAGCCCACGCCTGGCACAGGTGTGGGACCCGGTCCTCCCTGTCTTCGCAGAGGAGTCCTCGCGTGGTGAGTATGCGGTGAGGACTTTTTTTTTTTTAAGATCACATTCAATCCCTGTTCTTACTGGGAGCTGCAGGAGATGGAGTAGCGCTCTGAATATCTCCATGCAAACCTTGTCACGCCTTCACGGCTGTACCCCAAACCAGAGTGGGGAAACCAAGCCTTCAGGGCTTTTGATTTCCAGGACCAAAGTCCAGATACAGGTTATGGACAGATATGAGCTGCGGACAGACATGAGCTGCAGACGGACATGATCTACAGTCCAATTTGGAATTTGCTCTTCGAATGCACTACAAAGTGATATGTGTGGCAAACTAATTGGTGCTTCATGCACTACCGACTGATAAGCGCTTCAATTGCGCTACAGACCGATGGGCGCTCCAGTGCACTACAGACGAGTAGGACCTGCAGCGATATGAGGTGCAGACTGATTTGCGCTTTAAATGAGCGACAATAACTGAGCTGCAGGTTAGCACTACAAAAATGAAATGATTGCACTACAACAGCGCTTCATTCCGCTGCCCTGCACAGGAACTGCGGAGGTACAGGAGTGGTAGAATAATTTATACCCTCAAATGTGCTACAAAGTAATAACAGCTGCAGAGTAATCCAAGCTGCACTGTTGGACGTTACAAAGAAAAGAGCTGTAGAGGGATATGAGCTGCAGAGTAAAAATTACTCTTCTTAGCTCGGGGACCCCACCCTTTGTCTCTAACATACCTTTTTTGGAATGGCTCCCACTATATTTTTCTGCAGGACGGTTCGCTGCATGCTGGTGATGGTAGACAAAATGGAGCCCCAGGCAAAAATTAGTGTTTAATGTTTCCCCCACACCATTCCTGCTATAGCAGTGGAGTGGAGGGGTCCTAATTTGAGTGAAAAAGAGAATATTTTGATTGGTAGTAGAGCGGACTGCTTTTCCTAGTTGAGCTTGATTGAAGTGGCGGTGTAGTTGTAGTGGTGGCGCGAATCAGCGTCCAGCAACAGTTTGTGGGAACTGTTGGTTTGCTTGCGTGGGGCGGTGGGGGGGGGGGATGGGGTCTGGAGGGATTGCCCTTGTTGCATGAAATGAATCTGGCTGTTGGAGGCTAGTGGGAGGGGTACGGGGGGGGGGTGATCTTGGGAGAGGTATGCAGCCTGTCTCAGACCTGCCCCGCCCATTCCAGCAAGCCTTCTCTGCAGTGTCTACTCAGAGCGGGCTTAGCGCCTCCCAGCGCCTATTTAAAGCATGTCTCCTCTGCAGCGCGCCTTCCCAGAACGCGCCTCCCCCGAGCGCGCCTCCCCCGAGCGCGCCTCCCCCAAGCGCGCCTCCCCAGAGCGCGCCTCCCCCGAGCGCGCCTCCCCCGAGCGCGCCTCCCCGGAGCGCGCCTTCCTCGAGCGCGCCTTCTAGACCCTGCCTCCCCAGACTCGGCTTTTTTCTGAGCCCGCCTCCTCCCAGGCGGCTCGCCCAGACCCCGCCTCTCTCTGAGCCCGCCTCCCCCCAGGCTGTACCGCCAAACCCCACCTCTTTCTGAGCCTGCCTCCTCTGAGGTGGCTCCCCCTAGACCACGCCTGTCCAAAGCTTGGCCCCTCCCTGAGCCAGCCTCCTCTGAGTTGGCCCACGGCCCCGCCCCACGAGAGCATCACGCGCGTGCGCAGTGTGAGCTCTCCCCACCTTCAGCCCCAGGTCTGTGCCTGCAGGCTTTCTTTACCTGAGCCAGGCTGCACAGCCCCGCCCTCCTGCGGTTTTCCCATACACCGGTTTTTTTTTTTTTTGTCCACGAATGTCTAATAAATATAAGAATAATAAGGAACAATTAAAAGCAATAGTAATTATCCCTAGAATTAATACGCACTTGGTATAAGTGCTTTGCATATGTTACATAGCATGATCCCACAATTTAAAATCCTGACTGCGTTATAAAGGATGCTTCTAAAGTTGCATGGCTGGCAAAACTCTAAAGGCAATCCAACTAAATTGGATCACTACAAATGAAAAATAGAATGTTTTAAATACTTTAACATTTAAGGTTGGTTTTGTGTGTGTGTATAACACTACTGATCCTTTATGGCGGTACCGATTGGAATCCCATGCCTTGATGGATACAAAATAAGGAACAACTTGAACTGTTTCACAAGAGTTGTAAGTGGCTTGTTGGTGCTGCTGGCTTGGCCTCTGAGCAAGTATGAGGTGTTTATCTGTGTGCCTATAAAGCTAGATTTTTTTCCTTGGAACTCTAGGGTATTAGCTCTGGCTAACTTACCTACATATTTATTAATTGTGTCTGGCATATGGCAGGCACTCATTAAATATGTGTTAAATAACCAGAGTAAATTGTTTTATTCGTTATTTTTCCTTGGTGTCAGCAGGGTTTTTTTTTCTGGTGTCTTACTCTTGGCTCTTTTCCCATGGCACATTGCTTGCCTTATCTCTCTCATATTTAACAGGATCTTTTGTTTTGAAAAAAAGTATGCATGTTTACACTATAATAATGTAAGCCGTAATTATAATACAAAACAATTAAATTTAAAATGCTCAAAATAATTTAAATTTGGGGCAAGTGGATTATTTAGTGGTACATAATTGTCATATTTAACATTTTTGTGATGTAATATAATGTGGTTACATATACAAAATATAAATTGAGGATTTTAACTGACATTTTAAACACCTTTAATAATTCATACCTACTACCAGTGAGATGTACCATGTTTATATTTCCAAATAAATGAAAAATTTTAAAACGTAGTTTTGTATATTACAAACCATGAGTCAAATCTTTGTTTTGGGGGGCAGCTGGGGGCTATGGCTCCCCAAAATCTGTCACACCTCACTCCACCCCCAATAACTATACAAATGTGCTTATAATAATTACAGCTTTCAATGAGTCCCCAGGCCTTTTTTACCCCACCATGGTACCCTGACCCCCCTCCTCTTGGAAATTCTCTATCTGCATTTTAAAGAAGCTCAAAACAGTGGTAAAAACGTGTGTGTTAATGAACTTGTATTTTATAAATAGTGCACATACTACTCAAAAAGAAATTTGAACATTTGAGAATGTAAAACAATTAAGAATTGCCTAATGAAGTGTCATTTCCTAATGGAATGTTTAATGTACAGTGGTTTTTGGCTACTATGGTGCTCTGGTGTGTTTGGGGAATAGAAATTTTTAGAGATCATCCTGGTGAGTCAAAGATTAAATAAATGTATGTATTTAATTGACTAACACTTAACTCTTTTCCATGTATAAAAATGGCGTAACTTGGCTTTATGCTGGGTGTCCTACAGGTCTTAGGAAAGGGGTCTCTTGAGCCCCACCTCCCCAAGCCAGCCCCTATTAAGGGGGCATTTAAGGATCTATAGTTCTGTAATTTCAAATCCAGTCACAATGCTCCTGTTCCCTTGTTAACCTGTGCTCCAGTTGCAGTTAAAAATGTTTTAAAACTGCTTATATTAATAGTTAACCTGCCTGCCTACTACCCAGAACTTTTAATGGTTAAAGTACTGTGTGCTGGACATTTATCTCTTTTAGAATTTAAGAGTCTCACTCCAAAATTACAATTCCTAGAGATGGGGACCTGAAGCCTGAAACTAGTAAAGGTCAGGGGTCTCAAACTGGTGACCTTGCAGGCCAAATGAGACCCTGAATTTGTTCGACCAGCACTGGATTAAAACAATTTTTAAAAATTAAAAGAACTGAATGTATTTTGAGACAGGGGGCACACATCTCCATGTTGCCTAGTTGTCTAAACTTATGTCTCTTCTGTTTTATATTACTTTCCTGTTTACCAAAAGCATTTGAATTTTAAATGCTTATTGATATTGCTTCCCTAAACAATTCAGTGATTATTTGCTAATGTCTTGATGTGTTGTTATTTCTAACCTGTCATTGTGTTTTGCAGATGATTAAAACACTCAGACCTGGGCCTCAATAAAGCCCACCCCACTGACTGTGATTGACATGTAGGTTAACCTTCCTGACCTTGGTCAGGCTGTACCAGGCCTTTTCAGAAGTCTTCTATATTTTGAAAGTATTAGTGTTTGGATGACAGAAATGGCATCTGAGTCACGTGACCTGTGCTTACTAGGATTTTAATGGGACAGTAACACTCTATTCATTACATTTAATAAATAAACATTGCATCATCTCATGATCTTATATTCTAAGTGTCACCAATAAAGTTGCTTTTAAAGAGTTGGAAATGAAGCTAAGTGTCAAACTATGTTGTGTTAATTGTATCTTCTAATTACTTCTTAAACTTGAATAGTTTATTTTGAATGCCAATTATTCATTGTTTTTGTAGCCTAATTTATGAAAGTACTGGTCAATCAGTTCTTTAAATAGAAAGTTTAAAGTACTAAGATGATGTGGTAAATCTATTCCTTAAGGATCTGCTTGCCATACAACCACTCGTTGGAGAGGCCACAACACCACCACAGGGCATAAGGAAAGTAGCTGTGGTTATAAGACCTGGGGCAAGGGAGGGTCCTGAAGGATTAGGAGGGGTCTTAGGGAGAAAGGAGGAAGGGATATTTCTCTATAGCCAGGGACAGAGCTAAAATTTACAGGTATATTTGATTAGCACCACCTTTTCTTTTTTTTTTTTTTTTTACTTCTACCCTCCTATTATTTGAATAGTAGCTTTTTTTCTACCTTTTCTGAATAATACATGCTTATCTTTTTTGTTTTATTTTATGTAAATAATTTGGTATCCATTTTTACCTTTATGGGTCAGAGAACAGGCGTGCCAAGTTAAAATTGAGTGAATAGGCAGTCTGCCTGCTTTATTCATATTGTTTCTAAATTTTTGAGCACTTTCTTCGAGTTTTCCAAAAAGGAGAATTTGATGCTCATTAAAAAAATGTTGAAAAGTTCAAATAAATTACTCTAAAAACATTTAACCCTGTATTCAGGAAGTATTTAGGCACTGTGTTGGGATTTATTGTACGTGACTTATCACTATTCATAAATTAGGTCACTTAATCTCTTCTCTCTGATACCCCCACCCCCACACTACTCACCTCTAGGAGTAGAGCGTCACTCCACTCTAAGTTACAAACTTTGGGGTGGGGCTGCACTGACAAATCTTGTTTATAAAGCAGGGATTGCAAACTGGTGACCTACAGGTCAAATGAGACCCTGGATTTGTTTGACCAACACAGTATTAAAATATCTTTTGGTGGGAAATACATACCCAGATTGCCATAGTTGCAGACCCCACCTGTTTTAGTCCTAACCTCTTTAACACATAAAGTTATTTTTCTGTTTTCTTATTAATAGCTATTAATAACAGCCAACAGTTATTGAAAACTCACTGTGTGTTTTAATGCATCATTTAAATCTTATTATAAGTTTGAGGTGCACTATTATTGGGCTTCTTCCAGGGTCCCGCTTTGTATATAGCCCAGCTTCTCCTAGGAGATAGCAACTACTTTTTGTTGATTGCCTCCTTGATAAGGAAGAACACCGATACACACATGTCACTACTCAGAGCCATTTCTGTCCCACAGAGAATTCTCTTTGGGAAATCAAATTATGGTCAGAAAAGTAATTTAGACAGTCCTGTGGGTTTTGTGGCATGTTTTGTTTCTCTCCCTTATTGGCTGGAATATTATCTGTTATGCAGATAACTTCTTTGATAACAATTATCCCATTGGCCTTATTTTGTGTAATTGATTTGGCAGCCATCTTTACCTTAAAAGCTTCTTGCTTGGCTCCCTGGATTCAAACTACTTGTTTGGACTGTCTCAGTACTGTCCTATAATTAGTAGAGTTAAGCAGTGTACTGTTGATACAGTTAGGTATTGTTCAATCATAATGAACAGGTGACTTTTAAGGAGGTAAACATTTGGACATCAAAAAGAGGGTGTTTTTTATTACTATTGTCTCTTTGTAGGAGTTTGTTTATTAACATAAGCAAGTAAAGAGATACTGTAAATACATGTGTTTTAGTAGATACTCTAAAAGCTAAAATCTTCTTTGTATTGTGCTGTTTCGACATGTTGAATTATGCTTTTATCCTCATTTACAGAAACAAAAAGCTTTTGAAAACAAAAAGAAGAAAGGGTGGAAGAGGAGGCCAGGATCCAGGCCTCCATTCCCACAGGATTGAAGCTACACTTGGGAGGTCCCCTCCCACCCCACCTCTCACCCTGGGGCCCGACTGCCCACCACCTCCTCCTCCTCCTCCCCCCAACGACCCCACCTCCCCGCCAAACTGCTGCGAGTCAGACCAGTACATTCCTACTCTGTCTGAACGTGGGCGGGAGGATCTCTCTGAAGAGATCAACAACCTTAGAGAGAAGGTCATGAGGCAGTCCGAGGAGAACAACAACCTGCAGAACCAGGTGCAGAAGCTCACAGAGGAGAACTCAAACCTTCGTGAGCAAGTAGAACCCACCCCCCAGGATGAGGAGGATGACCTCGAGCTCCACGGCGCGGCAGCCGCTGCAGCCCCACCCCCTCCCGAGGAGGAAGAGTGCCAAGAAGACCTTCCTGAGAAATTCGACGGCAACCCAGACATGCTGGCTCCTTTCATGTCCCAGTGCCAACTCTTCATGGAAAGGAGCACCAGAGATTTCTCAGCTGATCGCGTCCGTGTCTGCTTCGTGACAAGCATGATGACCGGCCGTGCTGCCCGCTGGGCATCCGCAAAGCTGGAGCGAGCTCATTACCTGATGCACAACTACCCAGCCTTCATGACCGAGATGAAGCACGTCTTTGAAGACCCCCAGAGGCGAGAGGCAGCCAAACGCAAGATCAGACGTCTGCGCCAAGGCATGGGGTCAGTCATCGACTATTCCAATGCTTTCCAGATGATTGCCCAGGACCTGGATTGGAATGAGCCGGCACTGATTGACCAGTACCATGAGGGCCTCAGCGACCACATTCAGGCCGAGCTCTCTCACCTCGAAGTGGCCAAGACGCTGTCTGCGCTGATAGGTCAGTGCATCCACATCGAGAGAAGGCTGGCCAGGGCAGCTGCAGCCCGCAAGCCGCGCTCCCCTCCGCGGGCGCTGGTGCTGCCTCGCATCGCCAACCACCACCAGGTGGACCCCACCGAGCCTGTGGGAGGTGCGCGCATGCGCCTGAGCCAGGAAGAAAAGGAAAGACGCAGAAAGCTGAACCTCTGTCTTTACTGCGGAAATGGAGGTCACTACGCCGACAACTGTCCTGCCAAGGCCTCGAAGGCTTCGCCGGCGGGAAACTCCCCGGCCCCGCTGTAGAGGGACCTTCAGCGACCGGGCCGGAAATAATAAGGTCCCCACCAGATGATGCTTCATCTCACTTTCAAGTGACGCTCCAGATTCATCTTCCGGGCAGACACACCCTGTTCGTCCGGGCCATGATTGACTCTGGGGCTTCTGGCAACTTCATTGATCACGAATACGTTGCCCAGAATGCAATTCCTCTAAGAATCAAGGACTGGCCAATACTTGTGGAAGCGATTGATGGACATCCCATAGCATCGGGCCCAGTTGTCCACGAAACCCACGACCTGGTAGTCGACTTGGGAGAACACCGTGAAGTGCTGTCGTTTGATGTGACCCAGTCTCCATTCTTCCCCGTCGTCCTGGGGGTGCGCTGGCTGAGCACACACGATCCCAACATCACCTGGAGCACTCGGTCGATCGTCTTTGATTCTGAATACTGCCGATACCACTGCCGGATGTATTCTCCAATTCCACCAGTTCTCCCACCGCCGGCACAGCCGTCCTTCTACTACCCAGTTGACGGATACAGAGCTTACCAGCCAGTGAGGTATTACTATGTGCAGAATGTGTATACTCCAGTGGATGAGAACGTCTACCCAGATCACCGCCTGGTAGACCCCAACATTGAAATGATACCCGGAGCGCACAGCATTCCCAGCGGGCACGTGTACTCGCTGTCCGAGCCTGAAATGGCAGCTCTGCGTGATTTCGTGGCCAGGCATGTGAAAGATGGGCTGATTACTCCCACAGTCGCTCCTAACGGAGCCCAAGTGCTGCAAGTGAAAAGAGGATGGAAGCTGCAGGTTTCTTACGACTGCCGAGCTCCCAACAGTTTCACCATCCAGAATCAGTATCCTCGACTGTCAATTCCAAATTTGGATGACCAAGCTCACCTGGCAGCGTACAGTGAATATGTACCTCAGATACCTGGATACCCCACGTACCCTGCATATGGCACCTACCCAACCTACCCGGTTGGATTTGCCTGGTACCCAGTGGGACGAGATGGACATGGACGCCCGCTCTATGTCCCTGTGATGATCACCTGGAATCCGCATTGGTACCGCCAGCCTCCGGTACCTCAGTACCCGCCGCCGCAGCCGCCGCCGCCACCGCCGCCGCCGCCGCCGCCGCCGTCTTACAGTCCCATGTGAAAAACTGTCATGTCCTTTGGGATCTCTGCCCTCAAAATGTGTTGCTGTGCAGCTTCTCAGTCAGTGACAGTATGCTCAGTTGGGCCACTCTATCTTCAGGCCAGCCAGAGGTGCAGTTCCCTAAAACGACTACAGCTCAGGGCCACCCTGGACTGGCACACATCCATCCTAAAAGCACCAAAAGATCTCCACCATTTTCTGGGAATGACAGAAATTTGACCAGCAAATATCTCTGTTTTCCACCTGAACTGCCATACTGAAATTTATAGTAAGTGTACTTCCCAGTAAATCTTAGAAGCCTGGATTATTATTTACAGAGAAGCTGATGCAAACACAGGAGATGCTGTTTTCTGTATGGAGGGGGAGAGGAGGAGGAGGACATGACTTTTCTTGCAGTTGCAGTATTCATGTCTTTGGAGAACTGACTCCTTATTAAGGAAGCCACAGTTGGTGCAGTGTGAATTGGCTTCCGTGATCTTTTTTGCTGCACCCTTAGAAACTTCACCATCTTCAAACTACTCTTTCATTGTTCTGTTAATACTGAAGGAGCAACAGCCTGACCAGATCTCTCAGGAGCAGGCAAAATCCCTGCAACGGATACACCTCATGTTTGTGAAGGAGGCACCCTTTCAGATAAACTCTTGCATGTTGAGTGTGCCTTCACATCCTGGTGTGAATCACGTGTACCCAAGAACTCTGGCTTTGTCACAACACCTTACCATCATCATGCCAGCAATGGCTTCCACAGAATGTTGGACCTGGTAACCAGAAACTGTTGGTGGCTCCAAGTGTGTTAGATGTTTGTGAAATCTGTCAATCATGAGGGCTAACACGTAGCAAATCAATCAGTGGAAGTCTTACGAGCATCTACCCACATCTCTGCCTCCTTGGCATCTGGGCCTTTCATTATCAGGCCCCTCACTAAACTGTAGCATCAGGATGCTGAGGGAAGGGAAATGATTTTAGCACCCACACTGTTATGCCTGGAAGGGGTGTCTCTGAAAAAGAGAAACTGGGGCACTGGATACTGTCTTGAGGATATGGACTTCTTCGGTGAGCTTCAAATCCAGCTGCCAATGAATGAAAGGCCTCAGAATGCAACTCAAAGGACTCAGACTCAAAGCAGCAGACAACACAAGTGTTGTCTTCAGTCCAGCGAGATCACCTGGTGTCTCCTGGATGCTTTGTGTTAACCCGGGACTGCCTGACTTCCTTCACTCTGGTCTCTTGCTCCTACCTTGAACTGTGTGTCTAACCTCCCTTTCTGTTTAATTCTTTACCACTGCCATTAACCCTGCTGCAGGATTTGTGTCATCCTGCCTGCCCGGTTGCTGAGACTCCGTTTTGCTGCCACGCACAGACGAGAAAGAAGCAGGCTTCAAGGAGCTTGTGTTTCAACGATCCCCAGTTGCCAAAACACAGTTTAGGTGGTAGAAACCGACATGGTGTATGTTTTAAATTGCCTCTCAGGAAGAGGAGCCTAATGGTGAAGTTTCATTTTTCATCAACATTATCTTTCTACATCTTCACTATCATCTATCCTTATTCTTGCATGTTTAAATACTTAAATGTTTTAGCTCTAGATTAGTGGTATCCTTTAATAGTGTTTTAAAGTGGTGACTGCTCAAAAATTATTTCCATTGAACTACAAAGTACTATCCAATTCTTAGTGTGTTAGGGTTAAGCTCATTAAAATTGGTAAGTGACATAGTGTAAAATATTTCTTTACTGTGAACTTCTCTTACAAGCACTGTGAATGAGAGGCTCCTCAGAACTGGAGTTTTGTATAATAGTTCATCTTGTTCATCTTCAGTCTTCTCTTTTAATGTCATATGTAAGTTCAGTTTTATCAATTAGGCCTTTCAAAGTCACACCAAAAAGATGCAAATTCAAAGAAGATACCTGATTGGCTATTTAATCCAAAATAACTTTTTTTTTTATTTTTCAATGGAATCAGGAAATGTGTCAGTCACTCATGTGTTTTAGAGTACGTGATTTTATTTTTTAAATGGTGCATTTGTGCTTCTGGACTGTTTTGAAGCGTCACTTCAGTTTACCTCAGATACCAATCCATCCTTCATATATTTGAATTCAAGTTGTGTTGTGTCAAACTTACAGTTGTCCATTGATCTTCAAGCTGCAGGGGGCCTAGAAATGGGCCATTGTCTGCAACCGCAGCATGTGCACACGGACATTTGCCATCACTGCGAGCGCGTCTGGAGACGCTGGCCGGCGACAGCAGTCAGGGAGAGCACGGTGATACGGGTGAACAGCCCATGGATGAAGTCCCTGACACAGATGGCTGTTTAGTAAAGCTTCTGAAAGGTGTTTGGCAGTGTGCACTATGCCCTATTGCTATGTATGCTATCTATAAATGTAGGTGTTAAAGTCATCTCAAATTGATTGTTTTACAGCATCAGAGTTTTATTAAGTTTCCTTTTACTCAATTGATTTCATTGTTGCTATTGATCAAATTTATGTTAATTGGATACTTTAAAACTTTTGGCATTCCAAAAAAGATGCCTTTATTCCTAAGAAAGGAAAGAGCAAAGTAATGAAACCTCTGAAGAAGTTAGAAAGGGAGCAGAATAAAAACATAAAGGAGATAAATCTGTCAATATCAGAATTATTAAAGCCAATAGTCAACCCTTTGAAACAAATTGGCAGAATTGATTGACTTTTGGCCCGAATTGGGAGTGTTAATTTAGAAGTCGAGGAAGAGGTGATGAGCTCCCACTTTTAGGAGAACTTGGAGAGAACTAGCTAAGGTCATCATGCTAAGATACTGAGGAAGTTTTTATACTTCTCTGAAGGGTCGATTTAGTTCGACCAATGAGGTATTTGTATTAGATGCTGGAGAATGAAGAACTAGTTTGATTAAATCATGTGAGGTAGAAGAGTTTACCAGCAAGTGCACAAAATAGGAGGGGCACAGCGATACTGTGCAGTCTGGATTTCTGTTTAAGTTTGCAGGTACCTCTTAGACTCCTGGATTGATCCAGTTGTCAACCACCACAGACATCTAACATCAGATGGAATTCCATGACTGGCAACAGAGAGTTCTGCTGGGAGAGACCTGGGCAGAAATGAAGGACCACCTGCAGAGACGACAAGCTGGGTGGGAACCACACGACGGTTGTCACCTAAAGAAAGAATGCACATCTTGTGGCACTGGAAGTTCTCTGTTGCTTCAGATTGTAGAATGATATTGAATTGGTCTGTGGAAGATTGCATTTTTCTTATTTCCTTGTTAATCGATTTAAGTAGTGGGGGATGTAGTAATCATAAGTAATTTTAGGGGGGAGGGATTATTAAGTAATCTTTAGTGGGTGGGACTAGTTAAGCAGCATGATTATATATTAGATATCTCTATAAGTAGATGCATATACTTACTTGTGATCATTTACCTTGTGATTGCTACCCTTAAAAATTTTAATCAACCTTGGAGGGAACTGCAGGGAGACTAACCTGTTTAGGGTAACTTGAACATGGATAAAAACCTTAGTTGAATAAAGTCGAAAGGTGACTGAATTGATCATTTAATAGAGGCTCTTTGCCCTGGGTATTAACTCCAGGGAACAAGATTGTAAGCAAAGTCTTTAGAGAGTTACAGAGTGGATAGATACTCTTGGAGAAATTGTTGCTGAAGTGACATTGATAATGATGAATTGTGATGAATATTCATGGAAGTTCTATGAAAGCGATGAATAAGAAATGAAAATGATGAATGAGAAACGTTGCTCCCATCGGTGGCCCTCCTCTTCTCTTCTCTCTGCCCCTATACCTGCTACCTATATCTCTACCCTTTCCCATTATTGCTGAATTCTCTTTACTCTATACTCCTCTCAAATTACTAATACTGCATTGATGTTATAATAAATTCAATTAATAAAGATTTAGTGGTTAAGTGCAAATTGTGTCCTGATCATTTCAGCATCCACCACAATCCAGGGAACAGGGTGGGGGAGTGGGCACGGTGGGGGATTTGGGGTTGGGGAGCGGACAGGGCGGGAAATTGGGAGGTGGGGGAATGGATAGGGTGGGGGAGTGAACAGAATAGGGTGTGGTGGGGGAGGGGGGGGAATATGGAGGAATGAGGAGGGTGGTGCAATAGGGGAAGAGTCCAGAGGATGGGGATGGGGAGAAGGGGTGTGGGGTGTGGAGCTGGGGATAAGGTTGGAAATGGAGGGTGGGTAGTGAGCTAAAGAATGCATTCCTCAAGCAAGCCAGCATCAATTATCCAGAATACTCCTGGAAATTGAATTATTGCAGCTTCAAAACTTGTGTAAAATGAAGGCACAATTAATGGTGACTAATTGACATAATATAAAAAACTAAAGCTGCAAAGAAAGCTTTAACACATAAAGCGACACAATATATTCTATTGACCTATATATTACCAATTTTACTTGGAATATTTGAGATGTACTAATTGAAAATGAAAACATTAGGACAAAAAGACATACCAAGTGAAGTCAGGTAGTGATGTTTTTTAAATGCTGATTAACATCAGAGGGATTGTGAAACTGATCCAGAAAGTGACAAATGAGGTTTGGGAGGCACACATCCTATCAGATTTTCAAAACAAGGACATTAGTCAGAGTTGTCTAATAAGTTGCATGTAGAAAACCTGATCTAACTTAATAGTGCTGATCAGTACATACAAATGGAACCATTTTGTTGCACACCTTAAATTTAGCCAGTGATGCCTGTCAGGTCCCAATAAAACAGGAGAAAAAACCCAGCCAGCTCATTCTGACCCCACCAAAAAATAAAAAAACAAAAAAACACAAACCTGAAAAGGGGACTCTTGCTGATGTGTTTGTTTTAAAGAGTTGCAGGTTCATGTGACATGGTGGTCACATGAACACAGGGACTTACGGAGGGATATATAGCATATGGTGACTGAAACTAAATGCAAGGATCTGGGGTAATACAGAAACACAACCAGAAACTCTCCCTGGAAGCAGGGTACCCTGAGTAGTTGTCCATCTAGCCCAGAGTTCACAGACTTACATGGGGGGCAGTGCGGTGGGCAGAACTGCAGAAACTGGGAGGGGTGCACAGTCAAATGCCTATCAGATGCCTGCGTGGTGGGTAATTTATTTAAACAATGTGGTGCAAAAGCTAGTAATCAAATCAATTGAAAGGAAATTGAAATATCATATTTATCACTGTTTTTTATACCTAGACTCCTCCCCATCCTGACCCCCACTCCTCCCCATAAGTTACATGATTAAACAAAACTTAAAGGAAACAATAAAAGTTGCTGAGCCTCAAGACTATTACAAGGCTAGTCCAGAGCATTAAACTCACCTGTATATGGCAATGGTAATATTTGTTGAAACCCATACCAGTTTTATGAAAAAAAGTGGCTTCCTGGAAGGATATCAACAAGTCTATTTATAGCTGCAGAAATTGCTTTAAGAACCCCTTTCATCCAGTATAGTCCATGCCAGTCATTAACAAAAACAATTGTTTAAAATGACCACACACATGAACTTAAAACACATAAATGTACATTCATTTGTCAATCTTGAAAGAGGCTTGTTTCACTGATTGGAGCTCTGAGTTACTGTTCTTGAATAAATTATATCAGTAACACAAAATAACAAAACAATGAGAAAATACAGAGCTTTTAAAAACATAAAAGCAATGAAATACTAGTGAATTACTTTTGGTCCTTACTCGAAAAATACACAAACGAATTCCAGATCAATCAAGAATTACAAGAAGAAAGAAGAGCTTAATGGTGGGGAGGGCAAACAGAGTACTCAGGGAATAATGATGGCAATGCAAACTACGATGAATGGTTTTGAATTTATAAATAAGGTGCACAACAAGAACGAGGAAGTATTTGGGGCCTACCTATAAAATAGGTGATAGCTAACTTACTACCCAAGTATCTAATATTTTCCTGGAGAAATTAAATACCCAACCTCCACCTTTTATTCCCTTTCTGGCTTCTTTGAACATATGTAGAGAGAAGTCTAGATGGATAGATAATATATGACAAATAATAAATACTAAATAGCTAGATAGCTAGATGACGGATGGATGGATGGATAGATACATGAATAAATGTGTGTGTTCAATTGCTTTCTTTAATACGCCAGAGATTAAGTACATACCCGATCCTATACCCTTCACCCTTTTCTGGCTTCTTTGAATATATGTAGAGATAAATCTGTATGGATAATTAAGCAATTAAATGAGTGAATGAGAAAATGGGTAGATGGATGGACAAATGGATAGGTAAATGAATAAATGTGTCTGTGTGTTAAATAACCATTGACTTCAAATGTGCCAGACGCTAGATCACGTGTTGGGGCCTACAATGCTGGGTGCAGACCCGACACTGAGACACCTCCTGTGGCTGAAGGAGAGCACCCAGTGACTCTCCAGCCAGGCACCCCAACCCACCATGGGTGCCCAAGTCATTTAGGAAGAGGCACTATCACATCATCATTTAGTGCAGAAAAAGACTTAATTTTTGGCATCTGAGTTTTTTCTAGAATAAACTAACATTCTTAAATGTTTGTTTTTATTAGTATTTGAGAATCCAAAAGGATCAACAAGAGAAAGAGAGACTAGAATCAGGGGTATCAAACTCATTTTCACTGGGGTCCACATCAGCCTCACGTTTGCCTTCAAAGGGCTGAAATAATTTTAGGACTGTACAAATGTAACTACTCCTTAACTGTTAAGGAGTTGAAATTACATTCAGCCCTTTGAAAGCAACTGCAAGGTTGATGTGGCCCCTGGTGAAAATGAGTTTGACACCCCTGGACTAGATGGTCTTCCCTCCCAAATTAACCTCCAAAGAACCTTTTTAGCACACTATAAAACTCCCTTATTCTACTCCCAGATAATCCCTAGAGATAGGTGACACATTACAGTAGGAACCCCACCTCCTGGTATCTCAAAATAATTCACAGAATGACATTTGACCCAAGACAATCTCTAAAGAGAGCAAGTGAAACTCTGGAAAGTCATTAATTACTGTTTTATGTCTGGTTTTATAGTCCTCACATAAGCAAATCACCAAATTAAAATTAATTATCACCTGCATAACTTGTATCCTTGGCTAGGTCTTCTCAAGGAGTCCACGTCATAAGCCAAGAAAGAAATAGGTAGACGCAGTATCCCAACACAGCCTCGCATGAAAATTCATTATAAATAAAATTCCTTTTTAAAAAGAATAAAAACATATTCTTTCTTTTCCAAGAGTTTCCAACATTATTTATATTTTATTTACATCAACCTGATGTTAGAATATGTCTAGTAGAATACCACAACGTCCTGTCTTCTTTTGCCTCAGTTGATTTCAAAACTATGTATTGCTCATTTTTACAACTTTAAGTCACTGGAGTATCATCCCAACTTTTATCACTGGCTGGAGTTCTTAAGATTCATTGCAGTAGGGTGATGGTATTTTACTAGCTTTAGGACCAAAACATTGGCATATCAAATTACCCCGTCAGCCCCAAACTGAAATAATGCCCAATCCTGAGAACTTGATGTGAGCCTTGGTACTAAGTACTCACACCCAAGATTGGGTTTGGGAGAGTGTTCGCTCATCGCTTCTCTTTGGAACCTACTTGAGAATAAGCACAGGAAATTAGATGTGAGTTAAAGAGTGTTTTTTTTATCTAAACAACAAAACAAAACAAAACAAAAAACTAGCAAAATATAACCAAAGACACTGAAATAGAGGATAGTCTGACAGTGGCCAGAGGGGAGAGAAGAGGGAATTTCAGGGGGGAAGGGGTAGGGATTACAGGTACAAATTTGGAGGACACATGGACAAAAACTAAGGGTGGGGGGTAATGGGGGGAAGGGGGGAGGGTTGGGTGGAGGGGCTGGAACGGGAGTAGGGGGGAGAAAACTGTACTTGAACAATGATTGAAATAAAAAAAAAAAAAAGAGTGTTTTTTTCTTTTTTAAATTATTTTTTAAGTTGAGATAAAATTGACATATTAGTTTCAGGTATACAGCATAATGATTATATATGTATATTTAGATATCCGATCACAATAAATCTAATTAATGTCCATTATCATTCATACTTACAAAATTTTTTACTTGTGGTGACAACTTATAAGGTTTACTTGCTTAGAAACTTTTAAGTATGCAATACAGAATTATTAGCTATCGACACCATGCTGTATGTTACATCTGTAGGAGTTATTTATTTTATAACTGGAAGTCTGTACCTTTTGACCACTTCCACCCATTTTGCCCACTTGCCCCGCCCACGTCCTCACCTTTACTAACTGCCAATCTCTTCTCTGGACCTATAAGGATGTTTTGTGACTTCACTTAAGGCATACTAATTATACTTCTTTAAAAAAAATAATAATTTAGCCCTGGCTGGTGTGGCTCAGGGGACTTAGCACCGGCCTGCTAAAAAAAATAATTTAGTAGGGGTTGCTCTAGAGTTTTCAATATTTATTTTTAACTAATAAAATTTTACCTTCAAATAGTAAGGGAGGCTGGGAAAGCAAGTGTCTGGCTCCTACCTTGGCACATAAGGTGGGAAATTTTGCAAATACTGAAAGAATGTTCGAAATTGCTGAGCGGCTAGAAACAATGATAAACGTCTATGAAATATTTTCTTAACTATTTAAAAAAATATTTTCTATCTCTTTGCTTAGTGCCTAAGACAGCAAATCCTTTCTACATTATCTTCTAGTCATTAGGTTGTTCTACAAACAATTTATTAGTCTGCAATTGCACAATTCTCTTCTTCAAAAATATGGTGTCGTGCTCTTAATTTCCAAGAGTCCTCTTATTTTGATAGTTTCATTCTTTGGGTACGATAACCTTTCAAGTCTATTTGAAAAAATGAATTTTAAATATTTAGGTTAGCTTTTTTCTCTCTATATTTGTGCATTCCTGTTGGTGTCTCTTCTTGCTATTTGTCTTCCTCAAAATATCTGCTCTTTTTTTATACTTATATATATAAATGAAGGACTTGGTTCCTCAGTTTAGGTGTTGTGAAGTTCCCCGGCTGTGAGGGGGAAGCCCCCCAAAACTGGAATTATCTTCTGGAGAGTGGGTTCCTTGTAGTACAGGCTTCCCCTGCTAGGTGAGTGTTCCTGGAGCCCATCCGTATCAGTGTACCAGCTGGCGTTGTTGTGACAGGTTGTGTTCACCTTCAATGAATTTTTCTTGAAGACTCTTTCAATGCATTTGCCTATTTCATGATAATGCACCTTCCTACAAGACGCCAAGTTTTCAGCAGTTTTTGATAAAAAATGGCGTGATCCTGGGCCCCCCCCCTTTCACCTGATCTCTCCCCAAGCGACTTCTTTTTATTTCCCCCGATGAAAAAGTCCTCGAAGGGAAAAGTTTTGCTGATGTGGAAGAGGTAAAACTAAAAAGGCAAAAGCACAAAAGGGCATTAAAATTGATGAGTTCCAAAACTGTTTTGAGCAGTGGAAAAAAATATCTCGATAAGTGTATTGCATCAAATGGGGAGTCCTTTGAAGGTGACTAAAGTTGAAACATGTAAGTATAAATACACAGTTTTTTATAAATAGATTTCTGTTTTGGGGGGCTCCTGCCTCAAGTTTTCAAGCTTTCTTTCCTAGCAATAACTGTCTCCTAAAGAGTAAGAGTAACTTTAGGCTTCCTTAAATGTGATGAGAAAAATCTTAAATGCTTCTTGTGAGGGATAAAGGGCAGCTTTTCTGAAGGACCTGTGGGTAAGAAGGAGACTGACAGTCTACTGACCTTCCTGAAACAGTCAGATAAGGAAAGGATCACCGTGGTCCAATTCATTTCAGCTTGAAGCTCCCTGTCCCTGTTTTTTTCCTTTATGTCCATTCATGATCATTTGAAGGTCAGATTTAACTTTTTTTTTTTTACCTTATTTCAGCCAAGGAGCTCATGGTGGATGTTTACATGAGTCTGGATTTCCACCTTGTTTCACTCTCCTAACAGGATTTTGCTTACAGGCTAAAAAACATTTAAGCTGGGACTGTCCAATTATTGCACAATTGTTTAATGAATTGGCTCACTAATTGGCCTATGGCCAGGTCCCATTACCAACTGTGCTGATTCAATGCTTTGCATTTCTCCAAGGTTTCTAGCACCCATCCTGCTGTCTACTGTATATTTTGTAGAAATTCTTGAAAACTTCTGTATGATGATGGTACCCTGTTTTGTCTCCAGTGCTGTTATTGATTTGTTCCTCTTTTCATATCACTTTGATTTTTCAAGGTGGCTTTGACAAATGGAAGCAAATAATGTCTGTCATCTTGGTGTGGCAGCCACATTTGTTTTTTCCACTTCGCAGTGGGCAACTGAATCACTGGGTAAAATCAGAATGCACAAGTTCA
Organism: Phyllostomus discolor; assembly: GCF_004126475.2. Classification (NCBI taxonomy): domain Eukaryota; kingdom Metazoa; phylum Chordata; class Mammalia; order Chiroptera; family Phyllostomidae; genus Phyllostomus; species Phyllostomus discolor. The sequence continues at coordinate 28,885,194 of NC_040912.2, read as the reverse complement.
CTTGGACTACATGTGTACTGGCGTGATTGCAAATTCAGATTTTTCACGCATTCTCATATTTGGAATTTGTGCTTTGCCTAAGATTCTTGGACATGGGTATCTTTAATACATTACTTTTTAAACTGCAAAGTGTTGTTTGATGTTTATACAGTTTATTTCAGTATCTCTGAGAAATTTTTTCTTAGCTCATTTGAAACACATATATGTTCTGTAAGATAAAAACATAAATATATTTTTCATATGAAGATGAAAATGTTTGTTATGGTTATTGTGGGAGGTGGAATTTTGAGTGATACTTTTGCTTTCAGATTACATTTTCTAAATTTTCTACTATAGGTGTGTATAGTTTAAAAAGGAACATTTAAAAATAAGTATTTTTTAGCTCTGGCCTGGTAGCTCAGTTGGTTAGAGCTTTGTCCTGATACATCAAGGTCGCAGGTTCAATTGCTGGTCAGCGCATATAGAAGAAGCAACCAATCAGTGAATGCATAAATAAAAGAAACAACAAATTGATGTTTTTTTTTTCTATCTCTCTCTTCCTCTCTCTCAAATAAATAAATAAATAAACAAATAAATAAAATGAGCATATTTAATGTATTTTCTTTCAGTTTGCTAGACAAATGTTACCATGTCCATAGTAACATGGAGAACTAATTGCATTTTTCAGCAATACATTTAAGGCACAAAAATCTAAAAGCAGTAATAGCCTTACGTGTACTAGTTGCAGAGAGATTTGTGTGTGTGTGCATTATGAACTTTAAAACTTCATGCATTACTTCTCTGCTTTTTTTGCCAGCTGCTGACCTTCAAAACAACATATTACTGAGATGACTCACAAGAATCAGTGTGAAATAGAATGTGTTACTGCTGGAAGTTTTTCTTTCTTAGACTGCTTAGCACTCTTTGGCAGTATTGTATAAAGGAAGAACAAGTTATAAAAACCAAGATTAGAAATTAGTCCTGTCAGCACACCTTAAAAGAACTATAATTTTGTTAGGAATGTGCAACAAAGGAATTAATGTTAACGATTCATTAAACAGTAACATTTATTATGCAGAAGAAATAATGCCTTACCAGCATTACAAGACAAGGTCTCTTCCTAGGTCTAACACGGCAAACACCAAGCTTGTAGGTTCCATTGTAAGCTGGCCAACAAAAACTCACATCTCTCAAATTTCTCCATAAACTATATGAAAATATATACACAAAGATTATTTTATTAAAATATTATAAGATTAGAATTTTTAAAGTTTAATATTTGGGACTCAACACATAGAAGTACCTGATAAATAAGAAACAAAAGACGGCCCTAAGTGTGGAAGTGATGTTGGGAGGCATTTTCAAAATCTGCGAAAAATAAAAGAGTATAAATTGTTCACATATATTATTTGCTGTGAAGAAATAGGCAACATTTGAAAGTGAGGTGGAAAGTTGGGTGCCATGTCCCTTCAGCATCATATTGAGGTGACAGCCACCCAAGGATTATCTAGGAGCATGGTTCTCAGACTTACTTCACTGTCATTAGAAACACCTGAAGGGTTACTCACAGATTGGATGTAAACCCCACCCAGAGTTTTTGATTCTCTAGAACTGGCATGGGCCTGAGAATTTTTATTTCTAACAAATTCCAGGTCATGCAGATGCTCCTGATCCAGGAACTACAGTGTCAGAAGTGCCTCCTTATACCTACTGTACACCAGCAATTAAAGTTTTCAGCCCTGGCTGGCATAGCTCAGTGGATTGAGCGTGGGCTGGGAACCAAAGTATCCCAGGTTCGATTCCCAGCCAAGGTACATTCCTGGGTTGCAGGCCATAACCCCCAGCAGCCGCACATTGATGTTTCTCTCTCTCTCTCTCTCCCCCTCCCTCCCTTCCCTCTCTAAAAATAAATAAATAAAATCTTTTAAAAAAAAGTTTTCAGACATTAACTTACAGACTGTTAGGTTAATTAAACCGGCAGGCCATTAGACTGATGTGGTTCTGATGCCCTAGTGGCCTATGTACACCGACCAAAGTCTAAGCCTGTGAATGCTTCAAGGTTACTGAATCAGAGCCAGAAGACAAGCAATCACAAACAGCGAACTGGGTTTTAAACTATAGCCAAGCAAATGGTTTCCTTTCTTGGTTGCTGTTGCCCAAGTGCTAATAACACTTCCTATTTGGTGTTGTCTGATTTAAATCAATTTTTTATTTTTGCCCAAATAAACTCAACATTTTTCGTATGCCTCGGTTTATCTTTTAACAAGACTTATGTTCAATAGAAATGAAAATTGTCTCTGTCCAGTGAGACAAAAATTTGACTGGCCTGCAAGACATTATCTGCTTTGTATCTTATCCAATTATCTAAATATTTCTGTGTGAACATGTGTGTACACTCATGTGTGTGCATAATAGTTTCTTAAATGCTCCTTCAATTGCTCTGAACAGCTTCCTGGTTTCTTCACGAAAGACTTCAATTAGCACTGTGACACAGGTCACTATTATGTTTGTATGACAGTCATGACTTGTTATAAAATTATACTTTAACACATATAATGAATCAATTTTAACTAAATGTTGGTGTTATTCTGGACTTTATTATATTGTTATAATCAAGTAGTATACATAGACCATCAAAATAACATTTTTAAGTTGAAAATTACATGTTTTGTGAAACATTAAATTACTTCAAAATTTCTATGTTATTTCCACACACTTCCTTTTCTTGCCTCAGGTTTATATGCTATTACATTTTCTTAAAGCTTTTTCAGAAAGTTGTATTGTATGATGACTATTGATCAGAAATCATTTCTTCTTCATTTTCATTTAAGTAGCTTATAAAGAGTTTGTTAAATGTTAACATGTGGAAATATATAACATGGCTCTATGCATGTTTTTCATAAAAAGTTGGTGGCCCTCACCCACATTAGGTGGTAAAAAATACATATTTTATCACAGAGAAATAATAACAGAACATTGAAGTCGGAAGTTTATGTATGCTTCCAGGAATTAAGTAAATAGTTAGGAGATTCATGGCTACACCTTCAACTGCTAATTTATCATTAGTTTTCTGAGCCTCAGGAAATCACTAAGCTTTCAAATTCATTTGTATTATCATTTGCCAAGCATCATAATATTTGCAGGTATATGATATAGTAATTACTGAAGTTATAGGCAAGGCTTATGAACTGGATGGTCTAGTGCAAAAATAAAGTTGCATCAAAAATATAAATCTGCAAAACCACCGTGAGATAGTATTTCACATCCTTTAAAATGGCTACTATGGAAAAAAATAACAAGTGTTGGCAAGGATGTGCAGAAATTGGAGCCATTTACTCTGTTGGTGGAAATGAGAAATAGTGCACTTGCTGTGGGAAACAGTGTGGAGTTTCCTTAACATGTTAAAAACCAGGATTAGTGTATGATCCAGCAATACCACTGCTGGGCGCACACCCAAAACAATGGAAAGGAGGATGTTGAAGAGGTATTTGCACACTCATGTTCACAGTTACATTACTCACAACATCCGGTAGGTGGAAGAAATCCAAACACCTGTGATGTATACACACAGTGGAAACCATGGCACATACTATAACATGGATGAAACCTGATGACATCATGCTAAGTGAAAGAAGCCAGTCACAAAAAGACAAACACTGTATGACTCCACATGCAAGAGGTATCTAAAGTAGACACTCCACAGAACAGTAGGAGAGTGATTGCCAGAGGCTACGGGGAAGGAAAAATGGGGAGTCCTTTAATGGTTAGGGTTTTGGTTTTGCAACATGAAAAAGTTCTGAAGATGTATTACACAAAGATGTGAATATACTTAAGCCTTCGGAACGGCACACTTAAAAAAGTCTAAGACGATAAACTTTATGTTTTTATAACCACAATTAAATATAGAAAAAAATATAAATCTTTGTGGATAGGACTAACTTTCTGGCTTTATAAGAAGGCAGTTACAGGAGTGTAATTTAAGGCTTACCCAAGGATTTTCTTCTCTCTAACCTGTCTTTATGTCTTAAATGTCATACCTTGTGGTTGTGCACATATTTCCTATTGTGAGTAAATACCTCACATAATGACCTATAATCAAGTATTCACATTTTAAGAACATTATGTCAGATTGTTAAGAGTAGGCTTTGCCAGAATACGGGAAGGAAAAGAACAGCAGGGCAGGGGGTCCTCGGTGCAGGGAGAGTCAGAGCCTGGTGGAGCCTGGCTGTTTACCTAAAACTTCACCTATTTAACTCCACCTCAGACCTGCAGAAATATTTTTCCTTCCTGCTTCCTGTTGCTCTGGGGAAGGTTGCCGTTACCATAGAAAAGGGTTCCATGAGTGTAACCTATGCATTCCTTCCTAGGGGCAGACAAAAGGAACTTTGTGAGAGAAGTATTTTCACAGCTCCTCACCTCCAGTCCCTTAGCATGCTCAGTTTTAAGCAGTATTTTTGCTGTTGAGGTGAAATCGCTTACTGCTCTTTCTCATTGCGGCATCTTCCTTAGGTTCGGTTCAGAGGAACATTATGTTTGTTACAAAGGGAGCAAAAGTGCCGATCTATTTAAAGGTTGATGTCAATTAAACACAGGCCACTCAACTCAGTCTTGTGCTGTGGAAATTAGTTCTGGAAAAAGCTCCATTTTTAATTTTGTGATTTTTACACATATTCTTTTTAAAACAGTAGTTACCAGGGAAACTGGGGAGTGAGTGACTCGGTAACTTGAACAGAAGAGTGTGCTGCTTATTGCCAAGGCTGGAATAATGATCGTGTGTTTGCCAGGGGAATACAGAACTTTCTATTATAAAGCTGGCCACATTTTTTGCCAGGTGTTCCATAACTCTTCAAGTACATTCCCAATACAGAAACAATATTTTCTGTATTAATAACAAAGGAAAATTTTGACATAGCAGTACAGTGGTTAATGAAAAAATTTCAGACTTGATTTATATTACCTTATGAATCTGCATCTTTCTCTTCTGTCTGTAGATTCAAAAGGGAATTCATGAATGTTTTGTGGATTTGGTTCCCTATATTTTTTTATTATTTTAAAAATATTTGTATTTATTTTTAGAGAGAGGGGAAAGGAGGAAGAAAGAGAGGGAGAGAAACATCAGTGTGTGATTGCCTCTCACAGCACCCCTACTGGGGACCTCGTGGGCAATCCAGGCATGTGCCTGGACTGGGAATCGAACTGGAAACCCTTTGGTTCACAGGCCGGTGCTCAATCCACTGAGCAGCACCAGCCAGGGCTGGGTTCCCTTTATTTTTAATTAAACACAGAAATGATTCATTATACAAAATTTGGACAGCAGAGTAAAATGTAAAGATGAAAAAGGTAAAAACTCAATATCCTGTCTCAATTTTAGTTAATAATTTGATCTATGTTCTTCTAGAATTTTCTCTTAAGCATTTTTTTAAATAGCTGAGATTATTAAAGATTTTAATTGCACCTGTAAAAGGAATCACAGATTCCTTGCTTAAGTGTCCAGGGTTCATGTATAAAACTGCTTTGTTCAGTATTTCCTTCCCTTCATTCTTCAATAGAGTAGGATTTATCCAAGCCATCTATTACTCAGCATTTTTAAAAAACATGCTCTCAGTTTTGGTATGAAATGTTTTTTCCCCCTATCTGACAAGTAGTGTTTATGTAATTTTGGATTTTTTATTTGATTGGAAAATTCTGATTTGATTGATAAGTACTTGCTATGAGGAAGAAACCAAGCATCACTTTTGGTGCCAGAGCTTCAGAATCTGGATGTGTCTGGAAAACACAGCTGCAGGGGAGGGTTATGGGATTCGCAAGACCAAGGGGGCATGAGAGATGATGAGAGGAGACTTCTATGGCCGAGGCTGGGCATTGAACGCTACTTCCATCTCTTAAGATGTCTTTAGCTGTGGCTTATGGGGTTGGCTGATGAAGTTGTGTCTTATAAGGTAATGCGCCTGAGAACGTGTGCAATGGAAAATTGCAAGGAACTAGAAAAATGCTGTAATCAAAAAAGGGTTTTGGGCTTATATAAGCTTCCAACAAAATGTACTCTGCGTAAGAAGGCTAACAATAGTAATAGCCCTCCCAGTCGGGATACTGATAAACAGCATTTACTGAGTGTTTACGGTCCGTCAGGCACATACATTCATTAGCTCATGAAATCCTCTCAACGGTCCTGTAAAATAAATAGTGTCATTTCCCCCATTTTAGCAAGGAAGAAACTGAGTTATAGAGAAAGTAAATAACTTGCCCAAAGTCAACAGCTGGTTAGGAATGAAGTCAGATTTTCAATGTTGGCAATCTGGCGTGAGAGCCCACTTTGCTGACAGTGTTTTCCTGTGTCCCACCGGGAAGACTCAGATCAAAAAACAATCTTAAGACTAGATCTATGAGCCTTGCTATCAGTCTTTTCTGAAAAAGTAACACCAATTACCAAATGTCACATATAGAGAGTTGTTCTCAGTATTTACATTTAAGTCTCAGACGAAACTTAAACTCAAAAAAATTTAAATTAAACTTATTACTTTCTCTGTTTTGAAAAGAACCAAAAAGATTACTGGATGTCTTCAATGGAAAATTAGGCATTGTAGAAGCACACCATAGTCAGAATCTGGTTTTATAAATTTTCTGTACTTTTTCCTGTCTTTGAGCTATTTCGCGGTTCTTATAAATTGTCAGTAACTGATAGCAATTCGGATGATAGCTGCCCATAATTATGCAAATGCATTTTGTTCATAAATGGACATAAAATGCATTTATTTGGCATAAATGCAACTGACTTCTCTCTACCTTCTATGGAATAAGCCAGTTTTGCAACTATTTGTAAATTAATGTCAGCATACATAATCCTCATATGTGTGGTTCTTTAGCTCTCACTTTGTTACTCAGTTGTAACGTCTGTGACTCCCTCGTTGATTGATGAGTTAAACAGAACCTTTGGCAGGTGTCCATTTTGTGGTTGTGGGCGAGTCACGATTACATCCTCTTTTAAAACCGCAGACTTCCTCTTCCTCCTTCACTCCACTCAGTCGGCGTACCTCACACTGGCTTTAAACCTGCCCTTTCTGTTATGTTATTGAAGGGGCCAAATAAGGAATTATTAGAAAAGATTTGTTCATTTGGGTCAGGAGCACTATTATTACCTGTGAACAATAACAAGTTATAACCTAAATTGTCATAAATCAAAGGGACAACATATTTTACAATACAAATAAAAGAAGATAACAAAATTGCAAGGAATGTTAACTGCTCTGAAAAGAACTTCTTAAAAATAATCAGGAACATAATAAAATCAGCAGAAATTGCAGAATATTGTTATTATTATATTACTACCATAATATTATTGTAGTGATACACAGAATCAAAGTAGGTTAAATCTTTCAAGATCAGTTTATGTTTTCGCAAGGGGAAAATATAATTCCAGTATTATATTAATTTAGGTTTTGGCAATAAAGACTATTAACATATCTTTATAAATAAGCCCATCAAAATTAGGCAAATTTTGCCAAAATTTTAACATACTTTGTCCTCTTTCAGACTCAGGTACTATAAAATATGGCAAATCAAATTCACATTTCTTAAATCTTCTATAACTTGCTATATACACTCGAGTTTTATCCTTCCCCGTGTTCTTTAAAATTCTGCAACAAACTGAGCTTTACTCTAGAACAAATCTATTCTCTTTTCTTTTCCTCTAAAAACATGCCAGCCTACCTCTCATGGTTGTCAAGGGCTATATTTCCCTTTCTCATTTTGTGTGCTTTCATTTTTTCTTAATTGGATGAGATTTGGTATGTGACCCCTCGTACGGTCTATTTGCAGATGTCCCGTGTTCATTCGAATGCTCAGCATATGAAGTGTCTCTCCTTATCTCAAATAATACTTCCTTGTTTTGAGGTCTACGTTATATGATATTAACGTAGGCACTCCAAGTTTCTGCTAATCAGTGTATATGTAGGCCTTTTTCATCATTTAACCTATTGAAGAAAGAGTAATAAGTTGCAAAGCAGCATGGGAAAATGTTAGGGTTGATGGAAATGCTCAGTATCTCGATTGGCAATGAATCATAAGAAATACATGTCTGTTAAAACTCATCAAATTGTATCCTTGAATTGAGTGCAGTTTTTGGTATGACAATTATATCTCAGTAAGGTTGGTTAAAGATAGAATATAATAAATATCTAGAAACTCTCCAATATTTGGAAATAAATGCACATCTTAAAAAAACCATGAGTTAAAGAAGAACTCACAATGAAAACCTAAAATATTTTGAACTGAATAATGAGAAGACGTCATATAAAAGTATGCAACATGCAATAAGAAAAATGTTTAGAGAGCAATACTTATAGTTCTAGATGTTTATCTATGTTATAGTAAATGTTTATTTAGCATAAAGAAATATTTAACAATATTAACCTAAGGTTCTACCATAGGGAACCTAAATACAAAAATTAAATCAAAAGTAAGAAAAAAACAATAAAGATCAGGGGAGAAATCAATGAAATTGAAAATGACCAACTAATGGAGCAAATTAACAAGGCAACAATTTGTTCTTTGAAAATGTTAATGTAATTAATAATTAATTAATTATTAATAATGTAATTAGCCCTGGCTGGCATAGCTCAGTGGATTGAGCACGGGCTGTGAACCAAAGTGTAGCAGGTTCGATTCCCAGTCAGGGCACATGCCTGGGTTGCAGGCCATGACCCCCAGCAACCGCACACTGATGTTTCTCTCCCTCTCTCTATCTCCCTCCCTTCTCTCTCTAAAAATAAATAAATAAAATCTTTAAAAAAAAATAATGTAATTAATGTAATTAATAAAACCCTGATGGAAGACATGCTGTTTGTTTTCTTCTGGGACACTTACAAAAGAAAATTAGGTATCTCAGTGCTCTGGGTAATATCATTGCTTGTCCTGAATATTACTAAAACAACCACGGATATTGGTCTTTACCAGTAGCCGTAGGTAAGATTTTTAAGTATTATTACAAACAGTGAAGGGAAGGACATTCCCACTTTTCCATGCAGACATCAAATTATGAACAAGCATTTTATCATCACAGTTTATGAGAAATTATCCAAAGTTTGGAAATAAAGCCAAGAGAGTATAGTACATATTTTCAATGTGATACTGGATAATTATTTAATTCCTTAAGAAAATTAAACTGGCACTTTTACCTGTGTTTTACCATTCTCTTCATATTATCCTGTGTGACAGAAAAGTAACTCCCAGAATTATGTTGGGAGATTTTGTTTGTTTGCTTTTTACTGTGAAGTAACTAGTTTTATATGTAACCTAGAAATCTTATTCTAACACTATTTTACTCAAGTTAAATGTCTGTAAATAGATAGTTCCTCAAAATGTTTTTTGAATTAACTTTATCTTACTTGCTAATGTTGAGACTACTTTCCATTTGTCTCTTACATTTCTGTGTGTCTGTGAGCAGAGGTAGTAACTGCTTTATTCCAAATTATCTTTACAGGAAAGTTTGTGTAACGAACAGCCTTGAAGGATACAGTATTTACTTCCTTAGCAAGGCTCAGGTTTGCTCAGAGCCTTGGAAGACACAGATAGGTCTTGTGTCTTCTCCTGAGGGTGGGGAGGTTGGGGAGGGTGGTGGTCAGGCATGCATAGACTGTAATACCTCAGAGTCCTTTGCCTAGCGTACAACCCACTCACGTGCAGGTGTCACCTGTCCTCCTTTGTATCACCATGTGCAAACTGTAGTTTGAAGAACTGACATGAAATAAGCTTGTGCTCAGGCTGCTTACTGTGCCAGAGGGATACATTTCTTTCTGCTTCTGACAGAGGCATCTTGTGTCTTCTGCCAGCATCCGAGAGTCCACGGCAGGTAACTTTAGCTTGCAAGTAGGGTAAAATCTTAAATCCTCCACAGTTCTTGACAAGCTCTTCATTATTTAAAATATTGGACAAACATTTGACTTGTGTACATTCTGTATGTATATGAGAGCTATGTTTCAATTCTTTGAAAATGCTACTTTAACATGTCAGTAGGTCACTCACTGAGATTCTCACTTGGACTTCTCTGCTGGATTCAGCAGAGTGGCATTGTGTAAGAAGGGAAACTTAATGAGCTGCTATGCTGAGCATGCCTTTCCATCGTCCATGTGGTGATTTCCAATCAACTGTAGAAGTTTACCTTTGCTGACTGTTTCTCCATTTGTATCCCTTTCTTTTTTTCTCCCTCTTGATTTTTATTTTCATTCTTGGTTCTTGGTTCTTGGTCAAAATACAGTTGGCCTATGTTTAGCGTGAGTGTTTGGATCAAGTCGCTTTCTGCAACTAAGAGCAGGGTTCAATATCTAGGAGGTTTGTCTTGACAGCCTCATCAGCTTGTCTTGTGTGTGCGAGGATTTGATTTGGGTGTGGCTGACTGATTGCAACAATGACTGGTAATCTATTTGTATGGTCTTGCCATTTAGTAATCTCTGTAAGGGTGGTGGGACTCTGTTCTTTGTCAGGTAAGAGGCAACAGAGAATCTGGCTTGTGTTCCCTCTTTTGGCTATTTGCGAACTCTTACCAATTAGGAAAATATTTGTCCATTGGAAAGGAGAATGGCCCTCTGAACTGTGGAGTTCTGTGTCCATGTTTACTTTTTCCTGTGACTGAGCTTGTAGAACTAAAGCTGCAAGTGCTCTGTGTTTTGTGTTGCTTTGTTTTGTTTTGTTTTGTTTTTGATGGAGAAAAGTCTTTAAATTATTTTTGGTAATTTCAAATATTTTCCCATTTCCAGAGGGCATTACCAAACTAGATTGTAAAGTCTTACAAAAGAAAACAGTGTTGTTCTGATTGGTTATTTATAATATTACACAAATTTAAATTCCCAGAATTTCTAAAAATTAAAGAAACTAAATTTTTATATAAGAATCCAAATTTACATTATGAAGATGAAAATCTTGAACTCAAACTGGATTCACAATTCTGGTTTAAACCAGTTTCTTGTCTTTGACACTATTGGGATTTTGGGCCAAAAAATAAGACTTTAAAAGATTAAACTTTTTCAAAAAACATATTTTCATTCAAACACATCTTTATTTTTTTTACTTAAAAAATTTGGGGGGAAAAGGATAACTTATTGGATCCATGAAACTCATGTAGGAAATCTTAAACATTTAAAATATGAGAAATTAAACTCATTTTGTATTAATAAAATATTTTGCCAAAACTTTTTACATGTCAATAAAATTGAATAAAAAGACAGTGTTGATTTTAAGCTATAATTAAATTAGTCTAATCTTCTCAGAGTATTGTCTATTTAAGAAGAGTTCCTTTTCTTCATTTTTACATATAAATAAATCACTGTAATAAAATTCTAAACATTTTATAGACTGTGGAATTTTGCCAAAAGTTCTCAGTATGGAGTTTTTCTTTCAAGCAGGAACTACGCCCATTATTTAAACTCAGAGTTAAATTTCCTCCGAGTTTCACTCTTGACAAAGGAAAGTATACAAAAGAAGCACAAACAATTTAATATTTCCTCTGTCCCCTTTTTATTTTGAAAATTCTTGACTTTATATCTGTACTAGGTATTCCTAGAATTTACACATAATGATAGAGCAGTGTTCGTGAACAAATTAATTTCCAAATTTGCAAAGAGAAGAGAACAAGAAAAGGAAAAGAAGTGAGAAAGAAGAATTAAGAAGCCAGCTTAAGACAGATATACAATTATTACTATAAAAGGCTAAATAACTGCCTAAATTCTAACGGAGGAAGAGTTAGATGAAAGGAACCCTATTTTTACACATAACCCATACTGGAGGAAAAACATCACAGTTTATTTAAACAATATCTAGGACCTCTGACAATTCCATCAAACCTTATGATTAGAAAATTAGTACTTAGAAAAGAACTAGTACTTAGTTCTCAACAAAGTAGAAAAATCTGAGAGGGTGGTCTCATGTCGAACAGTGCTGTGATCTCTCATTTAGACACACAAGTCAGAATCTCTTCCCAAGGGTTTCTTCCTATTTGTCCTAATTTGTCCCTCAGACGATTCATCTTGTTCATTTCAGAAACAGCCTGCAGTGGTCACAGTCATTCTGAATTCTCCTTGGTGAAATGAAGTGAGTTAGAGAAGGAGGTCCGTGAAGGAAGGCATGAAGGCAGAGGCGTGGAGCCCAGAATGTCAGAGAGGACAGAGAGAGAACCGAAAGCCTTGGCAAGAATCTGCCCAATCAGTGAGTCTCACAGCCTTGAGGTTTCCCGCTCCAAGCAGAAGAAACTAAGTGAAGTAATTATGAAAGAAACAAAGGCAAGACAAAGGCAAGTTCTTAATTAGATTTAGCTAGGTGGCCCAAGGCTAAATTGGTGTGATAAGGATGCTGGTCTGAGGAGATCTGACTTTATCCATCCTTGTGAATGGCTTGAGAAAGAGAAACTATTAAACCTTTCTCTTCTGCATTTTCTCTTATGGACTCACAACAAAAAAAGCGATAAGAACAGAAGAAGACCCAAAACGTTGTGGTGTTAGTACCAACTCCAATTTCCCTCCAACCAGAAGAGTTTTCACATCTGACCAGACAACCACAGGATTCTAAGAGGACTCTTCCTTGCCAGAAAGGACAACTCTAAGGGCTCCCATCAGCCTGTTGGACCTGAGCTCCAGCGCAGGGTCCATCTCACCACTGCAGTGGCAGAGACCCCTGAACGTGAGGTCCAAGAAACCTCAAGGCTCTATGTGCTTTCAGAGCAGAGCCCTGGAGTCCTGTTGACCAGGGGCTCTGCATCAGATCTTGTGACCTCCGGGACTGCTACTGTCAATTTGAAAACAAACCAACCAACAAACAAACAAACCTATTGATCAAGCAAAGCTGTTCACTACATTTACTGTAATAAGGAAGAGCATCAACCTGAAAGTCTCAGAGACGTGTCTTCAAAGGGATATTTGAAGAATGACTATTTGTAGGCTTTCGGGGGCAGGGTTTAGGAGGTTTAAAAGAAGTCTTTTACCAGGTAACCGATGTGACAAGATTAGTGGACACTGCAGGGTGTTTTGATGAGTAAACTGCAGAGGGATAAGCAAGCAGTTTGCCTAAAGCCATCTATGTGTTGTTCCAGGAAGAGAATGGCTTATCCAAATGAGCAAAGTATTTGCCTGGAGAAAATTGGTTTGCATAAATTCCCTGAACTAATAGTAACATTTTCTGATTTCTAGTCTTACCTCCCTGGACCAAAGTTCTCTGGAATAAACAGTCATGTCTGATGGCACAGGTGGCCCAAGTTCTCAGAACCTTTCTGTTAGAATGTGCTGGGACGTGCAGGACCTAAGCCACCACCTATGCTGCAACAAAGTATGTGTCATCCGCTGAATAGCTGACCCCAACGTACCCTCTTATCAAGGTTCCTTATTATCAAGGTTCCTTATTATCAGAAGCAACAGAGGCATAATCTCCAGCATCCTGCTAGAAACTGGTGGAATCCTCACTGCCCCTCCCCTCTCCCTCGAGCTTTTCCCAGAAACAAGGCCCATAAATCTCCTGGACTTTCTGTTGCCCAATCAGCCATCCCTGACCAGAGGACATTGTCATAGAAACACCTTTACTCTGGACACCTGGGAGGGATCAGCAGGGTGACCCACCCTCCCTGGGGGTCTGCTACACACCCTTTTAAAAACACGTCCACCGCTTCCCTTGCTGCTGCAGTCTGCTGATTGCAGTGTCCAGCCTCAAATAAAAGCCCTTTGGCTACCAGTCCTTTCTGAGCCACCTTCCGTCTTGCGACCTCTACTTAAGATGGGCCAGGGGTGTGCCTGGAAGGTAAGATTGCCTTAAGATGATTTCCCAGGTAATCAGTTCACGTTTTTAGGGTAAAATTTTCCTTCTTTTTCCTTAGAAATACTGTCTTTAGAATGTTATTATCCTTTCATTGATCTGGTAATATTTCTGTTTTTATTTTCTTGCATATAATAGATTAGACGTTTCCCCAGGGTTTGACTCTCAGATTCTTTCAGGCTTTTGGGGTATACTTCCTAGCTTGTTCCTACTCGTATCTAGTAAGACTTCATCAAACTTCTAAGGCTGTTGAAAATTTCTTTTGATTTTAATAATTTGCAGATATTTCCATTAAAATCTAGGTTGGGAAAAATTAACAGCTCGCCTTTATGACCATTTGTAATGTGAATAAGGTGAGTGTTTTCCTTCTTACATGACTGGTCAAATAAAAAATAAGATTACAGGTGACAAAATCACTCTGGTTATTTGGTAATATGAGCCATTTTGCTGTTTTAGATTAGAGCGAAACTGTCTTTGTCGGTGGAAATGCAGTGAAGCAGTTATTGGAACAGAGAAACTAAAACCTAAACCTGACACACTAAATTTTAGAAACATTTCTATGTTTCTATAACATTTCTATAACCCACCCCAAAGAGCTTTTTAATTTGACAAGCTAGATTATGAGGCAGACACACGGGCAATGCAGATCCATGAAGACAATATCTTATTGCGTGTAGGAGTGTCAACAGAAAGATCTTAAACATCAAGAAAGCAAGAAAACAGACAAACCCATGGGGATGTCTGGAATTTAATTAGTTATCTTCTAATATTTATAAAAACTAGGGCCCTAGGAAATAGAAAGAAAGAACATGAATAGAATACAAGATATGGTCAAGTCCAAAGGGTTTGAAGGTAGACAGGAAGATATTCTAATATCTTAGGAGACAAAGAAGTAAAAATCCAATGGGGATGACGAAGAAAGTGGCAATAATCTGGGAGCGGGCTGCTTGTTTCTTTTAGGAGCCCAAGGCAGGCATTTCCTGATTACAGAGATGACGAAGAAAGTGGCAAGGATCTTGGATCGGGCTGCATATTTCTTTTAGGAGGAGACCAAGGCAGGCGTTTCCTGATTAATATCAGTAAATTATTCCTAACAATCAGCACTTATGCAAACAGTTGTTAACAGAAGCCAATGGCTATTGTTTTAAGTAACAAAACTTTTAACAGCTAACGATTGTGGGGTTTTTTACAAAAGTACTTTTACTCCTACCTTCTAAATTCTTCTAGCTGGGCTAATGAATAGAGAAAGATTAACAGGAGAAAATCACATTTTAATACATGCCCATGGGGAATTTACATAAGAGTGACAATTCCCAAGACAGTGAGGTAAAATTTGGTGTATGTATTATTTTGGACAAAGGAGAAAAGGTGGACGGGGCCCTGAGAATTCAAAGGAAATAGGCAGTTTACCAGTAATTGAGGACAAACAGAACATACATGGGTGAATTTTGGTGACGTAGCCCAGAAACCCATGAGGCACAAGGGTGATCTGTAAACAGGCCTCTGCTTGACTCCCTTCCATCCATGTCATACTCAATTCAAAGTAAGCTGTGAGGATGAACATGCTAAGATTTCCTTCCTGGAGTAGGTCTTTCCTCTGAATCTCTTAGGCAGGAAAGGGGGAGGATCAAAGGTTCTTGCTGAGACTTTTGTTTCTTAATAACCAGCTTAAAATCAATATCCTAAAAGGCAGCTCTAGGGTTGCAAAACTTCTGTTCCCTTCACCAGCAATTCAGTGCCTCCAACCAATTTCTTAAAATACAGAAAACAGTTGTATATAAGTAACAGACTCTAATGTCGGGGTGTGATGTTATTATAACTAAATGGTGCATCGTGTGCAGTAATGCTGCAATGCCTCCCTGTACGCTGTGGGCATCATAAGAGTCACATCTCTTTCACTGACGTTCTAGTATGCTTGTCAAGTCTTCTACACTGATTCTGTCATTCTGTCTATTGCATTGGGATCAAAACTCGAGGAATTTTCTTTTCATCATTTTGGTAAAAAAATTGCATTGAGCTTTTGGGACATAAATATACATTTCCCCCATATAAACAATGGCCTAAAATATTGTTTTGGGAAATAAATATGTTTTATGAAGTTAGGGATATTAAAATCTGAGAGAAATCCTAGTGGGAAAAACTTAACTGAGGGGAGAAACAGCAATTTATGCCTATATAGAGAAAATGTGTCACTTATTTGTGACTTGAATTCATGGCCATGAACTATGTGACATGCTTCTCCATCCTCTCTTTAAAAGCACAGTGATTATAGCTCTGACTTAGTTTAAGCCCTTTGTTCTTGTCATTAAGAGTCATTCTAGAGTTCTGCCTTAACACAGAACAAAATTGCAACACGTACGACATAAATGACCTTTTAAGACATTATGCTCTGTGAACTAGGCAATTGCACAAAGACAAATGCTGTATGATGTTACTTATGTGAAGTATCTAGAGCCGTCAAATTCACAGAAGAGAGAGTAGAATGGTGGGTGCCAGGATTTGGTGGGGAGGGAGATGTAGGGAATTGTTATTTAATGGATATTAGAGTTTCAACTTTTCAAGGTGGAAAAGTTCTGGAGACCGGTTGCACAGCAATGTGAGTGTACTTAACACTACTCAAATGTTCACTTAGAAATGGTAAGTGGTCAATTTTGTGTTATGCATTTTTTACTACAATTAAAAAGGAAAAAGAAGAGAAAGTAATTCTAGAATCTCACCTCACTCAGAAGGTGTTTTCAAAAATAATTTTTTGGTATGACATAATTATTTCTTTAGGGATTAAGCATTTTTTTTCTCCAAGGAAGAATTAGGAATATATATAGAACTCTTTTTTTTTTCTTTTTTAAAATATATTTTATTGATTATGCTATTACAGTTGTCCCATTCCCCCCTTCATTCACCTCCACCCTGCACATCCTCTCCCACCCACATTCCCCATCTTTAGTTCATGTCCATGTGTCATAAGTTCTTTAGCTTCTACATTTCCCATACTATTCTTACCCTCCCCTGTCTATTTTTTATCTACCATCTATGCTACTTATTCTCTGTACCTTTCACCCCTCTCTCCTCCTCCCAATCCCCTGTTGCTAACCCTCCATGTGATCTCCATTTCTGTGGTCCTGTTCCTGTTCCAGTTGTTTGCTTAGTTTGTTTTGTTTTTGTTTTAGCTGTGGTTGTTAATAATTGTGAGTTTATATAGAACTCTTAAGAAAATAAAATACATGCCCCAACTGGTATGGCTCAGTGGCTTGAGCATTGTCCCTCAATCTGAAAGGTTGATGGTTCAATTCCTGGTCAGGGCACACGTCTGAATTGTGGGCCAGGTCCCTGGACGGGGGTGTGCAAGAGGCAACTCATCAATGATCAATGTTTGTCTCTCACATCAGTGTTTCTCTCCTCTTTCTCCCTCCCTTCCTTTCTCTCTAAAAATAAGTAAATAAAATATTTTTAAAAAGAATACAAGTAAAGAAAATACAGAATGTTACCATTTTGCATTAAGAAATCTTGCATATTTGCTACTCTATTTCTTATAATGCTTATTTGTCTTATTACTCTGGCAATTCTGTTTTCTGAAGTATACTTGTGTGAATGATTTAGGTTTGTGATGTTAAATTTAATTCTTACTAAATTTATGCACAGCCTTGAAAAATTTAAGATAATTTGAAATATTTATACGTTTGGTTTATGAGGTCAGTAAGAGTAGTCAGGAAGACTGTGTTTAACTTTGACAACTGTACAGCTGAAAAGAAAATTCAATATTTTAATATAAAATGTTAAAGGGGAAAAAGGAAATTTAATAGGCTGAGATTTTAAAGGAATTTAATAAGGTTCTAAACTCTCCCTTAAAAGCAACTGTAAAAATGTGTTAGACTTTTTAAAAAGAATCCAAAGACTATCAGGTAAATTAAAAGCTTAAGAAAGTATCAAGCAGATGAAATTCTCATTTTAAAAGAAACCTAAGTAAACCTCTACATGGTATTTCCTACCCATAAAAGCGGTCCTTGAGGGCATCAAGAAACTCACTTTCACACCGGGCACAGTGCGGAACGTGAGGAAGAGAATTAGAGCTGGGTGGCAGCGAGCGGACCAGTAGCTGTGAGCAGCCGCTGGTCTGCTGTGGGCACATGGAGCCTCTCCCAGGACAGAGACAGAATTGAATTCAAGGGCTGGGGAGAACCACAGGTAAAGATGGAGATGTGGAATATTTGCCTTCCAATTTTTTTTTCTGTTTTACTTGTTGATTGTTTATTTTCTGATCCCCCAATATACTGTGAAAACTGAGAGGGCCGGGCCTGTATTTTGTTAACTGCTTCATGACCAGCTTCTAGGACATCTATTAATAAAATTAAAATCTGTTGAATAAATTAATCAATATAAAATGAATATCAATTGTGATCTAAAACCAAAATTATCCCGAACTCTTTTTGGTAATTTTTAACCAGAGTCTTTACTCAGTTCTTTATTCATTAACTGCCTCACCAGCAGGCAATTTGTGAGTTCTAGGTCGGCCTGAACCTGTGGGGTCGAGGCTGCCAGGAGCCTTGATAACGAGCAGCTGAATTCTCTCTTCCTCTCCAGGACAGAGTCGCTTGTAATTCTGCTCAGGTGCAAAAGCAGTTTGAAACTGACGATGTCTCCAGTTCTCAAAGGTTTTTCTCACAATCAAAAATAGATTTTCTTTTCTTTTTAAGTCATCGGTGAAGCACCCTGCTTGGTCACATGTACATTGACTAATTTGGGGGGAAGATAATAAGGATGGCCCCGTGTGATACCATTTTAATGAGCCAGTCTCTCTCTAAGAAAGCTCTGGGCTGTGGTGAATCTAAGGTACATTTTTAAATGACTCAGAATCACTTATTGATCACCCTCTGTGTGTAAATGACTGTGTTAGTATTATCGACAATTTAAAAGAATAACAAAAGGAAAAGCCTTGGACTTCAAAGGGGTTCTGGCAGTCTTTTCAGAATATGGAACACTTCTGGGCAGGCAAGGCCAGGGCAAGCTGCTGCAGACTCATGTCAGCTTCAGGGCGCTAGGTCACGCAGCAGGAGACCAGGGGAGGAAATGAAAACTAGCGGTAGGCTGTAAAATGAAATTGCCTCCAAAGATATCCTCAGACTAGTGGTCCAATGGAGCATGTCTAGCAGGTACTGGAGAAACCCATCCAAAATTATACTCCTTACTAACTACAAAAGTTGGTTCAATGAAAACTTTCAAATTAAAAAAAAACCTCACTGATCTCCTAGAAAGACTGAAAATACAAACAGACAAGGCCAGGATATATATGATGATATACAACCTCTGCAGCCGGGAACCATCAGGACTTAATCAAGGACGCCAGCTTCCAATTTTTACACTAGCTTCCAGCTCAGGATCAACCAGAGAAAGCCAAATATTTCCTAGCTAGCCATCCTCCAGCCTCCCCTATGCCAACAACCTCTACTGAGAGCATGCCTGAAGACTCCTGTTTTTGTTTTTGTTTTTTTCACTATAAGGCTGCCATGCTAGTCTAGGAGTCTCTGCCAAAGCAATTGATAGTGGCTGCCTCTTAAAGCTCTCACTTGAGTGGTATTCATTTATTTCCACCATTTTCCTGGAGGCCCCACCTAGATACGTCTGCACTGCCTGTTGCCACGAACCCCAGGCTTCAAGCAGCCGTAGCAGCGGCGGAGGCCAGGTGCCTTATGCTTGCAGCCTGTAGCGCGTTCTAGGACGTGGAAGTCAGCCCTGGTTCTGGGTCTGCACTCTGCTGCCTCTGCATTGAGTTCCTTAGCCCTGTGTCTCCAGTTTGATAAGCAGACTTTTGTTACCGATTCTCATTTGTTTGGCCTTCCCGGTGGAATCTGTTCATTCTTTTTCACCTCTTCTGCTGTGTTTCGTGCTTCTGTTTTGGGTGGTGCTGTCAGAAGTGTTGTTGGTCATAGGGGTAATGACGCGGGATAGCACAGGCTGGGGCCCTGCGTGCGCATCGTTCCAGCCCACCTCACAGACTCCCGAATTTGTTGCTCTTACCTGAAAGGCATCCATTTGGGCAAACTCTGCTGGAAGTCATAAAAAAAACTATGTGAGTTTCCCCCTGTTTGAGGTTTTGTCTTGAGAGCTTGCCCTTGATGCAGAGAGAGTGTTTGCCCTGGATTTCCGCCTGCCAGGTGGGCAGCTGGGAGGTGTGGGAGAGGGTGGGTGCAGATTCCTGGGGTTGTATTTGGAGGGCAACTGTTAGTTCGAGGCCCAAAGTATGTGCACGAGTGTCACATTTCTCCTGAGTACTGCCAGCTCTCATGGAGTCAGTTAAGCCTAAATACTTTCCTCTCTAGGAAAAATTCCTTCGTATATACTCGTATACTCGTTACAATTCTAAGTCTTGCACCTATCTCCCCAAATGGCATAAATTCACCAAGGATGGTCTGGGCCTCCGAAGCCACTCTGGGGAACATTTTACTTGAACAAAAGTATTCATTTGAGAGGCACCTCAGAAAAGAAAGAGAATAAGATTTCTTGGTCCTAAGATATAGCATTTTGTTTTATGCAACATTGTTTATATTTGTTCTTTAGTATATTTTCTTATACTCTTGTTTTCCCTTCCCACGTGTTTTTTGCACTGATGCTTTTTAAAAATTATGTTTTTCTCTTAGTAATTTGTCCTGCTATATAGCTCCATTTTAATCCATCATATTTAATAGTCTGTTTCTCTATTGATATGCTAAGTGAAATAATAATTATTGTATCGCTGTGTCCCAACTCTGTTTGCTGTGATTCTCTGCTTTTTTCTCAAACGGGGATTGCTGGTCTCTGAGCTGCAAAGCTGTGGAGGCAAAATATCCACTCAGATAATTCTCAAGGTCTCTTACACATTCCCAACAAATATGAAGGAACGAGCTAATGAGGAGGGGAGCGCGGGAGAAGCAGCTCCTCCCTCAGGAAGTTTCTGGAGTGAGACGGTGGTGTCCTGCCAGTTTCCATGGCGCTGACCCCCCTCCTGCCAGGGGGCCGCATCCCCTCCCTACTGCAGTGTTCCAGGGCAAAAGGTCAAACACTCGCTGGCAATGATTTAGACTTAGTTAAGCCTTAACATCTGCTTGCAATTAGTATGAATCCTTCCAGGAGTCTGATATATATGATGGATTCTGATCATTAGTTTCCAGAGCCTTCACACATGTTTTTCTAGTGTGGGTTTTCATATGTATCACATAAACTTTTGAAGATATTTTGTAGCTCTTGCAACAGTAACATACCATGTGACCTCACATTTGAAAGATGCAGAAAAGCCCCCCAAAAGAAAATACCCATAATCCATATAGATGTAACATGTTATCAGACTGTTTTAGGTATAACAATCCCAATTTGGTATCTATTTTTCTAACGTTAGAGTCGATATATTTGCGAACTATTCTATATTTTATCACAAACATGTAGTGCCAACAGCATGTTTTTGTTATTTAGTATTACATCTATAATTTCCAGAGAATTATTTTCAAATTTTTAGTAAAACTATCTAGTATTTTCATCTTTTAGTGTCCTCTAGACTCTGCATATATCCACTTTCTCATTCTTAAGTTTATTTATTTGTATTTACCTGCTATTATTTTTATAAGATTATGGAGAGGTTATTATGTTTATCTCTCTCTTTTTAAAGTCAACACTTTAAAAACATCTTTTGTAAAATTTTATTTTAATATTATTTTAAACTTGTACAAAAGTTGAATGAATAGGATAGGAAACTCCCATATGCCCATTATTTCTATTTGCTGTATTATTTTATACACAGGGTGGGGCAAAAGTAGGTTTACAGTTGTGAGTATGTGAAATACAGAGTTTATTTTTGTTTTATTATTTATTAATCGTATTATGTTCCATATGAACAACTGTAAATCTACTTTTGCTTTACACTACTATATGTTATATATAAAATATATATCATATATGTATTTCTACTACTATTCTCCATTTTACTGTTTTTTTTTTTAGCCCTTTGGGAGTAAGTTGAAAATATCCCTTTTCTCTCCTGCATATTTCCACATGTATTTCCTAAAAACAAGGATATTTCTTACTGAAACACAGTATAGTTGTCAAAATTAGGAAATTAGGCATTGATACACTATTGCTGAATCCATAGTCCATATTGAAAATTATTTATGCCTCAGTCATGTCTTTTATGGCATCACTTTATTTATTACCTCTTTAGGTTTTCTTTAGTCTGAAAGAATTCTTGTCTTTCTTTATCCTTCCAGACCTTGATATTTTGAACCAGGCAA
Source organism: Phyllostomus discolor (assembly GCF_004126475.2). Taxonomy (NCBI): domain Eukaryota; kingdom Metazoa; phylum Chordata; class Mammalia; order Chiroptera; family Phyllostomidae; genus Phyllostomus; species Phyllostomus discolor. Next base: position 28,863,175 of record NC_040912.2, on the reverse strand, counting down.
AACAGTTATTTGCAGAATGACCCTCAATGTGACTTTGTCTGATATTTCCTCATGATAAAATTTAGGCTGTGCGTTAAGAAGTATCACAGAAGTGATGAGTCATTCTCAGGGCATCATATAAGGAGTAAAGCGATGTTAGTTTTGATCACTTGGTTAAGGTGGTATCTGAGGGTTTCTCCACTTTAGAGTAATTGTTTGTCATTAAAAGTAATCTGTGGAGAGATAGATTTGAGGCTATGAAAACGTCCTGATATTTTCATTCACCAACTTTAACATCTGGATCATTTTTAACTCAATCATTCCTTTTGTATTCATTGACACTCTGCTGTAAGAAAGACTATTTATTCTCTCCTTTTAACTTATATCTGTATGGGTTTATGAATTCTTATGCTATTAAATTTGTTACAATCTGTTACTAAATTTATTTTGATTGACAACTCATCCTGAAATTATCCAGTATGAGTCCCTTAAATTGTCTTCTTTATTCCATTTTTTAACCTTCGAATTGTATTACTTTTTTGTTAGCTCTATCAGCTGTTTCTTATTGTTAAATGTGTTTCCATGTGTATGAGTTAATTAATACATTGACTTGTGATGTATAGGAGATGTCTTATGAAATTTTAAACTTTACTCAAAGATCCTCAATCTCAATAATCTTGGTTTGGTAAGAATTTCCTGAATTAGAAAATAATTTATAGGTAAAACAGAACATGCTATCAAATCTCAAACACACTAACCTTCTCTCTTTTGTTTTTCTTTTCTTTTCTTAAAAAGATTTTATTTATGTATTTATTTATTTTTAGAGACAGCAAGGAAGGGAGAAAGAGAGGGAGAGAAATATCAGTGTGTGATTACCTCTCTCACACCCCCTACTGGGGACCTGGCCCACACCCAGGCATGTGCCCTGACTGGGAATTAAACCTTTGGTTCACAGGCTGACACTCAATCCACTGAGCCACACCAGCCAGGGCTCTCTTTTGTTTTTCACCATTTTAGGTCTTAATATGGTAACTTGTGGAAAAGCATTTATGTTTTTATTTTTAATTTTATTTTAGAGAGGTGAAGGGAGGGAGAAAGAGAGGAAGAGAAACATGGATCTGACCAGGAATCAAAACAACTGAGCCACACTGGCCTGGGTGGAAAAGCATCTGTTGTTTTTGTGTGTTTAGGGTAACTGTCTTCTTCACAGGCAAGAGGGCCTCATTGGACTTGTCCCTGTCCTAATAACACTTCTTTAGTATTCGGGCCATGAATCTGTATAATCCATGACAAACTTTGATTTTCAGTAACTATTTTATTCTCATGCAATGTAAGAGTTTGTAGGTTTTCACTCTCAATGCCCACTGCAGGCTGTTGTTTTTTAAATGTTAACAGGATTATTCTTCGAGTTCATCAATGTGTTTGCAAATGTACAAAGATGTAATTTCTTCTGAGATTTTTGTCCTAGTTACATGAAAAAAGAGAGACGAGTACAGACCTGCTTTATAAATTTGTGAAAGGAAATTCTTTGTAACTTATCAATCTCTCTGTCTTAAAGTTTTCTAACCCTCTTTGCATGCATATTGGAATTCTTTCTCCCTTGGTCTCTGGTCTTGACTTGTCTTAGTGAGGTTTTTTCATTTGTTACTTAAATGTCATTCAAAACAAGCTTGTTGAGGATGCAGAAAAGTCAGTACATATTTGTTGGAGACTTGGCTCCCTCTGGGGTTGTTCCTAGCCAATGCCCCTTCCGGTCCTCCTCTCTTCTCAGCAGTAGGGGCCAGGTTGTGGTCCATGCTTCCACCGAGCCTCTTCTTTAATTTTTTGACTTATCTCCATGAGTCTTTGAACACATTCTTATTTTAATGTTTTAAGGAATTGTACTTATTTTCAGTCAAGAATGGCATCCAGAGAGTAAGATCTACGTGCTAAGTATGATCATTGCTACTAATGTGCCATCCATCGTTTCTAGTCTCTTTCAGTGAAGGAGAATTATCTTTAACTGTTCATTTACATCCATAAACTATATCTGTACTTATTTCTATGATTATGTTTCCATTTGTCTATCTAAACAAAAACTATGAGTTTCATTTCCAATTCAACACCACAAGGCATATGTTGTTTCTCTCCTTTCCATATTTTTATTCCTCTTTTACTGTTCCTGAACTCTTCACTGATCCAAAATCTGGATCCCATTATTCACCACACTTTTTACACATTTGCACAAGTCTAGCATACACAGAAGTTAGTGGCAGAATTGTCAATTCATACCACCAAGCAGAGTAAGCCTACTAGCAAAGAACCTTCTTTACAGATTTGATTTTACACAAAATTTACATATAGTGAGCCACATAAAACCTAAATGAGCAATTGATGAATTTTGAAAAGTACCTACACATGTATAATCCTATCAAAATAATTATCTACCTAAAATATACAGCATTTGTGTGTATATATATATGTTCAATTAAAGTTGTTATCAGCTTAAATAGACCATTTTAAATATAAGATTTTTTTTGACATATAAGATGCAAGCCTCATGGTAGCCATAAGGCAAAACCTATAGTAGAAACACAAAAGGTAGAAAGAAATAAATCAAAGCATGCCTCTACCAAAAATAAAATCATCAAATCAAAAAATAAAATAAGAAGGCAAATGGTATTGAAGGAATAGAGGAATTACAAAACAAGAGAAAAAAAATAGCAAAATGGCATATGTACATCCATATCTCTCAAGTGTAAAGTAATTAATTTTCCAATCAAAAAACATAGAATAGCTGAATGGATAAAAAATAACAAGACCCATCTTTATGTTGCTTGCAGGACACTAACTTCAGCTTGTTTGTTTGTTTTTTATTTTATTTTTTAAAAAAGATTTTATTTATGTATTTATTTTTAGGGAGGAGAAGGGAGGATGAGAAAGAAACATCAGTGTGTGGTTGCATCTCATGTGCCCCCTACTGGGGACCTGGCCTACAACTCAGGCATGTGCTCTACACTAGGAACCGAACCAGTGACCCTTTGGTTCACATGCAGGCTGGTGCTCAATCCACTGAGCCACTCCAGCAAGGGCCTAACTTCAGCTTTAAGGTCACACAAGTACTGAAAGTGAAAGGATGGTAAAAGATATTCCATGCATGTGGAAACCAAGAGAAAGTAGGGGTGCCTATATGTATATCAGATACAACAGATTTTAAGCCAAACACTGTAACAGGACAAAGAAAGTCATTATGCAATGAAAAAGAAGTCAATTACTCAAGAAGGTAACATTAGTAAATATTTATGCATCCAAAACAGGAGTACTTAAATATATAAAGCAAATACAGATTTGAAGGAAGAAATTGACAGTAATACAGCAATGGTAGGGTACTTTAATATCCCACTTTTAACAATGAATAGATGACCCAGACAGAAAATCAGTAATGAAACATTGAACTTAAAGTACATGCTAGATCAGATGAAACTAAGACATTTACAGAACATTTCTTCCAACAGCAGCAGAATGTAGATTCTTCTTAAGTGCACATGGAACATTCTGTAGAATAGTTTCTATGTTTGGTCACAAAACAATCTTTAAAACTTCAAGAAAATTGGAATCTTATCAAGAATTTTTTCTTACCCCATGAAATGAAACTAGAAATCAATTACAAACAGAAAACTGAAAATCTACAAGTATATGTAGATTAAACAACATACCATGGAAAAACAAGTATGTCAAAGAAGAAACCAAGAGAGATATCAAAAAATATCTTGAGACAAGTGAGAATGGAAACACAACATACCAAACCTATAGGATGCAACAAAAGCAATTCCAACAGAGATGTTTATAACAATAGGTAAAAGGTCTACAAGCCCATGACTATTTTAAGCATTGCAATGTTTAGATGAAGAAAAAAAATAAACCCCTACATTAAGAAATAACCAACCTCTTTTGACATCTCAGAAAGCTAGAAAAAGAACAAACTGGGCCCAACATTAGTGGAGGGAAGGAAATAACAAAGATTGGGGCAGGAATAAATGAGATACAGACCACGAAGACAAGAGAAATGATCAGTGAGACTATGGGCTAATTTTTTAAAAGATAAATAAAATAGGCAAATCTTTTGTTGACTCACCAAGAAAAAAGTTATAAGATGCAAATAAATAACAGCATAAATTAAAGAAGAGACATTATAACCAGTACCACACTGGTACTGGTAAGAGACTACTATGGACAATTATACACCAAAAAAAGGACAACCTAAAGGAAATGGATAAATTCTAGAATAATACAACCAAGACAGAATCATGAAGAAACAGGATGCCTGAACAGACCAATTATTAGCAAGAAGATTGAAAAAGTCATTAAAAACCTCCTTGCGCCCTGGCTGGTGTGGCTCAGTGGGTTGAGGCCAGCCTGAGAACTAAAAGGTTGTCAGTTTGATTACCAGTCAGGGCAAAGGCCTGGGTTGTGGCCAGGTTCCCAGTTAGGGGCCTGCGAGAGGCAACCAATCCATGTTTCTCTCCCTCCCTTCTCCTCTCTCTAAAAATAAAATAAATAAAATCTTTAAAAAACAACAACAAGAACCCCCCCCCCCCAATAAAAAAAGTCCTGTACCAGAGGGCTTCACTGGTAAATTCTATCCAACATTTAAAGAAAAATTAATACTGGTTTTTCTCAAACTCTTCCAAAAATTAGAAGAGGGTAGAACACTTCCAAACTCATTTTATGAGGCCACCATTACCCTGACACCAAAACCAGACAAAAAAACTACAAGAAAAGAAAGTTACAGGCCAATATCCCTGATGAACATAGATGCAAAAATCCTCCACAAAATATTAGCAAACCAAATTCAACAGTAAATTAAAAAGATCATTCACCATGATCAATGGGATTTGTTTGAGGGATGCAATGATATTTCAACACAAATTGATACACAAATCAATGTGATACACCACATTAACTAAATGAAGAATAAAAATATTTATGTCAATAGATGGCAGAAAAAGCATTTGACGAAATTCAACACCCAGTCATGATTAAAAAACAACTCTCAACAAAGTGAGTATAGAGGGAATGCACCTCAACATAATTAATGAGCCCACAGGTGACATCCTAATCAATGGTGAAAAGCTGAAAGCTTTTCCTCTAAGATCCAGAACAAAACAAGAATGTCCATTCTTGCCACTTTTATTCAATGTAGCACTGGACATCCTCAGAGCAATTATAAAAGAAATAAAAGGCATCCAGATAGAAAAGGAAGATATATAATTGTCTCTATTTGCAGATGGTATGATTCTATATATGTTGTCTGTGTATATGTGTACCCTAAAGATTACACCGAAAAGCTGTTAGGATTAATAAATTAATGTAGTAAATTACAGAATAGAAAATCACTACCCAAAAATCAGTTGCATTTTTACATCCCTTAAAGCAAATTACTTTTTATGGTATTCAACATTGGTAAAAATCCAGCCAAAAAATACAAATACAGACCATTCTAAATTTGCTTATTTCTGATGTTCCCATTGACCCACTGACTATCTGGTTTGTTTTGTTTGCTATGATTTTTCCCATATTTATTTTCGCCTAGCCCCACCCCAGATTTTAAAATAAATATCTTAATGAGAGAGTGAACTTTTCATAGCCCAAACTAACCCTTTGGAACTTCTCTTTCTTCTTAGTAATCAAACTAAAAGATACAATTTGATGATTGTGTATAGACCTTGCTTACTAATAAAATTGTATACCTAGAAAAATAAAAGTTCTCCAACTTGAATCAACCGAATTATGTTAGACAGGTACATATTTAAATTGTTCCGTTTTAGTATATATTTTTTAAAAGTAAAACCAAGGATAATGTTGAAATAAAAAAACTCAAAACGGTAACAAAGGGGGTTTGAATTGAGTAACTCTTCATATGACAAAAAAAAAAAAAAAAAAAAAAAAAAACGGAAGCCCTGGCTAGTGTGGTTCAGTAGACTGAGTGCTGGCGTGTGAACCAAAAGGTTGCTGGTTCAATTCCCGGTCAGAAACACATGCCTGGGCTGTGGGCCAGGTCTCCAGTTGGGGGCTTGTGAGAGGGCAACAGATTGATGTCTCTCTCATACATCGATGTTTTTTCCCCTTTCTCCCTCTTCTCCCCTTCTCTCTAAAAGGGAGTAAATAAAATCTTTAAAAAGAAAAAAGAACATTTCTTCACAAAATGTATATGTTGTAAAAGTGTATTAGAGTTAGTATAAAGTCATGTTTAGCTTAATATGAATACAGATAGTTACATATAAAAATATAGTGTGTCTATCAAGTGGTTAGTAAGCACCTATATTTCCTTGCTCTGTCAGCTGAGAGTGCTTGAAACAATGACATTCCAGTAGAAGTGAGCGTGCCTAATGCTTAGCTCTTGGTTTCTAATATTTTCCCCCTGGAAAAAAAAAAAAGGGAAAAGGGAAAAAGGAACCAGGGCTCCTTGGAGAACTGGCTGATTCTGGGGCCGGGGCAAGAAGTAGACAAGGTAAGCCAGAAGTATGAAAGTGCAAAATAAAAAACCAAACAAACAAAAAACCCACATGATGGGGGCATGTAAAAAGGGATACATTCACAAACTAAAAGATTTTCCAATGATCCAAGATGAAACAACGTGAGCAATTTAAGAACAAGAAAACAGTACTGGGTTATAACACAAAATATAAGGTGAATATCCATGAGCCCAGACTGATATAATTAAACAATTGAATAAATAAATAATAAAGCAGAAGAAACAAATTTTTCATACAGAGAGTTCCAAATGATTTGTGGAGATAATTTGCTGTCATGAAATGGGGACATAAACCTCCACTCTTTTTTTTAACAAGTAAGAGCCCCCCCACTCTTTTAATGTGGACTGTGCATCGTGACTTTCAAAGGATAGAGTAGAGGAAGGAGGGGAAAAGTACTTTTACAGTGGAGAGACCTGACGAACACTATCTCAGCCAGCTGATCAAGGTTAACATCAATGGTGAAAGTCATATGAATAGTATGTACTCTTGATAGAAGGCAATGGAAACAGCACTTTACCGCTGTAGTTTTCCTCCCAAAAATTCATAACCCATGTTTAATGATGAGAAAAATATCAGACAAATTCCAGTAGAAATAACTTCTACAGAATGTTTGGGAAGTGCTCCTCAAGATTGTCAAGGTCGTCAAAAACAAGGAAAGTCTGAGAAATTATCACAGCCAAGAGGAGATATGATAACTAAAGGTTATATGGTACCTTGGAGAAAATCCTGCAGCAGAAAAAATTAGGTTAACACCAAGGAAATATGAATTATATATAGTTTTTAAATAATAATAATGTATTGATATTAACTCATTAATTATAACAAATGTATCATACAGTTACAAGATGTCAGGGAAACTGGGTGTGTGGTATAAAGAAACTCTATATTATCAGATCAATTTTCTGTAACTCTAAAACTATTCAAAAACAAAACCCATATTTTAAAAACTATATATTGAAGTATAAAAAGCCCACATAGTTTGGGATCGTATGTATAAAATCTTAGCAGTCTAAAGGTCAATTGTATTGGGTTATTATTTATCATTTTTTCCTTGGTTTGCAATGTTAACTGCATTCTTTTCACAAAAGAATTCAAAGTTATTTACTTTCACTCCCTCAGGCGAAAACTTCTGCATATGAGCTTCAATATGCTATTCTGTAACCCCATATTGCAATACTTTTTAATAAAAATTCTTTTCAGAAACAATACATTATGGGGTTTTCAACTTTATTGAGTGAAGGACATTAGCTCCTCCCGTTATAAGTTCAAATAAATCTTGCATTCAAGATTCAGATCTCACATATATTACTTTCACTCTGAGGAGGAAAATGTGCCCTGTGAGATCTAATACCGTGCAGTCTGTGACAACGGTGGCACTTGAGGGCTGAAAGTGACCCTGAAACAAGGAACTCCAAGTACAGCATTGTACAAATTATTCCAACAATGACTAGGTTATGACAGCCAGGCCCAAAAGGAAGTAAAATCAATGAACAAAACCAAATATAAACCTCAAAGCACATCATAAGTTGAAATATTTATAAATGTCAGAAACAACATTCATATAACAAAGGTCTTTTTTTTCTCAAGGTTTCTCAATATGGCATAGGAATATACTTGGGGACCTGTCTGCCATGTTTATATTAATATACGGTCAATTCCTATGCCCCTGTTTTTGTCATATTAAGATGAAAGGCTCTTCCCTGGTATTAAAGTTCTGTACAGCCCTGGAAAAATCTCAGAAAGAAAGTTATTTTTTTCCTTTGTACAAGAATGTATATTCTGGGATGCTCACGGGGAGAATTTAGTTCAAAATAGGTGGCTTTCCCTAGAACATGACAATGTGAGAACTACAGAAGGCAGGCCCTTTGGATATTGGGGAAAGAAATTGGTACCACTAAAGAAAATTATACCAATTTGAAATAGAACAAAAGCATGACTTTATGATTCTGTAATATCACAATGAATCAGTGTCCAACCGGACAAGCCAAGGATGATCTAATTCTCTAAGGGATGTACCTTTGATTGACATACTAGTTACCTTTGATTAAGGCCAACATCCTATGAATTACATGTCAATGATACGAACTTTTTTCCTAGTAGAGGTGCAAATGATTTCTCTCTGGTACAAAGATAACAGAAGGATTATCGTTTTATTGCCCTGTAGGTTATTAATCAGTTTTGTCTATCACTGAATAAACTTATTTTAGCAAGTCTTTTCTGAGTGAAAATTAAAACCAATTTCTGTGTATGTGTATATACACACATAATATACACACATATATGTAATATGCATGCATAATATATATATGTATATAGATCTCAAATGTGCTTTGAGCCAGCTTAACCATTCTACTGACATCTTTATTAATAAATCAAACACATCTTTGACACATGGTAATTCTATATTTGCATAGGAGTCATGTCCTAATAAAATGTTTCAAAGTTATTACTTTTATTTCCCCAGATAAGACCTTCCACGTATGCTCTTTAACCCTGTAAAACAGGTCACTGAAAAAAGATTTATCCATAAATGTGTTGGTTGGAGCTACATTACCACCACTAGAATTCATCTTTTTCTTGCTGCTAATATGCCCTCATCTATGTATGATTATGAGGTGGCTCAAGACAGTCTTCATGAACTATTATCAATGGTGTCAATGGTGTTAGGCAAAGCTGAACACTTTGACCTTGTGATGGGTGAACAACTTGAATGTACCATAAGCTTTCAGAGCTTTTAAGCAGATATCAATTAGAGAAAATGCTTTTAACGTTTACACTTTAAAAGAAAACCACTTCATTAATGAAAATCAATATTTACTCATCTTCCATCAAATATTTCCTCAGAGGAATGAAATGAAATAGATTTTAGTCTGTGAGTTATATGGGGGGGTTATATAATCAATTTACATACCTTATCAATTCTCTTTTCTGTGATACAATCACCAGTGGATCAAAGTCCACTACATAAATAATTGAAATACATAGAACAAGGGCAAAATAACTATTATGTTAAACTTAATGAAATGATCATGTAAGTAGATTAATGGACAACAAATCATCTGGCATCTCTGTCAGCCTAGGAATGACGTTCTACAAAATGGCAGTCATCTGTGAGAACTTCCTGCATGTAGCTTATGGAACAAAATAATAATAATAATAAAATGTTAGCAAAAGTATCTGTGTGGTGCAACCAGTATGGAAGACAAGAGGGGATCAATTATAGACTTTTACACAGCACAGTCAGCATTTTGCAAATAAATGGTCATGGAAGTACAAATCCTGTCCTACGGGAAAACCTGCGCTTCTCCTGTTTATATTTACTTGTCAGCATTCTTACTGAGTCTATAATTTATAAGTCATCTTCAAGAACCGGTAAATGGCATGGGTGGCATTTGAACACAAGACTTTTAACTTTTTCTTGTGCTTTCTGCAAAAGATGATAATATCTATATATTCTGCACACTTTTTTTTTCTTTTTTCTTTTCTTAGCCTGGATGTTTTATTTTTTATTTTTTTTATTTTTTTATTGATTATGCTATTACAGTTGTCCCAACTTTTCCCCTTTGCCTCCCTCCACCCAGCACCCCCCACTCCCTCTGGCAATACCCCTCCTTTGCTCATTTCCCTGTATTTTGTATATAAGTTGTTTGGCAACTCCATTTCCAATACTTGTTTTTAATATCCCCTAGCCTATTCTGTACCTACAAAGTTGTACTTCTTAATTCCCTCACCTTTCCCCACCATCCCCCCAGGACAACTCCCCACTGGCCACAGTCCCTTGGAGACCCAGTGGTCTCCATATCTATGATTCTGTTTCTGTTCTACTTGTTTTCTTAGTTTGTTTTTTAGATTCAGTTGTTAATAGTTACATATTTATTGCTATTTGAATGTTTATAGTTTTGATCTTCTTAATCTTCTTAAATAAGTCTTTTTAGCATTTCATATAATAATGGTTTGGTGAGGATCTTTACCTTGTCTGGGAAGTTCTTTATTTGTCCTTTGATTCTAAATGATAGCTGTGCTGGATAGAGTAATCTAGGTTGTAGGTACTTGCTTTTCATCACTTTGAATACTTCTTGCCCAGTCCCTTCTAGCCTGCAAAGTTATTTTTGAGAAATCAGTTGACGGTCTTATGGGAACTCCTTTGTAGGTAACTATCTGCTTTTCCCTTGCAGGTTTTAACATTCTGTTTTTACCTTTAATCTTTGGCATTTTGATTTCAATGTGTCTTGGTGTGGTCCTCTTTACATCCATCTTGTTTGGGACTCTCTGTGCTTCCTGGACTTGTATATCTATTCCCTTCACCAAATTAGAGAAGTTTTCTTTTATTATTTTTTCATATAGGTTTCCAAATCTTCGTTCTTTTTCTTCTCCTTCTGGCATCCCTATGATATGAATATTGGAATGCTTGAAGTTGTCCCTGAGTCTCCTTACACTAGCCTTGATTTTTTCCATTTTTTTTTTCTTTTTGCTGTACTGATTGGATGTCTTTTTCTTCCCTATGTTCCAAATGATTGATTTGATCCTTGGCTTCATCTACTCCACTGTTGATTCCCTGTAAATTATTCTTTATTTCAGTCAGTATACCCTTCATTTCTTTCTGGGTCTTTTTTATGCTGTTGAAGTACCCACTAAGTTTCTTAAACATCCTTATAACCAGTGTTTTGAATTCTGCATCTAATAGATTGCTTATCTCCATTTTTTAGTTCTTTTTCTTGAGTTTTGTGTTGTTCTTTCATTTGAGTCATATTTCTTTGTCTCCTCATTTTTGCAGCCTCCCTCTGTTGGTGTCTATGTATTTTAGGTAGAGCTGCTTTGACTCCGTGTCTTGGTAGCATGGCCTAATGCAATAGGTGTCCTGTAGGGTCCAGTGGCACAGCCTCCCCTGCCTCCCAAGCCATGTACTCAAGGTGCTTCCTCTGTGTGGGCTGTGTATTCCCTCTTCTGGTAGATGAGTCTTGACTGTTATCAGCAGTAGGTCAATGGGAGGAATTTACCCAGTCCAGGTAGCTGGTAGGACTGGCTGACCCCTGGCCAACAACCACCTCCCTCTGTGGCTTGTGGAGGTGGTTGTGGGGTGCTCCGACAGGGTCTATAACTCTCTGCTGCGTGCCCAGCCTCTGGGTTTTCCTGAGTGGTGCGGGCCAAAGTCAGCCTTCACCTGTTCTGTCTGAGGCCCTTTGGTGTAAGCTATAAAGTGATCTGCAGATGCCTTCTGCTAGTGCCAGGCCTGGGGCTACTCAAAGAAAGGTACAGGGGCTGGGCTCAGCTGTTGCTTGTTTAAATGGGTTTATGAAGGTCTGAAGCCTGCTCCTAGCCCAGACCTTCATATGGAAAAGCCACTGTTAACCAGGGTGGGAGCGTTGCTTGGGTGGGCCAGTAAGTTGCATGGGGTGGACCCTTAGGTAATTGTCAGGGTGGGGCTTAGTTTGTGAGCCAGGTTGAAGGAGATTCAGATATGGTGCTGCCTCACTGTGGCACTGTTGGGCAAGGGGTCAGAAAAGATAAATGGCCCCTGCCCAGATTTCTGTCTAGGAGGAAGCTTTCTCCAAGATTTCGCCCTGATGTTGGACAATTTAGTTCCTCCCTGTATGCCACTGGTGCCCTTCAAGCTGCTGCCCCAGTGCTGGAGTGCAAAGGGTGTAAGCCTGAGTAAGTCTGGGTGCCCTTGAGGCCTTTTAAGAGGAGAGGCTTGAGAATCCCACAGTTTCTTCTGCCAACCCAACCACACCAGTTTTTACAGCCAGGAATTATAGGAACTTATTTTCCTGGCACTGGAAGCCTGGGTTGGTTGGTCTGGTGTGGGAGGTGGGATCCCTCGCTCCCTGGATATCCCTCGGTTTCATACTGACCGCACGTGGGTTTGGGAGCAGCCGGTGCTCTTTCTCCGTGCCTCCATTCTTCTGTCCCTCCTACCAGTCTGAATAAATGTGGTCTCTTTAATTCCTTAGTTGTCAGACTTCCATACAGCTCGATTTTCTGATGGTTCTGAGTGATGGTTGTTCTATATTTTAGTTGTAATTTTGTTCTAGTTGTGTGAGGAAGCAAGCCACATTTACCTACACCTCCATCTTGACCAGAAGTCATATTCTGCACATTTTGACTTGGCATCATTGCAGATTCGGGTTTGTTTAAACCTTGTTTCATGTTTCAGCAAGGGAAAAAATATTTTCAAGGTTTTACTCCATAGGAGTAGGATGTATACATATGTAGTAAATTCTGAATTACCCATGTCAATAAAGAACATTAGCATAAAAAATCATTTTTAAGTAGTGCACCACTTGAAATAGAGAAAGGCCCCAGTTGCAAAGAGGTGAATATGTGCTCCATTCAGATTGATATGTTTCATGACAAAGACCAAATAGTCAACTCTTAATTCATTCCCACGTATTTGCTGCCCAAAATATTTGGTGCCACCCACATTGGGGTACCTGAAACACATATATTCAGAAGACTTGGGGGTTTATCATTTTTTTACTGAAGTACTATATTATTGAAGCAAATTTTACTTTTGACTAATAGGCCAACAAATCTAGTAAGTTTTTGGAGTTTTTCAACTACTCTAATAGACATGCATATTACTATCATGTGTACAGTCTTCAGACATAAAGGTGGCTGACAAATAAGTCAAGTGGAAAGGCCAACCACACTGAATGGGGGACTAAGAACCACAGGTCCCATCCCTACAGTGTGACGGGATAAACTAGACAATCACCAGGGACTGTTCTCAGATGGAAAACCAGAGGGCTGGGCTGACTTCTTGAAAATGTCTAAGTTCTTTCTTGTTCATATCATAATTCATTGACTTCTCAACTTTTTCCATTACGAAAAATAAATTCCAAATAAAATCTTATTTTCTTGAAAACATAAATAAGCATCTAAAACTTAAATAGATATTTCTACTAGGGGAAAAGAAGAAAATAGTTGTCATAATTGCATCTAGTTTTTACACTTTCTCAAAAAAAGTTAAAATAACATTTATAATACAACTAGGAATTTTTATTACTGAAGAAATATTTATTGTAACAAAACCTATAACTGTACCAAGCAGTAAAAAATTATAAATATTTCTTAAACTAGGACATTCTACAGTATATTTGATATATTGATTTAATATATGACTATATTAAATGCTAAGGGTTATAAAACAACTTCTAAAATAAGCATTTTACAGATTAGGTCACTTAATTATCTATCACTTGTTTACAAACTCTCATGAACAATTATAACAGTCAGTTTTCAGTAGGACTGATGAAGTCAGTGGTAAAATCTACATAGATGAAATGCCCAACTTTCAAAGATGAAAAAATCTGTACGTGTGAATCCTATCAGCTTTTGTTTTCCAATACTAGAATTCATCTTTCCCTATCAAAATATTATTTTCTCACTTAGATATTGTCTTTAGAATCATTAATAGCCAAGTCAATAAAGTCTCACAATAATTTGGCATCTTAACTAAGCCCAAAAAATAAAAATTAAAACATAGCTCTTTCTATTAGTGCTGGCATTTTAGCTCTTTTCAGAGACCCTCTCAAATTTTGCTAGAGATAGTTTCCATGGTAACTGAAGAACGTGCTGTTATGAGTCCTGAAACAGACAAATAAGAATCTTTACTTCTTATAAGTGGGCAGCAATTTACCTCCTTAAGGCTTAATGGAAGACATTTGAGTCTATTTTGGTTTCAGACAAAAGTTGGAAAAAGGCCAGTTCTGTCAATTATACAAATCTGAAGGGTGGACATTAGTAAAGTTGGGGTTAGTATAGAATATTGATATACATCCCAGTTGTTTCAGCTCTTCTAAGATATATTTTCCTAAAGGAGGAACATATTATTTTTGGATATTAAATATCTTATAATAACATGGAGAACTTTAGAAACTAATTTTCTTAATTCAATCCGATATATCAATTTCCATTGTTGTTGTCAGTTTTCATGAATTACTTCCCATGGAATACTTGTATATGATGCAAAGTTATAACACTGCAAAAAGTCTAAATGGTGTTTAATTTTCAATGGTTCCTTTTTGGGGTAGAGAAAAAGTTTGTATGTATCAATGGGAATGTAGAAATCAGTAAATGAAGGAATGAGACACTTGCAAACTATTTAATTGAAAAGCAAGTATAGCCTTCAAGGTAAAAAAGAACAGAAAAGAACAAAACTCATGAACTTAAAAAAGAAAATTGGAATTACTCAAGAGTAAGTCAGGACCTTACTTGAAAGTCCCCCTGCATAAACTTGTATAGCAAATATAATAAAAAAGATAAATCTACCTTAACCCAAAGACAAAAATCAACAAAATGACAGTCGACTGCCTAGAGAGGAATCTGTGTTTCCCTTGGTTGTGGCACTGGTTACCAAGGAAGTGACTGTAATTGAGAGGCCCCTGGCTCATAAATCCATTCCCTTGAAGGCCTCAGGGGAATCTAAGTCAAACAGACCTTTCTAATGCATTAATTTGTGCTTCTTAGTGCTCACCACCCGAAGTGTAGCAAATGAAACTTCTCTTGTTGCATAGCAAAGGCAAAAAAATCAAGGCAATTATTGAAAAGTTTGGTTTAAAGCTTCATTTACCTGAACTTTCTAGGACAATGAGTTAGGAGACCTGGCAGAATTTAGAACCCTGTGACCCAGGCTTTGTGACTGGCAGGACAGCTGCCAGCCCACATGAGCATTAGTGTGACCGAGAGGATATGAGTGCTGGTCTTGGGGTTCAGAGCAAGTGAAGTACAAGCTGGATTTAAGCACCCCTTTCACCTTCATTCAGAGATGAGGTCTGTCCAGAAAAAGTCCAGCCATTGTTAACATAATAACGATTTGCATGACATCGTTGTAACCTGGCAGCCAAGGAAATGTGCAGGTATGAACAATGATGACTTCACTGTACTAGTCAGTGGGGGCGGTGATAGATGCTGTTGAATGAGCATGTGCCCTGTATGGTCGTCGCATTAAAAATGACTGAGCAAGTAGAGCAATGAATCTGCATCAAATTTTGCATGAAGCTTGAAGATTCCTCCATGGAAACTATTGGGATGATTCAGAAGGTTGCAGCTATGGGCAACTGGTGATTGGCAGCTTCATCACGACAATGTGCCTGCTCAGTCATCACATCTCATGTAGGATTTTTTGGCAAAACCTCAAATCTCCGAGGTGACTCTGCTCCCCTACAGCCCAGATTTGGTGCCCTGTGACTTCTGGCTTTTCCCAAAACTGAAATCACCTTTGAAAGGGAAAAGATGATGTAAACTGCTAGACCTATTATTGGGTCTTGAGCATGCAGTGGTAAATAGAACAGGCCAGGAAATACCAATATAGAACAATGATTCAGATCTGCTTATGAAAGGACAGTCATTATTTAAACAATTTTGATCAACATTCATTGAGAACATGCTACATGTCAGGAATACTGTGTGAGGAATCTGGAGATGGATCTAAGAAGTCCTAAGTTAGGATCATTTTTCCCAGCCTCTATGGAAGGGTGTAATCCTAACTTCAATAACTACAAAATACTGCTTAGCGCATAAAGACTTCTAACAACAGGCCCTTCCCTGCCCCTTTCTTAGAATATTAAAAAAAAAAAAGCTTGCAATTATAAATCTTTCCCTATCCCTTTGAGATATGTATGTATATATCTCCTAAGACCAAAGAATGTCTTTCTAAAAGCCCATTCCTTCAAAATGTAAACTTCAAGGATAGAACCTGTCTCCCAGTCTCTGTGGGAGGATATAATCCTAACGTCAATAGTAGCAGATGAGCAGACACAGCTGGCCTAATTGCATTTACACCGTCTGATCCTTTTACCCACTTTTTGCAGTTTTTTACTCGCCTGACCCTGCTGAGCACTCCTTCCTTCCTCTCTCACTCTCCGTGTGAAACACTCGGTCACCCCTGCACAAGTTGGAATGGAGGTCTGTTCTTTCCCCTACTGTCAGCGGTTACTGAGTAAAATCTTTCACCACTTTAAGTGTGGCTTTGTTTACCTTTGACAGAGCTAAAGAAAATATTCTAGTGTGAAAACCAAATCTGCTCAGAAATGACCATAAAATACAGAAGGAAAACACTACGATAGTGCATTTGATTAATTACACTGAGGGTATGTGATATAAGGCCTGCACATTGGTACAAGTCCTGCTGTAAAACATCGGAGGGGAAGAGACACATCATTGAGCAGAAGAGGAAGGCAATACGGAAGAAGTGGAACTTTGGGCTTTAAGAGTTTGCATTTGAACAAGGGAAATGGAGAATTTAATTTAGCATTGACATAGGTCCATATTATTCTAGAAGGCAAAAATGTGGTAATAACCATACCAATGAGTTCCAAGAGCCATAAGGGAAAAGATCTTTTCAGACATTTCTATTTTTTTTTTGCATATTTGCACCATCAATGTGGAAAATATTGGAGTCTCAAAAAAATCCATTAAATTAACAAATAAATCATTTAGGTAAAAAGTCTAAATACATGAACTAAAAGGCAGTTTATGTAAATTTTATCAGAAATAAGAGTCACTGTAAGTGATGCCACAAAAATAAAACTGATTATAAGAGACTATTGTCAACGATGATACACCAACAAACAGGAACCTAGAAGAAATGGATCATTCCTAGAAAAATACAACCTATCAAGACTGAATAATAAAAAAATAGAAAGTCTGAACAGACCTATAACTAATATAGAAATGGAATCAATAATCAAAAATTTCCCAACAAAGAAAATCCAGAACTAAATGACTGTACTGATGAATTCTACCAAACATTTAAAGGAGAATTAATGCCAATCCTTATCAAGTTCTAAAAATTTTGGTAAGGAGCTCTTCCGAACTCATTTTATGAGGCCAGCATTATCTTGTCACCAAAGCCAGGCAGACAAAGGCACCACAAGAAAACAGCAGGCAAATGTCTCTTATGAGTACAGATGCCACAGTCCTCTACAAAATACTCACAAACCCAACCCAGCAACACATTGAAAAGGACCATACACCATTATCAATTTGGATTTCTTCTTGGGATGCAAAGATGTCTCAACGTGAAAATCAGTTAACATTATACCCTAAATTAACAAAATAAAGTCTAAAATCACATCATCATCTCAATAAATGCTGAAAAAGCATCTGAAAACATTTTAAACCCTTTCATGATAAAAACTTTTCAAACTAGGAAAGTAGATCAACATAACAAAGGCATATATGAAAACCCACAGCTGACATCATAATCAATGGTGAAAAATGTAAAGCTTTCTTTCCAAGATTAGGAATGAGGCAAGAATACTCGTTCTTGCAACTTCTATTCAATATAGTGCCAGAAGGCTTAGTCAGAACAATAAACAAAAATACGGAATGCATTTGAAGAGGAGTCTGTGATTCCTTCACTTGAACCTGGGGAGCTTTGGTCAATAAATAGAATGTATTGAGAAAAGATGCTACATGACTTCCAAGGCTTTGTTAGCAAAATATGTGTTTAAAAAACAAAGCCTCAATACTTCAGAATAATTATTATTGTGCTAAATAAATTTGTTAATTTGCATAATGTGTTAGTACACATGTTTTGGTTAGAGTGACTAAAATGTATCCAATAATTAACACTTACAATTGTGCTTACCTTTACATTTTGAAAAAAAATTCCATAAACAAATTCAAAAATAGACAAATAGATTTGTAGCTTTGCTTACAGCACTCATCTTGCAAACCACATGAATCACAATCATTAAGAGTTAAAATAAAACAATTGTAAAAAGCTAATTTTTCCTGACTATTCTATCAAGTTGTGAAGGGCTGGTGAGTGGCTACACAGTTGGTAGAAAGCAAAGCTAGGGGCAGAGGAAGTGAGAAAGGCCAAGTCCAGGTCCACAGGGTAACCCAAGATGAATTCACTAAATGGGAGTGCTGAAGGTGAAGTCGGTTTGGTAGCACAGAATTGAAGCCGTCCTGTCCTAGACCAAAGTCCTTTATCTTCACTGCCTTAAGAAGGAACTGCATAGAGATCCTGAAACACAGCCGATCCGCACCCACTGAAAAGCTGAATTTACAGCACCAGGAGTCGGCTGGCCAGGGCCTGTGCGAGAACAAATGAGGAGAGTGTTGCTAAATGGTGTTTATATGTTGCACAGAACAGGGGCAGCTGCAAGCAGAGCATCCGAACCCAAATACATAGAACATATAAACAAAGCTTGCAATAAAACTGCTTAGCAACAGAACGTGGGCAGGTAGAAGTTGGGAACAGCAATTAAATTTGCAGGAATCAGAGTAAATGTATTGGTTTTGTTTCCAGCAGGACCAAGACATGCTGTTCATGAAATGGAGATCATTAATGCACAAGTGTTGAGCGCAGAGACTATAGCTTCCCAGGAGAACAGCATGAACTTTCTACATCTGCTTGTTCCTCTAAAACAAAACATGAAAATATATCTATCTCCAACTCTCTCTCTCGGTTCTAGCTCTTCTTCCAATTTGAAATGATTTCTTTTCTCTTGCTACCACCTCAAAGACTTTCTCTCCTTTAATATCAATTCCAAGTCTCCTTGATGGAGATCTGCTCAATACTATAAATCTCTCTTATGCTTTAACCTTTTCCACCAATTTAATGTTGCTTTGCAAGTGTGCCTGAGTGTTATTAAGTGGGTTCTGTCGTTTTGACTAGACTGTGGACTCCTAGGGATGAGCATCCAAGTTTTTTTCCAGCTTTATCAAGATGTAACTGATATAACATTGTGTAAGTTTAAGGTGTACATGTGTTGATTTGATACACATTTATTGCAATATAATTACTACTGTTGCATTAGCTAACATTATCACATCACATACTTACCACTTCTTTTTTTGTGGTGAAAATAGTTCAGATCTACTCCATTAGAAATTTTTAAGTATGCACTTGTATAATATAGCACTATCAACTTTAATCACAATGCTGTGTATTCAATTCCGCAGAACTTATTCCTCTTCTAACTGGAAGTTTGTACTTTTTGAGCAACATCTCCCTGATTCCTCCAACCCTCAGCCGCTGGCAACCATTTCTCTACTCTCTGTTTCTATGAGTTTGAATTTTTTAGATTGCACATATAAGTGCGATCATACAGTGTTTTTCTTTCTGTATCAGACTTATTTAACTTAGCAAAACGCCCCCAGGTTTCATCCATGTTGTCACAAATGGCAGGATTTCCTTCTTTCTCCTGGCTGAATAACACTTCATTGTATATATGCCACACCTTTAGCCATTTATTCACTGATGGACACTTAGGTTACTACTGTCCCTCAGCTGTTGTGAATAATGCTGCAATAAACATCAGAGTACAGATGTCATTTCTATACTCTGTTTTCATTTCCTTTGGATATATTCCCAAAAGTAGTATTGCTGGATCATATGGTAACTCTACTTCTAATTTTTTAAGCTCCATTCTGTTTTCCTTCATGGCTGTGCATGAAATTTGTATTTCCACCGACAATGCCCAAGGGTTCTTTTCTTCACATCCTCATCGACCTTTGTCTCTTTTGTCATCTTGATGATAGCCATTCGAACAAGTGTGAGATGATATCTCATTGTAGTTTTGATTTGCACCTGCCTGATGATTAGTGATGTTGAACATCTCTTCATATACCTGTTGTCCATATGTATACTTTCTTTGGAAAAAATTAGTAAATCAAAGTCAACAGCACATTAAAAGGATCATACTCCACAATCAAGTGGGATTTATCCTTGGGGTGAAAGTATGGTTCAACATACACAAAGCAATAAAAATGGCATTATATTAACAGAGTGAAAGAAGAAATATATATCTACTGAAAAGGGGACCAGCCTGGAGCAGGTTCTTGATTTGGTGCAGAGAAGACTTTGCAGAGGAGTCCAGCTGATTTTGAGAGGACATTTATTAAACCTGGGAACAGTGAAACAAGAAAAGGCTTAGGAGAGAAGAAGCAACAGGAGGGAACCTATGCGGTGTGGCTTTGGCTCTCTAAAAATGTTAAAGGGAAAAAACAAGCCTAGCCAAGGCTGGTTTGGCTCACTGAGAAGTCAGAGAACAGGGGGCCTTGGAGACAGACGCAGGGGGTTGTCCCAGGAGGAGCTTTCACCATCCACTGCTTCCCTGGTTGCTCATCCCCTGGGGTCCCTTAGAGTTTAGGAGATGAGTGCCTGTGGGGGAAGAAGTCAGGGGAGGGAAAGGTGCTGGCATGCTCCCAGAATGCTCTGGGTCCTTCGTTTTGAAGGCTGGGAGTTTCAGGGAGGTCTTAGGGGAAGATCTCAATAGAATATTCATCAGCTTTATAGTGATTTGCCAAAATGAAATTTATTTCCTTAATTTCATCTGTCCTTGGGTGGGTGGGGTTGACACAAATGGCACTAATTGGATTTCTGCTATCTTTCTCCCGGATTAGGGTGATTTAAGCTATTTACCCTCTGGGTAGGGAGGAAACTGTAAACCATTTGTTTTTAAACTTCCTTGGTTTAGGAAAGATAGGATTTACTAGGTGGCTGTAAACTGCTTGGCCATTTAACTATCTGTTGCAATTTCCCTATTTCATTTCCAAAGGAATTTTCCTAGTTCTTACTATCCTGCCTCAATAGATGCAGAAAACTTATTTGATGAAATACAACAGTCTTTTATGATAACACCCTCAACAAATTAGGTTTGGAAAGAACATACCTTAACATAAGGAAAGCCAGATATAACAAGCCACAGCTAGCATCACACTCAACGGTGAAAGATGAAAAGCGTTTCCTCTAACGTCATGAACAAAAGAAGGAAAAGGGAGCAGAAATAAGATTGGAGATGATATCCAGGAATTTTCCTAACTAATGAAATATTTAAATAGATTCAAGAACCTCAGGAAATTCCAAGCAGGATAAACCACACATTAGGCCCATTGTAGTAAAACTACTGAAAAAAAAAATAAGGAAGAGAATCACGTAAAAGCAGCCACAGAAATAAACTCCACTATTTACAGTACAGCAGGTCCTGAAATAACATCGTTTCATTCAATGTCATTAGTTGTAACGTTCATTAGAAAAAAAAAAAAATTCCCTGCCAGGGGCAC
The DNA here is from genome assembly GCF_004126475.2 of Phyllostomus discolor. Classification (NCBI taxonomy): domain Eukaryota; kingdom Metazoa; phylum Chordata; class Mammalia; order Chiroptera; family Phyllostomidae; genus Phyllostomus; species Phyllostomus discolor. The sequence goes on along the minus strand of NC_040912.2, from coordinate 28,841,660 downwards.
TGTGCATGTGGTTTGCTGTTCTCAGCTTGCCTGGTTTTCACTTCACACTGTGGTTTCCTCCAGCGTCCCAAGCGTGTGCAGATGATGTGAACTGGCATGTCTGAATTGTCCCAGTGTGAGTGAGTGAGCGTGTGTATCCGTTTGTTCTGTATGGCAAGACTTCCTGCTGGGGATTCGTCCTGCCTGGCGCCCTGAGCTGCTGGGACAAGCTCCGGTCACCCGAGACTGTGAACTGGAATAAGTGTGTTGGAAAAGCATGATCTGACTTGTTTTAATTCATCTTTCCTAAATGTATGTGTAGGTCACATTTATTTCAATGTTTAGTATTAGGAGTGTTCGGGTCTTTATTTAGAAGTTTAGTGATATGTTTGTGACCAGAAATATGCCCTAAAAACTTAAGGCTTGTTTATATCAATTAGCCTGGAGCAAAATTGATTTTGTTATAGTCCTTTCTCCTAAAGTCACAGTTTCCAAGCGTGTATGGTGGATACTAGATGAGGACTGATTGTTATAGAAATAAAGCTTTCCCATAACTTTTCAAAAGAAACAGTGGACTCAGAAGACATGTGAGTGACATCTTTAAAGTGCTAAAAGAAAAAAAACCTAACTTGTAACTTTATACTCAGCAAAAATATCATTCAAAAAAGACATGGAATAAATCTGTTCAGAGACAAACAAAGGCTGGAGTAATTGTCGGCACAGCCACAGTACAAGAAATACTAACGTCAATTATTTAAGCTGAAACAAACCGTTTCCAGATGGAGCTCGGAGCTGCAGAAAGGAAAGAAGAGTATCCGAAAAGGTAAATGTAGGTAAACAAAAAAAATCACCTGTTTAACTCAGGAATTACATAAATATCTTTGAATTTATATCAAGGGTAGAAGTTACATATATGTTGGTAATACTATGAAGGCAAGAGATAGGAAAATGTAAAACTGTCAAAAGCTTTCTAAATTTTTCATAAAATGGTAAAATTACCAACAATTATAGTCTGAAATAACCACTTAAAATTAATACAAAGGCTACATCTAAGAATTTAGGAGAGATAAAATAAAATTATTTTATTTTATTTAAAAAATTTTTATTGTATTTTTTTATTACCATTTAGTCCCCTTATACTCTCCTCCCCCCCAGCAGTCACCACCCTGTTGTCCATGTCCATGAGACCTTTTCCTTTTTACTCAGTTCCTCCTCCCCTACCCTCCCCCTGCCTTGGCCGTCATCTGCTTTCCATCTATGAGTCTGTCTCTGTTTTGCTTAATAGTTTAGTTTGTCCATTAGATTCCACGTATGAATGAAATCATATGGTATTTGTCTTTCTCTGCATACAAGAATAAATTCATTTTTTATAGTGTTCTCCAGGTCCATCCATACTGTCACAAAATGGTAAAACTTTCTTCTTTTAGTATTCCAAGTAGTATTCCATTGTGTAAATGTCTCATAGTTGTTTCATCCACTCATCTATTGATGGGCACTTGGGCTAATTCCATATCTTGGTGATTGTAAATAATGCTATAATGAACATAGGGGTGCTTATGGTCTTTCAAATTAGTGTTTTGGGTTCCTTCAGATGTATTCCCAGAAGTGGGATCACTGGGTCAAAAGGCAGATCCATTTTTAATTTTTTGAGGTATCTCTATGCTGCTTTCCACAGTGGCTGCACCAATCTGCATTCCCCCCAACAGTGCAAAAAGGTTCCCCTTTCTTCACATCCTCGCCTGTACTTATTGCTTGTTGATTTATTGATGGCCATTCTGACTTGTGTGAGATGGTATCTCCTTGTGGTTTTAATTTACATTTCTCTGATGATTAATGGCATTGAGCATCTTTTCATATCGCTACCTAATATCAGATTATTCTGTAATGCCATAGTAATCACAACAGCATGGTACTGGCATAAAAAGAGACATGAACATCAATGGAACAGATCAGAGAGCCCAGAAATAAACCCACATTTTATAGTCAATTAATATTTGACAAGAAGCAAGTATATACAATGGGCTAAAGATAGTTTATTCAATAAAGAGTGTTGTGAAAATTGGACAAACATATGCAGAACAATGAAACTAGACTGCCTTTTCACACCACACACAAGAATAAATTCAAAATGGATTAAAGACTTAAATATTAGACCCCAAACCATAAAAATTATAGAAGTAAACATAGGCAGCAAAATCTTGGACATAGCTCATAGCAATAATTTATTAGATATAGCTCCCCAGGCAAGGGGAACAAAACAAATGGGACATCAAACTAAAAAGTTTTTGCACAGCAAAGGAAACCATCAACAAAATAAAAAGATAACCCACAGGATGGGAGAACATATTCACCAGTACATCTGTAAGGGGTTAATAGCCAAAATTTGAAAAGAACTTACAAAACTCAATACCAACCAACTAACCAACCAAACAAACAATCTAATTAAAAACTGGGCAAAGGATCTGAATAGACACATCACCAATGAAATAATTGTGACAACCCTGTTTAATATGACCAAAAGGCAGTGAAGAAATTGGAGCAAAAGAGAAAGCAAACAAGATGGTAGACCTAGATCCAACTACAACAGTGATTTCATTAAGTGTAATAGTGAGAAAATACTAAAATTAAAGAAAGATAGAGGGACAGACTTTTAAAAATTGTTTAATATAGTCTATTCACAATAAACAGGCTTAAAATATGAAAATTTATGGACTGAACGAAAAAGAATGAAAAAACTAAACCATGCAAATATTAACCAAGAGAAAGCTGATGTGGCTATATTGTTATAAGACAAAGCAAACTTTGATGCAAGTAGTATTACCTGAGTCAGAGGTGGACATCTGATGATAAAAGATTCAATTCACCTGGAAACATAAAAATACTAATTCTATCTAATTATGGTTACAAGAGATATACAATTAGATAAAACCAAAAAGTAGAAATAGACAAATCAATAATCACAGAAGATATTAACATAACTCTCTCAGCAAATATTGGAACCAGCTGACAAAAACATCAGTAAGGATATAAAAGAACTGAACAATACTATTAACCAATGTGACCTAAATGACTTATTTGGCTAACTCTTACTATAATTGCAGAATACATTCTTTTTAAGTGCAAAGAAAACTTTACCAAAATATAGACCACACACTGTACCCTAAAACATGTTTCAAAAAATTATTATAAAAGTTTGAAATAGTGGAGTGATAAATTGAGTATCTATAGCAGAAATAAAAACACAAAATGCCCCAAATAAAAGTATTACTACCTTTCTAAACACTTCACTAGGTAACAAAAAAAATCACAATGAAAATTAGACAATATTTTGTACTGAATATAATGTGAAAAACATGACAAAACTTGAAAAATATAGTTAATTGCCTGCTTTAAATTCATATATTAGAAAAAATGGAAAAACAGTTTCCATCTCAAAAATCTAGAAAAAAATTAATTAGACAAAAAAGTAAAAAATAAGGAAATAATAAAAGTTAAAATGTAAATAAAAAGTAGACATACTACAGAGATAATAGACAGAACATAAAGTTAGTTCCTTGAAAATATTTTACAAATTTAACCCCTGGGAAGGCTGATCCAGAAATTATTTAAAAAAAAAAATGAGAAAACTGAAATTACAGTATCAAGACTGGTAAGGGTCATGTTACCACTAAAAGGGAGGGTGATATTTTATTGCATTTTTAAAAATCAGAGGATATTGCAAATTTAACAGATTGGATAAAATGAAAAAAAAAACTTCATAAAAATATAAAAATAAAACTAATACGAAAAACTAGAAAATCTGAAAACCATTTTTTCTGCTACTATAATTGATGCCTTCCCACAATGAAGATTCCAGGCCAGGAAGACCTCAATGGAAAATTATTTCAAACATTTAAGAAAGAAACAGTGGAAATTTTATGCAAACTCTCTGCCACAGTAGACAAAAATGAAAGACTTCCCAATCTGTGTTATGATTCTAACATAATGCTGATACCAAATTACCAAATTCTTATAAGAACATTACAAGAAAGTAATATAAGCAATATCTCTCATGACTATGGATTTTAAAATCCTGGAAAAAACATTACCAAATAAATATAGCAATAAATATACTGTATATGAATATATGTAAATTATATATAACCATTTTATATATTATATATAAATGTCATTTTACATTAGAAACAATTGATTTTTATTTCAGGAATGCAAGATTAGTTTAATATTTGAAAGCAAATATAATTTGCCACATTAACAAAACAAATTAAAATAACCACATGATCATTTCAGTAGATGAAAAAACAAAATCTACAAAAATTAAAATTCTATTTATGTTATCAAAAAATTTTTTTCAGGGAGCTAGGAATGGAATAGAACTGCTTTAGTCTGAAAAAGTATGCCCAGAAAAAATTCATTTCTATCATTATATTTAATGGGGATATATTGAACAATTTCTCCTTAAAATTCAGAACGAGACAAACTGAATAGAAGCACAGTTCTATCCACTATTGTGCTCGGGCCTTAATCAATTCAACAACATTAAATAAGTTAATTAATTAATGGGATGGGAGAGAAAAGGAAAAAGGGACTTAACTGTATAATTTCATATTTACAAAGCCCCCAAGTAATCTCCAAAGAAATCATTAAATTAGTAAATGAATTCAATAAGTTAATAAATAAAGGGTCGATGGATTCAGGTTAAGCATATCAAAACCAGTTGGATTTCTATATACTAGCAACAAATTTTTTGAGTTTTATTTACTTGAAACAAATTATTAGAAGAGATTTACAGATCCCATTTGTATTAGAATGTTAAAAATATTAAATACTCATATATAATCTGTTAAAAATGTGAAAAGCGTTTTCACTTAAAGGCATAAAATAGTGGTAAGGTTTTAGTACCTTTATTTGTATTGCCTGAAAGTGTCAGCAAACTGGAGGAGTTTGTCTATTCAGCATTAGCAGAGCCAGGCAGAGTTGCAGTGGAGAAACATTGGCTATTACATTATGAATGGCACCACCCAGGAGAACAGGAAGCTAATGCTCAAAAGCCCAAACTCTTGGGTGGCACTTGTGTTACAGGTTATATAGGGCAAAATCACAAGATGCTTTGGTTTAGAGGGTTTGGGGTTGTGCTGGGAGCTGGTTGGTCAGACTCAAGATAAAGTTAATGAATCATTTCTTCAGGTCTTGAGGATAGTTCTGAGATCAGTTCAGGTATCCCCTGCTTGGTATCAGGAAAAAGTAGCCAGGGTGTTGTTCCACCTTAGGACTCAGAAACTGAAACATGACTTAGGTCAAGATGTTGTCTTTAACCTGCCACAGACTGGGACCTTGTGATCATTAGTCAGGTCCAGGCTACTGTCTTCTGCTGCCTGGTGAGGGAAGGGGATGCTGATTAAAGGCTAGGTCTCAGAGACAGAGAGAGCTAGATGGTTTCTAGATCAAGGACTTAAAGCTAAATTTAATCGAAGTTATAGGACACTTGATGTCAAAAGTAGGCATAAGCTTTCTAGAGCAGGTACAGAGTATGTACTTGTATTCAATAACTGTATCAATTCCCATTTGCCCCAAATCTTTTTCCTTCTGGGACTATATGAAAAAGAGTCAGATTACATATCACCCTACCAGTGTTGGGGTCTGTACTGTGGGCTAGGAACCATAAAAATATAAATCTGTGCATTTAAATAGAGGAGGGATAGCTATGTGACTTTACCTCTAGGGAGGAGAGGAGACTTTGTTCCCTAATGTGAACATTCCTTGAGAAGATAAGGGGAATGATCCAGTTCTCCTACCTTTGAGAATGTAAAGATCTCTTTAGGGAAGATAAGACTAGCATCTTTGAGTTTTACAGCCAAGATTTTATCTCCTTAGCCTTAGAACTTATCCCCTTGGAGTGAAAACTCAATACTCTTTGAATAAGTTCTCCTGATCAATTTGGTTAACATTTAATTGCCAAGGTTTGTGTTTTAGCCCAGGTTTCAGCTTTCTTTGCTTCCAAAAGCCTAACCACGCAAAAGCATTAGAAAAAAATTCTCTACAGCTCTATTAGTATGACTCAAATAATTTTTTAAAATATCTGAATAGGAAACCACAAAGATCTATAATACTCAAGACAATTTTGAAAAAGACAAGAGATGCACGTCATACAGTGCTAGGTTTTAATACTAATAAACTAACAAAAAGTAGAAACAGACTAATAGAGAATAGACTGAGCTGTCAGAGGGGCGGGGGATTGAGGGTCTGGGTGAAAAAGGTGAAGGGATTAAGCAAAACAAGCAACAACAACAAAAACCCCTCAAAGACACAGACAACAGCATGGTGATTACCAGAGGGAAAGAAGGGAGGGAAGGGAGGAGAGGGTAAAGGGGGGAAAAATGGTGATAGACAGAAACTTGATTTGGAGTACTGAACACACAATACAGTGTACAGATGATGTATCATAGAATTGTATACCTAAAACCTATATAACTGTATTAACCTATATCACCCCAATAAATTCAATTAAAAAAAGAAAACTAAAACTTAAGGCCCTACGATATTAGTGCAAGGGATAGACAAAGAATCCAATAGAACTGAAAAGTGTATGAAAATAGACCATTTACATATGACCGATTGATTTTAGACAAATTACTTTCAGTTAAATTTCAAAAGCAAATGGATTGTCTTTGCAACAAATATTGCGAATCAGTGGGTTATCCATAGCCACATCTATATTGGAAAGCCTTAAATTACAAAAGGTAAAATACTAAAGCTTCTAGAATAAGATAATACTTTTATGACATTAGAATAAGCAATATTTCTCAAATAGAACACAAACCTCAACAAATTAATAAAAAGATATCATTAACTAATATTTAGTCATTAGGAAAATGCATATTAAACCACAGTGAGAGAACATTTTGTATTTACTGGAATGGCTAAAACATGAAAAAAAAACTATATAGCAATGTTGGTTAATATGGAGCCATTAGAACTGCCGTGCATTGCTGATGGGAGGAAAACTAACCATTAAGAGAACCGGCAATATCTAGTGAAGCTAAACTGACATCTAGCCTATAATGTAGGAATACCCATCAATTGCAGTCCTAGCTATATATTCATGAAAAATAAGTTCATATGCCCACCAAAATATGTGCACAAGAATGTTCAAAGCAATTCTGTTCATTTTAACTTAAAACTAGAAGTAACCCAAATGTCTATAAACCGGGGAATGGATGAATATATTTTGATTAATTTATATATTAGAATACTACACAGTAATATATAAATAATGCACTACTAATAAGCGCAACTGTTACACAGACATTATGTTGAGAAAAAGATGCTGGACACAGAAGGGTACATGTAGTGTGGTTCCACTTACGTGAAGCTCAAAAAACAGACAACAATGGTAGATGGTAATAGGTATCAGAAGAATGTTTTCCTCAGGTTGGGGATGTTGGCCAGGAGGGATATGAGAGAACCTTATTGGAATGTTCCATATCTTGATCTAGTTGGTAGCCTCACAACTGTATACATGTGTTAGAAAAATACCATTTAGCACTTCATTTAAGATTATTGTACTTTATGAACACTACTGAGTGTATGTGATGAGTGGAATGTGAAAACTGAGTATCTTTACATGTTGAGAAGTCTGTGAGCTCTTTTTGAGCCTGTTTTATGTGAAGCACAAGAGGTCGTCAGGAGGAAATTTTCATCTCTTGTTTTTCGTGGTAGTTCTGTTCCATCAGACCCTGTGAGTGCTGTGTTAGTAAATGCTGAATCATTGCTCCTAGGACAGACATTGTTAGCATTGGGCCACAACGTTTTTGTCAGCTGATGAATACGTAGCTTTGTTGTATGTATATTCTGTTTAAGGACACCTTATTTAATTTATGTTGTTGATTCATTGACACTGAACTCAGACTCAACAACACCATAACTGTTGTCAGAAGAAAGCTTATCTAAGCCACATCCATTCTCCCTCAAGCACATTACACCTTCTTGTGCTTAGGAACACTAGACAGCGCTGCAACTCTATGCTTAAGGGTCCTTTGGAACAGGAAGACCACCAATTAAAAGCACAAAAGAGCAAAAACTGTGGCACCAAATGGACCCCAAAGAGGACTGTGTGAGAGCTGAAACAAGAAGGCACTGCATCGCCTTGTTTGACCTCAGCTGGGACAAGCACGTCAGACTACAATTCTTTTTTTTTTTTACCATTCTGTGCAGTGTGCACCAATGATCACAAAGGTGACACAAGGATTGGCCTGGGGATTGCACATGCACTTTAGGGGGTAGGCAAATCTGCTAATACAGAATCTGCAAATAATGGGAATTGGTACATGTAACTAGGAGGCTATACAATAATATCTTTCAAGTCTTACATTCAGGAATAATGTCCCTTATGGGGAAAGGATTTGGAAGACATCTAGGTAGATATAGTAGGGACTGTGTACAAACTGACAACACATCAAGGCAGAAGAGAAAGTAAGAATAATAAAGCAAAATTGTACAGAGTGATCGGGACGAACAAAAAGGGTTACAAGAAGTAACATGGAGGTAAGATGGATTGTGTAGTCTCAGAGAATCAACTAAAAACCCAAACTCATCTCTTTACTCCCTTGTAAGCTTTTCTACCATGTCTTCTGGAAAATCCATAAGGACTCCATGTTTTACTAACTTAGTACAAATTTATTTAAAAGATATTAAACCTATGGTAGTAAACTATAATCACATTAATATAGATATAACAAAATTATATCTATAATTTTGCACATTTCATAGCTTATCAGTCAGGATAGTGTAGATTATGGTGCATTGACAAACAATCCCAAAATCTCAGTGGACTCACCCAGAAAAGGCGTTTGTTTGGTTGTTTTCCTCACACAACACATCCTGGTCAACTGGAGGTTCTGCTTCAGCCACAGCCTCCCTTCAGGGAGTAGCTACCATATCAGAAGTTGTCTCTAGAGCGTAGCAGAGGGAAGGGCATCATTTTGGAGCATTTTGTATCCACAAAGAATGCTTCCGCAGAGAAGTGACATGCATAGACTATAGTCATAATCGTCAGTCAAACCTAAACATCCCCATCCAACTAAAAGGAGGCTTAATATTTTGTTAAGCATTACTGATGTGCTTATGAAGAATATTGATCTGTAGTTTTCTTTCCGTATAATATTTTCATCTGGTTTTGGTATGAAAGTAGTGTTAGCCTCATAAAATGAATTGGTAAGTCTTTCCTCCTCTATTTTCTGGAAGAGATGTTCTAAAATTGGAATTATCTCACTCCTAAACATTCGTTAAATTTACCATTGAAGATATCTGAGCCTAGAGTTTTCTTTATACTTAAAAAGCATAAGAACAATGAGATTTTTCTAATGTTTCTCAAGTCAGATTTGACATGTTATATCTTTTGAAGAAGTTGTCCATTTAATATGAGTGGTTGAATTTATTGGCATAAAGTTATTCCTAATATTCTCCTGTAACCTGTATAGGTGACATCTCCTCTTTCATTCCTGATATTGGTCATTTTTATCTTCTTGTTTTTTCAGATTACTCTGAATGAAATTTTATGTATTTTATTATCTTCAAAAAGAGCTTTTGATTTTATTTTTGTTACTAATGAGTGAGAGATAAGTGGAGTTTGGAGTTACAGTGAGCACTTACCCCTGCCTGCACCCCTCCCTGCCCCTGCCAACTCCCCTGGTCCCAGCTCTGAGTCCAGTGTTTGCGGATGGGGTTGGGTTAAAAAACTAGGAGTGGGTCCAATCGGCAGCTCCTGAGAGATCTGGCATCCAAACGCAAGAAATGCAGGATAAGCCAGAATTACTGAGAACATCAGCCAGATTAAAAGAACTCCTGAAGTTTCTCTTGCAGATCTCTAAGGTGGCTAGTGGTTAGCACCAGTGCCTAGCAAAGACTGGTGTTCATTATCCCCAAGGACTGTGAATGATCTGGATGCTTAGGAGAGGCATGACCAGGAAATGGTGGGCTGCTCCAGAAGAAGACAGTATTGCCAATAGAGACCCTACAATGACTGTCACCAGGGTGGGATGGTGGAGATGGGATGTTGCCATCTGATTAGAGGGACTAAGGAAGCAGAGGTCTTTGCAATTGGTTTAGTGAGACATTCTCTAGAAGATGCTTAAGTTTCCTTATACTGTGACTGAAACATTGGAACAATGGACTTGTTATTGTTACCAACTGAATCTAAGTTTTAATAGAACTTTACTCAGACTTTGTGGGCCATGTGCTCGCAATGGAGGTCATTGGTAACAGAACATTGGTATCGACACAGATGCTTACATCATCAGAGAGATTTTTCTAGATTCTTGGTGGAATTCCAATCAACTGATGACAACTTTTTCCTGTTTCTATCTTGTATCCCTAAACAGAATGATTATGCAGAACAGCATAATCATTTGTATTTCTGACGATATAACTCTGGTTCATCACGTTCTGGGCAAGTGTAATATTAATAAATACCAATACACACCCACCCCACTCTCTCCTCCTCTCACCTTTTAACCAAGTTCATAAATTATTTTATTTTACCATTTTCTAGAACATTTCCCTCATATTGTCCGATAGGGCATAATCAGAAGAGCACTAAGGCTGGGTAAAGATGGAGGTTATGTGTATGTTTCCAGTTGAAATGTCACAGTACAACAGTAAGGGATACTCTTATACGCCTGGATCCTCTGCTAAGTTAACTGCTATTTTTCTTCAGCATTAGTGTATCTCAGTGATTTTCAATCTGTGTACTGTAGCAATACCTATTTAGGAAGAGACACTGACCTCTTTTTCTTTAGAATGTCAAATTAAAAAAATGACAGCAGCCAACACAACAATAGCTGTCCTGTGTGAATGAATCAAAATTATACTTATTTTTCGTGAGATAAAATAAATATATATATTTTTCGTGAGATGAAATAAATATATATATTTTTGGTATGCCACAGAATTTAAGTATATTAGTTTATGTGTGTCATGAGATGAAAAAGGTTGAGATGAAAATCACTGGTGTAGATCGTGTGAATTGACTGTATTTGTGAAATTAAAGGAGAAACTAAGCAAGTGCTATGGGGAGATATTTAATCAATAAATTCACAAAAATCAACATTGTAATAAAGCTGTGCAAATATTTAGCTAAATTGCAAAACTATGATGAATGTTTTCAACACGCAATTTGGCATTATAAAAATTCACAAGAAAAACCAACCCTTTGTGCAATAGTAAATGTGAAATGAGTGAAACGATACAAGGTTGTTTGCTAGCTCTACAACAATTGTTTACTTGAATTTTTTATGAAGGCTTTTTAATCAAATATGCTTGATATCTTGGGTTGCATGTCATTTTCTATTTTTTAGTGCCATGAATGTTTCATAATTGAGAGCTATGTACTACATATTCTGAAAATAAAGCTTGGAAGATCATTTTGATTGTTTATAGACAATTAATTTCATTGTCAGTGCTCTTTTACCATTTACTGAAGATTCTTCTGTCCAGCCACCTCTATCCTTCTCACCCATTTTGCAGGAAGGAATCGGACCTCCATGAATGTTTTCATCTGAGGATTGCAAAGACATGTTGATTTAATAATATATCTTGAATGTATAATACTGCTATACTGTATAGGGCTTAGAAGAACAAGCAGGGAAGGTTAATTAGAATGTATATGTTCTAATAGCAAAATTATGATGTTGAAAGTCAAGAAATAATTAGTTCTGCTGCCTCCTTTTTTTTTTCTTATCATTATTACTGTGCATGACCACAACCAACTGAGGAAGGCTTTCACCTCACCGTGATCAGTTCTTAATTTGGAACCATGGACCCATTGTCTATCAACATCTTTCGTTCTGAGCCAATTTTTCCCATCTTAATTTAAGCTCCCACTTTCTTTTCTTCGTTCTTTCACTCAGTTTTTAATTAATATATGTGACATCTTTATAGCTGCTTATAAGTTTTGTTGTTGTCGTTGGCATTGAAATCTTAAATTATTGTTCAAACCAGTCTGGACATAAGACTTGCAGGTACATGAAACATGTAAATCTTACCATTTCTCTCTTCTAGTTCCCTAGCAGCCATTTCTAATTTTACATGATTTAGAATTGTCGAAAACTTAGGGTAAACACCAATTTGGACATATTGGCTTTATTCCCATTAATACATTACATATTTCACCCACTTCATTTATAAAATAAATATTGAGAAATCTATCATGCACACTCATTTTGCATCCTGAAGTATGCAAATGAAAGTGATATTCTAAAATTTGGTTAGGGTGAGAGATTACACATGGAAAAAGCCATTAATCCATATTAAATATATAGCGAAGGTCACAGATAAAAAAGATATTCAATCACTGGTTGCCAGATTGGTCAGAGAACATTTTATTTTTGAAATTCAGAGTAATAATGTCAACTTTGATTGTCATATTTACAGAATTCAACAAATTTATGAATCATTAATATAATGTCCAAGTATAATTTCCAAAAATTTAAAAGTGACTCTTATACAAATATAGAATGAACACTTGTCATAGATGTATTAAGTTAGCAAAGGAGTCAGTAAGAGGGTCAAGCTTGTTCAAAGACCATTTTGAGAAACTAGTTACATATAGGCATTTTGGGAGTGGTGAGGGAGTGAGAATATTAAATACAAACTAGTTAATGTCCTATAGGACAATTAAATCATAAGTTAGCAGGTCACAGTACTGTGTTCTGGAATCAAATAGAAAAATAGCAAAGCGTGGGTACATCCTCTTACAGAACTAAGTAGTCCTTGGCTCGGCCTTTTATATAATGGCCTGTATTACACTGAAAGATCGTGTTGCTCCGCATCTGCTTTCCAAGGTTTAGACAAATATGTTTTTAACACTAATTTAACCTCTTGATTGTGATAAGTAAATCAGAATTTCTTGGTCTCTCTCTCTTTTAATCCTGACTGTTAAAAGAAATTCTGATTTATTTTCCTCACAGTGGGGTTAATAAGCTATCATGCCGAAGTCTTAACAAGGTAACATACTTCATAGTTATTAATTATTAGTATATGCCCAACTCAATATTCGTCAAGAAGTATTTACACAAAACTCTACTTTTTTATTTTTTTCTGGCATGTTTTTATTGGTTAGGAACCTGTCTTTTTCCTACACGAATTTCAGGTGACCTTATGCATTCTGACTTAAGGTAGACACCTAACAAATGTTTGCTGAGTGAACACCTGGTTAGTTTTTATGGAATTCCCTCTTTGTTAATAAGGGGCCTATAGTATTCAAATATACCTACTAATGTTTTTTTTTATTATGGTTGTTAATGGCTTTTCTCCTTAAGTAAGTGCCATGTTCTTTATTCCAACAGATCTAGGTCCTCTTTGTAAAAACATTAAATTAGCCTGGAGAAGTATTTTCAATTTTGATGTCACACTTACCTTTAACACGTGGAGTGGGGATATTATTCTTTTTATTAGTAGCCCTTTGATGTTTTTTATTAGCCAAAAATTAATAATAATCCACCTGCTTATTAGCCTTTTATAACAACTAACATGTCAACATTTTTCATGACTAAGCATCAGATTATTAATCTTTTTTCCTCTGAAATTCTTTATTGGAACATTGAAACAAATCTTTTTATAATTTATTCACTTAAATTAAAAACAACAGCTTAGTGGACTTTCATAGTTGTAATTGTTCTTAATTCAAATACCAGAGCACTATTTCTTTTGTTGAAAATTGTGTAATATCTTCACTATTGTTAGACACAGCATCATATAGTGAAAAGGAAAAAATACTGAGCTAGGACTATGTATAAATTCTGGCCGTCCCCCTTACCAGGTTTGAAAGATCACAGAGGATGAACTTTCAGGGATATGTATGTACCTAATAAAACAAAGTCAGACCGCCACTGGCCTTACAAATCCCAAATGCCAATATATCTTATTCCTACAAAATATTTACAGTCTCTCAGTGATAGGAAATAAGAATAGGTGCAACAAAAGTTCATTTTATGATAATCATTTTATGGGTACCAGATATAAGGAGAAAGACAAAAACATGTCCTAGTTTCAGAAAACCTCACAGAAGCAAGCTCAGGGAGCGTGTCTTAGCTTGGAATGGTATAACAACGTACCATAGACTGGGTGGCTTAAACAACAGACACTGATTTCTCATAGTTCTCAAAGCCGGGATGTCTGAGATCAGTCTGCCGCAGATTCGATTCTTGGTAAGGCTCTCCCCCAGGCTTGCAGACAGCCGCCTTCTTGCCGTGTCCTCACAGGGCAGAGAGAGGAGGCTCTGGTCTTTTTTTTTTTTCTTCTTATAAGGGTGTAAAACTCTTCTAAACCTAATTCCTTCCCAAAGGCCTCGGTTACTAACACCATCACATTGAAGGTTAGGGCTTTAACATACAGACTTGGGGCTGGGGGGGCACAAACATTGAGTCCAGAACAGTGGGTATCTAAACCAAATCTTCTGAACTTGGGAAAGCATGGGAGAAGTCCAGGCATGGGTATTCTTCTGTGAGTCCCCCTTAATGACTGTGAATAAAAAACAAAACATCGTGTACACAGCACGCTGCTGTGACTCATCTCTATGAGGGCTTTTGATTTAGTGTATTTGGTGCAATTTCTGGGAATATGCATTTTTATTCATCATTCTAACTGATTTTGACTCAAGTCACCTCTGGGCTGTATACTATGACTAAACACTGAATTAGATGATCTGTGAAGTCATTTAAGTATCTAAAAAGCTGGTTAGAAAAGCCTGGGAATTTATTAAAATTCCATTTGATTTTTCTGTGTGCTTGTACATATTGTCAAAGAAAAAAATACTACCTGTGAGTTATCACAATAATTACCTAAGGAAGGTGAATGCATCATCTTTGAGGTTACTTTTAAAACTTAACTAAAAGAAATAATTGAGTTCTTTTGTCCTTGGCTTGACATAATAAATTTATTTTGCCCTGGGAGGATTAGATATTTATTGTTAATTGGCCTTCTTTTTCATACTTTCTCATTTTCCATTTCTCTGTTTTATATTTATGCATATTTTCTCCGGGACACTAAAAATGCAGCTATGCATAATTCTAACATAACCGACTCCATTGGTAAGTATTCATGTGTCCCTATACGTACTAGTCATTATTTTCCCTTTCATTTTTTATTAAATTTTATGAAGCGGTCTAGGCCACAGTGTACTTTGTGTAGTTCAAATTGTTTCTAATTAGAGCATCAGCCTCAGTTGCTTCTTTATAATGTCCTTGAGCTGCTCATTTGCATTAGTGTTAAAAAGGAATAGGGAGTGATATAAAGGAAGAAGTCAGAGCATCTGACTTCTAACATCTTGCACAGTCTGTAAAGCTACTTCGCTTCTCACATTGTCTCTGTGTTGTTTCCTATTCTCACGATAATATGTGCCCCCCATCAACAATGTACGATACACATAAGCTGGACCAGAAGAGCAATATGCACCCAGTGATACTCTTCCTTTTGCTCTGCCTCTTCATAGTACAAGAAATAAGGTTTCTTGATGTAGTGGCTACCTCCATTGTCAAGGGCTCTTGGCCAATTTCCAGGTCAATGAAGCTTATGAGAAGCCAAATAATTTAAATACCCTGGAGTTAAATTAAGGAGCTCTGTTCAAGTAGACATTAGCAAAGGTAATAGTACTTCCACAATTCCATTAACAAATCATGAATCCACAGCAAATGTTGATGAGTTAATTTAATCACCATGGTTAAAACAAATGGAGCTTAGATTCTCCTGGTTTTTCTTTTTCATCTACAAAGCTTCAATTTGACTTTTTTTTTTGTAATGAAGGATATTAAGGAGGAAAGAAGGCTTAGGAATTGTACTAGGTTGCTTCATATTCTAGACATACTCCTTATTAATAGTTTTAGGGAGATTATGCAAGCCCTCTAACATTTAGAGAGGTTATGTAATCTCCCAGCAAAGTAGGAAAACACAGCCTACCTCATACAGGTATTGCAGGACTTGATATAAGAGCCAAAGTAACATGCTTAGTACAGTGCCTGCCATACACATTATCCTTAACAAATGGTAGTTACATTTAGCAAGAGCCCAAATACTGATGTAGATGAACGTGCATGCCTTCATTTCTCATTCCCTCCTAATCCTTCTTATTGTTTTCCTTCGAACTACAACTGGTGCTTGCCTATCTGCTCATTCTTGCCCCAACGACTTTCATGCCCATCCTTTGCCCCAGGTGTCTGATGGAGCCCAGGGTTTCCCAGGCCTCGCTGTTTCTGTTGCTGTGCTATTTTAACGACCTGACTCTATTGCAATCAAAATATAACTCCCTTTTCACATGGTTTTCATTCTTTATTTCCATATTCCATATATTTTATAAGGAATGCACCAACCAACAGTGGTGGAGAATAGTGACAATGATTTACTTCAAGGTAACATACCGGCATTTTTACCTGTATTTGGGAAAAAAGATCCCTTCTCCTAAGAGTGATTCCAGGGTGGACGTTATAATTACCATAGCCAATCCAGCACATGAGGTATTAGTGGACAGGGGAGCATTACATAAGAACATTTTCAGAGAGGAAAACCTTTTTCTCTACTCTCCTAGGTTCAGTACTGGGGACCTGTGAATGAAACAAGTAGAAAACAGATTAATAGGAGAAAAGACACAGAATTTTTCTTAACACTTACATCCATGGACGTTCACAGAAAAGATCTGAAGCTCAAAGAAGTGGTTACACTTGAGGGCTTATATGCCATTTCAACAAAGGAAAGGGAGTTTGAGAGATGATAAACCACAGGGAAGTGACTAGGCAACACATTAGGTAACAAAGAGGAGGGTTATTTTAGTAAGGTTTGTTTATGTAAACTCATCTAGGTGGCTGTAGACTCTCCATATCTGGTGATAATAGTTACTCTTTTCTTGGTAGGGGGTAGAAAAGAGGAAGAAACACCTTCCCCAATGGAAATTTATACCTGCTTTTAGGCACATCATAGGGAAAGCATTTGTTGGTTGTCAACTGCCCTCAGCTCAAAATAATCCTTATGTCCAAGTGGCATGTTTGGGAGTGGCATATTCTAATATTCTTCAACTTCACACACCATACAAATAATTGGATGACTACCCAACACTTACTTATTCAGACAGCTCTACTTTCATGATAGACTCACCATAATCTTCCAAATGCTGTCAGTAGCAACTGTGAGTCTCCTTAAAAATGTGGACTAATTAGCCCTCTTTCCAATCTATCTCCAGAGATTCTGATCTGCATTGTCAGCAACCAGCCCAGGTGATTGTCATGCAATTTAAAATTTGAAAACTCCACTAGTGCGTCCTTAGGTACCTACATACAATAAAACAGCGATAATGATCTTACAAATAACACTTACCAGATTTTCAGGAAGGCCTGATAATGACTTGCAAGTTACATCTTGCAAGTAAATGGAATCCTTTCCCCTAAAGTAAAAGAGATTGCTTGATATCCTGCTGTTTTACTTTGACCAATCCTGGAAGTTGGGGTTATTATAAACAGAACCATGCTGAGCTCTGAAAACTTCTGATGCTCAGGCCCTGACTGGGCTCATTTGGTTGGGTGTCGTCCTGCAAAGTGAAAGGTCACCAGATCGATCCCCTGCCAGGGCATATGCCTGGGTTGTGGGTTCAGTCCCTAGTCAGGGCATGTATGAGAGGCAACTGATGTTTCTCTCTCACATCTATGTTTCTCTCTTTCTCTCTATTTCTCTATTCCTTCCCCTCTCTCTAAAAGAAAATAAAATATTTTGATAAAAATCTTGATGCTCAGGTCACACCCTACAACAACAAAGTCAGGACCTTTGGTGTGGGACCCAAGCATGTTTTAAGAGTTCCTCAAGGCATCACAACATGCAGCCACCTTTAAGAATCACTGTCCCTAGAGTCATGATTGTCAGCTGAGACTGCAGGTTAGAATTACCTAGAGAGGGTGTCCAGAAGACAGCTACTTGGAGATCCACTCCTAGAGACTCTCAGAAATTGTTCTGGAGTTGCCCAAGTTGTACACAGGACTAGAGCCACAATTCAAAGTAAGACCAAGGGAGGGTGGTGAGAAGGAGAACTCGCTTTTAGATTTGAAACAGAGAAGAGGAAAGGGGAAAGGCGAAGCTCAAGTTTAGAGTTTCAGAGCAGAAAAGCAGCTAGTTTACATCCAATGATCCAGCATAGGCACGGTAATATAAAAATGAGCTAACATTTCAAGCCCCCTAATCCTGAATGCACAGTCCAGGGGTAGACTGTTTCTAAAGAACACAGTCACTTTGACTGCTTACTGTGTGAGAAAAGAAGTCTTTAAAAACCACTGTGAAAGACTAAATAACATTATAGCCTTTAGAGAGGGAACTATTCTATTATCAACACCAGCTGTGTTTTGAACTAGCACAAAAAAAAATGTTAGAGATTTTTTGCTGGTGTCGATATGTGGTTGACTGGGAGGACTGTCTAGGTCATCCTGTCCCCGCATGAACAGAGCATTAGAATTTATCAGGATTGATGGCCTGTCACGTTGATACTCGAAGTGTAGTCTATACCAGCAGCACCAGTGACAGGAGGGGGTTTGTTGGACATGCAGGGTCTCAGGCCATGCTCCAGACATCTGAGTCAGATTTGTGTTTTAATCAGATCTACATTTGAACATGATTTGTATGAACTTTAAAGCTGGGAATACACTGAACAGCAACCTAGACTTAATATTTCGAACCAGTCCTGTATTCAACTATATAACTTAAAATTTTGTCCTCTTTTTCCTAAAAGGAGGTTAGCTGAATTCTGCTGCTATAATATATCGTGTCTCCAAATGAAACTTTCATACAGGAAGCTCGTTGGAGGGCCTGGAAGAATAGAAAAGACTATTGGGACTTCTTTGAACTCACAGAACAGCTTGTGTCTGCTCGCTAATAAGTGTGTGCATGTGTGCTGAATTTGGTCTGAAATCTCCTTTATTGCAATACATCTCAACTAATAGCAAGGCTGTGCTAGCCTTTACCTCTGAATATTGGTGGCTACCTATAACTATCAAAAATAACCTAATTAAATATAAATTTAAAAATCAATTTCAGTCAGTCACCAGGTTAGTCCAACCTCTACACTAGACAGACTAAAGCACTGGGGTCCAGAGAGGCTAGAGACTTACACAGGTTTCACTGATTCATAAAAACTAGGACTAGAACTTGAAACTTCTGACTCTCAAGTTTAGTCTTTAGGTTCATACCACCCTGTTTCTTTAGAAACCACTAGATCAGCAGTCCCCAACCTTTTTTGCACCAGGGAATGGTTTTATGTTTTACAGAAAACAATGTTTCCGCGGAAGGTGGGGTGCTAGGGGGAAGAGACAGGAGGCAGGGCTCCGTGGCCCAGGGGTTGGGGACCCTTGCACTAGATCCTCTTTTATTTGCTTAGAAGTAAAGGAATGAAAATAAAGGTGAAGTAATGAACTTCAAGCTCACCGAGCTTAAAAAAAGAAACTTCAGCATTGCTTCCTCAGGCATTTCTTCTGGGCCAGTCTTTCTGCTAGGGAGAGCAGAGGCCACTTGTAACATATGCTTTAAGAGCAATGAAAGGCTTCTTCCCTAAATCATAGTTTTATTAATATCACAGCTCAAGAATCATTTCAATTTATGTATGGCACTTCTAAAATTCTGGGGAAAAATTTGTTAGCTAGCTAACATATCGTGAATAACTATTTTAACTGGGTTAAAAGATAATTCTCAGAAGAATGTAAAATAATGACTTTATTATTTTTTAAATTTGAGGTATTTTTTTAAAAGATTTTATTTATTTTTAGAGGGGGAAGGGAGGGAGAGAAATATCAAAGTGTAGTTTCCTCTTGAGTGCCCCCTACTGGGGATCTTGCAGGCAGCCCAGGCAGGTAACCCTAGACTAGGAGTCAAACTGGAGACCCTTGGGTTCACAGGCTGGTGTTCAATCCACTGAGCCATACCAGCCAGGGCTAAATTGTGGCTTTAATGTAAATATTTAAAAATGACACATATAGTGTTAAAAATTCTATTTTACTAATTAATCATGGGGGATTAATTGGTTAGCCACTGATCTTGGCAAATTCTAATACCCTGTTTGTTTATATATATACATATATATAAAAAATATATATGTAGTCTTCTTAGCCAACAACATAGCTTGAACACCAGTGAAAAATCTCTTAACACTTGGTATACTTGTTCAAAACATGCCTGGTGTTGATAATAGTTAGAAGTAGCTGCCTCACTAAAGCCTAAAATATAGTGTTGCTTGGTCTTTCAAAGAGAAACAACCTACCCTTGGACAGTGCATTCAGGACTATACACTGCTTGAAATGAGAGAGCCAGATAGATGTTAACACTACTTCAAAGGAAAACTCAAAAAGCACAAATGTATATGGAATAAAGGATCTTGATTACAAAGAGACGCAACTTTTTTCCACGGAGAAGTCAAACAAAACTCTACTGGATGACAGAGTTTCCATACCCATCAGTCATATGCAATTTAAAAAGAAGCCCAAAGTTTAAAAACAATTTTAACAGAGCTATTACTATATGGCTTGGACAGGTGTGTTACAGACAATGCCTAGTTTTTCAATGAAGTAGAAAATGTTTAAAAAATTTTTTTCTAAGACTTTATTTCTTTTTAGGGAGAGGAGAAAGGAAGGAGAAAGGGAGAGAAACATTGATGTGAGAGAGAAACATCGATTGGTTGCCTCTCATATGTGCCCTAACTGGGGGCTAAATCCACAACCCAGGCATGTGTCCTGACTGGGAATTGAACCAGCGACCCTTTGCTTTGCAGGACAACATCCAACCAACTGAGTCACACCGGTCAGGGCAAAGTACAAAATATTTATTAATAACTGATTAAATAACTCATTAATTCTTATTTTCCCATGGCTATTACAATGTCCATGTGTTAAGTTCCCTTAAAAATAATTTAGAATAATAAACCATGATCACTACCTAACACTATAAAAAGGCAAACGGCAGATGGATGAAAGACCTAAATGTGAAAAGCAAGCATATCATGTTAAAAAAAGATACTGTAAGAAAATATCTTTGTGGTAGAGGGATAAGGAAGAATTTCTTAAAGAACAGCCAAAAGGCACAAATTGCAAGGCAAAAAAAGAGATAAATATGAATGCACCAAAATCAAGAATGAACACAGGCAAAGTCAGAGACATGACAGATCAGGGCATGTGGAATTTGTAATGTCTGGAATCAAAAAGGGACGAGTATGTAGTAAATGGGGAACTCAACAAGGAAAATGCATGAGCCTCAGTAAAATAAGGGATCGAGAAGTTTAAGACTGTCTTTCATTGTAACATATGACCTTGTCCCAAGGTCCAACCATTTGCCTTTAATTGAAGAAGACCATCAATACTTTTTTTTTTTTAAAGAATTCAACATTGTTGAGTGGCCAGATTCACTTAGTTAGCAACATCAGCCTCAAGTTTCTGTGATGGGAACACTAGACTGGAAAGTTTTGACAATGGGGAAGAGGAAGTCAAGAACACAGAACACCACACTGAGAGATTCTGCTGGGAAAGGACACGTTTGTGGCCAGGAGGAAACAAGGTGACTGGTGGCTGGGGAGTGGAAGGGCACTAGCAGAACCAGCGAGATGTCTACACAGAGGAACACAAGGCACGGTGTGCCATCTGGCTTGGTCTTTACCGCTCCTTCGTCCTTCTACTTAGCAACCCGAAACCGAGAAGCCACTGCACTTACAGACCAAGAAGACCAAACCGAGATTATACATACACATACAGTATATGTATTTATATTTATATGTTTAATCATTTACTTAAGTGGAGTATATTTTTCATGATATATTGTGCTTTATGCAATCAACATGAATCCCAAGGAGACAGAGTTAAATTAAAATCTGTATTTTGATAAGATAAATATCACTGGGGGTATACACACACACACACACACACACACACACACACGTATATATGTAATGTTCAGTAAGTAATTATTGACTGAAGGAACATAAGTGTAAGTATTTTATGTCCTGAGAAAATATTTTTAATGCTAATAAGTAATTATTACCCCAACAAATAACTCATCATATTATTAAATTGTTCCCAGAAAAAAAATGGGCTTAAGAGCAATCAGTATTACATATAAGTTACCATTTGGGGCAATATTTGCCAATATTTTATAAACATATATCTGATGACCCTACATAGGAGGTCAAGTCAATACACCTAGGGATATATTTTGCAACTACTTCATCTAGGAAGGTTCACTAGAATAATATATATACATTTAAAAACATATTTTAGGGGTGCTTTACTGAGTTATTTTATGTATAACCTGCTGTAAATATTTCCCTGGCAAAAACAATTATGGCAATGTGCTGTTTCTCTCTGAAGTAGGACATTGAGGTCTCCCTTGCCCAGTTGTCTAAGTACGTACTAAACAGACTCAGAATTACTTTCGGGAGAAAATCTTGGCTTTGTTCAAAAGCAGACCATGGGCTCATCTCTGTTGGAAGCTGTCTGGCTTTCCCTAAGACATGCGCCTGCTTGGCAGCCTTAATTTCTACAAGAATGAACCTTCCTGCTCTGACAGTCAGTTGATTGTCAGAACATATTAATGTCTTGATTTGGCAAAATTATTATGTTCATTCCAAATTCCTACCAAAGAGTATGTCCTAGATTGCTTATTGCCAATTCTTATAATCCCAGTAAGTGAAAAATTATGAGAAGATTGATAGAATTATTTCAAGTACATTTCTCCATTTGTGTTAATCAAGTCTTTTCATTTCCTGTACTTTTGGTGCTTTGACATCTGGGACCTTGTGGACTCTGGGGGCACTGCTCTTCCCACGACTAGTTACTTCCTAGAGATGGTGAATGAGGACCTGAGAGAGAGTGCCTGTCAAATGCAAACCCACCAGTCCAGAGCTCACACTTGCAAACATCCCTTTTTGGGCACTTACCAAGTTCTTAAACTCAGCCCTGCCCTGCCCTGCTGGGAACTGCCCTGCCTGGTATCAGAAGCTGTAACTCCCACCAAAGCTAAGGTTGAGGGAGTGGCCTTGGACCATAAGCCAGCAAGGATACGAAAGTTTATCTCCCTGGCAGGAGTGCTGCTTCTGCTGCTTCATTCATAACTGAACCCTAAAGCTTGATCAGTTAGCCAATGATGGGTAAGATTCCCCAAGGGGGGAACATCCTAAGACAGGCACAATCACGTGGGAGGCCCCCAAGAAAGGACTTTGGGGGATACAGCAAAAGTAGGTGATGGACCCTTGCTCCTCGGCTTTGACATAGCCTGAGTCCTCATTGTCTGGGAGAAAATCTCCTTAACTCTTGGTTGCCTTAGTTCCCTTGCTCCACCTAAGTCTGAAACAATGACAGGGTGGTACAGATCTGTGCTGAAAGGGCGGGTTCCCGGGTGATCAGGCCTAAGAAAGAATATGTAAAATCCTGTGAAACCTGCTTTGTTTAGAATGCTCTCAGTTGAATGATAAGGGTCCAAGGAAGAAGTAAATTTGTTCCTTAAAGTTTTACAGCTGTTTGACCCTGACTCAAAATAGGCCCTCAGACTTCCTTACTTCCTAGCAATGAGTAGTGAGCTTTTACCTGAATTCTTATTTAAATGAAACCAATAAAAAGCCTCTCCGTAGGGGGAATGAGGCGAGCTCCCCACATGAGGAGTGGCTCTGCTGTTCCTATTCCCCCACAGGACCTGGTTGTCTCTGTGTATGTTTTTCTTGCATGTTGACGAACATGCGCAGCCAAGATGGATACTGCTGGCTGGTATCCTCCACACTGCCCTAATCACCCAAGGGTCCAGGTCTCTCACAACTACACATAGCCTTCACCCGAGGACCTGCTGACGTTATTCAAACTAGCCAGCCTTAACAGGCTTCCCCTGCTTCCCCTGCATCTCCTCACAGAAAACACAGGGGTGGGCAAAAGTATGTTTACAGTTCTAATACAAATAACTCATACAATAAAGAACAAAGAATACAAGACTCAACTCTGTTTGGTGCACTCAGAAATGTAAACCTACCCTCTGCCTGTCTCCCTGTACCAATGCCCTGCCCTGTTTCCCTCCCAGTTCTTCTGCCTCCCCACCTGCCCTTTGCGGCCCTGCCTGGCGGGGTGTGCACCTTCTTCTCAGGAACCATAACAACAGTCTGCCTTTACAATGTCAGTGATCTCCTGATCTGTTGGTTTCACCATGTCTGAATAATAGCAAAACCTACACTTTAAAACACCTTTGGAAAAATAAATAAAAATTAAACACCACTGGAAAAGACCAGACATTTAAAATGCAACCAAGTGTCAAATTTAACTCTCTGGATCTCTTAGTGACTTGCAATTACTGAATAATCTCTTTTCACTTATGCTGTCCACCTATGTTTCAGGATTTTACAAGAAATAAGAACACGAATCATGTTGTTGGATGAGAGTGTTGTTAATGGCATAATCCACTGTTATCATAAAATGTGCCCCTATGGATTTATACAAAGTAATATAGTCTCAAATGTACTTTAAATCTCATGTTTTACTTTGAGTGACATAGGGATGCTCCAATTTTAACATACGCTTTTTTTTGTTCAAAAGTTTTCTGTAGGACTCTTTTTTAAAGAAAACCCATGATTATTTTATTGTAACTAATCACCCATCAGTGTGTTCTTGTTAATAATACACAGTTTTCTTCATCAGTGAGTTGGAGCGGGTTCCTACTGGCCTGTGAGAGCTGACTGTGAAATTTTCAGGAACTGTATGTTGGTGGTTTGTAATTAGCCATGGCTGGAGTAATTACACCATGGAAATTGGCAGATATTGCAAACCACGGCTTCCCTCATCTCTGGAGAGCAAGTTGTTAAACATTTACCAGCAAGCCACTGGTTTTCTTACATTTGTTTTATAAACTAGTATATATGTAAACACATAGAAAAGTTTTCAACATTTTTGAAATTTCAGCCCTGTTTACATGAAATATTTTTAAATTTGCCATTTACTGAAACAAATATAAAGTTTTAGACGAATAACAAAGCTGCTTGCTTTTTTATTAGGCAAATTAAATGTATTGATAATTTCCTTTTTAAATGAATAAAGAAATTCAACTTGATTCCTTAGGTTAAAGTGAAACAAGTGAAATGAGCATGTATTTGTCAGTTATAGATGTCTAAGGCTAACCAGGAATATAGCTCCTACTTGGCTGGTGAAAAGGGAGAGAATGAGAGAGAGAGAGAGAGGGAGAGAGAATCTGAATTTCAAAGCAGAGAACAAGGGTACGGCCCAATGACCTGGACACTCCACAGTTCAAACGGGAATTGCAGTCTTTTCTGGCTCACGTCCAAGGGATTAACTTCATGGGAGAAGTACCAGAAAATGGACGGCATCTAATGCCTCAGAGCAAAGATAAGTCTGAGTTAGGCTGGACCAGCTGCAGTCATTCCGTGTCCGACTAGAACACGTCTCCACCTAATCCCGAAGTGGAGTCAGAATCAAGGTGGCATCTGGATTCATGATGAAACAGTTGTTTGACTGTTTGTTCTGCCTTAATAAAGTAAGAAGGCAGACCTGCAATTACGAATACAAAAGTCAAGGTTGAAAGAACTTACGCATTTATATACTTTCAAAGTATATAGCACTTAGAGTTTTATAACACAGCTAAGTAATAAAATGCCTGAAAATTAAGGAAGCAATTTTCATTCTTTCTGAGGCATTTATAAAGCTAGAAATGTGAAACTTAGCAAAGTACACTTGTGCATGAATTATTTTCTCCTGCAATTAACCTTGATTTTGATCAGTCTCCAGGGACTCTCATACATGGAGAGTTGTTTCTCATTGTTGTAGATTCACCTTGTAGCAATGAAAGTACACTTTCTTCTCTATTGTGGTAAAAACACATTAACATTTACTATCAATTTTTTTAAAAGTGCACAGTACATATACTATAAATACATTGTTGTTCCTCATTGTGCAACTGATATCTAGAACTTTATCATCTTCCAAAACCGAAACTCTACATCCTTTGAACAGTCCCCTTTTCCCTCCTCTTGGCAATCCCCATCCTACAGTCCAAGAGTTTGGCTATTTTAGATGCCTCCTGCTGATGGAATCATATAGTATTTGTCTCTTGGGGGCTGGCTTATTTTGCTTAGAATAATGCCAAGGTTCATCTAGGTTGCAGCATATAACAGAATTTCTTTCTTTGAAAAGGCTGGACAATGTTCCGTTGTAGGCATATACTACGTTTTCTCCATCCATTCTTCTGCTGGTGGACATTCAGGTTGCCTCCATGTCTCGGCCACTGAACAATGTTGTGGGGAACACAGGTGTGCAAATAAGTCTTCAAGATCTTGTCTTCAATTCTTTTGGTAAATTCCCAGAAGTGGGATTACTAGAACATATAGTAGTTTTATTTTAAAAAATTTGAGGAACCTCCATACTGTTTTCTATAACAGCTGTACCATTTCATATTTTTACCAACCAGGCATGAAGGTTTCAATTTTTCCACATCCACACTAACACTTGTTATTTTCTTAAGTTTTTTTTTTTAATTAGTGCTATTTATGGGTGAGGTGACATCTTATCGTGGTTTTGATTTGCATTTCCCTGATGATTAACGATCGAGTGTCCTTTCATATGCTTATTGGCCATTTGTATAATTTCTTTAGAGAAATGTCTATGCTCATTTTTAGGTTGGATTGTTTTGTTGTTGTTGAGTTGTAAGCATTCTTTATGTATTCTGGATATTACCCTTTTGTCAGATATAAGGGCTGCAAGTATTTTCTCCTATTCTATAGATGGTTCCTTTGTTTCACAGAAACTTTTAAGTTAGTGTAGTTCCATTTGTCTGTTTTTGCTTATGTTGCCTGTGTTTTTAGTGTCCTATCAAACAATTCATTGCTAAATCCAGTATCATGAAGATTTTCCCACATGTTTTCTTCTAGAGTGTTTACAGATTCAAGTGTTACATTTAGGTCTTTAATCCATTGTGAGTTAATTTTTGCATATGGTACATAAGAGTCTGGCTCCATTCTTTTGCAGCTTTATATTGTATTTTGTTTTGGATTATATTTGTTGAAGAAACTATTCTTTCTCCATTGTGTAGCATTGGCACCTTTGTTGAAGATCATTTGGTTATATGGGTATATATAAGAGTTTATTTCTGGGTTCTCTTTTCTGTTCCATTGGTCTATATATCTGTACTTTTGCCAGTACCATGCTATTTTGAATGCTGTAGCTTTGTAACATATGCTGAAATCAGAAAGTGTGAACCTTCCAGTTTTGTTTTTCTTTCTCAAGATGAAGTGACACTTTTAAGAATGAAAATGAAACAATGCAAATCGACTATGAGATAATCACAGTTTTAACAATGAAAACTGGCTTTGAGAAAATACTATGTGTCAGCTTTTTATACATTTTTATTTAGTATGCTAGGAACAACTTTCCATTATATAATGTAGCTGTGTAGTGTTACCTACTATATTGTAAATAGTGATTGTTGTTATTTGTGGGTATAATAGTTGCATAACAAATACTCGAATATGGTTAACCTGTAGCTGTGACAATAATGAAATGTGATTAAAACACAATGAAACAAACACATAAATTATGCATCAAAATGAGTCTTATCCACTCCCAAGAATATGCTTTTTCAAATAATGCTAAAACCTATCCTTTGAAACTCCTTTTTTTTGTTATGAACTGGCCTCTGATTCAGTCAGTGACCTACTTAATAAAATTGGATTTACTGCTTTCATTTCTCATATCATATTTGACTACAAATGACTTTAGATTATTTATAAATGTCTAATTCTATTTCAAAGAAGGGAGCTGTTAATTACTGAAAGTAGACTTAGAAGACTGCTTTGAAGTAAGACTGGTTTGGATGCAAATTTTGGATATACTGTTTAAAAATCACTTACATTGCCTGACATATACTTATTTATGTATAGAAAAAGTTTTGACTTATTGTGAGACATCTTAGAAAATAAAGCAACAACAAACAAATAAAACCGGGTGTTTAGAGAAGTTATCTGCCCATGAGTACCTCACACATTCCCTTCTAATTTTTTAGATATGTCAAATTAGGTAAAGAATTATTTTTATGTATATGCATTTATCTTCATTGAATTCCAAAAAGGATTGTAAGCAAGGCACAGATAACTTAAATCCAAGTCTCAGAGATTCTGTAAACCCTAATACAGAGTGAAATTACTGATCAAATATAAGGACTTTTAATGGTGGGCCATGGCAGGCACACGGGTGTGCTGCAAGGATTTTTAAAACATGCAATACCTGACTACTTAGTCTGGGGCACTGACCTCCTTTCCCTTAGATTGTCAAATAGAAAATGACAACAGCCAACACAACAATAGACATCTGGTGTCAATGAATCAAAATTATACTTATTTTTTGGTCAGATCTGCAAAAAATATATTTTTTGGTGTGTTGCAGAATTTTAGCCATTAATTGTGCCCAGAGATGGAAAAGGTTGAAAATCACTGATCTAATGTTTTGATACGTAGAGTACATTTCATTTCCAGCTTTGTTTTCTTGCCATGTTCAGACTCTCATATAACTGTTATAGATCTGAGTTATTCCTCTTAATTTTGTTCAGCAATTCTTAAGCTGTAACGTGAATTATTTCTGACCAAAATATGTAGTACTTTTAGAGAACCATTGAGTGATAGATAGGCAACAGTGTTAGTCAATAAAATTAACTTGATTTAAAATATGGAAATCATACTAGACCTAGGCCTTTTGTGATTGACTTTTCTCATTTAGCGTAATATTTTCAGGTTCCATCCATGCGGTAGCATATGGCAGCACTTCATTTATTTCTATTGCCAACTATATTCCATTGTATTGCTACATTGTACTTTATTTATTCCCTCATCATTTGATGACCTTTTGTGTTGCTTTTCATTTTTTTGGCTATTGTTAGTAATGCTGCTATGAACATTCCTATGTATAATCCAAACATTGTTAATCTAAGTGTTTGGGAATAAAGAAGGGGAAGCTTATAGAGGCCCTGACATCTGCCATTGTCGGGAAGACATTGCGGTTCAGTAGAAAACTATGCAATGTTTAGATCACACTCTTCCGGGCATCTGATTTTCGACTTTCTTTGTCTTTGAGTTATTCAACAACTCTATGAAGCGTCGACAGCTGATGCGCATGTAGGATAGTTCTTGTCTTTAGTCCTACAAATTCTGTCGGGTTTGTAGGTTCACTTGCCTTCTTTCTCCTGCTGGGGAAGAGTTATATTGCTTTCATTGACACATTAATTTCAGTATTGCTGATCTATAAATGTATGTTTTTAGAGAATGATCTTCTTTCAACTGGTTGTAATATCTTGCCAGTTTCCTCATTAATGAATTAAATAAAATCATAACATGTTTTCATTTTTAAATCTGTATCAGCGTTATGACTTTTTAGAGGAAAGTTTTGAGCAGAGACTCAAAAAGACTTCTTAACTCTTGGAAATGTGAGCATCATATTTATAAGTTTTTCTAGGCTACTTGGATAAATGTAGAGAGCCAATAAGGCTGTAACTCTAAAGCACTGGGTGTCACTATCATCTTAACCAAAAAGCCAGAATTAGACCTCCATAACAAAAAACACAGCAGGGAAGATGCGGCCAGGATGGTTTCTGATACCTTCTATTCACGGTCCCAGAAGCTTCCCCACACATATGACAACCCTGCTACACAGGGTTCACAAAGAGTGAGTTAGGAGTAAGCTCTATGGTATAAAGCAGACATTACCAGTTTATTAGATTCTAACATCAGTTACACCCTCTAGTTAGTATTTCCCAAATGTCCATCCTCTGTCCAGCTGCACAACAGAATCACCTTTGAAACCTTGTAGAGTTTTTTAGATTCCACCCAAAGATTCTTGTTCTGGGGGGTTGGCATGGGACCCAGGAATTTAAATATGATCAAGCTCTCCAGTGATTCTGATTTTCACATGAGGTTTGGAGCCAGTAGATATGATGCTACTAACAAAGAGAAATATTTTCTAAATTGTACAATGTAATTTGTGTTTTCTCATATTTATTTCCAAGCATGCTCTATAATGTCAAGGATAGCTACCATTCACTTTTCATGGCTAGCACTATGCCAGGGATTTAAATCCAGATAATCAAAGTTTCTGTGATCAAAGAACATCACAGAGTTTATTCACTTATTTAACAAAAAATTCACAGGCCACATATTTGGTTTCTTATGAACCTAATACACAAGGCAGTTTACTAGTTTAAATTTTTAATTGAATTATTGAGGTGGCATTGGTAGATAAAATTATATAGGTTTTAGGTATACAATTCTGTAATACTTAAAAAATATATATATAAATCCTGCCCTGGCTGGTGTGGCTCAGTTGGTTGGAGCATCAGCTCCTAACCAAAGGGGTTCAGGTTTGACCTCTGGTTTGGGTTTGGTCCCTGGTCCGGGTGCACACAATCCCAGGTCCGGGTACATACAGGAGGCAGCCAGTTGATGCTTCTCTTTCTCCCTTTCCCTGCCTCTCTCCCTTCTCTCTATCTAAAAATCAATGAAAAAAATGTCCTCTGGTGAGGATTTAAAAAAAAAGCTCACTTATCTCAAAAAGTGATTTAAAAAAATCTAAATCCTACCAAGAATTACACAAAATCAATTCCATATTTGATTTCTACCCCGTGAGCTACAAGATAGCAATTTATTAGAAACATTTTGTGTCATTTTTATTGATCATCAGTTCTAAGCTTTTTTTTTTTTAAGATTTTATTTATTTATTTTTAGAGAGAGGGGAAGGGAAGGAGAAAGAGAGGGAGAGAGACATCAATGTGTGGTTGCCTCTCATGCACCCCCTACTGGGGACCTGGCCTGCAACTCAGGCATGTGTCCTGACTGGGAATGAACCTTCAACACTTTGGTTTGCAGGCTGGTGCTCAATCCACTGAGCCATACTAGCCAGGGCCAGTTCTAAGTTTTGTGTTCTTTATATTTCTTAAGTTTTACATATCTAAACATATGGTTAGAGTCTTGCAGAGAAATCATATCTTCTCTGGAAGTTGGAGACAATCTCATTTAAAGCAAAATAAAAATCATCATAGTGTGCAATGACCTTGTAATTAGGAAATCCTACAGAAACTATCTGAATGGGGTTAATGAGGTGAGCACGACTACAAACATTTTAGAAGCCGCTCCTCTATGTAAACATGTAGGTTTCTGGGTCACCCTCTTCTGAGAGGGTATCTTAGTGTGAGTTTGAAGCTTAGTGTTAGATTTTTGAAGATGCATTTGTTTTTCAGAAAATAAAATGATATCACACAATAAATAAGTATTTATTTATGCATCTAAATGCCTTATTTGGCCTTGGCTCAGCTTTCCTGTCTGTGGATGAGCTTGTGGTAGTCTATCATTTGATTATATGTTGCTAGCCTTGCTTAATTTCTGGGATTCTTAGGATGAGTCCAACTTACGAATTTGCAAAATATGTATACTTTGCATATATTATAGCATAGTATACTGCATTCAAATGCATGTAATTTATTGTAAGAAAGTTATTCAGGCTTCACAAGATGTCAGACTAGATTGTTAGATTCTTGAACAAAGCAACATTTTTTAAAAAATTCAGTTTTTCTTCCCTTTAAAGCTACAACAGGTCAAATGTACATTCCTAGTAAAGATGATCTCTTGTTTTTGTTTTTGAGACTATACTATTTAACCACCTTCTAAATTTTTAAGTAGTATCAGCACAATTTCATTTCACATTAATGTGTTTATTTCTCTTCGCAGTATCATAAAATATGAATTTTGAGGATCCAGATAGGTATTAAGCTGTTTTCAACTATTAATTGCACTGTTTCTATCTTTACAACATAAATAGGATGTTTAGATTATTGCTTATATTTTTGTCACAATTCAACACGGAAACTAAATAGTGTATTTTCTATTTGTATAGACATATGGCACCATGGTGTTCATGGTTTTCTTTTCAAAGCAACTTGGCCAAAGGAAACAAACACTGGGTTTATAGATCAAAAAAGTATTAATGTAGAATTAAATAGTGTTTGGTTCAGCTAAAGAAAAATCACAAGGCAGATTAAGATGCAAGATTTGTAGACTAACTGGTCTTTTTTATTTTAACTTGTGCAAATATATTTTTAGAAAACTAAAATCGTACAACTTTAGTTGGAAAGTTTTTTCTTCTAACAGTACAAAAAGTCAAGAACATGTGTGATTCATTAGTACATTTGTACTCTAATGCGAGATGCTAGTTGAGTGAAGAACTTAGTGGCTTAACCAAGAAGAAACTAAGTCCAGCAACATTCCCAAACACTGTTACAGTGCTGAGTGACAAACCAGGACCAGAATGAGAGCGTCAGTTGCTCAAGGTCCACCCACTGACTAGGACAAGTACTTGTTCATTATTCATCCAATTAAAAAATGGTGTAAAAACATGTAAGGGATTATGATATATTTTACCACTTTATTTGAAAATATGTGTTAAAATAGCAGTATTTACTGAGAATCTAGGCTGGACATCAGGGTTATGGCTAAGAACCTATGGAAAAGGTACTAACCACTTCAGAGCAATTTTTTTTTACTATTTTTAAAAGCAGATGATCACATCTACAAATTAAATACCAGAGTTTTCTTAAAATGCAGTATGTTATAATTTACATTTTGTAAAAAATGGGACTATAGTGGATTTCTTCAAGGAGGTTTTGTTTCTAGCCTGGAAACGGAAATAAAATCACAGATATCTCCTGTTTTAACAGTAGGCAAATGGGGAGTTCATTTACTTTAATAATCGGTTCATTAAGGCTAATGACGAAGAATAGAGAAGCTATGGAGAAACCCTTGTTATTCTTTGAGTCTGTCCTCCACATTTTCACCATTAAGAGTGTTTCAGACAATTATCACATAGCTCAAGCACTAGGCTTAGCACCTCTAGAGTGAGAGCACTGACTGTGAATTCCAGTACAAGCCTTTCACTTTGAACCTCAGTTTGACACTTAGCTTACTGCTCTCTGTGCGGAGGATCACCACATCTCTCCTGCTTGTTCCAGTTTTGAAATAATAAATTATTCTGAAGCAGAGTAGACAACACATCAAAACCAAGCGTGTCCAAGTTCAGGTACGCCCAGTGGGTGGAGGACAGGCAGATAAGAGTCCGGAGAATAGAATCCTTCAGCCAGAGGGCTAATCTGCTGAAAGTAATAAAACGGGCGTCTGTAGAAGCAGATTAATACCCACACTTGTTTTTTAAACATGCAATTTGCACCACTGTGAAACAAAAAACTAAAAGAATGAGTATAACAGCTATTGTTTCAACCTTGGCAGCAGTAACAGTAATGAAAACATCTTAGCAATGTCTAGTCCAATGAAACTCTTGGTTTTCTGTATTTTGTGTGGGCAACCAAATAAACCAAAAATAGGGTACAAAGAGAAGGTGCACAACTTTGGCCTAAACATACTGTGTATGTCTATTGTAGTTCACTGGTAAAACTAAGGTATTACTAAAAACTGAAAATGATTTTAAGAAACCCCAAGAAATTTTGTAGTTTATTACTTGTAGCAAATAAAAGTAAATACTCAAACTTACTGCAAGCCTCCTTTCAGGCTGTAAAGCCAAGACCCTGGCTATGTTGCAGAAGGAGGAATAGGCTAAGATGGCTATAAATTTTCAATGGCACGGCCAAACCAGGAATGCAGGTAGAAAGTCATGCTGACTCAATTCATTTGGGCAGAAATGACACCTTCTAGATTACAAAATCCATTTAGTGATGTAAACTTAATTTTACAGCCAGCATCACAGAATCAGGCTTATCTGAGGGCAACAAAGCTCTCTGATGTTTACAAATGTAAAATAAGCAATTACAAGTAAACTTTTGGTAAAATGCCTTATTATTATCAACTAGTTTTTCTTTTTTTAAATTTTATTTATTTATTTTTAGAGAGAGGAAGGGAAGGAGAAAGAGAGGGAGAGAGACATCAATGTGTGGTTGCTTCTTACGCATCCCCTACTGGGGACCTGGCCTGCAACCCAGGCATGTGTCCTGACTGGAAATCGAACCGGCCACCCTTTGGTACACAGGCCAGCGCTCAATCCACTAAGCTACACCAGCCAGGGCCAGTTTTTCTTATTAACATTGGTAAAAACAACAACAACAACAAGAGTATGAGTAAAATTTTCTTTTATGCTAAAGTTACGTGTAAAATTACCTACAGGAATTGCTCTTTCATTACTTTGCCTGTTCCATAGAGAAATTATTCTAGAGATGTTTAAGTTTGTTTATTCTTTTCTCTCCCTTTATGTACTTCTCTTAACACAAAATCATCCGGGTGCTTCCTGCTGTAAATGTAGGAGTAATAGGCAGTCTGCAGGCTCAGCTTAATCAATTTTCCTTACTCTTCAAATTTGACTCAGGTTTGGTTTAAGCTTAATTTCACAACTGTAGCCAATATTTCACTTATACACACAAAACATTTAATTCTTTGAATAGTTACTCAGCGTACCTATTATGAAAATGTAAAACAGCTATTTAGAAACTGCCTAAAACAGTGTGGGATGCATTTCGTATTGTACTTTTTGTGTGTCAACTTAGTGTAGACCACTAAGAGTGGTCTACTCTTACTAATGGTGTTATTATCGGCTATGAAGGAAATCAGAATGATAGCCCACAATATTCTATGTAATACATGAAAGAAATTACACATGAAAATCGACCCATTCCTCAAGCACATTGCATGTAGACGCCTTGCATGTCAGTGCTAAACTTCACTTTTCATGTGATAACACTGCCCCCACTTCTTCCCATGGGAACATGCAAAGTTTAAGGCCTTGAATCCCCAATACATTAATGGTCTATTACAGAACTAATTTATAACACTTATGAAGTCAATATGCTTTACCTAATTTATGAAAGTGTAAATGTTGTCTAGGACAGCGCTGTCCAGTAGAAATTTCTGGGTTGCAAATGTTCTGTATCCACAGTACCCAACAGGTAGCCACTAGCCACGTAAAGCTAATGAGTTCTTCAAATGTGGCTAAGAGGGAACTGAATTTTTTAATTGCATTTAATTTTAATTAATTTAAAGTTAAATACTTCCATACATTGGATTACTACTGGCCTAGTGGAGCCTTCAAACATTCAGATAAGTGTAGAAGCAGAATATGTCAATCAGGAATCTTGAATTGTCAGCGATGTATTTTTAAATTCGGTTACTGATTCCCTCAGTACGACTTTTTCTAGAAGGTTCGAATTTTTTAAAAAATGAGATACAAACCAATCAAATTCTTCAGGATGCTTTTCTGTATGACTCATTTTTTTTTTAAGAGGTGTAAGACTGATTTTGTTGTCAGCTCTGCCTCCTCTTCTACATATAAAGTTCAGCGATTAGGTTCCTGCATTTTTTTAGGTTATTGTGGAAAACATAAGCTGCACGTAACCTCCATACTGCACGTAAGTGACAGGAACTTTTCCATTAAATTAACCCAGACAGCACAAATGTTCTTTTCCAAAAGCAGAGACTGGAACCACGGGCTCCTCTTGTTGCCTGTTACATCTGTTTATGCTTACAGAAGTGACATCTACTTTGTAGGCAGAGAATGCCAATTTCTTGGGAAAGCACCCAGAATTCGGTGAGACTTGAAGAAAAATTTCACTGTTCAAAATAAAGGACACATAGATTAGCTACAAAGCCCTTTTGAAATCAAGGGAGAAAAGATTTTGCTCCCAGAGGGTGGATTCTGCATTCAGACTTGCCCGAATTCCTAACCAGCCATAATCACTTGCTGCTGATAAAGCCGTGGGTAAGTTACAAAACCTAAGCCTCAGTTTTCCTATCTGTATAATACGCATAATAACAGTCCTGTTGGAAAAATTTGCGTAAGACTTTGAAATGGGCAAAAGATTCCTGAGTGTCCTTTCAATGGAATGTTGGATGTTATCTACAGGAATGTGGAGTTTTCTGGTTTTACAGGGTCCTGAACCTTTGACTGCCTTTATTTTACTAATCTATAAGGTTTAGAAATTCATGGTAATGTAAATGGTTCTTATATAGAGATAAAGGGAATGATTTTGTTTGTAAGAGACACAGTTGAATACTGCTTGTGGAACAGATAATTTGAAAGATTGTATTTTAGTACGTTGTACAATATTAACCAGTTTTGCTTCTTTTCTGATTGTCTATAAAGGTCTATTCCTCACAGTCTCATACCACTGTGTTGCAGTATTTTGCTGGTTCCCTCCTTAATTAATGAATCAAATAATATTTTTGATACATCTTCATTTATGTTTCTGTGTCATGTTTTACTTTCTTGAAAAACTGTCCCTTAAGAATTTCTACTCCATAGAGTTTGAAGATTGGTTCAAAGGCCTACAATGACTGTCACGCTGTTTCATGGTTTGCAGTTAGGCTGTAACACCTCCAGTATTTTTTTGGCGGGGGCGGGGTAGGAAGGAGGGGATACTAAGCCTCTATTGATACAAGGGTGAAGGTCTGAAAAACAATGTCCTGGCTAGAATGTCATAAGACCCGGTTATCCCTTTCCTTTTAGCAGTTGATTGAGGCTGAAGGTCAAGGTGGGTGGAGTGCAGTGGCCTAGGTGGAGGCCACGGGGGATCTGGGCCTCGGCCTAGCCAGGTGTGGGCCTTCCGGGCCAGCAGAAAGGCCTGGGGGTTTAGATGCCCTGGGGTCACAGAGTTAACTGCAGACTTGGTGGGGTTCCAGCAGCGGGCAGCGCAAGACCCCAGTTCCCGCGGAACCAATACCCTAGCAGAAAGGCGGGCAGGCCCGGCCAGCGCAGGCCGTGCCCCAGGCCCGCGAGGCCCCTCGCCCACCGCCGAAGGGGTGGGGCGGCCTCGCCCCGGGCCGGTGCTTTTCGCCCTCGGTTGGCCGCCAGAGGCTCCCTCTCTCTCTCTCTCTCTCTTTCTCTCTCTCCCTCTCCTGGGATTTTGCTGCCGGGCTCTCTCTCTCTCTCTCTCTCTGCGGCCCTAGAGTTAATCCCATCAGCCGAGGTGAGGCACCTGTTACCCCAGGCCTTCCTCACCCCCGCGGCCTCTCCCGCATTACACCCCGACTCCCTGGCAGGCCAAACGGCCGGCGCGGGTGACCGCACGTGGGCGAAGCCCCTTCCCCGGCCGGGACGTCCTGGCCCCAGGCCGGCCCGAGTGTGCGAGCGCGCCGGGCCGGCCAGCCGCCCGCCATGGCGTTGGGGAGCGCCGCGCGCCTCCTGGGGTCGCCCGCCGCGGGCTGGGCACGCGTGGGAGCCCGGGCGCGAGTGGAAGCGGCCGCCGCAGCCGCCCTCGGCGCTGCGCCGTGAGGAGTGGGTGGAGGGCACCGAGCGGGCGGCGCGGAGCCGAGCAGCGGCCACCGGGGGGCGGGGGCGCCTCGGAGGAGGGGTGGGAGCGCGGCCGCCCGACCCTCCCGCAGGCGGCGGCTCCCGCTCGGGTAAGGGGGAGGCTGCTCGCGGGGCGAGTTGGGGAGGGTGGAGACGTAGAGGGAAAACCTCGGCTGGTACAAAGGCTGAGTTGCAGGCTGGGGGTGGGGGTGGGCTGTGGTTGGGAGCGATAGGTTGAAGATCGGAGGCATATCAGTAGGATCTATTGTTTCCTGGCACATTGGGAGGAAAAACAAAGGGATTTATGATTATTACCCTGTAAATTTTTTTATTTTTCCTTTTTTTTTAAATGTGGCTAGGGAGCTCGGCTCTCCCCGTGCCACACTGGGATCCGCCTGGCAGCCGCCTGGAGCCGCAGCCAATGTGTTAGGGGACTTCAGGTGCTTCTTGGCACAAAGCTAGACTGCGACCTCCTACCATAGCGCTTGGCGTCACCTGCTCTCCCGGCCCTGCCCCGGGGCCGAGGATCTGGCTTGGGAATCGGCCGCCTCTCAAGTTGGTGTTATTTATGTTTGTCTTTTGTGAGGGCAGGTTTTGAATCCCCCGGCGGCCCCGACTCCCCCGCTCCCGCCCCCTTGGGCTCGGAAAGGCGGGGGAGGGAGTAGGGAGGGGGAGGGGAAGGGGAGCATGTGTTAGGCTGATGCAAATGTCAGGGCAGGTAGAAGGAGATCGTCGTTGCCTTACCGAAAACCAGGCACCACACTCTAAAGCTTTTCTTGTTTGTCTGCATGGGCCATGCATGCAAGCTGGGCCAGGAGCCCGAGTTTGGAGACGATTTAAGTGAAAGTGTGTGCTTCCTCAGCTGATGGTGCATGGGGCTGATGTGGCTCGGCCTAATATTAAAAACCAAAACCAAAACAAAATGAAAAATTTTTAGAACTACATTGTCTGCACCTCAGAAGATCCTGAAATATTTATTGCTGGCCTATTGATATAAAATCCAGCTGTGGGCTCCAGGAGACCAGCGAGCCTGCATTGGGTTGCATTTTGAGCTTTTAGTTAAGTTGGAGGCAAGTAGGAAGAAACAAATCAGGGCTACGAAAAAGAGGTTTCATGGTACATTTGCTTTCTGTTCGTCACATTCTCATGCTTTTATTCCCATGACATTCCACATCCCTCTCTGTAATTAATAAGTTCCACTCTTAGAAAACTTCCAAATATTTGCTATAAGTGGACTTAGAGTGAAACTTACTGCCATTTAAGAACTTCATTCTGCTTGTTTTGGTTTGAAATTGCACTAGTGTCGCTTTGGGGATGCTGTAAATGAGAACACTGGACCACAAAGAGGGAAATAAGCCTCTATAGGCATGTTTTCAAGTTTGTAAACGTAGATTCCAAACTTTTAATTGCACTTACACAGAAGGAGTAAGTTCCATCTGACATGGAGTGTTTGAATGAAGTTCATTTTTCTGGGCAGTCTGATGATTTCTTAAAGATGCATGAACTGCTGATTTCTTTTAAGGTGATTCACAAAAGCGACCGAAACTTGGGCTAAAGTATTGCTTTTAAGTGTACTTGTGTGTAACTTGTATGTGCGTATGTGTGTGATTTTGGTAGAGCTCTCCGAATTGTGTTTGAAACATTTTGCTACCAAACACCAATCAGAGTAATAACTTTTAAAGTCTTGGCGTTTCAATTCCAGTTTCAATTAATAATGTCCTCTGTTTGAAGCTACTTTGAAGGGAAAAGTGTATGTTAGTTGAGTAAAAATAAATTAAAAAGTAAATGAATTCAGAAATTCATTCTTTTCTATTACAGATGAACCTCTAGTCTTGCTTTGAAAAAAAAAGCCATTTTGTGTAACTCTTGACTGAATAATTTCCTAACACACCTGTTGCAAGGATCACTGACACAGTATGCCATTTGAGAGGTACTTTTTCTTGATCAAATACTGGTGATTAGAGAAGAGAGGTGTTTTTGTCTCTTGTTTTTTTCCCTGATCATTATGAACATTGGCTTTTCACCCTGAAGTAAAAATGTTGAAAACCGAGTCTTCAGGCGAACGAAGCACTCTCAGAAGTGCCTCTCCTCACAGGAATGCGTATAGAACTGAGTTCCAGGCGCTGAAAAGCACCTTTGACAAACCCAAGTCAGATGGGGAACAAAAAACAAAAGAAGGTGAGGGCTCCCAGCAGAGCAGGGGGAGGAAATATGGCTCCAATGTCAACAGAATTAAAAATCTATTTATGCAGATGGGTATGGAGCCCAGTGAGAATGCTGCAGTCATTGCCAAAACAAGGGGCAAAGGTGGACCTTCATCTCCTCA
This sequence comes from Phyllostomus discolor, assembly GCF_004126475.2. Taxonomy (NCBI): domain Eukaryota; kingdom Metazoa; phylum Chordata; class Mammalia; order Chiroptera; family Phyllostomidae; genus Phyllostomus; species Phyllostomus discolor. Next base: position 28,802,051 of record NC_040912.2, on the reverse strand, counting down.
GAGAAGAATGAAGCCCAAAGAATTTCTGGAGAAAACGGATGGCTCAGTTGTTAAGTTGGAGTCCTCTGTTTCCGAACGAATTAGTAGATTTGACACAATGCACGATGGCCCTTCATATTCTAAATTCACAGAAACTAGGAAGTTGTTTGAGAGAAGTGTGCATGAATCCGGACAGAACCACCGTTATTCCCCAAAGAAAGAGAAAGCCGGAGGCAGTGACCCTCAGGACGAATGGGGTGGTTCGAAGTCCAACAGAGGCAGTACTGATTCCTTGGACAGCCTTAGCTCCCGGACAGAGGCTGTCTCCCCCACCGTGAGTCAACTGAGTGCAGTATTTGAGAACACCGATTCCCCCAGTTCCACCATTTCTGAGAAGGCTGAAAACAGTGAATACTCAGTGACCGGGCATTATCCCCTAAATTTACCAGCTGTGACTGTTACGAATCTTGACACCTTTGGTCACCTGAAGGATTCTAATTCTTGGTCTCCTCCAAGCAAACACGGTGATGACTCAGAGGATGCCCGGAAGAGTAACACGTCCTTAGTAACAGAAGTGGCTTTGAAAAGTACCTCTCTAGCTTTGATGCCTAGTGAAGAGACACAGCAGAGCAGGGAAGCTGAGGACTCCACATCGAACCAAGAGACTCCTGACAGAGTTGACAGAGACATTCGTGAGGAACCTTGTGCTGAGGATCAGGCAATGCCAAAGTCTGACATCCTTTCACCACAAAATGAAGATGCCAAAGCTAATTTGGTTGGGAATGAGGCAGCAATGCCACAGAAGAGAGAACTTGCAGGTGGTGATTTTATCTCTGCTGATGCTTCTGGACCCAGGTGTGGGAAGGAAGTGTCCGAAGATACAAGTAATGTTGAGGGTTCCCATGTTTACATGCACAGTGACTATAATGTATATAGGGTAAGGTCCAGGTGTAACTCGGACTGGGGAGAGACAGGCACCGAACAGGATGAGCAGGACGATAGTGATGAGAACAATTACTATCAGCCTGACATGGAATACTCAGAAATCGTTGGATTGCCAGAAGAAGACGATATCCCAGCAAACAGGAGAATTAAGTTTAGTAGTGCTCCAATTAAGGTAAGTATGTTTTCTCAGTTTGTTTTCCAAGTTTTTTCTAAGTTTCCTTAGTAGTTGGGCCTAACTGTATGCAGAAGAGATTTTGACAACTGTAAGGAGCTCAAGGTTGTTGGTACACAGAATGCTGTCAGGTGATTTTAAAAATGTGGAGTTTGAGAGATATCCAGCCTATTTCCTAATGTGTGTTATAGTTGCATAAGCCAGTATTGAGTAACATTAAAATTGAAGAAGTTTTGGGAGTGTGAGATACTTTTCAATGGACTGGAGTGTGAATAATGTGAACACTGAAAATTAGGAGTGTTAGTTTGAAATAGAATTACTTCTATAACTAGTTTTATCTAAGTTTACCCAAAAGTAATATTTTCTGAATCTAAACACTAGGATATCAAGTAGAGTGCACAATGGGAGAGTTATGGTAACTTTGATATAATACTCTTTCCTTGCTTAAAAAAATTCTGAATTATCACTTAAGTGTAAGTGGATTGTGAAGAATGTTGGAGCTTTTTTTTTTTTTTTGTGCTGCTACTTGGTAGTGAAAGTTTGACTCATGGAAATATATTAGCGGGCTTTAATTGGAGAGCTATGACTGTCAATAGCTTTGCGTTCCGAATTTGATAGGGAGATTTAAAATGAAATTTTGTGAAAGAAAGTTAAATTGATTTGCCATTCATGGATTTATTTTTACCTCTTAAAAACTGGATAAATGCCAACTGAATTCAGATGCTCTATTCTAACGACTTCACTTAGTTCACATTTGATACAGAGGAAGAGCACAGAGTGCCTCAGCAGCGGGCGGTGAGACGTTATTAGCCGGTAATGGCAACAGGGCAGGAGGTTGAGTGTCAGTCAGACTCTCCTGGAGTGCTCTTTCAAAGGGCACTTGGCCACCAGCCTCTTCCTAAGATTCTGGCGTGCCTCCTAAGGGGAGCTGCAGGGTTGCAGTGGCAGAATGTGTGGTTTGAAACCACTTTGTAAGGGGCTTCCAGCTTACACAGTGTATCTGTGATAGATTTGGAATTTGGTGTGGTATCTCAAAATTTCCTCCTGAAAATCTCTGATCACTGTCTATTGCCATTTCCATCTGATGAAACTCGCCGTAGTGTAGTTTACACAGCAAAGAGAAATCCGACCTTGCTTTAATCACGCAATGCTGTTTTGTAATAAAGTAATAATCTATGAAATTGTCTACAGGTGGTAGCCGGGAAACTCCTTTCATTAGTGTAAAGCAGAAGTTCTGGATCAGAAGGGGCCAGGTGAAGTTCCACTGTGTTTAAAATAGCTGGAGATGTGAGCCTAGTTTCTGATTAAACTAAGTTTCTTTGCAGTGCTTCACCCCTTCCCTTTGTCATCCTGTCTCCTACCCCCCCCCCCCCCCCCCCCCCCCAATTCCAGGCACTCTCTTTAGGGAGCCTGTTTCAGGCCTGTTCTGTGAGCTCCTGAGTTTCACAGTTAGGACCCCTTGGCAAGTACTCCCCTTTGGACATCATCTTTCTGCCCCTTAGGGAGAAAGCAGTAAGATTAAATTGTTTCACACCGAGCAAGGCAAGAGTAACCGAAATGAACTCTTCAAGGAGTTTGTTAAAACCAGTCACTGAGTCCCTAATGGGAATTAGCAGCTTATGAAAATTTATCAAGTAGAATGCTACCCACTCAGGCCATTTGGACATCGGCTTTGTATCTGGGTCTTGTGCTACCCAAAATACAACTGCACAGTAATAGGTTTAATGAATTTTCAAGGATTTACCATTGAAATATGGCTGTTCATACATGATGAAACCAGGTTTTGGGTATGATATTTTGAAATAAAAGTGATTTTTTTCTACTGTTGCTTACACCAGTAAGCATTTTGCCTTTTAGTTTTCATACCATAAAGATGCTGTGTATTTCATATAACAAAGAGTGAAATAAATTACATATATTTAAGTTTAACACATTTCATCGGAACATAGATCAAGCAATAGATCTGTGAAACAGAGATGATGCCCTGCGTTTTAGTGGGCAGTTAACAGTACTAGCTGGAGTGGATTAATTTTGCAAACAGAAGATTCATTCTTTGCCCTTCATAATGAATAAGACTCTTTCTTGTTGTTCCCATTGTTTATAGCATGTAAGTGAATTCACTTGGAAATTTTGAGAGCTACTTTTCTACTGGGTGGTGGTGGTGATGGCAGTGTTTAGATTAATCTCCAGTGAAGATTTTTGCCTTAGAGAGTGGTAATGCTTAATTAAATTCAGTAAGTATTTATTGAAGGCTTATCCTGTGTCTATTCTCATGCTGTTAGCTACAGGAGAACAAAAACTTATAAGGTTACCTTTTCCTCGGTGAGCTTGTAGAGTCAATTCTTAAACACGTATTTAAAACCCCTGCAACACTGTAAAAACTTGTGCCAAAGTGTCTAATGAATACCTGGGCTGTCTGGCTGTGCTAGGTACACGGGGTGAGCAGAATCCAGTCAATCGTTTGGGAGGGAATACACTCAGATATGCCATATGTGTGTCTTTCAATTCTTTTTATAAAGCATTATTTATAGAATGGGAAGTTAACAATTTCAAATTGAAATCTTTTCCTTTGAAATTTCAACACACTTTTTCAGAAGCAATAGGAAGTATATTCTTTACAGAAGTGATCTTTAGAACTTTTACATACTTTTCCTGATACTCTCATCTTGTTCTTCACTAGGGTAAAAATTCTCAACAACTCTAGCCTGCCGTTTTAGGTCTTGTTTATCATCTCCGTGCGTGTCCTCAGTTTCTATTTCAGTTCTTCTATAGATGTTTTAAATAGACATTTCCCTTGATCTTCAATCTGAACTTCAATCGGGACTTAGAAAATCATACAAATCATAGCTTATCTTCCCCGTGTAGCATATTCCTTATACATAATTGTTGGTGACTTGTAAAAATGGTTGGATTATTTCTTAATGGATAGGTTAATGTGTTTCCTAGTGTCCTGGAAAACTATAATGGGATTAATAATGGAAAATATAAAATCCAGCTTCGAGATACAGGGTGAAGGAGTATTGTGAACTGTGCTGATTTGAGATGTGGAATTATGCCTTCATTCTTAGGAATGTCTCAAAACCAAGGCATTGAATTAATTAAATTTGCCTAAGATAGATCAAGAATAGGAAAGCTGACATTTTTCTTTCTTTTTCCTGTTAATTCAGAACATTTACAGAGCCCTTGCTATATGTCAAGAACTATGCAAATGTAATAAATACATAAAATGACTGGAGCCAGGCAACTCAGAAGCGGCTGGTTGGTGGGAACCATACAGCCCTTCAGAGATGCTTCTAAGGCTGTTCTGCTCAATCCTGGTTTTGGATGATCTTTCTAAGGCCACTGAAACCTTATAAAGGAAGTCACACCCCTTTCTCTGTTTCTGGTAGCCTTATGGCCTTTGAATTGGTGTTTTTGAAATACAATATATCTGGAAAAGGGCATTTTCCTAATTCCCAGCAAGAAGGAGATCGCAGGGTTAATGTCGAGGTGCATTGTGCTGTACTTTTCTGAGTGTTTCCTTAAACTCTGGAGCTTTACAGAGCTGTGTTCCAAGGAGACTCGCCACGGGCAGCAGTGTTGCTCTGAACCCTACATGAGAAGTTGAAAATAGCCCTCTTAGCGTTTTTGCCTTCATTTGGGGTTCTGAGTTGTCAGGGGGTACACAAGACCTTTTATTCAGGATGGTGTTCAGAGCATAGTTCTGAGATCCCAATTTCTGTCTTTGAGGAGCTTTTCCTAACAGTCTTGCTTAGTGCTTCTTAAATGAATATGCATGTGAATCACCTGAGGATCTTTCGAAGTGTGAATCTGTGATTCAGTAGGTGTTTTGTGGGCAATTACCTAGATGCAGTGGTTAGCCTCCAAGTACACACTACGAGCTGTTCCAGAGGTTATGGCACAGATAGGCTCAACAACTAAACTAAAGTGGTTGAATCGCGTGATTTATAAACTCACTTTAAAACCCACAGCTGGAAGCCAGAGGAAAGCCACGGAAGGTTCACGTACTTACAGGACTAACAGGTTCAGAAGGACCACGCTGCCTGAGCCCCGGTACACACTCGTATGTCCTGACCCTCTTTCACGTCAGTCCTCCCCATCCGTGGTGTGCTTATGAGAACGCAAGTTAATGTTGGAGCAAGGATCCCCTCACCAGTGATACCCTGGGCTAATGAGACATGCTTGCTGTATCCAAGAGGGTGGGGACAGTGCACTTAGAGGCAGCTGTAGCTTTACCAGTTTGCCTGCTGATGAGCCAGGGGTTTTATTTCCATTTCTTGGATAGAGCACCTTCGAGTCTCAGATAGGACCATACTGAGTGTCCTCAGTTGGTGGCTGACATGGAAAAGACACAGCTGTCAGGAGATGACATGATTCTAACTTGATCTTTCCACCCCTTCCTACTTGCAGGTACACCTTTTGTTTGTTCCATCATCTCTTCTATTTTGGCATGTCTTACAGGTTACTAACTTATTTTTTAACACATGAATTTTGCCTTTCTCTTACAAGCTTTCATTATTTAAACTTAATCGAGCCTCAGAGTGTTGTCTCTTTTATAAGCTACTAGCTTATGAGATCATCAAATATTATCACTTCTTATGAGTGTCTCAATCTTTATAACAGAATTTAATATTCCCAGTCATTCTCAAACAATGCAGCATGATCACAAAACAGTAGGTCTGGGATAAGATTTTGCATTTCTAACAAGCTCTCAAGTTGATGCTGATGGTTCTGGTCAACACACTACTCTTTGGAATATGATTTTGAATTCTAGTCTCCTGGCTGTGAAAGGGGCTTATCCTAGTGCTGGGGGAGCTCATTTAACAAATGAGCTTTCCACATGTGTCTGCTGTATGTAGCTGGTTGTGCTGAATAATAGTCTTTAAGATGAAACAGGTATAAACTTGTAAAGCGCATGAAGCACTCTGTTTCTGGATGCCTAAGTAGGTAGTGATCCCTAAATTCATAAGGAGTTTGGGTCATCAGAAATTTTAGATTCTTTGTGTGGCTTAAGTTTTAGGTGTAAAAAGATAAGAGGAGGAAGTTTTTGATGGACTCAGGAATTCTGTTTCTTTCATTCTTTTGTAAGTCTAAATAAATTTCTAGAGAGAGTGTAAGAATTGTCATCTTATCTAGCTTGCATGTATTTGGATAACTTTGATGTCATAATATTCAAATTGAACTTACTTTTAAGTTTCAGTGGTTTATAACCTATAGTTCATAACCAGGTAAACATGTCAAATATTCTAATGTACTCTGAAATGTTAAATAATGAATGTTTATTGAATGAACCTCTTTTCTAATCCCTCTTTGTCACCGAGTTCTGGTTGTTTGGCATGTAAAAAACAGTTCTTCTGTACAAACAAGGCACTACAGGTGTTTGCTGGTGTTTATTTGTAGGAGAAAGATTTGAAGTTTCTTGCTTTTTGTATCCTCCATAATATTTTATCTTCCCCTCTAAACATCCTCACAAAGGACACTAGTTGTTGGGTTAAAAGGCAAGAGGATGAAGTTTGGGGAAAGTAACTTTATTACGTTATTCACATAGTGTTTACCTTATTAACCCAGTTATAAGGTAAACTGGGTTACCCCTCCCAGTAATTTGATTTAAACCTCATTTGCAGTAACTTGTCTCTAACATCCTCTTCACTACTCAAAAAGAAAAAGGTTTCAGAATTTCTATAGAAATATGCAATTAGATATAGGATAAATTCTCTATAAGCAAAACAAATTTTGCTCTATTATACTCTGAACATTACTTCTTGACTGTTCGCTTTGACAGCACATATACTGAATATTATTTCTTGTTTTTATGTTGTTATCTAACTGATTTAGATTTAGAATATTTTTTTCATAATTTTTTGTGCTTTTTGGAATCTATTTCGTTTTTGGTCTTTTCCTTCCTTATAGTCCACAGTTTCTCATTTTGAATAGGAAGAAAACTTTTCAAGTAATGCTTTATACTTATTATTCCCGGTCACTTTAAAAATTTTCCTCTGGTTCTAATCTCTTTATTTTGGTTTGTGACATAGCAACGTAAAGATGAAAAGTACTTAAATGCAATCTAGTGTAATTTCCCACTCACTTCAGTTAGCCCTTCAATAGCGTATTGCTGACAGGTGATCATTCGGCTTCTGCTCGAGTAATTCCACTGTGGGGAGTTTGTGATTTTGCAGGGTCCAAAGAAAAGTTGGAAGAAGGGACATGCTGTGTGTGTGTGTGAGTGCATGCGTGCATAAACATGTGTGCGCGTATTTTCATTTATTTTTAATCTGCAATTCTTTTATTGAGATAACATTCAAGTAACATAAAATTCACCATGTTAAAGTGTAGAATTTAGTGGTTCTCAGTATATTTATAGTGTTGGGCACCCGTCCCTGTTTTCTCATTCTAGAAAATTTCCATCACCCTAGAAAGAAGCCCTCTGTCTGTTAGCAGTCACTCCCAATTTTCCTTCTTCCCACATCCTCTGGCAACCACTAATCTACTTTCTGTCTCTATGGATTAGCCTTTTCTGGACATTTCATATAAATGGAACCGGGGCAGGCTTTTTGAAAGGAGTGTAGGAGACACAATGAATATGACTCGGGATAGGTTAAAATCTTACATACCCTGAGGATAGCAGACTATGGGAAAATCTAGAGAGCAGAGGCAGAAGAATTTTCTGGATGGTGATGTGGTCTAAAGATTAAGTGGCAAGGTGTGCAAGCAACAAATTCTGCCTGCCCTTTCATGCAATGTCATGGAGAGAAAGAAGACAAGAAACTGAAGAGACAGTAGGATCCGGGAAGGGATGAGCGTATGTATTTGCCAACTGAGGAAGGATAGTGTGTGTAGCAAAGCGGATGGCTGGAGTAACTCCCTCGTTTGGGAACACTGCGCTCCTATCCATGTGATCTGAAATGGCTGTCGATGAAGCCTAAGTCTTTGCTTTAGCAGAGCCTGTCTTTAAAGGCACAAATAGTGCTGATGCTGATCTGCATCTTTGCATTGGTCTTTTCTAGCACGAAGGGACCCTTTTCCTTTCCTCTCTGATGCTTATTTCCAACCTGCTGCTCTTTATGTTGTTGCTTCCATGATTCTTTTATGTTGATTGGGATTGCACATGGGCAAATGTCAGCTGTTTATTTTTAAAATTCTCCTCATCCTTTATTATTTCAGTACAGATTTCATATGCCATACTTGCTATTATCTGTAATATAACCATCTGTGAGGTGAGTAATTTTGGTTGGGTGTTTAGTTGATTGCATGTTGTCTACTGAAATATGTATACATACATATACACATACACACATATGCATACATATATACACTATTAAGTATTAATGTAATGAAAGTAATCAAGAGTTACTTATATTCTGTAAACTTGGGAAAGTTTGCCTCTTAAGGCTTTCATTTTCTTATTTGTAATTGATACTATCTTTCTTGTAATTTATCACTAAGACTCCATTATCAGCGTTAACATCTTGTGATTCTCTGATTATCTTTGAAACATATTTGTATAATGTCACTATTATAAATGTGCTATCATTTCAAAGAAAAATTTGGGACATCTTTTGTTGAAGAATTTGTATGAAATTGCTCTTGAGAATGTTATTTACACTATGCATTATAGTAAGAATTTTAAAATGATGGTGATTAAAATACTCAACCCGAGGGAGTGCATTTTTATGGAGTGGTTCTTCAGAGCAGCTTGATCATTGAAATTAGCAGTTGAACTATATATTTAAAACACCCTGCTGAGGAACCTGAGAATAAAGAAAAATGTTTTGTAATACAGTTGCTGACATATTAATTGCTTCACTCACTTTTGTTCTGGAAATAGCTTCACAGCATAGTTCAACATGATTGAGATATTGATAATTTCTTTGCAAAATTCCCAAGGTTTCAGCCTAACTTGCTTTCTCTTCCTCTAGCACCTATCCTTACAAAAAGGACAGTGAAATATACAGAGTATAAAGATATCTTGGAAATGCAATATTTTTGGAGGAAAGTCTTGTTCTTTGCTTACTTAATCTATTTCAGAGTGTTTTAAAAAAGCATTTGTAGAGTTAAAGCCATTCCTTATGTATTTATATATAAAGGAACAATGGTTTTAAATGAAACGGCTCAGACGTGTTAAAAAACAGGTAGTGAGTTCTATTGTGGGGAGCGCTCATCTTCTGAATTATTTGCCCTGTACAGTGGGCTAGCTTGAGACACACAGTGGTGGGCAAGGGTCAGAAAGATAGACAGGACCATGGAGGCTTCTTTCCGGGAGTGACCAGATGAGTAGGAACTCGGTGTTTTTCCCTTGGTGCCTTTGGACTGGCATGGCCTCGAGAGCCTGAGTGTCCCTGTGCCTTCAGTCTGTCACCTTGCAGTGAGGTAGACCTTTCTCTGTCATCCACTTCAGATCTCTCCTTCAGAAATTACTTCTAATTTTCTTCCAGAAATTTGCCAGGACAGCTTCATGGAGGGCACATGTGTATCGGAAAATCTGTCTAATCTTGAACACAGGGCCTTTAAATAGTCCTGAAAGTCAGAGGTGTCTGTTCGGGCGTTTGAAAGGTGTTTCTTCCACTGTAAGGGACCTTGATAGACAAGAGAGCTCAACAGCTTTACGGGTGTTTAAGATCCACTTGTGTGTCAGAGCTGTATCGATGGAGCCTTTCACTAAGCACTTGTTTCAGACAAAATAGATGCGCGGAGTTGTTCCATAAAGGCAGAAAAAGGCAGATTCACGTTTTAAATTATGAATCAGCTGATAGAAGTATTTTCTTCTAAGAAACCATCCCTCGGGGAAAGGCAAAACTTTATCATAGAGTGATTGAATATCAGCTTGTGCACCAATACGTAAAATACATTTATTTTTAGAAGTTTATTCTGTAGGTAGAATAATAAAGGGCAGTTGTTTCCTCTTAGAAGTTTTGAGGTTGAGCGGTGAATATTAAAACAAATGCACAAACAAGCCTTAGGAAAAATTTAAGCTGATCCAGAAGTGAAAATCCATGATGAAACAGGAAAAGCAGGACACAAGAATGATAATAATGTAAGATCAGTTCTTCGTTGACTTTTGGTGTCTGTGAATAATGGTACATTAACAGGAAATTAATCCTACACAGAATGTTTTTTGTTCAGCTTCTACAGTTATTTAGACTATTTAGATAGATTCCTAATAGTAAAACTATTGGCTAAAATATTTTAAAGCCCTCGATACATCCTGAATGACTACTCAGAAAGGCCGTTTTGCTTTACCACCAGCACTCCACTGGAACAGTGCTCTCACAGTCCCTGAGCCAGCCCTAGCCCTTCGTATTGTTTATATGCTTTGTAGTGTTCAGTTTGGTAAGTGGAAAATGTCTTTCATAATTTGCATATTATGTTGATTTATTGGTGAGTTTGAATGTTTTCCTGTATTTACAGGCCTTTTTTGGATATGAAACTTTATTGCCTTTATATTTTTTGGTCAATGATTGTTAGCAAGGCATTTATCAAAGTGTTATTTTGGGCCCTGGCTGGCGTAGCTCAGTGGATTGAGCGCGGGCTGCGAACCAAAGCATCGCAGGTTCGATTCCCAGTCAGGGCACATGCCTGGGTTGCAGGTCAGGTCCCCAGCAACCACACATTGATGTCTCTCTCTCTCTCTCTTTCTCCCTCCCTTCCCTCTCTAAAAATAAATAAATAAAATTTAAAAAAAGTGTTATTTTGATAGAAAATCAAAAGCACTCATGAATCCAGTGATAGGAAAGTGATTACATTCATTGTGATATATATATAGTGTAAGAGGATAAAGCTTTTAAATCATGTTATAAACCATGCTTTCTAGAATTAAAAAAAAATGAGAAATACTTTTCAATGTAGTGTAGGGTAAAAAGACTGGTTAACACTTAATTGCATTTTTATCAGGATTTTATTTTAAAGTATATGTATTTGCATCTAAGATAAAGATTGAAAGCACGTATATCAAAATGTTAACTCTCTTTATTTCTGGATGGAGCAAATAAAGGTGATGTTTAAAAAATTATTTTATATTTCTAGATTTTCTAAATTTTCTACAGTGAGCATATTACTGCTTTAATTATATAAATATGAAAAAGGTGATGTGGTCGCAATAGGGATGATCAGCAATAACAACTTAGGAAGCTGACAAAAACAAATGTTTAATACTTTCCAAGATTCTAATAATTTTTAATGCAGTTTTCTTTGGAGGTCAATATGTCACAGAAAAAACATTTTGGTTGAGGAGTATAAATTTATGGAATACTGAAGAAGGGTTGGGTGAACTTTTGACAGTTGAATTCATTAAGTGCATACTTTTTGTCCTTGGTAAAATTGATCCCGCATTTGTGCCTAAGTTTGTAAGTATTATGGCAGGGAAGACCTTCCATTGTATTTTAAATTATGATGATAACATTTGCATCTTTTAGATCTTTCCATTGAGTTGCTATTGTGTTACTTAAAATATGCTTTGAAAAACTGGACATGGATTCCAGATTTGAAGTGAAAAATATTTTAATGAGATGTCTTACTAAAAATAATACATGTTTGTTTAAAGAAAGCCTAACAATGATCCCAGGTGAGACTATGCCTTTTTGATTTGTGAAATGATCGAGCCTCAACAGGCTCTCTCTCTCTCAGAGGCTGAGACAGTAGAGAAACTGTGTTGAGCATCTCGCTGGCATGTGGTCCTGGGAAAGCACTTGCACGCACCCAGTTAAAAACAGGATTCTGAGTTCTGGACCTCCAGAGTGTCCTTTTGAATGTGTTTCCTGTTGCAAAACACCAGCCAGTGTGTCGTTTCCTGCTGTTCTTTTTAACAAAACTTTTAGCTGAAAAGAGAAGCATTTGATGTGTGATTAGATTATATGGTAGTATATAATATTTTTAGTTAGGGTCAAAGGGTCAGTTCCTCTCATACATTGGCTAGTGTTCTACCTTTGAAAAGCTTTTATAGATCATGCTGGAATTTATAAAGGAGAAAAATATTTTTGCTGGGTGGCAGAGTTTTCTGTAATTAGAAATTTAAAGTATTGCTTCTGGCTTAATTACATCAACTGATACATCTTTTTAAAATAGTTTATTTTTTATTGTGTTTTTTCCATTATAATCTATCCTGCTTATATCCTCTTTCACCCCCACCTACAGCCATTTCCCCACCGCCCTCAATCAAAACATTGTCATCTGTGTCCACGAGTCCTTTTTCTCCTTTGCTTGATCCCCCCACACCCTCAACTCCCTCCCTCAGAGCTGTCAGCCCGCTCTCTATTTATGAATCTGTCATAAGTCAAATCTTAACAGTTTTAAACAGTTTGGCATTTTATAAGCTCTGGTGAAGTCGTGATTAAATTGTATTACTGTGTAATGCAGTGCTGCATTATCATTTTTTATTAGGTACACTTAAAGACTTACTATAATGTGGCTAATACATTCTATTTGTATCTTATTGAATACTGAATTTATAGTAATAATATTTAGATGATGGTATATAGTTGTAAGGACAATTTAAAGAAAAAAGGCGGTGGGTGGGTTGGGATGGGAGTAAAAGAAAATTGTACTGCAACAACAATTAAAATAAAATAAAAAAAGGAAAGAAAAAACCAATATTATGCATTCAACTAAGTTTGAGATGAGACTTGTTTTTCCATTGGAAACCACGATGCTTGTGGAATTATGTTGCTGGTTTCTTTTCTGAACTATGAGCTCTATGCCTCGTATGTTTAAGGACCTACAGATCAGGAGATTGCCCTATTTGCTGATGTAGAAGTTGGAAGTTTTAGTTTAAAGTTATTTGGTTTTGGCTCTTAATGACATTTTTACCCTTGATTTAGAAAGGAACCATTGACTAAGAAGAGCTGATCTGTCTCACTGGAGAATGGTGGAAATAAACTGTAAATACTGATATGAAATAATTTTGAAGGTACCTTTTTTCCATGTCTTATATTTAATTTTTAGGTAATATATTAGAGTTCTCCAAAGAAACAGAACCAATAGGAGGTGTGTGTGTGTGTATGTGTGTGTGTATGTGTGTACATGAGGTCTGCCCAGAAGGTATCCAGCCATGTAATATGACAAAAAGTGACGTTTATTGAAGAAGGTACAAGAAACATTGTACATAGGACTATGATGCCTCATTCCCCTTCGCAGTAGGCACTTTGGGACTTCACACAGTTCTCCCAGTGGCTGTCAGCTGCCCCATTGTATTTTCTGAACTCACTTCCCTTCCAAAGGTGATTTGAATTTTGGGAAAAGCCAGAAATCACAGGACACCAAATCTGTAGGGGGGCTGAGTCACTTGGGTGATTTGATGTTTCACACACACACAAAAATTGCATGAGATGTGATGTAGAAGTGGGTGCATTGTTGTGATTAAGCTGCCAATCACGAGTGGCTCAGAGCAGCCTTCTGAATTATCCCAATAGATTCTGTAGAGGAACTTTCAAGCTTAATTCAAAAGTTGATGCAGATTCATTGCTCTACTTGCTCAATCATTTTGAATGTGATGGCCACACAGTATACATGCTCACTCAATGGCTTTTACTGCCCCCACTGACTAGTACAGTGAAGTCATCATTGTTCACACATGCACATTCCAGTCTACTCTCCTTGGCTGCCATGTTACATTGAGGTTGCACAAACTGTTCTCATTGTATTAATAGTGGCTGGACTTATCCCGGACAGACCTCGTATGTGTATACATACATGGAGAGAGAGAGGGATTTAAGAAATGGGCTCATATGACTAGGGAGGCTGGCAAATCCAAGATATGTAGGGTATGCTGTCAGGCTAGAGACCCAGTGAAGGCCTGAGGTTGCAGTTCAAGTCCATAAAGTGTCAAGCCGGAGATCCAGGGAAGGACCTAGGCTAGAGACTCAGGGTTCAAGTTCAAAGGCTGTCTACTGGAAACTTCCTTTTTGCTCAGGGAAGTTAATCTTTTGTCCTTTTTAGGCTTTCAGCTGATTGGATGAGGCCCACTCCCATTGTGGAGGGCAGTCCACTCTACTCAGAGTTAACCAATTTAAATGTTAATCTTACTCAAAAAAAATCTCATAGAAGCATCCAGAATAATGTCTGGCCAAGTGTCTGGGCCCCATGGCCCAACCAAATTGACACAAAATTAACCATCACAGTCTGGGATTCTTACCTGGTTGTACTCTCTAAAGCTGTTTCAGGGAATAAAAACCTACACTTTCCCCATATATCTCCCAGGAGGAGTTGTTAGAAAAACCTGCCGAAGGGTCTCTCCCTCTTGGGGCAGTATGTAGGAGGAGTAGGTTTGGATCAGACCTAGGTTCAGGTCCCAATGACACATTATCTTCTGAAGAAAGAATGTTTATGCACTTTAAAGGCAGGGACTTTGTCCATTTTATGGTGTGTCTTTAGGCCTGTCACATTATCTGGCACATAGTAGGCATACTTATTTTTAAAGATTTTATTTATGTTATTTTTTAGACAAAGGGGTCGGGAGGGAGAAAGAGGGAGAGAAACTTCAAGGTGTGTTTGCCTCTTGTGTGCCTCCCACGGGGGGACCTGGCCCACAATCCAGGCATGTGCCCTGACTGGGGATCGAACTGACCACCCTGGCTCAGTCCACTGAGCCACACCAGCCAAGGTGGTATACTTAAACTTTGAAGTCCATCCCCCATGGTCCTTCACCTTTGCTATTCCCTCCCCACATAGGAAGGTTCAGAGTGGGATGATGGTGATAATAGTTGTACATGTATAATGATTGTACAATTTATTTGTAGGTAAATCCCTCAAGTTAGCAGTTAGCAGTGAAAACCCGAGTGATTCCATTACAGATAGTAATCTCTCCTCTGGCTTGTGGAAGCTGTTGTGCTCTCTTCCATTTGGGAAACCCCAATCTGTTGCCGTGTAATGACGGTTTATAAGTAACCAGGAGCAGTCATGAAAGTATGCTCGCCTGAGACGTGGCTGTGAGTATAGAAGGGGGAGAGCATTCCTTTTGCCTTAACTTTATTTCTGCTTTGAGCGATTGCCCAAGCTTGTAATTACTTGCAAGAGAACGTAAAAATTGAAGCTCCATATGAAAGATGTAAAGCTCCTTATTTAGAAATTGCAATAATTTGCTACAACTTGGGTAACTTGAGTATGTAAGTCTTATCTGTCTTTTTACCTGAAAATTTAAAGAAGTCAATGGAATTATTTCCCACCATTTAGGTGTTCTTTGCCCACCTTTTATTTCCTGACCCATTTATTAAAATGTGTGTTTTATTTTTTTTGTTTGTTCTTTTCAGTCATTAGAGAGGAATTACCTGCCCTTTGGATCATTTCTGCCTCCTTCTATCCTCAATAGTGATTTTAGACATGTCCTTGGTTTTAATTCCAGAGCTAAGTTATAATTTTGTAATTATCTTGGTAGTCAGTTAGCTCATTCTCTAATCATTCTCTTGCTGACTATGATTTTGGTTTATCCAGAAAATTGTTTTTCATTTTTCTTCAGTGACTTGAACATTAGTAATAAACTTCATGGGAACAAATAATGCATGGTCTTGAAATCATATTTTTTTGACTGTATGTTTCCTCCATGAAGTACCTTATCTGGAAGATGTCTGACAGTTGTTATTAGACTGAAATATGAAACAGCTTTGCTTGTTCGTGTAAATTTGTTTATGTACATAATGTGTATCATTTTCCCCTGGCAGAAATAGCTTTTAATGGCACCTTAAGGAAGAGAATTGCAAGGCTGTTTTCTGCATTTTTCTTTTTAAATAAAAACACAATAACTTTTCTTGAGTTTATGTACATTTCTGGAGACACAAAAAAGTATTCCATAAAAAAAAAAAAAGAAAGAAAGAAATCAGCCACGAACAGTGTGACTCAGTCAGTTGGGTCATGGCCCGCAAAACAAAAGGTTGCTGTTTCAATTCCTGGTCAGGACACATACCTAGGTTGCGGGTTTGGTCCCAGGATGGGGCGTGTATAAGAGGCAACTGATTGATGTTTCTCTCTCACGTCAATGTTTCTCTCCCCCTCTCTCTAAGATAAATAAATAAATTAATTTTAAAAATCACCTTTTAGTACTAGTTATGTTGGTAAGAACGTAAGACAGTATGAAAGTTCATCATGTTACTTGAATAAATTGAGTCAGTAATCAAATATGTTATTACTGCTGATGATATATTTTGTATTGAGATTAAAATGATTACATTTTTAATTACTGTGTGGGCAGTAGTCAAGGCTGATAAATCACTTTATTTGGGTGTTTATAAATAACTGGTTTGCTGCAGCTACTTAGGCATTGTCTTCTGAAGATAACAATTGACAAGCATTATCGAATGTATTTAATGTGTGTTGAGCTTTGGGCTTGTCTGTGTGGATATTAATATAAATAAGACAATCCCTTTGTTCCTCAAGAAATTTTTAGTCTTGTGAAGGAGATGGGTAGAGAAAGCATTTGTAGGATAGTGTGATAAGTGCTGTGATACAGGTATATACAGAAGATGATCATTTATAATTTATTGTCCAAACTATGACTCTGTTCAGGAAAAAGGGGTGAATAATCAGTATACATGTTTGAGAAGTTAGATAGTCTGAGTGTGTGTATAATTTTTTATTTATTTTATTTTAATAAGAGCATAGACCAACGCTTAGCTGTCTTTGTAGCACACAGCGTTGAGGGTGACCGTATACTTTACTGTCAAACCGGGACACTTTTTGATGGTGAGCAAAGTGCTATTGATACTTGTGTTGGGACAGTAGTCATAACCTAGGACTGACCCAAGGCAGCCGGTACACATGGCCACCTGCATATAAGGGTACCGAGGTGCTGCCCAGCAGGGGTGTCTGCCTCCAGTGGGAGGAGGGGAATCATCAGAGAGGGCTTTCTCAGAGAAAGTGATACTTGAGTCGTTCAAGATGCATAAGAATTAATTAGGCAGAGGTGTGTGGGACATGCTGAGTTGAGGGACAGGCATGTTCCAGGTAACTACAAATAAATCAGAACAGCTGGAGGAATAGGATGTGTGTGTGTGTGTGTGTGTGTGTGTGTGTGGTGTGGGAAGGTAGGCAGGCAGTATTTCAGGGAGGTACCTGTATACTAAGGGGTTGGAAATTGAATGCAAATTCTAGGGAGTCATTGAAGGACTTTAAGGGTTAGATGTCCTCATCATTTTGCTGTAGTGCCTCCCTCCTATATGTTGGTGGTTATGGAAGCCTGGAGGAAATCCATTGGTTCTCTTTCATTTCCTCTGTTCTTTTAGTAAACATTTATCTTAGAAACTTTCAACCAACTTCTATTTAACCAACTTGCTGGATTAACTGATGCTGTCCTTTTGTGGGATAAAGCTTATTGACCATTGCCCTTCTGAATGATTCAGGCTTGCAGACTGTTCTCATGGCCACACGACTCATCCTGCGAAGTCGAGTTGTAGGCTAACTGTGGGTTGGTTATGTACTGCTGTAAACCCATTTTTACTCACGCTACTTAACCTTCTTAAGTGTGTATTTATTGAATATTATACAAATTGGTGAAATATGATTATAAGAAGAAAGATTTCTTCCCTATAAATATGTAAATTGAATTTTTGTAAAGATCTGATAGAGAGGTCACTTGAAAATCTTGCTGTTGAATTAAGCGAGGGGTTATGTATGAATAAAACTGTTTGATCAAGTATCTGACAAGATTATTTTGCAAATGTCTTGAAGGTTTTGCTCCATTTTAAGAAGGCCACACTGGCAGGCGTAGCCAGAACAAGAAAGACGATCCCTATCATTAATCCGCAGACCTGAACTCAGACAAAAGGCCCTGGCCTGAGACGGGTGAGTGAGCGCACCTCCAGGTGTCTCACATTATTGTACACCTAATTGGATAGCTATCAGTTTTTAATGAGTCCCCACTTCCACTGCCTCTTTGAACCGACAAATTCTTAGTCTAGCTTACATTTGCTAAGAGCACCTCTTCTTGTAAAGAGTGTCTGCTCTAAGTTAGGCACTATGCTAATTACCCAAATTACGTAGTAGAATGTACCCTCCTCTCTCAAGGAGCCTGCATTCCAGTTGGAGGGATGGACACAGAAGCCAACGGTTTGTCAGGTGGGGAGAGAAGCACCGCGGCAGAGGCGTGCGCAGGACACAGTGACTGCAAAGAAAGGGCACCTGGGCTCCGGAGGCAAGTTAGGGGGAGCTTCTGGGAGGAAATAAAGCTCTAGCTGAATTTTGAAGGTTTGGTAAGTGTTTATAGAGAAAGGGACAGGTGTGCAAGGCAGCGGGAAGGCACAGAAGAGAAAAAAACCTGTAGTCTTTTGCCAATCTTACATTAGTTTAATCATTTTGGGTAGGGCATCGGCAGATCAGGAAGGTTCCTTTGTGCTAGACATAGGAGTTTGCAGGCTTTTCTGAAAATTTACCAGTCACTGGAAGTGATTTTGAGCAATGGAGGTGGTGGTTGGATTTGTGTATGGGAAAGAGCACTTTGCTGGAGAGTGGAAGATGGATTGGAAGGACAGGTGTGGAGATGTGGGTGGGGGGAGGCTGCAGGAGTCCAAGTGAACTGAGTAAGACTAGTGAATGTGAGAATGGGGATCGAACGGGCAAAGATCGAGCTAGAGTAGGCAGAAGGTGATGAGAGGTGCTGATTTTTATGAAATTAGTACTTCAGTGCAAAAATCATATGTAACTTTCTTACTCATCTATGTATTTTTTCTTCCCTGCAAAAGACCTTCAAGCACCTTTCCTAGTGCTTGATTTGTAACAGCTATATAAGTCAGCCGATGAGCTATAGTGAAGGAGTTAGCCAGACATAAAGAGGGAAAACAAGATGAGTGAACTAGGGGGGTTCTTGGAGCGAAGGACCTCCAAGGACAAGGGCTGTGGATCTGAGAGTTGGATCCAGGCATCTCTGCCGTTGAGTACAGTGAGGAGTGCGAAGACTGGACTAAGGGAGGAAGACCTGATGGAAGTATTTGGAGGCAGCAGATGGTGCAGGCCTATTTTGGAGGAATAAGCTTTGAGAAATAGTGCTTTAGAGAAAGCTTGGAAGAGAAGATTAGAAAGATTTAAAGAAGTACTAAGGTTTAACTAATGACCTTGCTGGTGGGCTGGGAGAAGAAGAGAAGGACTCTTGAGTAATTCCCAGGAAAACCGGTGATGTTTATGGATGGAGACCGGGGGAAGAGCACATCCAACCAGGGAAGGTGAAAGAGGTAAAGAGATTTAAAGACATGGGTCAGTATTTATTCCCAGGAAATTGAATTAGTACATTTAAGCTATATAATTGTAACTCAGGGCTGTGTACAAGGTTGGTGGCAGATTTGGAATCAGAATTCAGGGCCTCAAAGGACCAATGCCGAGCTTAGCCCTCAGAGCCTTGCAGCTTGAAGCTCGATGGCAAACGTACCTGTCCACAGTAGTCGGTTGTGCAGATCGATGGTGTCTTACTTTGCGTGGTCAACTGGTTTTTCTTTTTTTCTGTTGAATTTTTCCAGCTGTGCTTTGCCCTCTGCTATGATGGATGTGTAATGATGCTAAACAAAGGCTACGGAGTAACATATGTGAATATTATTCTGTATCGGTAGTAGATTGAAATAGTATGCCGTTCGATCTTAATTTACGTTGCAAGAATAAGTACTCATTAGTTGAATGTTGTGGTTTTCTTTCCTGAAGGCACTGGAAGCCTCAGATGGTATTCCGGTAACTCCTAATTTATGACCCTGTTGATTTCAAGCAGTAGCCTTTTGACAGGTCATTGTAAATTAAAGTCTTTGTCCTATTGGCTTAATGTCACAGAGTGAGATTTCATTCCTGGAAATAGATGTCGCCTTATAAAAATACTAAAATTGGTCATGAAAATGAATAAAGAGAACATACGATGAAAATGTATGCAAACATTAGGTATACTAACCAACACAATAATAATGTTAATGTTCCTTTTAGGGCACTCTTCTGCATGAATTAGACTGACTGTGGGTTTTTCAAATACCACTTGTATGGGTAAGAATGTGTGCTTCTGAAAGTATTTGGATGGGAGTGGCTGTTTCCCTGGCTGTTGCTTCTGCAGTGAATTTTTGCTGCTGAATCTACACTGACCTGGCGTTTGGCATTTACTTCACTTGCGGTAGATGTCGTGCCAGGCATTAGCCAGTTTTAAAGACAAGTTTAGTTTTATTTGCTCTTTATAAGATAAGCTGGCAATGCTGTGTTTGAACCTTGCTCTCTCAGGGTGGCTAGAAACAGAAACAGTAGAAACAGATGTACTTAGTATTGGCCCTCTTTAAAAAGAATGGATTATTACTATTATTGTTCTTGAATCAGTATTTTCTAGCTGAAAGATGCTTTGGATTTTTTGTGGTTACATTTTGCTTTTTGAATTTGTAAAAGGTTGAGCTGTTACTGTTACAGAACAGACCCATGAGGCAGTGAACGATATAAAGGACCCCCCTTTTTTTCTGGGGGTTCCCCACCCCTGTACTAGGTCTGCTTTGCCTGCTGCCAGAGGAAAGATGTCTCTCAATGTCAGAGATTGGTGAAAAGGAAAGGAATTATTATTTACTTAAAAGTTATACAGACTAAAGTTCTTTAGAATACCCACAAAAGCACATAGTCCTTCCTTCTCCTCTTTGCCCCATCTGGGGTACTGCATCTCAGGAAAGAAGTAGAAGTCCGTGATTCAGGCTCCCAGCACCATCCATGTGGCAAAAGGGAGCACTTCCAAAGCTGGGTGGTCCTGACCCTTGCCCAATCTGCGGGGTCCCCACTCCGCCACAGCTGTTTGGTCCCAACTTCTTATATGGCTGCCGTGCCTGGGTTTAAATCGCAGCACCAGTCTTCCTCTACAGCCCCATTTCTGACTCCTACAATCAGTCACTTCTGCCGGCCTTGCCGTATTCTTCCAGCTTTACTGGGCTGCCATAGTAAGTCTGGGCAGGTGTGGCCCTGTGGCATGGAACCAGTCATCTCCAAGCTCTCATGCAGGTGCTGTAACCAGGGGGAGTTGCCTCCCAGTTACATCTCTTGGATGGAAGTCACTTCCATCCCCCTAGCTCAAAGAATGGCCACAGCTATTTAACATATCCATTAAACCAGTTAAAGGTTATAGATATGTTAAATGACCATGCCAGAGGTTAGCTGCAAAGCTGTTGCTGTACAAAACAGCTGTCAAAGGCCCTGCTCTATGTGTCCCATCCCCCAGCTCAGACTTGTGGGGGTGGGGACACCCTATATATCTTTTTCAAATATTTCCTGGATACCTTGAGTTCTGGACCCCATTACAGAAGCCCCCCTCTTGGCTGTACCCTGTTACATTACCAACTACCTGCTTGAATTCTCTACAATGGAGGTGATAGATTAGATGATTTTCATATCTGGAAGTCTCTTGTAGGTATAAACTTTTGAGCCTGTGTTACATAATTCTTTTTTTTTTAAAGTTTTTTTTTAAAAGATTTTATTTATCCATTTTTAGAGAGGGAAGGGAGGGAAAAAGAGAGAGAGAGAAACATCAATGTGCAGTTGCTGGGGGCCATGGCCTGCAACCCAGGCATGTACCCTGGCTGGGAATCGAACCTGCGACACTTTGGTTCGCAGCCTGCGCTCAATCCACTGAGCTACGCCAGCCAGGTGTGTTACATAATTCTTAATTCACTACACGAATAATCAGGTGCCTTACCTTTGTGAGTATTGTTTTGAAGTGTGAATTTAGTGTTTGCTAAATTTTTTAGAACTGAAGCAAAATTTCAGAAAGCTAATTCTGGAAGATAAATCTGAGCTTATGTTAAAATTGAGAGAATATGTATTCACAGCATTTGACCTTGGAATTCTAGGTAGGAGTGGTTGAGGGGAAGGGAAAAGGGGACGGGGGAACTCACTGTGACAGCTCATGAATTAAATTAACCACCCACTCTACCAATAATAATTATGATACATCTTTTTTTTTTTTAATGCTGCTCTTCATTTACCAAGACAGAGATGGGAATTCCAATCTACCTGGGGCCTATGCTTTGTTTGTCAGGAAGGGTAATAGGGTTTTGATTCATCCACACTCTACTGCCCAATTTCTTGAGTGACTGGTGTCGCAAAACTGTGAAACAGATGGTCTGGAGTGTAGTGCATGTCTGTAGGAGAGCACTGTGTGAGGAAATATGTGCCCATATGATTAAAAGCCAGGACAGAATTGACCGTTATAATAAAACACACACATACACATAGATTGCCTTTGGCTATATATGTAGACCCTGGCATCATTTAGGAAAAGTTCAGTGCTTTATTTTTAAGAATAGTTAAATTATCAAACTACAAAGCTGAAAGAAATTCTCTGGGACACAGTTTGCTATGGTTCCACTGGAAATGTGCACATTTACAAGGCAGTTAACAGAGACAAATTTGTTATGGTTCATGTTTTAACTATAGGCCGTTCCCTCTCTGAAAAGTCCTAAATACAAGTTGAAGTTAAAATATTCTGAACTATTCAAATAAATGCCACTGAAGCATGTAAAGCATCAAAAACGCTTCTTAAGTCATCACCGAATGTAGGTAGGCAGAGCTCTCATAACAGAATAGAAGTGGGAGTCGTTCCCTGCCCTTCTCTCATCTGTATTGGAGACAGTTTTAGTGCGGTTACTGTTGTGCGCTTAAACCTGAAAGTCAGCGTGATCAGGTCCTCCAGCCTGCAGACTCTGTTAGCCGAAGAGTGGCAAAATAGGGCAGAGCAGTGAGGTACAGCGAGACTAGGCTGCTCGTAGCCCACAGGGCAAGTCACCTGAGTGCATTTTAGTTTAATACCTTTGTCTCTATTCTGTAACCAGGTAGGATTTCTTAATAATGTAAGGAATTTTCCTAACCACTTGAACACTTCACAGAGATAGAATAACAAGAAAACAGCCTTGATTTCTGAGTTGAGAAAAAAGCCTTTGAAGGTTCTTGAGTATAGATATGCCTCGTATGACCAGTGAATCAACAATCAAGTGCCTACTCATCCTAGCCCCTGAGAGCACCAGGAGATTCACTTGTGCCCCAGCTCACAAACTTATCTTGCAAAGATCTTTTTGTCACCAAGTAATCTGCATGAGTGTGAGCTCCAAATGGGAAAGGGAGCTCTGTGACTTTGCAGTTTTTACGTTCCCACTGCCTATGGCACCAATTATGTGCACATTAATTAACCGTGAATGAATATAACTTTATGGACATCCACCTGTAATTTAGTTATATGAGCGTAAGTCCTGATTTCCAGAGCTCTTAGGCATTAATTAGAGTAAGGAAGCCTATGAATTACAAGTCTATGGCAGTGAGTGGTTTGCTTTCGTACAGAACTATCTGAATCTCATACAAACTCTTTTGTAAGAGAAAAATTGGAGAAAGAAAAAAATTTCTTTTTCTGTCTGAAATAAAAAACCATTTTTCAAAATCTACCTGAAGAACGAGGCCGTTATATAGGTGGCCCTGAGGATGGGTACTGGCCTTTTCTGTAAATTGGTATAGCATTTTGGATGGGTTGCCAGCCGTCTCACTTCTTAGATTAATTCGGAATGACTTTGACAGTTTGTTTTCTTTCATAGGCCTGGAATATTGTGTTCTTATTTGTTGAATGTTTGCTTTGGGCATGGTAATATTTTTTAGACATCACTCCATGTACACACAGAGGGATTTGTTCTTCCCTTGCTATTATCTTAGCAAATTTATGGCGTCACTCATGGGAGGGGAGCAGATCTTTGACTTATTATTTATTTAAATAACATGCTTCATTCCTTTTGCCAGTGGAGGGAGGTGCTTTATGAGTATCAAGCATCTTCTTGCTGTACCTTGTAGAATTCTGGGGGTATACAAAAGTGGTGTTTCAGCTTCTTGTTTAGATTTTGTTTTTATTTAAAATACTGTGAAATATATTGTTGAGGGTTTTTTTTACTTCATTATAATTATTTTATGTATAACTTTTATTTCTTTTTTTTCTTTTGTTTCTATTTTCAATGTTTCTCATTGTCCCCCCTGTGAGAAGGTTATTGGAACCCTTGAATCCGCTGTCTTTGTCTTTTGTAGCTTATTATATATACACATCATACAGTGGAGGTGATACGATCAAATAATTTTTTCTTTTAGTTAAAAAAGCTAAATTTGCATTTCTGTTTCAGCAACAGAAATTTAAATTGGGTTTTATTTCCGTGTAATTTGGGTCTAATTTTCATAAGGTCCAGACTCCCTATTTAAGTTGGTATGTGTAACTTTGTTACAAACTTGCCATTTTAATGCTGCCACTTTCACCAGTACATCTCTGCACAGAATTCCCCCTCTTGTCATAAACTTAATAATCAGATTTCTTGTTCTCACCTCTAGGGTTTTCCTTTTATACTCTTTTTCATTAGTTCCCTTTCTGCTAATATTTCCTGCCATTTTCCATTTTATTTTTATTTTGCTTATGTAAACATACTTGTTTCTCACTGGAAAAACTTCCCTTTTAAAGTGGGTTTTTGAAAAATAATTTTGCACATGGCATTTCACAAGGGATTTCAAGTGATTTACAGCAAGAACACACAATAAAAGTAAGCAAAAATAAATAATCAGGGATAGAGCAGAGAGGACCCCTAACTCGGAGGCTGTGAATCAGCAGTAGTGGTTGTTCTGTTCGTGCTTCACACGTGAGCTGGAGGGTCCTGTGAATCGTGGTGAAAAGGAGGCACACTCAGTCACTTGCTTCTAATGCGAAGGACACCCGCACTTTCGTTTTTTTCCTAAAGTAAAAGTTTTCACGTGGGACATTATCATGTTGACGATAATAAAAATAGCTAGCATTTACCCAGTGAGGCACTACTGTAAAGGGTATTATTTGTGTTCATTCACTTAGTCCTTGGGACAGCCAGTCAGTTTACAGCGGCAGAAACCTAGACACAGAGCACTTGAACACGGAGCCCGCGGTCTGTCAGTGGATGGTCCGCCCCCAGAGCCTGTGCTCTTCACTATTGCAAGACTCAGTCTTTGGAGTGAGCCCTTCATAATAACCTTGTCTTCTTTCTGTGTTTTTACCCAATTTGGAGAATAGTTTTCCCATAAATGTTTGTAACTTGAGTTTTGAACTGAGTACCATTACACAGCATGATCAAAGTAAATTTCAGATTCTCAATTGAGACAAATAAAACTCCATTTTTAGTTATTCTTGGTTAATGTTATTTTATTGACTAGTCTTTGAAAAATGTCTGTGAAATAGCCCGTATTTAGTAAGTGGGGATCCAGAGGCAGAGTGTTGAATCCACAAGAACAGGCTAATTAATTAAGAGACAGCCAGGAGTAATTCGAGTGTAGTGTGCTGTCTGGCCAACATTTTGGCCTTTTACTGGGTGCACTTCTTACATGCAGGCTGCAGCACTGGACCGTTGACCGGTGAGTGTGTTGCTCCTGTATCAGACTCCCTGACCGCTAAGTACAGTTGAATCACAGCAGCACACCCTCCACAATTTAGACATCAAACACTTGTTTGAACACACTGTCCTTTGTTTAATCTCCTCTCATGTGACCTTTCAAAATCCCTAACATGTGGTGTAAATTTGAGAGCTTCTCAACCTTAACTGCTAAGATTTAGCCTCAGTTTTATCATCCAAATATTGCCTCTCATGTTTATAAATTATTATTTTTTTGTCAGAAAGATCTGGCCTTTGAATTCAAAACAGATTCACCGCACAGTTAAGAAAATACTTCAAAGCGAGTGCAGTTAGCAGTTCACAATACCCATTTAGTCTGTTATCTGAACCTTTGTCATTTTGTGCCCTTTTACCTTTTTTGTAGATTATCCTTTTAAAAATACGTATTTTTGGAGTATTGACTATAGTGTTGTGGGGTCGTGCTGGACAGGGCTCCTCCAACCCCCCGTGGTGGAAGGCTGGCCGGAGGGCCCCTGGCCAGAAGGAATGCGAACTGCTTTGCAAATGGATTGTAACTCCCTCCTTATCTCCTTTTGGGAGCGGCTTCTGGTCCTGTGTGACTGCTTCTTGACCTTTTCTCTCTGCGCGTACACACTGAGGTACTGTAGTTTAGAGTCATGTGCAAGACACGTGCCCGTTTGGTCTGGGACCCCTTCAAACAGGTCTCAGACTCAGGGAGGTGTGGTCCTGCGTCACTGATCTGCCATTGTCAGTGACCCATCATGTGAGTAACACAGGCTATGTCTTCTCCATCTCGTCCTCCTTGGGGCTCTTTTGGCTTGTCTAAATGAGCAGTCGAGATCCCTGGGCTCGACCTCCGGTGTTACAAATGTTTTGATTAGCAAGAATTTTAACAGAATATTGTGTAATAGAAAGAGAGACCAATAAATGGAGAGTTTTGAGCTTTAAGACATAGAGATTGTATACTCATAAGTAATGTACCTTATGTTTTCATACATTGAGATATGGAGAGGTAATTTTCACTGCCTGAAATTGGTCACCTTCAGTTCTTTCTTTTCTCTCTGCAAAGGTAAGTAAGGAGGGTAGAGCTGTTTTACTGCCTAAACATTTCTTCTTTCCATATCCCTTCATAGAGCTGTACTGAGCAAGGGCATCGTGCTGTGTAGAGTCAAATGACAAGATGTGGTGACATATCCCACAAATGTATTTTAACAAATATTGGTTGTTTAAGGACTACTGTGAAAAGAAAATGATCCTGTGGTTAAATATGTTTGGGAAATATTTCACCATAGCAATTCTTACAGCATCACAAGACAGCCTACTCAGAGCTCCAAGGAGACCATGCTGTTACACTTAAAAAATATTATTTTCCTGCCTTATTCTTTTTAATTTGGCATTCCATAATATTGTTTGACATTCTTCAACTTGTGGACACACTTTGGGAAAATTTTTTGTAAAGTTTTTATTATTTTTTAAATTATGTTTTATTGATTATGCTATTAGAATTGTCCCAATTTTCTTCTTTTGCCCTTCTCCATCTTGCACCGCCACCCCCTTTGGCAATCCCCACACCATTGTTCATGTCCATGGGTCATGTGTGTACATTCTTTGGCTACTCCATTTCCTATACTGTACTTTACTTCCCCATGGCTATTCTGTAGCTACTTATTCGTACTTCTTTTTTTTTTTTTAAGATTTTATTTATTTATTTTTAGGGAGGGAGAGAGAGAGGGAGGGAGGGAGGGAGAGAGAGAGAGGGAGAGAAACATCAATGTGCGGTTGCTGGGGGTTATGGCCTGCAACCCAGGAATGTACCCTGGCTGGGAATCGAACCTGGGACACTTTGGTTCCCAGCCCGCGCTCAATCCACTGAGCTACACCAGCCAGGGCTATTTGTACTTCTTAATCTCCTCACCTCTTCACCCATTCCCCCACACACTCCTCCCTTCTGGCAGCCATCAAAATGCTCTCCATATCCATGATTCTGTCTCTGTTCTTTGTGTTTGCTTAGTTTGTTTTTTAGATTCAGTTGCTGACAGATATGTATTTATTGCCATTTTATTGTTCATAGTTTTGATCTTCTTTTTCTTATATAAGTCCCTTTAACATTTCGTATAATAATGGTTTGATGATGATGAACTCCTTTAGTTTTTTCTTGTCTGGGAAGCTCTTTATCTGTCCTTCAATTCTAAATGATAGCTTTTCTGGGTAGGGCAATCTTGGCTGTAGGTCCCTGCTTTTCATGACTTTTAATATTTCTTGCCAATCCCTTCAGGACCACAAAGTTTCTTTTGGGAAATCAGCTGATGGTAACTCTCTCCTTTTCTCTTGCTGCTTTTAAGATTCTCCCTTATCTTTAACCTTTGGCATTTTAATTATGATATGTCTTGGAGTGGGCCTCTTTGCATCCATCTTGTTTGGGACTCTGTGCTTCCTGGACTTACACGTCTATTTCTTTCACTAAATTAGGGAAGTGTTCTTTCATTAATTTTTTCAAATAGAGTTTCAATATGTTATTCTTTCTCTCCTTCTGGCCCCCCATGATGAGCATGTTGGAATGCTTGAAGTTGTCCCAGAGGGTGCTTACACTATCTTCATTTTTTTTTTTGGATTCCTTTTTCTTCTTGTTGTTCTGATTGGTTGTTTTTTACTTTCTTATGTTCCAAATCATTGATTTGATTCTTGGCTTCATCCACTCTACTGGTGTCTCTCTGTAAATTATTCTTTATTTCAATTAGTGTATCCTTTGTTTCTGACTGGATTTTTTTTATGCTATAGATGTCTTCACTAAATTCATTGAACATGCTATAACCAGTGTTTTAAACTCTGCATCTGATAGATTGCTTATCTCCATTTCGTTTAGTTCTTTTTTGAGAGTTTTGATCTGTTCTTTCATTTGGGCCATATGTCTTTGTGTCTTCATTTTGGCAGCCTCCCTGTGTTTGTTTCTAAGTATTAGGTAGAGCTGCTAGGACTCCCTATCTTGGTAGCATGGCCTAATGTAGTAGGTGTCCAGTAGGGTCCAGTGCACATCCTCCACTATCACCAAAGCTGGGTACTCAAGGTGCACCTCTCGTGTGGGTTGAGTAGACCCTCTTCTTGTGGTTGAGCCTTGATTGCTGTTGGCCAGTCAATGGGAGGGATTTACCTAGGCCAGTTAGCTACAAGGACTGACTGTGACCACTGACTACCAATCTCTGCCCTCCATGGAGGATCAGCCATGCAGGAGGGTGGTGGTGGTGGTGGTGCTCTGATGAGGCCTGTAACTGTCCACTACATGTGCTGGTCCTGGGGTTTCCCATGTGGTGCAGGCCAAGGTCAGCTCCCACCCGAGTTCTGCTTGGGGGCGACCCTGCCTGAGGTATAAAGCAATCTGAGATGGCTACTACTTGTGCTGGGCTTAGAGATTATCAGGTAAAGCCAAGCTGTGAATCTAGGCTGGCTGCTGCTAATGCTGGGCTTTGGGCCACTGAGCAAAAGTTTGGGGGCTGAGGGCTTACTGAGGCAGGCTGTTGCTTGTTTGATACAACTTAGGAAGTTGTGAAGCATGAGTGAAGACCAGCCATTCATATGGAAAAGTTACTGTTCACAGCTTGGGTGGGTGTAAGTCGGATGGGACAGAGTCTCAGGGGATCTCCAGGGTGGGGCAAATAGTGCTAACCAGATTGATGGAGTCTCAGATGGCACCTACCTGCTGGCTGTGTGGGAGAAGGGTTCAGCAAAGGGACAGTGGCCTGTTCCTGCCATTCTGTCTGGGAGGAAACTGTTATCCAGCTCCTGCCTTAATGTCAGACACTTCGGTTCTTCCTTGTATGTCACTGGTGCCTTTCAAGCTGCTACCCCAGTGCTGGAGCTCAGAGGGAGTGAGTCTGAGTAAGCCTGTGTTTGTTTTTGTTAGGGGAAACTCCTTGGGACTCTAGAAGTTTCTTCCACTGACTCAACCCCTGCTGGTTTTCACAGCCAGAAGTTATGGGGTCTTATCTTTCTGGCACTGGAACCCTGGGATTGGAGCCCTGGAGTGGGTCTGGAACTCCTCACACTCAAGACACTCCTGCTGAAATTTTATCCACCACACATGGATGTGGGACAGTCCGTTTCGTGTCCCCATCCCTCCTACCAGTCTGGATGAATGTGGTTTCTTTAATTCTGTAGTTGTCTTCCCTTCAACTCAGTTCCTGACAGTTCTGAATGATGGTTGTTCTGTATTTTAGTTAGGATTTTGATGTGGTTGTGTGAGGAGGCAAGCTGTGTCTACTGTGCTGCCATCTTGACTGGGAGAGATGTACAGTTTTTAAAACCAATATTTTTCTTTTAAAATGCATTACAAAAGTTCTGTTGCTCTTCCTGCCTTCCTATTTAGGCCCTCATGGACTATCCCAGAAATCTGAAATTTCATAATAATGAATGTTGCGTATGATAAAGTGGTTTTGTTTAATGAAAGTACTGCTATGATAAGTAGTTTCAACTCTCAGTAATGATTGTCAATGAATAAGAAGTCCATTTTTGCTATTTAATTTTAGAAGTCAGAGATTCTGTGTTTAACATTTTCTTTTAATCTCCTGAATCAGCCTGGATTATATATAGCATGCTATATTTTTAGTATCTTAATAACCATATTGCAATGAAATATAAGAAAATTTCAAAAAACCCTGTTTTCTTGCTGTTTAATTGGTAAGAGCATGGTCACTATTTTAGGCTGTGCTTACATTTGGAAAAGGGGATTTGAACAATGCTCTCATACCATGGAGATAGTCTATTTGCATAATTAAGCCTAAGTGAAAGTACTTTTCTTCAATCACTGGGCTTATGTGTTGCTATGTATGGGCCAGCGGAGGCATTGAACTTGGAGTGAGGGTGCTTTTAGACTTTCCTGGCTGTATTCTTCAATTGGTAATCATTAGCTATGAGTGATCCTTTCATAAAGGGCCTCAGCTTCCATTTCTGTAAAGTAGGAGTCCTAGTAGATGATCTTTTTAGTATCTCTTCTAGGTCCTACAATCAGTTTTCCTTAGTTCTGTATCTTAACAAAAATTTTAGTCCTTTTTTTGGGGGGGTCTGGAAAAAGCTTTTAACACCAAATCAGGCTTAGGCTAGTAACATTATTTGTTCTTTGATAACACTGGGTGTCCACAAAAAAGACCTGTGTTTTCATTCTCCTATCTTCTCTCATTACATGCACTGTCTTCTTTAATCTGTGGACTTGAATAGAACTATCTTTTTAGAGAAAGACCCATTTATGTTGACTTATGAACAATAAAACCTGAGCAAACATATACATATACAGTAAATATTGTATTTTATTTATTTTTAGAGAGAGGGGAAGAGAGGGAGAAAGAAAGGGAGAGACATATCAGTGTATGTTTGCCTCTCGCACGCCTCCCACTGAGGACCTGGCCTGCAGCACAGGCATGTCCCCTGACTGGGAATGGAACTGGCGACTCTTTGGTTCACAGGCCAGTGTTCAATCCATTGAGCCACACCAGCCAGGGCCTGAGCAAATGTAAAAAAAAAAACTTTTGAAAGTTATTTACCCTGAAATAATATTAAAATTGTTTAGATGAATATATTAATAAAACTTTCTATTAAGTACAGGGAGAATGAAAAATATATATATGGAAAGGGGGAAGTGATTTACAGTTGTTCATGGAAAATAATACAGAAATAATAATACAAGAATAAACTTAAGAATTGAAACAATGAGGAGGGTTGAAGAAGCCTCTGGGACAACAAGGAGCATAACAACATCTGCACCATGGGAATACCAGAAGGAGAAGACAGTGAGCAGGGGATCAAGAACTTCTTTGAAGATATAATGACTGGAAACTTCCCTAACCTGGTGAAGGACAAAGACATACAAGCCCAGGAAACTCAGTCCCAAAGAGGCCCACACGAAGACACATCAGAATTAAAATGACAAAACTTAAAGGCAAGGAGAGAATTCTAAAAGCCACAAGAGAAAGGCAGGTAGTTACCTACAAGGGAGCACCAATTAGACTGTCATCTGATTTCTCAACAGAAACATTTCAGGCTAGAGGGAGTGGCATGAAATATTGAAAGTGATAAAAAGCAAGGACCTACAACCAAGGCTGCTTTACCCAGGAGACTATCATTTAAAATTGAAGGAGAAATAAAGAACTTTCCAGACAAGAAAAAGCTAAAGGAGTTTGTTACCACCAGACCAGTATTGCAAGAAATGTTAAATGGCTAGCTTTAAGGAGAAAAAAAGAAAAACAGGAAAATAGTTAAAAATAAAATGGCAGTAAATACATATTGATCAATAATAATTTTAAATATTAATATTTTTAATGTATAGATCTTCCAGACAGAAAGTCGACAAGAGACAGTAGCCTTAAACAACACACTAGATCAAATGGATTTAATTGCTATCTTTAGAGCATTTCACCCCAAAGCATCAGAATATACACACTTTTCAAGTACACATGGAACATTTTCTAGGATAGACCACACATTAGGACACAAAACAAGTCTCAGTAAATTTAAGAAGATTGAAATCATATAAAGAATCTTCTCTGACCACAATACTATGAAACTAGAAATCAAAACCAAGAATACTGAAAATCATGCAAAGACATGGAAGCTAAATAACATCTTATTAAACAATGAATGGGTCAACAGCGAGATCGAGGAAGAAATCAAAAGATACCTTGAAACAAATGAAGATGAGGACACAATAATTCAAAATCTGTGTGCACAGAGACAGCAGTCATAACAGGGAAATTCATAGCAGTACAGGCCTATCTCAGAAAAATAAGAAAAGGCTCAAATAAACAATCTAACTTTATACTTAAAGGAACTTGAAAGAGAACAACAAACAAAGCCCAAAGGGAGTGGAAGAAAGGAAATAGTAAAGATCAAAGCAGCAATAAAAGAAATAGAGTCTAAAAAAAGATACAAAAGATCAATGAATGCAAGAGCTGGTTGTTTGAAAAGATAAGCAAGATTGACAAACCTTTAACCAGACTCATCAAGAAAAGAAGAAAGAGGACCCCCAAAAGTAAAATCTAAAATGAAAGAGGAGAAATAGCAATCAATACCAAAGAAATGCAAAGGGTTATAAGAAAATATTATGAACAACTATATGCCAACAAACTGGAAAAAATGGATGAATTCCTAGAAACAGACAATCTTGTAAAACTAAATCAGGAAGAATCAGAGAATCTGAATAGACAGATTATACCTAGTGAAATTGAACCAGTAATAAAAAAAACTCCCAACAAACAAAAGCCCTGAACTGGATGGCTTCACAGGTGAATTTTACCCAACATCCTGGGAAGAACTAATACCTCTCCTTCTCAAACTATTTCAAAAAATTCAAGAGGTGAGAAGGCTCCCAAACTCATTTTACAAAGCTACCATTATCCTAATTCCAAAACCAAATAGACACTACAAAAAAAGAAAATTATAAGCCAATATCCTTGATGGATGTAGATGCTAAAATCCTCAACAAAATTTAGCAAAGTGAATACCACAATGCATCAGAAAGATCATATACCATTACCAAGTAAAATTTTTGGGGGCATGCAAGGCTGGTACAACATTCATAAATAAATAAATAAATGTGACTCACCACATAAAGAGAATGAAGGATAAAAACCACAGGATCATATCAATAGATCAGAAAAAGCATTTGATAAAATCCAGCACCGATTTATGATAAACACTGTCAGGAAAGTGGGAGTAGAGGGAACATACCTAACATGATAAAGTCCATATGTGATAGACCCATTGCCAGCATCATACTCAATGGGCAAAAACTGTAACTGTTCCCCTTAAGATCAGGAAAAAGACAGGGATGTCTACTTTCACCTCTCTTACTCAATATAGTACTGAAAGTCCTAGCCGTAGCAGTCAGACAAGAAGAAGAAAGAAAAGGCATCAAAATTGGAAAGGAAGAAGCAAAACTGGCTTTATTTTCAGAGGACATGATACTGTCCATAGAGAACCCTAAAGATTCCACCAAGAAACTACTAGGACTGATAAATGAATTCAGTAAAGTAGGAGGATACAAACTTAATATCCAGAAATCAGTTGCATTTTTATATGCCAGTAATGAGCTAATAGAAAGGGAAATTAAGAAAGCAATCCCATTCACAATCGCTTCAAAAGAATAAAATACCTAGGAATAAATCTAATCAAGGATGTAAAGGACTTGTACTCAGAACATTATAAGACACTGAAGAAAGAAACTGAAGAAGATACAAAGCACATACTGTGTTTATGGAAAGGATGATTTAATGTCATTAAAATGTCCATACGACCCAAAACAATTTATAGATTCAGTGCAATTTTTGCAAGATAACAATGACATATTTCACAGAACTAGAGCAAACATTTGAAAAAATGTATGTGGAACCACAAAAGGCCCTTTATAGCAACAGAGATCTTGAGAAAGAAGAACAAGTTGGAGGAGTCATGCTATCTAATATCAAACTATACTGTAAGGCCATAGTAATCAAAACAACATAGTACTGGCACAAAAACAGGCACATAGATTAATGGAACAGGTTAGAGAGCCCCAAAATAAACCCAATTAATATTTGGAAGAGGAAGCAAGCACAAACAATGGGCTAAAGATAGTTTATTCAATATATGGTGTTAGGAAAATTGGACAGATAATTGCAGAAAAATGAAACTAGACCACCTTTGTATGCCACACACAAAAATAAATTCGAAATGGATTTTAGACTTAAATGTTAGACCTCAAACCATAAAAATTGTAGAACATAGGCAGTAAAATCTCAGACATTGTTCTTAGCAATATTTTGTGTGATGTATTTCCCCAGGAAAGGGAAACAAAAGAAAAAATAAACAAATGGGACTACATCAAACTAAAAAGTTTTTGCACAGCAAAGGAAACCAAAAACAAAATAAAAAGACAACCAACTGAATGGGAGAACATATTCACTGATACATCTGATAAGGGGTTGATATCCAACATTTATATAGAACTTATACAACTGAACACCAAAAAGCAAACAATCCAATTGAAAATTGGGGTAAGGACCTGAATGGACACTTCTCCAAAGACGACATACAGATGGCCAATAGACATAATAGACATATGAAAAAATGCTCAATGTCACTAATCAGAGAAATGCAAATTACAACCACAGGAAGATATCACCTCATATATGTCAGAATGACTATCATCAATAAATCAACAAACAACAAGTGCTGGTGAAGAGGTGGAGGAAGGGGAACCCTAGTGCACTGTTGGTGGGAATGCAGATTGCTGCAGCCACTGTGGAAAGCAGTATGGAGATACCTCAAAAAATTAAAAATGAAACTGCCCTATGACCCAGTGATTCCATTTCTGGGAATTTATCTGAAGGCATCCAAAACTCTAATTTGAAAGAAT
Organism: Phyllostomus discolor; assembly: GCF_004126475.2. NCBI lineage: Eukaryota > Metazoa > Chordata > Mammalia > Chiroptera > Phyllostomidae > Phyllostomus > Phyllostomus discolor. The sequence continues at coordinate 28,767,277 of NC_040912.2, read as the reverse complement.
GCAAGCATCTCCATGTTCATTGCAGCATGATTTACAGTTGCCAAGATCTGGAAGCAGCTCAAGTGTCCATCAGTAGGTGTGTGGATAAAACAACCATGAGTCATTTATACAACAGAATACTATGCTGCTGTAAAAAAAGAAAATTTTACCCTTTGTGATTATGTTAAGAGAAATAAGCCAGTCAGAGAAAGATAAGTACCATATGATCTTACTCATTCGTGGAATCTAATGAACAAACTGAATTAGCAAGCACAATAGAGACAGACTCATAATAGATAGAGAGCAAGCTGACAGCCTGGAGGGTGGAGGGATTGAGCAGAAAGGAAAAAGGACTCATGGACATGGACAGCAGTGTGGTGATTGCGGGGGGGGGGTGGGGTGGTGGTGCAGTATTAGGGGGGTAAGGGTAATGGTAAAAATACAATTAAAAATACATTACAAAAAAAGAATAAACTCTGTGTTTTGTGTACTCACAGCTGTAAACCTCCTTTTGCCTTACCCTGTATGTAAGTCTGTGTTTGTATGTATATATATGTGGGTATGAGTGTATTTATACATATGTGTATTTGTTTATTTGTAAGAGTAACCTAACTCAAAATAAGTAATAAATCTAGAATTACTGAGTGGAGCCAATATCAAGTGGTAAAACATTAATTCTATAATATATTCAATTTTATGAATGACCAGCCCATAGTCATTAATTGCTTCTTTGACCTTGAGAAAGTAATTTCTCCAGTTCTCAGACTCCTTAGTATGTGTGTGCATATACACACACCTATATGTAGAATTATCAGATTAAATATGCACATATGAAAGTAAAATAGGACCATGCCCCCCTTTTTTTTTGGTTTTCATTACTCTTCCTTTTTCAATTAATAGCATGACATTTGAAGCTGTTACAAGGTCATTGCATGTCTGTGTATCATTGTTTTTAATACCTCCTAAGTATTGATGTTACAATTTATTATTTCTTCTTCCCCTCTTGTTGGAAATTTGATTATTTCCAGATTTTTTTTGCTGCCTTGAGAATTGCTGCAGACAGAATTTTGGTACATTTCGTGCATGCATCCAAGTGCTGTCGTGGGAGGGATTCCTGGAAGTGGTGCTATTCAGAGTCTTTTCCTGTATCGTGAGCCGGTTATGTCTGTCTCCTGAAAGCATCCAAGCTCCCAGTGCATCCCTCTGTCACGGTACTGAACCATATTTTATTGAAAGTATGAGGCTGTCCCTTTCCTGGACTTTCTCTGGGGATACAGAATATGATTCATTTATTCTTATGTCCCCAGGACTGAACACAAATAGTTGTTAAAATTAAATTTGAACTGAACTTGAAACTTGAATATTATTATTCAACTTTTCCATTTTAAAGTCTTGGCCTGTCTCTCTCGGACTTCTTTAACACTCCAGTAATTTTTCTCCAGTGCATTTGGATCATGACAACATAGATCTGATATGCTTAGCCATCGATATATAGAGTTGCTCCTCTGTTCCTTGCCCTTCAGTTTCAGAAGCTTGGCATGACCCAGTTACACAGGTGTGGTTCCTTACGGAATGAAATGATTTACAAGTCTCTTGAGATAATTCTCCTAATTAGAAATCAGGGGATGAGAACTTTTATGTAATCAGCATTGTGTAGAGCGAGAAGGATGCAGATTTTGGAGTCAGATGTTTGAAAGCATTTTCTGTGTGGAACATTTGCATAGGGTTAGTTTATGGATCTCTGCAAGACCCAGCTTCCTCATCTGTAAAATGAAGATTGTGTTGTTTATTAAGAGGGGTTGTTGGAAGGAGGGGTGTCCAACTTTTTGGTATCTCTGTGCCACACTGGAAGAAGAGGCGTCTTGGGCCACATATTAAATACATTGCAACATGTAATTACAAAAAATCTCGTAATGTGTTAAGTAAATATGTGATTTATTTACATATGATTTTTTATTATGATCACAGCCATTCTGGGCTGCATGCGGCCTACGTGGGTTACAGGTTGGACACTCCTGGATCACAGGCAGACTTACATGTGAAATGCCTGATGTGGGACTTAGTTCATGGGAGGCACCTGGCAAATGTTAGCTCCCTCCCCCAGGGACCTTCAGAGTTCTCCAGCCTGAGGGGGAATTGGCCTCACAGCACATCCAGTATGGTTTTTCTGTACCACGGGGATACTGTGGTAGAGGGTTGTTACAATTGACAGGCATTCAGACATTTTAGATAATCACTGTTTCTCTCTTCTCTTCTCTTCTCTTCTCTTCTCTTCTCTTCTCTTCTCTTCTCTTCTCTTCTCTTCTCTTCTCTTCTCTTTTTTTTTTGCCATGCAGACATATTTACTGTCTCCAAAAATCTTTCTCCTTGGGATGAGTATGTTGACTGTGACCAGGAGAAAAGTGCTCCTAATTTACCACTGTTAATGACTTCATATTTGTATTGCAAGTTCTTTTTTCTCTGATACCCTTTTTAATGCAGTTTATTTGAAAAATTCCCTTCATTGGTCTTGTTTCAAAGTGAGTCAAATTATACTTGTCAGAAGATCAGAAATGGTCCTCATTCTCATCTTTCTTGATCAAACTCACTTTTAAACTAATCTGTAAATTTCATGAGGCCAATTTGTGAACAAACAGTGAAACCACTTTCAAGAGCGTACACTGACAGAGATGGAATTGGTTGGTTCTTTTCTAAGTTCTCCTTTTTGGGGTACATGTAGCTTTGGGGATTGAATGAAGTCTGGCAGTATTTTCTCATATAATCTTAGACAAGTATTGTGATGTGGATATATTGTTACTGTGTTTTTAAAGGGAGAAATAAGTGGTGATTTTCTTCCTCCAAACTGTGAGAAAGAGTATATGGATTTTGTGAGTAAATGTATTATTATTTGTTACTGGTATAGTTAGGCTAAGCTGGGAATTCACTGATACGTCACGTAGGTGACTCACTCACCGAAGAGGCCTTGGGGCAGAGAGGATGATGGGTTTGGAGGGAGAAGATCCACCCTTGAGATTCATTCACCTCCAGAGCTTGCTAGTTGTATAATAGGGTATGTAGAGCTCTTCCCAGTCTCAATTTCTTTATCTAGGAAAAGAGATAATAATATTCTTTCACAGTGTTGTTTTGGGAATTAAAGAAGTGAATATGTGAAAGCAATTTCTAAACTTAAAAGTGTTACCTACATACTGTTACTAAGCCAGCACATAATGAAGTGCTAGTAGACAGTGGGTAACAGTAAGTACTTTGTCAGCAAATAAGCCCAGAGAAAATTAATCCAGAACAGTTTGCTTCTTAACAAACATTAAAGTTACCCCTTTATATTTTCTTTTTTATATGTGTTCTAAGTAAATAAAAGAAATATTAATCTTCTAATACATAGATTTGTAACATAAAAAATTTTGAGAATAACGACGGACTACTCAATATTTAGTTGGATGCTGGAACACTTAAGTCAACAGAAGACTGAGAATACAAATTATTTACACTGTTGAAGTTTACCTAATGTTTATTGGACATATACTATGTACCTAGCATTTAATCAGTTAGGCAAACATTGATTGGGAGCACACCACACGTTCAAAGCCAAGGGACTGTACGGTGTGTGGCTAGCTCACCCGACCTCACAGCCTGCCAGATGTGCTCCATCTCTCTGCTTCCTCCCGTGCCCTGGCCTGCCCTAATCGTTGGTTTCAAAAGCCACACGTGCAGGGTTGTATCTCGTTCACTTCTCTGCCACCAGCCCTTGGTACGGTGCGGAGGGCAAACAACTGCTCAGTCAATATTTGTTGAATCATGAATAAATAAAGGTCCTGATTTAACAGTGTGTACAGAAGAGAACTCGAGCCATAACTCACAAGTCATGGCCAATTTACAGGTAGGATCCCATGTAATTCTCTCATAATGCCTGAGAAGGCTGCTGTTATTATTCACACTTTTACGTATGAAGCCTTTGCTTCTCAGAGAGGTTAGGCAATTGGCATGATGTCTTATAGCCCTCTCCTATTTCTTCTTTTCCTCCTCTCAGGAGGATCAAACATGGCATAACCTCTCCTTTTTCTTTTTCTTTTGCTACAACTTAGTTAACTTGAGCCTAGTCTAATTGATCCAGGTGTGCAGCATCCTCCTTTAATACTGTATCTCTTTCCCTCTAACTTACTCCTGGTTACTCTGAAGAACTTCTCTCTTTTTTTTTCTTTTTCTTTAAACATCAATGTGCGGTTGCTGGGGGCCATGGCCTGCAACCCAGGCATGTGCCCTGACTGGGAATCGAACCTGTGACACCTTGGCTCGCAGCTTGCGCTCAATCCACTGAGCTACGCCAGCCAGGGCGAAGAGCTTCTCTCTTCCCTCGATTTGTGAGCCGCAGACGATGCTAGCTAGTCACAGCTCATAAATGTGATATTGGTATGAATGTTGTGTTTGTAATGAAGGAAAATGAAGGCTTCGAACTTTAAAGTAAGGTGAGCCTCTAGAGTCCTTGAAAATAATTAAAAGTGGATTCTGGATCCCTACGAATGGCTCCATCTACTCTGTCTTTCTCCACTGAAACCTGCTTTTCTTCAAGACCAGAATGTAAGATCAGAAAATAAAATAACGTACACAAGACATTTTTTTGGTAGATTCATAGAATTTGAAAATTGGAAACAGGCTTATTTTATTTTTTAAATTAGGAAAAATCTTTTACAAATTAGGGAACATCAAAAAATAAGTTAGGAACCTGGAATTCTTAGTGTTAATGCTGTCCAAAACCACCTTGCCTAGCCCCCATGTTTCTGAGAGCCATAAAAAATCTTTCATAATGAAGAAATAGCTATCCGTGAGCAACAGCAAAGTCAAAGAGGAGCTGAAATTTTGAAGATGACATTCTGCATACTCTCACTGTGATTCATGTTGCCCAGAAGAATGAAAGATAAGTATCTTCTACTTGGGTTGATGTTATCTGTGAAAGACCAACATTTTTAAAAATTGAGAAATAGCAGGCCAGAGTAACATGTAAGAACAAAGGTAAAATAAAAATAGAGAAGTTAAAAAAAAAATGCAGTGGCATTTAGAAGCTATCGTAAGAGCAGGTGGGACAAACAAGAGTTAGTAATAAAGGCACAGAGCAGAGATCAGTTTTGCCGTGGGTACGTGCTGAGATGAGATTGTGTGCGTGTGTGCCTGAGACCTAAAGCTCAGTGAAGACACGGACATTGGAACTGTCTCTGGACTGCTGTGTGCTCACCTGCGCATGTGACGGTAAGATTCATGGATAATTTGTACCTCTTCAACATGCTCTGCTTAAGAAAACCTGAAGGTGCATTTTCATATTTTCCAAAGGTGCGTATCTAACGGCTCCTAAAATAGTTTGACACCTGTGTGGTCAAGCCTCAATTAACCGGTAACTATTTCTTCCTTTTTTGCCCTTTTAATTTTGCCAAAATTAAAAACCACTCGCTTTTGGGGGTCTGATAAGCTTTTGTGGGCTGGCAAGTGTGGAAATGTAATTTCTGTTTAAATCTTGATTTTGTACAATTAAGTTTTAATTTCTCTACGTCTTAACAATCTTTAAAAACTCATTTTGAGAATAAAAGTTGGAGTACTGTCTCTATTTTTAAAGCACTCAAGGAAATGAGGGAAAATCTTAGTGAGGCAATATAGTTTATTGAAAAGAACATAGGTGTGGTTAAGTTTCAGTTTTCATGTCCTTTATGGGACTTTGGGCTCAAGTGTTTTTCTTTGACCCCCTTTCCTCACTTGAAAATAGGAATGATTTTTGCCTTATTTGTAGATTACATGAAATGTAATCACTCAAGAAATATTGTTCCCAGTGCTATCTTATTCTTAGAATATTTCTCTCTGATTCTTACCCTGGGCCAATCACTCAATAACACAAAAATCAGTTTCCCTAAGCTATAGAATTCCCTAAAAGTTTAACATGAGCTTCAAATTAGTCCTCCTGTGTTCTGCAGCAGGAAACAGCCACTTCCTAGACTTGGGGGGAAGCTTAAAAGGAGTAGGAATCCATCTAGGAATGAGTCAACCATCTCATTAAAAGGCAGGCACTGTAATTGAATAATTTAGAACAGAAGCTGGCAAACTGTGACCCCTGGGCCAAATCCAGACCTCTGCTTGTTTTTGTAAATAAAGTTTTATAGAAGACAGCCATGCCCATTTATTAAACATTGTCCATGGCTTCTTTCAAACTGTATAGGCGGAGAGAGTAGTTACAACAGAGATTATAAGGCCAGCAAAGTCTAAAGTATTTCCTGTCTTGCCTTTGCATAATATGTTTGCCAACCACTGACTTAGAAAATTGTGATAGTTTCTTTAGGTGAATATTTCCTGACAAACTTCGGCTTAAATATTCATATTTGGATAACTGCATTAATTTTCTTATTAAAAAACACATCTTACGGCTTTTGAGAGTTTGCTGCATTTAGGTGAGCTACAGGGTCATCTGGAATTCATAGATCTCAGTATTTTATAATTCTTGGGCTAAATAGGTGTTTTAGGGGAGAACATGTAGTTTTTATTATAAATATTTCGTGTGTTTTCTAAATGTTTCAGGAAACCTTTTTCAAGGTTATTAATTTTGTAAGTGTTTATATTGCACGACACCTGTTTTGGGAGGCAAAGCTTTTGTCTGCATCTCCTTCATCTGCTAATGTGTTTTGAACTGTCACAGCGCAGGGTGGTGTGGTTCACCGTGCGAAGTGGCAGTGGGTGGAGATGACATTTACTGAGTGTGTTTCAGACACAGCGGTGGGGTGGCCCTTGTCCATACTGACATTTTAATGGACAGGCCTGTGAATTATCAACATTTCTAGGCATGGTACATAGCGATAGCTTGTGAAAGTGGTTGAAATGTGTTGCAGATCCAGCTCTCTTACAGTGGGGTAAGACGATGAGAGAGCCAGTGAAGGCCAAATTGTGGTCTACATTTTAGCAAAACTAGAATAGTCTAAAATTTTTTTTTTCAGTTACAGTTTACTTTCAGTATTATTTTGTATTGGTTTCAGGTGTACAGCACAGTGATTAGACAGTCATGTACTTTACAAAGCGTCCCCCCCGACATCTTCAGTACCCTCTCATCAATAGTATTGGAATACATATTTCTTAACTGTTGTCAGGTTGCTCATTTCTGAGTTTATTCCCTTTGTAAAGTACCTGCCTGCATCCATGTAGGTGAGTGTCCTGCCTTGGTTTCAAATCTCATTCCAATGACACCTCCTCTTTGAGCCCACCCTTCCCCCCTTGCTTTCCCACCCGAGCACGCACACGCCCTTCCACCTCCTGCCCCTTCAGGCTTCTCTGTGATCCTGAATGTCAGATGTCATCACCACTAGGGTCCAGCATCCTGTCCTCTGCACACTTACTAAACGTTATTTAACGTGTAAATAATAAAGTAGTTTGTGACTGTAGTAGAAATGTGCTTCATTAAAGAAATAAAAGATCATTGCTGCTATTGTTGGTGTTCACTCCAACAGTTGGTTGTTGCTTGAGAGTTAAGAGGGCCCATTGTTTCCAAACCTGCAGTGAACTGTTCACCTTCGACTAAAACCAGAGTGATGACCTAGTGATAGACAACATTTATTTTTATTGATAGATTTGTTCAATTTCCAAAATCCAAATCCCTTTTCAGGGCAGTTTCACTTCTTGAATACTTTGTTCTCTGAATCTTTTTTCAAAATAGCAGATTGCATGGATTTGCATATCAGTTACCTCAGATGAGGATTTTGAGCTACTGCAGAATATTAATTAAATTCCATTATTTCAGGGCATTGGGGGTAATGCTTTTCAGATGTGCGTGGATAGTTAGATTCCAAGGATTCAAAAAATTGAAATTCTTAATAAGTTTTGGATCCTAAGTTGAGGTTCTCCAACGCAGTTCTGATGGGTTTTGTGGGGTTGGTTTATGATGTCTGTTAATAAAATTGCATGAGAGAATAGTTTTTGAAAGTGCACAGTAGCTAAGGGGCCGACTTACGTTTCTAAAGATCTGTTGATTGCCATTACCTTTCCTTTACACGTACATTTACTTTTCATAAGATGTCCGTGTATATAAAAATAATCAGAACAGGATGATAGGAAAAGCATTTAGCTTAGCTCTCTGTAAGCTTGAATAACCTCATGCAGATTATTTAACCTCTGGCACTTTGCTTTCCTCTTACAAAATGAGAACGATTATACCTTCTTAAGGGGAGATTGTGGGGCTTATTTTCATGACATTTACAAAACACAAGGATTCTTAAGATCAAATGAACATAGCAGGGGTTATCTGGGTGCTTATGGCTGATATCTTGAAAAACATTTTATGGGGATGGAGTGACATATCTCAGGGCGGGTGTCTAAATAATTTAAATCGATTCATTATACTTGTCCCAGTTCACTGAAAAATAGCCAATCTTTTATTTTGTTTTGTATGAAGTTGGCAGAAAACTGCCATTTTCATCATTTCATATTTATACCCAGTTCACAAACATCCTCTTGCTGTTTAGTCACAGTGAGAAGACAATAACATCCTATTAGAGTGTATCAGTTGAAATAGGCTAAAATATTTATGAACATATGTTTGGAAACTTGGAGATTTTTGGAGGAAAAGAATCAATAAAGGTGTAAATTTGTTTTATTAAAACAGTTTAAGCCTGTTCAATATTTTCTTAGCAATTGGCTTGACATGCACAAAGCACTATAAAAAGAAGTAAAATCTTGTTAATGGAGAAGTTTGCATAAGTACAGAATTTACTTTTTGGATTTTGTTTCATTAGTCTGAATATTACTTTTAATTTGTTTTACTATATCAGTGGCTCACATAGCGTTAATTCTTAAAACTTGAAAAGTCATCAGAAAGCTAGTAAGATGCTAGACATGTACAGAGATTCTTAATAAAGTTTAAAATTACTATTTTAAAGTTTAAAATAAAGTTTAATATTACAGGAAAAAGATGCATTCAGACTCTTCCCAAACTTAAGCGCCACCTGTACTGTAGCCGAGGTTCTGGAAGCAGCTTCCCCCCTAGAACTAGCACGTGAAAGCCTCCTGGCAACGCCCTAGGTAACGTACACCTTCAGCTCCGTGGAAAGCTCCGGCCTAAAGAGGCTGCGGTCCAAGTATGCGGCCCAATGATTTTTGTGTTTGCTTCCTTAAGTGCAGCTGAGATAGGTTAGCATTTTCAAAGAGAAATTCTTAGCTATTGAGGGAGAATGTGTGCCCATCTATTTCCAGTTTTTTAGAAGACTTATATACACTGCTTCATTTAATTTGCAGCAGCAGCATGAGTTGCTTCCCCGCCCTGAGTCTTATGAGATATAATCGACATACATTCACTTATCTCAATAATTTACACTCCCCACCCCGCCAAACTTCAGAAGATAGGATGAGTGACGTTTCTACTTGGCATTCTTGCAGTATACTAGTGGATGTTGGAAGTTGTGTGTTTTTACACTTTACATAGTTAGGTGAAGTTCAGACAGGGGAGTCACGGAGCTGCTCTTTGTGGCCTTCCTTTCTGTGTACGCACAGTTCTGTTTCCGGGGTCTCGCTTCCGTTCTGGTGATTGATTCGTCTTTATTTTTATTTTACATCAACCACAAACTCTTTTTGTCAGTTTCTGTTTTGATCGATAGCGCAGTACCCTACCTTGTTCTTCACGAAGTGTGGCTTTGCTCATCTTAGCCCTTCGCTTTTCTGTGTAATTTTATAATCAGCCTGTGAAATTCCTCAAAAATCTTTTTGCAATTTTGATTAGAATTTCCTTGAATATCTACATGAAGTTTGGGAGACTATATGATAATATATTAGTTTTCTAGTCCTTGGCCATGGGAGGGTACATGGCTAAACCTTTTTGTTTCTTTGGGTCTTCTCTACTATCTTTATTATGCAATTTTTGTAGGTTATTGTATAACTGTTTTTTGTTTTTTGTTCCTATTGTGTCTTATTTTTGTTAATGAATTGAAAGTCAGTTGATTTTTAATATTGTTCTTATGACTGGTGACCATCTGAATTATTACTAATTTAAAACTTTGTAGATTATTTGGGTTTTTAAAAAGATGATCCTATAATAGGTTAATAATGATAGTTTATTTCTTCTTAACTAAGTCTTTAGCTTTGTCTTCTTTTTCTTGTCTTACACGGACCTACCTTAAATGATTGAACAGAGATGGTGGTAGTGAACTTTTTTTCTTGTTCTTGATTTTAATGAAAATTATTTTACTACTTTATTGTTATATATGATAGGTGTTTTATTTATTTATTTTTTGGTAGATATCCAAAAAATATTAGGTTGAGGAAGAGGATTTATCAGGTTAAGGAAGTTCTGTTTAGTTGCTGTTTATTTGCTGTTTTGTTTTTAAAATTTTAAATAAATGTTGCATTTATTGAGCTTATTTTCTGTATCTAATTAGGTGATCATATAGTATTTCTTCTTTAATTTTATTAATAGTTTTTTTTTATGTTAAGCCACTCTTGAATTCCTGGCATAAATCTAAATTTGTTATATACTTTTTATTTGATTGATTTTTTTTTTTTGCTAATATTTTCTTCAGAAGGTGGTTGCATCTGTGTTTGTGAGTTAGCCAGGCAGGCCCCATAATTTTGTTTTCCCTCATTATCTTTGCTTGTTTTGGTATAAGGAAGGGTTGCGCCAGCATGGGGAGGGGTTCTCCTGTTTTCTGAAATTGTTTGCGCAATGATGGATTGACCTCTTCCTGGAGTGACTGATTCAGTTTCTTGTAAAACCATAGGGACATTTTTTTTTGTTTGGGAGGAGATTTACAGTTCTCATTCACTATCTTTAAAGATTATGGTGCCGTTAAGTTTACAGCCATTTCTATGTCAATTTTGGTAGGTTACGTTTGCTAGGAAATTATTTTGTCTTGAGTTTTAAAATTATTACTAAATTTGTTTATAATATCCTCTCTTTTCAAAAATATTTCTGCAATGTCCTAATACTGTTAACGTGTCTTATTAATTTATTACACATATGCCAATTCTAGTCTTTTCAAAAGAAAAAGCAACTTTTGTCTCTATAGATCTTTTCTGTTATTTTCCATTTCACTAATTTTTCCTACTTACTATTTTCTTCCATTTTCCTTATTTGTATTCTTTTGTAAATTTTTAGTTTGATGTTTAGCTAATAAATTTTCAACCTTTCTTCTAATATAAAATTTTAAGGCTAAATTTTACCCTACCTAGTACTTTAGCTAAATCTCACATTTTTATATTATTATATTTTTGTTATTCATTTTAAGTACTTTCTGACATCTGTTGTGATCGCTTCTTTACTCATGAATTATTTTAAATTTTCCCAACGCATGTTTTCCCTCATTTATGTTTTTAGTATTTATTTTAAACTTCACTTGCATTATGGCTAAAGAATATGGTCTATTACTTTTTTTTTTTAATTAAGACCAGCTTTAAGACATTATCAATGGTCAGTTTTTGGGCTGTTTCTTTGAAAGGAGTTTGTGGTTGCCATTTTATGACAAAAATTTTTTAAATATAAATATTAACTAAAGTTTGATACTTATGTTGTTGAACTTTATATCTTTGCTACATGTTTTATTAGCTTTATTTATTAGTAGTGACAGAATTGTGTTACTCTTTCACTGATTTTTATTTACTTACCTGTTTTGAAGCAATTTAAGTGTTAAAAAGTTTAGAGCTATGTTTTCCCTTATTTTTAAAATCAGTCTTATGTATCATTATATTTCATCTCATTGTTTCTGTTTAAAATCTATGATGTCTCATATAAATAAAGCTATATTAGCTTTCCTTAGGAGGCCTAGTACATCTTTTTTAGTGTTTTTACTTGCCCTTATGATTTAGGCATTTAAATGAACAGCACACTGTTGGATTTTTTTTTATTAAATCAGATGTTTTAAATAGGGGGTTTGGTCTACTTAGATTTATTAAGATTACTAACATAGTGATTATTTTTAGTATTTTTTGTTTATACTCCCACTTTTGCTATTTTTCTCTCTCTTCTCTCTCGGTGAATTTTTTAGTTTTTCCTTCTGATTTGTTTTCTACTCCCATTAGTTTGAGAGCCATTGAGTCTATTTTTAAATTGCTTATTTAAAAATATATGTCTTTGTTTGTATATACACACATAGTATGGATATGTGTGTATGTATACCTTATCAAAGTCTAAAGTTATCCAGGATTTTTATTCCCCTTATAAACCATAAAAGTAATTTTGATTATTCCTCTTCCAATGTCTTTTAAAAAAGTTATCAAATTAAATAATTATTATTAATGCAATCATTGTTTATTTACATATGATTTATGTACCTGTTTTTAATTTCCTTTTTCACTGTTTATTCATGTATTCCAGATTTTCTCTGGCATTACTTTCCTTTTTCCTTAAGTATACCTGCTTTAATAAGGGATTATTGGTATTAAGCCCTCCTGTATTTTTGTATGAAATTGTATAGTTATTTTTTTTTAAGATTTTATTTACTTATTTTTAGAGAGGGGAAGGGAGGGAGAAAGAGAGAGAGAGAAACATCAATGTGTGGTTGCCTCTCACATGGCCCCCACTGGGGACCCGGCCTGCAACCCAGGCATGTGCCCTGACTGGGAAATCGAACCTGTGATGCTTTGGTCATAGCCCGAGCTCAATCCACTGAGCTATGCCAGCCAGGGCTGTATACTTATTTTTAAGCAAACTTAATTATTATATGGCTTCTTAAGGTAGTGAAACAAATTTAGTGTAAACATTTTACTTCTTAAAAATGTATAGCAAAGTTTAATGAGTTTTATATCTGTTGCTTTGTGTTACCCATACCACTGTACTCTTCTATGGCAGGGATAATCAAGAATAACTTATAGGAGGTTCAAAATCTTTTTTTCTATCACAGTATTGACCCAAAATAGGTCTCCCATTTCTTTTTATTCCCACTGGATGGTACTTCCTTTTTTGCTCTAATTGCTGTCCTATAAAAATATCCAAACATGACTTGTATTAATTTTCTTTGGTTCCCTCAACTGTCTGGGCACTACATTTCCTCCCAAATGGGGAATAGCTATTCTCAGTGCATTCTTAATTTTTTGCAAATGGGTTCTTCTTATTGTTTGAAAATTTAGTACTTATTTAAGGGGAGAAATAGCATTCAGAATTTCTTCGTTTGTCTAGTTCTTTGGCAGTTTTGGCTTGGTGATAACCTGCTTGACTTGGTGTGTCCAAATTCTACCAGTCTCCTATAATCTTGCCCCACTTTCTGAATGAGTCCTGACTTTGGCTTTGGGGCCAATATTGTTTGGAGTTGGGGAAGATTTGTGTCCTGTGCCTCTGTTGTACAGGATGGGAGTGTGCGTCTGACTTCCTGTGTGTGGTTATTTGCCTTCTTGGTACCTTGGCAACCTTACTGGGATCTCCCTGTCTGCTGCCAGGCTTGCCTGCTTACCTGCCAGCCTGTACCTGTCACAGTGTTGCTCGTTCTATCCCGTTGCCCAATGCTGTGTTCTCCAGTTACTCCTGGCCCCCAGCTTGGTTGGAACCCTTCCATCAGGAATGCTGCTGGCTAAACTTCATGCCAGTCATTTCAGTAGGCGTGTCTAGTTTTCCAGGACAGCTCATTTTGTTGGTATCTGTGCTCCTGGCCTAAAGTACCTGTGGGCAATTCAGAAGGGACCAAGTCGGTTTGTTACACAAGCTTTCAAGAGAAAATTAGCTGCAGGCAAGAAACTTTTTTTTGAAGGGAAATTTATTAAAAACTTACCGAGTGTTAATATTGTTTGTCTGTAGTTTATTTCAGACAAAATTATAACCACCAACTGTGTGCCTGAAGAGTAGGCTTTTCAATCGTTTGTTTTGTATATAAAGATTGATTTTTAAATTTTATTCTTCATTTTGTATTTCCTATTTTTAATTTAATTTTACTAAACAAATGGAATATTTTTGTACAGGACTGAAACATTACTTAGTTAATTTCTTCCAGTTTTTAGCTGTTGCCCAGTGATGGAGTTTTGTAAGTCAGCCGCAGTGGCACTGTCGTATGACAGGTTAAAGTTCAGCAGTAGGAGACTTTATACACTGATGGCAGCAGTGGTAAAAAAAAAATGTTTTCCAGAGCATGCATTTTTGTCTCTGCGAGCTGTCCTTTTAGGTAGAAAGGGGAATGAGAGCAGTGAATGCATTTGATTTCCCTTTTGAAATAATTCTGTCATCAAACTGATATCTTCAAGTAATTTTTCTTTCTTCTGAATTCTCATGCCTTCTGGCTGATGTTAACTTTCTTGTGTGAATACCCACTTTTTACTTAAGGTTAAAAAGAGTGTATGTGTGGATTGCCAGCCCCCTAAAGGCACATCTTACCTTCCTTTATTCTGCTTCAGTCGACATTTGAAGAGAAATCAATCAGATGAGCTAGCATTGACATTTAGATTCAGAATTTTCATGTGAAAATTTGCAAATATATAGGCAATTAGAAGGTAACTGCTTTCCTGCAGTTGTTTATATCCAGATATCAGTACAAACGATCAGTTTTCTTCTTTACAAATAAAGTAGTAAACATCAAAGTGGTTTCTATCATGTTTAAAAATATCTTTCAAAATTTAATGATCATTATGTACTTTATTTTTTTCAGCATGAGAGACCAATAGAATCACAGAATTCTAAATTTTTTGTTGTCTTTGGAACAAGTAGAAAATTTGGTTCTTTACATCTGTCTTTGTTTTAAAACGGCACTGCAGCAAGTTTATCTGTCAGGAGCGGACTTACCCTTGGCCCTGCAACGGAAGGTGGAAGGGGAAGGCACGTCTGCCTTGGTCACTGAGGCAGGAAGGGTTAGGGCTGCCCGACTCCAGTCCCGCGGCTCAGCTGCCATCCCAGATAAGGGTTAAACCGCAAAGCTCCTTATCTCTTAAGCATTTTTGTGTCGCTGAGTACAGTCCTGTCAACATTTCTGACAACATTCTTGCAAGGCCATGTCTTAAGGAAGTAGGAATTTTGAAAGGAAGTGTCTGCTGGGTAGAACAGGAGAAGAGAATGAATGTTCGGGGGAGCTCTGATGGGAGAGTGAGAGCCAGCATTGTGGGAAGAGAGCGATTAGGGGGCAGGTGGACAGACAACTGATAGTTGTTCTCAAGTGTGGGTGGAGCTGGATTCCAAAAGTTAGGTAAAGGGAAAGGGGGATTGTTGTATTTTTTTTTTTTTTCTGCTTGTGGCTGTTGGTTTAGGCTTTGGGTTTGTTTGTATTGTAGGTGGCATGCACCTCATTTTAAACTTTTTCCCAATATAAATTTGGTATATTGATAAAACTGAGTTGTCTGTATTTCATTTTCTGTATCCGCTGTTAGTTTTGAAATTATCTGTGTCAAACATGGTAGCAAACTGTTATCTTTTAACAAATGGAGGAATGTGGACTCTCTGCTGCTGTCAAAGGCGCTGACGTTCGTCCCCTTGAAAACCGGCACCTGAAGTATCGTACTGAGCCCACACCTCTTTTCATAGTAGCCACAGTAACCGCAGGAAGTTGGCCATACCAGGTGAAGCAATTATAAGTTGTTCTTTCTACCTTTGGCCCAGTAGGTATGAGAACATAGTTGTGATAGGCCTTTTATCATGATTTTTTGGTAAAAATTTTTAAGTGGCTAATTCTTTTAGAGTAGAAACTAGCTCAATGGGTGAGGTGTTAGATTCTTATTTTTTATTAATCATTAATTAGCCACAAGTGTGAATTTTCAGTGTGCACCAAAGGCAAAATATAATGCGTATTTTGTGTGTAAAAAAGCCTAAGATGTGGTAACTGATCTCCGTAGATCCAGCGCTGGCCAAGAACATGGGACAAACTGCTTAAATTTTGTGGTTGATATGCCAAAAAAACGTTGTAAATTTGGCTGCAGATACCATGGCTTGAACTAGGCATCTGTCTGGCCTGAAGTTCCCAGCTTCCAGATGCTCACGTGGCTGGTTCCTGACATCCAGGCCACTGTACCTCAGTGTCACCACCGCCTTAGAGGCCTTCCCTGCTCTCCAGTTTAAAGCAGGCCCTAGGCCTCTCATATGACACGTCTTGGCCCCACAGAATAGCTTACCAATACCTGATGTTTTTCCCCTCAGTTATGTCCCGCCTGTTAGAATCTATGCACCGGGCAGCAGAGACTTCATCGCTCCAGTTCGCCTCTTTGTCCCCGGGGCCTGGTGTTTGGCGCAAGGTGCACACTCAGAAACACTCAGGAATGGCATGTGTGTGTTTTCTCATTCATACCCCTTTTTGGTGGTTATTTGTTATGATGGTGCTGTGGGAGTTCTTTTAAATAAGTGATAATTGAGCTCTAAAACAATATGAATGGCCATGTCAAAGTGGGCCTCTGAGGTTGGTATAGTTTCCTTAAGTCATCACCAATATTAAATTAAGCTTTGAGATTGTATTTGCTTTCTCATTACATTGATTATACGTGTATTTACATTCATAAACATTAAAACCTGGTTAAAATTCCAGGTTATATAAACAATTTCTTTTTTAAATTGACTTGGTTATTTTCAAAGGAAAGAGACATTTTCCATATGCCTGTCCTCAGCATCCTTCAGGGCTTTTCAGCGATATGGCTTAAAATGCCAAGGACAGGTACAGTTACATATTTTACAGATTACATTGTTGGGAAAGTAGTTAACAAACTACTACAAAATTAATGAAAACAGTTAATGAATAACCACTAGAAAGTAGGATAAAAGAAATCATTTATACCCAAACGAAATCTCGAGTTTGATAATGAATGGACACTCTAGGTCAAGTTGAAATATAAATGAAAAGGCACAGTGTGTTAGTAAGCATTTCATTTTACTTTTAGAAAGAATCATTTACTTATACCTTCGGTATTTAGTAATCACCTGTAGGTGAAGAGATTCTATGAGTTCACATTCTGTGAAAGTAACCAAAGTCGCCACTTTTAAACCTGTCATTCAATCTAATATATTTAAGAAGATGTTTTTGGATTTGTTTAATCTGATATTTTTGGTACTCCTGTGCATGCTGGTTGTGTACAGAAAGAATTATCCAGGAATTATATTGATTTTAAAAGTTATTATTTAAAGTCACAGGTTCAATTCCTAGTTTTACATTTGGCTTGTAATTTCAGTTTACATATCATATTTTCCTGGTTATATGTCTATTAAATTTTAGAGCTTAAAAGTTTTGAGTAAGTTTTAGTTATATTTATAAACTTAAAACCTTAAACATTTAAAACTCTATTTATGTAAAATTTATTTGATTTGATTTGAGTACTTTTCTGAAAACCAACATAATTCTTATACATCTCACAAATTAAACTTACAGATATGTCCTGAAGAATGTTAACAGTGTTATAGAGCTGGTAAGGCTTCCACTTACGGTCGTTGGCCCAAATCAGTTACTACACATTGTGTTTTATTTGGAATTACAAGGCTGACCTATCACTCTAATTGGTCATATTCTCTTAAAAGTTGCAAATACTTAAAATATAATTGAACCTCTTATCCTAAAATAGTAATGATATGAGTTTGATTTAAAATTAAATATCAGGCCCTGGCCGGTATAGCTCCATGGATTGAAGCTTAGGCCTGCAAGCCAAAGGGTCACCAATTCAATTCCCAGTCAGAGCATGTGTCTGGGCTGCGGGTCAGGTCCCCAGTAGGGCGCAGGAGAGGCAACCACACATTGCTGTTTCTCTCCCTCTCTCCTTCCCTCCTCTTCTCTCTAAAAATAAATAATAAAGTCTTTAAAAAAGTTAAAATTAAATCTCAGGATTATATGTATTGTCCTAAGCAGTTTTCTCAACCATTTGAGACTGCATGAGGAATTTGAGCAGGATGCTTATTAGCATTCATTTCATAGATACATTGAACTTTATTTATAGATAACAGAAACATACCAAGTCAGTCCCTTCTTAATCACAGGTATAGCCCACATCCCTATCCTACTCATGTATAGAAAGTTGTCTATAGTACTTGGTTGGATTTTGCATTTCTTTGGTTCATAATTTGGTATCTTTCACCAAACTTTAAAGACCTTTGAAATTGGTGGACTTCTCTCCTTCTCTCTCACTTTTTAAAAATGTTCTTTCCATCTGGCTGGGGCTCAGAAATCTTACTGATATTAAAAATATCTGATTGAATGCTGGCATTCTGTCAAGACTGTTCAGTCACAACTTCCAAGGTCATTTTGCTAATATTAAGTACAAATGATCAGTGGACTGTGTTAGTCTTTTGACCCCTTCTTCAAGGGTTTGTGTATGTTCTGTGTAGTAGGGAGAGAAAAAGAAAATGCTCTTTAAAGGTACATTGATGCTGATCCTATGGTATCTTTATATTATGTATGATAGCCTGTGTTCCTTTTGGTTTAAGTCAAAATAAAATGAAGAGAGAACTCGGAAATCCTTTTAGAAAGTAGGAGAGGATAAAAGAAAGAATACTAAGCCCTACATTTTGCCAGGTGTTTTATATATATATTATCCAATTTAAATTCATTTCACTCTTACCATATACCTCTTAGGTCTCACTAGTTCCTTATAAAGTGTTTTTATGTATAGATAATGAGGTAGTGCTTCAGTGAGGTTAATTACTTGTCAGAGGTCATAAAACTGTTAACGTTATGGAGCCAGAATTTGAATCTAGATCTTCTGTGCCCAGATCTCTTTCCCTGCTTTGTCAGAAAGGAAATGAAAATGAAAAGGAGATTGTGTTTATTTAAAAAAGGTGCTTCCTCACATTTCCTTGTTTCTCTTGCTAATGCATTTAGTAGAAAAGCAAAGTTCAATGTATTTGTTAAATTACTCCTCTTGGTTTTGTAGGCTCACTCATTGGCAGAGAAAGATGCACGTTCATAGAACTGGCATCCACTTGCAAGTTTCCATAGCCTTTCTCTATGTAAATTGAATTTTACAAAAGGAAGAGTTGAGTAATGTTATGATGCTTCTAGTTGGAAAGGGAAACTCCTAAGTTCAATACCTTCCTGACTCTGGTTTGTTTTCTTTTCCTTCCTCTGCGTTATAGGAAGGAAACCATGCTGACCAATAAAACGACAGATTTACCCTTAAAGGGATTAGGATGTTCTTCCCCAAAACATACCACCTTGGCATAAGAATTATTTTGAGCTGAAGTAAATTGATTCAGCAGGTGCAGGAGGAGTTCTCTGCACTCCCTTCCCTGCCTAAAAGCATGCCATAGATTTCCCCTATGAAGGTATTCTCCCTCTGTACCTCTAAGAGGACAGTGACTCTTTATCATCAGGTTTGGGTGAGCCTGCCTAAATAAACCTTATTAAAATATGCCTCACCTGCCGAGAGTTTTCATCATAAATGGGTGCTGGATTTTACTGAATGCTGTTTGTGCATCTATTGATATGATCATGTGATCTTTATCCTTCATTTTGCTTATGTGGTATATCACGTTTATTGATTTGTGAATATTGTACCAACCTTGCATCCCTGGAATAAATCCCACTTGGTCATGATGTATGATCTTTTTAATGTATTGCTGGATCCGATTTCCTAATATTTTGTTGAAGATTTTAGCATGGAAGAGATTAGCCAAAGAACATGTTTGCATAGGCATAGCCCTTGGACACAGATAGTAATGTGGTGAAGGCCCAGCAGGATGTGGGGGCTGAGTAGAGGGGAACTCAGGGGAGAAAGTAATAGTGTCAACAGTCATAAAAAGGTACAATCACTGGTCTGCAAACAGGAAAAAAAAATAGGTCTTATCTTCAAGTGGTTTTCCCCATACATTTCTTAGTCATTTACCTCTAAGTCTCAAACCCTCTTTCCTTTGTTAGAATGGTATATAAATCCTCGATTCTAGCCACTTCTTTGTGTTTCAAATCTTTTTGTGACTTTTCATTAAAAAATAAAATAAAATTGTGTGCCTTTCTCCTGTTAATCTACCTTTTGCTGTTTTAGTTTGCAGGCTCATCATCCCTGAACCTCAGAGAGTAGAGGAAACATTTTTTTTCCTTGACACTTAAAGGGGAAACTTGAACCTTATGAGGGGTAATTTATCTTTCATGTAGCTGGGGTACCTTCTGGCTGTATCAAATGTTTATGCTTTTCAAAATGATATCATGACTAATAATATAAGTATATTATTTTAGTGTATAACCTAGTGGGTTGAGTAGGACAGGTATAATTCCTACTTCATTAATAAGTAAATTTTAAAAAATGAATCACCTGAGTCACTAACCTCAGGCTGATTCAGAGCAGAAAATCTGTAATCTTTTAAACAAAGGAAAGACTATGAGGTTCCTAATAAGTACAAAATTAGCTAGACTTAGGAGTTCAGGCTGGCTATTTTTATAGGGAGTTGGAGCACTTAAGGAATTAAGGTTAATTTTAGAAGGGACTAGCACCCCCTTCACAAAACACTTTTGAAATATTTATACCCAGGTGTCCCCTTTGCAAAAACTATTTTTGATATATTTATACGCACTATGGGAGCTAATAGTGCCAAATTTGGATGTAAATGGCCCCTTAGGCAACCAATTGCTATATAAAGTTTGAGTTAAAGTATTTGGAAAATGTTTGTCTTAGCCTTTTAACACACTCTTGTTTTGCTTGTGATTTGGGCACATATCCTGGAGCAGATTTTCACTGGTGTAGCCTTGTACTTGGGCAGAGCCTAAGGGTTACTGTCAGAGGATGCTCATTTTGCGTTAATTTATGAGTATTGTTGATGATAGCAGAAATATCTGAATGCTTCCTATGCACCTAACAGGTAACTTTTGAGTGATATATTGAATCTATTTTTTGAATCTTCAGTGGGCTTTAGAATGGAAACTTAATTTTCACTCAGGTGAATTTCCTAGAATTCATTGCAAGTCAAATAATCCCCTAGTCTTTATTTAGATCTCATTCTTCTAGAATTAAGGCTTTTTTGGGGTAGAGAAGGAGGATATAGTCCATCTGCATATCCACCCTTTATATACAATGAGTTTTTATAAATATTGGTGTATGTTCAGTTTATTCTCAGATTGCCTCATGCTGTATTTTTGTGTAGGTTACTGTTCCTAAAATTTATAAATCACACAAATGCACTACTGCTCAGATACCTGTTAATTTCACTAAGTATATGATACTGTTAACTCTAATGGCTTAGCTGTCCCTGGATTTTTAAAGAACTTCTGTAAGAGTGGAACACTCTAACAGTGGGAAATTGTAACCCAAACCACCATTCTTTTGACATTGTTTCTGTAAGTGGGGACTCAAACTAATATGTGGCTTGTCAACGAACAGCATGGTGTGTAAGAATCCTAGGAAGTAACTTCAAAAGATACAGACTCTGACCTTCAGGCCTCATGGCTCTGGGAGATTTGCAGACCTTCAGCTGTGGACCCGGGATGACTAAAGCAGGATGACGCACACCGGACTAGCACTTGCCTTACCAGAATGGGCTGTGCTTGTCTGCACATAGAGGACTTTTCAGTCCCCTTCCTTGACCTCTTTGTTTTCCTCTCCCTCCTTATATAAATCTCTGCCTCCACTGAGAGGTGGAGATGGGCTTTGAGCTGTGAGTCCCCCATCTTCCAGGTAGCTGGTATCTGAAAATAAACCACTTCCCTTTACATCAGCACTTGCCTCTGGAGTATTGGCTTTCGTAGCTGCAGGTAGCCAGACCTGCATCCGGTTACACTTCCCGACAAAGAGAGGTTAGATATCATTACATTGGGTTGTCAGTTGAAACTAGTGAGGTTTTTTTTTTTTTAATTCACTGAATAGTTTAAAAATATTCAGAAGAGATTCCCCCCTCTATGTTGGAGATTTATGATACTTGACCCTAAATTGGGTTTCTTTAGTCTCTTCCTCCTAAGAAAACCCTACTTTTCTCTTAAAGAAATGTAGAACTTATTCCTTATACAGAGAAAATCTAGAGTTCTATTAATAAGCATATAATATTCAAGGAAAAAGGACCCTCATGTTGAAAATTCAGATACATAGCTAGGAAAATCATTTTACATTTAAAAAATACATTGAAATGATGCATGTGGAATCTAAAAAATAAATATACTTTAATTGCAGTGAAACCCACCTTAATTTTAGGCTTGACCTTGGGGCTCTGAGTGACTGCAGCACTATGGACTTGAGCACGAAAGGACGGAACGTGTCCCCCTGGAGTCAGGCTGCCGTGTTAGCACAGCGCCCTTTGAATCCTGCGTCTGTGGGCTTCCGTGTGGGCAGAAGACTTGCCACAGGATAACCACATAATAAAGAGTAGCTCATCGAGAAAGAAATTTCCTTTTCTGTTTTTTTCTTTTTCATATGTGCTTTATCAGTGAAATGATTTACTTTTGAATTGATGAAGTCACAGTATTTAACATTTCAAATAAAGATCATTTAAACACAGTAAATATCTCTCTAATCAAGATGCTCAGGAAATCAAGCATTTAGATTTGTAGAACCACATAGCCTTTTTACATGGCCAACCAACTCTCAAAATATTAAAATAAAAAATTTTATATTAAAACTTTTGACTATAGGTACTTTTTAAAAATATATATATATAAACAATGGTGTTTTAAGCATTTGAAATGAACTTTGAGTTTACCAATTAGAACTTAATCTTTATTTGTGAAACCTGGAATGAAAGTTTGTGACTAAGGATTTCTAAATTCTGATATGTCAGGTAAATCCATTTTCAACTATAGTTACTCATTTTTATAACAGCTTTTTTGAGATATAATTCACAAACCATAAAATTGCTTTTAGTCTATCCACAGAGTTACTCAACCATCACCACAATCAATTTTAGAAAATCTCATCACCCCTGAAAAAAACCCTTTACCAGGCTACACCCCTTGTCCCTCTCACCCCAGCTGTAGACAACTGCTAATCTACTTTGTGTCTCCATCTTCATGTTATATATATTTTATATAGACAGAATCATACAGTATGTGGTCTTTTGTATCTAGTTTCTTTCACTTAGCAAAATGTTCTCAAGGTTCATCTATGTTGTAGCATGCAGCAATACTTGATGATTTTTTGTAGTCAAATAATCCATTACAGTGTATGGACATTCTGTATTTCTTTATCCATTTATCAGTTGATGGACATTTGGGATTCATTCCCCTTCTTAGCTATTATGAATAATGCTGCTATGAACATTAATGTATATGTTCTTGTAGGGACATAGTTTGGGTTTTTTTTTAGATATGTATCTAGAAGTGTATAGTGCATATTTGAAAATAGTAAATTTACATTGCTAAAGGTAAATAATGTTCTGTATATAACAAACAAACATCAGGAAACATCTCTGATTAGTGGAAATGGGTTTTTCAATCCCAGCTCCAGTGTTTAAACCATTTATACCTCTAATTTCTTACATGGCAAGTGAGAGTTGAACTGGAAGATCTCTGTGGTCCACTTAAACTCTTAAACCCTTTGTGTGTGTGTGTGTGTGTGTGTGTGCGCGCACGTGCGAGCACTTCCTTGTTCAACACACATTTGTAAAGTCTCTACTCTGTGGCAGATTGTAAAAGGATTGGGGTGTAGTGAGTCTTCAGAGGGGCTCAGAGGCTCGTGGAAAGGTGGGGAGTGGGAACGCATAAGTCAGTGGTTGGAAACCAGTGGGGTGTCAGAGGAGGGCAGCAGTCATCGAACCCTGGTGGACCACTGAGGATTGAGGGTCGGGAGGTCTGGGAAAATCTCCTGGGGGAGACAACCCTTAAGCAATCCTCAGGAGTCAGCCAAGTGGACTAAAGGGTAACTGGCATTTTATGACAAAAGCTACTTGGTAATCATGCTTAAAATTTTGAGTAAATGAGTCATTCAAGTTGACCAAGGAAGAAGACTATTAACACCTTTTTTTTCTTTACTACTCATTGCCAGACTTCCTAGTTATTTTCTCATCGCAAAAAGAATGTAAAACAAGCTGATTAAGCTTAAAATAACTTGTAACTCTCCTCGAGCTCTTCTAGTCACCTTCACAACTTACTTGAACTCTTACATGAACTTTTCTAGTCAACTTCAAAACTATGTGGGATCAGCATGAGAGAATTCAATTTTCTTCTTTTGCAAGAAGAAATGTAATTTTATTTGTTTAATCATCTAATTTTTCAGTAGTTCAGTATCTCCTTCC
Organism: Phyllostomus discolor; assembly: GCF_004126475.2. Taxonomy (NCBI): domain Eukaryota; kingdom Metazoa; phylum Chordata; class Mammalia; order Chiroptera; family Phyllostomidae; genus Phyllostomus; species Phyllostomus discolor. The sequence goes on along the minus strand of NC_040912.2, from coordinate 28,743,270 downwards.
AAGGAAATGCCCAGGAAATGGCCTTGGCTGAGGGTCCCTAGGGGATAAAGCCTCAGAGTGGCTTGTGTGGGGTAGGAAAGGAGATCTGTGTGTAAGCATGGTCAGGTTCCGCCGGGGCTGTGGAGGTGGTGGCTGAGCCTGGGTCTTGATCGCAACATCTGATGTGTGGAGGGCAACCTTCCTCCACGAGATGGGTCAGATGTAGCCATTTTTGTCACTTTTGAGGCTCTTGGCTTCACCCCCTTTCTTCCATCTTCCCTCCCTGCTTCCCCTTCCACTCCCCCCTCCCTCTATCCCTCTCTGCATCCCTCTATCTATCCCTCCCTCCCTCTCTCCCTCCTTTGAGATATAATTGACATGTAACATCATGTAAGTTTAAGGTGCCCAGAATGTTGATTTGATACACTTATATATTGCAGTATGATTACCACTGTGTGGCTAACACTTTTGCTGTGAGAAATTTAAGATCTAGTCTCTTAGCAACTCTGAGGAATATAATATGGTATTGTTAACTAATCATCATGCTGTGCATTAGCTCTCCAGAACTTAATGCATTGTCTAACTGGAAGTTTATACCCTTTGACCTACATTGCCCTAATCTCCCCCGCCCCCAGTCCCTGGGAACCACCATTCTATCCTTTGTTTCTAGGAGTTCAGCTTTTTTAGATTACACATATAAGTGATGTCATATAGTACTTGTCTTTTTCTGACACATATACATGCATACCTACTGTATATATGTGTATATATAATACACATGTACTATATAAATATGTGTATATAGACTATATATGTGTATATACATACATACTGTGTATTTATGTTTATATACCATATATGTATATATACCGACTATATATGCATATACACACACACACACTGTATATGTGTATATATACACATGCTGTAGATATATGTAGATGTGCATACATACTGTCTATATGTATATATTGAGTTAAAATAAAAACACAAGAGAGAGTTCTGCCCGGACTGTGATGACTAAAGCGCAGAGAGAAGATGACTGTGGAATATGAATGATGACTCTTAAGTTTCATTCATAATTCAGTTTTCTGTTTTCTCAAATATCCTTGGTGTTGTACATATTTTTTCAGGGTTTTGTTGTTTTAATGAGTCAGTTTCATCTCTTCTAAGGTTTAGCTCTGTATCTATGAGTGGGTAAGATTCATATTGACCCCAGCTTTCATATTTCATAAGATTCATATTGACCTTGAGGCAAATCAAACACAGAGAAGAGAGAAGGGAAACAAACTTTCTTAGATGAAGCAATACATTCTTAACTTATGCTGTTAAGATTTTTTTTTTGTTCCAAAAAAAGTCTCTGGCAGTGACCTCTACCTTGGCCCTGACTGAGCTGGTATGATGGCTCTTTGTGCAAATATTTTCTCAACCTTCAATTTGTCACAAGTCACTAAGCATTATCCCATGAATAATAGATTTATGATTTTTGTAGCATTAGCAGAGTGGCTAGGGTACTAACTTGTTCCAGCTGTGTTTCCTGAATTTGGTTTTTCTTCTCAGGAACTGACCTTTCTGAGCAAGAAGAAAATGAATGCCAGTTAAATAGATTTGCAAGAGGTGTACTGGTGTGGCCCCAAGGAAGATTACTCTGAAGATAGGTTTAGGTCACCTGTAATGCTTTAGGCTTTTGATGATCTCAGTGTCAAGTGTCGCTAAGCCATAGGGCCAGGTAGCTACATGTTACCAATAGGAATTTGAATCAGAGAGATAGAGACACTTGCCCCAAATTTGTTCCATTCTTAAAAATTTCATACATACTTCTGACTCCAAGTATTCCGTTGTAGTAATGCAAAGACCTCTGAAATGAATAGATTTTAATGTTGAGAAAATAGCTACTTCTTGGAAAGGGTAATTAATTTAAAAAAATATAACCAGAAGTAGCAATTATTTACTACATTTTCTGAATGTTTGTTATTTAAAATAATGGAGAGATTTTTACTTCCTTCCCTTTTTGTGCCTTATGAAAGTTTTGCCTCTTTTTTATTATATGCCGTAAAAACAAGGACCCTTCACAGAACATAAAGTGAAAAATACAGTCACTCCATCATAAAAATAATGTATGTGGTTGTGTATTTTGGTTATTGTTGTTTACTAAGGTATTTTCTGCCTTAAATGACAAATTCCTACAGTGAAACGGGCCAAACTGTTTTTTAACCTAATGATGCTGAGTGTTGTACTGTACTGAGGATTCTCTAAGAGTAGCTTGAATAAAATCATGTTTTGGGGACAACCAGAATTAACTGATACAGTGTAGTTGATGGGGCCTTACATGCTATCCCTGGGATTTGTACATAATTAAAGAGGTAATAACGACCAATATTGACTCTTGTTGATAAGAGAGGGATTTTTAAAAAGTGCTTCAGTAAAATTGTTGTCCAGGAGATGTGGAGCTAACAGAAGGCTAGAAGAATGTCTGACAGCAATTGCAATAATGCAGTGTCTTGAAAGCTAAGTAGGGAGTTTGGTATTAAAGTTTTCCCATGAAGGATACCTGGAAAATAGGAATGGGTATTACAGACTCCGAGGAGTGGCTGATGGTAGAGTATGTCAGACTAAAATGACTACAATCATTGGATTGTGTTTTGAATGAGGGTTTGTGGCTGGGGTAGAGGGTTCATGGACGACTAGAGAGAGGTAGCTTGGGATCAGATTAGTGAGACCTTCAAAAATTAGGAAGGTGAGTTGTATTATGGTGTGTAAGTCAAGACAAGTTACAGAGCAAAGAAAATAAAGTGTTTTAGAAATTTCAGTTTGAGAAATTGTGGACACCATTTAGGAAATCAACTCTGGTGGTAATAGGATTTAACATTCTTTAACAGAGGAAGGATGTGATATTGGATGAACTGAATGAATGAAGTCTGAATATAAAGTATAACTTCTCAAACTTTACATGTGCATTAGCATCTCCTGACGAGCTTGTTTAAAATAACATTCTTTGAGGTTCTGATTTCGGAAGGATGGTAGGGTGTCACTTTCTACCCAAGGTGATTCTGATGTTACTGGCAAACCAAAGTGCCAGCTGGAGATACTGGGATAATCATAGAGGAAGAAATGGAAATGAAGGGAGTAATTCTGTGAGGCAAATGGTCAGTTGGGTTTCAGACGGGTTGAGTGTGATCTTTATGTGCCACAATGAGTTTGATGGCAGGGCATCCAAGTGGAAAGAGCTCTTGTGAAAGTAGGTCTTTGCATTGGATGCAGTGCGCCTGTCTGGCTGTGAGAGCGGATGGCATATCTAGAGGAACGGCATTGGAAAAAGAGCAAGAGTATGACCTTTCTTTTGATTAATTTACCTCCGAAACACCAGGGCCCTGATGAATTTCTGTAGTTAGGTCAGCCCAGCAGAGCTTCATTCTCGTTTTTCTTCTAAAGAACATTGGCGTTTCTTGTTTTGTTTTCTCAGCTCCTGGGAAATATCGTGCATGTCTTTGGCAGAGTCAAGCTGGTCTTGACATGGCTGACAGCATTTTCAACCGCTGAAGACAGCTGTTTGAGCAGCTCAGTCGAGGCACATTAAAATAATTCATAAATAAGTAAAGCACTGTTAATTATTACAGCACTAATCTGTGACAATATGTCAGTGACTTATTTGGCTCTGTGTCCTCTGTTCCTTATCTATTTCCACTGCCTGTTGAGGCATTGAATTACTATGTTAATAGTACCTGAAATATCCATATTTATATGTGATTCTCAATCCAAATTTTTAGAAACACCAGAAAGCTTTTCTGAGAATTTTAGTTTATATTTTGAAATTCTCAAAAATTAATTCTAATTTTTCTTAATTTGGAAAAGAAAAACTGCAGGGTGGAGGTGAAGACCCAAAAACCTGAAATTTATTTATAAAAAATTGTGTATTTATACATGTTTAAACTTCAGTCACCTTCAAAGTACTCTCCATTTGAAAAGTACATTTTTTCTCCCTGGCTGGTGTGGCTCAGTGGATTGAGCACGTTCCAGTCAGGGTGCGTACCTGGGTTGTGGGCCAGGTCCCAAGTGGGGGGCACTTGAGAGGCAACCACACTGATGTTTCTCTCACCCCCTTCCTTCCTGCCCCTTTCTCTAAAAATAAATAAATAAAAAATCTAAAAGAAAAAGAAAAGGATATTTTGCCATTGCTCAAAACAGTTTTTGAACTCATCAATTTTGATGCTTTTTAGTGCTTCTGCTATTTTGTGTTTCACCTCTTCCATATCCCAAAATGTTTCCCTTTGAGGACTTTTGTCATCTGGGGAAACAATAAAAAGTCTCTTGGGGAAAGATCAGGTGAATTGGGGGTGGTGCACAGGGGTTGTGTAGTTCTTGGTCAAAAACTGTTGAACACTCCGCATGGTGTGGGCAGCTGTACCAGTAAATCACCCATCTTGAAATGGGCAAATGCGTTGAAAGAGTCCTCAAGAACAATTCACTGAAGCTGAATGCAGCCTGTCACAACAAGGCCAGCTGGCACACTGATATAGATGGGCTCCTAGAACACTAACCTATCGGGGGAAGCCTGTACTCCAAGGACCCGCCCTACAGAAGATCATGCTGGTTACTTTTTGGGTCTCCCCTCCTACTGTACTGTTCAGAAGAATCTGGGTATATAAGTTATTCTGGCCTCTAAATCAAATAAGTAGTGATACTGTACTTCAATTCCCAAATTGATATGAATCCCCATGATAAAGGAGTTTTGTCTAGTTGACTCATCGGGGCAGAAGAGTAGTCTGGTAGCTTGAAGCCCTTCTTTTGACTCGGCTGCAGATTTTACAAAAGGTAAGCAAGCCCATTCACCCCTGGACCAGCTGGACGTCTTTGAAACTGCGCCATCTGAGTGGAGGAGGCCTAATACAAAATGACTTATTCTTAAACATATTCAGAAATGCCATGGGCCAAATGGAATCCCATGAAACCTAACCTATATACAGATAGTTTCCAGCATACGAGCCAGTTGTGTTTCAAAAGTTTATGTGTAAAGCAGCTGTTTGGAACTCAGAACACATTTTTTTTTCTATCTTACTGAAAGTGTATAAAAAATATTGGCAATGTTCCCAGGCCAGTGCACAAGTCATTTTAACCCAAAATATACCTTAAGTTTTAACTATAGTTTTACTTTATTAAGTGGATGTTTTTGTTTCTGTGGGAAAATATATTCCAAATCAGTTTGAAAGAAATAGGTTATGTTTGATTAGCTGGGTTAGGGTCTTCTCAGAAGATGTCACTGATCAAGCTTGGAACCAGTAAACTTACTAACTGTACATTAGTAAACAGCTACCACCTCCCCATAAAAAGGCTTATTTTTAGGTTATTTGTTCCCCTGGTGATTACTGTTTTAGACAGATGGCTCTTTCCTTCTACTTTCTCTTCTCTCCAAATGTGGTTGCATGTTTGTAAGTCAGGGGTTGCCTGTGACGGACTTTGCTATAAAAAATTTAGCCGTACCTGTTTCATAACCAGCGTTCATTAGCAGGGGTAGTCACTTTCTGTGTTAAACAATACATGAGGCTTGTGAGGGCTTCTGATGTAAAGCTTGTTTGGGAAATCCTCTGTTATCTGGCAAGGATGGTGATGATTGGTGTTACCCGGGGCAAAAAACCAAAACACCTACTAAATTATCAATGACATAAAATTACATGGAATACTATAGCATTGTCTGTTATATTGGATTTGAATGCTTTGAACTTTGATGAGCCATCCATAATAAATTATCTGTATTATAATTAACAAGTTTTATTCTTAGTCCATATTTGGTCTTGACTGGTCATGATTGGTGAATACGTATTCATTCAACGAAAGGGGGTCCGTAAAGGAATGATTGAGTGGTTTCAGGTTCAACCTTGAGGAGTGTTTTGTCTTGTTAGGATTGCTGTTGTTTTGAGTGGAATTGAGGATCTGTAACTTCTCATGCATTCATTCATTTGATTATTCTCTCCACATGTATTTTTTGAGGGTCTACTATGTGCAGGCTCTATTCTAGGTACTGGGGATACTGCAGTGACCAAAACAGACACGGTCCTTTCCCATATGTAGCTTATTATATTTTTGCTGGGAGTACAGAGCATAAACAGTAACTGAATAAGTAAACATATAGTGTGTCTTGCTATATTGTGAAGGTAGATCCCACTTTGGCTAACAGATTAGTTGTACTGTCTGAGAGTCAAGGGTATAGGCAGAGATTGTGGCCTAGGCAACTGGAAGCGTGTTACTGCTTTTCCTTACTGTGAAGAAGACTGCAGGAGAGGAAGACTGCAGGAGATGGGGGCGTGGAGGTGCTGGGGTGGATCAAGAATATAGTTCTAACATACTAAGTTTGATGTACCTGCTAGGCATTTAAATTGAGATATTCAGTGGACAGTTCGGCGGGAAAGTCTGGGTTAAAGATAGGAATTTGGCAACTGTCACTAGAGAGTGGATATAAAAGAGAGGAGACCCGAGTGTGAGCCCTGGAATGGTCCACAGTTGGGGGATTGGGGAGATACAGAACCAGCGAAGGAGACGAGAAGAGTAGCCAGTGAACAAGAAGAACCAAGATAGTTGGTGCCAAGTTAAAAAAGATTGTTCAAGAGAAAGGGAATGATCAGTTCTGTTAAATGTTGCTGATAGTGCAACTAATATGAAAAGTGAGCATGGATTGAGTGACACCGAGGACATTGGTGACTCCTGACAAGTCATTTTCACGGGAGGTGGAGACAGAAGCCTGTATGGGGTGGGTTCAGGAGAGAACCCAATATTCCTGTAGCCCATGAGCTGCATTGATTTCATAGCCCATGAATGAGTCATGGTTGGCTCATTGAATAACCCTGGCCCAGTTGATCTGCAGCCTGCTCCTTGGCTATAAAACAAAGCATCCTTGTTTTACTATGACAGGGCACAGAAAAATGACTATTTTCCTGGTTCTCGTGAGCATGATGGTAAAAGTATTGACTGCTTACTTAAAGCCCACTGATCCTAAGAAAGTGACCTTCACCATCAGATAATTTAAGAAATGCCAGTGATAGAATCATTTATTCATACAGCTCATCTTCACTGAGTGGCAAGTGTGTGTCAGATTCTGAACTAACCTCTGGATGTCCTAAGGTGAAAAAACAGAGGCTAACTTCAGCTCTGAGGAACTCCAATGTAGTGGAAGAGACAATAAACAAGTAAATAAATATTTATAAATTACTATAGAAGTATAACAGAGAATGATGGAAGATGGTTGCTTGCCCCCAGTTTTTAAATCACCTCATTTGTGTGCAGTTGGAAGAATGACAGTGGGAGCTAGCTAGAAGGCTGGGTTCTTGGTCAGACTCTATTTTGCAGAAGATCTTCTTCTCTAGATGCACTCTTGGGTAGGAAGTCTACTGTATAATACTGTAAAAATCTTATTATTAAAGATAACTTTCTTTTGGTCATTTTTGCACTGTGTATTATAGGTCATTTTCTTTTGGGAAGTTTTTTTTACTTCATATTATGGACAATATTCTTTTCAGCCTTCAGTTTCTGTTTAGTATTTTCAAATAAAATTCTCAGGTAGTTTACCATGCTTAACTTATATTTATAATTATATATATACATGTGTATATATTCTAATACAAATAATTTTCTATTTATAATTTTTCAGCACTGATGTCCCTAGCAATCATGAAGAGAAATGAAGATTGTTACAAATTGTTATTATATAGGAGGGTTTCTTATGAATGAGAGTGTGTCTCCAAGCTGCTCTCTGTTTCTGGGTATGAAATGAAATCATACACTTTTCATATCTTCCAATTTAATTCTAATAGCTGATGGTATTGCCATGTGTGGACATAAGTGAGAAACTTGAGAAAAATGAGATATTCAAGAAGATTTGACATGTGGGAGGAGGGGGAGTGGTAGCTCTTTTCAGATTTTCAGTGGATCAGGGATTGTACAGTTTTTTAAAGCTTTGGAGAGTAACTTGAGATCATCAGGTAGAAACTACAATGGGTCAAAATTTGGTGCATAGGGAGAAAACTTTCTACCCCTTTCTTAGTTGAAGAAGATCGGATGTGTCCGATGGTCTGTTTCGAGGCTGTGCCCTGTCTTACTGCTACTAGCACCTTCCTCTCTGTGAAATCTGCAGTCTGTTGCTCAGCTTCTTGAAGGACTGACTTGGTGTTTTGTTTTTTTTTTTCTTTTTGTTTACCCAGTATTCTTGCCCACCTGATTTCATGCCCCCCTTACAACAAAATAATGAAAATTATTTTCACAGTGGAGTAAAATATTGACATTGAGAGGTGAAATTCATGATTCTGACTTTTGGATAGAATGTATACTTTTTAAAAATGATGGTTCTAGTTTTAGATGTTTTGATTTGCCTTTCTAGAAAAAAGATTTTTAAACCTAGCTTTGGCTGTGACTCTGCTGATTATGCATTCAGCAAGGGAACAACATTTCCAGCTTTGTTCAAAGAAAAAATTGTAAATTCAGCATAACTACAAAAATAGTTGAAGATTTGGAAATTAAATACTATTAAGAAAATAGTATCTTAGCTATTGTGGGGATGGCCTGAGGGCATGGGGGGTGCTGGGCGGAGGGGGGCAAAGGGGGAAAATTGGGACAACTGTAATGGCATAACCAATAAAATATAATTAAAAAAGGTAATATTCCTTTTGTATGAAGTATGACAGCAGGAGAAGCATTTTTTCCAAGAAACATGAAGACATGATCATATCCTTTGAGTTAGTAGGCCTGCTTCTCAAAATGTATCCTCTATACATAAGCCGAAAAGAAGGTAGTGTTCTTTGTAGCGCTATTTACGTTAGTGAGCATACATATCCATATGTGTATATGTGTTTCCTTATCCTAAAGCATAACATTTTAGGTGTCTTCCCTGAATCTTACACTGTGCAGTCACTAAAAGTAGTATATTTGTTAGCGCAACATTGGTCCTGTAAAAAGTTTAACACATTGAAGTTTATATACCACTTATGTATGAGACATTTTTTTAATTCTCAAAAAGTGCCCTTATCTTTTGAAAACATTTAGAATAATTTTTCCCTTTTGACTTAACTTACTTGCTGCCTTACTTATACACCATTGCTCCTTATTTAGATTTGTAGCTTTATTCTTATAAAACCTTTGAAATGCAGCTTTTTCGTATCCTAAATTATTTAATATCCTAGCTTAAAAGTGAGAAAACATTCTTTTGTATATAAGTTTTTGTTTGTTGGATTTAAAAAGTAGCTAATTCAATAAGAACTTGTGATTGGGTCAGAGGTTCATTACCCTTCACACTTGTGGGCAGGAGGCCTAGGCATTTGTGATCTGTGTTTGCAGATGGAAAACTCTTACCTTTTGATATTTGATCTTCATTATTACTAAAATACCAGAAAATTTTGTTAGAAGCAGATGTTGAGAATATGTAGATGTAATACAAATGTGTATATTGCAACTCTGGAGGAAGTAATTGAATTAAAACAACAACAAAAATCCAAGAATATTAAAGGCCCTTTATGATTCGATGATAGAAATTTTGTATCTTCTCATATGCTAGTATTTAGACATTTGTAATTTAACTATGGAAGAGGAGACCTACCTGATTTTTAAAATATTGCTGGATAAGAGGCCAGCCCAAGCAGCTTTTCGAGTTTTTTTTCCTTAATGTTTTCACATGGTAACACTGTGTATTTAAGTAATTAGTGAACTAGAGGGATTGAGCCAGGCTCCAGGAGATCTGATGAGATTACAAAGCCAGGCTCAATAATTCTTTTTGCATATAACAACAGTATTTGAGCAGTATCTAAACTATGTGGGTAATTCTGTTACAGTTTCTTAACCTTTGTTGAACATGTGGAAAAGTGGAATGAGAAACTAATACTACTTTATAAAAAATGAGGAGAGGCTGGGGAGATGAGTAGGCAGAACACAGGAGTTTTAGGGCAGTGAAAAACTGCATGATATTCTATGGGTATGTGTGATTATACATTTGTCCAAACCCATAGAATGAACACCAAGGATAAACCCCAAAGTAAACTGTGGATTTTGGGTGATGATGATTATGTGTTATTGCAGGTGTATCCTTGGTAGGGATTGATTATTCTGGTGAGTGGTATTGATAGAGAGGAGGCCATGGGTGCGTGAGGGCTGGGGTTTGTGGGAAATCTCTGTGCTTTCTTCTCAGTTTTGTTGTAAACCTAAAACTTCTCTTAAGACAATAGCCTATGGTCAATAAAAGACTAGAATCAACTAACTAGGGAGGGTGTGCACTAGAGTCCTTTTTTTCCATTGGAGTACACTGTAATCTTTTTTTTTTTTCTCAGTCCCAGTTCCCTTACAGTGGTTTCCCACAGAACTTGCTCTAAAGGTAGTAATCACCTTTTCAACACACCATCCAAGTGATTCTGATATACCCTAAAGTTTTTGAACATAAGTAGAAAAAGGCTCTGTTTTGATCCATTGTAAGATGTGTTTCATAAAGCATTTGATTCATCAGAATATTGAAAACTTTAATTGAAGATCTTTTAGTAGGGTTTATCTTAAATTAGCCTTTTTACACATAATAAAATGTGCCTCATAATTCCATAAGGACCCAGTTTCAAAAGGCTGAGTGGTTAATGTAAAGAGCACTGAATGGAGGAGGTCAGGCCAGGTCCTTTTGCAGCAAGTACGTTATAGAATTTGTAATTCACAGTGGTGGTGGGAAGACAAAGATAAATGCAGTAAGGCTCTTGTGAGGACAGGAGCTTGCTTTTTGGGTCACAGTTTTCTCAAGTATAAACTTGGATGGTAGAGCCAGGTGAGATCCAAGGTCGTCTTAAGCACTACCATTGTATGGTATTTTGGGTCCTGCACAGTGGGAATCATTAAGAGTGTGCTAAATTGCAGTTGTTCGCTATTTCTCTTTCTCGGTTTACGCTTTGGTTTTCAAAGCCTGATTGGTTAGTTTCTTCTTTTAAAATAACTTTATTGCGGTATAGTCAACACCCAGAAAATGCACACGTTTAAAATATAACATTTGGTAAGTTTGAAATAATGTATACTCATCACAGTGATGAAGATAACAAACATGTCATCACATCCAAAAGTTTCTTCGAGTCCCTCTGTAATTTCCCCCCCCTCACTCGGGACAACTGCTGAGGTGCTTTCTGCCTTTGAAGACTAGTTGCATTTTCTAGAATTTTACATAAATGGAATTTTAGGGTATGTGCTCTTTTTTGTATGGCTTTTCAAGCAGCATAATTATCATCTTGTGCACATATCAATTCTTCATCCTTTTTTAATTGCTGAGAATTCTATTTTATGTTATAGCATAACTTGTTTATCCATTCTCCTGATAAAGCTATAGGGATTGTTTCCAGTTTTGGGTATTACAAGGAAGGTTGCTATGAAATGTGTATATACAAGTTTTTGTATAAATATATACCTTTTTTGGAAAGGTGGTAAACATATAGGAATGGGTTGATTGGATCAGATGGTAGGTATATGTTTTACTTTTAAAGAAACTTGTAATCTATTCCAAAGTGGTTATACCACTTTACATTCCCATTATCAGTGTATGAGAATTCCAATTTCTTAGTTCTGCACCAACACTTGCTATGGGCAATATTTTAATTTTAGTCGTTCTAATAGATGTGTAGTAGAATGTTGTGGTTTTAATTTGAATTTTCCTAATGACAAATGATATCAAGCATCTTTCAATGAGCCTTTTGTTTCCCGTCCATACATCTTATTGTGTGAATGTCTGATGCAATATTTTCCAGTTTTTAAAATTAAGTTGTTTCTTATTGTTGAGTTTTAAAAGTTCTTTATGTACTCTGGATATAAGCACTTTATCAGATATATATTTTTTCAAATACTTTCTTCCAGTCTGTAGCTTGTCCTTTTATTCTCTTAATAGTGTCTTTTGGACAGCAGAAGCTTTTTTAAGTTTGAAGTCTGGGTTAGTATTTTTTCTTTTATGAATCATCTAGTCAACTTTTTGACCATTTGGTATAGTCATAATGGTGGTTCCATGTCCTTATTTGCCATTTCTCTCTCTTTTTTTAAGTTTTTTTTTAGACTTTATTTATTTATTTTTAGAGAGGGAAGGGAGGGAGAAGGAGAGAGAGAGAGAGAGGGAGAAAGAGAGAGAAACATCAATGTGCGGTTGCTGGGGGCCATAGCCTGCAACCTAGGCATGTGCCCTGACTGGGAATCAACCTGCGATGCCTGGTTTGCAGCCCGTGCTCAATCCACTGAGCTACGCCAGCCAGGGCTGCCATTTCTAGAATTTGTGTCAGTTCCAGGTTGGTTTCAATTGACTGATTTTCTCCAGCTCCATGGTTCAGGTTTTCCTGCATTCTTATAATCCTTGCTTGGATGACAGCCATTATGGGGTGCTAGATATATCTGTATTTTTGTAATTTTTTTCAGCTTCCCCCACCATAGGATGCAGTTAAGTTATGTGAAAACAGTATCTTTTTAAAAATCTTGCTTTTAAATATTTGCTGGGCAGGACAAGAACTGCAGTTCATCCGTGACTCATTCTTCTTCTCCAGTGAGACAAGGCCCTTCTGAGTACTCCGTACATGCCCGATGAGGTGTGTTGTTTTCCAGTCTGCTGGACAACTGGATGTAGCTTTGGGGAAGAAATGTACTTTGACTCCTAGCTCATGATATATACAAATACTAATTTGTGATGCATTGTAGGAGATCATAGGAAAATATTTTCATGGCCTGAAGATAGGAAATGATTTATTATACAAGGCATAGAAAGCACTAAGCATAAAAGAAAAATTGATAATAGGATTTGATAAAATTAAAATCTTATCATCAAAGGCACTGTTAAAAAATGAGTAGGAATACTAGAGACTAGGAGGAAATATTTACCATACATATGCCTGACAGACTCCTATGTAAACAATGTGAAGGACTCCTAAAGATGCTTTAAGATTTTCTCTTTGTCAGTGGTTTTCAGTAATGTGGTATTGATGTACTCTGATGTGTTTTTCATTTAAAAAAATATTTATTTTTAGACAGGGGAAGGGAGGGAGAAAGAGAGGGAGAGAAACATCAAAGTGTGGTTGCCTCTCATGCACCCCTTGCTGAGTACCAGGCCTGCAATCCAGGCATGTGCCCTGACTGGGAATCGAACCGGCAACCCTTTTGTTCACAGGCCGGCACTCAATCCACTGAACCATGCCAGCCAGGGCTCTGATGTGGTTTTCATTGTGCATATCCCGCTTGGAGTTCTTCTATCTGTGAGATTATTATTTTTGTAAAAATCTATTTCCTCAAGTGTGTTTTTTTGACCTTTCCTTCTTCCTGCCTTGATGCTCATTCCACATTACACATGTTTAGTATTGTCTCACAGGTTACTTAGGCTCGATACATTTTTTTGCCATCCTTTTTCTCTTTTCCATTTTTGTTAGTTTCTATTGCTGTTTTTAAATGTAATGATCTTTTCATTTCAAATACTGTGTTTTTCATTTTCATAAGTTTCATTTTTATGCCTTTCATTTTCCTTTTATCATATTTTTTCTTTTTTATTGAATTTATTGGGGTGACATTGGTTAATAAAATTTATATAGGTTTCTCTACAATACATCATCTATTTACTGTATTGTGTAAAGAAGATTTGGGGTGATGAATGTCATATTTTGTTTTAAACACTTGAGTGTATTCATATAAATTGTTTAAATGTTTGCATGTTTGATGAGTTTATTAGTTTTTGCATTTTGGGATTTGTTCTGTTTTCTTCCCCCCCACCACCCATTTTTGCATTACATTTTTGTCTTTTTACTCAAGCCTGAAATTTTTTGTTTGGATGTCAGATATTATGACTGTTACATGGGTAAGTGACTAGATTTTATTGTGTTCTTTTAAATCTTTGAAATTTGTTTCAAGTAGCACCTAACTTACTGTGCTTTAACTTGATTTTTTAAGGCTTTTTCCAGAGCTTTTTAGGGTGGGTCTAACAGTACTTTCATGTAGGCTGGTTTAGCGCTGCTTCTAAAATGTAACATTTCTGGGGTATCTGTTTAATGTCTGGGGTGTTTGATGAGTTTGTCCATTCACAGCCATCAGAACTCGAAGGTCTCCTAGCCTAGTGAGACCACCTGGAATTATTTAGCTCACAGTTCTCCAGAAGTTAGTCCAGCCTCACGGTGTTTTCTGCCTGCCTATGGATAGCTTAATACTCAGCCATAGGCTCAAGGGACCTCTGTATAGATTTTTGGACCTTTTTCTCTGCCAAGCTTCTGACTCTGGTATTCTGTCCCACCAACACCAGTCTCTTTAGGTCCCAAAATCTTATTTCTACCTCCTCAACCAAGTGAGACCACCGTGATCAACTTTCAGGGGGTTCCCCTCCCTGCACTCTGTTACGGAAGGTGCTTCCTGGAAGAAGAGTTTCACTCATTTGTCTGGTCTTCTTCAATCGCGGGTCATAGTCCTGGGTTTCCTATTGTCCCAATGTGTGAAAACAGAATAGAATGTTTTACAGTCTTTTAGTTGTTTATGGTGAAAGGGCATGATCACTTCTGCTTATTTTATTATGGCAAAGTGGAGCAGTTTCTGTTTTTAATGCAAGTATTTATTCCTGAAGTCTTGATTTTGAATAAATGTGATCTGAGGTTATTTATTTTTTTTGTTGTTTTCTGAGTAATTCTTTTTAGCAGCAGAGCCCTCCTCTGCCCTCCATTTTTCAAATGAAATTCCACATGGGACTACGATATAGAAAATAGTTAAAACTTCATCTGCTCTCAGTTAAGTGAGGTTTGGAGCTGGCTTGGTTTCCACCTAACCCTGGAGCAATCTGGTACTCCTGAAAATAAAATTTGAAGACCAGTGAACTATTTACCCCTCTCATTTTACATGTGAGGAAACTAACTTCTAAAAGGGTCAAATGTTTTATCCTAAAGTAATGAATCTTAAACTATCTTGCTCATATGGGTTTTTCTAGCATTTGAAATAAGACGTCTTAAATCCAAACGCAGTGTCTTTTTCTCCTTAAGTCAGCTTGATTGGGGGGAAAAAAGTCTCTTTGATTTGAGCTGTTTCAGCATGAGATTCTTAGAGAACTCCATTTCCTGTTAACCCTGTGCAGTGCACTGAACGTGCATGGTCTCTATTGTAACTTTTTCATGTTTAACAATCTTTGAAAAGTGTGTGTTAAAACAGTCCGGCATTTTGGTTCTTCTGCATGTTAGATTTGTGCTTATCCATTTTATAAGAACTCCGTATGAAGATGGCCACATAGAGTTATTTTACTCCTCCCTCCTCCAGTTCTTGTGGTTTTGTTACTTAATTTGGAAACTACTTGGACTGAATTCTGAAGAATGTTGTACTTTGAACTCTAACTAGTAGATCATAGGTAGTGACCTTGAATGTTGTGGAAGTTTTTATGAAGGAAGCAGAGCGTCAACAGCTTGCATTGTATTTCTTGGCAAAAATCTGCTCTGTGTGCACCTGGGGCCATCTGCAATCCGAATCCAAGGGCTTACACTTTAATTATTTCATCCTGAAAGCCATCCTGTGTTCTTCATTGCTTTATGAGTGTGCTGTGGAGAAGTGAGGAAAACACCATAGATGGGTGAGAGGTAGACAGGCAGGGTGGATAAATAGCCTTAGTTTATGCCTTCAGTAGGCTAGTTATAGCTAGACTTTAATATTGGAGAATTACGATGCTATTATTATTTTTTTTCTCACTGTAAAGGGAAATCAAAAGAAAACAGCAAATACTTTAGTTATGTATTGTGTCCTTGCCGTAGAGGACTCAAGTTAAGCTTTCCTTTGAGATACATTTGAGTGACTATTAGGGGCTCAAAGAATGTTTCTCCATGAACAATGAACCGGTCCCCATGAAACCAAGAAACATCCCAAATAAAGTGTTGATGATGTAACTATTGAGTTGCATTATCTCACAGAACGAGGAGAATATGATCATTCTTTGCTAAAACTAGTTGAGTTACCTTACTTGTCTGTTAAGGTGGTCCTGCAGTGGTGGTGTAGTTCTTCTTTGAGTAGTGTGGGAAAAACTACCCCTTACTCATCTTTA
Source organism: Phyllostomus discolor (assembly GCF_004126475.2). NCBI lineage: Eukaryota > Metazoa > Chordata > Mammalia > Chiroptera > Phyllostomidae > Phyllostomus > Phyllostomus discolor. The sequence continues at coordinate 28,727,273 of NC_040912.2, read as the reverse complement.
TGACCTCAGTGTTCAGCAAAGTGCTTTCATACGGTAGGTGCTCAGAAAGTGTTAGTGGACCGAGACAGCGAATCTGTTCTACGACAGTTCAGTGCACTCATGGGCAGGCCTAGCAGATCTTCAGAGAGCTATTTCTCCATGGCTATAATGATTGTATGTGGCTTTTTCCATGTATACTTTATATACACATGCGTTAAATCTTTGATTGTATATATATATTAGTAGCCATTTCCTTTCTAACATTGACTAGACATTTTTATTTTTAAAAGGCCTTTATTTAATGTATTATTTGATGCCCTTTTTGTGTGTGTACTCTACTTATGGCCTTATTAATGTGAATTTAATTTTTTTCCTTTCCCAGGTGAAAACTTCTCACTCATTGATAATTTAATTTGTAGCTTTTTGACTGATTTGGCCTTATACAGCTGTGCATTTATAAAAGACAGAATAATTTAGGAAGGGTTTTCATGCCTGTTACCATGTTTGCTCCCTCAAGTTACTCATAAGGCAGGTGGGCAGGTAAAGTAAGCGATGCAGATAAGACTTGCACAGCTAGTTAAGTTGTGGGGTTAGGACTCCAAGGTCAGTATTCTTTTTTGCTGGTCCTGAACTGTCTCTGGATATCATATTTCAAGAAGTGACAGAATCCATTTGCTCTAATTAACTTTTATTATAATGACTTGCAATTTTGATTAAAGGAAATGATAAGGAAACAATACTGTGCTTAGTAGGGGTAATAAAATTTCAGGAGTTGATTCACATATATGCAGGGATGGGCAACTGTAGATTTACAGTGTACAGTAGGAAAACCATACAATAATTAATAAATAATATAAGAATAAGCTCTTTCACATATAACAGCAAACCTACTTTTGCCCACTCCTGTATTATAAAAATATGAAATTTATATATTTATGTATTTATATATTATATATTATACATGAAAATATAATATATAAAAATATATACATATATATATCTTGTACTTGTGGTTTTCTTATCTAGGGCCCTGTGTCTCAACATTTTCAATTCAACAATTTATTTCTGATATAAGCAGTTGGTAGGAAAACAGTTATTCCCAGATCTGTTATTACTACAATGGTAGTTTGATGTTTCACAGATAAGAATTTTGACTAGTGGGAGACTAGTCTAGAATTCATGTCTCAGGGGACCTGTGTTGCTTAGATTTGGAAATGGACCTGCACTAGAATTCTGGAAGGCTGTTGTAAACAATGACTTGACCTGCATTATAATTAAAATTTGCATCTTTGTTTAGCTGTTTCTTTGAGCTATTCAATTTTTTTTAAAAAGTTACCTTAATTTTGAGATAGAAAATTTGAAGCTTTTCAAAATGCCTTTTCCTTTCTTATGCCAAATAATTATCACAGTGATAGACATTCATTTATACATAAAGGCAGAAAAGTTGAAAGTCAGAGATATTAAATCTTTGCAGTGGATCAAGAGCCTTTATGTCATATAATAGTACACTGGAAAGAAGGAAGTTCTGAGATTCTTAACAGATTGAGTTGCCATGTGACTCCCACAGTTGACTCTTGTATGAGGAGAGTAAAATGCCTCGAGAAACTGGCAATGTTTAAGTCAGTTGAAACACAAATTTTATTTTGATGTGTTGGCCTTATTTATTTAAAATTACGTAGCTTTCATTTTCCATACTTCTCATATTTTTAGTTAGTGTTTTTTCTTTGTTAGTTCAAAAGGAGTTAATTTTTACTGCATTCTGAATGTTGAAATCTACCTATATCACGAGTTTTCTAAATGCATTGAAGACAAAGAAATTCATTAAATTCTGTTATTAAGCTCTTATTTTCCAGAGGCATATTAAAAACAAAAACAAAAACAAAAAAACGTTAGTGCTTTTCCTAAGTGGCATTAATTCAGGTATGTCTACTCTAAAAGTTAATCATTGACAACATAGTCTGGAATGCTTTGGTGTTTGTGTAAACATCAGCAGCCCTGCTTTTTCAAAAAGAGCTTTGTGATGAGCGCCCTCTTGGCTGAGATTGTCAGGTGGCCTCATCTATGGCAAATGCTAGTTAAGGGGGAAGTAGCTGGCCTTTCCACATACTTTGTGGGAGGGAAAAATTGCCTTTCATACCAAAACTTGCTAACTTCTAGTGATTTAGGGGAGGTTCCAAACTGTCTAAAACTGTGTGGTTAGAAATACAGGAGTGTGGCATTTTAAGTATATGAAGTACTATAAAAATTACAGTATTACAGATTAGGGTCTCTTTATACATTGAAGTTCTAATACGTTAATATGAATAATAATCCACTTTGTTTTGAAGCAGAAGTCAGGATCATGTGTGATCTGAGAGTTTATCCAAGTTCTGTAAGTTTCAGGAAGGAAGGGAAGGAAGGAAGAGTTGAGAGGTGGTTGGGTGGGTATCGAGGTAGGATAGGTGAAGATGGGAGTAAGTATGGCCTTAGGGGACCTGACAAGGGTGCGAGGTGCCTAAACACCAAGCAGGTACAGTTGGGACTCCTGTTAGGGCAACCCAGGGATCTTCACAGAAATGAACTTGAACGTAAGTAGAGCAATTAAGACTTGTGGATGCATTTGTGGGCTTGGAACCTGGAGTTAATGGAAAATACACAGAATTGAAAGCTACTGGGTGGCCTAAGATCAGAAACAGAGTGATCTAACAGGAAAGAAAAGTAAAAGGAAATACTATATTATAGGAAAAACAGAACAGTGTGGGTCAGAAAGGACTCCCGGCACCTTTTTAACCTGGGATCAGCTACTTGAACGGTATTGTGGGTGTCTGACTCCCCAGGGTGTACCCTGTGCACTTCTGATGTCCTTCCACAGTAATGAACGTGTTCCTTGAGTTTACTCTGTGCTCATGTTCCATCAGTGACCGATGCAATAGCGATGTCTAGAAAGGCAGATCTGGCCGCATAACACCTTTGATCGACAGACACACTGCAGTCATATCTGGGGTGGGGGTGTCTGTGGGAACCTGAGCAGGGGGCCTCTCACCGGGGAGTTGCCGCTGCCATCATAGCACAAGGAACATGTATAAAGGATCCATGGACAAAGACAGTGGGGAGGGGGGAAGGGTTAAATGTGGGAGGTGAGGGGTGACTATGACGGGGAGAGTAATGGGGGAAAATGGGGACAACTTGAACAAAACAACAATGTTTAAAAATTAAAAAAAAAGAAGCTCCATCAGAGACATATGAAGGGCATGTGTAAAAGTAAATCAGTGGAAGATTGCCTTTTAAAATATTATTCCTTTTTTCTCCTTAGGATTTATTAATAATTATATTAGTATGGTGTTATTCTTAATGACTAAAGAAAAACAATTGTTTTCTTCAGTTTTCAGTAGTCAGATTCAAGCCTGTTATGAAAAGCTTATGAATAATTATTTTGATGTCTTAGTTAATATCAAGAATCTTGTATACAATGTAGGTTCATGGTTGTCTCCCAAAGAAACAAGGAAATGCTGTTTCCAGGTTCTGTTTGTTAGTATAAAACAAGGTTACTCAGCCGTTGTTCTGTACTTTGGGGGAAAAAGAGTTCCTAATTGATTCCAAGTGGAATCATTTGGAAGTGAAATTCTATAATGTGAATATAGAAGCATGATATTTTTGAGGGTATATGAGGGGGGCCCCTGAAACCAGAATTTGTTTATAAAGTATTGTGTATTTATTTATTCTTACATGTTTAAACTTCAGTGACTTTCAAAGTACTCTCCATTTGATGCAATACACCTATTGAGACATTTTCTCTGCTGCTCAAAACTGTTTTCAAACTCGTTGATTTTGATGCCTTTTAGTGATTCTGCTGTTTTTTGTTTCACTCCTTTCACATCAACAGTAAAATATTTCCCTTTAAGGACTTTTTTCTTTCAGGAAAACAATAAAAAGTTGCTTGGGGTGAACAGGGAGGGTGGGGCCTGGGGTGTGGGGATCATGCTATTTTTGGTCAAGGACTGCTGAACACTCAGCAAGATGTGGGCAGGTGTGCTGGTAAATCACCCGTCATGAAATGGGCAAACACATTGAAAAAGTCTTCAAAAAAATTCTCTGAAGCCAAACAGTGCCTCTCACAACAGTGCCGCAGGTACACTGGTACGGATGGGCTCCTAGAACACCCACCTAGTGGGGGAAGCCTGTACTACAAGGGGCCCTCCTCCCTCTAGAAGGTAATTCCGGGGGTTTTGGGGGTTTCCCCTCATATTCTTTCAATCTGAAAACTTTCTGACAAGGAAGCAAAAATATAACAATTATTTGGTCTCTTGATACTCAGAAATCTTCCATTTTGATGAGAAACCCTGTTTTTCATCTTTATATTAAGTGTTACAGAAATAATTTAAAGCAGGGAGAGGCAGCTCTCGATCCCAAACATAGGCCAAACGCATTCTGATCTGTTTGATTTGTGACACTGGCTCTCAACAGTGGCCGTTCTTTAGAATCACTTGGGGAGCTTCTTAAAATCATCAGTGTGGTCTCATCCCCAGAGATTTTGATTTCTTATTGGTCTGGATAAGAAAGCCTTACTTACCATTCCCAAGTAAGGCTTGGGAATGGTTGAGTGCCATAGATGATTCTAATATGTAGTCAGAGTGAAGAACCACTGCTTTCAAAACACTCACCTGGACTTTCTTTTGTCTTCATATGAAATCTAAAGGGAAAAGAGGAAGAAAAGAAGTGCCTGGCAGCCTTAGCTGCCATCTGTGCTTATTCCAAGGGACCGAGGTCAGAGAGTAACTGAAGGCCTGGAGTTTTGCATCCTGCACACAAGGACACGCGTGTCCCAGTACACAGTGTCGGGAGAAATGTTCTTGAATCTTGCGGTGTGGTGTCATTTCTTGCCAGGAGTGAAGGGAGTGCTAGATGGTTTTTGCTTCTCCAGGTCTGCTTGACTTTGAGTAAAAAGTTGATCATCTCCTGTTCTTCTAGCATTCTAGGGAAAAAATGATGGTTCCAAGAGTATCAGGTAGTCTGTCAGAAAAATAGGTGAATGGAAGTTCTGTGTGTACGTTGAACCAGAGTTTAAGAGCTTTCCCTTTTGCTTCCTGGGTAAGCTGTGGAAGTGCAATCACTGATAGTTTTGTAAAGAAGTTTGTTTTAAATCAGCGTGAGAGCCAAAAAAAAAAAAAAGAAAAGCTAGTAGAGGCAGAAGGAGAAAGGGCACACGTGGGCGATACTGTGTCTCCTTTAAAACCTGTGAGGAGGTTTGAAATCTCTGAGGAACATTCACTTTGTCATTTTATCCCATTTCTGCTATGGTTTTTATATAAGCCTAATTCTACATTTCTGAATTAACTAATTTATGAACACATATTTATTGAGTAAGTTCCATGTACATGGGGCTATTTAAAAACTGAAAAGAAGAATAGGGATCTGCCTTGTAAACGACAATTCTGTGGACACTGTATGCCTAAGTTACCGCCTCCCCCCCAATCTGGAGTAGTACATAGCAAAACTGGCGTCCTGTTAAGTGTCGCTTCCCTGTCGTCACTTTTTAAGGGCACATTCTGTACCACGTTTGCTGCTGCACACCGCCACGAATGAGGGAGGACACATTGGAAACGACAGTTCCTTCCCACTGTTGGCAGCAGGTGGCCTGTAGGGGTCTGGTGGACGGGGGGGGGGGGGGGGGGGGGGGGGGGGGGGGCGGTGGTGGGTTCTGTAAGAAGAGGGCATGCAGTGCCCCCTGCACCCCGCAATCATTTGGGTAAAGATTTTTGATGGCCCTAGAACAGAAATGATGGGAGTAATTTTTACAGTGGCACACACTCTTTTGTTCAAGTGGGTTTGCATCCTGCCCCTTGGGCTCCAGGCACTAGACTCCACGCTCCAGCTGGGCAGGGATTTGGTCTGTTTTACTCACTGTTGTATCCTGATAGAAATTTAAACCATTTTAAATACTGAATATGTCATTTATTTACTATTTATCTTTTTCATTCTTATTTCATTTTCTAATTATATGGTATAATCCATTTGTAGCTTTCTCCACAGTGCTAAATATAGTAACATGTTACAGTTTATTAAAGACAGTAAAACTCATGATTTGTGAATGATTTATGACTGAATTTAATAGAGAATAACAGTTTAAAAACTAATGACTTGAACATTACTATTGAGCCTTTCTCTTATAATGAGCTTTCATAAGAGTTTAAATAAGATTTTAAAGTGTTCAAGGCATGTAATCACAGATATGAAACATATTAAAGAATTCCATTCAGAATCATAGTGGTTTATTTACGTTTGAAAACACTTAACCGTATACAAAATTTTCTACAGGATGGTTTTAAATTACATACCTAGTCAGTTTAAACCTAATTTCATTTTCGAAAACTCAAATTTCAGATAATTTTAGGACTGTATATATTATAAAATATGATACACACTAGCATCTGGTTATGGTCAACATCCACCAGAAAAGTTAATATAGAATTCCTTTAAGATGTCTGGTTCAGAAAAATGTCCTGGCTGTATTTATAGTAGCCTGTATAAATAAGTGCTATAAACTTGCCAGCTCACAATATTTATAAATTCCTTCCCTCCTATGAACAGATGCAAGTAGAAAAATTAATTAGCTTTCTTCTATTATCTGGCATAAACTATTCTTACCTAAGGGTACCCCCCAAAATTAATGATGTGCAGAGTCATACAATTTTAGAGTTGGAGAGGGTCTTAGAAATAATGTAGACTTACTTGCAGCTTCTTCTTTTTCTTTTTTTTTTATTTTATTGTTGTTCAAGTACAGTTATCTGCATTTACCCCTCAGCACTCCCCCCGACCCCAGCCATCCCTACCTCCCTCCCTTGCTTCCACCCACCTTGGTTTTGTCCTTTATAGTAGTTCCTGAAAATTCTTTTCTTCCCACCCCCTTATCCCGCCCCCCCCCCCCCCCCCCCCCCCCCCCCCCCCCCCCCCGCGGCTGTCAGATTGTTCTTAATTTCAATGTCTCTGGTTCTGTTTTGCTTGCTTGCTTGTTTTATTGATTAGGTTCCACCTAAAGGTGAGATCATATGGTATTTGTCCCTCGCCACCTGTCTTACTTCACTTAGCATAATGCTCTCCAGTTCCATCCATGCTGTCACTAAGGGTAGGAGCTCCTTCTTTCTTTCTGTTTGAAGCTTCCTGATCATCGATTAATTTTGAAAAAAGCTTAGTGGTATTTTTATGGAGGAATATTTTTAATTAAGCTTTTGGTGCCTTAATATTCTTACAGTAGCCTTATTTGTTAATTTTTGCCAAGAGTCGCACCGAGAGATCTCACTACTTGATTCAATTTGCTATTTACATAAGGATGAAAATAAATAGAGATTTTTAAAAAATTTTATTTTAATCATTGTTTAAGTACAGTTTTCTCCCTTTTACTCCCATTCCAGCCCACCCATCCATCCCTCCCCATTCCCTCCCATTACCACCCTCCCCCTAGTTTTTGTCCATGTGTCCTTTAAATTTGTTCCTGTAAACCCTACCCATTCTCCCCTGAAATTCCCTCTTCTCACCCCTCTGGTCACTGTCAGCCTGCCTTTTATTTCAGTGTCTTTGACTATATTTTGCTTGTTTCTTTGTTTTGTTGTTTAGGTTCCTGTTAAAGGTAAGATCATACAGTATTTGTCTTTCACTGCCTGGCTTATTTCGCTTAGCATAATGCTTTCCAGCTCCATCCAAGCTGTTGCAAAGGGTAGGAGCTCCTTTTTTCTTTCTGCTGCATAGAATTCCATTATGTAAATGTACCATAGTTTTTTGATCCATTCATTTACTGATGGGCATCTAGGTTGCTTCCAGCACTTAGCTATTGTAAATTGTGCTGCTATGAAAATTGGGGTACAAAGGCTCTTTTGTATTGGTGTTTTAGGGTTCTTAGGATATAGTCCCAGCAGTGGAATTGCAGGGTCAAAAGGCAGCTCCATTTTTAGTTTTCTGAGGAAGTTCCATACTGTTTTCCATAGTGGTCGTACCAGTCTGCAGTCCCACCAGCAGTGCACTAGGGTCCCCTTTTCTCCACAACCTCTCCAACACTTGTTTGTTGCTTTGTTTATGATGGCCATTCTGACTGGTGTGAAGTGGTATCTCATTGTGGTTTTAATTTGCATCTCTCTGATAGCTAGCGATATTGAACATTGTTTCATGTGTCTTTGGATTTTCTGTATGTCCTCCTTGGAGAAGTGTCTGTTCAAGTCCTTTGCCCATTTTTTAATTGGGTTGCTTGTCTTCTTAGAGTGTAGTTGTGTAAATTCTTTATATATTTTGGAGATTAAACCCTTGTCTGAGGTATCATTGGCAAATATGTTTTCCCATACAGTTGGTTCTCTTTTTATTTTGATACTGTTTTCTTTAGCTGTGCAGAAGCTTTTTATTTTGATGAGGTCCCATTTGTTTATTCTTTCTTTTATGTCCCTTGCTCTATTTTTTTATGCCTTTGATTTTTGCAAAGAAGACCCTAAATAAGATGCACTATGTGTTATAACTAATGTTTAAAACTATTTTTACAACATGAGAAACTCACTTTGCATTCAATAAGATATTGCCTTCTAGTAACCTTTTGAGAAAAAATTAAAGTGATTACATTTTAATTTTAGAGATCAGTTTTTCAGAACCCTCCTTATTTTTGACATGGCCTGCCTGAGGTCAGACAGGGTTTGCTTCTTCAGCAACTCAGCTATCTTACCACCATCCCCTCCACCCATTTTTTGAGAAGCATACATTTCAAGCTGTGTATGTGTACATGTTTGTTTGTTTACACATGTATGCATGTGCTTTTTATATACATGGTGTATGTCCCCTTCCATCTTTTGGAGAAGTTATTTTTCTTTGAATGGTTAGCCTAAATTTTAGGCGCTTAATTGGAGTATCAGTTGTAAATTATTCCAGGGCAGGGTTTCCCAATCTGTGTTCTGTGATTTTTAAACCAAATAAGTTTTGTTTAGGGGGAGCTGTCCTGTGCATTCTAGGACTCCAGCAGCGTCCTGGGTTTCCACCCACTAGATGCCGGTGGCACCTCTGCCCCTGTTTCTGACAACCAAGAGCATCTCCAGACCTCATCAGAGGTGCTCTGGGGCCAAACTTCTTGTTGAGAACCACACAGGTGACTCTCCTAATTGTATATAATATATAAAAAATCAAAACAAACAAGAAAAACCCAGTAAATTTTTACTGAATTGAAATAGTAACTTTATTTCAAGGTCTTATTATACTGTGTTGAAATGGTAACATTTTACAGTTTCTGTGTACCAATGAATACGTAAAAGCTGGGAGTGGAAATACAGTGCCATTCAAGTGTCGTATACACAAGAGTTAGTTTTGTTTACTTATTAGATCAGTTTTGGATTTCATGCCTAGTTTTCCATTTGTGGCTGCTAAAAAATGATGAAACCTAATGTTTCCCAGTTTATGTCAGCTGTAAATGGAGGTGACATCTATTTCCTAGTTTCATTGTGAGGATCAAATTTCTCAGTTGTTATGTAGTAGACTTAGCCTGGCTGCCTTTGGTGGGTGTACTTTGATGGTACTCATGCCCCCAGGTTATCCTTCGCATTGGTGGCTTTCCGGTGCTACCAGTATCTTGGTATCAGGGAATTATGGGTTCCCCTTTGATTCGAAACTTTCTAGACCCATCGGGGCTGGATGTGAGTGACATGTGATGGGAAGTAGAAATTCAGCAGTAATGCATGGACTGTTGAAAGTGCTCTTTCTCGTTCTGAAGAATTCTGGGAGTTGTATAACCCTTCCAGACAGTGGGCTTCCGGCAACAAGCAGGTATGTCATAGAGCCACTGGCCAAGCAACTAGGAGTCTAGAATCATCATAAGCCAATTGAAGTGAGAAAAATAAATAAATAACTAAATAAATAAGTATTCATCAGCTGGTGAAGTTTGAAAAATCTGGTTACTGAGATATAAAATGGCTCCCTCCTTTAATAGGCCCTTTGCCCAGCTAGACCGAGTGGAGGAGGGAAGGCAGAATGACTCAGCAGGTAGACGGTACTCCTCACCAGGTAGAGTAAATGTCCCTTCAGGCTTCATAGACATGGTCAGGTGAGCAGCAGATTGTTTGATTATAAGGAAAACAGAAGATCTTTATATTAAATCACTCACTTAATGATTGATATGTCCTATTAAGAACCTTTGCATGCTAGAGAGCTTATATTGAACTTATTTAGTATTTGGATACTATATGTACTATTCCGAGGATATAAAATGTTAACAGTTCCAAGAATGTTAATATCAAAGACTATTTGCAGATATTAAAATTCATATTTTCTTCTGAGTGCAGTCTAATTCCAGAAATTGTTCCATTTTTTCTAAGTTTGATAATTATCTCTACTTTTAAATGAAAGGGATTTTTTTCTTTAATTTTACCATCTTTTTGGTTCCTGTCACTGAATTCCACTCATAATGAATATTTGTAGCAAGCAGCAGGGGGTCAAGTTATATATTATTTAAATTGAAGTTTGTATCTTTTCATGTAGCTACTTAGTATTAAAGTGTATTGTCAGCAACACTTATGAATATCTTCTGTAGTTAGTAGGTCTTTGAGTTTTTTCTTTTTTTCAAAGTATTTTTTTGTTATTCTATTACAGTTGTCCCAGTTTCCCCCCCTTTACCCGCTTCTGTCAAGCCCACTACCCTCTCCCACAGCCATTCCCCACCCTGTTGTCCATGTCCATGGGTCATTCATACATGTTCCTTGACTAGTCCCTTCCCCTTCTTGCTACCCTTAGCTCCCTCCCACTTCCCCTCTGGTCACTGTCAGTATATTCCTTGTTTGCAGGTCTGTAGCTCTATTTTGCTTGTTGGTTTGTTTTGTTCATTAGGTCCCTCTTACAGGTGAGATCATATGATATTTGTCTTTCACTGCCTGGCTTATTTCACTTAGATTAATATAATATTCTCCAGTTCCATTCCATTCTGTCACGAGAGGTAGGAGCTCCTTCTTTCTTCTGTTGTGTAGTATTCCATTGTGTAAATGTACCACAGTTTTTTGGTTCACTCATTTACTGATGGGCACTTAGGTTGCTTCCAGCGCTTGTTATTGTAAATTGTGCTGCTATGAACATTGGGGTGCATAGGTTCTTTTGAACTGGTGTTTCAGGATTCTTAGGGTATATTTCCATCAGTGTAATTGCTGGTCAAAAAGGCAGTTCCATTTTTAGTTTTCTGAGGAAGTTCCAGACTATTTTCCACAGTGGCTGAGCCAGCCTGCATTCCCACCAATAGTGCGCTAGGGTTCCCTTTTCTCCGCATCCTCTCCAACACTTGTTTGTTGATTTGTTTATGATGGCCATTCGGACTGGTGTGAGGTAGTATCTCATTGTGGTTTTAATTTGCATATCTCTGATGGCTAGTGATACTGAGCATCCTTCCATATGTCTCTGGGCCCTCTGTATGTCCTTGGAGAAATGTGTCTATTTAGGTCCCTTTTTCACTTTTTAATTGGATTGTTTGACTTCCTGGTGTTGAGTCATATGTATTCTTTACATATTTTGGAGATCAAGTCCTTGTCTGAGGTATCATTGGCAAATATGTTCTCCCATACGGTTGATTCCCTTTTCATTTTGAAGATGGTTTCTTTAGAGATGCAGAAGCTTTTTAATTTGATGTAGTCCCATTTATTTATTTTTTTCCTTTATTTCTCTTGCCCTGGAAATATATTGGCAAAAATAATGCTATGTGGAATGTCTGATATTTTACTGCCTAAGTTTTCCTCTAGGATTTTTACGGTGTCATGACACATGTTTGTCTTTTATCCATTTTGAGTTATTCTGGTGTATGGTGATTTTTTTTTCTTCTCTTGCCCTTTGGTTTACCTTAAAATATAAAATCAGAGTACACCATTTTTTTAAAAAGTCTATATGCTACTCTTTATAAAGATGTAAGTATTTTAACCAGGAAGAAATTCATCAAACTGCAGAGTAATTATATTTTAAATTATTCTCATTGGTAGAAATAACACACACATATTTCAGCGATTTGGGGGGAAGTTTTACAAAGAGGCTTATTATTCTGAGTTTCTGCCTTACATATTTCTGTAAGAGATAACATTTCAAAATTTGAAAACAAACAGGAATGTCAGTTAGATGAACAATATTTTTATATTGGTGTTCTGAGTTTAGTTAGACATGATGTCATTGTTCATAAGAACACACAGTTTCCACTGATGCCAGGACTGCACCTAGCAGGTGGGTGGAGACAGTGACGTGGATGATGGTCCCGATAGAGATGCAGCTCAAGAAGAGAATTTTCCTCCTTCAGTAGAACTCTTGACACTCGGCCTGAATTTCTTTAAGGTAACAATACTGCCGTTCAGAATTCAGCCTTTTTCTAAAGATATTTTTTATATTAGCATATCACATACCAAATACCTCATGCTAAATACTATGATGTTAAATTTAAAATGAGAATCATCCATATATTAATGTCTGAATGAAGCACATCAAAACTAATTTTATACTTTTAAATGTGGAGATTACAATAAAGCATTCTCTCACAAGGTTACATTTGAGATATCTCATGAATAAAAGCATCTAAAAACTTTTGGCCAGTATGGTCTTGTTCAGAGTATGACTTTCTTTTTGTAAGAAAGTCCTGACACAGTGTGATCTGTTTCGTGAACTACTGATGGTAGGGGAAATAAAGATGACATTTATTGTTTCTGATTTTCTTTAAGCTGAACAATCAAGTTAACCCCATGATTATGTTCCAAATGTAATCACCATATATGTGTTTTTATCATTTTTTCTTTATTTTCTCTGCAACTAACCAGATGAGTATTAAAATTATATGGTAGCTCAAAAAACCTAGAATAACCAAAGCTGTTTTAATTACTAATAGTTAATAAACCCCAGTAGTTGTTAATCTTCATGAAACACAGTATTTTATTTTATTATATTATAAAATATAAGTTCCTTTCTTCATAAACCTTCAGGAGAAATATAGGATATAGTCTCTGTGACAGAACTAGAGCTTAAACTCAGCAGCCTTGGGCTATGGCACAGCAAGTCATAAAAGAAAGTATTGATTGAAAGAATTTTATAAAATTAATAAGCATTTTCTCTTAAAAACCCACTAGGGGACAAAAAGGCAAGACTAGGAGAAAACATTATAAAACATATATCAGACAGAGGGCATGTCCAGAATACATTAAACTCTTTGAATTTAATAATGAGAAGACAAACAATCCAATTAAAAGTAGTAGACAACTGTTTGGACACTTCACAAAAGAATATATATCAGTGGTTGATTAGCACATGAATCAATGTGCTAGCTAGCACATATGCTAGCACATGACCAGCATAATTTGTTATCAGAGAAATGCAAAGTAAATCACATTTTTGTTGTGGAATGGGGAGCCAATAGGTAGAAGTTTATTCACTGCTGAACATGTGAATGCAATGCTATACACACCAAAGTTGGTATAACAACTTTGATAGACAGTTTGGCAGTTGCTTAAAAAGTTACATATACATGTTCCCTATAAACCATCCATTCATTCCTAGTTATTTACAGAAGAGAAATGATAACATATGCTCACACAGAGATTTCTACATGAATGTTTATAGTAATTTCCTCTGTAATCGTCAAATCTGGAAAGAGTCCAAATGTCACCAACAGGTGAGTGGATAAACAGAGTATCTAACCATATAGTAGACTACTACTGAGCAGTAAAAAAGAATATACTGCTAATACATGCAACATCATGGATGAATCTAAAAATAATTACACTTAAAGAAGCAAAGAATACATATTGCATAATTCTACTTATATACAGTTCTAGAAAGCCCGAATGAATCTGTAATGACATGCGGTAGATTAGTGTTAGCTTGGCAACAGTGGAAGAGTGAGGGATGGATTATAAAGAGTTGCAAGGCAGTTCTTGGGACTGGTAGAATATTAGTTACTTGACTGGAATAATCGTTTCATGGGAGTATACAGGTCAGAACTCATCAAATTATACATATTAAATATATGTGGGTCACTGTGTATCAATTAAATCTCAGTAAAATTGGAAAAGGAAGACAATTTTAAAGTAAATACTTTATTATTTCTTAGAATATTCAGTTTGTAAGTTTGACTTTATTTGTTTCATGTATTCTTTATTGTGGCCTCAAGAATGGTTTGGCTGTAGAGTCATACCTTGGTACTCGTCAGCTTCAGAACTCGTCAAACCTGGTACTCATTGCATTTTGACGAGAAAAAATGTTTCAGCACTCGGTACTCGCTTGATGCTCCTCACACTTGCTAGAACTTGTATGAGTCACGATGCTACCCACAAGAAAAAATGCTTCATCAGTCATTGCTTGCTTGCAACTCACTGGAACGAATTAATGGCGGGTACCAAAGCACCACTGTGTTTAGGTTGGGGGTAACATAAAAGTCATTTGTTTTCACTTGGCCTCACTTCCCTCAACTGTACATTTAGGGTTATTATAGATTACCAAATAGTCTTCTGTTCCTGGAGTTCTGTAACTGTGATTATGAATAAATTGGTCTTTTGGGGTTCAGAACTACCTCATAAGAGAACACTGTAGTGAGATCAGGAATATGTAGTCATAGAGGTAATGTTAATTTTTTCAGAGAATATTTTTAATAATTTTAGACCAATCTGGTAACTCACAGTTGAACAACCAGAAAGCAACTGCCCAAATATGAAAACCCAGTCTTTGGATGAGCTGGTATAAATGGAATTTAATAAAAATGAAGTTTTATTGTATAAAGACAAATTTATAATGTTTACTGTGTATTTGGAGTGATTGAGAAGCACAATCTCCTGCTTTGCTCAAGGAAATTTGAAATTAACACAAAAATTTTATTACTCTGTAGTTAATGTGATTGCACATGTCAACATGCATTAATTTAGGTAAGTTTTTGTTAGATTCATGTGACCAGGTAGGTATTAGATAACCTTAGGAATAGGGAAAGAATGGCTTCAATTGGCTAAATAAAACATGGAGCATGGGGGTAGAGAATCTAGAAAAAGTGTCTTTTTTACTGTTAAAAGTGCTTTTTGATGTACGTAGAATATGCTTATAAGTTTCACTCTAGTACACTTGTTACATAAAGAACATCCTGTTTAATACCTACAAATTTCATGGACAGACGTTCCCTGGTGGCAGAAACGACACACCTCCAGAAGCTGTTTGCATCAGGGCTGCGCTGCTAGAACAGCCCTCTTTGAGTGGAGCCCGCAGCAGGAAGGCAGCCTCAGTGACCAAACGTTGTGGTTTCTCTCTTTAGGCCATGCTCGGACAAACAAGGAGGTCAGTGTGCACAGTCTGTTTGCGGGCTGGCCTCACAAGAAATTCTCAGAAGTTATTTTTACGAAGCCAAAGAAAATAGAGCTCCTGTTTTTGGTGCCTATGTCACAGCTGAGCCTCTCTGTTTGAAGAGCTTCATTTAATACTTTTTTGCCTTTTGGAATGTAAGGGCTAGACTATATCCTAGACACTGTAGCATTGATAAACTGTTAATATACAGAAGCTCTATGTATTCTCTGCAGCAAATACTTTCCTTTCTCACAGTGCTGCGCCACAAATCTTTTTCACAGGGCGAGGAAGTGTCATGGGCGGTCAAGCCAGGCTTTAAAAGATGGTGTGAAAACATGAGCTGAAATTTATTATTGTTACTATTATATTTGTTGTTAGTAAGTCCTACATTAATGGAACTTTCTAGTATTCTGGAAATGTAAGAAGGTTTTGAGCCCGTTGAAAGTAGGCCAGATTTTGATTTAGGAAAAAAACAACAACAACAGAAAAAAGGTAGGAAAATCATAATTGGCAACAGTGTGGTGATTGTGTGGGTGGGTGGGAGGAGGGGGGTATAAAAGGACTAAATGCTAATTAAAAATACAATCAATATGAAAAATAAAAATTTTTATTTAAGCAAAAAAAGAAAATCATAATTGAGATAATTGGTTGGTATCAGGCAATAGCTTATGTTTTTAAAATTCTAAACAGTTTGATAAGATGCATATTGAAATGATAATTAACTGTCAATTATCAGTGAATGAAGGGAGCCCACAAGGCCTGTTTAGTCTTAAGAAATTATAGGAGAAACTATGTGTGTATGTCACGTGAAATAGGTTTTTTTCCCCTTAATAAGTTCAGTATAGTACAATTAGGTACAGCAGATTGACAACACTCTACTGCTGAAATTGTTATAATTAATTTTAAATGAGACCCTTACATAACAAATCTGTTTTGTTAGGGAAGAAAATTATATTTTGAAGCATGTCATTTCTATCTTACTTACTAGTTATTTGCTCTTTGGGAAAATTGTTTAGATATATGTTTTGATTTCTTATTTGTGACACACATTTCACTGAATCAGAACTGACAGACATTACCACAGCAGTTGTTCCCTTATTGTCTTCCGTGATCGGTCCGTATCCTATAGTTTTTGTGTCATAGTCTTAAAGCGACGGCAGGCCTGGCCTGCGCAGCATGGCTGGCACGGAGGCTGGGGCTCCCTCCACTGCGTCTCAGGAGCCTGTGCTTGGTGTGAGCACGAGGATGTCCTGGACACGATGTAGCAGGGTGAGCGTGGTGATGGCAGATGGGGCAGCTCCGCAGCCTGGTGTTCCTCCTCAGACTCTTTTTCATCTCCAAGTGCCCTTTAGTTAGACTTTTAAGTTTCTGTAGGGACCGTGTTAGGTTCCTTTTGTTCTGTACACAGTGCCTCGCCCCGTGCTGGTGCTCTCTTGCCAAATGTCCCGTTGTAGTGTTCAAGTCCAAGTGAACATCGGGGAGATGCATGAGACCATCAGTTTCCTCATCTGTGAGCTAGAGATAATAGCGTGTATCTCAAGATAAATGGTCAGATCCAAATGGGAAAATATTTAGAAAAGCATTTTTCTAAATAGAAGCATTATTCAAATGTTATTTATCTTAACTCACTGTTTAATCAGTAAATTGAATGGAACTGATAACCTTTTCCCATCTGGTGGTATTCTAAATAACCCGTAGATACTGTTCCATTTAAGTTCCTCTGAGGCTGTAGTTGGAGGAAACACCTGTATATTTTAATGTGTTTCATTGAAACCATTTTTTCCCCCACAGATTGAGACTAGGGAACAAGGCTGGCATACATGCTCAGATAGCTGGTTTCCTAGGGGCAAATCCTTTGCGCTCCGCTAGCAGAGTTCTCTTGTCCAGGTGTTAGCTCTGAACTCCTTACTCTTGTAATGACGACAAAAGAGAGAGACGTGGCAGCCCAGAAAAGGACAAAGAATGATTCTGGCTGTCCCTCTATGTGAAGCTGCCAGTAACCTGACCAAGTCAACCAACTAAATAGTAAAACTTCGTAAGTCAGACCCATTTAAACTCTTGTTCTTCCTTTAGAATGTAAAAAACATATTTAATACTTACTTCCAGTTTATCCGAGAGTGGTTTTCCAAATACTTTACAGCCAGCATAGCGAGGACACCAAGGTGTTAAGGTTGAAACAGTGTATTGAAGGGACACCCTGCTGTACTAGGGGTCAGGTCTTTGGTTGTGTAGTTCTGGGGAATTTCAGGCAGGTGGCCCATGCAGGGTTCTGGCCAAGGGGACTGGCCCATGGGCCATGCTAAACAGCTGCTGATGGCCAGGTAGTACAGAAATCTGTGTGTAGCTATTGAATATAAGCCTCAAGGCTATATGAATATGCATGTCCAAACAGGATTTCTTATCCCTAATTTTAGTTTAATTTTACAGAAACTTGTTCTTTTTTTCTTCTTTTCTGAGCTTAATATAACATTAGTTGCCTTTTAAAGAAGGTATAGTATATATGTTAGTTTTCTCAGAACTTATATTGTTACTTATCAAATCTATTTAAAGAAACCTTATTTTTAATCCCTTCATAAAATGATTTTAATTTGTCTTAGTTATAATATTGAAGTTTTATTTATTAGGTTTTTATAAAAGCAGCATTAAGAAAGCATAGGCTCCTAGATAGTACTTAGTTTTGAAAGAACTAATTTACATATAATCGCAGAGTTGGGAAAAGAACCAAAGTGGTCCAACTGATATGTGGCTAGTCACCGAGGTAGCAAATATCAGAGCTAGCACGTCTGATGTGCTTCCTGGTATTTCCGCTGTACCTTATTTATATGAGAAGCAGTGACACTATTTGTCTGTCTTCTTCAGGTCACATTGGCAACAATTATGAGATGTGGCCTTCAAGATATGTAGCATGAACGTTATTGTTTCCATTTAAATTGTGGGGTAACTGATACCCAGTATTCCTTGGTTCCTGATCTGTCTAATTTCACCATTCACACTTGTCACTCTTCCTGCATAGCCGGCCAGAGGTATCCTCTGTCTTCTCTTGGTTGGTTAAGGTCACAGAGTTAATAGATGGGGCAGACCTATGGACTTCTCAGATATGCAGGTTGTGAAATGTATCACTAGGGAGAGAAAACTTGGTACTTGGCATTTTGTCTGTTTTGTAATTGAATGAAAAGAAATGTGATCCAGGGAAGCAAGCTCACTCAGGAGGATTTACTTCTCAAACTGGCGGTAGGATCAGTAGAACTAATTGAATCCCTTCCCCATTCTACCCAATCCTAACTCTTGTCCGTTGAGATGCAGACCCAATGACACCTCTCTCATGCAGCCTTCTCTGGAGAAAGTCATGTATGTATGGCTTAACATGGGCAGTCTGACTAAAGAACAACAAAATGGGAAAACCTGAACCTAGAAGTTATGTTTTTAAGGAAAATCTTGATTTTTGCAAACGTAGCCTGGGTTATTTGGAAAATTGTAACTGTCTGGTCTGACTGACTTCTTTTAGTACACTTAAGAAAAATCTGCTGTTATAAAATATTACACACACACAAAAGTGTATAAAACAGTCGAATAGCGTGTAAAATTAAGAATTATTATAAAATGGACACCCATATACCCACATCCCACATTACTCAATAGAATATTTTCATCACTGTAGAAATCATTCTGATTTTTGGAGGTAACCACTATCTCCGACCTCAATGGTAAGCCCTTTGTTGTTTTTCAAATAAAATAATTTTTTTAACTTTTATATGTATCCCTAAATATTTCAATCTGTTCTTTAATTTTTCCTTTTTTTTTAAAGTACATATTCAGGTCCTTTGTTCACTTTTGCATTCTATGGCCTTGCTTTTTGGCCAGCTTGTGGAATTTCCACATAGAGTTGGACTGGAAACCTTTCGTTGCTTATGTGGGTTGCCGTGTCTTCTCTGACTCTGTACCATGTTTTTCACTCCTTAGTATGTTTTTTGTTACACAACCATTTATTATTTTTAACTTAGCCAAGTTTATCAGTTATTTCCTTTTTGGTTAATGCTTTCAGTATGCTATTAAGAAATGTTTCCTTCCCCTAAAATCATGAAGCCATTCTCCTATATTTTAAAAGCTTAATAGTTTTGTCTTTTACATCGAGGCCTGAAAATTCTCCCAAAGTTTTTGTTTTTGTTTTTGTTTCTGGGTAGTGTGAGGGAAGGATCCAAGTTATTTTTTTTTTCATATGGATATCTAATTGGCCCAACATTGTTTATTGAAAAGACTGCCCTTTCTGTACTTCCATGAAGTGCTACCTTTATCCTAAATCAACTTTCCGTGCATTACGGGACGGTTTCGGGATTCTTCAGTTGGCCCCGGTTGTCTTGGGTCTGTGTCCTGTACCGATGCTGTGCTGTCTTCACTGCTGTGTTCTACAGTAATTCTTCATATCTGATAGAGTTTTTCCCTTTATTCTTCTGTAAGATTGCCTGTTTATCCGTGGCCTTTTGCATTTACTTGATAGAATCATGTGGTCAATTTCCACATAAACTGTTTTGTGATTTTAGGTTGTGATTACATTGATTCCCTAGGACAATCTGAAGAAAAGTGACACATAAATGGTATATCTCTTTACTTACCTGTCTCCAAGTGTCTCAATAAAATTTTATAAAGTTAACCTTTAGATGTTTACATGTTTTATTAGGTGTATTTTTATTTAGCAAGGTTTCTGGTATACAAAATTAAAATAAAAATTAGTTGTATGTATAGCAGCAACAAACAAAAATTTAAAAGATACAATTGGCGAACACATTTGTTCTAAATATAATTCAACTGAAGGTTTACATTTACCACCTTATTTTGTACTTTCAACTCCTAAGCTTTATGCTCTTTGATTTGTCTGAGACAGTAAGTAGTACCCCACTTTCCCACCAGTTGTTTGTACAGCTTTACCAATTATTCAGAATTATGAGTGATTTGAATTTGAGAAGTAACAGATATTTGATTTTACAGTGGTGGTGGAATTACTCTATACTCTTGGAAGTAATCATTTAATCCTTCTTTTTAAATATTTTATTTATTTTTAGAGACTGGAAGGGAAAGAGAAAGAGAGAGAGAGAAACATCAATGTGTGGTTGCCTCTCATGTGGCCCCCACTGGGGACCTGGCCCACAACCCAGGCATGTGCCCTGACTGGGAATCGAACCTGTGATGCTTTGGTTTGCAGCCAGCTCTCAATCCACTGAGCTACGCTAGTCAGGGCCATTTAATCCTTCTGACAAGGTATGAGTGCAGCATTCTGGTTCCTGTTGTGTAGCAGATGAAACAAATACGGGGCGTTAATTAGTTTGCCCATTATCACAGGGCTGGGAAGCTGTGGGCACCCTGATGTGAACCAGGTCATCTCTAACTCCATCGTCTGTGTTTTTTTTTCACTTTGAACATTTGCTCACCTATCGCTAACTCGAGAGACCAGTGCCGCATTTCAGAATGGGGTGGTAATTGATTATGATAATGAGAAAGCTGAAGCACCAAAAGACTAATTAATATTCATTTTATTTTGTTTCACTAAGCAAGAAAGAAGATGATACATTTTAGAAAGATTTCCATTCAGTACATTAACAGAAAAGTTTAAGCTTACTGAGCTTTATGATTCAAATTAATTCAAACAATTTTTTATCAAAGAAGGTGGGATACACAATGCATAAATATAGTATTCATTAATGCTCTCTACTTGTTAATGTGGAAAAATAGTTTATTGTTATCCACTTTTTACATAAAGCTCAGTTCTTCAGGACAGAAAAATGTGAAACTTTAGCTTACATTTGTATATCTTTTCTCCTCCTGTCAGTGACTGCCGCCCTGCCAAGTCTGTGGGAGTTTTATGATCCGTTATCCTCCGAGATCTGTGGATTCATTTAACATTTTGCTGTGATTTTATTGGTTTTGGAATGAGGAACTAAAAACTGACTATAGTTCACTATTCATATAGCAAGATTTAAGGATGCTTAGTTTTTAAAAGTTCCTTTGGTCCCCATTAGATTTATTTCTGTTTGACTAATGAGTAGATGGAGGAAAAAAATCCAAACATTGCATATGGTTTCTGGAGGTTGTTTTAATAAAAAAAAATCAGGTCTGGTCAAAGAAAGCTTTCAGAAAATGGTTTTATAAAAAACTTGCATTCTTTTAAATCAAGAACAGTTTCCCCCCAAACCTGTCAGTCATAGCACTTTCTTTCCTTATTCTCTGTTCTCCATTTTTTTTTTGTCTGTTTCTTAAAAACATTTCTTAGGTATGTGGGGACTTGCCTGAGTGCTGTTTCCTACTTAGTTAGAGGTCAGTAAATTGACAGCTGGAAAAACTCCATATTGTCTACCATGGAGGCTAGAATGGAATAAAAGAAAACTGAGTAAATGCTGTTGTGATTTTCTGTAAAGTGGTTGTAGCTCTCTTAATAAGACTAGGGTGTAAGCAGGGTCTTTTAAACCGAGGCTTGCAGTGGGTCATGAAATAGATTTAAATGATTTCCATCAATGTTTTATTTAATTAGAATACAGTAGGGTGGAAATTTAAATGTAAATGTGAGCATAAATTTAAGGGAATAGGAAATGAGACAAGTAGAATAGAAAAACTAGAGTATTGTATACTAAAATTAAGGATCAGCTCATGAAAATTTAGTATCAGTTCCACAGACACACTGATATATCAAATAGTGTATGCCAGGATTTAGTTCAGGAAACAGAAACAGCATGTGTTTTAAGCAGAGAATTGGGTGCTTATAAAATTAGCTGAAGATGCGTGGAATGGATTCTAGGCTGTTCCTACTAGAATGACTTCCAGAGAGAATGG
Source organism: Phyllostomus discolor (assembly GCF_004126475.2). Taxonomy (NCBI): domain Eukaryota; kingdom Metazoa; phylum Chordata; class Mammalia; order Chiroptera; family Phyllostomidae; genus Phyllostomus; species Phyllostomus discolor. The sequence goes on along the minus strand of NC_040912.2, from coordinate 28,705,205 downwards.
AACCGATCCCCCAAGATCTGCTTGCACCTGAGGCTGTTGCTAGAGCTCTGAACTGACCGACATACTCCAGTAGCTGCAATTCAGTCATCAGCAAGCCGGAGTCAGACTGCTGCTGCTGTGGCCACAATAGCCACTTGACACCCAGAAAATTGGAAAGTGCCACTGTAAGCACTACTATACAAAACCTCACATTACTGTGTCTTTGTTTGCAGTCAAAACAGCCAAAATTGTGCAGGCAAATGGCCTCTGCTTCACCTTTGTTTTTATCGTCTTAGATAAGTTCTGCTTCCATTTGTAGAAGTAATTCTCACCCAGAAATCTAAGGACAGAAGAAATATTCTTAGGTGATTGACCTGTCCAACTATCTAGGTGGATGGAAAAGGACAGATGAGAGTCCGTGCCCATTATCTAACTCAGTTCACCCGTCTCATTTCTCATCACTCTCCTACTCATGCTTAGGTCTCCAAACACTAGTGGCTGTCACTCCTAGACAGGAAGTGAACTCATTTCTCCCCAAAGGGGGTTCCAACAAAGTCACTTTACCAAGTGAATAGAATTTCTTGCCCAGGAAAGATGCATAAGGAAGTATCTGTGTATTATCTGGGACTTGCTTTAAAATATTCTGGAAAAAATAAGTGGGAGGGAGAGATGAGGCAAGATTAGCAAAAATGTTGATAATTATTGAGACTGGATTATGGGTATGTAGTGGTCCATTATTTTTCTATATTTTTCTATATATTTGAAAATTTCCATAAAGTAGAAAATTTAAAAATATATAAATGTAAATCTTTGCTTATAATCCTTTTACTTAAAAAAGTTGGCTATTGCTTTTGGGAAAAATAACAGACAGAAGCAGTGAAACAAAGAAACTGAAGCAGTGATAAAGACCCATACAAAGGAGAATATTGATTCTCCTCATTTTCTGAAAATTTATTTGTTAGTGATTGTATTAATAAATATAAAGCATTGTGACTCTCATCTTCTTATTTTAAAATGAAAATGCTCCTGGAGTTATAATAATAACACTCACCTATGTTATGGCCAAAAGTGATTTCATATCTATTTCATTGACTTAAGATGAGAGGGATTGAAGGAAGATGTGATGTATTACATCTGAAAAGTCTCAAGGCGAGAGCATCTTAGCCCAAATACTAGGCCTGTGCCATTGTAGCACACTGAAGTTGTTACCAATCATCGGCGTCTTTTATGTGTTCTCTACATGCAGTTTCTTCCATTCTCTGTTGAGAATAGGGATCTGAAATAATGGTGTGTGTGTGTGTGTGTGTGTGTGTGTATTTTAACACCAGATTAATATGAAAAGTGGATGTTGGGACTTGGCAGTTTCAGGTCTGACATTGAAAGGTCTTGGAAGTTGTTAGTCCCATCCTTACAACAAGAAAAAGCTGGACAAGTTAAAAAATGCCATGTTTCCCATGATGGAACTGAGGTTAACAGGTAAACCACCATGCTGAAATCTGGAAAGGTGGGTATTTCCAGAGGTGTTAGACAAGACAGGCTATAGAAGCTGCTGAAACAGTGATGTTTATATGGTAATTTTCAACAATTGCTTGGCTAAGTGAGTAAGCACTAGTGTGAGAGTTCAGATCTCCTGGGGGCCGTAGTCTTCGGGTGGATCCCTAGCCCTCATGTGTTCATGAACCTTCCCTATAGGAACCCCACCAGGTTCTCACAGTGAAGATCGGAGAGTGAGCCCTTCATGGCTCTCAGAGGAGGAGTGGACAAGGAATCAACATAAAATATGCTCAGAGCCCCCTCCATAAAAGGCCACCTCTCTAGGGTGAAAGGCTTTATCATGCCTTGTCCTATAGTCATGAAAGAAGGGCATTCCCCTCGAGCCCGCTGCTGCTGACCTGGCTCACTTAAGGAAGTAGAGGAAAGCTGTTCAAGAAGAAACACTTGTAATGGTCACATTCTAGAGGCACAAACCTGCAAAAAGACTGAAATTTAATCAGAAGACATTGAAAGCTACTTCTTAACTACATTTTACCACTATACCAACAGGTTCCCTGTGTAATAGTGATTTACAATAGAAGGAACTGCAAGACAAGTCTCATTCTGAGGAGGAATACATGGGGAAGCCCAAGGTCAAGGGAGGAGGCAACAACAAGGACACAAGGAACTTGATGCCTCTGACACCTGTAGCTACAGCAGACATTAAACACGACCCCATGAACATAAATCCTCACTCTGAAGGCCTGTTTGCTTCAGTACTTGTTTCCCAATGCAACATGCCTGCTTTTACAACAACAACAAAAATTACAAGACATGCCAAAAAGCCAAGAAAAAAAAAGTCTGAAGAGACAAAATGATGAGAACCAGACTCAGATATGACACAGATGTTAGAATTATCAGACAGGCAATTTAAAATAACTATGATTGAAGTGTAGAGGGCTCTAACCAAAGAAGTAGACAACATGCAGGCAAAAGATGGGTTATATAAGAATGGAGATGGAAACTCTAAGAAAGGATCAAAAGAAAAATGCTGGAAATCAAAACGCACCGTGATGGAAGTGAAGAGTGCCTGCACTGGGTTCATCATTAGGCTTGACATGGCTGAGGAAAGAATCCATGAGTTTAAAGGTAGGTCAATAGTGGGTTCCCAAATTGAAATGCAAAGATAAAAAGAAAGAAAAAAAGAACATGCAAGAACTGTGGGACAATTTTTAAAGGTATATATACCCATAATAGGAGTAAAAGAAAATAGAAAAGAGCGGAAAATGCATTTGACTTGATAATGGCCAAAACTTTCCAAAATTAATGACAGAAAACCACAGACACAGGAAGCTCAGCAAATGCTTGGTAGTGTAAACACCCAAACAGTCAAGCAAACAAAGGAAAAACAAAGACAGACAGTGCACACCTAGGCACATCGAATTCAAAGTGCCAACAACCAAAGCCAGTGGGGAAAATCACTTAGGTGATGACAAACAAAGAAGGATGGATGTTGAAGCAAACTTACATGTATTTAGTGACAATTATTTAGCAATTTAACAAATTGCTAAATTGACATTTAGCAATTTTAAATGCCTGCTAAATGTCATGTGTTATAAAAGGTGATACAGGCTAAATAAGACGTAATGTCCTCCTCCTCCCTCAATCAAGTAGTTAAATCTAATAGGAGAAATTAAGAAAATAATGACAATAATTAATACTAATCCACAGATTTTAAAGTTGGCACAAGTGAGGTACAAAAAGAGTGCTACAGGGGCCCTAGGGGAGGGACAGATGCTGGCTGGATGAGCCAGGACCAGCTTCATGAATGACGATGTTGAGCAGTTATTTCACTGAAGCAGTGAGCTTCCTTTTCTGTCGCCTTCAGGAGTTGACCCAAAACTTGACCTTCATGACCTTCATCATTTTCCTTACATCTCTTTCCATTGTCATCTGCCCTTCAGTCAGTTTCACTCACCTTCTAGTTCATGGTGAAAATAGTGACAGTAGAGAACTAGGGCCATCTTGATTTCCCCCCTTTTCTTCACTCCATATCCAGTTTTCACAAGGCACTTTTCATTCTCTGCACCGGTGGTTTCACATCCTCTCTCTCCTATGTTTCTACAGTTACAGCCTCAACCCTGGCCTGTCTTGCATGATTATTTTGATGATCCTTTCACTCTTCTCCCGACACCATCTTCCCAGCATCCTCTACATTCTCCCTGAAGCAGATTAATCCTGTCTCCCGCGTGCTTCAACCCTTCTTCACTTCTCACATTCCTACAGAATAAAAGCTCCCCCTTTAGTCTGTCTCTCAAGGACCTACACATTGCGCCCCAAACTGTATTTTGTGGTTTCTGAGAGGAGACACTCCATGAAATATTTTCCAAATTTATCTGACAGAGCTATCCACTGAAAGTCTCCTGGGTCCCTAATGTTTGGCAGAGCAGAGTTTGGGAAATGCTGGGACTGCATGAGGAATGTGAACTTTTGGGAATGGGAACAGGAGGGAAAGCATGACTAAAGTCCTCTCGGTAGTAATGAGCACGGAGAACGGGCCAGCTGCATATGAGGTCATGACATACATTAGTGCATGATTCTCAAAACGCTGATTGCTTCTCCAAGATTTTTAGGAGTGATCCTCTGTGTCTGTTTATAATCTGCACAGACTCTGTCATGCAGAAAAAATAGGAGGAAAAACCTTTCCGCTCTTAATCTCGGGGGAAAGATTTTAACCATGTTTTTGGAAACTTGCATTGGCAGAATTTAACGCTTTCCAGAGAGCACAGTTTTATTTCACTTGTAGTTATATTTCATTTTAACAATATGAGTGTAGGGTTATTTGGCAAATTTGAGAAGAATAATGCATTTTCATTTCTTAGGAATTTTTTGTGCTGCTTTTCATAGCCTCTGTAGAATATTATTTACACTTACCTACTTGCCATCCTAAAATCTGAATGTATAGTTGGTAATGTTTCTATCACAAAAGCTGCGGTTCATTGAGTATTCATTTATTGAAATTTCTAGTGACCAGAAATCTTTCGCTTTACTGGAATAGGGATAATTGAGTATTTATCGCCCTGCCCTTATGGTCTACTAAATCACTCTGAAGTGACTTATGACACATCAAAAATGTTAATTATATTTATTATATTATATATTATGTTTTAGTTATTATATTGTGATGATTTAAAAAATCATTATTTCTTTAAACTCTTTTCAGGACCTGGGCTAGAGGGCCAGCTTGAGGGACTGACCACTTACTCTTGTTTTTGCAAGTGAAAATGATAACATAGAACCTGTGTGTGGTTAGAGGCAAAGTGCATGGCAAGCCAGTGGTACGCCCTTAGGAACGGAAGATTGTTTGTAAGCATCCCTTATAGGTAGAGAGAGGGTCCTCATATCCTTCGGTGCCTGGTTCCACCCGGCTCCAGGCCTGAGTGTGGTAGGCTGTGGGCAGCAGGTGCCTCCTGTGCTTGCAGAGGAGACAGGTAGCCAGGCATGCAGGTAGCCAGACTGCCCCTGTGCAATCCCCGATCTAGTTGTGCATGAAATATATGTATTTAAACTAAAGTTAAAGCATTTAAGTATGTACTTACGGTATGATACTTCTTTTCAGAAGATGCAGAATTAGGAGTGGAGAAGGAAGAAAAAGTGCTTAGGGACCCCTGACACAAATGCAGTGACATGGGTCCTTTTCTGACATTTTGGCTTAAAACCCTGAATTCTTGCTTGTGCTACTGCTTTTTGAAACTGATATTCTTTATCAGAAGAGTCAGAAGGCATGTGTCTTTAGATGGAGAACTTGTTACATCAGAGGAATCTCAGAGTGCTATCTAAATGATCCTGTTTCTGTGATAAGGTACCTCTGCCATTTTTCTTCCCATCAAATGGAAATATCAAATTTTGGTAAAGCCAGGCTTTATTTATGATGCCTTGAAAAATAAACCATTCACTGTGATTCATTTAAGTCTTAGCTCATTGGCGGCGTGTCAGTTTTCTTTGTTATGTGATCTCTGAATACTTCTGCTTGTACAAGCTGCCCATTTTCACGAGTGTGAAGTAATGGGGGCCTCATGGTGTCATGATATGAAGTAAAACTTCTTATTGACATTTAGTCAGTAGATTATCTAATATTTTCACGATCAAGACATAAAAAATATCAACCGACCAAAACAGAATGCTTCTGAAAGCATTATTCACATATTGGAATAAAATCCAAACAGTCCTAGACTTTTAGCTGATAACTCTCCTTTTGGAATTATGTTTCTAACAGATATGTTTTGGCTGAAAAATACTCCATTAAGACAGATTTTAGATATTCCATCTGCTCTACAGGTTTACTAACTTAGAACCATATTTTTAAAATGGTCTCCCTTCATAGCTGGAGACATGGAAATTTTGCTGCTCTGTAGTTAACAGTAACATGTATAAAAAATGAGACTGCTTTACTTTTTAAAGCTGTATAATTATATTCCTTTGTGATATTTCCATCACTTAGGGGAATGAGATTTGAAATTAAATTCTAGGGAGACCTACATTCCCCTGGGGTTCTCTCTCACCGGAGGTGTATATATGCGATGAGTAATTAGTAGTGCCTCCTCAGGGTAATACAGGCAGGGCTGTAAGACAGGCCTGCTTTTGGTCATTGTACAGAGGAAAAACAGGCACATACCACTAAATCACAGGTGGCAAACACAAAGTCCACACGAGGCCCGTGGGCCAAATTCGGCCCTCCACCTTGTTTTATCCAGCCTGGCACCTTGTTTCTACCCAGCGGCAGTGCTGAGCTCTTTGCTTAACTGTTAAGGAGTAGTTACATTTATACAGTACTAAAACTACATTCGGCCCTTTGAAGGCAACCTCAAGGCTGATGTCGCCCCCGGTGAAAATGAGTTTGACACTCCTGCACTAAATAAACACCCTTGCTTTCTGTGCAGTTATAATACCTTGGGCAGTCATAGATAACATACAGCACAAACAAATGAAAAACTTGTAAGTGATGTACTTCTCTACTAATAAATTGTTAACATGTCATTTCCAAATGTGGACTTAACTTTCTACATACCACAGGCTGCCCCAGACATTGTTTTCTCCTCCTAATTCTGCTTTTCTGTCTTAATAATCTCCTCATTTCTTTCTTTAAATACTAAACCTCCTATTCACTAATTTGCATAGGGTTTGAGGTAGTTCAGAGGTAAGATTTAGTGGATTATTCTTTAGTTTGGCCAAGATTTAAATTCCACTTCTCTCAGAAGGAAAATAACACATTGGAGGAATTTGACCGGAAGGGAGAAACACCAAGAGAAGCCCTAGGGTAAGTGAGGGGGAAATGAGGCCATTACTGGTTTTTTAGTTGTTTGTAGTTAATTTCTAGTCACTGTTCCCCAAGGGCTGTTCTAAACTGCTTCCTGTGTCCTTAAGTCCCAAAAGCCACACTTGATCCATCATTCTCACCTCCTATTTACCGAAAACACTGAGGCCACCTGAAGTGACTTTCTCCTCTGCTTCCTTTTCTTCTACCTTAACCGTCGCTCTTCATCATCACTCAAGTTCTTCTCATCTGTCTTTTCTCCCGCGTGTAAGCGAAATTTAAAAGAAAAAAAAAATGTGAACATCTTGCTCCTGCAGTATCATTTGAAAGATAAGGAATACAATGTCCATTTTCTGTTTTTAACTCAAAAGGTTTTCATAAGTCTTAGAAGAAAATAAATATGAAAATGGCTCGAAAATCATAAAGAGTGTTTGGATAAATATGTTGTTATTAACAGTTCTTCTGTTGTTCGACCTGGATATTGTTGGATCCATTTTTTAATAGTGGGATAGATTTGGTTTACCAGCATCCAAATGTGAGTGGGCTCAGTAAAGAGCAAGAACGGTAAAAAGAGGAAATAGATACTAAGAATAAAATTGAAAAGGGCTTGGGACTTTATTTTGTCCTTATGAAAGTTGGTAAGATGACTGACTCCTTCAACTATATGAAATATTATATTGACACATACTGTACTTTATTTTCAAAAACCAAGTGAAGAAAATGGTCTTAAACTGCAGCAACAGAAAATAGTTAATTATAACTTCTGAATTAAAAGTTATTAAATACTATAATAGGCCACTAAAGGAAGCTATAAATTCTCAGCATTGTGTATCATTAAGATTGGGTATTATTTCTATTAAATGTTTCAGATATTTTTTCTAAAAGCAAATGACCTAATGACCTCTTGCATTACCTATAAACTTTCATATTCTACTATTTTATAACATTGGAATTTAGAGCATTATATGAAGCGCATTTTTCCCTCTTCCATTCTATTTAAAATTTTCCCAACCGTGTACATTTTCTAAGAAGATACTTTTTCAGCAACGAAAGATGGGTGCCTTCATGGGTTGGATCGAGGCCTATGGATTCTGTGCCATGGATTCCAGATTATGGGGACATCAACTGTATTTATTCGTTAGTGACTTCTCACCTCCGTCTTTTGCATACCAGTTTGAAATGGCTTGTTTCTGAAGAATCTCTCATTTTGATTAAATTAGACCAGAAATAAAAGCCCAGGGACCCTCAAATAAAAACAACAACATTCAGATCTTGTTGACCCTGAAATTCCAAGCTTATTTCTAAATGCTTATTACCAATTTCTAATAAGTCTTCTTTTGTTTTTCCTTTGCTGATAAACAACGACCTGCAGCCATCCCTGACTGCTGAGCCCCGCTGAGGCAAATGCATTGTGATATTTGTAATCAAAATCTCTGTGTCTGTCTTGCTTTTGGTGCTGGCCTCTCTCCTGGATTTGTTGATTTCAACAATGGAGTAATTCAGGAGAGCAGAGGGGGACCAGCGACAGCCCTCCAGGTGCTGTGTAACACACACCATTGCTGGCAGCATCTGAGAGTTATTTCACGTTTACCTCCACTGTAGTTATAGTCATTCCAGCCCCAAGATTAAAGTCAACTGTCATCTCTTTGTATTATTTTTAATGGCTCTTTACTTCTATAGTGTAAAATGAATACTTCTATCAGTAGGGACTACAAGTCAGCTTTTAGGAACAAATGTTTTAAAGTACATTTTTCTGTTGTTGGGTACCATGCTAGTTGCAGAGAGCCATCAATATAGTTCCAGTCTTCAATGACATAATCTTTATCGTTTCCAACTCACTATAAACCTTTCCTTTAAAAAAAAAAAATCCACCTCTTGAGCCATAACTGCTTTAGCTCCAGATCTTTTCGTGCCTGTTTTGAATGAGCTCATTGTTTATTCACAGTAAAGAATGTTTCGGATACTGCTTTGTGGTAAATATAGTTGAGTGCCCTAGCTGACATTCTTGTTGAGCCCAAAAGTCTATACTGAGTACACTTTCTCTCAGACTCTACCTTTGCTGAAACTGAAGGAGGAGATTTTGAAGAATTTCCCCACCCTCGCTAGGTTATTTCAGATGTCTTCAGTTTCCCTTTTGGATTTGCAGTGACTGTTGCCAGCTATGCAGATCGATTCATTGGAGACCACTCCATCTCTTTCACACTGTGGTATGAGGCATGTGTTTAAAGGAGATACATTGTTGAGGCAGCTTTTTTCTTTTAGTCTTTGGCAGTTGGAAATAATCTACATAGAAGATGTTTGAAGGTTTAAAAAAAAACGTATGCTGTGGGCTAAGCAGATATAGCAAAATAAAAATATAAAGGCATGCTGGTTAATAATTATTTCCTGTTTATTCTTAGAATGTAGTTTTATTTTATTATCAAATTAAAATAAGACTTTAGTTATATTTTTCTAGGCCCGAATATTTATTTTTAAAAGGAACAGCTGTTAATAGAGTAAGAAAGACTTCATTATGTTTATAATTCCTCATCTAGTTTTACATAAAACAAGATGTATATTCAATCATAGTATAAAAAGTCTATCATAAAACCAGGGGCAGGACACATATTGACATTTATTTTTCACTGAGCATTTTCCTACTTAGTAGTAGAAAATTCCGTCTCATGACTTCTTGTATTATAACCCCTTCATTCATTTATCAATTTTTAAGTATTCATTCAAAAAAAATTATGTGACTGGCAGGGTTTTAGGGTAAATAGGATAATCTTTTCCTCAGAGCTAACTTGAAAAATTTAGATGTGAAAGATAAACAAATATTATGCAACAAGTACAATAATAGAAATACTATTATAGCAATTCTTTTATATCACCTCTTCTGTACTTTTTAAGAAAACCTCCAGGATAAGTGTTATCCATGACTCCCAACTTGTCTGTGTGCGGTGAGTGAATTGAAGAGCTCTGCAAATCCCAGCCTTGACTATAGGTTGAATTAGTGATTTGTGACTCATGAATATACTGCTATTTTCCATGTGTATTTAGAAGAAATCCTATTCAATGAAATGTGAATTTGTTTGCATGGTTATCAAGTTCATAGTGCCTTTTTGGTCATTATATGCCCTTTCAGAGAGCTGATACTTCAAGCACATCTGCTATCATGTGAGGAATCTGTGGAAATTGTAGATTTTGAAAACGTATGTCCAGACTCTTGCTGTTGGATTCCTGGCTTCAGAGAGCATGGGTAGGCACTCTCGGGGCTGCCATAGGTAGTAAGAGAAGTTTGAGTCTTTGCTGAAAATGCCTCTTAGGTTTGTCCTCCTTTCTGAAGATCACAGCTGCAGTTGAGGGATGTGGTCAACTCTGTGCATGGTGCTTTCGTTTGGATCCACCTTTTGCATTTCTGTGAAGCTCCTCCTAGAAAACTACTTGGAAAGTTTAGCTGCCTGTTCTCTCATGGTCAGATGTTACCTTTCCTAGAAGCCCTGAGTGCTGACTTCCCTTTCAGAACAAAAGTTTTTTGAGCCTTACCATGGTGACTTGTTGCTTTTTGACCTGGGCCCTTTCTGCCTTTCATTTTCATCAAAGCAGTTTCATTTTGCTGAGAGTAGTTTAAGTGTGATAGTAGCCTATGTCATCTTATTGACTATTAATTCTTTTTGCTTTGAATAAGTCAAAAGAATTATGAATTCATCCCTTTTGAATGATTGAAAATCAAACATTTGTGATTGACTCAAAGCAATAGCAGTTCATAAAACTATAACAAAACTTTTTCTCTAAAAAAAGGTGGTGTTTAATATCTTGAAAATTCTGCACTGAGCCATTTTCTATAGGTATGAGCATTCAGAAAACTTGGCAGTAGTTTCTAATTTTTTAAATTGTTTTATGTACCTGAGTTGACATTTGGAAAATTAGCAGCACTCATAAGAAACGTTTATCAGAATATGTTATTTGGTGATGACGGGTAATTGGAGTATCCTCTTTTGATTAAAGAAACCTGTTTAACTGCTGCACTGCTTTTTGTATAAATATGGTGAGCTTATAGGTCTTTTTTGCTTAGGACAATGGAAGATGAGTTAATTAAATTTATTGGGGTAATATTGGCTAATAATACATAAATTTCAGGTGTACAACTTTATAATTCAACATCTGCATACTCTATTATGTGCTCACCACCCAGAGTTTATTCTCCTTCCATCACCATATTTGGATCCTTTTTAGCCTCTCTGTCTTCCTCTCCACTCCCCTTCCCCTCTGGGTGGTGAGCACACAATGGAGTACACAGATGTTGAATAATCACTCTTCTGGTAATCACTCTTCTGTTTTCGGTATCTGCGAGTTTATTGCTTTTTGAAATCATACGGTTTTTGTTCTTTTCCCTCTGGCTTATTTTATGTAGCATGATACTCTCAAGATCCATTCATGTTGTTGCAAATAGCAATAGTTCATATTTTATTTTAATGGGTAAGTGGTATTCCATAGCATATGCATACCACATCTCCTTTATCCAGTCATTCATCAAAAGACACTTGCGTTGTTTCCATGTCTTGGCTATTGTAAATAATGCTGTAATGGATAGAGTTGCATATATCTTTATGAATAAGTGTTTTCAAATTTTGGGGGTAGATGCCTAGAGGAGGTATTGCTGGGTTATATGGTAGCTCTGTTAGTTTTTTTGTGGGACCTTTATACTCTTTTCCAGACTTAGTGGCTCTACCAGTTTACATTCCCACCAGCCCTGCGTGAGGGTTCCTTTTTTCCAACATCTTCTCCAGCACTTGTTATTTCTTGTCTTCTTGATGATAGATAGCCATTCTAACAGATGTGAAGTGGTATCTCATTGTGGTTTTGATCTGCTTTTCCCCTGTAACTAGAGAAGGTGAGCATGTTTTCATATATCTGTGGCCATCTGTATGTCTTCCTTGGAAAACTTCCTGTTCAGGTCTTCTGCCTATTTTTTAACTGGATTGTGTGTTTTTCTTTTGGTTGTTGTTGTTCAGTTGCTTGACTTCTTTATCTGTTTTGGATATTAGCCTCTTGTTAGAGGTATCATTTATAAATATCTCATTCTGTTTTTTGCCTTTTCATTTTGATGTTGGCCTCTTTTGTTGTGCAGAAGCTTTTTAGTTTGATGCAACTCCCATTCATTTTGAGTTAATTTTTGTGTATGGTGTCAGTTAGCAGTTTAGTTTTGTATGCACTGTTCAGTTGTTTTTTTTTTAACACCATTTATTGAAGAGGTTTTCTTTCTTCATTGTATGCTTTTGTCTCCTTTGTTGAAAATGAATTGGCCATGTATCGGTGGGTTTACTTCTGGGCTATCAGTTCTGTTCCATTCGTCTGTGTGTCCGTTTTTCCTGCCAGTTCCATATTGCTTTGACTATTGTCACTTTGTCATTCAGTTTGAAGTCAAGGAGTGTGATACCTCTGGCTTTGTTCTTTTTTTCTCAGGATTGCTTTGGCTATTCTGAGGTCTTTTGTGGTTCCACATAAATGTGAGGGGTTTTTTTTGTATTTCTGTGAAAATTGTCATTGGGATTTTGATGGGGATTGCATTAAACCTGTGCATTGCTTTAAGTACTATGGCCATTGTAACAATGTTAACTTTTTCAATTCATGAACATGGAATGTCTTTTGATTTCTCTGTTACCCTCTTCAGTTTCTTTCAATAATGTTTAGTAGTTTTCCATCTGCAGGTCCTTCATTTCCTTTGTTAAGTTTATTTGTAAGTATTTTGTCCTTTCTTTTGTCTTTGCAATTGTAAATGAGATTGTTTTCTTCATTTATTTATTTTTTAATAATTTTTTAAGATTTTATTTATTTATTTTTAAAGAGGGAAGGGAGGGAGATAGAGAGAGAGAGAGGGAAACATCCATGTGCGGTTGCTGGGGGCCATGGCCTGCAACCCAGGCATGTGCCCTGACTGGGAATCGAACCTGCGACACTTTGGTTCGCAGCCTGTGCTCAATCCACTGAGCTACACCAGCCAGGGCTTCTTCATTTATTTTTTGATATTTTATTGTTAGTATATAGAAATGCAATGGATTTTTGTTTATTCTGTATGCTGCCAGTTTACTGTATTTGTTTACTGTAATGTTTCTAATAGTTTTTTTGGTGGAATCTTTAGAGTTTTCTATAGATAGAATCACATCATCTGTAAATAGTGACAGTTTTACTTCATTCCCAGTTTGGATGCCTTTCATCTCTTTTTTTCTTGCCTGATTGTTCTGTCTAGTACTTCTAGGACTATGTTGAATAACAGTAGCAAGAGTGGGCATCCTTGTCTTTTTTCTGATCTTAGAAGAAAAGCTTATAGTCTTTCACCATTGAGTATGATATTAAAGTAAGTATCCTTTCCAGAAAAATCTCAGAAGTCAGCTATTTTGCTAAATGCAACAAGAGCATACCAAGAAATTTCTGTTTCCACTATTATATATTTGTCCCATCTGTTCTTTTTCTATTGTAATATACTTCAGCCAGTTTAACCAAGGTCAACATAAAAAGTTCTTATTCTTGGATTTAGACAATTATTTATTTATTTATTTTTTAAAGATTTTATTTGTTTACTTTTAGAGAGAGGAGAAAGGAGGGAGAAAGAAAGGGAGAGAAAGATCGATATGCGAGAGGGACAAAGATGGGTTGCCTCTCGCACGCCCTCACCTTGGGGACCTGGCCCACAGCACAGGCATGGGCCCTGACCAGGCTTTTGTCACTGCTTTCCTTTGTTACTGCTCCTGCTCCGTGTCATGCTCTCATCATTTGTACACTGGAAAAGTACGAAAGCCTGCTTGCCTCTGGTGTCCCCCTCTGCTAATTCATTATTGACCAAACCCTTAGAGCAGTCCTCATCCGTGACAAAACAAGATGCTTCTGTAGAAGCTGGCTCTTTGTTTTTTAATAGGGTTGGTGGGACTGTCCCCCTATGTCCTCATGTTCCCATTACAGTGTTTTTCATAGTTTGGGTCTCTCTGCGTTGAGACGGATGTGAAGGATCTTATTATTGAAACAGGAGCTAACAATATTACAGTTTTTACAAAAATCAAATCTGAGGGAAGGTAACAGAAATGGATTATGTCTTTTACCAGTAAGACTTTGGTATGTGCTCGCCAGTAAGCTGCAAAGCAGAGTAACAGTGGGACTTGAACCTGACATGACAGGAGTATATCTACATTTTTCTCCCAATACAGTGGACTCTGGAGGAATCTCCATGTACATGAAAGAAATATTGCGGTGAAACTGAATAGGTTGTCGTTAAATTTCTCAAGACCATAAAAATACCATAAAATGATGAAAACAAGATTGGAAATGACATGGAAAGGCCAATCTTAGGTTGTACTGTACTTTTAAGTTCTAGTGGGAGGGAGACAGTGGGAGTCGAGTCCAGCACACACTTTGGAGAGAACTCTCAACAGCTTGCATCTCTAAAGCTGAGATGAAGGCAGCTCAGTCCAGGATCTCTTCGTGAGCCTTTTGCCACATTCTTCTCTGTGGTGGTTTGTAGTGAAGACCACAGGATCCTTCCTCACGTAGATTTCTGCTGCCCTCCCCACACTTTGGAAACCCTGTCGGTTGTTTTACATGGGCAGCAGGCAATAACATGGAGACGTGGAAGCACACTTCTTTGGAAAGCCACTTAATAAAATGCCTCATGCAGCTCTCTGGAAGTATAGATTGTTCAATGCATTTAGGTACACTGAAGCTAGGAAAGGTTTGAAGTATAATCACAAAGTTCTGTTTAACCCAGAAAAGTCAATCTGATAGAGGAGAATGGTAAAAACAGATACAAGAAGCATCTACAAATGGCTTATGTTGGATAGACGCACAAGCATGACATTTTAGATTGGATACATTGATCATTTTAGATTAGTCTACTGTGGCTTCCCTTCAGTGGTTCTCCATTGTACTTGGGATTTAACTCTGTTTTTACTATGCACTGCCTGGAACTAGGGTGACCATTTATCATCAAAATCAGACTTCCTGGGGGTGAAAGAAAATGGTATCACTACTTACACCTGAAGAACAGGAGTACCCAGCCCTGTCTGATGCAAATGGGAACCTAAAGTTTCCTGAACTCTTATATCCTGTGGATCCCCAGCTCCCTGGTCCCTGCCTGCCCCTCCACCCCCCAACCTCATCTCCTCCTTTTCCCCACATCCCACACGGGCCTTGTTTATCCTTCTTAGCTGGTCTGGGTTTGCACTTGTCTTGGAGCCTGTATACAGGGGCGGGCAAAAGTAGGTTTGCAGTTGTTTGTGTGAAAAACGATACAATAATTCATAATACAAGGATAAGCTCTGTGTCTTACGTCCTCATAACTGTAAAAGCCCACCCCTGCACTTTCTCTTCTCTGCCTGAAACACTTTGCCCCCAAATCCTTAAATGGCTAACTTCTTTCTTGGCACAAATGTCATTTCAGCAGTGAGGCCCTCCCTGTTTATCTGTGTGAACGAGCCCTTCTCCTTCCCAGCAGGCACATCAGTATTTGTTTTTCATCACACTATGATGAAAAACAAATACAAGTACACACACATGGCATTGGGAATGCCGTGCTTAGGCATGGTTTACTTCCCGTGCTTAGGACAGTGCCTGGTGTGTGAGGTTCAAAAATATTTGTTGAATGAATAAAAACAAGTTCATTATTACAGCTTAAATGATCCATTCCTGGTGAATTATGTATCATGGTGTTAAAACAGAAGTTATTTTGGGAAAATAACCTTGCTAAATACTAGGCAGAAAATACTATTTCCTTGGATTATCTTAGACTTTGACTGATTGTCATTTTTTCACTGAAGCTCAGTTTTCTAATCTGTTAAGTGGGGGTAACAGTTTCACCATTATAATAACATAAGACAAATGCTTAGGAAAGGATGATACAAACCGTTTTTTGGGGGGTTATAATTAGAAGGTGTTAGGTTACCTGTTACACTTATCTCCCACTGAAAATTTTGCTATTTTCCAACTTCCCCATTTCTATCAAGACCTCCAGGCTAAAACTTGAGAAATATTCTTAGCCCCACCTTCTCTTTGTTCTTGATGTGGATTTAAATCTCTAAGCTCTGTTTATTCTTCCCTTGAAACATCTCTGATGTCAGTTTTTATTACCACTGCTTATCTCCCAACTCTGTTGCCTCATCACTTTTTCCTAGATTACGTTAATAGCATTTACTACGTTTGTTTTCTCTTCCCCATCTGGCTCACCAAAGGCAGATTATTCTCCCTTAGAAGAGATGTCTGCAGACAACCTTCAGTGATGCCCCACAGCCCATTTGAAAACATTCACATTTTTAGCCTGCTCTGTGGGTCTTCTGGAGTCATACTCAGCTTGTTAATTTCTGCCTGTCTGTCTGCCCAGTTTCTTGTTAATACACCCATTTCTGCTTTCCCCTTCCTCGTTTCTCACTGTAACCTAGAAGGTTCTTCTACTCAAGTTCCTTTGTCTACAGGGAGACTTTTCTGGCATCGCCTCTTACATTTAATCTCAATGTATTTTAAAAACATCTTCCGTTATTTTCTGTGACGTAAACTTTGTACACCAACTCAAGCTTCCATGTGCTGAGCACCCACCACATGTCGGGAATAATATTCTGAATGTTCTACTTAATAATTACAAAAGTCAATCCAAAGCATCCCAAGAATGGCGTTAAAGCAGTTATTTACTAGCTTGTGTTATTATTTAACTGTTGTATATAAATGTGCTTTCAATCTAAGAAATTTAAAAGCTTTCAGAAAGACCTGTGTCTTATGACTTCCTCACTTGCACATCTATTAGCAATGTTAAGTTCTCACTGGTACTTGCTAAAATTGCATATGTGCTGTTTCCTAACGGCTGACTTTTCTTAGCATCCAGCACACTTGATCCCTATGAATTTGTGTGTTAAAGAACTTTAATGGCCCAAGAAGTTCTTATCTGAACAATTAAATTGGAACGACAAAAGTTCAGCGAGTTTGCAAATTGCGTTGTAATCATTCATTATCCGGGAACAATTTTATGACCATGGGATTTATGTGGTGTTCACCCTTCCCCCCAAGAAATCAGCACATTGGTTTTGTAGTCATGCAAAGATTATTTTAGTATAACAGCAGAATATTTGGAGCAGCATAGCAGATTTTTTCCCCTTTCTTTTAATACTAGCTACTTCAGACCCTGGGGCTCACAGTGGTTTGAGGTTAATGAAGTGTTGCATTCTCATTAGCTATGGTGAGTTTATGGTGTCACAAAATACCAAGTTTTTCTTGCCACTTGATTTTTTCCCCTTGCCATATGATTTTGACGCATTTTTCACTTTGCAAATACTACATGCATTATGTTTCCATATTCCCAGAAGTCACTTGGTGATAGCCAAGTTTGCCTGAAGTAATTCTTATGGCATTTACAGCTGTATGTAGTATCAGTTCACTTCATGAAGCTTATTACTGATCTGTTTAAGCCAGATGTTTTACCAGTGTGTTTTTGCAGGTATTCACTTTAACAGCAGCTCTTAAGAAAAATTGAACTTATACACCACTTAATCTTGAAAAGACCAAAATCTAAATGAAATATTTATATTTGGACATTTGCTGTCTACTTCAGGTAGGACAGTTCTAAAAATAATCAGACATATCATCCCTAAAATTTGTGAGACAACTTCAAATTACATCTAAATGTTTATTAATTATCAGTGCAATTTGCTGCTGTTAAAAGAAATGTTGAATTTTGGCCTCTCTCTGGCCCCCCCCGCCCCCTTTGTGACACACAAATTGTTTGGAGACCCACTTAGAAAAAAAAGAGGAATTTATGACTTCATCAAAAGCCTCATTAGGGAATATATTTGGCTTTTATGCAGTTTCTTCTTTTTCTTCTTCCTTTTTTTTTTACAGTTGTTGTTCCCAAGAATTTCAGTCTTTGCACTCACATAATTTGGGGGATTTTGAATACGACATCATTCAACCACAGCTGTTTTAGATATGCCACAAATTGTAGTTGTATGAAATTGGTTTTTTTCTGAATATGGAGAAAAAGCAAAGAGTACAGAAGAGAAAACAAAATAGGGAAAATTTAAACTGTCTCCATAGTAATTGAATAATTCATGCAGCCAAAATGCTATAGCTTAGTAGTAACTACCTCGCTTTTAATACAAGGTCAAATACTAGTGGTTTGTTTCTCATTTAGTGCAGATGTGGAATATTCTATATCTCTAGGGTGGTTTATAAGAAATTATGGTCATGGTAGAGAGGTTTAATTTGGGTTTGCTCCATGAACTTGAGGCATTTTTCCTAATAAGGAACTGGCGGAAGAATTTTAGGTACATTAAAGAAATAAATACAGAAAGCTTGCTCAACCTCGACAACTTGGAAAACTCCCCTTATGTTTTATTTTGGTCTAATTTTCTCTGAGCTCATTGTCAATGACCTTCTTCTTTACTAACTCATTTTTTATCTCACCCCATTTTCTACTTGGAATAACTGTGTGTGTAACAGAATCAATTGGATTTTTTCTTCCTGTTTATACCCTTTCAGAGGTATAGTATTGAAGAAAAATTAGTTACATTGAACATTTGTACTAAAATTTGTTTCACTTACCTCTTCCCTAATCATCCATTTTTTCTCATTTTGAACTCTAATACATCAAGAATTGGAAGGACTTTTGTTGTGAATAATTAGAATGACCAATATTGGCCAATTGGAGTTACATAGAGCAGTGCTTAGAAACCTGAGTACTAGAAACTCGTGGAGAACTTTTGGAACACGTATCTGCAAGTGTGTTCCTAAAGATTCCAACCTAGTAAGCCCAGAGTGGCCCTGTGAATAAGTACTGGAAATAACTGACAACAGTGTTTATAAGTCACCTTAACTGACACTCTTAAAGCAACGATTTTCAACCGGTGTGCTGCAAGAATGTTTAAATCGTGACACCTGACTATTAGTCAGGGGCACTGACCTCTTTTACCTTAAATTGTCAAGTAAAAAAATGATAACAGTCAATACAACAACAGCTGTCTGGTGTGAATGAGTCAGAATTATAGCTATTTTTCTTGGCAGATCAGCAAAAATTCTATTTTTGTTGTGCCACAGAATTTTAGTAATTAGTTTATGTGTGCCATGAGATGAAAAAGGTTGAAAATCGCTGTTCTAAGGACTGGTTTAAAAAGAAAAAAAATATTCTTCTGTATATTTATTTTTCATTTTACTTCTCAAAAATCCTATATTTTACTTGACTGTTTAGTTGGATTATAAGTAAAAAAATAATGATTTAGGCTAAATAAAATAATTAATTGGACTGTTAATGGATCTATTGATAAATATTAGATTTATGATTAGTAATATTAGATGGGCAATGCAGAATCTGCAAAGAATTATAAGATGTTTTTCCTGCAAAAAGAAAAAACCTGTCTCAGAAGATATACTGGAAGATATGTGTTTGTGCTGCAGGTGGAACCAATCTAGTGAATGAGACCATGGAGTTGGTGGGAAGATCGTCTTGAGCCTTGTGTTACCAGAGAAGGAGTCTGAAAGGCCAGTTGAGAAGCAGTGGCTAGAGAGGTGGGAAGAAGACAGGAAAGATGTTTAGAGACAGTCAGGGCAAAAGAGCGTTTTAAGGAGTGAATAGCCAAATTCCCTAAAGCTGCCACAGAGGTCAGGTTATATGAGGACTGGAAAACTGGCTTCACCAAACCCATGTTGGGGAGGCGGGGAAGAGAGGCAGGGTGGAAGGGTCTTATATCAAAGATGTATTTTTCAAACTTGAGTTATTTTTGTATCATCCCTATATTTTTTCTGTTTCTAATGTCATCCTATCTATTTTCACTGTTCTTTACTTTTATAGGTGATATTGCATGATTAAAGATAATCAAAATTTTATAAAAAGCTGTATTTAAAATTCACTTCACAGTCATCCCAGTCCTCTTCTACCCCTTCTCCTACCTCATTCCTTATAAACAACCCTTCTCACTAGTTTCTTGTTTATCTTTTTGTGTTTATTTCTGCAAAGTCCCAAAGATATCTATCACATAGCTTTTTATCCTTATGAAAAATCCCACCCTCTCTACAGTACAAGCAAATCAACAGCACAGTGATGGGCTCCAGGTTCTGAGCCCTGGACTCAGACCTGTGAGCCAGTCTGCCGTGTGACTGTGTGATGGGAGTGCCCAACCACCTGTCCCCCAGAGAGTCTGTGCCTGAGCACTAAGGGTAGTCCTGAAGTCCATGTGTTACTACTTCGTCTTCCTCTATCTGTTAATCTCAGAACATAAGCACTTAGCATGTTGTGTGAGGTGGAACATGGCAGAATTTATTTACATTGAGTGGCTTTTAAAGATAAAAAATTCTGTGATGAATTCAGCCCCTGCACAATAATTTTGTAGCTCAATATTCCACCACCCAGACTAGAATTTGAGTTATGCACCGAGCCCTTTCAAGATCATGGAGATGTTAGATCCCAGTCTAGACCCACCTTCATTCAGCCTTTTTGTTTTTGTCCTACAAGAGTTGGAAGAGCACAGCAATGTCAAGGAGTTTCTCAAAATGTGTGACTCAAAATGTTTTGCCTCTAATGTTGGGAGGGATTAAGATGAAGGAGAAGCTACAACTTGAGAGAGATCTAGCAGACAACTTGGAAATGGTCCTGGAAATGGGGAAAAAACTCAGGATGTAGATTAGGTGGTTCTCTAAGCCAATATCTCCAGTGCCTTCCGGCCTATTAGGACTACAGCCCAGCCTTTGATGTACCCAGGCTCACTTAAGACAGACACTAAATCCAACTCTGTGAGCTCTTGTCACACATCTATGTGAGTCTGACAAGCCAGTGTCTGGGCAAGCCCAGTGTCCTCCTGCATGGGCACCTCTGAATGTGTGAGTCGGAGGCAGCCCCTCAGTGTGGGGAGGAGGTGGCTCAGAGTCAGGGGTTTATATAAATTACTTTATGGAGCAAGGATTAAGGTATACATTAGGAATTGAACTTGGACACTAACTAATAAAGATCAGACATGTAAAAGAAGGTGAAAGGCAAATACCATATGATTTCACTTATATGTGGAATCTAATAAAATAAACTAACAAACAGACTCACAGGTGTAGAAAACAGACTGACAGCTGTCAGAGGGGAGGGTGGTTGGGAGGGGCTGAGTGAAACAGGTGAAAGGATTAAGCAAAAAAACAAAAGAAAACCCTAACACCTCACAGACACAGACAACAGTATGGAGATTACCAGGAGGAAGGGGCCGTGGGAGGAGAGAGGAGATAGTGAAGGACGTGGGGGATAAAGGGCCATAGAGCAGGAGACTTGACTATGGGCGGTGAACACACAGTACAATATACAGATGATGTATTATAGAATTGCGCACTTGAAACCTGTATGATTTCATTAATAACGTCATCCCCATAAATTCAGTAAAATTTAAAAAAGAAAGTAAGTAGAAGTGGCCGTGGCCCGTCACCATCTGGATCACATCTTCTTCGTCAGTGTCCATCAGCTTTGTCTGATGTAGCACTGGAAACTGAAGACGTAGCACTGTTCACGTAAATGAGGTAAGGGTAGCGGTGGGTCTCGATTTGCCATGAGCCACAGTTAGAGAGGTAAGGTTAGAAACTCTCAGACTGTCCCCACAAGTTAAAATTAGATTTAGATGCTGGCATCATCTAAATGTGGTTTTGCAACCTCAAAAATTGGCCCTGACACCCCACCCAAACTCTACTGGGTCAGGTGGCCAGATTGACTTTAACATAACCTGGTACCATGTAGCAGCAAGCCCACATATACATTACCTAACTATGTTTATACTCTCCAAATGAGGCCTCTTAGTGAATGTGAATCTTCCATTGATCCCAGAGTAATTCAGACTGTGAACGCGCAGTGGTTAGGCTAGGAGACAGACATCCCTCGTTTATGGGGTAGGTGACCCAGGAAAGCCAGGAGCTGATAGTAGCGGCTGGGATATGGAGTGATGATGTGGTCCACATCGGAACTGTACCTTCAGCTTTAAACGTGTATATCAAGATATAAATTTATTACAACAGAATTCTGTAACAACATGGGATTTAAAAATTTTAAAAAGCATTTGCAATATAAGGGGAGCCCTATGTTCGGACAATGAAAGCACCTGGATAAAAAAGACACCTGGTTTTCTGGCCTTCTTGCCGTCTTAGGCTTGTGCTAAGCTCAGGACAATGCTACCAATGGGAAGTTCTTTATGGGAATCTACAGGAGGTTCCAAATACAGTATGAACTAACATCTATGAAAGCAAATAGGGAAAAATTCTATAGGTGATACTCTAATAAATGCAGTTTAGAATACTATCACTTACGTGATAAATTTTTAAGAAATACAATAGGCCTTTAAAATGAACCGTCATCATCCTTTGTGTGGCTTTGTCTCTATTAGCAACATGACGTGGGGTAATGTCACTGCTGTCCCTGATACTATAAAACTTTATTAGTACAGAACAGTGTACCTGAAAATGGCCTGTAAATTAATGGTTTTTAAAATAAAAATGGTGACCTATTAGATTAGTAAGTGGAGAATTTGCTTGAAATACCACAGTGACTTGACCAAACCTGGATTAACATGAAAAAATGCTAGATCAGGGCCCAAATTCTTTTTAAATTAAACCACCAAGGCAGTTTAATTGAAGAGTCTCATTAGCTTGTATCATCTGGTAATTGTCTTGGTTCTCATTTTCCCCTGACAAGGGCAATTGTGTATATCTTGAAGGGAGAAGAAAGTCTGCTCCTTTGCACAACTGACTGGGTGCACAGAGTTGGGGATGAATTAGGTGACCTTTTGGGGTGAGTGGAGCATTCTGCCCAAGACTTTGTTGTAGTACAGATTCAGAAGCCAGTGTCTTTAGGCTCAAACTCTCACCCTGGTTCTGATGAGAGGCCTGCAGAGGGGAATTGCAACTCCCAGCTTCCCACTCACGTGTGTGTTGGTGTGCAGAATGTGCTGGGCAGGGCCTTTTCGCTTCTACAAATGGAAGCAGCTCAGCTCATACATGAGGGATTTGTTTTTCCCTTTCAGCTGTGATTGTTATAGTATGATTATGAACCTATGCTGTGTCTTTACTCTCCTCCCTTTTTTTGTTTTTAGTAGAGCCACTAAATGTTTTAAAGAAAGATATCCACAACAGGCTTGGTGGTAGGAGTCCTTCTATTGGCATTTCTCCTTTTACAAAAGGAGTGTCACTGTGTAGGGCTGCGGGGCTGCAGCTGCAGTCTTGCAGATATTGTTAAAATGAACTTCCATTGCAAATTGGTCAAGTAGAGTGTGGTTGTGATGAAGCACAGTTGAGAATCTACTGTGAAGAGGAGAAAAAGCATTTACCTGGTTCATGGACACTTTCACGGTGAGCAGTGTCGATGAGATTTCTGGGCAGAGAATCAGTGGGCTGCGACCCGAAGAGGCCCCTAGGGAGTGACTGGAAAAAGTGTTCTAATCTGGTATTTGATGAAAGAGAAAGCAGTTATGTTATTTATTCTAAGAAGTTTTCATTTCACAAACTGATCTTGTGTAACCTTGTCATATGGATTCTTATGTGTGCATAAGATTGGGTTTGGATGTGGTGAGTTTGTGTATTAATTAGATGTTACTTTGGCCAGCGCCAGACAGTACAGATACATGACAGATATATAGTCATTGCAGTTAAAAGCCCAGTATCTGGAGCCATACTGCCTGGGACTGAGCCCCAGTTTTAGCATTTTACTATTTGTGACTACTTATTGTGAACACTTATTTAACATCTTAGTGTCTCACTTTCTTTATGTTTGAAACAGTGGACAGTATGAGGCAACTCTATCTTACATGGTTGATGTGAACACTTAATAATTATGAAAAGGTACTTAGAATAGTTTTTGACAATACAGAGCTGTAGTATATCAGCTGTAATTTATTTCAAGAATTTATTTTATTCTTTCTAATATTTGTAGATTATCACATTTTAATACTACTGTAATTCGATGATCTGCCCCCCATTGTAGACTGTTGAGCTGTTTCCCCATTTTACATTATTTAAACAATGCTGCAACGATTTCATTTGCTCTTATGATTTTACATATAAAAGAAATACATAAAGTCCTTAAAGCATAATTCCTGTGTCAAAGACTATGTATTTTAAATTTTCTTGGATATTGCCAAATTGCCCTACAAAATGTGTGAGATCACATTTCCCTTCCTGTCTTCATCAACATGAGATATTACTAATTTTTCAATTTTTGCTAATGTGGTGACTGGTGATGCTAATTTTATTGTAATTTATATTTAATTATAAGTAGACTAGAATATGAATAATTTCAAAATAGTGAAGGAAAGATAGATTATTAAATAAATAATGCATATAAAACATGCTAAAGCATTTGGGAAAAAATAAAGATGGACCCTAACTTTATTTCTTATACCAATGTGAGTTTGTAATGGATCAAAGATTTAAAATTAAGAATTATGTTATGAATAATGTTTTTGGGCCTTTTGGGTTTGTTTGTTTTTCTTCCATGAAGTACATGTTCATGTAATTGGCTCCATTTTCTGTTGATTTATCAATGCTTTTCATATTGCTTTGTAAGAACACTTTGTCTTTAAAGGGAGTAACTGTATGTCAGCTTATTTACTCTAATTTTCTCATTTTATTATTCACTGTGGAGTAATATATTTATGGCTTTTCCTAATATAGCTATGCTTATTCTCATTTTTTAAATTCTCACCTGAGGATATGTTTATTCATTTTAGAGAGAGAAAAGAAGGGAGAGAAGGTGGGAGGTGTAGGGAGAGAAAAGCATTGATTTGAGAGGAAAACATCAGTTGGTTGCCTCCCATATATACCCTGACTGGGGATCGAACCTCCAACCTTTTGGTGTATGGGATGATGCTCCAACCAACTGAGCCACTGGGCTGAGGCTATTCTAATTTTTATGTATTCAGATTTACATATTTTATCTTGTTATTGGTTCTGAGTATTATATTAATCTTCAAAAGGTCCTTCCTAGCATATGATCACATCTAAGAAGATTCACTCATCTATTGCTTTGGTGCTTTTGTACTTATGTTTTTACCTATAAATCTTTGACCCATTGCAAACTCACCTTGGTATAAGAAATGAAGTAAAGATCTAGGCTTTATTTTTTTCTCCAGCTGGTTAGCATGTTTTTACCAATATCATTTATTGAATAATCTATTTTCCCCTTACTATTTTGAAATGTTATACTTCTCATAAACTAAAGTTTTATGTATATTTGAGTTACTTCTGTCTGGACTCTCTGTTTTGTTAACCAATCTGTTGGTCTGCTATTACAATAGTAATAAACAATCTTAATTATTATTATATTTATAATACTATAAGTCCTGATTTAACATTGTTGTAAGGTTTTGCAACCTTAAGCAAAACAACATCTAATGAATCCAATTTTACTGTATTCTAATTGATATAAATAAGAGTTAAGTTTAAAAGGTAAACTTACAATCAAATTACAATGAAATGACTGAACTAAATGATATTATTTGAGGACCTGCTGTACTTAAACATTTCTGTTATATTTAGCTACCCTCAGCACACTTTTTTTCCATGTATTTTTAGTTCTTTCTTTAATGTGTTTTTCCTGGCAGACTTAAATATGTTTGTCATATTTTAAAATAAAAGTACCATAAAATTTGTAGGTTATTTTAATTGAGAATCCATTGAGTTTGTAGTTCAGTAGGACTTAATATTGTAATATTCGGTGGGATTTAATTCCTGAGGTCATCTAAAATGAGATATTTTCTTCCATTAGATTTTCTGTCATTATTGTTTATATGTGAAAAAGCTTTCATTTTATATATATATATATATATATATATATATATTAGTTTTATAACATGACACCTTAATTATAATGTGGCTGATATTTTCCATTTTTTTTAGTTGTATTAATCACAAAATATGGCTATGATTTTTTTTCTTCTAATATTTATGCCATTATTTCAATGTTTACACCTTTTATTTCTTTTCTTGTCTTATGTCACTGGATGCTTCTTTCCAATGAGTAGCATTTTACTTTCAACTTTTTGGACTGAGTTTATTCTAACAGATCCTTCTGTGTAAATATAGTTGACTTTTAGTTTTTAATACAGTCTGAAATTCTTTTTTATGCAAATAACTGATCAGTAAGCAGTTATTATTATGACAAAATGTTTCATTGTACTTTTACCAGCTTTCTTTCTAAAAATTCACATTATATAATCTGTGATTATTTTTAACTAAGATTATTTATTACCAACTTGTTAATGGAATATGAGGATATTAGTATACTTTGACAGATGTCACAAAATGTTACCCCAAAACATACCATTCTGGCTTAAGGATTATTTTGAACTGAAGGACACTGAGAAACAGCTGCCATAGGAGGAACCCTCTGCCTTCTGCCTTTCTGCCTAAAAGCAGGGAATATGTTTTCCTTTGTAAAGGTGAAATAAAATTGTGTTTTGTAAAGGTGCTCTCTCTTTCCTCTACCGAACATTGCCGAACCACCCTTATCTGTGCTACATTTCCTAGTCACCTTCCCGCGATTTACCTCTCGGGGCCCAAGTACCCTCTCTGTCTTTAGTCACTTGTCCACAGTGGGCTCCTCTGTGGTAAATAAATGGTGGGTAAGCCAAGCCCCTAGGTCTAATCTCCTCTTTGGGATTTCACTTTTTTTCTGTGAAGCCCCTGGGCATTTAAAGACATTAAAAAAAAAAGACATCAATAACATTTGTATGCCTTTTCCCCTATTAATATGTCTTCTGTCAGTTTAATTTTTAGCCCTCAGTCACAGAACCTAAGAGGGGAGAGAAAAGAATGTTCCTTTCCTACAATTTCTTTTTTTAAATCCTCACCTGAGGACATTTTTTCATTGCTTTTAGCGAGAGAGGAAGAGAGGGGAGGGAGAGAGAAGGAAACATCAATGTGAAGAGAGAAACGTGGATCATTTGCTTTCTTGTATGTGCCTTGACTGGGGATTGAACTTGTAACCTGGGCATGTGCCTTGACCAGGAATCGAACCTGCAACCTTTTGGTCTATGTGGCAATGCTTCAACCAACTGAGCCAGAACAGCCAGGATACAACGTCTATTTTTATTTTCCTTGCTTTCTCACTCATGTTTAGACTTTTATTTACTTTATTAAAAGATTGTTTTCAGAAAAAGATAAAATCATGTCTTTTATACAAATTTAATAATGAACACGTATTAAAGAATTTAACTCGTATAGTATGAAGAAATCAACTAGATGTTATAACAGGTTCAGAGAAAGTCAGAACAGCACAGATTTCTATAAGATAAAGAAATGTTGAGATGACTTATAAATGGAAGCAAAACTTCCACAGGGGGTAGGAAGTCAACTGATACATTATCGGGCAGGTCAGAATGCACATATCTACCAGTTAACTATAACTGGCAGAGAGTTACAGAATACCTCAAAGCTAATAATAGAGCTAGAATTCATTAACCCAGGAGGATATGCTATGTGAGATGCATCCTTTCCTGAGGCATTATTTTTCTTTGATTTTACTTTTACACAGGAAATGTTTATATTTATTTTATATATTATGTAATTAACACAGTTGTTTAGTCTTCATTTTCTATATCAGGGGACAGATCATTTTGTCTTTAAAGAATAATAGCAAATATTCTACATTTTGTGGAATGCATGGTTTATGTTATATATTCTTTGTTTTATTGTGTTTTTTTTCTCTCCACAACTCATTACGAGTACAAAAACTACTATTAGCTTGTGGGCTGTACAGAAACAGGCTACAGGCTGTATTTTGTGATTTTGCTCTATCCAAATAATTTGAAATTCAGCAATGGTCTTTTCATAACATCAATTTTCAATTCTTGAGATCTTTGTTTTGGTAAATCATGTACACACACACACACACGAACTCAGTCTCCTGAGAAAGCTCATTACCGCACTGGAGCTCTTTTCTGTTAGCCTCGGCATGCTTCTCGGTGCTCCCATGTAGGTCAGTGACACACTATAGGCTGTCCAGAGGTGTGTAGGGGAGGAAAAGTTTTCTTCCACTTTTCTGGGGTTTTTTTGAAAGTCTAATAATGAAATCTACATAAGACAGATTAACAGGAATAAAAGCGAATTAAATTTTGTGTGTGTAGGAAACCCAAAGATAGGAGAATCAAGGGCAAGGTGGACAGCTGAGACTTATTTGCTGCCCTGAGCTAAGGCACGGGAGTGTGGGCCTGGGGCTTCAGAGGGGGCGAGGGCGACTCACAGGTTGATAAAAAGAGCAGGCATTGGGTCGTTAGATGTCTACCCTGCCAGCCATACAGATTGGTCCTTCAGATAAAAAGTTATCTCTGACAGTAGTAGCTTTTTCTTTCTCATAATAGGCCAGGCCCCTTATCTAAATTCTTCTAAGCAGTTAAGGGAGAGGTAAAAATTATTCTTGAGTCAGCTGGGTTTTGATTGACTTTAGCCTTAAATAATTCACGTGCTGAAGTGGTGTCTTTTAGAGTGGCAAATTCGGCTTCCCTTCAGGGGCACTGCCTGCTGGAAAAAAAATAAAGCCCAATACAAGTTGGTCTATACAATTTCATTTCCAGAGTAAAGTCAACTTCTGCTTCCATCCAGGATGCACTAAAAAAGATCTGATTTACCCTCCTCCTTGAAACAACAACAGTTACCAGAACAGGGTGCAGTTAAGTAGACCCCAGGCAGAGCTTGGCACTTGTCACTGAAATGAAGTGACAGAGCTGGAGGTCTGGGGAAGCCAACACAGCCCGAGCCCCCAGGGTGGCATAGTGATGAGACAAGAGCGGCACAGAGAGAGAACTTCAGGGGGCGCTCCTCAGAAACTGAGCCGAATACTGACCAGTGCGTGCATATGAGAAAACCACGCAAGGTAGGAGAATGAAACACCAGAAAAGCTTAGTGAGCCCAGGGCCCAAATGTTCCGTCCAGTATTGAATAGTGCTTATTTCCAGCAGCGAGAGTAGAAAACCTCATAATTCTGTAGGTATTGTTTAGAGTACCCCAAGAAGGGTCTCACCTCCTTAGAGGATTAAAAAAGAAAGACAGAAAGAAATGTAAACCTATACTACATACAGCTCCATTTTTTCTTCATGAAGCTTAAAATCGGGACCTGAATGTATCAGTTGTAAGCTAACTTGTATATATCCTAGAAAAAAAATTACTCAAGAATATTTGTGAAACTACAAAAATTTCCAGCACCTAGGAACCTAAGATTCACACTATCTGGCATTCAATGATAAATTTCCAAGCACTCTAAAAGAGGGAAAACAAAAACATAAATAGGAGAAAAAGACATCAAAACTGACTCTGAAATATCACAGGGGGTAGAAATATAGTATACAGTGTATTAAATGAGTCATTTTGACTGTGTTCCCTAAATTTGAGATGTTAGAGAAAAGAATGGAAGTATGAGTAGAGACGTGAAAGTTGTTTTAAAAAAAGATCCAAATTAAACTTCTAGAGATAAGCAATGGAATGTTAAAGATGAAAAATACAATGGATGGGTTTAACTGCAATTAGACAGGTGACAAGTAAAGTTGAGTGAAATTGGAGATACAGCAGTAGAAAACTCCAGAACGAGACAGAGGAAAAAGACTGGAATGAGGTGAAGGTGGGGCGGCCCTGAAAGGTGTGCCAATAAACTGCGAGAAAACTTGAGCGGCCAAAAGTACGTGTAGTGATGTCAGTGGGAACGGTGCAGTGAGGACTCTGAAAATCCTCTCCTTCATAAAAGTCATGCTGGCACAAATGGTCAGAATCACCTCTTTTCTGAGATTTAGTGAAAGGAGGTTAACCAAAGACTTGCAGCAGTTTTGAAGCATTTATTCCAGGAAGAGAACGGAATCTCAGTGAGAACAGCAAACACTGTGCTATCTCGCTTGCTCTCTGTCTCCCCACCAAACCCTCCCGCTCTTTGGTCATCTCGAAACCCACCACTCTGGCAGCCGCTGGAGTGGGGGTATGTGGAGTAGAGCTCCTTAGAACCCCTACTTCACAGAGTGGTCATTATCTGACCTGCCCAGTGATCCTCTGGAAGACCCTGCTCACAAAGTTCGTCTTTATTTGACCAGACTCAGTTTTTCCAGTACAGACTGTCCTTTAGGGGAGCGTGGGTGTCTGTCACAGCCCTGCTGACTTAAGTGGCATGTATCACTGGAAGAATAAATAGGCCAACCAAAAGCTGAAAAGGAAAGCTGGGGACCAAGATATTCACAGGGGGCTTTGAAGAAGCTCCGGCACATTCCTGGGAATCTAGAAGGCTATAGAAATGTTTAGGGCAGCACACGAAGGGAATACCTGCAAAAGGTTTAAGGCAGCTCTCAGCTTTGGCTGACGTGGAAGCTTCATTCGAGCTGGAGGCGAAGGCTAAGGCAGAGTTGTCTCCGCGTGGTGAAGGTGTGCTCCAGCACACACGGGGCTCTGCTGCAAAGATGGGGAGACTTAATGGTTCCAGGTGGTTCATGAAATCTTGTCTGATTATTAGCTAACCACTCAGCTAACCGGGCAGAGTGGTCACACAACACAAAGACTATATATAGACTTCATAGAATTCATCTAGAAAAGCCACTAACTCCCTCCCACCACCACCAGGAACAGGAGCGAGAAAGATGCATAGAATGGATTCCAAAAAGGAGATGGGGACTGAAAAACTATTGGAAGAAATAATGCTGAAAATTTTCCAAATTTCCTAAGTTCATAGATCCAAGGAATCCAAAGAACTCGACTACAAAAAATATGAACTGTACTGCGCTAAGGCGCATCATGATCAGAATGCTTACAACTGATGAGCAGTAATGAGAAAGAGGTGGAAGTGACCAGGGACTCCAGGAACATTGCAAATAAAGGAACAAAAAGGCAGGTGACAGCATATTTCTTATCAGAAACAAAGAAAGCTGGAAAACAGAACAAGGACATCTCTGAAGTCTTTAAAGAAGTGAACACTTTATTAAAAGAGAAAAGAAAAATGAGTTACTGTTTACCAAAGAGCTGCAGTCTAATAATGCTCACCATGAATGTCGTGTTCGCTTTTTCCCCAGGTGCGTGTATCCAGGAAGTCCTTTTTCAGGCAACACCTGTGAACATCTGAAACTGCACCAGGGCTACAGCTTGTGACATGGGAGGGACTATAGAACTTAGGTGGAAGAAGCTTCTAACTCTGTCAGTCAAGAAAGGCTCATAAATGAAGTCATGTCTGCATTGAATTTTAAAGGTTAAGTCATGTGTGAGATGGACAAGAGGATCATGAAAGGGAATTCTGGTCCTTTTAAGCAGTTTGAGATCTTGAGATGGCTGGAGATACTGTGAAGAGTGTTTCAGAGAGAGGATGAGAAGAATGTTAAATGGGAGAACATTAAAAGAAATCTTGTAGGATCTGTTATATTGTTGGAACTTTATCTGGTAGCTCATAAGAAGCCATTGGAGATTTTAAACATTGAAGCAATTTTTTTTTCTCTTTAAGCAAAGCAGAGTCCTGATGAAATTAGCATTTTTAGAAAAGCACTTTAGTGACTATGTAGGGTGATTAGCGTGGTACCTGAGGAGTAGCTGAGAACTGATGTGTAATAATCAACATAATTTGTCAGTGAGAGGAGCGTTTGTCTCTGTGGAAGGGAGGAAAGAAACTCCGGCCGTTGAAGGGAGTGGAATACACTGGACCCGATCCTCTGATTTCTAGTTTGAGAGATCTCAGTGGTTGATGGTGCCCTTACGAAAGCCTCCATTGTTATTTCTAGAGCATGGTATTTTATATTACATACTTTATAACTTTAAATTTTGGAAGTCTCACTGAAGTTTGTAAGCACTCAGAAAGCACCGTGCAATTAGGGAACCTTAATAGTAAAAGCTGACAGGCTACACCCATAATTGCCCGTGTTCTTGAACAAACTGGTTTGCCTTTTGTTGTTTTTTGTTTTGTTTTAGTTTAAAATTTGAACAGTATTCCTCCTCCCTGGTAAATTTGGAACCATTCAGGAGATAAGAAAAGATATCAGTGTAGAGATGAAAGTATCCTCTCTTAAAGACTAAATGTGAGGATGTCGCTTAGGTTTGTAGGAACAGTGGGCTTCCTAAATTCTCAGCTCCCAAATTTGTTTTATTCAGCCAATCCCTGCTGTCGCTGGAGGACCACAGCCCAAGAGAAAGCCCTGAAGATTACAGCATTGAGGAGCAGACGAGAGTATAGGGCTTTCTGGAGACAGCCTGTTTTCAGAAGGGAAGGACAGTCCAGAGGCCTCGGTTCTTTTCAGTAAAGGACCAGCCAGGGTGGTGTGACTAAATGAGGGGGCCTGGAGGCTTGTACCCTAACTGATGTGGAAAATAAAGCCGGGTGAACGGTGGCTTTCTCCTTCGGTGGCACTGCTGAGACTGGAAACCATTTCTGGGCTATTCTCCTACCAAACAGCAGACTTACTGTGGGTATAGTTTTGGAATTTCAGAGCTGAGAGTGATCTCGGAGACCATTTACTTCACTCCTCTCATTTTTTAAAATGGGGAAAATGTGGGCCTAGAAAGGTCAACTTACTTAAGATAACACAAGTGGAAGAGCAGACCGTCTGAGTCACCATGCCTGGATCTATTTATAAGGAGGAATGCTAATGTATTGCCTTTTCAATAGGAAATTAAGTGAATTTTCTCATTTCCATCTTTGTGTGCAGAAAATCAGAATGTGAGAATATTAAAGACAATGAAGCAAGTTCATAATTCACTACCATAAAACAACTACTATCATTTAATATTTTTTCTTTCAAGTGCTTTTGAACACACAAACCTCATCTGTGACGTATAACTGACATCCAAGCTGGAGTGTTTTCTGAGGAGGGCTCAGTTTGGTTCATGTGAAAGGACTTATTTTGCCACTCACCTTTTTTGTACAGAAAGATTCTGAAGGAATAGAGGGTAGTATCAAGAATACACTCTAACACACCTGGAAATTGTTGTTCTAATATCAGCTCTGATTCACTGTGTAATCTTGGATTGCCTCCCTTGAAACTAAGAGATTAAACCAGATGTGGCAAATATGTTTGTTTTCTCATCCCCCTAACTTGGTCAATTAGCAGTGACCACAGTGACAATGCTGCGAAGATTGGTGGACTTAGCTAGCATTAATCACCTGGCAAAACCACCACAAGGAGGGGAACGGTATGTATGGTGATTATTTGCATTCCTGTTTGGGCAATTGCCAAGATCCCATCTGGTTGTAAAATTCTGTAATCATATACTAGAGAAGCTATTTTCCCCCTGAATTAAACTAATTTATCATTTTACTGGGTTTTAAATAAAGTTATTCTTCAGACTAATCAAGATGGCATACTTATCTATAGATGTAACTCAGGGGACCAGTCTTCTATTTTCATGTGATGAAAAAGTCATTCCATATAAACACACAAAGCCCTGGTGAACTAAGCCCAGAAAACTTCATCTGAAGCATATGTTAGTTTTCGCTCAGCATGAGCAGTGATTTTCCACTGAGCAGTCCCTCAGCCAGATGTCCGAAAGAAGGGAATGTAAGTTGACTTTCGCGTGGCGCACGGTCAGAATTCAACCCCAGTGTTCCAGGAGCTATGCTCCCTGGAATAGGAGGTGCCATCTCGATCTTTGTTATCCAGGATCGAGGCTTTGGTAGTGTTTTAGTATTCAAGTTCAAAACCACAAATGTTTTTTTGTTTGTTTTTTGTTTTCGTTTTGTTTTTTTCAATGATACCTTAACTGTCAAGCATAGTTTCTCAGTTGCTTGGGGCAAATATGCTTATGACATAAAAATTTACAATGATTTTAGTTTACATTTAAATTTGAGGAAGCACAAGGTCTTTTCATTCCTTAGTCCCATCATCGCAAACATCAGTTATCACTATGTAAATTAACGCTGGAAGCGCTATGAAAATATGTTTTAAATTAGTATAAAGCCAGAGTAGCTTGCTTTTATAGTATGTGGAAAGATTTATGCTCCTTGATTATTCAAGGTTTGGTAGTGAGTGTTTTTAAAATAACGTCTATTATTTTTTCACTTATTTACTAAAGCTCTGTTTTATAAAAAGCTAGAAAAATATGAAGAAAAGCATTCATAACCCTAGTATCCAGAAATTATTATATCTGTATGTGTATTCATAACTGAGATCATTCATATATTCTGGGTATGTGTACACACACGTTGTGTTACCATCTTTTCACATACCACATACCTGAACATCTTCTATGTCATTAAATAATCTTACAGAGCATGGTTGTTATGCTACCAGTGTGTTGCATCTTATGGATATGCCATTATGTACTCATTCTTTTTTGACATTTAGATTTATTCAGATTTTTTCCTTTCATAAACAATACAGTGATTAACATCAGGGTACATGAATATTCTGGCATATCTATGATTTCATTAAATTCTTAGAATGTGTTAGGTCAATTGATACTAAAGTTTTTAAGATCTTTAACTCATTTCCCTCTGGAAGTTAGGCTAGCTTACTTTATCCACAATGCATTAGAATGACAGCTCCTTTATTCCTTTGCCTGGTTTTAAATTTTGTAGATCAAAAATCCTGTATGTAATTTACATTTCTTTAGTTACCAGTAAGTTTGAATTTCCCCCCTATTTATTGGAGCTTTGCAATTGTGGGGTGTGTGTGTGTGTGTGTGTGTTTATTTTATATAGGGATGCTTATTTTATATTTTGGCATTTTTAATAATGCTTCCTCTCCTAAAGCGGAATGGCATGGGGTAAAGAGCATAAACTTTTAATTCAGCCAGACTTGGCTTTCAGTTGTCACTTAGACATTTTCCTGTGTTTTTGGGCAAAAGACCTGTCATCTATGAGTCTGAAGTTCACTGATCTGCAAAATAGGACCATAATGGGATTTAAATGAGTCACTCAGTGATAGCTGCAGTTATCCTCCTCTTCCTTATCTCCTCGTTGTCATCTCCCTGTCATTTCTCTCACAAGATCTTTTGAGCAAAATTGAAGCAAAGGTTCAACCAAGCCTGCCTTTGCCTGGAGACAGAGTGGGTAGGTGTGCTTTATGGTCCCCCAATGGTCGCTGTTAAAATCTTCTTTTCACTACTTATTAAAGGCG
The DNA here is from genome assembly GCF_004126475.2 of Phyllostomus discolor. Lineage (NCBI taxonomy): Eukaryota > Metazoa > Chordata > Mammalia > Chiroptera > Phyllostomidae > Phyllostomus > Phyllostomus discolor. The sequence continues at coordinate 28,670,417 of NC_040912.2, read as the reverse complement.
TGATATATACATAGTGGGGCAAATGTGGGTTGAGAGTTGTTTGTATAGAGAATAACACAATTATCAATAAATAATTAATAGAAGGCTAAACTCTGTTTTGCATACTCACAACTGTAAACCTACTTTTGCTTACCCCATATTTGCATTATATACAGTGAGAAAGACGTGGAAAGACTGGAACGGTCCCAACTACCAGAGAACCAGCTTTTCCTATTCTGTGTCTCTGATACCACCTTTTGTTAAGGGCTGACTCCCTGCGTTGCATTTTTTTGTACTTCCTGTTACACCTGCCAGAATCTCAGTGTCCTAAATGCCAAAGCTTTAGTGGAAACCAGCACGGTAGACCAGACAGTGCGGAAGATTCCTTGCCAGCTTATCTAGAAAGTTTAAACAACTGTTAAAATGAGTGAATGGAGCACCTATTCAAGGGAGTTTAGTTATGGAATTTCCGAAAGAACTGTGTTTATCAAACAGTCGCCCTTATAAGGAGGCATTTCCATCAGCAAACATCTGTTGGGTAGGTACCCTATGTGAGGCACAATGTCAAGTGTTGGAGATGCAGTGAGGAGTAAGACGATAGTCTAGTGTTGAAAAGGCCAGATAGTGTTCAGATTTAAACACATACAATATTATTAACAAATAAAAGGTGGGATATGAGTACTAAATGTTTGATAGAGGACTCAAGGAGTTTTGAAGAAGAAGGAAGTAATTGAATATTGGAGGATATTGTCATAATGAACTTCCAAAATATTCCACAAATTGAGTACTGTATTTTGAAACAGTTCTTTTTGTTTCTTCCAAAATGAAAAGGTAAGGCAGAGTTTTCCTACAGACTTTGCTTCTAAGTGCTTTGGCTATATCAGATTGAGTCACAAGAGAGGAATGGGCACCCGAGTACATCACGTTCAGGACATGGGGCACACACATTTACCTTCCTGAAGTCAGTGTGGTAGGTGGAGATGACATGGGAACAGATTTGGTAGTCTTGAGCCTTTTTTTTTTTTTTAAGATTTTATTTATTTTTAAAGGGAGAGGAAGGGAGGGAGAGAGGGAGAGAAACATCAATGTGTGGTTGCCTCTTGCACACCCCCTACTGGAGGCCTGGCCCACAACCCAGTCATGTGCCCTGACTGGGAATCGGTGACCCTTAGGTTCACAGGTGGGCATTCAATCCAATGAGTGATGACAGCCAGGGCTCTAGACTTGAACTCTTACTCAAGTGTAGAGTGGGTTGTTTTGATTTTTAATTTTTTTTGGTTTTTGTTTTTGGCTTGAGAAGCACCATCAACTAAAGTCTGTCATGGGTGGACCACTGTGACCAGAATGCAGAACTATAAAAGCAACTGCTGGATTTTAATCAGCAAGTCTGCCACAGGTGTGGTACACGGGGGTCTTAACCAACCCCAATTATTCAGGGACAGATGCTGGACTCAAGGCTATAAAGGGAGCCAACCACTTTTATATACGTATACATTTAATTCACATTTAGCCACAGTTGAAATACTTTTAAATTCCTCCTCATTGCAACCAGAGAAACCAATATTCCATATTATTATATCTCTCAAATTATAAATTTTCATAACCAATAAAATGAATTATCCTCACCTGCCCTATTTCTACCAATGCACTTTTTTAAATACACTTTTTATATTAGCATTTTTAAATCCATTTAAAAATTATCAGTTCTATCAAGGTGACTTTTCTTGTCAGTCATACTAAGCTGATCAAAAAAGAGATTTAAAAAAATTTCTCGGAGCTAACTGCCTTTAATAAAGGAGATTAGTGGTCTTTTTTCATATTATCTATAATAGAATATAAAATTAATTTTAATAAGGATTTATCCTTTGGTAATACTTGATTTCATTACAGCCATATTACTAAGCCATCTCTTCTAAAATATAGCCTTGTAAATGATTATACTAAATGGGTATTATAATTGGTTTATTTGGCTAATTGATGTCCGGTAAAGGTCATCCCCAGTTTTGTACATGTGAAGATTTCTTTGTTTTGAAGATGTCAGTTTTTTGAAAGCTTTTTATGATTGGGGCTTCCTTTTATCTTTTAAAGGTCACTTTTCTTTTGTTCAGAAGCAGTTCTGAATTAAGATGCCGTTCATATACAGACCACCGACGATGATAAAATACCCGTTGCCTTTAAGACATCATACTGTTAACAGTAGGTGATACCGAGTGTGGTAAACATTTCGCTGTGTACCTGTACATTAAACATCATGCTGCTTAAATAGTTACATCCTGTTATTCAATAGATACAGTTTTTGTTAATTATACTTTAATAAAGCTGGGAAAAGAAAACAAGGAAAAACCCCAAACCAGTAGGTGATAGAAAGATGAATAAGACTACCCCACACAAAGGAGCTGACAGCTTATTTGAATAGGTAATGTGGTCACAGATAAATGCAGTATATAGCAGAATATGATGACTCTGTAGGACAGATGCAAATATGAAAGAAAGCTTTGTGGACATATAACAAAGTAGTGTGTTTTTACATCGTAGAGTGAGGGAAAGGAAGTAGTGTTAGGTAAAGGCTAGCAGTGTCGGCAGGAGTCAGATCTTGGAGAATTTTGATGTTCTTCTAAAACATTTGAGCTTTATTCTTGAAGGAAAGAAGAATGTCAGGAAGCTTTTTAGAGTGTCCTCTCCCATTAGAAAGTACTTCTTAGTCACTATACAAAATTGGAAAGTACAGAAGAAGTGTGCAGAAGAAATGTAACATCACTTGTAAATTCACACTCTCTCTCCGTTCCCCACCCCAACCCTGTCTCCCACGTGCGCTCCTGACCCACAGCACCATGACCAGAGCCACACTTCAGGGATGGTGCTCAGTGGGGTGGAGGGCTATAATAAGTTGGAGAAGAGCAGAATGCAGTGACTGTGTGGTAGGGTAATTTAATCAGCAGGGATCTGAGCAGTCAGGAAGGAATGAGAACGAGAATCCTTTCAAAGCTAAAATCAACAGGAAATTTCAACCAATTTTAAGTGGGGGTGTATTGGGAAGTGAAGAAGAAGACTAGTTACATGACTGACTGCCTTTTTGAGCCCACATGACCACAAAGATCCAGCTCATATCAAACAGGAGGGACCGTACAGGAGGCACAGGATGGGAGACAGGCAGTTTTGTTGTGGGGCACTTTGATTTTGAGGCGCTTCTGTGAAGGCATCACACGCATCCAGAGTGTGGACTGTCTCTGTGGAATCAGGGATTCAGGTGGCGGGCATTGTTGCATCCTCTTCTCTGTTTACAGAGCATTCACCCTTTTTTAACACATCAGCACTTAGCTTTGCTGGCGTCTTCTTTTCTATGGACAGTTTCTAAGGTGATGGAGACAATTGGTTGAAGAAACACAGTGGTACACATGGTATTTACAAAGCCATTTCTTTTATGAGATGTATGTGAGAGGTGAAAGTTAGTGTGATTCAAGTGTCAGTGATCCCCAGATTTGACCAATAATCCTATGGTAATGGAGGGGGTGACAGCTTCCACCGCAGACACACCAAGAGTAATGTGACAGCACTGTCCTCTGCCCGTTTTGAAAGATGGCTAATTATCATGTTTTCCTATAAAGCGCTCCTGCCCTTTAGGTTTTGCCTGTAAATGAGGGAAGCATGAGACAGATCCCGTTTGTAGATTTCATGTATGTTTACATTGTCGAGGATGATCCAGAAGCAGGTGATTGCATTTGACTCGAGCTCTTGGAGAAGTCTAAATGGAAGGGACAGCTCGTTTATAAGAAAGCAGAGTCTTTCGTGCTTTGTGGAGGGACATGACTGATTTACTGTTGGATCGCAGCTGGCCAGAGTAGTTCCTTTCCCGCCTAGGCTTGGGTTTCCAAGCTGAGCCCCGTATCCTCGCTTCAGTGTCCCCAGGTATATGTGCATTCCCTAACAATTGGCAATTTGTGTTTCAGTCTTGTTTTTCAGTTTTTTCCACCATGTGATGTCTGGCCTCAGCTTGCAGAGTTCAACAATTAGCCATATGTCACTCATGACCTTTACAAAAATGAAAAATTTTAGTTGGCTAAGTAGGTCTTAGTTGGTGCTAGAAATGTTTGCTAGAGGTTTTTTTTTTCTTTTTCTTTCCCTATGCACTATCAGCATTTGAACCTGTTTGAGATTTTAGAAAATTATGCAGCCTTTGTTTTTATTATTTGATTCCTGGTAGAGAGTGATAAACTTAATAAGTGAATTCTCTTTCCAGAGATCAGCACAAGTGAAGTGCAGGATTTTAGGTAAACTTTTACATTTCATGATTTCCATGTAATTACACCCTAAAAATGTCACAGATATACTCAGTAGAGGCAGGTCTTTTGTCGCTGTTGTCACTCACCTGCCGCCGTTTTCCTGGCTGACCCTGGAAGCAGAACTTCAGTTCTCAGTGTCTTGGTTTGCTCACATTCTTCTGAGCCTGATGACGTCTGTGTTCTCACAGACCTGTCCTTCTGCAGGGGCAGTGAGCCCATCTGCCTGCCTCCCTTCCATGTTGCGTGGACAACCGGACCCACGCCTGGGGACACTTCAGGGAAAGTCACCTAGTATCTTTGGGGCCTATGTTTCCACTAAGTTCCCCAAAAGGGGTGGGGAGTGAATTCCTAGGGCTCCTAGCTCACCTCTCTTCTGATTCTGGCCCCCTCTCATCTTCTTCCTAATGCCCCATTCTCTTCCAGGGTTTGAGCATGGGAATTTTATTCACACAACAGATCATGTGTCATAAAGCTCTCACTGTTGCTCATCTCATCACTGTTCTCACCTCCTGTCATTCACACACCACTCCAGTTTTGGCTATATTGAGTTACTTCCTGTTGTATAATTCTGTTCTACTCTCTCATTCCTGTCTTGTACATGCTATACTTTCTCCCAGGATGTCTTCCACATACCTTCCCCTGCTCACTTACTTCTCTCACTCATTACAGACATTTCTTGTAATAATGGTTTGGTGATAATGAACTCCTTTAGCTTTTTCCTGTCTGGAAAGCTCGGGATTTCTTCTTCAATTTTAAATCATAGCCTTGATGGATAAAGTAGTTTTGGTTGTAGTTCCTTGCTTTTCATCACTTTGAATACTTTGTGCCAATCCTTTCTGATTTGGAATGTTTCTCTTGAGAAATCAGCTGACAATTTTATGGGAGCTCCCTTGTAAGTAACTTACTGTCTTTCTCTTGCTGCTTTTAAGATTCTCTCTTTGTCTTTAACCTTTGCATTTTTAGTTATATGTCTTGGTGTAGGCCTCTGTGTTTACCTTGTTTGGGACTCTGTGCTTCCTCGACTTGTGTGTGTGTGTGTGTTTTCCTTCACCAGGTTAGGGAAGTGATCAGTTATTATTTCTTCAAATAGGTTCTCAGTTCCTTGCTCTTTCTTTTCTCCTTTTGTCCCCCTATAATGCTGATGTTGTTATGTTTCAGGTTGTCCCAAAGGTCTCTTAAAGTATCCTCATTTTGTAAGCATTCTTTTCTCTTTTTGCTGCTCTGATTCATTGTTTTCCACTACTTTGTTCCAAAAAATATATTCAGAATGCCTCACGGACTTGTGTGTCATCCTTGTACCGTGGGCATGTTAATCTGCTCAGTATCATTCCAATTTTAGTATATGTGCTACTGAAGCAAGCACTAGTGTTTGATTAAATAACAGGAGGCTGTAGTCTAGTCAAGTTGACACATGAAAGACCATCAGTGTTGGTGTGTAGTGTCTGTTCATCAACACATTTATCTAAGGAGTAGGAATCCATTCTAGCTCAGCTACCAAGGATGCTTTACAATCACATTACTTTCTTCCACTGTACTGAAGTTAACGTTCTTGAGATTATCACCTACTGTTTAACTCTTTAATTAAGTGTCTTTTGTGTTTTTGCATTGTCTTCCACCACCCTGGGTATATGCGTAATTTCTGGAAGTTTATTTACAGAGTTCTTTGTGTTAGAAGCCTCTCTGCCTTTAATCCATGCTGTTACTTTTGATGATCTTGAAAAAATGGTTAAGTTCCCTTTAAGGCTATTTTTCTCTGTTTCTAGGCAAATTCGTAAGATGAGGTCCTCTTCTCAAGGTTCCTAAGAACTTAGAATTTGGTGTTCAGTTTTCATGATATCCTTTAGCCCTTCCAGAAGAAGTGTGGTCATTTTTGGGGGCTTGGCATGGGAGAGTATGAACTTCTCTACCCGAGGAACTCCTATACTCCAGGAAAGACTCACGTTTTCTTCCCAGCCTCGAGAATCTCTCGAATGCTCTTCGGTGTGAACAATGTCCCCCTTGCTCCTTTTTAATCTCAACACCCACACATTGTATAGCACTTCCCTCCACCTGTTTTTCTGTTAAGGCAATTCAAAATAATCTCCCTCCATAGGCTATTAGCAACACAGTGCTGGCTCTGGTGGTGAAAGAATTAATATCAACTGCTAAGACAAATGCTAGAATAGAATCTGACTTACTAACTCGTCCTGTTGCATCTGTACAAGAGCATTAACTTCTGTGAATGAGAAGTCAGCTATTTCTCTTAGGAGATGACCCCATCCCCCCACAAAGGTGCCAATAGATGTCAGTTAGTTGAATTTTTCTGTGGTGATGGCACCTGCCCAATGGGAACTGGACCAATGTCACCAGTTTATTTCATGCTGGCTACCAGTTGTCAGTTTGTGAAGCATATGTGTCCAATTTAAACCAAATCCTGGTTGAACTGAAAGAGAACATTACTAATTCCTCATTGGTATGTTTAATTGTTTATAATAATTTGAAAAATACTGTGAAAAACATGAGCATCAGTGCAATTGCCCAGTTTTCTATTAAACTGTCTACTGGAAAAACTCATCAATTTGAACCTCACTGTCTTAGAATTTGTCCAGATTTAGAATGAGCTAGGTTTTATTTACTTACAATGGAATTTCTTCCTGACTACTTTAATGCCATAAACTGTTTTTGCAAGGAGAAATTAAGCTCATGGTTAAAAACTTTTAAGTACTTCAACAACCACATATTTGCAGATTAATGATACTAGTTATAATTGAATTCTATTTTGTCAAAAGGAAGTGATACAGGACCTTCTAATCACTATATATCATTAATAATTTCTGTATATTTGACCTTAATAAAGCTCCACTTCTCTTGAAATATTCTTTTATGAAATATGTCCGTATATATAACTTATCTTCCCACAGAGTCAACCACAGCTATTCTAAATTTGAAGAGTTTACATCTTCCACTTGGTTGTTGATTATCTACAAGTATGAAGTGGTTGGTGCCAATAATAATACAAAAATGTGTATTTTATTTTATCATTGGTTTTGCATACATTCTACAAATATATCTGCAGATATGGAAATTACAACAGTCCAAATGATGTGAGAAAAACACTATCAAGATATGATTCTTTTTCAGATGTCAAAAGAGTCATTTTTCAAGCCAGAGGATATTCTATTTTAAGGGATCTGTGATGGATAATTTGATGTGTCAACTCGACTGGGCCATGGTGCCCAAGTGTTTGGTCAAACACTATTTTAGATGTCTCCGCCAGGTGTTTTTGAATGACTTTAACATTTAAATTGAGGAAAGCAAATTGCCCTCTGTCTTGAGAGTGGGCCTCACCCAACCAACCGAAGGCCTTAACAGAAAAAGACTGACTTCCCGTGAAGAAGAGGGAGCTCTGCAAGCAGACTGACCTTGGACTTCAGGGGCAGCAGCCACTTTTCCCTGGTTTCCAGCCTGCGGGCCTACCCCACAGGTGCTGGGTTTGTCAGCCTCCCTATGTGATCCCATGAGCCAATTTCTTAGAATCAATCAAGTTTACTATAAATACAAATGTAATACCATATGTATACTTACACACACATCCTGTTGGCTCTGTTTTTCTGGAGAACCCTGACAAATATAGGTTTCTTCGTATTGCCTTTTGAACTAGCTGGCTGTATGCTCAACTGTCCATTATGTGGAGTATGTTTATTTTTTCACTTCCTGTTCTTTAGTTACCCATGACAACACTAGGCTTACACTTAATGAAATATATCTTTGTCCTTATAGACTTTGTCTTCTTTAATCATCCTTATATACATCATGTATAGCTCTCTGAGTTTTAAGTTTATTATGCAAAATATATGAAAAGTGGGCACTCTTTTTACTTGTTTGTGGCGTAGTTAATGGATCAGTTGGCACCAGAGTTAATGATAATATGTGTAATGTTTTATATTATCTGTAATTTATTTCCAATTACTTTATCATATACATCACAGTAGTTATGGGTTTAACTTTGTTTTAGGAGTTGTTAATTTAGCATTCCATGTATACTAATCATAAATCCTCACTAGGATAAGTTAATTAATATTTCAAAGACCCTAATTAGAAGTCTACGCTTCAGAGACAGGTACTTTAAATCTGCACAGGAAGGTTATACCAAGGATGTTATTGTGTAAATAATTGGTGAAATGAGCAATATTGAAAATACGTGGATTGGCCTTAAAAGTATTTTATGTTAATGGACTTTGAGTCAGGCAAGACCAGCAAGCTAATAGCTTTTGAAGTAACATCTAATTCTAGTACTCATTTTGTCCTTTTTCTGATATGTAGGATTCTGTTGAGTGATCAGATTAGAAGGTTAGACACATTCCACTGTAGAATACTGTCCCAACTACATTAAGGACACCTCCATGCAGGTTACTGTCAGAGTACCTTAAGGACAGACATCTGGGACGCTGCTGAGCTCACAAGATAGAGCTGTGGGTTTGCTTTTTCACCTTCCTACTCATCAATGTTTTTATACACAGCAAAAAGCCCTCACCTGTTTAGAATCTTTGGAGACCACCAGTGCTTACACCCAAATGCCTGATAGTTGTGAACCCCAGTTTGGCTTAGGTCACTTTGCAACAAGGACCTGACACACTCTTAGCACACAGCAGGCATTAAAAGCTCTCTCTGGCATTATCATAAGTCAGTGAACTGGCCTTGGTTCTGGGGAAAGAAAAGGAAGGCGGAAGTTATGACACTTTGTTCTAAAGCTGCCAGGATCCTCCTTTCTGAGCAGGGTTTATTGCCAAATTTGTTTTTAAAACTTCAAGCATAGACTATCCTCTCCATGCTTTCTTAGTTTCAACTTAGAGTCTCTTTAGCAGAGCCACTCAAATCACGGGAAGGTGAGTTAGTTCTACCATGGAAGCTTGTGAGAAGTGGGGTGTGTCTGTGGGAGCATGTGAATGTCGGGCAGATCCCCAGGAGCGCACTGTGCCAAGCCATCACCTGACATGCGTGCAGCATGCCGGCGCCAGGGACATTGTCCATCTTCGATGTGTCGTCAGGAAGATGAAGCAGAACTCAGATGCTCAGAGCTTATAGAAGCATTGTGGGAGATTCCTTCCAGCCAGTGTTTACAGAAAGTCCTGAATTGGTTTTGACCTACATTGATTAACAAAAATGTGTCATAAGGAAGTTAAGGAAATAAGTTTCTTTCTTATTTTTGAAACAGTGTTGTAGCTCAAACTACCAGAAATGTGAAAAAGAATGCTTTTAATTGAAATCTTCTGATATGCTAATTTTAGCTTTATTTGTTTTTCATAGCCTTGGATTACTGGGTCAGAAATGTCATTGCTAATGCATTTGTGAACTTGTTACCCCTAAAAGTCTGCCTCTGTTGCAAAGCAAAGGACAAGGTCTTGTTTGGTTTCTTTTGATAAAGGAGCAGGATATCTCTTGTTGGCTCTGAAGCAAGAACACCTATATTTAAACTTGCTTTTGTTTGCTTTTCTCAGTCAAGTAACACAGGAACAATGTGAAGGTGACTGAACTAAAGATATATATGTATATGTATGTATGTCTTTATGGTGGTTTTGGATCCTGGAGAAAGGCAGGAAGGTGTTAATTTATTTGAAACAGTTCCCTCATAGTTACATTTTTAAAATCTATATCTACACACACTAGGCATACATACATATATATCCACTTCCTTACTAGGCAGTAGCAAAATTGAGCTACGTTCCAGAGTGGATGTCATTTGAATCCTTTTTCTGCAATCATGTACTTGGACCTATTAGTGAAAGTAGATGGGGGGCAAATATTAATGGACTAATTTTCAGTCGTATCCACCAGTAGTTTCCAGGACATGCAAGTTCCAGGCTGGCTACCTTTTCTGTTTGTGTCATTAAGGTTTGCTCCCCTAGACATGTTACGTTGTTGTCCACTCAACTGCTGACGTTTTCTGAAGGACACAGGCACAGATTTGATTGTTTGTTTGAGGTCTTATACTTGACATTCACATTCTGCCTCTTCTACAGTCAAGTATAGGAGTCTTTGTTTGTTTTTTAAGACTCAACCCAGATATTTTTTCCCTCCATGAAATCCTTCCCTGTCTCAGGCAAATAAAATAAGATTTCTTGGTATATTCCTCTGTTATATCAGTTATCACAGTATATCATAGTTGTTTATGTTGACTTCCGTGTTCCGACTAAGCTGGGAGCTGCTTGCCATCGTGCCTTCTACAGCGTGTAGCACGGCGTCTGGCATGGAGTCAGCACTCTAACGTTTTTTATGAATGAATAACTGTAAATGAATACATGTGAAAAAGAATAAGAGATTACAAACATATAAGGAAAGTGAAAGGTCAAAAGCACTAAGAGAACATCATAAACCTGATAATCTAAGAAAAATATTCCAGGGTTCTATATGAGAGGAATAGGAAGAAGCATGTTACATGAAAAGATGAATAAAATCAGAACAAGCTGCATTTAGGAATGTGCATTTTGACATTGTGATGGTTATTGTGATGGAGAAATATCGTAGAGACCAAGCAAGTGGCATGAGGCTGTGAAAACATGTCTACAGTCAGGAAGAAAAACAGAATTCATCGTGGTATAAGTCCTATGAATGGCACAGTTCTGAGAAGTGTATGCCACTAGCAACCATGCTGCAGCTGCTTCTACATGTGCAGTGTGTGTTTCTGGTTTATCGGTTCCACACATAGTACCCAGGAGTTGCCAGTTTCCCGGTCATGTGCATGGAAAGCACAGCTGGACAAGTGGGGCCAGCGTTGTAGGCCATGGACTTGATTTTTTGTTTTTATCTCTGATCTTTGTTTCTGCTTTCTGTTTTTATGGTAGCTTTTTATGTATATATTTTAAAAACAAGTCATTCCAAGTTTTTAAGATTTGGGGAGATATTACAGAGTTCTTTAAGGTACAGTTCAGATAGTAAACTTTTGAATTTAATTGAAAATGTAGTTTTTATTATACCTATTAATTGGACTTGATGAATTATAAGTTTCTTTTAAATATTGTTCTGTGTATTAAGCAAGGTATTGTACACCTGTTTTATTTTTTCAAAAAAACAAAAACAAGTAGTTCAGCAGAAATAAGGGCAATCAAACGCCTCGTGACAGTGTCTGAAGACCACATTTAGTAGCCTTTTGAATGATTAGGGAAAAAAGAGCTGGCATTCTGCTATCTGTTCTGCTGCTCTCGAGCGAGAGTTTGATAGTCATTACATAGAAGGGTTCAGTGAGAATTTCATTTAAATCTACAAGCAAGTAAAATGAGAGTTTAACACAGCCATGTACAGTATAGAAAAGAAATCAGTTTCAGTGATTCTGTGATTGAAATATAATCACAGTTCTGACACACGACAGTGTTGAAGCTTGTGTAGCTCACACCATGAAACAGGGTCAGTGTGGGTGTTTGCTTAGGTAGTGGCTTCAGGATGCTGTACCTTGGGTTTACCAGGAGCCAGCATTGCGGCTAGTGTGGTGTGCTCTGATTCTATAAAAAGGGATTGATGTTGCTATTCAAATGTGTGCTGTGGCTACTGCTGTCTCCCAAATTGTTAACAGTGATAGAATGACTCATGTGTTTAAAAAAATAAGCTGTGTTTATGCTCATTCATTTTTCTTCTTTTCAAACTCTCAATTGATCTTAAAAACAAAGCAGTTGTTTAGATGAAATTCAGAATACAAAATTTTTAACTTATGTGCTCTTGTGTACTTAGATTTTTCTTCGTGATTAAGAAAGCCATCTTTTTAATGATCATCTTTTTGTTGATCTCTTCCTACAGGTTTTCAGCACATACTCCAATGAAGACTACGACAGGAGGAATGATGAGGTTGACCCAGTGGCTGCTTCAGCCGAGTATGAACTGGAAAAGCGTGTAGAAAAGCTGGATCTTTTCCCGGTGGAACTGGAAAAAGGTATATGAGCTCTACAATGTTTATAATATTACACTACTATGTTAATAATACAGAAATGACTTGATTTTTCCTAAGTGTAGCTTTTCCCCCCTTGAGGATTGGGTCAAGTTTTAATTCTCATTCATTTTATTAATTAAACTTCAAAAATGGTCAATCTAAATTCTATATAGATGGTGGATTGAAAGACTCTCTCTCCCCGTTACTTCTAACTGAAACTCATCTGCAGTTGCTGGCTGGACGGTGGCTAGGAGCAGGGAGGCATGAGCGAGCCCAGCTGCTGGGTTGACACTGCAGCAAAGGGCTGGTGAGGCGAGAGCCCAAGAGAGCTGCTCCACGCGAGAGCTTGGGCCAGGTGGCAGGTGGTTGGGTTTTTTGGTTTATGCTTTTTTGGTGGAGGGAGAGTGATCATGGTTAGATTCCCAATGTGGTAGATATGGGGAGTGTTAGGCTTTAGAAAATTATAGGTTTGGGATTGAAGGCAGTGGAATCCTCTTCATCTCCGAGGGGGGAAGGGCTAAAGGAGAGCAGGGAGACCCAGAACAGAGTGGCTTCCCCTTGAATCCTCTCCCTGGGATCACAGCCTGCCTGCTGCAACAACTGGGGACCACAGGACCAGGCACTGTTATGTTCATGGTCAAGGAAGGCGGGAAGCTGGGAACTAGACTCTGACCAATGAATATCACATCTCAGAGTTTGAGGAAGAAAGCAGAACAGATGATAACTCAAATAACAAAAAAAGAGGCAGTGAAACACAAAACCAAATAAGGATATTCAAGCATGGCTTTAACAAGGAATTGTTAATAAGATTAACAATAATGAAAAATAGTGTTGATTTTTAAAAATAAAAATGTCAGTAGAAGACTTAAAGAGGAAAGGGTGATTGTCACTGAAGTCAAATTGGTGACATAGAAGTTCAAGCATAGGAAATGTCCTAAACTAATTCTCAAATGACAGCAAAAATCCAAGAAAAATTATGAAGGAGACCCCACATACACATTGTAGGTAACAGAAGGGGAAACGGAAGTAGGGGATAAAAGACATACTAGACAAGAAACAGAGGAATTTTTCCTGAGCTCAAAGAAGATCTGATCTATGTATTTGAAAGGGCTTAGCCAACTGGTTGCAAGAACTTAAAAAGTGTTTCTATGCTTAAAAACACTTAAGCATAAGCTGGGGAAAATCCTATTCTTCAAACATACAGTGAAAACCTTACAAAATATCAGGCCAAAATCAAGGCAAACAAAGAGCAAAGGTACATGCAAAAGCAAAAATTGTTAGACTATTATTACACCTCTCACTTGTCACACTACAAGGGGGGAGACATACATACAGTTTCTCATCCCACTGAGAAGAAAGAGGTGGTGGTGTAAGTATCGTACATCCATCCCAGAGGGGAATGAAGGAAATTTGCTGATACAGAAGAGTTTAAAGAACCCACCACCCACATAACTTTTAGTAGGGAGGGAGAGAAATGACAAGCAACTTGTTGAAAACAGCAAAAATGAGGGGAAAGGAGCTGAAAACTAGGTAAGTAGTATTAAGCATAAAATTGGTTGCATGAAAAAAAATATAATTGACTGCGGGCTGTGAACCAAAGTGTTGCAGGTTCAATTCCCAGTCAGGGTACATACTGGGTTGCAGGCCATGACCCCCAGCAACCGCACATTGATGTTTCTCTCTCTCTCTCTTTCTCCCCCCCTTCCCTATCTAAGATACAAATAAATAAAATCTTTAAAAAAATTCTAAAAAATATATATATAAAGAATACCAGTCACGACATGAAGTGTGAATGGCTAATCATTCCTGTTAAATGACACTTTCATTTAATCTTAAATAGAATGTAAGAATGATGCTTGCATTTTTCATCCATTTAAACATGTAAAACTCTTCTTAGCTCATGGCATATATGAGCTAGATTGGGCTGTGGGCCATGGTATTGGCTATCATACCAAAAATGAGAACAATCCAAGTATTTATCAATGATAGAAAAGAATATGCAAATTATAGCCTATCTATTCAATAAAATATTACTCAGCAGTAAAATGAAAGAGCCACAGTTCCATTATGTATGATTCTTATGAACATAAAATTGAGGGGTGGGGAGAATAAATCACAGAATCCATTTAGTATGATTCCATTTGTTTAAATTTCAAAGCGAAGACAAACTGAACATTATATTGTTTAGAGATACACAAATAAGTGGCTTTAAAAGGCAGGATTAAGAGAAGGAGGGAATGATTAGCACACTATTTGGGATAATGGTTACTGAGGAAAGAGTTGGGTATTGGGGAGGGGTACAGAGTAGGCTTTTGGGGTATTGGTAGTGTTCTTTGTCTTTGTTAGTACATATATGGTTGTTATATTTTTTAAGCACATTTTGTAGATAAATGATTTCGCAAAACTTTTGTTTGTATGCTATATTGTATAATAAAAGTTAAACTGGAAAGATTAAACTGGAAGAGAACCAAACAAAGTACAATTATTTTTATTTCTCGGGGAACCTTCATACTGTTTTCCACGGTGGCTGCACCAATTTACATTCCCACCAGCAGTGCACAATGCTGTTTCATTCATGGATCGCAGGCGCTCGGGAGTTTATGTGGAAGCACAGTGTGCTTCTCCTCCAGGCATCTGCTGACAAATGCACACAGTTATTTCCCTCTCCGTTCTATTGACCGAAGCAAGTCATTTCACCCATCCCAAATTCAATGGATTGCGACGCATATCCCACCCACAGTAAGAGGCACTGTGAGGTTACACAGTGAACTCAGGAGAAAAATTGGCAATTTAGTGAAGAAGAAATCTAATGGCCCACGCTCATATTAATGCAAGCTTGAATTTATCACAAGAAATGGGAATACTGCTAAACCAACAGGAATTGCTTTCCTGAAAGAGAAAATAAGCTCTGAACTCCAGAGTATGGTGATAACATCCTCTGTAATAACACAGCCTCACAGTCTTTTCTGCCTTTTCCTGGCTGTTTTTCCTTTTTATGCCCTTCCCTAGGTGTGTATATACAGAGAAAGACTAGGTCACTACAAGAATCAGAGGCCTTCAAGTATGTGGCTCTGGATTCCACTCAGGCTTGATGCATCTCAGAGAAAACTGGACAGGGCTGAGAACAGTCCCCTGGTCTCTGTGGGTTGATTTTACTCTTCTTTTAATTGCCTTTTAGTTATCACCACGTCTTTCAGGGACTCCACACTGAAATGAAGATGGCTCAAATGAGTATTTCCCAGAGTCAGGTTTTTAGCTCTGCAAAACTGAGTAATTTTCCAATTAGGGCAACAGAAGGAAGAGAGATAATTTTGCTAAAGTCTGAGTCCAGGAAGGGCAAATGGATTTAAGAACTAAGACGTAATTTTCATGCAAGATATTTGCATGAAGAAACTATCGAATGGCATAAGAGTACAGAGTGCTGGCATTTGAAAGGAAAAGTTTCATTTACAGCTGCACATGGGCCCAGCATGTGGTTATTCATAATGAAGAGAGGCTTCTATAAATACAAAGAATGTGAACAAGAACTCAGCTAATGTTTAACAGACACTAGAGATTTCATACAGGAGAGAAACCCTATGACATTATTCAGTTTGGGAGAATCTACAGTGATCTCTCGAACAACACGAGAGCTCATTTGGACGTAAACATGGCTTCAGGTCCTCGTTGAGCCTTTCATCACCGTGAACCAATTCACACTTTGTAGAAAGCCTACAAATGTGGGCAAGAATTCAGCCACACAGCTAATCTCTATACACATAAGAGAATTCGTGTACAAGAGAAGGAACTTGACGCTTGTAATCAGTAAGGGAGAGCCTTCAGCCCAGACCAAACGTTCATGTGCATAAGAAAACTCATTCTTGGGAGAGACCCTTAAAACCATAATGAATATAGGAACATTTAGCAAGAAACAGCCTGCCGATGATCAATGGGAATTAAATAAATATGGGAAGTCACATGTGTGCCCAGGCTGGTGGGGAAGCACCTGCGGCCAGGGCCCACACCAGGCCATCTCTTGGGGGAGAACACTCCGTCAATCCTTCTTTAGCACACAGCAGGGCAAATAAATCCCACTTTGGCCAACTGACATATTTTAATACATCTTTATTTAGGAGGTAAGGTTATTGAATTGTACTTAGAAACGCTTAAAGCAGAAGTTGGTGACAAGTAATGATCAATGAAATGAATCTAATTCAAAGGATTACTAATTAAGAATACTTACTAAATCAAAGGTTATTGTTCAAAAGTCCTTTAAAAGCATCCAGACCTCTCTTGAGTACATGAGCCAGGTTCCCTTTAATAGCCCACCACTGTCGATTAGCTAGTATCTATTTTTTATGCAGCCAATATACCATAATTACAAAGTCTTTGAGGCTATCAGAACATAACTTTGAACGTTAACCAAAAAATGTGGAAGGCAAAATAGTGTATCATTTATTTCACTGATGTGAAAATATACCATATATGTTCATAGAAAGGACAAATGGCAGTATGCAGAAACACATAATTTGTAAGTAAATTAAAAACAAGGTGTTTTCGGGGTAGTGGTGGGGGGTAAATGCAGATAACTGTACTTGAACAACAAAAAAATAATTAAAAAAATTTAAAACAACAACAACAAGGTGTTTGTCAGCATCATTCACAGGGCTAATAAAATGAAAAAAAAAAAAAAGCACACGAATGCCTGACAGAAGAGAAATGGTTGCATGTGTTACGATACCATCTCACCATGAAATATTACGCAATCATCAGAAGTGATTTAAAGCTATGTAAATTGATACCCATGAGGTATTATTGAATTAGCAAAGTAAGCTGAAGAGAGAACTAGGTATCATATGACCTTATTTGTGTAAAGCAAATAGGGAAGAAAAGCAAGCCATATGTATGCTATAGTTTTTGGTATTATTATATCCTTATATAAGGACAGAATAAATACTAAAAGACACATACCAGCTTATGAACATGAATAGGGATATGGAACAAATAAAAAAGACCACGTAAAATGGGAAATTCTATATATATTATGATCGCATTTATTTAAAATAATATGTATGGCTCAGCCAGAGATAGTTGAGCCAGAATGATCAACCTAGAGTTACATTACTATAAAATTACTGAACCTCAAAGAATTATTTGTGAAAGCAGGGCAAAAAAATTGAGTAACTAATGGAAGTAAAATCAGACAAGCCTTGAAGTGACTGAAAGACAGTAGTACATTTTTTTCTTTTCCCAAGAAAAAAGGTGTGACTCAAGAATTTTATTACTTTCCCAAAACAAACAAATGAAAGAATATATATGTGTTTAACTATGTATGCTTTTGTACTTAAAATATCATATTGTTTAGAGAGGCCATGTTTTTAAGGCAAATTGATTACACAGTAATCAGATTATTACCTTTTCTTGGGATCACATAACTAGCTAACTGCAGTAATAAAATGACACTGAACTCTGAGCCTTTTGGAGAGTTCGTATTTGACACCTGCGCTCCCAGCATGGAAAAAAGTTCTGCCCATGCACGTGTATTTGATATGGACTCTGTGATGGTCCATAAAGAGCAAGATCGAGGGAAAGGTCGCACCAGTTCATTGCAGACTAATGTAACACTTACTGTTGTATTTTTCCTCCTTTTTTGTAGATGAGGATGGACTCGGCATAAGTATTATTGGAATGGGTGTTGGAGCAGATGCTGGACTTGAAAAGCTGGGAATATTTGTCAAGACAGTAACAGAAGGTGGTGCTGCTCAGCGGGATGGCAGGTAAGCTAACTACTGTTATTGATAACTAAAGTCTAGGAAACTGTATAGGAATTTCTTTCAATGGTAGCTTTTTTCTTTCGATGTTTTAGGACAGAATTTTAGAGTATTTCTCATAGGTGGAAAATGTTAAAACACTTGAATTACTTTCCGATGTGTAGGCAGAATACCTGGTGAAAATGGGTGGATGGATCTATTATCTGTGTCTATCCATTTATCTCTTTATCTAGTAGGAAGGGGAAAGAGGATGGGTGTATATATTAGTTTAGAACATATGCTGTGGAGATCAGCATATAGTTTCACCTCAGAATATCAAAACAAATATTAATAGTTCTAGCACTTTTGAGAAACAGCAGACAGAAAATAGGAACTCCAATTCTGTGATGATGATAATGGGGGGGGGGCGTCAATGTTTGTCAAAACATGTTCTGTCTGAAAACACAGATTCCTGAGTGCCACGAAACCCTGTGGAATTAAACTCAGTAGGAGCGGGGGCTGGCAGTCTTTTCTTAAACATCCACCTTGGGTAATTTGGGCACACACCAGAGCATCAGCGGGTCATTTTTTCATCTTAGCCTTCATCATCTCAAGCAATAAGTACGTATAGATTTTGATTAAACCTCACACTAGGCTACAGATGCATCACGTGGGGGCTGAAGCAGAAGGCTGGCAATAAAAATAAAAGTAGACCCCAAACTATGAGTGCCAAATTCCAAGAAATGTCATTTTACTTTTCTTGGAATGTAAATAATATCTGTTTTTGACTTTTTTTCAAGGCTTAAATGTATATCACTTAATATCTTCTCAAGAAATAATAAAGCATGTTGAAAATCATTTTTGAATCTCTACTGAGACCCATAGTAACATTAATTCCTTTGAGATACTAAAAACATATGTTGATATACGCAGATGATTCCCAATGGGAACTAAATTGATTTATTACACAGGAGACCACACCATCAGTATCACCTCTTTCCATGAGGTTAGGGACCACGTCTTAGTCAGCAGCCTTAATTGGATTGCCATAGCACCTGGGCAGAGAAGGTCTGAAGTGAATCTTTTGAATAAATATTCAGCTGACTGAATCACATTTAAATAAAAGAAAATGGGTTATTAGTATTTTGTGTTTAAGAGTAATTTATTAACAGTCTTCCTCTATTCAGAATAGTTAAAAAAAAAACCCTCTTTGCCCCATGAATGAATTATATAATAGTAGTAGGAAATATTTTTCATTATTAATTTAGAACCTTTTTTCCAAGTGAGCTAAATGTATTTGTAAAATCTACATTATTTCTCTTTAAGTTTCATAAACATTTAAAAGTCATTCTAAAGTGTCAGGAAATCATTCTTATTATTAGTTTTCAAACCATACTGAATTATTATGAACAATCCCTCTTAAATAAATGGACCACAAAACCAAACCAAAATGCAAATCGATTAAAAACAAAAAGGTAGAAAAGTTTGCATTTGGCCCTCATCCAGTTCCTTTTTGTTCTAAACTCAGACCTATTCATTTTTCATCACTCATTTTAGAAATTGGGTTTGTTTTCTATTAACCTATTTATTGATTTGTTCTCCTACATAGTTTTTGTATTTTCACCTGTGTGTGTGTGCCCTCAGTCTTTTTAAATGAATGTTTTCCTAGTGCAGTCATTCTTTTGTTGTTGTAATAGATGGTTAATAAGTGCCTTGGTGACTGCATTAAGAAAGGTGGCTTGCCCTGGCTGGCGTAGCTCAGTGGATTGAGCGCGGGCTGCGAACCAAAGTGTCGCAGGTTCGATTCCCAGTCAGGGCACATGCCTGGGTTGCAGGCCATGGCCCCCAGCAACCACACATTAATGTTTCTCTCTCTCTTTCTCCCTCCCTTCCCTCTCTAAAAATAAATAAAAATATTAAAAAATAAAACATATAGTTATTTAAAAAAAAAAGAAAGAAAGGCGGCTTGGTGTAATGAAAGGAGCAGAATCTTTGGATCATGTTCCCAGGAGTCTTAGTTCCATTCTCTCTACTCACAGCTATGGGGTATTGAACAAATGACTTAATTTTGATCTTGCTTACATAGTTATAAGTATTAAATAAGCATATGTGAATAAGAAACTTTTTATAGTGCAGTTTGTTAAACTGTTCTTCAGTGAAGTAAGAATAAGCTTGAAAGTTACTAAGAAAATAGTTACAGGAAGTCTTATGAAAAACCTATAGGAAAATGTATAAAATATGTCCAATATATTATAATTTTGGAGATCAGGGGAATTTTAGAGATCTTTCTGTCTATACCTTTTATTTTATATGCATATTGAAACTGAGGATATAATATGAAAATAAGTGGTTTCATTATTAAATCTATGGTAATGTTCATATTTTATATTATTATTATAGTATTATCACTGTTGTTTGTATGTTCATTTGCACAGTATTTAAATGTTTACTATTTAGATGATATCAGTATAGAAAATTGCAAAAGGAACAATTGATTGCTGCCTCCAGTCAGTAATTTTAAAAATTATGCTATATGTGCTTATTGATATAGAAAAATACTGTATTAAGGATTTATAAAGCATTATGGTTAGTATAGTGTCATTCTCATGTAAATAGGTTTTTTATTTATGGACCTCCCCCAACCTACCTTTCTCTCTCTTTCTCTTTTAACTGGGAATTAATGCAAACCAATGTGTTGAATGACCCCAGTCTGTTTTTTTTGGGGGGGGCGGGGGTCAGATTTCAGCTAGTATGGAATATTTAATATTTTATAAAGAATAGGTAATATGTATATATTTTTAAACTAGAACTAAAAACTATGAAGTTATCACCATATGACCTCAGGGAAGTTACTTTTCAGAACTCACTTGTGGACAAAATTCAAGTTCTGAATTAGATGTTCTTTAAATTTCCTTTTAGCTTCAAAAGGATAAGAGTCTATATTATACCTTTTTAGCTTGCTTTAGTTTCTTAATAACATTTTGTTATTTGAGAAAACTATTTCAATTTAATTTCAGATTTGGTCACACTATTTTCAAGGGTTGTTAAAAAAAACAGACCTATATAGAAAAATCTTTTCTCCTGCCTTCCCACCCCAGCCCAAGAAACCTTTTTCACTGGGATTGCTTTCACTCCTTACAAACATCTCCAACTGTTGCTACCTTTTAAGTACTTTGAACAATTACCGTGAATTTTTACCTCCTAAGTCATCCAGTGCAGTTACAAAGTTTGAGTCCTTATTCTTTGATAGTATGTCTTACTTTCCAAGTCTTCTTTTGTCAAGCTTTTCAGGTCTGCCGTTCCCTTTCATATGATGCCAGAAATATAGAGGGTGCTCGGTAAATTTTTGTTCAATGAGCGATACTTGGGCTTCAGTCACTTTCAAAACATTTACTTTGGCTTAACATTTTTCTTTTTATTTTCCTTCTCTTCTCCCTTCTCTCCTCTTCCTCCTCCTTCTGGTTCTCTCTCTTTGTGCAGCCTTGCCTCTTACAGGGAACTTGTAAACTTAGCTGAGTGACGTGGTAACTATTTCCACCTTCTAGTTTTAGTTCTAATTTTATAGTAAAATAATATTGAATGTATTAACCACTAGTTTTTGCTGCCATAAATTTTATGATTGTGTACACAGGACACTTTAGCATGCTAATTATTTCTCCAGTCCTTTTTAATGAATCTATAAAGCAAAATGACTTTTATGATAATACCATTGAAAATCCTGATAGAATAAATTGCGTGGATGATAACTGACAAAAGATAGTAACAATGCTGCACTAAAGAGGCGAGTTCGAACCGTACAGGGGACCTGCTTTGTTTCTGTCTCCCATGGTTGTTTCTCAGCCTTTTGCAGGTCACGATTTTACATCATTCTTTTCAGGTTTGGGTGGAAAATAGCAAATGTGAAATTAGGGTGCTGTGTACATTTATCCTTATTCAACTGTTGGTTTTCAAATAATTTGAGCTGTTTTGGGGGCAACATGTTTTGGGTAACACCAGCATATAAAACAGGTGAGGAGTCCTGTTCTTGTGCTCACCCTGCAGCACACCCCCCTCCTGCAGGGCCCAGCTGTGCCCCCGAGGCGCCCTCAGGCCTGGGGTAGCCCTGCATGGAAACCGCCGTCTCAGTTCCACCCACGGCTTCCTCTCTGTGTGCACACTCTTGTGCCACTCTTCTAATCAGATATTTTGTTTGTTCACTCTCAGTATTTTCATATACACTTAGATCTTCACTATCTAGCATTCTGGGAAGACTCTGTTGACCGAAGTTCACGAACAGTTGTTCCAGCTGGTCTCCCTTTCATTCGTTGTTGTTTGCTTTGTTTGTGGAAGCCCCGTGAGGTAGAATTTTTGTTTTTGTTTCTCTTTGTCCAATATATCATGTCAGTAATAACTACCCAATAACATTATACAAAGCCTAAAATAATCCAGCTTATGTAGTTTTGTTAGCCTTCTCCTCATCGGTACTGGCTAATAGATTCAGAAGTGAAGGGTGCCGGAAGCGCCAGCCTGTGGCTGAAGAGCAGTGCTGGGGACAGGTGTGTATAGTGAATGGGAACTGCTGCAGAGGTGGCCAGGGCCCGACGCCTTCACAGATCAGCCAGGTGCATTCCCATGAGTTCTGTTCCAGGAGACAGTGCTTCCTGGGGAAAGCAGGCCATTTTCTCTGCTATTCTAGAAAATATTTGGAGAATCCAGATTATCCCCCATCCTTTCTGTGCTCCTAATTATGAGCCAAGACTTGAGAGTTTCTGTTCTGTAAGGTGGCATCTAAAAGTTATCCTCTCTCAGGAAAAGAAATTCAAGCAAATAAAAATCACTTCTTTAAACCTTCCTCAATGTACCTTACACACTCAAGTTTTGATCTTCAGTGTGTTCTTAGTATTCTAGAACTGGTGGACACTTTGCTTTAGGACTAAACTACTGTCCTTTTTCTGGAAAAGCAAAAGTTCATTTCATTAGCTTATCTTCACAATTATTTTTTTTCTGTCACTATTCCTTGTAGCATAGTCTCAGTTATCCATATACATTGAACTTGTGGCCTACTTAATTAACTTCTATTTAACAACCTTCACTAACAGATAGGAATTTGATGATAATTGCTTATCACACAGAATCAATTTAGGAGACTAGTGCATACCATTTTCTGTAACCACACACTATTTTTACTTCTTGTTTAAGAATTTTTTTAGTCCTCGCCTGAGGATATGTCTATTGATTCTAGAGAGGGAGGGAAGGAGGAAGGGAGAGAAAGAGAGAAAAACATTGGTGTGAGAAACATCAACCGGTTGTCTCCTATAAGCGCCTCAGCTGGGGATCGAACCTGCAACCTAGGTATGTGCCCTGACTAGGAATCAAACCTGTGACCTTCTGGCATATGGGACGACACTCCAACCAATTGAGCCACCCAGCCAGGGCCATTATTTTTACTTCTTAAAGTGCAAGGATGAAGACATTTTTAAAAAATATAATGCAAAGTTACAGTAAGTTTATAACATTTTAACATAAGCAGAGTTGTATATATAGTCATATGCCACTTAACTACTGAGATACGTTCTGAGAAATGCATCATTAGGTGATTTGGTCATTGTGTGAACATCCTGAAGTGCACTTGAACACACCTGGGTGGCGTAGCCTGCTACACTTAGGCTGTATGGTACAGCCTACTGCTCCTAGGCTGCAAGCCCATATAGCATGTGATTGTACTGACTACTATAGGCAGTTGTAACACAATGGTATCTGTCTATCTTAAACATAGAAAAAGTACAGTAAAAATCCCATATAAAAGATTAAAAATGGTGCACTGTATAGGGCACTTACCATGAGTGGAGCTTGCAGGTCTGGAAGTTGCTCTGGGTGAGTCACTTATTGGAAATCAACAATAATAATAGACTGAAAAACTCAAGATTAGGTCTAAGGGAAAGTTATGGGATGTCCTAAAAAAGAGGTAAACAATTTTCAAAGCAGTAAGTGTAAAGAAAATTGAGAGTAAAAACTAAACACAGAATTCTACTGTGTTTAACTGCACTGTGTAGAGCTGCACTTTGATTCTGTCCCTTATACTTTATTGTCTTTGTTATCAGACTGGGGGAGGAGCGGAGAAGGGTCTGTGTAGTTAAGCACTGAAGACAGTTGGAATGGGCCACTTACTTGTGGATATTAGCCTAAAACATGGATGATAACATGTTTGTAAAAACATATAACAGAAAAAAAGCAAGCTGAAAATAATGTACAAAAAGAAATAAAGAGATAGAGTTGCTTAGTAAACACCTTAAAGGGTTCAAAGACAAGAAATTAAAATATACTTAGCAAATTATTAAAATATTTTACAACATAATATTCTGTTTTAATGTTGGTGCAGTAGACTACTTTTCAACACTGTTGGGGGCTTACAAATTGAACAACCTTTCTTATACACTTTGACTAGGTAATTTCACTTCTAGGACATAATTCAAAGAAATAATTAGAAATATTCACAGTGATTTTATATAAAAATGCTAACTTGATCAACACCTTGAAACAACATATTGGTATAACAATATGTAAATGGTTTATATGTATAAAACTACAGCATAACATATATTCAATGTCTGTTGTAGAAAATTTTTTAATGATGTGATGTATTATTTAAGTATAGGCTCTGGAGTCAGATATCCTAAGTTTCCAGCCAGGCTCTGCCACTTATTTGATAGGACTACATCACAGGAGCCAAAAACTTCCTTTTATGTAAAACAGAACTACTAATAATATATTTAATCAGGGCTATTAGCAGGATTCAATAAGCTAAAGATACAATAAAAATTTAAAAAATAAAATAAGGTCTAAAAATAAATAATAAAGAGCATAACACATTGCCTGACATATCTAAGCACTCAACAAATATTATCTTGATGAATAAAAGTATAAAACCCCACAAAACCATATATTCAAATAATCTGAATTTTGTTAAGTAAGGAAAAAAATCACCAGCATAATTTTTATAGTAGTCAACTCTAGATGGTTAGATTACATGAGGTTTTTATTTTCTGTTTTATGTATTTCCACAGTTTCCAAATTTTCAACCTTGAACATGACTTATATTTGTAACTTTAATATATTCTCCAAAATCAGCACATGCTAATTTGACAGTTGATGATAGTGACTGTGGAAATGCTTTAAAAGGTTCTCTTTTAGACTGAATGAAGCATTACAGTTACTTCTTCTTTATTAAAGACACATATGTGCAGAACCATAAAGTAACTGGACCAAATGTTTTGGATTCAGGATCTATGATCTCTAAGCCAAAGCCAAAAAAGACATTTTCTCAAAAAAATGTAATGGACAGGGGGAGTTAATACACGTGATTTTGAGCTTCTGTTTTTCAACAGAAATTTTACAGTGCTCATCATATACAATATTAAAAGCTGTGTTTTATGACTAAGGTTTTGGAGAAAACTAGGTATTTTGGAAATCATGTATTAAGCTGTGTATTTTAAACCAAAATTATTACTCTTATTTGTCCAAAGACTCACTTTTATTATGTGAACTTGGGCTCTTATAAAAGATATTTCTGAGCTTCTAGTAGAGTTTTTAAGAAGGATTTTTTCTTAAGTGTCTAGCATATTTAAAGTTTTTATTTTATTTTTTATTTTTTTAATTAAAGTTTTCATTAGCTACTAGAATATAAGATTCATTAAAGTGCTTAGTATTCTCCATGAACTGATCAGATTATCGCTTTGTCATTAAATACCCTCGTAAGTGAGGAACATACTTCATATACACACGGTGAGACAGTGGCTTCTGCCCACTACAGCCACCAGGGAATTTGGAGCTTCATTTCTGCGACCTCAGAAACAGGTTAAATGACCAAAGAACCACAAAACCTCACTGGCCAAGATTTCAAAGGGTGTCCAGGAAATTTTTTAATGGAATACTTTGACCTCACAAATAGACAAAGAAATTAAAGGATAACAACTCCATTTTTTTATCATCTCTTACATTATAATAGGTAATGATAATGGATCTCTATAATCCCAATAGAGATCTCGAATGGTGAGATTATAAAATTACATTCCCAATCATTGTTGCTAACAGTGGGAAATTATTATCATTGTTGTTATCTAGTGCAAACTAGATTCAGAATTAAAGTGGCCAGGAACCAGTAAAAAAAAAAATCAAAAGTACTAAATTAGAAAAGAAAAACATGACAGCAAAGATAAAATTCTATTGCTGCTTTAGAATCACTCTGGAGACCAACCTAAGATGTGGCTGGTCTTAAACAATCCATGAAGCGCATTTCTGTGGTGGTGCCATTGGAGTGGCTTTGTGAATCTACTCTGGAACCTTGGTGGAGCTTTCAAATTATTATAGGTTAATAGTCAAAGAGTTAAAGTAAGGATGACGTTCATAAATATGAAATGAACATATATTCAACTGTAGTCAGCTCACTAAGAGAATCAGTGAAATGGTAAATGTAGTTCAAAGAACATTTTAGGAGTAGCATTTAAAGGCAAGTTAATAAAGTAATATTAGAGTAACAGTGCAAGTTTGATGCAAAACTGGTTAATATTCTCAGAGAAATAAACTATGGCTTATGAGATTATCTTTTCTAGTAGAAGAAAAGTGTCCGAGTTTTTTTCAGGACAAAGATCTACAAATTAACATGCAGCTTCAATGTATGCAGGACTTTTAATCAAGTTTAAGAAGTACATCAATTAAAATTCATTTCTCAAGTTATCCTTGAGTGGGCCTGTTAAGTAATGTACATACATGGCATTGAAAAGAATGGTGCCCTCCTTTGATTCGTATTTCCAAGCTTTAAATAATTTTGTTGAACACATGGCACAACATGATATAGACAACACTTGCCCAGGGTAATTATAGTAGCACCCAATTTTCATTGATGGAAAGAGTCAATATGATAAAGATATCATTTCCATAAACTAATCTTAAAAATCAGTGTAATTTATTAAGACACCAACAGGTATTTTTTTATAAAACTTGGCATGTAAATCCAAAACTGATTATGAAGAGAAGCTCAAAAATAGCTCAAAAATTTTTGAAGGCCAGGAACTAGGTAAAGGAAATTGCCTTGTGACATGTCAAAACTAATTATAAAACAATGTGGTATGCAGAGATAGACAGCCAGACATGTAGAAACGAATAGAGAACCGAAAACATGTTGTGGACCATTACAAATCAGTGGAGTAAGAAGTACGCTCTTTGTTAAATGTTAAGCCAATTGTTAATACACTTGGAAAAAATAAAAATATATTACTAGTATATTAAACCAAAAAAATAATTTCTAGGTGGATTACTATTTAAATGTAGAAAAACAATGTTGAAAATAATTTTCTTTTGAAGAAAATATAGAATAATTTTATAGTCTTGAGGTAGGAAAGGATTTCTTTTCTTTGTTTTTACATTTATTGTTGTACAGTTACAGTTGTCCCACCTTTTCCCCCATTGCTCACCCCTACCTCGTCCCCCCACTCCCACAGTCAGTGCCCGCCCCCTATTGTCCATGCCCTGGAGTTCTCTATTCATGCTTCTTTGCCCCTTCTCCTTCTTTCTACTCTTATTCTCCTCCCCCTTCCCCTCTGGTCACTGTCAGTTTGTTCTTTACTTCCAAGTCTCTGTTTCTATTTTGCTCATTTGTTTGTTTGCTGATTAGGTTTCACTTATAGGTGAGATCATATGCTATTTGTCTTTCATGGCCTGGCTTACTTCACTTGGCATAATGCTTTCCAGTTCCATCCATGCTGTCATGAAGGGTAGGAGTTCCTTCTTTCTTTCTGTTGTGTGGTATTCCATTGTGTAAATGTACCATAGGTTTTTGATCCACTCATTTACTGATGGGCACTTAAACTGTTTCCAGCACTTGGCTATTGTAAATAGTGCTGCTGTGGACATTGGGGTGCATAGGTTCTTTTGAATTGATGATTCAAGGTTCTTAGGGTATAGTCCCAGCAGTGGGATTACTGGATTGAAGGGCAGTTCCATCTTTAGTTTTTTGAGGAAATTACATACTGTTTTCCACAGTGGTTGCACCAGTCTGCATTCCCCATAGTGCGCTGGGATTCCATTTTTTCCACAGCCTTGTCAGCACTTGTTGTTTGTTGATTTATTAATGATGGCCTGACTGGTGTGAAGAGGTATCCACTGTGGTCTTGATTTGCATCTCTCTGATGTTGAAATGGTTAGTGATGTTGAGCATTTTTTCATGTGTCTCTGGGCCCTCTCTATGTCTTCCTTGGAGAAGTGTCTGTTCAGGATTTTCGCCCATTTTGTAATTGGATTGCTTTTCTTCCTGGTATGGAATCCTATGAGTTCTTTATATGTTTTGGAGATCAGACCCTTGTGTGAGGTATCGCTGGCAAATAAGTTTTCCCATACAGTTGGTTTCCTTTCCATTTTGTTGATGTTTCTTTAGTTATGCACAAGTTTTTAGTTTGATGTAGTCCCATTTGTTTATTCCTTCCTTTATATCCCTTACCCTAGGACAGGGGTGTCAAACTCATTTTCACCAGGGGCCACATCATCCTTGCAGTTGCTTTCAAAAAGCCGAATGTAATTTCAGCTTCTTAACAGTTGAGGAGTAGTTACATTTATATGGTCCTAAAATTATTTTGAGCCTTCAAAGGCAACCTCAAGGCTGATGTGGCCCCCGATGAAAATGAGCTTGACACCCCTGCCCTAGGGGATGTATTGGTGAAAATATTGCTGCATGGGATATCTGAAATTTTCCTGCCTATGTTTTCCCCTAGGATTTTTGTGGTGTCACAACTTATATGTAAGTCTTTTATCCAACTTGAGTTTATTTTTGTGTATAGTGTAAGTTGGTAGTCAAGTTTCATTTTTTTGCATGTACTTGTTCAAATCTTCCAACACCATTTATTGAAGAGGCTATTTTTACTCCATTTTATGTTTCTGCCCACTTTGTCAAATATTAACTGACTGTATTGGCTAGGTTTTATTTTTGGGCTCTCTATTGCATTTCATTGATCTATGTGCCTGTTCCTATGCCAGCACCAGACCGTTTTGATTACAGTGGCCTTGTAATATAGTTTGATGTCAGGTATTGTGATCCCCCCTCCTTTGTTCTTCTTTTTCAAATACAAAGACTACCTGATATAAAGCTAAAATTATAAATGAGATTCTGTATATTTTTTGTTTCCTTCAAAACCACTGTTTTCTAAAGAAATGTGAAAAGACAAGTTACAGATAGGGGTAAAACTATTTCAGATGATGTGAAAACATTATATAAACCAATAAGAAAAAAAAGATAACCCAACATCAACAAAGAATTGGTAAGAGACGTGATCTAACAGTGTGCAGAAGTGGGGAGTTGACTCTTAAATATAGGAAAAGACATTCAGCCACACAGATAGTTAGGGAAATGCATTTGAAATCACAGCATAGTGTCTTTTTACACTAACAAGATCTGCAGTATGTAAAGGGTCTGACTGTACCAAGCATTGGTGGGAGGGTGAAGAGTCAGCATTTGGAACTGAAATTTGTCAATTTGTTCAATTTGAAATTGCCTCTGATCTTTGACTCAGGAATCTTATTTCTAGATATTTAACCTAGAGAACTCACACATGTGTGTAAGGAAACATGTATGAAATTGGTTATTACAATAGTATTCATAATAGCTAAAACTTAATATAATTGTTCCTCTGCAAAAAAATGAATACATTTTTGTATATTTATCAAAATAATACTATATCATTGTTAATATGAACTAGCTAAAATTGTATTTGTAACCATGGATAAGTCGTACATATAACATTGAGTGAAGGAAACTAAATTGTACAAAAAGAGATATACTATGAAGTTTGAAAACTGGAAATGTATACGTTATGCCTATTCATGCATACTTGATATTTCTATTTCAAAACATCGATAGAAAGGCTAATCAGCATGATGGCTTCCTCTGTGTTAGCAATGAATGGAATAGAATTAGAGACAAATAATAAAGGGACTTCAGCTTTTCTGTAATAAATAATCTCATAATAATATTTGTGTATTTATTGTCTAATTTCTTCATTTTTCCATAATTAAAATACTTATTTTGAGGAATATAAAAAAGGGATGTATAAAACATGTATATAAATTTAGAAGCTTTATACACTAAATAACAGTCATATTGTATATTGCTCCTAAACATAAATATACATACACATGCATACATATGCATCTTTATGTGTGTGTGTGTGTGTGTGTGTGTGTATTATATATATATGAAATTTATATATGTGAAAGATTCCCTGGAATTTTTGTTGTAGAATTTCCTTGGAGAGTATGAAGCCCAAACAGTATTTTATTTGTATCTATAATGTTCTAAGTGATTTTTAAGGACAAAAGAAAATGCAGAAATGTCATACATTAACAATTCTTTGTGAGAGCAATATGGATGTTGGGTAACTGAATCTCTTCATTTAGTATTGCCTATTTCTATTCTTCAAAACAATCTTTTAAAAACAGTGACATTTGACAGATCTGAAGCTGATTATGTAATTTTGTATCAATAAAAGTATCTTAAAAATCAAGTATTTTGTCAACTCTTTTATTGTGGGTCGTAATGTATTATCAGAAAAATCAACTGTGTGTAATTTTTCTCTATTCCCGTAGAATACAAGTCAATGACCAGATTGTAGAAGTGGACGGAATCAGCTTGGTGGGTGTCACACAGAACTTTGCGGCAACAGTTCTCAGAAACACCAAGGGCAATGTCAGGTAAGCCTGTGGCCTCGGGTGTGTATGATTTGGTTACTTGGTATTTTGTTGAATTTAAAATTTCTGTGATTATACCTATCCATATATTTAATGATAATGAGAATTTTATCAAAATGCTAAAATATTTGCCATTTTTAAATTTTTCTTTATTGCAAAAAGTTTGTTTGAATGTAATTTAAAACTAAAAATTATAGTATTTTAGAAAAATTTAGTATATTTAGAAAGAAGATATGGAGTGTACTGTGTGAATCAGTGTGGTTAATTATTGCCCTGACTGGTGTAGCTCAGTTGGTTGGGCATTGTCTGGCAAAGCGAATGGTCCCCAGTTTATTCCTGGTGAGGGCACATGCCTGGGTTGCGGATTTGGTTCCAGATTGGAGCACATAGCGGAGGCAACTGATTGATGTTTTTCTCTCACATCAATGATTTTCTCCCTCTTTCTCTCTCCTTTACCTTCTCTCTAAAGATAAATAAATAAAATCTTTAAAAATATATGGCTAGTTATTGAGCTCCGTTAGTGTGCATTATTCACAGATGGCATGGCCATCTATGTAGAAAGTTCTAAGGAAGCTACAGGAGTTGTTACCAGAACTGATAAGTGAGTCAAGCAAGGTTATAGGAGATAGGGTGATATATAGAAATCAGTTCTGTTTCTATACACTAGCAACAACAAAGAATTGGAAATTCAAATTTAATAGCTTCCATGATAACATAAAAAAATGAAATACTTAAGGATAATCTGACTATTAAATATTTCAGCAAAATTCTTCTGAGAGAAAATAAACACAACTTAAATGAGTGAAGAAATAGACCATGTTTATGGATCAGAAAACTCAATATTGATAAAATTTTAATTCCCCCTCGGCCCCCACCAAATCTACAGATTAAGCACAATCTCAGTGAAAATCTCAGAAGTTTTCTTTTCTTTTTGTAGAAATTAACATTTTTTAGAAAAGAACAAAGTTGGGGATTTCCCTGCCTGAAAGCTACACTGATTACATCAGTCTGGTTGGGGCATAAGGATGTAAATACTTAGATGAATGGAGCAGAAGAGGGAATTTCAAAATAGACTTGCACAGACATAAACAACTGATTTTTGACTAATGCACCAAGGTAACTCAATGGGAGAAATTGTAGTCACTTCAGAAATCAGTGCTGGAACATTTTTAAAAAACCCCAAACTTGATCTCCTTTCCACAGTCTTTACAAAAATTAACTCAATTGGTCATAAATTTAAGTACAACAGCTGAAATCATAAAATTTTTAGAAAACAGGCAAAAAATCTCAATGACCTTGAGTTAATTGAGGATCTTTTATTAAGATGTAAAAAGGAAGAAGTATAAGAGAAAGAAATGGTAAAAATGGTAAAATGCACCAAAACTTTAAACACTTGTTTTGAAAAGTACTCTTAAGAAAATGGAAAAGCAAGGTAAAGAATGAGTATCTGCCAAACATTTATCTGATAAAGGACTATTATTTAGAAGATATGAAGAATGCTTATATGAAAAATATGCAAATCAATTCACTGAGGCAGATACACAGTTAAGTACCTGAAAAGCTGCAATAAAAACTTGTCCCGACCCCATGACTCCGGTTTGCATATTCATAGGAGCTTTGCTCATAATAATGGAAAACCAGTAAAACTGAGTTCCGATGTCCTTTGACTGATAAATTGATGTACACAATTTGTGTATATCACAATACACAGGGATGGGCAAAAGTAGATTAATAATAATAAATACAATCATTGATTAACAATACAAGAATAAACATTCATGCATTCACAGCTGTAAATCTACTTTCATCTGCCCCTCGACTTGTTTGTTTATTGTTGCATACCTTAGCTTAAAAACAACCCTGAACTTTCTGAAGCTATTTAAGAAAGACTGACCAGGATGGTGAGAAGTCTAAACATTTTTCCTTCTACATACGGGGTCTGGCGAAAATAATGTCCCTTCTTGTTACAAAATCTTTTATTACAAAATCATAAGCATGCAATTCTGTAACATAGCAATATCACACTCAAGCATACCATATGATTTTGGGTGAGATGTTCAAATTAAAACTATGAATTATTACACCCATATTATTCAACTGCACTCAAGCAGGCCTTACTTCTGCCGGACCCTGTATTGCTCTTCCCTGTTTGGAAGATATTGTAATACTAAAAAGAAAATTTAAATAAATGATAAGTGAATTTTTATAGATATGAAGGTGTTTATTTAGAATTTATACTTAGGCATATAATTTTGAAATATGGAAGTTTAAAAAATTACTTAAAAACCTTTGGTATATCTGAGATTTCCATTTGAAATGCATTAAATCTTGAAATGTTTTCACTTCATTTACATCATTTTAATAAGAGTTTTTGTTGCTACACTTTAAAAAAAAAGTTTTTGTTGCCATGATGCACAAGGGGAAATTGATATTTTCACTTTTTATCAAAGTGATTTTGTGATTGTGCATAATGAAGTGCCATTCTGGTGGAAGGCCGTGGAGGAATTGCCGTGTTCGTGGATATCATCAGTCCTTGTGGCTTTTGTGATTACATTACTCCTAAGGCCACAGACAAGAGGAACAGCCACTGTGGATTTCAGACCATGGATAGGAGAACTTTTTCTTAAAAGACTTTATTTATTTATTTCTAGAGAGAGGGGAAAGGAGGAAGAAAGGGAGAGAAACATCTGTGTGAGAGAGAAACATTGATTTGTTGACTCTTTTACACACCCTAACTGACCGGGGACCGAACCTGTAGCCCAGGCATGTGCCCTGACCAGGGATTGAACCAGCAACCTTTTGGTTTGTGGAATGATACCCAAAACTGAGCCATACCTGTCAGGGCAAACTTTTCTTTTATATATATGAGAATGGTCAACAGTCACTTGGTTGTATAGGACTTCAATGTCTAAACACTATCAATAAATTTTATTGATTAATTGATTGATTGATTGTATTTTCCCATTGCCATTGAGCCCTTTTTCCCGCCCCTCCCCTCCATAGTCACCAAACTGTTGTCCATGTCCATGAGCCCTTAACCATTTTTTAGCAAATTTTAGTGAAAGTGCCAGATATATCAATACATGTACTACCACTAGCTCAAGTAGAATTAAGTGAAATACTTAAAAAGCTACCAAGTTCAGAGTTAGGTCATGAAATGTGATCAAACATAGGAAAATACAAAACCTTTCAGAAGTACCAGTGTCCTTGTGACCCGAAGCTCTAGTCCTGAGGAAGAGTAAGTCTTGTGCAAGGCTTTTTTTGTTTGTTTTTTAAAGATACAGCATTCAGGATTTTGGTGTACATACAATAAGTATTTGTTAAAAGAATATGTGAATGAAAGAATTATTTATGTAAAAGTAATAACTGTATCCTAGTACAACTTTTCCTTTTTTAAAGTAGCTTAATTCCACATTGAGAATTTTTAAGCCTTGACAACAGATGCCATTTTCACTAATGTACCACTTTTATTAGAATAACTTTTGTCTGTAAAACAAGGCACTCATAAATCATTTCTCAACATAAACTCCCACAGAATTCACACAGAACATGGAGAATCTTTATTTCAATTCAGCAAATTGTTAGTGCAACTTTATAGATGTTTATTTTTTGACAGCTCACCAGGGTATTCAATTAACTAATCAGGTGCATTCCATATAATCTTGTCATCCAAACTCCAAAGGACAGTATATGGGCATTGCCTGCTCAAGTAATAGATGAAAAGATGAGGAAAAACGGATTTATCTGACTTTGTCTATTGTATCTCAGCTTGCGGGGGAGAGGGGACAGTCTCCAGGGAATAGTTCACATTGAAACCAGATCATTGTTTTGAACACTAGAACTGAGCCATGTAAACACATAAACCTTAATTATATATTTTGGTTCTAGTATTATATTATACATGTATATGTAAAACCTTAGAAAATACCTAATTTTTTAATGTAAATACCCATTACGGTTTGGTTTCTGTTACCTCATTCTTTATAGCTGAAAAAGTAAAAAGACCACACCATTTCTTGTCGAAGCAAAGAAAAAAAGTTAGGAAAGTAACAAGAAAAAAAATTTTTCAGAGGATCTCAAAATTCAGAAACAGGCCGATGTGAGCACGCATGTCCTTTCTGCCGGAGGTTGTGCCTGGAACAGACGTCAGAGCTGTGCACAGAGGTCACGTGTGCAGAGGGACTGAGTGTCGCAGGCTTTGGTTCTATTTTTGATTTTTTAAAAGTTCAGTTTAACATGGTCATGTAATCTATACACTTATCTTTTGAGAGTGTCCGATATCAAAATGTTCAAAGCATATTATAGTGCAAGTATTTTATCTTTTTCCTGTGGTTGACTCACAAAACCCCGATCATTTTTCAAAATTGTGAATCACAGTTTTCAAAACTTTGAATCACAATTCAAAGAAGAGGTAACTGGGACAGTGCATACTTTTAAATACACTCAGCCCTATTTATATCTTAATATATTGTCTAGATAAAAACAAGAGTAAACATTTATTAAATACTTTCTAGGTGCCAGGTAATTAGTTAAGTTTTTGTATGGATTACATAATATTTTTGTTACAGTTTTTTCCCCTTTTACAGAGACTTTAAACCCCTAAGTAACACAGCATATTCATACTATGACTATGAATCCATAATTGAAATAATAATCTTTAAATTTTACATTTTCTATTGTATTCTATATGTGCTAGATTATACATATACTGTTATAGGACATATTTATAAAGACTGCTTCAAAGTGCGCCAAACATTTAAGAACATATAGAAAGGTAATTTGAATGTTACACATTTTCTGAATGGGAGCTGTTTATTAGTTTTACCATAATAATAATAGTGCCTTCAAGGCCTCTCATATTTATACACATTTTATTCTTCTATCACTCCTGTAGACACATGGACTAGATACTAATTTTCAATGAGGAAAATAAAGATAGAGAACAGTCAGTTGTACTTCCGGGTGCTTTTCCTCTGGGCCGTACTCATCAGAATGAGTTCTAATGCTGCAGATGTGCACTGTAAGTTAGAGTGGGTCACAAGACTTTAAAGATGTGTGTGGCCAGGTGCTATAACGCTGCCCACCTTACCTGCTTGAATGAAGACATGTGTACTGTAACAACACTTTTAAAAGTGAGTATATTTCCTGAGAGGAATTGTCTGTTTTATATGCAGTTACAAATCACTTCTGTTTCATCAAACTGTAAAGTGATTTTGAATGCGAACTAATATTGGGCAAGTAGTGAATACTGTTAAGTTGTAGGGGTAAATTCATAAAGAAAGCCAGGCTGTGATTTTGAGCAATTATGCCTTCATGATTTAAAATGCTGGTTTCTTAAGCAATATGGAACAATTCTTATTTCATCTGAAACTTTTATTATGTATAATCATTCCTTTTAGGTTTAGCATTTATAAATAATCCTGGTTTGGAGTTGGAGATCATGATTTGAAGACAGGAAGGAAGTTGCACATCATATTGGAGTTTTGATTTATTATATTATGTAATTACATAATTTATTATGATGCAACCTAGACTTTAAAAAATTATTTTCTGCTTTAAAAATTCCTCACAAGGTCTTTCTTAAGATTCCTTCATTCATCTCTAAAATCAGCAATTAAACTCAGTTTCAACTATTTGGCAAGTGGACCACATCTGACGTTTTTCTCTTCCTGAATTGTGTTTAGATTAACTTTAAACACTTGCCTTGCAGAGGAAATAAACTTTCCATTCTTAGGGAAAATTGTTAAACTAAAAGATGGACAATGTAATTCTCAAATTCATTTATGGTCTAAATGAAGGCGAATTCTAATTTACTTACTATGAGCTTGGCTACTGCTTTTGATTAATATGCATTTTATACAGTAATTGCTTCCTTAAATCTCCTGTTATCTTTATATAGGTAAGTTATACTCTATTGTGCATTTAAAGGAAGAAAACATCAGTATAGAAAACTAAGAGGTAAACCACAGATAGGCAGAATATAATAAATCAAACACATGTATCATTTGTGTATGTATCTCTGTGTATGTGTGTATCTGCAATATCTATAGATGAGGATGTGTAAATAGGTATCCAGAATATATAAAGGACCATTACAACTCAATAATAAAAAGTCAGACAACCCAGATTAAAAAAAAATGGGCAAGGGATTTGAAAAGATATTTCACTAAGAAAGACATATGGATAGTCAAAAAATGCATAAAAAGACACTTAAAATCATTAGTCATCATGGCATTAGATATTAAAACCATTATAAATACAATTAGATACCTACCCAGTAGAATGGCTAAAATTTTAAAAAACAATCCTAAGTGCCAGGAATTGAACCTGCAACCTTTTGGTCTATGGGATGATGCTCCAACAAACTGAGCCACACTGGCCAGGGCAGCAATTTAAAAAAAAATTAAATATATACTTAACATATAACATTAATTCTACTATTATTTGTCTAAGGAAAATGAAACTTTATGTCCCCACAAAGACTTGAACTCAAGTTTATAATAACTTTGCTCATACGATCTAAATCCAACCCAAATACCTATCAATAGAAGAATAGATGAACCAAATACAGCAAATCTGGTACAATGAAATACTATTCATTGATAAAAAGGAACACATTGCTGATACTTGCAGCAACATGGCTAACTGTCCAAAACTTTATAGTGAGCCAAAGAAGCCAGACACTCTGTAATTCCATTTGTATGAGACTCTAAAGACACATCTACTGTGGGCCCAGGTGAGCGATTTACTGCAAAGGGAGATGGTATGTTTTGGGTTAATGGAAATGTTCTGCATCTTTATTGGTGTAGTGTCTACAGGTTTATACACTTGTCAAATTTATCGGCCTGTACATTTAGAATAGATGTATTTTACTGTGTGTAAATTACACCTGAATAAAGATGAAATTTCTTGTATTTATGAATTCTAATTATAGTATATTCTTAAAGGAAAATAGGTCAAATAATAAAATAGACATGCAAACATAATATCAAAATTAAGTCCTGTTTGAAACTTCATAAAAGTCTTTCCAAAAAACAATGAATTATTAACATCTGAGTATAGAAATTTGGACATTTAGTGTATTTGTACAGAGAATGTGGAGTATTTCATTTAAAATTTTAATTGAATGCAGCGATGTATCAATCATAGGAAAGCATCAATTAAATATGGAAATAGCTAAGAGTCACATCCAAAGTAGTGATGTTAAATAATATGTAGAAATTATATCACGGAGATATTTTATTTGTATTTTTGAAAAATAGAACCATATATTATGTGTGAAAAGATGTTAAGTGAATATTAATTTGTTGAACAAAACACACAGTATAATGAGGACATATCAGCAGTGACTGGGCCTTGCAATAGACGACTTCCCTGGCGTTTCCTTTATACTTTTTTTTTCCTGCAGGAATTAATACAAATGTATTTCCCTTAGTCCCTTTATTATTTGAAGGCATGTTCCTCCTCATACCATCTTTCTCCAAAAGAAGTTAATTAATTCACCGCCTGTCCTCATTTTAGTTTTTCATTTTAAAGCCAAAGAAAAAACCCACCTCCTTTAGTTTCCCCTCTTTCTCTTTATTTCCAAAATTAAAGTAACTTAGCAAAAAGCTACTACCTCTCTCTGTGTATATTTACCCACTTAAGGTATGCTATACCTCAAGAAGTTTTCAAGCAGTTTTTGTTTTATAAGGAGGACATTATTATGGAACTCTGAAGTTCAGTAGTACAGGAAATTAGGTGTTTGCTCCCATACGTAGGGCATCAAAAATGTGTAAAGTACTGTTGAATGAATTACATTTGGTTCGTCTTCTCCCAAGGTAACATTTTTTTGTGATCATTTATTTCTCTTTCCTTTCTTTTCCTTTGGGCTGCTGCAGACACCGCCCTGAACGACTCAGTTAACCAATCCTGCCACCCAGGCCTGCCATTTAAAGTATAGCGATGATGTTACTACTTTTTTGAGGCTTCTTGAGCCCTGATGAGATACCAAGCTGGGTTACTTGGTTACTTTTGTTAGCTCTCCTATTTAGGAGACAGTCTAACTGTATTAGCCTTCTTTAACCTTCCTGCAGATTTGTTATTGGGCGAGAAAAACCAGGACAAGTGAGCGAGGTGGCGCAGTTGATAAGCCAGACGCTGGAACAGGAGAGGCGCCAGAGAGAACTGCTGGAGCAGCACTACGCCCAGTACGACGCGGATGACGACGAGGTAGGCCGCCCGCCGCTTTCTTTTCCTATGCTTCTTCTCGCTAGGCCCTTACTTTGTAGAGCTCTGTTTACTTCTTAACAGTATGACAGACTCTTTGCAGGTTTCCAAGGAGAATGTGGCTGCATTCAACCTCACCAGAAAGAAATATTACTCGAATTTGTTATTCATTTATGAATCAAGTAATGGTATTCTGTTTACAGTGTGAAGACTTTGGAATAAAAGGAGTCATCTCATCACTCTATGACAAGAAATTCATTGAAACAAAAAAAGAGTTAAAACACCAAAATGTCCGTAGTAGCTGCCTTTAATGTTTGAGTTGGGTGATTTTCTTTCTCAGCTTTATGTTCTTTCAATCTTTATCAAATTTTCTGTAAGTATAATGCTTTTTCAGAAAAAATCAATAAACATTTTGCTTGAAAAAGCACCCATACAAGCACAGGAAAGTACTAAAAATCACTGAATGTTTTCTTTTTTCCAGGAAGAGAAAGTTCTTTGGATCTGCTCACTATGATTTGTGCTAACATAATGCAGAACAAAGCTTTTCCACCAACACATATTCCATAGAGTAGATACATATTGGAATAATTTTGCATCCTGTTCTCTGTAGAAGATCAAGTAAATGAGTAGAAGCTAACCCCCAAGTGAAAACGGCTGTCCGGAACCCTTGTGGGGAGTAATATAATACAGATGCTGGCCTATTTCTAATGTAAACGCCAAACATACGTTGATATAATGGGACAATGCACT
Source organism: Phyllostomus discolor (assembly GCF_004126475.2). Classification (NCBI taxonomy): domain Eukaryota; kingdom Metazoa; phylum Chordata; class Mammalia; order Chiroptera; family Phyllostomidae; genus Phyllostomus; species Phyllostomus discolor. Next base: position 28,630,863 of record NC_040912.2, on the reverse strand, counting down.
TTATTTTAAAGATGCATGTGTTTCATATCGGCATGTCAAAAGATCCATCAACAATTTAGTTGTAGTATTTCAATCTCCATAAACATAGTGAATATTCAGGTAAAATAAATATTCTTTATTCCAGCTGATATAAGGACAGTACAACTTACTATGTTCAACCTCTACTCATCTGAATTTATTCTTTGTCCAGAACTTTTTTTGGTTTCTAGCCAGGATGTAGTGAAGATTAATACACAGACACTCAAATATTTTCTATGTATCTTTTAGTCTGAAATGTTTTAACCCAAATATATTTTAGTCTTTCCATTTGCTTGTAGTATAATGAGGATGTAATTTCCATTTATTACAGCAGGAAATTTACAATGGTGCATTAGTTAACTTTCGATCAAAGAGTACACATTAGAAAGTCTTCACGTGAAAGATTAGTCTCTTAGAATTCTGTGTAGTTGATTTAGGTTTTTTCCACTTGCAGAATTCATTTGAAACAGTGAGTATTTTTTCATTATACTGAGACATTATATATGAAAATATTATCTTGGATTTAGAAACCGAAGGAGTGATTACCTCAGATATTTGAACTTTCATCTTACCTAGTTTTTCCATCCTCTGCGCTGGTGTTTTCTGTTTCCGCAGAGATACTGATTTGCTTTGACTACAAGTCTGTTTTAGGGTCATGGAATCATTCTCTGCAGGTCTGGTTTCTACCTGCCCGCTCTGCTGGAAGGGCTTTGGATCTGAGGTCCAGGGGTGTATGGCCGACATCAGGCGGCGGAGGCTGAGGAGACCCAGCTTTCCAGTCTCTGTGGGCCCCCATGTCTTTGGCTGTAAAGCACAGGGATTGGGCAAACGTCTCAATTCTTTCCATCTTCTGATATTCTGTGAGTCTCTGAAATAAAGCATCTGGTCTAGCAAGGAAGGAGGGAAAATCAAATAGTTTTTAAGGTTCTCCAAGTGAAATTTTTAGATCCCATACTACTACATACTTCTCAGGTTATTTCGTGGAATTGATCATATTCATCCCCCCAGATTTTCAACTCAAGCTGCTAAAGCTTTATGTATAAGTGTATATATGAGGGGGGACCCCAAGATGGAATTTATTGATAAAAGTTGTGTATTTTTTTTTAATGACGATTCTTTCTTTTTTTTTTTTTTTAAGATTTTATTTATTTATTTTTAGGGAGGGAAGAGAGGGAGATAGAGATAGAGAGAAACATCAATGTGCGGTTGCTGGGGGTTATGGCCTGCAACCCAGGAATGTACCCTGGCTGGGAATCGAACCTGGGACACTTTGGTTCCCAGCCCGCTCTCAATCCACTGAACTATGCCAGCCAGGGCTAAAATTGTGTATTCTTACATGTCTAAGCATCAGTCACCTTCAGAATACTCTCCATTTGATACAGTACACCTGCTCAAAACAGTTTTTGAACTTGTCAGTTGCAGTGCCTTTCAGTGCTCCTGCCGTTTTTTGTTTCAACACTTACATTGGCAAAACATTTTCCTTTGAGGACTTTTTGCATCCAGGGAAACAAAAACTCTCTTGGGGTGAGATCAGGGAAATAGGAAGACTGGGGTACAGGGGTCATGCCATTTTTGTTCAAAAACTTTTGAACATTCATTGCAATGTGGGGAGGTGCGCCCGTAAATTACCCATCATGAAATGGGCAAATGCTTTGAAAGAGTCTTGAAAACAAATTCACTGAAGCCGAACACAGCCTCTCACAACAATACCAGTTGGTACACTGATACAGATGGATTCCTAGAACACTCACCTTGCAGGGAAAGCCCGTACTACAAGGCATCCACCCTCCAGAAGATAATTCTGGTTTCTTTTTGGCTCCCCCCTCATATAGACACACAATTTTCTCTTATGTGATAATGAGTAAATGCAAAAGGAATATTTGTTCCTCAACATTTGCACTTGGAAAAACATCACATAGATTTTTTTTCTTGCCTCCTTTTGTAAGGAAAGCCAAGTGGATTGTCACTTAAAGTAGATATTTCCAGCAGGAATGGAGGTAAATAAATATTCAGTGTCAGGCACTTTGCAAGGTGCCTTTCCCACATGATTTCATGTCAGCAAACAGAGAGGTTCTTTTCTCTCTCTCTAGAAATGCAGCAGCTGAAGCTTTTCCTAGTGGTACAGCTCATAGTTGGTACTTTAGGATGGGGAGAGGGTCTTCTTGGCTCCAAAGCCTGGACCCTGCAACCCACTGCATTTTGTAGTGGAGTGGGTGGATGGGTCTGTGGGTGACAAGAAATGTCACTAAGAGGATTCTTGTTTGAAGTGTTGGAATATCTTGTAATACTTTGGTTCTGTGACTCTTTATTTTTCTAATAAGGGAATTGAATTCTTGGAGAGTTTTCCATTCTAGGTAAATACTTAATCCATAAGTATCCTATGAAGACAGGGTTTCAAGGGAAGAATAATTGAGTATACAAATATGTTACAAAAAATAGAGTTTAGCTTTAGGTTAAACTTTTTCTTCTGTCTGCAAATTGTAGAAATGGGAATCAGGTGCTTGCCACCATGGCATTCCAAGCAACCTTTGCTGTATTGACATGGTCAGGCGGCCTTTTCCTTTGCCTCTCTCCCTCGTGCTCCTCTCTGACTCAGGTTCTTCCCTTCCCTGAAGGCACAACCTTCCCCCATGTGCCCAGCCAAAACCCACTGTGAATTTTCCATGCATCAGAGAGATGGGAGCTGTACAAAGGGTGAAAATTCACTCCTGTGTAAATACTTCAATTAATCTATGTAACTTAAATTTGTTTTTCTTACTAATGCAACCTACTATTCTTAAATTGATTTGAATGTTATGTTTGTTACTCTCTTTCCCTATTAATAAAAAATAAAATGAAATGTCCAAGAAACGTAATGGAAATGAGATGGACCAATAGTGGTTATCCAATGGGTAAATGGTCCTTGAATAATTTAGTTTTATATGTAATTGAGCACTTTATTGATTTACATATCTTGGTTAATCCTGAGTTGTGTAATCAATCACTTAGTTTCTCACTCTTATTTATAGAATCATTTTATGATTTCAAAGATGGAATCATTTTTATTTGACTGTATCCCCTGTGGCATTCCCTGAGCCAGCCAGGAAAACCTCTAATTAAATGCAGAACAACCAAGTCCGTCCAAGTAATTTCCAGAGCCAGCACTTAGATCAGCATTGTCTCCTGAAGGATAGATAGCTTCTGGTTTTGGTCAAATCGTCCAAGGTTTATTCTAAGTTGGAACTTGTCACTTTGACAAAGGGGAGTTGCTTGCTTGAATTGCCTACAGGGAAAACGTTGCAATGTGATAAATATAGCCAGAAATTGTAAAGGTACAATGGTTCTCTCTCAGAACCATATTTAGGATTAAATCTACTTTATCATGTATAGAGTGTACTTAAATATATCTGTTTTAATGCTTTAGGAGAGTATAGATTATACTCCAGAAGAATTTAAAATAGATGTATATAATACACAAACTCTAAATTTCTGCATTTTTTCTAGGCTTTTTTTCTCCAAGTATTTAAACTAGGAGAGTTTATAATAATCAAACAACTAACTCCATTTTAATTTGCATTCCCATATGTTTTATGCACAATGTTAAACATTCTGATTTTTTAAAAGCAAAGTTAAAATGTCTACCTAAAGGCCAAAGAATAAAGGGGATCCTATAAAGAGGAGGGAGATATAAATCTGAAAAATTGAAAAGTATTACATGTGGATCTGTGATTTAGTGATCGAATTTCTGGATTTGATAGAATTATTGTTCATTTCTTTTTCTTTCTCTCTTTCACCCTTTCTTTCTCTGTCTCTCCCTCCCTCCCCCCTCCTTTCCCCCTCCTTTCTTTCCCTTCCTTCCTCTCTCTTTCTCTCTTCCTCCCTCTCTTTCTCCCTTTCTTTCTCCCTTCCAACCCCCTTCCCTCCACCTCCCTCCCTCCCTCCCTCCGTTCCTACCTTCCTTCCTTCCCTTTCTACAATCTGAAAGGTAACCATGGAGGATTTCAGTAAACCTCTCAGACATTCAGCACTATCTCACGAAATTCTGGGGGTATGGTAAATTTTTCCACTAGATTTTAATTTTCAATAACAAATTAAATCTCCTGTCATACTCTACACACTCAATCTTTAACCTTTGCGTGGTAGGATGATGTACTTCTGGTATGTCTTGTGTGCTGCAGGTTTATGGTGTATTTTGTGTATCTCTTTCTCTCGGAGAGCGTTTTGCAGTGTGACACGCTGTGGGCTCAGACTGGCAATGAAGTACAGACAGGTTCTATGCCACTTTTTTGAATGAAAAAATACATTTGGTCGTTCACATTAAAATGAACTGTTTTACATGCATGTGTAAAGTTATAAGATTATTTTCCTTTTGCCTCTTTACTTGTCATTTTAAAATATATTATTCATTACATTTAAAGTCTTAGATTTAGCTGGCATTTTGGTTTCTTTTAGGCAGTGGTTCATAACAATGTTAATCCTCACTCCAGAAACAAAGGTTACCCTTTTTTAAAACATAACCTTTCTATGATTTGTTTCCATTACTGGAAATTAATATCATTATAACTATATCGTGGCAATAGTAGTCATTTTTTTTAGAATCTTTAGAAGTATTGAATACAATTTAGAGCAGCCACCTGCATAGATATGCATTTCCATTGCTTGTGTTAACACATAATAATTAGAGGCAAAAATATAATGGAAGGTCTGGCTTGCATACGTGTTAAAAGGTTTACAAGAAGAGAAATTTTATGTGAAAAGCATTGAAGGGATAACATTGTATTTGACTCATGCCGTTTGCCGTTCCTGGCTGGAACAGCTTGTGTTGTGTGAGCAAGAGATTGCAGGTACTATGGATGGCCTTTCAGTCATGTGAGTTGACTTTATCCTGTGTTTATGACAGAAACTAAAAGTGGTGGCATTCTCTTAGTTCTCAAAAGTATATGTGGTGGCAGGTACCGGGACTTCAGTGTTTGGGTTTATTTATTTTTTAATTTTTTATCATTAGGCTGCTCTCTCTAGCGGGGAAAAGCTTTTTTAATTTTTGTTGTCAACCATTTTAGAACACTGTGGCTGAGTTGCAAGGAGTGCCTGGCAACTGCAATAACAATAACAACCATTTCCTTAAGGTTTGTTTTCTGGCGGGAAGTAATGCTTGTCTGTCCCTGCTTCACGTGTGAAATTAAATATTCTGTGTCTTATTAACTAGCTGTCTGCTCAGGGGAACTTCTCTGGAGCTGTGTGTTTTGAATGTTGAGCGATAGTTTGAAGATTCCCCTTTGAAAAATAATATTTATTCTGAAACACTATTCCAAATATTTTAGGTACAGGTTCTGCAATGTGGACTTGCTTCCTAATATTTAACCCTAGATGTTTTTAATCCCTAACACTTTAAATAGTTTGTAATTCACATTAAAGGGAAACAAGAGATGTTCAACAGCAGGGCTGTGTGATGTTGGTACAATACAGGGTACAAAGTGATTTATATTATCTTTAAATCCAGTGATTTTTTAAAAGGAAAGAATCATGTGATACAAAGTTCTTAATTTTTTTTTAAAAAACTGCATGCACATTTCTTTAGATTATCATAGTACTTATTCACATGATTTATATGGTGGATGTGCCAAAATGTCTAAAAAGGTGTTATACTATAAATAAGACAATTCTCATGGTCTTTAGCTGCCAATAATAGAGATAGAGAAGGTTAAAACTGAAAGTCGGGTGTGTGTGAACGGAAGACCGGCCGACAGTGATTAGAGGAGCCTAAGGAACGGGAGAAATAGAAAACCTTTTAAACAAGTTGTTCAGAGACTCCAATTTGACTGTATCTTTAAAATTATTAAATGTAATTTGGCTTGTGACCCCTACATCTACAGTAGTGGTCATTTTCATCAGAACCCAGAACCATAAAATACTTGGAGAAGATTCAGTTGAAGAATGTATTCACACTCGAACTAACCTAAATAGCGCGCTGGCATGCACACACATAAATTCACACACATACACTTGCACAGACACCCACACGATCCCCAGGAGGTAAATATCCTTCTCTACTTGAAAGGCCCTCTCTAGAAATATCCTCTGTGTATAGGAACAGTAGTATTATAACGGTGAGCACTGACAAGAGGATGAGCAGCATCCATGGGAAACAGGGGCTGGAATAGAAACCTTTGGCTGAATAATGTCATCTTTTTGTAGCTTGTTTTCTTTATTTTATCATAATGCAAGTGACTAGAATGTGTTTTCCTGCAATTTTCCTCCAGCTACCACATTATGGAGATATTTATGCATGTGCCAGATGCACAATACCAAAGAAACTTTATCAGATTTCTCCATGCCATTACATTCTTCTGAGAGTGTATAATTCGTAGTTCCTAGAAACATGCTGGAGCAACTCGGTGTTACAATGATGAGCCACAGAGTTCGAAGTGTTAATCGGATGCCATAGAAACAAACACAAATGACAATATCTTTCAACTTTAAAAACATTTATAAGTTGAGTATAACTTTTTACCAAAAGGTTCTAAAATGCTAAACTCACAGTGAGAGATGGGCCATACAGACTCACTTTCCAGCGGGCCCTAGGGGTCCTGCAGTTTCCCAGGCCTGCGCTCCTCCTGGTTCCTCTGCCTTGAATGCGCCAACTCTCAGCTGCCCTCGTGTGCCCACCCATCCTGTTCATCTCTTAGGGCTCTTTTCGGGTTTCATCCATCTCCTCCAGAAACCACCTTCGTCTCTCTCAGCTGGGCTGGGCGGCCTGTTTTTATGACTCACGAGCACTGTGTGTACCTCTATTATTATTTACCCACAAATTTACCTCACCAGCATGTAACCTCTTCATTGACGGGCTGATTTTTAATGCATCCAGGGATGAGTACAGTGCTGGGCAGAGGAAGCCAAGGACTTCAACTGAGTTGAGTCACTCAAAGGATGTTAAGGTGAAAATTGGGGAGTAAAATGAGGAGAATGTAGTTTAGTTAGAAACATAATCTGAGACAGTGGTGGAAGAGCAGCATAGGATCTGAGATAAAAGGAACGTCCAACCTAGCAAGACTGGAGGCTGGACACAGGGAAGGGACTGAAGGAGCACTCTGTGCTTGTCCTTGGCACTTGGGGACTTAGTAGTTTTCAGTGGTCTTTTGCTTCCACATTCTCATTGTTCTCAGAGACCATGATTTCCAAGAAGACTAGCTAGACCATACTGTAACAAAACCGTCCACATATAAAACCAGAAAAATAAATGGACGTGCATATTTCATTCTTTGTAAAGCTTTGGGACCTTAGAAATAGCAATTTGGTGACTCGTGTTGACATGACTTCTTTTTATTCATAAATAAATAGAATGCAATAGAAGTAATAGTCAAAATGTCCTCAATGATGTCAGGAACAGTACTGTACAGATAGCCATCTTCTCACCAACGCACTAACTTAGAAATACGCTTCAGTCATAGAAATACATTTTCACCAGCAATACAGCAATAAAAACTAAATGGCGACCTGACCAAAGACTAACAGGCTAAAACTGCCTTGTCACAGAGGTTTACCAGGACTCCCTAAGGCCTCCATTTATTTAAACTGATATGGATGCTAGTAAGGGTGGTGGTAGTAAAAACTTACTTGATTTCTGAAATGCCAGTTCCTAAAGGGGTTTAACAATTATTTTATTGACATAAAATTGACACAGAGTAACACGTGCAGATGTTACCTGTATAATTTGATAATGTTTATATGTCTGTATTTGAGTATTAAAATCAACATTAATGAGGAATAATTTATATTCAATAAAGTGCACCAACTTAAAATGTGTTTAGGATAACAGTTTGATGCATAACCAGCACCACAATGAAGCTATGAACTTGATTACCTCAGATAGTTCCCTTATAGAACTTCACAGTCACTCTCAGCCCCGAACAACCATTCAGTCTGCTTTCTGACATCATAGATGGGTTTTGTCAATTTTGGAATTACATTTGGCATAAAGTATATGCTTTTTTATGTCTGGTTTCTTTCACTTTTCATACTGTCCCATTTATCTGAATGTTCTATATATTCTGACCATACTGTAATTGGTATTGCTCTGAGTTACAGTAGATAAAGCTCAGGGCTCATCAAAAATGGGATGTCTAATTGGAGAATTTCAGCCTAAAGCAAAATCCCTGGGGGCATCTCTGCTCTGGAAGATGAGAATAAGTCTGATCTTCCACCTCAGGGACTGCAAGGCAGTTTGCCAGTGTCAAACCTTGGTGCTGAGTAGAAGAAAAATTTCTTCTGAGAAATGGTGATCATGGCAGCCTGAATTTATGCTACCTTTTAGAAGAGAAAAAACAAGCACATCCTTTCTTGAGGGATTTCACCTTCAGTCAAAGCCTAATAGTTAAAGTTTCAAGAAACGAGAGATTACAATTTCAAAGTACAAAATTCAAAGGGAAATGAATCACCATAGTATCAGTCAACAGGAGGAAGAGAGGGAGAGGCAGAGGGAGGAAAGGAAAAGGGAAGGGAGAAAGAAAGAAGAAATATAAGGCCCAAGTTATTTTATCACTTGTATCCAACTGGATCAAGTATCTCCAGTCACATACAACTGTAGAAGACAAAAACAAAAGCAGCACAACTCTGATACCAGTGAGACTTTGAGAGTGTGAAATGTTTAAGGTGATGAGGTACAACCTTGGTACCACAACCAAGTAATGATGAAAGAGAAGTATTCCAGTCCCATCCTATTCATAAAAATAATGCAAAAACACCTCAACAAAATATTACTAAACCATGTCCAATAATATATAAAAGAGATCACAGCTAAGTTGAGTTGAGTCAATAATATAAGTATGGTTTAATACTTGAAAATGTCACTTCTTGCATTTGACATCATATTGGAAGACAAGAAGGAGAAATATAAAAAATGGATTGGAAAGGAAGAAACGAAGCTGTTGTTATTCACTAGTGATGCAATTGTCTACTTATAAATCCTCAAACATGCCTCAGATTCATTATTAGATATAAGATTTTAGCAAGTTTACTGGATATGTAATTAATAAAACATACAACATCTATTTCAGTGTGTCTTAGAGGGAAAATATAATTTATAAGTTACCTTGGTAAAAGGCAAGACCTTGCCTAATAAAAGATAGGTAAGACCTTCATGAAGAAAAATTTTATTGAAATACATTTTGTAAAGTTTATATAAAATTACAAAGAAACCTTGCTTGTAGATTAAAAGACTCAGTAGCTTAATTGAGTCAACTTTCTCTCAGTTGATTTATACCTTCAGTGTAACTCCAGCAAAAATAATTCTAAAGATTTTTAAATAGGATTTGGTGAGCTATTGCAAAAATATATATGAAAGAACAGTGCACCAGAAATAACCATGATGTTTCACATGCCTTAAAAATAGAGATATTTATTATTAAATTGTACCAGTTAAGACCCTGGAGCAAAAGAATGGCCGTGTTGGGAGCTCAGAAACAGGCCCTCGCATACATGCAAATTTGATTTTTGACATAGAAACATGCTCAAGATGAGCTAAGAAATGTTAGGCTTCTCAGTGAAGGAAAAATGGTGAAATTGCAACCCTCATCTCCATTAGTATCCTGAAATTTATTCCAGATGGATTGACTACTCAAATGCATAAGGCAAACCCATAAAAGATAGGAGATGGTGAAGAAGAATCTGTGTATTTATGACCTTAATCTAAGAAATGATTTTTAAAAAGATTTTATTTATTTATTTTTAGAGAGGGAAGGGAGGGAGAAAGAGAGAGAGAGAGAAACATCAATGTGTGGTTGCTGGGGGTCATGGTCTGCAACCCAGGCATGTGCCCTGACTGGGAATCGAACCTGCAATGCTTTGGTTTGCAGCCTGCGCTCAATCTACTGAGCTACGCAGCCAGGTAGAGATGATTTCTTACATGAGACACTTAAGAAAGCAAAACCATATAGGAAAGTGTGGAGAAAATTGACTGCATTAAAGTTAAAAACTTTTGTTCATTAAAATAATATTTTTATGAAAGCAAAAAGGCAAACCAGAAGTTGGAAGAAAATATTTGAAAAATAAATAACTGAAAGAGAATTATAGAGAATTATATAAAAAGTTCTATGAACCAGTAAGAAAGACTGTGTATAGACTATTGACTTAGTCATATCATAAGAGAGGAAACTGCAGTGGCCAGTGAACATACAAAAAGGTGCCCAACCATATAAGCAATGAGTATGTGGAAATTAAAAACCAAAATGAAATATTTCAACCTACTGAACTGATTTAAATGGGGTATTTTAGGTTTTGGTGAGAGTGGGGAGTAAAAAGACCTTATTCTCTGCACACAGAAATACAAATTGGCCCATCCACTTTAGAAAACAATTGCCCCAATAAAGAACAAGTGTTCCCCCTGATATTTCCAGTAGCCAACTGGCATTATACATAGTTATTACAATAAGAAATATATATAATATTATTCTTAGAAAAAATTGGTTACAGCTGATATCTTTATCAACCGGAATGGGTAAATATAGTGTCGTATAGACGTGCAGTAGAGCGGTGTAGAGAAGTTGTTTCTGCAGTCCACAAGAACTGGCGGAACCTCAGACATGTACCATTAAAACCAAAAATGCACCGAAGATTACAAACAACATGATTTCATTATATGAAGTTTACAATCATGTAAAAACAAATGACACATTGTTTAGTTATAATAAAAAATAATAAAACTAGAGAAATTTAAGAGTGATAAAATTCCGCAGGATTACTCTGCAGGGCAAGTGTTAGAAACAGATTAAGGAGACACACACAGAGAACCATAATTACAATGTGGTGGCTCTGCTCCTGTTCTTGAACTAGATTGTTAGCTCATTGGTGGTTATCTTCATTGTATTTTCTAGATGCTACATAAATTTTATGCATCAAATCAATATTTAATGAAAAATTTAAAATTTGCCACATACAGTTGCTTCTATTTATCAGTTATATAGATATGAAATGAAGATGATATAGTTCCTGCTCTTGAAGGACTTACAAAATGACTTAACACCCTGTGTATCAAACATCTTAATGTGGAGGCCTCATGGTCTTTCTTTAAAATTACAGATTTCTCCCCCAGCCTCAGACCTACTGAAACAGAGCATGTACGATAGAGGGCCTTGGGCTGTGGGGAAGGGTTAGGTGCAATCAGAGCTAAGAGTCGTCCGACTTAAAGATGCCAGGAAAACTGATGTAAGGACCTTGAAGTCCTGGTATTGCAGAAAGGTATTGCTGCCACGAACCATAATGAGGAAAGGAATAGAATTGTTTTTCCTCCAAGGAAATTATAAGATTGAGATTATATTTATTGTTAATGGATAGATCAATCCATACAAATAACCATTAATGACATTTTTGTGGATTTTTCTTTATTGTTTACTATACATCCTATATCTATGACTTATGATACCTGTTAACATTTTTGCAATCACATGAGTCAGTTTTTGTATAAACCACCCCACATTTTCCAAGATTCAATTGGTTGTATAATTATAGACTCATTAAAATAATGATAACATGTACTGCCACTCTTTGGTCACTGTAGTTGTGCTCTTCTGCAGATTAAAATTCAAGGAAATACAAATCTCTTAGTCTCTTCCCACAGTTCTGCTGGCATCAGAATAAGTACTTCATTGTTCCCTAGGCAAGTAAAATGAAACTCAAGGAAGGCTGCCAACTTGAAATTGCAGTGTGACATTTGAATTACAGAGGTCTCTTTGGTCTGTTGGCTGTTCAGCTCTGGATCTCAGTGGGAGAAATGGGGATCACTGGTTCCCTCCTCATATAGAATATATTTATCAGGGACTTAAAGACAATGGCATTTATGTCTTAGCAACTGGATAACATTTATTAAAAGGAATTGAATTGGGACTATTGAGTCATGGAAAAATATAGTTTATACTCTCATGAAGCTGGCTGTTGTGCTGTGGAAACAATAAATATATAAGGTAAAGAATTTAAATCATTTTCAAGGCAACCTATCAAAAGACCACATAACCATAGTGTAAAGGAATCATCACAACTAAGGACATACAGAGTAAAAGCATGATTTTGAGATTTGTGGTTTCAGATTTGATTGCAATAAGTTTTTTGTTGTTTTAATTTGTTTGTTTTGTATAACTAAGAAACCAGCCTCAGTATCGGGAGTATTCAAAAAATAAAAAGACCAGTTTATTGCAGAACAGAGAATATAGAAAGGAAATAAGTATTTGTAAGTCTTTGAAAAGGTAGATTGAACAATATTGTAGAAACTTTAAAAATCAGCTGAATTTCTAGACTTTTTTTTCCATTAAATATTAATTGGGAAAAATTATCTAATGGGCTCTTGCATTTTCTGAGGTATTCAGAAATGCCCTTTGACCTGGACTGTCTTTTCAAGTGTTTGTGTATGAACACAGCCTTGGAAGATAGTCTTTCCCTCTGGAGCAAGGGCAGTCATACTTACTGCCTGTTATAAAAGATGCAGGCTACCCAGATTCTGGGGTCCTCTCCTGTCGTATCTACGTGTGTAGGCATTATCCCACCCTCTTCTCATCACTCTTTGGAAATTGTGGCTTGTGGTACTAGCACAAAAATCATGATGGACTATATCGACTAGTATGAAGAACCATTCTGGGTTAGAGGAAGGTTCTGACCTTATTCAGACAACACTTACAGAGAAACACACCCACACTGAGGATGAAAGGAAGGAATTTGCAGTTGCTGTGGTCAAAAGCCTGGGGAACTTTTGCTGTTTGCTGGAGAGATAATTGGGCATGGCATGTAATACTAGGTAAGGAGAAACAGCAACAATTGGGCTACCTTTTGACTCAACCCCTCCTGCAGTGTTATCATGCCAGCTTTATATTCATTCAGACAGTAAAAGATCTCAAAACCTTCTGGAGTAGGTCTTGGACGCTCTAAAGGAATGTGAGTACTGTCAGGATTTCCTTGAGACAGACACACTCATGTAGGACAACACTGATGAGTATTTGGGTCCTAACTTGTCTGTAATGCTGGTGAAAGGAACCCTCTAGAGAATGAGAACCTGTTCCAAATTCTCACAGTCAGCCTCACCACCTTGGAAAACGTCACCATTCCTTATGTTCAAACCAGGTGTATCATTGGACTCCAGATTGAGATGTGTTCCCTAACAGGGTCCCTGCCGTGGGAGTCAAGGCTATGGCTTCTGAGTCAGACTCCCCAAATCAAAATAGGCTGTGTTAGTAATGATGATTCACTGTACGTGGTGCTTTAGATGGACATTGGAAGTCCAGTTAAAACAGGAATGATCACAGCATGGCTCAGAACCGATGGTGACCAGCGCAGAGTTGCTCTCTGCTTCCATGCCCTTGGATGTCTCTCTCCGCCCTGACCTTGAGAAAGATGACTAGGGGCAGGACTGAGATCTTTTTGTCCTCCAGATAGGCCAAATGCTATATGAATCCCTTGAGTGTGCTGGGGAACTTTGGGAGGGGAGGCACCCATATTTTATGGTTCTGTGAATGCTGAGTCACAGATCACTTCTCACCCTGTCCCACAGTGAGAAAAGACACCCAAATTCAACTAATGCGGTTTGGGCAGGGTTCGCAGTGGGAGGGGGAGCTAAAATGGTCTTGTAGATATGACTCTGGGCAAATGCAGGGTGAGGCTGTGGTGGCTTCCACTGTTAGACATATAATGGAATTGATGTGTTATATGATGGTGCATCTTTATCCCACTGTGTGCCAGTGGAGATCTGCCATTCAGGGATTGCCACACGTAGAGCTGTACTAGTAGGATATATAGATCATTCTCCCTGTTGCCCCCAGGGAGTCCAGAAACAACACAGAATCCCAGGAAGAGAAGGGGAAAGCACACCTTATTTAGATACTTAATGGCTGGCAGAACCTTCAGGGCCAATTCTCAAAGCAACAACACTCCATGCAAGATGCAGCAAAAACAACAACAAAAACAAAACACGGCGGTGGGGAGCAGCTATTAATCTTCTACTAAGTGCTTATAGGAACTGGAACTGAGTGCCTGACCCCTGAGGGCCTTGTGACTGTCGCATTTGAATGTGTTCAGTTTGAGATGGGTCAACTCGAACTCCCTGACCAGTAAGGTTGGGAGGGCCCAACAAACCTTGCTTATCAAACAGAAATGAGGGTTTAAGAAAACTGCCACCCTGGCCCCACAGCATCTTAGATTTCCATGAACAAGTCCAGCTTTCCATTTCAGAGAAACTTATCCACCTCCAGAAACAAGGCCTCCAGTTCAGCGAGGCCTTCAATTCATAGAGCTTTCCTTAAATACCTGGGCTCACTTCTCAGATGGTTTGGCTAAGCCGTCCAATGCCCATCTGCTGTTTTCCGACCTCAGGACCAGCTATGCACACCCCAGAATGGACGCAGTCACTTTGCTCAATCAACTGGCAGAACGCACAGTGTTCTGGCCAGCACTCCCGTTGAGGAGCCTTGTGATACTTGTACCGACTCTTGAGCTGTTGTCAATTACCTAACTGTTTGGTCCCTTGGAAAATTACAGACTGACAGGCTAAATTTCGGGATGTCAAACTGTTGAAACAAATTATGGCAACTTATCCAATTCTTTGGGCTGTTCATGTACCTGCACCTTTGGGGTAGTCATAAGAGGCTTCCATGTATTGAGAAAAACTCTATCTTTAGATCAGGTAGCACTCAGATAGATGATCCAGAGATCCCTCTGAAGGGAGGCTATTCTTGGCTGCTCAGGGTTGCTTTCCTGAGGGTTAGCTGATATGTACCCTGCAGGCAATTGCTGTTAGGATCAGACTCATTTCATTGAAAAGTGGCACAAAATTTGAATGGTGATGTGATCAGTGACACCACCTGCATCCTAGAAGGGATTCAGGTCAACCTCACCTGGCTGGCTGAGGTTGTTACAGATGACAGAATGCCCTGAACCCTACACTTTGTTTGTGTGGGCCAGCGCCAAATCTGTGCTATCACGGATACATTCTACTATATCTGAATTAATTCCTTACGTCAAGTGGAATGGTCAATAAAGAAACTAAGGAGAAAGCCACTTGGATTTCTAAGGTAGACCTGATGGTTTATGGTATTTGTTTTGCCAGTAGAGTCTGGAGGCCTCAGGGAATATGTTGATCTAAGTGCTGTGGGTTAGACTCATTCTGCTGCTTAGAGATTTTTCAATAGGATTCCTAATTATACACAGTGAGACAGAATGGATTTGGTCCCAGCCGCTGTTGGTTAAATTCATCTGTGTAGCCAAGGGAATATCATACTCATGGGAGGATTCACCAGGAGCCATGATGGCGCAGAAACGAGGGTGGATATTGCTTGGAGACAATCCCCCCAGGGGTCTCACACCTCTGTACATGTCCTGTGAGCAGAGACACTGATGACCTTTGTTCCAGATTATCTTTTCAATGATGTTTGACTAGCGAACAGCTTCAGAAAATAGAGATAGAGTTTCCCTGCAGGGCAGGTGACAGACTTGCATACCACCCATTATAAAAAATTTGGGTTTCCTCAGCTCCGAATTCTTAACAAAAGACTTATGCTCACACCTTCTGCCTCACTTTTAGACCGTGTTTGGAATCCATTCCTTAATTTTAGAATTACTCTGTTCACTAGGGACATTTCCCACCTCCTTGTTATAGAAGGTGAGGTTGTTGCTAAGCGCTCTGCTGCTACACAACAAGGATCCCCTTCCGGATTTCCGCGTGCAGTGTGTTACCCTCAAAACCCTCCCAGCCTTTGTTCGCTGCCTGTTGCCAGAGTCACTTTATCATTTTTCTGTATTTATTATATCCCCTTTCTATTTCTGTATAACAAATTACTACCAAAACTTAGCAACTTAAAGTAAGTCATGGCTATACGCTACAGCACCTGCATGTCAGTTTAATTGGATGCCTCTGACTCCGGCTCTCTCCCAAGGCTGTAAAGAAGGTGTCAGCCAGAGCTGCAGTCATCTAAATGCTCAACTGGGGGAAGATCCACGTCCAAGCTCACTCACAGCTGTTGGCAGAACACAGGAGATCCACCTCCAAGCTCCCTCGTGTGAACTCTTGGCAGGCGTCCGGTCCTTGCTGGCTGTTGGCCAGAAACACCGTTCCTTTTGACAGGCGCCTTCCCATAGGGCCATGCGCAACGTGGCAACGTGTTTCTTAAAAAGCAAGAGGACAAAAGAGATGCAAGTCCCAGTCTTTTTGTAAACTAATCTCAGAAGTGACATCCCATCACAAAAGTTGAGACTTAACAACCAGACTAACAACAAAAGTTATGCTCTGGCTGTTAGTCTCTAGGTCCAGCCCACATTCAAGGGCAAGGGACTCTGCAAGAGCATGATTACCAGGAAGAAGGGGCCTTCCGGGGAGTCATTTTCTAAAAGGAAGGGGGGTGGGTACTAAAGACGTCTTTAAATTATAAAATCAAATGCTACTTTATGAGTGGTCTACCACAATTGCTAGAAAATTTTAAGAAGGGAAAGATGAGTTTGGGTGGTTAATAAAAGATTTTATAGGCAAATCTTAACTGTGTCTGGTCAGAAATTTTAGGAAGAATCATTGGTCACTGGTGTTACTGGTGACCTGGAACTCGGAGGCCCTCGAGGCAAGGAACACAGAAGGCCAGCTCAGTAACCCACACACAGGTTTCCAATTTTTTTTGATTTGGTGACTAGACAGTAAGAAGAGAGTGAAATATCAGAAAACATTCTGAGAACAAAGAAAGACCAGAAAATTTTGAGTGGCTCAATAAATGAGAAGCACAACGGGCCAGGGATTGTGTAGGATGTTTTACATGTTTTATTCTTTTGAATCCTGTCAGTACCCCCATGGCACTGAGATTTTGGGTACCATTTTATAAAACAGGAGAGGACAACAGATACAAGCTAAAGGACTTGCCCACTGACATGCATCCATGACCTTGTTTTTTCTCTTGTGGGGTCCCAGTCTCCCCACCCCCAAAGCCCAGGCTCTGTTTTTGTCGTTCTGCTCTGTGGCATCACCCTGGGGAAACCAGGGATGGAGAAGATAACCAGAATCACACGGCCATCGACTTGTGTAGCATATTCTAGGCACTGTGATGAGTACTTGGAATATATGACTCCTGGGAATCCTCCCGCCAAACTTACGAAGTAGGTGCTGTTATTCCCACTGGATGGATGAGCACACGATGAGTTAAAAGAGACCAAGTGACCTAACATTACAGAACTAGGACACACAGAAGTCAACTGACAGCAAATAACAAGAGAGGCCTTTACAGAGCAGGGGCTGCTTTGCTGAAAGCCATCTGGATAGTTGGCGCAGATTTGGGGATTTCAAACACTAAATGGTTAGTTTGAGATCTTTTCTTCTCCAGATAGAAAGCAACTCTCTCCTATTCACTCACAGAGCCGAGTCTGAAAATATACATAACCAAATTCAAATCCAATAAACAAATTCCAACACAAACTGCATAATTAAGGCTATTTTTATGATTAGCACCGTTTAGTTTCCCTGAATATACCAGAGCAAACATTGCTACAGCAAAAATTACTGCTAATGGTTGAGCCTAACAATAAGAGAAAATCCCCCAAAGGGTCATTTAGGCCCCAGCTACAGCTGTGCTTCGTTATATTTCTTACTTGAAAGCAGAGAATTAACAGGAAAATTAGGCTCTGCTATGCTGTGCAGATGTAGCTAAGACTGTATTAACTTATTCAGCAAACATTTCTTCAGTGCCTACTGTATGCTGAGCAGTGTGCTAGCCGCGCCGGGATTGTGGGAATAAATCCCACCCGGCACTCTCAAAGAACTTGCAGGTGAAGGAAGTTGATGGGAGGAGGCAGACATAAACAGCCATGTGTTGTGAGTAATACAAGGCGTATAGTGGAAGCATAATGGGGTGGAATAGAAGAGTTTTAAGGCTGCAGCTTCATAGAATGTGCTAAGTAGATGGATACCAATTTCTGATCACATGTGTAGGAGGGAATCTAGTTACGGGAGGAGAACAGAGGCCTGGAAGTTACCTTAATCAGGGCTAGAAGCTGATGCCTACTCCAAAACTGGGAACATGAGAAGAGGAATAAGTTTAAGGAATGGAGAAATTTTATTTCAGAAATGACCAGTTTTCGTATAAAAGATTCAAGCGGCGAGGTCATTAAGGACATTACATTTGTGAGGCCAAATCTTACTAGCAGGTGTCTAGTTACACGGTAGAGGTAGAGAGACTTTAGTGCATTGCTGTTACAGTATTAGTGCAACCAGCAGCAACAGCAGCAGTGGCTTATTTTGAGCACCAAGCATGGGCCAGAATTTGTATTAAATACTTCCCGGTGCCACCTAATTTAACGTCATGACAAACTTGTCAGCACAGAGCCGGGATTTGAACAGAGACCTACATGACTTCAAAACCAAGATTCTTTCAGTGGTCTCTACTTAACCAGCTCACCAGCGCAGCAGATGCTCTCTGCACCTTTTGCACGCCCAGGGCTGTGATCCGCAGCTCTCCTGCGTGTTCAAGGCTCCAGCAGGTCTGCACACTTCTGCTCCCACCATCAAAAGTTACGTGTTTACAAGGGACGGAGCAACTGTGCTTACTGTAATCATGCATTTTAATAAAACATATGCTGTGATGCAATGTGAGGATAAAGTTATGTTTGTGAAAATGAGATAAAACGCTTAGGGAAGATTTAGTAAAGATTGAGCTCAAGTTATGTTTGCAAAAATGAGATAAAATGATGAGGGAAGATTTAGCTCAAGAAAATTAGATTTGAGAAGGAAATATAAAAGATATAAACCACAAACACTGAGTGGAATGTTGCATTCATTTTGCTTTACAAGTATCTTTTCCATCCATTATAAGACACCGGAGTAATTCTATAGATTGTATGCTATGGTTCTGGTTTATGTAAGCAAGAGTGTATGAGCTCTGGCCAGTGTAGCTTAGTGGGTTGGAGCATTGTCCCATACACCAAAAGGTTGCAGGTTCGATTCCCAGTTGGGGGTCACATATACAAGGCAACCAATCAATGTTTCTGTCTTACATTGATGTTCCTTTCTTTCTCTCTCCCCTCCTTCCTCTCTAAAATCAATAAACATTTTTTTTTAAAAAAGAAAGAGTACATGAAACATCAGCCAACCCATAAACCAAATCTTTTGAAGATTTCTATGCACTTGCCCAGCGTGAGCATGTTGCTAGAGAAAGGAAAAGAATAAGAACTTTGCAGCTCACTGGAGACACGCCTCAAAATCCTCAAAGCTAACTGAATGATGATGTTCAAAGATGTGGAAGGGAAATTGCCACACAACAGGATTACGCACTAGGATTTTGCTTGGGGAAAAATGAAAGGAACATATTTCTGGTTTGTTTTTTTGTTTTCTGCAAAGCTTTAGTTCATGTGTCCTGCAAATAGCAGAATGAAAGGAGCATGGGCTGTGGAATATATAGATACACCTTCAAGAACGTAACTGACAGTCCGATGTTGGATAAAGTATCTGAGTCTGTTTCCTCAAATTAAGATGGGATAGTACTATATATTTTTTAGAAATGTACAGTGTTGGGCACGGACTAAGTTACAAAATAATGGTTACTCATATTTTCTCCCTTTCAGGGGAGCTATTAAAAAGTACAAGATCTGTCTGGAAAAAGTACAGCTATTGCTAATATAACGAGAACACTTTGCACACCATCAATGTAACCTGGCAGCCAAGGCAAGTGGACTGGAATGTGCATGTGTGAACAGTTATGACTTCACTGTACTAGTCAGTGGGGATGGTAGACGCCATTGAGTGAGCATGTGTGCTGTGCGGCTGTCACATGCAAAATGACTGAGCAAGTAAAACAACAACTCTGCATCAAATTTTGCATGAAGCTTGAACATTCCTCCATGGAAACTGTTGGGATGATTCAGGAAGCCACAGCTATGGGCAACTGGTGATTGGCAGCTTCATCACAACAACACATCTGCTCATGCATCACATCTCATGCAGGTGACTCAGCTCCCCTACAGCCTAGACTTGACACCCTGCAACTTCTGGCCTTTCCCAAAACTAAAGTCACCTTTGAAAGGGCCAGAGATTTGAGCCCATTAATGAGATGCAGGAAAATATAACAGGCCAGCTGATGGCATTTAGGCAAACTGTGTGAGGTGTCATTGTCCTATGCACAGTATTTCATGTATCTGATATCTTCTTCAATAAATATCTCTATTTTTCATAGTACATGACTGGATACCTCTGGACAGATCTTGTATAAAATAGTAACAAAGAAGGTAGACAAGGAGATGAAAAGGAACATTTACTATCTCTGTAAATTCTTACACGAGGGACTATTCTTGCCTCATTTAACGTGGACTTGCAGGTTGGGACAAAGAACTTTCAGGAGTCTCTGTTTAGTTGAAAGATGTTGAATCTGGCCAGAGGTAAAGATAAGGAAGGAACTGGATGCCAATAGAAATATTTTGTTGTAGCAACTCCTTTTTTGTACATTTTTGTACATTGGAGATAAAAAGATGAAATGAAAAACAAAAAGAATTTTGGCAGAATTACAGGTAATTAGAATACTGAGATGGAAAGGAAACTGGCAAAGTCAAACATAAAAGAAGCAAGAGGAACCTTCTTAATAA
This sequence comes from Phyllostomus discolor, assembly GCF_004126475.2. Lineage (NCBI taxonomy): Eukaryota > Metazoa > Chordata > Mammalia > Chiroptera > Phyllostomidae > Phyllostomus > Phyllostomus discolor. The sequence continues at coordinate 28,610,289 of NC_040912.2, read as the reverse complement.
CTTAAATTTGTGAAGATAATTTTGATAACTAAAGTAGGTGACAAAGCCAGAACTATACTTAGAGGTGAGAATTGCATACCTTGTGTATACGCTAATCCTGTTACTCAGTACAAGGCATGTTAAAAAATAAATGTGACAAAATACTCCCTTTTTAACAAATGACTCCCCAGTGCATATTCTCAATACTACTAAGAAACCTCATTAGGAGGTTATAAATATTACCAGGTAAACGCAATTGGCATTCTTGGATTTATTTCTTAAAAAATCGTTTGTTGATATTCTCTGTCAGGTCCCATTCTGAACACATACAAGGTGGGGTAAAAGTAGGTTTACAGCTGTTCATATGGAAAACAATACAATAAATAGTAATACAAGGATAAACTCTGTGTTTCACAAAATGAGAAATGAGTTTATTTTTACATGATTATTTATTATTGTACTATTTATCATGAATGACTGTGCAACTGTTAAGCCTACTTTGCCCTGTCCTATGTGTATATTCATTACCTTGCACATAGTGAAGAGGAATCTATTTTCAAGCTGGCAAAGGGAAATACGATTGTTCATTTCAGCTCTTATATTTACAATGTGCCACATGATTATTGGACTTTAAATTTAGCCAAGATTTTGAGTCATTCATGATAGTCATCAAATTGATGATATAGAAATAAATTTTATATGCTTGGTTTAGGCCTTCATAATAAAAGTGCAGCTGTGATTCTAATTGTAATTATAGGGTTAAAAACAAGCATTGGGTTTTATATCTATAAATCAAAACTTTCAGCAGGTATCTTGAGTATGTGTACATACCAGCCTAACTACATTCCTACTGCTGAACGTCACCTATCACCTGGATTTACAAAGTTCCTGTTGGTTTTAAATATACAAGGTATGTCCAGAAGGTATCCAGCCATATAATATGGAAAAATAGAGACATTTATTCAACAAGAGACATGAAACATTGTACATAGGGCAATGACATTTCAGTCGCCTTCAAAGTAGGCACTTTGGGGCCTCACACAGTTCTCCCAACCATCATCAGCTACCCCATCGTATTTTCCTCAATCTCATCAAAGGACCAAAGTCTCTTCCCTTTCAAAGGTGATTTTAGTTTTGGGAAAAGCCAGAAGTCACAGGGCACCAAATCTGGGCTGGAGGGCAGCCAAGTCACCTGGTCAATTTGATGTTTTGCTAACAAACTCTGCACAAGATATGATGCATGAGTAAGTGTGTTGTTGTGATGAAGCTGCCAATCACCAGTTGCCCGTAGCTGCAGCCTTCTGAATCGTCCCAATAGTTTCCATGGAGGAATGTTCAAGCTTCATGCAAATTTGATGCAGATTCGTTGCTTTACTCGTTCAGTCATTTTGAATGTGATGGCCACATAGTACACACGCTCACTCAATGGCGTCTACTGCCCCCACTGACTAGTACAGTGAAGTCATCATTGTTCACACATGCACATTCCAGTCCACTCTCCTTGGCTGCCAGGTTACACCAATGTTGTGCAAACTGTTCTTGTTATATTAGCAATGGCTGGACTTTTTCCAGACACACCTCACCATATGTATAAGTAGGAAATGAATTAATTTACAGAATTCCATAAAAAAAGAAACAATCAAATATGGAATTAGAGTTCTTTTCAGATTTGGAGGATCTAATCATACGAACAAATGAAAGCGGTCTGGAACCATCCAGCCCTCACTCTGTCGCTGCCTTCCCCAGCTAGTGCCAAGGACACTTGGGATGGTATTGCTACAGCTTGGACATTTCTCAAACTGGTTTCTAAAGAGCCCTGGACTTCCAGATACAATTACACACAAATACCACCAAAGTCAAAGTCTTCATGATAATCACCTCCAATGGGAAGCAGAGCCTGAAGGATGCCAAGGCACTTTGTTCGTCATGGTCGATGGTCCTCAGAGTCCTCACTAGAAATCGTGTCTACTACTGGGCCCCATGATTTAAGAAAAATGAGGGGAACTTTCAGAGAATCAGAATCCAGAATCGCAGAGAATGAGACCTGTGAGAAAACTGGAATTGTTTTGCTTGAAAAGGAGAAGTCAGAAAGGCAATTTAATAATGGTCTTCCAGACATGAAGAATTATTACACTGAGGTTAATGAATGTATTTCCTTCATATGCAAACATAGCAAAAGAAATAAGAGTTTCAGCCTTAGTAAGATCATAGTACAGAATCAAAAAAAACACCCAGCAATCAGATGCTAAGCCTATTTAATCAAAGGAATAGATCACTCTGTATACTGTTTATGGAAGTTTTTTAAGGCAATATGAATTCTTATCTGTTTTATGTATTAGATCAAACTACCTGAAGGAACAAAGATGAATTAAACGAACTTTGTTTTTTCAACCCTGTGAATCAGTGATCTATCTTTAAGTTATATCATAAGGTATAGATCTGAAAGTTATTTTGAGTAGCATCTCATAGCCTGATCCTGCCAGGAGCAGAGCCACCTTCTAATAATGTTACGGAGTTTAGGGGTCAGGAGGAACGTTCATCTCAGGGGATATGAACTCAGACACCTTTGGGGCCCTGGGGGTATCATGAAGCGGGGAAGCTAACAGCACAGAATAATGCGGAGTTGCGGAAGTTGTGGTGCCCCTCCAAAAGGGGCAGCCACTGCTGACCAGGGCCAGTTATTACTATGGCAGTATTACCATGTTGCCAGATCGTTGGCTTTCTCGAGAAAAATTGGTGATCTAGAATACATGAAATTTTTTTTAGCGTTGATAAAATACTAAGCTTTATCAAAGTACTCTGCAGGAAAGCAATACAGCTGTGTGGGATGTTTGTTACTTTAGAAACCGTTGGATTACCCTTTAGGTCACTAGTTAACTACACCAGTTAAACAAATGAATGAAACAGAACTGACTGAACTCTGACGCTTAGGTGAAGTAATCTGCTAAGCTTTCGCAAGGCGTAATTGAGATCCCTGCCAACTCTGTGAGTCTCTTGACCCCCCTTTCCCTCTTCCCTGCTCCCAGTACCAGGTGACTTACTCACACAGGTGGTGAGAATTTAAAGGAATTGTTTCCCTTAGCAACGTAGTTTTATTTAATAAAACCATCAAATATTTAGATTGAAAATGTTTGTTGCTATACTAAAGATGCTACTGACACTATTAGAGTTTTAGAAATGCGCTTGTTCACGGGTGTACATGTCCCTTTGAGTGTGTGAACTAACATTTGTTTATAACATTGGCTGCACTAGGCATGCTTGGCTTGAAAGCCCACTTACCCTTTTACAATTTGGTGATGTTTTATTTCTCTTTGTGACATATTCTCAAATAGCCCATCTCCACCTGGGGTAAGGACAGCCAGATTTCTGAAATCCCCTTCCTTTCAGACAGGGGAATATGCCACCGACGAAGAGGAGGACGAGGTAGGACCTGTCCTTCCTGGCGGTGACATGGCCATCGAAGTCTTTGAGCTGCCTGAGAACGAGGACATGTTCTCCCCGTCGGACCTGGACACGGCCAAGCTCAGCCACAAGTTCAAAGAGGTAAGCCTCTGCTCCGCAAGATGCTTTTCAGTGCCTGTCCCTTTCATTTTTAAGTATATATTTTTGTTTGAAAGATGGAGTAAGAATAACCAGTTTTCAAAATGGAGCCTTTTAATAATGGATTGTCTTGAGTCACATTGAATGTCAAGGTAAAATTTAAGGGGATCTCATTCTACTATCACTAACTTAGATGGTTGTTACTTGTGTCGTGACAGCTCACAACTTGTCTATTCCAAAGTTTCAAGCGGTAACTTAAACGTGCAGTTTTCATGGTAAGTTCAGGTTATATTTTTCCATTTTTTTTAGAAGTTTTGGGACCTGGCGATGAGCTTTCCTTTGAGGCAGTGATTTCTACAACAGTTTTTTTATTTTCTTTTCCTAAAATAGACAAGGTCCCAGCAGAGTCAAATGACATAACCAAGCAGTATAGTTGAAGAAAGTTCGGTGAAAGAACTTTGAACAGAGTGAGTAGACGGTGAAGCGCACAGGGCCGCCGGGCAGCGGCAGGCGGTGGTTACCGTCTTTGGCTGAATGGTGAAGAGGGAGATGACCTTCCTGGAGGAGGGCCATTCAACACCTGCAGTTTTATAAGACGCAGCCACTGTAAAAACTGCACCAGGGGTCAAGGGCTCAAGGGCGATGTATATACCCAGACCCTTCTCTGTTCCTGCTGAGGCCTCCCAGTGGCCAAAGCCTGACAGGGCAGTCTGGGAGACCCGGTGTTGAATTCCGGAGAGGTCAGTGCTCCCGAGGCAGGAGCTGTCAGAACAGACAAGAATGGGTCCTGAGGGGCACGTGCAGATGACCACACAAACTCCCTGTGCTGAGTGGGGCCACAGGCAGTTTATTCTCTGTTGTTCCGAGGACATCCTCCATGGTGGAAGCCTCCCCGCAATAACCCTCACGCACTGAGGCTGGAAAACCACTTGCGGTTTCAAGTCTGTTAGGGACTTGACTGCACTGGGGGGGGGAAATGTCCTATACGTGGAAAACAAGATTGGTAATTGCAGAGTTATGATTTCTAATTTTATTTGTAATATCTAATTTTAATTTTGATGTGTCATAAATAGGTTAGATTCATACAGTCTGATATTATACTTAACATGCCTAATGTGTTGACTTGCCTTTTTAATTCCTATGACAGATGTACACTTGTGAGACCAGTATCAAAGTGGATGTACTTTTCAAGTATAAGTTTTTACTTAAAAAAACTTAAGCTCATTGTAGAGTTTTGGAAAATAAGTAATTGTATAAATACAAAAAAAATCATCCATAATCCCAATATTGTAGTATTTGGGATTATATATTTAATATATACTGTGTTAAGTTCTTACTCTATATTTAAATTTGTAATTATTAGGATTTTTCCATGTCATCAAATGCTCTCCATAAGTGATGCTTCTTACCTTTTTCATCTTATGAATCTTCCATGATTTATCCTAATTCCTTGTTTTGGAACATTCTTTGTTTCCAGGTCTTTTCATTTATTCTTTAAAAATTTTTATTGTTGACACCATTACCTGTCCCCACCCCCTTCCTGCCGGCCATCACCACGCTGTTGTCTGTGAGTCACGCACATATGTTCTATGGCTGATCCCTCATCTTCTTTCATCCAGTCCCTCCTCCTCCTCTCCCCTCTGACAGCTGTCAGTCTGTTTATCCCATGTGTCCATGTTTCCAGGTCTTTTAAAAAATTATTATTATTAAAAGTAATACTATAATAAGTACCTGTGTACTTGTCTTTAGGATAATTTCCCACAAAGGAATTATTAAATCAAAGAATATGAATATTTGGGGGACTTGTGATATTTAATGCCGAGTTGCAATCAGATGGCTTTTCTTGTTGATATAGAACGTATTTGTGTGTTGAGAGTGCTCACTTTTCTTCTACTTATTACTATTAGTCAGGTTGAACCATTTCCATTTATATGGTTCACAGAGTCCCTGAGGCAAAATAATGGTTTTTTTCAGATGACTTGTAAATAACTATTCCTAGTTCTAAATCAGATATGAATGTTTCAGTACAATGAAGTGTACACTGTTATATAATGATCACAAAACTCAATTTCCTTACAGCAGTACCTATCTTAGGACCATTTCTTATAAAGGCTTTCTAGATTAACTGGTATTTTCAAGTGAAAAAGTGCTGCAGAATAAGAAAGTTCTGCGGGAGGTGGGTGAGTGGAAGAAAGGGGTGTATTCAGAGCACCTGTTCCTCCGTGGCTGTGACTGGGCCCAAGAATAGAGATTATCTAGAAGGACAGATGGACCTTGTTCTTTAAGAAGCCTCTCTTGCATGTTGTAACTCTCAGTCCAGCTTTGAGGCAGTAAAGTCAAGGCAGTATGCCCTGGCAAAAGCCTACGGTAGTATAACTCTTTCATGTTGCCAGGTGAGTATGGTCCCTGTCGTTTCGTAGATAACTGAGCTGGAAGTAGGGTCCACATTCTTTTATGGAAGCTAAAGCCTAAATGCAGAAATACTCTATAGAAAGTTCTGTCCTTCATTTTCTGAATTGAGCCAAGGACTCAGTGCTCCATAACTATTGTTTGGGCCAGCAAACAACAACCCATCGCCTAAACCTAACCCACTGCCTTTTTTATAAATAAAGTTTTATTCAAACACAGCCATGGACATCCATTTATTTATTGTTTGTGGCTGTTTTCATGCAACAACGGCAAGTTGAGTGGTGGCACAGAGACCATGTGTCTGCAAATCCTAAATTACTTGCAGTCTGACCTTTCACAGAACATGGTTGTGGACCTGGCTGGAGGCCGCCTCATGCGCTGGGCCCATTCTGTATACAGAGCTGATTTGCTTTTAGCCTGAATAACCAAATCTGTAGTTTTCTTTTAATTTTGGTTCTTAAGAATTAGAGGTTTGTCCCCACTTTAAGAACAAATACCACATCATTTCACTTATCTAATTTACTGATTTTTTTTCCGTTTTATATGTAACATTAACATATTCAGGAGATTGCCCCAAGCAGCAGCTGCGTGGCACTCTTACCCAGCCTCTTACACAGTGTCCATGTCACAGTTTTACATTTCCACATGTGATAAATGCACGTATCCAAATACTCTATAACCTAGCTACTTTTCATAAGGTTATGCATAAAACCTGGGGATGGGGTGTCTAGTCACGCTGTATTAGAATCTGTGCAAAGTCTCATATCACAGAGAGTTCTCTTAATTACATTGTCTCAAGCACAAGGATGTGTCATACCGTTTGGAAAAGGACTTTGGACTGACATTTTCTCAGTCAGTCCTACTTTTGGCCTGTTCTGTATCTTCCCCCGTGGACTTGCAGCCCCTCTGTTCCACTGGCCGTCTCCTCCTCAGTCTTTGCACCACCCTTGGCAAATAGAGGTTAAATATTTGGTGAATGAATGTCATCAAGAATACACTGGAATTTTTTAGTATACAACAAAAAGTACCTTAACTTAATTTTTTTTTCAAATGGTTAACAAGACAGCTAGCACTTGTATTAAGTGCTCATTTCCCCATTTCCCTCCGGTTGGAGAGCCAGCATTATTAGATACAAAATTTGTGTTTTTTACACTGTGGACTGCTGTCGACCTTCATATTCTGTTCCATTTTCTCATTCTTTGCTGAAATATCTTTTGAATATATATTAAACATTGATGGAATAAATCATATCTATCTAACTCTTCAGAAATTATTTTTTAACTTGTCCAAGAAAGTATATGAGTCACTTTATTAATCCCCTTCGAAAAACGTCTTTGTAATTTTTATTGTAATTACATTAAACTAGTAAATTAACTTGCAGAAACTGGCATTTTTATCACATTGACTCTTTTAATCCAAACTTATGGAATATAGCTCTTTAAGTCAAGTCTTCTTTCTGACCTCGAGGATTTTATAGCCCCCTTATCAATTACATGCAAGCGTCCATCTGTACGTAACAGAAAGTCTTAAATAGTGTGTTACTCAGCTGCCACAAAGGTTATATTAGCTTTGATATAAGTTAACAGGGTTTCATTATTTTTCTATTTTCAGAAACGACTTTAATAAGAGAGACTTAATGACTTGCATAAGGTAGAAATTACTGTTCCCTGAAAGTTTGTCATTCATTACTCAGCTATGAAACCATCTGTGCCTTTGTGGAGGAAGGCTTTAAATGCCTTTTATGGTAGCTGTTACTCTATTCAGATTTTCAAGTTTTTCAATGGGCCAGTTTTGATATACAGGGTCTGGCAGAAGTAAGGCCTTCTTGAGTGTGGTTGGTAAGGTAATAACATGGGTGTAATAATTTATGTTTTAATTTGAACACTTCACCTAAAATGGCATATGGTGTGCTTGAGTGTGATATTGTTATGTTACAGAATTACATGCTTATGATTTTGTAAAAAAAAAAAAAGAAGGGGAGGTGTTATTTGTGCTGGACTCTGTATTTGCATTTCTCAAGAATACATTTCTCATATATTTCCTAGGCATTCACATTTATTAACTTATATTTTTATGGAATAAGTTTAAAGTACTAAAATCTTTAATATCTATAATTAATTTCCCTATTTATTCTTTTCTTTATTTGAATATTTTTATTTTTTAGTTTTTTTCTGGAATTTTGTCTGTAATGTTATTTTTTACATTCCTATTGTTTCTTTTTAAATTAAAAATTATTTTATTATTTCCTGCCAATATCTTTATTTTTCATCTTTTCTTCTTTATTGGCATTAATTAGTTGTATTTATGATTTACTTTTTGACAACTCCTGCATTCTATAGGTATATTTAAAGCTGTATTTTTTTCTGAATATTCCTTTAGCTGCATGTCACAATTTTTTGCACTTAGGATGTCATGGTCACTTACATCTATTTTCTCTTGGGATTTCATCTTTAACAACATTTATTAGTGACATATTTTACTTTCTAGGCATATGGACCTTTATTTTGTTATCCTTTGGTTATTGGATTCTAACTTTATTATACTCTGGTCAAAAAAGATATTCCATATGATAGCTGTTTAGAATTTTTGAGACTTTTGTAACTTAAAGCATAAATCAGTGTGTTTAAATATTCCTCACATATGCAAAAAGCACTCTCATTCTGTGTTTGGATATGAAATTTATATACGTTTTTTCATTTATGTAAGACTCTCATGGACGTGGACAGTGGTGTGGTGATGGCGGGGTCGGGGCGGAGGTGGAAGAGAGTATAAGGAGCATAAATGGTGATGGGAAAATACAATAAAAATAAACTATTTTTAAAAAGATTAACACTATTAATATACATTTTTGTATAGCACAGCTTACATTTTATCTTATCACCTAATTCTGAAATGCATATTAAATCAAAAGCTACAGGTGTTTTCCTGTAATTCTATCAATTTTAGTTTTATGTATTTTAAATTTTTGTTGTTATCCACATAAGTGTTCAGGATCATTAGAACTTCTTGATTTATTATAACATCTCTTGTAGCTTATGATAGATATTACCCCAAATTCTATTTTATCTGATAGTAAAAATTCAACACTGCCCCTTTTTTTGTTTCATAGCATCTATTTTCTCCATTTTTGTTTGTTTTTAGCCATTCTGTATCTGTTTATTCAAATGTGCTTTATGTAGTCAGCCTGTTCCTAAATCTTACCTTTGTATGACCCTGGGAGGCTTTGTCCTTATCTGGTGAGTTTAACCCACTTATATTTACTTTGGTCACTTTAATATTGGAACTTAAATCTGCTAACTTATTTTCTATTTTCTAATTTCATGCTTTCTTATTGTTTTTTTAATCTGGTACCTACTTGTCATTAGATACAGAAAATTTTCATCTGTGGCCTAAAAGCTAAACATTTTATTCTATTTTTCTAGAGATTTCCCTTGAGTAACTTTGACTCAGCCTGGAGTTATTTTCTCCTAGCAATAAAGAAAACAGATCAATAGCCATGTTGTTACCATTTAACAAAATAATAGCCATAGCATACTCTCATCTACCTCTCCCCTCCAATTTTATTGTTTGTATTTCAGGAGTTTTAGTTAAATGTATTTAGAGCTATGCCTTTTACAAAATAAATAGTTCCTACTCACCTATACTTCTTTCCACCTCATATGGGATTGCAGTGCCACCCTGATATTAGTTCACCATTGTTCTGGCGCTGCTGTCTTGCCGCACGGACCTAAGATTCACTCAGCGGCCAGGACCATCCAAACTTCAGGGTGTCGTGGTAGACTGTCCCTGATTTAGCTCCAGGTGCAGGCTTACCTGGGACACCTGCGGAAGGTGGTAGATTAGTTAGAATGCTGACTCCCGTTCCTGGTTGCTGACATGTTCCTACTTCAGATCCTCATTTTTGTTCCCAAACATTTAGAAACATCTGTGTTCTGTGTCTTAGAGTTTCTCACAAGCTTGTTTTATGCGTTGATCAGGGAGACCCTGAAGCCCATTCATGTTCTTCTTGTCTTTTTTGGCATCTCTGAGGTTGGATTCAGGAGAGGCTGTAAATACCTTTGCTTAGCTTTCTATGTTGTACTAAACCAGAAGTTTTCCCCTACCTAATTTAGGTATTTTTTGAATTCCATTATCTTATTATCCTTAGGAATATTTAACTTCTTTTATTCTAGCTTCTTGCATTAAACACTTAATTTATTGTAATACTTTATTTTTTAAACACAAAAGGACTTAACACTATGAATCTCTCTTTGATTAGGCCTTTGGCCACATCTTTTATTTTAGTTCACATATGCATTCCTGTCATCATTTTGCAAGTAGTCTATATTTTACATGTTTACTGTTTTCATTTTCTCTTTGACTTGAATAATTGAGGAAACAGTTTTTAATTTGTAATTTTTTGCATTAATTTAATATTTTCTTACATTGTGAGCAGATAACATTGTTTTACAAGTTTTGATTTTTTAAGGTAGCATTTTTATTACAGATTAATATGGGTACTTATGAAAAAAGTGATATGTATTTTATACCTTCTATATCCTTATTAACTTTTACCACTTAATAAACAGAGCCATTTAGTAAAATTACACCTCATAGTATTTTGGGTCTAACAACTTTGATGATCTATTTCGATGTTATGTTGAAAGCACATGAAATATGACTTAAAGATTTTTAAGTATCCCTTGTCTGATGTTACTAATCTGCTACTTTTGTTTGTAGTTTCTGGATAAACACACTAGTGTATATGTGTGTGCCTACTTTTAACATAAACCTAACTGTAGCACTTTGTTTTATTGTAAATTTAAGAAATATCATCTTGGAATCTAAGGAAAGCTAGCAATTTAAATTTATTGTTTAATTATTCAAGGTCTAATTGAGCTCATTTCATTTTATGTTTTACATTTCTTTTATGTTTATTGGTTTTTACTAAGAATTATCTTTAAGTTTTTAAAAAGTGGTTTCTACATCTATAATTTTCAAAATTAAGAAAAAAAAACAGTATCATTTGAATGTTCCATATAAAATAATACAATCTTGGTTTCTAAGACAGGATTGTTGTTAAAATTTAAGTGTCACATTTTTTGTTTTCACTTAGCTTTGTGAAACAGGTACAACAAATAGTTACAGTCTCAGCTTACTCAGTTTCACCTATCTGTGTTTCTTTTTCCAGAAACAGTGTCATTATTATCTTTTTCACATTTTATTCCATTTCCTATTGTTTCAGTGTCTGAGATTGTTCTCAAATGTGCCCTCTCATATCAGTGATTCCGTTTTCTGTAGCATTATGTATGCTTTTGACTTCAAATTCACTTACAATCTTCAGCCCCTTAACATGCCTTAATTCTTTATTACATTTTTAGTTTTCTTACTCCTCATCCCTTTCTCATGCTTCTTCACTTTCTCTCCATCCTGGTATTTCATAGTTACCTTAAAATATCTTTTTTACTATAGAATACATCATTTTCACAGGTTTGCTTATTTAAGTTTTCAAGTTGATACTGTTTTCACCTTGATTTGAGGGTATCAGATGCCTATTTCTCCTTCATTTACCTTGAAATGAGACAAAAAAAAACCTTTCTGCATTTGATGTTAGTCAGCAGTTATCCATGTGTGTGATGATGAATCCCATGTCTAGACCTCTATGAGGGGGATGTGTCTATGTGTCCAGCTTCTAGTCTAGTAATAGAATACAGTTCTCTATACTAACGTGAGAGATTTCCAGAATTTGCCACTTAGTTTTCAAAGTTAAAGAGGAGGGAAAAGATCATTCCCTGCTATCAAAGCAACTACTATGATCACCCTGTCTATTTTGTTCTACTTTGGGGTCTGCAGCTAAAAGTGTCCAACATGGCACTATCAGCCAACTTCCTGCATTTTTATTCTGGTCTAGTAGTTGCTTTCTGAGTGACTGTGGAACACTGAGAGAGCTGGAGAGCCCAGTTGGGGGACAGTTCCCGGGAAGGAGAGTAGATGTTGCCCAACATCCTCACTGGACAGACTCGAGCTCTAAAGCAGTCACTGAGGCCCTGGCTGATGTGGCTCAGTGGATTGAGTGCCAGTCTGCGAACCAAAGGGACACCAGTTCGATTCCCAGTCAAGGCACACGCCTGGGTTTTGGGCCAGGTCCCCAGTAGGGGTACACAAGAGGCAACCATACATTGATGTTTCTCTCCCTTTCTTTCTCCCTCCCTTCCCCTTTCTAAAAATAAATAAAATCTTTTTTAAAAAAGTAAAGCAGTCAGTGAGGGTGGCATCTCTGTCTTTGGAGTAGAGTTCGGATTGTTTTTCCTTGATTCAATTTCATGACTTTTTCATATTTTAGTTAGCAGTTTTAGTGTCCATTTGCTTGTGAGTTTTTCTTTTTCTAATGTGATTTCACTGCAGATTTAGTGGGAAGTACGAAGAGGCTGAATCAGAAACTGCAGACCAGGCAGTTAAACTGTCTACCCAGTATTTCCGGCCCTCCCCTCCTCCTCAGCACTCATGGGCATTAGCACCCCATAAAGACAGGTCTATGTTCATCTTAAGGGAAGAAAATCATGTGTAAAAAAAATCATTATTTTACTCAAGTCATAATGACTGTACAAAAATAATCTAAAACAGGTATGAATGCACTAAGATAGTAAAATAAAGTTTTCTTTATGGAACTTTGCATTAACATGTAGAGAAGCTATAAATGTTACTTACCTAGCAGTAAACAAATATTTGTCTACAAAGGGACTGTAATTACGGGCTGTCACCTATGTCCAGCACCTTCACCATTAATCACCAGCTGATGAGTTCCTACTTAGAGAGTGACCTTGTCGGAGTACCTCACCCTGTGCCACATGCGCTGTGATTAGTGTCATCACTCAGATTGGATTATCTGCCAGTTTTGGTGAATTCTGCATAAACTCTTCCCTGAGAGTAACAGTTTTGTTCATGGACAGATAGGTTCCATATGGAAGGCTTGGAACTGAAGTTATAAAGAACAATAGCTTAGCTTCACTTCAACAGCACCAAAGTAAAGGCAAAAACAGCTCTGATTCCTTCTTTTGTGGAGCTCACACTGCCGTGGGTAAAACAAACTCCCAATAATCCCAAAGATAATTGTAAAAATTGTCATTCCAATGCTGAAACGCCATCATAAAGTATACCGGTTACTGTTTTGTCCTAACGTAAGAGCAGAGAATGTTGCTCTTAATGTGATCGCAAAATCTCCACTACCTAAGCTCTCCTAAAAGCTTGCCTGCAAAGATAATATTTTTCACTTAAAAAATTATGTTTCCCATAATGCTTCCACAAGATAAGTGAAGACAATGCAAAAGTTCAATCATATTATTTATGTTAATTTATAAGGATGTTTCTCTTTCTAGTGCAGTTACATTTAGATTATATTGAGTCCGTGATAGGAGCGCATGTTCCTCTGCTTGAGAGAAATAGACAGAAAGTATACCCAGCAGGTACACATGCGGACTGTTACCTGAGAGCCACTGTTCTCTGTAGGGGTGCGAGTGTTTAGTTGTTCTGTAATCCTGGGGTGGCTCTCTGTGGCGCTAATGTTCAAGATGACAGAAGAGATGGGAGACTGGTCTTATAAGTTGAAACACACTGACCTGGGATCTTGCTTACATCCTCCCTTCCCAGTTCTTTTGTCCAGTCCCAGATTCCCCGAAGGCCAAAAGTTCCAACAGGTTATTCATGCTCTTTTTCTACGAACCCGTCCTGCTGCCCTCCTCGGCCTGTAGTGAGTCAGCAGGACCAGTCTTGGGGTGATGTGTGAACCCTTGGACGTGACTCTGGAAAGGTTATTGGACTTGAAGAAGAACTGCTCTAGAATAAGAAAACTTAACCTGTTGCCAACTGTGCTTCTCTTGTCAGTGGCTTCACCTCTCTGAAGAGCGATTTTCTCTTCCTCATGGAGGTATCTCAGGCCCATTGTGCCGACTTTGCCTGGAAAGTGGGGTCTGCAGCTGGAGACATGACAAATAGGCCAAAGCCAAAGTTCATATAGGAATGATAGACTAATTGGGCCATCTAGGAGCAGGTTTCCCTGGGGTTTCTCTCAGGACAATCTGGGAACTTCTCTCAGGAGGTTGTGTTTATTAACCTCCCTTTAATTACGTGTCTTAAAGGCCAAGTCTGTGTCACGTTCTTAAATCCTGAATGAGTAGTACAGCACCTGGCACACAGTCTCCTTCAGTAAATGCTGGTTGAATAAAGAGGCAGGTATTTCTTCCAAAGTCCCATTAAGTAATAGCAGCAGCTGGCTGGGCACCACTTTGTATTCAGTGTCAGAATGCTCAGAGACCAGCACGAGCGAGTGTCCATGGCTTTCAGACGGAGTAATCCTTTCTCCTCTGGGAGATGACAACCGTGACGTGTGCCTCGGGGTTTATGTGAGGTTTCAGTGAAAAACGCATCCAGAGCTGGTTCAGATGAGGTGAGCGGCGAGGGGAAGAAGAGGGCCAGGGGCATCAGACCCCCTGTGTCTACTGGAGCTAGAAGAGGCCACGTGACTTCCTTGAGCCTCCTTCCCCACGTGATCCGTGATCCGTGAGAGGGACAGTGCCTGGCTTGCTTCCCTCACAGGTTCATGTGCAATGCTAACGGAGATGATAAAAAAGAGAAGGGGTCATGTAAGAAATTTAGTGTCAGTGCAAAAAGCCATGGACTGAAATTTATAAAACCCGGCTTTGACCCGTTAGCTCTGCAACTGGAGCTACTGAAGCACCGTTTTTTTTTTTTTTTTCTCTATAAAATGAAAGAGGTCAGTTGATTTATTTTGCTGTTAATACTGGTGAATTTGTAGAAGTTCTTTTAATATCCACAAGAATTAAAAGAATCACATATTATAATTTAGGCCTTCTGAGTACTAAGAATACTTTGCATGAAAACTTTTGTGTTTCTTCCGAATAATGTCTCAATTTACACACTTCATTCTTCCTTCCTGTATCTGAAGAATTTGGCTGCACTTAGGAACACTCCACACTTTTATCAGTGTTCTGCTCGTGAGTTCAGTTCTCTTCTGTTACCCGTTTCAGTGAGATAGGAGGGGTGGGGTAACTGAAGACCAGCTGGTCTGTTGGATGGTTTTTACCTAAGTTTGTCCCACACATCAGTAGATTAATCTGGCATATGCATTCATAAGGATAAAAATGCTGGCTTTGGACAAGAATTTCTAGACTGCAACCATGACAACCATCTCCAGGCTTCCACTGCGTGAATGTCACACCTGTAGTACTTGCATGGGCCTTGTAGTTCCTCCCATCTAGTGCTCTCATTTTTCATACAGGAAACAGGGGCCCAGTGAAGCAGCTTGCTAGAGGTCATGGTAATGGAACAAAGAAAAGCCAGAATCTCAGCAAGTTGTGTGCCGCGTGCTTGGTTACCCTATAGGGACTTAACCACTGAGAAAATAAAATCTGGCACTTCCCCATAGTTGCAACGTTCATTGTAAAATCTGCCCTTTTGATTTCTTGCTGTTATTCCAATAGAACCAGAGGCGTTTGTTTTATTTCATGTGTGACCTTTTACAGCATTAAGCACTTTTAACTGAGAAGTAATTATATTTGAGTTCTACTGATTATTCTTTCTTAATCTTGGCTAACTTTACAGAAGGCTGATTCTCTGCTAACCACTGTACTAAAAGCTTTATGTGGGTTATCTCATTTAATCTTTCAATAAGGAGGGTTAAGACCTATGAGGAACCGCATTTTACAGGAGAGGAAAACGAAGGTAAGAGAGGTTAAGTCATTTTCCAACATCATGTAACTGGTACATGATAGGCCTGAGATGAATTCAATTCATAGGCAAGCTCTTGGAACTGGGGAAAAAGCTTGTGTAATTAAAACAATCTTACCACAGGCTATTTGAAAAAAATAAGAGTTAAGTTCAATATCTCATCAACATTATAATGAAACACCATTCAACAACAAAATGCACATTGAGGACCTGCTGTACTCTTTACACTTGGCACACAGCAGAAAGAGAAAGGAGTCGATCTTGTCAATAATAATTGCAGATTCTCCAGAGTCACCTAGGCACTTGGACTTGCTGGGTGCCCAAGTGTATTCACTCTGAAGTGCAAGATCTCCACGGAAAAGAATTCCTTATAGCCATATATGTGTGTATGTATGTGTGTGCACATGCATGTATATATTTATGTTTATATATAAATAATGTATTGATTCTACTATCTAAGTACTTTTGCCATTTTAGTTTGTTATTTTATATTGGTAGGGTAGGTTAACACTGATATTTATTAGAAGGAGAAAGAGTTATTTTCACATGAGCTTGCATGTAACAGTTCTTTCATAAATGCCTGTCGAATTAATCCTTGTTTTCTGAGGAAAATGGCCCTGGATCAGGAACCAAAGATCAAGGTTCCAAGTCCTGGTTTTAACAGCAGTTCACTGTGAGAGCTAGACCAGGTCAGTTCTCGGCTATGAGCCCTGGTTTCCCGTATCCAGAGTGAGTCCAGAAGTGTGAGGACGGGTGATTCTGCAGCCGTGAGGCCACTCGAGCGTGTCAGACTGGGCTGCCAGCCACTGCCAGGTCCCAGTGGGTCATCCCGTTGGGGATGCTTCCTCTGTGGAGACTGAGAGAGTGCAGAGGCCCCTGGAACCAGTGAGGGCGAGAAGAGCAAGAGCTGCACGGGCAAGATGAGTGCTGTGAGTGGGACAGAGTCAGATTTAAGCATGTCGTGAGGGAAGGAGAGCAGGATCAGACCTGCAGCTGTGTAGACCCCAGGGCTTAAAACAGAACAGGAGCCCTGAAATTACCAAGGAGAGAGAGAGCATTTGGCAAGGAGCTTGGGGGCCCTCAGGGCTGAGCTTTTATTCATTGGCACCTAAGGGTGTTAAATCAACCCGTAGCCAGGTAAAGACCAGGGAGACAGCAGGTCACAAATCAGAGAGAGCCGAGGCTTCTGAGGCACCGTGATCTCCAAAGGCTCACATTTCTAACCTGCCATCAGCCGACTCCTTTTTCTGATAAGAAAACCTTAGACTTTTTTGATTACAGTAATATTGGAGGTTTACAGTCCCTCTTGTTCAATCTTAAATCCAAAATGGTCTGACACCAGATTTCAAAAAACAATTTTGTGGGAAACTCACTTGGGGCAAAAACGACTGAAGCTGACAGGAGATTATTTACAATTTCTATGTGCTTCACTTAGTGGAAATAGTCCTATGCAAAAACATTCGTGTGTTTGATCAGAGAGTGCCTCCTCCCCCGACCCTGTTGTGGGTAAAATGCCATTTATGGAAAACGCATCTTTCTACCTTTCAGAGATTGGGAGAATTATGAATTCCAAAATCATGTGGCCCCAAAGAGTTCAGAGAGGAGATTGCCAACCCACATATTGTTTTCTGCAAATGTTGGTGTATTTATTTATGCCTGAAAGATAGGAATATTTCGTTTTCTCCTTCCCTCGCAGATAAAACGAGTGCAGGGAAGGTAAAGCAAAACAGATGTAAATGGGGGTGGGGGGTGCTGTCGTACTAATAAAGTGTGGCTGCCGCTTTTGGGGGCCCAGGTCCTCAACATAAGTAGATATTTTGGAGGACGGAAATCTAGACCTTTACCTTTCCTGCAATTAAAAAATAAACAGGGATTTCGACCTGGAACTGCATCGCCCCTCTGCTTTCAAGCCTGAGCTGTAAAGAGCTGCTCAGCCTAGTGACTCGCGGTGCCACAGCGCCACCTTTCTTCCAGACTCAGAATCAAATCTTCACATTGCCACTAGCTCGACTTACTGGTTGAAGCTTTTCAAGAAAACAATTCCTTGGCACTGAAATTATAAAGAAAGAGCTGCAAAGGGGGCAAAAAAAAATGTGTTTTCTTCCCTTTGGTCCCTGAGCAATTAAATTTGTAACTTAATCCGATGTTAGGGAGTGTGGGCCATAGACCCTGCGTATAATTACTTTGTACCTAGTGAGTCATTTTACCCACTAGACATTTTAATTTACAACCTGCTGCATTGCAGCACTTTCCTAGGGTTTCTGCTGTGTAACACGATATTCTTTTATTGTCTGGGGCTTGAAAATTATAGATGCACTTTCTTAGTTCCGATTTTTCTTTTCAATTTTCAGTTGCAAATCAAACATGCAGTTACAGAAGCAGAGATTCAAAAATTGAAGAACAAGGTAAGCACCAATCAATACATGGTGTTTGAACAGTACCTTTTAAAGTTTGGAGGCCATGAATAAATTCAGCCCTAGGAATAAAGGGTTCGTTCAGGTACATTTGAAAGAATGCAGTGTCAGAGTCATTTCCGCTGTTGGATACACAGAGGAGCCTGAGAATAAGAACACACACCCTGGAGGGTGAGCAGCACTATGCCCCTTACGGAAAATCGTACAACATTTTACAAATACATATTTACATGTTTACACATATGTGGTTCTCTCCGAGCTTTCCCCTAAAGGTATATTTAATGGTTCACACACTGAATTACATTTTGACCACTAATTCCTTAGGCAGAAGCTATTATTCTGTATCTCTTTCTCTTTATCTTATTTTAAATAGGTTTATTCATTTGTTTTTTTTACTTATTTATCAGAAACAATATATTTTAACATAGTACATTAATTATTTTCTATAGAAAAATTCCAATTTATAATTAAATATCATGAAATTTAATGTATGAATAATTGTTGGTGCCAGATGTTACTGGAAATTTTTAGTCATTTAGTTCACATTCAAATGTGTGTGGTGGGAAAAACAGGTCATGATGAAAGGTTTTATGTTTTTAGTCTCTAATACCAGATTCAAAAGGTCATTTTTACTGGTGAGTTGTAAGGTTCTTATCAATTCCTAAAATTATGTCTAGTTTTATCAAGTGTGTAATTTCAGAGATTTAAAACTATCTTTTGAATTCCTTTTAAAACGGTATTCTTCATTGTTTTTGTGATCTTCTAAAAATTAAGACATAACTCCTTCCCCACCACTGACGACCTGTTTTCCTGTTCACACTGAACACTTGTCATGGCTTTTCCCTGTGTTTTAGATGGAGATGAGTTTGCAAGGCTATTTTGGTTAAATGGTATTCCCAGCTAATATTTCTGTAGCTCGTTAGTCAAAACATGTCTCTATATCATTCATGGTATCAGCCAAGCTCTGTGAATAATTTTTAAATCAGTAGTGGCTGGTAAATACACAGCTTGAGTGCAAAACAGTGCTTAATAAAAGGTGCAGTAAAACCCCAGCCCCATTTTAAGTTGCTATTGTTTCTTGGCATAGAATGGAAGAACGGAAGTATTTTTTTAATTGTTGGTTACAATTAGGCAGAAGATTCCTCTGTGATTGTAAGTGCTTTAACAAAGCTTATGTTTTTGACTATAAGCATTAAGTTTAGAAATCCTATGAGTTAGTATTTTATATTTTTCTCATTATTATATTGGCATATAATATCCATAGATTAGCTTACCTTACTGCAACTCTTTATGTCCATGTTGATAACACAATTTTTAGTTTTGAAATGTTTTGACTATTATTTACTTTGTACTCTGTTTTGCAATATATTTAGTTTAAAGTATGCATAAAACATAGTTTTTTATTTGTTGAATGCGGTGTAATCTGGGGATGTCTTAGTTTTCGAAATTGATAGTTTATAATACTCAGTATTCTTTTGAACCTTATAAAAGGCATGTGAAATAGATGAAGCACTAGTTTAAAGGTCAGATAATTACTGTGAACAAATGACCTTGGACCCCTCACCTAAAGAATCAACCTTGATGTCCTGTAGAAATGAGGGGGTAGGACTAGTATATTATCTGTTCCTCACAGTCCCTGGAAGTAGGAACCACAAGAAGCTGCCTTTCTCTTCCATTGGAGGAATTTAAATTAATTTGACAATGATTTATTTTTTTACTTACACTATCTTTTATACTTTTATGAAGATTGGCGTTTATAAGGCTCAGAACACTACCAGCAAAATAATGAGCTAGAAACTATGCTCCTGTCAATTGAAATAAAGGACGAGATAATATTATCAAAAGGAATAAAAACAAAAGTAACTAACATTCATCAGATGATTATTAATGCACAAGGAGCTGTTCCAAGCACACTGATGGTAGAGAACTTAGGTTACTTGCCCAAGGTTTAAAGGTCAACGGTGGCATCGGGATGGCTGAGTATGGGGGGCCAGACAGGTGCTTGAATCATGGGATGGGGGAGGCACTCGTAAAGTTCATGATTTTCTAACCACTTTGCTGCACATCTGAAGCTAACACAGAATAAAATTGAACATAAACCATGATTGAAAAAAATAATTACCGATCATTAAAAAAAGAAGTGAGGGAGTTAAGTACGGATAGTCACAGAATAGCCACAGGAATGTAAAGCACAGCACAGGAAATGGAGCAGCCAGAGAACCTGCACATGACCCATGAACATGAACAATGCTGTGGGGATGGCTTGAGGGAGTGGGGGTGCTGGGTGGAGGAGGAAAGGGGGAAAAATTGGGACAACTGTGATAACATGATCAATCAAATATAATTTTAAAAACAAAGTACATTAAATGTAAACAAAGCCAATAGTGGCGGAGCTGGGATTCAGGTTTAAACCTCATGGCTCCAGAACCCTCCCCCTGCCAACCAGTCAGCCAATTGTGCTTCTGCCTCTCTCCTCCATGCTCATCTCCCTTCCCTCCCTTTCCACTTAACTCTTTTTACATATAATTACAGGTGTGTGTGTGTGTGGTTTTTTTTTAATCTCTAAAGAAACACCTGTGGAAACGCATTATTAGCTAGGGTTAGTCAGACTCTGAAACATTTTTTACTGCTGCCAGAATTTCACACCACATACTGTGATGGAAAGATACTGGGAGCTGGAGTCAAACCCCCATGTTGTCGTTTATCTGCTGTGTGAACTTGGACGAAGCATTTTCCTTTGCAAGGCTTCTATTTTGTAATCTATGAAATAATGAAAGCAATGCCTGCTCCCCTCCTCTCAAGGTGTTTGGTGATTGAGTGTATGTAACCATTGAATCCAATAAAAAGCGTGGTATAAAAATGTGAGGGATTTTTGTTAGAAAAGTACCCAGATTCTCTTTGCCCTGACATGTTTTTAAACCAGCTTCAAGCAGCAGAAAACGAGAAAGTGAGGTGGGAACTAGAGAAAACTCAACTCCAGCAGAATATCGAGGAGAATAAAGAGAGGATGTTGAAGCTGGAGAGCTACTGGATCGAGGCTCAGACGCTGTGCCACACGGTTAACGAGCACCTCAAAGAGACGCAGAGCCAGTACCAGGCCTTGGAAAAGAAGTACAACAAGGCCAAGAAGCTGATCAAGGATTTCCAACAGAAGTAAGCAGCTTCTAATGACCGAAGGATACTTGTGTGCATGTAAAGAAGGTTTATATCCAATCATTTTTTAATGTCTAGTGGAATAGAAAAGATTCCCCTGAATCACCACTGTAAGAAGCATAGTTAAAGCCAAAAATAAAGACTAAGTTTTGGAAAGCACTGCTGTTCTTTTTTTCATAGGAGATTATGTTTTGTTTATTGTATCATATTTTGGAAACCAGTTACATCATGAAATTTTCTTGGGCTCATTAATCATTAATAGGAACTGTTAAAACATTTGAATCTCTGTCCTTCTGGAAACATCCCTGTGATTCAGGAGCAAGACGGTACGTGCAAAGCAGCAGTTGGGGCCTTGCTGAGGCCGTTTCTGTCCCTGTTCTTATAATCAGTAACTGCGGAATTTTCCCATGGCAGATAGAATAAATATTGACTAGCAAGACCCCATGCCTTGCCATTTCCCAGTGGTAAGAGAGACCATCACCACACATTCTGCTGTTGAATTTCAACAGCTCTTTCTGAGCTAATGCTGCTTTGCCTCCATCTGTTGGATGTTGGTATAATTTCAGGGAGACTGACCAAGGAGATTTTTATTGGATATTTTCGTCAGTTGCTTCTGGCTAACTAGAACAATAAAAAGAAATGTCTATCTCTTCTGGCCATGCCACGCCTTCAATATATAAAAGAAAATGCTATAGAAATAAAATATAAAAACAACAAAGTTAAAAAAAAGACAGGTGGGAACTGACACAACTCTTCTTAACACACTGAATTTTAGGGCATTTGAAGATTTTAATTCAAAAATAAGCCCTGGCTGGTGTGGCTCAGTGGATTGAATGCCAGCCTGTGAACCAAAGGGTCACCAGTTCAATTCCCAGTCGGGGCACATGCGTGGCTTGCAGACCAGGCCCCCAGTAGGGCATGCACGAGAAGCAACCACCCATTGATGTTTTAAAATTTTTTTAAATAAATAAAATAAAATGGAAATTATAATCTAGAAAAGTTTGAAGGGGGGAAATTGCTCTTCATAATTTGTGCTGTTAATTCAGCACATCACTATTTTAATTTTCTTGCCAAACAGAATCATAAACTCTATTTAATGTAATAACTTTATAATAAGTTTTGCTAAATTTGCACTCTATATTCCAGGTTCTCAAAGTGGAGATGTTTCTCCTTCTCCCCGATTATCCTCAGTTGTGTGAGTGACAGCCCCCCCTCAGCTCTTCTGACCCTCCCAGCCCTTTTCCACTGTCATTCATAGGAAACCATCTTATAATTATCTATCCCCATTCAGTTCCATCAGTTTACTAGATATATTACTTTGTACATGGAGAATTACATCTACCTGGCATGTAATTATCTCCACAAAATTGCTCAAGGTGGGTCATTAGTTTATTAGCTCCTGTCTAAAGATGTGTGGGTGCTCTAGAATCAGGAGATACAAATGAAAAGCATAGTAAGTACAATCAAAGCATTTTTATTTGCTTTGTGATCCATTAAAATGTTTTACTTGCTTTCATTGCTATATACCTTTCCTCTAACTGTGACTGAATTTTATTTCTTTAAATAGCTCTATTTATTCTACCACTGCAGTTTATTGCTTCTGATAAGAACTTCCGTATGTTTTCTCATTTTTTGAGTGTTTGATGCAATCAGACCTATTATTTTCTTCTTAAGAGAACTTGATTTCATCAAGAGACAGGAAGCAGAAAGAAAGAAAATAGAAGATTTGGAAAAAGCTCACGTTGTGGAAGTTCAAGGCCTACAAGTACGGGTGAGTTATGTGATCAAAGTCCCTTAATAATGGGATAGATTTGCCTGGCACTTGGAGAGAAGTGCTGGTTTAGAGCTTTACAAATGGATTTTTCTCCCCTTAGATTAGGGATTTGGAAGCTGAGGTGTTCAGGCTGCTGAAGCAAAATGGGACTCAAGTCAATAATAACAACAACATCTTTGAGAGGAGAACGTCTCTTGGTGAAGTCTCTAAAGCAGATACCCTGGAGAACTTGGACGTCAAGCAGATGTCTTGCCAAGATGGCCTGAGTCAAGGTTTGTTTAGCCTGCCCACAAACATTGTTTTTAATGCCTGTAAAAATGTGGCTTTACGTTCTTTTTCTTATCCAGAGATTTAAAAGCTGAAAATGCCTTCCTGCCATGGGGAAGAAGAAAAGCTTTATCAAAATAAGAATTTATTTAGTGCTTCTCTTATATGAAAAATACATGCTTTGATGTAAGGAAACAAAATTCCAACTTAAACAAGCCAAATACTTTAAAACCATCATAACATTGATAAACTTAATAAACTGCTTTAAAGTGATAGTTTGTCCCATCTGGATTGAGCCTAACTACTTCTATTTTAATGAGTAAGGCTTGAAATTTTTAAACCACTAAAGATCTTTTTCATAACGTCAGCAGGCTGACTACTTACTTCCAGCTCTTGGAATTCATTTGAGTTAAGAAGTTCTATATAAGTTTTGTGCTTTTTTCTTGCTAATATATAATTCTCATTCTTTTATTCTGTCCATTCTATTATTTGGTCCAAAGACCAAAACACTGGACACATTTTCTATATAAATGGTTGTCTACTTTTCATATACCAGCTGTAAGTAAATCACCGATTTTCTCACACACATACACACCCGGACATAAATTGTATGTGTATGAACATGAGTGAATGTTTCAGTGTCTATAGTCCACGTACAAATTAGAAAATGTATAAGAATTTGCCATTATAAATACACAGGAGGATGTTGAACTCTTGGTTAAAACAGCTCCCCGGCGGCCCCGGGACAGAGGGACGGGAGGACCGTGCAGCAGCAGCAGCAGCAGCAGCGCCAGGAGAGGGCCGGGGGTCCCAGGCAGGCCTGGGCGTGCGGCGCCGCTCTGCGCACTGCGGAGCTGCTTCACGCGATGGTCTTTCCCACTGTCACTGGAGCATTAAAATTTCTCCAGTGAGACGTTTTTATAAACAAGTACTTAGAGCATATTGTTAACTTTTAGAACTAAACTCTTAGCCATTAAAAATGAAAAGTGTTGGAAATCTTCATTTAAAACTAAAATGATATCTAGAGATTTGCATCCATTCACTAAGTGTATATCCTCTTTCTGGGTTTTCTCTTAATAAGATATAATCTCTGTATAATGCCTCCTGGGCAGCTTAAATTCGAGTCTTTAGCTCCAGCACTACCACCTGCTGAAGAGCTGTGTGACTTCATTAAGGCCCTTCAGCTCAGTGGGGTGGTTTTACTACCTATTATATATAAATAGGAAAACTTCCTTCTCCCCCACCCAAGGGTGTACTGAGGCTGTAGGGCTGACTTAGTCTGTGGGGCGAAAGAAAGCATTTAGAGCTTTTATAGAATTATAATTTTTATATCTGGAACTTTGTAATAGTGATTTCTAAAATAAGGTTTTAGAAATCAAACCCATGCTCTTCCCTGTTTTTGAATATTTTAATTCTTAAAAGCAGTTGTGCTTCATAGTAAACATGCGCCCTGCCATGGCATTTGCAGAGGCGCGATCAGCAACCGGGACCTTCCCAGAGGCCGGGTCGTTTCCGCTCAGCACCTTGTCAAACATGTAATTAATGATATTTATGAAATTATATGACTACAGAAGATCAACAGACTACACTATTAACATGCTGATTTAGATCAAAACCTGACATTTCTTCTGCACCCATTTTCCCTTCTACACCCTCCATTTTGCCACGTAATTATCAGTTTCCCTGGCAACACTGTCGGCTTCCAGTGAGATGCAGAGAAACCCGCCGGTGCTTGTGCGGTGGAGGGAGAATCAGTCATCTCAGACATTAGTGGTAGCACATCAAGAGGCGCTCTTCCAGTTTTGCTGCCAAGGACAGTCAGTGATAAATCTCCTTGAATTTCAATTGCTTGATCACATAAACAAAATGGCTTGGTCAGTAGCTGGATAAGAATGCTTTGGAAAGCACTTTTCTAAATTGATCCTTCGCCTCTGTTGCTAGGGAACACTGAAGTCCTAGAGGTTTAGAAAAGGAAATAAAACAGTGGACCAGGCACAGACCAGGCGGCACTTAAGGATCCCCCAGCCCTGTCTCCAACACACACCTCCTTGCAGCAGGGAGTGGCCACCGGCTGCAGTCTGTCCGTCCTGCCGGTCCCTGCCCCTCAGACTCAGTACTCTGCACTGCCCCCTCCACACCCCGGACCCTGTCCAGTTCTGATTCGCTTCCCAACCACTGGATGTTTTATTGATTAGCATACTTTCAGGCCGTGAGGCAGCCCAATGAAGCAAAAGGATCATCAAGTATACGTCAGTGAAAATGATGTTCGAGTGAAATAGTGAAAGAAAGAGCAGGGAAGGGGAGAGCAGAGGGCCCAGAAAGGAAAGGAGAGGAGAGGGAGAGCTGATGAGCAGCTGCTTCCTCACATGCACCCCTGTTCTCCTAGGACAGAGCGCCCCAGGGCAAGGGTCAATTGTGTGACTCTCAAAATCAAATTATCGTACATTTTTAGAATGAGAAAACCATTTTTCAAACCATGCACAAACTTACCACATGAAAATTATATCTCAACTTCATTTGTTTGGTTCTCTCTGTAATCTAAGCCCACTTAAATAGCTCATTAAATTTTTTATAGAATATATACACCCCTTTATTATTTAATACATTTGAATGCTTTTTTCTTATCATAACACATAAAGCAAATATAACCATCATTCTTTCACCGAGAGCCTGAACAAACCTTAAATCCCTATAGGTTCGTGACAATCTTGTGGTCCATTGTTATTTTACGTGTGTTCCAGAATGTGAAAGATAGTGTTGCCCTGCTGCCATGTTGACTGTTCATCATTTCTCAGTGCTCGAGCAACACTGAGCAGCAGCAGTTCTGTACGTCGTAGCTGAGTGCCCTGGAGGGACGGGATACGACTGTGGCCGCACAGCTGGTTACGGCAGCATTGGACTGACAGCAGCAGACAGGCACGTTAGAGAGATCATGGCAGGAAGAAGGGTCGTAGTCTTAGTTTGATTAGATTCCCAAGAAGAGTCGCTTAACCAACAGGCTCTTCCTTAGCTTCTACTTATTCCAGGATTCTTATGATAATACTGTCCTCAGCTTCAAGTATTTTAAAGGCAGTTTGTTAATGAAAAATTATGCATATTCCATAGAGACACGGAAAGGAAGGCAAGGACTGATGGGCAGAAATTGTATGAAGGCAGATTATGTAAGTGCCACACCTTCAGAAACGTCGTCTGGAGCACCGAAAGCCTGCTGGCACACTGACTTGTAACAGGAAGGGTGGCTGCTCGGTAGGAAGATGGGCGTTTGGGACCGCTGAGTGTACAGTAGGCTGCGTGATTTGTAGGATGGCTGGGATCAAGGGTAAGGAAGCCAAAGGGTTTTATGTAAGAATAATAAATAGAAGATAGATTTTCAGAAATGAGAGGGGGTTTGAAGAAAAGAAAAACATGAATGAAATCAGAATCATACCTTCCTGAAGTGTAGACGGTGGGTTAAAGGTGGAGCCGTGTGTCAGTGGCATGCTGTCCTATGTTCTGGGAGTGACCAGGGGCTTTCCGTGCCTGAAGAGGGGTCTGTACTTCCTTCTGTGCGCGTTGTGACCGATGCACAGGGTTGGCGCATGACAGGGGCTGTCTCATGCAGTCCGAGGATCTTCGAGATTTTTTTTACAAGAGACCAGTTATCACAGCAACAAAAAAGATAAAGTAGCTAATATGAATTCAACAAAAGATGCTCAAGACCTGTGGAAAGACATTCAAGAAGACCTGCATAAATCAGAGAGGTGGGAAGCCTCAATGTTGTAAAAAACACCATTATTCCAAATTAATCTATATGTCCCATACAGTGTCAGTTAGAATTTAAATAGGGCATTTATTTATTTATTTATTTATCTATCTATTTATTTATTTATTTTAGAGCTTAGCAAGTTATTTCTAAAACATCCATGGCACAACACTTGGCCCAGGATAGTCGAGATACTCCTGAAGAAATCCAGTGTGAGAGGACTTGTTCTGTCAGACACCGAGATCCGTGGTGAGGGAATGGTGACTGAGACGGTGTGGTGCAGTCCCACCAGCTGACAAGCAGGCCGGTGCTGCAGAGCGGAGTCCGGAACAGACCGGCCTGTTTATGCCGATGTGAGAATAGCATGGAGCTAACGCTGCAGGTCAGGGGAGAAAGGGTGGGCTAGCGAGTGGAGCTGGGAGAATTTGCTGTTCACATAGAGAAAAATGAAGTTGATCTGCCTCATAGCATTCATGAAATGGATTCCAAATGAATTACAGATTCAACTATGAAAGGCAACATTAAACCTTTTAGAAGAAAATGTAAGAGAATGTTTATATGATTTCTTAAGATGCAAAATTCCAAATCATATAAAAGGTTGATAAATTTGACCACAGTAATACTAAAAAAAATCTGATCTTCAAAAGACACTATAAAGAATTTGGAAAGAGAAGCCAAAAATTGAGAGAAGATATTTGTAGCCTGTACAATTAAGAAAAAGGGTTGTTATCCAGAATATACGAAGAACTCACACCCGTTGTCGGAAAACAGAACTAAATGGTCAAAAGACATAAGCGATCAGTTCACAGAAGAGAAAACCCAAGGTTGGTGAACATACGTAAACATCAGTATTATTAGTAAAAATCAAGTGACTGGCAAAGATAGTTTCATAGTAACATATGATTGCTAACATGTAGGAAAAAAAGGAAAACTCATACAACAATTCTTGTTAAAACAATTTGGTACTACCCAGTAAAATGAAAGATGTGTACATGCTGCGCCCAGTGAGTTCCCCTCTGCAGGCATGTGCGTCCTCTGGGAACGTGCCGGTGCACCGAAAGACACGTTCAGAAGCGCAGAGCCATGCCGTCTGTGCCGGCTGCAGCACGGAGTCAGCCCTGATCCCACCCTTCAACTTAAGCCAGTGGCCAGAGAAATGATTTGCAGAATATTCTGTACAGTTTATCAGCACGTACATAAAGTTTAAAAGCAAACAAAACTAATCAACGTATTCTTCAGGGATGCTTTGTGGGATAGTTAGGAGAAAAAAAATCAAAGGTTACAACTAGAGATAGGGCACAGAGAGAGCTTCCAAAGTACTCCTTTTGTTTTCTAGGCTTCATGGTAGATACATGAGTATCTTTCTCCTCCTTTTTCTATGACATACACATATGATATAAAAATTTTTGTGGACATAAAGTGTTTTAGCATATAAAAATTTAACTAACATACTTGAAAGATAGAAATGAAAACCACAAAGGGTATTTTTTAGGCTTAAAATAGTAGTCTAAGATTTAGTAAGGAAAAAAAAAATAAAAACAGCACTTGGCAGACATTTACGCCCATGAAGTGCCTGAGGTCTCCTCCAAGAAATCATTTCTGCCGAGGCTGCCACCTGTGGTGCCTCTGTCCTTGGTGCCTCTCCACCCTGACCCCCGAGCGCTTGGTGAGGGCGGCTCTTCAGATGCCTGTGGCTGTGAGGCCAGGCCAGAGCCCGGCCACCACATCTGCTTCACTTCCTGATAGAGTCTGAGAGCACATTCAGCATTCGCTGTTAACACCGGAACCCAGAACTTGACAATGAAGTGAAGGGTGTGATTAAGACTGGAATTCATTCAATGGAAAGAAAGCCTTTCAAGGGGAAGGGGATGCTCGCGCTGTTACCAGTGGTGCCGCACACAGCCCGCCAGGTGCAGAGCAGGGAGGGATTGCCCCACGCTGTCCTCATGATGTTCGGTTCTGGGTGGGGGCGAGGAGGACTCTGGAGTGTGGCCAGGCTTGCTTTGTCATGAATGCAGATGTAATTTCTTGGTAAACTTACACAATTTTCAATTTTTCCAGAACAAATTGTTTTTAATAACTCAATCCCTGATAAATAATTTTGACCTTGAGATATTATTGAATTGTACTAATTAAAGGGTGGGCATTCCCAATAAATCACTGTGGGAGATTTTAACGAGCCCACCAAATGAATGAGAAATCAATACTTATTGATTGGTTTTTGGCATGTCATTAAACCCAAAACCTGTCCTCTTACTCAAAACACAAAGTGCCTGAAGTGCCTGTAAAGCTTTATGCAAGATTTGTGCCTGCTTTTGTGCTCACCAGAAAGGCTTTTGCTGCCAAATCAACAAGGCGTTCAAAAGGCATTTGGTTGCAAAATGACAGCCCTCCTTGGTTCTTTTTTTTTTTAAGATTTTATTTTTATTATTTATTTTTAGAGAGGGAAGGGAGGGAGAAAGAGAGAGAGAGAGAAACATCAATGTGTAGTTGCTGGGGGTCATGGCCTGCAACCCAGGCATGTACCCTGACTGGGAATCAAACCTGCGACACTTTGGTTCGCAGCCCGTGCTCAATCCACTGAGCTACGCCAGCCAGGCCCTCCTTGGTTCTTATTTCTCACTGCATCTCCGCAAGTTCATAGACGTCACCAGACCCTGCGGTCCCACTGACGTGTGCATTAGTACAAGAAAATAGCTGAAGTTGTTTTGACAGAAAATGAATTATTTTGTCAGAATGAGCTTAAGCTTAGTTATTTTCTATCCATTTTAGGGAAAGTAGGCTACTTTATATGTTATTTTGGCTTTTGAGTTTTATTTATTTGGAGTCCAGCTATAAGGTAGATTATGATCTTCTGGAAGAAGACTCTTTTCACCCTGATGTGGGATGTAGCCCCTTTTCAAGAAAACTCCACAAGCTATTCTAAAATGTTTCTTGCATTTTATAAATATACTCTGGTTCAACATGGAATTCTAATACAGACTGGAAGCTGCCATGTTGTTACACTAAGGTACACTGACTGAAAGACTAGGCTGGGAGCAGCAAGGGGGCTAGAACAGGAGGAAGGAGAAGATGCTGCACGGAGCGGTTTGTATGTGAAGTTCGTTCATATAGATTGGGACGGGCCACACATTCCACTTAGGATTTCTGCCAGCCAAGGGGGAAAGCTGGTCAATCGTGAGGCTGCAACATCTGTAAAGTAAAACTCAACAATGAAAAGCTGCTTCTGGAATCAGGACCAGAAAATTCTCTTCCTGTGTATGGTTTTGCACAGTGTGCCAACCATATTGTTTCCATAGTTATAGTATTTAGATCGTAAAGATTTTGTGGGCTAGTCATAGTAGCCCACATTACTATTGTAACAGTATTTACAATAGGTTGTAACTCAACAACCTATTGTAACTCAGTTCCTTTAAGTGGACATAAAGTAATATTCTATTGTACTTCCATACTGTATAGTAATTATACCTGAGACCTAGAGGAAATTCCAACTATGAGGAAACTTAAGAAACATTAGGAAGTAGATATACCAAAAAACTCTATTGCTCATGAATTTTTTGATGAAACAGAAGGGTTTGGGGTCATCAAAAAAGCCATCTGGGTTTTTATTTTGGTTTTAAAATTGTTTATTCAGGTTACATTATCAAAGACCTAGTTTTTAAAGCATAAAGGTGGTTTACAAATCACTATTTAGGAAACTTTGAATAATATTTAGTTACTATTTGCAAACTTAGCTAAGTGAACATCTACATTTAAACTTGCATTTATAAATGTGTTATGTTTGATTTCCTTTGTAAAGCACTATTATTAGCAACTGACAGTGTTCATGAGTGCTTAAGAAATTCTGATACATATAGTATGTTATACTTACAACTGCTGTGAACCTTGAGTTTTCTTAAATCTTCTAATGCTATACATATTTTGGTCTTACTGTAGCAACAGGTACTTTCCCATGGCTTATTCTGCCAACAACTGTCATCTCAGGGAACTTAGGTTATTTTCTACCAAAGGCGTAAGACCTGCATTCTTCCCATAGGAAGTTATAGTATTAAAATACATAATTTGGAGAGTTGCCTAGTTAGCACACATGGGATTACTAATGTCCAGAGATTTTTGACTGAGAAACCGACTACAGTCGTGTAGTCACCCTTGAGTGAGAGCACAGAACCTTCTTTCATGTTGTCATGTCAAAGACACTGCAATGTCCAGAAGAGGACATCTGCACATCTCACCTAGACCCAGCTTTTGCACAGGACTTCATGGCTCTACTCACAGAAGTCTGCAGTTCCCAGCCAGGTAGATTTTCCGTTTCTTTGAATTTTAGGTTATGCAGATATTTTCTATCAGATTGTAGAGACATCTGACACTGAAGGACTCCTAACATATTTAAATGCCTCTGTCTGTTGTCTACATCTATATTCTGTATTTGTCATGGTCTGTGAATCAAGCAGCCCTTCTAAGAGCTTCAAGTGATACACGGTGGGACCTGGGATATTAGTTTCTTCGTGACCCGCAGCCACTACTTCTACGGCAGTCTGGCGGCGTTAACTACAGAGGCACTCCCGAGATACAGCTAGCAGAACGTGGACCTCTCTGCCCTCCGAGAACGGGAGGACAGGTTGACTTGAAGCTGAAGAAGGCTGACTTTAGGTATCAGACTGCAGTGAAGAACGCATAAC
The DNA here is from genome assembly GCF_004126475.2 of Phyllostomus discolor. Classification (NCBI taxonomy): domain Eukaryota; kingdom Metazoa; phylum Chordata; class Mammalia; order Chiroptera; family Phyllostomidae; genus Phyllostomus; species Phyllostomus discolor. The sequence continues at coordinate 28,578,609 of NC_040912.2, read as the reverse complement.
CGAATACACTTCAGAGGGCACATAAATCGTTTCGAGATTGCATTTATTGACAAAGTTAAAAAAGGAAGTCCTTAATATTTTCCAAAGATTAGCAAATTAATTGTACAGTTCATGCAACAGTAAACTCAGTCCTAATTAAAAGATTAGGAAACAGCAATAATCTTCTACTTGTTCTGAAATGATAAGAAACCAGCTTTCTAAAATTTAATAAATATGACTTGGGATACAAAATGTATCAGCTTTGAATAGTTATAAAGAAACCAACTTTTAATGATGTTTGGGGTGAGAGGTGCCCAGGGGTGGGCTTCTGACCGAGGTGTTACTAGATGAGCTGAAGCTGTGTAACTTGGCCTCAGATGACTTTCTGATTCAATACATCTTCCCTATACAACACTGAAACGAAGTAGCAACTGGAAGCTAAGCCATGGGGTCTTATTTAGGCCAAATATTCAGGCAGTTAGCACTGTGGCAAGGCAGGCAGACAGTCTCCATAGATGTCATGACAGAGCAGCCCCCTCCCCTGGGGCAGGCTGAGGGACACACAGATCTGGACAGTTAACAAGACCAATAGTGGGAAATACTGATTCCTAAAACACAGAGCTATCAGATTAGGATGGAATGAATATCTCTGTAAAAGAAAACGTGTTCAATGTGTTTTATCTTTGTTTATTAATATTAACTACATAAGTAATACATAAATGCAAAAAAATACATAATACAAGAAAATTTTAACATTACAAATAAGATTAAAGTACTGTTCATTGACTAACATCCCCAAATGTAATACCATTTTTGGAAGTAACCACCCTTGTCTATCTGAAGTGTATATTTCTCATGTTTTTTCCCTCTGCAATTACATGTGTGTATCTACCATTAGACAATATATATTTATGTTGCTGGTTTTTAAATATTTATGGTGAATATACACATTGTTCCGAAACTTGCTTTAGTCACTTAAGAATACCTTGCTAAGCTTTTCACTGTCAGTGAATAGACATTTATTGATTGCTTATTACGTACCAGTCATTCTTCTAAGCACTTACATATCTTCTTATGCACTTAGTTCTCAAAATGCAATTACTATATTATGTTATTATCATGTCAGTTTTGCAGTTGAAGATTCTGAGGGACAGAGAGTTTTGGTAAATTGCCCAATTTAGTGGCAGAACCACTGTTCTGGATTCTTTTCAAGGAAGACTAACTCCCGGACTACCTCTGTGGTAACTACTTAATACCACCCCTGTGCAATTCATAAACCTGCCTCTTAGTGCTGTATGTATGAACCCAAAGCCCCATGGGCCCACCCTTTATGAACTTGCAGTGACTGTAAATGATGTGCACCAAGTGTCTCATTATGTTCAGCATTTCAGTGATAATAGCACAAGCCAGGCAGCGTGATGGTATAAGTAAGGTCTGGCTGCTCTCGAGGAGAGTAATGCGCATGAGAATGTGGAGCGGACCCCATTGTCATGCTGCTCCGTTCCTCTGCTCCCCTGCCGCCTGTGTCTGAGCCGTGGGCAGCATTCCATTTACGTCAAAAATAACGTCAATCCAGTGAAAAAAAACCCAATGACTCACAGCATTACTTGAGGGAACTGATCTCGGTGTAATATGATATATGGCATCCTAATTTCACAGAACATTTTTCATAACAGCTGCTAAAGTCATACTCAAATCTATTACATTTCTTTTAAAGCGTCCAATTCAAAGCAATAATGAGGCTATTCTTAAGATGCAGGTATACTGAGGTGGAGTCCCACCCACTTAAAACTGCTCTATCATCAGCTACTTTATATCCTTTTTGTATTTGTCTGGCTATGTGTATCGATTCACTTGAGTCTGCTCTTCTTTTATATGTCTAGTTGAATTTGAGTCAGGGAAAAAAAAGGTCTATTTCAGAGACCGGAAGGTCTAAGAACAGAAAAGAAAGGAGAAAGGAAAATGAAACTTTCCTCTGATTCTTAGGGACAGCAGAGCGACATGCCATGGAAAGAAGGGGTAGAGGAAGGACCCAGAGTCTTGGGTTCTGTGTTGTCCTGTGCTACTGATGAAGGGCTCTGTGGGGAATGAGCGATGGTGAGAGAACATGGCCACCCAAGCCTTACATTGAGTAGCACGGAGCTTAGAATTATTGCCCAGTGGGATTTCTCCTGACATCACCAGCACAGGACTGACAGATCAGTTTTTTTATGTAAGAATTTTATTTCTTGGATAAATATAAAGCCAAATAAAAATCCCTCAATTATTTTTTCTTCTGGTACTATATACTTCTGGGAGTTGGCGAAGGGAGCCGTTGGCATGTATGTTTGCTTGGAACATAAAGTAAGACCAAAAAGAGGGCTCGAAGAAGGCAGATTACTTGTGACGTTTGCTTTCAGACTTGAGCATGGCCTTCTGGAAGGGCAAGCTCCTGAGGCTCAACTCCATCCAGTCTCCTGCACAGGCCAGCTGTGGGACACAGTTAGAAGAGAAGCTAGTAGCCTTGCAGCCTCTGTTTTCCGATCTGAGAAAGAATGGTGGGCTAGAATCTTTACGGTTCTTTTGAGTTAGAATATTCTGATCTTTTATGACATGATAGAAAAAGAGAGCTTCCAGAGGTTGAACAGATTACTCTGCTTGTGCCCAGCAGCTTAACTGCTATCTATACACACCTCCTCCTTTGCATACAGCTCCGCTCACACTCCCGGGGGGTTGGGGATGACTTCTGGTGTCTCCCAGACAGTGTTCCTTCTGGTATAAGAGCTGTTGAAGGGAATGACCTCAGCTACATCCCACTTTTCCAGTTTTTTACTTTAAGACTTTTTTTCAATCGGAATATAAGTCACTGATTTGTAACCCATGCATAACTACTGTAAAGTGACCCTGAGCTCTTTGTTTTCAGATAGTTAAAAACTGTTAGTCAGGTGCTGTGCATTGTTGGCCACTTGGATAATGGATTAGAGGCGCTGCTTTTCGGATTTCGGCTGATTTCATCCTTTAAAGACGTAGTTCCACTCGTGCACTTCAGCAGTTAGAAGCTAGTCAGCGGTAGCTGATGTTAGAGCAGGCATACCAGATTGCCACTGGGGGGATGACTGACACCAGTACCGGGCATTACTGAATAGCGATGGAGCCGGAAGTCCCAGAGTAAAGTCTCCGTATTCTGAGCCCTGCTGAGACGTCGTTCTCCCGCTCCCTTACTCTGACCCGCCCCTGGTGACAGAGCGGCTCCTGCAGTCCTGGGTGCTGAGTGCTCCCTTGGGTCCACCAGGGCCAGGGTTCTATCACAAACAGAGCCATATTTTCAAAAGTTGGGTGAGCTTCCTCCTTAGGTCTTTTTGTCACTAAGTAACCAAAGCCATTATTAAACCAACCAAACAAGAAGTCATCTGAGAAACTTTTTTTCTATAGTTTTCAATGTCTCCTATTTTATGCTCTTTTAACACACGTGTGGGAGATTGATGGTACTATGGCACACGTAGCCTGCTGGAGAAGTAAACTTCCTAGACTAGTCACGTGATAATGTGATTTTGCAACTGAAAACACAACCCCACTGGCATTAAAATCTTACTCTAATAACTTGGTCAACATTAACTAAATTGAAGTGCATGGAGTAGTAGCCTGGGAGTCAGAAAAAGCTAGAATAATCATGGCAGCTTCTCAGCTGGCTGTGTAGATGCGGCAGGTGGCTCAAGTTCTCTGAGCTCAGGAGAAGAAACACACTTAGCACTTGTGTCTTGGAGCTCTTGTGAGGAACACAGGAGACAGTGTATGTGACAGTGCTTTGTGTCAAAACAGATGTGCTATAAAATGTGCATCTGATAGTATATAATAATTATATGTAATAATAATATAATATAGTGATATTATATAGTTTAATAATTATTATATTATTGCTTTCACCTGTTGGGTGTTTTCACATTTTATACGTAAATAAGAGCTTGCAAAGTTGATCCTCTCCCAACTACCACAATTAATGAACTCTTCATGGATAGCTGCAAGTTTAGATTTTAATGGAAGGAGTAAATTAAATTGATTAAGGAGATTATTTTGTCTCAAATATAAATATAATGAAATAAATAATATCATTAATAAATGATAATATCAAAAATAAATATTTTTCTTTCAAATATAAAAAACAAAAAGTCAAAATCATCTTTAAATAATGTCATTCAACAGATGTATCCCCGGGGGGCAAATGTGTTCGTTAGAATCATATGCCAAGTACTAAGTTCCACAGGTAGGCCAGATAAAGCCTGAGGCACTTGCTTGTCTAAGTTTTGTAATATAACATATCTGGAGTGCACCTTTATAATAATACTGTGAAAAGGCATCTCCTGGGGTAATGCTACTAAAAGAAATTGTTTTATTCTATTAATAGCAGTACTAATTATTTTTTTCCAATTCAGTTATTTGCTTTATGTTAATAATTTATATCCAGAAGTACTTAATTATTAATTTCTTGGCCATTATGATTTCACTTAATGACTGCCACTCTGAAAAGGTAAAAGTAAAACCATAAAAGCCTATTAGTAAATTTTGCTCAAGAAAATTTACACTGATGGTCGTTTTTTGTTACCTGTACTGGACCAGCCACCTGACTTTTGTAGGTTTTTGTCCTTAGTTTCTAAGATCTCCCAGCTTTGCTAGACCTTCCTCTTCTATATTTGTTCATCAAACACTCCCGCATGCATATACATACATACATACATACATACATGTCAGTGATTTTTATAGTCATATGGTGGGAAGGTTTTGTGCTCTTTGGGTGTTAGATTTTTGTTGTTGCCTTGGTTATCTTTAGTGCCAGTTCTTTCCCCCTCAACCTTTGTACATTTCTTCCAGATCTCCCTGGGAGGTTTTTTGCTGCTATTTCTGTTACCTGTAGGATCTTAGGCCGTCTTGGCTGCCACCCGTTTCTGGCCTGGTATCACTAAGATTTCGCTACCAGTGTCTGTGGTCTCTGTATCAATCCTCTCCAAAGAGTCCTCTCCCTGATTGGTTTGCAATGTTCTGTTCTTAGACTTGAATGAAGCAGTCCCAGAGACAGAGCGCCTGGATTCCAAAGCCCTGAAAACGCGAGCCCAGCTCTCCGTGAAGAACAGGCGCCAGAGGCCCTCTCGCACACGACTCTATGATAGTGTCAGTTCGACAGACGGGGAGGACAGTCTCGAGCGAAAGGTGAGCACCCTTGACTGTGTTCTGACTTACACTGTTAGGCTGTATCCTTGTTCTTACAGTCGATTGATTTTCTGCAACCAGATTCGATGCTGTAGTTGGAAATAGCCGAAATAGCTCCCTTTTTTGTCTCCAAAATCCTTATTCAACTCAATAGATGCATTGTTGTAATTCAGATTCTTTCTGTACTCATTCAGTGAACTAACCAAGAGCATTATCCACATTGTCATATTTCATGATGGTGTTTTTGATATTCGGCAGTTGCTTTTACCTAGCAGGAAATAATGAATGTTCAAGTAATTGTTTCCATATGTCATAGGTGTCTGTGGTAGTTACAATGGTAATATGGTGAGCTGTGAACTATGGAGTCTCATTCCAACAAACAAAATCGGTTTTCATGGGTATTTACTTAAAAAAAAAGGTCGATCTGATTTCAAAGTAAGTATTACATGGAATTGATGCTCTTGTATCAGCAGCCATCAAACAGTTTCTATAACCACATGCGTATCACCAAATCACTTCTGCCCAAGGGTTTGAGAACTTCCTCCCCAGAGTCAGATTCTGGTGCTCCATCCCTCACCTCCGTGGCTGGCTGCGCGCCCTTCTCGGAGTTTGACCACATAGCAGAATTCCAAGGACCACTGCGCTCAGAAAGGGAGCCTTCCTTCTCTGCTTGGGGAGGTGCTTCACTCTCCTCTCCTGCGAAATCTGATCATGATGCGGAAGACTCTCCCTGCCACCATCAAGCCCCCACCAGGAAAATACCGGAAGAAAAAGGTACTGTTAATTTCTTTGTTCTCCTTCCGTTTTGTCTAACTTCACTAACATCTTAATTTGTGCAATATAAAAATGGCATTTTTTTCTAATCCTAAGTCCTTTGTCTTTTTACAGTTAATATATTTTTTTGTTTGTTTATGTTATGGGATAGAAGAACATCCCCCTTTCATTTATTTGTTTTTTTATCTTTTCCTACCTGGTTAGTAATTTTACCTCTTTAGTGCCCCACAAGTTTACTAATAAAGGAAATTCTTCAGGAGACCTTCTAGAGGTTTTGTGGAATAGTAGCCAAGTTTTGGTAAACACTAAAGTAATCATAGAGAAAAATATATATACTTGAAGATAAAAGTGATACAGGCATTAACCTATTAATTTGGTTTTTACTTAGAAGAAATTTACACAATAATGATTTATATTGCAAAAGAGTGTGATAGAAAGCTATGACAAAGGTAATGCAAGAGATTAGCCAATTAAATTTTTTAAAAGGCTCCTAGAGTTAATATCACAATTTCAAAGCAGTGTCCATAGATTTTGTCTTTTTAATAGTATCTTTTAATTTACAGAAGTCATGAATTCCTGTTTAAACAGGTTAAATGATGCAGAGAGGAATAGAGTAGGTTCATTCTCTTCCTGCCACACCTGACATGCTCCTTTACAGTAACCGAGCAGACTGGGTCAGACAGAGATCCTTGAACAGTGCGGCACTGGTCCTCACACGGCCAAAATACACATACGAGTTTTGACTTCCCGAAGTCTTAGGTACAGGTGTCCCTCAGTGCCCACAGGGTACTGGTCCCAGGACCCCCACAGATACTCAAACTCGTGAATGCTCAATTCCTTATATAGTCTGGGGTAGAATGAAGCATACTGTTGGCCCTCCCCACCCATAGGTTTCCAGCCACAGGTCAAAAATACTACATAGTTGTAGTATTAATTCATAGTTGGTTGAATCCATTGATGCAAAACCCAAAGATACTGAGGGCTGACTGTATATTTATTGAAAAAAATCTGGGGATAAGTGGACCCATGCAGTTCAAACCCATGTTCTTCAAGCATCAACTGTATTATCTTTCACATCTGAAATGAATATGTGTGTGTGTGTGTGTGTGTGTGTACATATACAGAGTGTGTATCTATCTATCTATACACACACACACACACACACACAAGATGTAAAATAACTATATAAAATAAATACTTTGATGTGTATAATGGTGAAGTATCTGCAACTTTGAAACACAATTAAAAATTAATGGATTAACAGATGAGTAGAGAAATGGCTATATGCTAAAGAAAATGTAGCAAAATGGAAATTGTAGAAGTTAGTTGGTGGATATATGTTTGTTCACTGTAAAATTCATTTGTCATTTAAAAAAGTGAATAGCAAAAAAGGAATCTCATTTCTCTCCATACTGATCTAGAGATTTAGTATAACAGACATTTTGTAGAACATGGCAACCTGACTCTAAATTTATAAGAAAGAAAAAAAGGACTAAAATACCTGAAACTCAAAGAAGACTGAGGTGGAAGATCTTGGGGGATGCCTAGAATTATTTAGTTCTGTACATTTTTTATACAGAGGAATACAAATAAACTATGAAACAAAATTAAAGAGCTTAGAAGCAGATTGTATACACACACATTTTATGATAGCCACATGTGTAGATGGTAGAGAAAGAATAGTCTTATATAAATTGGGAAAATTGGTCATTCATATTTTTAAAAACTATAATAGCCATCCCCCTATCACATACCATGCAAAAATTTCATTGGAAGACGATTCCAGACTTAATTGGGTAATATAAAACTGTAAAACTTGAAAAACTAGCCCTGGTTGGTGTGGCTCAGTGGATTGAGCACTGGCCTGCCAACCAAAGGATTGCTGGTTTGATTCCCAGTCAGTGCACATGCCTGGGTTGCAGGCCAAGTCCCCAGTAGGGGGCACGCTAGAGGAAACCACACATTGATGTTTCTCTACTTCTCTTTCTCCCTCCCTTCCCCTCTGTCCAAAAATAAATAAATAAGTAAATGAATAAATAAATTTTAAAAAGCTTAAGACTTAAAGAAGTATATAAGAGAACATTTTGTGACTTTAGGATAGGGAAGGATTTCTTAAACAAGATGCAAAAAAACAGGAAAAGATTGATAAAGTCAAATGATACTAAAATTAGAAATTTCTATTTCTCAAAAGACACAATAAAGAATCTTCCAAACTTGGAGAAAACATTTATTGCTTATGTAACTAACAAAGGATTAGTGTCCAGATTATGGAAATAACTCCCATACAGCACTAAAAAGAAAAAGACAAATAATACAGGAGAAAAATGTGTAATGTCCTGCACAGGCACTTCATAGAAAATGAAAACCAAATGTCTATAATAATATTTATGAAAAGGTGTTCAGCCCCATTAGTAATAAGGAAAGTATGAAATAAATCAAATGAGATATCATTTTATACCCACCATATTGCCAAAGAATTAAAATCTGATATTACCGAGTGCTGGCAAATATGTGAGATAACCATGAATCTAGCATTTGCTGGTGGAAGTGTAAATTGGTACAAGCTCTTTGGACACCATTTAGCATTACCTGGTAAAACTGAACATGTGTCCACCCCCTGACCCAGCAAGTCTTTGCTTATTCATGTGGCCTAAAGAAATCCTGCCCTTGTCTACTGGGAATCATGTGCAAGAATATTCACAGCAGTCCTGTTGCATAATGGGAAAACCTGGGAACAACCAAAAGCCAGTAATCACTAGAATAATCACCAGTAGAACAGATAAATAAATTGCAGTACAGGGTCCGGCAGAAGTACAGCTTGCTTGAGTGTGGTTGGTAGGGTAAGAATATGGGTGTAATGATTTATGTTTTAATTTGAGCATTTCACCTAAAATGTCATATGGTGTGTTTGAGTGTGATATTGTTATTTTACAGAATTACATGCTTATGATTTTGTAATTTAGAAAGGGGCGTTATCTGTGCTGGACCCTATATCTTCCTATAATGAATCAGTGCAGGAGGGAAAATGAATAAACCACACAGAAACAAAACAGGGGTGAATCTCTGGAGCAAGACATTGAGAAGCAAATTACTGGTGAACAATGATGAATACATGTAATTCTATTGCTACAGAGTTAAACAAAACTAGCAAACTATTGAGAGGTACAAACAAAATGTTGAGGTTATGAATGGGAATGACAACGCTAATTACTTGGGGGAGTGTCAGGGAGTAGAAATGGGAGAGTACATACTGGGAACTTCAGAGTATAAACTGCAGTGGGAGCGGGGTGACAAATGAAATGTTTTTTTTTTTTTCTTTATACTCTGCAGCTATCTTATAAATACTCTTGAGTTCAGTGGACAAGAAACATAAAAAGGACCACATATACAAAGTTAATCAATAGACTTTAATATACAAGTAGCTTCAAATAATTTTTTAAAAGTCAAAAATAGGCTAAGGAAATTGTCAATTCATTGAAGAGAAAATCTGCATTATGTATAAAATATAAAAAGATGATCAACCTAATGACAAAGAAATGATCATTTAAAGTAAATACCCATCAAATCGCCTGTAAAGAATCCCAGCAGCCAGCAGCAGCAGTGGTACGGGACATGCTGCTGCACTCAAGTGTGATTGTGTATCGTTGCATTTTCGGAAAATCCGTATTAATTTATCTCTACCAGATCAAAAATTGTAGTCTTTCTACAAATACATGATGAACATAGAAATACAGTTGGTTGTGGGAGCTCACTCTGTTTTGCAACTTTGGGTAAGCACCGTAGGTTTATTTCCGGCATGTCCCCTGGTTTCCCTCCCGGAGCCTGTCAGTTGCTGGAATTGTCTTTCACAGGCAGATCCTGAGCACAGCTCTTCTAGAAGAAACTTTGAGATAAAAATTAAGTACAGTCAGACCTCGGTACTCATCAGCTTCAAAACTCATCAAACTCTGTACTTGTCGCATTTTGACGAGAAAAAATAATGTTTCGGCACCCAGTGCTTGCTCGGGACTCCTCGTACTTGCTAGAACTTGTCTAAGTCACGACGCCACCCCACGAGAGAAAATGCATCATTTGGCACTTGTCAGTTTCAGTACTTGTCATGAGTTCTGGAACAAATTAGGGATGAGTACAGAGGTACTGCTGTACTTAGGAAGGACAGTATACTAGTGGAAGCAAGAGAAAATATTTCCAAGCCCACTAATTTGTCAATAGTCATTGCCAAGTTGATGCAGGACTTGCACTATGATTTTGGCTTATCTCCAAAAGAATGAAAGGCTTCAAAAACTCTCAGTAATTAACCTAAATTGTGGATTATAATCATACTTTTTATAGAAATATACTTGTGCCAAGCCCTGTATCATCTCTTCAGAAGAGAAAATATGTGTAGACCTTAATTGATCCATAAGAAGGCAAAACAGCAGAAGCATATACATATTTGAGCTATAGGATAATACTTTGTGGTCCTCTGAGTTTACCGGGCATAACTAGGTCATTGAAAGAAATTATGAATAGTCAGAGAATGCATCACTCACACATGAAATCTGGCCCAAACACTTTTAAAAGTGTCTAAATTGTGTCCAGATTATTTCTCTCTGCCTTTTACTTCTAATGTATTTATGAATCTTTGAAGTCAGCAGATGTCTCTTCTCAGGTCAGAGAAGTATTATCTGGGTTCGAATTGTGCTTTGCATTCCATTAACTGTATGGTGCAGTAAAATGTGATTAGCAGTCATTAGCAGTAAAATCCATCCTTTTCCCCAGTGCCTCTCTCGTTTGCTACTGCTGCTTCTTTGGGATGAAGTTCCCTGCTGTACTATATGCAGGACCAAGAGAATAGGGAGTGAGGAGTTTCTTTCCTGAAGACCAAGTACTTGAGCTTTCCCACTTTTGATTTTTCTGGGTGGACTGTATTTCTGGGTAACCAGGAACAAGCAGTTAGTTGAGCTTTTATAAAGGACTGACTTGAGCCCTGGTCGGCTAGCTCAGCTGGTTAGAGTGTCATCCAGATATGCCACAGTTGCAGGTTTGATCCCCGGTCAGGGCACATACGTGAATCAACCAATGAATGTATAAGTGAGTGAGACAACAAATCAATGTCAGTCTGTCTCTCTCTCCCCCCCTTCCCCTTGTCTCTCTAAAATCAAGAAATAAAAATTTAAATGAAAAAGTACTGACTTTTTAGTCAGTTATTAGTATGTTTGTTGGTTGTTAACTATGACCAGATGAAAGCAGTACCTCACGTTCTTTTCTTCTCCTGAAAGATATTTCCAACCTTGAGTTTTCTATGCTTTCTATGTTCATGGACATCAATCCGTTTATTTATGTATTCATTCAGCAAATAGTTATTGAGCATCTACACTATGTCAGGAATTGTGTTAAAGGCTGAATGTACATCTATAATCCCGTACTGTCCCTCAAGGCCTTTGCAGACAAGAGTCAGTGTCTGTCTGTCTCTCGCTCGCTCTCTCTCCTTTATTGCTTGTTTGTTTTGTGGTACCTTTTGTCTCTCTGACGCCCCACAACCACCACCACCACCATCATCAACTGGGAAGGCCTGTCCTGCTTGCTTTCCACTTTCAGGCTCTGTTGCACCTCGAACTGAAAGATGTCAAGGAGCCAACTGACCCTCAGAAAGTAGCCTCTTACCAGTCAGTGCCGAGAGCCAAGAGTTTAGACCTTAGTATTCTGAGTCCCGAAATTCAGTAATTTACCCAAATTTAATCAAGTTCAGAGGGACCGATTCATGACGCTCAAACCTAGAAAAAACTAATTTGTAAACCAGAATACTAATTTTCTGATTTACTTTGGGAGCTACAGCTGACATAACAACCAACATCATCCATATGTTTTGTTTTCTCCTGGTTTTTACATTCAGAAATCAGCAAGCTTACAATTAAAGTTAACTGGACGTGTATATGGAGTGTGCTCATTAGACTGGGCTGACGGATGACTGCATTGAAGCACCACCATTGGTACAGCTCTTCCGTGTCCCTCAGGGACTCTCCCTACCCAGTTCCCAAAATGGAACTCAGTATCATTGAAACGTTGGGGAAATTCCACGCTTCCAGTTGTTTGACATTTCAGGGCATGATACAATATAGATTCACAAAGTAGGATCTAATTATCTTCAAAATCTAATTTGGAGAAGAGCATTCTGTAAAATCCTTGAGTTCCTTGCTGTCTGAGACTAATTCACTGTGCAGACCTAGACAGCTTGGAGGTAAAGTGTGTTAACCTGATTTCCTTCTGTGTGTGAGTGTTTATACGTGTGGTTCTTAGAACTCATTGACTCATCAATAAATAAACCAGAATGGGGTTTAGTGATTCTCATAAATACAGACTAGACCTCATCTTTACATTCTTACCTAACACTCCACTCTAGGACATTTCTGCAAGTTGAAATTTCTAACAAGTTAGTTGGAGTGCCATCCATCCATTGAAAGGGCTGTGAGTTCGAGTACTAATCAGAGCACGTACCTAGGTGGCAGGTTCGATCCCCAGTTGGGGCAGGTACAGGGGACAACTGATCGATGTTTCTCTCTCACATTGATGCCTGTCTGTCTGTCTGACACTGCCTCTCTCTCTCTCTCTCTCTCTCTCTCTCCACCCCCTCCCTCCCTTCCTCTATCTAAAAACTTAATAAACATATCTTTGGGTGAGGATTAAAAAAAAAAAGAAGGAAAAGAAAATGAGGACTAGGTCACCAGACTTCTAATTTCTCACAAAGGTGGTGTTTGAGAGATTTCAAAAAGCCTAATAGAACTTTTACATAAAGCTACATAAACTAACACAAATGTCACATGTTCTTTTTCTGAAATCCAGTGTTGGAAATCTTTTTCTGTAATAACAATCCAGTGTTGGTTTTTAGGCAGACTAGAAGTTCAAATGTCCATTAATGTGTGCTTGACTGATTTAGAATGGGAAAGTGCATTATTACTTGATCTTGCCTCTGACTTCAGCCTTTTGAAAGCATTCATGTAAGTGTTCCTTGGAACACACTTTGGCAAATGTGTGAGATAACCATGTGAGGTTGCCTAGCAGCGGGCTCTGCGATGGGCAGAACCAGGCTTTAAGTCCCCAGATGTCCAGTGACTGCAACACTAAGAGGCTGCAGTGTTCCCATACGCATTTTCTCACCTGGCCCTCTCATCACTTGTTAAACATCGCCCAGCTACCACTCATTCAGAAAATAAGTAGGCAGTCTACTTCATAACTTTGCACAGTCCTAGCCATTAAGAGTTTCTTTAGGATTGATCTGGAAGAATCCAGCAGTTTCTTTTCTTTGGCTTCTCTTAACATAATTGAAATTTTGCTTTTTTTTTTTTACATTCCTTAGCAAAATCACCTCAGCAGGTATTTGTGCCATGTCTGTGGATTTTCTTTATGTGTCTGTGTCACATCTGTGGCTACTGAATTCACTCTCCAAAGAGTAATGACGCAAATAGTCGTGATAAATATTTGAGGTTAGAAGTGGATTTTGATGTGGATGTATTTCTGACTCTTGTATTTTATTTTATTTTATTATTATCCTCGCCTAAGACATGCTTGTTGATTTTAGAGAGGGGGAGGGAGGGAGGGAGAGAAACACAGATGTAAGAGAGAAATATTGTCAGTTGCCTCTGGTACACGCCCAACTGGGGACCAAACCCGCAACCTAGGTATGTGCCCTGACTGAGAATCAGACTCTCGACCATTCACTTCGTGGGACATCTCCCAACCAACTGAGCCACACTGGCCAGTGCATTTCAAGGAATTATTGTAATCTAAGTATCACTAACTAAAAATATGCAAAGCTCATTGCGAAAAATCCTCAGTGTTTGTCAATATCCTTTGCTTCTTTAGAGCTTTGGATATAGACTCCTAAATGAGAACTCTGTGTGTACTTCATGTTTTGTAAGTATGTGTGTTAAGAAATATTTCTCCTGAAGTAAATAATATTATAAGCAAAATTAACCTGCATGGTTAACTGGACACTTTCTTAAGAGGTCTGTGCTCTCTGTACTCCACCCCAGGAAGTTGCTGGAGTGTGTTTTTAATTTTAAAGAGATAGAGACAGACACCAATAGATAATTAGGAAGGAGTAATTTCACAGTCTAATATGCATCAAAATTAAACGTCCTTTGATAATCATCTCAGATCTAACTGGATATGCTGACAGGTAATACCAAACAGCATCCTTTGCTAAATAGTTCCAGGTAGAGCCTTAGGAGTTACCTGCCTAGTTCAAGGTGGAATAAGTTGCAGCAGTAGAATCTAGCTCCTACATTTGACATTGAACTCCACTTGCAAAGCCTCTCCACAGATTGTTTTTTGGCATTAGTTCGAGTGTCCCCATTTCCAGCAGCTGCTGCCATTCAGAAAGCCGGCAAAACTCAAAGAGGCAAAGATCACTCAGCTCCAAACACTGAGGAGCGTTTGGTGCCTTCAGCACCACGGGAGGCCGGCCAAGTCACGCTCCAACCCAACTTTAAAGAGACCTTTCAAAGATATCAGTGTCTTAGAGCTGAGCTCCTGCTTAAGAAAGTCTTCCCCACATTCTGCCCTCCTTTGTCCCAGGATCTCTCAGGCAGGCCCTTAGCCAGGGAGAGCCCAGAAGGGAAAGCTCTGACTTGCACTTTCTCCCTAAACCTCTCAGACTTTTGGGGCGACTGGGTTCCTATCAGGAGGCACAGGAACCAAAGGAAAGTCATGTTGGCCCCTGCTTTTGATGTAAAGGGTGATTAGATAGTGTTTACTCTTCTTATTTTGTTCATTCCAATATATGTTTGAAGCCAGCACTCTTTGTGGTATGTATCAGGCCTCTGTCCAACAGGACCGCTCCTGACTTAACTGAGAGTTTCCCCACGTAGGTCTGTTTCCTATAGCTTAAAAAAAAAAAGCATCCATCAGTTTCTTTTACAGTTAGACGTTGAGACAAAGTCCTTCAGAGATGAAGCACTGACTTTTGATTCATAGCTTTAAAAATAATAATAGTCGGTCTTTTTTTTACATACCTGTGTGTTCTAGACGGTGCCAAAGGCCCCAAATCACTAAGGGCATCCAGTTCATTGGTGGTGCAAGGAGGAAAGATTAAGCGGAAGTTTGTGGATCTGGGGTAAGCACCTTAGAACATAAAATGTAAAGCCCTCTGTAGAAGAAGGATTAAAGGAGAAAATGTCAGCCTTCCTTTTCTGACCGTGTGCTGTCATTACAGGGCGCCACTGCGAAGGAACTCCAGCAAGGGAAAGAAATGGAAAGAAAAAGAGGCCAGCAGGTTTTCTCCGGGTAGCAGGTACGGGTGAGTGATTAAGAACACAGATTTTTCTCTGTATCTGAACTTTCTGGCCCCCTTCCATTGTTAACCAAAAGCAGTGGTCAGTATCTTCGATATACCTAGAGGTGAGGTGAAAGAAAAATTTCACAATTTCTGTTTGTCTTACTCCAATTAAAACCTACCCCGGGCCCTGGGTATATCCATTGGCTTCATTGCAGAATTATGGTCTCTTGAACAGTTTCACCAAATACTCATCTAAATACAGCATAATTCTATCTATGTGATACTAAGGACCCGTTGTCTTTCAAGACTGTTCAGTAAGGACTGCCGTCTCCTGCTGGACTCGGCTGTTAGTTTGTAGGCCTCATCACCTGTGCTCACTGCTCAGTAAAGATTGTCCTTTAGAGAAGTGGGCTTGGGGCAGTGTGTTGCCAACTTTCCCCAAGCTCGTGCTGAGATAACTTCATTTAAACTGAGGTTTGTGTAGGGAGACAGTAAAGCACAGCGCTCGGAAGCTCGACCACCTGGGTCTGAGTCAGAGCCCTCGGCTTCCGGATCTCGGACCAGTTATTTCGCCTCTGTGTCTCCATGTTCTCATGCGTGAACTGGGGGCAATGACAGTGTCTGCCTTAAACACTAGTGTAGGGGTTGAGTGAGTTTTCATGTAAACATTTAAAATGCTGCCTGGCACATAAGACGTATTCAAAAACAGTAATAAAGACAAATATTTGCAGGTTATGGAGTTTTAGATTTATTGTTTCATTCGCTCTTTACAATAAGATCAGGAGGGCTGATGGTAATACCATACTTGACTGATGAAAAACTTCACCTTTATATAGTTTAATTGATTGCCCCAGGATTATGCAACAGCCAATTAATTCCAATTAACCAGGGCTGGTGCCCCCTGTCTAGATGCCTTTCTGATGCCCGATGGCATCTTCAGGTCCCTATGCATTTAATGCTTTTTTAAAAGAATTTCAACTATAGTTTATACTGAGTATTATTTTGTATTAGTTCCAGGTGTACAGCATAGTGGCTAGACAATCATTTACTTCACAAAGTGGTCCCCTGATATTTCAAGTATCCACCTGGCACCACACATACATAGTCACAATATTATGGACTATATTCTCTGTGCTGTACTTTACATCCTGGTGACTCTTTTGTAACTACCGATTTTTACTTCTTAATCCCTTTACCTTTGCAACTCAGCACCCCCAGCCCTCCCTCTGAAACTAACAGTCTGTTCTCTGTATCTATGGATCTGTTTCTATTATGTGTATTCTTGCATTTTGCTCCTTAGGTCCTACATGTGAGTTTTTGTCTATCTCTGTCTGACTTATTTCTGTTTCTTTTTAAAATTTGGGAATCATCTCAAAAGCAAAGACTAAGAAAGATACAAACAAAATGCTAAGAATAGAGGACTATAAAATTATTTGGGAACCACTTATCCATTTCATAGGTGGTCCTCTGCTGTTTCCTATTTTATTTTTCTCTTTCCTGGCATACCACACAGCAAGAAATTATACTTTCTCCCTGGGATTACAGAAGAATGGGGTGGGGGATGAGAAGAGAGAATTCCAAATTAATTATTTTTGTTAGTGTGGGTTTTTGTTATGCTGTACAGTCGGGAAAGGGTAGAAAGCTCTGTGTGTATTGAGGACAACAATTGCAGAAAAAAAATAATATTAAGACCATAATGCAACTCAAAAGAGATTTAACTTTGTGTGGTTTTGGAGTGAGAAATGTAAAGCAGTCTACTTTTGTGCCTTAAAGTTAAGAATAGAAAACTATCAAATATATAAGGGGAAGAAAAGAAACTTTGGAGAGAGAGAAAGAGGCCCAGGTCCACAGTGGGAGAAAACTCGGACACCCCTGAAGGGACCTCGTCTTCCCTTTCACCCCGGGCCTCTGAGACAGTCCCTCTAACCTTCAAGGCTGAAAGGGACACAAGCACAGGCACTCAGCAGGCGTGAGAACATTTGACCGAGTGTCATCAGAGTAGGCAGAGAGTATGACTGCCTTGTGTAAATTCCAGGTGAAAATCAAGCAAACCTTGGTTCTGTTGGTGAGCGCTCCCCTGACTCTAGGCAACATCACGGGTGGTCAGTGGCAGGCTGTCCCCCACGCGCTGCCTCCCAGCAGCTAATGCCAGCTTTTGAACCGGCCAGGTTTCTCGCTGGAAAATTTTCAGGTGGTTACTGGAAAATTTAGAAATAGAATAGGAAAGAAGAGAGACTTTTCTGTTTGAAGAAAATAATTTTTTGAGCTCTCACAGTAATTTGGTTAACACTGATCAAATCTAACGTCAGCCTTTGTTGTTCCGTGCGGACTGATCATGGGTCCAGTACCTTGGGAAACGCACTCCAGGAAGAACAGCCACTGGCAGGTGGCGGCGTGGTGCCACTGAGCTGGTTCCACAGGGTCCCTGAAGGCAGCCAGCTAAAGGGACCAGTAGCTGCAAGGCCCCACTGCCACTGTGGAGAACTGGCAATAAATTCACTGCCCTGTGAGGCTTTCTCCAAAAAAGTAGAATCTGATTCACAGATTGAGTTTGTAATCTTATCTCCTAGGCATTTCTTCCCGTTGTTATAAGGTGGTAAAAATCTAATAAAGTCATTCCATTATAATGTGAGGCAATTCGACATTAAAAGGGTGAGGCATTTGCTAAATTTGGTCTTGGTTTTAGTTTTTTTCTTCCCAAAAGAGTAAAGAATTTACCTCATTGTATTCCTTACAGAGACATAATGACTCAAATATATGACTAACATGAAACAAATAGATGACATTGAGATAATAAACAAACGAACTCCACAGAGAAATAATGTTGGTTTTATCCTTTTCAAATATGTGCTCAGTGAACATTCTGATTTAAATAGGTAACATAGCAGAGAACAAAAGCAGGAGACATTTAGTTGTTCAAGCTTCTTCATCCCCTCAAGGACATATCAAAGGGTAAAATAAAACACCAGTTGCAGTTCTAGAATAGCGGCCACCGAGGTCAGCGCACTGTCAGCCTTGGAGCTCTGCGGCGAAGCTCGCAGCTCAGGCCCTGCACGGAGGCCCTGCAGCGGACCTGAGTGTCTCCCATCAGGGCAGAGGGCAGCGGTGGGGAAGTGACAGGGCAGGGTACTGGCACTTCTTTGGGGAAGCAAACCGTCGCTTACCTGAAGTGTGAACAGTGGCAAAAACCCTGAGCTGGGACCCAAGTATTCACCCTGACTTGGCCATAGGTAAGTCTCAGAATTCCCTGGACCTTGGTTTCCTACCAAAAAAACGAGTGAGGGGGACTCAGAGAGCCTGGTCTCCGACCCCCATCCATCTCCATCTGCACTCCCTGGTATGCAGCCCATAGCCAGACGGGGCCACTGAGCGCGGGAGATGGGGCGCGTTTCCGTGGAGATGTGTTGTTGGGGGAGATGCGTGCTGGATTTCAAAGACAGTTGAAAAAAAGAATGGTAACTGTCTTACTAATAATTTTAATAATTTTATACTGATTACATGTTGAAATAATATTTTGAATATTTGGGGTTAAATAAAATCTATTACAAAAATTAATTTAACCTTACATTTTTTTCAGGTGGTAACTGGAAAATTTTAATTTGTATAATGTGGTTCATACTCTGTCTCTGCTGGGCAGTGTTGATCCATACGATTCTGTGAAAAACAAATACTCTTCGGATTTCTAACAAATACTCTTTCCATCTATAAATTAGCATATATTCATTGGTTTACTCTTTTTTATCTAAATGTGCTTCCCTTTTTTCCAAATACGATCTGTTTATATACAGAAAGTACATATGTTACAATATAATTTATTTTAAAAGAAATTTGACAGGGAAAACAAGAGAAAGCAAAAAGTAAGGTTGGTACCTAAAATAGAACATCTTCAAGGATACCTTCATAGTGAACCTAACAATGGCCTTCATTCAGTAAAAGCCAAGGGCGTGATGTCAGCGTAGGGAGGAGCCTGCATTCACATCCCAGCTGTGCCGCTCACATCTCAGGCAAGGTACTCACCCTCCGTGCCTTCGTTTCCTCATCCATAAGACAGAAACATGTATTTCACATGCCTGTTCAGGTCATTGGGAAGATTGAGAGAGTCACATTTAAGCACATTTAAATTTCTTAATATCAATGGCAATCCTTATCCTGTTTAAAGCAATTCTGATCACAGGGATATAAAACAAAGTATTATCCCGATGTATTTTGCTGGCTGTCATGTTCAATCCAAGGATGGCTTTGGTAATATCTTGAAGAATGAATGAACTCTGGGTTATAGTTCAGACAACCCTTCATAGATATTTCTCTCAAAGAAGCCTTAGCTAAATTGTGGCATTACAGTGGGTTTGAGACCATCCCTGTGGCAGGGCCCTGGTGGTACTCTGCCCTACTGCCGAGCGCTGGGGGGGCGGGGGGCGGGGGGAAAGAGCCTCTGCCCCTGAGCTGGCAACACCCATTCAGAAGAGATGAGGAGTGGGCTGAGCACACGTGCAAGAAGAGAAAACACCTCACCTCTGCCCACATCTGGCCAGCAGGGTACCCAGAGAGGAGCTGGAATTGTCCTTTAAAAAAAGTTAAAAAACAAAAACCAAAATGTAATTATAAACGGCCCATGGAAAATGACCATGATAGAAAGGCAAAGGCAGATTAATTGGAGCCTGGAAAGTCTGAGAGCAAATGTTCCCGAGCCCCTGTTGGCCGTGCAAGGTGGTGACGGGAGCTCGGTGCTGCACCAGTGGAGAGTTCAACTTCGGCCACGCGACTTCTGTGGGTTCTGCCCTTCACCCCGTATTCTTCCTCTCAAAGGCACCAGTGTTCTTACAAAGAGGATTACTGGGGTTACAAATTAAGAGTAATTTATTGAAGTCTCCGATTTGAAAACTTAGCCTTTCCTCTTGAGTTTCAGTTCAATTTGTCATTTTGTTTATGCATTTTTAATTTTTATATAAAGTAAAAGCATTTGTTTTCACAGAGACCTTTGAATAATATGAGTTTAACCTCAGGAGAACAGACTTGATCCCCATAGTCATCTGTCACGTTTTTAGCCACCTTTATGAATTTAATCTATTCTGTTTTCTTTGTAATACTTTCCAATGCCTGAAACCTGACAGACTTACATTCTTAACAAGTCAACACTTTCCATTCTTAAAAAAACTCAAAAATTGAATAAGTTAAAATGATTGTTGTAATGACTCTAAAGATCCCAATGTCTTGTCAGTTTGGTTATTTTGCATCCTACATAGTTAAATTTAAAATTAGTTAAATATATTAAGCTAGAATCAATAGACAAAGTTCTCTCTCAGAATTTTAATAATATAAATTTTCCTAAACCTTAAGCAATATATTATTCCTAAACTTAACATTTTTGTTTTGAGAATATGGATTTTATTTACATGATCATCTTGCTGTTGCATTTTAAACCTTCTCAGTATAGGAAGGACTCATTAAGGCAACAGTTTTTCCATCTCAAATGAGTGTAGGGGAGGTTAAAAAAAATCTTTTTCTGTCTCTCCTCCTAGGAAATCTGGTTGGAACCCTGTGAATTAGGTTGACAGATTAACAAGGGAGAAGCCTATCAACATATTTACTGTAACTTCCGTGTGACACAGGAGCCTTCATAAGGAAATGAAGGCCCAAAGAGGGGGTTGAGCCTGAGTGTTTTTATGGAGAGTGCAGAGTCGTGGGAGGCTGGGCTGGGATGAAGGGTCTCAGCTAAAGAAAACTGGGAAGCTTAGCGGGGCCTGCACATCCATCTAGTCGTGCAGATTCCCGCCAGAATCTCTGGAGGTAAACACACTCCTCGCACCTCTAGGGAGGGCAGCCACTGCCTGAGGGTCTTACAACCTGCGTCACAGGAGACGGGACTAGTCCAAGAGCCCTTACTGTATGTGCTGTTTCTCAAATTATGCCAAGGTGCCATATTTGGGGGCAGCTGTCCCGAACCTTGTCATAAGAGAAAGTTGAACACTCTGCAGTGACCGTCTCGGATGGACTGCTTGTATTGACCAGTGACTGAGCCCACAACTCAGGATCTGGAAGCAGAATATGTCCAGGACGTTGCTGGAGCTGCAGGTGGTCATGGGCTCATCATAGCTGTTATGTTTAAGGGTCTCCAAGTCCTCTCCAGGAAGAACTGGCTTTACAACCTTAGTCTCCTTGGTAGATGTTAGAACCTTACAGTTACCTCGTCTGATGGGAGTAAATAAATGGAAGTCTGCAACCCTTCCTCTGGTTGCCTCTAACTTTCTTCAGTTAACCTCTATTACCTCTTTGACTTCTATATTCTTTTTATGCTTTTTCTGTCAGGCAGTTCCTGAACTTCTGATTATATTTTGATGCCATCCAGTAGATTCTGAATACTATACCTTGTGTTCAAAGTTAAAATCAAACCCCTAAAAAATCTCCATGGAATGTTTACCAGAGTAATTTAATTTTGGAGTGCTAGCCCCAGGATAAACTGGTTTCAAGATGTGTATAAGTGAGTTAATGTTTCTGTAAAGTTGTAAACTATTTGTAAACTATTTACATGGCAGCAGTTACTCTCCATCTCCTCCCCTTCCCCAAAGACATTTTAGCATCACAGAGACTTAATTTCAAGCCACTCTTTCTTCCAGTTCCTAACAATAAAATAATAAGAAATATAGCCATGACTTGTGATTTTACTTTTCCAAAAATGATAGTGAGCCATTAGTGTATAAGTTAAACAAGAAAGTGAAGGAAGCACAGAACACATACCTATTTTAAGATCCTAGAAATTATTTTCAGATCCATTAAGAGTTTATTTTCATCAATCTCGATTTTTTAGGGGGATTATTAAGGATGTGTAAGGATGTATACCTGCCCCCAGAGTCAAAAATATGAAGAAGGGAGGGAAAAAGGAAAGAAAAAGAAGAAAGGGAAGGAATAACTTTATGTTATTCTTAATACCTTTCTCCACAAAGTGAAACAGAGTATAAGAGTGGTTAATAATAGAATAACTGTTACCAGAACTCCTCTGCCCCTTTTGTAGATTCGGGAGTTCAATTATCACCAAGGAAATTGGCACATATTTTAGAGGGCACGCCTGGTAAGCTGACAGGTCTGTGATGTTAAAGTAATGGACAGTTCACTTTTTAAATGAATTATCTACTCTAAGTCCGAGCAAATGGAAGCATACCACTGGTCAGTTCTCTGTGGCCACTGGCCAACACATAGAGGTTGTATCAGTTCATGGAGTTTTAGAGGCAGGGATACGCACATAAATGTGGGGGATGGGCTTGCCCTGTTTTCTCCATGACTTTTCCTCCATGCCTCCCACCTTCTCCTGGTATCTGGGAAGCCTCTGGTTATCACGCGAGGCTGGGCTCCATGAACCCCTTCATCCCACTCCCGCTGCAGCCTCCAGGCCTGTCTCCAGTGCCGGATGTCCAAGCCCACCTGGAATCATCGGTCTGGAATGTATTCCCAGCAGCAGGAATTCTAGGAAAGTCTTTACAGGTGGTCTTCAGATTTTGTTTGAAATGTTGCCTGGCCAGGATTTGAACTCCTAAAATTCCTTTTCAAATAAGTTATTAGAATCGCAAAAATCAGACACCAACATTCTTATTTCCTGCCTATTAAAAAAAAGGTGGTGGTGGTTGTTGTAAAAAGCATTGTTACAAAGGCACTTGAGGATAGGACAGCATGGTCATACTTTCATTAATAATGGCCTGTTCGTGAACTTGAAAACAGTATCCATGTATTGAAGCACTACCAAGCCTTATTGGAATTGTGGATGGAACTCCTACAGAATTTCCCATGTTACTTTGATTCATTGATTCAGAAATGTATGGCCAGAGGAGAAAAATAATCATCAGGTCTTGTTTATTTCAAATATGGCCAGTTATAAGAGTGTGAAACCACAGAGAAAATATTTTTATATTTCTGTACAGCTAGAGCTTTCTCAGCATTTTTATTGACTCATGGGACCTGAGCTAAAAGACAAACCTGAGGACTTAACCCCAGAGATGCATAGTTACATTTTCAAGGAGTGGGGATGGGGAGAGGAGGATGAGACCCATCTCTGCGGAGACATTGCCAAGGCTGTAGAGCGAGACATCCTTGTTTATCCACTCCTAGGACATATGTTACTTTCCCATGGCTCAGAACCCAAGCTCCTTCCCAAGTTGAATTTGTATACATTGAGGAGGTAGATTTCTCTCCCTCTCAGAGGGGAGGGGTGGGCAGCTGTCCTCTTTTATACAGCCATCCAGATTCATATTTTTTAGATTTCTCACCCACAGTGTAGACTAAGTAACATCTGGTCCCCATTATGTCACCCTGGAGAGGAAATTACGATACAGGGAACCAATGCAATAATTTTCTGTAAGTAAATAATACCCTATTCTGCTCCAGAAGCCTCATTTGCATTCAGGATAATGTTAATAAATATAGATATTAAAAACTTTAAGAGCTCAGATATGTGTTAAAGTAGATCCCAGGTCCACTCCTCCCTTCTTCTCCCTCAAATTCTAATTCGGTAAGTCTGGGTGTCCGAGAATCTGCACTTGAACAGCCGTCCCAGTGATGCTTACCAGACTGGCCCACCACCCAGAAATGAAAAGCCCCTCCTACAGAGGACCAGCCTGCCCGTGCTGGCACACTTCCTTAGGTTCAGTTATGGCACTCTTCTCGTCCTTTTGACAGTAAGTAGGTGGATTTAGGGATGCAAAACTTTAGGATGAAATTGAAGGTTGACACATCTCTCTGGTTGGCCTTTCTCTGTCATCCTTGCAGACACCTGTGTGCGTACATGTGTGTGTCTGTGTCTTAAGAAATACAACATTTACATCATCAGATCTTCTGGAATCTTTAGTGTGACCAACAGTTTGTCTCTCTCAACCCGTGATGTCAGTATTTTACCAAAACTTCCCTGACTTCTCCATTCTCTCTACTTATCATCTTTACAATCCCGTCCCCTTTGTATGTCGCTTCACAGTTTCCAAGACATTTTTACACTTATTATCCCATTTGATTCTCCCAGTAATCTTTGGGAATGAACAGGTATTGTTAGGAGTATACTGTTTATGTAAATGAAAAATATGCGATATTTCAAAATATTTTAAGTAAGATGTGGGCAGGCTGATAGCCAGTATCCGTGTCAGACATGAGTTGTTCAGCTAAGGTGCTGAGGTGCTTTTAAATGGAAGGGCGTCTCTACACTGCCATGGCACCAGCTGCTAACAAGTTACCGGCATCGGACATATTGAGGGGGGCCTCTTCCGATGTGCGCAGAAACTACTGTCCATTCCTGCTTCAGCTCTAATAATTGTTTTTTTCTAACCAAAACATAAATACTAACATGTAAGATATTAAGAAAAATATGTTTTCAAACTGTTCTGAAGTGCCTTTGAATGTTAAAGAATAAGCACAGAACATTTTAGTTTTCAAAGCACTTTTGATGTATTATCTCATTCAGTTCCTAACCATTGGTGAGAGACCTACAGTATCCACC
Source organism: Phyllostomus discolor (assembly GCF_004126475.2). NCBI lineage: Eukaryota > Metazoa > Chordata > Mammalia > Chiroptera > Phyllostomidae > Phyllostomus > Phyllostomus discolor. The sequence goes on along the minus strand of NC_040912.2, from coordinate 28,553,947 downwards.
CTTCACAGATAAGACAACGGAGACTGAGAGGGTCGCAAGGCCATGTGTTCAGGAGGGGGCAGAGCCCAGACCTCTGTGTAGAGAGTATCGAGACTTCCAAGCTGGTACTTCTCCTACGAAAAGTCTCTGAGATTATGATGAGAAACCAACAAGAGGTGTCTTTCACTTAAAGAATCCAGGGCCCTGAAATTTCCAAGTTATTTAAGTCTGTAATTTTCTTTTTTTTAATTTTTATTTTAATTGTTGTTCAAGTATATTTTTCTGTCTTTTACTACCATTCCAGCCCACCCCCCCCAACCCTCCCCAGCTCCCTCCCATTTCCACTCCCCCCTAGTTTTTGTCCATGTGTCCTTTATACTTGTTCCTGTAAGCCCTTCCCCTTTCCCACTGAAATTCCCTCCCCTCTGGTCACTGTCAGCCTTTTCTCTATTTCAGTGTCTTTGGTTATATTTTGCTTGTTTCTTTGTTTTGTTGTTTAGATTCCTGTTAAAGGTGATATCATGTGGTATTTGTCTTTCACTGCCTGGCTTGTTTCACTTAGCAAAATGCTTTCCAGGTCCATCCATGCTGTTGCAAAGGGTAGGAGCTCCTTCTTTCTTTCTGCTGCATAGAATTCCATCGTGTAAATGTATCATAGTTTTTTGATCCACTCATTTACTGATGGGCACCTAGGTTGTTTCCAACACTTAGCTATTGTAAATTGTGCTGCTATGAACTGTCATTTTCTAAGGTATAGACTCTTGGGAACATGAGTTCAGAGCAGGCCAGGAAAGAATGCTGGTGACAAGCTAAATGTCACTAGCAGTGAAGCATTGACGTGTGACCCAAACAAAGTGATGCTGTGACAACTAACCAGGTAGCAGGTCCTCAAAGACTGTGCGCCTCCCTGACTGTAATGAATCCACATGCACAGGGCGGGGCAAGAGAGGTTTACACTTGTGAGTCTGTGAAACGCCGAGTTAATTGCTGTATTACTCACTAATTTTTGTGTTACTTTCCATAGCAACAGCTGTAGACCTACTTTTGCCCACCCCTGTATTTATTAGACACACTTCATAAAAATTCTCCATGACAGTAGTGGTATAAAAATGTCTATCAGTACAAAATCCATTTAGATGCAAAAAAGATAGCAAGTAAGATGAGCATTCTGGTCCAAAGCAAAAGTTTTTACTCTTATCTGTTGTGTAGGGCAACTTCCCAAACTCTTCCTTGGACCTCTGCTCAGAGTCCCTTCAGAATTCCTCTGTCCTTTCTTTGTCTAACGCCCCCTTTCTTCTCTGAACAGGATCTTCAGAGGCAGGCTGGAGCACTGGAAACCGAAGCCGTCCTCCGCAGCGCCCGCCTCCCCACGCTCACCTTGCATGCCTTTCTCGTGGTTTCATGAAAGCCGCAAAGGATCCTATTCCTTCAGGAACCTGCCTTCACCTACAAGTCCCCTCCAGCCTTCTCCTGAAATTCTAAATTCAGATAAAAAGGGGTCCAAGGTAGAAAACACATGGATTAAAAAAAGCAAACAGGAAAACCCCAAATCTCTTCCTCCTCTTCAATCTTTGGAAAGCATTCTCAACTTGTGTGTATGCTCTGGATCCGAGAAACCAATGTGATAACACTGCAGTAAACCTTGCATGGTATTTCCTGTGTGGGGGAAAAAAAATGCATTTAACCATCACCTTCTTTAATACTATTCCATTCTAGATTGTGCGTTAATCTTTGATTTGCCTGTCTTTTCACATATTGCTATTTAATCTCAGTTTGACAGTTAAGCCATGCTGGGAAAGATGCATTTGAATTATGGCACAGTGTGATAGATCTGTTTACCAAGTATTCCATTTTAAATTACATTACAAAACTTATTTTTGCTGTGCTCTTCAAGATTTACAGGAAAACAAATAAATTTGGGACTGAATTTGTGTTCAATACATCGAAATGAAACTCTTTAAAACAAACCAATACTGACATAGCACCCTCACTTATTTCTTCTTTTAAATCAGACTTCCGTGTCAAACAGCTGTTGTAATCCTATCACAAAAGTTCTTTAACTTCAGCAGAATTAGAAATTACGTGCATGGATGCTACTTGTATTTAAATGCATGACGGTTGTTTCCAGCATGACACTGCAAACCTTATCTAACATTTTATTGAAACACGTACGGTTGCTAACTTTCACATGTTGTTTGGTCTCTTTCCCTCTGTGTTCCCTTTCTCAAACAGAAACATGTGGTTAATGTTACTTGAATTTAACGCTTTTCTTGTGGTCAGCAGCTCACAGGGTTTTGATGGGCTTTGGGGTTGTACTTCCACTGACAATACCAAATGGTAATGCGCTATGTTAAGTGCCCTCCTACCAGCCTAGTCCCGTGTGCTCTGATTTAATTTCCTCTTCTGAAGATTTAGCAAACCTTGGAGTTTGTTTGGTAGTGAGCCCTCCAGAGGTATTGCTCTCTGGCAAGGTATTTATTCTTGACAGCCAACTAAACCCTGTATAAGGGAATGTAGTGGAAAACTAAGAGTTCAATTTCTGAAGAAACAAGATGGTGTTGGTCAAGTTCTTAGAGTCCCTGGGAAGCTAGTCATCCTAGAATTAGAAAGGCAGTTTGGACAGCAGTAGACCACTTTGGCCTTGAAACATTTTCAGTATTGGACTCGATATATTTCAGTGTTGTTTGAATAATTCTACCATTATCTCACACTGGAGAGACTCCAGATTTGGTTTAAAACATTTTCACAAATGCAGCTCCGTAATCATTGTGAATTTATTTGACTTTCATATCCACTAAACATTCTAATGACATTCTGGGGAAGTTTTCTTTCTACTCCCCGCCTCCCCCACCACCAGGCGGTTATTTGGGAGTGCGTATCTCTGCAAGGTACAGCCTCTTTGGCGCCCTGTGGGGGCCGGGGCAGAGTTCTACTTCGGCATGTAACTAGTGTCGTGTCTGATTGTGACCTCCCCCAGAACACATCATCTTGAAGGTTACATCCAGGAGCAAACCTGCCATTCCTCACAGTGCTTATCACAGCCAACAGCAAGCGCGCCTTCCCAGGGGGTACTCAACCTACCTTTCTAATAGGGGTTGCCATCTGCTCCTAATGAATTCAGCTCTCCACACCATCTTGTATTTTTTCACTTACACTGTTATTCATCACAATTAGGGTCAAAGAAGATAGGATCATTAATATCACTCCTCTGAGCAGTTGTGGAGGATAATGAATGCCATACCCTTGGAGAGAAACTGAAGAATCATTACTCCAAAACGCCTCTCCTTTCGTCTGATGGAGAAAGCGCTCAGAATTTCCCATTCACTGCAAAAGGTGCAGTGTTCTGAAACACTGCCTGATCAGAGGTTATGAGCAAACCAAAAATGAATTTCTTCTAAGAGTACTTCAAAATCTTTTTAGAACTGGTAAACACACCCACCTCAGGTTCCTTCCTGGTGCTCCTGTAACGCTGAGCTTCATTTATTTTTACAGAATTTTACCTTCAACGATGACTTCAGCCCCAGCAGTACCAGTTCGGCAGACCTGAGTGGCATGGGAGCGGAACCCAAAACCCCAGGGCTCTCTCAGTCCTTGGCACTGTCGTCAGACGAGGTATGCTCGTGGCACGTACGACAGCACTGCTCTCTCGGTCATACATGGGGTAGTCCATGTGATACCCGTGAACCATCCCAGGGAAAACATGTTCAGGTAGATTTTGCATGTAGAGCACCAGGACCACAGTTTCATATCTGATGGGGAATTGTTCTCTCCCTCCCTCTCTGTTTTCACATGAAAGCAAAGTATTGCTTCTGAGCCCCTTGAAGCTGCCCAGGGACCTCCCTTAGCACCATGTACCGGCCTTTCTGATTTAAATGGGATGACTCTCAGCGGAGGTGTGGGGCCCAGAGGCAGGGCACTGGAGAGAAAAAACAGGAAACAGCTCAGAAACCTCATGGAGTTCACAGATTTGCCGTTCCCTTTCCCGTCACCTTCCCCACCATTACCCGCACCCTAAAATTCTGACATCCCCTCTGAGTTGGGTGTGGCCCCTGACTGAGAATCCCTGCGTTGGAAAGGGGAGAGGTGCCCTTCGATGAGGAAGGATAACTAGGTAAGAACCAGTAATTTAGAAGCCAGGGTCAAAATAGCATTGCTGAGAACTCTCAGGAAACAAGCCCTAACAGTTAAGTAGAGAGAAGAAATACCAGTCCTGGGGTGGTGGAAGGGAGGAGGCGAGGTGCTGTAACTAAAGGCGCTTGTTCCTAATATGTGCTTTTAGTTATTTCTTTCTTACATGTTTTGTTCTGTTTTGTTTTATTCTATAAAACATTTTTTTCCCTCTTAAACTTTTCTGCCCACATTCTTCGGGCTTGGCATGACTTTAATTTTATTAGGACTTTGTACGGTGTATGTTGTGTCTCCTGTTTCTATAACACTTTTCTCTTTGATTCCTTTGTCGCTCCCTCACTCAGAGCCTGGATATGATAGATGACGAGGTGAGCTCCCAGTGGTCGGCATGTGGTGGCTTTTGGGGGATTGTTTGAACCTTTCCTCTCTTTGTGGATAGTTTAAAACGCAAACAATACAAGAGCACTTGCCCCTGTAGTGGAGGAGTTCCCTGTGCTCCGTAGTTTCACTCTCCGCCCTTGTCTGTATCTCAGTTTAAACAGTGTTTCTGATTCCAGAGGCTCTCCGGAGTCCCGAGACATGTCCCCATCACCATTACCCGACTGACACGGTCCACTCTGTTTCGCCTCCTTTGCCTTCATCTCGGCTTCCCCATCCCCTTTTCTGTGTTCTCTCCGCCAGTCACTGAGGTGGCTTCTGTGTCTCCTCCCAGACCTGTCATTGCCTCATCTCCTCTCAGCTTAGTGGTTCTAGGAGCCAGGCTGCCTTTTGCACTATTAAAAATAATATTCTGCATTGGACAGATTTTGTAGACTTGCAGAGCCTCAGCTTCCCCATTTAATGAAAGTAATTATTGATGCTACTTGCCCCACCTTCTGTACAGGTTTGCTCACTGCCCAAATGAAATAATGGCTGTGGAACTCCCCCCTAAAAATGCCTGTGGCCTTAACACTCTCCTCTTCGAGTGAAAGATACCACAGTATTGTCAAATATGTTTTTATGTATCTCTAATGTCTTATCAGAGAAGAAATGTAGGGGGATGCGTTGCATATAGGGATTAATGAAGTAATTTTTTTTTCTGTATCTGATCATCTTTCCAAAGTGATTTAATGTGGAAGCTCACAACATTAGAGTGTTTGTCAATATTAAACTTCCCACATTAAAAATGCTGCTTTATTTGGGGGTGTTTAAAATTTTCAATTATCTAAAAACATGTAGGTAATAATAACTATGTATGTGCATTCCATGCACAGCTGGGACCATTAGCTTATTGTTTTATGGGGTAAAAGTCAATATGGCTCTAGGAGGCAAGAAATTCCTTTTGAGAGTGTAGCATACCATGCTGAGCCGTAGCATTCGGTCCTTTAACAACACTGCGTAACATTCCTACCTCAGATCCTTGACGATGGACAGTCTCCCAAACACAGTCAGTGTCAGAGTCGGGCCGTGCAGGAGTGGAGTGTGCAGCAGGTTTCCCATTGGCTAATGAGCCTAAATCTGGAGCAGTATGTATCTGAATTCAGTGCCCAAAACATCACTGGAGAGCAACTTCTGCAGTTGGATGGAAATAAACTGAAGGTAAAGAATTATATATCTGTGTTAGGTTACCAAGTGTAATTTGTATCACTCATAGGACCTGGAGTGTTTTCATTAGTTATGGGCATTCTGTGTCTGGGAGAGGTCATTCTCATTGACGGTCAGCTGGAAGGACGTTGAATCATTTCTGAGTAGTAAATGAAGTTTTAGAAAGTCGTCAGGGGTTCCAAAGAGTAGCATGCTGTGTAGGAGAGCTAGGGACTCACTCCATTGCTCCCACCCAGGAACACATGGTCCATGGATTAACTCTACTCACTGCTATGTAGTAGGAGTTTTAATGATGGCCAGTGTGGACTCCTTCATCGTGCAAGAGTTAAAACCCAAATCCATGACCCTACCTTTCTTTATTCATTTCTCCTTCACCCACTACTCGTCCCTGCGTACCACTCTGAAACCGGGGTGATGTCTTCCCCAGAACTTTCTTCCCCAGATATGTGCGGGTGTGTCTTCCCTCCCCCTCCATTGCACGCTCATTCTCACCCATCCAGTCCATCTCTTTGCAAGAGGCTGAGGAGGCGGCTCCCATCCCTATGGAAAAAGGGGAACAGGAGCTTACAGCCAGCTCTCCACCCCCACCCTCAGCCTCCCGCTGGGCCGATGGGCAAATGAGTATCTCTTGACAGTCTTGAAAAGGTTAGAGATCAATCAATATCCTGTGAATATGAAGGCCCATTGACAAGGCTGTCCCTGTTGGGGAGATGGATGCATCCCTCTGTTGACTCTGAAGGTTATGAACATTTAAAGGACGCATCTGGCTCTCCTTATTCTGAATTCCAAGCTCATGGAGCAACCTCCTGATGATAATCAGGCTTCCTGTATAGGTGTGACAGGGAGAGGGTGGCCAGCCATGCTGACATGAGCACTGTGGTCCCTCAGACACTTTGGTCCCCGTTGTAATTGGATACATTGGCAGGAAGGAAGCCCTGTGGATCCTTCCTGCCCTTCTCAGAGCCCTCTGTGGCAGCGAGGTTCACTCCTGCCTTTCACCTGTAATTGCCGACAGCCTGCAGGGTGGAGAAGCAGACCTGTGCCCTTCTCTTTGTTCATTTGCCCATTAATTACCTGTGTGGAGAGCATTTACTTAATGAGGTTTAGGGAGTACTGTGCTAGGGACTTCAAAGGACGAAAGAACAAATAAAGCGTAGTCCCCCAGTTTGTGGATGTTCAGCAAGTGTAATCAGCTCTTGCTCAGTTTTTACCTCTTCAGTTATGTTTAAATTTGTTTTTGAGTTTGAACATAGTGTGAGTGTGACCTCATTGTAAAAGAGGGGTCACTGGTTTTCAAATGCAGTTTGTTTATATTTCCTTCCTAGGCTCTTGGAATGACATCATCCCAGGACCGAGCAGTGGTCAAAAAAAAACTCAAGGAAATGAAAGTGTCTCTGGAGAAGGCTCGGAAAGCTCAAGAGAAAATGGAAAAACAAAGAGAAAAGCTGAGAAGGAAGGAACAAGAGCAAATGCAGAGGAAATACAGAAAGACAGAGAAGATGACAGCCGCAGCAGAGGGCGCTGGCGAGCAGTGACCCACACCCTCTGAGGAGGTGGGGGTGCTCCCAGAGAGTCTGCCTTCCTCCCGCCCTGCTCTCCTCCGGAGAAATGAAGAAGAAACTGGTGACAGGGGTACTGTGCTGTGTAGGCAGGTTGGGGAACCTTGTGTTGAATAACTGCATTTTCTGTGATAATGGAATACCCTTAATTTTAACCTACTGAAATAACCCCAAGCAACCTTTAGTTTATTAACAAACCAAGAAGTTCGTTTGTGAGAGATGCAAATTAGGTATGTTTCCCTCTTCTCTGACTTATAATATCTTGTGCTGTGTTGGGTGGGCGGGTGTGTCCCTTGCGGGGAAAAGCCAGCATGACAATGCCCAGCAAGAGCATGGGTTGTTGCTGAGTGCCATGATTGTCGGGGTGGGGTCCTGACCCTGCGCATTGGTATCTATCTGTGTGGCTGAGAGCACTGCTCTGCTGTGAGATCGGGGCTGCAGGATCCCCTTCAATGTGTGGGAAAGGTTCCCCCTCATTTCTGTGTCTGGACAGTGAAACAACCCCACCGTGGAAGCCTGGGTGTTCTGCCGCATGATTTATTACCTCCTGTGGCAAAGGGCAAGCAAACTGCCCTCCTTGCTGGGCATCTGAAAGGGAGAAAAGAATTACAGTTATTTGTGAACCCCAGAAGGAAGCAGAAGCCTTAAGAATGTGGATGTGGGTATTGCCTTGGGATTCTGAGGGTAACATTTACCCTCCAGACTCAGTTGAACAAAAGAAAAATCAGACGTTAAGGCAGCCGTGGGACACTGGGATCTGTTGTTTACTTTGCAACTGCTGCGCTTCAGGATCTTAGCGGCCCCCGCACACTCAACACAGTTCCTTCTCCCCAACAAATTGAACAGGAAATTGATTTTTAAGGAAACCAGCATTTTCAGGTTTCCTCTCCTGGGGAACATTCTGGCTAGTCTTCAGCCGAACTGTGGCACAGTCAGGAATTCGTCACACATTTTCTCCTCCAAAGATTTCCCAAGTGGACTCAGTTAGTGTTTTAACAAATGTACTTTTTAGAAAAATAGAAGTACCAGTTTGAGAAAATTTAGATTTGAGTAACATTCAACCAGAGAGGCAATTTCATGGAGCGCACAGAATGTTCCTATAAAGGAGAGCTGTCAGTTGCGTTTAGCGATGCTTTCAATGGTTTTTCTGAGCCATTCTCTTCCATCCTTCAGAGATTTTCACTTTGTCGTTCAAGTGTGTTTAAGGCAGTACACAGCATACGGGCTAGCAGTGGAGGCAGTTCGGCCTGTTTTAAAGCCAGCCCCCGGTTCAAGTGCCGGATCCAGAGCAGAAGGAGGAAAAGAGAACTCATCTTGAGAAATTTCAAATTATGGATCTTATTTTTGTTTTTGTTGTTGTTTTGCCTTTTATGTTTATGTATCTCGTTCTCTTTGCTGCATTGGCTCTGAAAATGAGGTCATCCACTTTCCAAGGGGCGAGTTCCGAAATGAGAGTCGAGGGCAGACAAATTCTTGGACAAGTATTTTACTTCCTTTCCTACGTGGAGAGTCTCCATTCATACCTTCCACTGGAAATGTCGTACACGCAGAGCTTGGGGAGGGGCCTTTGGGGGTTACAGGCAACAGATAATGAGGGGCTCCCACCCGTGGAGCTCCATCTCATGCTTGAACGTTGTGATTTTATTTTTTGCTTGCCTGAATATTCAAAATCTGGAATTGTCTAAACTAGAAAATTGTACTTCTGTTCTTTCCCAGATGTCTTATCTGTTAAACTTTAGTGCTTTTGTGTCTAGGTGCAAGTCACTCATTCCTTAGTCACACTGGCCCGAAGTCACACTGTGTTCTACAGTGAGCAGAGTCACCACGTGTGTTTTTTCTGTCCGTCTTCATTTTGGGGTGTGATGATGCAACTGTCGTACTGGATATTCTGTTAATATTTCGAGATGTGTGGTGCTTTGCTATTTATTAATACCACCAGAAACAAGGAACCACTATTAATGAACTACAAAATCCAGGAAACCTTTTCTAATACTAAAAGAGTAAATTAGTCACAATCTGGTACTACTAGAGCTTGCTATTATAAATTTTTGCCATTTTTTCTTGTCTTTGAAAAAAGTGACCTGGATCACACTGGAAGTTTCACTGTATTCATTTTAAAAATGGAAATAGAAGGATGATTATCTTAAGTTATGTTTACACTTTGGTAATATTTGAAAATGGATGTATATACTGGGAATGTCTGTAAGTCTCAGTCTCTGCACATAATTTATGATCTATTATATTGCATTTTGTTAAATGTTTTCGAATATTGTTCTTTGTCTTCAATTTGTTTGTACACTTCCGATGTTTAAATTAATGACCAACTGACAATATTATTAATCAAATTATTTTCCTCCAAATCATTTAGTTTGTGTTGTAACTATTTTGATTTTTAAGTGAAATTATAGTAGTTTTCACCTTAATTTGTTATTCTTAACATTACTATTTAAAACTGCTGAAATTGTAAGAGTCACTTAATCTGCTTGTCCAACAAAGGGTAAAATGTAAACTGATCGATAAAAGGGTATGAAAACAGAGGGAAGGACCTCAGAACTTGTGAGCATTTTGTTTTCCTACTATTTTTTAATCCACACCAGTGCATGACGCCTCGTTGCGGTTCCAGTGTCTTACGCAATTCCTGCTTCAAAGCTAGTGCATTGTCGGTGTCCGCACAACCTAACACAGAACAGTGGCTTCGTGAACCTTAAAGACTTCGCAGTTTTTTCTTTATCAAAGTGAACAGAAAGGGAATATCTGGTTACTGTGAACTACCTATTCCCTAAATGACAGTTCTGTATGACTGACAATAGCCAGAAGTGTTTTGGGGTACATGCAATGCTTTGGGGGGGGGGGCAGGGAATGTGTGCTGAGGCCAAGCTGTGGACCAAGAGCATTGTGTCAGCTCGGTGTCCAGGTTGGATTCTTCCATTGAAGGGCTTTAGCTTTATAACAGAATTAGTTTATTTAAGACTATCTCCCATAAAGTAATCCACAGTTTATGTCATAGTTTTCTCATTCTTTTTTATTTTCTTTGCCTGAACCAGAAGCTAACTTCAGAGTAATAGGTTATGGCAGAAACCTAATTTTGCCCATTCTGACAGATCGAGGAAGTCCACCTCCAGTTTCATGATAATAGAGCTATTCTATACTATCTTTCTTTAGCTAGGGTTGATGAATTTCCTACCCTCAACATCACATACACATTTTTACCCCAAGTGCTAATGCCAGACTCAGCTTTTAAGAGGCATGAAACGGGAACACCTACCTGGTGCTCCTTTGTTATTGTTGGGAACAAAGTGGCAGGAGGATGAGTGAGAAACCAAATTAACCTTTGCCGCTGCCTATGCTGCAGTCGTCTCCAGCCTGAAACCTTGAGATATCCCAGGCCCAGCTTACAAAAATAGTCACAGGTTGTTTGACCTTAATTAGCCTGTATGGTTTTTGCTGAAGACAAAGAATTCTCATCTAGATTGTTTGTGTGATTGGATTAGCAGGTGCTTTAAAATTATATTTTAGAAGGTAAATGAAAATTTGCATTTATATGGATATTCTAACTCACTCAGAAGTGTTAAAGGTTACAATAGACCAAGCCTCAAAAGAGAAAAACGCAGTGTTTAACAATAGTATTCAAGAAGACTCTTAAGAGAGGTGTCCTAACAATTCTAAAGAATTATCTATCCTTTGAAGGTGTTGTAGCCTCCTTGCTTTGCTGAGACATTTAAGAATTACCAAATTTCATTTGACAAACCACATCTACTGCCCCAAGAGAGCTGTAGAGGAGGGGCGTTTCACTGTGGTAGACAGGGGTCACTAAGGTTCCTGTCCCCCAGCTAATGCTAAGTCCTGAGTGCTTTCCAAATTTTTCAAATTTACCTTTAATCAAGGGCCTACCTGTACACTGTTCTGAAGCTGAGCCGTTAAGGATGAGGTCCAGAAATCAAATGTCCATATTTTCAACTAGAATTGTTTTCATTATGATGATGGGGTGGGCAGTAAATTTCTAAAGAAAGTGTTGTAAGAAATATGAATGTGGTTGCTGCAATTCACTCCTGAAAAACAGCCGCATTCTGCAGGCAGATTTTAGTTATATTTGTCTTAGTTATTTAAAGACTCAGGAAATTTAGTCTTGGTCCAAAACCCTGGGGGAAAAAATAACACCAGACAGCACACCGGTAGTGTTTGCATGACTTCAGGCAGCAGTATAGAACAGACACAATCATAGTCACAGGGCAGGGACGAAGCCCACAGATCAGCTTCCCCCTGGAAAACGAAAGCAGCAGGTTCCCCCTGATGGTGGACAGAGGCTCCTTATGTGCCTGTGTGTGGTGTCTGTGGGTGCATTGAGGGCATGGTCGTTACTTGAAGGCTCACATACCAAGCACAGCACGTGCCCTGCTTCCAAGTGTACAGAGTGGGCAAGGAAAGAAACAGGATGATTTCTAGTCCTTGGCCCGACCCCAGTCCCAGCCCCCAAACTAGGAGATTCAAGAATGAATAAGAGGCAAGGAAGAAAAGAACAAGAGCTAACGTCTCAGTAATGTGCATGCCACTTGTGTAGATATACAGACTACATATGTGTGAATATATCTCCCACCTTATACACACATACCGCAATGACATGGCATTTTAAAAAAATAGATATTGTCTTTGGAGCTTGGTATTGTCAGTTAGGACACCCAGCAGTAATCATAGCCTTATTGCCACTTTTTGTGTTGTATATACATTGAATGGCTCATAAGATTTTAAGAGATTTTTTTAATGTATTTCTTCTACTAAATGCACTTATCCTTCTACATGTCTATATATTTTGGTAAAGTTGATTTATTAGAAACTTGGTATTTTAGTAAGATAAAATTCCCTGAAGTGTTTGGTTAATGCTTTGATGTCAAAATTGCACATTGCTGAGTTGAAACTCAGTTTATGCAGCTTTGGGCATTTTCAACTGCAGACTGCAGTTTCCTTGGCTAAAAATTGCACTGTGTGTTCTTGTGCATTCGCTCCTGCTCTACTAGGACATTTTCGGTAGCCGTGATGCCTAAGTCACTAACTACTGGCTCTCTGACGGCAGCGTTGCCGCCACGTGACATTTAGCTCCCTTTTGCCGAGTGATGGCCTGGTTAGGTCATTCATTGCCAAACGGATGTCAGTGTGAGTGTGTTGTTGGAAGGTGTACACTCCTCGTTCTCTCAGCTATTTTATGAACACACCTGGGTTTTCTGGTAAGGATTTAAGCTTTCATGTATGAAAGAACAATTGGCCAAAGATAATTAAATTACCTTAAAAAGTGGGACTTCAGAGGCACTCTGGCTAGATAACACCTCCCAACAACATAAGATTTAGTGCGTAGTGAAATCCCTTCGATATTTATGTATGTGTTTTCCTGAATATTATTTATGGTCATCACTACTGCTTTTGTATTTTTTTAATGGAGTTACAATTAAACCACAAGTACGCGTGCTGCATATGACTGACAAACTAACCAGCTGAAAAATGAGGAGAGAGAATGAATTCTGTTCCATTGTAACAAGTTGATTTATTTTATTCTTTCTTTCTATAAAGGCAAAAAGTTGTTTGAAAGTAATTTCAAGTCCACTAAACATGGACAGCATGTTCTCTGACACTTATGATTTGTGCTCTTCGGTGTCTGATCATTTGCATGGAAGAGACAATAGTGCCACGTCTGAATTGTTCTCCTGTGCTTGGTTGATATGTATTTCTCTAGATTGTTCCGTTTCAAATGGCATTTCTTACTCTTTGGTTTTCAGAAGCATTCAAAGCAAAATATCCTTTGTTTTCTGATCAATCTAAAACCCCGTGTGATTAAATCCCATTTGTCAGTGTAAATAAAGTTCTCGCCAATAAGTATTGTTGTTGTTAGACGACGAATGCAATAAAAAGAGAAACATCGCGGTCTGTCGCCGCCGTTTTTGTCCCTCTTCCCTTCACCATCCACCAGCCTTGACAGGGTAAACCTGCGTCAACTGTCAGAACACATCTACCCATCAGGAGCAAAGTGCACATTTTCCATGGAGATGAAACCAGAGATAAGTTTTAGCCCTGGTAAAGCGTAAATTGGCAGTGAGCATTACATTAAAAGCCTAATTATGGAACTGAGCATGAAGTTAAAAGATCAAAGCTTCTCTAGAAGCTCCCTCACCTGTCTTTCTGTTTCCACCCTGGCTTCGCCATCACAGGTCCCGACACCCGTCGGCCAGGAGAAGGTCGGTGACAAATCCTTGAGCAGCCAGCCTCACACGGTCTCGCAGCATGGTTGGTGGGGCAAGCTAAGAATCGAGCCATCCCAGAGAATGGGGTTCCTTTCAACAATTTTGTGTCCAAAGCTTTAAGTGGTGGGAGGACTTGAATATATCAAATGAGGGGTGTTAATTTCTCTCTTATACACACACATGCACACACCCCATAATGTATCTGTGACTAAACCTTTGGCAATGCAAAAAATTTAGATCAAAACATCAGACTAAGTGAATTAAGCAGTTTTTCTTGGAGTGTGTTAAAAAATTCCTGACCGAGGGGAAGGATGGTCCTTTCTTCAGTGGTCTTGAGGGTAAGCTATGTCAGACTGGATAGCTTTCCCTTTTGGGGGTGGGGGGCTCAATTTGCTTTATTACAAATGAGAGACTAGACTGGTCATTTTATTGATCATATCAAGCTATTCTTTTTTAAAGGAAATAATGTGGCCTTTTTTCAACCTAAGCACCACAGCTACTGATGGGTTCAAAACAACATTTCTGAGAACCTGGCTTCAAGGGTGGCAAACAGCATCACTGAATAAGATGATGTCACGCCCACTGAATGGTGACTAAAAATAACCCTTATCCTGTGGGGAGGAAAGTGTTTTTCAATCCAAACAAAATGTTCCTGTGATTACTTTAAGGCAGTGGTCTTAAACTATTAGCCCTTCTCAGTTATCAGCAAAATACGTTTCTCCAAATGCCAGACCGTCACCACAGCAAACGCCTTAGAAAACGTTGTTTCTAACGTGGCTGCCTTAACATCCCAGAGAAATCATTCAGCCTGGAATCTGTACCGTCAGACGGCTTTTATAAGAAAATAATAGCCACATTTTTTTCCTTTCTTCAGAGGCATGCCCCTCAGAAGATAGCCAAAGGTCAATTGATCATTTCTGTTTACCTTTCTATCTGTCTTCTTAGTCCCCACAGCAAGTTAGAATAGAAAAGAACAACCACCACCATCAACCACAGGGTTGTCTTGGGGGCACTTAGCTTTACCCGAATCAGCTATGGGCTTCACTCTGTATCCGATCACTGATGTGAACAAACTTCTTCCTTTGGACCAGCTCAAAGGAACTAAAATGTATAATTTGTGCTGATGTAAACAGACACTCATATGATGATGTTCAAGTGTGAGAACACTTCCAAGAATTTTAATTTTATCACATGCCATTTTCTAGAGGAGAATTGAATAAGCAAGAGTAAGAGGAGAGTTGGGGTATCCAAGTTCATATTTACGAAGAAAGTCATTTGCAGCGGGGGGAACAGGAGTCTGACTCCGCAGTGTGTCTGATGGCTTCACTGAGGGAGAGATGCCTGGAGTGGAGGGGTGGTGGTTAGTGCACAGCCGGTTTTCTGGCGCATGAACGGAGTCCCTGGCTGGGTACTGGGATTCTGATGACTGGTGAGGCCATCCTGCTCTCCTGTTTATTTTTTAATATTATATATATAATATATATATATATTTTTAATCCTCACCTGAGGATACGTTTAATGATTTTAGAGAAGGAGGAACATAAATGTGCGAGAAAAACAAGACATTGGTGGCCTCCCATTCACGCCCCAACCGGAATCAAACCCGCAGTCTGGGTACACGTCCTCACTGGGAATCAAACCCACAACCTTTTGGTGTATGGGGTGACACTCCAACCAACCAAGCCCCTCAGCCAGGGCCTGCTCTCCTGTTTTCTGAACAAGACCCATCAAGGCAGCGATAAGCTCGGGTGTGCTTAGGGAACACAGGCCTTAGGGAAAGCACCTTTGGGTCACACACATTTACAGGGTTAAATACCTGACACCTGACGTGACAACATGAACCATTTATTGTGAAAGATTTTTTCTGGTAAATGAGGTGTTTTAAAATCACATGAGACTGATTTGATATTGTACTCTCAGCAAGCTCTACACATCGTATTTCGTATTTCTCAGTTCAACAGCACTTTTGTCCCTAACAATATCCTCAATTAGGGTCAATGCTCATCATTCAGATGAGATCACGGTGGTCTCTTGGAGGTGGCAAGCAATTGAAATGACAGGCTCGCGGCTTCCATGGCATGGGTGCACATCCCCCCCTTAGAGCTCACAGTACAGAGCTTTTTGGTACACAGTGCCAATCAGCAGTTTCCCCTTGTACACAGAGGCGGCCGAGCTTCCTTGCAACACTGTGCCGTTTTCTGCATAAGCCACTGTGACTTTTGGTTCCTCTGTTAAAATGTTCTGGATTTGGAGCACCTGTCAAAGCAATAATATTTGGTTAATGTTTTTAATCACTTACAACTCTAAATATGGGGTCATTTCTCTGAAAGAAGCCTTTAGGTAAATCATATTTTGTTCTAATATAATTGTCAATATAAGGCACCTGTTTCCTCTTTGGCAAAATGACAGGCAAACCAAGGCAAGGCAAGAAATAAATGAAGACCATAGACTGCGTGTGAGGCATTAGGGAGCAGGAGAGACTATGGTAAATTTGGGTGGGGGGAGCAAACTTAGTAATACACAAACAGTGTAGTATATTATCAGATAAACTAAGAATTTGGATGTTTATACTTAAATCTTGGTTGTTTTAAATGCTGGCAATCAATAAAAAAGTTTGTCCCACAAAAAGAATATATCTCTGTACCACAACTAACCAGTCCTTCGAACCTAGAGACCCCACCTCTAAATAGGATTGTGTAAGTTCAGGTTTCCTCATTTAGTTGAGCAGGAAAGAGGATTGTATCTTGAGCGACAGTGTAGTTAGGCTGATGACATGCAATAGCCCATACTTGACTTTTTTGGGCTGATAAATGGCAATTCACATGAGTCATTTACTCTAATAAGCCATCTGTAAGTCTGGAGTCCAAGGTTGTGTTGTGGGTCTTCTGTTTGCCATTTGTTTCTCATCTGTAGAATGAGATGGTGGACTAAGTTCCCGTTCTACTCTAACTTTCTATTCTTCAGCTTGGAGGATGAAACACAATGACTGGAGGAAAGGCCAGCTACGTACGAAAACATCGAACATGGCAGCCCAGGAAGGCCAGTGCCTGGACAGTAAAGGGTCAGTAGGAGCATTTAAAAGGACCTCTTTAAAACAGCTGTACCAAAGACAGATATTTGAGAAATTGCCATAGCATTAAATCGTAGTAGTTACTGGGAAATAGTTGATAGTACACCTTGGCTCAAGTAATTAAGCCTCTTTTAATAAACCTAAAGTACTCTTATGTAGGAGGAGAACATTAGATAATGGAGTGTTATTACTTTCTGTTGTGCTTTAACAGATCCATCACTAGAAAGAAAGTATTGCTTCCGGAACAGCAAACCAAGTCCATGCAATAGCAAATGACCCAAGTTCACCAAATGAGCTAACAAATAGGAGCAACTTAGAATCTAACATTCTGCTGGGTTCCAGTGAACACACCCCAGTATACATTCTTCAATTCTATTAAACATGCCGTGCAGCATTCTACTAGTAAGAACGTTCAGAAGGTGCAAAGGATTGCCATTAAACATCATCACAATTGTCCTGTAAACCTAAAAATTAAAGGTATAAAGGGCCATGATGTAACTGGAAATACACATTTGGTGGTTGTGTTTTTTTTTAAATCCAAGACACTATAATCCAATAGGCTATAAAAATATATTTTCTGTTGAGACGATGGTGTGAGTCTGACTCTTAAAACAGCTTTAAGCCCTGGCTGGTGTGGCTCAGTGAACTGAGTGCCGGCCTGCAATCCAGAGCCTCTGGTTTGATTCCCAGTCTAGGGCACAATGCCTGGGTTGCAGGTCAGGTCCCCAGTAGGGGGCGCACAAGAGGTGGGCACACACTGCTGTTTCTCTCCCCTCCCCTCTCTAAAATTAAATGAAATCTTAAAAATTAAAAAAAAACAAAGCTTTAAAAGTACACATTACTACATCAAACATGATAGCATGTATTTGATGTAAATAACAAGTATAAATAGCAAACCCCAGGTAAATTATAGTAAACATTTAAATGTCTGTGGCAAATTGACGTTCAAGTTCTTACTTGTACCGATAAAAGTCCAATAACTAAAGACCATGAACACCAAGTGGGTCTTTGGGTAGTATAAACTAAGATGGAAGAAAAGGTCTTTCAATCCAAAGTAATCCGGCACGATTTTCCTTCCCACTTCAGAGAAGTTTAGAGGCTGCCGGTCTGAGCTTTAGGACCGGTCCGCCGAGTTAACTTGGGCACACACCGACACACGGGGAAGGGCTAGTTGCATAGGCAGGCAGATAACTTGATGAGACCACAGCAATGTGGTCCATTATATTTTTTAATTATTGTGAATTCCCAAGTTAGAGAAACACATTAGTGAAATAAAGACATTGACTCCCATTCAATGCTGGCTGCCCTAACCCAGCCCGAGGTCCACTCTGTGCTGAGCTTGGATGCACAAAGACTGACATTGAGGGATCCCTTGCCTTCCAGCTCCCGGTTCAGACCCCACCAAGGGACAGCAGCAGCGGGGGAAATGGGAGGTCCGAGGGGAAGGAGGGGGACCTGTCCCTGGGGGTCTGTGCTGGTTGGCTACATCCCTCAACCAGAGGCCAGGATCCTTTCAGAAGAACCACTCCACACACAGCCCTCTTTTTGCTCTGGTTTCTGTAAGCCATCCCTGCCCCCTTGCCAGCCCTGGGCTACAGCATTATCTGTGATTGGTTTCCCCACACTCGGCCCACAATTGTGTACACAGTGTCCTTCCTATTTAATCCCTCAAACTACCCAGTTTAAATGTACCATCTGTCTCCTGCCTAGACTCTGTCTAAAACTCCTCCCAAAGTCAAATTCTTTTTTTCCAGTGGATCATTTGGACCATCTCTCCACGTCCTCCCTTTTACTTGCCCATATAACTGGAGATTGTCTTCAACTGAAAAACAGCTGGGAATAAGGTCACTGAACGGATTCATTTTTCAAACTACCTCTGATCCAGGAGGATTCTTCGGGTCATAGGAAAATAGTCTCTTGCCATTGGGGTGGCATCCAACCCACAGGTCCCCTGTCACAGGATCCACAGATATGTTGTCCACGAGGGTGTCAGTGACCAGGGACTTCCAGAGCAAATCAAGGAGAGAACAAAAGACAGAAAGTGAAGTAAATGAGAAGTAATAGAGCAACATGTCAGGGAAACTACTGTCTTGTCCTTGTCACCACACTGCTGGTGTCAGGGACATGAGGATCCTGCCCATTTCAAGAGCACTCAGAGTCCCATCCATGCTAGCGTTGGATCAGGACAGACGAGGGAGCGGGGAGATACGAAAGCCAAGAAAGACTTAAAATTTCAATGAACTCATTTGGACTAACAGCTGTGCATGAACCTAAAACGGAGGGAAAAAACACAGTTTTAAGTGCGGCTTAAAACAGCTCATTTCTAAAATGGCATGCACAAATGATATTTTTATAATCATTCAGAAAACAACCAGGAAATGTAGATTCATTTCTAATGAGAACATCAATGAAACGCAGGCTCGTCTTCAGCGGCTAATCATGGGCTGTGCAGCCAGAGGACAAATGGTCACCCAGGGTTGAACTTCCACCTGGGAGTGGGGAAAAAGTTTCTCCTTTATTTCCAGATGTTATTCAACTCCCTGTTCTTCTGTTGGTTATTTGCTAAATATAAGGAGCAAGCATGTGATGACAGCAAAGGTTGCTGTCAAAGCTTTGCCCCAGGATCATAAATAATACCAACGATTCTTAATTCCACCATTCATCACCTTGGCTGCCTTCTACCAGGAAGAAATCCATCTATTTGTTTCCCGCTCACTCTCAGTGGAGAAGTAATATCTACCAAGTACCTCAAACAGAGGCCAGTGTACCTCAGCGCCTGGAGACTTTGTAATAACCTGCGGTGGATGCATTGCAAAGGCCAGAGAGTGGGCAGGCAGCTGCAGGGAGCCAACGCGGCCCTGTGCTCCCTACTCAAAGTGAGAGCCATCCCCCACCTGTCCCTGAAGGGACTAGAGGGCTCAAGCATGGTGGCAGAGGCTCCTTTTCACCTTCATTGAAATCCTTCACTTATTCATACCCTGGCAACAGGCAAGGCTGGCGAAAGGAGGCAGCTGAGCAAACACGCTCTGGTCAAGATCAGCTCCAGGCCTTCCTCACCCGCCAAGCCCCCACCTATCATAGTGTCAGACATCAGACCTTGTGCCGTGATGTCACTCTCTTTAAACAAGGGAATTGTTTGTCTCGGGGCTCTGCTGTGACCTTTGGAGGAGGTGATAGCCAATGGGTAAATTCCATGGCAGATAAAAGCCTACGAGTTGGGAGGAGATGGTGAGAGTGGGAAAAGGGCACAGAAGCCTGAGGTCCCCTTAATTTCAACACACGACTCCTGAGCTCCTTCCGTGTGCTCTGCAAGGAGCTCAGCCCCTGGAGAGAATGGGGTGAGGGGCAGACCTGGTTCCTGCCAAGGACATGCTCACCAGTCCGGAACTGACTGTGTGCTGGGCTCCTGCCTCGCAGACCTGTAATTCCTAGCAATGCTAACTCACCACAATGCACACACATATGCTACATTTCACACCTCCACAAAGCTAACTGCAAAATTTTACATTCCTTGGTCAAGGAAACTTAATAAACTATTCTTTTTGGGAAAAAACTGTATTCTCTGTTAACAAACATCCCAATTTTTAGAGAATTGCAATTCATTTAAAGTGGGACAAATTTATTGGCTGCCTTGAATTTTGGGAAGGGGATTATTTTTATTGTGGTAAAATATGCATAACATGAAATTTGTCATATTAAACATTTTTATGTGTACAATTCAGTGTATTTACGTACATTCACAATGTTGTACAACTATCACCACTATCCATTTCTGGAACCTTTCATCATCCCAAACAGAAAGAGCCCAATAGCTACCCTCCCCGCCACAGCCCCTGGTAGCCTCTATTGTACTCTCTGCCTGTGCATTTGCCTAATCGAGGTACTCATATAAGTGGGATCCTATAATATTTTTTCCTTTTGTGTCTAGCTTATTTCACTTAGCATAATCTCTTCAAGGCTCACCCATGTTGTAGCATGTATTAGTACTGCTTTCCTTTTTAAGACTGAATAATATTTCATTTGTATATATCACACTTTGTCAGGACATGAGCCCATCCACATCACACTGAAAACTCTAAGATCAGTCGCAGCACATTTCTCGGCACTCCAGGTATTAATTAATTGGCTTAACTCATGTGACCCTTCAAAAGGAAGAAGAACATTTCCATTGCAGGGGGTAGTCTCAGCTGAGTTATATCAGGAAACCAGCATGATCTGTTGCCAAATGTGGGAGCCAAATCTGAAATAAGACTTGCCCAAAATCTTGCCTTGGTGGCAGCCATGCCTTTATCATTGTATGTTGAGTGTATATGGGACTGGGTTCTATTCTTAGAAAATTCTTTACCTTTCAATTTAGAGAAGTACATACGGCTATAACCACAGTTTGTTCTTATTCCCTCAGCCAGTGTGAGGTGTGTGAAATTTCCATTTACTTCAGCTAGTACCAAACTAGCCCTGCCAATGATTTTAATGTCAAACACAGTGTTACATTTGATGTTGCTTCCAGGTAATTTCTCGGAGTGAAGCCCCTCCTGACAGTCCCTCAGGTGTGCTGACAGGAACAGTCTCGGGACCTGGGGACAGCGCTTCTCACTGAGGGCGGTTCTGGCAGGAGAACAATGTCTGTTTTTTCGGGGCAGGGGCCGCGTTCACCATGCTCCGCTTTGCTCTCACTCTCTTTCCTCTCTTTTCTGTCTTTACCTCTTTTGACGCAAATCTTCAAATGGATCAGAATTGGTGGGGGTACAAGATGAACCCCCTGAAACATGCCCAGCCCTGTCTTACTAGTTTAATAAATATGTGTCGAATGCCTACTAGGTGGTGGGGGGGGGGAGTCTTCCAGGAACAAATGGGGGGGTTGGGAATCTGTCCTGTGCAGTTCACAGCCTAATGGGAGAGGCAACCCACAGAGAGGATAAACAAAATATATGGTATGTTCATAATGAATGCTGAAGGGAAAATAAAGTTGTAAAGGAGATAGAAAGTGTGTGTGTGTGTGTGTGTGTGTGTAGGGGAGCAGATGCAAACTGTAGATTAGGCAGCCAGGGGAAGCCTCACTGAGGTGACAATTTAGTAAGATCTGAAAGGATACGAAGGAGAGACCCGTGGCCATCTGGAGGAAGATCACCTGAGCAGAGGAAACAGTGCTCCATAGTGAGGTGAGGCCACACCGGGCAAGCTCCAGGCCTGCGTCCTGCTGGCAGGGGAGGCTGAGCAGAGGGACAAGGGCTGGAGACAAAGGTAGCACAGGGCGGGGGGCTGGGGCCCATGCGGCCACTGCTGGTTCTTAGACTTTGTAATACCGTGGAGAGCCCTGTCATTTTAAATACCTGGTGAGGTGATTTCTTGGCTATTCCATCAACATAAAGAAAGGGAGAAATGAAGAAAGGGAGGGAAGAAGGGAGGGAGGGAGGTCCAGGAGCACAACCCCAAGCTTAAAACTCACTGGAGTTGAAAGAGTCAGAGTTTCATGGGTGAGACGTGCGGCCTGCTGCTCCCTGCCCCACAGATGGGGAGAGTGAACAACAGACACGTCGGTGCAGACGGCTCGCAGTACAGGAGTGAAGAATCGGTTCTCACCCACTCCAGTTAGACAATCCTTCCCCCCCACCTTTCATTTCACAAATCAATTAGAATCTAATTATCACTCTGCAAACTTACAATGTTGATACATCTTACCTTCAATGAAGTTAAAGTCCAATTAGCATGCTTTTCATACACATGAATCTTATGAGCCAGAAGTTCAGTTATATAGACATACCTTCAAAGAAGAAAGAGCTACATCAAAGTACTTGAAGTGATGCGATTCTTAAGGTGACGGTGAAGTTGTGAGAACTCTTCTTCAAGAGTTCTGCTTAGAGACTGGAAATGGAGCCCATCTCAGAGCACGCCAAGTTCGGCCAGAACTCATGAGCTCACACTGCACGCAGGACTTTAGTCCTGCAACGTTAATTCTAAGAGTAGGAACCTAGTTGGCCCTAGTGAGCCCTAAACATCAGCTCTTACATCTCGGAGATAAAAGCATTCCAGTTCTCCTCTCAGTTTGTCAGTCCAGGGCCGAGCCCCAGGTTCTGCCTGTCAGAGGAGAGTGGCCTCTCCCCAGCAGGCTGCAGGAAAGCCCTTAGACACTCGGCTCCCAGATTCAGGCCAGAGAAAATAAGCAGGAGAGAAGACAAGATGCTTATCCTGGGTCTGAGAGAAGTCTTCCTCCCCACCTCCCCTGAGTCTGGTCCTGACCCTGCGGATTTAGTCTCTGCGCACAGTGCAATGCCACACTCACCACACAGGCTGTGCTTATCTGCTATTTTTGAAGACCAGGAGACAATATGAATAATTGCAAGCTGTTCATGTTGCCATCTCTAAGTATGTTACTAACCCTCTGAAATTCGTGGTGTTATCAGATGAGGAAGGGTATGTAGGTGGATGGAGACACAGATTGTATATGCATCAGTGCAACCCAAAGTGTGCATTTTCTTGCTTCGGGGCCACCACCAGATAATAACGTAAATCAGCTACATCACCAGGCCCACCGCTCAGTGGATTTTCTGGCCCCTAGTAGCACTTTTCTGACGAAGGAAGCAGGGCCTTGATTTACATTTTCGAGCAAGCTCTTTAGCTCGTCATAAAGCAGCCCTGCTGACATAAATGCCTACCGCTATTCATCTCACACTCTAAAAAGTTTTCCTTCAAAGCAATGCTATTCAGCAGTACTAAATGACTATCACAGTATTATCTAGTAATACTAAGTGTTTATCACAGTATTGTTTAGTAATACTAAATGATTAACACAATTTATTTAGTAGTTCTAAATTTTATCACAGTGTTATTTAGCAATAAAAAGCAATTATCACAGTAATCTTTAGTG
Source organism: Phyllostomus discolor (assembly GCF_004126475.2). Classification (NCBI taxonomy): domain Eukaryota; kingdom Metazoa; phylum Chordata; class Mammalia; order Chiroptera; family Phyllostomidae; genus Phyllostomus; species Phyllostomus discolor. The sequence continues at coordinate 28,530,535 of NC_040912.2, read as the reverse complement.
ATACTAAAATGTGTATCCACCTTTTTGAAATGTACCTTCCCTGTACATGCTCCCTGCAAAAAAAATTCAAAACCATGTCTTAGAAAATTTTGATTTGCTAAATTTTCTGAAAAATTAAGATATTTTACATTTTTCTTAATTTCCTCTTACTAGGATAACATGTTAAAATGTATCACATTATTTAGAAAAGGAATATGTTCAAAAAGATATCTGAGAAGAATACAGGCAAATGCATGACATTTTAAAAGTGTCCATACTTGCCGTCAGGTGAAATGTTGATGCCATTAGCAAAATCAAATCCGTCCGCCACCACTTTAACTTCGTCTGGACTATAGTAAACAACATATGACAAGGCTAAACCCAAATACAGCTCCCAGGATTTCAGGAAGGGGTCGATAAAATAGTGATCGTTTGTGCCATAAAAGTGCTCAGGTCCCACGGCAACGATGTCATTCAAACTGCAATTCAAACACACACATGTCATATATACAGATGAAGGGATTGGTATATTACTGGGTTATGCATCGGCATTCATTAAAATCTATTACTAAAATCAAGATATGGGATGGAGCCTTCATTCTACCTGTGTGGCAGAGAATTCATATGAAATCAGTCCCACCTATACAATCCCCCAAGACAGTAATGACTCTAAGAAACCCTAAGATTTGATCATGGTATAATATAAGAGCTCTGTTTACTGTATCTTAAAATAGTGCTGTGGCCAGGGTTGCAGGGGATATGCATGTGTACGTGTATGTAGATTCTAAATTCAGTAGATATTAGGCCAGGAATCATTATCGAGGCAAAATTTACTTATGCTCTTATAGCACTCACTCTCACAGAGCACGGTCAAAGGCATCATCGGCAGTAGAAAGGACACTGGCAATAGTATGACTTGCATTTTAGTTAAAGCTCTGCTACTATTTCTGTGTGACTTAGGGAGAATCATTCATTTCATATTTCAGGGCCTCAGTTTCCTTTCCTATAAAAGGTGGATGCGATGGGCTGATCTCTTTCAGCTTTATAGAGTCACTTCCAGCTTTAAAGTTTCCTATTTCTAAACTGAGTAAAGCGCCTGTGAACAACAGTGCTCAGAAAGAGGATGCTGTGGCTTTTTTCCTTTCTGCTTTTGATTCTCTCTGTGTTACTGAAAACCTAAGATATATGAGCCTATTTTTCTGCTTTAATAGGTACAATGGCGAACACATAAGTGAGTCATTCTTTGCTGATTGAGGTGACAGAAGTTCCCCAGGGCCATTATCTGGGAGAGAATTATCTCTGCTCTGTTGCGGAGCTCTGACGTGGCTCTGGGCTCCTGGGCGAGTTAGATAAGTGTGCAAAGCCTCAGTTTTCTCATCTGTAAAGAGAGGTTAAATGATTTTCCCAAAGTCGTAGAGCCCATTAGTCTAAGACTAAGGGTCAGAATCTTAATTTGTGGAGTCGCAGTGTGAATTACAATGAGGCCATGCCTGTCGTGTGCTGCGCGGGGAGCCTGCCACTCTCCACAGCCTCAGTCAATGGCAGCCACTCTCACTGCGTGAGCAAAGGGGGTCTAGGGACTTAAGATTAGTTTGCACAGGCTCCAGGCATAAACCTGCAAACTGAGGTTTTTTTCTCTCTTTTTAAAAAGCAAATTCCCAAAATTAGTATGTTTTACAATCATGTGCTGTTTTTCATACAAAGGAGCAGAGCAGAATGGTTTAGGGAATAGAGTTAAAATCTGATGGACTCCATTGGAATCCTGACTTTATTTGCTCTCATCTGTGGGGTCACAGCATGTCACTAAACTCTGAGCCTCAGTTTCCATTCTATGCCTCGAAAGCCTGTGGTGAGAATAAAATGATACAATGAATGCAAAGCCCTTCACACAGTGCCTAGCAGATGGTGAATGACTAGTAATGACCATTGTGTTATTATTAACAATACCAAGCCTAAATTATAATGGATTAACAACTCAAAAATTAATGCGATAAACCATCAAATACAAAGCAGAAAATATACATGGGCAGTCCTTGGGTTGAAAGAACAGATTTTCAATTAATGGTGGCACTCTAGTTTTTCAGTTCTGCATTGCCAAAGACCAATATTTTTGCAACTGGCCCAGGAAAAAAAAAAACTCTAACCCTGGGAAATTCTACAAGTCTGAGATTTCCAAGATTAGATGGTGAAACGAATCCATTTTCACTCTTTCATAGTGGCTCTGTTCACCAACTCTAGAACCAAGCTACCAGCATAAAATCCCATGTGAGACAAGTTAAATACTCCAGGCCTCAAAATTTTTAAATCCAAATGGTATAATAATAAAACCTAAATAAGAAGGTATTTGTAAAAAGTTAATAAAAACAACCTGTTTAAATTGCTTATTGCAGCACCTAACATAGTTAAAGCTCATTAAGTTATTATTACTACTGCTACCACTATTATTATTAGTCCAGCTTCTCCATCCTACAAACTTTCCCCTAATTTAGATCTTGGTATTTGGCACATTCTCAGTGTCAATTCTGGTTCTAAAATATATTTGTGTCATGAATGTACATATAAAGTCTCCCATCAAAAGCTCTTCTCTGAAACTTCTCTCATCCTTGGCATGCAGGAGAACACCTGGGCTGCAGCTCCTAACTGACCATTATTTGGTTGTTTGAGCTTCGGTCCAGTAACTCAATTTCTCTCCAATCTGTTTCTTCATCTTCAAAACCACCAGGTACAAAAAGGAGAGGAAAAGGCAGTGGTAACACAGAGTGCAAACTATTAATAATAGGCCAGGCATTTAGCTAGGTACTTTCATGTAAATAACACATAGTTTTAAAAAACCTAGATTCACAAATACCAAAGTAGTTGGATGCTGTATGTAAATTATTCAAATCGAGGTTGGGGTTCTAGGAAGCCATAATGATTAAAGGATAAAAATTGTTTGGGAAACAAAGTATGGATTATTATCCTGAATCCATCCCTCGCCCTATAAATCAAACCTAAGGTCAGCAGGGATGCTGACTTTGTGTTGGCTTGATGGGGATCAGGGCTCCTTGAGTGTTTTCTTTTTTCATGCGTCACGTTTCCCAGGAGCCCAGGACCGCGCTGTTACCACAGATCCGCTTTTCCTAAATCAAGTGCAACCCTAACTGCGGCGGAGGCTGTGCGGAGGGGCTCAGAGGCCCCAGAATGCAGGTGCCCGTAGGTATAAGTTTCTGATTCATAGAAACATCTAAGGCTCCATTTTTAAAAAGCATAAAATTTAATAAATAAATTCAAGATGTGCAGCTCATTTGGGTTTGAGACACTCAGTCTGTTTCGGGAAAAGAGCAGAGATTTTCCCTGGTAAAAGCACTAACAGATATTCTGTGGCCAGGGATCATAAGCCAGTACCCAGACAGCTTAAGAAATGAGGGCCGGAGGGAATGGGTCTTCTTTGAGGGGCTTGGGTTCTCAAAAGTTTCCGCAGAGGAGCATTTGGAGGACTGTGTGATCATTAGAAAGGAGAGTCGAACAGCCATTATCCTCCTTACCTGCCATACCCCCCAGCCAAAAGGAAAACCTAGAAGTAGATTAACCATTCACCAGTGTTAAAAGGAAATAGAAATAAGAGAGATTTCAATACTTAGGTAAGAGTTTGTGTCTGATGGTTTTCAGATGCAAAAGTGATTTTTCTTCTTTTTGAAATTTAAAGCACTCAACGGTAGTTTTGACATCTGGATGGTTCACCACCAGCAGATACACGGTATTATCTGAGAGGAGATTAAAAACAAAAATCGAAACATTAACTGAGCTCTCAGCTGTCAGAACTGTCTCCAAAAAGCAATTCCAGCCCACCTCCAACTAGTACTTAGGGTGTCAGGCAGATGGAATATTTTCATCTCTTTGTAGAGAGAAGCATTTGTGGTTGTTCCAAAGAGAAATGGCTAAAGGAGGAACCACTGACAGCCTTTAAAAACTCCACACTCCACAGGGAGAAAAATATCCTCAAATTAAGAAAGAGCAGCCCTTGACACTAAAACTCCAAAGAGCTTGTTAAGCTTTCTCTTGCAGATGGTCTCAGCAAGATGCAGAGTTAAGATAAAAGAGATAAAAGATGTGGGAAATACTAATATGAGAAGGTGTGTTGGGGTATAATTTACACAGTATAAGATGATAAATTCCATAAAAGAACACCTGAGAGAGTATCAAAGGAAGCCACTTCCGTGAGTCAGTGAAACTTCAGGACATGAAAGAGACTGGTCTAACTGGTCAAGAAGGAGGCAAGTAAAGTTAGATTATAGTCTTAAGAATCAGTAAGTCTTTGAAACCTTTGATATGACCAAATTGGTGTTTAAAGGAAAACAATGCAGAGTGTAGTAGGTAGGAATGAACGGATTTGAGCAGGGAAGCCATGGAGCAGGCCCTTCATTCAACATACACGTATTTCATTTATTTTAGTTCGTGTTAAGTGACACACAGGGAAGATGAAACGGAATAAAGGGATGGAGAGTAATGAAGTTCTCTTCATGGGAGTCAAAGAAGTTCTCTCTGCAGAGGTGACATTAAACCAGAGACCTAAATGAAGTAAGAGATGAAGCCACATGAATACCTGGTGAAAGAACATTGCAGGCTGAGGGAAGAGAATGTGCAAAGGGCCAGAGGCTGGACCTTCCTGGTCACATTCCCGTAATGACCAGGTTGTAGCTGGAGTACAGTGAGTGACAGAAAGAGTACGAGGGCTGAAGTCATAGGTAGGGAGCCTCGGTTAGTCTTGTTAGGGCTTAGGGTGAGGATCCAGACTTTACTCATGGGGACATAACATGAGTAAAGCCATGTTAGTAACATGACCCAAGGCTACAGCAGCAATCGGGCTTATAGGGAGAAGGGACTGGATCAGGAGGAAAGGCAGGAAAGGATGTGAGGGGCACTGGACAAGAGGTATCAAAAGCCTCTGATGATGTCTAAGGAATGAAGGAGTCAGACATCAAATGTGAGGATGAAAGCCTGGGTTCCTCCTCAGGAATTTATCCTAAAGAAATATTCACAGAAGATATATGTAGAAGGACATTATTTTGGCATCATTTAGCATTGTTTGCAATAAACATAAAGGTAGATACACACCGACTATCCATTAACAGCCACTGCAAAGTAGCTGTAAGTGGATTGTCACAGAAAGGAAGGGGGGCCCAAATAGGGATTTGTAATGGGGTCCAGAACTCAGGGTGTCCAGGAAATATTAGAAAAATATATGTTTATAGGATGTGCTCACCCTCACAAGTCTGAGCTGGGGAAGGAATGCTTGGAGCAGAGCTATTGAGAGTTGTTTTGCCTAGCAACAGTTTTGTAGATAACCTCTAGAATGGTCATTTAACATATCTATACCTTTAACTAGCTTCATAGATATGTTAAACAGCTGTGGCCATGCTTTAAGGGGGGGATGGGAGTGACTTCAACCCATATGTAACTGGGAGGCAACTCCTCCTGGTTACAGAGCCTGCGTAAGAGCTTGGAGATGATTGGCTCCACACCACAGAGCCACACCGGCCTGGACTTACTATGGCAACCCAATAAAGCTGGTAAAATATGAAAATGCTGGCAGCTGTGGCCAACTGTGGGAGGAGCCAGAAATGGGGCTGCATAGGAAAATTGACACTGGGATTTAAACCCAGGCACGGCAGCCATGGCTTGTGCAGAGAAGAACCAGACTTCTATTTCCTTTTCTGAGATATGGTACCCCAGGTTGGGCAGAGGGGGAAGGAAGGACTGTGTGTTTGTGGGTATTCTAAAGGACTTTGGGATCTCAATGAAGACATTAAGTTATTATTCTTAAGTTTGTATAACTCTTTAAATAAATAATCTCTTTCATTTCCACCAATCTCTGGCATTGAGAGACATCTTTCCCTGGTGGTGGGCAAGGTGAACCTAGTATGGGGTGGAGGACCCCCAGAGCACAAGGGTGGGTCCATTTAGTAATAGTATATCATTCATCACCCCCCCACCCCAGTCTGTTCTGTAACAAAAGTGTAGTGTTTAATGCAAAAGCATCTTAGAGAAAGGTGTGCATAATATTTGTATAGTATTTCCCCATTTTTATTTAAAAGTGTATATATACACCCAACACTATATTTCTTTGCATTTAAAAATATTTTGAAAATAAAATATAATGTTGATAAATACATAAAGAGATCATCAAAAGAGAAATATATATATATATATGAAGGGAAATCATGTGAGGTAGCAGTGAGAAAGAGAATATTAAAAGATGGAAAATAATTTTGCAACATTTTGAGTTGAAAGTGGCTATAGCAGAGGAGCCAAACAGAACTATCAAGTAACCTGAAGAAATGTCACTGAAGAGCTGATTTTAAAACAAAACAAAAGCCCTGGCTGGCGTAGCTCAGTGGGTTGAGTGTGGGCTGCGAACCACAGTGTCACAGGTTTGATTCCCAGTCAGGGTACATGTCTAGGTTGCAGGCCATGACCCCCAGCAACCACATATTGATGTTTCTCCCTCTCTCTGTCTCCCTCCCTTCCCTCTCTAAAAATAACTAAATAAAATATTTTAAAAATTTCTTTAAAAAAACAAAACAAAACAAAAAAAGAATACTCCATTGGAAGTGTTCTCCTGGAAAGTAGGTCCAGTTATAGTTGTGATGTGGTTGAACTTTTTACTTTCTGAAATGGAGAAAGTAAAGGAGAGGCGAAAAAGCAGTCCTTTGGAAAATGCTCCAAGATTTTGAAATGAATGATAAAACAATGAGCGGGAGAGAAAACTACAGTAGGATCAGAGGGAGGAGCAAGTTACTTGAAGGAGGAAGTGGCCAACTGCTTAAAATGAGGTGGAGGAAGGCAGGAAAGGAGAGAGGGAGGGAGGGAGGGAGGGAGGGAGGAAGGAAGTAAATGAAGACATAAGGGATGGGGGGACAATATATTAGAATGTGGAGAAGCAGTTTGAAGATGAAACAGGAGCCAGTGGAGCCACTGAGAGAAAGCTGCCCACAGTGACTTTCTGTCAGTAGGTCTATAGGCTGCAGACGGCTTATGTTAGAAAACTCTATTCCTGTACATGCCCGGATCTGTAAAATGGTTTAAAATTACTACAGTAATTATAGGGATACTGTGAATGCTGGTAGTATTTTTTAAAATTCAGTGCTTTAGAAATCTTAAATATTTTAACATTCTCAAGCATTTAAGTACTTATAATATGTTCAATTAATACAGGGGGTATGTTTAAAATGCAGAAGAAGAATATTTTTCATGACTGTACTTTAATTGAATGAAAAGAAATATTCAAGTGTTAACTTTTTTCTGCTTTTAAAAAAATTGGTTTTATTTCTAAGAAACATTCAATGTTGTCACCTTCATCTGTGAACGTGCTGATCCCGTGAGGGTTAAACGAAGACAGATCAAATGCACTTCCGGTGATATTCAGTTCCACCACTGCTGGGTCTGCCTCATTCAGGTCCATCAGAAGTATTTTTCCAGGCTTATTGGGAGCAAAGCTCTTTATTCCAGGATATTTTAATCCCTTATGAATAATGAGGGAGAAAAATCCAGAAACATCACAAACGCTGCTGGAGGTGGTAGACAGCACATGGGTTCACTCTGTCTGCCTCACACAACCAGGCCATGTGGGCAGCCTCTTAGCTGGCTTGTGCAGCGGTCCCATCGTAAGCTCTGGAAACCACATGCTCCATTGGAGGGCCCCCACACACTCAGGCACAGGCCCATCACAAGCAGGGAAGCTGTATGAGTCCCACATCACAGCTACCAACCCATGAGAAAGATTAAAAAACAATGACAGAACAGACCAAAAGGACATTTACGAATGGGGTTTAACAATGTAAACAAGGACTGTGAGGGAACATATCAGGCACAGAGGTTTAGGGGAAGTCTTGTGAGCCTTCAAGTAGAATAACACAGCTCTTACTGGTTTTAGACATTGGGACCCTATGTGTGATTTGGCTTAAAACATGTATTCTGTTGCTTTGAAAAAGGTTTGCAAGAGACTGTTGTAGAGGATGACTGGTCCTCCATCTTCACAAGAGAAAACTGGACTACATAATTTACAACCGGCAGCAAAGGGTTTTCAGTGGCTGCGTCTGTGTACTGTGTACCCTATTAACTCTGTCATCCTAGACTACACTGTCTTCTTTTGTTGGACCTATACCACTACCACAGTGATCTGCATGCATGAGAGTTTCCAAAGTCTTGAAATAATGGAATAACCTATCAGCAGTTTTACATTAAAGGATTTATTCTGAAAAGTACAAGAAAAAAAGGTAAAAATCTAAATGACGTGTGAGGGGGTATAAAAGTACACTAAATTCAGCAAATATTTGAGTATGCCCACCACTTAAATATGTCAAGGGATAGACAGTTGAATGGGAAGCCATTCTTGAACTTGTTGGGCTCTCAATTGTTATGATAGAAGATAAGGTAATCCAAGAGTTCAATGTGCATACAGAAATACAAATGGGAATGGAACTCACACAGTCATATTGATAACACCAGTAAAAATGTATATGCGGTTTGTTTTTTGAACCACGTGACTGCTCATTTTATTTGAAGGTGGGCATCGGGATAGAGGAGGGTTAAATGCGACTCCCAGTTCTAGAAAGTGGGGCAGTGAAACAACACACTTACGGAGCTAATCAAAGCCAGTCCATTAGGAAGTATCTCCAAGTCTTCAGAGCCAGTTTCTGCCCGGGAAGAGAACAAACAGCGCAGGCTGTGTCACGCTATTGCAAGGAGCCAGTGGGCCTGTTTCTAAATCCCTCCTGACCGAAAATGGGACCACACAGGCAGTGCTCTCTGATAGGTTCAGAATAATCAGTTCTTTCATGTATTTTCCAGTTGACTAATGTGATTATATAAAAATTAAAAGGCATTAATATAATTAAGTGTAATTAAAATTTATACTTAATATATGTGTTGGAAACTGATGAACTAACTTTCTTCTCAGAGTCTGAAATCTCATATAAAGTTCATGTAAATTCACAAAATGTACAAAAGGTACGATATTTTGAAAATAGCTTGCTGTTTTTTTAAAAGACACAGAGTAAACTACCAATATATATTGATATTATAAATATTAATAGTTCCAAATATGTATTGATATAATATATACATAGTTCCAAATCAAATAAACTCTGAAAACCACATTGGAAATATAAGCAAATTCTAAACCAGTTAAAATGAAGATACATTTCATATGAAGAGTATGCATTTACTTATTAATTATAAACCTCAGTAAAATATCAAGTTAGTTATATTTTAAGTACATGTAAATTTTAAAAATTTCAATCACAAATGAGAACTTTTAGTTTTGCATTGATACTCTGAGAGGATGTTTGTTCTTCAAATATTTAGTGATATTTAATATCAATATCATATCTGTTTTCTAGGAAAAAAATGCACTGTAAGATATCTGACCAAGCTTATCCACTCTAACTAAGTCATCTGGTCTAGCCTTTCTAACATTAGGCAACTAAGAGAAATAATTTTAAAAAGAGAACAAACAAACATAACATGAAACAACATAAGCATAGATCTCAAACAAGTGGTTCTCAAATAACAAGTCTTCTTGGTTGAAACCAGAAGGGGACTCAACTCTTAATGACACTCCCCATTTGTTGCCTGCCAGCTGTTACTCCCCTGCCCTTTTATCTTTGCTGACAGGGCCAGCCTCCTACAGCGGAGGCCTAATAACGACTTTCCCAGCTTCCTTTGCAGCTAGGGCATCAGCCAGTTGTCTAGCTCTGACTAAGGAGACCTAAGGGGAAATCTACTGAGAGCCTCAGGAAGTCTTGTGGTTGATTTCAAAAGTGTGTGAGGGCTTTTAAAAAATTCACCCTTGCCCTGGCCAGGTAGGTCAGTTGACTAGAGTGTCCTCCCCAATACGCCATGGTTAGGGTTCAATTCCCCAGTCAAGGCACATACAAGAAGCAACCCATGAATGCATAAATGAATAGAAAACAACAAAATGCTTTTCTCTCTTTCTCTCTCTCTAATCAATACATTTTAATTTTTTAAAAAATTGTATTCACTGCTTTTTCTTCCCTCTTTCTCCCTCCTCTGCCATCTCCACAGGTTGTGTCACCATAAAATCAAACACTGTTCTATTGTTTTACTAAATGACCAAACAAAAACAAATGGACAAAACACTGTCAACACCCAGGCAGTATGTTAGTGAAGTCAAAAGACAGGTAATTTATTTATAAGAACATTGACTTAATCATACTCTTCTGATTTCATAGTTTTATTTTTGAACAAAATTTAGTAGGGGTAGTAAAATAATACTGCAAGTTCAAATGAGCTCTTTCCTTCTCTCACATACTTACCTATTCCTTTAACTAAATTACACTTAGGGAGTTCCACCGGTTTCACTTCTCGGAAAGCATTACTTCGTGTTCTGGGACAGAAAAAAGAATAAAATACATATAAAACTATTCAAAATATTACAATTAAGTTTCAAAGGTAAGCAGCCAGTGAAGTATTTCTTAACTTTACTTCACCTCGGTTTCAACCCAAGCTTTGTGTTCCTTGGAACCTCAGCCATTCTACCAACCAAGGCACGTGGAGCCTGTAGGTGCAATTAGTATTAATTAGGCAGAGGTGAACAGATACACAAAGAAGATAATAATATCTTCTCCAGGGCTCCGTGCACTTGGGCAGGAATAGGAACTAACTATTTCATCAGCTGTGCAAGGAGTCCTAAGTGGAAATTTGGTAAATAGCAACGTGGTTCCAATTTATTCCATTGATGTTTTAGGGCTGCCGACAGATGGGCCTCCAACCCATCTGCTCCATGGGACTCCAGAGCCTGGGCTGGGCATCTGCTTTCAGGTGTGTTAACTTGAAAAATGCAGGTGTGCTTAAAAAGATTTATAGCTTCAGAAAATCATACCCAAGGCCAGCATATAAAAAGGCATTCCACACAAACACATCCAAAAGCAACTTGTTAAATCTGAGTGCATAAGCACTGAGGGGAACGCTGGAGTGAAAGACAAAGGGAAGAAGAACAGATGCGAGAAGAGTGCACCCACAGGCGGCCCGGGCAAAGCAAAGCTCTCGATGAGCCATTTGAAAGACATGGACTATAGCACTGGTGCCACCAAGAGATTTAAACAATTTGACAATATATTATCATAGACATCGTGAGCAGTAACAATATCTAAGAATCCTTGGAGATCTTATTTGGCTAAAGATGGGCCAAAAAATTTACTTGCCATCCTGAGAATTTAGTGTCACAGAAGGAGGGGGATGGGCTAGAGGTCAATGGACACTTTGGCTGAAATTCTTACCAAACTGGTACAGAATGATAGGAATTTAGGGGCAATCGACTTTTCGTCATTTACTCAGGAAAAAAATGTAGTATGTTTCTATTACCATGCCACTGGCTACCAATCCTCCTGTCTAAGAGGGTCTGACCTGAACAGCTAGGAGGGGAGTCCATAATCAGCTTTATGAAAGCACCACAGTTTATCTGGATGCACAGCCAGGACAGAGAAGCCCCAGTCTGGCTGCCAGAGGCCCGGAGATGAGGAAGGCCCAGCTTGCCAGTGGTTCCCTGAATGATGGACTCGAAGTTAGAAAACAGACTTCAAAGGAAGGTCAGGATCTGCTCCACCACCCGAGAAACTAAAAGCTATTTCAAAAATGGGGTTCTGACATACAATCACAAAAAATTTGCAATAAAGAAATAAAATGGGAAAACGGTGGAACAGTGGCTTGAAAATGTTGCGACTGAGACCCACATTAGGAAAAGCATTTTGTAGAGTAGAAACACATGGAACACACAATCTCTCACTGTGTGGATCTAAAGTAAGGTTCATGAAAGAATTCTCACCCTAATGCATGTGATAGAGACATCCTTAATGCTTCTATTAAGTTGTATTTCATTTATTTTAAAATGCTGGTCATGATTTGCTATGTGGATTCTGTGACCCACCATTCGGAAAAATACTGGACGAGAGAAAGCTCAGTGAATACTCATACAGTGCCCCAGGGAACTCAAGGACAAGGGTGAAGGTATAACCAAGGAAAGAGTGAAGAGTGGCATGGAAGAAGAGATTCAAAGTTGTGAAATTGCTGAATGGGTCAAGGCTTGTGAAAAATGTCAAGAAGAGCCCAACCAGCCTAGAGCAAAACCGTATGAGCAGAGTCGGCACACTGCCTGGCTCTCAAGGTTCATTAAGTGTGGTGGGTTCGCTGAGGGCAGAGAAAAGCCAACCTACTCAGCCTCTATCCTAATTCCAGCTTCTCTCTCATGGCAGATCATCCCTAACCTGGAAAACATAGGATGGCCACAGGTAAGAGGAGTCCAGGGCAGGTAAGGAGGCATTAACTCAGTACTAAGTTGCTTTGAGTTCAAATTTATGGCCCAAACAAATCATGTCTCAACAGGATAATTATCACTACTACATTTCAAGTATGGTATAGACCCTTGTTTAATCCACGAACACCTCCCTGAGGTATTATTTTCCCTATTTTACAGATAAGTAGGATTAAGTGGCTTTCCAAGGCCACAAAGTTCTGAAATGGCTGAGCTGGGATTTGAACTCAAGTATGCACAGCTCCCATTCAGTCCCCTACCCAAGCAAAATTTACAGATGGCAGTCCTTAAAACCCAGAGGAAGCACCAGAGAACAATTCTGCCTGTGTTGCTATAATCCTTCTGATTTTTTTATCTTGTTCTCAATTATTAAGAAATATCTTGTCAAGGCCTTGATGAACTCCAAAGGTTTCAAGTCTAAGGGGTCAAGTGTACTGTCTGAAATGTGTCCCTGATTTCTGAGCCTCTGAACTCTGGCCAGAAATCACATACTCCCTGCTGTGGATTATTCTTTGCAAATATGTGCTTTCTTGTTACAAAAGCAAGTGTGGATCTTCAGCTGTGCATAAAGAAATCCACTGTGGGAAAATAAAAAAATCAAAAAAGAAATCCACTCTGGAACTTTCCCTGGGGACAGATTCACTCTCATCAATCTATTTTCTGGCACTGCACACTCCTCATTCACTCAGGGTTCCCTACTGGGACCTGCTATGTGCCAACCCCTGTGCTCAGGGCTCTCACACCCACTTCCTAGTTTAATCTCTTTAGTTGCCCTTGAGGCAAGGATTAATATGTTACCTGTTTCATAGGTAAGTAAACAGAGGCACAGAGAAGCTGAGTAGTTTGCCTGTGGCCACTTATTTCAAAAGGTAGAGATGAGATTTGAAATCAGGTGTCATGTTGCCAAGGACCCTTGCCTCTGTTGTTTTCCCTCCACCTAGGCCGCCCTTTACCTCCTGACCCACTGGGAAGACTCCTGCTCATGACTTTCGTAGCTCCTCCTCATCCTCTGGGATAGAATTAATAACTCCTTCATTTATCCTCAGGAACCTTCACATATACTTCTATCAAGGCTCACACCATAGTGTTTCACAGTTACCAATTTTTGGTCTCATTCCTCATGGTAAACTCTGAAATCTGTGGTGAATCCTACATCCTAGTCATCACTGTGACTTCTGGCATAAACACAGCACTCACAGGAAGAAGGCACTCCATCAAGGTTTGCTGAATTGTTTCCTGGAGTTAGTAGGCAAGTGTGTCAGATGGAGGACACGGTGTTGATTGCATTGATAAGGTAGGCTGGAGAGTTGTTTGTCCTTAACTTGGGGTCTCAATGAGGTAGTGCCACATTGCGTGTTCAAGCATCACCCCTTAAATGGATCATTCATCGGTGGACTTTTGTGGTAGCAGGTGACAATAATAAAAGCTAACATGTACAGAGAGCCTTCCATGTGCCAGATTTTATACATATTGAACTGTGATATGTATTACCTTTCCATAATTTTTAGGTGGAGAAGAAGCTCAGAATGGTAAAGCAACTTTGAAGTTGTAGAGATGAGATCCAACCCAGGTCAGCTGGAATCCACCACTGCTATCTTCCCACTAGTGTGTGCTACCTGGAGTGGGCATGGGCGGTGGCAGAAGTGCAGCGGGCAGGGCAGGGGGCTAAGGCAAAAGTCCTGGTCTCCTTCTAATAAAGGGAAACAATGGACTCACCCATTACAATCGGCAACTTAGGGATAGGAAGTTGCCACAGAGATGCGGGACTGCAACACTGCAGGCTTCCAGAAGGCTCTGTTAATACTGTAGTCTGTTCCCTGGATTTGCACAATGCACACCTGCAAGGTCACAGGCAGGTGACCACGACCGACTATGGGAGGAGAGACTATTGACCCAGGGGAGTTCTCTCAGTTCTTTCATCTGTGTGGCTATCACCCTGGCAAGGTCAGGGACAGGGCCAATGCACCCTTTGTATCATTCTACAAGTTTCCTCCAGCCCTTGGCCTATATAACTTCCGTGAACTGGCTCCACTCCCACACACCCATCTCTGAAGAAGAAAAAAGATTTATCCACTGGAGGTCTGTCTTGCCCCTGACGCAGCCCTCTGGACATAATGTCAGCCCTTCTCTCCTTTGGGAAGATTCATGATCTTCTCTGGGACTCAGGGGCCTTATCTCTAAAATGTGGATAAAGGTATTTTACTGATCCTCCAAGATCTTTTGCTCTGGTTCTAATGGTTGATGCAGGAGTTGAATGTCCTTTAGAGAAGTACTTACAAATCCCCTGGGGAGATTGTTAGGTTCTGCTGATTCTGACTCAATAGTCCCGGTGGGGCCTAAGATTCTGCATTCCAGGGAGGTCCCAGATGATGCTCACACATCTATCTGGTCCACGGCCCCTTTGAGTAGGGAGGCTTTAGGACCTCTCTGCCTGGACTGCTCCAGCAGGCTCCATCCTCCATTGCCCTAACCACCCATCCTCTCAGCTCTGCATTGCTTGTGTGCCTGCTCTTCAAGCCCTCTTTCTGTTCTAAAACCACAGATCCATCCCAGTCCCACTTTGCTTTTCCCTCCTTGGTCATCTGATTACAGCTGGAAGTTCAAGCACTAAGCTCCCTCCCCACTCCATGAATCCAGGCGCTGAATGTAATGCAGTGAGCTCTTACTTACAAACCAGACCCCAGGTCTTCCCACTGCACCATCCCTGTGGCAAAGTACCTCTTGAAGGCCCCCTATCCCCACAGGGAAACCACGGGCCACGCCAACAGAGGGACTCACAGAGACTGGTAACATGTTCAGCTATGACCTTAGTGTGCTTTGATCCTTCTCAGGAAAATCAGAACCAGACTTGGGGCCCTGAAACCATTTTCCCTGGATAATTTCTTCGTTTCTGTAATATCAGCTTCCCCCGATGCCCAAGGCCGAGACCCAGCTTCTTTAGGGTGACATCTGAGTCTTGGTGCAAGTCAACGGTACAGACAGTCCCTTCTCAAACTATCTCAGAGAGTTACGCAGGATGTTCGTGGATGGTACCAAGAAAAGTGAGTGGAGGACATGGACGAATAAGTTCGTGAACTGATGGTTTAAATGATGCAAAATCTTTTTTTTTCTTTTACAGAAGGACTTTCAAAGCCTTCAATGTGCCCAAGTGCACTGCTGATCTCTCAGAGAAGGCTAAAACAGACATTTCCCAAATGTATTAGTTCAAGGAACCCATTTTTTTTTTTTTTGTGGGGCAAGTCTTGAGATTCATGTTCCAAAGAACAAACTTGGGAAAGTATTAATGTTGAATAAAATAAGGGAAGACCTCATATCAGCAGAGAAACTTTTTAGGGTGGTGGTGGTGGTGGTGGTAAAGCTATACTTTTACATGAAAGTGGATACAAGGTGCTGGAGCGTCCAGGCTTGGAGTAGATTCAGGAAGGTAAACCAGAAAGGCAGACCCTCCCTCCGTCACGGCAGCCATGTCACTCTGTGGGAGACATCTCCCTGAGGGACAGCTAGGAGGGTGCAGCGGGACAAGCCCAGGCACCGCCGCCAGGGGAGAATGCAAAGGAGAAAGCTGAGATGGGGTGTTAGACGGTGCTGTCTCATCACGGCTCTTTCTGACCCAGGCGACCTCACCATGCACACATATGCTGGAGTGTGTGTGTGTGTGTGTGTGTGTGTATGTGTGTATTCTACTTTAGTAGCAAATAATACTGCGACTCATAAAAACTCACAAATGTTCACGATTTAAAACCCCAAATAACTTTCTTTTTTTCTAACAGTTTATGATTCCAAAAATAAGCAACAATTAGAAGGAAAAAAAATTTTTAAAGCTTACTTAAAAAAAAAACCTCTTCTGAATGTAAGCTTTTAATTAGTCCCTAGGGTTATATAATTGTTTTAAACCCAAAATGTTCTATTTGATTTTTAGTAATGTTTTACTTCAAAGTAAACAAATTACTTGTTGATTAAGTCTTAGAGATTAGGTGATCTCTAGACTTTGAATCCCTGTAAAAAGTTACCAAAAACAACTGAGACATTCTTAAAAAGTAGCTCCCACCCCCCACTGCCCCCAGTATCTAACAATATAGAAAATACTTTAAGGGAAGCAGGGCACTAACATTCACCGAGTAGTTACTATGTCCCAAGAGCTGTGTTAGGTGCTTTCTGTATAAGTGTGTATTACCATTCCAGGTTTACTGAAGCAGCACATGTTAGAGATGTAAGGTGATTTGCCCAAGATCCCACAACGCAAGGGACAGAGCGAGAACCCAGGGCATCAAATGCCAGAGCCAGGGTTCATCCCCTCCCACCCCAGCCCCCCATCCAGTCAACCACTGGAGAGCACAGGCCAGACAGCCACGGTGGGGTGGGGGTGGGGCTCCGTTCCCTAATTCACACAATATCAGGGCGACCCCCAGTCTGGTTATCTGTTTGAAAGAGAGGTTGCGAAGCGAATCTATAGCGAAGGCACATGGATCTTCGTGAAAAATTAACAGCTTGGCTACTCAGATGACAGACGGCCGGTTCCTTATCCCATCTCTCAGGTCGCAAGGGGTAGAGCTATTTCCAAGGGGCAACAGAAAGTTGGACAATCATTTGCGGAAACCCTGCGGGATGTGCATCCAGCACTTGCCTGTGAGACTCTGCTAAGAGCCTGGACCTCACTTTCGAGGGCGGGGGAGTCCTGAGCCGGCGCAGGTGGGGAAGTCAGGCGCTGCAGCCCTCAGCACAGCCCTACTTACTGGAAAGAAGACTCGTGATCCTTGAAGAGCGTCAGTCCCAGCCCCAAAAGGGTGAACAAGCTCAGCTTCGCCATGGCCTGGGACAGAGAAGGGTGACTGGGGTGATGCACCCAGGGCGGGGAGAACCTATCTGCCTGCAGCAGGAGTCCCCACTTGCACGGCCCCGGGATTGGCCCTCCGGGCCCCGCCCGCCGGCCCCTCTGGCAGGGCTCACAGACCGCGCTGGCTTCGTCAGCACCTTCCTGCGGCCAGGAACTGCGTGCTGCCCCAGACTTTGAAAAGAGGAAGCCATGCACAGCGTCTAGATAAGGAAAGAAGGAGAGAGCAAGCAGATCAGAACTAATGGAGAGCGGTGGGAAAGGAGAGCCAAGCTTCGATGAACGCTCAGTTTGTGCGGATAAAGGTCCTAATCCTTGGGGCTCAGAGTGTTCAGTGAATTTGATCCCCTAACCCAGCCAGAAAAGACATGGAAGGAAGGGAGAGCTGTGATTGGAACCCTGAAGCTCTAACTGTATTCTCCGCAGCATACCACTGTTTGTCACTCTCAAACATCTGGGTAGCAAGTGTCTCATTCTCTCAGCACCACCCCTGACCTCACAGTTCATCAAGGATGTGGCTCCAGAATTCATTCACTCCAGCACTCGCTGACATTTGAGTACCTGCTATGTGCAGAAATCAGTGAAATCTATTACTACTGCATATCAGTACTGTGGCTAATGCACATATTCTATGTATAGAAGGAGAGGAGATAGGGAGTACTGAGATCTGCTTAAGGGAGGGGACTTCAGGAAGGCCTCAGGGATAAGGGGGCGTCTCACTGATAAGGCGACACCTGAGCATAGCCAGGTAGGAGGTGCAGCTGCACACTCATCTCTCCTGCCACCATGAATCAGGGCTTCCTGCTTCACTGGTGACCAGTCCCTCCCTTTCTCTGGGTCCTTTTCCTTCCTAAGGATTTTGGTCCCAGTTACACCTTCTCTCTCTTACACCATCCATCTCTCTCTCTCTCTCTTTTTTTTCTTTTTTTTTTAAATATTGCCATCAAACACCAAAGTGCTTTATTGTCACTCACAGTTTTCTGGGGGAAATGTTCTTTGAGTCCACATTCTAACTACTGTCGTCTTTCTCTGCCCCTGTGTAAAAAGTAAATCTCTTTGAAAGACTGTCAACAGTTGCTGCTTCCATTTTATCACTTCATGCGTGTCCCAGATTAATGGTGGCCACAAATTCTGTCACACTCCTCCCATTGAGAAGTGTGGTATAGAATCGCTCCCCTCAAGTCGGGGCTGACTCTGTGAATGTTTTGATTCATAAAATATAGTGGTGCTATTTAAGTTTGAAGGCATGGCCTTAGGTACCAGCAGCTTTCACCTCCTGTCCCTGGGAACACTAGCTCTTTAACCTCGAGCTTCTACAAAATAATCTGACCACCTCACTGGAGTCTCCATGTGAAAGGCCATAAACACATGGAGGAGGAAAGTGGACAGCTAAGACCAGCCTTCTAGCCATCTCTACTAAGGCAGCAGACATATGAGTGAAGTCTTCTTGGGCACTGCAGACTAGTCCAGCCACCAACTGAATGCCACTGGAACACCCCAGTGGGTGCCATGTGGAGCAGAGGAGTGGGCCTGCTGAGCCCTGCCCAAATGCCTTACTCATGGTTTATAAACATAAGAAAATGATCGTTCAGTTCAGCAACTAACTTTAGGGAATGTCTCCAAACTCCCACTCTTTATTTAACCCACTCTAATATAGCTTGTGTTCCTTTCACTCATTCTTAGAATTTGCTTTTATTAAAGCACCCATAATATCCATGTTATCAAATCCAGAGGTTTCTTCTCTGCTGTAATCACACTCAACTTATAACCACATTGGGCATTGATCACTACTCCCTTTGGAAAAAAAAAAAAAAAGCTTTCCTTTCTTGGATTCTGTGATCTCATCCCCTCCCAGTTTTTCTCCTGCTTATGTTGGTCTTGTTTGCAGGGCCCTCCTGACCCTCACCTTTAAATGATGAAAGCTCTAGGACTGGTTCCGAGATATTTCCTCTTTCTCATTCTCCCTGAGGAGATCCCATCAATTTCAGTAGAATTAAATGCCATCAGTCTGCTGGAGTTTCCAAAATGTACACACCCCGCTCAAGCCTCTCACTGTGGCTTTAAAAAATCATCCTTAATCTCTCTAAGTAGCATACCCTACCTCCAACAACATTTGACATTATCCCATTTTTCATTACTTATTGTTTCTTAAATCATCTTGTTGCCGAATAGAGTAGAAACTCATTGAGGTTTGTCCTGTTTCACACTATGACAACAAGGCATAGAAAAAAACCTGGTCAGCAGTGACCACTTACTAGGCATTCCGCGACTGGCTGGCTGGTGAACACTCACTCTGTATTCACTGCCTGGCTGCCCGGTTGGCATGCCCAATGGGATGTCTGACAGTCTCTTCAAAATGTGCCCAAGGCAGAACACAATGTGCTTTCGATTCCCCCATCCCAACACGTCATATTTTCCAAACTCTCCACATGTCAGTGAAGGGCACTGCTACTGTCCAGGTCCTCACATCCAGATCTGAACGTCTTCATCCATCCCCTTCTCTCAAATCTCTTTGCACCAAATATATCAGTCCTGTGGGCTCTACTTCTGTATTAATTATCTATTGTTTCACGAGAAATTAAGTGAAAACCTAGCCATTAAAAACAACAAACAAGTAAATGAAATATAGCCAGAGACATTGAAATAAAGAACAAATTAACAGTAACCAGAGAGGAGGGGGGAGGGGATAACGGGAGGAAAAAAGGGAAGGCCCATCAAGGAACATATGTAAAGGACTCATGGACAAAGTCAAAGGGGGTAGGATCAAGGGTGGGAGGTGGGGATGGGTGAGGCAGGGGCGAGTGCTGGGTGGAAAATGGAGACATCTGTACTTGAACAACAATAAAATAATTCTATTAAAAAAAGACGTATAAACAACTAAATGTAAAAAAATAAAAACAAACATTATCATTGCATAGTTTCTGTGGGTCAAGAACCTTGGCTTGGCATAGCTGGATATCTCTGGCTCAAGGTCTAACATGAGTTGGCAGCTGGGCTGGCAGCCAGAGTCGTGATGGCTCATGTGATGTGCCAGTGACTGGGTTAAGGGATTTCTAGGTAGCTGGTAGAACATGGCTTCTGAGTATGTCTATCTGTGAGAGCCTTTCCAGAAGAGATGAGCATTTGAATCAGCCAACTGAATAAAGACCTACCCTCGTGAAAGTGAGCTGGCACCTTCCCATGCTTTGAAGGTCTGAATAGAACAAAAAGGTGGAGGAAGGAGGAATTCCCTCTCTCTTTACTCATCTGAGACCCGCCCTTGGACACTGGAGCTTCTGATTCTCGGGCCTCTGGACTCTGGAACTTACGTCAGTAGTGCCCTCATTTCTCGGGACTTTGGACTGGGCTAAATTACACTACTAGTTTTCCTGGGTCTCCAGTTTACAGACAGCATCTTGTGACATATCTCAGCCTCCATAACCACGCCAGTTATAAATGTCATCTATCTACCTACTCATCTACCTATCATTGGTTCTGTTTCTCTGGAGAACCCTAACACAGCCTTAGTCTCATCTACAAACTCAACCTGGCTGGGATGGAAGAGGATCTGGGATCAGCTTCTAAGATCACACACATGGTGTTTGACAGGCTCCAGTCCCTCGCCACAGGACATCTCCTCGGAGCAGTATAACAAGGTAGCTGGCTTCCCCTGGGTTGAGGAGTCTGCAGAGCAAGACAACTTGGCCCCCAGATGGAAGCCACTATCTTTTAACAACAACCTTAGAAGTGACATCCCTTACTTCTGCCATATTCACTTTGCTAGGAGGAAGAAAACGAACTCCCTCCCACATTCAAGAAGAGAAGATTAAAGCTCCACCCCTTGAGGGGAAGCATATCAAAGATGAGTGGACCTATCGCTAAAACCACCACAACTTCCAAGTGAATCTTGAATCAGCCCACTCCTCTCCAGTTCCACTGCTCTCACTTCGGTCCAGGCTGGTATTGCTGCGTGCCCAACCAACCTCTTCACTATTTTCTCTTTAACACCCCCACCGTGCCCCCAATCCTGTCTCCTAACTGAAGACAGAGTAATCTTTTAAAAACGTAAGTCGGATCATATTTTCCTGTTTAAAGTCTTCTTTCTCATGGCTTGTCATCTTACTTTCCAATCACGACCAAAAGGCCCCATGCGACCAGGCCTGTGCCTCTCATCTGACCTAATTTCTTATCATCAATCTGGCATAATGTTCCAGCCAAGTTAGCCTTCTCTTCACTCTGTAAACATGGCAAGTTGCTTGCACCTTACCATTTTTGTCTTTGCTATTCTTTGGCTAGAATGCTCTCCCTACCCACTCACTACCTGCTCCCTGAGTTTTTCTTTCTTGTCATTCAGGTCTTAGCTCATATGTCACTTTTCCTGGGAGACCATTTCCAGTGTTACTGTCCGCAATACCCTCCCTTGCATCCTCTGCCCCCCACCCGTCCCCCAGTGCCCCAGAGCCGATACCAAATGGTTAGTTACTGATTTTAGAATGGTGCCATATTTCTGTACTGGTTGATACATATAGATACTTCCTAACTCCTCACAATGCTGCCGTCCCCCAGACCACTGACCATTCCCTTTCCCATTCCTTCACCATGACGCAGCAACTAAGGGGGGCCCTGGCATGGTTATTGTCTGGCATGGCAGAGTCTCTAGTCTCTTCCCCCACAGAGTGCCCTGCTCAGCTGAGACTGACTGAGGATGTGCTATACAAGGTTGCTAAGGATTCTGTCACCCCTGCCTTCACAACACTCTTTTTTATTTTTAGTTAAAGTATAGTTAAAATATAGTAGACAGTATGGTATTGAACATGATTCAACATGTAAATACCTTACAAAGTGATCACTGCAAGGATTCTAGTAATTATCTGTCACCATACAACATTATCAAGACACTATTGACTATATTTTCTAGGCTGTGCATTATATCCCCTTAACCCATTCATTTTATAGCTGGAAATGTGTGCTTCTTAGTCCCTTTCACATTTTTAACCCAGCCCCTCACCCTCCTCCCCTCTGGCAACTATCAGTTTGTTCTCTGTATCTATGAGTCTGTTTCTATTGTTTTATTTTTTTAGATTCCACATAGAAATGAAATCATACAGTATTTGTCTTTCTCTTTCTGACTTATTTCACCTAACATAATACCCTCTAGGTCTATCCATGTTGTCACAAATGGCGAGATTTTATTCTTTCCATAGCTTAGTAGTATTCCATTGCATGTATATACCACATCTTCCTAATCCATTCTTCTATCATGAATACTTAGGTTGCTTCCATATCTTGGCTATTGTAAATAATGTCACAGTGAACATAGCATATATCTTTTCAAATTAGTGTTTACATTTTCTTTGGATAAATACTTAGAAATGAGATTGCTGGGGCATATGGTAGCTCTGTTTTTATTTTTTTTTTTGAGAAAACTCCCTACTGTTTTCCACAGTAGCTGCACCAGTTTACAATCCCACCAACAATGCACAAGGGTTCCTTTTTAGTCCACATTCTTGCCAACACTTGTTATTTGTTGGCTTTTTGATAATAACCAGTCTGACAAGTGTGAAGTAGTATCTCATTGTGGTTTTGATTTGCATTTCCTTGATGCTTAGTGAGAAGATATTTGCAAGTAATATATCATCAGATAAGGGGTTGATATCCAATATATATAAAGAACTCATACAACTCAACATAATCTGATTCAAAAATAGGCAGAGGACTGAATAGGCATTTCTCCAAAGAAGACTTAAGACACATGAAAAGATGCTTGACATCATTGTGCACAACACTCTTCAGCACACAAAACCATCTTGTTCATCTATTTGTTTATTTGTACACAGACTGCCTTCCATTAGTAGCGTGTAAACTTGAAGAGGGCACTGACCTTGACTAATTTGTTACCTGCCTCCTTTTTCACTCCTAGAAGAGTTTCTGGCACACAATGGGTACTCAAAAACTGTAGAAGAAATGAAAGAATGAATGAATTACAAGGGATTGGAGATAAAGGAGGCAGGCAGAGCAGAAACCAAGGGTAGGTTGGGGGTTAGACAAGAGATGCCCCTCCCTCCTCCTCTGACCCAGTTACCTTACTAACTTACTAGTTTATTTACTGTGTAAATTACATAATATATGAATATCCTTCCCAATCTGATAAACAGAGTCAATAAATGACTCTGTGAGAACTTAGAGTAGTAATTCTTAACTCTTCTTGAAGGGATGCAACCAACTTGGAGACTTTGATGGATGCAGTAAACCCTCTCTTGGATTTTTACACCCACGAAACACACACATTTGATTTCAATGGTTTTAACCACCACCCTGAACTCCGTGATGGCCAAGACCAGACATGAAGAAAAGTAAAAACTCTTGAGTAATTAATGATATCCAGTGGGCTATCAATTACTTTGAAATGGTCTACCCTCTGTGGAATTTTTGCCCTGAGCCTTTGCACCCACTCTTTTGTCTAAAACACTTTTCTCCCACGCCCTCTCTATTGCCTAGTTTTGATAGGATGAAATCCTATCAAAGGTCCTCCAGGCATCAGGTTGGAGTTTACTTCAGCCTGTCTTTCTTAACCCTTAAATTTTAAATAACCTTCTCATATGTCCATTGCATCATGTTTCTGTATTAATCTTACCACTTTATTATTAATACTCTTTTCTGTTTTTCTCACTAGACTATTAACCTATAGAACAATGTCTTGTTTATTGTTACAACCCTGATGCCTGGAACAGCAATTAACACAAGCTAAGTGCTCAATATATTGCTGAATGAGTAAGTGAATCCATGTTTGAAAACCATGACAGGAGCCCCTGGAGTATACCGGAATGCTTTAATATACCATATTGTACTGACTTTAAAATGCCATCACTGTTAAATTCATAATTACTGTTGTATTCTTTTATTGCTTGGTTATTTTATTATTTTATGTACCACACAGAAAATAAGCTGTCAATTATCCTACAACTGAATCCTAGGAAACTATCAATTATGTAATAATTTCCTATTTCAGAGTTGTTAAAATATGTAAAAAATAGTAAATTAAAGTCTATGACAATTTTAAATTTATAGGACATAATGGAGCTTTTTTAAAGACACAATTTCTTTTTATCACCAGCAATGTATAACCCAACATTAAAATAAAAGCCCTTATAAAACACTCAGATGTCACCGTGACTTTTGATGAAAGAAACCCAAACCACGTTGGACTTGAATACTGGATTCACCGTCACTTCCTGAAATTCGATAGTAGCAGAAATAACATTTGTAAAATAAAGATAATTCCTGTAGGTTTGCCATATGAGATAAAACAAGCAAGTATCTGTGAAACCTCCATGCAGATATAGCGCAATGGCAGTGCGATCAAAATTTTATCCAAGTGTAGGAATGAGTTTAAAAATTGCTTTCATCTGCATAAGGTCTCCACACCCTTGTAACTGGGGTAGGACCAACGTTATCTCATTTCATGCACAGTCACCTAGTTAGAAAGTATAGGAGCCCCAAATGTATATGTCTAGCTTGAGCGAGCCAGAATTTATGTGCACCTAGAAACAGAACCCCAGAGTGCATAAAATAACAATGGACGGGACTATCCCACTTCCCTTCATTTATGTAAACATGCATCTCAAAAACTGAGAAAGTCAAAGAGAGTAGAAGGATGGAAATAATGAAATCAGACCAACAATCAATGAGATAGAAAACAAATTTTAAAAACTGACTGTTTGTTTTGGGGAATATTATTCGGTCATAAAAAATGAAGTCCTGATACATGCTACAACATGAACGCACCTTGAAAACGTGCTCAGTGAATGAGCCTGACAAAAAAGGCCATGCATCGTGTGATACCATTTATTCAAAATAGTCAAAAGAGGCAAATGCATTGAGACAGGAAGCAGATTAGTAGTTAACAGGGGCTGCAGGAAGAGAGCACCAGATGAAACAGAAAATCTCAATATTTTTATATTCATTAAAGAAATTACAGATTTAGCGCTGACTGGTATGCTTCAGTTGGTTAGGTGTCATTCCACAAGGCAAAGGGTCACCAGTTCAACTCCCAGTCAGGGCACATGCCTAGGTTGCAAGTTCCATCCCAGACTGGGGTGCATACAAGATGCAACCAATCAATGTTTCTTTCCATCTCTTTCTCCTTTCCTTCCCCTCTCTCTAACAATAAATTTTTAAAAAATTTAAAGAGAAATTATGAATTTAAATCACGAAACCCGTGATTTAAAATAGTCAGTCCTGACTGATGTGGCTTAGTTGGTTGGGCACTGTCTCGAAAAGTGAAAGGTCACCGGTTCGATTTCGGCCACAGCACACACCTGGGTTGCAGATTCAGTCCCCAGTCAGGGCACCTATGAGAGGCAGCCAATTGATGTTTCTCTCTCACATCAATGTTTCTCTCCCTGTCTTTCTTCCTCCATCCACCTCTCTCTAAAATAAATAGCATGTTTAAAAAAAAATACTCAGTCCTGTATCACTTCATGATTGAATGCTTCCAAACAGTTAAAGAAGAAAAAATGCTAAATTTTACACAAACTTCCAGAGAATAGAAAAACTCTTTCTCAACTCTTTTTTAAAAAAGATTTTATTTATTTATTTTTAGAGAGTGGGAGGGAGGGAGAAAGAGAGGGAGAGAAACATCAATGTGTGGTTGCTTCTTGCACACTCCCTATCAGGGACCTAGCCTGCAACCCTGGCAGGTGCTCTGATTGGGAGTCAAACCAAAGACTCTAGTTCACAGGCCGGTGCTCAATCCACTGAGCTGCACCAGCCAGGGTTCTTTCTCAACTCTTTTCATAAACCAATATAACCTTGATATCATAACCTGATAAGTTAATTACAAGAAAGAAAAATTCAAATTATAGGCCAGTATTTATTATGAACATTAACATTAATATCTTAAACAAAGCATTACCCATTGGAATCCACAATATATAGACAGATAATATACTAGGACCAAGTGGGGTGTATTCCCAACATACAAGTTTGGCTTAAAGCTTTAGATCAATCATATACTTAGTAGAATGAAGGGAAAAAATAATTTGCTTATCTCAATAGATTCAGAAAAAATACTTAAAAATTTAATCTGTTATTAAATTAGAAATAAATAAAATTTTCTTCATCAGATTTAAAAAATAGCTACCAAAGGGGAAAAGCTATAGTAAACATCACACTTGACGGAAAGTTGAAAGCTTTCCCTGGTGATTCAGAAACAGACAAGGATGCTCACTCTTGTCAAGTATATGCAATACTAAACTAGGGGCTAAAATAACTAAAGATGCCAAGTTAAAAAAATCTGAAACACTCACTATTCAAAGAAAAGATAATTGGTATGTAGATAATCTAAAAGACTTACAGGTAAATATTAAAATTAATATTTTGGTTAAGGTAGCTGCAAGGTCAGTGTACAGAATTATTATGTTTTGTATAATAATGAATGAGAAGAAAAAATGTTAAAAAGATACCATCTATCATAGCATCAAAATCACTAAATTCTTAGGCTCTAACAAAGACACATAAAATCTCTACACAAAAAATTGCAAAACTTTACTGACAGAAACTAAAGATCTAAATAAATACATGTACCAAATTCAGTTATTAGAGGACTTAAAGTGTAATGATGTCCATTATCCCTGGGTCACTGTGACCCCAGTCACATTGTGACCCTAGGTGATAGTCAATGCGACTCCAACCAAAATCCTACCAAAGCTTTGTAGTCATTGACAGACTCTAAATTTAAGTGGGAGTGCAAAGAATAAAGAATTAACCATAAAAGTTATGAGGAAGAATAAATTAGAAGGATTTACCACCTAAATCAAGATTTATTATAAATATGTTATAATCAAAACAGTGTGATGTTGGTGCACTAATTAACAATCTAGTAAAACAAAATAAGGAACCCAAATAGAAACCCAAAGATCCACGGCCACCTTATTCATGACAAAGTGCCACTTCTATAAAAAAGGGATTTTCTTTTCAATAAAATAATGCCGTATTAATTGGATATTCACGTGGCCACAAATAAATCTTGATCCCTGCTCATATAATACCCTAAAATATATTCCAGATAGGTGATAAATCTAAATGTGGAAAAGAAAACAATGAATCTTTTATAAGATAACAAAAAAGCATATTTTATAACCTATGCAGAGATTTTCTTAACAGGATATACAAAGTCACATCATTAGAGGAAAATATTGATAAATTGAATTTTATTAAAATTATAAATTTTCTGTTCGTCAAAAGACATGATTGAGAAGGTGAAAAGACGCACCAAAAAACAGAATATGTAGATTATCAATGCAGACATCTACAAAGGACTCAGACCTACAAATCAATTAAAAAAATAATGTCAATCATTTCTTTTAAAGTACAAAAGTTGAACATTCACTGCACAAAAGGGATTCCAAAAGGCCATTAAGCATAAGAAAAGGTGTTCAGTTCCATTAGTCACCTGAGGATTGGTAAAAATCAAAATGAGATATTCCTACATACCCAGCAGAATAGTTAATTTTTTTCAAAAAAAAAGAAGAAGAAGAAGAAAGAAAAACTGATACGGTTCACAGACAAGGACGTGGAGCAAACAGAACTCCCCAGCACCATGAGGGAGAGAGCATGTTGGTACAGCTGCTTTAGAAAACCGCTTGTCACTATATACTAAAGCTGCACAACGTATTCCCCATTATCCAGTAATTCCAATTCTGCATATGCACACAACAGAAATGCATATGTGTGTACATTAAAATACATTGTACAAGAAAGTTCATTGGAGCTTAGTTCATAATACTAAAGACAAACGTAGCATAAATGTTTATCAATAGCAGAATAGATACATAAATTGTGGTATATTAACACAAAGAAATACTACATATGACAAATGAAAAAGAATTAACTACTGCAGCATGCTAACCAGAGGCTTACAATGACAATAGTTCATGTATTGCTCATTTTACACGCCCACTGAAGGTTGGCTGCAGCTCCGGTTCCTGTCATCTCCAACCCAGGATCCAGGCTGGCACAACAGACAGTACCTAGAATATTGCCAGTTTGGGGGCAAAGAGACTCAGTGAAACACATACTGACTCTTAAAATTTCTACCTGGTAATGACATATGGTTACTTGTACCAACACATCATTGGCCAAACTAAGTCATATGGCCACTTAGGTTCAAGAATACAGAGATGTATTGGCCCACTGAGGTCAGCATACCAAAAACCGAACCAAGGCAATTGGGCAATAGTGGTCCAGCCTACCATGGAAGCTGAGGGAGTGAGTGTCTGGTTTCTCTCCTGGGCAAGCAGAAATCATGTTGAATACGTGTATTTGGTTTCTTAGAAGTGGAAGCTGAGAGAGGATTTCAGAAACACGATTTAATGAGAGATGGCCTATCAGGAAAAATCCTGGAAAGATGTGAGGGTAGCAAGGTAAAGAGTAAAAGAACTGAAATATTTAAATCTGTCAATGGTAGGGCATATCTGACTTTATCATTTCCACTAGTTAAGTATGTATGGTGTGGGTGTGTGACATTTGGCATTATAATATGGTTGTACTCAATATTAGTGGGCTTCTCTAGAATTCACTCATGAACAATTTATTTTAAGATCTTGAGTTTACATTCTACCCACAATCTTCATATTCCACTGTAGAAACTACCATTTTTTTCTGTAGTGGAAACTGCTAACAGTTCACAGAATGCTCCATCTGCTCTTCATTTAGGTTTTACTTCTTAATGGAATCAATGACTTCTGCAAGTTCATGTGATTAATCAGTTGGCTGTTAGGAACCACAGGGATCCTCTGCTGGGCCATGCCTGGAGCTTCATGAACACAATTTTGTGATAAGTATTTATATCACCAGTTTCCAGAGTCATCCCTGATGGACTGAGCTTTTTCTGCTATGTCTGTTTTACAGGGTATCAAGCTGTGTGTTAAAAGTTTCCATTACATTCTCTGCTCCTACTTCAGCACGTTCTTGGTTTTCCTCAGTTGGACGAACTGCCCTTGACTGTGCTAATTACGGTCTTTTACATCTCCAGTAAATTGCTTTTCTGAACAATCTCATTGCATGGGAAAATGAATTTTGGCAAAAGGTGCGTGACTTGTTTTCCTGCTATAGAAAAAGTCCTGCAGTATTGTGGCAAACAATATGAACGCAGTACATCCACAATACCAAGTGTGAGCCAGGTGTTCTGTGATGGTCTGGTGGAGAAACTGTATAAACACTTTCCACCTCTTTTCCAATATCCTTTGGGTGCAGAGTTTTAAAACACTGGCTACATGTTAGGATGATGTGGGGAGATTTTATAAAATACCCATTCTTGAACCCTACCCGGGCAGGAGGTAGTAGGACTCCATCCTTCTGGTGTGCCTTCCTGCCCTGTGGAGGTGGAAACTAGGACCTATATTTCTGTCACTATCTTGAAGCCACGGTCTAGTATGTAGTTGAGTGTCTGTAAATCAAAATGGCTGGAGCAACACTAAAATTTGAAACTAATTGAGGAAAGATGAAGTATTGCAAGCATGTTTTCCTTGTGTGGACCTTGGCAGCAGACACGGCACTGACCTCTATGGTGCTTTTGATTCCTTAAGCTCTGGTCTTACCTCCCTTGGCTGCAACTATCTACCCTTCTACCAACGAGACAGAGGTTCCTTATATGCCTACCTCCCCCTCAACTCTTGGCAATATCTAGCCTTTTATTGTCTGCTAGTTAAATAGAGCTAAAGTGATTTAAGAATACTGTTTTACTTGACACCTCTCTATTATTACTAAAGACTCTCAACAGCTTTTCATGTGCTTCATTTCCCCCCCATCTTCTGTAAATGGTCTCGTCACACCATTTGCCTCTTGTTCCTTGGGGTTACTATCACCACTTTGATATTCTCCAGAGTCCCTAATATATTGTTCTTATTAATACCTTGCCAGTTTAACATTGCAAATAATTCTCATTCTTCTATTAATGTATTATCTTTGTCAATGGTGTCCTTCCCTGAATGAAAATCCTGTATTTTGATGACTCAAATTTAATCAACATTTTTGTCTTAGGGTTTCTATTTTTCAACTTTTGTTTCAAAACCCTTCCTACCCTTAGGTCATAAAGATACTCTCCTACAGTATCTTCTATTAACTCTCAAGCTTGCAGACCCTTGTTTGGTAGTTACCTAGTAAGGTTAAGAATGACAGTTTTCTTTCTTTCCATAGAGTGAGCACATCCTCCCAAAACTATGCCCTAAACAAACATCCTTTCCCTATTAATTGGCACTGCTTACTTAATCTTATATTAACTCCCCAAAAAGAAATATGTCTCAGATCTCTATTCTAGTACACTGATCTATTTGTTTTTCTTCTTGCACAAATACTAAATCTTTTTTATTAGGTCTGTCCCTGCCCTTCATTTTATTTTTTGAAGTTGACTTAGCTTTTGCATATGCATGAAAAACCCATTGTGAGATATATCATATATACCTTAGAGTTTATAAAATACATATGTACAATTATAGAGTAATTATAAAAGAAATACCAGTGTAAGCCACAGACCAGGTTAGCAAATGTAATATTGCCAGTGCTCTGGAAGATCCCTATGTATCTTGCCCTAAACAAAATAGCCTCTTCCCTAGAGCCAACCAGTATCCTAAGTTTTTAAAAACACATTTATTTATTTATTTATTTATTTACTTATTCTTATTATTTTTAATTCTCAAGTGAAGATATTTTTATTGTTTTAGAAAGGGAGGAAGTGGGAGAGAAAGAAAGAGAAACATCCATCGGTTGCCTCCTGCACGCGACCCAGAGGGGGACCAAAGATTGAACCCACACCCATTTTGGTGTACGAGACGCCACTCCCTGTTCTCTCTAACTTAACCATCTATGCATGCATCCTCAAGTAACACTGTTTAATTTGGCCTGTTTTGGAATTTTCCCCAAATAAAATTATACACATGTATTTCTTTTTGGTTTATTTAGATCAATATTATTTGTGAAAAATACACATGCCATTGCATGTAGCTCTAATTGTTATATATATTGCTGTATAGTATTTCCTTATATGAATTATGTTACTTATCTACTTTATCCTTATAACACTTGATTGTCTCTAGATTTAATTTCCTTTAATGTAAAGATTGTTAAATTACTAACTCCACTTCTTTAATGGTTTTAGAATTATGATTTCCAGACTGTTTTTGAGTCATTTTTAAGGAGCTGTGGTTGTGAACACTAGCTACCTACCCAAATCCCTCTTCCTGGGTCCAAGGATACCCAGATAAATTAAATTTCCAAGCCTCCCTTCCAACTAGGTATAGCCATATATCTACGCTCATATTAATAGAATGTCAGTGGAAGCAATTTGTCTATATTTTACTATTATGCTATTAGAGTTGTCCCATTCCCCCCCTTCATTCCCCTCCACCCTGCACACACCCTCCCACCCACATTACCCCACCCTTTAGTTCATGTCCATGTGTCATGCATATAAGTTCTTTGGCTTCTACATTTCCCATTCTATTCTTAACCTCCTCCTGTCTATTTTCTACCTACCATTTATGCTACTTATTCTCTGTACCTTTCCCCCTTTTTCCCCCTCCGAATCCCCTGTTGATAACACTCCATGTGATCTCCATTTCTGTGGTTCTGTTCCTGTTCTAGTTGTTTGCTTAGTTTGTTTTTGTTTTTATTTTAGGTGTAGTTGTTAATAACTGTGAGTTTGTTATCTTTTAACTGTTCACATTTTTATCTTCTTTTTCTTAGACAAATCCCTTGAACATTTCATATAATAAGGGCTTGGTGATGATGAACTCCTTTAACTTGACCTTATCTGAGAAGCACTTTATCTGCTCTTCCATTCTAAATGAAAGCTTTGCTGGATAGAGTAATCTTGGATGTAGGTGCTTGTCTTCCATGACTTGGAATACTTCTTTCCAGCCCCTTCTTGCCTGTAAAGTCTCTTTTGAGAAATCAACTGACAGTCTGATGGGAACTCCTTTGTAGGTAACTGTCTCCTTTTCTCTTGCTGCTTCTAGGATTCTCTCCTTCATTTTCATCTTGGGCAATGTAATTATGATGTGCCTTGGAGT
Source organism: Phyllostomus discolor (assembly GCF_004126475.2). Classification (NCBI taxonomy): domain Eukaryota; kingdom Metazoa; phylum Chordata; class Mammalia; order Chiroptera; family Phyllostomidae; genus Phyllostomus; species Phyllostomus discolor. The sequence continues at coordinate 28,498,368 of NC_040912.2, read as the reverse complement.
GTTCCTCCTTGGGTCCAACTTCTTAGGGACTCTCTGAGCTTCCTGGACTTCCTGAAATTCTATTTCCTTTGCCAGGTTGGGGAAGTTCTCCTTTATTATTTGTTCAAATAAGTTTTCCACTTGTTGCTCTTCCTCTTCTCCTTCTGGTACTCCTATACTTTGGATGTTGGAATGTTTAAAGATGTCCTGGAGGCTCCTAAGCCTCTCCTCATTTTTTTGAATTCTTGTTTCTTCATTCTTTGCTGATTGGATGTTTCTTTCTTCCTTCTGGTCCACACTATTGATTTGAGTCCCAGTTTCCTTCCCATCACTATTGAGTTCCTCTACACTTTTCTTTATTTCACTTAGTGTAGCCTTCATTTTTTCATCTAATTTGTGACCAAATTCAATAAATTCTGTGAGCATCCTGATTACCAGCGCTTTGAACTGTGCATCTGATATGTTGGCTATTTCTTTGTTGCTTAGTTCTATTTTTTCTGGAGCTTTGATCTGTTCTTTCATTTGGGTCATTTTTTTTTTTGTCTTGACATACCTGTTAGGTAGTGAGGGGCGGAGCCTTAGGTGTTCACCAGGGTGGGACAACCCACGTTGCTGGGTTGTGACGCTGTATGTGGAGTGGGGTCTGAGTGGGAACAATGGCGCTTGCTCCACTCTCTGCTGGCTTTCAGTCACTCCCTCTGCTTCCCCCAAGCAAACTGGGCCCTTCTGGTGCTGATTCCCAGGTGGGTGGGCTTGTGTATGTTCTAGGACCCTTTGGGTCTCTCCAACGAACTCTCCTGCGAGGCTGGGAGTTTCTCCTGCTGCCTCACCCTCACAGGTGTTTTCAATCAGTGGTTTGAGGCTTTATTTCCCCGAGCTGGGGCCCTGGGCTGCACAGTCAATCCCACTCCCCCTTCATTTCACCTGGTTTATCTGCATGAGGATGTAAGACCGCTGGGCCCGCTGCTGCCTCGCCTGCCAGCTGCAGCCTTGTGCACCCCACTCCACAATCCTTTGCCTCGCTGGGTTCGCCAGCTGCTGCCTTGCAGTGAGTCCTCTCCACCCCAGCTGCCTGTCTCCACCCCTCTTACCCATCTGGATGAATGTGTCTTCTTTAACTCCTTGGTTGTCAGACTTCCATACAGTTTGATTTTCTGTCAATTCCGGTTGTTTTTGGTTTTCAAATTGTTGTTGGCCTTCTTTTGGTTGTGCAAAGAGGCACAGTGTGTCTACCTATGTATGCCTCCATCTTGGCTGGAAGTCCCCAATTTGTCTATGTTCTTGAAGCCACTTTATTTGGAGTCACTTTGTTACAGTAGCTTAGTGTGATAACAATTTGAAACTAGAGGTGGGATTCTGAAAATGACATTAAATGTGTGGTTTCACTAGAATTGAGGAAACAGATCATGGGCTGTACAGTTTTTGTGAGCAAGATAGCAACGGCAAATGTTTTATGTAAGCTACCCTTAGCAGTCACAGATCATCGTTTCTACCGTACGTATTATCCACACAGCTCAGCCATGTCGAATGCAGGACGGAGCTCCACACAGGAATGAGTACCAGGAGTGAAGGCTCACGGGGGCATTGCTGTAGTTTCTACCACATTGGTTTTTGCTCTTATTTTTACTAGTCTTTTTCCTGAGCTCAGCTGCCCCTAATCATTACCCTAGTATTCACACCCATGTCTCTGACAATTTGAACAGAAAGACTAGGGAAGGGAAGACAATGTGTCCTCAAAGCAAGCACAGCATTTGTTGTGAGGGACTACCTCTCCTTCCCAATCCAAGGGAGAGAAGAGGCTCAAGATAATCCCATAAAGATCGGGGTGTCTACATGCAGAGGCACCCCAGTGCCTGGTGACTTTCCTAGGCCCTCCCTGTGCAAGTACGCACTACTCCCTCAGCAGTCATTCTCCCACATCTCTCTGGGGGGTTATCAGTCACTCTTTCCTAACTTGGTCTGGGGAGAAGGTGGGGCAGAGCCCACGGTGAGGAACTCCCCACATCTGAATGCCCTCAGCTTTCTCTTAATCTGGTCAATGTTACCTAAACTAGTGGGGACAGGGGAAAAAAAGACTATATTTTTCAAAACTGGTATACATGCTTAGTTATTATTTTTTTCAGTGTCCACCTGATTGTTAAGCTTTTGGAACTTAAAATCTGAGAATAGATGGTAGTGTTCTGCTGAGTTATCCCTCCCCTGAAGCACCAGAAACTGATCTTACTCTAAATCAGGAAGAGTTACATGGGCTAAAAAGTGGAGTTTTACCCTGCTGCAAAACTTTTCATCCAACTATGCAAAATTTCTTAGGAGATAGAGAGGTCTCCCCAACTCTCCATTCTCAGAAAAAAAGAGAGGAAAAATAAAAAACCAAACCAACAACTTCCCAATGAAAGAGAAAGGGAAGCGGTGGGGTGCTTGGGAATGCTGGTTCCCATCAATGATTTGCTAAAGGCTATCCTGGTTTTTGACCAAGAAAGGGACATTTCTATCCATTCTAATAAAACTAAGGTGGAGATGGTCCTTAAGACAGAACTTTAGGCCAGAACCATGCTATTTCTGATTCCTCAGATCCAACTGTACAGGACATTGCTTAACAAGGAAGTGTTTGTTGCATTACCCAGGAGAGCAAGTCTAAAGCACTCAAAGGTAACTTTGCTGAGGCTGCGTCTCATTGGTTTGGAGCCAAGCTGATTATCATACTTCAGATTCAGAAATCACTGGAATAGTACCCCCCTCATCTGTGGGGCATATGTTCCAAAACCCCCGTGGACACCTGGAACTGTGGAGAGTATGGAACCCAGTACATACTGTATTTTGTCCTACACATACAAACTTAGTGTAAGTAGAAGTAGGTTTACACTTGTCAGTATGCAAAACAGTTTATTCTTGCATTATTTATTAATTATTGTATAATCTATGTGCATTACGACCGTAAACCTACTTTTTCCAACCACTGTATTATAAAGTTTAATTTATAAATTAGGCACAGTAAGAGACTAACAATATTGAATAATAAAATAGAACAATCTTTAAAAGTATACTGTAATAAAAGTTAGGTGAAGAGCTCTGGGGCCACTGTTAGGTAAAATAAGGGTTACTGCAACACCAGCACTATGATACCACGTGACAGTGGAGGTGATAAGCCAGAGGTCACTGAGCGATTAGCAGGCAGGGAGCATGTACAGTGCGGAGACGCTGGACAAAGGGAGACTCACATCCAGGGCAGCAGGGAATGGATGGCCCAAGATTTCATCCTGCTACTCGGAATGTCATGCAATTTAAAACTTTTGTTTATTTCTGGAAATTTTCATGTAATGTTTTTGGACTGTGAATGACCACAGGTAACTTAAAGCATGGAAAGTGAAATCACGGATACGGGGCAACCATTGCACAAATGAAGGCTGGTTACAAAGGAGGAGGTCAGCCCTGCTTGCCCTAAGTGAGGCCTCTCTCAGTCAGACTTTCCAGCCCCTGGTTCCTATGTCTGCACTGGGGGGAGAATGCAAGTTTGAGGAGGTCTTTGGGGAGTCCTGTGATGCCAAATCTTGCTTTTATCCACACGTTGGGCATTTGATTGGCAGTTTGTGCCTAGCACAATTGAAGGAAAAGAAGGGGGTTGTAAATATTTGAATATCAGCTTTTCTCCCAGTCTGGATGGCGGGTGGCTCATAACATGACAGTTCTAGGGGGTGGTTTTGCCACAGCTGCCGAGGAGTCCTAGGGGACTTGGCCACGTCACTCACCACACCTTCCTGTGGAAAGAACACCAGGGGGACTAGACAAAACGAGTTGAGAGATTTGGCTTATTGTTGAACTGTCACTATCTTGACTTTCAGTTTGCTGAAGACTAGGTAACCTTTCTGCTTCTTAACTTCTACCCATAAGAAAAGCCAGGCACGCTTTTGTCGGCATTTGCCGTTTACTTGCAGTTCTACTTTTTACAGAATGAGGGGTTTACTTTAACCAAACACGTAGCCTTTTGGGATCATCCAGAGTCTAGAGCACACAGCGCAGAGCTCTGTGATATATGGTGCCTATGAGAAGTGTCCTTTTGTACATGGAAGCTACAGTGCTGCCCTGGAGAACAGAGCCGTTATTGGCATACTCGGTGCTTATACTGGGCTTCTCAGACAGAACATTCTGGATGCGGAGAACCTGCCAAAAAAAGATAATTTATTAGTACACTGTATGAGCAAACAGCCATCAGTGATGTTTTCCTTCCCAATACTCTAGGACTGATATACTTCTCAGAAATCAATGAGCTAAAATTTGTGTCTCTTCAACCATATTTTGCTTCTTCTGAAGAAAGTGTTAATGTCCTAATGATATCTATGCAGTCTAGTGGACTAGTTTTCTGACATTAGACATATTCTCATCAGAGGCACAGGGAGAAATGAAAAAGGGACATCTGGTTACTAAGCCAACCCCACCTGGTAACCAGTAGGATGGGAGTCATCCTGGCTGGAGCCCCCTCACATCCCAGAAGTGGCTAGGAAGCGTAAAGAATGCAGCTTTGGAATTCAATCTGACTCATCCCTACCTCAGACTGTTATGAATCCCCAGGATTAACATACGTTAGGTTGCTAATCAGTAAAAATAAAAGTGTTCAAGTTTCCAAAGAGGCTGGATGAAGTTCATTCAAATTGGACATGATAGGGATTAAAGAAAACCACTTCAAAATTCACAAGTCATTGAGTCTATATGGATATCTCTTATTAGAATAGTTTAGTTGAGGTTCTTTTTTTTTAATCTTAAGAGAAATCCTACAACTGCATCTCAGGTTTGTTACAGGAAAATACTCAAGCCTGGAAATGATGTAGAAAATATTAGCTTCAACCAAAAAGAAAGGGTGTCAGTGATTGTGAAGAAAGAAGTCTTACCTAAAATAAACTAATGGTTCAACTTGAAAACATAGACATGAAAAAGATCCTAAACAATTTTCAAATTATTGTATAGGTTGTATTTTAATTTTCTTAAAGCAGACATTTTTGTTGGGTGTTTGTAGAATAGTTATCAGTTTTGGGGGGCGCACATCTGAGGCAAAGGTAGCTTGCTAGTTTAGGGTAATGATTCTTCAGGCTTTAGGTTCAGGCTGGACTTTTGTTTCTTTTTACATTTCTTGCTTTTTTTTGTTAAAGAAGATGAGACTAGTATGTTAATAAGAGAAACAATTTTAAAGAACTGAAGAAAAGCAATACAAGAGGGGGGACCCCAAAAGACTGAAATTATCTTCTGAAGGGCTAAGTGAGTGCTCTAGGAACTCATCCGTATCAGTGTACCAGCTGGTGTTGTTGTGAGAGGCTGTGTTCAGCTTTGTGAATTTTTTTTGAAGACTCTTTCAACTCATTTGCCCATTTCATAATGGATGATTTACAGGAGCACCTGTGCTGAGTGTTTAGCAGTTTTTGACCAAAAACGTCATGACCCCCCCATGCCCCATTCTTCCTATTCACCTGATCTCTCCCTAAGCTACTTTTTTTTTTTTGTTTCCCCGGATGAAAAAAAGTCCTTGAAGGGAAATGTTTTGCCAATGTGGAAGAGATGCAAGCACTAAAAGGCATCAAAATCAACAAGTTCAAAAACTGTTTCGAGCAGTGGAAAAAACATCTCAGTAGGGGTACTGCATCAAATGGAGAGCACTTTGAAGGTGACAGAAGTGTAAACATGTAAGAGTAAATACATAATACTTAATAAATAAACCCAGTATTTTGGGATCCCCCCTCACATTAGAAGCAGAAATAATTGAGTGTTCTAGTGCATCCATGGGTCAGTTACGAGCCTAGGGTTTGAATCTGTTTCCCTACCGCCCAAACCTGGATTCAAAAGTTGTATCTCTCTTCAAACCTTACTGCCTACCCTGATCTCTATTTCATCATAGGCCCTGTCTGTCCCCCTGTTCACACTACTCCAATCCTGTTTATTATACTTTCTCCCCATAGAACTTACCACCTTCAAACTTATTATATAATTTACTGTTTCTTATGCTTATTATTTATTGTTTGCCCCCCTCCCTAAGAACAAGGATCTTTGTATATTTTGTTTGCTGATATATCCTAAGCATTGAAACAAGTCTGGTATATATGCTCAACACATTTTGTGACTAAATATCTCAGAGTATATCTGCAAAGAATTTATATCTATATTTAAATTCACTTGATATTTTTTATTCTTAAGCTTAATGCTATGGAAAATGCAATGCATTAAGCTGTTGTTTTTAATGCCATCTAAAATTCAAAGGCCTATGCTATTGTTTTAGAAGAGCCATTAAATAACACAAATAATATCTTTAAAATAAGTGTTAAAGACACTCTTTAACACTACCATATATATTAGAACCTGGTGGCAAAAAGTTAATTTTGTTTTGAGACTACAGCCATTTAAACCCTTTCATCTGAGCTTCATGTTTGGTCTTGTGAAAGAAAGTGGTTCTGTGTATCAGTCTCCTCAGGGCCTGCTCTGAGCCTCCATCCTGACTGGAAATAGGAATAGCAGCCTTGGTCAACATGAATAATCAAGCTCATATTTTCCCCCTATTCCCAGTGGAAAGTATAGCCCCGGCTAGGATGGGGCACACTGTGTAGCACTGATGTTAAATCAGTATCCCGTAACCTGGAAGGGTTAATGGGCCATATCTCCTCGTCCTGGCAAAATCTTTCCTTGTTCCATATGTTCATTTGTTCATTTCTGGAACATCATGTGTGACCCACTCGATACTCCCAAGTCATCTCAACAGATGTTCGTCTTAGAGCCTTGCCCGTGAGCTCAGAGAAGTATAGGAACTTACTTCTGACCCTGGCGGATCATCATGGTTATAGAGAAACAGCTTCATGGCATTAGGATGGCATCCTGCCCAAATATCTCCTGTGTCAGGATCGACAGCTAAGTTATCCACCAAGGTGTCCAACTGTATTACCTTCCAACAGAGAGGAAGTAGTGAGGATGTTGTTTTGACTTTCTTCCTTACCCCTCCTCCCTCGCACCAGCTCCTTCTGGCTCTAAAATTAGTATTAATAAGGGATTTACTGAATTTTAGAAATGCATGCACACCTTCACCATCATTTTTTTAAATTGTTTCCTTCATTCAAGGAGCACATTCCTAGATCAAGCATGGGAGCTAGTACAAGAGGCCACATTGTGTGGGCAAACCAGGGCACTTTTACCTTCAGTTGAGTTAAATCCCAGTTACCATGTATTTGCATTACATGGATATTCTTATCCATTACATCAGCTACATAGACATACCTTTGAAGTAAATCACATTTACATTTCAGTGGTATTAGCATTATTAAAGTATTATTAGTACTATAGTCATTTTAAAAGATAACACTAAATTTTATTTGGGATAACATGTATAAAAATTAACAATAGCTCAAGACACCACTATACTCGCTTTCTAAATCATAGCCAAAAAAAAAAAGATAATGGAGTGTAATGGAGTGGTATATTTAATATTCTTGAAGTGCTTTAAACATGCTCTGAACATGTGATGTCACTATAAAGTAATGAAATTGGTGTTTCTAGATGACATACAAGTTCAGTCTCATTATCTGGGACTCTTTAAATTGAATGCCTTTAAATTGAATGGAAGTAAGTGGACCTCTTATAAGACAAAAAGAGTCTCTATGTCCAAAAACTAGTCCTTGGCAAAAACAACCAGATGACCATGAAGCTCAATCACAATCATTTCTAAAAGGAGGAAGAACACTTAGAGTTGTTTTCCACAGGGATCATCTCTAGTCGTGGTCTCAAATTTATGTATTTATGGTACTGCTCTTTAAAAAAAAACAACCTTCCATTTTAAAACACTTTAAAAGAATTTTCCATAAAACAGCATGCTTCCTTCATAAAAAGTATTTTCTCATAGAAAACTGCTGCAGAGTATCAGTAAGTCTGAAATTTATACAATTGCCATGCCCAGTCTAAATTGGGCCCCTCTTTCTAATGAGAACTTTTGAGGGACTGAACTTAGTTATGAGCAGTTTAAGGCCTTCCAGTCTCATAAGAGGCAGAAGTGTGGTGGCTTTTCTTTCCTTTTTGGTGTGTTAGATTAAGTGTATTTCTAGAGTTGCATAAGAAAAATTGAAACAAGGACTTTATATCCTGGAGTCCAAATTCCGCATTTCATTGGCAGGGGAGCCTAAGGTGCAAGAAGGCAAATGGTTTGCTTCAGATCAGACAGTTAGTAAAAACCCTGGCTACTGCTGATCCCTCCACACATGTATTGACTACTTAAGCTACGGAAGTAACCCACCTCTTAGGGGAAGGAGTCCACTAAAGTGTCAAGGCCCAAGGGTAGAAAAATCATAAAAAAGAGCTTACTTACTTTTTGTCTGGTGAGATTGTGATCCCATTGGCAAAATTAAATCCTTTGGCCACTATTTTGACCTCTTTTGGACTATAGAAAAGAACGTAAGTCCAGTGAAGGTCCATGATCATCTCTAACAGTGACAAGAAGTTGGTGAAATAGTGGTCTCTGGTGGCATAGAACTGTTCTGGTCCAAGAACCACAATGTCATTCACACTAAAGTGGAGACAGAGAAAGAGGGAGAGAACCTATGGAGTATTGCTATTGCTAAACAACAATTGCTGTCGAAGTCACCAAATCTCTACAAAGACCAATATTTTCATCAGTTTGCAAAAGTATATATGAACTAACATAAATTTTAAAAATCCATGGAAAGTACATGGTTTTTCATTGCCCTCATGGTTTTTTTTTTTTTAAACTGTTTGTTGCTTTCTCACTCCTCCCTTCCGCAGACATCAGCAAAAACAAATAAATATACAAATAAGCCTCAAACTCCAAATCTTGGATGTATAAATGTTTGTAAGAATCAAAATAAAAAGTTTCTGCACAGCTAAAGAAAACAGTATCAAAATAAAAAGAGAACCAACTGTATGGGAAATGCCAATGTATATTTGCCAATGATACCTCAGACAAGGGTTTAATCTCCAAAATATATAAAGAACTTACACAACTACACTCTAAGAAGACTAGCAACCCAATTAAAAAATGGGCAAATGACTTGAACAGACACTTCTCCAAGGAGGACATACAGAGGATCCAAAGACAACATGAAATGATGTTCAATATCACTAGCTATCAGAGATATGCAAATTAAAACCACAATGAGATACCACTTCACGCCAGTCAGAATGGCCATCATAAACAAAGCAACAAACAACAAGTGTTGGAGAGGTTGTGGAGAAAAGGGGACCCTAGTGCACTGTTGGTGGGATTGCAGACTAGTACGACCACTATGGAAAGCAGTATGGAACTTCCTCAGAAAACTAAAAATGGATTTGCCTTTTGACCCAGCAATTCCACTGCTGGGACTATATCCTAAGAACACTAAAACGCCAATAGAAAAGAACCTTTGCACCCCAGTGTTCATAGCAGTACAATTTACAATAGCTAAGTGCTGGAAGCAACCTAGATGCCCATCAGTAAATGAATGGATCAAAAAACTATGGTACATTTACACAATGGAATTCTATGCAGCAGAAAGAAAGAAGGAGCTCCTACCCTTTACGACAGCATGGATGGAGCTGGAAAGCATTATGCTAAGTGAAATAAGCCAGGCAGTGAAAGACAAATACCATATGATCTCACCTTTAATAGGAACCTAAACAACAAAACAAAAAAACAAGCAAAATATAGTCAAAGACACTGAAATAGAGGACAGGCTGACAGTGACCAGAGGGGAGAGAAGAGGGATTTTCAGGGGACAATGGGAAGGGTTCATGGGAACAAATTTAAAGGACACATGGACAAAAACTAGGGGGAGGGTGGTAATGGGAGGGAAGTGGGGAGGGATGGGTGGGTGGGCTGGAATGGGAGTAAAAGGGAGAAAACTGTACTTGAACAATGATTAAAAAAAAAAAAAGAATCATCTGTGGCAGTCATAGTCCAGTTCACCAACGGTTCTGGTTCTCCTCTTTCTGGAATTACGCTTCTCCAATACCCTTGGTTGTTGGCATGGCCATCCCACTTGCTTTGGCAGATGAAATGAAGTGATGGCTGTGACTTTTAGATGGAAGACCTCAAGAGCCAGTTTGTGACCTACCATGCTTACCCACTCTTCCACAGGAACCAGCAACTTTTCTAAGGATACACAGTGTGTTCCTCCTAGGGCCCTACATGAGGATAATGTAAAACTGAGTTCCTGTATCACCTACGTGAGAGACATGGCATGAGTGAGAAAGCAAAATGAAACTCTGTGCTTCTGAACCCCTAAAGACATTAGGGTTTTTCTTTTTTGCCATTGCAGCATAGCCCAAGTCATCATGATCTTTACATTTGCTCTGGGTAGGTAAGTGCTATTCTTTCTTAGCTATGTTCTCCAATACCACTATAATTTTTAAATGAGGTAAGTCTTACTCTTACAGTATTTAAAAAAAAGTAAAAGCATTTCAATTTTGGAAAAGTAAAAAAAAAAACAGTGACTTGAGAAAATGTAAAAATAATTAAATCTTTTTAGATTAAATTGGGAAGAAAACTTGGAAGGATCAGGGAAATATTCTGAGGTTTTGATGTATAATGACTTTCCCAAGGTCACTGGGCTACTCATCTTTTGAGTCTCAACATAAGTATTCCTTTCTTTAAAAAGTATTTCCTGACCCCATAGATTGAATTAAATTACCTCATGATGTGTTTTCATAGCACCTTGTTCTACCCCTTAAAATGCTTGCTCAAGTGTGTGTGTCCAAAACACAGGATATCACCAGATGTGCCTTGTGATTTGTGCATGCACAGGAGTGTAACACCCCTTGAGCTAACTTTGGACTGATGAGAGATAGGGTTGGTGGATAAGCTCTTTTCCCCTTCTTACCCTGACTACGTTGTCCTTATGTGGCTTCCTGGAGCATGACTCCATGCATTTAGCAATGGCTGACTTGATCATGTATTTGCTATAGACTGTCCCCCATATGAATGTCTAGAATGCTGCCATAACAAAGTACCACAAGCTTGGTGGCATAGAACAACAGAAACGTATTATCTTAAAGTTCTGGAGGCTGGAGGTCTGAGATCAAGGCAGGCACTGACAGGGCCATGTTCCCCTGAAGATTCTGTGGTGGGATCCTTCCTCGTCTCTGCCTGCTTCTAGCAGCCCCAGGCATGCCTGGGCTTGTAGATGCAACACTCCAACCTCACTCTCCACCTTCACATGGCATCTCCCTGTGTGCCTGCCTGTTTTCTTAGAAGGATACCAGTTATATTGGATTAAAGACTTAATTTTGAATAATATCTATCAGTAATCTTCTTTCCAAATCAGGTCATGTTCTGAAATATTGGGGTTAATGTTGCAACATATCTTCTTTAGGGAACAGTTCAACCCATAACACCCCTTTGCCCCACCTCAGGCTAGTCTCTCACTTTTGCATCCTGGAATTATACTCCCTAATTAAGTAATCCTGTATGGAGCTTTCTTCCAAGCTGTGATTTCTGAGGAACTTCCTGTGAGGTCATACATTATTGCACTTGATTCTCACAATGCCTGGTCAGATGAGTTAGGCCAATAAGAGAATCTGCATTTTCTGAGAAAATTGAAGCACAGGTTAAGTGACTCATCTAGTTCTTCAGTCACTCCATGGCTGTCCCGGTCCCCACTCTGTCTCAGAACCCAGCACAGTGGGTCATGAGAGAAGTTCAGGAACTTCAACTTCGCTTACTTCTTCTGCCCACTGCAGTAATTGCTCCCAGATTCTATGGGAGAAGTTCAAACACAATGTTGAGAAAGAGAACAAAAACAAGAAGGTGAACTTTCTTTTCTTTTCCCATTCTTCTATCTCATGGAAAGATTAACCTCTACTGTTCTAGAGCCCGTCTTTCAGTGTTGGGTTCATCTTATAAAAGAAGGTCTTCGTTGTTTGTGAGAACCTTGAAACAGGCAACCAACCTATCCACTAAAAAGTGTACTATTCCTTTTTTTCAACACAATAAGGAAGATGTTTTTTCATTGTGATTGAGAGCCCAGCATTGAATTCAGACAGATCTAGGTTGACACTCTGGTTCTGCCACTTACAAATTATTTAACATGGGCAATTATTTCACCTAAAACTCTTGAATCTCAGTTTACTCATGCCTATTACTAAAGGCTATTGTGAGCATTAAATTAAGTATTTTGGTACAGAGCCTGGCATATGGTCAAAACTTGATAAATGTGAATTTTTCATTATGTGCCCACAAGCTTCTTTAAAAATTCCCCTTTAAGCTCTCATTGAACAAAGGAGGAGCCCATCTGGAGGTTGGTTATAACACCCAGTGGGTGCGGCCCTCAGAACACACACAGCCTACCAAGATAACTAGAAATGGGTGGAGGTGTTTAAAGAGAGCCCCACAGTCGGTACCACATTGTTGTGGGGTAGAGGATGGAATTAGAGCTGGGAATCTAACTGAGCACCTGTATTGGATTAAAATGCTTTCAGGAAGTTGGAGAGCATAAAGACATTCAATACTAATACAACAATTTCCAGTGAGGTGCTGGGCGGTATCACCATGGGAACCTTTAGAGAGCTTCAGGAAACAATGCCACAGAACAAAAGTTTAAGAAAGCCTGCTGAGCCCAAGAAAACAAAGCACACAGCAGAGGTGCAAAATGAATAGAGTGCAAAACACCTTAATTCCATACCTTTTGAGAAGTTCGTGTTCTATAGTTTTCAGGTGTACCAGAGAATGTTGTTGTTCCTCAAATTTAAATATCTCCACAGTAGACTCCATGTGGGGATGATTCACAACATAAAGATACACAGTATGGTCTAAAGTGGGAAAAAAACATCATTTCTCATAAATTTACTTCTGTTGTAACTATTACTAGACTTGGTGTACAACTCGGTCGTGTCCAAGGGTTTTTCTCACACATCTTGCATTTGATCCCCAGAGTCTACCTTATAGGTAAGTCAGATAAATGTCAGTATCCATATTTTATCGAAGAAATTGAGACTCAGAGGGGGAAATGACTTGTCGGCAATTTTACTACCACCAAGTGGCTAAGCCAAGCCCTGACATTTCTACACAGTCCCTTCACCCTTACCTGCATCTCCTTTCTAACAGGAGGAGACAGAACTACAGTGGTGCACAAACATGGATGTGGTTTCTCCGGATGGCTCCTCACCAGGAGAAATAGGGACAAGCCAAAAAAGCTTTGCTGAGAATGCTTTTCAGTGAGAGTTCCCTACATTGCAACACACGTTCAAAAACTGTCGGGCTGTGTGATTTTCTTAAAATAAGCAACACTTGGCAGGTAGAGAACAAACTTTCGACATAAGGCAACCAGCTGAGGTTGCAATAACAATATTTGGTGAGGCCAATGGACACAGAATGTAAATATGAGTGCAATAGTAAAGAGACTAGCTGATTTGGGGTGTTACTAACCTCAAGAATGTTCAACTATCAGTTTTCATACCGGTACGAGAACTGCTGTGAATAGGATTGAGGGTAGTAATCAACTTCGCCAAGGACGGTTTTCTGATTTCTCAGGAACTCTAGGTCAGATGAGCTCTGGAGTTTGAAAAGGCCCACCACGCACTCCCCCTCAACCCCCACAAGACTTGACCTGAGTTCATCTCCCCTATTCCTTCCTTTGATGGGGTTTCCAAGCACATAATGGAGCAAACTTGGGCCCTGAGATGGCCCCCAAAACACATAGACACCTTGACCCAAATTAAGGAAAGAGGCTCCCTCACAGATGAACCTTTGTTTCAGTCTGACCCGACTTTGTTCCGGGGCCAGGGGTTTGGACTGCAGCCCTCAGCCAGACGCTCTGCCAGACACGGCCTGAACAATGCATGTGCTGTCCCGGCCTTGCCCTTCTTTAGACCCCCACTGGACCCCTCCTCTCATATAAGCATTGCCTGGAGAGAATGATGTTCTTCTCTGCCTCCTCATTTCATTCCAATTTATATGTGATGCTTTGGCCTTATGAACCAAATGCACAATTAAGGGAGGTAACTAATAAAATAAGATGTCAATCATATGCTCTGGTTCTGAAAGCCTGATTAAATGCCTGAGTGTTAATCTGTAAACTGTGAACTAGTCCCATCTGAAAAAATAAACAAACCAACTCCCATTCCCCCCCAGCCCCCCCCCCCAAATATACCTCCACCTCTAACACAATCCCATGCAATAAAATAGCTCCAACTCAATCTGATCACTCATTATACCTTCTCCAGTGAAGCATCATATGTCTAGTTAGGTGTCAGCCCAAAAAATGGTCTCTTTTGTCTTATTCAAGTAGAGCCTGGAGCCCAAATTTTACCCGAGTAAAGAACAGAGGATTAGAAGTAAGACCACCTGCATTCTAGTTCTGCAGCTGCCACTTACTACTGACAGGAGTGAAGCCACACTTCACTGCGTTTCTCTAACCACCACATCTCCATCTATAAAACTGAGCATTGATGTCTGAACTGCCTGTCTCATAGTGTTCATTCCTTTATTCATTTAGTACATGCCCATAGAACGCAGATATGGTTCTAGACTCTGGGGATCCAGCAATGGACATGTCACATACGCTTCTATGGTGATTATATTCTAAAGAAGAAAACGGGGAGGAAAGAATTTGTAAATAATCGAAACTGAAGTGGGAGATGACTTCTTCATAGAGTGGCAGCCACTCGAGCAGGGACAGTTAATCTTGGCTCCAAAGGAGCCAAGAAGGAGCTCCTGTAGAGCAACGGTGGGAGAAGGAAAGAAGGTTGGCATCTTTTAATGTTAATAAGAAACATTAGTTGCCATTTTGATGAGTGCTAAAAGAAGTACACGGAGAAGAATTAAAACCAGGTTCGTATCCTGAAACAAGATGTCAGGAAGGCTTCCCTGAGAAGGTGACATTTAAGTTGAGGCCTGAATGATGAGGAAAAGCAAGCCAGAAGCAGTGGCAAGACATTCCTGCAGAGGGAACTGCCATTGCAAAGGCCTGGAGGCATGTGGCATTGTACTGGACTAAAAGAAACCCAGTGTGGCTGGTCCAGAGAGTCAGGGGGAGAGGAATGTCCAGGGAGGCTGGAGAGGGCACCCAGATGGCAGAATGTGTCAGAGGCGCAACTGGGAACCCAGGTTATTTTGAAGATTTGTCGTTTATCTTCAGAGCAATGGGAAAAACATGGAGACTTTTAAGAAGGAAGTAACATGATCAGATTTGCATTGAAAATAACTCTTGCTTATGAAAACGGATTGAGCCCTGGCTAGTGTGGCTCCGTGGATTGAGCATGGGCTGAGAACCGTGGGATCGGCAGTTCAGTTCCCAGTGGGGGCACGTGCCTGGGTTGCGGGCTGGGTTCCCAGTGGGGGCCATATGAGAGGCAACCACACATTGATGTTTCTCTCCCTCTCTTTCTCCTTCCCTTCCCCTCTCTCTAAAAATAAAATATTTAAAAAATAAAAAGGAGATATATATAAAAGAAAAGGGATTGAGGTAGTATAAGAGGGAAGGTGCAGTCATGGGAAAGACATATTTGGTGCTTGGACTGGGATGGTGGCAGTGAGGATGGGGAGAGGCTCACAGCTTGAGTGGATACTGAAGAGGGAAACTGGACAGAGCGTTGTGACTGGTTGACTGCATGGGGTGGGGAGAGGACACGTGTCAGGTGGGATCCAGGGTTTTATTTTGAGGAATAAATAAGTTACGTATACAGGAAAATGCTTTGTAAACTAAGCAACAGAAAATTGTTAGGTACAATTGCCTTTTAAAGACGGGCTTGCTAAGCAAATAAACAGACATACAGGGGTGAGCATAAGTAAATTTACAGCTCTTTGTATGGAAAGACATGCAAGTCATGATTTATTGTAATAGCTTTATTAA
Organism: Phyllostomus discolor; assembly: GCF_004126475.2. Classification (NCBI taxonomy): domain Eukaryota; kingdom Metazoa; phylum Chordata; class Mammalia; order Chiroptera; family Phyllostomidae; genus Phyllostomus; species Phyllostomus discolor. The sequence continues at coordinate 28,482,589 of NC_040912.2, read as the reverse complement.
CTCATAAGAATGTCACAATGGCACAGTAAATCTATTTTTGCCCACCCCTGTATAAGATTTCAGGGTAATATTTAACCTACTTAATAAAATAGTGTTCAAGCATTTTAAAAGGTACCCATTTATTTAAAATTGAACAAGTCACTGTTGGTGCAGACGAAAGTTACTGGATAAGTGGATAGAAATAATTATGAATCATTCCTTTTTATTCACAAAATCAGTCCAGCCGATTTATACTGAACAATGCATTGTAATTCCAGCACATGTTTCAGATTAAAGGTCGTTACTTTAAACATTCTGAATTGCAACACTTCCATTTGGCCCTCCCTTATGTAGTTACTATTAGTTAGGTTTCACTGTTGTTGTTTTCTGCATGCTCTATGGACCCACAGATATTTAAAGTTTAAGTCAATCTGTACTTATGAATTATCCACAAGTAAAAATAATATTGGACATTGCTTTAAAGCATATGCAATGTATTAATACATAGGTTTTGTTTTTATAACAGCTTTTTTTGAGATATAACTCATACTTTTAAAATGTACAAATTAGTGGTTTTTAATATATTCACAGAGTGGTACAACCATAGCCACTAATTAGCACCAGAACATTTTCATCCCCCCAAGAAGAAATCCCATGCCCATTAGCGGCCACTCCCTGTTCCCCACTACCCCCAGACCCTGCCAATCACTAATCTAGTTTTTGTCTCAATGGATTTTATTCTGGACACAATATAAATGGAATCATACACTATGTGGCCTTTTGTGATTGAATTCTTTCACTGAGGATAATGTTTACAGTGTTCTTCCATGTGGTAACATGTCTCAGTACATCATTCCTTTTAATTGCCAAATAACATGCCATTACACAAACATACCACTTTCTACCAGAGGATGGGAATTTGGGTTGTTCACACCTTGGGGGTATTAGGAGAAATGCTGCTATGAACACTTGTGTAAAGTGTTTGTGTGGACCTGTTTTTGATTCTTTTGGGTATATGCCAAGGAGTAGGGTTTCTGCATCATGTCGTAACTCCATGTTTAACATTTTGAGGAAATGCTGAACTGCTTTCAAAAATGACGGCACCATTTTACAATCTCACCAGCAAAGTGTGAGGGTTCCAATTTTCCCACACCCTTGCTGGTGTTTGTTACGGTCTGTTCGTTATTATGAAGTGGTACCTCACCGTCAGTTTGATTTGTGTTTCCCTAATGACTAAGGATAGTGAGTAGCTTTTTGTGTGTTTGTTGGCTATTTGTATATCTCTCTAAAAGATGTCTACTGAGATCCTTTGCCCATTTTTTAATTGGGTTATTTGTCTCTTTATTGCTGAGTTGTAAGAATTATTTATGTATTCTGGATACAAGCCTCTTATCAGATGTATGGTTTGCAAACGTTGTCTTTCATTCTTTGGGCTGTTTCTTCACTTTCCTCATCATGTCTTTTGAAACAGAAAGCTTTTAATTTTGGTGAAGTCTGATTTATCTATTTTTTTCTTTTATATTATGCTTTTAATATCACAGAATTGTTTTCAAAGGTGCTTTAGTTTTGTATTTCTAGGTTAGGTTTCTGAGAATATGCAAACGTGTTCTGATGGTCAAATGAGAAGGAAGGGGGGTGGAGGAAGAGGGATGGCTCACTTCTAGTCTCCCTTCTTTAATGCGACACTTCAAAATGTGTTGATTCACATTTATTATTTTACAAATGACCATTTTTATGGTAACATAGCATCTTCTCCCCTTTCACATGAAGGTTAAGTGGTTGGCACTGAGTGGGTTGTATTTCCCTCATCCCCCCTCATTCCTAAGCTTTCAGGCTTTACCTTTGTCGATGAAAGTACTGATCCCATGTGGATTAAATGATGCTTTGTCAAAACCATCACTGATGGTTAGTGCCTGGACTCTTGGGTTTTGTTCATTCAGATCCATCATGAAGATTTGTCCTGGCTCATCAGGTGCAAAGCATGGCATGCCTGGATATTTTAATCCCTTTAAAAAATAGAGAACAAGTATGCACATATATGCATATCAAAACAATGTTTTCACATGGAAGTTAAAATCTCAAAGCTCTAAGTTTCTATTCAATTTCTGGGACTTTCCCCCCCTGTCACAGGTTGCCATTATCTGATCTGAGGGACTACCAATGTCATCAAAACCACTGGGAAAGGAAAAAACCCGAGTCAATGTTTCATGTAGAGAGAAGGGGGATAGCTGAAGTGGACAATGCAAGACACTGGGCTGTGTTACTTTGTGCAAGTGCCTTGGCCTGCCTTTGCCTCAGGTTCTTCATTTAGGAAATGAGGAAGTTAAAGTGTATGATGGCTAAGAGTCTATCCAGCCCTGATATTCTGTAGCTAACCTTCCGCAATGCAGGGAGAAGGGGTGTATGGTTCCACTGTATTGCTTCCATCCCTACATCCATTGTATTTCATAACAGAATTAGTCAAGAGTTAACATAGGGGAACCGGTCTCAGAGAGAATGACTGTTGACATAGGTTGACTGTTTCTGACCTATTTTGATCTTATAGATTTGTCTGAAAATTTGAACATGAATCTTTTTCTCTAAATAATGCAAAAAATTTCATTCCAGTAACTTGGACAGTGGCTCTGTTTATTGGAAGAACCAGGTGTTCATCAATCAATGATGATAGGCTTTTTGAATGTATTCGGCCTTTGGAGCATCACTGGTCATTGTGTCAGGTCTTGGGGTTGGTTTATTCTACACAAGTTACAGAACTCAGCCCACTTCTTTCTGGCATCCCTCCCCCATCACTCTGATATATATCAATATCAACAACCTTGTATCTTTTCTTGAACTCTGATTTTCACTTATACTCAACATAAACTCTCTCTTTCCTACTCTATCTTCTATCTCTGTCTCTCTCTTACCCTTCCCTTTCTTATAAATACACACACAGAGACAGACACACTCTTGCTTATAATGCTATTCTTGGCCCCTTCCACTGTCTTTCACCTCTCACCTGGGTGAGTGAATCTACATCTGTACATTTTTCTTAGAATAATCCTTCTATGTCTAAATCTTATTGGAAACCAGCTTTCCCACAGGCAATGCTGAAATGCACCAGAGAAGGTGCCATGCCCTTTCATATTCTCCTTAAGTCACCACACCCAGGGAGGGGCAGCATGCCCCTGGCCACAAACTTCTCCGTCCAGGCCACAAATATGCAATCATCAACCAGCAGCTAATCTTCTAAGGAAGCCACACTCTTTGCTTACTGCCTCACCAAATTCCTTACCAACTCCCCTTGCCCTGGTCCACCTCCAGGGCTAGTCTAAAATCAGGTCAGAAAAATCTACACACAAAGTTACTATCCCAGCTTCAACCAGACATTCAGTGATGTTTATCAGCCTTTTTATTTATTCTAATAGGTAATCTCCCATCCAACTATTAACCAGGCCCAACCCTGCTTAGTTTCCAAGATCAGACGAGATCAGACATGTTCAGGGTGCTATGGCCATAGACTCTAATAGGTAATCTATTGCATTTCTCCAAGTGTCTATTCTAAATTTGTTTCTTATCTTCCAGACCCCACACCTTCTTCCTCTTTATTCCAACAGATAGCTTTACTTCCTATTTTTCTGGGGGGAAAATCATAAACAAAAATGTAATCCAACATAAATTTCCTCTGATTCCCTGCTTTCTGTCTCTAATTCTTCAGTTTTATCAGTTCTCTTTCCTTCTCCCTCTTTTCTTAAGCAGAGAATATCCTTCTTCAGCTCTTCACTCCATCGTGTTTGTTTGGTTCCTTGTTCCCTTGGGCCTGTCTAGAAATTATATCCTCTCTCTTGCTTAACCACTTATTTTTCAGCAATGCCCCCTTCTTTTGCCTGAAAAATTGCTCATTTCTTGTTCCTTGAAATGAATCACCCTCTATGTTTACTACTTCTTCAAACATGCATTTAGCTTGCCTTCCCTTCACCATCACATTTCTTGGAAACATCACTTGATCTTGTTACCTGGTTTAATTTCCTCCAACCTTAATTGCCTAAAATCAGTATTCTATAATTTATAGAAATGCCTCCATAAAGGTCCTATCAATGACCTCCAAAATATCTTATTTGATAACCCTTCAACTTTCTCTTACCTGTATGTCTGCGGCATCTGACATCATGGTATACCCCTTTGTTTCTGGTCAAAACTCCAAAAATATAGAATTTCCCAATAGAAGTCTTGCTTTTCTTCTTTCTCATTCATCCCTCTTTCCTTCTAGCTCTATACTCTTTCATTGCAGATCTTATTCATGAGATTTTTGGTATTTCTCCTACACCAATGTTTTTTAAATCTATACATTTACCGGGAATCTCTCTCTGGAATTCTAGCTTGCATTCCCTCCCAACTTTCTTCTGAGGGCAGCTCATAATTAAATTGTCAAAACCAAAATCAACATTCTTTTCACAAATCCTGCCTCCCATTCACATTACGCTCCTTTAAGGGCATCCCCAATATCAGCCTACAAAATCCAGTCTGTATCAGATAGGATAGTAAGAAGCTAGAAAAATTCCTTGGCAGGAAGAATGGGGAAACTGAGGCAGACAGTTGCACACACTGGCTGAGCAATTTACATCCAGATATAGAAGGGCACCAGGGCAGAAAGCCTGGATACCTAGCAACAGGCAAAACTGGCATATCCTCCCCCTGGAATATCACTGGCCAGGCATTTTAGACCCCTGACCTTTCATATCACTGTCCATGGTGTTTAGATCCCCCTGGCCTTTCCTCCCAAGATAGAACATCTAGGTCTCAGCTGTTTTTCAGCACCAAGCCCAGAAATCAACAAAACCAGGTGGGCAACTCCAGGACCAAGTGCAATGACTAATGACACCCCTGTCCTGGCTCCCACCAATCAGTAGAGACCATGACCCTGAAAGGACACACCTGGAAAAGCTGATGAATATTCTCTTGAGATCTACTGTAAAATACCAGGTTTTAAAACCCTCAAAACAGAGGTCCCAGCAGGTGCTCTTTCTCTCAGAAGCACAACCACAGCTTTCTCTTCTCCCTTTTCTTCCCCCACTGGCATGCATCTCCTAAACTAAAGGGATCCCACAAGACTTGCAACCAGGATAGCAGTGGGCAGCAGCATCTCATGGAAGACTAACTCCCTGAACCTGTCTTCAAGACCCCCTTTTCTCTGACTTCTCAGTGAGCCAAAGCAGCTTCATCATAGCTCTTTTCTTTCCTATAACATTTCTAGGAGCCAAAGCAGCCCTGCCTAGGCTCTCTGCTGTTGCTTCTTCTAGCTCAGGTCCTTTCTTGTTTCACTGTCTCCAGCTGTAATAGACATACTCTCAAAATTACCTGGACTTGTGCTGTGAAATTGCTCCTGCACAAAACCAAGAACACAGACACTGCTGGGTGGCCTGAGGCAGACCCACTCTAGGCCTGGTCTACCTTCCCCACCCCCTACCCCACTCATCGCTGCAACCCATAGTCAATTGGTCACTAAACCCAGTGCATTAGATAATGGTAGTATTGAGGGAAAAAATGTCAGAGACATTGAATCCTTTCCTTTCCACCTGTGGAAAACCTTACCTTTCACCTGAGGAAAATTAAGCCCAGAGAAGTCTATTGCCTAAATCACTCAGATCATTAATTGTAGCCTCTTTTGCCATACCATAAAGAAAGGCTTGATAGGCAAGAATGTTGCCCAGGAGGGTAGCTTAAGGCAGAACACCAAAGCAAGTACCATGATAGTTTGGGGGTACATGAGGACATTGTCAGCTAGTGCAAAGACTGGTTATTCTAGAAATGAAAGTAATCTGATATGAAAATACAGGCGGGCCACTCCCCAAAACTTGGCTAGATTAAGCGTCATGATGAATGAAGCACCTCTGATAAGATGGCTTCCCACTCACTGGTTTTCTGTTTCAGGCAGTTGGGTGAGAATTTGTGGCAAGTGACTGTACAGTTCTTTTTATATCATTCACCACTGAAAATGCTGGAATCACTTGGAGGTGAGTCAGGAGAGTAAGAAGCCAGGAAAGTTTCCGGGCAGGGAGAATGGGAAAAATGAGACAAGAAAATTACACAATGCCACACAGTTTGAGCAACTTACAGTCAGCTGGTGAATTGTAAGAACTTATCTCCCCTAACCAAGGACACTTGAGAGGAAGTGGTTTATACCTCTCCTCCCTAACCAGAGAATACATAGCTTAAATCTCCCCAGCCTGGGAAATAGAGAACAGAGATCCCATTAATGTCTTGTGCCAGCTAAACCCAAGGACAGAATAAGTCAGGGGAACAAATGAACAAAAATCCCATTAAAAGCCAGACAGACCCAAGATAAAAGTAAAACAGTATAGCAGAACAAAGAATATTCCCAAACCTCCCTATGTACTCATTTTCACACACCAGCATATTAAAAGTACACCTGGAAAGCTGATGAATATTCTGTTGCAATCCTCCCCTAAGATTCTCGCCTGCAGAAAAAAGATGAAAAGCTCTCAGGACAAAGACTCAGGGTGGGCTCGCTCTAGAACATGCCCGTGCCTCTTTCCGGGCATGAACTTTTTATTTCCTCCTGAACTCTAAGGGTTCCCATGAGACATGCAGCCAGGGTTGCAGACGGCAGTGGCAGCTCAACCCAGGCTAACCCCCAATCTTGTCTCCAAGACCCCCCTTTTCTCTGACTTCACAGTGAGCTAACAGCAGCCCCACTTTGGCTTACTCCTTTTCTATAGCTTTTCTAGGGAGCCAACGCCTAGGTTCTGTCCTATTACTTTTTCTGCACTAAGTCCTTCTTTTGTTTCACTGTCCCCAGCCTTAATATATGTACTCTCAAAATCCCCTGGACTCATGTTGTAAAATCTCTCCTACAAAGTCAAAAACTCACACTGTCCAGGCCAGCCCAAGACAGACCCACTCCAGGCCCATCCCTGCCCTGGTAGCAGAGGTACAAGCATCTTACTTCCCCCAAGAGACTACAGCTATGTGTGGACAGGCAGTGAAGTCCTCCTCTGGCCTCATTCCCCAGCACATGCATTCAATAAATATTCATGCACTTGAGTATGCCAGACAGTACGTTCGGCGCTGAGCATGGCCATGAACATGCCAAAGTCCTAGCCTCAAAGAGCTTGAAATCCACAAAGACAGCACCAAACAAACTCATCAGATATGGTATTATATGTAAGCGCCTAAGCACAGGAACCTGAGGGACCAGAGAAGAGGCACTGCACCCATCAAGAGTGTTAGGGAAGGCTTTTCTCAGGAATTAAAGTGCCATCACAGTGAGCTCTCACAGGGAACTCAAAGTTAGCTGACACGTGTAAAGAAGGGAGGAACTTTGCAGTCAAAGAGAAGCATGCCAAGGACCAAGGTAAGGAAGCAAACAGGCTGCTTGGCCTTTCTAAATGGACTAAGAATACCTATCACACAGAATTAGCCTTGAGATCAGCAGCTCCCAGACATGTTCTCGGGTGGCAAGAAAGGGGGACAAGAGGAAATAAGAACAAGGACTTGAACTGATTATAATCATAAAGATTAAAAATAAACAAAGAACATCTCCCTTAGCTTGTAAGTTACCAGTTGTTTGCTAGTTTACAAAAAAATAGCTCTATTATTTAAAACTTCATGTTAACATTTCTCATAGAATGACTTGTTATGAAAATCGCTATTTTCTATATAACACTAAGTCAGTACTTTCAGTTCCAGTGAAACTAGAAAAGAAGCATACAGTGAAAACTACAAATATTATTTCCTAACAGCACAGAAATCTCCCATCTGTATTTATAATCATTTTGAAAAGTCTACTTGGCATAACATTGAAAATCTAAATTGTCCATAGAAAATTTAAGTCAACAAAGAAAAAGCATTTCTAGACAGCTTTGTTTTATCTTTGGTTTTGGAGAAAAACTGAAGACATAAAGTCCCTCCCACCCACCCACTTGCCTCCACACTTACCGCCACCAGCAGCAATTTAAAATTCAAACAAGACCCTGACTATATCATGCATATTTAGGAATTTAGAAATTCAGGCCATTAAGGATTATTATATGTGCCCCCTTTCTGACCAACATGATATAGATCTAAAAGGTCATGTTATTTGGTAGTACATGGAACTAATGGTAGTTCCATTTTCATGGCCAAAATGGAACATTAAAACATGCAATTCCAGAAATCAGAATTCACAAGGAAAATGTAGTCAATCTACTTTTTCAACATCTTACAGACCGCTTCAAATTGCAAGTGATTCAACAAATTTATGGTAATTTTCAACATCTTTACAACATATACACTTTAATTCATTGAAATTCAATCCCTCACATAGCTTCCTGATCATCCCAAGCCTGTGAAAATGGTACTGGGAATAAAATGCAGGCTTTTCTGTACTTCTCTTTGAAAGAGCTGGAAAGAATGAAAGGGAACCCAAGATGGAAAATGCTTGGGTTTTGAATTGAGTAACGTGGGTAACAGTCAATATGCAAACATTTACTGAGCTCCCAGTACAAGCAGGCCTGGTGAGAATACTAGTTAGTGAGAAAATGATTACCCGAAGCTAAGCCTGGCCAAATAAGGCAAACGTGGGGATGGACAGCAAAGAACAGAATTGGAGATTAGTCTAGGACTTGAACAAAAATCATTAGACATTTACTGAGACCCCACTGGGTATGAAATTGCCCACAGGGAACCAGCCTGAGCATTGCTGTGGTGCCCTGATTAGCCCTCCAGAATCCTGCTTCAGCTTTTTTAGTTGGCTGGTTTACCTGCAGGTGGGCTGAGTGTGCAGGGGTCTGTCTGGCAGTTTTAGTCGGTAACATTGATGTGCTGCCTATACACATATTGACATGAGCTTCTGAGGGGTATGGAAGACACTTACACTGGAGATAAAAGCCAGCCCACTAGGAAGTATATCAATATCTTCAGAGCCATTTTCTGCAAAAGAAGCAAAGGATCACAAAAATGCATGTTTGAAGACTTAAGAGATAAATTTCACAGTCAAAAGTTTGAATTTCTTTTGAAAACTTCATTGAGTTTTTGCAACTATTTACTTGGGAAACTGTATTAACTTTCAAGAATCCCAGAGGCATGCTACTCTACAATAAAACCTGAGTCAGACTCCAATATGATTTTTTTTTTGTTTTGGAATTCCATCTCAAGAGGGAAAAAAGCAAATAACTATAAAATAAAGTGATATCCTAGATTTATTCTTTAAATAATGACTTCTATCATCTGTCCCAAGAGGTTCCACTTTATTTTCCTGATCTATGGACCAAGTGGTAACATTTGGAAAGTCATCGATCATTGTGAAGGTCTCTTAAAGGCCTCTCTGCCTAGCATTTTTCTTTTTCCAACTTGTTGAGGTTCAGAAAGTCTTTTGTTATATAATCATACTGGGAAATTGTTGAGTAATTGCTCTCTTTTACTAAGGCAATTGCTTGAAGACAGACTATTAAATATAGATGCATTTGAAAGAGTTTGGTCAGATCTCTGTCCACTGAGAGTTGGTCTTGAGCATTTTTCTTGGGAAAGAAGCACATAATAAGTCACGACTGTGACCAGGATGGAAAAGGGGTTTGCATGGCTCCTAGTAGATAAATGCTTTGATAAACAGAATGCGGTAGAAATGATGCATAGGATGGATGTATAAAGTCACAGCCATAGCTTTTGCTGGTTCTCTCTCCCTCTCTTTCTCTCTCCCTCTCCCTCCCTCACTTTCTGCATAAAAGCTGGGAGACCTGGGAGCCCTAAACATAAATGTAAGAAGTCAGGCTACCTTCAAGCTACTGAGGAGAGAGACTAGGGAGAGACCACACAAGACAGAGAGGGGATGCCCTAAGGCACCTTTAGATACGGGTCACGCCGAAGCATGACTATCAAATGCTACCAATCATGTCACATCTTGGAGCGAAGGTTGTGACAGCCTGCTGAAAAAATAAATGGAACCTACTGTGGTATAGAAATGTATCTTGGACACATTGGAAACTGCAGGAGAGAAAGGGATGGAGGGGATGATAGGAAGCCACCAAAAACACAATGGTTGTCCCTTGACAAACCTGCTCAGGACAAGTCCTAATAAAGCCATTCAGATTTCAAGTGTAGCTTTGAGGAGATGCCAAGGGCAGCCAAATAATTGCCTGGTTAAAACAACCATCGGCTCCAAAGCTTTGGGGTAAAGATGAACATAATACAAAAAGATCTATGAGATATGATTTCTGGATTTCTTTTTTTTTTTTACCTCTCATCCTTTCTACCCAGAAAGCATATTGGAGAAGGAAAAGGAAAAGACAGTTTCTTCCAACAATAAAATAACTCCCAAAATTCTGGGTTGTGAAGAAAACACAAATCAGAATCCTGCCCCTCCCACCCTATTACTGCCTACCACACTCTGCCTAAAATCCTTTAGTGGTTTATTTATCATTGCTTCATAAAGCCATTTACTCATCAAATAATTCGGTCTCGTGAGTATTGTCTCATTAGTGGCCTTTTCTTAAATATCCAGCCTGCCTTGTTTTGATCAGCCCTACTTATTAATAGTTCACTTTTTGCACCTCAGACTTTGTTTTCTGCCACCACCATACTTCCTGAATCTCCTGTAATACAAACGTGTTGCCAGTAGGTAAGAAAGGTGGTGCTATGCAACAGAGTACAACGCACAGAAGAAACCATCCTGGCTCATAATCTAGGCCTGCTGCCCTCTAGTTCCAGGCCACTGGCAAGTGACATTGTTCTTCTGTGTGTCAAATTCCTAATCTGCAAGGACAGATGGCATCACCCACCTCCCAGGTCAGTTATGAGGATGATGTAATCATTGGTAAAGGTCTCAGCAGAGTGTTCATAGACAGTAGGCAGAATTGTTTTTTTTAAATATGCATCAACATTGTCCTGCTGACAAATGACCCATGCTCATTCTAACTTGTTTAGTTCTCCAAAATAAAATGTAAATATGCTATCAGATACAAGAAGCAACATGACATTTTTTTTCTTCTCCTCCTACTCTGCTTCCTTCAAATCATTCTCTTCAAAATATTTGGATAATCAGTACATTGATTTATATGTTACAATATTAGCTGTAGTTTTATCTTCTCAAACATGTTTGATTTACATAATCTAAGAGTGTGGCTAGATACTAGCGATCATCTAGTCCAGTGATTTTCAACTTTTTTCATCTCATGGCACACATAAACTAACTACTAAACTTCTGTTACACACCAAAAAGTATATTTTTATTGATCTGACAAAAAATAGGTACGATTTTTATTTATTCACCCCCAGATGGCTATTGATGTGTTGGCTGTTGTCATTTTTTTTTTTTTTAATTTGACAACCTAAGGGAAACGAGGTCAGTGGCCCTGACTAAATAGTCAGGTATTGCATGTTTAAAAAACTCTTGGGGCACACGGCTTGAAGATCGCTGACTTAGACAATTCTGTCATTTCCAGGTCCTGCATGAGCCCCTGACTTTCGCTCAGGCTGGGACACCCAGCACAGAGAATCGAGCCTCCTTAAAGGTGCCTTGTAGCCATTCCTTCCCAGGTCTCGTTTATCCCCCAGGATACTGTCAGGCAGTGGGGCAAGGGTCCCTGTTATTCAAAAATGCACATATTCCTATCCCTTCTCTGTCAGAATCCGTGCTGGAGCTCAGGCTGTAGAAAACAAACGTCAGGAAGGAGTTTGTCTTCAACCCTTTCTGCTTTCTAGCCGGTAGCACAAACCTCCTCTAAGACCAAGGGGCACAACGGCCAGGCCACTTTTTTAAAGAAATTTGGGAGGGGAGAGAGAGGGAGAGAGAGAGAGAGAGAGAGAGAAAAGAGACCCAATTTTAAATGGGTTCTTATTCTCTCAGATTTCATATATCTATATTACAAACTCCTATCACAATGGACTATGCTCTCATCCTGTCACATGTTGATAAATAAGCCACAGTCCTTGACCCTAGGGAGTCTGCAATCTGATATTGAGAGAAAACACTGCTAGCTATAAAATAAAGCATGTGGTAGGTGTCATAAGTGAGCCAGACTTTCAGAGTGCTGTGAGAATTCAGAGGTGGGAGGGATATTTGCAGCCCACTTCAGCAAGCAGAGATGAAATCAGTGGAGGGAATTTCATAAACAAAGGTGAGAGAGTGAAAAGAACTCACTCCCAGAACAGTGAAACAGAATCTAACTAAACTTTTTTCTGGGAGTGCCGGGGAAAACGGGACGCCTGGAGCCAACATCAGCGGGCCCGGCAGTCACTGGCAGGAGAGATCAGCCCTGTGTGCGGGCACTAGGAGGTGGCTGTCAACGTGTGTCCGTGTGTCCGGTGGAACAGTGAGGGAGAAAGGGAAGCAATGGTTTGATTGCGAACTGAGCCTTTTTGAGAATAGAGGTGTAGTGCCTAAGGGAAGTGTAGAAGAAGAGCTGGTTGTGCGTGGGGAGAAAATACCAGAAACACAAAGCAGAATAAAGTGGATTTTAGATTGGAAAACGCCTGCTTCTTGAGAGGTTAGGGGTCTGGCTGTGGAATTTCAATTAATCTCTCTAAAGACATCTCAGTGGGCAGTGAGGTCCTGGTAGGCAAAGGGTAAGTCATATCCCTGATGGTACTTGCAGACACATTTTGAATGAGGTGGCACTTGAAGCCAGAAATATCATTGAGAGGGAAGAAGAAGAAAAAAGAAGACAGGCAAGAGAAGACGACAGAGAGGAGGAGAGAAATGTCACAGAAGGGACAGGAGGAGAGTCTGGTGAGGGAAAGGACAAGGACGAGTCAATGACATTGTTCAAATGATAGAGGGACATCAGTAAGCAAGAGACCTGAGAAACAGCTGCTGGTTTTGCCACTGAAGAGAACCCTTGAATGCCGGGGCTGGGCAGCTGGGGTTTGAGGAGTGGCAGGGGACTAAATCAGTTGGCAGCCTCACTCAGGTGGGTGGTGACCAAGAAACTTTGCTGACCCCTCCCGGTACTGTCACATACGTACCAATTCCTTCAATGAGGTGGCAGTTATGGGGGTCTACTGGCTCCACTTCTCGAAAGGCATTCAATTTTTGTCTGTGGAAGACAATAGTACTGGAAGTGAATGAACGACTTCCAAAATCAATGTCTAAACGTGGTCTTTAATTCAGTTCATATTCATGAACTCTCTTTCATCATTTATAGGCAATAGAACAAGCAGGCTATTCCTTTTGTTTACATTCATTCACATAATGTGGATATTATGTGGGTAATGTGCCTGTATCAGCTAATCTCACCCAGTTATTATTGAAAGACTAAAATGCAATTATACATGGACAACACTTTGCTGCCCAAATAGACGATGATATTTAATAGCACGAGTAACTAAATGTACAGTATCATTAATTTAAAAGTACAAGATGTGTTATCTAATTTGACAAAGTGACGTCTGTTATAAATCTGCACTTGGCACCCCTTAATCCACCATGGCCTTGCCTTTTGACTCATCCTCCTCCCCAAACTGCTTTCCCCAAGTTCAAATTCCCCGAATAATTAAACCCTGTGGCCATTGCTTTAACTTCATTGTTTTAAAATTTCTATGCTGACTTACTTTGTAGTTCATCAAACTAACCACAATCTAAACAATTGGCCACACTATTTTTCAATATAGTGCTCTTGTTTCCACAGTGAAACATTCTTTTAAATGCCAGGGATATGTTTAAATTTTTATTAAGTAGTATTCAGGAAGGCTCTACACTTAGATTCCTCTTACCATCACTGTTAAAAAATATGCCTTAGATCGAGTTTATAATAATTATTTTTTTTTATGATTCTCTCTCTTGGGCACACTGGGAGCAAATCTTACAATAAACATACTCAAGCTGAACTAGAAAGTATTACCAAAGGCTCTTCAAGAGATTCCAGCTTCCACTTAGAGAAATAAGTAAAAACACCCCAACTACAACTGAAGGGAAGCAGAGGTTTTAGATCCACTCAGAAACGTGCGGCGTCACCTAAGATTTCCTTTTCCTAGCTGAGCATTGACTCTTCTGAGATACTTCGGGCTATCACCACTAGATCTTCTACTTCAAAAGCTCAAACACCTACAGCACAGCAGTTGCCACCTGCGAATTTAGGCTCATCCCGCTCCTGCCTGAATAGCTCTTAACCTGGGGAGTTCTGCAACTACGACTCCTCAGTGTTTAACTGGCCCTGGGGTAATGTCTGAGTCAGCCACAAACATCCGGATAGCCTGGTTTCCTCTTCCAAGCCCAGCGCTTCCGGCGAAATTTTTACAGGAGCAGAACGCTGAGAGCGACCTGGAAGCGGGCTTGGGTGATTCGCTCACTTTCCACCTCAGTTTGCTGGGTGGAATTGAGGAGCGAGGTTCCAAAACTGCTCACTCTCACTCTTCCTACTGGCTAGGAAGGCGGCACTGGGAAGCCCTTGACCTTACTTCAAAGATGAAAGAGTGCCGAGGATGCCCCATCAACACGCCAACTCACCTAAGCATCCAAACCCTCTCCCCGATCAGGGCCAGGCCGGCCCCAAGAAGGGTCAGCACCATCAGCTTCCCCATGGCTCCGGGTACCCAGTGCAGTCCGGCCGAGCGGAGTTTTCTCAGAGGGCGGGGCGACCGGGCTCCCAGCCCCGCCCCTGGATTGCAGCCCGCCCAGCCTTTCCGTACCTGCTGTCAGGTGTGCTGCAGCACGCTGGGGCCCCGCTAGGTGTTTCCCCGGGTTCTAGGCCATCTTTCTGCGGGGGTGAGGAATCCAAGGCTACCTTTCAGCAGGAGGTTCAAGACCAACTTTCTGCGTGAAATTCAAAGCGAAACATTTACTCAGGGGATTCTTTTTTTTTTTTTTTTTTTCCTTCTCTCTCTCTCTCTTTTTTTCAAGGCTCACAATACAGGGACAGAGTCCGGGGCTGCAGGTAAAATCCCGGTGTTAGCCCTCTGGACAGCGTTGTCAAGAGTAGAGGGAGTTTGCTGCTAAAAGCTGCAGAATTCCACCTCACCTCCTTAAATGAACCGGAGGGACCTCAAGGAGCTTGAGGTTGGAGCCCCAACTTCAGGTTTCTGGAAGGCGAGACGTGAGTTGAGCCAGAAAATTGTTCCTGAGATAGTGGGCTGACTGGAAAATGAAGATAATTAAAGCGAAGAGAATTTTAACTCACCCTTCTCCTAGATCCCAGGCACAGGACCTCACCTCCTGGCCTTCACGCCGGGCTTCAGAGCGCCAAATATGGTGGGTGCCCAGGTCAGTTTGTTGACTGGGTGGATTTGTGAATATCAATATGTCCCCCGCATTGTTGATGGGATAAAGAAAAATCAGGAAGAACGAAGAAAAAAAATAAATAGAATAGGTAACAGGAAGATGAGCCAAGTGGGGGAAAGGGAAAATAGTTTTTGAGGGGTGGTTAGATTTTGAAAAGCATCCCTGATCCTCCTTTCTTCCGGATCTTCAGTTCGTTCCCCATGAGGAATGCTCACCCTCCTCTCTTAAGGAAAACCAGGCTGGAGGGAGGGGAGCTGAGATGGGGAAGACAGGAATTTGAGCAAAGTAGCATCTTCTAGGATGACCTGTTTTTATTTACCAACAGAAAGAAATAGTAGTTCTATTGAGTTCAACTGAGTACATACATACGTGTTGAGAGGAGAAGATTTATCAGACCTGGAGATATTAAGAAAAGAAAAGGCGCCCCTGATCTATGGGATACATAATTATAATATGAATACATAATTAGGCTGTGAATAGCAAAGCCTACCACTAATGCAGCACCCACTATGTGCCTAGCATTGTGCTTAGAACCATAAATATGTGTTCACGTCCATTCAATGTATATTGTTCCCTGGAATGGTGTGTGGGTAGGGTCACGGGAGGCTGAAAGAGAAGAGGAGAAACATTTCTTGTCATTCAACACATAGAAATATTTGACAATCACTTACAACTACTTGTGCTGCATTAAAGACGTAGTGTAAATATGATACTCAAAACTTTGGGGAGTTTATATTCTGGTGGGGAAATATATTTTGGGGAGTGGAGGGAGGGATGAAGAGAGGGAGAAAGGAAGAGGAGAAAAGGAGTGAAGGAGGGAGAATAGGGAGAAGGGAGAAAAGGCAAAGTAAACAAGCAAATTGTTTTGTATTCTTCTATGAAATGGTCAGTCAAGTGTGGCCACAAGAGAAGCTCAGAAAAATAAAAGCTTTATTACACTCATAAGTGCTAGTGACAGGAGGCATGGGCACTATGCAGGGCCAAATGGGAAAGACACCAGAGTGGGCAGGAGGCAGAAGATAGGAGGGGGTGGTTTAGGCTCCTGCTCTCAGAAAAGGCAAAACAGGGCCAGCTGAACAGTTTAGGATTGGCTACAACAAACAATGTCACCAGGCTTGGGCTGTACGATGGTCCCTAGTTGCCTGGCACCTGGCCTCAGGATGAGTGAACAGAGGAATGCTGTCTCCTGGGATATATGGGCTCAGTAGATGAGCCCTTATGGCTCCGGATCGGTTAGTTTGCCTACCAAAGACACACTCCTGCTGAGCCTTTGCTCTCTATACGAATTGGAAAGGTCTCTCTCAAGAGGTGACATCAAACTGAGACCCTGAGTACAAGAAGAAACTGTGTTTGTAAAGAGCTGAGAAGCATTCCAGATGAGGGGAAGGGTGACATCGGCCCAGCCCAAGCAGTTGCAGGAGGATAAGGTTGCCAAATGAAGTGGGAGAGGCAGAGCCCAGATCCCACGGAACCTGGCAGGTCTTCACAAAGAGATCGGACGACTCAGAAAGGTGTTAAGCAGGAGATAATATGACCCAAGGACTTTGCCACTGAGTAGAAAATGTATTGGAGAGGGAAAGTACTGGCACAGAGGGGCCCACTTGGAAAACATTTGGGTATGAGGTAATAGAGGGCTCAACCACAGAGCTGGCAGTGGAGGTAGGAGAAGATATTGGAGTCTTTGGTTGGAGATAGAATCAGGTCGAGTTTCTGACTATTGAAGACAAAGACAAAAATCAAGGGTGACTGCAAGGTGGTAGTTGGGGATATTAATTCTGAAGTACAAATGGTCCCAGACTTACAAGAGTTTAACTCATGATTGTTTGACTTATGGTGGTATGAAATTGTAACCATGCAAACTGGGGCTCGGCCACTCGGCACCTTGAATCTACATGACCCAACAATATGTGTTGAAGGAAACAGGTTTTTATAAACAGGGTTCCAACCCTGGGGGCGCTGAGAGCACTTCTGCTGAGTCCTTCTCTTCCATGAGACCTAGAACTTCCCTTGCTCCTCAAAAGGCTACAAGCCAAAAACCATGCCCGGAAGTTCCCCGTTTCCTTATTTGCCCATCAGCCAGTCATGCAAATGGGTGTCCATCCTCTGGAACATGCACTTGTGGGTATCAGAGTTGCCATCCTCTCACAGCCGCTGTCTCCTTCAGGATCTGGGCTGCGCTGCTCTCAGTCTCCATGTGGCGGTCCAGGAAACTGTGCCGTGCTACACTGTCCCAGAGGCTGGAGCCCAGGGAGGCACATATCTCAGTGTGGGACCCTGCCTCCAGGAGTGGGTTCCCATGCTCTGTGGGGTCTAAGCGCCTGGTGGGCCCCGCATCTCATAGTCCCATGAGCACTCCTGTCTGTGTGGGGAGCAGAACCAGAGGCCCAGAACATACAAACGCCAAAAGCCCAGAGGGAGAGAGCTTGCACCAAGCTCTAAAGTCCCCTACGGAGAGCCTTCATACCAAAACAGTGACTTCTCCTTACGCCCTTCAGAAAAGCAGAAGCCTGTAGCTTAGCATTCCAGGTCACAGTTCAGCTCCAAGCACCTCTCATGTGTCTGTGAGCTTGGCCAGGCAGGTCCCCACAGCTCTGGGCCAGCTGTGCTGCCATCTTCTCCTGACGGACCTCCAGGCAGATCTCCAACCTCATTGCAGACGTTCCTATTACTAGGCCCGACTGAATGCTTTAATTCAAATGATGGGGTTCAGGCATTCAATTTGAATGCTCAGCTCAGAACTTCCCACGTGATCTTACATCCAGCTTTCCTATTGTATGTTAGTTTCCACCATTTTTGTCAGCTCCCAGTGTCTTTGACCCTCTTTCGGCTGCCATCTTTAGTCAGGGCAAGAGTTCCCAGGGACTCATGAGCTTCCAGTGTAGGCATCCAACCCCACTGCTCATGCAGGTGTTGTGCGAACTTCCCCTGCAGCTTTGTCATGAGTCACTCTGCCAGTGCACAGTCGCACGGTCACGTACACAATTTGCAGCTTCTGCAGATTTTCCCTTCAGGAAGGCACAGGCTGCTAAACTACCTGTGTTACATAAGGTGCCTCAAACTCTGTACTTTCTGCTCTGTGGGTACCCTACCCTGCCCCACCTCCAGGATTTGGGGGGATGGCGGGTCTCCCCTGCCCTCAGCAGACCCATGCTCTGTACCCCATTGCAATAGCAATACACATTCACTACAAACTATACTTTGAATTGTGAATTTTGACCTTTTCCCGGGCTAGTGACATGCAGTACAATATACTCTCACATTCTGGGCAGTGGCAGTGAGCTGTAGCCCCCCAGGCAGCTGCGTAATCATGAGGGTCAACAGCCGGCACTCTGCAGTGTCCTGTGTTGCTGGTGTTTTCCAGGTACTGTGTTCCATACACATCTAAAGTAGGCCAGGCTAAGCCATGGTGTTCAGGAGGTTAGGTGTACTAAATGCTTTTTCATGGTATCTCCAACTCGGTATCAAATGGTGCAGTAAAACAAAAGCCTCTTTACTTGGCAAATTGGTAATCGGTGATTGATAGACACAGGTAAATACAGGGAGTCGAACTAGTTTTGCATTCTTCTCTAGGTTTAAACTTTTTTCAAAAGTTGTGGAGGGGTTTCTTCAAATTATTTTCTAATCACATTTGTTTAGTTTCTTTTAGTCACTCTACCTCTCAATCTATTTTTCTCATTTGTTGACTATCTCTTTAGAATATGGACATTGTGTTTGGTTCACTGTTGTATCCCAGTGCCTAACTCAGGGGTGGTTACAGAAAAGCCACTTAGTATATTTAAAAAAATTGAAGTGAATTGAAAGTTATTTTTTTTGTAGTTACAAAAATTAGACTGGGCTCTTTTCTCTTCTTCTCTGCCTTTTCATAGAATAATCATCTTGAAAACCAGGCACAGGAAGCCGAGAGAGCTGCTGGGATTCTCCCAAGCCTCCTCCTTCTCTCATACCTGGGAATCCTTTCATGGAAAGCTGAGTGAGTCATGAAAACTGAGTAGCTAAGGAAAGGTGGGCAGATGTGGGTGGTATGGTGGTGGGTGCTGTTAGTTCTTCATTGCTTTGCTAAGTCGATATTCTGCAGCCTAGGTAGGCTGTGACTCCGGGAAAAGATTCAAATTGAACAAATCAAACTCTAGGAGAAGGATATGCCTTAGATTAGTTATCATTAACCAGTTAAATAATCAATACACAAAATGAGAAAAAATATTATAGCTGATATTTTATTTTCCTTGATCCCTGTATTAGGTATTTGTGCTAATATTTAGCTGTTGTTAAAGAATGAAAATTTTGTAAAAATAAAATGATATTTATTGTCACTGAACAGGATCTCAGATTAAAAGAAATTCACACACACACACACACACACACACATACACACGCAGGACCTATATCCACCTAGTGGTGGCATACCCCAGTTGCAATTTCAGTCCTTTTGAAAGACTTGACCTCCTAATAACCAACCAAATTGTTAAACTCAATACATGATCAGAGTAAGAGCACCATAAATAAATATACAATATATTTATGATTAGATAAAACAGAATCCTTCATGGCCCAGAGGCCAGATGTTCTTTTTAAAATTATTTCTGTATTTCTAGGTCAAATGATACACGTGCTTATTATATTTACTTTTGTCCAAATAAAAATTCTAATAAGTACAATAAAAAATCAAGTTCATTTTATGCCTATTGTATTCTGGTACTTTTAATGAAAGTGGCTTTTTAGATAGTCATTGTTATACTCTAAAATTAAAATATATGCTTCTTGGTTTCGGATCCCTAGTGAACCATATTTAATCTTGCTTTATTCATCTATGACTTCACATTTTTTGTATGGATAATGGAAACAGCAAAAACCCAGTATTTTAGCATACAATAGTGTCAATATACATTAGCAACAGGCCACTTAAAAATGAAAAGAAAAACACAGGCCAAATGGACAGAGGCCAAGTTTAAGAATACTTCTGCAATTTACTTTGAAAAACCATTAAATGATTTGTCTAAAAGCAGAAATCAACTAATATATGAAGGGAGAAACTATACATTAGAGAAAACATTAAATAACAAGGTCCTTGTTAGTCCCATGTCAGTAGCCTTTGGTGCACAGACTCCGGCATCGGAAACAGAGAACCACCCCTTACCAGGTGTGATGTTGAACATCTGTGAAATGTTAACCCTGGTATATAACATCAATATCTACTCCCTTAGGGCTGTAATTAGGATTAAAAGAGAATGGGCCATTTTTAACGCATTGCCTGGCACATGGTAAGTAACTTGACAAATATTTTGATAATGATGCTGAAGATATGGAAAAGTATGAGAAATGAAAGGAATTGTTTTTTTGGTTATCATGGAAAAAAGTCTTTCTCAAGGGCTTAAGATGGTTTTATAGGAGGTATAGAGAACAGAAAAATCTCTCCCTTATGTGGCAAGGACCCTTGGCCTCAATCCTAGCACAGCCAGGACTAACCATGTGGCCCTGGACGGCTGACTTCCATCTCTCTTGAAGTTCATAGTTGTGTTCAATGGGGAGGTGGCTTGATTCTCCAGCTCCACCTTTGACCTCTTCTTTGTAGGCCAGGTGGGCTCGCATTAGGAAAAGAGCTGATGGAACACTCCATACTAACCGAGAATTCAAGTTGCCATATTTAGTTGACTGTTTTATTTTATTCAAATAAAGAGCTCATTTACATTCAGCTTTCAATGAGAAAAGACAGAAATTAACATTGGGAGGCCTGCCTGTCCCAAGGAAACCCCACGAGGAAGCGGCCACTTTCCCACCCCCCCCGAAGACCTGCCTTGAGAAGGAAACACAGACAAAACTTGGATTTCAGTTAGTCTTTAATAGAACTCCAACTCTTTAGTAGTAAACAAAGATGTAAGTATAAAACATCCAAACGTGTTATCTCTCAGTAGTCCGGAACAGTCACAGTGGTCACTCTGTTGGAATAAAGGTCACTCACATTTTAAGGAAATAGATCTACCCTGTTTCAGTGGATTTCTCCTCTGGAAACTGGAAGGAAGAGGTAAGGCTTATTTTGTGCAAGGTGTATTCACTTTACCAAAAGCAGCTTCTCTCTCCTTAACTTGGCATTTTAAAAAAAAACTGTTCATTCTCCTTTTACGTTAAAAGTGCTACAAGAACGGAAGGGCCTTCCCTTGCTGAAATAAAATTAACCATACAAGTCCTACATTCCTGGCTCGAGTTGGCTGGTTAAATTCCCTCAGAATTAGCGATCCATAGAAAAGTAATTGTTAAGAGAAGTTAGCACGCTCACAAACCAACAGTACAATTTAGAGTTCACAATATAGGGCTCTGTGGTACAAAGTGCCTATGAGCAGCTTCCTGTCATACACTGAGGCCACAGAACTCCCCTGGAGGACAGATCCGTTGTTGGCATAAACTGTTGTCACCACAGGCTTCTCTGATAGAATGTTCTGGATGCGGAGAACCTATTCAGGAGAGACAAAGGATTACTGTAAAACCACCATATGCCTGTCAGTGCATCACCAATAATCCACCTTTCACAATGAAACAATGATTAAGAGGGCACGTTGTTGAAAAATAGCAGCTACCAATCGTTTTAAATGTTTAATTGGAGTACTTTCTTAAACCTTCAAAGAAAGTACTTTCTTAACATCTACTTATTTCATGCCAACACACAGGATTTAGCATTATTACAGTAATTGAGCATTAACAGAAATACTTCCACACTAATGCGTCTACTTTCACACTACTTTAAAGCTGGAACAAAAGTCATGACATGTGGTGAGTTGACAATAAGCCAGGTATTTAAAAAATTGCCAGTATGCCACATAGGGAGCCCACATGTCTTTATAAAAATGCCTTTTCACTAGCTGCCACCATAATTTAATACATCAAAAGATTACCTTTCTAAAAGTATTTAAGCAATGTGAAACTCGGCCAATTATTGGCTTAAAGCAATTGCAAAGCCACTACATTAGTTTACAGTATTATTGGTTTAAAAAGACTAATTAAACAAACCAGCCCCATGACAGTGTGCTGCATCATTAGTTCAAAAGGCCTTGAATAATTAAGGATGAAAACTAAAAATATAAAAACCTCTGATGAAGGAGGATTGTTCGGGTCATAAATGAAGAGCTTCTGGCCGTTAGGATGACAGCCCACCAAGATGTCCCCCGAGGAAGGATCAATGGATAAATTATCCACCAGTGTGTCCAACTTGAGTACCTTCCAAATGAAAAAATGTCAATACCTAAATGACACGAGAAACTTGATTAAATAATTTAGGGCTAATCTTTCCTGCCTCTATGCATGTGAGGAAATTACATCTCCCTGCTTCCACTCCTTTAACATCAATATTGCTTAGAATGAATTTAATAAACTGATTTAGAGTCACTCTTCATCTTCCCTGATATTAAGAAAGTTAGGGTGATAATCCATCTCTCTAAAAAATGAATTCCTTTTCCCTCAAAAGATGCACAATGATCAGTTAGTCAAAGAACTCATTCAAAGCAAAATAGGAAATTCTTAATCAGTCTAAAATATGTGTTATCAAGCAGGAAGAAAATAATAGTGATGTGGAACCCAATTTCTACCTTCATTTATTATTGAAAGAACTGACAATGTGCATAAATCTTCATTTCAGTATTCATCTATTAGTCTTTTCAATTGTGAAAATTCTCATTGGAATTCATCAGGTGCCATCACTCCTTCATGTAATAGGCTCTAAATCGGATGCAAATATCACTCCCGACCCACTGCGGCGGGTAATCGTGGCCAGTCTCCGTGATGGCTGGGACAAGAGACTCCGCCAGTTACAAGGTGGGAGTGTCTGAAAAACCAGAATGCCGACACTGGCATCCATACTCTGTTCCGAGTGAGGTATTGCCATAATATAGTATAGCTATATAATTTCAGCGTGTAATAGATTAATGTCGGCTTTATATATGTAAAGAAATATTTACCTTCAGTTGAGTTAAATTCATATTAGGATGTTTTTCCAAAACATGAATTTCATGAGCCAAGGTATCAGCAACATAGATGTACCTTTGCAGAAAGGACACATTGGTCAGAGCTCCATGGCAATACAGAGGTTCATTACCACAGAAGCAAGCATAACTCTTAATAATCTGCAAATAAGTTAATCAATGATGGGCCCTCAAGCAATGCTTGATAAAGTCAATTTTTATTTAAAAGGTAAGCTTTCAAAATCAATTCAGTGTTGCTACAACAATCATGGAATTGTTAAATTATTTTTCAAAAAGTTTGTAAGGAAAAATAATATATAGGACACCATTTTGAATATAAAGCCTGTGATATCTGCCACCAAAAGGACAACAGAATATTTGGCTTCAGAAAAAAAGCTTTTATATTTCACAATATAATTTGATAGTTCTAGGTATCATTTACATGTTATAGTACAGAACAGAACATGTTTTACTATTTATTAATATTCATTACTATTTAATAAAATATTTATTAACATATTGAAAATATTAAGAGTAAGAGCTAAGTACCTACTCAGAACAATCTGTCCAAAGAATGAATTAATGGACTACTTTGATTTCACTCTTTGAATGGACTGTTCCAGGGCAATCATTCTATTAAGCAATTGTCATGAGTTAAGCCATGAACTCAGTATTGTGACAGAAACATAAAAAAAAAAAGACACAACCTTTTTCCCCCAAAAGTTTTTAGTACATTGGAATGATCAGACTGGTTTGTACACATTAAACAAATAATGCAGCATGACTGGTGCTGTAAGAAATACTTCAGGTCTAGAGACTGAAGAAATATCTAGACTCTTGAGAACACAAAAGGGCTCACAAAGGGGCATCTGCACTGATACGGAACCAGAGATGGGATTTGAGGATATGAGGACAAGACACCTTCAAGGCAGAAGGAAACATGTGAGCTAATGCACAGGGGCAAGAATGAGAGAGGCACGTTTGCAAAATAATAATGAGTTCTTTGTCTGAAGCATGGAAAGTATCAAAACAGTAGAAAAGGAAGGGTAGAGTTAGCCCATTAACGAAATTCCAACCCTTCAGCCTGCCTTGATTTAATAAGCAATTGGGTTCCACTGAATTTTTAGAATAACAAAGAGGCATAATAACAAATGGTCACTTCCATTCAACAACTAAGCATTTGTTCTGCACCTGGCAGTGCTTAGCATGAGTCAAAGATGAAGCAGACAGAGCTCCCTCTTTTGGGGGCTCTCAAAGGCTAGTTGAATAGAGAGAGAAAAATTGACAACAGTGGCAGAAAATGGAAGTGGGCTGCAAACAAGTTGGAAGAATGTCTAATGCTCTAGCCAGGGAGGATGAGACACTATGCCAGGCAGATGTCAGTGGAAAGGACAGGGGGCGAGAGTGGGGGTCCACACAGGTACGACAGACATGACTCACTCCCTGTTTGGCAAGAAATGGTACAAGAGCAGGATTAACGCTTAAGCCCCTTTTATTATTATTATTATTGTTACTATTTTTAGTGTGAAGGACTGGGAAGTCTGACTCAGAAAGGTGAGAGCTGGTAAGAAAAACAGATTTGGCTGGAGAAGTTAGACAGTGTCAGTTATAGACAAGATACATTAAATAATTAGACATGCATTTTCTGTAATCAACGTGAAAGGAGAAGTTTTGCCATGAAAATGAAGACATTTAGTTGTCAAGAACTGCCAAATTTATTTCATGTTATATGTGTAGTAGTTTAAATGGTTGCGAGTGCTTAGGCAGTAAAGAGGAAAGTAATAAAGAATTTAACATCTTTTCTATAGGCTGTGGTTGGACCTATAAAAATAGTAGGAAAATTATGGAAGGCAATTTGACAATATCTATTAAAGATATTTAAAGGGCTCATTCTTTGCGCAAACAGGTCTACTGTAAGGGGCTGTTCTGCAGAAACACTTCTACAAATGTACAAAGAGGAGGGGCTCATTAGCACCGTGTTTAGGCCAGTGCCCAGTCGGCACTGGAACCTGGGTTCTGTGTGACTCCCAAATCTGAAGATTTCACCATGATACTATAATGTTCCCAAAGGAGTTTTTCCTTAAAAATATTTGGATAAGTGTAAGTAGTAAATGAGACATACAAAATGGTGTTTACAAAGAAAAAAATAATCTACATATCCATCAACAGAGAATTAAATTAATTAATCATCCTTATAATGGAATAATGTATAGCCAATAAAACAATGAGATATTTATTTAAAACACCTACCTGATACTTTGATATGTATATATAAATATGATACTGTTTTATTAAAAATTACATTTATGCAATATATGATACATAACAAAAGTCAGGTATTGTATGTAAACATATAATACATATAATTATATAATAAATATATTACATATACATATTTAATCATATATCACATATGTTATATATAATAGACCACAAATATCAAGTAAGCTATTTCCACACTGAAAAAAAAAGTGAAGAATTTGGCCCATGACCACAACTGAGAGGAAATGAAGCTAGTTTTATAAGGGATCATACTTTTTGTCAGGTGAAATACTAATCCCATTGGCTGAATCAAATCCTTCTGCTACCACTTTAACTTCACGTGGACTATAGTAAACAACGTTTGTCCAGTGCAAGTTCAAGTATGTTTCCAAATACTTTAGGAAAGGATCAGAGAAATAGTGGTCATTGGTGGCATAGAAATGTGTAGGTCCAACAGCTATGATGTCACTCACACTGAAAGAGAAAAACAACATGTGAGAGAGAAGAAAAAGCCAGTTGGTCTCCATATTAAAGATTAGAAATCCAGAAGGTTTACACAATACATGTGATAAATTTGGGGGAAGAGGTTTCTCAGGAAAAGTTCGGCTAAAATCACATAGCTATAGCAGTATGTAATCTAGTGTAATACCATTTGCCAAAGAATAATTTTGTATGCTACCAGGGAATTTGAAGACAGGACATTTAGCAATTAAGGCAGGGTCTTATATTAAAAAAGGACTTGGTGCCGACTCTATGGTTTTTGACAGCAAGAAATGGAGGGAAGACAGCTATCCTTAGTATAGAGCCTTTTTGGTTGGTGAGCTGGCTGGTAGGCTAATAACATTTACCCAGCTTGCATTTACTCAGTTGCTGGGTCTTCCTGAGTTTCTTTGCTTAGTTATTAGTCAAACGACGGTTGGTTGTTCAATTTCTACCTGACTCACAAAGCCAACCAGCCGAGAATGACCTGGCACTCGATAAACACTTGCAGAGAAATGGATGATGAAATTGCCACAGTACAATGCTTTAGGTGAGAGATTTATATGCTAAAAACAATTACATTTTTAAAACCAGTTAGGCAAAGGTGTTATTAAATTTGAATTCCAATGACCCGATGCAAAAGTTTCTGAAAGAGCTGCTTTCTCCTTTGTGAAATGAAAAACAGCTACAGGTAGGTGGGCCCCCTCTTTCTGAAAGAGCTCTGTCATGCAGAGCCTGCCTAGGTGGTATTTCTGCTCCTGTTTACTTATGAAGCGCATTTCTGGAAGAATGGCTGAAGTTACATGCTTCCCTAAGTAGGGAAGTAGAGATTAAAAATATCTATCAAATTCATACTTTAAAAAAGCAGTAGGCTAATGCCAGCTGAGCTGGGGAGATACACGACTCTCTTTCAGTCACATTATCAGTCAGCTGTGTGTTCCTGAAGGAGTAGCGACCCACTTCCAATCTGAATCCTTCCAATTCTGTACGGTCATTAGCTCGTGGCCACCACTGACCCCATGAGAACACTTTGTATTAGTCCCTTACAAAGCATACAAACTCTATACAAAGCAGGCTGCTCTTCCTTGACAGGACAGGTATTGTTGTTTAGTTGAGTGATGAGTCATCTAAGATGGAAGGGGACAGCAGGGAAAATGGTGAGGTTCGTCTTCTGCTCCCACGATGGCCCTGAGGAGCATCTCTCCCTGTAGTTTTAGCATTTCATCATTTCTCAAGGGACTCCGCACAGAACACTGGTTATTGTAATGAGGGACATCGACCTTCCCTGCTCTACAGGGAAACCACACACACGAAGGCATGTTTATGTGTGTGTGCTTTAGGGAGAGGACCGCCATGGGGAGTATCGGAAAATGCTGGAGATAAAATGGAGAATGAACAAAAGGACAAAGTACCTTGGAAGAAGCTCATGTTTGATTGTTTTCAGATGCAAAAGAAAATTATCTTCTTCTTCAAATTTAAAAATTTCCACTGTATTCTTGGATTCTGGGTGGTTTACAACAAAGAGATAAACTGTGTCATCTGAGAAACAGGAACAACAGAGTTAATTTACCAGAGAACCCTAGGACCTCTGGGCAGACACTGACATTTAAATACCCCGGGCAAGCAAAGGTTAAATGTCTGGGCTGTAAGATGAGCGAACGGATCCTTCGTCCTCCCTGTCTTTCCCATCACTGTTTGCCTGGTGTTATTTCTGATCACTGGTCCCCTGACCTTTAAGAAAGAATGTTTTCCACTCCAATACAGAATTCATGAATAATCTGTGGATAGTTTAATTCAAAAACCTAGCTCTGCTTTTTTAATGCAATGATCATATTGTATATAAAAAGGTTATGAAATCTAAACATTCTTTCAGGTGTTAACTGTTCGAAATTCAAAATGTAGCATAATTTACACTAGGCTGAAAAGGCAAAGGATCAACTTATTTGTATGAAGCATACAGGAATAATTCATGAGTTAACTGCTCGCTTACAGTAGACATGATCTGAATCTATTTCCCACAGTCATTTACAAACCATTGCGAGTTTCTCAACGTTGGTAGCTCATCAGCTCTTACCATCTATGAAAGTGCTGATCCCATGCGGGTTAAATGATGCCAAATTAAAGCCACGGCTAATTCTTAATTCCAATGCCCTTGGCTTTTCATCTTTGAGATCCATCATTAGTATTCCTCCAGGCTTATCCGGTGCAAAACTGTGAAGTCCTGGACATTTTAGACCCTTTTCAAAACAGGGGAAAGGTTAAATATAAAGGCTTCAGTATTTTTATGGACTAAAGTGGGAACTATAAATAAATAATAAATAGAGACTTTGGTTAAAGGCATTGGAATAAAGCTACAAACACAAAAAATGCAGAGAGGAAACAATAGGGAAAATAATAATTAGGAGCTGAAAAGCTGAAAGGTGGACAATAACTGATTTTTCTGAGTTGAGGCAAAAGACTAGGGGTTTAGTCTCTTCAGAGAGTAACCAGAAGGTTAGTGAGCAGGGAGATACCAGCTAGAGTTGAGGGTGAGGATATGTGAAAGTTGATACACTGACTGTGGACCCTCAAGCCCACAGCCTGCGCCTTGCTTCTGCAAAGCCAGAAGCCTTGGTGAGTGGAGTCAGTCAAGACTGCCCCCATGGGACGCCTCACATTCCATGTCCACTGCATTAGCAAATCCCGTTGACTCTGCCTTGAAAATACATCCCTTCATAAGGATGTGAACACCCTTCACCCCTGCCTCCGTGACTGCCCTGGTCCAAAGCGCCACCGTGACTACTCAACGGCCTCCTGACTGGCCCTGGTGCTTCTGCCCCTGACTCCCTGCACAAATCTAGTCTCACATCAACATCTGTTCCGTCAGATGATGGTACACCTGTGATCAAAACTCCCATCTCACTCAAGATTAAAAGTGAAAATTCCTACAATAGCCTAAAGGCCCTATAAGATGTGCCCTGGTTGCCCTGCTTCACACTACCCCACCACGGACACTCCACCTCTGTGCCCTCACCTCCTGTTAACCTCGTCCTCACTCATGCTGCCTTGGCCATATTGCTTCACTGATGTTCTTCAAGCAAACCAAGCACATTCTCACCGCAGGGCCTTTAAACACACTGTTCCCTTTGCCTGGGAATGCTCCCCTCCCCGGACCAGAGATCCAGGCCTTCTTCCCTCAACTTTCTCTTCTTTTTCTTTCTTTAAGATTTTATTTATTTTTAGAGAGAAGGGGAAGGAGGGGAAAAGAGAGGGAGAGGAACATGATGTGTGAGAGAAACAGCAATTGGTTGCCTCTCTCACATCCCCAACTGGGGACCTAGTCTGCAACCCAGGCATGTGCCCTGTCTGGAAATGGAACCAGCAACCTTTCGGTCCGCAGGCTGGAGCTCCATGCACTGAGTCTCACCAGCCAGGGCCCCTCGACTCCTTTATCTGTGCCAGATGTCACTTACTGCCATTTGACAGATAAACCTATAGAAATGGCAGCCTGGTTCCACACTCACCACGGCTGTCACTCTATACTGCCTCACTTACTTTACATGTTGTTAAAGTGAGGCCACTATCTGCCTTTGTTCCCTCCCCACTGGAACGTAAGTCAGGACTCTGTCTCATCTGTTTACTGCTAGAACCGAGGACCCGGGTTAGTGGATGGCACATGGTCTGTCCTTTTTTCACTGATTCCAAATGCCACCTTTACTGTGTACTAGATTCCTGTTTACATATTGGTCTGTTGAAGGGCTCATGCTTATTCGTATGCTACATATTAATTATCACAGCTTTATTTATAAGATATGGCAAAATACATATATGGCAAGTCCCCATATCCCACATTACTAATTTATCTTTACACTATAGTCCTATATATTTCTGCTCATTTATTTTCCTGTATAAATTCTGGAAATTTAGCTGTTGTTGTGAATAAAATGTTGTTATTATTATTATCATTATTACAACTACATTTTCTATTTGACTGTTCCTAGTGCATAGGAAAGCCTGAGTTCCTGGAGCTTCTAATCGGGATTGAGTTAGAATTTTACTCAATGACTTTTTTGGCACCTGCTGAAATCATCAAGGTCCCTTCTCTTTTAAATCTTTTCAGTCATACTTTAAAAGAGTATCAAAAGAAGTCTCACTTTATGCACAAAATTGGACACAAGAGAAATTCTCTCCAATTAAAAAAAAAAACACGTATCGAGGCTGGCAGGGCCAGCGAGCAGAACAGAGCTGGAGTCATGCTTCTGCCACCCAGCAGCGCTGCTTCAGCGGGCCATAACCTCTGCTCTACCGATATCCCACGGAGAACAGCCTGGCTTCCACGCACGCACGGGAAGCTCTGCCAGGGACGGTGATAACTGTTCGTGGTTATTTTAATTCTCTCTATCATTTAAATCTGTTTTTCCTCCTTTTTAAAATCTTACTTTTACTGACAGTAGAATACACACAAAATTTACCACCTTCGCCATTTTTAAGCATATAGCTCAGTAGTGTTAAATACATCCTTGCTGCCATCTAAATCTTCTTCATAATCTACTCTGTGTCACCTAAGTCCTTATTAAGTGTGATGTTGGTTTTGAGGTGACCCTCAAACCCGTAACTATGGGACAGGGCAGGCTGGGTGGGCTAAAATGCTTAGAAGGAGAATAAACAACTGACATGATATATGAGTTATTAATTTAGAAAGGACCATATTCTGGGAAATACTAGAAACAGTGCTGAGTACATTAAAGGAATAAGGGGGCTTGTTTCTAGATTTGAAAAAAAGAAAAGAAAGTCATATAACCAAGGAAGGATACAGAAAAAATAAAACCCAGGAAATACTGTTAACCCAGTTGTGAGACCACTGTGACTATAAGCCCCTCAGCTAAAATGGCTATAGATTTAGCCCTTGCTGGTGTGGCTCAGTTGTTTAGAGCACCATCCCATAAACTGAAAGGTCGCAGGTCTGACTCCCAGCCAGGGCACACTCCCAGGCTGTGGGTTTGATCCCCCATCAGGGCACTTACGAGAAGGCAAAGAGAGCAGCCGGCTGACGTTCGATCGATGTTTCTCACATCCATGTTCTTCTTCCCCCTCTCTTGGCCCCTCCCCCTCGCTCTCTTGCAAAAGCACCCTCCTCATCCTCCTTGGGTGAAGATAAAAGAGGAAAGGGAAGGGAAGAAATGGCTATAGATTTATGTGCTTAGAAACCTCAGTCCTCCAAATTCAGATATATTCCTATGGGGAGAAAAATCTTGAAATAGTGTGCCCTGGATTACACAAATCTCTGAGAGCCCCTCCTTGTCAAAAAGTAAAAATTGCAAAAGCAACTGCCTTCTACTTTACTCAGGATGTTTGCATCTCCAGTTGTGAATAATTTTGACTTGTAGCCCTAGTGTTTCTTCCTTGGCCTGTCGGTATATGTGTGAGCTTGTGTCCCTGAACAAACCCACAGTCCTACTAGAAATGTCATTTTACTCATCCTGTGGAGGTTATTAAATAAAGCTTTGTTTACAACTGTATTTTAAAAATTTAATATAAACATTGGTGTTTCTGCCAAAGCCCACAGCATTTCCTTTTTCCCTCCGCGCTAACAATCAACTGCGCACCGGCTTCCCTGTAAGAACCATCGGGAGCCCGAAGAGTAGTCTAACCTCATTCTCATCTGAGCCGAGTCCTCTCACCTCTCTCATAAGTCTGACAACTATTTTATTAGTGTTGTGACTCTCTTCTGAAGCATCTCTGACTTTCTCACATCCCTCCTGAACCTCAGAGCCTGAAAACAGCAGATGCCAAGAGGAAAAGGAATAGTTATAGGCTGCCTCCAAAGTTGGGGACTTCTCCCTCTAGAAAAACCAAGACCACGAAGATGCCAAGGACCCTTGCTTTGGGCCCAGCCCAGAAAGAATGACAGTCTGAACATCCTCATTGGCCCACGGAGACAGCTTCCCAATGACAGTGCATACTGACGTAGGCCAGCATCACACGGGCCAAACAACTGCAAAGTCATACTCACATGTGCTCTGCAAAGCCTATTATTTTTCTGCTTGCAAGAATTAAGGCACAGTAAAGGGTATAAATAAGCACTGTCTATGACTTTCTACTTATGGTCGGCTGTACAAGGAGAAAGGAAAGAAAGAAAAACATTGGCCCTCTCTGGGAAAGTTGGTCTTTTGTTTGAAAATAAATAAATAACAGCAAGAGTATGAGCTCAAAGTTGAACACTGAATGGAAAGAAAGGTAGACGCTGTATTTCAAACAGTATAATGTCCCACTGAATTTTCACAATAATGCCCAAAATACCCTTCTTAATAAAAACTTTTAAAACACAGATTGCACTGGAACATTTTAGTCCCGTGCCGTGGGGACATAAGGGGCAAAACTCCAACTGACAGAGACTTTCTCATCTCTGCATTTAGATAAGTTTGAGGAAATTTTCCAAGATCCTGTTTGACCTTTTTTTTAAGAACATATTTTTAAAAGTGAGGAATTTTAAAAATAAGTCACTGCTCCGCAGGCCTCATCAGACTCCCCTGGCCCTCCTCCCCTGAGACTGGGAAGACCGAAGGTACTCACCACACTGAGGAAAGCCAGACCATTGGGGAGAATGTCAATATCTTCGGCGCCAGCTTCTGCAAGTTCAGGAAACAGATAAATGTCATGTTCAAATTCTGTTATTTGTTTAACGGAGCATAACTAGGACTTTGCTTACTTTATCAGTGCCTGAACCTTTAGGGATGGTTCTGATTTTTTTACAAGGAACTAACACTCCTCAATGAACGTCGTCAGTCTAAATCCCTTTCGGCAGTGAACTTCTGACTTTAAATGTTACATATTTTATGTTTACTCAAATCAAAGTCAAGTAATCACCACATTTCCAGGGCTAATACAGAAAAAGTTGACATCTGTATACCCTTATGATAAACATCCAGATGTCTGTACAAAAGTAATTGACATCAGGGGAATATTACTTTCAAAATGAAGGGCTCCTAGTCATTTAACCATGCAAATAGCCTTGTCCCTTTCTCTGCTCATTCAATCTGAAGCAAACGTAGACATTTCTCTCATTAGCAGAGAGAAGACACCTGGGATTACATATTCGCTCTTTAAAAAACAATGCCTGCTTGTTCTCAAGAGCAAAGAAAGCTTTCTGTTTAATCTTTAAATTTAGGCTTTAAATTGCAGGGGAAAAAGCTAGCAAAGGAAAATTAATGAAAAATACCATGCACCTAAGCCAATTGAAGCTTCTAACGCATGTCTCTGAGGCAGACTACAATTACTATTGATTGTTTATTGATTGTTGGCAGTACACTCCAGACACCACAGCAAATAATTAGACATAAGACCTTCCCAGTGGTCTCACTGTGTAAATTGCGCAGACAGATAATAGATCCAACACCAGAAAAGAACAAAAATGGCAGAGATTAAGCCAAATCATGACACATTCTTTGAATCTACAAAATCAAATCTTCCCCTTTCCATAAGATTTCTCTAAGATTATATTTCCAGGTTCTCAAAAACAAACAAACAAACAGCAACTTTATCTGGTCATTTTTGGTTTTGATTCATGAGTTTGCATTTGGCTGGTTGTCTCCAGTGTTGCTGGCTCTAACACAGTAAGGTAAAAGAAAATTAAAATGCCAACAACTTCTTTGTAAAGATGATCCATATGCCTGTTCCTTGGAAAGGAGGTATGTATCAGCTTAATCATGATATAGTGAAAGAAATTTTAACCTGGGGTCTGTGGAACCCTAAGGAGCCAAAATGGGTTTCAAAGAGTTTATGGCTCTTTTGAAATTCTGTGCAGTGTAAAATGTCTCCTGTATGTGCAGATGAAATTTTTTTGTGAAAAGGTTCCTGGGGTTTCCAAAAGGCTCTGTGATACCCCCGAAAAGGTTCTGAAACACTTGGCTCTGGTCGCATGGCGGTTCCCCACTGGTAACGAGCAGGGGCCAGGGAACTCCCCAGTGCACACACACAGAACTGGAGTCCACGTTTTGCTTCCTGGACCCAGTTCATTGAGTAGGAGCTCAACTCAAATTGGTTTCAGAAAAATTATTTAAGGCCATTTCATTTCCATGTGTATGTGCTTACACACAGACAAAAAAAGACACAATTGTTTTTAAATGTTTCTTTGGATGGTAGGATTATGAGTACTTTTCATTGTCTTTATATTTTTTCTTTGTTTAAAATTTCCTTCAAATGATAGTATTGTTTAATCAAGAAAGAACAATGTTTTTAAAAGATATTTTCATTTCAACTACACTGTAACTTCTTTATGTTTAATTCCATGGCCTAATTCCAAAGGGCGAAAAAGGCACCTGCAGCTTTCTTTAGGATACTTTCCAGATTTACAACCCTTTCTTTTTTCCTACAGCCGCTCCTTAGGCTTTTATCATCTTTTATCTCCAACTTGGTGTAATTACTGCAAGGAAGTCAAATGCTGCAGACGTTTTTTTCCCTCCAATAATAATAATAAAAAAGGAGGAGTACTAGTAGCATTAATAGCTACTCACATATTATTTACCAAGCATCAGGCTCCTTAAGTAAAGATGCACATTATTTCATACGTCTCATAGCCCTAAGCAGCAATATCATGATCTCTTAATATATTTAGAATAGAGAATACGGAGGCTTTGAAAGGTTAAGCGAATTATTCAAGATCATAGACTGGAAAGCTGGGACTCAGATCCTTTTGTTCTGACTTAAAAGCACACAGGAAAAAAATACATCCTAGTATTTAGTGACTTTTCTGTCAGAACCATCCCCTGGTTCCTCTCCACAGACACTTCACTTGGTAAGTTCAACTACAGTCAATTCCATGAGTTGGCTTTCCCCCCAAAATGCTTGCGTCCATACCTCTCACCAAGATCGTCACCAATTCATATCCTGTTCTTTCAAACCTCTTTCAAACCCCCTTTTCTCCAGACAGTCTTCTAGCTCAGCACATCTGATTTTGACCCCTCCTGATTCTATTCACAGCCACCTCTCTGCACCAGAGACGGCCAACTGCTCCCCAGTATCCGTGATCCCCTTCCTGCTTTTCAGCTACCAGCCCACGGCTTCAACACGCCCAGCCCTCTCCTGCTGGTAGATGTGCCCTTTGTCTAAATTTCAGTTCATGGGATGTGACAGTAATACAAGATGTATGCAACTGCTAGGCAAAATAAAGTAGAACTAACATATGTGTAAATTTTCTTTTTACCCCTTCCTGCTGGGAAACGGCAACTAACCGGAGTTCTCATCTTTGACCAAGATGGAGGCCACGTGTAGAAGAGAGCTGTGTCGCTTCGTCAGCCTTTGTCCCTGAGTGGCCACCTCAGGCGCGGTCACCTAGTCGGCCTAGGCCATTTGCCCATCTTGGGACTACCATGGTAAACACATTTCTCTGTTCTGTAAGTTACTTACTGTAACTTTACAACAGCAAAGCAGCCCTTGTCATACCCAGCAGAGTATCCAAGATGTAATGTGGCCTCTTTCCCCCACTTTTTCAGTACACTAGTCAGCTGCCTGTATAGTCATTCTGGGAGAGTGATATTAGAAAGAGAATTTGCAAAAGTTACTGAGCCTTAGGTCCTCATCTGTTATAAAAAGAAAAAAAAATACTTCTATCTCATAAGTAGTGGGTTTTTGTTGTTTTTCTACTCATAGGCTGACTATAAGGTACTTAATGACAAGAGCTACACATTTTAATGCCTTTAAAAAAAAAACCTCCCAAGCAACAATAGTTGTAAAGGTCTTCATTGCCAAGTACATAAAATCTTTAATTCACTTCACTGAGATAATACATTCAAAGTTTTATTTTAGTCTAGGACTCTGAATGCCAGTGTTTTGAAAAACACTTAGAAAATGTTTTAAACTTTCAAGCTTCACACAGAGTCCACTAGTTCTTATCATTATAATTTTTTTTTATTTAGAAACTGGTATTTTGCCAAATCCTAGGTGTGCAAAATCTTAGTTTCTGTCTGTAAGACACACTGGCAAGGAATAAAAAAATGGAATAGGGAACTCCCTTTCTGTCCCACAGAAGGTACACATCCTGTATGTGTGGTAGGTGATTATTATTTGTTAAAACAGAAGGACATGATATGATATGGATAAAGCACCAGTCATGGTAAAGGCAGCATTGCTGTGTGTGTGTGTGTGTGTGTGTGTGTGTGTGCTGAAGAGGAAGGGGTAGGGTCTCACCTCTTGGAGGGATTACTTGGCCTCAATTACATGGCTACTACTGTTTCCAATCTGGAAAGTAAACATGAGAACCTCTCTATCCTCGCTGCATACCATGAGAAGTTGCTTTTCCCTATATAGGAAAGTATGGCCAGCACACTGTGATTTCTTGTAATCAAAGACTGCTGAATAAGCAACTGTTGTTAAAAACATATAACCACAAGCTATTATTAACCATTACGCATCACCCACATAGCATGCAACACATGTTTGTATAGTGTGTGTTAACCACAGAACAAAACCAAAAGAAAGGAAAAAACCCCACAATTCTAATTGGATCTAAAAATGTATCCCAAATGTGCTTCTAATCACTCATCGTCTGCGCTCTGTTGCCTTCTGAAGTGTCTCGGAGGCATTAAGCACTTCACAAGAGGGGCCACAGGTGACCTATTCCCTCATTCTCTCCAATTCCAGACAGCAGCTCACACACATCACAACATAAAGGTCACAAACAGAGACAGATGCTTGTTCTGAATACAAATGTTGTTGGGCTGGTTTTTCTCTGAGGGGCCCTCCATCCCAGTGAGTTATAACAGCAATACATTTGGCAGTGTGTCCCATACTGTGTCCGGCTGTGCCCTGTTGTCTATTCTGAGACTTGAATTCACAGAAGCTGAGCTTCACAAGACAAGGGCTGCTTAATAATTCGGTGATTATTAACTCAGTAGCAAATATAACCTTAAAGATGACTGACCCAGCCTCCCAGCATCCCTTCCAGATGCCATCTGGCTTTTGCTTAGTGACCAGTTCTGAGGGGGCCCTTCGTGATGTTAGCCAGAAGGCAGGATGCATGGCTGAGTTCCTTGGGATTCCACATAACCTTAGTTCTAGAATTGTCTGTATAATTCAGCACAGATCTGGTCCATCTGGTATTTGATACTGAGTTTATAACTTCCTGCTAAATGTTTGGGCAGCTGAGACAAAGAGAAGCCCCAGAAAGGAGTCAGGAAGTCTAAGTGGAGAGAGAGAGGGCTGGGAAGAGTAGAAAAGCGGCCACAGAGGAAAGGAGACAGAGCACCTTGGAAACAGATGTGTAAAGGAGAAACAAAAAACTCTGAAGTGCAAAAGGCTCTTCTGGATGCTGACAGAGTTCATGAAAGTGAAACATCCTTGTGTGGGATCCAGAAAGGCCACGCCACTTCTGCTTCTGCTGATCACCACACGTTTGTGTTTGCTAAGAGCACTGCGAGCCATGTCTGGAGAGGGCCTGGTTGTAAATATGAGCCATGGAGTTTCTGAGTGTTGCCAACTCAAGGGCAACACAGTGATAACTGTTGAAACTGTAAACATATCTGCTAAATGAACAACAGCCCCACTACTAAGGATTTATCCTGCAGGCAAATAAATGTAAGAGCTACACATACAATCACGTTCACTGATTTGTTTGCAGCTGCAAAAACTGTAACCACCCAAATGTGCGTTCAGAAGGGAAATGGTTAAATAAATCATGATACATATATGTACCAGAAAGAATGAGGCAAATCCCCATGTGCTGATGTGGAAAGCTGTTCACACTTCATTCAGAATAAAGCACATCGCAGAATGTAAGCTTATACTAAGATGCCAGTGGTGAAGAAAATGGATACATATGTGCTTCCCAGATGTTATGTTTTTTTACAAATTAGAAGCAACACCCTCCACAAACAAAAGGACTGCAACCCACTTTATTGCAGTTGTCCCTTCATTGTAATGGTCTGGAACCAAGCCAGCAACATCTCTGAAGTATGCCTATATCTGTTTGCATTCGCAGTGGGAATATCAGGAAGAATAAGAAACCTTTGTAGAGGTAAAGGGCTATTTCTGTGGGGAATAGAGATTTTGTTGAGAGATTTTTATTTTCTATATATAACTTGTTCTCCTTCTGTCTTACCTCTAGTAGCTGACTGCTAAGCTAATGGAACACAGATCTCGGACACCACAAATGACAAAGAATACAGAGTTTACCAAAAATGTTCCTAAAAGTCAGTAAGCAAGCAGAAATGCAAAGAGTAAACATAGGATTATAAAAATAATTAATAAATTGCAGTCAGAGTAAAGAAGAAATACAGGGAGCATGAGATTGAAAGAGGTTGGCTGAAGACGTTCTATTGATCTAATGTGATCTTTCCTCTGATAAATAGTAATCATGTGTCAAAATGCTGTTAAAGAGTTTTTGAGTGTTGATGGCCAACCAATGTGAGGTGGATAACAAGCAATTTCTCATGCTTACCGATGCCTTTAATCAGGTGGCAGTTTGGAAGGTCTACAGATTCTACTGCACTGGAAGCTTTAAGTCGATTCCTGTTCAAAAAAAAAATCATGTTTATGTATTTCCTGCTTTGTTGCAGAAAGGGTTTAAGAGGCTTACAGCCATACAGAAAACATAGCATTAATCTAAAGCAGAGCAAAGAGAAAGTAGAAAGACAAGGGGAGGAACGTAAAACGGCACCAAAAATGAAGTTGAAATAGCAATGTCTATATCCTAGAGTTCTAAAGGCGAATGTGGGTTGTAAAAGAAAGTCAGTTTCTCAACTAATAAAACTTCTAATGCCAGTTTCTATGCAACTATAAACCTGGCCCCCGGTCACCTGTCTCACAGCTCTGGTGCTGTGGGAAGAGCCCTAGCTGTATAACCAGGAGCCCTGTCTTCCCTCTGAGGACCCGAGAGCCAAGAAATGCTCAGACCCTCTGCAAAATGACACCGTGATTGAGGGGAGGGCAAGAGAAAACGGCACTGTTCGGAGCCTGGCACACAGAAGACACCCACAAAGACTTACTAACACAGGGGAGAAGGCCCCATTCCCAAGACAATACACACTGGGGTGAGGAGTTTGGAGAGTACCTCTTACTTTGGCAAAACTACTTGCTGTTGCTTCAGCAAAACTAACGGGCAGAAATAATGAGAAAATGTGAAGCGTACACAAGGTATCTTCTCTCTTTCTGCCCACCCGGGAGTAGAAGGCCACAAAGCAGTTTGGGCAAACACATCTGGGGTCTACTGTTTTGAAGGTCATGTCCTAGATGCTTCCCCCTTCTCTCACTGTCTCACCTTCTCTATCTGTTCTCTACAGTCATAAATAACAACAACAGTACAGGGAGTTTGCGTTTTTCAAGGTGGCTCACACATCCCCATGATGAAGAGACCAGAGGACAACTTGCCACTTGTCTCTCTCCTAGTCATCTCCTTGGCAGCTTCTGACTTCTAGACAGTGAATATGGGGAAGGCTACTGGTTTCCCAACGAAAGCAAACAAAAAAACCTAGGCCTAGATAACCCAGAATCACAAACAGCTGATGAGCAATTACTATATACAGAGGTAGGCAAAAGTAGGTTTACAGTTGTTCATATGGAAAGATACACAGGTTTTGATGATTACAATAGCTTTATTAACTCAGAGTGTCACAACGCAACTGTAAATCACTTCTGCCCATCCCTGTATTTTGACACTTCTAATAGAAGTGCTAGTATGTATTTGGAATCACAGAACTCAAATAGTGTTAAGTTTCTTGAAACAATATAGCAATAAAGCAACATAAAAAAAATGAAGGCCTTGGCTGGTGAAGTTCAGTGGATTGAGTGCGGGCCGGCAAACCAAAGGGTCACCAGTTTGATTCCCAGGCAGGGCATACGCCAGGGTTGTGGGTCAGGTCCCCAGTAGGGGGTGTGCCAGCGGCAACCACACATTGATGCTTCTCTCCCTCTCGTTCTACTTCCCTTCCCCTCTCTCTAAAAATAAATAAATAAAATCTTTAAAAAATAAGTGAAATAAAAATATAAAATTTATAGATACACTAAAAGCAAAAAGTAACAACTAAAATTTAAAAATAAAGCAAAAAATACATTAACTCACATTCATGAATTGTAGGAGGGATTTGAAAAGGAAAACAAGTATACTTAGCCTAACGTTGTAGCTGTGGTAGTGATACTAGTGATGAGGACACTGGTGTTGATCATTATGGGCGGTAAAAGGAAATCAATAATAAAAGTAGCTAAAATATACTGACTCTGCCATCATTGTGATTTACCTGAATTCATTAAATTTTTTTAAAGTATATATTATTGATACAGCTGCCCCAATTTTTCCCTTTGCCCCCCTCCGCTCACTACCCCCCCCCTTAAAGTAGGGACCAATACTTCCACTGATTCAGAGGTGAGGCAACTCTCCTGAGGTTCAGCACCCCGCTGGGAGGCACCGCTTAGAGGCTGTGCCCGAATCTGCTCTTGTATTTTTCTCGGAAAGGAGCAAAGGAAGCCAAGCTGTGTATCTCCCTTACCAGTCAGACTGCCTGACCATCGATAAGTCAGTCAGCCTCTACAGGCCTCAGGCTTTACGTGTGAAATAAAGGTGAGACTAGATGACCTCCAAGGTTCTGGTGACATCGTACGAGTCCAGGTGTAGCTGTGTCAGCAGGCCACAGCTGCAGTTTTAATCAAGTTTCTGTATCGCCCATTTGAGTGTCAATTTTATACAACTTACTATTATGCCCATTGGACTGTACAAAAACCGGGATAATGACAATTACCACCTACCTTTTTCAAAGATAGACTAGATGGATAAAATAAAATCCAGATGTGTCGGAACAATTTAATATGGGGCATTTTTCAGAGTCAACTTAGTGTGCATGAACGACTGACGACTCCACTTTGCAATGGGGCGATCTTCATCAGCTCGTCCAGCTGTGCGGCATCAGCGCTTCCCGTGCAGACTGCCTGCTGCTAAAGCTGAAGAGGTGCGCAGGGCCATGCACAGCCTCTAGTTCACCAAATCAGGTGTCCTTGTCTTCAGAATAAAAGAAAGAGAGGGTTTCTCTTCCATCCTTTGGGATCCATCGAGAGTTTCAAATTCCTTTGGTAGAGAACTGCTAGGGTTTTGTGTGGCAGAGCGACCAGCTCCCTGCTCCTCGGGGACCGACCTTTGCATCCAGAGCAGCGGCCCTACCAGCTGATACACCCAAAGTCGGTCTCAACCCCTTCCTCCTCGAACCTTCCCACTGCAGAGGTGGGCAAGGGAAACGGTGGCCTTTCCGGCCTCCTTTGTATTTCAGGATAACCACATGACCCAGGCTTTTAGGAAAGAGTTTTTGTTCTGGAAAGGAAAGGCAGACACAAGAAGAGGGGTGGTGGGCGTCACTCCTCCTCCCTTCACAATCTGACCGCACATGCAGTGTGTGGGACTACCGCCACCATCCAGAGCCCTTCACAGAAGTGTCGGGTCCTGAAGCTGTTAGTAAAGGATCTAAGGACAAAAATGTAAGAATCTAGAACTAGTGATTCGATGGACAAGCTCTAAAATGACTCACCGAGTTTTATCATGTGAGAAAAATAAGCCTGTATTGTGTAAGCTACCACTAATTTGATGTATGTTCTTGCAGCTGCAATGCTCCGAACTGATCACAGATTTCAGCAGTTTGGGAGACATACAAGAGACAGTGAGATGAATTTCTTTGGACTAGTAAATCAATAAGCCTAAATGCATTTATGCTAAAAAAAAATGGTACAAGCACTGTTAAGTGGTATCTTTGCTAAAGACTGTTGCTCCCAACACTTTTCTGTCCATAGCATGCTCATGAATGGACTAGGTCAGACAGCTTGGCCATCTCCACTCCGCGGTCACGCATGCATTGCTAGCCAATCACAGCACTCCTCCCCACACCCCAGGGCTGGCCGCAGACACAGTGTTGCAAGCCACCACTACCAGTCTATAAAAATGGACATTGAAGATGAAAGCTGTTTGCTGTCTCTGTTCTAGGTTCCTTTTGTTTTTCTCACGTTCCCTTTCTTCTTCATTAAAATTTGGTTATTTTCCTTTGAGTTACAAGTATATGACAGGTGTGATACGGGAAAGAACACACACTGCCTTCTTTCAGCTGAGCCAGCCATCCCTCTCCAGACGACGGCCACTGAAACCATGCACCTCAGGGTTCTTAATTTGGGGTCCAGTGACCTTTAAGGAGTCCACGGGTAAATTGCAAGGTCTGTGACCTTGGGTGGAGAAAAATACATCTTTACTTAAACCTCTAACTGAAACTAAGTGTTTCCTTTGATGATGGAGCAGGTAACAAGCTAAAGAATTTTCTACTAGAGGTACCCACAACTCTGTCACTGACAGAAATTACAGGCATTGCTACATCACATGTCAGACATGGTCGACATCTCAAAACCACTTATACTCATCACTACTTCAAAATATCTGCTGTTAGATATTCAATGACCTCTACATCTATTTAAGGCTTTAATAAAGAAGTCCATGTTATTTATCGTAAATTTAACATTACGATAAATGATATCATATTTTAACGTTATCGTATTTTACATTACATACATACGATATCGTATTTTAACATTAAATTAAAAAATACTTTGGCCATGGTATTTAAGTACCAGAGAGTATTTCAGTTTGTTTTGCACTTCTATGTATTTTATTCTATGCATTTACAAAGAGGGTGCCGAGGAGCCACAGCTTCCCCACACTGCCAAAGGGACCCATGGATACAACGGCCAGAACCCCTGCTGGCACATCATTGT
The DNA here is from genome assembly GCF_004126475.2 of Phyllostomus discolor. Lineage (NCBI taxonomy): Eukaryota > Metazoa > Chordata > Mammalia > Chiroptera > Phyllostomidae > Phyllostomus > Phyllostomus discolor. The sequence continues at coordinate 28,440,025 of NC_040912.2, read as the reverse complement.
TATTACGGGTAATTTCACTGAACACTTACTATGTGTCTGACATTGTTTTAGCACATTCCAAGAATGAGCTCATTTATTTATCACATCCCCACTATGGAGCAGGTAGAATAATTATTCCCATCCTACAGATTAGGACACTGAGACACACAAAGGTGAAATAAAAAGCTAAGGTCTCAGGTAAGCAGTGGAGCTAGGAAATGAATTCAGGCTACCTGTCCACAGAGCATGAACCAACAGTCATCACCATGAAATTGACGCAGATTTCTTTCACTCAGGAAACAGTATTGTCCATCCGGAGTGGAATGAGACAGGGGTGGTCAGTCACGCTCACACCCCACTGGGCAGTAGCAGTAAGACTGTGTGACCGATGTGCCCCAAGTGAACTAGGATGTGGTCTTGCTGCCAGGCACTCCTTCTGTATCTCACAACCTCTGAAGTTACCAGCCACTGATGGGGCTTTAAGTACAGACAAATAAGGACAAACTGGGGCTTTATCTCTTATGTACAAACCTGTAAAACCCTTTGGAATTTACTCCTTGGGCCCCTGTAATGCTTGCACTTAGTAACTAAGAATTTGTGCGTAAGCCCACAAGGCTGGGATAAAACTGTAACAATGGCAGGAGAGCTCGGAGGCTGTGGGGACCTGGGGTACTGGGTATCTGGAATGAGAAGACCTGGCTCAGGGTACAGGTTCAGCACTAATTACTTATTAAACTAACTGGTTAACCTCTCACAGCCTCCAATTTTACATAGATAATACTGAAAGGAAGACATATATGAAGGCTGAATAAAGTCAGAAATGTAAAAGGGCTTGCTTTCCAAATGTCACTAAATGTGCACTTTGGTTTAATATAAAGAAATTCTGACACTTCTGACACAGTGACGAGCACACTGTAGTCACATAACAAATGATGAGGATGGTGGTTTGAGAAACAAGCTGATCCTTCAGAAAGATTCAAAAGCAGACCGGAGAGCTTCTTGGGGGAGCTGTCATAAAAGTGTCAGGCAAGATGCAGAATGTTCAGACGTTTGTTTGGGGGGTTCCTGCCCACACAGAGGTCTCTGATGCACTCAAGTCTCATGATTCATTCCAACCTGCCTACTCTGCAACAGAAAGCAGCTGGCCTCGGGACATTTGTGTATTTCCATTTTCCCTTTTATTGCTCAACCAGGGAGGAGTGGAAAAGTCGGGTATATTGTACCAGCCTCCCCTGAGAACCTTAGCCAGTTACAGTTCAGAGAATAAGAGACAACTTTGATGCCATTTATCCACATGGGACATATTTATGCTAAAAATTTATTCATTGTTTATCTGAAATTCAAGTTCAAATTTAAGTGGGCACCCTGGGGGAGAGAAATGATTTGAGTGCCAAAGTACCGACTAAAAACACTGAGTAATGAAACAGCAGGTACCAGATTACAGCAAACAAACAAACAAAACCCCTGTGTTTTTGAAGAGCCTTTCCTTGGGGTGGGGGGGGGGCGGGGGGGGGGAATAGACTCTAGTCTATGGCCATACAACCCTGAACATGCCCTATCTCTTCAAAATCACTCTAAGGGTCTGAAAGGAGAAATGGTACGCATTTGAGCACTCCACCAAACTCTATAAATAGCAGGTACTTGACAGTCTACAATCATAAAGTCACCCAGTTACAAGATACAAGAGGCTCAGTTAAATTTGTATATCAGATAAATAATGATATTTTAGTATAATTATGTACCAAGTATTGCATGGGATATGCTTATTCTAAAAATTAATTTGTTTTTTTATCTGAATCTCAAATTTAAGTGGGCATTCTTCATTTTTATTTGCAAAATCTTGCCACCCATCACTCATCCCAACATTCTCATATCAGCTGACTTAGGGCTTCATCTATTCAATGAAGTTACCACCCTATAAAGTTACTATCGATAAAGTTTATTACAGTCAAATCTTTATAAAGAAAAAAGTGCATTAAATTGTAAATTATCTGTCAGGTACATTCTATGTACATAAGCTTTATTTACTTTTTCTTAGGTTTTCAACAATGAGATTTATCATTTAAAGGGACTTACATTTAAAAACTCAAGATCAGATTACACAATGGAATACTACGCAGGAGAAAGAAAAAAAGTCTCCTACCTTTTTCAGCAGCATGGATAAGCCAGTCAGCAAAGGACAAATATATATGACCTCACTTACAACTGGAATCCAATGACCAAAATAAACTAATGAGAAAAAAACAGAACCAGAGACATGGAAACATGGAACAGACTGACAGCTGTAGGAGGGGAGGAAGGAGGAGGAGAACAGTGGAAGGAAAGGGAAGGGACTAGTCAAAGAACATGTATGAGTGACCTGTGGACGTGGACAACGGAGAGAGGACTGACTGCGGGCGAGAAGGGTGGGCTGGGTGGAGGGGAGCAAAAGGGGGAAGACTGGGACAACTGTAATAGAATAAACAATAAAAAAACAAGAAGAAAAAAATCAAAGTTCTCACCTACTGTGAATATTTACGAGCTGTGTGGATGTGATAAAAAACTAAACTATTTAACACTTCTGTTAAATCATTGAGAAAATAATTGTGGCATACAATGAACAAATAGTTGTAAAATATCTGAAAACTATAAACTCTATATAAACTAAAAAATGTATTACAAGTTAAAAAAACACAACAGCAAGATTCGTAAGAAGAAAAACATGGTTAATTGAGAAAGCTCCAATTTGCAGCAAGTAACTAACTGGTGGGTCGAAGTTTAGAGACAACTTAATGAGCTTGTGAATTCTGGTGGTCTTGCCTTTGAAACTGAGGCCTGACTGGGGCCAGGCAGACCACACAAAATCATCCAACTCAAGAATGTTCTGCAGAGGACAGGCATTTACATAACTTGAAAATGAACGCCAACACGTTCATTTCCTACCCATAAGCAAGCCTCTTCCAACTCTACCACCAATTCCCCCCAACGCACACACATCCCTTCAGCTGCAGATGAAGCTATGGCTACCGCAGAGTAGAGCTGAAAACTCAGGTATCTATCATCTGTGACTTCCCCCATTTCTGAGGTTGGAGAGTCTGGGCCCCTGTTATTCCCTCCCAAGGACTACGATACCTTAACTGGTTTCCCCATATGCTCTTTCTTCCAATACTTCTTAGCCTTAACTGCACATTGGAAGGACCAGACCCACTGACTCAGAATCTGTGGGGGCGCAGCCCAGACATCAGTCCTGCAGGAGAACCAGACTGCAGCCCGGACAGAACTACTGCTCTACTGCAACTCATCCACCAACTTCATCTCCACCCAGCACAACTGTGCTGTATGTGGTTTAACAGGATCCTGTTTAGAACAAAACACACAACAAACATCAATAGTTCCCCTTTGCCTATCACAGCAGACCACAATTTTGTAACATATGCAACCATCACAAATCTATCCTCCCCTCCCCCCACTATTCACATACCTTCCCTTTATGCCCCCCTCAAAATGTTCTATTGCCAGTCTCCACACCACTGCAACCTAAATCCCCTAGTTCGAGCTGCACTCTGCACCTGGGATGGCCTTCTCCATTCCAGTGTGTTTCATCCGACCTTCAAGGCCAACGTCCAATGTGTCTTCCCACCGAACTCCACCTTTAGGGGGTGTAATCTTTCCTCCTTAAGCCTGTAGAGGTGCTTGTACCTGTCCTGGGCATCCTAATTTACACATACATATTTTTTTTCTCCTCCTTTGTAATACGGTAAACTTCTTAAGGGTGAGGACTGCAGCATACATAGGAGGTGCTCAATACTTTTGGAATTCTTCTGCATGAAGCTTTATAAAATTTGAGTAGGTAATTTAGGAACGATGATGTTTTACCCATCCGTGTTTTTTAATTATCACTAAAATGTGAGATAGACTAGGCTTGTGCTGTCTGGCATTCTGGCTTCAGGGTTCCAAGGTGAAGAGATAAACAAGGAAGTGATGTAAGACCGGTAGCTGAATATCGCCAATTATATTTGATCCAGCGCGCCAAGATTAGAAAGCTTTTCAAACATGCAGGGGAGAAGTGGAGAGCAACTTTATTAGACGGAGGCTAGCCTGGGCAACAACGAGAAGCAGCACCAATGACCTGAAATAAACCTTTATAATTAAAGTTTCAATGCATGAGGAATCGTTTTGTTTTCAAGCCGAAGCCCTTAGGTTTGCCTTCGAGTACTTGCAAAGCACTTGTTTGTCCATCTCAGTAGGAAAGAACTTTGTAAGCGGCAAAGGGTTGCAAAGTTTCTAAAAAGTCTCGAGATTTAGCCCAAAGTGTGCCCAGTTTTGCTGGAAGCAGGGGGTGGAGTCAGGGGTCCAGCCAGCGGGGGAACAGAGAGTGATCAAGAGTTCCCCACCGGCCACGTCCCCGGCGCGGAGAAGCCCTCCGCGGCCTCCGCCCTCTCCGCAGCCCGCGGGGGGCCCCGGAGTCCGGGACCCACGGGCCGGGGAGGCTCTGGGGAGCGCGTCCCAGAGCCGGGCGGCCGGGCCTCGCGGCCCGCCGGCCACTCGAGAAGGCCCCACCTACCTGAGCGCCAGGAGCCTCTCGCCCAGCAGCGCCAGCGCTATCCCCAGCAAGCTGAGACCCACCAGCCGCCCCATGTCACGGGAAGCGGAGCCGCTCGCTCCGGCCGGCGCGGGAGCTCTGTGGGCGGTGCCCGCGTCCGGCTGGGGCCGCGCCCCGCCCCGTCCCCGGCCTAAGCGAGCTCCTCCCTCCGCCCGGCGCCGGCCTCGGTCACCGCAAACCTACTTTCCCAGAGGACACCTTCCCTGGGACCAGGGAGTGTCCTCTCGTGCCCCAGTTTAAGCAAAGGTCGTGAAAGTCTGAATTCCTTCACCCCCGTTCCCAAACAAACCCCCACCAAGAAACTTAGGCAGCCTGCATACCTTTCTCATTCCCCTAGTCTTCAAAGACAGTCCTTACTTCATTTTCCACTAAAATCTTCTAAAGTGTTAACGATTCTTTAGTACAAAAAAGGACACTGAGTTATCTTGTAAATACTTCATGTTGGAATCATGAAAGGTAAGAGACATCCTATTTCTAGTAATGCTTAGAGATCTAGAGATCTAAGAACTTGGACACTTCTTTTTTATCTAAACTCAATTGATGGAAATAAGGGTAGTGCTTTCTTCTTATCTTTCTTTTATCCTCCCTCCCTCCCTCCTTTCCTTCCTTCCTTCCTTCCTGCCTTCCAGCCTTCCTTTCTCTTTCTTAGACAGTTATGATGAGTATGCCTGAAATAAGCGTCTCATGTTTGCCAGTGTTTAACTGCCACCTTACAGTATGCAGGCAGAAAGTGTCAAAATTTTTAACAAATATCAGTTTTAATCAGTTTTATAAACAAATGATAAATAAAAGCACAGGCCAGTTTCTCCCCTGCCCTGCACCTGCCCAGGGAGGTGGGGAGGTGGGAGGGGGGGGGGGAAGACCCTCTGCTTCCCTTGTCTGTATCTCTGACTCAGTCCCAGGGGATATTAGGTCGTATGGATGGTAGACACAGAGCTCAACAGCTGTCCTTTGAAAGCCCAGGACACCTAGTTTCTTTGTGCCACAGGCCCCTCTGGCACTAGTGAACCTACAGACGCCTCATCAGAATGATATTTATAAGTGCATACAATAAAACACAGGATTGCAAAGGAGAACAATTACATTCAAATACAAGTATCAAAATATTTGTTTAAAAGTGTGTGCTATAGGAATATAGTCATGTAATGTGTGCTACATTATTACCACAGTAAGTAAGAGGCAGCACCATTCTTTCAGAGGTGAGCATAATTGTTATTTCAAGATACCTGCAACACTGCAATGAGATGATGAAAATAACTATTCCCATGAGTAACAAAGTCACAGGTACTACTATGCCTCTGAGGCAAACCTACTTTCTACTGTTGTTGAGTTCAATTGAGGGACATGCTAAATTCCATTTGAAATCAGGATTTTCTCTTTCCCTTGGTTATAAAACACCGAAATTCTATCCATGGACTACTTTGGTTAAGAATTGTGCCGTAGTAACCTTATCACCGTCGGTAGTGGTATGGTCTCCCATCTAATGGCATTTTTGGTGTCAATCTTTGGAGAAGAGAAGAGCCTCACATATGAAATCAGAATTTAGAATGAAGACCTAAGAGAGAGAGAGCATGGGACTCTTACCAAGGCTTCTGGTTTAGTTCTGAGAATCTTGTTCTAAGGACTCTGGACAGTGACGAGGCACAAAACTGTGGAGTCTAGGTCGGAAGCCAGGCTTCAGTGCCTTCCCATGCTGGCACAATGAGTAAGCCATACATTGTAACTAAGGTTGCCTTGTTGTGTGCTATCTACTCTCCATGTCTATTTCCCTCTTGCTATTCCCAGGGCAGTGGTGGTTGCTGTTGTGGTTACATTCTTAATAATTCAGCCTGTTTTCAGCTGACATTAAAAGGCTGAAGGTGTGTGAATCTTTTAGGATGTACTCAGGGTAGAATAGCAGAATACTGCTTTATGCAGACCCTGCTTTCTTCCCTTCCCCATGGCAAACATCACTAAGTGATTCGAACAGTGTTCCTCACCAAGCCTGGACTTGTCTTCACAATCATTTCAAACAACAACAAAAGGGAAATAATCCCTGAAGAAGCCACTGACAAGTCTCAATTCAGGAAGAAGCCTCGTCTCCATCTCGGTGCTAGGCCACCCATGAGAACAATGCTTTGGCGTTTATGTCAGAGCCATCTGTGGTAAAGAACAAAGACTTTCAAGTTCAGCAAAATCTACCCCACCTCAATCTCAGAGAATCTTGAAGTCACCTCAGTTTAATTTTATTTACATCACCAGTGAGTTCCCTCAAACTAGATCTCCTAATGCCCTCATTACTCAGTGTGAACAGTGCTGTAGGTCCTTTCTCTTCCTCTTCCGAGTGTTGCTGTGGAAACAACTTCTGCAGAAGCAGCCCCGTCCTTACCCCCATCCCCATGCTAGGGCTTGGAATCACCATTTCTCACAGGCAGATGGGGAAGAGAGAGGTTTTCTGATCTGGAAATCAGAAGCCTTTCTTTTCCATTGTAAGAAGTTGGAGGAGACTGGTTATTAATTTGTATAGTATATACCAGTTGCTGGACTTTATAGCATAGCTTAGCCATCTTCTGGTTTATAGGCTACACCAAGAACATGACCCTGGGTTTATGTCATTGCGTGGGAAAACAGCTTCTGACTCTAAAAGAGTCAGGTTACCCAATACAAAACGAACTTGTTCTGGAATGTGTTTGTAAGCTGGCAATGCCTTGCACTTGGTATGAAACTGTGTTTCTCATGTAATGACACATAACTCATTTACAATTAGGCATTTAATGGCTCTTCAGCTAAACTGCAGAAATAATAACACCCTTTTGTCAGTGCTTCTCAAACGATGTGTAGTGAAGGACAGGTTTTTCTTTGATTTGCAAAGTACAATGAACATAAATTACCAGGAAATGCAGTAAATGAAGTAAAAATAAATCAGACATGCAAACCACAAACCCACATCTTTTATTACTTGACTCAACAGACATAAAATTACTTTGTCAATTTTCTAGAATAGTTTCTAAATGCCTAATTTCAAACGTTCTTACTTATCTCACCATGGGCCAGAAAAAGAGCGTTCACTGGTAGGAAGGGGTCCTCGGAGCACACTGCCAGGGGACCGCCTTCTGCGGCTGTGCTTTTAACTTTCAAAGTTCTCTGCACGTGTGACCACGTGCAGCGTTCCTGGTAACTTGTGAAATAAGTGACTCGTGATTAGTGCCACTTTGCGTGCCCTGTGACGGGGACTTGGTCCCTCCAGACCCCTTTCATTTCCTTCCTCTCCTTGCCTCTGCTTTAAGAGGGGGACAAATCTTTGAACACAAAAATACCTTCAAGAGATGTTCTAAAAGGTAGTTATTATCAGTAAAAGGAAGATTTGCTTTGCAGATGTTTCACTCTAGGGCTTCTCTGAAGGTAAAGGAGGGGTCCTCGCTCACCAAGCCGTTTTTGAGAATTCCAATATGTTAGAAAGTGAAGACATGCAATAACAGGACAATCTGTGTATATACATTTTTAATATCTATAGTGAACAAATTAACATCCTTCCGTTATTTGTTTGAACAATGGGAACTTGCTGTTTGCAGAGGGCAAAAACACACACAAATGTAAAATACAATGTAATTTGCTGGTTACAAAATAATGCAATTTATAAAAAAATATTTTTTTCTGGTTAACTGTAGGAGTGGTCTAGTAATGGAACTCAAGTTTAAAATGAAAGAATTTTTGCCCTGTCCCCAGCTTCCTCTTAAGGTGCTTGGTCATCCTGACGAAGCTCAGACCACCTCGGGGTGAGGCCCTCACGTCATCCAGTGACTAGCACCTCTCCAGGCAGCCTTCGCCTCGGTCTCGGAGCTCAGAGCTCGCCTGCAACTACTCCGCCAGACGGAGGGTAAGATCCGGCTGTCATTAAAGCAGCTGGTTGAATGTGGAACCCTTCTGGCGAGGGTTGTTCGCAAAGGCCCTGACCAGTGTCAACATCCGGAACCTCATCTGCAATGGGGGGGCTGGTGGACCTGCCCCAGCAGGAGGTCCGCCCCTCCCCCACTGCTGCCCCAGCGGAGAAGGAAGAATCTGAGGAGTCCCAGGACAACGTGGGCTTGGGGCTTTTAGACTAAACCTCTTTTGTAACACATTCAATGAGAAGCTGAACTCTGAAAACAACACAAACAAGTAAAATACATGCATTTTTTTTTCAGTTGTGTCAGTGTATGTCGGTGAGAGAAAAATGAAATTTTGAGATAATGTTGAAAGTCAACCAGACCGCCTAGCTGTCCCCACTAGAGTAAAGCCTAGTTTCCACAGAGGGTTGTACCGTCGGCTCTTCCAGGAGCAGTCGGACCCTGGAGGGAGAGGACAGGGGGTAAAAAACACTGGGAGAGAGAGAAATTGGGGCACTAGAGACAAAAACTTTCACCCCCCTTCACAGGCTTACTCTATGGAAAAAATAAAGACATGTTTCTCCTATTCTAGAAAACATGTTTTCCAATGTCTAATAGCAATAATGTTTCTAGTTACCTGTTAATGGACCACACAACCTCTTCAGCATAACAACCACATCTATTATGGATTGATCATTTCCTATTCCGTACACTTGCAGTATATGACTTCATTTAATCTCTGTAAGAACCATTTCAATTAGGTACTATTCCTTTTTTAAAAAAATATTTATTTATTTTTAGAGAGGGAAAGGGAGGGAGAAAGAGAGGGAGAGAAATGTCAATGTGTGGTTGCCTCTTGAGCACCCCCTACTGGGGACCTGGCCTGCAACCCAGGTGTGTGCCCAGACTGGGAATCGAACTGGTGACCCTTTAGTTTGCAGTCTGGTGCTCAATCCACTGAACCACACCAGCCAGGGAGGTACTATTCTTATCTCAATTTATAAATGATGAAACTGAGGCCTAGGGTTACATACCTGCAAATGGTAGAGACAGAATCCAATATAAGAAAATTTATATTAAGACCCCCATTTCCACCCTTCATATATCTTCTACTAATGATCAAATTAAAAGATTGCTATTCCTTTGCTATCCATGGTAACAACAGGGATGATTGAGCTGGTGTTGAGAGTTGTAGAAACTGATCTGTCAACTCGTGTCACCAGTGAAGGAAGTCTTGTCCTCCCTCAGGATAGAATCAGGAGAACAGGCAACACAGATTTTTTTTTAAAAGAAGTTTACTGAAAACAAGATGGAGGGAAAGGAGAAGGGGAGCTTGATGCACCAGGGGAGCACGCACGAAGCGGGAGCACACGCCAAGGAGAGCACAGCTCCCAGACCTGCTGCAGGGTCTGGCTTATGGAGGGCTCGGTGCTTCACGCAGGCGCAGAGATTCCTTTGCGATCCAGGGTCTCAGCAGGGGCTGGTGTCCACCAACACAGACAGGCACATAGCAGAGCTCCAGGGAGTGCCTGGAGAGAAATTTAAGCTCGCCTAGGAGAGGCTTAAAAAAATAACTGAAGAGTATTCTCATTCGTTTAAAAGAGGCTCAGCCTGTCTGATTTTCATGAGAGAGAGTCTTTAAAACTATGCTGTTTTTTTACACGTTTCCTCTGCCTGCTGGCACATTACTTCGATTAACACTTATGGAGTATATTCTGCATCTCCAAGCACTAACTGGAAATTCAAATTAAAGGAGGCACATATTCCTGCCTCGTGAGAGGTCATAGTCTAGTGAGAGAGAGAGAGGCACCTGGACAAACATCTAGGTCAAGGGCTAAGAACTTTGATCTTTATCCTGTATATGTGGGACGAAACATTTGTGTTTTGCAAAGGTCACTTTGCTGGGAGGTGAGTAGGAGTACACTTCCCATACTTGAGAGAAGATAGAGCTGTGAACCAGGCAGAGGCAGTGGGGTGGGCATCGGGGCAGACTGAAGGGATTCTGGTGGTCGCATGAATAGAAATGTGTGACCGATACGATTTGGGGGAAAGGAGGAAGTGAAGATGACTTGGGTGGTTCCAATGGGTGCACACTAACTGGGAGAGGAACACTTTAGGGTGGCGGGGACAGGAGAGGATCAAAGAGTATGGCTGAAGCCCTGGAAACCCAGGAGACAGTCTCAGACAAGTTCTGGTTCTCAGGAATGCGGTCTGGCCTGGACATGGAGACGCAGGGCTCATTGGCGGAGAGGGCAGCACGCTGAGTAGATGGCCTTTAGGAAGGTTTCCGGTCGTGGCCTGAAGTGAAATGGGATATACAAAAGTCCCGAATGCTTTATGTGTGTGTTAGTGGTTGGAAGGCAGGTTGAAAAGTGGGGACTGTGATAAAGAATCAGGGATTGAATTGAGCTTCAGGGATCACCTTAAATAGGGAGAGCAGGTACTGGCGTAGAGGGGGCCATTTACCTTTTCTCCCAAACATGGACGTGGCCTTGAAGCTCTTCATACCAGAGTGCTCCAGAAACTCACTTCCTGTCCAAGAAGAGTGAAACCTAGTTGCTATCCCTCCACAGCGACTGGGAGCCATGGAGAAGATGAAGGTGGGGAAAATCACAAGGAATCTCCAGAGTTATTTGGGCTTGACCTTAGACAGCCCCTCTCCTGGCCTTTATATCTCCACTGGCAGGAGGGACAAGAGAGCCCCGAGCATGCCTCTGGCAACAACACTCTCTTCTTCTTTATCACCGACGGCCTCACCTCCAGTGTTTGTGTAACCCCGGTAGGACCTTCATTACTATGTTATGTGGTCGCGTGGAGAAGCCCAGGCTCCCCAGCCAAGCGCCTTCCTTCAGACACACCTTTCAAACGGCCGGGTCCTTCCCCCCACCTCCCTATTCCCCACCCTCACTTCCGAAACTCTCGTCGTGTCCTCTGGAAGTCATGGCCAGTCATAACCAAATCTTCCATGTCCTCAGCATCTTCTCCAAGTACTCTCTTCAACGTTCTGTGTGATGTACGGACCCCCAAGCCTGGGGCACTGTCCCATCTGCCCTCGCTCCCAGTCAGTCACTTTTAGACGAGACTGTCAATATTCTTGGTGATTTAACACCCACCTGTGCGGCCTTTCCAGGCGCAGCGTTTCAGTTCCAGGGCAGGCTTTCCTCCACTGGCCTTATCACTACCCCGGGTTGCCGCCTACGCCTGTGGCGATACTTTAAGATTTTGCCTTTGCCGGTAAGGACACCGCCTCTCAAATCTCAGTTTTAAGGTATCATTTTACAACCACCACCTCTCCTCTTTGTAGTCTACTCCTTTTGGTACTCTTTTTTCACCGTTTTGATATCTGACTTCTTTTTTAAAAACCATGTCCATTCACTACATACATACGCCATTTAATTCCACTTTGCATAGTGCCAGTTGTTTATAATGTAATTTTTAACTGAAATAGCATGTATGTATGTAAATCCACTGTAGTATACTGCAACTATATATATATTTTTCCTAAGTTCAGTGGGCAATCATATGCTCTTATACAGTAAGAACTGGTGAAAAACTATTCTGGTAATTTCTTTAAGTGGGTGAGTTTTCTGAAAAATGTACAAATTCCTCCCTTAAGTGCCCTGTTGTGCCCTTCACTCTTTGCTCTGGTATGCAGCTTTGACTCATACCAGCAGACGACAGGGGTGCAGGTGATAGAACTGGGCCTGCCGCAGCAAGCAAAGCAAGAACATCTCGATGGGTTTGCTTCAGGCAGACTCAAAGCCCGTTCAAGGAAGCATCGGAGGGACAGAACTGAAGATTAGCCAGCTGACTATCAGATTCTGATGCTAGGCCTTCACCTGGTCAGGGACATTACGACCTGACTGCAGCCTGATCAAGAGGACAGGGCAGCACTTTAAAGGGCAGGGACTGAAGGCAACAGTTGTTGGGGTCAGAGAAGGGACAGGGTGGGCAGTGGGAGAGGTCAAGAGCTACCTCTGTAGGGGGCAATGTTATAAAGACCAGAAAGCTGCTCACCCGGTGAACACTTCCATTTCCGGGAACCGCACCCTGTTTGCTCAAGAACCATGTGTGCACCGCACAGACAAGCAAGAGGAATTTAGAGTTTATTGTGTATTATTTTAGGAGAGGAGACATGAGAGCCTTAAGGAATTACTTTTAGAGACCTATTTCCTCTCTGCCTTCCGTTTGTTTTTTCCTGCGAGCAGTGTTTTATTATTATCATCATTGTTTCTTTTTAAGACTGCACATTTTATCTTATGATTTTCTATTTCACAGAAGCCCTGGAACTTGAATTTGCCTGGGTGCCTTAGGGGGAAGGTGAGCTCACTTTTAGCATGGAGATTATGGGCAGGCCTATTTCTTTCTTCAGACAGATAGTGGTTATCATGTATGTTGACTTAATACTTTATGACTTAAAAGCATATGGTTGCTTACATGAAGTATAATTAATTGCAGAAATGGAAGAGGGTGCTAAATGGAGTCCTCAGTATTCTTTGTAACCTTATGATTCATTACTAATAATTTCTTTTATGTTCACTGACACTGATACATATATATAAATATATTTTTGAAATCTTAGAAAGTAAGCCTTGTGACTTTTCTGTGGTGAGAAGAAATTGAAGTTGAAGCACCATCAGAGTGAGAAACAATTCTATCAACATGAGGCAGAGAGGCCCATGAGTCACAAGAAATCACAGCAGTGTGTCCGGGTGGCCGGTGACAGATGGAAAATTCTCAGTGGAGGAAATTGGATAGAACCAGGCAGTGCAGGGCACACAGGAGGAACAAACAGAGGAGAGGTCTTGTACTCAGACTCCAGGCTAGGGATTGTCCACAAGTGCGGACTGCTGACCTTCCTCTGGCCCAAGGACAGCTCTGCAGCTGACCTGGGCTCAAAAATTGTCCCCAGTGGCACCCCAGAGACTAGAGAAAAATTCACCCAGACAATCACCTAAGTCTTTGGTAAGCAGCCTCCTTCTCCAAAGAGGGAAGCAGCAAGAAAAATCACTTTTTCTTCACTCCACCCAGGTCCCTTGCTTTCATGGAATTTGTGTGTTTTATTGGTTTTTACTAATTCTGCTGCTATTATTAATCAGAAAAGAAATCCCCTTCAACACTAAAAAAATAATAATAACATTAAAAGCTTAGAGGAAATAGTGATACTGAGGAAAATTGGGAGTGGACACATTAATGGATAAAATGAATGATGGATGGACAAAGAGGTAGGTAATGAATCTGTGGAAAACGTAGAACCATGCTTTCAGCTCTTCATTTCACCGTGTCTGGTGTGAATGACTGTGCTATTCACATCACAGCCTCCAGATGGGCCCCAGGCCTACAGACGTTAGGTTATCTTTGTCTTCCATGTACTTTTAAACTTGAGCACGCACCATCTCACATACTCTATGCCAAAGACTCCTCAGGATGAAATTCCAGAATCACCAAAGTTCAGTTACATCACCCTTCTTTCTTGCATACTTGGAAGTCTCCCCCTCTGCTCTGTATCTTATTTCTCTTTTCTTAACCCTGTGGTAAGGATCTCCCTTCTCTTTCCTTTTGTGATCGACAGAGTCAGTAAGACAGTTGATGCATATGGCACTGAAAACTCAGGTAGGTGGGAGATGGAGGACAGCCATATCACAGCTCAAATAAACAGTGTCAAAGTTGTTAAGGATCCTTATTTCACCTACCCTTGTTCTAGTTCTCAGGCCTCTCCATCCCTGAGACTAGTTCTCTCTGGTCTTAGTTCTTCCTTGCACCCAGTTGTCCTGATCTGTTTCTTCAGCACCACTTTCTCCCTCTTGGGCTTCCCAGGGCAACAACAAAGTTCCCTGTGTTTTTTTTTAAATCGTCCCAGGAGCACACGAAAGACAGTTTCTCTGTAAATAATCCCAACTGGCCTTCCGTTGATTAATAATGCCTAACAGCCTAAGCGGGAACAGAAATGATCTTTATTGCCAGCATCCCTAGACAATGCCTTCTGGGATGGAGGGGTGGGTGTGGAGAGTGGGGGCAAGAGCCACTGGTCACCAGGGGTTCCTGCAGAGTTAAGTTCTCCCCATGAATCAGGTGTCTCACCTGGATAGCCTGGGATGCTCCCTCTTTTAAGGCTTAACATGTAGGAGCAAAGGGAAATTGGATCCAATAGTTCAGCTGCTGGCTCCGGTTTCCAGGTCAAAATGTCTCCTGCTCTGGGCAAGTTTTATACATAATTTTAGTGAGGAGTTTTGTAACCCTATTAGGTATTACTAAAGCTTTAGCCAGGGAAGAGAATATGGGCCACTGATCTCTTTCTTAAAAAAAAAAGTAAAATCCCATAATTTTATAGCCTAATAAAATTTTCTGAGCATAAGTTTTTAACAGATAGAAGTAACCTTAAATGTCTCATCTTCCCCAAACCTGTGCATGCCAGCTCCAGTGTTGCCACTTTATTTTGTCTATTTGTTTTTTAAGACAGGATCATAGATGATAATTTTAAAGGGACCTTGAGTGCGGGACACTTGACTTCAATATTGGGACCCTCCCAGTTTCACCCTACGATGGAAAATTAATGCCAGAGATTTTAACCTTTCCTTTGTTCTGCCTCCTCTTCCACACCAGGCCCCAAAGCCTGTGATTTCACAACCAACCTGGCTGCAGGTTGCTAGCAAACAAACAAGAAGTCTTAGCTCTTCCTTTAGATCTTTCAGAATAATATGTGTTTTCTCAGGGCTACACTTGGAAAAACACGGTCTTGTGTGTCCATAGCTCCCCACCTCTGAGCTCCTTTTCAAGCATGCACTCCCACACTTTTCATGGGTATTCCCTAAATTATTATGGGATGTTTCACCCTCCACCATGGTGGTATTGACAAGTACAACCAAACACTCAACAATAGTATCAAAATTACATTCTGAGTCTTGTTTGTATTTTTTAGTTTTACCCATTATATAAAAAGACCCTTAAGTAGGGAGGTGGTTGGAAACAGCTGTGCTAGGAGAGTGGCTTTGAGTTAATACAAAAGGAGTAATGTCAACTCCATATGACACAGGCTTGTTTTGAGACAACGCAGAGAGTCAGGAGCACCTAAGTTGAACCCAAATGGATACATACAACCTGACAAAGGATTTTCTTTAATTCATTTTTATTTGCACAAGCAACACATGAATGCTTTTGCATAGAGAATATTCAGGAATCACTGATAAAATTAAAATCTTCCTGAACTTTTTCTGAGGGAAAATGCCTTTCTTACTTTTGTATGTATTCTTTTCTTTGTCCATTATTTTCTTATATTTGTTACTATAGAAACATAAGGTATTAGTGTATGTTTACTAAACAATATTGATAAAGTTTTTGAATCTCGAGGGTGGTCTTTTGATATAGAAAACACACTTCAAAAGTTATCTTTGGTTTTAAAAATTAGCAGTTTATTAAAGTTACAGGTTATGTAACCTAGATCTTACATTTAAGGTAGAGCTTATAAATCTTATTATTCTTTTCATAGAAAATTTTAACAATCACTTGTAAGAGGTCTTTGGTTAATATTAAGACCAATTTAAAATTAAATACTTAAACTTCTTTGTTTCAAAGACATTTTTTATTCATGAAGGTAATATAAAATATATTTTGTATTTTCATTTTAAAAATCTGTAACAGATGAATAAGTCACTTATATAATATCACACTGATTAGAAATTTTTTTCATTTTCTAAATTAAAAGATGAAAATGTTTTCACATATGTATCTGTTGTTTTCTGTATGTCTGAGAGCTTATCTGGGGTGTATGCCTAAGAGTAAGATCCCTTGATTATGCAGTATACATGTATGTATGGTCTACTTCCTTAGGTATTTATAAATTGCTCTGCAAACTGGTTATACCAGCTTAGACTTTGAGTATAAGAACATCCATTTTTTTTTATCCTTACTTGACAGTTTGATAGGTATGAATAAGGATTTATTTTTTATTTTTAAATATATTTTATTGATTATGCTATTGCAGTTGTCCCATTCCCTCCCTTTATTCTCCTCCACCCTGCATCCATCTCTCATCTATATTCCCCCCCTTTTTAGTTCATGTCCATGGGTCATACATGTAAGTTCTTTGGCTTCTCCATTTCCTATACTATTCTTAACCTCACCATGTCTATTTTCTACCTACCATTTATGCTACTTATTCTCTGTACCTTTCTCCCCTCTCTCCCCCTCCAAATCCCCTGTTGATAACACTCCATGTGATCTCCATTTCTGTGGTTCTGTTTCTGTTCTACTTGCTTGGTTTGCTTTTGGTTTTGTTTTAGGTGTGGTTGTTAATAATTGTGAGTTTGCTGTCATTTTACTGTTCATATTTTTTATCTTCTTTTTCTTAGACAAATCCCTTTAACATTTCATATAATGAGGGCTTGGTGACGATGAGCTCCTTTAACTTGACCTTATCTGAGAAGCACTTTATCTCCCCTTCCATTATAAATGAGGGCTTTGCTGGATAGAGCAATCTGGGATGTAGGTCCTTGTCTTTCATGACTTGGAATACTTCTTTCCAGCCCCTTCTTGTCAGTAAGGTCTCTTTTGAGAAATCAGCTGACAGTCTGATGGGAACTCCTTTGTAGGTAACTGTCTCCTTTTCTCTTGCTGCTTCTAAGATTCTCTCCTTCATTTTAATCTTGGGTAATGTAATTATGATGCGCGTTGGTGGTGTTTCTCCTTGAGTCCAACCTCTTTGGGACTCCCTGAGCTTCCTGGATGTCTATTTCCTTTGCCAGATTGGGGACGTTCTCCTTTATTATTTGTTCAAATACGTTTTCCACTTGTTGCTCTTCCTCTTCTCCTTCTGGTACCCCTATAATTTGGATGTTGGAATGTTTAAAGATGCCCTGGAGGTTCCTAAGCCTCTCCTCATTTTTCTGAATTCTTGTTTCTTCATTCTTTTCTGGCTGAATGTTTCTTTCTTCCTTCTGGTCCACACTGTTGATTTGAGTCCCAGTTTCCTTCCCGTCACTATTGATTCCCTGTACACTTTCCTTTATTTCACTTAGTGTAGCCTTCATTTTTTCATCTAATTTGCAACTAAATTCAACCAATCCCGTGAGCATCCTGGTTACTAGTGCTTTGAACTGTGCATCTTTTTCTTCATCGCTTAGTTCCATTTTTTCTGGAGCTTTGATCTCTTCTTTCATTTGGGTCATTTTTTTTTTGTCATGGCGCACCTGCTACATAGTGAGGGGCAGAGCCTTAGGTGTTCACCAGGGACAACCCACATCGCTGGGTTGTGACACTATACCTGGGGAAGGGTTTGAGAGGAGACAATGGTGCTTGCTCTGCTCTCTGCCAGATTTCAGTCACTTCCCCCACTACCCACATGCAAACTGGGACTTTCTGGTGCTGATTCCCTGGGTGGGTAGGCTCGTGTACGTTCTAGGACCCTGTGGGTCTCTCCAACAAGCTCTCCTGTGAGGCTGGGAGTCTCTCCCTGTGCCTCAACCCCCACAGGTGTTTTCGATCAGTGATTTGAGGCTTTATTTCCCTGAGCTGGGGCCCTGGGTTGCAAGGTCTGTCTCTCTTCACAGGTGTTCCTTCCGGTTTATCCACAAATGAATGTGGGACTGCAGGTTCCACCAGCCGCCGCCTTGCCCACTTTGGTCCTCCACTGCCACTTTGCTGTGAGTCCTCTCTGCCCTGGCTGCCCATCTCCACCCCTCATACCGGTCTGGCTGGATGTTTCTTCTTTAATTCCCTGGTTGTCGGACTTCCATACAGTTCGATTTTCTGTCAGTTCTGGTTGTTTTTTGGTTTTAGATGGTTGTTGTCCTTCTTTTGGTTGTGCAAGGAGGCACAGTGTGTCTACCTACACCTCCATCTTGTTTGGAAGTCCTGAATAAGGATTTAAATACAGGGTGAGGCAAAATTAGGTTTACAATTGTTTGTATGGAAAATAGTATAATAATTTATAAATAATAATTACTAAATAATAAATTAAAAACCCGCTTTTGCCCCACCCTGTATTCTATTTCTTTTTAAAGTTCTACATTGTCTGACATAACAAATAAAAATTTTACCAGCAGTTAAATAACTCATATCAAATAAATTATACTTATTTATAAATAAGTAATTCTTAATTCATATTCCATTAATGTTTGTGAAGCACAGATATTACATTAAAATCACAAGCCTAAGTAAATTATATAATAATATGTTTTAAGTTGGAATCACAAAATGTTGTTCTAATAAGCTATTATTCTATTAGACCAAGTACTAAATATTATATGATATAGAATATAAATATATGAAAATGTCTTAACTGTCAATTATTGAAAACACAGATTTGTTTATCTTGACAGTTATGTTCTTTTTAAAATTTTTATTGAATATATTGGGGTAACATTGGTTAATAAAATTAAACAGATTTCAAGTGTACAACTCTATAATACATTGTCTATACATTATATTGTGTGTTCACCATCCAAAGCTGACAGTTATGTTCTTAATTTCAAATGCCCTTAGAATTTCTATTTAAGAAAATTATGTTATCTCACATGATTTTGGGGGTTACTTTCCTATATAACTTTGGGGTTGTTTTCTTTGCTTGATGGAATTTTGTAACAAACAGAGTTTATAGATTGTTATATCACTGTGGCAATGATGATACACACAGATCCTTATATGAAATGTTGCAAAGCCGAAGACTTCATAACTTTAAGAGTGAGCTAGCCACAGACACAGCTTACGTCCATGGTTGCCTATCATCACTGGATTGGGGAACTAGAACCAGCAAAATGTATATATGGAGGGAGGGAGAGAACGAGAGACAGAGAGAGAGAGAGAGAGAGAGAGAGAGAGAGAATTGGCTCATGCGGTTATGAAGGTCTGGAAGTCCAAACTCTGCAGGGCGGGCCAGCAGGCTGGAGATGCAGAGGTGCAGTTCACGTCCAAAGGCAGTCTGCTGACGGAAGTCCTTTTTGCTCAGGGGAGGTCAGTCTTCATTTTAGTAAGTCCTTTAACTGACTGGACGAGGACTGCCCACATCATAGAGGAATCTATTTTACTCAAAGTCCCTCAATTTACATTTTAATTTCATTAAAAAAATCTTTTATAGAAACCTCCAGAACAATGCCTCACTAAATATCTGGGCACCGTGGGCCAGCCAATTTGACGCATAATTAATTATCTCACAAGTACTCATCATTTAAATCAGATTAGATGGTGAAATCCCACCCAGTTGGCAACAACACTTGATTAAAATCTGCAGTTCTAAGGTAAAAGTAAGTAAATGTATTTTTATTTAATTCTAATGACCTTTGAGCTTGCAAGACTCCTACTTGAATTCTTTTCATATAGTCATGTGCTGTTTAACCACAAGGATACATTCTGAGGAATGTGTTGTAAGGCGATTTTGATCTGCAAACATCATAGAGTGCATTTACGTAAATCTCCATAGTATAGTCTACGACACACCTGAGCAATATGGTAGAGCCTATTGCTGCTAGGGTACAAATCTGTACTGCATGTTACTGTACAAAACACAGGATTAAATCAAGTGCAGGGGAAAGTAATGCAATCAAGGACTCAGTAACCACAAGGTTTGTGGGGCTGCCAGCATAACATGGCATATATATATATGTAGATATATGCATTTATGCACAGATGTAAATATGTGTATGTGTGTATGTATGTATATACATATATTATTACTCTTTCTCATTATAAAAAGGTAGCCAACATTTTTTATAATTAGAAAGAGTAATAATGTATGTATAATATAGTAAATGCATAACCCAGTAAAATAGTCATTTATCATTATTATCAAGTATCATGAATGGTATATAGTTGTATGTGCCATGTGCTATATTTTTATATGACTAGCAGAGAAAAAAGGTTTGTTTGCATCAGCATCACCACAAACACGTGAGTAATGCATTACCCTATGAGGTTAAGATTACAACATTATATTTAAATTATATCTCTGAGCATGTTGTCACCTATGTATATTTTGCATGTTACTAGTTCTCACAGCAGTACTTCACTCTTTGATGCATAATATTCCACTGCATGAATGAAGTGTAGTTTAACTGTTTCTAATCAATAGATATTCAATTTTTTTCTATCACAAATAACTATGAAAATAAATAATCTGTAATGTGGTTTTTGTGCATTAGTACAAATGCTTCTATGGGGTAAATCCCTAGAAAGAGATTTGCTGAGTCTTAGAGTATGCACATATGTAGTTTTAACAGACTGCCATGCCCTGGCTGGTGTGGCTCAGTGGATTGAGCATTGGCCTACAAACTAAAAGGTCACTTGTTCAGTTCCCAGTTAGGGTACATGCCTGGCTTGCTGGCCAGGTCCCTGGTTGAGGGTGTGTGAAAGGTAACTGATAGGTGTTTCTCTCTCACATCACTGTTTCTCTTCCTCTCTTTCTCCCTCCCTTTCTCTCTCTCTAAAAATAAATAAATGTAATCATTAAAAAAAAAATTGACTGCTGCACTGCCTAATTGCCCTCCAGAGTGGTGACACTAATTTAATGCACCAGCAATGTCAGCATATTTCCCTTTGATCCTTACTTGTTACTGACCATTTCATTTTTGCCAGACTGCTGCATGAAAAAAGGTATTTTATTTTCCCTTCTATGTGTATTCTTCTGAACCTTTGTGAGGCCGTGCATCTTTTTGGATATTCATTTGCCATTGTACTTCTTCTGCAATTTGGCTTTCTTATATATTCATGGGTCTTTTTAAAAAAAGATTTTATTTATTTATTTTTAGAGAGAGGGGAAGGGAAGGAGAAAGAGAGAAAGAGAAATGTCAATGTGTGGTTGCCTCTCATGCACCCGCCACTGGGGACCCAGCCTACAACCCAGTTACATGCCTGACTGGGAACTGAACCTGAGGCCCTTTGGTTCACAGGCCAGCACTCAGTCCACTGAGCTACACCAGCCGGGGCTCATGGGTCTTTTATAGAATCTTTATTCTTTTTTATATCAATCTTTTTTTATTGTGCCAATAACACACTACTTAAATCACTAGAGATTTATAGTATGATTGCATATTAGACTGACCAGGTTTTATTGATCTAGACCAGTTATTTCTTTTTAAAATAAAAATATGTTGGTTATTCATGAAAATTCACACTTTCTTATGAATTTTATAATTAGTATGTAAAACTTACAAAAATTCTATTGACATGGGATACACTAAATTTATAGATTAATTTTTGGAGAACTGACATCATTAAAATGATGAATCTTACCATCCATGAATTTGGGTTTATCCATTTATTTAGGTCTTCATTTTGCCTTTCTTTAAAAATACATGATTTTTTCCTCATGAAAATTGTTCACATTTATAACTGGTAACCTAGAGTTTTCATGGTATCATGAATGATGTACTAGTTTCCTAGGACTGCCATTAAAAAATTATCACAAACTGGATGGCTTAAAAGGACAAAAATGTGTTCTCATACATAGCTCCCGAGGTCAGAAGTTTGAAATGAAGGTGTGGGCAGGGCTGCACCCCGGCCAGATGCTCTTGTGGGGATCACACCTGGCTTCTTCCGGGTGTAGGGCAGTTTCTCGCCAATCTCTGCCTCCTTTTTCATGTGGCCCTCTTCTCGATGTCTCAGAAGTATCCCTCTCCTTTCCCTGATTAAGACATTGGTCATGATTTAGGTCCCATCCTGAATCCAGGATGATTTTGTCTTGAGATCCTTAATGAATCATATCAGCAAAGACCCTGTTTCCCAACAGTCTATATTCTGAGTTTCTGGGCAGGCGTAAATTTTAGAGGCACACTATTCAACCCACCACAAATAGGAACTTACTTTTTAAAAACATCTTTTGATTGGTTACTAAGAGGATATAAGAAAGATATTAATTTTGCATGTAGATCATATATCTAGGCTTCCTTGCTGAAAATTCAAGAGAACATTTTGCTAGTTTCCTTTTAGATTCACATAATTTTTTAGTATTTTTGACTGCAAAATAGACCACCATTAAGACTTTCTTTTGACCATTTCCACTTTGGTTTCTCTATCTCTTTGATTGTTTAGGACTTCTAATAAAACGTTGAATATTTTTTTATTTTATTCAAGTCTTTTTTTCCCATCTTCCACTAGTTTCATAGTTTCTCCACAAAAGTCTTACACATATTTTAAATCACTTTTATTTCTAAATACTTTATGATTTTGTTGCTTATGTGAAAGAGACATTGTTAAACCTTGTATTTTCTACTTCGTTTTTACTAACATATAGAAATATTATTCTAAGAATTGATCTTTATTTTAATACCCTACTGAACTTTCTTTGTACTTCTAAGACTTTGTTAGTTTATTACTCCAGATTTTCTGGTAGAAAATAATATTTTATCCAGATAAAGAGAGTTTTCCCTCTTCCTCCAGCATGCATACACTGCATTTCTTTTTTGTCATTCAGGAGCTCTCCAAGGTGCAGTCAAGATTAGTAAAAAGAGAATAAATGACTCTAAAAGTTAATTGTTAAATATGGGG
The DNA here is from genome assembly GCF_004126475.2 of Phyllostomus discolor. Taxonomy (NCBI): domain Eukaryota; kingdom Metazoa; phylum Chordata; class Mammalia; order Chiroptera; family Phyllostomidae; genus Phyllostomus; species Phyllostomus discolor. The sequence continues at coordinate 28,417,144 of NC_040912.2, read as the reverse complement.
TAGGTTTTTGTTAGGGAGCTTTGCACAAGTAAAAGCACCATTCCTTCCTAATAACAAGTAAAAAGATTAAAAAAACTAAAAAATCAAGAACTCCATTTAGATCTATCAGAGAAATGTTGTCACCCAGCATACAGCTGCCGCTCCCCCGGAAGTTGGAAGGACAGACAGGTGGATACACAGAATTGCAACTTCCTGGAGCAGAAACCCATGTGGAGGAACCACTTTGGAAGCCAGTGCCAGGGTAGGAAAACCTGAAGTTCTCCTGTAGTAACTACAGAATTGCCAGAGGCTTGGCAGGGACAAGTCTGAGAGTTAAAAACTCCTGGGGATACCTAGTCATAGCGGGGTATCCCCACATTTTTGTGGGTTTTACCTCTAGGAGCTCAACCAGGTTCTCATAGTGGGCATCAGAGAAAAATCCCTGTGTGCTTCCAGCAGGGAGAGGAGAGACACACCTCGTCATTCTATTCTTCTGAACAAAGGCTGTGCTAAGGAGTAGCTTTTTACCAGAGCCTGACCTGCTGGGGTTTTAGCAGAGCCTTGTCTACCTGGGAGAAGGTAAATGCCCAACTCCAGCCGCCTGTAGCTATCCTGCCCTGCCTAATAAGGGAAAAAAACTTAGAAGTGCTGACAAAGGTCACAGGGCAGGGGCACATGCTCACCCACAGACTGAGACCTAATTGTAGGACTACAGAATGGTCCCCTCCACCCTCACCTCACCATTGCATCACTGAAGGCTGAAGGCCTGCTTCCAGCTGCTGTTTCCCCAAGTATATCATGTCTGGCTCCCAAGTGAAAAATGAAGAGGCACACTAACAGGCATGTAACAGAGTTTCAAAAAGACCAAACAGCCTTGGCCAGTGTGGCCCAGTTGGTTGAACATCATCCCGCAAACTGAAAGGTTTGATTCACGTTCAGGGCACGTGCCTAGGTTGCGAGTTGGGTCCCTGGCCTTGGTGCCTATGAAAGGCAACCAATCAATGTTTATTTCTCACATGGATGTGTCTTTCCCTCTCTTTCTCCTCTCTCTAAAATCAATGAGCGTGTCCTTGGTTAAGGAGAAAAACAAACAAACAAACAAACAAAGTGAACAAGCATCAGAACCAGTGTCAAATATAACGGGGATATTGGAAGTATCAGACCAGAAATTTAAAACCACTCTGGTTAACATTCTAAGGGCTCCAGTGGAAAAAGCAGACCACATGCAGAACAGATGGGCAATGCGGGCAGACAGATGGGAATGCGAAAAAAGAGTCAGAAGTGCTGGAGATCAAACACACTGTAACAGAAAGGAAGAATGCCTGTAATGGTCTCGTTAGCAGACCGGTCACAACTGAGGAAAGAGTCTCTGAGCATGAGGATACGACAACAGAAACTTTCAAAACTGAAAAGCAAAAAAGGGGAAAAAAAAGAATGAGAAATTTTTTTCTCTCAGAATATCCAAGAACTGTGAGGCATCTACAAAAGATCCAGTATGTGCATAAAGGGAATACCAGAAGGAGAAGAAAGAGTGAAAGGAGTAGAAGTAATATTTGCAGCAGTAATGACTGAGGATTTCCCCAAATTAATGCCGGACACCAAACCACAGAAACAAGAAGTTCAGAGAATACGCATCAGGATTAATGACTTAAAAAAAAAAAAAAAGCCAATGCCAAACAACTACACATAAGTGTATTGTACTCGAACTCCAGAAAATCCAAGATAAAGAAAACACCTTTTAAAAAGCCAGAGGGGAAAACACACCTATCTATCTATAGGGGAGCAAAGATGAGAATGAAATCCAGCTTCTCTTCACACACCATACAAGCGAGGGGGGAGTGGAGGGAAATATTTAAAGCACCAATAGAAAGAAAACCAACCCAGGTTTCTATAGCCTGTGAAATCATTCTTCAAAAGTTAAGAAGAAATAAAGACCTTTCCATCAAATGAACAAAAATTGAGGGAATTTTTTTGCCAGTAGATCTGCCATGCAAAAGATGTTAAAAGTTCTTCGGGGAGAAGAAAATGATAGAGATCAGAAGCTTGGCTCTGTGTGAAGAAAGAATTAGCCAGTAATCTGAACTCTGAACAAATGATTCCTGGACCTCTGAGAATTCTGGCTTGATCCTTCTGTGAAAGGCCAACCAAGGACCAGAAAGAAGACGATGGACTTTGAAAACGCCGATATACATTCCATGAAATATTGGGCTATTCACAGCCAGCCCCTGGAACTCTATTCGGGTAGTTCCTGTCTCAGGAAATCACTAGCTGATAAGGACAGTGAAAAAACATGCCTTCCACAGCTTTCAGTGGCCCAGGTCACCTGTGGCTCGATATTGGAGAGCCAGCAGCACCTGGGGATTTTCGTCCCCCAGAGGCACCCTATCTCCCACCCCACCCTATCATTCCCTTTGGTATGAGACCGGGATTGACTGGTTTGGGAGTCCAAAAGCCTGGTTTCTTTGCCTCAAGGAAGGACATGCTCTGAGGAGTAATTTATGCTCTAGAGCTCCCCTCAGGATGAGCCGAGATCGGGATGTCACATGAAACCACACCCTTTCTCAGCTTCTTCCCTTTCCTTGACCTTCTCCTATTCACTTAATCAGGTCTTTAGGGAGCCTTTCCTTAATAGATCTCTTGACCTGGAAAATATACATTAAAGTATAAATGAATGTGGAAATCTACCTTAAGTTTTACTTATATAATTGGGCATAATCCTATTGCTTTAACTTTAACGTGTTAACCAGTAAATTTTACATAGGCCTTAGTATACAAAGATAATCTGTACTTGGTCATTTTTTAAATACACTGCCAGGTTTGATTTGCTACCATTTAGCTAGGAATCTGCCTCCATGTCCTTCTGACCTCCGATATTATTTCTTGAGTAGGATTTGCTTTGTTGTCATCTTGAGATTGCAATAGCCTTGTGAAAGAACTTTGTAGCTGTGCAGTGTATGGTCAAATCCTGTAATGATCATGGATATTTGATAAGTATTTATATTTAATTATTAAGTGCGCTTTGCTCTGTTTCTTATGAATTGAAGATTTTAATGGAATTAGTCAAGTATCTATTTATATGGCTTTGAATATAGCCTCTTCTCTATTTTTCCTAAAAAAACTTTTCTAATATAGTATGTTCTAATACTTCTATTAGATAAAACTTGAACCTTCTGGATAAATCACTAGAGCCTCTGTCTTTCTTCTCTTACTTTTCATCTTTTAATTGTGTGTGCGTCCTTTATTCTGGGGGGAAAAATGTGGGTTTTTCCTCCAGCTCACTAATTTGCTCTTTTTTTGTGTCCCATCTGCTCTTCCACTCATCTATCGAATGATTCATTTCAAAGATGAAGCCTTTAATTTATTTACATGATGGCTGGTTGATGCTTTTTAATGAATTGTTGATTGAAATACCTTCTTGCCTCTCTTGGAGCACACTGTATTGGTTAAGCTTAGAATGAAAACACAAGTCCTTTCGGTTTGCAGGCTGGTGCTCAGTCCACTGAGCCACCCCAGCCAGGGCCACAAGTCCTTATAACGGCCCACACTGTTCTAAATGATCAGCCCCCTGTGTGTTCTCCGAGCCTTTCTCCCCATTCCATTGCAAACGTTTTGGTCTCCCTGCTGTTGTCAACATTTCAGTCCTTCCAAATGCACACACCCATTCTGCCACCTGCTTGCCCTATCCTCCCACCCCCGGATGTTAAGAGGCTTGCTTCTGCTCCTGATCCAGGTTACTCCACATCAGAGGTGCCCCCTGACTACCTTACCCAACGCAGCACTCGGTATCCTCAAACACACACATTCTCTCTGTCCCCCCCACCCCTGGCTTACTGGGCATTATTCTTTTAATCAAAAACATATTTTGCTCTGATATTTTATTTTCTTTATTTTTATTGTTGTTGTTGTCTATCTCCTTCAGTACATTGGAATGTCCATCATGGTAGGAACCTTGCCTGTTGTATTTACCATAGTATCTCCAAAAGTTAAAAAAGTGCCTGGTTCATATCAGAGAGGCTCAAGAAACATGTGTTCAGTAAAGTAATGATGGTGTTTCTAAAATCCAGTGCTGTGTACTCTGTTACTTCTTTGTGTGTGCGTTCTTCCATGCTTTCCTCTTCTCTGTCATGGTGCTGGCTTATCTGAGTTGGTGAATGGTCGTGTGCGCATCTTTGTATTAGTGATGGTCGGGTGCGCCACCCTGGGAAAGCTCCGTCAGTTTCCTGTCATCTGCAGGAAAGGAGGAGGTTCCTGGTGTGATGCTGCTGTGGAAGGCAGGCTGCTCTCCACTCTGGGGAAGAAGCAGAGTAGACAACTGATTGGGGTGAACCTATAGCCAGTCCCAGGGGTGGGCCCCCTCATTCCTTCAGACTGACCATTGTTCTAAGGCCCTAGCCCTTCTTTTCCAGGCAGGCCCCTACACGTCCTGTTGCTGTGTAAAGGCTAGCACTGCTCTTGCTTCTTTGCTCCCACAGAGAGAGGCATGGCATGGTTGGCCTACTTGGCTTCTCCGACCGTGACCTTGATTGATATCTTGCTATCAGTTGCCTCTGGGCTCCCTCCTACTTCAAATCTTTCATCTGTTTGCATAGAGTAACACCCTTTCTTAAAAGTAACTATTTTGAAATAGTTTAAGACTTAGAAGAAGTTGCAAGTAGTACAAGAATTCCCACCTACACTTCACTCTGTACAATGGAGAGAGGTCACTGTCAAAGTGAGGAAACTCACACTGATACAATACTATTAACTCAGATACAGACTTCACTCAGATTTGAACAATTTTTACATGCAATCCTTTTATTTTTTAAATACTTTTAATGAGGTATGATTCATACACCATATGCCATGCAATTCATATACAATCAACCTGATCCAGTTTGAATGTATAGTTAAATGATTTTAGTGTATTCACAGAATTCTGCAACCATAAACACAATCTAATTTTACCTCCAAAAAGAAAACCCATACCTAGTAGCACTTACTCTCGCTTCCCACCCTCCAGTCCTAGGCAATTGCTAATTCATTTTCTGGCTTTATAGATTTTCCAATGTTTTCATTCCTTTTCCTTACCAAATAACTTTTTCTTGTATCGATATACCACATTTTGTGTATCCATTCATTAGCTGATAGAACATTTTGGTCACTTATACTTCTTGACTAGTACGAATGACAGGGTTATACACTGTGTCTTTTGAGGGAGAGGTCATTCTATAAAAACTATATCACATGGATTCAGATAACTACTATCACAATCAGGATACTGTTTGTGATATCAGAGCTGTTTCATTATCACAACTGTCCTTCATTTTATCCTCGAGTACTCACAAGCTTCTCCCAACCTTTACCCTTGGCTCTACCTGGTTCTCCATCACTGTATTTTGTCACTTTAAGAATGTTATGCAGCTACTTCCAGTGAAGATGGAAAACAAGTAAGTTGAGATGAATGGAAGTCCTACAACTGCAGAATTAAAGAAGCCACATCCATCCACGCCAATAGGTATGGGCAGAGACGTGGAATGGGCCGGTCCCACACCCATGTGTGGTGGATAAAAATTTGGGAGGGATATCTCTGGGGTGTGGAGTCCCAGCCACACAACAGGCCCCCAGTCCAGGGTTCCAGTGCCAGGAAGATAAGACCCCATAACTTCTGGCTGCAAAAGTCAGTGAGGATTGAATTGGTAGAAAAAACTTCTGGAGTCCCAAGAAGTTTCTCTTAAAGAACCCATATACGGACATACTTGGACTCACTCCCTCTGAGCTCCAGCACTGGGGTAGCAGCTTTAAAGGCACCAGTGGCACACAGGGAGGAACAGAAGTGTCTGGAACCAAGGCAAGAGCCAGGGTACAGCTTCCTCTAAGACAAAAAGGTAGGCAGAGGCCACTGTCCCTTTTCTGAACCCCCCCCCCCCAGAGCCACAGAGCAAGCATGCAGGTGCCATATCTGAGACTCCACCAACCTGGCTAAACTTGTTCTGTTTGCCCCACCTTGGAGAACCCCTGAAACTCTGTCCCACCAACTTATGGAGCCACAAACGCTGTTAACAGTGAATTTTCCAGATCGAATGGCTGGTCTTGGCTCATGCTTCACAACTTCCTAAATCCTCTCAAACAAGCAACAGCTGGTCTCAGTGAGCCCCCAACCCCCATACCTCTTGCTAAGTGGCTGAGGTCCCGCACTAGCAGCAGCCAGCCTAGATTCACTGCTTGGCTTCACTCAGGAATCTCTAAGCCCAGCATGAGAAGCAGCCATCTCAGATTGCTTTTTAACTCAGACAGAGTGGCCTGGGGCAGAACATAGGTGGGGATTGACCTTGGCCTGTACCGCTCAGGAAAACCCAGAAGCTGCCCACCCAGTAGACAGCTCCAGACCACTGGGGCACCACCACCCTGCCCCTGCACAGCTGGCCCTTCACAGAGGGTGGAGGTTTGTGGTGAGTGGACACAGACAGTCCTTGTAGCTGACTGGCCTGGGTAAATCCCTCCCATTGCCCTGCCATCTGCAATCCAGGCTCAACCACAAGAGGAGGTGTACTCAGCCCACATGGAGGGCACATGTGGAGGGCCCAACTTTGGTGATAGGGGAGGCTATGCTACTGGACCCTCCAGGACATGCACTAGCAACTCACAGAGTCAAAGCATCTCTACCTAATACATAGAAACAAATGCAGGAGGCTGCCAAAATAAGGAGACAAATGGCCCAAATGAAAAAACAGATAAAAACTCCTGAAAAAGAATTAAACAAAATGGAGACAAGTGATCTATCAGATGCAGAGTTCAAAACACCAGTTATAAGGATGCTCAAGGAACTTAGTGAGGACCTCAACAGCATAACAAAGATACAGTCAGAAACGAAGAATACACTAATTGAGATAAAGAACAATTTACAGGGAAACACATACAGTGGATAGAAGCAAGAATCAAATAATGATTTAGAACACAAGAAGGAAAAAACAACCAATTGGAAAAACAAAAAGAAAAAAGAATCCTATAAAATGAGGAAAGTGTAAGCAGCTTCTGGTACAACTTCAAGCACTGCAACATTCACATGATAAGGATGCCAGAAGGAGAAGAGAAAGAGAAAGAAATTGGGAATCTATTTGAAAAAATAATGAAAGAAAAGTTCCTTAATTTGGTGAAGAAAATAGACATGAAAGTCCAGGAAACATTGAGAGTTTCCAAAGAGTTGGACCCACAGAGGACCACACCAAGATACATAAGAATTAAAAGGCCAAAGGATAAATATAAAGAGAGCATCTTAAAAGCAGCAAGTGAAAAGCAGAGAGTTACCTACAAGGGAGTTCCCATAAGACTTCCAGCAGATTTCTCAATAGAAACTTTTCAGGCTAGTAGGAATTGGCAAGAAATATTCAAAATTATGAAAAGCAGAGATCTACAGACAAGATTGGTCTACCCAGCAAAGCTATCATTTAGAATCAAAGGACAGACAAAGAGCTTCCCAGACAAGAAAAAACTAAAGGTGTTCATCACTAAACCATTATTATATGAAATGTTAAAGGGACTTATTTAAGAAAAAGAAGGTCAAAACTTTGAATAATAAAATGGCAATAAATACATATTTATCAGCAACTGAATCGAAAAAACAAACTAAGCAGACAAGATGAACAGAGACAGAATCATGGATACAGAGAGCATTTTGATGGTTGCCAGATGGAAGGGGCTTTGGGGGGATGGGTGAAGAGGTGAGGGGATTAAGAAGTACAAACAGGCAGTTACAGAATAGCCATGGGGAAGTAAAGTACAGCATAGGAAACAGAGTAGCCAAAGAACTTATACCCATGACCCATGGACATGAACAATGGTGTGGGGATGGCCTGAGGGAGTGACAGGTGCTGGGTGGAGGGGGCAAAGGGGGAAAAATTGGGACAACTCTAATAGCATAATCAATAAAATATAATTTAAAAAAAGAATGTTATACAAATGGAATCACACAGTACTTAACCTTTTGAGATTCACTTTTTTTTACTTAGATAAGGATCTTGCGATTCATCCAAGTAGTTTCATGTCAGTATTTTGTTTCTATTTATTGCTGAAAATTATTCCATAGTATGAATAAACAGCTTGATTATTTATTCATCCACTAATGGACATGTGGATTGTTCTCAGTTTGGGGCTATTACAAATGAAGTTTCTATAAGTATAACAGGTTTCTGTGTAAACATTAGCTTTCTTTTTTCCTAGGATAAATGCCTAGGAGTACGGTTGCTGGGACATGTGATAGCTGAATGTTTGATTTTTAAAGAAATTTCCACCCTGTTTCCCAATAGCTATACCATTTTATATCCCCACTTGCAATTTGTGAGCGATCTGGTGTCTGCACATCCTCTCCAGCATGCGCTACTGTCAGTGACCCTTAGTGAACTATTCTGATAGGTGTGTAGTGGGTGTCTCATCATGGTTTTAATTTGCATCTCTATAATGACTAATTTTATTAATTTTCTATAGCTGCCATAAAAAGTTACCACAACTTTAGCAGCTGAAAACAACACAAATTTATTGATTCGAAGTTTTGTGGTTCCGAAGTTTGACACAGATCACACTGCGCTAAAATCACGGTGTAGGCGGGGCTTCAGTCCTTCTGGAAAATCTAGCAGAAAATTTGTTTCCTGGCCTCCTCTAGTTTCTAGAGGTCAACAGCATTCCTTGGCTCATGGCCTCCCTTTCATCTTCCAAGCCAGGAGCATCGCATTTCTCTGACCTTCCTTCTGTGGTTTCATATCCCTGGAGGCACAAAAGGGTCTCGCCTTTTATGGATTTATGTGACTTAGACTGGGGCTACCTGGCTGACCATGGATAATTACCCTATCTCAAAGTCCCAACTTTAATTACATCTGCAAAGTCCCTTGTGCCAAGTAAGATATTTATATTCACAGGTTTCAGGGGTTAGAAGGTGGACATCTTTTTACCATACTAATGGTATTGAATATTTTTAAATGTCCATACTTGCCATTCATATGTTTTCTCTGGCAAACTTAAAATCTTTTACCCATTTCTAATTGGATTGTTTGCTTCATTACTGAGTTTGGATTTTTAAAAATATTTTCTGGATATAACTGTTTTACTGAATATATGTTTTGCAAATATTTTCTTGTAATCTTTGGCTCATCTTTTTCATCTTCTTAATGGGGCAGTTAGCAGAGCAAACATTTTAAACCATAAAGAACTCCAATTCACTGATTATTTCTCTTATGAAGTCATATCTAAGAATTCTTCACCTAATTCTAGGTCATGAAGTTTTCTTTTAAAAGTTCTGTAGTATTATATTTTACACTTAAATCTGCAATGCATTTGTCCAGAGCAAGTCATATTTTCATGCTTCTGCACAGTCAAAGCTTTCTGAGCAAAATTACTGGCAATTGAGTTAAAGGTTAACAATTTTATTCCTATAAATTTCCTCTAAATAGTGTTTTAGCTATATACCACAGATCATTTTCATTAAAATTTTATTGAGATAATAGTAGATTCTCAGGCAGTGGTGAGAAATAATACAGAGAGATCCCTTGGACACTTTACCTAGTTTCCCTCAAAGATAATATTTTGAAAAATTATAGTATGTCACAACTGGGATACTGACATTGATAAAATCCATGGATTTCATTTAGATTTTTCCAGTTTTACTTGTACTAGTGTGTATGTGCATTAAGTGCTACACAATTTTGTCACCTTTGTGGGTTCGAGTGTCAACCACCACAGTTGAGGTTCTGAACGGGTCCAGCACCTCCCCTGCCAGGGTCCCTCAAGTTCCCTTTTAGAGCCACGCCTCCCTGCTTTCCATCCTTCCTTTCCCTGACCCCTGGCAACCACTGATCTGTCTTTTTCTGAAAGCATCATCTCAAAATTGTTCCAGGCTGTGGGTTCGTTCCAGACTACTGCAACAAAGTAAATATTGAAATAAAGTGAATTACACAAATTTATTTATTGGCTTCCCAATGCATATAAAAGTTATGTTTACCTACACTGTAGTCTAGTAAGTGTTCAATGGCATGATGTCTAAAAAATGTACATACCTCAATTAAAACTAATTTATTACTAAAAAATGTTAATCATCATTTGAACCTATTTGAACCATGGTGCTGATTGATTTGCTCAATGCAGGTTACCAGAAACCGTCAATTTGTGAAAAATGCAGTATCTGTGAAACACAGTAAGGCTAAGTGCAGTAAAATGAGATATGCCTATATACATATATATGTACACATATATGTATATGAACTCACACAGTATGTAATTTTTAGGGACTGATGTTTTTGTTCAGTCAATCCCCTGTAGATTCATCCAAGTTGTGATATATATATATATATATATATATATATATATATATATAATTTTAAAATAATTGCTAACTAGTTTTCTATGGTCAATAAATGCACCACAATTTGCTAAATCATCTACTTTTCAAAGGACTGATTCCAGGTTTGGATTGTAACAAATAAAGCTCCTATGAACATTCATCTGTAGGTTTTTGTGTGAACATAAGATAAATACACAGAGGACAATTGCTGATTTATGCAATATTTCCTGCTTAGATTTTTAAGAAATGGCCAAACTGTTTCCCAGAGTAGCTGTGCCATTTTACGTTCCATCAGAAATGTATGAATGGTCCAGTCTCTCTAGACACTCACCAGAATTTGGTATTGCCCTTATTTTTTGTTTAAGCAATTCTGGTAAATATGTAGTAATAGCTCATTTTGACTTTCCGTCATTTTGATCTATTGTATTTTCATTTTAATTCCATTGATTTTTAAGAAAACTTCCCTTGAGACTACTTATTTGATTCATGGATTATTGAGGAATAGGTTGTTTGATTTATAAATTTTGGGTGATTTTTCTGTTATCTTCCTGTTGTTGAATACTAGCTAATTCCATTATGATCAGAGAACATATTTAATATGATCTCAATTCTTTTAAAGTTGGTATAGTTTATTTTATGATCTATGATATGGTCTCTTGTGAATGTCCAACGCACCCTTAAAAAGAATGTCTATTCTGTTGTTGTGGGTGGTGTGTTCTTATGAATCTCAATTAGATTTCATTGGTTAATAATTTTGTACAATTCCTTTAAATCCTTGCTGACATCTTTTCCTACTGTTTCTATCAATTTCTAACAAATGGGTATTGAAGTCCTGAACCCTAACTGTGGATTTCTCTATTCTCCTTTCATTTCTGGAAGCTTTTGCTTCATGTACTTTGCAGCTTTCACATTTGGTGCATAACAATTAAGACTGTTGTGTCTTTTTGGTGAGTTGATACCTGTACCATTATATAGTGTCTTGTTTGGTCCCTGGTCGTTTTCTTTGTTCTAAAGTCTACTTAATCTAATGTTAACATAGCTTCTCCGACTTTTGTTCGTTAAGTGTTCGCATGCTACATTTTCTATCCTTTTACCTTTAACCTACTTATTATATTTGAAGTAACTGACTGTGTTGTCATTCATGGTGTATACCCATCTTTACTGTTAATTGATGTATTTAAGCCATTTGGATTTAAGGTAATTATTGACATTTCAGAATTTGTCAGTTGTTTTATTATTTGTGTTGTTTGTTCCCTTTGTTTTTATTCCTCAGTTTTTCCTTTCCTGTCTTTCTCTGGGTTCCTCGAGCATTTTTTAAGTATTCCATTTTGATTTATCTTTGGAGTCATCTTTTCATATAGAGTCTGTTACTATATCGAGTTTTTTTTTTAAGTGGTTGTTCTAGGGGTTACATTAAGTATGCATGGCTTAATGCAGTTTGTTACTATCAATGTTTTTCCACTTCCAGTGGGATGTGGACACATCACCATCATTTTAGGTCACTTCATCCCCCTCCTTTATGACATAGTAGTTGTCTTAAAATATTACTTCTACATACATTGAGAACTCTATCAGACTTGTTATTAATTTTTACTTTTAATTGCTAAATACAATTTTTAAAAGTTGCGAGGAAAAAGTAATATATTGTACTTATCCATATATATATTTACCTATTAAGCTGTTCTTTCTTTATTCCTAAGTTCTTAGTTTCCTTATGTATTATTTTCTTTTTGTATGAAGAATTCCTTTAGCTGTTTTTTTTATTTTGTTAGTGATACATTCTCCTCACTTTAAAAAAATCTTCAAATATATAATTCTTACTCCTAAGGTATATTTCACTAGATATAGAATTTGGGGTCAACAATCTTTTTTTTAGCACTTAAAAAATTTTGTAACGCTTTCTCTGAACACTGTGATTTTGAATGAGTAATCAGCTATTATGTATTTGAATCATTGTTCCTCTGTCAATAATACATTTTTTTCTAACTGCTTTAAAAACTCTCCTTGTAAGTTTTCTAAGTTTTGAGTAGGATACATTTAGATACGCATTTCTTTGGATTTATTATGCTTGCGGTTCACTCAAGACTATGCTTCAAGTCTTGAATTGAAGGCTTATATCTTTAATCAAATTTGGGAAGTTCTTAGCTATTATTTCTTCAAATATGCATTTTTATTTTTTTTTGTTTCTCGGACTTTGATGTCATGAATGTTAGGTCTCTTGTAACTATCCCATAAGTCTCTAGGGTTCAATTTATTCAAATCCAATTTTTTTTTTTAGTTTTTAAATTGAATAATTTCTGTTGCCCTATCTTAAAGCTCACTGATTCTTTCCTTGCCCTCTCCATTCTGCTATTGGACCCATCCAGTGAGTTCTTATTTAGTTTATTGTGTTCTTTGGTTCTAGAGTTTCCACTTAGTTCTTCTTTACATCTTCTATTTCTTTGCTGATATTTTCTATTTTTTAATTTGTTTCAAACTGTTCCCAATTGCTTGTTAAAGCATATTTTGACAGCTTGTTGAAAAGCCTGATTAAACAATTCCAATATCTGTCATCTAACTATTATTAGCTATTGATTGTCTTTTCTCATTTGAATCTAGATTTTTCTGGTTCTTAGTATGAAAAATTACTTTGTACTGTATTTGGGGCACTCGGAGTATTGTGTTGTAAGATCCTGCTTCCTAGTAACTCTTCTCCATTAGTCTATTCAGGTTCAGAATACATACCCTAATACGCTTTTTGTGTGCTGTAGATCTAACACCAGTGTAATTTGTCAAGTCAGCCCTGTTATCCTGATCTGCTTTGCTCGTGTGTTACCCAGGCGACAGCACTGCATCACACAGTCTCTCAGAACTGTCTAGGCAGGTGTAGGGGTGCTACTCTTTCTTGTTTGGCAGACTTCAGAAGACAAGGTTTCCCCCTCTGACTTACATGGAGCTGGTCGCCTCCCAGTGAGTGAAAGAGGGCGTTATAAGTGAAAGTTCTACATACAGGCTCTGTGGCAAGGGGCATTTCCAAGTTACAGCCGGAGCAAAGTCAAAGTCAGAGTTGTGCCCAAAAAGTCTGCCGGGAAGAGCACTGCCTATTGCTACAAGGGGCACGGGAAGTCAGGGTTCTGCCCACAGCGGGCACTCTCCTCGTTACTATAGAGGGAAAGGGTGGAAAGCAGAGCTCAGCTGGCTCTGACACGCAGTACCCACTGTGGTGAGGAAGGGGCGTGGTGCATTTTACCTAGTGTTCACCTGAAGAACCGGGAAGTGTGGTTCAAGAGTCTCAGTTCTGCCTGGCTGGGTGGCTCAGTTGGTTAGAGTGTCATCCTGTACGTGGAAGGGTCATCAGTTTGATTTCCAGTCAGCATACATACATAGGTTGTGGGTTTGATCCCCAGTTAAGGTGTGTATGGGAGGCAACCTCTCCATGTTTCTCTTTCACGTTAATCTCTCTCTTGCTTTCTCTTTCTCTCTCTCCCTCCCTCTCTCTCTCTCCCTCTCTCTCTAAAATCAGTAAAACATATTCTTGGGTGAGGATTAAAAAAAAGAGTTTCTGTTGGCCAATATTTTCCTGGTCTACTTCCTGGAGAAAGCAGACTTTTCTTGGGGCTGTTTATTTTGTCTGACTGTTGGTGTTTCTAAGCTGCAAGTTCCTCTAGAATCCAGGCTGAGTTATTAATGGGGCAAGGAAAAACTCAGGGAACACACTGCTAGGTTTTTCCTCAAGTCCTGAGGTCCCTAGACATTCCATCTTATTTTCCCCCCTTAGAGGCTTCTGTGTCTTACATCTTTTTGCCTGAGATTTTTTGCTGTGAGTAGTGGGAGATCTAAAATGTGTTTGCTCCATTTTGTCTGGAACCAGCAGTCTTCAGAACATTGTTTATTATAGCTTTTTCCTGTTTCTGTTTTAATAGTCCTTTTCCTCATATTTAATTCCATATATTTTTTTAATCTTTCTAGGATTCCTCCAAAATTACCCATTCATGTTTTCCTCTGTGGTAATAGATTTTTAAATCACACGTTGTTTTCTGTTATTTCTAGTTATTCACTGCGGAGGGGAGAGGCTTCCACATGGGATCAGTCTGTCATCAAGAACCACGGTGTAGGACTTCCGGTCAAGATAGTGATGTAGACAGACATGGCTCACCTCTTTGCACAACCACATCAAAATTACAACTAAAAGATAGAACAACCATCAATTAGGAACATCAGAAATTGAGCTGAATGGAAGTCTGACAACAATGGAATTAAAGAAATCACATCCATCCTGTCTGATAGGAGGGACATAGACACGGAACACACTTGTCTCACACCCACATGTATAAAAATTCGGGAAGCATTGGGAGTAAGGAGTTGCAGACCTACACCAAGCCCCCCAGCCTAGGGTTCCAGTGCCAGGAAAATAAGTCTTTACAACTTCTGGCTATGAAAACAAGTGGGGATTGCATCAGTCGAGAAGGCTGCTAGAGTCCTAAGCAGTTCCTCTTGGGGAACCCACACATAGACACACCTACTCAGACTCGTTCCCGCTGAGCTCCAGCACTGGGGTGGCAGCTTGAAAGGCACCAGTGGTATATAGGGAGGAACTGAGTGTCTGGCATCAAGGTGAGCAGAGGCCATTGTCCTTTTGCTAAACCCTCTACCAATGGAGCCAGTAAGCTGGTGCCATATCTGAGACTCCATCAACCTGGCTAACAGTGTTTGACCTGCTTTGGAGATCCCCAGAAGCCCTGCCACACTCAACTTACAGGTCACCCAAGCTGCTTTTCTACAAGAATGGCTGATCTTGACTCCTTAATCCTATCAAACAAGCAACAGCTCGATTCAGTGAGCCCTAGCAGTAGCTAGATTAGATTCACAGCTTGCCTTTGCCTGGGAATCTCCAAGCCCAGCACAAGTAGCAGCCATCTCAGATTGCTCTATAGCTCAGGCAGAGTGCCCCGGGCAAAACACAAGTAGGGGCTGACCTTGGCCTGTACCAGGTGGGAAAACCCAGGGCTAGTGTACCCAGTGGATAGCTACAGACCATGTTGGAGCACCACCATACTGCCCCTGCATAGTTGATCCTCCACAGAGGACAGAGGTTGGTGGTCAGTGGTCACAGCCAGTCCTTGAAGCTGACTGGCCTGGGTAAATCCTTCTCATTGACCTGCAATAAGGTTAACAAAGTCAGTGTGTCTCTCTTACCTACATGTCTGGAGAACTAAGTTTAGCTGTTTTCCACACAAAGGGTGCACTTGGAGTACCCAGATTAGATGATAGCGGAGGCTATGCCACTGGGCCCTATAGGGCACCTACTATGTTAGGCCACACTACCAAGACACAGAGTCAAAGCAGCTCTAACTCATAAATAGAAATAAACACAGGGAGGCTGCCAAAATGAGGAGACAAAGTAACATGGCCCAAATGAAAGAATAGTCAAACTCCAGAAAAAGAGCTCAACAAAATGGAGAGCAATCTCTCAGATGCAGGGTTCAAAACACTGGTTATAAGGATGCTCAAGGGAGTTAGTGAGGACCTCAACTAACTCCCTCAGCATAAATGAGACCCAGTCAGAAATGAAGGATAGATGAATTGAAATAAAGAACAATTTACAGGAAAACAACAGTAGAGTGAATGAAGCCGAGAATCAAATCAATAATTTGGAACATAAGGAAGGAAAAAAAAAAAACAACCAATCAGAGCAACAAAAAGAAAAAAGAATAAAAAAATGGAGATAGTATAAGCAGTCTCTTAGACAACTTCAAGAGGTCCAACATTCGCCATAGGGGTGCCAGAAGGAGAAGAGAAAGAACAAGAAATTAGAAATCTATCTAAAACAATAATGAAAGAAAACATCCCTAATTTGGTGAAGGAAATAGACATGCAAGTCCAGGAAGCACAGAGAATCCCAGTTACAATATATGCAAAGAGGCCCGGTAAAAGACTCATTATAATTTAAAAGCCAAAGGTTAAAGATAAAGAATCTTAAAAGCAGCAAGAGAAAAGAAGTTAGTTACCTGAGGGTTGCCAGATGGGAGGAAGATGTGGGGGAATGAGTGGAGAGGTGAGGAGATTAAGAACTACAAACAGGTAGTTACAGAATAGCCATGGGGATGTAAAGTACAGCATAGGAAATGGAGTAGCCAAAGAACTTATACCCAAGACCCATGGACATGAACAATGATGAGAGGATTGCCTGAGGGAGTAGGGCGTAATGGAGGGATCAAAGGGGGGAAAATCAGGAGAGCTGTGATAGCATAATCAATAAAATATAATTAAAAAATAAAAATATAAGCAATTAGCTTCTACAAAAAAGAACCACAGTATAAAGAATGTTGATTTCTGTAAATTTATTTATGTAAAAGTCATAATATATAAAAATGAAATAATTTAAAACTCATTTAACAAATCATACTTATTGAGAATAAGAAACTCATGTACCAAGCCACACTAATTTCAGCAAAAATGTATGCATCAATTAATAAAGCATTTGAGTATTTAAAACTGGGATATTTTTTATTTTACATGTATAAAGAAATACCACAGAGACAAACTGAGCTATTGCATTGAGCTGCTTGTGAAAAATCAGACAGCTATTGATTTGGGAATTGTTATTATGGTTGACTCCATGGTAACAGTTAAGATGAAAGGTGAGTGAGAAGGAGAAAGAAAAAGAATTCAGGTGAGAATCCCAAGGGAAGTCCAGAGAAAAGAGAAAGAAGGAGAGTCCCCAGAGGACCTTTAAAAAGATTTGTCAGAGGTTTCAGAGGGAGACTGGATGATCAGTGAGTTCTCTATAGCTACTGAAATAGAAAAAAGAGTACCATTTTGAAAAGCAGCCATGGGTTGATATAAGTTGTCTCTAATCATCCATTATAATAATTATTATTACCATTTTACCACTGAAATTAATATAATTTGCAAAAGTAAATTATGGCAGTTTTGGACATGTAAAGATTTAAATTAAAGTGGAAATACACCCTATTGCATTAGATAGCTTAAATAAATTGTTTATCTGATGACTGTGAGTGTATGATGGATACAAATTTTGTAGCTTAATAAAAAAATGATTGACAGTTTTTCAATATTTATAAGAATGTTTTATTTATTTATTTCAAAGCAGTTTAATCTTTCACTATACAGTTGAGAATATGAATTTAGAGGTTGCCTGTTAAATCTTTGTGATTAAATTAAGAGCTAACTCATAGCCTATACCCAAAAATGAAGTTTAATTACCTTCAAAATTCTGAATTATATTATTTGAACATAGATGCATTTATATGATTTTAAAGTAATTACAATAACATTAGTAATGAATAGCAAAACATTACTAGAGATTCTGTTAAGCCTAGATTAATAAATGAATTAAAACTATAATTAGCAGCTTGTGAGCAAATGGTGCTTAAAAACAGCAAATACAAATCATGCTTGAAAACAATGCCTAAAATATCTCCCATATTTTGTAATTATTAATTATCAAACTACTCTTTTACAGATTGGATCAAGGAAAGCTTCAGTGAAGGTAATGAAATTATCATATATTTGAAATTAGCTTGGCCTGAATTATATTCTGTTCTAAAGCTAAAAGCTTCACTTACATTTTAAAATTTAAATGCTGTTCATATTCTTTACCTGAAACCTTTCCTCAAGCCTAACAATTTTGTTAATAGTCAACCTTTCTCTCCGTGAGTCACATCAATAGTAAATTGAATGAAATCAGGATTCCTTTCAGCTTTTTGAGAACCGGTTTAAATTACTGGCGTAGGAGTTCTGTGCACCAGCTTTGAAGACGCTTTACGTTATCAATTTTGACTTATAATGATCTCAGTTTACACAAACTAGGGAAAGATGAGCAGTTTTATGTGTATTGTCAATGAGAAGTTATTTTTCTCCATATTAAATTCTAAAATTCAATCCTATAAAAAACATCTGACAAAATCTTTATTACACTTGATGGCTGGATGCATGCTACCTTTAGGAATACTACTATATTCCATGATTTCTGTCACAGAAGAAAATTAAATGACACCTTAGAAGAATAAAAGAAAGATTAATACTTAGATGTCAATGACCTCTCAATAAAACTGGGAAAAAATGATTAATACGAGGGGGGTATATTTGAAATTGTGGTACTTCATTCTTTTCTATTCCATTTCAAATATGATTTCATACCTGCTATTCCTACACATAGAGTCATTATTATTCTAGCCATATTTTATCTGGGCATACCCAGGTGACAGCAAGGTACAGTCGTAGGGGTAGAGGGAGGGCGCCATTTACAATTACTACAGCATGAATGGTGCCCCCTGGAATCCTTGTCCTCTGTACTTGCTCCTACACAAACTACCATGATGTCAAAGATCAATATGATGCTAACAGTCTAGTTAAGGAAAACAAACATGTGAAAACAAAATTTCTATGGAATTGTAAAATCATCAAAGAACTATGTTCGAAATTCTGTGGGAGTGCGAAGGAAAGACCTGCAAGCCTGATGGCGTCACGGGAGACCTCCCAGACCCATGGCCTCATCTGCCCATCAAGAATTGTCCACTGTGGCAAGTCTTCACAGCCAGAGGATGCAGTTTAATTACAATAACGAGCTGCTGTTAACTGAGCTCTTATTATGTACTAGGTCCTATGCCAAGTAATTAAAGTGTCCTGCTTTTTATAAAATCCACACAACAACCTCATGTCATAGGTATTTTTATCATCCCCACTTTGCCGATAAGGACTCTTGACATCCGGAGCACTGAAATAGCCCGTCAGGGCCCCACAGTTCTTCTAAGAGCTGGGATGGTATCCTGGGGAGCTGGATCTAACAGGTGAAATCATGTAGCAGGGGCCTCTTTTAACATGTCAGAGTGTGAAGAGTGACTAATCTTTGGACAGGAATTGGGTAAATTCTGACTAGGTTCAGGACTGGGGATTACTAAAGGGTGTTTTTAGGAAACTAAGAAAAATAAAAGAAGTAAAAATCCAGCCCTGGGGACAGCATCCTAGAGCAGCAGCTTTTGTGGCAACAGTATGGCTTGCTGCTACCTGGTACATGTCTGGGTTCAAATCCTGCCTCTACCAGTGCAGCTTGTGTGACCTTGAGAAAGTTACTGAACCTCTCAACCCTTACTCCTCATCATGAAAAATACATGAATTATCCTTCGTTAAAACTCAACAGTAGCACTTAATAATGTTAAAGGTCTTACTATTGACCTCAGGGAGTGGGTTGGGGATAAGGATCACAAATCCACAGAAATACCATGCAAAATTGTGTGTGTGGAGGAGTACCTAGAACTACAGAGTAGACGGGAACTTATAGCTACATATAAGTGTGCAAAAATATCACATTATTTAATAAACTTGACCTTAAGCCCGATGCACTTTGGTCATTATTTGATACTCTCCCAGCCCCATCCTTGGACAGGACAAAGGTTCCTGAATTTTCCAGGAGGCCTCCCATGGATGGATTGGCAGGTTATGCTCTGCAAAATCTCAGGGGCAGCATTCACATCTCAAGAGGCTTGACCACGTTCTTGGAACAGGAGAGAGGGGAAAAATAAAGCATGAAGCAACCCACCAATTAACATTTCAATAAATTATCCAGCCACACACTTTTTTTTTTTTAGGGAAGAAGAGAGTGCATACCTTTCATTAGATTCTCAAAGCAAAGAGGGAGGCTGATTTGATCCAGCAAAAGAGATGGGTGTCAAACCTCTGTGCCCCACAAAGCAGGAAAACATCACATTTGCATTGATTATAGACCCTTTTCATGGTGCTGACACATCTATGAGCTTGGAGTGGCCTCATTACTTTCTTTATTAAATTGTGTCCGGGTGGGGCCCCCCATTCAACCTAAATGCAGATGGGGTCATTGTGACTGAACCGTAGTACACACAATAGGTAATAAATTCCGGGAAATGAAACCTGTCATCAGACCACTCTTTCACACAACAAAAAAACAAAGTGGGGTATAACATTGGGATTTGCAGTAAAGAAGCCTCCAATACAAAGAGGCCGAATTGCATTCACTGCGTAATAAAGCATTGGGGGGCCTCTGCTACGGCAAGAAGAGGAAAAGGCCAGTATTGATTCAGCAAAAAGTATATAAAACTACTGGACACAAGACCGTATATGTAATGGAAGGAGCCTGTGGAATACACAATGGTTTTGCAAATAAATGTGGGCACCTGAATGGAGCATCATTATCAGGCTCATCTTCAAGTACAGGGAGAGAGAAAGTGCTTTCAGAGGATTAATAGGAAAAACATTCAGGTTAATGAAGAAACCCTGCTCTAAGTCATATCTGTCATTTTAAGTGCTCATTGCAAGGATTATTTGTACCAGCATTTAATTTTTATGAAATTCAATTGATCAGACCTCGATCCATGATTAATCACTTGAATATGACTAGACACAAGTGGGTACTAATGAGCAGTAAGCCAATGTCAGAGTCCCATTTTTAGCATTGTTTTTGCACTAAGCAGTGCCCACTTTCTACCCCTCATCGCCTTCAGATGAATCTGGAAGTTCCTGTTTTGTGACAGTTCAATGTAGTCTTTTGTCACTTTCATAGTAGAGTTCTTTAATGATTTAAAAAATCAATGCTCTCCAAGTTTTTGACATCTCGTAGAATTGTACTTTCTATCTCTTTGTCATCACACAAAAAAATCACCCATCCATACAGATAGCGGAAGATGCCCCACTAGCATGTGGGCCGTGTGGTATAATGCAAAGCATCTGAAATTGAGTTGGAGAGTTCGAAACTCTATAACCCCCTTCTTTGTTAAACGGGAATATAGCACCTTTTTACAGTGCCACAGGTAATACAAGTAAAATGGCTAGCACGGTGTCAGGATAGAAATGGTTCTGAATACATAGTTTTTCTTAGTCCCAAGTAAAAGTACTAAACAACTTACATACAGACTATTTTATCTTGTGAGCTCTGGAATGAGGACATTTTTGAGCTGGAAAGGCCCTCAGTACAAACTTTTTGTTTACAGATGAGGGAACTGAAGACCTGAGGATGTGAAAAGACTTGTTCAAGGTCAAATATTTGTGTTTTTTTTTCATTAAATAACTATTTGTTGAATGAAAAAATGGTAACTTTACATCGTCACTGGAAACCAATTTCTGATATATCAAATAATAATCTATATCCTAGAATAATAATTTTCAACCTTTTTCATCTGACAGCACACCAACTAATACTAAAATTCTGTGGCACACCAAAAAATAGGAATAATTTTGATTCATTCACCCTGGAGAGCTATCATTGTATTGACTGTTGTCATTTTTTTATTTGACAGTCTAAAGGAAAGGAGGTCAGCACCCCTGACTATACAGTCAGATATTGCACGTTTTACAAATTCTTGCAGCACACTGCTTGAAAATTATTGTCCTAGAAGCATGGTCTATTGCTACACGTGACAATGTAAAATGTAAAATGTAAAAAAGAAGGAGAAAACTTGAATTCCTCTTCTTAAATGTATTTTCCATGGAAAAATATGTATTAATTGCACTTCACATTTAACCAAATTTAATTTGTTTATTTAGTTAAAAAGTGACATTGATCTACTGTTCTAATCAATTATGCATACTTTTATAATTATTATATATTACATATTAAAAAAAAGGACTAAGTCACATGTGGCATGTTATGAGGAAACAGTAAACCATTTAATTGTGGTTCACTGGCTGTTTATTTAAAAAAATAGATTTGTTAAACATAAATTGATTAGTATATCACATGGTTCATTTGATATATTTCTGATGTTCAAAACTTGGTAAATTTTATTTTCCATTATATCAGTTTTATCAGATTCATATAAAAATACTAAAATGGTAGATTTCCATGTAAAAGAAGAAGTCGTGATATGTGAATTTTAAAAGAGTGGTTTCCTAGAAATTGCACTGTGGCAGTCCTGCCTTCCTGGGGTTATTCGACAACACTACAGCTTATGTGATTACCACACTAGCCTCCCTTACAGAGCCCACAGGCACCCATGTTGGTCACCATGGCAACAGATTCTGATTTCTGAGTAGCCCCATCCTAATACTGTGCACAGAGCCTCTTCTTGGAAAAAGTTATTTTTTAAATTTTAAATACATTCCCCCAAATTACAGGTGTACAATTTCTGAGTATTTGTCCTAGTTTCTTGTAAGCGTAACTTGACCACTAAATGTCTGAGCACACAGAATTTCTTGAATAGCAACAGACAGATAATTTAAATACAGATTGTGTTTTGATTCTGGGCATCATTTTGAAAAGAAGAAAATAATGTTTCAGAATAAAAAACATCTGAAGAAATAGCTACGAGAGGAAATCAGCTCTCATCTTTCTGCTGCAGCAGGAGCTCTTTTATACTTATTTTTAAGACTGTTCAGATGTATAGATCTAAGCAAATAAAGTACTATTTTCCCATTAAAATCTTTCTAAAAAATGAACAAAACACGTGTGGCAAGGGCCACGTTTACAAGCTCGCACAATAACATTCTCTTCTTCTCTAGGATGCAGAGTACACACAGACGTGCTCAAGATCGCCCCGCAGCTCCAGGAGGCCGAGGAAACCTTTGGAGGTGGCAGTGGCAGCTACTTTCTCATTTCCTGTTTGTGATTTGGACAGGCTTTGCAGCTGCAGTGACTGAATATAATCAGGAAGGCTGACAATGCTCCCAGTTACATAATAGGACTTGCCAGCACACGGCCCCATCCATTAACTCATTTGAAACTGAAGGTAGGTTTTCTCCCACTCCCGGTCTCCATCAGGAAAGACATTTGTATGTTTTATTTACAATTCCCTTCTAATCTATCACCAAACAAGAGAAAGAAATTCACACAATAACTCATAGTGTAGTACCCTGGTTACAAAGTAAGCTCAACTTTTTATTTGTTTCCTTCTAGAGCTTTAAATTCGACTCCTATTTTTTGCCGTATTTCCATTTTCAGCCATCCTTGAAACCAGCCTGACACCAGGCGTTCCAGTGCTCTGCGAAAGGTCTCCTTTTCCCTTTCCCCTTGGTTCTGTTCCTACTGTGTTTTCTGAAGTGTGCATCCTCCCCGGCGCCCATCAGTCCTGCAGTGTGGGGAGAGGATGCATTCTTAACCCCATCCTGCAGAAAAACAGATGCGGGGCCCCACAGTAAACAGGGCTGGCATCTGAGTGAGGTTTGATCCCAGGATCTCAGCTCTGGGGGCCCTTGTGATTTCCCCACCTCTTTCCAGTGGGCTCCCTCATTTGCAAAACAATGTGGAGTCCTTGTTCCTGCCTTTCTGACTAAGGGGAAGAGGAGGAAGGTGAGGGTGGCTGTGTGGAGGACCTTTGACACTGCTGTGCAGGCTAACTCCATTTTTCCAGGACCCAGTCAGTATATTTAAAACTGAAGAAATGCCAACATAGGATTGTACTGTAGTTAATATATCAACACTTAGCAACATTTGTTTAGAGGAACAAAGGACCTTCCAATGCTGTCGGTGTCTCTCTGTGACCGTATGTATCTGCGATCATTTGGAAATAAAAACAAATGCCTATATTTTGGGACCTTACTGGATATGAAGTGCTGGCCCAAAGCCTTCTTGTATCAAGAAAAAAATGTCCCCACTTGAACTTCAGTGGTCCAGAGGAGAGTGGTGGTAGCAACAGAGGCATTGGTGCAATTGGGGCAAAGGGGACAGGTTAATAGCAGCTAATACATTTACTGTGTACCAGGGATGATTCTAGATATTTTGTGTCTGCTCACATAGTATGCTTTCTTAGGCAGGTATAATTATTGTCCACATTTTTAGACATGGAGAAACTGAGCCCGAGAAAGATAAATAACTCCGTCAAGTTTGTACAACTTGCAGCGGGGCTGAGCCGGTGCCGTTACTGGATACAGTGCAGAAAGCACAGGGACGGCAGCGGGAGTGTGTGCGTCCCTCAGACTCACAGCCGAGGGCGGGGCGCAGATGCATGCTGGTGGTGCGGACTTATGATCTCGGTAATAAAAGCAGTCAGGGGCAGCGTGTGCCATGTTGGTTCCCACCCCCGCCCATCCAGTGGTTGTCCCCAGGGCTGAAAGAACTGGACAAACCAAGTTGACTCCTGCACTCACATTCTCTCCCCACAGGCCATATGATGTGTCCAAATCACAGTGGAAAGTGCCATTTTTCAATGACACACGGAATCAAATTCAGCTTCATGGGCTTGTGACTTGGGCAGTTCGCCCAGGGCTCTGTGCTCTGAATGACCCAGGACTTGGATTAATGCTCTCCTGTCACCATCGTGAAAGTCAATAATTTTCGAACAAGGGGTCCACATTTTTGTTTTGCACTGGGCACCACAAACGCTACGGCCAGTCTTGGGTGGGATCCTGGGCAATCTGGAGAAGTTTATAGTTCTGACCTTCCGGGGAGACAAGATTCCATCTCCCTGTGACTCCTCTGCAACCACAGTGCTGCAAATCTGCAGTTGTCTGTCAGTGGATTTGCATTTACTGCAATGTAATACTTTGCCTTGCAGGGAAAAGCAGTCAGTTCTCACTAATAGGGGCTCCGATGATGCTGTGCCAAGGTCCACATGCACCACCTGGAGCAAAAAGGCTCAGGACAGTCTCCAAATTCAACAATGGGGTTAATTACAAGGGACCCTCCTTACAGAATGGTAAAACGAGGTTAACCTCAGTGAGATCTGCAGTGGGCCCCAAGGAGTGCTCCTGCAGGGTAACCCGGGTCTGTGCATAAAATGCCAGCTCTGGTCCTCCTGGAAATTTGTATTTCCCATTCCATGGAGTTTGTGCACGTTAGGCATGTTATATTTAAGTCAGGACCTGCCAAATTTTAGAGAAAATGAAACTGTCCCAGTATGAGGAAGCCAATCTGATAAGTCCTCTATTTCCTCTCTCAGTGCTCCAGCTGTTTGGCATTGGAATAAACAATCGCTCACCAGTGGCGAGTTTCTATGGGATCTGTTGCTCCTGAGGACTTTTCTGACGTGAAGGGTAGTGAGCTGATTTTCTCCACCAGGGCAGTAATGATACCAGTGAGCAGAAAGTATGAGGGGGAGGTGGGGGGCAGCCAACTTCACAAAAGAGGACAAAAGGGGGGTTTTGAGCCTCTACCATTCAGAGGAACCTGGTCTCTCATCTTCAAGGAGCTCTCTGGGGCTATGCTGAATTAATGATGACTGCTAACATCTCTTAGCATTGACTATGCTAAGACAATGTCCTAGACATTCTTGTAAGGGCTTTACACATGTCAACATGGTTAATCCTCACAACAAGCCAATGAAGTAGGCACTGTTATTATCATCTCCACTTTGAAGGTGAAGGACCCCAGGCACAGAGAGGGTAGGCAGTTAAATCAGGAGAGCAGCTGCAGGGCTGCAGGAGCTGCAGGTTCACCCAGGACAATAGCAGGCGGTGAAGAGTTCCCAGTGGGGCCTGGCTGCCTGCGCAGCTGCTGGAGCTGCGTCCTGTTTGTCCTCACAATAAAGCCCCATTAATGAGGAAAGCTCAATGGGTCGCCCTTGCTCTTGCAACCTGAAAGAACCTATAGAACACAGATGCTATTGTGAATGCTTTTGTATTTTGGAGATTCCTTTTATTTA
The DNA here is from genome assembly GCF_004126475.2 of Phyllostomus discolor. Lineage (NCBI taxonomy): Eukaryota > Metazoa > Chordata > Mammalia > Chiroptera > Phyllostomidae > Phyllostomus > Phyllostomus discolor. The sequence goes on along the minus strand of NC_040912.2, from coordinate 28,391,311 downwards.
TATATGTGTGCATATATATATATATATTCCATATATATCCATATATATATCCCATATATGGAATAATCAGCCCCTTAATGTATTGAAAGAAAATTCAGGAGAGGGATGAAGAAGTGGCTCCTGTTTTTGAGGCATTTGCAGCCATTGTTGGAGGGACAGAGCCAACAGATGGGGAGCGATAGTGAGGGACTCCAGGGCCCGTGTAAGCCCATGTGCTGTGTGGTCCCTGTGCGTGAATGGTGTGGGCACGAGAGAAGGGAAGGGCATTTACTCACCGGCTAGCAAGTTAGGTGTGATGGGGGTGGAAAGGAGGAACTGGGTGGCTTTGGGCATACTATTTAATCTTTGGACTTCACTTTCCTTCAACTGTAAAATGATGCCATCGGTGATGTCAAAAACTCCTTCCAGAAATAACATTCAATGAGTCCTGACTTTTTTTTTTTTTTTGGTGAAGCTGGGTGTTTATGTATGGTATCTGCTCAAAGTCAAGGCACACCATCACTGATATGGCCCAGACTGAAGATCGCGTGGTCAGGTAGATGCAGCGTCTCGACCTCACGGTAGCTCCCAAGAGTATTCGTGTCCTGAACTTTAGCTCTTTAGCTTTTTTTTGCCTTATCAATTTAATGATTGCCCAGACATATTTATATCTTATTTGTATTTTTCTCTTTTTTTTTGCTAAAATGTAAAAATAGGATATATATAGGCTCTAGCACTTAAATATAACTTGTATGTTTAGATATTAAAAAAAATAAAATTTACCATGCCTGGCTGGTGTGTTTTAGTGCATTGAGTGCCAGCCTGCTAAGCAAAGGGTTACTGGTTCCCAGTCAACACGCATGCCTGGGTTATGGGTTGAATCCTCATTTTGGGGCATGCAAGAAGCAACCACAGATTAATGTCTCTCTCCTTCTCTTTCTCCGTCCCTTCTGCTCTCTCTAAAAAATAAATAAATAAAATCGTTTAAAAAAATTAAAAAATAAAATTTACTAAATGAGATAATCAGCCCACTTGTTCGATATAATTTAAAATTTTTTCCTGTAACTTGATTGTTTTGTATATTTCTTTTAACCTTCTAAGTTATTCTAACTGATTATGATTGTTTAACATACTCAAATTAATGAGTCCTATGGTGAAGATTAAACACATTTTAAAATTCATTATTATATTATTATGCACACCACATTTTCAACAGTAAAATGGTTCTTTATCCCAAACAAGCATGTGGTTCAGATAAAAAATTGTGTGATACTCTCAATCACTGAAATATAGAAACAATAATCAAGGAAGAGGGACTTAGGAGATATTTTGCAGTGCAATCGTTAAGATGACGTGGCTTTCTCGAACCTGGCAAATATTCTGCAGAGCCCAGAAAGCAACTGCTCTGCAGGTGTGACCCCTGGACCAGCAGCACTCGCATCAAACAAATTCTCAGGTCTCACCCAAACTTAATTAGAACTTCAAGAGTGATGCCCAGCAGGCTGTGATGTAACAAATCTTCCTAATGATTCCGAAGTACCTTAAAGCTGGAGAACCACAATCATAATCCAGACTGCTGATGGAAAAGAATCAATCACAGGTTATGTTTAATGATTATCTCTCCTTACACCGAAAGGTGAGAGTGCTCCTTTTGACCATGAGCCAGCCCCTCACCTCCTGTGTTTTGTATCTCTCTCAACGCATATTCTACTCTGCCTTGTTGTGCAGTCAGCATTGTCTGAGTTCTTTGATTCGACTATAAAGTGTCTGCAATCGGCGGCTGCATCCTGCTCATCTTTCTGCCCATGTGTATCACAGTGTCAGGCACAGAATAACAACTCAATAGTTGTTGAATTGTGGTATGTGGTGGGAGGGCTGCCAGCCAAGCCCAGAGTCATCAGATAGCTTTAGGCCAAGGCTATTAGCTGTGTGAGTTAGGTGTACGTTGCATGTCTGTCCAAAATATTCCCCTGTAGGTGGCTGACATTCGTTCTTTTAAGATTTGTAGAAAGCTTACAAGCCTTGTTAAAAATACAAAATCCACCTAGGAGGGATCAAGAACTAGAAGGAAGAGCTAGAGGATGAGCCTAGCTCTTCTACCTCTTTTACCGCCTGGAGCTGTCACGGGGCAGCGTGCAGACACTGGAAAGGAACAGAGCGGGGAAACGGGAACAAATCTTTGATTTCACAGTCTTGCCGGCGGCCTTGACTGACAGACAGTAGCTGCTGCTTTAACCTCCATCTGTGGCTTCACGCCTTTTTAGATGAGACTCAGCAAATCTCACTCTGGTCTTATAGGGAATATTTTCAGGCTACGAGAAAAATTGTGAGCATGAGAAGCAAGCTGGTCTTGCTTTCCCACACCCAAATGCAGAGACTCATAACACAATAACAGTCTGGAAAGAATCGGAAGACACACAATTCTTTTAGTTTATTATTTTAGGTGCTGTTCTTAATGCCATTGTGTGAAAGCACACAATAAACGGATGACCCCCTCCAAATAATGTTTAATTTATATTTACATGTTTGTTGGCCGTTCATGTCTTGAAATCCAGTCTATAACTTCATAAACTCATGGCTAATTCTGAACACATAAGATTCATTGTAGGGAAATATGATCAGAAAAGATATAGTTTATGTGGATAAACCTCCCCTCCCCAATTTTTCATACATATTTGCGATTTTTATCTAGGTCACGTTTTATCTGCATTGGCTCAGATTTTTTTTTCCCTGGGATTCTGCAGCTGGTTCTACAGGTTCATTTACCGAGGAACACTGCCATCAAGTGGCCGGGTGTGGTAAAGACAGTGCATGAAGGAAAACTAGCTGCATGGTTTTAATTTTGACACTCGAGAAAAATGTTTCTGGCTTTAAAACCTGCCTTGTTGTTCGAAGCTGCATTTGCTTACTTCTTTCTAAAACAACATCCTTAAAATATTTGCCAAAATATGGACTCTGTGTCAGCTTTTGAATCCCCCAAGTATACCATGACCACATCAAAAATATCACATCTATAAAATAATAATCAATCTCTGTTTGTTTTATAAATTTGTAAAGCTGTTATAAATGTATCCACTTTAAAGAGCTTTCTCACGTGCACCAACGTGGCTGCCTATATTTTCTTCCCACGGATAAGTCAGTTGAAGAAGGGACGGGGCACAAGAACTGCCAGGAGGCAGAGTCCTGTGGATCAAAAACCAAAGTGTGAAGCTTGACATCCAGTTGGAGTCCTCACTTTGCCACTACTTAACTATGTCCTTTTGAGAAAGTCACATAAACTCTCTGGCCTCAGCACTTTTCTCTCTTAGGTACACTGAAGTCAAAACTGTTTCCAGTGTGTAATTAATTCTGTGATTCTCCTTGACAAGTAAACAAGTTTTTTTAAAGGCAAGAATGTTGTTTCTAGTTAGGTGGATTATATCTCTACTGTTTTCCTGTAAATACGCTCCCACCTCTCCCTCCCCGAGCCTGAACTGAAGCTTTGGAAGCCTGACTCATCCTGCAAAATGTTCTGTGCAAGAGCCCAGAGATTCCGAGTGCTGCTCGGCAAAGCTCCCACACTCAGGGCTCTCAGGCATTTTGTGCTCAGTCACAGTTTACGTATCTCTTCATATATAAAATAAAATTGATGAATCTTTGCAATTGGTAAACAGCTTACAGGCAGCTGAGAGCTGTAGGTCTTAAAGAACGTTCCAGAACATTAGAAAAGGATAATTCAGAACAGCCTGCTGTCGGGTGCTGTAACACCCGAAAGGGATGGGCGATTTTCTTCCCTAACGACACCATCTCGTTTATAAATTTGTCTAATGTGAAAAGGGGATGCAAATGTTGCTTGGAGTACAGTCGTGACGTTAATGTTCTGCTGAGACAAAATTACGGTAAATTATTCCCTCGAGTTGATTCTGTGAGGGGTGAGGGATGGCAATGCAAGCTGGTATTGATGTTGAAGCTGTGCTGGAAGGGCTCGTAAATGCAGGCCAGTTGCTAGGAGACCTGGAGCACACAGCAAATGCCCACCCAGTGGGTGCAGGGATGTTTTATCGAGAAACCTTCTCTTTCATAATCAACAATGATATAAAATGAACAATCTGTCAAAATTCAGGTGTACCAGAGCTTATGTATGGCTTGTGTCAATCCAGTCGTTCTGTCACCCGCCACCCATAAAGGGGACCATTGCAAGAGAACAATGTCCCACGGTGTCAGTGACCAGGATGCTCCAGGAAAGCTCAGAGTGATTCACTAAACATCCGCTTTCAATACTCTCACGTGAAAGACAGCTGGTTTGTTCGCTGATAATAGTTCCAGGAAGGGTATCATAGCGGCTGGTGAATGGCTCCAGCGTGCCGAAGAGAGGGACGTCAAGCCCCAAGGAGAGCTCTCAGCAAAGATGGGCTTAAGGAGGACTTTGTACTCTGCCGTTTACAAAGCAAGCATTCCAGCCATTTGTGGAATTTTAAGAAAACAGATTTTATGCTAAACGCATGCTTCATGTTTTTGATTACCACCAAGAGCATAAACATGCAGAACTTTAGAACTGGAAGGGCTTTGAGAGTTCTTCCAGCGCCCCCAACTGGTGGAAGACAAAACCTGGGCCTATCAGTGGGCAAGGGCCATGGGAAGCCCCGTCTGAAATCGTGGCAAGGACTTCTGCCTTTGTAAATGCTGTCAGCCTTTGCCAATATCCAGGAGACACGATAATCAGTGGCAGAGAAGAAAGAAAAAACAAAATCTAAAGGATGAGGAGTGGGTACAGTAGGTCTGATTTTCCTTAAAAGAAACTGAGTCACTAAGAGGTGTTTTGAGTTATTCAAAACACCCAGCTAATCGTCACCAGAGTGGGAACACCATCCAGGGTCCCAGCCCAAGGCTCTTTCACAGTAACACCAGCCAGTCTTTCTCGGGAGAGTAATGACATTGTGTTAGCCCACTGTTATGAACGGCAGCAATAGCAATCCTGTAATGCTCCCGGAATGCCTTGCAATGTACAAAACACGTGAATGCACATGGTTTCATTTGATTCTTACAGATATGGGAATTATTCTTAGCAATCAGTATGCTTAGCACACAGACTTGATCTGCACTGTGTAATTCTAATTGTGCAGTTTGCTAGGTGCCTGTGACAATCCAGTTGCCATGTCCCAACATCAAGGGCAGGGCGGTGGACTTGAGTGGTAAAGGATTGACACCCTCATATGCTTTGGGAATTTTTTGTGTTTGCTTCACTTCAATATTGAATATCCAAAAATAAAATAAAATGGGCACTTCAATACTCATCTATCAAAAATATAAAGCTATCATCAATTATTAGTAATTGTTGAGAACCTACTATGTGTCAGGCCAGACACAGCAAATGTGAAGATGCTATTCTAGGCTTAAATATGAGAGAATTGGATTTGAGTTCAAGAAGTAGAAGAGATGAGATAAATGAGTATTCATCGGTTCCACCCCAAGCTTTATTGAGCTTTAAAAGTATTTAAAAAGAGGTGGAGGCATGTTGAAGAGGGCGGCCTCTCAGGGTCACCTTTTCCTTATCTTAGAACCTGTGCACCTCCTGCCCCCGTGGCCCAGAAAGCTCTTCTCCTGGATGTCAGTGCTGCTCGCTCTCACGCTTCTTTCAAACTATTGCTCAGGGAAATTGAGGACTGTTCTGACCACATATGTGAAACTGCAGTGCTTTCCTGGGCTGTAACACCTCCCCAGGACCAGCCTGGAAGTGGAAGATGCTTTTTCTGATCTGTACAAGAGTGACTTAGGAGCTGGCTGTGATCTCAGTCCTTTTCTAAGGCCTTTCTCAGGCCTTTTCTAGTTTATTTTTCTCTGTGTTGTGTATTGCCAACTGACAAGGTATTTATTGGTTGGCCAAAAAGTCCATTAAGTTTTTTCTATAAAATAAAAGACATATTTTTCATTTTCACCAATAACTTCATTGATTTAGATATTTTGAGTATGATATCTATCTCCTATGTGGTATAATGTTGATTGTTCTCAATTAATGTCTTGATTTGATTGCTATCAACCTCAACCAGACCCTGGAGCATCGTCCAGCAAGAAACCTCCAGCATGAAACTTCGCAAACCCCTTTTGACACATTCAATCAGTTCCAGCACCTTCTCCACACACTGCACAAATCTTTTATTTGTCTTTCAGTTGTGTTTTTACCTTTCTTGAAATAATAAGCATAATATGCCGAAAATGTTGTATATTTTCTTCCATCTTCAATATTAACATGATAACACAAAAATTCACCAATTTGATCCTTTTTTTTTTTAATGCACACTAATATGACCACTGTCACAATACAGTCTAACAACATTGTTTCGAATGAATTAAAGACAACTAAGCACTGCTAGGGCCATCTTACAGAAAAAAAAAACAAATGAACGTTTTGTCCAACCCAATATTTCTTCTCCGTGGTTGTATTCAATAAGTAATTGCTGGCTAATTAGCATCAAAATCACATTTAAAGGCCGCAACAGACACAGAAACAATCTGTGCTCCGGAGAAGAGACCCCTGGTGGCTAGACTGTGTTGTACACAGACATCAAGAAAACAAGCAGCCGGGCTTCAGTGCCCACGACCTCCTCCGTAAGTCCCAGGACCATACAGGAGGATCCTACAGGCCACTTGCCACAATGTCATCACCTTGTCAGAAAGCTTTGTTTTGTTCCAGAAGCAGAGGACACCGTCCAGGGCATGTCATGAAACACTAATAAAAAACTCATCTGTCAGCATGGAGAGTTTTCATTTTTAAGAGCTTTCTGGCAGGCCTGAAGAGACAAGGTGAAACATGTCCACTGTGTAATTTGGCCGTCTGAGGTGGTGATTTGAAGGAGCCATCTGAATAACGTCGGCGGGTCTCAAATCTGGTTTACTGGCATTGGCCACGTTACCTCCTCAGTGTCAGAATGACTTTGACGGGCAATTTAATTAAGCTGCTATTTGTTTTATAAGTACAAATAGTAATCTCTTAGTTTTATCCTCTGCTGCTCTGACGAATTGGTCAATAATTGATTTCTTTAGCACAATAATACGGATGACTTTCTTAATTTTATACATTTCTTCATGGAAACTGGCTATGTTTTCTCAAATCATTTCACAGAGTTTAGGTTTATTTATTTTTACAGCTCTGAGATGGAATTGAAATAAGTTCTGTGAGAAAAATTAAAGTCCTCTCTCTAGGTTAAAATGGTAGTGTTCCCAAATGTTAAAGCAGTGCTTTTTTAAAATTTCATTTTTAAATCATCTTTCTCAGAGCCTTCAGCCTTCGGGGCCAAGTCTGGAGCTTTGTCAGCCCCAGGAAAGAGAGCACAGGCGCACCCTTGAACAAACTGGCCATTGTGCAGGTTTAAGTGTCAACGCTGAGTTTTATAAGCAAAATGCATGTGAAAATCAGGGGCTAAGAAATGAGGAATTTTCTAAGTCAATTTATCTCCTTCCTTATATCAGGGACCATCCCTGAAGGATTCAGGTGGTGGAGTTTCTTCCACAAAGCAAAAGAAGGCAAGTCTTCTACCTGTAGAGGGAGGGCAACAAGCTTGCTGGCCTAGGGAGAAAAAGGAAAAGTTCAAGGGGAAATACCAAGTCCAGAATTGGACCCTTCTAGCTAGGAAGATTGAAGTCTTGAAGCATTATGAGAGGATATCGGCTGATAGAGGGCTTAGCGGTCATGATCGCTTCCTTGCTCACACGTTTCCTCCAGGACTGAACTTGAGTGGAGCAGTGACGGGGAGGAGGGGCTTAGCAGCAACCAGATCTGCCTGAGAAGGTCTGACCCTGAGCCTAGTGGTCCAGCATCAGGGAGAATACGGACTCTTTGGAGAACTCCAGCATTCAGCTTAAGTCCACGCCCATTCTGACCCTAAGATGAGGCAAGAAGGCAGCGCTAGAAAGTGCAGGGTCTCCATGGTCTTTGTATGAAGTGTGAAGGGAGGACATGAAGTTTCTGCGTTTTCATTGGACTAACGTAGTCAAGGAGCTGCAGACTTTAAGGATATCAGCATTGCAGGCAAATGACCGGGATCCCGGGATCCAGTGGTGGGAGCTGGATGAAAGAGCCACTCTGACATGGAGATCAGGAATGTCCCCAAGGACAATGCATCCACCTGAGGACACCCTCTCCCTTCGTGAGGTCATGAAAGCCGCACTTCTTCCCTTGACTGATATTTACCTGCTATACACTGATCTGGCCACGCCAGTTATTTATGGCCAAAGTCTCTTCAACTGATAGTGGTTGTTAAATATTACTATTTCTAATATTGCTTCTATATCTCACATTTCCAGAAACCATCTTAAAAGGAAAGTCACAACTTTCAAAGATAGAGAATTGTATCCAAAGAGACTGAGCATTTATTTAAAGAGACTGCTAATTATTTGGGTCATATTATAAACATATTAGGTTGAACTAAAATTAAGTTGCCCTTCCCTTTGTCACTAAGATGGAGAACCTGTAAGACAAATCAGATCTATTAATTGTATATAAACAAACTATATTATTTCTGTGTGTGATTCAATGGATTTACAGCTTTGTGTCCAATTCTAGCACAGGAGACTGGAAAGATGTGGGAACTACCTTTAGCACTTAAATTCATTAGCATTCTTAGCTCCACCCAGGCAGGGATTTTGTCTGTTTGGTCCATAACTGTATCTCCAGTGCTCAGAATTACATGGGCGAGACTTGCAAAGTGCCCCCTAAGCATTCCGATACAATTTCAAAAAAGCAGTGTGTCCCTGGTGTCATCCATCATACTCCGCACTTGTCAGCTCCCTCTAAGAACATTATGTTCCATTATAGGCACCAGAATTTAAGAGGAGCATTCATCAATAAAACAGAGAAGGCCCAGAAAGAAGCAGGCAGGACAAAAGAATTCTGAAAACCACCCCAAATAAGAAACAGTTGACAGTACTTCAGAAAAAATTATTATGAAAGATATGATGCTATTTCCAAATATTAGAAAGGCCTTCATCAAGGACGAGTCTGAAATAAATGTCTAATTGCATGTTCATAATTAGACCCAATGGGAAGAAATAGCCATCCGTAGATGGGCAAATTTTGGCTCAGTGTAACAAGAACCTTCTCACTCTAACTTTCAAATAATGGAATGGGTGGCTAATGTGATAGTCAATCATATGTTGATTGTATATTGTCAAACTAATATAAAAAGGATCCTATTTACAAAAGTACTCAAGAATTTCATCAGTTTGGCCTAGGGCCTCTCTTCATCTTTGATATTTCAATGATTAGTTATTATATTAGTAATAATATGAAACAATACCTTTATGTTTTGAATGATTTTTATTATAATAGTAGATCAGAAAAATTGTCTTCCTCAGAGAATAGTAAACATTTTATTCTGTGATTCTATGGATTATACAGTTGTCGTCAATCCAAATGTTGGTAAATATTAAGTGAAAAAATCTCCATGATTTTGCTTTTATTTTTCAAGTTGAATTTTATAAGATTTTCCTCCTGCCCTGGCTGGGTGGGTCAGCTTGTTGGAGTGCCATCCCATACCCCAAAAGGCTGGGGGTCTGATCCCCAGTCAGGGCACAGGAGGGGGGCAGCCAGTCAATGTTTCTCTCTCACACCCACGTTCCCCGCTCTCTCCCCTCTCTCTCCAATCAGTAAACACATCCTCAGGTGAGGATTAAAAAGAAAGAGTCAGTCTTAGTGGCCTTTGCACTGATTAACCTCCAATATCACAAAATGCTTGGGTCTCTGTTTCCTTCACGGGGAATACTTCTCCTAGTTTTGTCAAAAATAGGCAAAGCGTATCAATAAATGCCATACATCTACTTGAGTAACCCACGTGGACTTCAAAGGAACAGTGTCTCATTTGCCACAAAGGACACGTGGAGGGTATTGTAAATAATCAATGATTAATTTATGCATTCACCATTTATTCATTTGGGCTAGGCACTGAGAACATGAGAATGATTCACTTCCTTCATGAAATCTATAATTCTGTAGCTATTATGAGTTAACAAGTTATCCTTACTAATATGTTCAGTATTTTTATTACAAATGTAATATTTGCCCATTGTAGATGAATTCACAAGATGAGGAAGAGATTAAGAAGAAATCAGATGTAATCTTACCACTAGGAGATAAAAGCTGGTGATTTTTGGTAATAGGTGCTTACAGACTTTTATTCTGTGTGTGCACACAGTAAATATATTGATATATTTGTACATTATCTAAATATATACAAAATAAACATCTTTTTAAAAAGCTTTTATTCATTTATTTTTAGAGAGGGAAGGGAGGGGGAAAGAGAAAAACATCAATGTGCGGTTGCTGGGAGTCATGGCCTGCAACCCAGGCATGTACCCTGGCTGGGAATCGAACCTGTGATAATTTGGTTCGCAGCCCTCACTCAGTCCACTGAGCTATGCCAGCCAGGGCTAAAATAAACATCTTTTAAAATGCTTATACTTATATAACATACAAATATATGTATTTGTGTATATATATGCTACACATACTCTTTTATAAATTGCTATATTTTAAATAAATATAGATCTACCTAGTCATAACGACTGACTGAGGGTATTTTATTACATGTATACACCATAATTTATTAAATTTTCTACTGTTGGTCAGTTAGATTGCTTCTAATTTTTTTCTATTATTAATGATATAATCATCCACACATACATTTTTATTCATTTATCCATTTTTTTCAGGACAAGTATTTTATACTCTGTTAAACTTTAAATTTTATCTTCTGGAAGATTTTAAAATTAAAAATATTAACACAATATTTGTGCTCACTAGGCAGCACATATACTAAGAATATTCACACAATATTTTAAACATTGAAAAACAAGCAAAGCTGACCTACATTCTTAGATGTCAGGATAATGGTGCTTCTGGGGGCCAGGTGTATGTTTTGATTGGAAAGGGGCATAAAGAGGGTTTTAAGTACACTTGAACTACAGCCGTCCCCTCTCATCCAAAGTTCACTTTCTGTGGTTGTAGTTATACACTGCCAGTAGTGGTCTAAAAATATTAAATATAAAACTCCAGAAGTAAATCATCCATAAGTTTTAAGTTGCTCGCCATTCAGAGTAGCTCACTGAAATCCCCCACTATCCTGTCCCGTCCTGCCCAGGACGTGGCCCATCGCATCGTCCTGAGTACTGACACTGTATGTGACCCCTGCCTGTCAATCACTGAGTGTGGCCCTCTCAGTTTTCAGATATTTCGGAGGACAGAGACCACATTCATATAACTTTTATCACAGTAAATTGTTACAATTGTTCTATTTATTATTGTTGTTGTTAATATCTTACTGCATCTAATTTATAAATTAAACTTTATCAAAGGTATGTATGTATAAGAAAAAATGTAGGTTATATAGGGTTCAGTGCTATTCTCAGTTTCAGGCACCCACTTTGGGGGATGTAACCCCCAAAGATGGGGGGGCGTAGTCTGTTGGGGTTAGTTACACAGGTGAGTTCACTTTGTAAAAACTCAACACGCTATAGACTTGACTTGTCACTTTCTATTTGCTTGTATTTACGCTGCACATCAATGAGATAAGTTCAAAATTATGTTATGATTTGCATCCATGTTTTATGTCCTTAGGTAAATTCTAGAGAATTAAATACTATTATCATTTTAAATTCTTTAAAAATTTCATGTTGCTGATTGTTCTACTGAAAGTTTGTACCAGTTCTGACTCTTGCCAACAATATATAAAATGTGATTTTTTGCATTCAAATGAAAACTTATTATCATCATTTTCTAATTTTAATGATTTATACATTTTTAAAATTGAGCACTTTCCTAGCTTTTTGTTTGAAAAAATTTCAAACTTAGAGGAAAGCTAAGAGAATAAAATAACAGACACCCCTTCCTTCATTGGGTTTGCCAACTTTTAACTTTTTGCCAAATTTGCTCTCTTTCTGTTTCTATTCACACACACACAAATACACACATACAGTTATATATGTCTATGTGTGTGTATATACATAATTAATTTTTATTTTTCTGGACTATTTGTAAATAAGTTTTAGACATCATGACAACTTACCCCTAATGTATCAGTTAAGACTAAGAATCTTCTTTTACATAACCATGTATATACATTACCACTCCTTTAAAACTGAACAATAATTTCATAGTATCAAGTATTATGTAGTCCATATTTACATTTCCACAATTGTCCCAATACGGTCTTTTCTAACTGATTAAAAAGCCATGATTAAATAAAGCTTATTCACTCACTGAAGTTAGCTGTTCTGTCTCTTTAGCCTCCCTTTACCTGACACGGTCCCCTACCACAATCATCCCACCCCACTTTTTTTCATGACATTGGAATTGTTCAAGTCTAGGTCACTTGAAAACCTTCTGTTTATTTTCAAACGTGTGTGACCATGCTTGGTTTTGCAGACTTATATTACAAAACTATTATAGGTTTTCAGGAACCCATGTATCAGCAACTGTAACAAATTTTTATTTGGGGGTATTGGGTAAACAGAGCAAGCTCTCCAGTTGGGCACCAGATGTTTTTACTGAGGGGAAAAGAAGCGTTAAGAGCTTTTAAATCCTACGTGATTACTTTGATCATATCGTAGTGACATTTCATTCTCTGGAATCTGTTGTGAGGGTTTTCCTTCGTATTACTTAATGCATCAGTTAGTATAGAACCAGTTTTAAAGACTTGAAAATGCAGTGACAGCCGAGAAGGATATTTTGAAGTTTGCAATGATCCCTATATAAATAGAACGGATCAGCATAACTTGGGGATAAAATTAGCCGACACTTTGTGGGCGCTCCAGCATGTGCCTGTTTGCTCGGTGCCTCTCCTGACAAATCACAACAAAGCCTTCGGAGGAAGAGGAAGGATGGACGGCACCGTGGCCCCTGTCACTAAGTCTGCAGCTGCCAAGCTGGTCAAGAGAAATTTCCTTGAGGCTCTAAAGACAAATGACTTTGGGAAACTGAAGACCATTTTAATCCAAAGGCAAATAGATGTGGACACAGTTTTTGAAGTTGAAGATGAGAATATGGTTTTGGCGTCTTATAAACAAGGTAAAAATTATTGGTGTAATTGGTATAATTGACAGAAACTAGATTTTTTTAAATGCACAGCATCAGTCATCCACTGTAAATCTACTGCTTCTTTAAGTATGGATTTTTAAAATATTTCTAATAATTTAATCTTTTCTTTTTTCTTAAACTAGATCGCAACATAAGTTGATATATATTTATTTCCTTTCCTTTTTTCCTTTCTTTTCTTTTCTTTTCTTCTCTTTTCTTCTTTCTTTTCTCTATCCTTGTACCTGAAATTTGAAATCCTGGCCAATTATATTTAGTAATGCACTTTCCTTCTATTTCTAACTTTCCCTCTGCCTGTAATGACACAGAATAGAGGAAAGATCTCTAGATTGTGGCTAAAGAGACTGCTCAGGTCTAATCCAAATGGTATGACTGGCTTGGGAACACGGAGATAGCAGTCTCTGTTAACAAGCCACTTAAAAGTACATCGTCTCTACATCCGTCTGTATTAGCGAGAGGGTTTTGGCCCCCATTTGGGGAGTTAACAAATGGGTAAAGCTGTGTCTGGATGCACCTTGATGGATCTCATCATTTTAATGAGTTTTCCGTTTAAGCAGGAAAGCTGAAACTGAAAAAACAAAAAGTTACCTCTTTTCTTTTGAATGATAGATCAAAATTGTAAATATACTTAACATGGATTATCTGCCTTATGAAGAACTAAGGATAACAGCAAATCAGAACCTTTTTTTTTTAATCACGGGATTTTCTGGAACGCATGCTTAATGAATCAGAAATAAATGAGAGGAGTGCAGGTTCTGATTTCCCAAATCAGCTAGTTAATGGGGAACTTGAGTAGCGAGGCCATCTGGTGAGCGGACCGCAAACAAACACCATGTCCAACATCACTCCTGTTTAAACAAAATAGATGATAAGATCTTGCGTGTGCCATTTAGAGAGACAGAACAACTCTTTTTCATGTTTGAAATACTTCCCATTCACATATAAATCATCAGCACCATTGATTTTTCAGCAGCTAATACTAAGGTTATATATTTCCACATTAATTTGCTATACTCCGATAGTGAGTTCTGAAGAATAGCATCGTTGAGTTGAGTTACTGCATTTAAAATTTTTACCTGAAGGCTTATAATGAATTAATATTGCTATTTTGACTGGAAGATAAAGAAAACGTCTGTATTTTAAAAAGTAGTTGATGGGGGTTACTAGTTAAAAAGCAAAAGTGGGTAATATAAAATTAGGCTACTTTCCTTGCATGGATTTGTGCAGTCTGAATACTAAATACATTTTTAAGGTTTTTTAAAAAAACTTATATTTGTGCCCAATGTAAAATAACTAATGTCCCAGTCAGTGGGTAATTTGTTTGACCCTGAGCTGTGAAGACGGTCTTTGCTCAACTCCTATGCATGCAAAAGCTCTGAGGTTGTTAGAAAGGACGTTTTAGGGGTAGGCTCTGGGGAAGAGATGCTGTTTCCCTTGCTTCCAATGGTGTCATCACCCCTGAAAGAGAAGAAAATGCATTTTCAATTCATTCTGCCAATAGGAGCTAACTCTTCCAGTCCACATGGAGCTAAATTTTCACTCATGCTTACGGGTGTTTTCACAGTGTCAGGGCTATGGGATGTGGTTTTCAATTAGGGAGACAGCAAATTACACCCTCTGGGAAAGGGAAGGAACAGTCCCTTTCTTAGGCATGCCAGGTGGGTGTATGCAGAGAAATAACCAGATGTATGGTCATCGCTTCAGGGTTTATGCAGGAAATTGTATGTGCCTGTGTGTGAGTACACATGCATGCATAGTTTCCTCAAACTTTTTCACATGTCTTTTGGCTTAATTATCATATCTTTTAATACATCAGTCAGGATGGAAGTGATAAATAGCATCCTAGTTGCTAGTCAAGCAAAATAGACCTAAGTGGTTATATCAAAGTCACAAAGGAATTCCTAGGGGATAGCTGACTAGGCTACACTGGCCAGTTAGTTAGCTAGTTAGTTAGCTAGCTAATGTGAGTTATTTCCTTTCTGAATAATTTGAAGGAATGAGTCCCTTATGTGTTTGTGGCCTTAAAGGGTTTGTGGCTGGATTAACCTTTGTGAGACTTTATTAAATCATAACAGACTTCTTGGGTGTTGAATTGTTATGCACTATTTTTTTATTTTTTTAAAGCACTTTTGAAAAGCTCTATACTGAAAAAGTATACATATCATAAATATGCAGCTTGATTAATTTTCACAAAATAAACAAACCTATGTAACCAGCATTCAGATGAGGAAACAGAACATTCTCTGTTTACTTGTAAAGAGTAAGAAGAATCTTCTTTCAGGTTTCAGCTATTTTTGGTTTAATCAGCAAGACAACATATAAAACTTATAACAGATACAACCGACCTTTGAATCTGCTTGTGTAATTAATAAATAGTCTATATTCAACATAGGATTGTTCTGTGGAAAATCAACAGTGGCACAATTAATCCCAAACCATTTTTATTTCTTTTAGGACATGTCATAGAACTTTCCACAGGATTTCCAACAGCGACTGTATTTCTCCCCTAAAGACAGTATGTCTGAGCCAGAATGAAAGTCAGTTCATAATATTTGGAAAGGCAACTCAGAATTCTATTGGCAAAGAAATAAACTAGGTATCTAAACATTGCTCCCCTGAATTCACAATCTAAGTGATGCACAGTAATCAGAAGTTGACCTCCTAGGCAAATATGAAATGTGGAAGGTAGAACAAAGCATCTGAAAACACGCTTCCGCTTCCCCATCTCACTGAGTAGCTTCTCCTACCTGTGTGAGAGACCACAGACTCGGTGCCCAGCTTTCAGAACTCATGTTCAAACTGTGGGTCCTGACTAACCCCAGCACCGAGTAAAGGTTCTTAAAGTTAAATCTCGTTTTATTTTTTTCAAGTTATCTTAAACTTCATAATCAAATCTTCAGACAAAGTTACGTTTTATTCATTTAAAATGCTTCTCCGACACTTTGTAAAACAAACATTGAAAATAGCTAGGTTCGCATTTGAGATATCTCCTAGAGAATAGCAGAGACATGGATGGGTCGTAAAAGTAAAAACAAGGAAGCAAAGTGACATCTTCAGGAGGATCGCTTTAAAATGGGAATGGCAGGAAGAAAAGTTAAGACATGAACAATGTTCAAATGTTCAATGTTCAAATAAATGCAATAAATAGTTGAATAGGCAAGGGATGTCAGTAATACGAAGTTTATTATGTGCCAAGAACACCACATTTAGAGTGAAAGTAGAATCTCTAAGAAAACTCAAAGCTGTTCGGGTTGGTTCTCAGAATACCAGGTACATGAACATTCGTAAAACTTTCCGAAGGTTTTTCCAACTCCACACCTCAACCCTCCTCCAGGTGTACGAGTGTTGGCTTATTAATGACCCAGGCAGAATATCACGCTTATCTCTTTGGGATGAAATTCTCTACTCAGTCAGGTTAATCAGAGTCCTTTTATTAATCAGTGTAATGCACTTTAAGTACTTTGTTTACAGCCCACAGCCACAGGTTCTTTGGTTGCGAGTCATATTTTTAATTAAAATAAGCAGTGAGTGATTTCACTGGAAAACTTTCTGGCAGGTATTCTATCTACTTAATAAGTAGCAACTGCCATCCAAATATCTTAAGAGCTCTTATTTCCACTCTCTTAATGAATAATCTCCTTTTCACCTAATTTTCTTCTTTGCCAGAAATTCACGGTCATGCTCTCCTATTACCATCTTAGGGTTCTTTTCCATTCCTTGATGTTCAAACTTTTTTTCTTTTCAATTTTACATGTCAAGCTTACTTTTTTTTCCTCTCCTGGGAAAATGGTGAGATTTATCTTGAAAATACGAGCTATTAACAAATAGCCAAGAATTGCCTGTGGCCTCTAATCCTTCAGGACTTTGTAAATATACAGACACAGTCAGAGCAAATGTCTGCTAATCCAGCCACAAGCAACGTGTGTAACTTTTGGCTGTAACAACAGAGGCTTCTCGGGTGTGGGTTCTTTGGACCCAGATAACATTCTAGCCGATAACTGTTGCAGAGCCCAGGCTTAGCTGAAGGTTTACCACACAAGTGTCCAGCCCCCAAACACTGGAGCGGGATCAATTCTTCCCCAAGATGGTCCAGCCCCTTTGCTCCTGAGCCAGAGCACTTTCTTCTCAGCTGCTCAGACATCTCTCTCTGGTTTCTGATTTAAATTAAACACACACAGGATTACCGCACATTTTTGTAGGCATCAAACTTCTAAAATTTCTTTAGAACCTTCACTTACAAGGGACATTGGATTGGAAGTTAACTGAATGTCACCTTCAGATTTTCAAAGGCTGTTTAAAGATTTTGGGGAGACCAGAATTTGAGGTGACCTCTGTCTACTAGCTACAGAAACATGAGTACTTTATGCTAATTAATCCCTACAAGATATTATCCTATTTGTAAAGTGGAGGCTTTGTTAAGACCCTCTCTGAATCCTGTGCATGCCGATAATTCCCCATGTTCTGAAGGGGAGATTGTATGCACAGATGATGGGTCATGGCCTGGGGAAGGTAAAAGTGACTAGATAGTCTGGATTCACACGGACAGGGCCTGGCCTCGAGAGTTCTCTGTGGCATTTTTGCCCAGGAGGAAGAATGTGTGTTCCCTTCTCCTCAGTCGAGCTCTTTGCTCAAGCAGAGTTCTTCTGCCAGGAGCCATCACTGCACACTTGCTGTAGACCTGGGCCAGAGTGTGCATGGTTGACAAGTGGGGGAGGCAGCAGGTTCTTCACTCTCCGCCCACGGGCTTTATTCCCAGGTTCTGCTCCATCCTGGTCCTGGGTACAGTCTGGGCACATAACCAAATGGCAGCCTGATGTCTGCAGAGGTGAGCAGAGGGGACCCTTTGAAAGACAAATGCTAAACATACGTCACATGCTAGGTTCTGAAGCCCTGGGACAATTCTGCTGCGGAAACAAGGGAGAGACTACAAAAGGAACCTGCCTGATTAGCCATATTTCTGTCATGCTGGGACTGTCGGTGATTACATTTTGGAGGACAAATCCAGTTCTCTTGACATGGCCACCCGGGCACAGTGTTTTCCTAGGCACTGCATGACTGTAATTTTTTGAAGATGGCTTTGCCTCAGGTTTGGTCCTCAGTGAGGGCAGGTGTGGTGGAAAGGACGCTCTTGCTCATTTCCATACTCGGTACACAGCGACCTGTGGCTGCAGCCTCATTTATGCAGGCGGCCTCTGGGCAGGGGGCTGCTCCTGTTTCTGCAGCAGGCTTTCCTGCTCTGCTCAGAGTTGAACGATCCAGAACTGCCCCCCTCACGCCACCACCAAAGTTCTGCAATCCAGCTTGAAGGTGCACTTCAGCAGACCCTATCATGTCTGCCAGTCTGCCCTCTTCTGACGCCTCCATTCAGCAACGTACCTAGGGGTGAGAGCAATGGTGTCTTCCTGCCACGCACCTGCATAGATTCCCATCTAGGAGAGGTTTGCAATTCCATGCAGGGGGTGGGCTGAATTCTAGGGCCTGACACTGTCCCAGCCCAACTCACCAGTTTATTATTATAAGAGATGAAGGGGAAACTAGGAGGCTAAGGATGACTGAGTCACATAATGAACGGACAGGATAGATTCTCTTGGTGCTATTAGGAATTCAGGGAGAAGAAGAAAAATCAACAAGCAAATGCATTTCCATATCAGAGATGTGACATATCTTCTTTGCTTACGTGTGATTTGTGAAGCAGGCTGGGCACTAAACCTGTTCTACCTTCAGAAAGACAAAGATAGATGGAAACGCTGCACTGCAGACCTCCCGAGTCCGTCAGCTTGGACTGAGGCAGGAGACGTACGGCTCTAGCAGGCTGAAAAAGTGGCAGTGTTCTCATCTGGAAAATGAAAGACTTGGACTGGATAATCTTCCCTGCAGCGCTAACATTCTGTGTGTCTTTGATTTTACATCAAAATGGTGTTTTCTTAATCAGCTCTCCGCTGCTTCCTTTCTGAGATCATTTTTCTTCCCCTTGCAGAAGCAGGCATGACTTTCCAATCAGTGGCTGCGTAGAGCTGTCTAATCTTTGCTGTTAATCTGCAGGCAAAGCACACCCTGGGTTGAAGATCTGGAACCAGCTTCTTTCCAAGACAGTTAGAAGGTTGCCTTTGCAAATTGCTTGTTGAAGAAGTTTAAGTATTAAAGTGACTGACTGAGAGTATCAATGTTCAATGTGATTCATTCATCATCAGAAGTAGGTTGAACACCACATAGCTTAACGACTCTGTTTAGAACACAGACGCAATGTACATGGTTACATAAAGATATGTAAATGGATATACGCACACATATTTTGTGTGCATATTTATTTCCACACACACACATTATAGGCACAGGCTGGGTACTCCCCAGCTGAGGCTATCTGTGTTACTGTTCGTCTCTTCCAGGAAAGGTCCAGATCACCAATTACTCTCCCTTCTCAGTGTCTATAATCTCAAATCAGTATCCTAGAATTTAATTCTATTTGTTGAATGCAGATTTTTACATAAATTCAGATTAACCTAAGAGGGTCACACTTTAAACCATTCTCAGTTCATTAGACCTTAGTGTGAATTAACTTTGGATTTCTTTTTAAAGAGCACATTTAGATAATGGGACAATTGGGAAGAAGACAAAGCAAAATGGCCCTAGCATTCTGATGGGATAAAAAAAGGATTAAAATGTGTGTGTTGGGGGGGGGCGGTTGAAGGTGGGCTGCAGAAAACTAAACTTGGGTTTGGGCTCATTCATTCGCTCTGAATGAATGAGCATTGTATATGACCCTGGAAATGGCCTTTTTAAAGTAAATTATTTTTTCTTCTGGACAGGGGAAATAGTTCATTTTAATTTTTCTTAGTTTTATAAATAATAATATATGCACAAGTATTAAATTTAAAAGCTCAAAGGGGATGTTCAAGGGCAAGTAAATTTATGGCATTGTTCCCCAGCCCCCAGTACTTGGAGACCACCACTCTAACCAGTTTCTTGTCCTAGGTGTTTGTAAATATACTCACCTGTGAGAGAATATTAGGTGCACTGTTCAGCCTCCCGTGTCTCTCCCTCAATAATACATCTTGAGATCTTCCCCTATCAGTATACATAGAACCTCTCCCTTCTTTATAAGGGCTCTATAGTACTTGATTGTATGGATGTACCATGATTTACCTACAAAGTCTACTATTGATAAAGACTGAGGTTGTTTGTAACACTTAGCTCTTACAGACAATGCTGTAGTGTAGTGCACATTGTAGTTCATGTTCTTGTCCATAGGTCGCCAATATTCATAACTCCTGGAAACTTTATGCTCTTCACAAAGAGTTCAGTGAAAATGGTGTTCTGAGAGTTATGCAATACAGTGGCCCTTATAGGACATTTCCACATGAGTGATTATACCTGTAGGGTAAACCACTAGGAGGGGTGCATATGTAGTGTTTGTCACTTAAATGAGGGAATTTTAATAGCTGATCACCAAACCCACTTTTAATATGGTCATTGTCCTCTGAGTGCTCCCCAGATGCTCATCATTTGTGCCCAAGAGTATTCTAGATTTATTCTGACCGTACCTAATCAGTGAAGAATACAACTTCATTTCTTTTGTTCTGGGCCCTGCACATTTATTAATGTAGCTTAAGATTATATTAACTTTTGGCAGCTCCATCCCTCTGTTGGCTCATTTTGAGGTTACTGTCAATTCAAATCCCCAGGTCTTTTCTCAAACAAATTACCATTAAACCATATTCTGCTTACTTTGTACATGTACAGTGGAATTCTTATAACCTAAAAGCAAACCTCTGATTTATCCATGTTAAAATGTATTTTGTTGTTTCAGCTCTACGCTCTCTTCTTGGCGTTGAGCTGTCTCTGCATCTTCATCTTGTCATCAGTCTTTTATCTTTCTGTACCTATTTTTCATTCCCCGCTCCTAGTGAGCTTAATGCCATGGCTCTAGGTATTAATGTTGAAAGAAGTTTTATAAAGTTATTTTTGTTATAGCTTGTCATATATGGCAATCTTTGGGGACTTGGATAATAGGACTGACGCACTGTTTGGAAGTCAGTGGTCAGAGGGCAAAAGGAGACACACACACACACACACACACACACACAACATTTCCAACAACTAATGGGGAACGTTTATCCAAGATCTCAGTTCTAGGACAACTGTGCTTCTCCTGAGCAATTAATTTGTGTGCAGTTTCTGGGCGTAGTTAGTGGCATAGCATATGTTTTGCTGTGTATTTCCTGATAGAAGTTCAAAGGCAAATTCGCCATGCAGTTCTAATACACTAGACATGGTGTGGCTTTTGTGTACCCATCTTACCCTTCACCTCTTTTTATTTTCCAACCCTATTTTTTTGCCCTTATTTCCTAGATTATTAAAAAGTTTAACATGAAGTTTGTGAGTTCTCTTAAATTTGTGGGTTTTTTTTTTTTGGAAAAAGGTATTGTGTAAACTAACAAACTGGTAAATAAAATCTTGGTGTGATAAATTTTGTAAAGACATCAAACATATTCGTGCCTTAGATTGACGACAGGAGCAACAACTCTGGGGGAAAGAACTATGATGGAATAAAAAGTATAAACTTATAACTAACAGCTTTGGCATCATTCAAAACAATGATTGGGATTTTTAAAAAATATACTTTATTGATTATGCTATTACAGTTGCCCCATTCTCCCCTCTTTATTCCCCTCTGCCCTACACCCCCCTCCTAGTCACATTCCCCACCTTTAGTTCATGTTCATTGGTCGTATATATAAATTCTTTGGCTTCTATATTTCCTATACTATTCTTAACCTCCCCTTGTCTATTTTCTACCTGCCATTTATACTACTTATTCCCTGTACCTTTCCCTCATTCTCCCCCACCCCCTCCTCACTGATAACTCTCCATGTGATCTCCATTTCTGTGATTCTGTTGCTGTTCTAGTTGTTTGCTTAGATTGTTTTTGTTTTTTGTAGGTTCGGTTGTGAGTTTGTGGTCATTTTACTGTTCATATTTTTGATTATCTTCTTTTTCTTAGATTAAGTTCATTTAACATTTCATATAATAAGGATTTGGTGATGATGAACTCCTTTAACTTGACCTTATCTGGGAAACACTCTATCTGCCCTTCCATTCTAAATGATAGCTTTGCTGGATGAGTAATCTTGGATGTAGGTCCTTGCTTTACATGACTTTGAATACTTCTTTCCAGCCTCCTCTTGCCTGCAAGGTTTCTTTTGAGAAATCAGCTGCTAATCTTATGGGAACTCCTTTGTAGGTAACTGTCTCCTTTTCTCTTGCTGCTTTTAAGATTATCTCCTCACCTTTAATCTTGGGTAATGTACTTATGATGTGCTTTGGGTGTGTGCTTCCTTGGGTCCAACTTCTTTGGGACTCTGTGAGCTTCCTGGACTTCCCAGAAGTCTATTTCCTTGCCAGATTGGGGAAGTTCTCCTTCATTATTTTTTCAAATAAGTTTTCAATTTCTTGTTCTTCCTTTTTTTCTTCTGGCACCCATATGATTTGGATGTTGGAAAGTTTAAAGTTGTACCACAGGTTTCTAAGCCTCTCCTCATTTTTTGGAATTCTTATTTCTTCATTCTGTTCTGGTTGAATGTTTATTTTTTCCTTTTGCTCCAAACCATTGATTTGAGTCCCGGTTTCCTTCCCATCACTGTTGGTTCCTTGTACTTTTCCTTTATTTCTCTTTTCATAGCCTTTACTTTTTCCTCTTTTACGACCATGCTCAACCAGTTCCATGAGCATCCTGATTAGTGTTTTGAACTGTGTATCTGATAGGTTGGCTATCTTTTCATCACTTAGTTGTATTTTTGTGGAGCTTTGATCTGTTCTTTCATTTGGGCCTTTTTTTTTTTGTCTTGACACACCTGTTACATAGTAAGGGGTGGAGTCTTACGTGTTCACCAGGGTGGGGCAACCCATGTTGCTACATTGTGATGCTGTTGTGGGGGAGGGGTCTGAGAGGGAACAGTGCCACTTGCTCCTCTCTCTGCTGGCTTTTGGTCACTTTTGCTGCTACCCACAAGCAAAGTGGGCCTTTCTGGTGCCGATTCCTGGGTAGATGGGTTTGTGTAGTTCTAGGACCCTCTGGATCTCTCCAATGAACCCTCTTGTGAAGCTGGGAGTTTCTCCTGCTGCTGCCTCAACCTTCCACAGGTGTTTTCAGTCGGAGGCTTTGAAACTTTATTTCCCCACACTGGAGCCCTGGGTTACGAGGTCAGTCTCATTCCCCAGTTGTTCCTCCTGGCTTATCTGCATGTGAATGTGGGACTGCCTACTCCACCAGTCACCGCCTGGCTTGGTCCACCAACTGCTGCCTTGCCCACCCCGGTCCTCCAGCCACTTTGCTGTGAGTCCTCTCTACTTGGCTGCCCCTCTGTCCCTCTTACCGGTCTGGATGAATGTTTCTTCTTTAACTCCTTGGTTGTCCAACTTCAATACAGCTCGATTTTGTGTCAGTTTGGGTTGTTGTTGTTTTTTTTTTTTAAATTTGTTGTTGTCCTTCTTTTGGTTGTGACAGGAAACATAGCATGGCTACCTATGCCTCCATCTTTACCGGAAGTCCTGACTGGGATTTTTAAAATTCTTAAATATGAGTCCTGTGTAACTCACCATATAAAATAAAAAGCAATGACATAAATAAAGGGCTCAAACTCAAATACATGGGAGAGTCAGGAAGGTCAAGTAAGTAAAGGAACAAGATAATAAAGACTAAGAACCCCCGTCTCAGTTAGTACATCCAAATGTGATACTTAACACTTGTAGACCATTAGCTATTAGTTTATAACTTCTGAATCATTCTGCTTCAATTTTGTAAAGTGACCAAAGTGAAATACTCTATAAAAATCCTCACGAAAGAGAAAGAACTCATGGACATGGACAATAGGTGGTAATGTCGGGGGGAGGGTGTGGGTGGAGGTGGGAGATGGTATTGGGGGATAAATGATGATGGGAAAAAATCTAAAAATGCAAAAAATAAGTAAATTAATAAAATCCTCATGAAACATGGAGAAATCCTAGGCTGAGAAGCTAAACTTTTTTTTCCCTTCTTTTTTCAGGTTATTGGTTGCCTAGCTATAAATTAAAATCCTCTTGGGCAACGGGCCTTCATCTCTCTGTCTTGTTTGGTCATGTGGAATGTCTTCTGGTGCTCCTGGACCACAATGCCACAATCAACTGCAGGCCCAACGGGAAAACGCCTCTTCATGTGGCTTGTGAAATGGCCAACTTGGATTGTGTTAAGATCCTTTGTGACCATGGAGCAAAGCTCAATTGCTACTCCTTGAGTGGACACACAGCTTTACACTTTTGTACAACTCCAAGCTCCATTCTTTGTGCCAAGCAATTGGTTTGGAGAGGTAAGCTTTTTTGGGTGTCTGACATTACCATCCATTTGCATATTCATGGTTTTGAAACTTGGTGATCCTTATTTACCTCAGACAATATAATAGTTATCTCCATGCATTAAGCCTTATTCAGGGGGCCCTAAAAATACATACACAGATAGATAGATAGGTAGATAAAGAATAGATTGTTATATTATGTTGGCCCAGATCATTCTGTGGTGATCTCATTGGAATTTTACTATTATTATTTTTTTAATTGTAGAAGGCTTGTTAATTTACGTATATAACAAGTATTTAATTAGCTTCTATGATGTATCAGGTAATGGGCTAAGTAAAAAAGAGGAGATAGTTTCTGCCTTCAAGGAGCTTATATTCTAGTAGGTGAGATAAGTGTTAAAATGAATTCATAAATATAAAACTATAAATTAAGAAAGGAGCAAAATAAGGCACTATGAAAGAGAATTCATGCATGAACTATTACAAAACATATAAAACTTTCCTAAAGATATGATATGTAAACTGAATCTTTATAATGAGAAGTAGATAGCCATTTAAAAAATCCAACAAGAGGAGTCTAGGTCTAGGAAATAGCAAGTGTGCAAAGTTGCTAGGAGAACAAAAAACTTGGGATATGCAACAAAAGGAAGAAGGACGGTGAGGCCAGAACGCCATGGCTGTGGTTGGGGTGGGAAAACAGGAGTGTAGAGGGAATGTCACTGAGTGTGTTAGACCATATTGGCCTCTTGGAGGCCAAGGTATGGGGTTTAAAAATGGAACCACTGCAAAATTTTAAGTGAGAAAAAGACATGGTTTCCTTTGATATCTTATGGTTTGCACTTTTTGTGTTCTAGGTGATAAATCTTTGACTAACCCAAGTAGCAAAGATTTCTCTCTTATGTGTCTCCATATGATTTGATAAAAGACTATTCTTTCATCACTGAGTTGTCTTCTATCTTTGTTAAAAATCAATTGACCAAAAATATGATTGGGTCTACTGATATACTTTTTTCTTTTTTCTTTTTTTGGCTAATGCCTCACTATCTTGATTGCTATCACTTTATTTTAATTCTCAAAATCTGCTAATCTAGGAATGAATCCTCCCCAATTAGTTTTAAACATGGAAAGCTTCAGCTCTTTTGGGGATATCAAAGGGAATACATCAAAGATACACTTGGCATAAAAATATGGATTTCAGAAAAGAGCTCTGGACTAAAACTGTAAATTTAGGAATTGTTGGCCTATAGATTGTATTTAAAGCCAAGGAAATCAATGAAATCACCCAGATAAATAGTGCAGAGAGTGAAGAGAACCTAGAACCAAACCCTGATACATTTAAACATTAACAGAATGGAGAGGAGTGGAGAAATGAGAGTGAAAAGAATTGATAAATGAAGTTGCAGAAAACCCAGGAATACTTTTGGCATCACAGGGACCAAGAAAGAGGCGATTCCAGAAGAGGACCATGGGCAGCTGTATTGACAGCTACTGAGAGGTTTAATTAGATGTTCATTAGATTAAGAGACAGAGCTATTACTGCCAAAACTAGTTTTGGTGAAATGGCAGGTTGTTACAACCAGATTAGAATTGTATAAGGTGTGAATGGGAGGTTAGAAACTAGAGATGGCCTATGTTCATCCTTGTTCAAAGAAGCTTGGCTGCAAAAGTGAGCATAAGAATAACATGATTGCTGAAGGTGGGGGAAGGCACAGGAGAGTGTACAGTTGGTGATAAAAGGAAATCTTTGAATGCTGAAGGAAAATGATTTACACAGAGAAAACAGTTGCAGGTGCATGAGACGAGATAACTAAAAAGTCCAAATAGAGCAGTGGAGACAGGGTGAAATCCAGACACCATAAGACACATTCTCAATGTTCACAGATGGGCTAAAGTAAAAGATGGCTTTAAATACTGGAGCATTTATAGACCTGTTTGTGGTGTGATGAGGAGCATCATGTCTGATGGCTTTCCCCATCCCTCAATAATGCATGAGGCCAAGTCATCAGCCAAAAAGAAGAGCATAAAGGGTGAGAATTTTGAGGAGAGAGGGGAAGGTGTGGAAGGTCATGGGGAAAGGATGGGAGAACATCTCAAAAATTTCATGTTTTTCTCAACCTATGAGAAGGAGAAAAATGTCAGCCCAGCTTATTCTCCTTCTTACCCACCCTTGAAGGAAGGACTCAGGCACCTGGAGAAAGGTGGGGTCATCCATTGGGGCTTACCTACTTGACCACATGTGGCCATCACCACCTTTTACATTCACTTAGGGATTTAGTTTTAGATTTAGTTTTTAATTAATGAATTTAAACATTTAAGCTTTTTAAAAGAAAGTTAATAAATTATATATTTGTTTAATTGTTGGCTTTTTATATCGATGCTTTTTCATCAACCACAGGCTGGCAGAGGGCTGCCAACCCTCTCATTCCTGAGAGGCATTGCCACGTACCTTCCCCAGGGGACACAGTTCTTTCCCATCTCCTTTGTCCCTGTGCACAGAGGGAGATTATCTAGAGACGGAAGGATTAGGCTTACAACAAGCCAGGAGAAAGAGTGGAAGTCCATTAAAGATACACATACTCTTTAGAGCCATGACAGCAAAGGCCAAAGTCATAAGGAAAAGAAAGATAAATTAGGTGAAGCAAAAATGTTCAATGTCTGTGTAGCAAAGAGATCATGAAATTAAATGGCTATCGTAAAATGGGAAAAATACTGGAGGCTACATGGCAAAGGACTCATGTTCTTAATATACAAAGAAATCTGAAAACTAAGAGTAAGGAGGTTAACAACTAAGAGGGGGGAAAAAACAGAACAAAGCACTAAGAATGGGAACAGGTATTTCAGGAGGAAAAAAGACAAATGAAGATAACAATAATCACCTGCATTTCTCATCAGTAAAACATCAATTAAAATAACAATCAGATCCTTTTGTTGTTATTTATTACATTAACAATGATACAAAAGATGATAATAGCTATGTTGACTACCACATAGGGAAGTGCTTTCACACACTTAATAAAGTGTAAATGGATAGGATGGGGAGGGCAATATCAAAAGTTTAAAACCTTTTTATGTCCCAGCTGGTGTGGCTCAGTTGGTTGGAGCACTGTCCCATAGAGCAAAACAAAAGGTTGTGGAGTTCGATTCTCAGTCAGGGGACATACCTACGTTGTGGGTTTGATCCCCATTTGGGGCACGCATGAGAAGATAACCAACTGGTGTTTCTCTTATCAAAGTTTCTCTCTCTCTCCCTTCTCCCCTCTCTAAAAGCAATGAAGAAATGTTTCTAGATGAGGATAAAATTTAAAAAAGCTTAAAACCTTTTTAATCCAGAAGGTTCACCTCAGGTATTAGAAACTAATTTGAGGCTCTTTGGTTCAGGGCTCTCAATTATGTGGGCTTCAAATGCACACTTCGGATGTTATAACCAAACAAGATTATACATTGAGTCAAAGACGTACCATATTTTTGGACTATAAGACACACGTTTCCCTCCGCAGATTTGGGAGAAAAATGGGGGTGTGTCTTATAGTCCGAATGTAGCTTACCTAGCTCACTGGGGGGCAGGAGGTGGCCTATGTTATTTATGTTATTAAATATTTTACCACATTTTTTTTGCTTCAAAATTTTTTTCCTATTTTCCTCGTCTAAAACCTAGGTGTGTCTTATGGTCCAGTGTGTCTTACAGTCTGAAAAATTCAGTACCTGGTAAGAGAGAAATGAGATATTATCATGTGACAGAATTGTGACGGTCACATGATCTGTAGAAATTGAGACATGGTCCTAAGTCTGTAAAAGTCTTCAAAATAGTGTAGTTCTAGTGTATTTTATTTTATATATTTGTATTAGAAGGTTTGATTGATTGAAGTATATATTTAAAATATACCACAATTTAAAAATGTGTATATTGACATTTATTATTTTTAATATATTTAGAGTGTTGAAAAATTGTCTGATTTCTTTTTGCCCTCATAAAGTCATTTATAGTACTGAAAAATGTTTGCATATCTAATAGAAAAATTTTGAGCCGCATTATCCACACCATACAGACATTAAAATAATGCTGTCCAGGGCTGCTCACTGACATGGAAAGATTTTTAAAAAGAAGTTTAGCCCTGGCCAGTGTGGATCAGTTGGTTGGACTATTGTCCCATAACTGAAGGTTGTGGGTTTGATTTCCTGGTCAGAGCACATGCTGAGGTTGCAGGTTTGATTCCTGGTCTGGGATGTAGAGGAGGCAACCAATAGATGTTTCTCTGTCACACTGATGTTTCTCTCTCTCCTTTCCTCTCTCTCTAAAAGCAATGAAAAAATGTCCTTGGGTAAAGATTTTAAAAAAAGAGGAAAAAGAAGTTCATTGGGGGGTATAAACTGAATAAACTTAAAAATTATATATGATTATGCATATTAGAAAATAATATGCAAATTACACAGTCAAACTTGATCTCAAAGCTAATCCTTAGCTGTAGCAAAGCCCTTTGAAAGAGGAAATGTTATTTTAGATCCTTAATTCTAAGATAATAAAATTTGTTTAAGAGTGGTACCTGGCAAATATTTAAAAAAAATTGTGAGTTAGATAATTGGGGGAAATCTTACTCATTTTATGAATAGATACATAGAGAAAAGGTGAAGGGAAGTGCCTGGAGCTGAGTCTACTTGTCTGGAAGCTCTAGAAGACTGTGAGCATCTTGCATCCTTTCTTTTGCATTTCTATGTCTTCAGCCTCTTGGACAGAGCTTGACACATTGGAAGCACTCAGTAAATGGTGTCTCACTGATCTGGGGGTGGCCCCAGGAGCCCTGAGTGTATGGATAAGAATTATGGCCATCTAATAAAATGCTGCTGTGGGTCAGTTCTACTCTCTGTCTCTAGGGAGACAGCTGAGGGATGAGTTATCCCCCTCTTGGATTATGTGGTGGGCACTTTGTGGAGAAGTCACTTACATCACTCTGTGGCTGGACAGAGAGAGTTGAGGCAGCCTACAGACGAGGAAAAGAAGTTAGGCTAACATTAAACTTGGGGCCAGAGAAGCCCATTAGAGGAAAAACCAATGCCATGGCAACTGAAAACCAATGTAATTTCATTTGCTATTTAATGGGCTCTTTGTGGAAAAGTGCTCTTTGTGGAAAAGGCTAATTGAGGCCAAAAAATTGCATGCAATTTTCTCTTAAAGGATTTTTCTCTATTTTTTTTCAGTGTTTCAGAGCCTGCTTTGTCCCCATGCTGCATTTCTGTCTGCTAATTTTCTATTGGCCTTTCTACTTAATGCCCCCCATCTCCTGGCCTTTGTTTCCTTTGGTATTAGTATAATAGTGTTCATCAGTTGAGAGGGCTTATTTACCTCAGCGAAAATGTCCTCTCCGCGAATCCTGCATTTCCCTATGAATAAAGAGATTCAGGTCAGGCTGAAAGGCAGGATATTATTTCTCCCTATTTTCTTTCGTCGGAGGAAAATAAAAGCTGCTTGCTTTGCTCTGCATGAAGCAAATCCTGACAGTTGGAGGAAAATCTGTTACTGCAGGAAAGCCATAAAAATTCAAATGTTTCCTAGCAGAATGTAGCATGAGGGTGATGTAAAAGAGACCATGCCTTCTGAAAGACTGTCCCCTGCTTCTTGCTGTGACAGTGACACTAGTTACCAGCGTGTTAGGAAAGTCTCTATTCAGTGGTGCAAACATAGAAAGGCAAGATGGCACTGGACTGCTATGTTAGTCAAGAAATGGGTATGCACCCTGGCTGGCATAGCTCAGTGGATTGAGCGTGGGCTGTGAACCAAAGTGTCACAGGTTCGATTCCCAGTCAGGGTACATGCCTGGGTTGCAGGCCATGACTCCCAGCAACCGCACATTGATGTTTCTCTCCCTCTCTCTCTCTCTCTCTCTCTCTTCCTCTCTCTCTCTCTCTCTCCCCCTTCCATCTCTAAAAATAAATAAATTAAAAAAAAACTTAAAAAAAAAGAAATGGATGTGCTTGCTTGACCGACAACTGTCTCACTGGCCCATCACTTTCCATCTCTTCTTGTATTAGCCATCATAATAGTGCAAATCTCACCCATCCTAGTCATTTGTAAACAACTTGGGGATTTTTACCCCATCTGCTCTATTGTTAGTACCACCTGTACAATATGAATTTAATGTGGCCTTCAAATTGATATATGTATTCAATTTAATTTTAAAAAGAAACTTTATATCATTGTACAAATTAATTCATAACTATAAAAATATGGCCATAATCTTTACCATCCACAGAAAATAATAGGAACAGTAAATAATAAGCAAATTCTTGTCCTTCATCTGTTCTGAGAACCTCTTCTCTCAGATGGCAGAGAATGACTCTCAAAAGCCTCTTCTTCTGGTCACTGATGCTCCTAGAAACATTGTCTTGTCTCCAGTCATTCCGCTGTGAATGCGTGAACTTGAAATTCCTTTGAAGGTCAACACTTACACCCATTTGGGCAGCAGGCACTCCAGTCTAATAAAGAATGTTCCACATAAAATCATAGCACACTTTGGGAACCACTGCCTTCACCAATGCTTGGTAAAGTTGGCAGTCTACTTAATGGTGACGTGTTAGAGGAATCCCTTTTAGGATCAGAAGTGAAACTAGTTTGCTGCTCTCGCCACATCTCTTCAGCTCTGTCCTGGGGATCCTAGCCAACACAAAGAGAAAAGAAAAATAAACAAAATGTATGAGGATTAGAAAGCAGGAAGTAACACTACCATTATTTCACACACTGTTTGTCTACATAAAAAAAAAAACAAGGAAATCTAAGGTCAAGTGGTTAGAATTTGTAATTGAGTTTAGCAGAGGTACCGCATTTGAGATCAATATACAAAAATCAATGGCATTTCTATATACCAGAAACAAGCAGCGAGAAATTATAATATTGGAAAAGATGGATGGTATGGACTAATACCCCAGAAACTTAAGAGGCTTAGAAAATATATTCAACAAAAGGGTGGAAGAACTATAAAAATTGATTGAAAGACATTAAGAAGACATCATATTCAAGGTTTATTATGAAAAATGCAGTTCTTGATTACTCCCCCCTTGGAGGCAATCACTTTCACTTATTTTAGCTGATGAGTTCGATATTTATCTCCACATTGCTAAATAAATACCATTTTTATGCATAAAATTGAAAAGAATAAGTAGCAACATAAGCAGTTCTGATGATCTGTTGATTCCTCATAATGGAAGGTGAGGATCTGGCTTTTCTTCCTTCTCCCCCCCCACCGCCACCGCCCCCACCTCCCGCCCCAATAAAAGTCCCTTGGCAGTCCTCCATTCTCACAGGGTAGTTATATTACAAATACAAGGCCCCTGCTAAATTAGCATGCCTTTTCCATCTTTGTACATTTTGTTTTCCCTAATTTTCTGGGTTTTTTTTTGCTTTAGCTTTCTATGTATTGTTGCTATTTTAAACCCCCAACTTTTGCCAATAGCTTTAATCTTTTCTGAAAATATTTTAATTCAACAGCTATTTTCTCAGTTTATTCTCTAGCAAAAATCCCTCTGGAAACTTCAGACCTGCTCCAACCACTGTTGTACTGGGAACTCCGTTCCCCACCAGCCTGGAGATCCCTTCTGCCTCTCTCTCATGTTGCATTTCTGTTTCCTGGATGCTGGGTCGGCTTGTACCCTGGTTTGCTGCCTGTTTGGGTTGCGTGTATCCTCTTTCTGAGAAAACGTGCCACAGCGTATATGTGCTCCAGAAGGCATTGATTCTACTCTGACTTGGCATAGAATTCTAGATGGATAATCAAGTTCCTTTAGAATAATGAAGGTATTGCTCCATTCCCTGTCAGTTTTTAGTATTGTTGCTGGAAAAATCAGAGGCCGTTTTATTTCCTCACCTTCTCTAAGTGACCTATTTTATCTTCCTCTGAGGCAGGGAGTAGGAAGGGGGTGTAGAATTTGCATTTTGTCTTTAGTGTTCTGAAAATTCAGTGAGGATCTGCCTTGGTGGGCTTATTTTGTACTGGATCCTTTCAACCCCAAAATGCACATGTCTATCAGTTATGGTAAATGTTTCTAAATTTCAAAGTGGGCCAAAAGCAGATTTACAGTTGTGAGTGCACAAAACACAGAATTTATTCTTGTGTTATTATTTATTATTTTATTATTTCCATACAAACAACTGTAAACCTACTTTTGTCCCACACTGTCTTTATCACATAAATTCTCTTCTGCTGTTTTCTGCATGCTCTCTTCCTTGGATTATCACTATTTAGTTACTGTACCCCCAGGCTGCTGCTCTAATTGTCTTATGTTGTCTCTTCTATTCCATGTTTCTTTATCTTTATGATGTACTTTCTGGGAGATTTACTCCAGATAGGTTTTCTGTATTTTTCATTGTCTCTTTCTACCATCTAAACTGTCCTTAGCTGTTTTATAATGCTTGGTTGTTTGCTGATATTTAAGACTTGAGTGACTAAAAGCTGATTTCAAAGCCAGGTGTAAAGATGGGTTAGCTGGCTTTCCTTTGCTTTGGGGGCTGGGGCTGGACCTTTTATCTGGGGAACCCCTGACATAGTACCCTCAGATCTTTGTTCTTACACTGGTAAAATACTCCAAAGAAAACTACAGGCTTCTTCCTGGAGGGTCAAGGCCTGATTCCGGTGTTCTAGGTGCTGACCTGGGGAAAGGGATTGAGAATGCAAATGTAGTGTAAATACTTTCTAGAATGCTGCACCTGTTCCTCTTGATTCAGCTTTTACTCTTACTTCAGGCTTTAGTTCAGATGTCAATTACACGGATCGCTCTTCCTGAATTCCCTTAAACTAAGGTAGGTCCCTGCGTTCTTCTGTACTCTCACAGCGTGTTGTACTTTTCCTCTGGGGCACTTAATATTTTATTTGCTTCACTGTTTGATTCCTTGCCTCCCTCACTAAACTACACATTTCATGAGAGCAGAGTTTGTTCAGCATTGTCCAGTACATGCTACATGTCGGTTGTTGATTGTTGAAGACCTTTTGAATGTTCAGTTAAGAACAAATGCTAGAACTGGGGAAAAGAGCGCGATTGAACCAGAGCCATTTCATCGCTATTAACGGCAAAGGGCTCACAGTTTATGGTCTCTTGCACTCATTGCTTCTTTTCTCCTGTGAGGAGAGTACGTCAGGAAGGAGGGAGACATCAGAAGTGTCAAATATTACTGAGAAATCCAGAAGCTGACAGTTAAAAAATTTCCATTGGATTTAGTGACGAGGACTTGGAGACGGTAGCAGTCAGCTGAGTGATGGACACAGAAATCAGAATGGAGGGGATGGGTCACTGAGAAAGGAGTCATCTGTGAGGGGGAACAAGCCTTTTAAAGAGTGTTAGTGAAGTAGAGGCAGGAGGGTAGATGAAGAAGAAAATAAAGTGGAAATTTTTTTCTTTTAATGACAGAAACCTGAGCATGTTTAAATGATGGCAAAATCCACTAGTGCAGCAGACGTTGACGACAGAGAGGAAGGATGATTCATGGTGTGAGGACTCTGAGAAGTCTGGGAAATGAGACCTAGAACCAGGTGGAGGGATGGGCTCTAGAAAATAGAACGCCTGTCTGGTGTAGCTAGAGGCAAAAAAAAGAAAGAAAGAAAAAGGAAAAAAGAGGAGGATGGGAGTCAATATGTACAATTGCAAGGCTTTACAGAAGTTTCCATCGGAAAGCTACTGCCTGTGAAAATAAGAGGTGAGGAGATCTAAGAGTGAAGGGAGAGGAAAAGGGGTTGAAAGATTGAGGAGTGAAAAAGGTTTGAGATGATTACTGTGGAGAGTGAGGGCGGTAAGTTAAACAGAGAAAGAGTGGATTGCCGACCAGTCGTGAGGACCCGATGAGTTTTTATCTTTGACTGTATGGAGGTACCTGTGCTGTACAGATGGCACCTCACCTGTAGTGTCATTTTTGCCACCCAGCTCTCAGCTGCATAGAACCAACTAGGTGCTATCACGAATTGGAAGGTTGAGGTTTTGGCAAAAGAGCTATTGAAATAATGGAATATGAAACGAAGCTGGACAGGGAGGGGAGGAAAGTAAGTCACATCTACTGGACAAAGAACACAGAGAGGGGTTCTAATGAAATCAAGTTGCAAAGAAGGGAAGTTATGGTCGGAGAATCAAGTGCTGGAACTTGTAATTTCTGGAGACCACTCATCTGAAGGTACTGACTCAGGGCAGGGGTGACTATGGGTGGGAGTCAGCAGGTCACAGAGAAAGAGGAAGTCCCTGGAAAAAATGAGATCTAGGCATGCAGTGACCAGGGCTTTGTGGGCACCTGTGTGGTTGTCAAAGTCACGTAGAATTTGTGTGGAGAGCCATAATGTGCCAAAATCTTTGGAAACTGATGGAGAGATAAACGTATTCAAGAAGGAAGGCAGGTGGTACAAATGAGAAAGCTGAGCCCTAAAGAAGCAAGGATGTTCTTTTTATTTTTATTTTGAAGAGAATTAGGGAGTAATTGGAGGCAGCAATGGGGAGTCAAATATAAGCGAAAAAGAACACCCAGCTATATACGCCACCTCAGGTCAGAGTTAAGCATCCTGCATCCGTTCTTTGAGCTTGGAACAGGGGCAAAGCTAGTTTGGTTGCCATAGTGACGAACGCCCTGTCTCCGGGCTCATTAATCCTGTGTTCCAAACTAAGCACTTAGCCATAGCTTCTGAATAAATGCAACAAAGCTCTGCATACTGAAAAGGGCATATTCGTGTTAAGCAGGGAAAAAGGTTTTCAATTTCATTCATTAAACTTGAGTAAATAATTTAATATCTTTTTGCGTCAGTCCTCCTAGCTAATGAATAAGGATAAATGCTTAATGGAAAATCTAGCTTAATAAAGTTAACAGCATCGGCTTTCCATACAAAGGAAATGGATGGTGCTGGTATATATGCATATGAAGAGGAAAACAGAAAGGAAAATAATGTGTATGAAGCATCTAGGATGTGGAATGTCAGGTGCTTTAAGATAAAATGTCTCATTTAATCCTTGTAACAACAGCGTGATGTGCATATTATTCTCTTCATTTTACAGACAGGGAATCAGAAGCTCAGAGAAGTCAGACAAGGCCCCAGTTCACACAGGTGTTGGGTTTCAAGCAGGCCCTATGCTAGGCCTTGGTGAATATTGTATACTGCTTAACCTCTTGGGACAGTTAGCTAGTTAAAGATTTCAGAGAAAGGTTTCTGCTAAATTGACAGTCCATCGAAAGGAGAAGTGCAGCGCTGGCTGGGGTGGTTCAGTGCATTGAGTGTTGGCTTGTAAACTAAAGGGTCACTGGTTCAATTCCCAGTAAGGGCATATGCCTGGGTTGTGGACCAGGTCCTGGGTAGGCGGCACATGAGAAGCAACCACACACTGATGTTTCTTTCCCTCACTTCCCTTCTCCCTAGAATGAAATAAATAAAATCTTTAAAAAAGAGAGCAGTTTAAATGTTGTATTAGAATTTCATTAACTTAAAAAAACTTACTACCATAAGATGTTTTTTAAGGTTTTTCTTGAAAAAAATTGTGAGAAGACTTCTGGGCATATTAGAAATGTGTTTAATTAAAAGATATAAAGAACTATCGATGTTTCTCGCAAAACAGGTCCCCCCAAAGTAATCACGTACCCCCACTTTGCCGCTTCCTAGTAAGTAGAAGGTGTGCAGTCGCAAAGCAGACCCTCAACACGGAAGCTGGTCTTTTCCTTCTGAGTATGACGCCTGCATTTGGGTTTTCCGGAGCTGCTCCAGCAAAGGGGTAGTGAAGTGATCGAAAAAGATATATTAAAAATCTATTAATTCATTCTTCTTCAAATTAAACTCTTTAATTAAAAGCAAC
The DNA here is from genome assembly GCF_004126475.2 of Phyllostomus discolor. Taxonomy (NCBI): domain Eukaryota; kingdom Metazoa; phylum Chordata; class Mammalia; order Chiroptera; family Phyllostomidae; genus Phyllostomus; species Phyllostomus discolor. The sequence continues at coordinate 28,355,143 of NC_040912.2, read as the reverse complement.
ACTTTCATCAATTTCTAATTTCTACCTCTAACACTGTGATATAGCAACAGTTAAAATAACTAGGAGCAAGACGTGCAAGTTAAATATCCCTGATACTAAACTTAACTGCTAGCAGTTTTTAAAAATCCAAATACTAAATGTTTTGGTCTCACCTGTACAACTACCCTCAGTCGATGTGTTAACTTTGGGTGGAGTACTGCCGCCCAGAGGGTTCAAAGCACCCCTGCAGAGGGAGTGCTAATCACAGCCTTCCCTTCCTTCCCCTATCAGTAGTGTAGGTTCCCTCCTTCCACTGGCTGTCTCTGCTTCCAGTTCTCTGATCAAAGGCCGTAAGTGACTTGTGCCATGAGTTTTCAGTCTGGGAGTGTTATCTTTGCTTTATAACTAGGAGCCTCTGAAACCAGACATGGAAGGAAGGAATTTCTTGGGGCCTGTACTACTTTTTTTTTCCATCAGCACCTCTCTCTAATTTGTTTCTCACTTAGAGGAGCCTGGATCTTATTATCCTATGAACATTTTAAACACCCTTTAGCAAAAGACATCAGATTCATAAACAGAAATGCAAGTGTTGTCTTTGTAATCTCTGTCAGTAATAAACAATTTTAGAAGGAGGCTCAAGGGCCCAGGCTTGGAGGTGAAAGGGGTAAATCAAACAGGAGCCGGAGGCCCCCATCTCTGCTTTCCATTCAGCTAACCAGGAAAACACACCAATAGGGAACCAGCCAAAGCACCAGGATTGGAGGCTAATCTTCAAGCACAACCCAGCTTCCTGAAGTTTCTTCTAATTAGAAAACTAGTGGGAACAGAAGCAGAGAGGACCGTCTCTTTTCTAAGATAAAACATCTCATTAGCAGTCAGAAGAGGTATTAACGTTCCCCCCACAGGGGGCCACAGAGGGCTAAGTGCTGCTGGGGAGGCCCCAACATCCTTTGGCTTTGTCCACCCTCAGCCTGAGACGCCCCTGCAGCCAGTGGTCAGACACACTCTAATTAAGAAGGCAGCGCCAACCAAAGAACTGAGTAGTAAAAGCAGGAAGGAAGGTCGAGTGACCTTCAAGCAAAGTTGAATTAACTTGGATTGGGGCAGAAGGAAAAGATTTAATGAAAGCCCCAGGAAAGATCTGCTAGGACTTAATAACTAAAAGTAATACCAACCGGATGTGGCATTTCTGTTGCATGTCTGTCATTTTATCCATATTCCATTTTAATCCTCTCAACTATCTGCCGGGGTTAATACTATTATTCCCATTTGCAGATTAAAACAATGAGCTGTCAGAGGGGAGGAGGGAGGAGGGACTGGATGAAAGAAGGGGAAAGGATTAGCCAAAGAACATAGATGCAGGACCCATAATCGCAGACAGCAGTGTGGTGATGGCCCGAGGGAAGTGGGGGGCGCAGCACAAGACAGGGAAATGGGGACATCTGTAATTGTGCAGATAGATAGATAGGTAAAACACTGAGCTGTAGACAGATTGCATAATGGTAAGACTGGGTTTTGGATGCAGATTGACCTTGATGCAAAGCTGCACTTTTGCCACTAGGTGGTGCTGCCTCTTCTTTGCTACTTAGAATCCCCACCGAAGTGTCAGGTTCGCGTCTCCTCTGTAGACTCAATAGATCAGTCAATAAAACTGCCTCTGGCTCAGGTCTTCCTAGAACTGCCTTAATCACAGCCTCCGATGAAGGGAAAGCTTGGGTTGTTACGTTCTCTAACATTGGGTACTTCCCCACCGCAACCGATTAGACCAGGAGTGGTTGGTGTTCGACCATAGGGGCTCAAATATGGTTTGACATAAAAGATGAGCTCGAATATCATGCTGAAGAGGATAAGTACTTGAGTAAGATTGCCTGGGTTTAAATTCTTATTACCTCCCTCCCCATTCACTATCTACATGAGTGAGCATTAGATTTAACGTCTTGGAATATCAGCCCCCATGTACTACATGGGAATACTGATAATAATCCAAACTGGTTCTAGGGAACTCAAACAAGAGTTCATGGATCTTCATGTGTGGCTCTGCCCCCACCCACTTACCTTTGTGTTGTCTAGAAATGCATTTTCCAACATCCATCATATTAAACATTGACTGTGGGACTGTTGCCAGGCGTTACAAAAAGAGAGTTTCGTGGTCACATAAGTTTGGGAAAACTCATTAAATTAGTTAGATTTCCTCACCATAGGACTTCTCAGACTCTTTCGTATGTTAATGTGAATTGCAAATATACAAAGGTACGCGGAATCCACAAGTTTGGTTAACCACAGAGCCTTCGTTTTTGATGTATCTTACAGTAGTAATATATCACAGAACAGACTTTGGGAAATGTTGGCTCCAAAGAGTGAAACTGGAGCATAGAGTTAGAAATGGAATTCATATTTGGTGCAGCAAGAACTTCGCATCAGTCCATGTACATCACTCCTTTTCCTGCTCCCCGTCTGAGGGCAGATTTTGTCTCACTACAGCAGGCAGACTAATGACCCTCCGAAGGTATCTGTACAGGCTAATCCCTGGAATCTGTGACTGTGTTACCTTACATGGCAAAGGTATTTTGCAAATGCAATTAAACGAGGGACCTTAAGATGGGGGAGATGGCTTTGGATTATCTGAGTCTGCCCATCTCCTTAAAATGGAGAAACTTTTCTTGACTGAGGTGAGAAGAACTGTGCCTATGGAAGGAAGATCAAAAAGATTTTTTGTGAAAAAGACTCTACCCACCATTGCTTGCTTTGAAGATGGAGGAAGGAGACCATGAGCCAAGAATGTGGGTGGCTTCTACAAGCTGGAAAATGCAAGGAAACAATTCTTCTAAAGAGACTCTAGAAGGAACAGTCTCACTGACTTTTGATTTTAGCCACTGTGTTAGCCATTTTGTCCCAAAGACAATGAACTAATGAGAGAGACATAGAGAGAGAGAGACTGAGATTTTAAGGAACTGGCTCATGAGATTGTGACAGTACAGGTCCAAAATCTGTAGGATGGACCAGCAGGCTACCCAGGGAAGAGCTGCAGTTCAAGTCAAAGGCAATATCTATGCTGGCAGAATTCTTTCTTGCTCAGTGGCGGTCCGTCTTTGTTACACTCAGGTCTTGACTTGATTGGATGAGGCCCACTCGTACTATGGAGAGTAACCGGCTTTACCCAAGTCCACTGATTTAAATGTTAATCTCTCCTAAAGAAACACCTTCACAGAAACACCCAGAATAATGTTTGACCGAATACCTGCCATCCACCATCGCCCAACAAAGTTGTCACATAGAATTAGCCATCAAGCCCGCCGAGAACTGTGTTGGGCTTCTGACCTAGGGAACTGTAAGGTAACATATTGTTTTATGCCACTAAATTTATGATAATGTGTTACAACATCAATAAGAAGCTAATATACTCACCTTGTTCTCATTATTAGCACTGTCCTCTACCATACTGCAGTCATTTCCTACTGAGGACTGGGTCGCCTGGGTCTCAGTTTTGGTCTTTTTCCCTAGTCCCATCAGCCAGGATGGCTTTCAGTTTTGACATAGATTAGCCATCCAAAGTCACCCCCACAGCTCCTGGACCTCCTTCACCCTAACAACCTTCATCTCACTCCAGCAAGTCGTCCATTCACATCCTCACATCTCGACCCTTTCTATTGCTTCGATATTTTCATTTTCTACCTTTTCGACCACCATTCCCTCAGTTATGCCAGACTAGTTCTTCCAAATCAGAGTGACTCTGCTTCCGTGTACCTCTTTTTATCCCGGTCTCCCCACTCCTCCTAGTTTTGTCTTTTTCCTTCCTCCTTCTGGGCTTCCTGGTCAATGACCTGAATGGCTGTCTCACCAACATTATGACTTCTTTGCCATAACAGGGTTCTCCCGCACTAACACAGACCAGGCTAATATACACCTCCTACTTACAGTTAAATATCTATAAAAACACATTAAAAACCTACCCCACCAAAAGAATCTCTTTCACAATAGCTATATAAATTAAATAGATGAACAAACTCTAAACCAAAGAATTCAGTGAAATTTCTGTTTATTACATCATGAAAAGGAAAGAATTGGGACGTACATTTTGGATGAGTTGCTACGTGCTGTACCCTCTTAAAGATAATAGGACGGGTGGCCTCCCAAGAGTTAGCGTGGGAGGTTGACTCCAACACTCAGTGTCTGCTTCAGGATGCATGAATGCTTCTTTTTCTAAACTCCTTTATCAGTCCACCTCCATCGAGAACACAACTCACAGCATTCAGTAAGGCAGGATTAGAGAGATCTTGTACTCGCAGGGGATTAGTCACTACCTGTCTCAGAGAGCTCTCAAGTGTGAAGATCGTGAGAGAAGCCCGACTGGGAGTCTATGAACAATGCGCTGGCCCACAGGGAGGGACTGCTACCCTGGCTACTCAGGAGAGGATGCATCTGAAGGTGCAGTTCTGCAAGAAACATGCACATACAAAAAATTGAAGCCTCTGATTAATTCCATCCAAAGTTTGAAGGGGACCTGGCGTCTTTGAAACAGAAACAGGTCATGGGCTGAGATAAGGGGCAGAAATGCAAAGGGAGCCGAGGGAAAGAATGTCCCTCTTCCATCGATCTCAAGGCTCATCCTAAACCTTTATGTAGTCATCCCTCTTGGATGTAGACCGTATCACACACGTACCCTGTATTAGCAGGAGGTCTTTCCCCCAAAGACCCCATTTTATGACATGAATCCCTATCCGTAACTTACCTCTGTCCCAGTAATAGTTCTTCCTTTGAGCCACTGGATCCAAAAGGAACCCAGGTGTTCCTCTGGACTGAAGGGCTCCTCCCTCCGGGCCCAGAACACTGGCTGCTCCCGAGATGGGCTTCATCACCGCTGCCTTGCCGTGCTGCTGCCATTGAATAGGGATAGCCCCGCTGTTGCTTGACTAGTTCCTCATCGCACAACTGGTTTCTGCCAACCTAGTGTCCCACTTGCTGCTCCCACTGCTCCTCTCCTTCTGCCTCAGAGTGGGGGCGTCCCTCCGATTCACGCCTCATCATCTCCCCATCTGTTCCAGCCCTGCCTTCACCTCCGCCCCCAGGCAACCTCCGCCACTCATTGTTCTGAGTCCAGAACAGGAAGGCTTTTGTCCCTGGGGAGAAGAAGTCATTATTCACTTTCTGTAAATTCATGGCCTTTTAAAAAAAAAGCAATAAATAAGTAAATAACAAAAGAACTTCCCAGGATTAACCTTTTCTTTTTTCCAGTTGAATGACAACCGCCACATTCATTTTCTTCAGCATAAACACTATCCCAATCATGGGATAGGGTCTCATTGTATGAGCCTGAGATTAGCACAAAGTAGGATAATAGTACATTTTCCAAAGTCTGAGTTATTCAGTCTTATCTGTGGTTACTTTACTAAATTCTAATCAGTTTGGTTTTGGAATGTAAAAGATAAAAACTAAAATAGGTATAAGGTGACTGAGCTCAGTGCCTACCTCTGGACTGTTCACATCTAAAAAGAGAGCTTTTCCTTCAGGTTGAGAAAATTAAAAGCAAACACAGGAATAAATAAACATGGCCTCTGTGAGGAAAAGGCTGCCTCCCAAGGGATGGGAAGCAATAGTCTGTGGAACTGAGAGACAAGCTTTGATATGAAAAAGACTTGCTTCAGCAGACAGAAGGAAATAGTTTATAATACTTGTTTCAAGGTTTCAATATGTTTTTAAAAATAGAGGTAGCTGCTGAAGAAGAAACTTGCTGTGAGAACGGAGTATGTGAAGAAAGGCTTGGTTTAATAAGCCTCCACAGCTATTTTCTCCTTCACTGGCCTTCCTTCACCCTATTTCCTGGCGTGCCCTTGGGAAGATACGCTTTGTTCATCTAAACTCACGTTGGTGGTCTTCTCTGGTCCCATTGGTTCAACCAGCACCCTGTGGTGCTCACTCCCAGACTTGCATGTCCCAGCATGACCCTCACCTCTGAACTCCAGCTCATCTATCCAACTGTGTAAAAACCCATCTCCGCTCTCATTTAGAATATGGTCTAAAGTCTTTCCATGGCCTTCTGAGCCTGGCATTGTCTGCCCCCTGCTTCCTCACCAATGCTATTTCCCACAGCACCCTCTCTTACCTCTTTTGATGCTTGCCTTCATTGCATTTTCTGAACATGTCTAGCTTGTCCCTACCCACCTCACAGCCCTTCCTCCTGCTATTTCCTCTGTCAGGAAAGCCTTTCCCATTATCTTTAGATGGTTTACTTGCTTGCTGCACCAAGGTCACACACTCAAAGTCTTTTCTTTTTTCAAAGATCTTAAAATGAGAAAGAAGACGCCCAAAGCTGTTATTCCTTAGAGTGAAAACTGCATGCTTACAGTGGAGAGACGAGTAGCACAGCCTCGGGGTACAGGTAGACCTTCCTTCACCCCAGGGCTGTGCTACTCCTTACCTTCCTTTTCTGGAAGACAGGACACTGAACCTTGAAGGATGAATAAAGTTAATCAGTCAAAGAAAAAAAAAACACGGTTTTGCAGGTCAAGGAAACAACGTAAGCAAGGGCATACAGGTGTCTGCATAGAACTAGAGCAAAGGGTCCGCTGTCCAGGAAGACCCGATGACGGAACCCCTTAAAAATCCTGCGAGGAGCCCTGGATCAGAGGGACCGATTTGAGACTTGCCTTCTGTCTCCTTGCCAGTCAGTCTTGCAAGGAAAGCTCTTTTTCTTTCTTTTTAATTTTCTCAAAAGCTGGTGCCATAATACTGTCTTCTATGCATGCTGGGTAGCAAGCCCTTGCTTGGTAATAGGATCAAGATATTTAACAATGGTAACGCAACCTTCCCCAGGAGATACTGGGATACTGAATGTGAATGGGTTGGATGGGTCACAGGCAGGGGTACTGTGGGATGATGACAGAGATAAAAGAGAAACTGAGTCAGAAAGTTGTATTTTCGGTGAAAACAGGAGAGTGACCGAGAGTTTGCAAGTTTGTAGTTAGGAAGGGATTAAGAGTAACCTCAGTGGATGACATAAACCTTAACAGATGAGGGGTTGTACGAAAGGGTGAACGAGGACCAGTTCAGAAGCACCGCTGTTGATTTAGAAGAGAGTAGTGCTCCACTCCAGACCCAGGAGAATGTGAGAAATAGAGAAATGGAGACTCAGAGGCGATGGTGTTTCATTTAAGATTTCATTTAAGACAAGACCATGAAAGATACAGGAAAATATATTTGCCATAGATTGTAGACTGAAAGGGCAAAATTGAAACTAGAACAAAGCAGCCAACTGAAAATATGCTCTGGTGACAGTTAATAACAAACTCGACACTGCACAAAATTGCATCCTTGACAAAGCAGTACACTTGAGAAACAGTCCCGGAACATGCAGCGAATGAAAAGCCCTGAATATGAAAAAAAATCTAAGCTTTGAATAATAGATGTTTCTGAAGAAAGCTTACTGTTAATAATGAGCTAGACAATATATGTAAAATGCCTAGTGAGCGCTTGAAAAATAGCAGACATTATTAATATTTTCACAAAGGAACACTGAACAAATGTGCCGCCTTTTGCCTGTAAAAAAGCCTGTGCGAGTGTGGTTTGGAACAGAGGCAAGCAAGGTGAAGCTGAGGAGAGTGAAGACGTCTTTGACAAAACAAGTATTGGTAGCTAATGAAGATTGTAAGCTTCTACCTCAAGTTGATAGAGTGAACCACATTCTTTCTCGAATTCCTACTCCCTGAAGCCATGAGAACAACCCATGTTCATTTGTGTTCTCACACGCACCGAGGCCAGTGTAACCAAGACGACCAAGTACTTTTCACTCTGTCTTCGTGCTTTTTCTAAGAAACGTGTACACTTTTAAGGTGGTATTTTTAAAAAGTCATGAGTAATGGACCATATTTTCACGCATATATTTGAAAATTGGGGTGTAAAAAATTGCAAGAGGGGACTTCTTTTCAATGAACATAACTCGGTAATTGGTGGGTGATGAACATGTTAAGCAAAAAGAGGTTTTTTAGTTTCATGTATCCATATAAAGTTTTCCTTTGTGACTATGACCAATATTTTAAAGGTAGAAACATTTTGTGTGCATGTTGGAAAACAAAATTTTGGTAGCTGCACAAAGGGCAGTCCTCTTAGGTATGGATCTCTAGTTATTGCTTGGAATGTTACTGTAATTATTATGCTATGATGTAGCATTGAAATGAGAAAGCAAATGAAGGTTGTCATGTATTGGGCAGTGGGACACAGTAGAAATTGTCAAACCTCCTGGATATTGGGTTACCTTCTTAATAATGCTTATCTCTTAGAAGAGCTTACAGAACTTTTAGAACCAAGAGAGGCTGGTGGGCCCAATTCCTGTGTTGTGAAAACAACTGTCACTCAGACTCCCAACCAGCTGTCAGGCTTCGGGTGACCTTCAAGAGAAACTGCTATGTGCCCACAGAGAGGTTACTTGATGAGGGGAAGCAGATTTGAATTTTTCAAACAGGAAATAGTCTTCAATATGTCTTGAACTAAAGAATTCATACAATGGGCAAAGGTTTCAAAATGCCCATGTGGTGTTGTGTGTAGTGTTTAGGGGTCAACAGTGCTCATTCAGAAACCATCTTTTGATCAAATATGTAAAATGTTTGGCCTCAAACACTGATTATCATACTAAGGATGAAGAATGAGATGCTCAAAATCAAAGCAATGGAATTAATTCGGTTTTTCCTTTTCTCCCCCCAAAATCCATTATCGTTTGACTTAAATTGATGACATTCAGGAATTGAAAAGTTGCAATGTTTTTTTCTTTGTGGATTACCTCATGATTTTTTTTTTTACCATCTAACAGTTTTATTATTTATTTATTTACTTTTCACATTTTTTATAGTTGTTCAAGTACAGCTGTCTCCATTTCCCCCAGTACCACTCCCCCCACCCCAGTCATCCTTTTTACTTTTCTTACTAATGGTGGTTCCCAAACCCTGCAGGGCTGCTGCGAGGGAAGGGAGGCAGAGACCAGCAGAGCGGGGGGTTCCTCCTTTGTTCTAGCTTGGCAACTTTTTGGAGCTGCCAGATGTTCAAAGCACTGCAACCCAATAAGCACACAGAAATAAATGAAAATAACTGTAGTTTAGTGATTATAATATCAGATGCAGTAGTCAAAATTGTTTAAGAAGGATCCCTTTTATTGTGTTTGGAAATAAGCAGAACAAGATTAATACCCTTAGAGCACATTAATAATTTAGAGAAGGGGGGCAAGTGGTAGGTAGGAGAAATGATGGGGATGAGCTCCTGATTTTCCCCTAAGTGCTGTCCTACAGGGACCATTCAATGTGTGGGCCAGCTCACCGCTGCAGGACCACAGCTTGCTCTGGCAGAGGTAGAGCTTTTCAGGCAGCAGGTCAAGTTTAAGTGTAGCTACAGTCTGCTCTTTTTCCGCTCTGAGATAGTGGGTAGTCAGTTCATGCAGGACAGGCATAACATGTCATGCATTGGCTACAAGGACTCAATTTCGTTTTCCTGGTATGGTTTGGAGAAAGAACAGGCTGTATAATTTGTGGGGTCCAGTACAAAATGAAAATGTGGGGCATCTTATTAAAAAACGTTATCAAGAATTTCAAGATGGTAATAGCAAAGCAGTTAGCCAAGCATGGGGCCCTTCCAGGTGAGGGTCCTTTTGAGAAGCCAGCCTTTGTGGGGATTCCTGGCTGCCTTGCAGAATGGGCAGTGTTTCTACATTTCCAACTAGAGGCCAAAATGACCTCCACTTCCAAGTCATAGTAACCTAACTACTGTTTATATTTCAAAAAACTTTTGTAATTAACCATAGACTAATCACAGAAGACTAGATTGAGATTACAGGGCTGAATATAACAATTTTAACAATTATGACAATATATATTGTAGCTGTCAGAAAAGAGAGGTATAAATATAGGAGGGAAATAGCTTGGAGATATCCTCATTTCATTAGAAAAGTGGTGAGAGATGATGTAATAAATTCATGGGTAGAGACTTAAGTGTAAGAAAGTTTTAATATTTTAACATAAGGTCAAGTTAAAGGAGTTCATCATCACCAAACCCATATTATATGAATTGTTAAAGGGACTTATCTAAGAAAAAGAAGATGATTAAAAACTATGAACAGTAAAGTAACAACAAACTCACAACTCTCAACAACTAAACCTAAAAAAAACAAACAAACAAACTAAGCAAACAACTAGAACAGGAACAGAATCAGAGAAATGGAGATCACATGGAGGGTTATCAGTGGGGAGGGAGAGAAGGGAGAATGAGGGAAAAGGTACAGGGAATAAAAAGCATAAATAGTAGATACAAAATAGTCAGGGGCAGATTAAGAATAGTATAGGAAATGGAGAAGCCAAAGAACTTACATGTACAACCCATGGACATGAACTAAGGGGGGGAATGCATACGGGAGGCGGACACAGGGTGGAGGGGAATAAAAGGGGGGATGGGACAACTGTAATAGCAAAATCAATAAAATATACTTAAAAAAGCAGAGAAAGAACTCATGGACATGGACAACAGTGCAGTGATTGTGGAGGGGAGGGAGTGGGAGGAGATGGAAGAGGGCATAGGAGGGATAAATGGTAACAGAAAATATGCAATAAAAACAATGTCTAATCAAAACCTAAAGAATAAAGCACAGTGATGCTATCACATATTAGGGGGGAGATTGGGAAAAATAAACAAAAACCTACCTTTCATGTCGGAGACTGAAAAATACTATCTAAATTTGAAAACAGCTGGGTACATAACTATACCGGCTGGAGTTAGGGAACACATGCCGACAGATCTCAAGCAAGCCTTGTTAAAAGAGGTGCCTCTGTAAACACACTGACTCCAGAAAAGTGCTAATCAAGTTCTGATATACTTTTGATTTTTTAAAAAAACATTTTCCTTATTATTTAATAAAAATAATTTTGAAGAATCTAGGTAAGTTAATCCAAGAGGGAAATATGGTATAAAACCAGTTATTCAAAAAACAGATAATGCAAATTCCCTTATTTTGGTTCCCAGGGCCGAGCACATGTGAGGGACTAGGTCAGAGGAGAAGGTGCATTCCTGAGTCAAGGAGTCATTTAAATCTGGAGAGTGTCCACAGCAGAGGAGGTGGGCTCTGCAGGGCAGGATGTTTGGGGAAGCTATGCCCCAAGAGAGAAGAGACCAAAAAACAGTATCCTAGTTAGCGGACTGAACAAAGAGGTGCAAACCATTAACGTTCTCTGCACACAGGTGTATCGCAGAGCTACGAACATGGTAAACTGGTCGGGGGAGGATAGTCAAAGAACTGGAGGGTTCAAGAAGATAGAATCCTAATGTTTTAGATCTAGTCAAGGGCTGGAACTAACAGTTCTAATAGAAGTCTTGGCTAAAACGGCCTCAATCAAAAATTTTCTGTAGGATATTCTGTAAACACAGTGACTGAATGTGGCGGGCTGCCCTTCCCCTCCAGTTCCAACGCTACATGTCTATTTTACTTATTCACTTATTTTTATCTTTCAGTTACAGCCGATATTCAATAGTGTATTAGTTTTAGGTGTATAGCGTAGTGGTCAGACATTTATATCGCTTGCAAAGTAATCCCTCCAATAAGTTTATATTTTGGAAATTTATTGCTTAGCTTTTCATTTGCTTTTGATTTATCTGAAATTTAGCACACACACCAGCACTCACACATGAGCTGTAGTCTGTGCTCTTACAGTGCTGCTAGTCTTTGGTCCCAATATTTTTATTACACAGTCTATCATTTCTCTACCGATTGGGATGGCCCCTCTGTCACTGCAGATGCTCTTTAAAGTAGGTTTGTCCCTAGACTCCACATTGCATTTCATTGGTCCAATTGTGTCTCTGTGAATCAGTATCCCGGGGCTTTAATGATAGTTTGCTTGGATATTGGGCAGGGTAAGCATTCCTTCTTCACCATCTCTTTTTTCCTTCTCATTTTTTTCACTTTTTGCCAAAATTGTCTTGCTCTTTATTCTAAGCAAATTTTGTAAAAATAGTATTTAGTTGCATTAAGTTTATACCTCAAGTCAGGAAGAATTGCTGTCCTTACACTATTGAATCTTTCTATCCATGAATATAGCAAAGCTTGCCATTTATTTGAGTTTAAGTCCTTTGACTTCAATAATGTTTTTAATATTTTTCTCAAAAGGGATCTTATTTAGATCCTGAAAAATAAATAAGAAAAACACAAACAACCCAATGGAACATGGACAGAGGCTATGAACAGACAATTTATTCAAGGAGAAATCTTGTTGCCTATAAACATATGAGAAGACACTCAACTTTACTGGTAACCAGAGGAAAGCAAACTAAATTGAAACACCATTTCATACTACCTAATTGACAAACAAGGAACTCTTTAACAGTATTAAGTGTTGGAAATGTTCAAACTGATCTGATGCACATATAAATTAATATAACCACTGATGAATAAAATTTAATACAGTTTGAAATGTTCATACACTACTACCAGTAATCTATTTCTCTCTCCAAAAACTCCTGCACGATTTGAAAGGTATTTGTTAACATGAAAAAGATAAAACAACTTAATTGTCTGTAGTAGAGGAATGCCTAAACTCTTGTTTAACTTTGCAGCGTGGTTCTATTCAGCAATTGAAATGGAAAAAAAAACCAGCCCTCCATTCAGAAACATAATGTGAATGATCAAAACAGATTGCAGAAGTGAGACACCACTTACACAGTTTTTAAGAACACATAACAATGGCATATATGTTGTTTATGGACAAATATGTGAGTAATAAAGGAACAGAAGTTTACAAGGAAAGGACAAAAATCAACTTTAGTCATTATCTCCATGGAGAATGAGAGGGAGGGAAGAGAGGAAAAATGGGCTGGGTTTTACTGCAAAATTTTATCTTGGAAGAAAGAAAACTAAAGCAAGCATGGTGATAGTTCCTATAGTGACAGAGACCTCCTCTCATCCCCACTGTCTTGTAGTTTATTTTTGTTTTCTGAATTGTATTTTAATAATTATGCTATTACAGTGATCCAAATTTTTGCCCCTTTGCCCCATTCCACACAGCACCCCCCACTGCTTCAGGCAATCCCTACACCATTGTTCAAGTCCATGAGTCATGTGTATATGACCAGGTCTGTCTGGAAAAGGTCCAGCCATTGTTAATATAATGAGAACAGTTTGTGTGACATTGATGTAACCTGGCAACCAAGTAGAGTGGACAATACATGAATAATGATGACCACACTGTGTTAGTTAGTGGGGGTGGTAGATGCTGTTGAGTGAGCATATGTACTGTGTGGCTATCACATGCAAAATGACTGAGCAAGTAGAGCAATGAATCTGCATCAAATTTTGTCCTGTAGAGTCCAGTGGCACAGCCTCCCCTATCACCCAAGCTGGGTACTCGAAGGTGCCCTTCATATGGGCTGAGTATACCTTTCTCTTGTACTTTAGCCTTGATTGCTGCTGTAAGGTCAATGGAAGGGATTTACCCAGGCCAGTCAGCTGCAAGGCTGGCTGTGACCACTAACCACCAATCTCTGCCCTTATGGAGGATCAGGTGTACAGGGGCAGGGTGGTGGTACTCCAGTGTGGTCTGTAGCAGTCCACTGGGTGGGCAGGCTTGGGGTTTCCTGGGCGGTGCTGGCCAAGGTCAGCCTCCACCTGTGTTCTGCCCAGGGCCACCCTGCCTGAGCTATATAGCAATCTGAGATGATTGCTTCTTGTGCTGGGCTTGGATTCCTAGATGAGGCCAAGCTATGAATCCAGACTAGCTGCTGCTAATGCTAGGCCCAAGGCCACTTAGCAAGAGGTACAGGGTCTGGGGGCTTGCTGAGGCTGGCTGTTGCTTGTTTGATAAGATTTAGGAAGTTATGAAGCATGAGCCAAGACCAGCCATTCATATGGAAAAGTCACAGTTAACATTTTGTATGGGCCTGTAATTTGGGTGGGATGGAATCTGAAGGGATCTTAAGGGCAGGGCAAACAGTGTTATCTAGGTTGGTGGAGTCTCAGATATGACACCCACCTGCTGGTTCTGTGGCTCTTTTGGGATGGGCTCAGAAAAAGGACAATGGCCTCTGCCTGCCTTTCTGTCTGGGATAAAGCTGTCTCCCAGCTCCTGCTTTGAAACCAGACACTTCAGTTTCTCCCTGTATGCCACTGGTGCCTTTCAAGCTACTACTCCAGTGCTAGGGCTCAGAGGGAGTGAGTCAGAGTAAATCTGTTTGTGGATTCTTTAAAGGGAACTGCTTGGGGTTCCAGAAGTTTCTTCTACTGACTCAATCCTTGTTGGTTTTGTAGCCAGAATTTCTGGGGACTTATCCTCCTAGCACTGGAACTCTGTGCTGGGAAGCCTGATGTGGTCTGGGACTCCTTGTCCCTCCTGAATGTTTATCCACCACATGAGGATGTGGTGCCAGCCCATTCCACTTCTCTGCCCCTCTCACCAGTCTGGCTGGGTATGGTTTCTTTAATTCCATAGTTATCAGACTTCCATTCAGCTCAAGTTCTGACGGTTCTGAGCAACAGTTGCTCTATATTTTAGTAGTAATTTTGATGTGATTTTGCAAGGAGGCAAGCCATGTTTACCTATGCTGCCGTCTTGACCAGAAGTCCGTCATGTAGCTTTCAAGGTAACAGAATTTGCAGGGGAATGTGGATGTTTCCCAGAGCCAGCCCACATGCTGCAGGGAGTAGCGAAGCCCAGCAGGTGGAGCCACAACGTGTCTGAGTGCCCATGATGAGCCAACCTAACAGTGGGCATTTGGAGGCAGTTTCATTTTATTTGGAATAAAACAGGCAATGTAAGGTCTCATAACCAGGATTTACAAACTTGATTCTCTCTGTTGGGGGTTAGTAAAAGGAGACACTCACACAGGACAGGACAGCAGAGAAATTGAATACTGACTGGTGCTGTGTCCCTCAGGAATCCTGGCTTCAGGGCTGTCTTTTCCCTTGGGCTGGGCTGGCCTGGCCGGGGATCATCTCTTGTGGCCAGCTCCCACTTTCTGAACTCCCCTATTTGTCCCATTCTCGGTGCACACAAATCTGTGTCTCCTTTGCCCACAGGTGAAATCTGAAAAGTCCTTGTTCTTTATCAAGCCATGCAAATTAAAGTTTTTATCTGCCTCATTTGCACTATTCCAGACTATTTCTGGAGACCGTTTTGCATAAATTAAAAGGTTCAGGAAAGGCTTTCTCTCATGAAAGCTACTTTGCCTCAGAAGGAATTTACTCTGCTCCTGTAGAATGAAAATTACTACAGTCATTTTTTGGGGGGTGGGGGGGCAGGGGAGGAGTAGGTATACTTTAAAGAATGTTAAAAAAATATTTTAGAAAAAGAGACCATGGTTTTGTCTGGAAAAACTCTATATTGTGAGAACGTCACTTCTTTCTGAATTAATATCTATATCAAAATAAAATTTGGATGAATCCAATGTTAAACATTTTTAAAATCTATAATAAAACTAAATTATAATTAATTTGGATAGTTTTGCAAACTTTGAGATGAGTAAAACATTCCAGAATTTATTAAAAATACTTGTCTGTTTTTATTTTGCCTATCCAAAGTTAACATTATTGTATTTAAGAAAGTCCAAATAGGCTAGCTTAAAATTTTATAACAATTATGAAAGCACAGGATTACATCTTAATTTAAGAAAGAACTCATATAAATGTAAACAAAACAGAAGGGCTTCAATGTATAGAAGGACAAAAGTTTGGACATTTAGCTGAAGGAGAAATACCACTAGTTAATAATTACATATGAAGTGTCCAAACTCTAATAATTAAGTGAATTTATTTTTTAAAAAAAAGACTACTTTTTACTTCCAAACTAGCAAATTTTTAAAAAACATGTACAAACACACTGGGGAGTAAAACAGCACTCTTCCATATCAGTGAGAGAGATACAAATATAACCTTTAGCAATTATTCATAAAGGCCCTTTAATGATTCTATTTCAGGAGGGATTTATGCCAAGGAAATAATCCTAAAATTTACATATAATTAACTGTAGCATTAGTCATAAGATCAAAACTTAAAAAAAAATCTTTACACCCAACAGCAAGATACACTCACTCCATGGGATAATACACATATTAAAATGATATTTAAAATAATCAAATAATACAGAAATCCATATAATGGCATACAAAAGGCAGTGTTTGTAAAAAAAATATATATGGCTAATCGAAGTGTTAATTAGGAAAGCAAACATTTAAACACAGTTTGTCACTACACACCCATCAGACTGACTGAAACTAAATAGACTGAAAATACCACATTTTGACAAGAATATGGCACAACAAAAACCCTCACAAAAGGCTCATGGGAGTGGAAACAGTACTACACCTGTTTGATTCCATGGAAGAACACTAAAGACAGGCGTGCCCAGTGGCCCAACAGTCCCACTCACAGGTAAGGAACCCAGAGAAACCCCTGCACGGGGCCCCAGGGCACGAGAGTGGGCAGGCATGCTCACGGCAGCAGTGTTCGGAGGGACCACAGACTGGGGACGCCCACCACTAGCAGGTTGGGTGAATTGTGGGTCCATCCATCCTATTATGAGATATGAGGTAGAACACAGTAAAATGAAGAAATGAGAGTTAAATATCACAGTGTAAGTTATTTTCACAAACATAATGTTGAGGGAAAGAAGCAAGTCATGAAAGAATGTGTTTATTAATGCATGTATATAAAGTTCAAAAATAAATAAAACCAAGCTATATTGTTTAGCGATGTAAACAAAGGAGACAAAACTATAGAGAAATGCAGGGACATGAGCATCACAAGAGTCAGGACAGTCATTACTTCTGGCAAGATGGAGGAGTTGTAATACAGAAGGATACGTAAGTCAGCAGAGGGATTCTCTGGGTCTGAGAGTGTCTGAGTTTTTTCTTTTTTCTCGTCTTGTCTCATCTTTTCTTTTCTTGTGCTTGATTTATTGACCTGGGATATGATGACATAGGTGATGGCTTTTAAAAAACTGCACGCATGTATTTTTATATATTATGTAACGCATGTTATGGGTTGAACTGTGTTCCCTCCCCCAACCTCCTCAAAAAGAAGGTATGTGGAAGTCCTAGTCCCAACACTTTACTATGTGACTTTTTCAGAAATAGGGTTTTCGCAGCTATTATTAGTTAAGAGGAGGAGGAGCAGGGTGCAGCCTCTGATGCAGTATGACTTGTGCCCTCATAAAGAGACAGTCCTGTGAAGGCAGAGACCCAGAAGGCCATGTGAAGAGGGAGGCAGACCTCGGAGTGGCATTTACAAGCCAGCCAACACCAGGTATTGCCTGCCACCACCACAAGCTAGGAGAGAGGCAGAAGGCTGATTCTCCTTTAAAACTCTCAGAAGGAGCCAACCTGCCCATGCCTTAATTTTGAACTTCTAGTCTCCAGAACTATGTATAAATTTGTGTTGTTTTAAGCCACCTAATTTGTGGTACTTTGTTACAACAGCTCTAGGAAACTAATATATTGTGTTTCTGCATTAAAAATATTGTTTCAAAAAATTTCCCAAGAATTTATGTTTGTGTTCTCTAATTTCGTGACTAAATCACAAAATCTACAACTAAAAAGTGGTCACATCATTCTACTTTATATATTCCCCGGAAATATGAAGGCCCTCACAGACACAGTTCAAGCACTATAAAAGTAAGGGTCTCCTATTCAGAAAGGAGAACCGGGCAGCCTCTCCAGTTGTACTAGAGGGTCAAGGATCAATTGTACATGTCCAAGTACATTTAAAAACAAAGAATGTGGTTTGTTCTAAGTTGGCCTGTAGAATTTTCATCTCGACCCTTTGATTCCCTTCCTTACCGGAAATTCTCCCTCGTTTGAAGTGACTCTGAACATCGCTTCTGGGAAGACATTCTTACTCATTGTGTTTCACTCCAGAGACAGGAAGGGCTGACCTGACAGGAGGCTCGACCCAGGACTTCTCTGGGGCAGAACACTGATGAACACAGATGGCTTCACGAAGGACAGTCTTTGGCTATAATTCTGCTTTCTGCAAATTAGGGCACTGACAGCCCCAGGGTTTGCAGAGCAGTGTGCTCTGGGAAACCTCACTGGGGGCCGGCTTTGTATAGGACACTGAGCACGCTTGCGGGAGCATTGCCTTTCTCAGATGTGTTGTATATGATCAGGGGCCACCATTAAAAAAGGGCATACAGGAATAATACGTGGAGAACAGATTTTTTAAGTTAACAAAATGCAACATGATTTCTATGCTGCTTTCAAGGTTTTGAATACCAAAAGAGAGTGAAGTACAGAAAATGTTTTTCTAGAAAAATAATGAAGTGGAAAGAATAGCACAGTGGTAAGAGATTTTAAAGCCCGGTTGTCTGCTTTGCAACCTCTTATGTCTTAGCTTCGTGTGGTTATTAGCCTCTCTAAGTAGAAATTTCTTCATCTGTAAAATTAGGATAAAAATTTCATCTATGGAAAAGGAATGCTAGCTAGGAAGATTCGATGAGGCAGTATATAAGAAGCATTTAGCTCAGAATGTTGCATATGATAAGTGCTTAATAAATAGTTGTTGCTGGTATAATAGCAGTAATAATAATAAAGAAGTATCTCCAGATTTAAACTTGAAGTACCCATATAAATTTCCAGCAGAGTCAATAGTCAAATAGGCCCCGTAGAGGTCATTTGGTTCACCCCATTAGGCAGAGAAGGAAAAAATTCAGCTTCTGAAGGTGACCATGTTAATACTTAACATTTCCTATCAGAAAAATAAAATTTGCTTTAATTTCCAGGCCTATTAGATAAGTGGGGTGGATTAAATAATTTCTAAGGAGCTTTCCAAGTACTAGAAATTTGTATTTCTAATGGCCACTGTCACCTGTAAGTCAAATATGTTAGTCTCTAAATCATTGTCTTTCTTTCAGTGGGTATTTCTGTTACACTGGCTTCCATCCCATCAGTGAAAATCATGGCCTGTAGGCCAGTTTGGAGGTTCAAGTGTTGGTGGTGGTTGTTTCCCCAGGTGTGTTCCGTGACCTCAGAGACTGGGGCGGCTCTAGTCTGGCCTCAGTCAGAGGGTGGGCAACATTCCTGTCATGGAAGTTTGCCTGGACCAAACTTTCAGGCTTTTCCACTTTGAAAGAGAAGAGAAACATGATTTTGTGAAACATTAAAAGAAACTCATGGTTGGCTATAACCCTTTTTATTTTCCACGATATTTGCTATTTTACTGATAAAAGCTATTAGTCACAGGAACCACTTTGTATTTCCCAATCCACCGAAGAGTAAGAATTAAAACTCAACAAAGGGCCTGAAATCTGTTCTTCGTATCCTCCCCGCCAACCCCAGATCCCGGTGCATTTGCTAGTTGTCCAGGAGATGGCACTGTTGTTTCAAAGGAGTGTCGTCTGTGGGGCCCAGAAGTAGACCTTGGGAAAGAACGGGTAATGGATGACAGCCAGTGGTTAACAGGGAAGCGGCTAGTTAAGTCCTGTTTAATGAGCCTTGAGTATAAAGGCAACATAAGTTTAAATAATTGGCCCTCTCCATCATCCTTCCTAGGGGCAAACGTGAACATGAAGACCAACAACCAGGATGAGGAGACACCCTTGCACACAGCTGCCCACTTCGGTCTCTCGGAGCTGGTGGCCTTCTACGTGGAACACGGGGCCATCGTGGACAGTGTGAACGCCCACATGGAGACCCCCCTGGCTATCGCAACCTACTGGGCCCTCCGCTTTAAAGAGCAGGAGTACAGCAGGGAGCACCACCTCATCTGCCGCATGCTGCTCGACTACCACGCCGAGGTCAACGCAAGGGACGAGGACTTCAAATCTCCGCTCCACAAGGCAGCCTGGAACTGTGACCACGTGCTCATGCACATGATGCTGGAGGCCGGGGCCGAAGCCAATCTCATGGATATCAATGGCTGTGCGGCCATCCAGTACGTGCTGAAGGTCACCTCGGTGCGCCCTGCAGCCCAACCTGAGATCTGCTACCAGCTACTGCTCAACCACGGGGCTGCTCGAATATACCCTCCGCAGTTCCATAAGGTGAGGCCGTGTCCCTCCAAGTGAGTCAAGCCTGTTTGAGGCTTGATCCTCTACCTGACTTTCCGTTTACACATATAACCCTAGCTATCTCGTCCTAGTCCAAGTTTGTTTGAAATCTGGGGCTGAGAGCAGGGAATGAGGACAGGAATGACAGATAATCTTCCCTGTCTTGTGGAAGCCACCAACGAGCTGGTGGTGGCTTCCTGAGGGACCGAGTAGAGGAAGATCAGAAGGCCACCAGAAGTCTGCAGGACAGGGGGATGGTGTCAGACTAGCATGCACTTTCTGTCTCCAGCCCAATCAATGTCTGATCTAAAGATGACTGTCGGAATTAGTTGACGTGAAAGGGCCATTCAGTTTTCCAGCCTAGTGAAAGCTAATGCTTATTGACTACTAATAATTAGACTTTCAATTTCCCAGTTTAGTGAAAGCTAATGTTTATTGAGTACTAATAATTATACTTATTATATATAATGAGTTCTACTTACTAAGCATGCTGTTATAAGCATTTTGCAATTTTTATTTATGCATTTCTCATTTTTAAATTTAATTCTTCTAGCAACCCTATGAAATAAACAATATTAGTATCCTAATCTACAAAGGAGGAAACTGGGGCACAGAATAGTTAAGGAACCTGCCTGACCTCACAAAGTGGCAGTGCCAGGATTCAACCTGACATCCTTTGGTGCTAGTATCCGTTCTTGTAATATCATACTGCACAGCCTTTATTTTTAACAATATGTATTAATACTCTCTAGTGGGGAGCAGAAACCAGATGCTAACAAGCTGATATGACTAAAATGTGATACCTACTTTCAGGTAGCTTAGAATCTAGTGGGAGAGGCAAAGACATAAAGAGATACTTTTAATATGCCATGGTAAATGACAGGCAAAGGAATTAGGTTGATGATGGTAATTAATATGGAAGCCGAAATGCATTTCACCTTAAAATAAATCAAATGACACCATACCTAAGCTCTCAGTCATTCTAAAAAATTAATTAGCAGGAAGCAGAGTTTCAGGTATAAACCAACTGAGTAATGTAAGGCCACAGAAAGCTAGCTGACAGAGAGTTTTACTAAATTCACAGTTAAGTTCTACCGCCTCCCTTGGTAAAAGAGCAGAACTGGTCTGATGTTCTGCACTGTGAGGCTTAGTTGGGAAAAAAATTCCAATAAATAATTTAAGGGGAGCCCTGGCTGGTGTAGCTCAGTGGATTGAGTGCAGGCTTGTGATTCAAAGGTTTGAGGGTTCAATTCCCAGTCTAGGTCACATGCCTAGGCTGTGAGTCAGGTCCCCAGTAGGGGGTGCTAGAGAGGCAACCACACATTGATGTTTCTCTCCCTCTCTTTCTCCTTTCCTTCCCCTCTCTCTACAAATAAGTAAATAAAATTAGAAAAAAAGAATTTAAGGGGCGTGCACTCAGTCAGGGCAAATTCCAGACAGACAACCCTGATAATGTTCAGATGTGGATATGACATCAGTGAATTTTGTGATCTCATAAGGATTTTTTCTTGGTTGTCAGTATTTTAATGGATGACTAAGTAATTTGTTGCTTAGAATTATATGTAATACTCAAAATGTTCTGGAACATTATAAACTTTTTAATAGAGAATTCTAAGTGATCATGATGAGGAGGAATCCAAAAATAAACAATAATTTACAACAATTTTTTTTGTTGAGTTCTAAATAGGCTTTACATAGGTTTCATTTTAATTTTATAACTTCTGTGATAGGTAGTAGTATTATCTTCATGTGAAAGGGATAGCATTGGGATATTCTCCTAAAGTCACAGAGAGGAAGTGGTCAAGTTTGTTCACTTATTTATTTTGATAAATATTTGCTGAATACCTACTATGTGCCAGGCACTGTTCTGGGAGCTGGAGATAGAGCAACGAACAACAGCAATAACACAAAAGGCCTTCATGGAATACACTCTCTGGTGGGAGACAGAAAAAAAACCCAAAATAACAAACAAATAAATATACTCTGATCTGTTTGGTGCTATGGAGAAATGTAAAAAAGGTAAAGAAAATAAGAGAATGCCTTTTTTTTTTTGGTCTTTGTATATGTGCTGCTTTACAAAGGTGATGAGAGAAAATAAGGACGTGAAGTCATGTGAATGCCTGAATGGAGGGAAAAACATTGAGGTATAAGAAAAGCAGGTGTAAGGAACCTGAGGTCGGAGAGAGCTAAGCATGTCTGTGGAAGAGCAGGAGGCCGGAGTGGCCGGAGAGGAGTGAGTCAGGAGGAGGAGAAGTCAGAGAGCTGTATATGAGCGTGGTTTACGGACCATACACATGGCCTTGTGTGTTGTGGTCATGTCCTTGGTTTTTGACACTGAATGACATAGGAAGCCAGTGAAGGATTTGGAGTTGGGAAGTATAGTCTGATTTATATTCCACAAAGATGTTTTTGACAGCCTTTTGGAGAATAACTCTAGCAGGGGCAAAGGTATTGCAAAAATCTGGGTAAGAGATGGGGGTGGCTTACACCCACAGTGGACGTGGTGAACGTGGTCAGATTCCTGGCCTGTTTGAAAGAGGGAGTCATTGAGTTTTGCTGATTGATTATCTGTGCACTGTAAGGAGAAGAGTCAAGGATAACTTCGAGGATTTTCACCAGAGGAATGTAAAGAATCAAGGGGACATTTCCTGAGGTAGAAAGAAACAAGGCAAGGGGGAGCTGATTTTGAAGAAAAGGTCAGGGGTTCTGTTGTGACTGAGGTGCCTACATCCAGGTGAATATCAAGTGGGCAGTTTTTTAAAAAAATTTATTTATTTTTTAGAGAGGGGAAGGGAAATGGAAAGAAATATCAATGTGTGGTTGCCTCTTATAATCCTCCAGTGGGGACTTGGCCAGCAACCCAGACTTGTATCCTAGACTGGGAATTGAACCAGCAACCCTTTGATTCACAGGCTGGCACTCAACCACTGAGCCATACCAGTGAGGGCCTCAGGCAGGCAGTTTGATGTATGAATCTGGTGTTCAGGGAAAGGTCCTGGCCCGAGGTACAAATTAGGGGGTCTTCATCACGAGTACGGTATGGAAAGCCAGATGCATTAAACAAATGGTGGCTGGAGCTGTTGTTATTACTGCATGTCTGCTGTGTAGTGGGATCAGTACGTCTGGGTTTGGTTTACCCACAGGGGCCCTTCCAGCCAGGAGAGGCAGCGTCTGAGACTGTCTAGAGACTAAACGTTGAGCTTTCGTCTGAAACCCACTGCTGGTTGCCTGTGGGTGGAACCAGTCTCTGCAAAAGCAACTACAAGACCATCTTTCCTTATTCTCCTTGAAGAGCCAGATAAGGGAGAAAGAGCCTTCAGACAGAGTTTCTGTTCTCCAGTAAGAAGTCTTGCAAATGTGAGGGAGGCCCCTGAGTCCCTTTCACAAGAGCAGTTCTCTGAGAGGGAACAGCGAGGAGGGCTGGGGCAGCAGCTTAGTAAGCAGGTGCATGTGCTCTGGCTTGGCCACTTACTAGCTGTACGATTTTTTTAAAATCAAGATCCTTGATCTCTCAGACCCCAATTTTCTCATCTGAAAGGTGAAGGTAAAAATACCAACTTTTCAGGGTCATCCAACAAGGAATGGGTGAGTAAGGCAAGGAAATTGTTGAGCCTGGTAATGCTGTTCAACAAAGATTGTTTCCTTCCCTCCTCCGCCCAGAACGAACCCTTGTCCACTGTAGCAGCCTCTCCCGTAGTTGTGGGTGGCTCCCCCAGCTTGGACTGGAGGCCTACAATTATGTGTTCCAAGGAACACTCTGTTTACCATTAGCGTGTTCTTATCAGTTCTGTTTTGTTCCCCTGAGTTCCTCTACTGGGTTCATATGTGAAAGAGACTTAGAATAGAGTTAGTGGCCACGGGTGGATGGCTGGTATCATAATCACTTTATTGCTACCAACAGCATAAGAGAACTGGCCCCCTTCCAAACCCAAACTGAAGAAAACCTATTCAATTTACTATGCAGATGCTTCACAGTGATTTAGAACAACTTCTCTATAGCCCGACTTTCCAAAGACAAAGTCATCTTTACAACAAGTCAGCGACTGGCTCATTTATCCAGAAGATAAAGTGATTTGTTCTCTTGTGGATAGGGAATTTGGTTTCCTTATTTACAAGGAATAAGGTCAGAGCTGAAGATGCTGTCTGCCAAATACAAAGCACATTTGTAGAGGGTGTATTTCACCGAAAGGCAATGTATAAATTACATAAGGTGGGGGAAAAAGAATTATATGGTCGGCAATTGCTTTCCAGGGTACAAAAGGACATTTGATTTTTTTTTTCTCAGCATAATTCAGAAAGAAGTGACACCCCAGGGAACCAAGGTTGGGTTTTCAGGTAGGGCGAGAAAGCTATTTTCCCAGGGGAGGGAAAGGTGTGTGAGGGTCTGGGGCCGGTGTGGATGGCTTCTGCTGTTGAACAACGCTGGGCGTGAAGCCCAGGGCACAAGAAGTCTCTTTGATTAGGAAGTGCCTGTCTGCACACAAGTATGTTAATATAAAAGCACAGAAGCAGCTTTAGAATGTTTCTGCGGAAGTGGCTTAGCATTGCTGCTCGTATTGGAAGGGTGGCACCTGAACCTATTTAGCAATCTATGCTTTTAGGTGTCAGATGAGGGGAGGTATCTAAAAGTCTTTCCAGGTGCCACCACAGTAGAAAGAGCTCCTTTTGACTAATCGTTCTTCCATGAAGGAAGAGACACCAGGGACATACAGAAGGTGAAGACTTGGGGCGTCTTCCGTTTCTCAGACCAGAAAATGGTAACAGAAGCTTCTCCCTTCTGGGTGCATACCAGTCCTTTCTCAAGGTTACTGGTAGTCAGCATCTAGTGATGATGTAGAGTTTGCTGTCTCTCAACTGTCTCTGAAGGGTGTTTGTTGTTGTTGGTGTTGGTTTGTGAAATAATTACAGAGGCCTACAGGTGCGTCTAGCTGCTTAGTTCTGGAAGGAGCCCGACATGCCAGTGAAGACAGCTGGAACACTGCCAGGCTGAAGGAGGCTTTCGTGCTGCAAGACCCGTCTCATGTCAGCAGAAAACTTAGTTATTAGGGTCAGCAAAACCTACTGACAGCAGTGGGAGCTTTGGACTTCGTGCGTCTAAAGACTGCAGATTAAGAACCACTTGATTTTTTTTTTTTTTTTTTGCCTTAATGAAAGGTGAGAAGTTATCTCCCTGTGATATATGGGATTAGGCCATGGGCGAGTCAGGACACCAAATCTGTGAAGTTGGGCTCCTGACCTATGAATGAAGTACGTTCCTGTGTCCGTAACTTAGTCGAACATTTTCTAAATAGGGACTGGGCGTAGGGTTGCCCGGTAAAATACGGGAGGCTCGGTGAATCGGAATTTCAGATAAATTGTACGTAACTTTTAGTATAAATATGTACCATGCAATATCTGGGATGTGCTTATACTAAACAATTACTGTTGTCTATCTGAAATTCAAATTTAATTGGAAAACCTTTACTATTACTACTTGCTAAATCTGGAAACCTTAGTTGGGAAGTAGGTAATATGTTGTAAGAGGAGAGTAACTTTTATTCACATCTTTTGTGTCTCTTCAGTGTTGGCAAAAAAGTAGAGGTAAGGAACGCCTAAGGACAAAGTCCCTGTGTCGCTGTGTGGGTACTGCATCTTTAAATGTGCCCACTGTAGCTTCCATGAAGAATGAGTGGGGTTGCCCTGGCTGGTGTGGCTGAGTGGATTGAGTGCTGGTCTCAAAGGGTTGCCAGTTCGATTCCCAGTCAGGGCACATGCCTGGCGTGTGGGCTAGGTCCCCAGTAGGGGGCACTCGAGAAGCAGCCACACATTGACGTATCTCTCCCTCTCTTTCTCCCTCCCTTTCCCCCTCTCTAAAAATAAATTTTAAAAAATTTTAAAAATGGAAAAAAAGACCGAATAGGGCTTAGGAATTTATTTATGCAGAGCATAGAAATCAGTTTTCTGAATGGATAGCTAAGCCATGTACAGGGCCTCATTACAAACTTTCTGCTTTCTTCATGCTTTTTGTGTTTATAATGCTAGTGTCATTGTATTCTTGATTCAATCTTTGGGTTAATTTCAGCCATCATCCCTATACGGGTAACTCTCAAATTCAAATCATTATTTCTGGGTTGCTCAGGCACTAGGGCCCATCCTCCGGAAAGGACGTGTTTGCGGGTCTTTAGGGAAGAACATGTATGGGGTCTGGATGGGTCCTATTTTCACATGATTCACAACATCTCTGCCCTCACCGGGGGATTCTTTTGAAATTTCAACAAGATACAACCTACAATAATTATGGAAGAGATTGTTGCTTGTCTTAACATATCTGTACAATGGGACTTGTGTCCTTAAAACATTTCACCAGTCATTGACTAGGGATTAAAATCAGATCGTGAGACTATATTTGAAAGAGCACTACATTCAGATGAAGAAAACCCAAGACCATGCTTCCTCTTACTGTACCTCTCTGGGTTTCAATTCCTTTAATCTGAAATTAGGAAGATTGGATAATCTCTAGGGTCCCTTGCAACGCCAACATTCTCTGGTACCCTGATCATAGTTTATAACTAGTGTTCAAAGCAATTAGTCAGCCTCAGGTTTTCTCTGTCTCTTTTACACAGAGCTACATAATGCCATCCTCATCTCGGCTGCAGAGAAACGAGCAGCTCCATTTGTCTCAATTTTCCAAAACCAAGGTCCTGGAAAATTACCTGCCAGCCCTGACAGCCATGAGATCAGGCAGAAATCCTCTAGTTACACTTTCTAGAGGCTCAGAAATGCTGACTCTTCAGAGGTCCCGTGCCGATGGATCTCTCGCTCCAGCCCACCTGCTTACGTCATATAGATTGATGATGCCTGATTCCTTTATTTGTTTAGACCTGACTGAGAAAGCCGTGGTCAGCAGCTTAGCATTGTGCTCTGAGCCCAGAATATGTATGTGAATGGGTCCTCTCGTTAAACAAGTGTTTATGTTGTGCTTATTTGGACCCAGCCCCTGGACAGGATGATTCTGATACCTTCACTGGTCTGGAGCTTCAATGCATACATTCAGTCTGCCATGGCTTATGACTGTGCTTCTTAAAGACCAGGACAGCCAGGAGCAGCTGTGTGCTGTCATTGACTCCTCGTTGCTCATGAGAGCTGACTGTTACATTCTGTGAGCTTATTGTTAAACACAACCATTGTCAAAATTAAATCATATAAACCACTGAAGTATACTAAAAACAAAGGTAATAAATATTCAAAACACTGTACCTGCTAATCAGTTTACTCTGCGTACCTATGCTTTGATGTTATTTGCATCTATTATGTCTGTTTGAGGGAAACACTGTATAATGTTATTGCACACTTCTCCCCAACCACGCACTCAGTGACCTCACGTTGGTAGCTTCAAATTCCTCAGACCATGGTCCTCTGTCTTTTCCATTTATTCCCTCTATTAAGCCCCATAACTTTAGCCAAGACATTCTTTTAAAAAAGATGTTATAGAGGGGGGAAGAGAGGGAAGAAGAGAGGGAGAGAAACATAGATGTGAGAAACATCGATTGGTTGCCTCTTGCACATCCCCCACTGGGGACCTGGTCCACAACCCAGGCATGTGCTCTGACTGGGAATTGAACTTCTACCTTTCCATTTGCAGGCCAGCACTCAGTCCACTGAGCCACTCCAGCCAGGATGCCAGCACGTTCTTTGATGGTGCACAGATCACCCTCACCTTGGCCTGCTGTTGAAGCATCCACCATGCACATGTTTGACTGCCACCGAGACACTGCATGTGCAATACCCTCCTGCTCACTATCTACTCATTTCCAAATTAGTCTGCCCTTCCAATTTCCTCACTTCAATCAGTGGCACCCCTCTTTGTCCTTCATCTCAGGTCTCAAAGTTGCATTCTTTATTTCCCGTATCTGATTAATCAATGGGCCCCACTTATTCATTCTCAAAGCTTCAGTTACCCTTTATTCTCATGATCAACAGTGATGCCAGCTGAGCAGCCATTGGGTGCATCCCAGTGAGCCTCCTCCCTGCTCTCTGCCCTAATACCTTGTGCATTCCTTTGTGCTTCTGCTCCTGGTACTCAAGGGACACTTGATCTCTATGGTCCCTTATTATTTTCTGGCTTATATTGTTGTCTAACTTCAAATATCTCTGTCTCTTCAACTAAGTTGTAAACTCCCCAAAGACTAAAAGCAGGTCATAAACTTTTCAGGATTATGACTGTAGTGCTAAACACAGTGCTCAAGAAGGCTTCCTAATGGAATGAATTGAATATAGCATTGCTTTTCATTAAGAATATGAAATAGCCTCCTATTATCTGTTAAATCAATCCCAAGCTCTTCAGACTGGCATTCCAGGTGTACTGTCAGCTAGCTGGCTCCATCTCACCTGCTCTTATCTTTAGCTCTCTGGCATGGACCCTCCAGTCAGGTCGACCTCCAATCAATAGACCTGGATACATACATACACTTAAATGGATATTAAAGTGATAATCATCCCATCTCAGTTTTGCTCAAGGACCCAGGACATGATGCACTTACTACCACATCAAAAAATGCAATACTGGACCACTAATGAAGGATGTGTAAACAAGGTCGGGAAAACCAGTTTTGTGACCATTTCCCCAACGACAATAGGTTGAGGTTGAGAAGGACCAGAAAATTAGGAAGAATTCCTTTGGAGAAGATTAAGTGCAGAGGCATGCCTTCCCGCTGATGGAGGGTTAGAGGGGCTTCCTTCTCATCTCACGCCCCGTGAGGGAGGTTTTCAGAGGACTCCACAGAGAACTTGATTTGTTCTCTGAGGTTTCAAGGGAAAAGCAGAATTGATGTGTAACTCACGCTGAGAAAATGTAAAGGAGAAAGTCTGTGGCTGAAGCTGCTTGTCTGCTGGCAAAGGAAAAAAAAAGTGATGAGATTGGGAGTCAATAACGCTTTTGCTGATAATGATGGGCCAGAAGTACAGGTTCCCTTAGGACCGGTTGTGGTCACATTGAAGAGCCAGCTTGGTCACTTTGAAAAGAAAATGGGTCACACCCAAAGGACTTCTAGAGATAGGGCCATCTTGGCAGAGAGAAACTGGAGGTCTTCTGGTGGACACAGGTGCTGTGGGAGGGGTGAGGACTGTCAGGGCCGGACGTGCCTTTCATCAGGCTGCCACCTTCTTTGTCAGAACTTCTTCTTCGCCTGCTCCTGGGTGGTGAAGGACACCAGTTTGGTGTTATGAGCCCTCCCATCTGCCAAAGGAGATGGCAGGGTGTGTGAATGTTCAGAGGCATGAGATGTCTCAACGGCATTTCAGAGCTCCAAGGAACCCAACAGGTCTGTACGCTCATGATGTCTCTGGAAGTGGAATAAATGAATCTTATGTGTGCATTAAACAAGAGAAACTTTGTGCTTCATCTGCAGGTGATACAGGCTTGCCATTCTTGTCCCAAAGCCATCGAAGTGGCAGTCAACGCCTACGAGCACATCCGGTGGAATGGGAAGTGGAAAAGGGCTATCCCTGACGACGACCTGGAGGTAAAGAGTCCGTGACCTTCCTCTGGTTTTCTGTGTAAAGTGCTCCCAGACTGCAAGGGATGTGCAGAAAATCCTAATTAAAAAATTGGTTTTGAGGATGCTTTTAAGACCACCTCACCTGCGAGGCAGAGTGTTACAACAGCAAAGCATGGAGGGCAGAGATGCATGAAGAGCATGGCACTTGGGGATGTCTCGAGAGGTTTGTCCACTTAAGGGTACATCAGACAACTATATAAAGGTGGCAGCTTTACTTTCTTCCCATCAATTTAGATGAAGGAAACCATAATAACATTTGAGATTGCTCATACAGTATTTACCAGAGATTACAGCAAATTGTTTCATGTAGATTATTTCATTCACTCTGAAATATCTCGAAGCTGTCAGTAGGCAGGAAACTGAGCAGAGCTGACCCTCAAACAACACGGTCCGAGCGACACAGGTGCATTTATTTATACACAGACGTTTTCCATCTTGTACACAGACAATGTAAACTCATGGTGTGGATAAATATGTCCAGTACTGTACATGTATTTTCTCTTCCTTATGGTTTTCTTAGTAACAATGTATTTTCTCTAGATTACTTTACTGTAAGAATATGGTATGTAATACATGCAACATACTAAATACATGTTAATTGACTATGTTATCAGTAAGCCTTCCAGTCAATAGCAAGCTATAATAGTAGTTAAATTTGGGGGGGGGGGACAAGAGTTACATGCGGATTTCTGACTGTACAGGGGGTTGGCGCCTCTAACCTCTGTTGTTCAGGGGCCAACTGTGTTAAAAACCCTGCGAAGAGTCATAGAGAAAATAACCGACAAAGCTGAGTCCTCACTCTGCATGTGGACTCTGCTGCCTTTGGGAGCCAGGTCTTCCCTCGAGCCTCCTGCTCTGGGCTTTAGCAGTCACAGGCTGTCTTCAACACGTGGAGTGGTATCAGGTACAGAGTGCAAAGCTCATTGGGTTTGGAGGCCAATGACTTAGGTTCAATCTGATTCCGCCACTTATTAACTATCTTACCTTTTAAAGGGCACTTAACCTGCCTTAGCCTCATTCACTGATAAATTATCTAAATGTGTGAGTCACACCGGGCACATAAAGAGTTGACAATAATATTTAGACTAATTTAAAATTGTGATTTGGGTTTACAGTGCTCCCAGCACATCATGTAAGTGTATGTTGTCTCCTTCTATGGGTTCTGAAGTGTATGTAGAGTATTATGCTCCCTCTTCTCACTCATCTCCTTACAGACAACCCCCTCGGTTCCTGGACATCTCAATTTCAAGACCCCAGAAAGCTGCCATTTTGTATAAAGTCAGGCCTAAACTTATCATTGCCAATGTCTCTGGATGGAAACTGTGGGGCTTTTCTGACTGTAATCTGTCTCCCCTTGTTTTTCAGAGGTACTGGGATTTTTATCACTCTCTCTTCACGGTGTGCAGTAACTCTCCGAGGACCCTCATGCATTTATCGAGATGCGCCATTCGAAGAACGTTACACAGCAGATGTCACAGAGCAATTCCTTTGCTTTCCCTCCCACTGTCATTGAAAAAGTACTTGCTTTTAGAGCCAGAGGGAATCATTTATTAAGTCTTACGAGGCAGAGGTGAGAACCTCTCAGATACTTAAGTGGACTCACCGGGTAGACACAGTTTACATAAATAAAATGGTATTTGGGTTGTTTATAACACATCAAGGAGTTCAAAACACTTCACAAACACTCTGTCATTAATCTTAGGGTTTTGTGATGAGGGGAAATAAACAAGAAATAAAGTTAAGGCCTTGTCAAAGACAAGAATATAACCAGAAGGTACAGACCTAACAATAATAACTAGCATGGACAGGTGCTCAGTTACTATAGCCTATAGCCTAAAAATATAGCCTGCTATATTTTTGTACAAATTTTCCTATATTATCTCATTTGAAATGGGACCCAGAATTTCTTACAACCCATCTCCCTTATCATTGACAAGTTTACATTACCATTCAGTTGGCAGAAGAGCAGGCTTTGTGATTGGCCTCTCAGTCTTGGTGCCTTCCCTGCATTCCCACTTCGCAGAGATTACTGCTGCTCATTTTGCAAACTCCTGTCCCCACACCAAGCTCCTCAACTTATTCTTAGTGAAGAAAGCAGGTGAGCATCATCAAACAAGGAAATCTTTGAGTCAACTTAAAAATGCAAAACAAAGACCAGTCCACTTGATGGTTAAAAATGGACATTTGAACACACTCTCATGGAGCCAGAGACCGGAGGCAAAGACAAGCCCTAAGCAAGGGCTCCTGCCCTCCAGGATCTTACGATTTAGCAGAGGATCCGACACATAGGCAGGGAACGGCCACATCAGATGTCAGGGGCAAGAGTACAGGTGCTGACTCATTCATAGCGCTTGCCCTTCACAGTCACGTTTCTGACATGAAGGGTGGTTTTCTTTCAAGCATGAAGACAAAGAGTGAAGGGATTGTATGAAGTAGGGGGCTCTCCTGCTGCTGTGCGTAGGAATATAGTCACTTTAAGCTTCTCCGGCCATCTCGCTATTGTTTTATTTTAGTATGCTTCCCTGTGTAGTGTGAAGGGAAAGGCTTCAGCTGATTATATTGGTCTTTTTAGATAACACACTGACATTTCAGAGCATTTTAGCTGGAAGGTATGGAGCACTTTGCTAGCAACGGTTAGTTACAGAAGGCAAATTAAGAAGACCTTTTGGAAAATGGTAATTTTTGAAAAAATTGGAAAGATAAGTGTGTTAGACAGGCTTGTTAGTTAGTGGTTTGCAGAAAGAAAACTACGGTTGATGAACGTCTGGACCTCATGGTTTATGAGGTCAACCTGCTTCCCTGCTTTGCTCTTGTGCTTCACTTAGTATTGCTTTTTAAATGTCAGGGCAGATGCCATTCAGCACAAACAAATCAATTTGCCAGCTGTGAGCAGGTTTCTTTTACTTGTGTAGTCCTCCATCTTATTTAACTTTACATGCTTGAGTTTTGGGTAGAGATGATGTTGAGTACTCCACTTAGAATGTGCTTCTAAACTGGGATTCTCCTACTCCAGGTGCCATGTAGGAGAAATCATAGGTGGATACAATAATCTTGCTGAAATATCAGTTTTACTCAAATATTAGGGGAGAAATATGTTGTACTAAAACAAGACCTATATGATGGAATAGAATGCTAAATCTGTATGAACTTTACATAAAACACGATCGTTCAGAGAACAGTTTGCTTGCATCAAGTCCTTAGAACACAGCATGGAATGCTGGGCGGAGGTTCCTGCTGCTCCCCCTCAGGAATGCCCTGGCAGACAAGTCTGCGCTGCACCGACTGAGGCAGTAGAACTGATGCTGCAGACAAAGACAGACAGACGACCTTCTTTCCGTGGGAAATAACGCTCCTCAGTTTGCTTGCTTGCGCTTAAACCTTCTGTGTTAACCTAGGATATGATACGTGACTCCTTGTTTCCCATTGTTTATTCATGTATTCAAAGTTATTTT
This sequence comes from Phyllostomus discolor, assembly GCF_004126475.2. Classification (NCBI taxonomy): domain Eukaryota; kingdom Metazoa; phylum Chordata; class Mammalia; order Chiroptera; family Phyllostomidae; genus Phyllostomus; species Phyllostomus discolor. Next base: position 28,322,182 of record NC_040912.2, on the reverse strand, counting down.
TCCTCATCTTTGGACTTTTATTTAGAGGACTTAAATAAAGCTCTCCTGTTTCTTTTCATCTTTGTGTGTCGTCTGTTTACTGAGATTTTTTCCTAACTGGATTTTCAGCAGTGAGACTGAAACATTCTATATCAGGGGTGTCAAACTCATTTTCCCTGGGGGGCCACATCAGCCTTGTGGTTGTCTTCAAAGGGCCGAATATAATTTGAGGACTGTATAAACGTGACTACTCCTTAACTGGGGGTGAGGAGCTTGGTGCTGCTGCCAGGTAGAAACAAGGTGGAGGGCTGGACTCGGCCCGTGGGCCCACCTGTGCTCTATATTTATCATAACCTTATTCAACGTTTAGAAAGAAAAAGACAATGAGGAGCTGTTCCTGGAAATATATAATATTTTCAGAAAAAAGAAAAGGATAAGCACAAGACACAGGCCATTATGATAGGAACAAGTATGTTTTAATAGCAATAAAGAAATTGTAGAGCTAGTCTCTCCCACCTACCACCATCTGACTCCTCCTGGTGATTCGCTTCCCTCCCTTCGCACCATTCGCACCATCCTGGGCAATAGCCACAGAGGAAATTACATCCTCATGACGCTTCTGTTAGTTTCTGTCAATAGTCATTTAGTGGGAGGGAGGGAGCACCTCCCTGGGCCCTTTGTCCTTAAGGGCTTTTAGGAATAGACATTTTAGGGGAGGACCCAGGGAGGGTTTCAAAAGAATATTCATCAGCTTTCCAGGGAAAGGGCTGTGGTCTCCACTGATTGGTGGGTGCTGGGGCAGGGCAGCTGGTCCTGATGTCAGCTGTGGCATCCCTTGTCTGGTTTTGCTGCTTTTCCGGGTCTGGGGCTGAAACACGACTGAGGCCTAGATGTTATCTCTAGGGCTTAATGTTTAAGAGAGAGTGGTAATTCAAGGGCTCGTATGAATGTCCTTTAAGGCGATTCCAACCCTTCTTTTAGCTCTAGGGGGGCCTAAAACCATATGACTAGCCATATATTGGGGGGAAGGTCTGAACTGCAGGACCGACAATATGAAAGGTCAGGGGGTTAAAATAGCTATATGCTAGGGGAGGAAAGGTTACCCTGGGGATGAGGTCCTTGTTTCCCCAGTTGCTAGGTCCCTGGTGCCTTCCACCCTGGTGACCTTCCGTACCTGGCCCATTGTCCTTGCCTTGCTTATGTCTGTATAACTGCCTGCCACAGTTTCTCTTTGTCTTAGGAGATAAGACAGATAAGAAAGGATGCTCCTCTCTCACAGGAAGGTTTTATGACCAGTTTTAGGGGTGAAGGGGTAGGTGTCAGAGTGACCTTTCTCCTGCTTTTTCAGACTCCTTCAGCTTAACATAATCAACGTGCCAAGGTGCCAGATACGGGGCTAGTGTGTCCTGAACCCTATCAGAGGGTTAAACTGTTAACGCATTAAATCACATAGAACAGAACATAATATTCAGTAAGCATTTTACTGTTACTGTTGTCCTTGTTGTTGCCATAATCTCTATCACTTAGGGAGAGTTTTCTACCAGTGAGGTTATATAGTTGTAAAGTGAATCTATAGCTGAAGGTGATACATGGTCGCTTTCCATTCACTTTGGGAAGTCCTTGTTGAATTCCCACCAAGTGCTAGGCACCTTGCAGGCAGCTTGGAATCAATGGGGGAATACAACAAACCAGGTCCTGACCTTCTTGGGCTTTTTGAATTGGCGATGGAGGTGAAATTAACACAGATGTGGAGGAAGTGGCAAACAGGCAAATTGATTACTTTTTGCAACTTTGCCCTTTTATAAATGGATTTATCAAGAATGCAATGACTCTTTTTACTATTTCTTAAAGGCTGTGGAGTCACTTGAAAATTTATCACATGGGCAGAGAGGGTTGATCAGCTGTTTCTAACTTTAATGAGGGAAAGAGGAGGAAGACACTAACTTTGTAGCAGGAGGAGTACAGATTAGCAATGAGACTCCTAGCAGTAAGTGTCATTGTACATTAGAAAGAATGAACAGGAAGGGTTGGAGAAATTCATTCAATTATTCTGTCACTTTCAAGCATTTATTCAATACTAATGCACATGTGGTTCTATGCAAAACGCAGCAGAAAGAGAGAAGTGCTGATACCAAATCACTGGAAGACTCATTTTCAGTAGCTGACAGTTTTTTTAAATTGGTTTTGCCAAGAAGTAAGAAAGGAAACATACAGTTTTTTTTTTAAACTAGACACTACCTAACTGAGCTATTTTTCAGTCAGCTACTATAAAATGGTTGATTAGAAAGGACTTTCAAGACCTATATTTCAGTGATAAATCTCCATCTTCATATTTTTGGTCACACCTGTCACCATTGAGAAACATTGAATGAAATATGCAAAAATGTCCTCCAAGAAGCAGTTGATCTTCTCCCTTCCTTCCTTCCTTCTTTCTTTCCTTCCTTCCTTCCTTCCTTCCTTCCTTCCTTCCTTCCTTCTTTCCCAACACTAAGTGGATTAGGTAGGCTTAAATTTCTTCTTATAATTGATTTTCTCAGATACAGGTATGCTTTGGTGATAGCAACTATGCCAATATATGCTAATCCAGCTAAGGAAATAAAATAATGATGCCCTCTTGCACTTTCTAAATTATAGACAACAGAGGATTAATTTTAAGTACTTATGAAGCACAGAAGAATTAACAAAACAGAATTATCATCATGGGGCTTTTCAGAAGATCTTAGAAGTCAAAAATAGGTACCAAGGAGGCTTCCTCAAAGTCCAGGAGTTCAGACACTGAGCAGAGTAACAAGACAGGACATTTACTCACTGCCCCACCCCACAGTGGGGGAAATCTGAAAGTCAGTGTTGATTGATAAGAGGTGGGAACCAATGGAGGTTACAATCAATTTGATTCAGGAAGCAAACCATACAAACTAAACTGACCTTCTAAACACAAATGTTCTTCCCTCTCTGGGTCCTGGCAGGATGACTTCCATTGGTTTTATCGGCTGAACTCCTCCCCCTTGGCTTCTTGGTGGATTCAGTCTGTCGGAAGACCACCTGGGACTGAAGAACAGAAGGGGACAGATGAGGACACTTCCTGGCCACTTCCCTGGTGGGCTTCCTCTTGATAGTGGCTGGATTCCTTTCCCAAGACCACGGCTCCTATCAGGAGACCTTCTTCTAAGCTTTGTGATTCTCCCTGGGTTATAGTAACTGCTTCCTCCACTCGTTCCTCCAGATCTAGGGGTGGTCAAGGCTTCCTCCTGTTGCCTTTGTCCTAGGTGCTTCAGCGTTCTTTGCTACCTAAATTTTTGTAAATACTCCTTGATGAAATGCTCTTCAATCTCCCCTACTGAGTGTGCAGGTCACATTCTCTAAGGATCTTCACCGATGCACAAACACACATAGGACTGTGACAAATCAGGGAGAGCTTTGGTGCTGGTGAGTGCTGTTGGCTTTGAGAGATGACAGAGGTCACTGTGGACCAGTTGTCTGGCAGGTGGACTTGAGCTGTGAAGGGTAGGGTTTGGGTAATAACTTGAGTAAGAGTAGGGCAGTGGAAGGGGTGGCATTTAAGGTGAGTAGCCTCAGTCAAGGGGTAGAGCTAGAATGTACAGTAAGTATTCATTATCACCAATTGAAGTAAAAGATAAATATCTGTTGTAGAGGATGAGATTAACAGGGCTGGGTAGGTTCAAATGAAAGGTCTTGAACCACAGGGAAGCATGTGGGAAACCAATGGAATATTATTATTATTATCATAATCACTCTCTTTCCCACCCTATACCTTTCATACTAGTAATAATTATGGTAAAACTACATAACATTCATATAGTATTTTATAATTTTCAGAGTCTCTTCATGATGCTTAATACAGATAACTCTCCTTTATGATAACCCTCCACTCTCTTTTATGCAAAGAAAAAAAATGCAATTCTGGCCCTGGCTGGCGTAGCTCAGTGGATTGAGCGTGGGCTGTGAACCAAAGTGTCGCAGGTTCAATTCCCAGTCAGGGTACATGCCTGGGTTGCAGGCCATGACCCCCAGCAACCGCACATTGATGTTTCTCTCTCTTTCTCCCTCCCTTCCCACTCTGAAAATAAATAAATGAAATCTTTAAAAAATACAATTCTGAAGATTTAGATATGAAAAAGATAGGTAAACATGACATTAACCCTTTTCTTCTCATGTAATATCTTCCAATCATGTGGACAATTTACTACAGCTACTGGTCGGGTGGCTCAGTTGGTTGGAGCATCGTCCTGCACACCAAAATGTTACGGGTTCAGTTCCTGGTCAGCGTGTGTGCTAGAGGCAACCAGCTGATGTTTCTCTCTCACACTGGCATTTCTTTCACTCTTCCTCTCTCTCTAAAATCAATAAAACATCCTCAGGTGAGGATTAAGAGAAAAAAAGATTAGATTCTTGCATTTTTTAAATATCAAAAGCTAAATAATTTTTTTAACTGCAGAAAAAAAGAAAAAGAGGAACTTTCTCTTGCAGAACTCTAGAGCAGTGGTTTTCAACCTTTTTCATCTCACGGCACACATAAAATAATTACTAAAATTCTTCGGCACACCAATAAATATATTTTTTGCCAATCTGACAAAAAAGTAGGTATAATTTTTATTCATTCACACCAGACAGCCATATTTGTGTTGGCTCTTCTCATTTTTTTACATTTGACAATCTGAGGGAAAATAGGTCAGTGCCCCTGGCTAAATAGTCAAGTATTGAATGTTTTAAAAATTCTTGCCACACACCAGTTGAAAATTGCTACATTAGAGAATGAAGGAACAGAGGTAAAATCTGGAGTTCCAGGACTGCTTGTAAGTCTCACCAAGGCAGTCAGCGCTCGAGTGATAAATTGCTTGCAGAAGCACCACATTGTTGCATCCTGCAGCGGGGCGGGCACTCCCAGTACCACTGAAGTCAGAGGGACAATGACAGGCTGCCTCTTAGGGTGGTCCGTTAGGGGAAGCTTAGGCAGAAGCAAATTGTTCCTAAGTAAGCTTTGGCTAGTTCTCAGACGGAGACACACAGAGAGAAAAGTCATTTTTTTAACCCAAGTGTCAATTTATTTATTTGAATAGTGATGTTTAACTACCTGGTTTACAGGGCCTCTTGGGAACTAAATGAATAACACATGTAAGGCATTTAAATCAGTTTCTTGTATGTAGTCAAACCTCAATAAATGGTCAGATGGTACATGTGTCTGGTATGTGGGGAGATTATGTAAACATATAGAGTTTCTAAGGCATTCACGTGTATGGAACAGAGAAGGGACGTGTTTTTGATTGCAGTGGATCTGCGACGACTTTCCTGTGGCACAAATTCTCTGACACAAACTATTCCAAGCTGACTTGTCCACAGCTCTCTGCTCTTGGCAACATGGCCTGAAGGAGGCAGTGTAGGAGAACTTTCTGCCTGCAGGCCTCAATCAGAGCTGTGGAGCTACGGCAGCTCTCAGTGCTCAAAAGTAGCCTGGAAGAAAAGTAAACCGGAAAGCTCAAGGAAGGCAAAAAGGTATTCTGTGGGGTACTTGCACTAATGTCCTGGGTTCAGTTTCAAACAAATCTGCTCTGACTTTCATTGGAGAGAGATCTGAGAATCAGGAAGAGATCTTAGAACCACAGGTTTCTATCCTATGGTTACATAATTTGTAAAAAAAAAATGCAGTTAGTTTCTTTCTGTGTAGCACTGAAACAGACAACTTCATTAGTAATTCCAACCATTTAACTTCTCTTCTTTTTACACTACTTTCCTTCCTCTCTCCTTCTCCTTTCCCTTCTTGTCTTGTCTCTTGTCCTTATCTGGGGGGGGGGGGGGGGGCGGGGGAGGTGGTTTTCCCTCTTGCTCAGCCAGGACCTCAGTGTGAGCAATGCGGAGGTAATGTTGGTGATTGGCAACTACTGATGGGAGCAGAGTTTTCTGCAAAACTTTGTTTTGGATGCATGAAGGTGGCACTGTAAACCATGTAGAAACTGGGAGATTGTGTTTCTTTCTCCCTCTCTAATTCTTTGACTCTTTGTTACCAGTCTGAAAAATACAACTATGGAAGAGTTCGCTTTCTTTTTAGCAATAGGTTACAGGTGAGAGATCAGGGCCAAGTTGGAAGCAAAAACTACCAAACAGGCAACAAGGAGGAAACCTTCCAAAATGAAGCTAGCACGCTTCTGTCTGCCCTGGCAATGCCTGCATCCGATTTGGGTTCCTGGTGTCCCACATATTGCTACACAGTCAGAAAACTATCAGTAAGCCTCAGCGGTACTGCCATTGGAAAAGCACAAAAGAATTTCTTTCCAAGACAGTCTAGCAGAATAGCTGGTCACACAGACACATAAACAAGTTCAGCCTTGCTCCAGAGCTCCAGTCCCTCTCTGCCACTTCCTCCCTCTGGGACAGTTCCCCCCTTTGCCACTAGGGGCAATAATTGTCTCACGGTGGAGTTGATGGGCCAGTAAATAAAATATCTTGAACATGTTAAGTACAATGCCAGGCATATGGTTAACATTTAATAAATTACTATTATAGTCCTACCTTGACTTATTTTTCCAGCTGAATTCCAGATTTCTATAATGACTGACAGACCCACACATTCCAGAAAAGTTTAGAGACACACACACACACGTGCAGAGCAAACAGATCTGAGTAGAATGTATGGACATACCTCTTCAATGATATGCATCAGTGTGTGTTACAGCTCACAGGTAGAAATCCACCCATTTGTAGACTCTGGGCACACCTAAATAAATCAAGATAGGCCTCTTATAATACATTGTGACCTGAATTGCTTTCGAATAGTTCCTAATCCTATTTTTCTGCCTCAGGACCTGGCTGACTGATTCATTTAACCTGTACTGCTTCTGTATTTAGAGTTGACATATACTAGTGCCCGTTCCCTATCTACTGTTTTGAAAGCATTAATAAGCTAATTAGGTTAAGTGACTCACTCACCACATCCTGTTGTAAATGTCTGTTTGTCCATCTGTCTCCCTACAGGCCTGGAACCTCCTTGAAAGAAAAAAAACTGTAATTTCTCTAGTTTTATTTTAGAAAAATTAAGGAAAAATTTACATTCAGCAAAATACATAACCTTTAAATAGATACTCAGATACATTTTTACAAATGTACATCCCTGTATAATCAACACTATAAGATAAAGAGCACATTTATTACCCCAGAATATTTCTTTCTGCCTCTTTCCAGGAAATCCTCAGCTGCCACAGACAACACTGTACTATTTCTGTTACCAGACGTTAGATTTACTTGTCCTTGAACTTCATAGGAATGGAATTATATAGTATATACACTTTTGTGTCAGGCTTTTTCCTCTTAACACAATATTTAGAGATAAAAATATTATAATTTTGGAGGTTTATCCATGCTTTCGCATGTGTCCGTAGTTTGTACCTTTTCATTGCTTAGTATTGTTCCAGTGTGTCAATGTGCCACAGTGTGTTTATACATTCTCCTGCAGATAGACATTTGAGTTATTCCCGTTAAAGGTAATGATGGATGTGATGGTTAATTTTATATGTCACTTTTGCTATGGTGCTCAGGTATTTGGTCGAACACCAATGTAGATGGTACTGTGAAGGTACTTTTGAGAAGTGACTAACATTTAAATAGTACACTTTGAGTTGATTCAAACTCCTAACACTCTGTATGGTCGAGGCAGACTACCCTCTATAACGAGGGTGGGCCCCAGCCAATCAACTGAAGGCCTTACGAGGAAAAGCTTCCCAAAGGAAAAAGAGCCATGTGTCCAGACAGCCTTCAGACTCACAACCGAAACCTTAGCTCTTCTCTGGGTCTCCAGCTTGCTGGCCTGCCCTGCAGGTTTTAGCACTGCCCCCCCTACAGTCTCATACGCCTTTTCCTGTCTCGTTAGAGAGCCCTGACCAATACAACAGACAAACTTGCTGCAAACGTTCTTGCTTAGGTCATCTTCTGGACATATCTCCATTTCACTCGTGCAAATATCTAGGAGCGGAATTGAAAGGTTGGTCAGTAGGCATAAATTTAAGTTTATAAGGAAGCACCGAACAGTCTCCCAAAGCACGGCACATTTTTTTCACTTGCGTCAGCAGTATGTGAGAGTTCCGGTGGCTGCACGTTCTCGTCAACATCTAGTGGTGTCAGCCTTTTAGTTCCAACTATTTTGGTGGGTGTGTATTTGATGGGTGTGATGGATATGTCTTCATGATTTTAATTTGCATTTCTCTGAGGACTAAAGATGCACTTATGGGATATTTGTGTATATTCTTTGGTGAACTGCCTGTTCAAATATTTTGTAATTTGTTATATTTTAAATCTCAACTCCTAGCATTTAGTAGTCGCTCAATGCATAATACTGAATGAATGAATGGATGTTATATTATCTGTCAGTAGTGAGTAATCTAATATGATTATTAAATCTGTCTATTTATAATGTTTATAAAGTGTGCAGCATAATGCCTGACACATAGCAGCCAACAACTGGTGGCTACCAGTGACATCCTTGTTTTGTATGTGAGGAAATGAGCACCAGAAACATTATGTAACTTGACGAAGCCACCTAATTACTAACTGTCAAAATTGTTGCTCAGTTCTGGGCTTATTAAGTTATGTATTTCATATTCTGACTTTTTTCATTAGTATTAAGTTGACCAATTAAATATCAGACTCACCATTAAAAGTGTGTCTTCACTCATTATTTTAACTATTATTTATGGCAAATGTAGTATGGCAAATGATACTAATTATTTTACTTGTGTTAACTCATTTACTTCTTGCTACAGCCCTATGAGGAACGCACTATTATCTTTACTGGTAATTGAACTGTATGTAGTACAGAGAGGTTATGCCGTTGTCAAAAAGATCACATAGCTGATTAAGAAGACATAGACAGAATTCAAGCTTATTACCCCCGTACCAAAGCCAATGCATTTTCGTTTTGTGGGGGTTTGAAACCAGTGTATTGTCCCTTATGTCAAGATTAATTTTACTCATGTTGAATTTGAGGGGCTTACGGACAGCGGGATGGAGAAGCCCAGTAGGGCTGAGGCACTGAGGAGAGTCGCTGGGGAGTTGGGCATGTATGACTGCACTGCATAAGCTGCAGCGCAAGGCCACGCTAGGAAAGCTCTGTTAGCGGTGGTTAGAGAAAGTGCTGGATATATTAGAAGATGGAGAAATTCCCCTAGTCAGATTTCAGAAAGTTCTCCAATGACCCCGCATTGTTCATGCACCTGCCTGGTCCACAAGAATAGGTCTGTGATGATGCAATCTTATGATCTCTAAGTCTGTGCATAAGCTCCTCCACAATGTTTTGGCTGCTATTAGAATTCCTGACAAGTGCATCTAGGGTGCCTGCCCATGGGGCCCAGGAGTTCATTCATGGTCATTCTGATAAACCCTTTTCTATTTATTAGAGACCTCAGCAGCCCCCTGAGGGACCTCTCAAACCAGGCTGACTAATCCCTCCTTCCTCTCCTGAAAAGGTAGTACGAGGAGCAGGGAGTGAGTCAGCCCCTTTGAGCTGGCAGTACCCAGAACTGGTGTTAATCTGCGTTATCTTAGCTCCCACAGGGTGAGTAATCATGCCTAGCGAGATCTAACCCTGGAAAACAGGTGCAAATTTCCAAAGGAGGCCTTTGTGACCATAACAGGAGGTTAACTGAAACTCAATCTATATTTATTCCCTGCAACACAATATTTTTTTGGACCATGGTCTGCAGGAACGTTCAGGTTCCCTAAAAACTTATCTCTGCACCGATTATAAAGGCATCACAGAAACACCAGCAATGGCCCAACCTCGGCCCGGGGGCTGGCCGGCCAGTCTTGTGAAGACTTACACAATAGGGCTGAGCCAAAGACTTCCTCCTGACACTCCAGGGAGGCAGTAGGTGACAGGGAGGGGCTAAGCCAGGCCCTGCCTACTGGACTGCACACACAAACATGTTTTTGAAGCCCTTTATACACTCAGCAGGGAACATGCTGTTCTCTCTGGGAGGTTGCCAGAAACTTATGAGAGAGTTAGATCAATGCCAAGAATAGACACCAAGGCCTCTCTCCTGCTTCATACAGGGACAGCGTGTGGTGCTGGGTTGCCACCACCCCTCCTTGCTCCTCTAGCCTTGCAAACCAAGAGTACAGAATGTTTCCATGTACTTCTCAACCACTCGGTTACTTTTTAAATGTTTACTAGAGAGGGCTATACATTGAGGGACAACTGTAATTATACTGTCTAAAGCCAAATGCAAATATGTTCCTTTTATGTGTATTTGTTTTGCATCTGAAAGCCTCAGGCTATGGACCTTTGAAGCTGCAGCACCCTGGGAAAATAACCACCATCTTTTCCCATTTCAAACAGGTCCAGGCACAGTTTGAGCTGCTACCCTCCCAGGTTAGCTTCAGCAAGGAGCACAAAGGTAAACTGAAATTCTACCAGCGCAGGCAAAGCGGAGAGAAAACTTGAATCTTCTCTCAGAGGTAATAGATGTCTCTCTGCTCTCTTCCCGGGACGCTCTCTAAATCCTCAATGTCTCCGTCTTGGCCCAGCTCTAAAACCAAATATTTAGAAATGTTTCCTGCTCTCTAATAATAGAAAGAATAAAGTGTCAATTTTTAAATAAATATCATTAAATTTTTCATATAGTCCCTATACTCGTATAAGGTATACCTTTTTGTTTGAAACTGCGTAGTTACAAGTTTCTAAGATTCAATTACTTTTTTGGTTTATGAAATTGATGTGAAGCAAGATGCAGTCACAAGGTGTCAGCTACTTGAAATGTAGGCATTTACTCCGTCCATCCATCCATCCATTTATCCATCCAGTACTTTTTGAGTTTAAAGTCCCTACAAGTAACTAAGCAGTTTTCATAGGCTTGAAGTTGAGAACCTATGGTAATTAAGAGCTGGTAAATGTCACGTAGATCCTTCTTGCTTATTAAGCAACTGAAAATAGAAAAGCTCAGGGGAGAATGATCTGTGTAAATGTTAAGGATTCTGTCATGGAGAGATTTCACCAACCATATGTAACTGCAAAATATAGAAAGTCAAGCCCAGGCAGGATACAGCTCCTTCTGGGCTGGGGACCTGCTAATTGGTTTCACACGTATGCAGCTGGAACCCTCAGGGGGCTGGATTCTGATATGGGGCGAGAAATGGGACATTTCACTGAAAGATATGCCTGAGTCAGACTGAAGGAGCCGTTATGGCACTGAGCTGTGGCTATAATCAGTGTTAGCATGAGGATGACACCTCATTTAGGGAGATATTGATGGTCAAAAAGAACTCAGTTTGAATGCCATTTCACATTTCCAAAGCGTGACCTTGGGCTAGTCATTCATATCATTTATTTATTTGATAATATTTATTGAGCCCTGTTTTGTGCCAAGCATGATGTGAGGTGATGGAAATTCCCCTGCCTTCATCGCATAACATTGATTACTATTTGTGCTTCACTGTCTTAAGGTATAACAATACCTAACATGTAGAGAGTGGAGTGGAGTTCATACACACTGTGCGTGGGATAGGATTCTGAGTGGGGCTTTTCTTACTGTCTCACAATTGCCAACTGGGTTGGAAAGTGGGAGATAAATAGAAGTTTGGCATTTGTTAGGGGCAAATTTCTTTGGCTGCCTCAGTTACCACTCTCTACTCACTAATGTAATTTTGAGGGAACGACTGTATTGAAACTCTTCACCTTCCAAGAGAATTCGTGTCTTTTCCTTCCATTCTTGGGTGGGGGTGGGGAGTGCTCCTTCTAAATTAAGCGATTGGGGTGTTCTAAGAAAATGATTTGTAGAGATAGGGGTGGAGGGTGCTGACAAGAAGTTAAGCCTGGAGTTTTGTTTTTCAGTTGGCTACCGACTTATGCAGTGGACTTGCTGCACTGCCTGATTTAAGCAATGGAAAGAGATTTAAGGAGAGAACTCAGGGTGGAGAGAATGAGCATTCGGGGAACAGGAGTACCCCATCACTGGGCAGGAAAAGAGTGCATGAGTCTTCTTGTAGGTCAAGTGGACACCACAGAAGGCTTGAGTTATTGTCATAAAACCCTACTCTAAACTATGAGTCACTAAGAGAAGAGACCCCAGCAGTGAGTCTGCACAGCAGATTGCACTAGGACGGGAGCTGAGCGAGACTGGAGAATGTCCACTGGAGCTGATTTCCTAGGAAATGTGGCATGGGCAGGCCCCCCAAAGGGCCTTCCAGAGTGTCACCCGGTATCTCCCAAGAGGCGTGGCATTTGGGTGGCTGCCATGGGAGAGGCCAGAGATCACAATGACAGCTGGTAAGGAAAAGCATTCTGCTTCCTTTGTGGATTCCGTCTGTCTGTCCCTGACACAGAAAGGGACCCAGCAGAAGCAGGGGTTAGGGGGAACATCAGTAGAAGCCCCTTGTCTTTTTCCACATCCATGCCTCGGGCCTGTCCCTGGGTCTAGGGGAGGAGAGGGGACATTTAAACTGGGTGAAGAATGAAGGGGATGGCACTGGAGTATGTATTTTACAGCCTGAAAGGATCAGAGAACTTGCATCTGCTGGAGATGCCGTAAGTCTCTGGAAGGGGAGGTTTGATGGAGTGTATTTTACAGCAGTGACTGGGAAATAAACGGTCCTGCTGGGTTCCCAGTGCTCAGTAAACTGCCCACAGATGAAAAATGCTCAGCGAATGAATACCCAGTGCTGCGCAAACAGAAGACATTATTATTCCTTGTCACCTAAGGAGAATGAATATTCAGAAGATATCTATGTATATTTAAATATTGAAAAACAAATGCAACACTTTTATGCGCTATTCAACGTGCTAAGTGTCCATTTCCTCAACGTAAAATGGGAGTTTTGACAAGGACCCCCCTGAGTGATTGTGAAGGTTAATGAGATGATTATGTAAAGCATGTAGCCTAGGGCTAAGCATAGGGCTGACATTCAAAAAATAACTGCTTTCCCCTTCCTGGGATCTAAAGACACTCCCAGGTTGAGAGGGGAGTATCTGAAAAAAACAAAACAAAACCCCAACCATTGTTCATTTGCACACTCAGCCCAGCGAGAGCTGGTGGTCACCCATGTGGCATCGTTGAGAGGAGCCGCAGAGGATCAGGGCTATGGGAGCAGAACGACGTGCTGGTATTCTAATATTTATTTCATAACATATTGCTATCCTGATATTAATGTTCATAGTTCATTTTAAAACAGTGTTCAGAATTCAGAAAAAATTAATTATCAAAACTAAATATTTGATATATTTTGCACATAAGATATAAATACAATAAATACATATTATATAACATTAAACCAAAGTTGAATTTCAAAAACATAAGTGTTAAATATATATATATATATATATATATATAATCATTCTAATTTGAATTAATGGTAGGGAAAAAGCAATAAAAATAAGTATACAAAATAAGTTAAACATTACATAAAATGAAGAAGAGTTACCCTTGAATATGAATTAAGTTATTTGATTTTTTTTGGCAGGTATAATCTTAAGTACAATGTGTATTAATGGTGTTATCTTCGGTGGTGAGCCTAGTGATTGGGCAAAGTTTTTCAGCCACTAGAAAAGTTCTTGCATATTTTATACTAGTTGGAGAAATAGTGAGGAGATAAATATAAACTAAATCCCAATACCTTTCTCTGAATTTTATCTACAAATAATCACATGTAGAGATATAAAGGCAATCCTTTAGAAATTTTTATTTTTATTAAAGGCTTTAATACTTTTTTTTGGCTATAGTTTTTGTTATTAAGGCCCAGCAGTCAATTTGCAGGACGCCTGGTTCTCAGCTTCTGCTGTGAAAGAGGCTTTGTTTAAAACACACAAACGATCAGTCTGGCAGATAAGAAGTTTCCAGCATTAGAAGCTGATTGTGTTCCCCATCCACCTGACCCCATTGGGAGTGCAGGTATCTCAAGGGTAAGACTGACTCTTTGTTCCTATAATTCTCTTTTAGGGAGGCTCTCTTTCTTTACATATTCAGGAAACACTAAAAAGGAAAAAAAAAACTTCTTTTGAGCATTGGAACTAGAGCGAATTTGAGCTGGGAGAATCTGGGTTAGCGTTCCAGACTTGTTCAAATACGTTGAGAGACTATAAAGCCTCCGTTTAGATGCTGAGTTTAACTCTCTAGGTGCTTCTCAAAGCACAAATATGTCAGATTTTTAAAATACCAAAATAGTGGCAGCGCACTGCGGAGGCGGGTGATTTTCCCTTCTTTTCCCTCATAGTTCTGGCTGGTCTAATACTCAAACTGACATGAGGCAGATTAACTTAAGAAAATGACCAAATTCAAAATATATGCATATGGGGGGTTTCGTAAAAATACAGAGACTGGGACAAACGGGACCATTAAGGCTTATATGCCATCTTGAGCTAAGCAGAAGGGGGATAGTGGTTTGGGCTTCCAGGGGAAGGCAGCCAATTTACAGGCAGAAGAGAAGGAGCAAACATTTGGTGGACAAATTCTTGCTGGGTCAACCAGAAATGACAGGACACAGGAGTCTGACAAAGAGACTTGCTCGGCTCCTCCCTGTCTCCTCAGTTCGTTCATCTTTAACTGATCATGGAAGAAAATGAGATTCTGTGAAAAGTAACCCGACTAAGTGATCTGATCATAAATTCCTAACTGCAGGCCGTGGTGGGTAACCATGCTGCGGGCATATAATTTCTATGGTGAAACGTTTACCGTGCCTTAAGTAAGTCCAGTCCACTGTTTGTGAGCATCTGGGTTAACACACCTTTGAAACATCTCCTTTCCTACCCCTCCCTCTAAAACCTGAGAGCTCGAGATCTTAACTAACCTGTGATCTGGTCCCTACCTTGGTTTCTCCCACTTTCACGTAATCTTTACATTTCCTCCTTAATTTCAAATGCATAAAAGAAACGGCAAAACTGCTATTCTCTAGAGCATTTGTGATCTTGTTCTGTGGATTTTGTCATCAGGTTGGCTCAAATAAACTCTCTAAAACTTCTCTACAGGTTTGTCTATTTCTTACGTCAACATCATTTAGGACAAATGACCAGAGCAGGTCCTCTATCTAAATTCTTGAAAGCAGTTAGGGGGAAGAAAGGTTCTCCCCAAGTCTTCTCTTCCTTAAAAAATAACCAGCTTAAAATAATCAATGTCCCAAACAAGCCTATTTTGGGGAAGTAATCTGCTCCCCTTAACCCCAACATGCTATACTGGAGTTATAGAACATTGAAAATTGACACAGATTACTAATTAAAATCGTCTTGCTTAGAAAGTTTTCCTCCATTAATGACTGTAGCATTGTCTAAGTTCCCATTTTGAGTAAGTCCACATTGATTTAAGACAATTATTTAATGACTTGGCATACATTTTTTTTTTTTTACCAGCTAAGTACTCAAGAATGGGACTTAGATCAAGTCCATTGTTTTTTGAGGCTGGACAGAGGAAAGACAACAATACATCAGCAGGAGCATAATATAATTTTAGGGTGAAACCCAAGGAAGGAAATGCAGCAGATTGGCCTTGGAAAACCTCCTCCTGGAGACAAAGTGGACTTGGAAAAGAAATGCTGCTGAAATCAGGTGTTTAATTTTTTTTTTAATTTAGCAAATTAATTTGGAGATCTAATTGGCTTTATTAAGTGATTCATGAATCAAACAGCATCCCATCTAGCATGTAGAGATGTACTCTTAAGGGGCTGTATAAAAGGAGAGGTTTCCCCTGGCTGGCGTAGCTCAGTGGATTGAGCATGGGCTGTGAACCAAAGTGTCACAGGTTCAATTCCCAGTCAGGGTACATGCCTGGGTTGCAGGCCATGACCCCCAGCAATCGCACATTGATGTTTGTCTCTCTCTTTCTTCCTCCCTTCCCTCTCTGAAAATAAATAAATACAATCTTTTTTTAAAAAAAGGAAAGGTTTTTGTAGGAAGAAGGGTAGGACAAGGGAGCTATTAACAAGTGAAAGGAAAAGGTTATTTTAGGCCAGGTCACTGTATGGGGTGGGGAATCTCTACTGTGCCTCCTCTTCCTCTGGGGAATGGAGAAGGCCTAGG
Organism: Phyllostomus discolor; assembly: GCF_004126475.2. Lineage (NCBI taxonomy): Eukaryota > Metazoa > Chordata > Mammalia > Chiroptera > Phyllostomidae > Phyllostomus > Phyllostomus discolor. The sequence goes on along the minus strand of NC_040912.2, from coordinate 28,306,200 downwards.
ACAGATGACCTCATTGGTGCTGACTAGAAAATTCCAGACTGGTTGATTAAGAGCACATTTCTGGGAAGAGTGGAAACTGCAGTTAGGTCAGACATTAAATCTAGGTTTTGTATCATGGGCTTCAGCGTGAGTGATGCCATTTTGAGCCTGTGGTTTTTCTCTTTCACCCAGGAAACAACTGCAGCGTGGATGGACACCTCATCTCTACCACCTCATCTTATTGCAGAGCCCTTGTACCCAGTGCAACTGAGAAGATATATCTTTAAAAAGAGACAGTCCATGCTCTTAACAGCTTGAGGAAGGGGGGAAATCATATGTAGTATGTGCAAATTAAGAGAAGAGAAGCACAAATTAGTATGTTCGGAGAAAATATTCAGGAAGACATGAAGAGTTAATGAGGTCAGAAAAGGAGTAAGGAAATAATGAAGTATGGGTTCCTGTGGAGGGGGATATTTTGAGCCAGATTTTGAGAAGTTGGATGTGGGTTGATAAAGAGGAAGTGTCTCTGGCCCCTCCTTTTTGCAAGGTAGTGTCAACTCTGAGTGCCTTCTTTTCTGGCAAAAAGAGGAAAATGAGCAAGGTCTGGAGACTTTTCTTTATGTAAGTCTAGGAGGTTTCATAAAACTTTCTAGAGAATCCAATGTTTTCCTTGCTGTTGGTTGTCTCCTATAAATTAGGTTTAATTACAGTATCTTCCCAGAAGCATAGTTTTGATAAATAGAGTGATTTTCATTTTCCGCTGGGAATGAAAAAGAAAGCTAAAGCTTTAACAAGATTTTCTTTAAAGCAACAGCCTTCTTTTTCAAGGCAAACAAAAATGTCCTCATTTTACATTTAAGATGAAGGATTAAAAAAAGTCACATCTAAGTCCTGTGAAGAAAACAGAAACATTACAAGAGAGGTATCAAATTAGCGGTCATAGCATTTTAGGCCTGGCAAACCTGAGGTCCAATTTGGCACAGGCTTTTTCCAACTGGTGGGCTTTGATAGTCTACAGATACCCACTAAATAGTTCTAATCCACCCAATGTTGTTTTTAAATTTCTTATCCAAATTTGAATAGAGTACTTGTGATTCAGTAAGTAAAATAACTACCAGGTCAGCTTTTTAACATAACATTGAAGATTCCATAATACCTAACAAAATCTCTACTACCTGCAGCTTCCGCCAGCTTTGCTCTGATGTTTTTAAGAGTTTTTAAGAGTTTGAATTTAAACTCTGGAACAGGGTGTAAACTCCAGCAGTTTTCTGTTCCTGTTCCACTTGACACTTTCCCACCCTTGAATCTGCTCCGCCTCAGATGCACTGTAACTCTCCTGGTGCGAGAGATGCATGACGGTGAGTGGTGAGAAAGACGGTGACAGGTGTTGTGGGCTGACTGTGTCCACACAAAAGGTGTTGTGGTCCTATCCCCTAGGCCCTGGGAATGTCATCTGGTTTCGACATAAGGTCTTTGCAGATGATCGAGCTAAAATGAGGTCATTGGGGTGGTCCCTAGTCCAATAGGACTGTGTCGTTATTAAAAGGGGGACTGTGAGCACACACAGAGAGAGGAGACAATATGAAGACACGGGGAGAATGCCGTCTACCAGTGAAGGTGGCCCCAAGGCTGCCAGCGAGTGGGAGAGAGGCACAGAGCAGATTCTTTCTCATACCCTTCAGATAGAATCAACTTTTCAACACCTTAATTTCAGATTTCTAGCCTCCGTAACTGTTAGACAAAAAGTTTCGGTTGCTGCCCTGGCCGGTGTGGCTCCGTTGGTTGGGCAGCATCCCACAAACCGGAAGATTGCCAGTTCCGTTCCCGGTCAGGACACATGCCTTCAGTGTCTGGTCAGGGCGAATTTGGAAGGCAGCTGATCGATGTCTCTCCCTCAAGTCGATGTTTCTCCCCCTGTCTTTCTCACTCCTCCCCACCTCTCTAAAATCAAAAATTAAGTAAAATAAAAAGTTTATGTTGTGTAAGCCACAGGGTTTCTGGCACTTTTTCACTGCAGCCCCTGGAAACTCACACGGGGGTGGGGGGTGGGGGAAGGACCTTCACAGTTAGTTTTGACAGAGGAGCTGCAGAGCAGTGTGAATGGAAGCCAATACTTAAAAGTTGAAGTCAAAGCACTTGTAGTATTTTTTAATATTAATCTTTAAAATATATATTTGATGATAACAGAGCTAAGAAACAAACAGGAGTGACAGAAAACATCCTGTACTTAAAATTTCAGAATTGTGTCTTCCCCCTTTGTGGGCCTTTCCTGCTGTACTGACTTTTCCTCTGGCTTCTTCCTGCAGAATGTGTCCGCCCCTGGTGTCCATGCCTGGTGAATGTGAGTCTCTCTTAAATGTAAAAGTCAAAAGGCATTTTATTTTTAGTATTAAATAGGTACCTAGCCCTGGCTGGTGTGGCTCAGTGGATTGAGCACCGGCCTGCAAACTCAAAGGTTGCCAGTTTGATTCCTGGTCAGGGACAGGCCTGAGCTGCAGGCCAGATCTGCACTTGGGGGTGTGGGAGAGGCCATCAATCAATGTGTCTCTCGCACATCAATGCTTCTCTTTCTCTCCCTCTCTCTAAAAGTAAACGAATACAATCTTTATTATAAAAAGAAAATTCTTTTGGGGTTCCCCTAGGAGCCATAATTCAAAACAAGTGTTTGTTCTTAACATGATCTTTAGTAGAGGTGAAAATTTTGATAAGATAAATCTATGACCATTGGGGGAAAAGTTGTAAGATATTCTCCAGTCTTCACTAACCCTATTGTTAGTGAGAAATAACCCTATTTCTTCTCATCTTAAAGGTTTTGGCTCTCAACTTGCAGTCATTTGAATTCTCAGGGAGGGACCCCTCATCAATTTCTCCATGTTAATGTATACACCAACCAAATGGAAATGAATTTTTAATTCATGAAGTAAAAGTAACTAGCACGTATGTGGAAAGGAAAATTTTCCATAGTCAACTTTCTAGACAGAAGTCAAAGTCCTTGTATACTGAGCTCCTCAGATAAAAGTAACGTATGCAGTTCGTTAATATTCCCTTACAAAAAACACAAAGACATGGTGAAACTATTTTGCTCACTGTGTCAACATTCCTTTGAGAAGTAAGAAAGAAAATGATATGTTGTTGTGAGTTCTTCAATTTAGCTCTACAGAGACTTAAACATGTTTTGACTGGCACAGACAATTTTACTGAGCTGTGAAGCTTCCTGTCTGCACCCCACACTATCCTGCGTACAAATGCATTTCTCATTTGTGTAAAATGCTACCTTGATCACTCAGCTCCTTGGTCAAAACCCATTATGGCTTTTTACTGGGTGTCGGATCATGCCTACACTTTTCAAGATCCTAGATAATCTCTACCTATCCCAATTTCTTTAAATTGTCTCCCAAGGATATATTCTCATTGATCTGAGAGAGGGAGGAAGGGCGGGGGAGAGAGAGAGACATCGATGTGAGAGAGGAACATGGGTCAGTTGCCTACCGGGGATCAAGCCCATAAGCTAGGCATGTGCTCTGACCAGGGGTCAAATCGGCAACTTTCTGGTGTACAGGGTGATGCTCCAACCAACTGAGCCACACAGCCAGAGCTGTCCCAAATTTCTATTTCTTATTTCCCTATCCTAAAATGTATTTCCTTTATTTTATTGCCTTTTTCTTCCCTTGTCAACTCCAATATGGATTTACACAGATAATACTCACTCAAACACACACTCACACACTCCATATTTCATATTCTGGCCCTGGAATTATTATACTTTTGGTCTTTTCTGCAATACACTTATATGTTTTTTGTCCTGCTAGCTGGATTCTAAACTTATTTAAAACTTCAATTTCCTTCTAGGAAGTTCTGTTTCCCTCTAGGAAGCTGCCCTAAAGACATTTATCTCCATTATCCCTGCTACTTTTTAAGCGTGAGACTAACCAGTGCTTGATTAAATATGCTTTTTACATTGCTTTTGAATTTTTTATGAACATATAGGCTGTGTGATAATTTTAAAGCTTCCTTTATATCTCTCACAGTCCTGGGCACCTAATGAAGCATAATAAAGAAGCATTCAGTGCCAGCCAGCCCCCTTTCACCTCCCTGTGGAGTGCTGCAGCAGAGACTCAGTGCAAAGCACCTGTTTTTTTTTAAGCAGAAAAATAATTTATTAAAGACTAGTGGAAACTACCCAGATGTCCATTGAAATAGAATGGATAAATACATTGTGATATAAGTTGTACAATGACATATACTACAGTGAAAAAGAATAAATCATCAATATGTATTACAATATAAATGCACTTCACAGACTTGATATTGAGTACATAAAGCCAGACATTATATACCGAGTATGTACTACATATTTCCATTTGTGTAAAATTCAGAAACAGGCAAAACAGACCTATGGTGTTAACATCAGATGGTCGTTCATTTTTGGTGGTCAAAGGGCTGCAAGGGGACATGTGGTGTGGTTCAGGGTGCTGCTCACGCCGTGTGCTCTGTCTGGAAAGCAGTACTATATGGAGATGTACTCCTTTCTCTGTGTATGTATTCATGAAAGCCACACAGAAAGAGATCAAAAGGAGGGCTATTGATCAGTCGAAATATAACCTGTAAATGCTGGAGACACAGTTTTTGGGCTGTAGGTCTGAGGACAATTCCTAAATCTGACACAGAACTTGAATGAGCAAATTGCCATTGAGCCCTAGATGCTGTCTGCTCTGTGGGCCCTTCCCCGGGAATAAGCACCTGATGTTCGGTTATACGAGTATGTGCATTTGCTTATTTTCTGTCTTCCGAACTAGAATTCGAGCCTACTGCCAGCACATAGTGGGTGGGAACTCAGCAGATTTTATGAGCAACCCATTTGCCCTGCTCATAACTGAGCTAAACTCTCCTCACAGATGCATTTGTTTTTAGGTATATTAATCTCATCCATCAGGGTGCAGTCAATTCTTGCTGTCCTGGGACACACGTTCTTTAAAGCAATTTCCCAGATTCCTTGTCTGAGTCATCAGCAAAGCATCCTTACGTGAGAAACCCAAGGTACCAAAAATGCCCATCCATCCCCTTCTCCTGGGTGGACAAAGGCGATCAGGCTCACTGGCAGCCTCCATAGCTTTCACCTTCCCTGTGGACCAAGAGAAGAAGAAATGGCTCCCCCCACTCTTGGATCCCCTCTGCCTCTCTCCGCATCTGAGTTCTGTGGGAGCTGTTCTCCAGGCACTGATCAAGACTGAAATAACTGTTCCTCATAAACCCTGTTTTCCTCGGTAATCTTTTGATGCCAGGCCCTCAATTTATCACCTTCTGTGTTCTGACCTCCACAACACTCATCTCTTTTAACAATATCACTCCTTTTTCTTCTTTTCCAAGCTCTTTCCTGTGTCTTCTGACACCCTGCCCAACTCACCAGCTAAGCAAACATTCCTTTATTTTATTACTTTCATATAAACTTGACATTTCCAAATCACTTCTCCTGAAGGTTTCATAACGCAGATACCTCTGGGTTAGGATGGGCAGTTCCAAGGTCCATCTCGTCATGATTTCCTCACACCATAGCCCCTCAGCACCATCATGAAGAAGCCCTATACCTTCGCAGCCCATGCCCATCTCCCCCTTTTTTCTCCCTTCTGTCAAATTTGGGGCACCCCTCTGTGACTGTCACACTAGAGCATGAATATTAGGTTCCCCTTAACAGTGTCTTGCACAGAGCAGAAATTTGAATGTGAATAAAAACCCTCTTAACAATTTTTTTCTTTAGGGATCAGATTTTTGATGTTTTGTAGTAAAAAATCATCACCAAAACCAGGGCCATCTAGGTTTTCTTCTATGTTTTCTTTTTCTTTTTTCTTTTTTAATTGTTGTTCAGGTACAGTTGTCTCCATTTCTCCTGTGTTTTCTTTTAGAAGTTTTATAGTTTTGTGTTTTATGTGTATGTCTATAATCCATTTTGAATTACATTTTGTGTAAGGTGTAAGATTTTTTTGTCTTATGATTTTTTTTTGCTTATGGACATCTAATTGTTCCAGCATTAATTGTTGAAAAGATAATCCTTTCTCCATGAGATTGCTTTTGCAGATTTGTCAAAAATCAGTTACCTATGTTTGTTTGGGCCCCTCTTCAGCACTCTCTGTTCCACTCCATTGATCTGCAGGCCTATGCTTCCACCAATCCCACGCTGTCTTGTTTACTGTAGCTCTACAGGCTTTAGAATCTTGAAACAAGTAGTCTGAGTCCTTCAGCTTTGTTCTTCTTTAATTGATGTGATTACCCAATTTTTCTTCTTTAGCTTGTTCTATGGTAGATGACACCGATTGATTTTCCAGTGTACCAGACCTGCAGGAAATCTCTATCCTCAAACCTCTGATCCTCTCATCCTCCCAATTCTCTACAAATAAGCTTCACAGCCAAAAATATGACCCATCTACAACTTACACAGATTTCTGTTGCTGCAATGGAAGGCATGCTACTCTCCAGAGCTACTGGAATTCCCTCCCACCTCCACTCTGACCTCAGACTTTCCTGCTGTGATGACATTCTTTTGGTTCGCCACCATCCTTTCCTTCAGGGAAATATCTATTCCCATTTCATATTATTCTGCTCAGTCTGTATGGTTCAAATTGGGCCAACCGTCACCCCCCACCCCCATTCCTCTAGCCCTGTGGGGAGGCTCATGACCCAACCTTGGACAATCGGAATATTCCGCTCCTGTATTTACAAAGGCATCTGACCAAAGTGGAGCCTGGCCACTGTCCCGGGGAAGGTGGGGCTATCTTTCCCTCCTGAAGGGTCTGTCTAAAGAGCAAAGACAAAAGGAACGTTCAGAGGTGGGAACAAACTGGACCCACTCAAAAGGCAGCCAGAAAGCCTGTGTGGCTGGAGGGGAAAGAGTTGAGGGGAGAATGGTAGGGGATCAGTCTGAAAATGGAGTTAAGACCAGGTCTTGAAAACAAAGCAAAGAGTTTTGATTTGATTCCAAGAAAATTGAGAAAGAATTGAAGATTTTTTCCTGGAAAGAAATATGATCTGATTGACATCATTGACTCTGCTCTCCCTCTTGAAATGTTCTCTGTTCTGGGATGCTTCTGATTTTTCTCTTCCTTCTCTCACAGCCTGCCACTCCTGTACTCAACTGCTAAATCCAGGTCCTTGCTGGCTCCTACCCTTCCTCCTGCTTTCACCACAGCCTTTCTCAGACCTGCACCCCCAGGGCTTCTGCGGCCATCTTTATTCTGACCATTCCCAGACTTGGATCTTGAGCTAGATCCCTCGTCTGAGTTTTAGCTTTCACATACCTAATTGCCTCTTTAAAAAAAAGATTTTATTTACTTTCAGAGAGAAGAGAAGGGACTAAGAAAGAGGAGAGAAATAGCTATGTGCAAGAGATATATCAATCGGTTGCCTCTTGCACACCCCCAACCAGGGACCTGACCTGCAACCTGGGCATGTGCCCTGACTGGGAATCAAACCAGCAACCTTTCGGCTCACAGGCTGATGCTCAATCCACCGAGCCACACCACCCCGGGCTCTAGCCTCTTTGACATGCCCACCTGAATGCTTCATAAGCACTTCCAGCAGACTTGAAAATAACCAATTGCATAACCTCCATCCTGAAACCCTCCTCTCCTCAAAATACCCGCCTGTCAGTGAATGAAAGAGACAACCATTCACCCACATAATCCAACTTTCAATTTTTGCAACACTCCAATTTTTCTTTTTCATCCATTCAATTACCAAACTCTGTTTACTCCAGCTCCCACGCATTTCTCAGGTCTGGCTGCATCTCTTTATTCTCATTGCCACCAATGTACAGTTGCTAACTGCCCCACCCCCATTTTTCATTCTGTTTCCAATCAAATCCATTCTACACACTGTAACCCCACCCAACTTTTTAAAATAGCAACCAGAAATCATGCTACTATCCCCACCTGGACGCTTGTTATGACTTCTTATGGCCAGATTGTGAAAGAAATGTTCAAGGTGCACTAAGCGTTTCATGGTTTTGTCTCTTTTTATGTCCCTGATTTCATTACGTAACAGTTTCATTTCTACTCCAGATACCAGCCACACAATCCTCCCTTCATTTTATGAAACCACTGTTCAGTTATCTGCCTTCATCCTCCCACAGAGGGCTGCACCCTCTCTGTTGTACCCCAGATACCTGCCTCCACTAGCTTTGCTTTTTGCTAATTCTAATTTCTTCTCCATGCCTCAGGCTAAATGTTACTCATCAGGAATATCTTCTACCACTTACCTCTTCCCCTCTATAGAGTAGATTAAATTTTATTTTACTTTTCCACAGCACTCTGAAGGTCGCTATCTTCATAATTGTCAGGAAGTGAATATTTTTATGTGTCTGCATAGTTAGGGCTTTCTGGGGAAATTTTTTTTCCCAGGACTTACTGTTAAAGGACAGATGTTGAAATTTGATAGCAAGAGACTTGCCTCTCTGGAGATATGTGCTTGTTTCAAGGAATGACTAGACTCTTAGGTCTGAAGACATTCCAAGAACTGTAAACTCAGAAAAACTTTGTATATTCCAAAGGGTAAGATCCGAGAATTCTTCCTATTCTCTCTCAAAATAGTTTGTGTACCTTAGGGAGTCAAGTTTTCTCTCACTGACACATGAAGGCAAAAAGGGGGGCCAGTTCCTCTTTTACGTTAACTCTCAGATGTTTGAGGGGTTCTTCACCTATAGCACAGACCCCAGTAAGTATAAGGTGACATTTGCCTCTCAATACATCACCCCTGAAGGGAGAAAAATTGGGTCCAAGGGAACTGATGCAGTTTTTACAGGTAAATATAAAGAGTTTGTCCTTGCCCCAGAAATGTTGTATCTGACTCTCAAGATAATATGAATAAATATTGATATTAAAACATATCAATATTTCTATTTAATTTCTATGTTCACAAATACACTATACTGTCCTTGAACATCGGAATCATTGTGATTCATGATGGTATCCTAGTGTTTGGAAGCATGTGGTGCTTAAGAGATCTTTATTGCTTGATGAATAAGCAAATTGCCTTATCGATGTAAGAAATGTCCAAAGCTCTAGAAAATTTTTGTAAGAGTTTATTTGAGCCAAACTGATGACATTTTCTGGAGTGCAAGATCTCAAATGTTCCAGAGAATAACAGTTTTGCAGTTTCTTTTATGCATTTGAAATTAGGGAGGGAATATGAGGAAGATAACAAGGAGGTGGGAAAAAGCAAGGTTTGGATTAGATTATGGGATAATTAATTAAATTATGTCTTCTCTTGAGAGTGGTCACTTTTACTAGCAGGGGTCTAAAAGGAGGCTTTTCAAATAGGCATTAATCTAGATGCTCAGAAACAAGGAACAGGGCTTGCTTAGGCAAAGATAAGCCTTTTACTAAAAGTTACATGCCTGGGGCATGACTATCCAGTTAGGAATTTATGATCAAATTACCCTGTGAGGTTACTTTCCATAGAACCCCTTTTAACATCTATAGAACCCCTTTTTTGTCCACTGCTTCAATGCCTGAAGAATAGTTAAGTGTCAGTCAGTAGAAGGTGAGGACTGGACTAGCAATGCAAAGCTGTGATTGCTCAGCAAGTAGATAGGGCCTTCTGGTCATACAGTTTGAAAAAATCCGGGGGCCAGCAACAGGCTGGTTAGGCTCAGTGCTGATGAGGCCAGTGGCAGTGTTCCCTGTCCCCTGTAGATTAGTTATGGGTTACTAATTTGCACGACCTCACTCTGATTTGTTGCTGTGCTGGGTACATTCCTCAAAGAAGCACTGTTTCTTCAGAGCAAAGCATACAGCAAAACTCTGTGGAGTATACAGTACCTTGAGTGAAATCCCAACTCTGTCCCTTGATAGAGGAAATTTACTAGATTCTTTGTGGCTGAGTTTCCCATCTGTAAAATGGGTTAAATAACAATATCACAGATATTGTGAGGATAAAAGAAGTACATTTGCTCTGCCTGGTGTGGTTCACTGGATTGAGCATCAGTCCAGTGTCACTGGTTCAATTCCAAGTCAGGGCACATGCCTGAGTTGCAGGCCAGGTCCCCAGTTGGGGGTGTGCAGGAAGCAGCCAGTCGATGTATCTCTGTCACATAGATGTTCCTCTTGCCCTCTTTTTCTCTCCCTGCCCTCTCTCTAAAAATAAATAAATAAAATAAAAAATTTTAAAAAGGGAGTGCATTTATATAAAGGGGTTAATATAATGTGTTGAAAGGAAAAAATGAATTAATTAATGTAAAATCCTTAGGAAAATACCTGCCACATTAGTTCTACAGATTTTCTCTGTGCCTACTTAGTATTCAGTTTTAAAAGGGTTCAGAGAGAGAAGTTGAGTGAAGTGAATTTCTGTTCTAATACATGAAATCAATATTTTTGTCCAATGAAACTATAATTTGAAAATCAACTCAACATTATAACCTATAGATTATCTTTAAGAAACCATTTCCTCAAGTTCAGTGGTAAGTTTTATCTCTAATTTTCTCCCAAATTAGTACATGGTAAGTAAAACCTTGCCTGGAACTATCTGGATCATATAAAAATAAGAACTGCCCCTGACTGGTGTGGCTCAGTTGGTTGGAGTGTCATCCCCTAACTGAAGGGCTATGGATTCGATTCCTGGTCAGGTCACATGCCTATGTCACAGGTTTGATTCCCAGTACAGGCAGATGATACTTTGTCCGGTAGCATAGGGGAGGCAACCAATTGCTGTTTATCACATCGATGTTTCTCTCTTTCTCTAAAAGCAATGAAAAAATGTCCTTGCGTGAAGATTAAAAAAAGAAGACAAAAAAAAAAAAAAAGAATCACATCTGACTCTACACCACTAAAAATATGGGTGTATTTTTAGTTACAAACAAAGAACTATTATTGTCAGACATTCTAAAAAAAAAAAGTAAGAAAACATTCTTTACTTTTCAACAAGCCAGGGAATTGTTTTCAAAGGCTTTTAAAAATTCATGTTTTGTGCTTTTTTTTTTAACCATTCAGAGGTCTGTGTTCACAAGATGAAATGTGATATGCAGAAGGGCAAAGAGCCTGCCTGCGGACATCTGAAGCTTAATTGTTACTTTAATGGCTGAAGTCTCTTTTCATCCATTTGACAAACAATTATTTGAGCAAAGTGCTGTGTTTCTCTATGTGTTGATTTCTGATGTGTGGTGAGCCAGCTTCTCCTCAGTGTTCAGGGAAGTACGGCTTTCGGCAGTGTCCTGAAAGGGACCTAGGAGAGTTAATAAATCTCGTTATGTAACACATATGGCACCACCATCTACCCAGCTTTGGGTTGGACAGCATTACCAAACAGGTCAAAGATCTGCATTTGACCCCGGCCTGAATGGGTTTCAGCCTTGTTCAGCAGTTTCAGATCACAGCCCATAGTTGGACCTAAAAATATAACCCTGGAGTCATAATCGGGAGACAGGGTATATTAGAGCAAATGTGTTATTATCAGTGATTTGAATGCTTATAATGTATGAATTCATACCTGTAGGTTGGTACTTTATTTTTATTTCTATTAGCTTTGTATAGGAGCTTAAGAGCCAATATTTAATACTTAAATACCATGATTGATAAAATAGCTAATATCTAAATAAATTTTATGTGTGAAGGACTATTATACGTGCTTTATATATATATTGACAAATTTTAATTTTTGCAGTAGCCCTGTAAGAAAGTTACTGTATTACCCCTGTTTTACAAATCATAAAACTAAGTCAGAGAGAGCAGTTATGTAACTTCCCATGGCTACTCCGTGGCAGAGCTGGGATGGAAATCTAAGCAATTCTGGCTGCAGAGTCTACGTGCCCGACCATATGACGCTCAGGCGAAAACCCACTGTTTTCACACGTCAGTCAACATACCACAGGTGCTCTCTTTAGTTGTTTGAGTTTCAAATTAATTTCTCATTTGAGAAAATTGTGTTAATTGCTGCACTGCATTTTGTAGATAAACTGACAGTGAAACACATGATCTTAAGATTTTAGCCAACAAAACTGTTTAATCTTTTTACTGCCAGTGGCCCCTTGATGTCCAGGTACCACATCCAGACATTCAAACTGTCTTACGTTGAGCTCCAACTGACCCTTTCCACCCTCTCCCCAGATACTTTCTTCATCATCTTCCCCTTTTCCTCACATAAATTGTCCTCTTGCCCTGGCTGATGTGGCTCACTGGGTTGAGTGCTGGCCTGTGAACCGAAAGGTTGCCAGTTCTATTCCCAGTCAGGGCACATGCCTGGGTTGCAGACCGGGTCCTTAGCTGGGGGTGTGCAAAAGGCAACCCATCAATGTATCTCTCACAGATCAATATTTTTCTCCCTCTTTTTCTCCCTCCCTTCCCCCTCTCTAAAAATAAACAAATAAAAAAAATCTTTTAATGAAATTATCCTCCTTCCACCTATTCCCTTTAGCCTGACATCACCTTTCATTCTTTAAATTTCTGTAGCTATTAATGGTGGTGCATTTGCCAAGGTCTGTATATTAGAAATTATGGCATCTCCTCTACTGTAATTTGAACTGTTGTTAGAATCTTTGGTCAACTTCTCACATGTTTGTTTCTTTTTAACTCTTCAACAGAATTCTAAACTTGGTGAGGGCAAAGACCTAGTTTTAAGCCTAAAATAAGATGTTTAATTTAGTTTGTATGTATATGTTATAGTCATGATCCATCTGGAAATAAATATGGATATTTCCCAGACTGAGAAGAAATAATGAAGGTCATTAAAATACTATTAAGATTATTTCCTTTGGCTTTAGATAAATAGAATAATCAGCTCACTTAGGAATTGTTCCAGTGTTATTCTCTGTCTTTTTTTTTTAATATTTTTCATCAAAAATATATTCATCAAGAAATACTGCTCAATGTCTACTCTACATGAAACAGGCTTGGCATCGTGGTTTTATGTATGTATGTGTAATTCATGGTCCTGGATTGTAGGGAAAACAAAATCTTGTTGGGTTTCTGGATTTTACATCTCTGTAACATTTAACTAGCAACCTTAGGAATTGTGTGATAAATACTAAAACGGTCCTGACTATGTGAGAGTTTAAAGTAGGAAGTTGGGAGAGACAGCACTTTGAACTTGGATGCTTTGTCTGTAGAGGTGGAAATTGAGTTGAGTCTATAAGGTTGAGCAGCATTTTTGAAAAAAAAAAAAAAAAAAACCAGATAGGAAAGAAAGGACATTTTAGGCAGGCATAGTTACAATGAGCAAAAGGAAATATGTTTGTCCCATACTTAGAAGAAAATATACTGAACAGTTCCATAATGAAAGATATAAGTTATAAGTTTGGCCATATAGGTTGGGTTGTAGATAACTATAAATATCAAATTCTTAGGCACTGGGAAACGAGTAAAGAATTTTGAGTTTGATAGTGATATTATAAGAAGCCTAGTTTGGACTGAGGAGAGATTGGAGGCTGGGTATTCAGTAAGGAATCATTAGAAAATACAGATTAAAAAGCCTTAGCATTGGAAGTGACTTCCGTAAACAGCTAGGTGTCATTCAGGTAGAAGAGAAAACTGGAACTCAAATAGGTAGAGAGACTTGCCTGTGAACATGGTGTAAAGTTTTTTTTTGTCTTGAAATTTTTACTTTATTTTCAGATCACAAATTTATAATTAAAAATTTTCTGCTAACTTTAAAATAAATTTAAAAGACAGAGTTAAGGGCAACACTATCAGATACCAAAGAATGTTTTTGGACTAGAAACACATTAAAGGCATAATTTTAATGAAATTGATTTAAAAACTCAAGACTTTGCCATCCAATAGGCTATTTGTCTTAAATATTAAAGCATTCTTTTACATTTATGGAAAACAGTGTGCTAATAAATAATTCCTTGCTATATTGCATTATTTGACAACCAGTCCTGTATTATTTTCAATATGTTAAATGGTAGGAGTAAACATGAAAATGATGTCTTATAATTCATTGAAAAATTATTTTGTTGCTGAATTTATCACTAAGACATCTCACATCATTTAATAGATTCAACATGTTTTTAAGGTTACTGACATTTCTGTTGGTTTTGAGTGATTTTTAATGTTTATTTGCACTTGGGTAGGAACTGAAAAATCAAATTAAAAGACAGTGTTCCTTTGCTTTAAGCTGCCATGAAATATGGATAGTAATAGTTTTCATCTAGTCCAAGGTGAACAAGAAGAGAGCATAGTTATAAAATCTGAAACACCAACCCATTTACTCAAGGAATTTCCTAACTACTAGTAACTTTTATCCATTATTTAATTTATTTTGAAATATGTGATAATTTCCAATGGCCAAAGGCCACCACCAATGAAGAGCAACATAAAAAAAAAAAAGATTAGTTGCAATTTAACTTTTGGAAAAAGTTAGTTCAGAAAAGTATTCCAGAGTTCCTACAATGTTGTAAAACTTCTTGTATAGCATTTAAATTTATAAAATTTGATGTGCATTTATTTAACACGTGGTTCTAATCTGCTCTTAAATGTAAGGATGCTGTTCTATTGGAAGTTTATTTATGTGTTTATTCAGGTATTTACCCAGGGAATGTTCATTGAAAACCTAAATAACTCTGATGTAAGGTAAAAAGTGAAAAACTGTAAAAGATATGTCTGGGTAGAATGTTAATTGGGATAACATCCCCCTGCTCTAAATATTCGTGATTGGGGGCTTAGGGACTGTTTACATAAGCTCCTGTGAAATTATGGAAGTCCCTCAATTCTTTCACCAGGACAGACCAAAGTGACCTGAAGATTTCAGATACATTTGCACTGTTGGTACACGTTTAAGTGTAAGGACAATATCTGAAAATATAGTCAGAGAATATGTAAAGAAATTACCAAGGTCAATGTCTAAGCAAGTTACTAGTTCCCAATGATCTCTCCCTCTCTTTGCCTTTGCACATGTCATTGTAGCTAAGGTCAAATGCTCCTACCATTTCTAACCAAACTTGCATTTTAGAAGAAACGGGGTATAGTTTTGATGACTATTCAGTCTACTTTGTTGGACTTGAAAATTAGTATTTTGGGGGTGAGTACATGTATTGAGTGTGTCAGAAAAATCAGAAAGATATTTGTGTGTATAAATGGGGGATGGTAAGAGGATATCTTACAGTTTTTATGGACATGTGAATGCACAAATTCCCTACCTCCCAAGCAGCTTCAAATTTACAACTAAACCCACTGTGTGTATAAGTGCTTGCCTGTGAGCATGCATATGCGCATGCGCTTCCTGTAGACACCTTGAATGGGGTGTCCTTGATGAAGGTCATTAGCATAGTTTCTTTAGGACCTAAAGTCATGGTTGATGGCATTTTTTACTCAAATATGATTATTCTGACAAAATTTTGATTTATTTATAGCAAATTTATTCCACTAATTTTATTTTATTCTAATTTCCCCTTCCTTCTTTCCTCCTTCCCTCTCTTTCTCCCTCTCTCCTTCTTTTCAATCCTTTCTCTTTCTTCTTTTCTCCTCTTTTTTTCTTTGCAAAATTTTACCATTAAGGGTATTATGGAGGTGGGTAAAACTTGTTGACTAAAGATAGAATAGGATTAAATTAATGACAGTGTGAAGATAGGAAAGATAAAACATGCCACTGTAACAGGGTACAGCCAAGAGGGAGGCCCCAAATAGGGATTTGGAATGGGGTCCAGAATTCAAGGTGTCCAGGAAATGTTAGAAAGATATATAGGATGTCCTCACCCCTTCCCCCCGCACAGGTGTGAGTTGGGGGAAGGGACCCATGGAGCAGGAACATGCAGGGCTGTTTCGTACAGCAACAGCTTTGCAGCTAACCTCTGGCATGGTCATTTAACATATCTGTAACCTTAACTGGTTGCATAAATATGTTAAGTAGCTGTGGTCATGCTTTGAACCAGGAGGATGGAAGTGACTTCCACCCAAGATGTAACTGGGGGGGCAGCTCCTCCTGGTTACATTGCCTGTGTGAGAGCTTGGAGGAGATTGGCTTCGTGACATGGGGTCACACCTGCCCAGACTCACAATGGCAGCCCAATAATCTTGGAATAATACAGGAATGCTGGCAGGTGTAACTGATTGTAGGAGGAGTCAGACATGGGGGTGCAGAGGAAGGTTGGCACAGGGACTTAAACCCAGACTCAGCAGCCATGTGAAGAGAGAACCACACAGCTTTGGCAGAGTGGGGACCCCTGCAGTGTTGGCAAGAGTAAGGATCACGTGTCTTTGGGGTGTTCCCTTTGGCCACATGACTTAGGAAGCAGGAGAGACTTTGCCTGGAAGAAAAAGGGTGAAAGGACTTTTACTGGCAGGCCGTGAGAAGGTGCCACATGACTTTGGATAACTGAAGATCCTGACAACCACACAGCTGATGGTGCTGGGAGCCCGAATCACAGACCTCTACTTCTTTTCCTGAGATACAATACTCCAGATTAGGGCTGAGGGAGAAGAAAGGACTGTGTGCGGCTGTGGGTATCCTAAAAGACTTTGATATTTTAATGAAGACATTAGGTCACTACTTTAAGTCTGTACAGTTTTAAATAAACATTTCCTTTCCTTTTTACAAATCTCTGGCATTGAGAGATATTTTTCCTCTGCAGCAGACAATGCAAGCCTAGTGGGGGGTACTTTCAGTAATAGTATATTACTATTGGCCCTGTTCTGTAACACCACCACTTAATTTAGTAATTTGTGTCCTGTTTCTACCTTATTATTATTCAGATATTTAATCCAGAAGTTGTTCGGGAACCTAAATTATCTGAGTGATTATATTGGGTTTCCACTGTATTTATCATGTAAATATAGTCATTAAGTGAAACTTTAAAGTAAATTTACCAAAATAGAGAATATAGCCATTGCAAAAATAATTATTGAACATATTTATGTAGATAAAACACACTTTCTACTATGTGTTACTTGGGGCATACACAAGAAAGCAAAAAATGATTAGAAATTTCTGGTCTGCTATAAAATACTTATCTTTTGTTTAAAAATTAAGATTTTAATTTTATTTCAAAACTTCTAAAAGGCTATACCCAATATGTAGATAAATAGGGTTAAATGTAAAGTGAGGAGACTCTTTACTTCAAATTCTTCTTAGTACTTGACCATTAATTTAAGAAAAGAACTTTAAAAGACTATGCCTATTACTGTAATAAAAATATTTATTATCAAAATTGTCACATTTCTCTGGACATAGCCTAAAGACAAAAATACAATTTATACATTAATAATTTAAGTGGGTCTGAACATTTAGTATCTATTCAGTAAAATCCTAAATCTCTTTAATAAATTTTACAAATACCAATGTAGTCTATTTCTATTTTATAGAACTGCATTTACATATCTGATAGTTACTGAGATACCAACATTTTTTTTCTCTAGTGTTTTCATGATAGTTCACACTGGCCTTTATTATGGCCTAACTAGCCATAATAAACCAACCAGCAATTAATTAACCAACTGCTTTGGTAATCTTTGGTAAATACAAGTATTTACATACAAAAATTGTTAACATTTCAGTAAGAAATGAAAATTCAATAACTTATCAAATTGTTTTGTGTAATCAATAAATGCATACACCAGAATCCTATCATCAGTCAGAGTCACTATTTAGGACTCCCGATGATACAATCTGAGATTCACAACATAGTTGGAGGCTTGTATGGCCACTCCCAGAAGTACCACAACACTAGGCCGTAACAATATTAAACACAAATGTTAAGTTCAACGCAAATACAGTACTGATTATTTTCCAATGCAGGAAAGTCTAGTTTTTTCCATAACCCAGTTTAAACATTGATTTGATGCATGAGTTTATTGTCTCATTAAAACCTATTATTTTGCAAGAGTGAGAAAGCCGTTGGAAGAAGTCATACTGTTTTGAAAGACACCAATTCGTCCTCTTGCCAATAATTTGTCCATGAAAATATGGATCATTTCTTGAGATAATTTGTGAAAATATAGCAAAATGCCCTTCCTTCTTTCCTTCCTTCCTTTTTTCTTCATTCTTCCTTCTTTCCTTCCTTCCTTCTTTTGTCTTTTCATTCCTTCTCTAAGAGTAATAATGTACAAGACTACTCTGTCAACCTGCATATTACACCTGTACTCCCCAAAGTTCCATGCGCAGTTCAGCTTTCATTCCCTAACTCGCAGTCTCCATGATTCACCAATGAAAACATCCTGACATGAAATCCTCTTACTTCCAGGCTACTTGTTAAAAATACTCCAAGAAATATTTAAATTCTAATGTCCTTGAGTCATTTGATAATTAAAGTTTTTTTTTTACAGACACGTTAATGCTGGAGTGTAGAGAGTGCAATTGAATATATCAAAAACACATTTTTTTTTAAACCTAGAGAACAGATGTCTTTGGATTACCACCACCCGAGGGCGGAGAACGGCCCTTCCTTCCGAGTTAGGTTCTGAATGAATGACTTCTTTCCCTAACACCAGTTTTTCTAGGCCACTGTTTCATTCATTAAAAAAAAAACAGGATGAGAGATATTTTTGTTATCACTTTGGCAATTATTTTCTCCCTCCAACCGTCAACATTCTGAGCTCAGTGCATATTTTAAAATTCACCCAAGACTAGGCACCTTGCAGTAATAAGTGTTCATTTACTACCGTGATGTGTGGGCAGGGAAAGCAGCATAATAAAGGCCTTGTATTTCTCAGAAAAGGTTTTCCTCTAAGTTTTTACACAGGCTCAATGCCTTGGCCAAAACTTTGAATAAAATGTTTTGACTCCTTGGTCATTCAAAGTGAATGTTATTTTAGTCACCAGTTTTTCCTCCCTAGAGCACATAGATATATACGAAATGTGCATTTATATACATTTCTGGCCATAGAGTATGAAATATGCCCTACTCCTTTGAAAGGCAGGAAAATACTGGTATAATTGACGCGATGTTCAATGAACACTAATATAATGTCAACCAGATGTCTAAGACATGTAAGTCCATAGAGATTGATAGCTTATGTCTTCACTCCGCTCCCTTTCCCACTCCTGCTGATAAAGAGATGAAAAACCGAGGCTTACATCTCCTCCTGGGTTTGAGATAAACTCAAGCATTGTTCTATGTTGAAAGAATGAAGAGCTGGCCATCTGTGAGCTCCTGTCGTCCCGCTCTGTGCTCTGCGGGGCCACAGAAACGGGCTCTGTTCCTCTTTCCCTCAGCGTTCTGGCAAAGGAGTTTGTGTTGCCAGTGTTTGTGTTTGAGGGAAGAAGCACCCACATGCAAACATTCGGAAAGCAGCAGCACTGGCACAGACCCACTTTGATCCCTTCGAATGTCCCGCGTGTCTGTCTTCACACAGCCACTTTCTCCTTCGCCAGGTTCTTCGGTTCCCTGCTCGGGACACACCAGTCGTCAGCCTCAGTGATCATCTGATAATGCTTGAAGGCTGATTTGTTGAAGACCGGGAGTTTTTCTATGGACTCAGAAGACAAAGCCTGAAAGGAGAGAGAGGAAAGAAATCAAACCAAAGAAATTATTTATGGCGTAACTTGTAGTTGAAGTGACTTTTCAAAATAAATTCAGAGGTAAGTAGTCAACCACTCAAATACAGTTTTATTTTTTTCAAATACACTATTTTAATTAGTTTAGTAATAAGAGTGCACAAGAGCAGATAGTCTGTTAGGCACTGCATAGAAGGAAACTAAAAAATAAATATTATCTCTACCTTATAGGGAATAAAATAGTATATGTACAATTTAAGTTAGGAAATAGAGTTTGTGTTCAATATCCACACACGTACCTTGTTTAGACATTACTGGTATGATAGAGTTGAAAAGCAAAGCTATTCTTTCCAAGCAAAACCTTTTAATCTATGATAAAAGAGTTCTAATCTGATACTACTAATCTATTAAATCTGATACTACAAATCTATAATCTATTAATCTTTCCTAATACTTTGAAGACTTTGGCTTACTTAAGAAATGAATGCATTAATTATTCCAGATGGTCAAGAACCACTTGGCAAACAACTCCCTGGGGACAGAATGGGAATCTAGAAGCTTAATGTTTAGTTGCTAATATCTGTAAATATACTTTTAGTTGATATACAGGGTCTGGCAGAAGTAACGCCTTCTTGAGTGTGGTTGGTAAGGTAATAAAATGGGTATAATAATTTATATTTCTTATTTGAACATTTCTCCTAAAATGTCATATGGTGTGCTTGAGTATGATGTTGTTATGTTACAGAATTACATGCTTATGGTTTTGTAATGAAAGATTTTGTAACAAAATAGGGGCATTATTTGTGCCAGACCCTGTAGTTGGCAAATGATAAGCAGAATCAAAAAAGTGACCCTGACACATAAACCAAGGCTTTAAAAGAAATAGAAACACATGCACGAGGTTTTACAGTTCAGACAGAAATGTCCGGTATCCCTCTGACAACTTGTGAGCAGTCAGCTTTCGTTTGTCTGGATTTGTAACGTCAGCCTAACATCTCGAATAACTTGATATCAGTTATTTTTTAAGCTGGAGTATTATTAGCATCTTTTTTTCACAGTGGAAATAAAACAAAAGTACAGCTATTCTCACAGGTGCCAGAAGAGTTGCCTTAAAAAAATTCACATGGGCAGGTCCTCACTCTGAAACAGAAGTGCTTCTTGGGCAACAATTTTGCTTCACTTGAGGCAGGTAGCCTGGCTCCACCTCCTTGTTTGTAAGTTACCGTGTTAAATATTAAACAGTGTATCTACACACACCACCCAGAAAATAGAATTACTTGTAGTCATTATTTGCATGAACTCAGTCTGGGGTTTTCATTGTGGGTCATAGAACTCAGGACTGTAAAAGAAGCAATCTTTTCAGAAGTGTGATTTTTTTTTCCTATTCAGTTTAAAGTATACCTTTAAGTAGATGATAGCATCAGTTCCATATCCTGATAAAGAGTAGAGATGCAGATCACCTTGAAAGTACTTGGCATAGAGACGGGAAATCGGCAAGCCGTAACCAAAACCGGCCTAGAGGGAAAAGATCAGTTATTGGTAAAGAGGTAGTGTGATCACTGGAATACAAACAGTAGAAAGGAGCTATTAGCCTGCCTGACACTGATGTCCTAGAACCTAAATAAAGACCTTCTGCTTCCAGTCAGAGATTCCTGGAGTCGTTTCACTATTTTCAGCTTGCTTTATCTTTCTTTCTCTCATCCCTCTGCCCAATTTAAATGGATTAACTTGCCTAAATACTTCCTTGTAATCCTAGATCTACCTTTAGAGCGAGGTGGCTGGGGTGGGCTTTGCCCTATAACTGGTCTTACCAAAGGAGCATTCCGGGCATTGTCCATCACAGGCGTTGGCGCGGTGGAGTACGTATAACTAAAGAGGCGGTCGATGATCCTCAGGGGCACGCCACCTCCTCTGTCTGAAATCTTAAACCAACAAACAAGGCGTCAGAGCTACCCTTTAAAAACAATGTGCATTTGTCTGTATAAAAATGTCTTTCCGTCATTGAAAAGTCACTTAGTACATGCCTTTGAGCTATTGCTCAAAGCAGACAGACCATTGTTGGTGACTTTTAATTCTCTCAAGAGGGACTCACAAGAACATTAGAGAATGGTTACCTTAATTGTAAGATCTTCCTTCCCCAGGACCACAGTCACCTCCACTGGTGTGAGGGAAGGACAGTTTTCCTGGTGTTCAACTGTTGCCCTCATTGCGTTCTAGAGAAAACAAAAACAGAAGGAATTCAATGGCAGAAGAATGAGGGACAATAGATATCTGTTTTTTTATGTATAAAATAAAAACAGTACAGAGGATTACTTGAAGTTCCTATTTCTTTAATGTTAGTAGTTAAAACAGCTCTGTAAAAAGCCATTTATGAATATGTCGCATAGGATGTGTAACGAAAAATATTCATTTTACCATGTCATAAAGCTCCTGGGAGTCATGTCTAATAGAAAAACCATTCTGCTAGTTGTCAGGTTCTTATTTGTCAGCTTCATTTAAATGTATGCATGGTTTTTTATCATCCATTCCTGGCTCTCTATTTTCTGTCTTTCCATTACATTTTACATCCAAACACTGAAGACTATCACAAAACAAATGACCAGTGAATCACTGAACCAATTTATTGGTTTTTAGAAAATTTGCTGGGAAAAAGGCGTTACCATCAAAAAGGATAGTAAATAATTCTAATTTAAATTTGAGTTTGCATGTGATTATCATTTTAACTTTTGCCAGTGATATCAATATAAATCTATGAGTTGGACCATTCAATTTAAAAGTAAATCAAATCAACAAAATAGTATCTTTTGTCCTTTCACAGGGAAGAAACTCAAGTTTTCAGACAACTGGATGAGTTTTATACAGATACAGTTTTGGTTTATTTCACTCCTTTTTTCTCTCTAACCTTCCAGCAAATTGTCTTCTTCCTGGTTTCTATTTGATATTAAGTTCAAATCATTAGCTCAAGTGAAGCAAAATAGATCAGATATTTATAGTATAATCAATACCTCATTGTACTAACATTAATAATAAATTAGAAAACAGTAACTTCTGAGAAGAGTTATATCAGAATTACAAGTAAATTTTACTTTTTTAGGCTTCCTCCTCCCTAGTCCAGATGACCCTTGGAAGTGTCACACAGTTTGGGGTGTTTTTCTGTCTTTTGGTGGAAACAGAGCTGTAGTTTGGTGTTAGAACAGAGGACAGGGGCTGATGTGAGCACCTGGCTACCCCAGACCTGTAACATCTGCGTCCTCTGAGCTTCTTAAAAATGCATACTCTCAGACCTAGAGAACCAAACTCTTTGCCAGGGACAGAGATCTGCATTTTCACAAGCCCTCCAGGTGATGCTAAGGAGCATGGAAGTTTGAGAAGCACTGCCTTCCAGTCTTGCCACAGAAAGGGCACTGTGGACCAGCAGCGACACCTGTCAGCTTATTAGAAGTTCAGTGTCTCAGGCCTTACCCTGGACCCACTGACTCAATATTTGCATTTTAAAAAAACCACTAGGTGATTCATATGCATGTTGAAGTAGTTCATGGAAGGAACAGACTGTCCTCTGAGCATATTCTAGACTCGGGTTGCAATCCTACCACTTACAGGAATTGTGGACCTGAACCTCTGGATTTGGAATTGGACCAGTCTGTGGGGGTGGAAGAAACAAGGCCTCATTCCCTGAAGTCTTCACCCCATGAACTTTCTTAATGAATGCACGAATGAATAGTCCTTTGTTGGACACCTGAACAAATAATGGGAATAGGGAGCTCTGAGACACCATGATTCATGCTGTGCATTCTCGAATGCATGTCGATGCTACAATGAGCTCTATGTGCCCTTTCAACCATTAACTGTTTCCTCCTTTTAGGTGGACAGAAGCTCACTTGGCAGAAGAGAGTGAGGCTCCTGTGCAGTCAGAAATGATAAAGGAACTTAAAATGCAACCAGTGAATTTTTAATAAAAAAAGAACTGCAATCACGGTGAAGCATCATACCTTAAATAGTTCAAAGAGCATATGGTGCAGGTGAGAAGGAACATACACAATGTGAATCGGTTGTGCTGGAGATTTGGCTGGGAGAAAAAATGACACTCATTAGAATCAGTAAATAAATACTTCACTAAAATAAACATCCATATCTATTTGACCAATATTTTAGACTTAAACAGGATTGGCATACTCCCCATCCTCCTCACTCCAAAATCCTACCCTAGAACCTTCCCTCTTAAACAGAAAATACAATGGGCTTATTTTGAACATGCTTTTATAGTTGCTGCCCAGTGCTTTATGATGAGTTTTTGCATTTCTCTACAGATGTATGAAGCAGATGAAGTGCGTGACAAGGGTGCTATAAATTCGATTACATGGATTATTTTTTTCCATTTTCCAAACTTTTGTACTGGACAATATCATTGTAAGAAAGAAGAAAAAATGAATGTGCCTATAGGGTAACATCAGAAATGAAAGCTAGCTATAATTCTCGTATTTGGAAATTAAAGCAGCACATAGAAAACGATGGGAAAAGAGCATGTCTGATTAATCTAGATTTTTATCAACAAATATCAAATCTTATAGACTAAATATGCTCAAATTTCACCAAGAGGCTAAAGAAAACAGAGAAACAAAACCTCATAGTACTGTTTGAAAGAAAAATGGGAGAATTATTCTTTGGTGTGAAGGCCTTGGTGAAGTTTGAATCAGAAAACCCAAGGACTGGCTCGGTTCCTTCTTTATTTTGTCAGACAGTTCAAGCAGTTTATCTGAAGTTATGTAACAGTTTTGTTAATGTTTAGAGGTGTTTTTCAATCTTTATTTGTAGCTTTATTTTTAGTTTAGCAATCAATTGCATTTGCAGAACCCATAAGTTAGGCTACTCATAATTTGAACAACTTAATTTTCACTGTCACCACCAATGAACATTGTTCATGTATAACTATTACTCGGAAAAGATGTTTACTTTGAGTTAAAAAGAGAATGTTATTCCAGTTTAAGTATGCTGTCATGCTTTGAGAAGCAGCTATGGAATAGGATAAAGACAGTGCCTTGCATTCCTCATGTAATCGCTTCAATAACGTAGGAAGACTATTTTTTCAAGTACCCTTCAGTTGAAGCTACTAAATAAAGTATGCTGTGTTTCCAAAGCTGGTATATATTTATTTATAGCGCATTAAAAATAATTTTGGTGAGAACATTTAACACGAGAGCTACCTTCTTAAATATTTAAGTGTACAATATAGTATTGCTAAGCACAATGCTGTCCAGCAGATTTCTAGAAGTTACTCATCTTGCATAAGTAGAATTTTATACCCATTGAAGAGTGACTTCTCATTCCCCCCTCCTCCCAGGCTCTAGCAACCACCATTCTGCCCTCTGCTTCTTTGAGTCTGACTTATTTTAAATACCTCATGTAAGTAAGGATCATTCAGTGTTTGTCCTCCTGTGACTGGCTTGTTTCTTATACTGCAACTTAAAGTACCTTTGTTTCCAGATCTTCTGAGTAACCTCTTTAGAAGCATATCTCCACTACCAAGTGGTTCCTCCTACTTCTGGCTCCTCTGCACCCTATTCTGCAGTAAGCAATCTTTCTTTGATCTAAGATATTGGAACTAAATTGTTACTCTATATACCAAACTATTTGTTTACACTATTCTTCTTTATGAGTCATCACTAGCAACTGAATATGCTCAGTTGGAACCTTCCAGTTGAGATAAAGAGAATCTTGGTTTCAAAATTAAAAAGTGTACAAACTAGGCACATTCAGAAAGGAAAATTGGAACACAGAAGTTGCTCCATATTTACAGTATTAATCATAGTGGGAGGACACTGAATTTTACATAGATTAAAATATATTTTATTCACAGCTTACCATTCACTTGTGTGAGCTTTAATTCTGGAGATGTTAAATAATACTGATCGCAAAGCATCCTTGAACTCTCAAAGGCATCTGGAATAGAAGGTTTTTTTCCATGATGATGAAATGAATTTGTGCCAAGTAAAATTTTCAAGTGATCTTCAGTATGTACACTACCCTTAAGCTAAAATATGCATTACAGTACAAGTTTATGTATACGAAAAAATGCATTTTTAATATCTTATTGAAGAAACAGTATTTCAGTTACAGCAATAGGAATATGCACACATCAGAGATCAAATACTATATAAGAATATGACACATTAACCTGATATTGGGATTTTTTATATTATAAACGCATGTTTAAACCCCTGATCTTCAAAAACAAAGACTTTCATGACAGTATTCATAAAAATATAAAGGGAAAACTCTGAGTATAAATTCATTTACAGAGTCATCTCAACTGTATGTCAACCTACAGTATACATTTTCAATAAGGGAAATGAAGAAACCTAGAAATTACCTTGGATCACTGCTACTACGTCACAGTTGGGGTCAATGCTTCCAATGTGGCTTGGGTTTCTTGTCTCCGAGTCACTAAATAAAAGAACTGTTGAAAAATAAATATGAACATATAATAATGATTAGAACTACCACTGACCAAAGAAATGCAACCCACCAAATAGTCTAGTTAGAGTATGGCTTACAGTGCACACCCATCTCCATATATCATGATTATGATGAACTAACTTACTGTGCTGGTTCATTAGCATCCGGGTAGAAATACGGTTCATGTAAAATCGATCCAAGAAATACTGAAGATTTTGGTTGGTGACTGGGTCGACTGTGCAGCCATCTTTATATTCTATGACTCCTTGTGCCATTGTAGGGACTGCATTATGATTTCTATTTCGAATTTTGATGAGAGTATCTACAAAACTAAGCCAAAACACATTTACATTTAGTGAAGGTTCAAGTAAGGTTCATTCACTTCTACTTCTTAGAGTATAAGTGTGTATATCATTTATTGCAGGAGTATGCCTGGAAATAGTCAAAGTTTTAGACACTTAATCTAACACATAAAACTTACTCTGATAATGTTTTGTGGTCTTCTGGGTTTCTCTCATGGAACTCCACCAAATCCATCAAGCTTTGAATGTACCTGTAAAGTGACAGGTGTGCTTTAAGTTTTTAAATTGAATAGTGAGGTACAAGTGGCTGAAAACACTATCTTTTCCCAATGATTTGAAAAGAGAAAGTATTATGCTTCAAATTAAAACTCCAAGACATTTGGAAAACAATATCTCAAAAGAAAAGGTACAGCTTTAATCCTTAACTTCCTAAATTAAAATTTTTATTCCTTTATTCCAAATCTGTTTTCTGTTTTGTTTGGCAAATGTATTTTTTAATAGCAAAAGCCCTTAAAAGCAACATTTTAAGAAAACTTTCGTATTTTTCCTAATCCATTCACAGGTGAATAGAAGTCTTGAAAGCAGTACGTACTATGGATTAAATATGTATTTCAGATGGTAATTGTTTAATGTAATGTAATGGAAATGGAAATGTATATTTCTTGAATCAATGAATGAAAAGCTGTTCAGTCAGTGGATTAAAGTGAGGCTCTGATGCCAGCCTGCCTCAGAGCGTATCCTGGCTCTAGTCTCTGAAAATCTGCTCCTTTGGATTATCTATGCTCTCTCAGCCTCAGTATCCTCATTTATAAAATGAGATGATTATAACTGACAGAGTACTGGCTGTGTGCTACGTATTCTAAGTGTTTTTTAATGGATTACCTCATTTAATTACACTCAATATCCCTTTAAGGCATATACTTTAGCCTCCTCAGTAAGAGATGGGGGAATTGAGGCATAGAGAATTTAATACTCTTTCCAAGTGTTCCACAACTAAGAAGAGGCAGAAGCAGGATGTGAACCCAGAGCCTGCTGTTAACTGGTTTGTAATTTAAAAAGATGAGGTCCTCTATGAATAGCAGTCATTCATATTTATTTCTAGGATAGGATTCCTTTTACAATATCAAGCTCCATCTTTTATGATTTAAAATACAAAGCAAATTGTCACTGTCAAATAGTTTTCATATTTCTCCTAGAAATAAAAATTACATTGTGGAAGAATCTCCTTTTTCAGGATAAAATGTCTAGTTTCAGGATAAAAGTTTCTAGTTTTATAACTGCCCTTATCATAACTTACTTTACATTAATAAAAAATTCTTTACATGTTTCAAAAGTACTTACTATTCAAGTCACCTATTTTCCAACTATGATACTAATATATTGTAAGAATTCATACTCAGATAACTATCTTAAAACTAGAGACTGTTTCAGAATGGTTTACTACTTACCAGCTTTTAATTAACTGTACTGAAGAGGTATTTATTAATGGATCAGGAAGGATATCAATTTCCTTCAGGATATTGGCAAACCTCACAGGCAATTCTTGTCTCAAAAATGCAAAAGAAGTTCTTTCACATGCGTTTTCTGAACCTGTAATAATTAACATTTATTTAGTATTGGGAAACAAGTATGTCTAAATGATGTCTTTGAATAGCATTAACTATCCAATATTAAACACATACATATATCATAAATTATTTTTCAGTGATCGTTTCTGCAGCACATATTCTAAAAACTGGAACGATAGAGAAGGTTAGCACGGCCCCTGCACAAGAGTGTGGCACACAAATTCGTGAAGTGTTCCATACTTTAAAAAATAAATAAAGTAAAATAAAATTATTTTCACTCTCAGTTGGTTTACAGTTTATAGATAATTCAGAAGTATCATCTTGTCTTTTTCTTTTTTTAAGTTACCAATATGGGAATTAATGTTGTTTTGTTTTTTTAAGAGGGTTCACTTCCACGAATCAGACTACCCCTACAGCTCTTAATAGTCATGAGAGATGCAGGGTTCAGTCAACGCCACAATGTTTACAGCTCCAAGTATGAAATTGGAGTGGGAAATGAGAGAGTGGGGTGGAAGTTGTGATGTTTCCAGATTACTAACAAATAAATAATATCACATTTCAATCCTTGACATTCTCCTTGTAAGACTGTTGTGGGATGTCTATAAATACTTTCAGCAGTATTGCAAATATTTTTAAAAACTTCAATGGCTGAGAAACAAAGAAATTTGTTAGGAATGCAGAGATGTACCCTGTCAAGGGTGGCCAAGGGCTAAAAAACCTCAATTAATTTTAGGCTACTTTATAATGTTAGAATCTTTTCCAAGGAATTCTGTGCGGCGAAGGGGTCAAGTTTTCATTCATTGTTAAATGCTGACCAAAAGCAAAAGTATTTTGACAGATGCTTTGGACGGAAAGATGAGCTCAAACCATCCAGCATCAGCGGAGCCGCACGTGGCCTCTACCGGTAGACAAAACTGTCAGCAAGAAGGTGGATGTAGGAGAAGGCAAGGTGTGCTGGTGGTCGAGGATCCAGGCTTCGGCAGAAAGTCCGATCCCAGTTCTTTTTAAACAACGAGGCCAGCCCTCCCTGCACCGGGACTTAAAGTTAAGGCAGGTCCCCAACCCCAACGCCCCCGCCCGGACCCTCTGTCCTCACTCACCAAAGTCCAGCAGCTGCTTCATGGACAGCGGGGACGGGCTGTAGCGCGAGAAATGCTCGACCTCGCGGGGGACCAGGCTGGCGCCGCTCAGCGAGCGGGCGCTGCGCATCACGAAGCGGGCCGCCTTCATCTTGATGCCCACAGGACCTGGCAGGGGCTGACTTGCGGGCGAAGGCTGCAAGGGAGAGAGTCCGCGACGGAGGAGCGGGCGGGTCGCGTCCGGGCGAGCAGCGCAGGTGTGCTGGCGGGCTGGTGCGCCTCTGTCTGGGCTGAGGGTCAGGGGTGTTACGGAGCAGAGGAGTCCCGCGGAGAGTCAGAAGGAGCAGTGAGTCAAAAGAGCAACAAGTGTCTTGAGACTCCAGTGCTCACCTAGCCACCACCGGCCGCCTCCTGCGGTTTTATTCGTTTCCCCCGCACGCTCCCCCCTGCTCCAACGGGGAGGAGTCACTGGAACTTGGAGACGCGTCCTGAGCCTGGAACCAGGCCAACCCAGTCAGAGAAAAAACTCTGGGCCCGGTCCCTGGTGGCAGCCACTGCGGAGTGTGCTGGTGCTGGTGCAGGTGCAAGAGGCTGTGAGGGTTAAGGGGTTAGGAGGAAGCCGAAGTGGGCATCTGAAAGTAGGTAGACGCGAGATCAGCCACTTGGGACCCGGCGCCGGATCCCGTGGGCAGAGGGCCAGCCCAGACTCGTCCTTGTTGACAAGTGCGAGGCTGTCTCAATGTCACGCGTTCCCAGCCAGAAACTATTTCCAAGAATTTGGACTCCGGGAGCTCATTGGTCCTTGCTCAGAGCGGGCTTTTACAGTAGCCAATTAGCTGAGTTCAAAAGTATGGATTTCTCTGCCATTGGACAGTGAGAAGAACAAACAGCCTGATGAGTTCCTCCAGCAAGCAAACAGCACGCATCAGAAACCGGAAGTGCCTTTTTGGCTGAGACTTGAGGAGCTTCCCAAAATACATTAACTTTTTCCTGTGGCAGTAAAAGGCCATCAGTTTGCTTCTTTCTATTGGGTTTAATTCTGTTAATTAAAAACAAAATTAGAAAAGGATCAGTTTGTCAGTTTGACCCACCTTTTTTTCTTCCATCAAGAATTTGCTGGCTCTGTTCCTCTGTATAAAATGTCCTTAATCCAAATCTTGGCCTAAGACATTCTTTTCTAGCCTTAAATGCCCAGCTCAAACTAGGCTCTGCAAGAGATTTTTCCTGATTGCTTCTCTCCCTACTCTTCCAAATATGGCCTTTGTCACTTATGACATTATATCATAGCTACTTACGTTCTCACATTGTCCCTCCCTGGACTCCTTGCCTTGAAAGACATCAGGACTGGGACTGTGCCAGATGCATCTGTTATTTCTACTCTGTTTCGTTGCTGCTAAAGCTGGGGACACATAGGAAAAGTTCCAAATTGCATCTCCCTTTGAAAATGGGTCTTGATACTATTGTAATTTTATATTTTTGTATTTTGAATCCTTTGTTACATATTTGCATAGCTTGGTAAAGAAAAAAAAAGGAAAGAAAAACAGGTGTTCCAGAAGCTAAATCAATCAATCAATCAATCAATCTCTCTGATGGAGCAAGTAAATTTAAAGTAAAAATCTTTTTTTTTCCTTGATTACATCCCAAGAACAGAAGTAATAGAAAAGTATGCATTTGCTTTTTCTTACCATGTGTGTGAGATCTGGAATAAGCAAAAGCATATATTAAAAAGAATTATACCCTTTAATCTGCAGAGGAAAGGCAGTGGAAATGATACATTATAGGCAGTTCTAATTTAGGAAAACCCCACCGAGTGCTTGACCTGACTGATCCGGAAAACTGTCCTGAGTTGTGTGATGATTGAAGGTCAGGTGAAGTCCTATGACAGTCACAGAGATGGCTAAGGGCTAAATGTGAACTGAGGTCACCAAACTTTTGTCTCCATGTCATCCCATCCAATAATATTTATCAAGTTACTCTCACAGTGAAGTGAACTACATTCTTTCATGTCATTTCTCTATGACGGGAACTGGTGTTATAATTGGCAGCATTTATGGCAGCTGGACTGGAATAGCCGGGTCAAGCTGTTTACCCAGTTGGCTAAGACACTATAATGACAAGTATCCCTTGCTTTCTGAAAGTTCAAAAGTTAGTGTTACACCACTTTGTTTTTATGAAAAACCTGTACCTGTTTTCTGTAACTGAAAGAAATCTGGAAAGGATTTTTGCTTTTGTAAGAAAAGAAGGAAAGCGAAAATAGCATTCAGTTTTTGTTTCCCAGCAAGCTGTACAGAGGCAGCACGTACTCGGAACAACGTGACGGCACCACCAAGCTCCTTCCCTGGAAGCTGCACTCAGCATCTCAGCCTCACACCGCACAGCTTTGAACTGTGTCTGTGAGCAGCTGTGCTTCATCTCAATTTATTTTGTGCATCTGTTAACAAGATGTATCCTAAGGTATCAGAAAAGCCTAAGAGAGTTTATAAGGGTGTTACACTTAGTATAAAACTGTATGTAATTAAGTGGATTTGGTATGATTTGGTAGGTTATTTTGGGGTAGGGGAAGTCTCAAAGATTTTTCCATATAAATTAATGGTAATTGCTTCTTTGCTTAATGCCACTTCAGTTTATGAAAAGTATCATAGAAACCCTCTACTTTTGGATAGCAGGGAAAACCTGTACCATGATAATAAGCAAGTGACCAGGAAAGAGAGTGACATATTTTCAGGCTGACACAGATCTTGGAGTTGATCCAGTTGCTACAGAAATAAAGAAAAGGGAATTATTTGGGAACAATGGTAGGGACAAATCTGTGCATTCATTTGAGTAAAAGTAAACTCTGAGAGGACTATCAAATAATTTGGTGCTAACGGTCAGAGGGGTGTATTAAAGTTTCCCCCTTGCACACAGTGCTGAGCCCAGCATCTCTGCTTGACACACTCAATTCCTGAAGTTTTCAGGGGCATGCTTACCTACTGTTAAATGAGTTCCAACCAGCTTGCCTGGAAAACCTAATAAACTAAGGCCACTGGTAGGGTTTTAAGAAGGCAAGTCACACTTTTGCCGGGGGGCTGGACATGTTCAATTAGATAAAATGCATCAAGACACTTAAGGAGATGCCTATTCAACTTTTCACCTGTAGGAACATATTCTAAGGAAGCAATAAAAAATTACATTAAGAGAAACTCGAAAAGCCATGGTAGAAAGATAAACAGATTTGACTATGAAACATTTAAAGTTTAAAAATAATCAGCAAACTTGGAGAAAACATGCTATGTAACAGACAATGATTATTTAAGAAATGACCCTTTCAGCAGGTTACGAAATTGTCATGATCTGTTCCTGCACGGAGCTACAGACTTGTGGGGGAAAGAGACATTACAAAAGCAAGGGATGGTAAGCGTACACATTAAATTAGGACAAGGGTTGTGAAAAAAGCACAGGAAGACTATAATGGGCTGCAACTACTTCCTACTTGGTGGGCAAGGATGGTCTCTCCAGGAAAGTGACAATTATGGGAGATGATGCATCCTTCTATTGGGGAATGAGAAGGGAATATTGGCGAAGAGATTGGGGAAAGTCAGGCCTAAATCACTATTTTGTCTCTAATGTTTCTTAAAATTGTTGTTTTAGAGGATGCTAGATGCCAGGAGCTGGACTGGATGCCTTGGTGTGTGCAAAAACATCTCTCAAGGCTAATAGTAGTGGCTGATGGAAAGCAGTGGCCAACTTTTTTTTTTTATGGGACTTTCATTTAATCCACAGGGTGAAAACCTCAAGATTAAATGCATTAAGAATAGTTCATAAAAGAGACTTGATCAATGTGTCATTTTAATGGTGACAGTAATGGTACCGGATGGTGGTGATGTAGGCACTCAGGGGTGTTTGGAGGAAGAGCTTTGTTGGGAATCAGAGAATACTTCCTCTACGAACTGGCTTTTGTGATGGTCTTAGAAGGATGAGCAAGATTAGGCAAATTACTCGTAGACAGTGGAGAAGGATGTCTGAGCTGGAGCAAGAGCAAAGCTATGGGAATATAGTGGAGAATGGATGACTGATTTAGTCTGTCTGCTATCCAGAGTCCCTGTAGAGAGGAGAAAATGGGAGATTAGGGTTATATCATGAAAGCCTTTCATGCTGGTATGAGAACTTCGAGATTCCTGGAATAGGCAGCATGAAACTGATCTTATTAAGCAGGGAGCACATGGCTCCCTGCTCAAATTTGCCAGCAGTTAAACAATGTAATGCAGCCGAACTTCACTGACTCTCATTGTGTACCAAGCATTACGATAGGTGCTAGGGTCAGAGATGAAAAAGGCATAGTCCCTGTCTTCAAGGATGGGAAACAGACATAGAAATGATCTAAAGGAAAACAGTGTGATGCATATAAAGTATGTGTTGGGGGGAGGGGGAGGTTGAGCAGTCAGGGGAGACTTCCTTGGAGGAGGTGACATGTCATCCGAGTTATAAAGGTGGGACAGAAGTTCAGAAGCAGACAAAGAGGAAACACATGGGGCAGTGGGGAGTGAGAATGAAGAGAGTCATGTTGTTCTTAGGACCCCTAGCCTTTGTGAAGTCTGAGAAAGAAAAACTTAAAAAAATGTTCTCTAATGTTTGATGTTCGAAGAATGCTCTACTGGGAGGGGGTGATCTCATTACAGAAGCAGGGAAGTCGACGGTCAGGAGGAAAGGACAGGCTGACTGAGCAGGGGGAGCATACATGGTGAGTTTGTCTGGGGACACTGGGGTTAATGAGAAACCACTGGGGAAACAGTCATGGCTGCCATTACTGGTGAAGGGAAGATGAGAACCCAAAGGCTATGGAGCCTTGCACAGGCCATCCCTCTGCCAAACCAGCTCGGAGCTCTGGAGCAAACATCCCCCGCTGGTCCTGCATCTGTCAGAGACAGAGGTCATTTCTATGGTACTGGGATGTATGTGTAAATGGGATTTACACACCTGGCAATTGACATTTGTAATAATCCCACACTAGTCATCATGGTGGCAATGACCAACTATTAACCTTTTGAACAGCCCCCGACTAAGAGAGCAAATATAAAAACAATATGGTGTCCTAATAGGAATGATGGAGATTAGTTTTATTCTTATAAATATCTCAAGAGTGGTGGTTCCATCATATCTCCACTGAATTCATCTGTGGGAACATGGTTGTTCCTTGAGAATGGCTGTACACTACTATAAACCAACAGAGTAGTAGCCCTGATGGCAGCTGCCATGCTAGATTTGGTATTTTTGCTCAAGCAGATTAATATGGCCTCAGAGACCTGTGATACAGCCACAGACTGGGTGAATGTATGCTTTCGTTTCTACCCAACAAACAAACAAGAAGAAAAAACCCCTAACTCTCTTGTACTCCAGGCTTGGCATCTGCTTATTGAAGAATCTAGACTGATATCCTCTATGTTAGAAGATTGTCCTCTATGTTTTGCTAATTCTAAAAAGCATGTCACAGATCATGTACATGCTACGGTATGATTTTTATTTAATAAAGAAAGAAGAAAGGAAAGGAAAGAAGAGGAAAAGGAATGGAAGGAAAGGAAAAGAAAGGAAAAAGGAAAGAACTATATATGTGAATATGGGTTGACATATGCATGTAAAGAGTCTGGGAAGAAACCTTGCCAAATTCTCAGTCATGGTTTTGGAGGTGTGTGGAACAAGGGACTCTCATTTCTTGCTTTATATTTACCTATTATATTCTCCATGGTGCATGTCTCAGTGCTTTTATACACTGAAGCCAGGAGTAGTTCTTGACCAATGAAAGAGTTTTGCTTGAGTGCAAAGGTTTAGGAGGGTAAGGTGGAGAGAGTGTTTCTAGAAATAAATCTATGCAATCAGTGAGTGATGATGGTCCAGCTAATGTCATTAAATTGAAAGGTAGATTTGGGGTACTGGAAAGCAGTATAATCCCAGGCAATTTCAAAGGTCAGGTGGATGAATTACTTAACTTTCTGTCCTTATATTTCTTGAATTCTTTAATCTCAGTGACTTTGACACCTACTGCATTTCTGTTGCCCATTTCCTTGGCCTCTTCAAATGCCTGATCACCTCTGAAAACAGGAAGGCCAGTCATACCTTCTCCTCAAGCCCAACACACTGTCCCCTTTTCCTGTTTGGCATATTCCCTCACTCTCTCTAATCCTATTGTGACATTCACGAAAATCTGTCTTAACCATCCCCTTGGCTAATGACATGCCATTCATCTGCTTTCCATTTCTTCCCTACCCATCCTAGATCCTCTGCCTCATTACTCCTTTCATTCTCACCTCTATCTGCTTCTTGTTCTTCTGTTTTACTAATTAATGAACAGGCATCTTTATTTTCCCTGCGAGATTTCTTCCCCCTGTTTACCATACCATAGCACTGCAGGAGATACTCAGCATCTAGGCTTTTCCCTAAGTCTTGTGCTCCTGATAGGATCCCTCCCCCAGATGCTGTCATGACATCGAGGGGCAGCAGTGAACAGTGTCACTTGGTTTCACATAGGTCAGCTAAATGGCTCTTTGGACACTATGTTGTACCATCAGTTCTCATACTCTACCTAGACCACTGCTATTGTTCCTCAAGTTCCAACCTAATTCAGGTACCACCTGACACTTATTCCCCTCAGTTCATCTGCCCTTGGCTAGTTTCTTCTCCAGCTTCTTTGATGGATTCCCCCAGTTGGACCTAGTCTCTCATTCTCTTTGCCCTTCTTCCAAACACTTCCATTTTACCTTCTGGAACTCAGCATTTGTCTTCAAACTTCCTGCATCCCCAATTTCTTCTCTGAATATCCCCTTTACATTCTTGCTACACCTTAAGAATATCACGTATCGTGCAACCTCTTAAGTGGAGGTGGCTTTTCTTCTCAACTCAAAGTGTTTCTCAGGCTGAGAGTGACAGCAGTGTCCTCTGCTTCTCACACTTTATTTGTGACTGCTCTGCATTCAAAACATCACTTTTTCTTCTCCTTTAAAATCACAGGACCTTTGACGACAGGCATGATACAATACCATCAACTGCCTTTTAATCACTGCCCTTTATGTAGTCCCCAGCTACTTCCTTGCTATTATGATTCTTGTCATCATTCCTACTGATTTCAACACTACTGTGAATGATCCATTTCCACCTTCACCCCTCAATCTATCAACCTCCTCACCATATCAACATTTATATGCAGTCCACCTTAGCTACCCATCCCCATGATCATACCCTAGAACTTGTCTCCAAAAATAATACCAGCACATTCATACTATCAAATGTAAGCATCCTACTCCTTGTGTAATGCTTCCCCTGTTCCTAGAATATTTGACTCAAGTATCATCTCAAGTACAATACCTCAGACTCGCTGGGACTCCCCTTTGTCGTCCATCAGCCCTCTGATGTCTTCTCTTATTCAATGTGGGCTTCCTGGCCCAACGCAGTTATTATACGCTTGGGAAAACTCTTCACACACACACATACACACTCTCTCTCTGTTTCACTTACCTGGTAGACCAAACCTAGTTGAGCCATTCAGAGTAGATAAAGTGGGTACAAAATTCAGTCCATACAAGCCAAATGTGCTAGTGTTGACATTTTCTTTTCCTTTCCTATAAATTTGTTTAATGTCTATTCTAAGGTTCTTCGGTTAATGTGAGATTTT
The DNA here is from genome assembly GCF_004126475.2 of Phyllostomus discolor. Lineage (NCBI taxonomy): Eukaryota > Metazoa > Chordata > Mammalia > Chiroptera > Phyllostomidae > Phyllostomus > Phyllostomus discolor. Next base: position 28,269,767 of record NC_040912.2, on the reverse strand, counting down.
ACCATTCTTTCCCCCAGGGCTTCATCCATGTTCCCAGGGGCTCATATAGGCCCAAAGTATCAGGGGCAGGTGGATATCCAGTGCTTGGTGTCATTTAGCCATCCCAGCATCCATTGAGATGTTTCTCATTAAACCTGTTAATATAGATTGCTGCTCTACTATCCCTTCTTCCCATCCAAAGGACCTGTTTGGGCCTAGTTCTCGTTCTCTCTCTCTCTCTCTCTCTCTCTCTCTCTCTCTCTCTCTCCACTGTCTGCCCTTGGGGACATAGACAGCATTTCATTCTGCCATTCCTGAAACACAGTGGACCATAGTCTCAATATCCCTCTTCTTCAGTGCCCCTCTGTTGTGACTGTACCACACTGGGCTGCAGGAAACTCTAGAAGGCTGATTCTGGCCTGCCCACCCAGTGCCCATGCAACCACTTCTGTTCTTGCTGTGTTCTTAGGGTTTTGGTGCAGAGAATGAGTTTCAAAGGCCTAGGCCCTGAAGAGATTTGAAGCACAGTAAATACGCAATAAATCACATCAAGGTTGCTGCCATTACATCTCAAACTAGAAGAGATTCTCTGCTTTGGGGGATGCAGGAGAGAGTGAGTTGAAGGAAAATTGAAAACAGCTCAAATGAATCCTATGAGGGGGTTAGTGTTAGGATGATAGAAATCGTGCATGGATCTGAGAAAAAAGAAAACCTATATCTCAATTCCTCAGATTTCTCAAACGTGTATAAATATTTTTGACTTGTTCTGTGAGTCATAGTCCAGTCGCCCAAGGGAGAAAGGGGTCATGGGTTTATAAGAAATGTTGGCAGAAAACATATATGGGTAATACTTTGAATATTACCCGCACAAACATATGCATAACATACATGTAAAGAAAACACTCAGAATGTCCAGAGTGGTGATTTTGGGGGTCGTAGTAATTATCAGTGTTTACATTTGCTTTTTTGGTGTGCTTTCCCAAATGTTAAAGAATGAAATGTGTGACTTCTTAATTATAAGGAAAATAAATGTTATTTCAAGAGTTAAAATGAAAATAGATGTAGCAAAAAAAACAGGCAGAAGAATTTCGGAGAAATCTCTTCAAAATAGGCTTTTGACCGAATTGGAAGGCAGAATCAGGACAGGGAACTGGGTCAGTCGCTCTCTTGCCTTCTATTTCTAACCCCCTGGGCATACCAAGAAGCTTGGAGACTCCTAACCTGAGGAGCCGCAATCAGGTTTTTCTCTCCCTTATCATTTCTGCCTTTGTCTTCTGCAGACTGGCATTGAGCTACTGTCAGCTGAAACTTCGCCTCTAGTTCTGTGGCTGGCACCTCTTCTCTGACTGCTGATCATTGCCTCCATTTTCTTAGATCATCACCACACGGGACATTTCCTCTCCCGCTGGGTGCACCACACACACACACACACACACACACACACTCCAGTTGAAATCTCTTACTTTGGAAACTCCAAGCTTTGCTCAAGTGCAGCCTTAGTTCGTGTAGCACTGACTGATGGCCTTAGACTACGTTAGCTGGTATTCCAGATGATAAATGCAATCAGGCACTAGGTCATCTGGAAGAGAAGTTTTAGAGGTCACTTTCTTTTGTGATTTCTTTGCTTAATCCAGTGCAGGGTCAAAACAGTATCTCCAACCCACGGAACACCCACTTAAAAATGGGGAAATTTAGTTATACAAACATTCCTTAGTATCCGGTGAATTCAGTCAATGTATGTGTACTGGCTTATTAGTATGAGCAAAGCACAGTATGTCTATATGCTTAGCAATAAAAGGACAGATACCCAAGGGTCACACTTGTTTTCTGTTTGTTTGAAATGATCAGTTTCAAAGCAGGTACATGTGCAAATGGTTAGTTCCTCTTTAACTGTGGCTGGCACCACCAACGGTACGTGATAACATCCTTTCCTGTTTGGTCTGGTTGGCCACATGATTCTTCTCAACATAACACTCTTTGAGGTCATGGAGTCAGTGAATCAGGTTTAGGAGATGCAACCTTTTGTTTTCCTTGGACTGAGTGTCCAAGCAGCTGACACATTCTGGCCTGCAGAGGCGCCCTGCCCCCTCGCCTCCCATCTCCATACCCCACCCCCACCTTTCCCTTTGAAAGAACTGCCCTTAGTAAGACTGTTAACAGCAAGTATGAAAGCCATTCATTTAATCCAACGCTTGCACTTGCAGGAGGGGAAACTGAGGCAGAAGAATGTTAAGTCACCTAAATCATCTAGTTACAATTTCAGATTAAATGGAATGTATACTCTTCTGAGCCTTGGGAATTCTAAGGGTTTTGTGTTTTTTTGTCTTTGTTTTTGCCTTAGCCTTTTTGATACTTGAGAATTAAGAATACCTGCTTCTTGTCTTGGCCAACACTGGGCAACTATGTGAAGCTGATTTTGAAAACAAACCAAAAACATGCTGGAAACTCAACAGCTTCTTTCTTCAAGGACACTGATTTTGGGGGGTCCCCTCATATGTAGGGCCATAGTTAGACTTAGAGAGAAAACTAGACTGTCTTTGGCTCTAACAGTAATAACACAAACACACACTCCTTTCCCCATTCAGTCCTTCCATTTTGAAGGTAAACTTGAGGATCTGACAGCGCGCGGTTTGGGTGACATGTTCTCCATTGATGACAAGGGCCCGGCTATGTGTCCACAGGTGGTGCTGAGTCCCAAGAGGAGAGGTGTGGGGGCCCCCTTTTGTGTTCTTTCTTCACAGGGTTCTCCCACCTCTTTTTTCAACAAACAGGCACCTCAAAATGCACCGTGTATAGACAAAAAGATGTTTTCTTTTGCTATGGCATTAATTCATAGATTCACTTCTTGTTTAAAACTAACAATTAATGACTTTCTTCCACACGTGGTTTTCATCAACATTGTGTTGGAAGGAAGAAACTTAGCTGGTCTTGCAGAAACTAAACAGCGGCTGGGCCCGACCAGGGAAAGTGGGTGAAAGGTCAGTCCCACACCCACAGCTGGGCTGCTCCACCGGAAGGTGGAGTAAACAATGTGAAGTTTAGTAGGTGAAGGGTCATTGCTATGAAGCAGCAGTCACTTTTCCACTCCTCAGCGTCAGACATCTAGTTTCTGTTCTGGAAATAAAGCTCAGTAGGGGAAAGGTCACCCAGACCAGAGGCAACACTATAATAATCCAGCTCTGTAATAATTGAGGTTGTGTCCAAGGCAACAGGCCAAGCCTGGGGCCTTCCAAGCCTTTAGGAATTCTGCTGCCCAAGTGGAAAAACAGAGATTGTAAACTGCTTTAAAGATCATCCCGAATTGAATGTGGCAAAGTGATAAACAAGCTCTTCACTGGCAAATTTATAGGATGTAAAATAACTTTATAAGGAGAGATTCTTTTAAAAAGTATATTGCAATAAAGGAACTTGTCAGTTTTCTTATTAGTGGCTCTAGATTAGAACAATGGTTACATTTGGTGACAGCTGAATCAGAATCTTCAGTTAGGGACTCAGGCATTGTAATTTTTATTGAGCATCTCAAGCAGGTGGGTATAATGTGCAGAATTGCTTTAGAACGGGCATCAAATTGATTTTCACCGGGGGCCACATCAGCTTCGGGTTGCCTTCAAAGGGCTGAAATAATTTTTGGACTGTGTAAATGTAGCTACTCCTTAATGTTAGGGAGTTGAAATTACATTAAGCCCTTTGAAGGCAACCCCAAAGCTGATGTGGCCCCTGGTGAAAGTGAATTTGACACCCCTGCTTTAGAATCTTTACAGCGTTAATGTTTGGAATGACTCCAGATTAGGATGGAGAATCCCCATGTTCTAGAGCCGTGCTTTGTAGCTTGTGGGTCTTGGACAATGAGTGGGTCACAAAATCAGTTTAATGGGTCACAGACCACATTAAATGAAATAGAATAGAGAAAAAAGCATGCTTGTGATGAGAGAGTTTTTTTGGAGGGGTCAAACTTTTGTTTCAGATCTACCCGAATCACGACATAAGAGGACTGACCGTTCTTCCAGATTCTAGGAATAAAAGCTTTGCTGCCCTGAGTCCCCATAGAATTGTTCTAATTCAAAGCAGTTGTTGGCTTTGTAAGCAGTTTTGCTGATTCCACAGGATTTTGTGGCTGTGAGTTGGGAAGTCTGCCATGCTATTATTTCGAAATGTGCTGTGCAAACATTATTCCTCCCAGAGTCAGTTCAGTAGGAGCATTTCCTCTTGAAATATCAGGGATGTAAAGGATGGTCATGACCAACAAACATCCCAAGGTGACTTAATGGTGAAGTTCAAATGAGAAAGAAGTCAGGTACTTATAGGCCTTGACTTAGAATCTTGCTCAGTGTGCGCTCCACTTGGTAACTGAGCTAGCTAAGAATGACCACAAGAACCCTTCTGACCTGTGGTAGTATGGGGCGGCAAACAGGCTGTCACTAACAGTGTCTAGAATCAGACAAATGGTAGGATTCAGACTCTCAGAAGAAGAGGTGTCTCCACTGGAGATGCTGAACAAAAGAATAGAGGACCATTGAGTTGCTATTGAGAACAAACCCAGTTATTTCATGGAGAGAAGAGGGACAGGGATGAGGGACTCCCCTTGTTGGATGGCTCCCTTTCCCTTTCATTAATATCCTTTCTTCTTATTTTTATCTTGATTTTTCTTTTAAATGAGCGCTTTTGTGTTGCAGAAAAGATGACTCAGACCGCCTCAGAGTTTGCAAAGTGGGGTTTATTCACCCATGCGGACCCAGAGGAGATAAATTCCAAATTCTGGGCACCCAGCTTAGGCTGGGGCCTCCTTATATGCTTGTTACACAGGCAGAAGGAGGAGGGGGAAGGCAGCTGCTGAACGCAAGCAGAAAGCTAAGGTTTGCATAGGACCTTGAGATAACTGCTTATCTGGGAATGGCTGTTGGTCAGCTCCTATCTAAGAATGGCTACTCAGCTATGTCCTGTCACATCTGGGTTATGTTTTTCCTTGGCTGTTAATGGACACTGTGTTAGAGAGTCTACACCCTACATCAATTTGAAAGGAAGTGGGAAGCCTCAGAGTCAATAGACATATTGGGGTGAGCAAAAGGAGGTTTACAGTTGTGAGTATGCAAAGCACAGTTTATTCTTGTATTGTTATTTATTTATTAATTATTATTCATATTCTTATTATTAAATGACTTTTGCCCACCCCTGTATGTGTCCCAGAATGACTGAGGTTCCTATTTTATTTTGACATCTTGACACAATATTTAAGGAAACTCTTTTTTTTTTTGCCTCTACATTGAGGAAGAAGAATTAATATGATATCCTCTTTCCTTTGGGGAAAGCTATTTAATGGCTTCATATACTAGTTCTAATATTTTGATTTGTGAAAGAATTACTTTCAGTGACTGCTAGTGTTTATCCTTCTTTCTCAAGAAAGGAGGATTTGCTATGTTCTGGAAACCAAAGGCATAATTAAAGCTCATTTCTCTATGGACCTTGGAAAAAGTGGCAACAAATAATGGATTTGTCCTTCAAAAAATGTTTCCAGCAAAGATCTTATCCATCTTGTGTCAGCTACAAACCCATTTAAGGCAGTACCAGACAAGCCGTGGGCAACTTTTCTCATTAAAGTAGCGTTTAAACTGTTGTGTCCAGATGACATGGAGACATACCAGATGAACAATACCTGCAGAAAGAACTGGTGAAGTATTGATTTTTCATCAGTCAAAAAGTTTACTAAGCAGATGGAAGTACTTTGCCTTGGTAGTGACATTTTCCTAAGGTCTTGAGTAGTCAAAGGCATTGTTCTTCCTTAAATTCTCAAATTTTAATTACAAGAAAAGATGAGTATCAAAGCCAGTGACATGTTGGTAAATTAGAGATCACATCAGAAAAATAAATTTATTTTGGTTTAGGTGGACTTTTCATTTTGTTTCTACCTCTCCTCTTAGCCTCCTCCCCTTCCCCACACGACCAGATTCTTCTGTGTTCATGTTAATGTGATTTGGGGATCTCAGTACACTTTGTATTGCTCCCACTAAGTGAGATTGCTTGGTTGAAAAAGAAGCAGTGTCTTATGACAGAGAAGGTTGTGTCGAAGGCATGGGGATCCTGGGTTCTTTGTTTCTTTTGATGCTCACTCATTGACAGATCCTGAAACAAAATCATTTGCTGTTTCCAGGTCCCATTTCTATGTCAATACAGATTTATTGCTGTTGTAGATGACCTGTAAGGTTCATTCCTCTTCTAAAATCTCCTCGTTTGCCCATTATTGATTTTAAAGTTCTCATGGAATGAGTCTGAGTAATTGTTGCCTTTCCCGCATTGAGAAAGAATCTCTGATAAGAGTTCATTTAGTACAAACCTCTTCTCCAAACAGCAACATCCTTATAGTGTCTTGGATGAATAGACGTCTCATTGCTACTAGTTCTGGCCTTTGGAAGAACTCAGAATAAATCCAGCTTAGGCTGGGCATGTGATTTTGGTCCAACTCATTGAATGCTCTCAAATGGGGTTTCGAATCTTGAGTGAGTGCTTTAACTACATGAACGTGGGGGCAGGTGCTGGTCACTTAATTAGTGACAGTGGCAGGTGTTTCCTGTGTGGGAGCCCTGCCGGGCTTCCGGCTGCTCTGTCTCAGAGAGCTCCCTCCATCCTTTCTGACCCTGATCCTCCCACGTCCTGTGGGTTTTTTGTGAACACATTTTTATTCTGGTTACGATACTGCTTAGGCACCATCAGAGCTTTTAAAATAGGCCTAGAAGCTGGTAATGAAGATGCCTGAATGACATGCCATGAAATTTCCACACAAGTTGGAGGCAAATGCTATTATCTTATGCCCATGTATGCTTTTCCCCAGACTTCAGATGTTCTTCCTTTGCCATCATTCCCAGGCCTCTCACCATCTCATAAATCTACAGTGGTACTTAATGGTTCTCTTACTTCTTGACACCATTCTTTTAATAGTGTAGCTAGGGTTGAATTGCCTTTCGATGCTGCAACCTTTATCTATTTTTGGTTGAGTTTATTGTCAAACTCCAAATCCTGCTCTCCTCTGTACCCCACAAAACACATACACTTAACTGAATTTTCAAACAAAATGGTATTCTTTTTAATCTCATTAAACTTGCATATCCAGATCTTAGTGAATTCAAATTCTATATCATTGTCTATACATTAAAAAAAAACTAGTTTGTGTCATTTGAAAAAATGACAATCCTTTTTTTTTGCCGCTTGGCTAAGTTGTTAATCAGAGCAGAATCAAGGACTCAGATCTTTGGAAGAACCCTAAAAACCTGTCTTTGGGAAGGAAATGGAATCTAACACCAATTTTGCAAAATACAGTTGAAAAAGGAGTACCAGGCTCAAATATATGTGGAATATGCTACATACTAAATTACCCTTTTTTGAGACTTAAAATAAATATTGATGATTAAAAACTCTAAGAAACTTCCCTTCACAGTGACATTGGTAAACTAATTAAGCACTTCCCAAATTGTGTTCTGCTAGGTATTCCTAGATCAAATAGCTTAAGAAAGGGTGGCATAAATAAATATTTATTTACCAGAGGACTTTTGGAACTATATTTATGGTAGTGTATAATGTGAATAGAGAGATAGACTATTGTAATCTTTCTATAATCTCCTGAACCACAGAGACTTTTTCTTCACAAAGCATCTTTCAAGACAGGTGTAATAAATTAAGGTAACCCACATCAGCGAGTATTTTGGGACTATGGTTATGATATTGGCTCTATGTCTGCCTCGCTTTCCAATCTCACTTTGTGAATTGATTTGATGAATAATAGACCTATACCAGTGTTATTAGCAAACATTAAGGGCATTTTTTGAGAGAAGCCAGTTTTTAAAAATCAATGTTGAGTTAAAATCAACATTATTATTTGCATACAAAATGTGATCCTTTTAAGCATACGTACTTAGAGTTTTGACAAATGTGTGTATCTGTGCAACCACCACCACTGTTAAGATACAGAACGTTTCCATGACCCCAAAATTTCCTCACATCTTTTTTCAGTCAACCACTGATCTGCTTTTTATCTTTATAGATTAGATTTCCTCTATTTCCCTAAAATCTCATACAGCAGTTATCATACAGCATATACTTTTGTGCCTGGTTTATATCACTCAGCATGTTTTTAAGATTCATCTACATGTTGTTTTATGTAGTGGTAGTTCATTCATTTTACTGATGAGTAGTATTCCACTCCACGGACTCAACACAATGTGTTTGCTCATTTGTGATGGGCAGCAGGACTGTTTCCAGTTTTCAGTAAACTCTTCGGAGCATCACACACAATTTTGTGTGCATAGGAGCAGTGAGCGAGAGTTCCAGTGTTCCACATTCTCACCAGCACTTAGTATGGCTACTCTTTTTCATCTGAGCCATTTTAGTGGGTATGAAGGGCTCTGTCATTGTGGTTTTAATTTGTACTTCTCTCTCTGATGACCAATGGTATTGAACGTGTTTTCTATTGGCCATTTTGGTTAGCCTCTTATGTAACGTTTCTATTCAAATATTTTGTCTATTTAAAAATCAGGTTGTTTGTCTTATTATTGATATCCATGAGTTCTTCATATGTTCTGTCTGAGCCCTTTTCCAGATATACATGACATGATATGCATATATGTTCTAGATATTATATGTACACATACATATATGTCCACACACATACTTGGATACTCACACATAGTATTTTAGATATGTACATACATAATTTCTGGTAAAATTATATTTTTCAATTTTTAAAAATATTCCTGCTTTTCTCGCATAAGGGGTTTTGCCACCCCATGGCCATAAAGGAAGGCGTGAGTTTTCTCCTTGTATTCTTGTGTTGGCTCATTCCCTTCTGTTCCACAGACTCCTCATGAGGTGGCTGGAAAAGAGTAAGCTTCCGGTTGTTGGGAGTCAGATAATGCGAAAGGAGCACAGGTTGGCCGGATTTAAAGGGAACACAGAGAACCTTCGTAGCGTGTAAAACCTGTACCCCCAAAATACTCTGGAAGGCCTTTCTGAACCCCCTTGTTATGTAAGGCTTCTCAAGTTACTCTCTACTGCCATGTTTGACGTGTTCTTCAAAGCACAATTATCTTTGATGATCTTGCTTATTTGTGTACCTGTTTCTCCTCTGACCTGCATTAGACTAAGGCTTTCTGTCTTGTTTTCCCATGACGAATGCATGGGTGAGCCAGTGGGGGCAAGGTTGCAATGTGGCTGACGGATGTTGACATCAGTTTGGGGTTAGAGGCTCCCACAACTTCAGCCTTCAGAACCTTCCCTCTCTGTCACTTTCACCCATTGCATTTGTACCTTACTGTATGGGTTGGGGAGGGTGTTTGCATAGGATCCCTAAGACAGGGAGGCAGTCTTTCTTTCCCCATTTTAATGAGAATTGCAGATTCTCGGAAACATCTGTGCTTACCTTTCCATGGGTAAGAGAATTCAGGATGGGGTAATAAGGGAAATTATTAAGAAGATTGCATCTTTCAGTAATTTCCTCTTGAGCCTTTTAGATAGGCAATTAGCTCAGAATACTGGTTTTCTTAGATTGTTGCCCAGTAGCGTAAATTTGGTTAGAGCAGTCCTGCTGGCATTCTAGGAAGAGGGTTTCTTCTACCGGTGTTTATCATTCAGCTGCTGAAATTCACACAGGGAAACTTGGCATGACAGCTCTCAGCTCAGTTGCAACTTAGAAGAAAACAGGTTTTGCTTTGCGTAAATTGTTTTCGATTGACTGGGTAAGAATAAATGAAAGGTTCTCATAGGTAATGGCTTCTGAATTCAATTAAAATTATCATCTGGCAGTTGCCTTCTTTTTTTTCTCAAAGTACAGAAATGATTTTGAGCTACTTAATTGATTTTCTTAGGAAGTTTTTTGACTGACAGGTTTAGCTTAATTCTTCCTCAACATTTTTCACTCATAGCAATATAGCAATAGAAAATGGGAATTAGAAAATAATTTTAATTATCTTGCTATGATAAAAATTTCAGAGTTACAAAACTGTAAAAGTCAATCCATCTCTTCATTTGTTTATTCATTCAAACATTGATTCATTGATCAAACATTTACATCTTAATTTGGGCCAGGTTCACTGCACAAGAGTTTAATGTTTCTGACACTTGGGATTTTTTGTTTACAAATGACTGCAGTTTGCTAGTATGTACATTTCAAGCTGGCTGTACCATGTCTGTTTTATTTACTGTAGGATACTGAGTAGCCAGAATAGTGGATGGCACACGGTACACTTTCAATAAGCATTTGGTGGAAGGAAGGGAGGAAGGAAAAAAGGAAGGAAGGAAGGAAGGAAGGGAGGGAGGAAAGGGGAGAGGGAGGAAGTTAAGGGCAGAGATTCTGATCTGTTTTGTGCACTACACTCCTTGGGCAGGAAAAGTCCAGGCACATGCATACCCAGAGGCTAAGGTTAGCCCAACTCTTCTTTTCTTTGTTCAATGCAGGTCAAGGGAAATTCCACAAATTGTTTTTCCCCTTAGCAATATAGGCAAATCATATTTTTTAAATTAAAAAAGGAGCTCTGGCTGTGGCTGGTGTGGCTCAGGGGATTGAGTACCAGTCTGTGACTGAAGGGTCACTGGTTCAACTCCCAGCCAGGGCACATATCTGGGTTATGGGCCAGGTCCCCAGTTGAGGGGGCATGCGAGAGGCATCTAATTGATACATCTCTCACTGTATAACTGTTTCTCTCCCTCTCTTTCTCCCTCCCTTTCCTCTCTCTAAAAATAAATCAAATATTTTTAAAAATATAAATCAAGAGGGGAATGTGTAGTGTGTCACAGTATGCCACAGAGGGTCAGGCAGTATTTTTAATATGTGAGATGACAGGAGGTGTGCTCCGTGGTGAAGGGTCTAGACTCAGAGGTGGAAGCCTGGAACCCCAGCCTCTCTCCACCCACAATTCATCGAAAGACTATGGGCAACTTGCCTAACCTCCTTGTGCCTCTGTTTTCTCACCTCAAAAATTGAGGGTAATGATGACAAGAATACTTAACTTCGCTGAGTTCTGTGAGGCTAAAATATGCATCTATGTAAATGTCCTTGACAAAAATAGTGTTATTTGAAAATAATTTGTGCTGATAGTACAGATAAAAATTGGGGCAATTCTGCTCGTTCAGTTGCCCCCGAGCTATATCTAATTGACAAAAAGAGGTGCTGTGAAGAAGTTAAACCCCCAGCTGTACATATTCTATAATTCTGTTTATGTCAATATCAAAATCAATGAAAACTCCTAGAAAATCGCAAGGAATCTACTGAAAAACTTTTAGAATTAAGCCATTCAACAAGATTGCATGATTCAATATCAATATACAAAAATCAATTGTATTTCTATGCACTGGCAATGAGTCATCTTAAGACAAGTTTTGCCCCCTCCCTCTTCTCTCCAGGCCTTCCACTTCACTCTTCTCATCTTCATCCCCTGTTCTCTGTCCCTAGTGGCAGGGACTCCCTCCCTGACTGGTATAGATCCTGAGTGAAGAGCAAAAAAGCTATTCAGTATATTAATGTTGTGGAACCTGTGGAGGTTGGTTACATCTAATCCAGAGTCACTGACAACTATTAAACATGGATTTTTGCCTTCTTACAAAAACATCATAGTATGTTCAATCTGTAGCTTGAATGCGAGATGAAATGGCCAACTGTTGACCAGACTTTGGAGAAACAGGTCTCTTGTAAATGACACAATGAACCTCCCTCAAAGGGTCAGAGAATAAGTGACTCTTGTGACAGGACTGTGATACTGCCTAGAGCCTCTTCACACTGTCCGCCAAGCCTCCACGCAACTCCGCTTGAGGAAATCCCGCTCTCCGGGCCTCGGAGCAGAGCCTCTCTGCGGGGTGACTGTGGATACAGTCAAGTGTCCTTCCTGCCTCAATGACCTGACTGATCGCTTCAAGCCCGATTCCCTTCTTCAGGTCACACTGTTTGCTTTTTGCTTTTATCTCGTGAGGGAGCACTGCTGTTGTCGCACACCCTATTCTGAGCATTGACGTCAGTGATCTCACCGTTTCCATGTAGTTGGTGGAGATCAGCTCGGGGTTTTATCACTCATCCACTTGACCAGTCACAAACAGAAAGACAAGCAGACCCCCTTCTGCTCCTGTGCTATATTTACTCTTCACCCTCTACTGAGGCTTAGCAACAACCAGTGGAACCGGAGGGTATTTTGTTTGGATTAGGTCAACAGTCATCCTCTGAGATTTTCATCTATCTTTTTTGTTACGGTGCAGTGGTCTCTGTTCCAACCTTCCATCTGAGTCATAAATGTCTTGGAATAGCCCATCTTGATAAATGGCATGGAAAGCTGAATCACTGGTATTTATTTACTTTGAAATTCACACTGAAGTCAACCATGATTAATAAAATGACATCGACATAATGCCTACCAACATTATTTTCTGAGCTAAGAAAATATGGGTGGATGCAGTATAAAGTGTTGAATAGCTATGTTGTACTCCTCAAACAAATACAATTTTATATGTTGACTATACTTTACTTTAAAAAAGAAAGAAAATATGGATGCAAGCTCTTAAAGAATTCAAGTTTTCCTAAACAGTCCAGAGATGTGTCCATGGGGCTGCCTAGAAAAACCATTCTCACTGCTCTTAGAGTTTCAGTGATTCTGAAAAAAGTAGTATTATTTTTTTGATATATTACTTAGTAACTTTTTAATTTAATTTTTATTTATATTACTTTCTCTGTGTGTGTTTTAAAAATATTTTTTATTAGGCCAGCAGGAGGGACCTGCGAGGGGTGGCAGGCAGCCAGGCTCAGGGCATGTGGTCTGTGAGGAGGCGGCGACAACCGGGAAGCTGGAAGGGAAGGGGGTGGGTCTGGAGGCCAGCAGCTCCAGGCTCCACGGATACACTTCTGGAAACTGCTAAAGGAGTCATGGCAAGTTAACGCCACGCTGCCATTAAGATTAAGAAATTCTTGGACCTCTAGCTGCCCATTGCAGCGGATGCCCGACTCTTTCATCAGGCAGTCAAGGACACTGGGGCTCTTCTGGTTCTTCGTGAAGGCGGGTGGTTTTGTATTCGTGAGTGTTAGGATCTCAGTCTTGGAGAGCGAGTACCTGTTACCGTCCTTAGCAGATATCCCTGAAAACAGGGATGGGGACCCAGTGGACCACTCAGCTTCTGTAGGGCTGGATATTTTTGCCATGTAGGAGGAGAGTGAGGCACGTGAGCTCTGGGCACTGGTGAGAGGTGGATGGGCTGAGACTCAAGTTTGGTAATTTTTTTTTTAAGAAAGAGAATAGCCTGTGCCCAGGATTAGCTGTTAATTAGAGCATCATCCTGATACTCCAAGGTTGCGGTTCTATCCCGGTCAGGGCACATGCAAGAAGCAACCATTGAATGCATCAATAAGTGGAACAAGAAATCAATGTTTCTCTCTCTCCAAAATCAATCTCTCTCTATATATTTTTTAAAAAGAATAGCTAGGGAAATTAAATATATTCTGTAGAATAAACACCTGAACTCCTCTTATTAAAGTTCTTGTATAGATCTCTAACCATACTTTGTATTTAGACTTTAAAAATATAGGCTTCCTATTCCAGATATCCAGACCTTTTCATGAGTTCCACTGCCTTTGCCATCTACCCCTCATTTCTTCATCACATCTTGCACCCCACCTCGCTGCACTGCACCCCACAGGTCCCAACCTCTGGGATCCGGGCTTCACAGCCATCTTGTGAGGCAAGGCAGTCCGATACTGTGCGCCTTTCCATTTTACCTATGAAGCGAAACGTTTTTCTTCTTCTAATTAGTGTAACTAGGACACAATTAATTATGCTTCAAGAATTTTACAAGGCGCCCAGTGAAACAGCGGGAGGAATGGTAAGGCAGTGTAAAAGCAGATGAGGCATTGCTGACCGAAGAGTCAGAGCCATCCTGTGAGTAGAGCAAAACAAGCCCGAAACCAGGCTACTGGGAAGGAGGGCAGCACCTAGTAAATGCCAAAAAACAAAAACAAAAACAAAAAAAACCCCAACAACAAAAGCCTGGAGTCACACAGAAGACAATGCCACACGTGGCTTCTTGACTGCTTCTGTGTTTTTCACGCACACCTCTCAGGCCACACGTTGATCTTGAATTGCCTCTCTTTCCCTCTTCTACCTCCCACCCCAACAAATAGTGTGTTTTAATTAAAAAAATTTACCTACATAAAAAATGTGAGATATAGGGTGTGGAAGAGTTTGAGTATTATTTATATGTCAGCGTAACTGCCAGCTGCTTTAATGGCCAAACTTCAAAATATCATTAGCTTAACACAACAAAGAAGTATTTCCTAATCTTGTCACAGTTAAATGCTAGACAGGCAGAGATCCAGGCAGCTTCCATATTGCAACAATGCTTTCTTCAAATTCTTTGTTTCTAGCTTCCCAGGAGAGAGACTGGCTCGTAACTAACTGCCTGGGACCCAGAGACTCATCTTTCATATCACATTTCCATCAGCCAGCACTGGTTTTGAGGTCTCAATTACAATGGTTAGGAATATACAAGAACACACAGGGTGTGTGGTGAGTACTACCTATCTCTGCTTTAAACATACAGAATAGTTTTGATTCATGAAAAATTAGAGCTGAAAGAAGAATTTGGAGAACATCTGGACGAGTCCGTTTCCTTATAGGTGCAGAGTTAGAGAGGCTGAATGACGTGGCCAGAGTTGCACATCCAGGAAGGGGCAGAGGGAGGTGTTTCCACCCTAGTAACTAGTATTTATTATGCTCTTAGTATGTGCCCGGCACGATGCTGACACACTTACGTGCTCTATCTCCCCGAACCCTCACACTAACCCTGTGAGACAGACACTGTTCTTATCTTCATTTCTAAAGATGAGAAAATTTCAGCATAGAAAACACAGGTAAAATGTTTAAGGTCACGCAGTTAGTAAATGTCAGAAGGGAGGTTCAAACCCAGGCTGCCTATCGTCAAAATGCCAATGTGCCATCTGTCATTTGGTGGCCGCATTTTCTGCTCTGTACCTCCAAGACCCCTTTGATCATGCCAACAGACCATGTGGGATTACATATAAAAGTCCTCATCGAAGAATAATGCTGCAGCAACGTTAAGACCCAAACTTTCCCGATATTCTTACTTAGGTAGGAGACAGATTGAAGTTACTTGGGAGGAGAGAGTAAGCAAGGTACAAACAGGCAACTCACACGGGATTATCACAATGAAACTTGCTCTAGCTGTGAACAGGTGTTTCCTGTAAGACATGGAAGTGACAAGTAACAACCATTCACTGACCAGCGATTTTCAACCTTCATCTCTTGGTGCACAAACTAATTACTGAAATTCCGTAGTACACCAAAAAACACATTATGCTTTTTGCCAATCTGAGCAAAAAAGGGTACAATTTTGATTGATTTAAAATAACATAAATGGAAATTACCTGCCCTTTTTGCTCCAAAGTGACTTTTTAAAAAGTTTATTGATTTTAGAGAATGAGAAACATCGATTCGTCATTCCACTTATTTATGCATTCATTGGTTGATTCCTGTATGTGCCCTGACTGGGGATCAAACCCACAACCTTGGTGCATTGGAACAATGCTTTAACCAACAGAGATACCTGGCCAGGGCCACTCCAAAGTGACTAAAAAAAAATCAGGTGCTGCCCTGGCCAGTGACTCAGTTGGTTGGAGTGCCATTCCGCATACCAGAAGGGTGCAGTGTCAATCCCTGTCAGGGCACATACCGGACAGGGTACGCAGGCTGCAGGTTCTATCCCTGGTCCCAGCAAGTACAGGAGGCCATCTATTGATTCTCTCTCCCTCTCTCTCCCCCCCGCCCTCTTCTCCTCTAAAATCAATAAAAACATATCCTCAGGTGAGAATTTTTAAAATGAAAAAAACCCAGTTGCCTATACTTGTATATAAGGATTTCTGGTACCAATAATTAACCGATCAGAAGAACCATATTATGCTATGTGACAAATAAAATGCAACTCTGTCATATGACGTATGTATTTATGGTTCAAGACAGAGAATTCACACTGGCTGGTTATTGTTCTGCTGGCTGTCATCATTATTTTATTTGACAGTCTAGGGGAAAAGAGGCCAGTGCCCCCTGACTAAGTAGTCAGGTATTGCATGTTTTAAAAATTCTGGCAGCACACCAGTTGAAAATCACTGGGTAGATGAATGGAGAAAACAAATGTTACAATCTTTGTTTCTGAAGCTAACACTAAATCAAACATCACTGTCATTTCTGTGGTTCTTGTTTTCTACGTGACAGGAATACAGAGAGGTTTAGTCATAATTGTTCATGTCTATTCATTACAACAGCTGGTAGACATCGAAGCCTGGAGTTTTTTAAAGTTAGCTATTTTATTATCAATGCAAAATTATTCATTTATGTTGAAAAAGACAAACATAAATTTAGAAACCTGTTTCTAATTGAGGTTAAATTATATAATGTGTCTATCCCAGTACCTGGAATATAGTAATAACTCAATAAATGGAAACTCTGCTATTGTTATTATTATTATTGTTATTACACACCTTAGCAAATAAATTCCTACACAACCATTTTCAACCTTGATATTGCAAAATTCTATATCTTTAACTGAAGTGACTGCTTGCTTGAATTTATCAAACTGCCAAGTTTTCTTTAGACCCAGTTTGTGATTGGAGGCTACCAACAGGAAAGCACAGTTCCACATAGTTTCTGACACATGTGGACACAAGCCAGGTGAAATGAGATAATTAGCAGTATTGGTCCAAGTAAGTTGTTTGGAGGCAAAGCAAGTTTCCTTTATCTAGTCTTGATGACGCCTCCCGGGGAAGGAAGCATGCTGTCCAGGAAAAATCAGCATAGCTGCCATCAGAAGGGCTGGTGGGAGCGCCAACTCTTGTTACTGATTGTTAAGTGCCTTACTTTCTTCAGAAGTGACTGTGTTTCTTTTTTACTGGTAAGTGGGGTGGTCGTTTTGAGAGTCCAATCAGATGATGTGTTAAAGGGCATTAAAACTAATTCCATATTCACATAAACCCCCACCATAAGGTAAGCGAGGCCTGAAGATTGAGCTGTGTAAACCATGGAGTCATTTTATTGAATAGTTAATGAAAGGCTGCCCTGACTGGTCGGGCTCAGGGGGTTGAGTGCAGTCCTGCAAACAGTATGGCCACCAGGTCAATTCCCGGTCAGGGCACGTGCCTCGGGCGCAGGCCAGGTCCCCGGTTGGGCCTGTGAGAGAACCGATCAATATTTCTCTTGCACAATGTTTCTCTTCCTCTATTCTCCCTCCATTCCCCTCTCTCTAAAAATGAATAACTAAAATCTTTTTAAATAAAATTAAGCGCAGGAAGTTCCAGGATCCACATATGCCATCCACATCTGCCCACAACCTGTTGAAGCTGGAAATTTTAGGCCAGGACAATATTCAGGATTCACGGATCCATATTCCTCTCTCTTCTTTCCCCAAGTGGCTTGAGATTGTCTGCTATTTCCTTCTTTTCCTTCTAAGGAGAAGGAGAAGCTTTATTTTTTCTGATTGAGAAGGGGCTGGTCAGAGGATGGAAGCCATTTCCAACTATGTTATTTATATTCAAATTCACCTTACGGGGCGATTTTCCCTGTATCCCATGACAGAGGATAAGTAAGTTACCCAGGGTCGATGTGTAATAGAATACAAAAGAGTTTTGGGGAAAGCACTGTGCTGACTTGTGGAAATAATCTGATACACTGTAATCCACACATTATGTGAACCGAGAGGAAGAGTTGGCCTTGCTGCTGAGAGCATGGTGTGGATGGAGGAGGAACGTGTGTAGAAAACCTGGAAAGCGGAAAGTGAGGAAAGAGCAGGAGGGAGGGGCCTGGAGAACGGGCAGAGCACTCTGCTGTGGGCCCCTGACAATCCCTGGACCTTTGGTGTGCGTATAAAATCCCAACGTGCACTTGAAGTCATTGGGATTCTTTCCTTCACTGGCCAGACGGGAAAGGGCAATATTTTAATATTAAGACTTAGAATTGGAGTGTTCTAGATATTAGTTTTTACACGGATATTAAATTTTGCATTTATATTACACTTTTACATGTAATTTTACACCATTTAAAGTTACATTTTACTGGGGGCCAATTTACATGGCCCTCATGACAATTGGCTACTGAAATTATATCATAATTCTTTACCTTTGACTCTAACTCCCATGTTCAGGGACTCCCAGAAACCAGGCGCCAAGCAGAGAACACACCGAGTCTCACTGTCCTGGGAAATCTCAGATCCTTCCTTTCTGATTGAAAGCACAACGAGAGCAGGGCATGCACTAGCAGCCAGAATTTCTAGGGGGGCAGGGACACCTCCAGACAACTGGACATCAGGACCTACTGAAACCATCTCAGATAACCCATGAAAACAAGTGTCGTGTGTGAACACAAATCGACATACTAAATAAAGATAAATGTAAAGCCAGATCCAAAGTAAAATGAAAAGACAAGTGGAAAGTTCTATTTACTTTAAATTGTCAACAACAAAACCAGGTGCAAGTATTTCAAACATCTATAGATTATTTTTGAAAATGCAAACATGAAACAAATTGATTAGAGATTAAATTAATCTGCATGGCAGTATTTTAGGTCAGGCGAGGGAGAGGTGTAAAGGACAATTTGTCATACCATATGGTAAAGTCCTTTCTGGATTTCTTGAGGGAAAAGCCATAAAAGAAGCTTAATGAAATAAAAATCAAGTTATTTTCTTTATAAAGCTGACTGTTGTTTCACTAAGTAAAGTAGAGTTGGTTTAGCCTGGTTTTTCTCTCAGAAGGTGAGGGCTCGGAAGTGGTCCCAGGAGCCAGGAGCAGAGGGCAGTGTAGATGGAAGGAAGGAAGGAAAAAAGACCAGTGCAGGGTGCATTCCTGAGTTGGTCACTGCCGTGAGCAACTGGGATTCTCTGACAAGCGGTGTAGACTGTGCCTCAGAGTGAACCACCCAGGGCATGGAAACAGAGGGGCACTTGCCACTTATCTACCGGCTCCCATCCCCCATTGGTCGAGAATTGCCCTATAGGTATTAACTCCTGTGTGCTTCTGGGCTGCACATGTGAAGGAACGTGACAGATTCTCAGAGTCCTCTAAGGGGTGGTCAGAAGGCAAGAGCTAACTGGTGAAGCTAATCTGAGGTGCTATCAAGGTGCACCTGTGAGCAGAGGTGCTGGCCATGGCAACGTCTGTAGTAAAAGGTGAATGAACCAAAAGGAAGGCACAGGGCACAGGAGGAGGCCACTCCAACTCACGTGCATTCTAACTGGCTCGTAGTGGCTTCTGGGAGTCTGGTATTGAGAAAAATCCAGAAGCTGATTCTGATCATAGTGGCAAAGAACCCAGTATGTGTGTGAGGTGAGAGCTGTGGCATTTGAAAAGCCTCATCTTCATTTTATGTCATCTGGATATAGAGAGTCATAACTTTGCCTTGACTTCCATCTTTGAAAGGAGTGGAGTTAAGGAGGATTATGGCTAATGAAGTAGCCAGGAATCAGCTTGACTTGGCTCTAAATGCGTTCCCTCAAAGGGACGTTAGATACTACCATAAGACGTAAAATTGAACAAAGTTCTATGTTGGTGTCTTCCATGATCAGGACTGGCAGAGAATACCTGACTCCTTTGGAGGGGTTTACGCTGGACTGAAGAAAATAAACCATGAGCAGCATGGCAATGAGTGTTTTCCACACAAATATCATCAAAAGGTGAAGTGATGTTGACTTTCCAAAGAAAAAAAAAAGACATTTGTAGATTACACAGAATTCATAGATCTCTTAGTCTTCTAGTATTCTGGGGACAGGTCCTGTATCCACTACATCCCATGCCATGCGGCTCCTTCTCTGATACTCGTGAGGCTCTGGGACGGGACATGTGTACAGGTTGCTGTTTGTCATCTGTCCCTCAGGACCCCTTCTCCTGGCCCTGCCTCTGTCACCCATGCATGTTTTGCCACCACTCTTGCTATCTGATCTTGCCTTTCTTCATCTTTGCCCCAAATGTGCACAAATCACCTTTCCCTCAGTCCCCAAAGCAGCTCCACCACAAAGTGGCCCCTTGACACAGGATTTTAATAAAAATTTGGGGACGGTAAAAGGATCAAAGCAGAGATAAAGATGCTTGCTGGATGGCTGACTTCATCCTTATATAAGGACCATCTTTTCCTTCAGTCGCAAATGCTGCTGGCTGCTGAGCTCTGCAGTTTCCTACCTTCCCACTTCCCGACATTCCCTGGGGTCCCTAAATGTGGGGTTCCTCACATTTCTAAGACAATTCAGAAATCCCTGTAACTTCATTATGCAACACAATTTAGTTTCTGCTTTTTCCTCTGTCTCTTTCTTCCAGACTAGTCCACAGGCAGCTTCTTAACAGAATAGCAATAAGACGCCAAAACAAATCTTCCCAAATAAAAGTGATAATTCTTACTACTCATTCAGAACACAGCTCTGGTGTGTCTACAAGAAGAAGAAGCAGGAGGAGGAGGAGGAGGTGGTGGTGGTGGAGGAGGAGGAGGAAAAGAAATTTCATTTTCCTTATATATAAACAAAAGTCTGATTCTTCAAAATAGGTGGTGGGGCTAGTTTGAAGCCTAAGAAATAGCCTACAGAAGTGCCAGGATTTTGGATGGCCACAGAGGCTGAGGCTGGTGGAAGAACATTTAAACACATCTCCAAGCTAGAACAGAGGAAGGACATAAGGACTGATGCCCTCCTAGCCCCCCAAGACTCCTGGAGAGAACCAAGCACTAGAAAGTACAATTATGATGACTTTAATGATGATTTTACTCTTATGGCTTAGAGATGTCATGTGCAGTGAAATGAGTAGACATTTTAGACTACATTGAACATTTAACCAGGGAAGAGAAAGGGTGAATAGAAAAACTATGAACAGTATTGTTAAAATTTTGAGTTGTGAACTCAGACATGAAACCTTTTATGGCAGGATTAGAAAGTTCTGTTATTTGCCCAAGAGTTTGCTCCCTTCTCTAACTTGAGATAGAATAAGCCCCCCACCCCTGGTGTGGGAGGCATAATTTGAGGGAACTTAGTTTTTCTCAAATTGGAGGGCAACTGGAAAGAGCAGTCCTGTGTATTAATGCTCAAAAGAATTGAGGTGATTTTTTGGCAATGCTTATGATTAATAAAAGATTATGAGTGAAATAGGAAAGAACTACCTGTCCTTGTCAAGTGTAATATTAAATTACTCTGTGGTATGCTGAGCAGGGAATCTTCTTTGAGACAAGCAACAAACTATATTCCAAACCATAATGTGTGTGTTGAAATTAAAGCTAAGAAGTAAACCTAAGCAGCTGCAAGCAAATATCTACTGTGTTAGAACATTTCTGAGGTCCTCAGTGAGAGGTACACTAGGCAAAAAAAATGTTCTTGAAAGAGTTATCCTGAAATTGGATTAGTTTTCTATTCAAGAAATACAATTGTATTTCCTTCAAAGTGATTTTCCAAGTCAACAATACTCATAGAAGTCTTAGTAATACTTTGAAATGACACAGTCTTTTGTACAGAGTTCTTTCAGGAAATTGATTTTTATGCTCCAAACAGCAGACTTGCATCCAACGGAGCCAGGAACTCAGGGGGCAGACATCTTCGTCAATAGCATTCTGCACTGTCATTCCTGAGAACTGGTAGGGAACTGGCTCAAGCTGAGGAGTGTGGGCTTGGGATTGGAGCACGCTATGGGCGTCAGCTCCATTGTGAGCCTCTGTTGCCAGGCTCTGCCATTCTGAGGTGGGATGTGCTTGGCTCCTCGCAGATAAAGCCCTCTCAATTTGCAACTGAGAGTTGTGGATACCTACCTTGTAATATCAAGCAAATTCTGTAACTTGGATTGTTTTCATTTACATATTATTTCTCCATCCCTCCATACCAAATCCATGAAATACCATCTGTAGAAATCTTGGCTAGCACAAATATTAATTACCCTCAGTTTCAAACCCACTTTCCATTCTAATGCCTAGGATTCTGCCTGGCCCTGTCCTGGAGGGTGTGGCTGGCCATCATCTAGCTTTTGTCCAACCTGCTGCCTCGCAGGACTTTCCCCTCTGCTCTGTATTCTGTAGCCCCAGGTTAAGCCATGATTCATCCCCTTTCCAGAATGAGTTCCCCAGACACCATGCCCCAGGTCAAAATGGACCTCCTGAACATTCCTTTCTCAGAGGAGAGAATGATTATAATCACACATTGAGTAACAATGTGTTGGCTCAACAGACAGCATATATGACAATGGTCCCATAAGATTTTAATGGAGCTGGAAAATTCCTATCCCCTAGCGATGACGCAGCAGTCGTAACATCATACTGCACCACAGCTCTTCGTTATCAGCCTTGCTGTGGGCTTGTGGCCTTTTGCTTTAAATTGTGGTAAATGTTATGCTGTGACTTATGCCGCAGTTTCACCGTCTAAATCCCTAACTTACTGGTCCCTCAGCTACATCTGAGTCAGAGTCCTTACCCTGATTACCAACCTCTACGTAAGTGTCTCTAGGACAGACTGGCTGTACTGTTCCTTGCTGCCCTCCTTTCCAGTGATAGAGATCTGGCCTTGAGTAGAAGTCCCCATGCTGGATCATAGGCTAGTTTCCTTCTTGCTTGGCTCTTCCTCCTTACTTCACCAGAGCCAGCCTCATGTGGCTATTGACTGCTGAATATACTGCTGAATATACTTTTCAATAATTTATCTTCAATGACCTGCTATATACCTTCTGTCATATATCAAGGGTCCACATATGAGTAGATCTGTTTTTGAACTTCCTTCTTTCTGCCCATCTGCCTCAGCTCAGGCCAGTGGGCTTTTGCTATGACTGCACCTTCCCTTCATCCCTAGAGTCTTCCTAGTTTCATGTCCTAGCTATCCCTAATCTTGTTTTTTTTAATAGAGAATCAACACCCAGTAACAATACAATATCATGTAACTTTTGTTGAACACTTTCTAAATGTCAATATTGGACTTATTATCTCTAAGTCTCACAACATTCCCAAGATAGGCCTCGTTGCCCCATTTTATACACACACACACACACACACACACACACACACACATATGAATCTTGGAGACCATGTAACCAGAAAGTGGTGGAGCTAGAATCATGGTGGGGTCTGGCATCAAAATCCAAGCTCCTCCATTTTACCAAACTGACTCCCTTTGAGAAGAGCTCTAGTATGTTATCTTTAATCATCAGCAGCATTATTATCTTTATATACAGGCAGATATGCTGAGACCTAGGCTTCTTCATCAGTGAGGAAGCCAACATTTGAGTCAAATTTGACTCTGAAAACTTGCTTTTTCCACTACAGGATGATGCCTTCTGCAATGATACTACTTTATAAGGTGGACATTTGCTTTATAAAGTATACTTGCTACTTTATACTTCATAAATTGTGTACTTGCTTTATATAAACACTCAAATTGCAGCCTGCAATCTCTTTAAGTGCCCTTTAATTAAAAAAAATCATGTTATGACATCTGCATTGTGGCTTTGGATGACACTTCTTCCCTTCTGTTTTTCTGCTTCCTTCTCAGCTTCCCCCTT
Source organism: Phyllostomus discolor (assembly GCF_004126475.2). Taxonomy (NCBI): domain Eukaryota; kingdom Metazoa; phylum Chordata; class Mammalia; order Chiroptera; family Phyllostomidae; genus Phyllostomus; species Phyllostomus discolor. Next base: position 28,246,264 of record NC_040912.2, on the reverse strand, counting down.
CACTTGTCATTGGGATGATTCATCGTTCCATCTCCTTTTCAGCAGGCATAGATTGTGCCCTGAGGGTGCTTACAGAACTTGAAATATCAGCCAGAATGCCACCTTTAAATTACAGCGAGGAATGGAGCTATCAAGCTCTCTGGTGACTCATGTTTGTTGATCTGCACCTTCTCTCCTTCTGGGCAAATCTACGTGGGATCTTCAATTTCTAATTGGGAGATGGGTTGAAAAAGAAGATTTGAAACAAGAAATCAGAGGAGGTGACTGGGTGTGACAGGCTACGATGGTTTGATGCATTGACTTTTGCATTTGGGATTCTGTGCCACGGGCTTTGACTGGCAGGATCCTTGGACCAGGGCATACAATCTCAGGCAGGGTTACCGTAGAGTGTGGAAATGTTGTTATTGTGCTTGACATACTCCAACAATTTTTAAGAGAGTTTTTAAAGTAAAGGGTTCAGTAAATGTAAATATATTTATGGAATATGTATGAGTTATGAAGGAGAGATACAGTGAATAGCCACTGTTAAGACCAGACACAGGACATTCTCAAAACGTTAAAGCTCCTTGTGTGTCCCTTTCTCATTGTATCTGATGTCCTTTCCCAAATAACTGTGACACAGCATTCTGTGAATATAATTTCATTTTTTCACCATAACATTACCTTTTTCTTGAATCTCTAAACAACATATTTGCTTTATATAGATGGGAGAGTGTCATATGCAATTTTTATCAAAAATTTTTAAAGTTCATGTTGTTTTGTTCATGGAATTTCTAATCCACTGTAGTAACACACAACTTATGTATCCTATTGTTGATGGGCATTTGGGTTGTTCAGAATTTGCTGAGATAATAAATAATGCTACTATGCACATTCTTGGCTGTTTTTCTTGGTGCACATGTGCATGGGTTTCCAGGTGTGGATTCCTGGGTCGTGGTATGTACGCCCTTTCAATTTTAGTAGAAAAAGAAAAATTGTGTTTTAAATGGTTGTAGCAACTATTTGATATTCCTACTAACAGAATAAAATCCATCCTTTGCCATGTCCTTACCAGCATGTTATGTTGCCAGACTTTAATTTCCATTGTGGGTATGTGATGATTTCATTGTACTTTGAATTTACACTTCCTCATTTCTAATAAAGTTGAGCATCTTTTCCTATATTTATTTCTACTTATTATTATTCATCTGTGAAGTTCATATTCAAGATTTTGCCCTTTATTATTGAATTGGTTGATTTTTTCTTTTTATTGATTTGCAGGAGGCTTTATTTTGATTTAAACATATATTGGATATCAATCTTTTTTAATTTTATGTGTTAAAATGTCTTTTGTCCATTTATGTATTTTCTTTTAATTATTTTTGTACCTTTTGAGTGAAATTACAGAATTTAACTTTTCCATTAAGGTAGGTTGTATGTCATTAGCCTTGTCTTTCTCATCTAAGTAAGACTTTAATGGTTTTTAAATGTAATGTGTAATAGGAATTTTTTTCCATTGTAGATACCCAAGTGCTTCATGATAGTTTATTGAAATGTATCTCCTTTCTTCAGTGACTTGCTGTATACGTTCTGTCATATATCAAAGATCCACATGTGAGTAGATCTGCTTTTGAAAGTTCTTCTGTTTCATTTGACAAGACCCCATCTTATTTATTATACTTTTCTAATTTTAAGTATATAATACAGTAAAAAAATACTTTTCTTCTTCTTGGACTTTGCTCTTCCATATAAAATTTTAAATCAGCTTGTCAAGTACCACAAGTACCTGTTGGGATTTAGATAAGAATATCATTGAAACTACCAATCGGTTTGGGAAAAATTGGCGTTTCTGTGGTAGCAAATCTTTTTATCTATTTATATGATATATATTTAGATTTTCATGGTCTTTCCAAAAAATTTATAATTTTTTCACAAATTTCTTGAACAATTCTTATAGTTATTCTATATATTTTATAATTTTGATGTTATTATAAATATCTTTAAAATTTTTTATGTTTGCTGAAATTTAGTTTTTGAAATAAATTTTTATTTTTTAGATTAATTTTGAGACATTAATTTATTAATTGATTTCTTATGTAAAATTAAACTTGCACTCCTGGGACCAACCAAATGATGTATTATCATAACATACACAAACACACATACACTTCTGGATTGTGGTTGTTAATATTCTAATTTTTGTATTTGTGTTCATGAGCAAGATTGATCTGTAATTTTGTTGTCATGCTATACTGGATTTTGTATCAAAGTCATGTTCACCCAATAAAGTGAGGTGAGGGTATCCTCATTCTTCCATGCACTAGGATAGGTTGTATAAAATTGAAATTATTTTTCCTTCTATGTTTGCAGACTTCTTCCTTGACTGTTTCCTGGAAATAGTCTTTAGGACCTGGTTTTTCTGTAGGAAGATTTTAAACTTCTGATTAAATTTCCTTTATAGTTATATGGCTGTTTATATTTCCCATTTCTCCCTAAGTTTTAGCTATATTTTAGTCATATTTTTTCCAGAGGTTTATCCATTTCATCTGAATTTTCAAATGCATCACATGAAGTTATTCATAATTCCTACTTATTGCCTTTTTAATCTTTGAAGCATCTTTTTATTTCTAACATTGTTTATTAGTATCTTTTCAAATAAGTATCTTCAGAGATGTTTGTATTGTCAAAGAACCTTGATTATTTTTTGAATCTTGATAATTTTTACCCTGATATTTTTCTAGGAAACTTTTTTCCTCTCTTATAAAATCATGTCCTCTGTCAAACAATGGCATTCAGGATTTGATATTATACTGGTCACTTGAAAAATCACCTTTTCTATCACAAGTACCTTCCATGCTTCACAAGCATAAATTTGGAAAAATAATTATGAAACTAGTTTTATTGAGGCTTAGGATACAAAGTGTTCCCTTGTACAGTCTTACGTAGGAGACAGATTGGATGCTCATACAAACCTTTCACTAATTTACTTCCCTAAGCTTTTGCAGACAGGTCCGAACAGGTTGGTTTTCAAATCCTCTAAGCATCTTACCAGTACAGAACACATCAGAAAAGGACAAACAGCACCCCGGCTGCTTCCAGCAGGCACAAAGGTGAGAGTGGGATTTGATCTGAAGGTCATTGAATCTCGTTGTGCAATGTCCAACTTTAGTTTGCATTGCACTTCCTCACCTTTGCCCTGTGAGCTAAACAGAATCATATATACACCTGTATCCAGGCAGGACCCACACTTGCTTCCTTCATTTAAGTACCTTCCTCTGCCTGGAATTATTGTTTCTTTTTTGCCCAAAACATGTCTATCCTAAAAATATGTGATGGATACCTGTTAGGGTTGCTGCCTAGCCTATACCACTCCTTTCAATTCTTTTTATTCTCTGTCCACAGTAGTGGTGTCTGTTGCTTTGTTTGTTACATTTGACCCTTCTACATTTACCGTTGTTCATATGACCAAAGTTGACACCTGACCAAAGCTGAGACACTCAGATCCTCTCTTCTGATAACTTGGAACTGGGACCCAGAGTTTTAGTCAGTCTCCAGTGATCCCCCTGTGACCTAGATGGTATAGGCTGACGGCTGAGGATGTCATTCTTCATAACTATGCTGGCAAGTAGAGAAAGCCATTCCATAAATAGAAGTAAAGGCAGATGCACAGAGAAAAGCAAGGAACATAGGCCTTGTGACTCTGAAAGGAGAGACATAGTCACCTCTGCTTCATTTGGCAAAGATTCCTGGCTCCATATTTCATTAGGTTCTGCTGTACTTTTCTCGTTGAAGTGCCAGGAACCACCCTTGTATCCTTATGGCAAAAGCCCCTCCCCACTTTTTCCCCCCAAATCAAGTGAGATTCTGTTTCTTGCAACTGAAAGAAATTTAATGAAGACATCTATCTCCTCTGTGAAGCCATTCTCTATTCCTCTTATTGAAAGAAATATCTCCAAGTGGCTACCCAATTTTATTCCTTTATTCATTTGTAATCTATCACATTTATTAAAAAATACTCCTCTACTGCTACTTTTTACTGTTCAATTTTGGGTTTACACTGACGTCTAGACAGGGAGAATGAGAATGTGCTTTTGTTGCTGTCCTCTCCTCTTTTGCTTTCTTTTTTCCCTTGTGTTGGTTCATAGCAAAAGGTGACATTTTCACACTTGTTGAAATCATTCTAATGAAACTCTTTCTCTTTTCTCTGTAGCTTCTGTCTTCTGGGACTTCTATTCATGGGCTTGCAGTCTGCCGAAAGTCCCCTCAGCCCATCTTTGAAGTAAGTTCAAGGCTATTGCACAAACAGAATCAAGCTCAGACTTCTCTGTTTACCAAAGCTATAGAGGCCGGTCACCTAAATTACCAGTCTACACAGGACAAATAGAATATGTGAGTATTTCATCAATGAGACAAATAAATACTGACAAATAACTAAGAGAACAACAACAACAACAACAATAACAATAATGCCATCTTACGTTAAGGATGTCATTTGACCCATTCTTAATAATAAACTTATTTTCAATGGCTATTATTATTTTTAAATGTATTTTATTGATTATGCTATTATAGTTGTCCCATTTTCCCTCCTTTATTCCCCTCTGCCCTGCACTCACCTCCCAGCTGCATTCCCCCACCCTGCCCCACTTCATGTCCATCAGTTGTACATGTAAGTTCTTTGGCTTCTCTACTTCCTATACTATTCTTGACCTCCCCCTGTCTATTTTGTACCTACCATTTATGTTTCTTATTCCCTGTAGATTTTCCCCCATTCTTCCCCATACCCTCCCCACTGATAATCCTCCATGTGATCTCCATTTCCGTGATTCTGTTGCTGTTCTAGTTGTTTGCTTAGTTTGTTTTTGTTCAGTTGTGAATTTGTTGTCATTTTACTGTTCATATTTTTATCATCTTCTTTTTGTTAGATTAAGTCCCTTTAACATTTCATATAATGTTAGGGGTTGGGGATGATGAACTCCTTTAACTTGGCCTTATCTGGAAAGCACTTTATCTGCCCTTCCATTCTAAATGACAGCTTTGCTGGATAGAGTAATCTTGGATGTAGGTCCTTGCTTTTCATGACTTTGAATACTTCTTTCCATCCCATTCTTCCCTGCAAGGTTTCTTTTGAGAAATCAGCTGACAGTCTTTCTTTTCAAGTTTTTAAAAATTATTTTATTGCTATTCAATTAGTCCACCCTCGCCAGCCAAACCCACCAGCTGACAGTCTTATGGGAACTCCTTTGTAAGTAACTGTCTCCTTTTCTCTTGCTGCTTTTAAGATTCTCTCCATATCTTTAATCTTGGGTAATGTAATTATGATGTGCCTTGGTATTTGCTTCCTTGGGTCCAAGTTCTTTGGGACCCTCTGAGCTTCCTGGACTTCCTGGAAGTCTATTTCCTTTGCCATATGGGGGAAGTTCTCCTTCATTATTTTTTCAAATAAGTTTTCAATTTCTTGTTCTTCCTCTTCTCTTTCTGGTACCCCTATGATTTGGATGTTGGAATGTTTAACATTATCCTGGAGGTTCCTAAGCCTCTCTTCACTTTTTTGAATTCTTATTTCTTCATTCTGTTCTGGTTGGATGTTTATTTCTTCCTTCTGCTCCAAATCGTTGATTTGAGTCCCAGTTTCCTTCCCTTCACTGTTACTTCCCTGTGCATTTTTCTTTATCTCACTTTTCATAACCTTCATTTTTACCTCTATTTTGTGACCATACTCAACCATTTCTGTGAGCATCCTGATTACCAGTGTTTTGAACTCCATATCTAATAGGTTGGCTATCTTTTCATCACTTAGTTGTATTTTTCTGGAGCTTTGATCTGTTCTTTTATTTGGGCCATTTTTTTTTTGTCTCAGTGCTCCTGTGACGTAGTGAGGGGCAAAGCCTTAGGTGTTCACCAGGGTGGGGCAATCCACATCTCTGGTTTGTGATGCTGTATGTGGGGAGTGGCCCGAGAAGGAACAATGACACTTGCTCTTCTCTCTGCCGGATTTCAGTCACTTCCTCCACTACCCACAAGCAAAGTGGGCTCTTCTGGTGCTGATTCCCAGGTGTGTGGGTTTGTGTACATTCTAGGATCCTGTGGGTGTGTCCAACAAACTCTCCTGTAAGGCTGGGAGATTCTCCTGCTGCTTTAACCCCCACAGGTTTTTTCAGTCAGAGGTTTTCAGGCTTTATTTTCCCACACTGGAACCCTGGGTTGCTCAGTCTGTCTCACTTCTCAGTTGTTCTTCCCAGTTTATCTGCATGCAAATGTGTGATCCCCAGTTCCCCAGCTGCCTGCTTGCCTGCCCTGCTAATCCAGTCACTGCTTTACTGAGAGTCCTCTCTGCCCTGGCTGCCTGTCTCTGCCACTCCTACTGGTCTGGATGAATATTTCTTAAGTCTTTGGTTGTTGGATTTCCATACAGTTCAGTTTTCTGGCAGTTCTGGTTGTTTTCTGTTGTTAAATTTGTTGTTGTCCTTCTTTTGGTTGTGTGAGGAGGCACAGTGTGTCTACTTATGCCTCCATCTTGGCCAGAAGTCTGTTGTTATTATTGCAAGAATAGAAAACAGAAGATCTACTCTCTTAACAAATTTTTAAGTATGCAATATAGTAACTCTAGGCACATGGCTATACATTAGATCTCTAGAACTTATTTATCTTGAGTGACTAAAACCTTATACTTGTTGAACAGCAAATTCCCATGTCCCCCTCCTCTTAAACCTATAAATCACCATTCTATTCTCTGCTTCTATGAGATGCCTCCTCTAAGTGGAATCATACAGTAATTATCTTTTTGTGGCTGATTTCATTTAGCATAATGGCCCCCAGGTTCATCCATGTTGTTGCATGTGGCAGGATTTTCTTCTTTTTTTTTTAAGGCTGAATAATATTCCATTGCATATGTAAACCATGTTTTCTTTATCCATTGATCTGTCAACAGACACTAAGGTTGTTTCCACGTCTTGGCTATTGTGAATAGTGCTGTGATGTGTCCTTCCTTTTCATTTCACCTTCTTTCTCCTTTGCTTGTGTCTTAATTTTGGTTAGATCATTGGTCAATATTTACATTTTAACACATATATAAATATTACAACAACTGAACCATATGCTATAGTGGTTTTACATCTCCTTTCTCTGTTTTGTTTTCCTGAGGTTAATAATTATCTTGTTAAAAATTTGCTTAGTTTTCTATGAACTTATTGATTCAGCCACAAATTTTCTATGACAGAACTTTAAAACTTTCCTAAATATGACAAACACATCAGCTATTCTCTAAGTTACTTTTCATTTTTTATTTTTTTGAGAGGTCCTCATAAGACTTCTTTTTGCCCTCTTCTAATCTGAATCAATTGCCACCTTTATGATTGTCCTGAAACTTTCCTTCATCTTTTTCCTCTGTGCAATTCCTCTCTTTCCTGGGTCTCAAATTTTCTCTGTTCCTGGTTTCCTCTCTGTTGGTTTGGAGACTCTTCTCTTTAACCACAAAACTCTAAACTTTCCTGACACTATGTCTGACTATGGATCTTCTCTCATCCATTGTGCAAGATGAGTCCTTCCAATATGCCAAATTATGACCTTCATCTTTGAATTTTTTAAAATTATTTTTTCTTAGTGTTGTCTTTTCCATTTTATCCCCTGTCATAGAATTCCTGGTAATTGAAGTTTGGACCTTGTGCACTGACCCTCTAGTTTTCTTTTTGATTTTCATCCTTTTATCATTTCAATTCAGTTTCTAGTGGACATCCTCATCTTTATCCTCCAGAATTTGAATTTTTAAAACTTTCCATCCTCTCCATCTTTTTAGGATTTTCATGGATTTTTCATTTGTTGAATATTCCTTTTTAAAGCATCTTGTTTTTATTTCATGGATAAATATTTTTCCTTAGATCTATTTTCTTCTGTTTGACTGATAGCACCTCAGCATGTGGACCAAGGGTTATTAATCTGTTTTGTGCCACAGTGAGTTTAACAGTATGAGACAGACACCTAATCAGACAAATATATTCAAATGCATAAGGCAAAGCACATTGGACTACAAAAAAACCAATTGATATTAAACTATAACTATTAAAATATTAAAACCCATATTTATAGTGGCATAATATATGAATGTAAACCTGGAAAATTATCTGTAAGCATGTCTCATATTATTGGTCAAAGCACACTTTTCAAATCTTTTCTAATTTCTCACCCCTTTATTTTTGTGCAGACAACTTCTGCACTAAGTAAATATTATTTATTAATGAGTACAATACCTGTATGTTGCCTGAGGATTTTATAATCCAAATGCATGTTTAACGTCAGGGTGGACTTGTCTGGAGGTGAAGAAAAATGGAAGGGCTAGTAGGCAGGAAACAAAATAAAAAAAAATAGTTCAGACCTTTTCCCAGTGGTCGTTATGGACAGTACTCAAAAAACAGAAAATGCTGAAATTTGGAATAGCATGTTTTGGGGGCAAAAACTTAATTCAAATCAGAATATGCTTACAAACGAGCAAGCAAATTAACTGAAGAAATTTAATTTTGGTGTATTAAAGCTCTCTGAAAATGAAGCTTGTTATTGAAAATATTGTGAAGGATACCTCTGAAAGGACAGGATTAGAAGTTGCATGGGAGATCAACAGATAAATAAAATTTCCATTTGTTTTGTTGTTGTCTCCCATCTTTCTACATGCACGAATACAGAAATTAATCAAGTACTTTTGAAACTGTGACTTCAAAGGAGTACTGGGTAGAGTTGCCTAGGCAAACACCTCAACCCTCCTAATTTGTCCTCTGACCTTTGCAATTTCATTCTTTTGGATCTGGAAGTTTGTTTGTGTTTTTTAACTTTACCACTTTCTAGATTTTTAGGTTTGTGTTCAAAGCATTAAATCTAAGCATCTATCATTAGTTATCATATAACTACTAACAGACGAATTGACAGGTAGTGGACAGCTGGATTCTAGGACCACACAGGAGCAGAGACGTTTCTCACAGGGAGAACGCAGGACTGTATTCAGATGACTGAGACCACATTCTTGGCTGCGCTCTTTTCTCTGAGCATCGGTTTCGTGATTTTTGAAGGAGTATTGATTATAATGTCTGCCCTGCATATGTCATGAGGATGTTAGATAAAATTGCACTGTAATTAATAAATGCTACCATACTCCTTAGTGCTTTCATGTGAGTCAGAGAGTCAGGAAGGTGAACGAGGTAAAGTGGAAAAGAATGTTAATTTTTAATGATTTTGCCCAAGATTGGCCTATAGTGCCAATTTTGGGACTCAAAGGCGAAAGAGAAATTTAAGATTCAGTTTCTAAAGGAAATGTACACCTAGAATGTGTCATCTTTAATTTACCCATCCATCTGACCAAGCTTTAGCAAGCAATTACTAAGTACTTATCTTTTGCCAGGTGTGGAAAGAGCAGAGATGGATTTAATAAAAAACAACAAAACCCTGTCATGCCCCCACCCCCCTAGTCTAGTTTAGGAGTCCCAGCATTATGAATTATATCATCTTCATTCACTGACTTTTCTTCTAGTCAACACTGTCAAGCCATTGTTTCCCAAAGTGTTCAGGCCTGTAATTGAAGAGATCCTTCTCTGTCAGGAAAACCCTTAAGTTTTCCTCAAGTAATGGAAGGGACAATTTTTGTGAAAGAACCTAGAAAATTATCTGATCAATTGTAAATTCTTGACACATGCATGCCGGCGTTCATTATGTGTTAGATCGGAGGGAGTGGCGGGGAAAGTAGCATGGGTAGGTGACAAGGTGGTGGGACGCCTGGCGATGCGGGAGCAGGAAGCAAGATTATTGGGAAATCATTAAAAACAAGCAATTAACACTTTTTATTGCAAAGCATCTTAGGGTGCCTACACAGATTTATAGTAAATTTATTAAAATCAAATTAATTGTAACTACAGAAAAAATATTTAGTGGATGCCACATGCTGATCTTAGATGGCTCTTGCACAACCAAGGGTGTGAACCTAACACATCGTGATTTTGTGCAATGTGAAGAGCACTGTTTTAGTGTTTTTCTTCTTGTCTCTCCTTGCACTCACATTTCCTTTACCTAGTCATCACCTCTACTTGAGAGGTTAAGACACAGCAATTTTCGCAGCAACATAAAGGATGGATTGTGTTCTGCCTTTTGCATAATCAGAAGTGTTACAAAGGGAATTATAATAGGAATCAAAAAATTTCTGTGAGCTTGGGCAAGCCACTTACCGTTTCAAAATATCTGTAAAAATGGCAATGAGGGTAACTTACCTACCTACCCCATGAAGTTGTGAATTAAATAAATCATTCCTAAGAAAGCTTTGCTTTGTTGTAGTTGCTGGGGTTTTTTTTTTTGCCAAAAAAGTGCCATGCAAGTATATTATTATTATTAGTTTGATTGGTGTCATCTGTGCTTCCTAACTTGCTGTTTTGTTTGACGTGTGTCTTCCTCATTGTGCCCCTTTTAAGAGTTGCTCCACAGAATGGAAATAGTCTTCTTTTATCGATCCTTACATCTGTGTAATGGAAACACAGTGCCACGTAGTACCGTGGTGACACGCCCTCCCCATCACACTGTGGACAGAGTGGTGTAACCCTGTGGAAAAGAGTGTCACTACTCACAGATTTCCTGAGGACCCAGACCTGTCTTCAGTCAGCAGGATGATTTACAGTGCACGCGACAGTGGGAGAGTGTAGTGCTGCAATCAAAGGACAGGACCCTCACTTGCGTGACAGAATAGGCCCACATGTGATTGTATTCGAGGACCTCACCGTCTTCCCTTTCCGGTCTGAATGATGTAGCAGCAGAACAGCAAAAGGAAGTAATTTAGAAAATAAAACTAACCTGTTATTAAGTGATACATAACACTGAATATTCTCTAAGCATTCCTTGTTCTCCTTACAGTTTTATTTTTCTAGAAGACGAATGAACAACAGCAATGCCTTCTCTATGCATGCCATGTTGCATCTTCTAAAAAGTTTTTACAAAATATACTTTAATTCCTATGGCATCTTAATAAAGTGAGAAGGGCATAGTCTCATTTTAATTTTACAGAGAGGGAGATAAGGTTAAAAACAGGCTAAAAGCTTGCTAAGTATATATACCTCATTAGTAGTGAGTCAAACATAGGCCTTTGATTTAGTGATTTTGGTTTTATTTTTCTCCAGGAAACACATTCTAAAAGCTCATGAAGCACTGCAAATATCCTTGATGGCCATGAACAAAACTTCCAAAAGTTCCTCAGTTTGAAATAGAAGGGATTCTAGAGTTTCTCCACCAGCGGTACCGTCCTGAGCAAATTTAAAGGAAAGTAACCACAATATCACACAAAAACAAAAACATCACTGTAATTATTTTTTAAAATTATTCTATTAGGAAAGTAAGGCTGCTGGTTGTCTGGTTGGATATACATCAGCTCACTGAATAAAGTTCAGAGTTGTAATCACCTTTTTCAGTTACCATTTAATAATTTCTGTTCTGCTGGTGGTACAAAATGTACTCATTTTAAGAGGGAGAGTTGCAGATTTGCACTGAGCTCAAAGTACATTCTTTGTCCCCTTGGTGATAAAAAGCCTCAGTCTGTTAAGTAACATAGCCAGTTCAGCAAAGACAGGAGGATTGTGCCTTCCAGGCCAGGTGCTGTGAAGGCCTCTTGGCAGAGTCCCGTTCATATTTATCGGTGAACTCTGTCCTTTGTTACATGAGAAGGCAAAGCAAATGGCACTGCCTTTATGACGTCCAAGAAGTCCTCAGTAAGGCTCTGTTCCATGCTTATCTAATAATATAAAGCTGGTCTAACCAACAGTAGGCACATGGCAAAAAAGTTTGCTTAAAAGAATTTTAAAAGCAGTTTATGTGGAAAGGGTATGGTATGCATCAAGATACTTTGCCCTTCCTTTCACATCACGCTGCAGCTACACAGCACAAGGTGTAGACTGGGCAATTACTTAGCCGGTGTGATCAATGTTAATGGACAAGCTGGTTAATTTGGCTTTTAAAAGTGGATTTTTAGCAACAAGAGGTGGAAGGCCAGGAGAGCTCATAAATAAATTTCTTTTCATTTTTAAGTTAAATTGCAATTCCTGGCTTTATTTCACATGACCACATGATGTTTTCAATAGTAATTTTTCATTAACAACACTAGTTCTTAAAGGGTCCCTTGAACCCAATTAGTTCAAAGTAGATTCGGGTACATGCAAGTTATCAGTTTCTGTCCAGCCCTGTGCAGTGAATGTGAGCTGCAAACTTTGGTAACTCCGCTCCTTTCACCGTCCTTATTCTTTTTTGAATTCTAGCAAAGGTGATCTCTAATTTCCTTGGGCAGTTTCATTTACTGTGTAGATATCTATATTTATAGATACACTAACAATTCTTCATACATTTAGAGGGATGAAATTTTAATTCTTCTTACTCTGAAATTATTAAATATGACTTATTTCATTGTTAGACTGTATTGCTTATTTTTATTACTATTATTTTTATTGATCTGAGAGAGAAACACTGATTTGTTGTTCCACTTACTGATGCATTCACTGGTTGCTTCTTATATGTGCCCTGACCAGGGATCGAACCCACAACCTTGGTGTACCAGGACAATGCTGTGTTGCTTATTTTTGTTAAAATGTTTATTCACTCATTTAGGTGAATATTAGGTACACGTTAATTTTTTGCAGAACATTGAACTAGGTTTTAGGCTGACTCTTATAAAATTGCAAATACAACCACTTTTGACCTGTAAAAATTTCAGTCTCATAGGGTTCAGTCTGACATGTGAGATGCTTTGAGTACTAGAAAAAAAAAGGCTGGGGTGAACAGGGAAGATTTTTTTGGAGGTAGTGACATTTAGAATTTGGCCTAGCATGATTAGATTTCAAGGCAAATATAGTAAGGAGAGTATTCTAGAACACAGGGGACAGAAGACAGGAGGAGAATATCCATTTCTGGGACTAAGACAGGCCAGTTTGTTGGGACTAAGTCTTCACAAAACTGTGTACTCTATGCCACATATAAAAGCCTCCCAGAAGTAAAAATTCTGAATCAAATAATAATAATAATAATAATAATAAAATCTTAAAGATATAACTGGTAAAGAAGACATACAGGTGCTCAATAAAAAATACAGAGAGCTGATAAGGGATTCAGGATCACAAGGCCGAGGAGGAAAATGGGAGTCCAGAGACTCAGTGCTGTCGCCCTCGGGGACTTTGCCAATTTCTGCCCAGATGAACTTTGGTTTTGACGTCAAGTCCTCAGTGCACACTCAGTGGGGAGTCAGGTAGGATCCCTGTCCCTGCTAAACGGGGATTCCAAAGGGCGGCAGCACTGTGTTCAGATGACAAGAGGGAAACTCACTCACTCCCCGCCACCGCCCAAAAGAACCCCAGATATCTGTGTTGTTGCTGAGCAGAGCGGAGGGGAAATAAAATCTTTCCCTTAGAAGTTGTTTACAAACTGGTACTTGTGAAGATTTGCAGTCTGCATTGACATCATCTAAGTAGTTCAAAAAATATCACACCAGGATTTTAGTTTAATTGTAATCTAAATGGGTCTTAGACTAGTAATGCCTCCAGGCTCCTGACAGAAATATAAATAAAAAAGCTTTCTGAAAGAAAGTACCTTTATTCAAGGCCTCAAAGACTCTCCACACATAATGTTTCAAGGACAATGTGCAGCCTATACTCTAAAATCATAAAGCATATAAGAAAACAAGGTAGTAGGTCTGCAAAAAAAGAAAAACAGAGCCATAAGACAGTGGATGAGAATTATCAGCAAATATTTCATAATCTTATATTTGCTAAGTTTAAATAAATAAAGGAAAAGCTTTCAAATACCTGGAGGGGATAGGTAACTATAACATAATTAGCACAGCAAGATTCTTATTTTCATTTTTAAAAGAATGAAAATAAGTTTTAGAAATGCAAATTATAATATTAACAACTAAATGGACAATTAAAACTATAAGAAAACAACATAATTAAAAAGTGGGCAAAAGATCTGAACAGAAACCTTACCAAAGAAGATGTACACATGGCAAATAAGCATGTGAAAAGATGCTCAACATCGTATGTCATCAGGGAAACGACATTAGAGATGCCACTACACACCTATTAAAATGGCCAAAACTCAAAGCACTAGCAACACTAATGCCAGCGAGGACATGGAGCATTCCCAGACGTGGCAGCCACCACGATGTCCTTCAGCAGGTGAACAGACAAACTGCTACATCCGTGTGATGGAATATTGTTCAGTGTTAAGAACAAATGAGTTACTAAGCTATGAAAAGACATGGAAGAAGCTTGAATGCATATTGCTAAAATGAAAGAAGCAAGTCTAAAATATGTCTAGGGAAAGGCAAAAATGTAGAGACAGTAAAATATCAGTGATTGCCAGGGGCTGAGAGGTGGTGAGAGGGAAGGAGGGATGAGCAGGTATAAGTACAGTGGGTGTTAGGGCAGTAAAACTATTCTGTATGCTGTTGTAATGGCAGACATGTGACATCATGCACTTGCCAAAATTCATAGAATGGGAGACATGAAGAGTGAACCCTCTGAACTTTAGTTCATAATGATGTATACTGGTTCATCAGTTGAAACAGATGTACCACACTAATGCAAGGTGTTACTAATTGGGAAACTTGATTTACATTTTCACCTATTGAAGGGCATCTTGGTTACTTCCAAGTTTTGACAATTATAAATAAAGCTGCTATAAATATTTGTATAAGTTCTTTGATAAAGTTTCTGTTCAGATATTGTTCCCATTTTTAAATCAGGTTTGTTTTCTTATAGTTGAATTGTAAGAGTTCTTTGTATGTTTAGTATAGTTAGGATAACAGTCTTTTATCCAACATGGGCTTTGCAAATATTTTCTCCCTGTCTGTGCCTTATCTTTTTATTTCCTTGACTGTTTTTCAGAGCAGAGTTTTTAAATCCTGACAATATTCAGTTTATCAGTTCTTCCTTTCTTGTATAGTGCCTTTGATGTTGCATCTAAAAGGTCATTACTGTACCCAAGGTCATCTAGGCTTCTTCCTATGTTCTCTTCTAGGAGTTTCTAAACATGCTTTTACTTTTTATTGAAGTTCAATTGGAATAGGAAAGAGAGAACTGAGTAGAGACAATGTTGGGGGAGAAAATGGCTAAGAATTTCTCAAAACTAAAGGCGGGAAAAAGGTCCCAGGGGAAGAGAGCCTCTGCATGCGCCGTACATCCCTTCTGTGCAGGACTCCAGAGCAGGGGAGTGGGAGCAAAACGGAGGGGAGTGTTTCCTTACTTCCCTATTGCTGCTCACTGAGAAGGCAAGAGTTTGAATGGCTGGTCTGGGATTCATTTACTTCTTGGAGGAGGGTTGGGAGACACTTTTCCTGGGAAAAGGAAAAAAACAGGTTAATTCAGTCCTATCTTCTTGTCAACCTTAACTCCAGGTAGACAGACTCATGATATGTGCTAAAAACAAGGGTTCTTATCTATATCCATGCTAAGGATTACTTAGTAACTAAACCCATGACTCCCTAAAGAATATCACATAAGTCACATAACTCTCTGGGGTAGAAAATGGAGATATTTCATAATTTAAGCACTCCTCCTACTATGGAGGTAAACCTGAAAAGCCTCATCTATTATTGTGAGTCAGAGCGTACATGTCTGACGTGGAGAGAAGGGACCCACGGGGCAGACCTCTGTCTGCTTTGCCCATGCATCTTGGTCGTCCCCATTCTGGAACTGTTACTCAAGCCTATGAATGGCTATATGCTGTTCCAGTGAGTCCGATTTGACAATCTGATCTTGTGTACTAGCCCACTCATGAAAGCAATAAAAATTCAGTGTGTGGTTCTGTTGTGTTTTATCCTGTTGAGCCATGTGGGTAGACTAGGCAGCAAAAAATAGGCAGCAAATAATTAGCTCTCAGAAATTATTCTGTAACATTCTAGGATCTGTGGATATCATTGTGTTATCACTGATATAAAATCAATGTATCTGATATAATATAAAAACTGAAGAAAGTATCCTAGAAAAAGGCTGCAAGGACATAGTGCCAAGATAGTAGCAGCACTTATCTGAGGGTAGTGATGTATGGGGTGATATTCATTTTTTATTTTACTGTATCTATTTTCCAAAACATTTGATAACTTCAGGCATATTTAATTTCACAAATCATAAAAGATAAACTTTAAAAATTATAATCAATCTTCTATGATACAAATTTATGGTACTTACATTTAAAAGGTACTCAGCACAAGAGTGAATGGAAATACACCATATGTTACCTAAGATTTTCTTGAAATTGTTGGGATTTGAATGATCTGTTTATTTTTTCAGTCTTCTTAAAATTCTATAATGAGCATATGTTATCTTTGTAATGAAAAAAAGCTAATTTTCATGGTGTATGTAATATGAAATATATTTTGAACAAAACATTTCTCCCTGTCTTTCTCTCTTCAACCCATTTATTTCTATACAGTAACAGTTAATATTCAATCATAGAAAAAGAACAAAGCTTATAAACTTCAGTGTTAAGAATTAATGATCTCAAGGCCACCAATACCTTTTTGCTCCTATGAGATTCTATAAAAAGGCTATTGATTCTATAATTCTATATCTTTATTTACTCCTACATATACATGTTTTATTTTGGCTATTTGCAATGATAAAGAAATTAGTCCAAGAATTTTTAAAAACTACCTTCTTCACAACCATCTTAAGAATAGACTTTTTGTATACTTTCTTTAACTGTTGTGAAGGAATGTGACATTTCTACTTTACAGCTGCAAAAATATAAGGCAAGTGCCCCCCCTCTTCTTCCATCCTGTTCTAAGCACTGTTTCAACTTCCCGAGAATAGTTAGTCCTATGTTTATTCTTGCTCTTGAATAGCAGTTTCAGGGAAACAGCTGGGGAACAGACTAAAGTATTCAGTCTAGTGTCAGAGCCAAGAACGTAGACTCAAACATATCTGATGACACAGCTTTGTTCAGTTTCATGGATACAGCCTAACCTTTGGTGGCATCTGCTGGCAAGGGATGTACACATATCTGTTACTATTCATTCAAATAGTCCCTAGCACAATCTCTAGCAACAAGTATGGTGGGGGTGGGATTCAGGAATGTTCAATGGTGAGCAAGACCAACCCCGTCCCTGCTATTACCTAATCTTACATTTTAGTGAACGATTGTTTCATTAAAGAAACAATCACAAAAGTAATTATATACTTATAACCTGTGATAATGGCTCTAAAGAGTCCTATGGAAAAACAGTTCAGGGGGACCTGATTTGGGCTCCAGAGTCAAGATAGGCCTCTTTCAAAATGACAATCAACCAGGCCAGAAATGTGAATAGGAGCAGAGAGAATGTCTGAGTCAGACAGAAGGAGAAGGGAGAATGTCCTGAGGAAGGAAGAATGTCCTGAGGGTGGATAGTGGAGAAACCATATAGAAGCCCTGAGTGGCTGAACCAAGTAGGTGAAGGAGCATAAAATGAAGGGCAGGCCCAGGGTGTAGGACTTCACAAACTTTCAGGAGTTTTTATCCTGGAGAGACAGAATCTATTTAAGGATGTAGACCAGGGGAATAAGCCTCCTGGAGAAATAAAATTAATGCTATCTTTACATTCAAAGCAGACTTATGTCAAGGTTGAAACCCTAGGTTCCATCTCTTTGAAGAAATAACTCTACATGGTCTGTACATCAGGCATAATCACGTCTAAGTATACCGAATCAAGTAGTTCTTATAACACAGTGGATCACACCTCAGGCTTTGAGATCAGACCATCCTGGGTCTGCACTTCCTGGGCACGTGACTCTAGGTAAACTTCTAAAGATGTACAATGCAAACAGGAATTTGTTGTTGTGAGAGCTCAATGACTCATGCATGTAAAAGTTGAACATGCTCTCTGCTACACAGTAAGCAATCAAAAACAACAGTTATTACTCTCTGACTCACTGCCGTAGGAAAAGAATAAAGTCATCACACAGCGGACCTTTCTGCTCCTCACACAAACTAATGCCGGGTGCATCTTTAGTGAGCTAAATTGTACTCAGTGTTTTCAAACTAATGAGCCAAGTACATTAACTGTCCTGGAAATAGATGAAGCCTGACTATTTGACTAAATGTAGAGATAATTAGAGCCTAGATTCTATCTTTTGATAGGGTTTAGGGAAGTATAATGAAAATCACCATGTCATAATAGAATAATACGCAAGGCTAAAGCAATCAGATATTGTGCAACACAGATAAAAAACAGCCAATTTTATTGATGTCAGAAAAATATTATTAGCTGAGTCTTCTTACAATCTCACGATGTTTGTTTCACATTGTAATGGCTTCCTAATAGTGTAATCAATTATGCCTTTCTCCTTTGCTGTTGAAGCCTTTTCTTTTCTCCACACATTGGCAAAATTAGCAAATGTCAGATAAAATCCTTTTCCTGTACTTTTATAATGTGCATTAGGAGCACTTAGTCTTTGATGTAGTTGGGAAGAGAGGTGAAAGGTCATCGTAGGTACTTTTTATTCAATGTCAGAGAGCTATTCTCTGCAGGACAGGTGTTGACTATGGTGCCTGGTATCCAGGCCTGGCTACATGCAGGGTCTGGCACAAATAATGCCCCACTTTAATTACAAAATCGTAAGCATGTGGTTCTGTAACATAACAATATCACACTCAAACACATCATATGACAATTTAGGTGAATTATTCAAATTAAAACTATAAATTATTACACCCATGTTATTACCCTACCAACCACACTCAAGCGGGCCTTACTTCTGCCGGACCCCGTGTTTGCATCTTGTTAGCAGGGCAATTCATGTTGCCAGGAGAGCTCCAATATTATTGGATAATAAGCATGTAAATAAATGTACAAGGCCCATGCATTGCATGGAAAAGTGAAAAGGTCAGGCTATAATATTTCATACTCTGGGCATCCACAGGACAGAGAACCAGAGGTCAATGTCAGCCTTGCAGGGCTCCTGTTCATCATCACCAGCAGTGTGGGGGGAAGTGACAGGACATGCCCAATGCTGAGACTGCCTTCACTGTATATGTTAGAGTCTGGGTGCAGCCCAGGGTCTGGAACATCAAACCAAAGTGTGAAACAGTTGGGCTTCGCTAGGGCTAAATGAGGAAACTGGCGAGTGTCGGGAGTACAGTGCAGGTGCACAAGTATCCCCAATCACTACCAGTCCATGGTTAATTTCTCACTAGTGTTTGGTGGAATGAGAAAGAAAAAGACAACATAATTAGTTTTTTATAGGATAAATTCTTTAGAGAGTTTTATTCTGAATTTGTGTCCTTCTTTGTTGAAGGCAGAAAATTATTTTTTAAAAAATCAATGTTCTTTACTTGGCAAGATAAAAAGTGATAAGATTATGTCAACTTGAAAAATATTTAAACACTGATTTATTTGTTTATTTAATCGATGAAATCTAAAATGCTAGGATCCTCTGGTATTGAGAACAGGCAGCAATGACAGTCGGGAAGACAGAAAATCATAGTGAACTCTTTAAGCCAAGGTCTGCAACCCTCCAAAAACCAGATTATCACGATACAAGAAGAACACTAAAGGATGGACGCTGGAGGCTCTGACTCAGTGCAGGCCTGAAGGCACAGACTAGGACGACACACACACCACTTAGTGGATGGGGCAGTGCCATCCTATTGGAACAGACACTGGCTCCAGTGCTGAGGTAGGGTTCTCGGGCTGCTGTCCCACCAGTTAATCTTCTTTGTGGAGAGGTGTGGCTTGGAGGGTGCAGAGAAACTAAAAAGGGTCTCAATAGCCAGGGCCCTTTGGACACCCAGGGCAGTTGCTTTTTACCAACTGGTATAGAAGTCTTTCCATATTTTAGCAACTGATAATGGCTTTATAGTTGGATGAACATCATTCTTAGGTGTTTGAAATGGAGATAAATTCCAGCAGAAAGAATGCCCAAGAGCTTTTATAAGCTGGCCCTAACATTTGATATCAGCGTCTTCCCCAGACAGAGTTTTGTGAATTAATCCTTATTGTTGAGCCTTACCTCCAAAGGGAAGTCTGGCTTGAATGTGAACTAACTCTGGTTCTGGAGGACACCACGGAAGTCAGTTTGAGTCCATGATCCTTAGCCCTGTTCTTTGAAGGATTAACCTTACCGTGGATATAAATCCCCAAACAGACTCTGCCTTTGTACATTATGAAGAAGTTTAGCTCAGCCTCCCCACCTAACCTTCTTCAAGTATTAACCACACTAGATTTGATGTCATGGTTAATAGCACATAATCTTTTCAATGAATTCTGTTTTTCTTTATTTCTGGAGGAAAAAGGGAAGGCACAGGGAGAATATGATCTGTCCCAGAGCCATTGGGAGATAGCAAGACAATAAGGAGACTCTTGAGCCCCCAAACCTCAATATTTATCCTGCCTTTCACCAAGATTACTTGTATATGTAACTTCTCACTTTCCTCAGAACTGTTCATCCTGTAGGATTCATCTTTGAAATAAGCCCACTGTTATTACTCAACTTATGTCCTGAGCAAAATGCCCTTCATAGCACCAGTAGTATAACATTCTAGAAATTGTACTTATAATCTTTAAAAAAGGAGTCAGTAATACTTAATTTATAATCAAATCTCAAATGGTCTTTTATTGTTCTATGGTTGCTGGGTTGGAAGCATTCATGATCTCTTCAAGAAATTATGATCTAGTTATAATGCACTTTACTATCCTGAGATAAAATGTGTTATATCAATGCATTATAATTAAAATGCACTATTAGAGAAACTCTATTTGCTTTTGCTATTTTTGACATTTTTTAATTTGCACCATATTGCTAGCTATAATTGCTGTTTTTCAGAATTCCATATGAGATGAATGAGATTTCTACTTGTGTACATCATCCTTTTTAATAGGAAGGGAAGTGACATTCAGCAGCCTTGTTTAGGCCACACAAAGGAAAGATAAAAGCCGAGTGTGTGAGTTTTCTGGTTCTGGCAATAAAGTAACACTAGAGGACCCAAAAGACCTTACACATGATAAACAATGGATTCAAAGAAAAGCAAATAAAGTTCCTCTGTTCCAGAATTAGTTGAAACAGAAGACCAGAGCACTAAGGGTGTGAGCTGATGCTGCAACAGCTCACATAGGAGTGACGGCCTTGCTCTTGGTGGACTAGAAGTCTGGCTTTGTTATCCACAAGGGGACAGTAGGCAAAGGATTGGTCCTACTATGAACTGAATGTTTCCCCCCAAAATTCACATATTAAAGCCTTCATCTCCACTATGACGGTATACAGAGGTTGGTCAGTTGGAGTTATTTATGGCTAGATGAGGTCATTAGGGAAGGGCCTTGGTTTGATGGGGTTAGTGCCCTTATAAGAAGAGATACCAAAGCACTCTGCCCCCATCCCACCCCCACCAAACCTCTCTTTCAGCCATATGAGGTCATAGTGAGAATGTGGCCCTCACCAGAATATGACCATACTGACACCCTGATATCATACTTCCAGTCTCCCATCTGTGAGAAAATGCATTTCTGTTGTTAAACCACTCAATCTATGGCATCTTGTTATAGCAGCTCAAGCAGACTAATACACAGCCCCAAATAAGGAAGAAACTCATAACTCTTTCCTCATATAAAGCTGATGCCCTAAAAGGACTGGACCTTCAGTGAAAGGGTGAACCCAAAATAAATTCCCCCCCTGCCAAAGAGAGACAACATATACATTTATATATGTTTCTTCCTAGGTTCTGGGTAGAGAAATCAAAACAAAATGGTTATTTCCGATAAGTGGATATCATAGACCTGGGCTCCAAATAGAATTAGGGTATGAACTTAGCCTACCCAAGTAGGTTAAACGTTCAACTCCAAGTTGAGGAATTAACATAAAAATTGGCCCTAAGCCAAAAATCCTCTGCGCTCCTGCCCCAACCCAAGCATTCTGGAGGGACATTCTCACAATGCAGGCCAGCTGGGGTTCTCACAGGAAAAAACAATCATGCTGAACAAAAGAGTTCGTGATTAAAAAAATCACACACCACACATTCACTGGGAGAGTGAGCAAAAACAGCAGAATTATCACCCCCAAACTTAAGATAATAGAATGACAATCTGAGGCAGAAAATGAATTATGTTTAAAAATAAGACGTGAAAGAATTGAAACCTTAGGAAGGAACCAGAAAATATTATTTAAAAGGTAGGCATATTAGAAAAGAGAACAAGAAAGAAAAATATTAGTAGATAATTTTTTAATTGATGAAAGAACAGTAAATTAGACATTTAAAGAACTGGTGAACTGGAAACTCTACCTGAGGATGTTAGGTATAATGTGGACTGGAAAATTATGAAATGAAAGCAGATTAAGATTTAAGAAAAATTGAAGGTAGAATTAGAAGGTCCTCATATCCCTGATAAGAGTCCAAATGGATAGAATAGAAAAAAATGGCAGAGAAGCTCTCTCGAAAGGCTGTGAAAATTTTCAGAGATGAAGAAATGCATAAATCCATAGAATCAAGAACCACATGATTTCCAAGGATGATAAATAAAAAGAAATCTGCATCAAAATACATCACAGTGAAGCTATAGAACTTAAAATCGTAGAAGTAACAATGAATAAAAGATATTTGATCAACAGACACAAAACAATTAGGTTTAAAACTTGTCAATAACAAAAATAAAGACCAGGAAATTGTAGAATAATACATTCCAAGTGCTAAGGGAAAGGAATTATCAACTTAGATTTGTATACTTAGCCAATCGTTATTTAAGAACCTGTTTCAAGCAAAGAACTGAAAACTTTTATCGCTCAATGACTCCTACTAAAAAGAATTCATAAGTGGCATATATGCTTCATAAAGAAGGAAACTGAATTCGTGAAGGAGTGGATAAAAGAAACAGTGATGAACAGTCATGGTCATAAATATATGGATACATCTAATATATGTATCCAAATATATGGATACATCACTCTTGTCATTACAAGAGTGACAAATTTGAGCATTTAAAAAGAAGATAAAATACTAGAAAATTATAGAATGTAAAGAAAAATCAAGTTTAGAATTAAAGAATTCTAAGATCCTTTTAATTTTCAAGAAAGAGTAAAATCTTGATTGAGTTTAGACATCATTACATCAAGAATGCATGTTAAAAGTTTAAAGAGAGCATTAAAGGAAGGGGCGATGATGAATAAAGAAAACTATCAGTTCAGTAAAATCCTGAGAAAAAGGAAGAAACACAGGAAAAATACACCAGGTAGAATGCATAAAGTGCAGAAATCAATCCATACATTTTAATAATTGTAATAAATGTAAATAAGCTAAGTTCACTAGTTAAAAGATAAAGAGAATTCAAGTGGATTTTTTGAAAATCTGCTCTACTGCTTATAAGAGATCCTTTTAAAATATGAGACAAAAAAGCTGAAACTAAGAGGATGGATATATCTTTTCCAGAAAAACATACCTGGCAAAACAGTCTTTCAGTAAAATTTAAAATATATATACAGTGGTACCTCGGTGCTCATCTTTAATTCATTTAAGAACCTGTGATGAGTGCTGAAACCGACAAGGGCCAAACACGCCATGAACGATGAAGCATTTTCTTTTGCAGGGCAGCACTGTGACTCATTCAAGTTCCAGCACGTGCGACGAGTCCCAAGCAAGGAAGTGCGGAGTGCGGAAACATTTATTTCTCCTCAAAGTGTGATGAATACAGGGTTTGATGAGTTCTGAAGCAGACGAGTACTGAGGTATGACTATATTAGAAAAGAAAAGCACACTATCTGGTGATAAGGAACAAAATCAACAAGAAGAGACAAACATCCTAAACTTAAAAACATTAAACCTATCTTAAGTTGCTTTTCCTACACGGGGACAAACAGTAGTCTAGCTGCATTCTTTTGCACGTGGCTTTCCGGTTTTCCCAGCACCATTATTGAAGAGGCTTTCTTTTCTCCCTGGTATGTTTTTGGCTTCTTTGTCAAAAATTATTTTGTTCATACTCACGTAAGTTTGTTTCTGAGCTCTCAATTCTGTTTCATTGGTCTGTGTGCCTGTTTTTCTGCCGATACTGTGCTGTTTTACTTCTCATTGCTTTGCAGTATAATTTGAAGTCAGGTAGTGGGATGCCTTTGGCCTCTCTCTTTTTTTTCCAGGATTGCTTTGGCTATTTAAGATCTTTTGTGGTTCCATACAAATGTGATGATTTTTTAAATTCTACTTCTTTTAAAAATGTCATTGCAGTTTTGATGGGGATTGCATTAAATCTGTATATTGCTCTGGAAATATGGGCATTTTAACTGTGTTGATTCTTCCGATTCATGAACACAGAATATCTTTCCATTTCATTGTGTCTTCTTCAATGTCTTTTAATAATGCTTTGTAGTTTTCAGCTCTTCACATCCTTTGTTAAGTTTATTCCTAGGTATTTTATTATTTTTTGTAGCAAAAGGAATTGTTCCCCCCCCCCCTAAAATTTCATTGTTAGTATATAGGAATGCAGTGGATTTTTGTACATTGACTTTATATCCTATAGCTTTACTGTATTTGTTTATTGTTTCTAATAGTTTTTGTGTGTGTGGAGTTTTTAAGGTTTTTTAAGTATAGAATCATGTCGTCTGCAAAGAATGACACTTTTACTTCTCCATTCCCAATTTGTGTGCCTTTTATTTCTTTTTCTTGTCTGATTGGTCTGGCTGGGACTTCCAGAACTATGTTGAATAAGAGTGGTGAGAGTGGACATTGTTGTCTTGTTCCTGATCTTAGAGGAAAAGCTTTCAGTTTTTCACCATTGAGTATAATATTAGCTGAGGGTTTGTCATATAAGAACATTATTAACTCAAAATGAATTGGATCAAAGACCCAAATATAAGACTTGAAACAGTATGAAGAAGAAAATATAGGTACTAATCTTATGGACCTTGGTTTTAGAGATGGTTTTATGAATTTGACCCCAAAGACAAGAGAAGTAAAGGCAAAAATAAATGAGTGGAACTATAGCAAACTAAAAAGCTTCTGCACAGCAACACAAAAAGACAGCCAACAGAATGGGGGACAGTATTTGCAAACAATGGCTCCAACAAGGGGTTAATATGCAAAATATATAAAGAACTCATAAAACTCAACACAAAACAAATGGGCAGGGCCTCTGGCTGGTATAGCTCAGTGGACTGAGCACCAGCCTGCAAACCAAAGGGTCACCAGTTCAATTCCCAGTCAGAGCTCATGTCTGGGTTGCGGGCAAGGTCCCCAGCAGCAGGTGTGCAAGAGGCAACTACACATTGATGTTTTTCTCCCTCTCTTTCTCTCTCCCTTCCCCTTGATCTAAAAATAAATAAGTAAAATCTTTAAAAAAGAAAAGATGAAATATTGCCATTTGCCACAACATGGATGGACCTTGATAATATCATGCTAAGTGAAATAAGTCAGACAGAAAATGTTAAAAACCATATGATTTTACTCATATGTAGGATATAAAATTGAAAGCAACAGATGAACAAACAAGAAAAACAAACAAAAACTCATAGACACAGACAACAAATAGTATGGTGGTTACCAGAGGGGAGAGGGTGACAGGGGTAGTAAAGAGTAAAGGGGGTCAAATATATGGTGACAGAAGACAATTTGACTTTGTGTGGCGGACACACAGAGTGCAATACACAGATCATGTATCATAGAAATGCACGCTTGAAACCTATATAATCTTATTGACCAATGTTACCCCAATAAATTTAATTTAAAAAGAGAAAGAATCTATGAAAAAAAACCTAAAATAATAAAAATACTTGACAAAATTAAACTAAAAATGGACAAATCCATAACTACAAGATTTTAATATAGTTCTTTCTGTAATTCATGAATCAAACAAATAAAAAGTTGTAAAGATTTAAAATACATTTCAGGATAGTTAAGAAGTTTGATCTAATATACTTACATAGAATCCTATACCTAACTGTTAAAGAACACATGCTCTTTTTAAACACATATACCTTATTGGCAAAAACTGGCCACATGATGATTCTAAAACAAGTCTTAACAAACACCAGTGGATCTAGATATTTATACCATACAGATAATAATTACAATTCTCAATGCCATAAAGCAAAAAAGAATGGTCAAAATATGGTCATCTTTCTCTGTTTTAAAGTTTAAAACATACTTCTAACAAATTTATGGGGCAATAAAGAGATTGTTGTATCTAAACTTATAGACTGGATAAAATAAATATATGTCATAGTGTTAATATTTTAAGATAATGTTCTAATCAAACATTCTTTACTCTACAATTTCTCATAAAATTGTGGTTTCCATTTCAAGAGGGATCTTCTAACTGGTCTTTCCTAGCACTAATTATATATTCATAAGTACCTCATGAAACTAGACATGGGATTATTGGGAACCTCAACTGAAATAATTTATGTAATTACATGTGTCTGCCCAGAGTAAGCATTCAATAAATATTAGTGTTAAGCATCCTGTAGTAAGTCATGGATCAATAAAACTGATAAAAAAAACCTACATGCAAATTCTCGACTTTTCCAACATTGTTGCCCAATCTTGTCCTTCACAAAGCCCAGGTCTACACATTACAATCTTCTCCATCTTCCACACGCCTCTAACACACACCACCTGGTGTTCTTTCTTTGCACCAAACATCTTTCCTGAAACATCCAGGTTCCTCAAGGTTCATCTTAAATCCAATTTAGAAATAAGCCAGTTAGAAGTAATCCTTCCTTCCCTTGTGTTCTGTAGTCTCCCTTATCATATATTTCTTAAGAAGGATTATTTATGTCTTATTTCCCTTATGAGATTATAATCTCTATTAAGAGCAGGTCTTATGTTTATCTTATTATCCTCACAGCACCTGGCACCGTGACAAGCATAGAATATCCATTCATTGACTCATTCATTCACAAACATTTAGAGAATGACAAAAATAGTCAGATTTAATTACTGTGTAGTCATTGAGTGAATGAATTCAAGATACAGCAGGTAAAGTGAGCATAATAGGAAGTTTTCTTTTGGCTTGCTGGCCATATCTCTTCCCAAGCTTTTCTAAACTTTGAGAACATACAGGATCCTAGATGTGTGCTATTCCGGAGCTGCACTTAAAGGAGTAGCATGTGTTATTCATAGCATCGTATATAACCTTTTCAAGTTTACAATCAATCTTGCTCAGAGGGCTGGTGTCATTTAAAAAGTACGGCCATGAGCTGGAAGGAGAGACAATCTGAGCTAGCTACAGTCTGTGAATTCGAATACCCTATTTACAGGTCCACATGTGAAGAAGGAGGATGTGCTAAACACACCATTTTCCTTCCCAGTGATTGAAAAGGGATGGTATATTGAAGTTTTGTTGGGTTTCAATGCATTGATTTTCTCACTACCTATTTTTCTCAGGTTTGTCAGGTACTTAGGAGTCTATTTCAAGTTGCCTGCAGACTTCTTTCTTTTCTCATGTTTCTTAAAATTGTTTGTGATCAAATCACCCACATTGTCTTCCAGGCTTTAAGGATTCTCTTATTGCAGAAACTGCCTTTTTTCCCCTTTTTATTTTATTCTGCTTCTCAGATCTTTATTTTCCAATCCACTGCTTGCTTTTGGTATTCCCATTAATTTTTCTATTTCTTGATTCTCTGTTCAGATCTGTAGTTGTGCACCTATCCGTCTATTCATTCTGCATAGAGTTACTGAACACGTCCCAGGGTCAGATGGTGCTCTGGTCAGAGACAGGGTCCCTGTGCCAAGGGAGAGTGAAGACTGAAGTGGTGATGGGGGCCTGGGGAGCGTAACATCACATGGCACGATGAGCAAGCCCAGAACACCTCTGGATATATCATCATGTACACATCTCCACCAACATTCTGGAAAACTACATTAATTATGGAGTAGAATTGATAGCTAAGCATTCTTGGTAGAAATTAGTATTAAACTGGAATTTTTAAGTCAACAGGAGGTGAAAAGAGGGATTCCTGGGGTACCAAATAGAATAGCAAGAACCATGGGTGTTAGTTGAAAAAGAGCCTGGCTGAGGACAGTATTTCTCAGTGTTTCCTGTGAACCAACTACATCATGATCATCTGGAACGTTTTAAAAGTCCCAGATATGTGGACTTTACTTCCAAATCTATTGAACTGGAATCTCTGGAAGTAGGGAAAGACAGGTTTGTCTTTAACAAACACCTCAGATTACTTATAGGCATAGCCAAGTTGAAACCCATTATATAGAGACAAGGGAGCGTGGGGAGGTAATAGGCATATTTGCTAAGGGAACTCAAGAATTCAGGACTTTAGCTGTAGCTGACAGGCTCAAGTGATTAATGCATATGGAAAGCTGTTATTTCTGGAACTGGAATGCCTGACCTACAGGAAGTGGATGAGCACTGCAGCCTCCGTGCCCGAGGAGGTCTGGAGATGGTATCTGAGCCATTGTGTCCCAGGGAGAGAAGTCCTGTTCAGAAAAAGCATTGTTGATCAGCAGATAAAGAAATCCTAGGAAACTTGCTGCCAGACTGCACATCTTTCTTATCCGATTAACCTTTTCCCAACCCTCTCCCCTACTCTTTCCTTTTCCCTACAAAAGATGTTGGCTTGAGATGAGATTTAAGGTAGTTTCTCAGGGTCCACAACCCGCTATCTTCTCAGATCGCTGGCATCTGAGTAAAGCATCCATGAAGATTCAGTTCTTACCTCAAGTTAAATTTATTTCTCAAAACAATTAATCCATCTCCTCTGTGTCTGGGTTTCTGTGTTCTGGGATGCTGAGTTCTGTTGGAGAAAACATGCAACCAGGCAGAGTGGTTTCACTACCGGTGTGTGGCCCTTTCCCTCAGGGGCAAACACTCAGTGCTGCCTGAGCATTCTGTATTTTTCTAGCTGCCTCTTTTTAGTATTTCCCACAGATATCACAAACTTTCTCCCTTCTCTTCAAATATCCTACTGTACTGCCTCTCTCCTAACTTTATTTTGCAGACTAGCTTACCAGTTTATTATGAGAGGATACAACTCAGTAATCACCGGATGGAAAGGATGCATTGGCAAGGCATGTGGGAAGGGGCATGGAGCCACTGTGCTGTCTGGGCCCGCCACTCTCCCCGAATCTCCTTGTGTTCACCAACTCCAAAGCTCAACTTGTAGTAGATAAACTCAACGACAACTGTACTGAGAGGAGAGAACACGGCAGATAAGACTCTTTAATGTCTTTCTGCCCTCCCTATGAGATGACTGGCTATGTACCCAGTCTCCTTACCTACCCATTCTCCTGCCTAGAGTTAATCCTTCCAACCTGAGATCTCAGACAGCAATAGCATCACCTGATAATTTGTTAGGAATGCAGAACCTCAGACCTCATCCTGATCTACTGAGTCAGAATTTGCATCTTAACAAGATGATTCAAGTTTGAGAAAATCAGCTCAAAAAAGTAAGCGCCCCTTCCCCTTGCCTGCCTGTTCAGGTGCCCGGCTTCATCAAATTCCTTTTGTCCTCTCACTGCAGACCCGCTCTTTCTTGGGCCTTCTTCAATAGCATTTAAACAGGGTTTAGTTTCTCCCACTCTAAATCACCAAACAAAACATATTTTAAAGCTGTGCTGTGACTTCTTGTCTCCAGGCAGTGAATGCCTGATTGTGTTTTCCTCTAAAAAGTAAAAAATCTTCAAAGACTTATGTTTTGTTTCTATTTTGCTCTCATTCAGTTCAACCCACTTTTAAAAGTTACTTAGTTGTCCCCCACAACCAGGGCCCCCCATTTGCCTTGGTAAAATACCCAAGTATTTACCTCAGCACCTGACTGCCTGTCAAGACTATTTCCCAGCTTCTCCGGTAGCTCTGCGTGTCCACGCCCCTAGGTTCTGACTGATGGGATGGTAATGGAAGTAGAATGTGTATTTTTGGAAAATCATTCTTAAAAGGAGAGGGTATGTCCTTTTTATTTCTTATCATTTTCCTGTTGGTAGAATGTGAGCGAAACGGCTCAAACATTGGCAGCTAACTCTGACCATGAGGTGAATTTGGGAATGGAAACCGTATGTGACATGGGAACAACATCAGTCTTTGGGAAATCGAAACAATGAAATGCTATTCCGTACTGAACTGACGGTCCCCAGAGAGTTTGGACTTGAATGAGAAATACACTTCTGTCTTATTTAAGCCCATGCTATTGGAGGCTGTTAGCATCAGAATCCTAATTAATATTGCACAGCAATCTGCCAGTCCTTCACTCCTGATTGTGCTCAAGCTATCAATGATTTTTTTTTTTTGCTACTCCTCAAGGCATACAACACTGTTGATCACTCCTCTTTTTAAACATATTTTCTCCTTTGGACCTCCAGGACACCATGTCACTTGGGTTTTTATCCAAACTCTCTTTGTCTCTATTTTTTCCCTTAAGTCAGAGTTCTCAGCCACAGCTGGGTACTACAGTCACGTGGGAAGCTCTGCAAAAATGCTGATTGCCTGGGGACCAGTTCCAGAGATTCTGATTTAATAGGTCTGGGGTGGGGTCTGGCATCACTATTTCATACAGGTTCTCCAGGGACTCTAGCACGCAGCCATGACTCGGACCCACGGCCTTCAGAACTGCTGGGCCTCGGGCCACTGAAGACTCTAGACTTTCATTCTCTGATCTGCACATGCATCGTGACCAGCCTCATCTGCGCTCAGTTCCAGTTAGCTTCAATGCTGCTGACTCTCAACCTGACCTCTCCTAGAGCTCTCCTGAGCTTCAGACCCGTATATGACACAGCTGATCACACCGTTCCAATGGGTATGCCATTGACCTCTCCTGATTATCACGTGCGATTTTTTCATCATCTGTCCTCCCCAGTTTTATTTTTCTTCCTGTATTTACTATCTGTAAAAATAATGCCACTATCCACTTAGTTGAAGAGCTAGAAATTTTAGCGTCCTCCCTAATTCCCCCTTTCCCCACAGTGTCCCCACCTAACCAATTATCACACCTAGTTTCTGCATTTTCATGTCTCTCACGTTCATTCCCGTCTCCCCATCTTCACTGCCATTTCCTGGTGGAGGTTACCATCATTTCTGGCCTATACTGGTTTCTCCATAGAGTCTTGCTCCTTCCAATCTTTTCTCTGCACAGCAGCTGGAGTGAACATTTTAAAATACACACCTAACCATGACACTTACTTACTTAGAACCCTGCAGGGGATCCCTTTGCTTTGGGATGAAGGCCAAATGCCCTTGCCTGACCCAGCAGACCCTTCATGACACAGCCCTGCCCTACCTGCCTGAACTCATTGTCATTATTCCTCCCCACCCCATGCTACTGTGGAGATATAGGAAACTGCTGGTAGTTTCCCAAGTCCATGTTCTTCCCTGCTCCCACCCCTGGTGGTTCTGAAATGCCCTGCTTTCTTGTTTGGTTGACCAAATAGTTCCTAAACGGCCCCAAGTGCAGGGAACTACCTTGATCACCATTTGTACACACAGGCTTGTACACACATGTCTGGGGTGTAGTTGACACCACAACAAATGTTACCCACGTACTATGTCCCAAATGTCGCGGAGCTTACATGATAGTGGACTCAATATTTACAGAATGAAAATAGATGCTTAATTATTTTGTAAATGGGCTTATAGAGTTTTACTAATTAACCAGACATCACAGGAAAAAGAAAGTGGCCAAGGCTGCCTTTGATCTGTGCTGGCTCCGAAGCTCCTTTCCTCCCCGCACTAACACGTGCACACTTCACAAGGACGCTGTGTGAGGAGACAATAAGATGGCATCGAAAGGACTCCTCTAATGTTTTCAAAAGTTTTCTAGGTTATTGTGGACTTTCTGGCTTTTCTAAGTAGCCAGTGGCTTCTCACTAGCTTATAAAAGACCAGTGTGAGGTTGTGTATGTCTAAAAGAAAAACAGTTGGTTAATTAAGCCAATTTAGTTTTTTTAAAAAAGGAAGAAAGAAAAGAAAAGAAAGGAACAATTGAATTTCTTGTAGGGACACCAGTTTTCTTTGTTTAAATAGCTAGCTTGGAGCCAATGTGGACATAGCCTTATACTTCAGGATGTTATTTCCTCTTCCCATTTGGACTTGGAATTTGAAAGTGTGGCTTTTCTTGTGCTTTGCTTACTCCGATCACACAGAAGATGAACTGTGGTCCGCAAGGACAGACTCCTAAAGAAGCCAAGCGAGTGGAGCAAAGGTGTGGAGAAGGTTTTGTGTAACAATACAATGGCGTACACATGAGGATAAATATATGTCGTGGTGACTTTGAAGAGAAGCACAAGGTTACATGGGTGCAGGGAGGAGATGAGTAGAGAAATGATTAATCAAAAAGGAAGAAATAAGGACTATATTCTGGGGGACAGAGCAGAGGAAGTAGAAGAATGTCAGTGGGAACTCTGCTCCTGCTGGCTTCGGGATAAGGAGAAACCCCTGCTGGGGTGGCCAGGTGACTACAGCAACCTCCTCATGGGCCCGGGGCTGAGGGTAGAAACTCTGTGAGGAGTTTCTGCTACAGCTCGAGCAGAAGCAAAGCAATGGGTAGAAAAATCTACTTCTAAGAGGAGTGAGTTGTATAAGTAGCTCATTCCTATGCCTCCATACAAGCCATTTGTCCCAGGGTCACACACGTGTGACCAGTCAGCGCTGGGGAGAACAACAGCCCCAGGACCAGGACGTCCTCACTGTCCCTCAGCACTGAGGCTGGGGGGCAGACCCAACCTAGATAAGATGCTTCTCAGAGATTTCTTTTACCTAGAGGCAAGGCCCAGGAATCCAAAAGGTGAAATGAAATATCTACATGATTTTACAAAAAAAAAATCACCATTTTTTTTCTTTTAGCTTTTGGTTTTGTCTTTTAGGCTTGGTATTTGGTTTTCTGATGCTTTCAATAAAAATGTCCTAACTTTTTCAACTTTTTAAAATTTATAAATAGTTGTTCAATCTTCTGCAAAACAAGAGAAACCAGTGAAAATAGAAAAACCTACCATTTAAAAAAATTTTTAAGAAGATTTTATTTATTTATTTTTAGACAGCAGAGGGGGGAGAGAGGGAGAGAAACATCAATGTGTGGTTGCCTCTTGCGTGCCCCCTACTGGGAACCTGGCCTGCAACCCAGGCATGCTCCCTGACTGGGAATAGAACCGGTGACCATTTGGTTCACAGGCCACTCAATCCACTGAGCCACACCAGCCAGGGTGTAACATACCATTTTTTAACCTATCACATTAAAAACGAAAACATTCAACAAGCTTTGAGGAAGCTGGCACCCCCATATACCACTGATGAGATAGGTCAGTGGCAATGTGTACGAAGGGTGATGTGGGACTATAAACATTTATCCCGTAAATGTACTTACGCATGTGAAAAACAACATATGTATAAGATTATTCATTGCAGTATTCTTTGTGACAATAAGATGTGAATTAATGTCTTAAGAGATATGAATAAGCCCATCAAGAGGTTAAATGAAGTATTATACATCCATATGGTAAAATATTATAAACATGTTAGAAAAAAGATTGAGGAATTTTTATTTTGACATATAATATTCTAAGATATGTTGTCTTTGTGAGCCAATTCATTTTAGGCTATCACTTGTATAAAAAAGGAAGAATATATTTTCATATATATGTGTCAGTTTCCAGAAGGACCTGCAAAAAGCTAATGAGTCATTACATATCTGGGAAGCAAGCAGGGGCTTAGCAGATAAGGGACAAGGTTGGAAGGGAGGATTTTTCTTTTACCTAATACCTTTTTATTTTTTACTTTGGAGCCATATAAGCATATTATTTATTCAAAAATTCAGTAAATTAATTCTAAAGAAAACAGCAGAGCCCTAACATTCATTAGAACTAAGCATGCGTGTAGGGACCCTGTCACTGAACCATTGATGACATATGGTGACTTATCAGGTTTCTTCCACCTTCTAGAATTTCTGGTCTATTGCATGCAGTTCTGAAATGGCAGGGCTGCAGTGCTCAAAACAGATATTCTGTGATTAAGGGGGGCCTCTACAGGGCACATCAAGGATTTTCTTTTACTCGGTTTCCTCTCAAATGCAGAAGAGGTTAGAACATGTGGTTGGGCATCGTGACCCCGGGTTTCTCTTTGCTGTTGCCAGAAATACAAGGTTTGAAAATTACCGACAAAGCTCTGCAAGCAAAGCCATTCTTGAGAGAGCCGGTTAGGATGGCAGTGTGCTGAGGAAGGTAGTATATGTACTTGGAATCTGACTGCTCTCCCTGTCACACCTTTAGGACCCCAGGTGTGACAAGGGCCCTAACCTCTTCAAGACCTCTTTTCCTCACTTGTAAAATGTAGATGATATTGCCATCCTTGTAAATGTGCTACTCACCAAAGTTTCCTTTTAAAAACTCAGCTACAGTAGGTCAGTGAGGTTCAGCCCTTAGGGCAATCAATCCTAGGTCCCCAAACTCACTCCCATAAGAGCTGAGCTACTAAAGACCACCTCAAACAACAAGAAACTTGCTAGCACAAAGAACCAGAATGGCCAGATTAAGTCACCAAGGAACTCTAAGACGCAATATGAGTGATGTCCTAGTTACCACTGTGGTGTTTCCTGTTTTCTATGTTTTCAATGGAATTTTCATTATAGTTCTATTGTCCTTTCTCTGTGAGTAGTTTGTATTGATTGAGGGTGACTGATGTTATGATTTACTATAAATTGCTACAATATTTGGAATATTTATTTGGAAATAGTTCAGAACTTTTTGCTAACCTTGGAGTTGTGAAGTTTTAAGTCTGAAACTTCCTATCTGAGATAGAGGAATGCTAGGGGTTAGGGGAGGTGAGGGGAGGTGGGGACAGAGGAAGAGAGAGAGAGAGAGAGAGAGAGAGGAATTTTGAAATTCAACAACAACATTCATATCCAGTTATGTGAATAATAAATTTCTTCTTTTTGCTTCAGCCACTATAAGTTGGGTTTTCTAACCCTTGCAAGTGAAAACA
The DNA here is from genome assembly GCF_004126475.2 of Phyllostomus discolor. Lineage (NCBI taxonomy): Eukaryota > Metazoa > Chordata > Mammalia > Chiroptera > Phyllostomidae > Phyllostomus > Phyllostomus discolor. Next base: position 28,211,415 of record NC_040912.2, on the reverse strand, counting down.
AGAATCTTAACTAATACACTGTCTTCAATAATGAAAAGATACTTAACCTGATGTGCCTCATACTGACATACTGGTTTTCAATAGCCAGATGAGTGGACTCACTGTATGGACCAACTTACGGAGAAAAGGGAATTATCATACTTGTTGGTGGGAGTATTAAGATGATACAATCCATGTGCTAGATAATTTGTAAATGCTTATCAAAATTACAAATGAATTTACCTTTTAGCTTAAAAATTTTGCTTCTAAGATTTATTCCACAGCTAAACTTGTTCATATAAAATGAAGAAACATTTATTCATTATAGCATTATTTGTAATAGTAAAGCATTAATGTCCACCAATAAGTGTCTGAACAAATGAAAATATGACTCATCATAGAGGGGAATATGTGAAGCTGTAAAAAAAAATGAGGAGTTTCTGTTTGTACTAATGTGGGCATATCCTCAAGATAGTGTTAAGAGAAACAATTTTAAGTGCAGATATTTGTGTAAATATATGTATAAAATAGTGGAGGGGAGAAAATATCTTTTCATATTTGCTTATATGTGTATGATGCTCTCAGGAAAGATAACAAAGAAAGTAAGAGGAGCAGTTATCCACTGGGCAAAGACCCTAGAATATGGCATTTAGGAGATAAGATTGGGGGGGAGATTTTTTTTAGTGTATACCCTTTACTTTATTATATATATTTTTGGAGCTATATAAACTCTTTACAGCTATTTTCAATGTATGTATTTTTTAAGGAAAAATACAGTAACAACATAGTGAAGTTCCAGAATTCTAAATTGTACGTGGGATGCTGGCATTGAAATGTCAGCCGCATAAATTGAATGAACAGGCTTTCTACCATCTTCTAGAATTTCCGCTCCAGAGATCTGTGCTGTGGGGATTAAAAAGCAGTATCTCAGGGCAATGGCGCCACCTGGAGGCCACATGGAAAATCTTCTGTTTGTTTCTTTTTAATTTTTATTTTTCTGAGCGTTGGCAGTAAGTCAAGGACAAGAAAGGGGCTTGGTTTCCCAATGAAGTCCCTAAACAGAAGAATTTTGCTGACCAGTGGAGATTTACTTTCAGATGTCCCTGGATACAAATACTGTCCCTATCACTTACTGCCATGTAGCCTTAGGCAAAATCACTTACATATTTTTAAAATTTATTTTATTTTTAATTATATTTCATTGTTTGTACTATTACAGGTATCTCCACTCTTTCCCTCCTTTGGAGGGACAGTATGGATGGAGCTGGAGCATTTACATATTTTATAAAAGCCTTAGTTTCTTTACTTATGAACTGTTGATAATAATATCTACCTTACCGTAATGTTGCCTGCTAGCAGTTTAAGTGAATTGTGTCACCTAAGAACTACTAATGCTGCCCTCCACAATATACTGTGTTTGCTCAATGCCTACGTCAACCCCAGGCCTCGAACCTGCGTCTACCGGAAGTGAGAGGCTGAATAAAAGAGGCCCACAGAGGGGGCTGTGAGGGCTGCCCTCCTGGGGCTTTGCTGGCCTGCCGGTAAAGGGGGTCAGGAGAGAGGAGGACCCACTGAGGGAAAGAGTGGGAGAGATCAAGAGAAAGCAAGCAGGATTTGAGGGTGCGCAGACTAGAAACTGTGAATTTATCCCTGTCTCTTCCCTTGTAAAGGCAATAAATACCTTTTCCTAAAGCCAGATTGAGAGGTTTTGTTGGTTTGTGTGCTTGTGATTGAAAGACCCCCTAACCATTTCCAATGCCATGTATAAAAGTTGTTCAACCTCATTCTTAATGAAAAATGAATTAGAATGTGATATCACTTCCCATCTATTCTTTGACAAAACAAAATTAACATTGATCAGACACTATGTTGGCTAAGCTGTAGAGAAACATTTTATTTTACTGGTAAGTGTGAGAGTTTAACAATCCCCAAAGAAGGCAAATGAGACACATTTATTACATTGCAAATTTATGTAGCCTTTGACCCAGCAATTACGCTTCTGTGTAATTGGTCCCAGAGAAATGTATATCCCCACATGCAAAATGAAGCTTTGTTTGGAAGGACAAACAATAGGAATCAACCTAAATGTTTATCACACAATTGGTTTCTGTGATAAACACAAATCACAAGAGAATTGGTTTCACTTTCACAGTGGAGGTCTCTAAATCCTTTAAAAGAATTAGGTTTTCTTAGGAGCTGATGTGGAAAGCTCTGTGGAGAGAGAAAAAAAGGGAAGGGAAGAGTGTAAACAGCTGCCTATCACTGGCATTAAAAACGGTGGGGGAAGGAATCTTTGTGCATATGTAGCTGCAAATGCATTAAAATCTCTGGAAAAAAATAGACAAAAGGTGAATTACCATCACATAGATTATTACATACAGGAAATTGTTGGGTACAGGACAGGGATCTGGAGGGAGATTTTTTTCAAATAAGATTTTTCTGTACATTTTAATTTTTGAACCCTGTAACTGTATAACCTATTCAAAAATGAAGTAAAATTCCAGGAGAAGAGCCCTAACATACGTCGGAGCTTTGGACATCGAAGTCCGTGAGTGCGGTTCCTTAGACTGAGTTTCATGCAAACGGGACGCCATCTTCTAGAAATTCTGATCTTTTCCAGCCCCGAGAGATCAGGCTGCAGAGCTGGAAGTAGCCTGTGGTTACAGCGGCATCTACAGGACAAACAGAATATTTCACTTTGTTTCTTTGAACTTTTGGAGTTCAGCATGGCACATGGGTGAAGAACGGTGATTTTTCCCATTCTTGATAGTTTTTGCGAACATAATTTTTTACATAAGCCTCTTGGATGAGTTAAACACTCCTGATTAATAGTGGCTTTATCACTCACACATTGTTATTCCCCAGCTCTATGGCTTTAGCTAAAAGAAAGGAACTTACCATTTCTGAGCCATAGTTTCTACTCCTGTAAAATGTGAACTATGTTCTCTATATTGCAGTTTAATGCCTCCCAGCGTTACAAGGGAATTAACTTGCTAGAGGAACCCCAAATCAGCAAACAACAGCCTCTGACGACTCAACCCTTAAACTAAGAAATCCTGAACATCCCAAACCCATTCCTACAGGAAGAGAGCTGCTTCAGAGATATTACCCACAGAAGCAGCCACCTGCTCCATAGGCTCCAACTCTTAGGGGCCATGGAAGGGCAGGACAAAGGAGATCCTTCCAGAGGACAAACCTGAGCAGCCAGGCTAGCTAAGGAGCTCACATTGCCTCCTGGTCAGGGTTACCTCACTCTTCCTGTCCTGGGTGACAGGGACCAAACACAACTTTGTGTTATTTTCCATTCTCCTCCTCACCAAAGGGAAATCATCCTGCTCTTTTGCCATCCCTTCAGGTGTGTGTCATAGTTATACTGGTTGTGGGGCCACGAGCAACCACAACAGGACCTGACCGAGGAGACGGCGCATCACTCAGAGATCTTGAACTTGGAGCGATGACTAGGTGAGTCACTGTGCAGTCGCCCTCTAGGAAGGGGGTGAGAACAGTTTTACAGCATGTCATTATGGCTTCACCACAGTCATGACATGGGTGTTTTTTAAGGGATATGTGAGAAGAGAGGGTACGTGCTTGGATGTCGAGCTGGCAAAGAGGTGCATTCATTATATAGCAGCCAGTGCTCATCCAGCCCTTCTTCACGTAACTCCCTCTGATCTTTCCCTGCACAGCCAGAATCCCCTCCCACCCAATCCAATTAGTCTGGTGCTATCACATGACTCAGGCCTGGCCAGTCAGAGCACTGACTCCCTTGTCCAATGCAGGTCAGGGAGAACTGCGGTGACTCCAGGCTGTCTGAGGACAGGACAGGAGGAAGCTGAAGCAAGAGAGGGAGAGGGAGCAGGTGAGCATGACAGAGAAATAGAAAAAGAAAGAGTGAGAGGGAAAAATTACAGGCCTTGGGGACATTGAACCTTTGGATTTAAGGCCCTTTGGAAATTCTACATCTACCTTCAGAGTTTTGAGTCATGAAAACATATATGTCTTCTTGTGGGAGCCGAAGAGTTGGACCTTCCATCACTTGCAATCAAAAGGATTCTAACTCATACAGAAGGCTCTTAAGCCAAAAGATGCTCAAACTCCCATATAAGAGAAATAATAAAACTGAGACACCATTTTTTCCACTCTCAGATTGGTTGGCAAAAATCCAAAACACACTGTGTTGCTCAAGTTGTGGGGAAATAGACAATTTCATACATGGCTGGCAGGAGGGGAAATAGACAATTTCATACATGGCTGGCAGGAGCATAAGCTGGTAGAAACCATAGGGAGGGCAACTTGGAAATGCCTAGAAATATCACAAATGCGTGTATCCTCAAATACTTTTAGATATATTCACATGCACAAATGAGCTGTATAAAATGCTACTTATTTTAGCATTTTTTTTTCATCACAAAAAATTAACATACGTCCATCAGTAGAGAACTGAGCTGATGAATTTCAGTGCATCCATACAGTGGGAATAGTCTGCAGTTCAGAAAGACAGGATTGTATCTACCAATATGCAAAGGTTTCCAAGATATAGTGCTCTATGGTATTTGGGATGGATAAAAAATATAGTACACTATCATGTAAAATAAGGAGAGGTAGTTTAAAAATATTCCTTACATATGAATAAAACATACTCTGGAAGTATAAAAAACCTAATGACTTTGGCACGAACTTAGTGAAATGGACATTCTTTTCAGTAGATTTTTTTTGCACTTTTTGAGCCATATAAAACATACTACCTTTCAAAAATTAAATGAAAAAAAGATTGAAGATGCCCTAACTAGTACCCAGGAGCTACAGAACAATAGAAACAGGTTGTGGATGCTGGCACGGAACTGCATAAACTGCACACACTGGTTCCTTACATCTCCTAGATTAGAATGTCGGGTCCCCTGCAGCCCTGAGAGAGCTGTGCTGGGAAGCTGTGAATAAATGTTCTGTGATGAGGGTGGCCCCTGCTGGACAAAGCGGGAATATTTCTATTTTTTTTCTGACAGAAAAATTTAGTATGGCATGTAGGAGGAGCAGTGAGCATGAATTTCCCACTGGATTTGCTACATAGGAAAGTTTTGCTAATAATCGTAAAGATATTGTAAACTAAGCCTGTGTAAAGGGAAGCAGCAGTGTGCATGCAGGGGTAGAGGCAGAGCGCTCTGTTTACAGGTGCTGGCGTTGCCACCACCCAGCTGTATGGCCTTAGGCAATGCCACTTACCTTTTCTCACCTGCAGGATCTACACTTACCTTCGGGGTTGTTGTCTCCTAGACCGTTTTAGGGAGATTCACCGTCAGAGGAACCTTAAACCCAGCAGACAGCAGCCTGCAAGTGTTCGGTCTCTGTGGCTATTCCAGGCCCCCAAACCCAGTCCTTCAGGAAATAAGATGCTAAACAGAGGCAACCCGGAGAAGGGACACCATTGCCAGAAGTCCCCAAAATGTGCCATAGAAGATAAAGAGAAGAGAGAACTTTCTCGTGGCCAGATTGGCCACATTCTATGACTCATGTAAGTGTTTGAGGTCAGAGACCACTGAGATTATTTCCTGTTCTCCTATTTTCTAAGCACAAGGTTTTATTTCAGTTGTCACTATTCCTCCTTGTAAGTGTATAATGTGAGTTATGGTTTTCATTTAATCATAGTTTGCTGGATTATGAGAAGCCACATGAGGACCCAACCAAGAAGATTCTGGATGGGAGCCATAACGAGTCCATTTATGAGTTTGGGTTGTTCATCTGGGATGTGAATGAGGAGTTTTTACTGTGAGTGGTCCAGCTGCCTTATATGGATGTGGAAGTCTTTGAAGACACATATGTAGGTAGAAGGGCAAAGGGTCCTGTGACTCAGATCTGGACCAGCATGGCCGAGCATTCCCGTGTGTGGTGACGGTTCAAGGACAGGCACAGGACACAACTGAAGTCAGTGAGAGTCAGGCCTCCGTCTTTGTGCTGAACTGGCAGCTTCCAGGCTGAAAGTCTGGAGCTGCTTGGGGCCACTGCCAGAGGTGAGAATGGAGCCAAGGAAACAACAACAACAACAACAAACAGGAAAGTTGGGGAGGGGGGAGAGAGAGAGAGAGATAGAGAGAAGGAGCTGGGCTTGGTGGCTTTCTTAGAGTCCTTGCATCAGGGTGTGTCTTTAGATATACCCACCGACTTTTCTTTCATGGGACTCTTATTTCTTCTCTGTTGCTAAAAACAGATTAAGTTGAGTTTTCTACCACTTGTATTGAATGAGTTCTTATTAATTTATGTGGAAAGGTGTTATACCCCCTCCCAAAAAGAAATACATAACAAAACTACACAAAGATAACATTTTTCACCTACTGTATTGACAAAAAATCTAAATGTTTGCTAGAAAATGGCTGGACAAAGAGTGGGTGGAGGCATTCACATACAGGAATGGACGGGGTGCAAATTGCTACAATCCTTAAGGGAGAAAAGCTTGGAAAGTCTATGAAAATTACAAATGCGTCTACCCTTCAACCCAGAAAGTCCATTACTACGTACTAGAGAAAGGCCAATGTTCTTGTTATTCTCTCTCTCCCCACCCCATTTCAGTCTTCAGTCCTTTCTGTCATGCTGCTTGCTCCAGGAGGCTGACCTTCAGCAGGTGCCCCATCAGGCTCCTCTGCCCTCTGACCTCTTTTAGGTTGGGTTGATGGGGGCGGGGGTGGGCCCAGCAGGAGATTGGAAGGGAGAGGAAGAGAGAGGTCCAGGTATTCACTTCACTGACTCCTCCCTTGACAAGAGTGGTTCTAGAAGAGGGTTTGTTTCTCTCCCTCCAACCGCTAATGTCAAATGGCCCCTTTAGTGGCTGCAACCACCACCAGATCCCAACAGCCCCAATTCTTCCCCATTGTGCCAGCAGGCCAAAGACTGGTCACAGGTTTCCATGGCAGCTGATTCCTGGGTACTCACCATCCCTCTTCAGTTCCCTTAGCCCTACCCATCAGTGATGGTTAATTTTATGTTTTAACTTCACTAGGCCACAGGGTGCCCAGATATTTGGTCCAGCATTATTCTGGGTGTCTCCGTGAAGGTGGTTTTGGATGAAATTTGCAGTGCATCAGTAGACTGAGTAGAGGAGATTGCCCTCCCTGGTGTGGGTGAGCCTGAGTGGAGCTGAAGGCCAGAGCAGAGCAAGGGGCTGACCCTCTGCTGCAGGTAAGGGAGAATTCTCCTGTCCAAGGCCTTCAGGCTGGAAGGTCACCTCTTCCTGGTTCTACAGTGGCTTCTGACCTTCAAACTCAAACTGCAACACTGGGTCTGCAGATTTTGGGTTTGCCAGCCTCTATAATCCTGTGAGCTGATTTCTTACAATAAATATCTATCTATCTATCTATCTATCTATCTATCTATCTATCTATCTATCTATCATCTATGTTTTGTTTTTCTGGAGAACCTGAACTAATACACTGTCCCTCTTGAAATATTTCCTTCACTAAATTTTTTTCAGTGAGACCCCTTGAGTGTGCCACTGTTTTCTGTGAGGGCCTTGACCTGTACAGTGGTTGGTATTAAGAATGGCCCAACCAGACAAACCCTGGAAATGGGATTCTAGGATTCTGTTGCTCACATCTTTGATGAGCTCAGAGATACCTCTGCCAGAGGCAGTAGGACACTAGTAATCCATGGTATGCAGCACATCATACTTACTCAAGTTTTGCTGGTGTAGAAAGCAGTGCAAATGGGTGGCAAGACATGACCGAAGGAATACTGCACTGGAGACAATGATTACAAATTGTGGCCTGGCTCCTCCTAAGTGCCTCAGAGAACTTCCAAAAAGGGAAAGAATGTGAAACTTTAACTTTCAACTTAGTCAAACTCACCTGGACTTCTGATCTATGGAACTGTGAAATAATGAATAGGTAACGTTTGAATCACTAAGTGTGTGGTTACTTGCTATAGCAGCAATAGAAAACTAATACAAATTGTTGTTTTTATTATTAATAAGTAACAATAAACAATACAATTGGGATCAATCTAAATCTCCATTAATAATTGTACATTGGTACAGTAGAATACTATGCGGTTGTTCACAAAATGTATAGAAACTCTATGCATTGTTATAAGAGCTACACATAATAATCATGTGAAACAAAGCACAGCATAGTCTGTGTGATATGCTGCCATTTGTGTAATAGAAGTAGGCAGTATTATATATTTGTGCTGTGTGTATATGTGTGTTGAAACTCTCCAGAATGATATAGGAAGCTAATAACTGTGGTTACTAGTTTTGAGGGGGCTTATAAATAAAAGCTTGGCATCTGGGAGTGATAGTGGGGGGGAGATTATCTGTTATATACCTTTTTATACTTGCTTATTTTTGAATCATCTAAGTATTCTCTATTCAAAAACTTAGAAATGCTTTTTTAAAAAATACAGTGCTAATAAAATAAATGTATTGGAGCTATAAAACTCTGAACACATGCATGAGTTCACCAATGTGAACCATCAGATGCATAAACTGACTTTCATCTTCTAGAATTTCTGTTCTGTCATAGCTCCCAGAGATCAGAGCTGAAGAGCAGAGCTGAAGAAAGAGACATTCTATGGCTATGGTGGCATGTGCGGAACAAACTGAGAAGTTTTGTGTGTTGGTTTCAGTTTTTTCTTGAGTGTCAAGTCCGCAGTAGAATAGGAAAGTAGAAAAATTTTAATAATGACTGATGAAATTGTAACCAAAGATGTATTTTATCCAGGTCACACTGGGCAGGAAGTGCAGAGCAGTGAGATAAAAGTAGATTGCGGAGCCTCATACACCTGGCTTCACATTTCCTCCATGTCACTGGAGGTAAATGGACCTCAGCCTCTCTGAGGATAAGTTTGCACAAACCTGACCATTGCAGAGTGGGTGTCGTGTTAGAGAGAGTGCATGAAGTGTGCTGAGTTCGGAGCCTGGCATGCTGACATTTCTTAATAGCAGCAAACCAGTGTATTCTTGCACTTTGAGTGCCCTACTGTGTCCCTGCATTCATAAGGCTGGTGCCCTGTGAGACTCACCCTATTTCAGCTCACCCTTCATCCTGTTTCATATTCAGCTTTTCCCAACTTTTCACAAGCAAGTTCCTCATGTCAAACACAATTTCGTTTTCTTGAATCTCTTAATATCAAACCAGCAGAGCCTCATCTCCTCACTCAGGACCCTCATGCTTTGGGGCAGATTTTTAAGCTCTTGGTGTGTCTGTTTCATTTTTCAGGAAAAATATCAGCAATTATGTTTACACATTTTTTAAACCTGACACTAACATGCACTTATCCACATAATGACATGACATTTTCTCCTCCAGGAATATAATTAAGCTTGAGCCTGACCTTTCTTCACCTTTAGAACATAAAGGTCCTTCTGAGTCTCTGTCGGCCTTAGGTACATATGCACAGCGGCATGTTTTCAGAGTGACAGACTCTTGAATGTGACGTGCTCCCATAAGACTAAAGCTAAATAGAATTTGAGGTCAAGAGCTGCAAGAAATTAATTAGTAATTTCAAACCATGAATTCATTTAAAAGGCTTTACAACTCAGTGAAAAGAATAGCGTCTAGGGTAACAAACGAGACAGGCATGACTTTTTAAAGTAATCTAATAAACATTAGAAAATAAATATAAAGTTATGTTTGAATCGAAAATAAAACCCTGTTCCCATGATGTTTAGACTAACTTGAAGAGAGAAAATTAGGCAGTAAAAGGATGTGATGATTATGATTCAAAGTGGTGCCGGATCTAGACAGAATCAGGAAACAAACAAGGAAGAAAGAACTTCGTGTTTCCAAACAGATGGTGCTGCATATCATAAATATCGTGGCGAGGGTAATGACCCAGGGGGCTCTGGGCCGGTCGAATGACACTCTGCTGGAGGATTTCAACAATCCAGATGATGGGAATTACAGAGTGACTAGTCGTGATTACTAGAAATCTTGTGTTGTGGTGGACATGAGATAGGCTCAGTACAGAATAATGAACACATAATTTGGCAAATATAGTGGTAATACACAGTATTGATCATTACAAAATGTTGCTAAAGAATTCAGACACCAAGGTGGAGAATTTAGATGCCACTTGGCTGTGTTGTGGATATTATGTTCCCTGGTACTCCTAAAGTTAAAAAGAAAGAGTGGGTTGACATTCAGATGCCATAAAGGCCACGGACAGGACACAGTCATCACTCAAAGGGGTATCTGCAGGGTGGAAAATCAGATGCTCCCCCCCAAGCAATAGTTGAAGAGCTAAACCATGGAAAGGTGGTAGAAGAGCAAAATGCTACTGATAAAAGCAGGAGAGACAGCACGGGCATCATGCGTGCATACAAAACAAACTGTTGTTTGGACAAGTGTAGATGAAATAAAGATGAGAACATTTATAAGCCAGGATCTCCCGAGGGAAGAATTACAATGATGAGAGCAACTACAAGCACAGGTGGGCTGTAACGATGTCCCAGGTGACACAAACACAGTTAGGACATAGACTACTGAAAGACATGGGGAGGATTGATTTGCATACCACAGTGAACTTGAGAAAAATAGGAAAAAAGTCATATCAATAAATCTGTTAGAAAAGAAGAGAAAAGAAAGGAAAGGAAAGGAAAGGAAAGGAAAGGAAAGGAAAGGAAAGGAAAGGAAAGGAAAGGAAAGGAAAAGACCTACAGTTTATTTTGGACATGAAAACAAATCGATTATCCCCTCTTAGGGACAGGCAACGCCCGTGAGACAGAAGAACAGACCTTGTAGGGATGAATGGCCGCCACGCATTCCCAAACCAAAGAACCTGTCTGTTGCAACAAAGAGAGAAAAGAAGAGGACTGTCCCTGTCAACAAGAACAGTGGGGAGCTCAGAGCCAGGATAAAGACAAAACCTGGAGCTCTACACTAGAAACTTCGCATTCTCTTAGATTCCCGGATCAGGAGATTTGCTCTGTATTATCTGTTACAATGTGCTTGAATTAAAAAGTTAAGATTATTAGACAGAGGATTACAAGTATCAGTAATTGCAGGGAAAATGCCCAAGTGTGCGTAAAGGAAATAGAAAAGCAAGACTTAAAATATTAGGAAGAACCACATCAGTAGGAGTCCTGGTAAAACGTGACTGAAGATCAGCTGGCCAGGTGCCTTATCAGAATTTATGAAGTAGCCAGATTCTGGAACAGACATAAAAAAATATGTTACTGGAGAAAACAGAATCAATTTAGTGGTGCATGTTTCTATGGAAAAGGCACCGGTGACATTTTTCACATTGGGTCCTGTATCTTTATTCCCTACAGCAGTTTATTCTTAAAAGTTTTATTGAGTTCATTTGGTGTTTTAATTGTGGAAAAATTGTTTTGACTTTGATTCATTCCTTTAATGTAGATAGCTGAGCTGTTTGGATTTTCCTTTTCTTCTTGAGTCACTTTTGATAAGCAATATTTTTTTTCTAGAAATGTGCTCATTTCATCTAGGTTGTCAAATTCATTGCCACAGAACTGCTGCTGAGGCGTCAGTAGCAGTGGCAGCTCAGCCGTTCCTTTTTGATCACTTTTTGAAATAATTAAGGACTCAGAAGATGTTGCAAAAATAGTAGAAAAATGTCCTGTGAACCCTTTACCCAACATTCCCCAGTGCTAGAAAAACCAGGGAGTTGATGTTGGCACAAGACTAGAAACTGACCTCACTTGGAGTCCACCAGTCTTTACATGCACTGTGTGTGTGTGTGTGTGTGTGTGTGTGTGTATGTGTGTGCAGTCCTGTGAAATTGTATTGCTTGCACAGATTCATGTAGCTGCCATCACAATGAAGGTCTAGAACTGTTCCATCATCACAAAGGTCATCCCTTGTTGCTACACTTTGACAACCATACCCCTCACCCACCTAACTTCTAACCTGAGACAACCACTGATTTGTCTTCCACCTCAAAAAGTTTGTCATTTCAACGTTATATAAGTGGAGTCATATGGTAGGTAACATTGTGTCTGATATTGGCTTTCCTCACTCAGCATGGTTAGGATATTGGATATCTCTTTATACAATCCTTCTTTTCTTTTAGATTTAGTGTCTGTTTTAGTCTTTTGCCCTTTTTCTAATTGGGTTGTTAGTGTTTTTGCTGTTAAAATTAGAGTGTTCTTCATATCTTTTGGATACAAGGTTTTTGTCAGGTCTGTGATTTGCAAATATGCTTTCCCAGCCGGTGGTTGTCCTTTTAACCTCTTAGCAGGGCTTTTAGCTGAGCAAAACTTTCTAATTTTGATGAAGTCCAATTTGTTAATTGTATTTATGGCTTGTACTTTTGGCATTAGATCTAAGAACTCTCTGCTTACCTCTAGGTAACAAAAATATTTCTCATATTTTACTATAAACATATTATAGTTTCACATTTTACATGTTGATTTATGTTCCATTTTGAATAATTTTTTGTGTAGGGTGCAAGGTTTATGTCAAGGTTGATTTTTTTCTGCTATGAAAGTCCAATTGTTCCAGCACCATCTGTTGAAAATTCTCTTTCCTTCATTTAATTGCTTTTGAATCTTCATTAAAAATATGTTGGCTGTACGTGTGTGGGTCTATTTCTATGTTTTCTCTCCTGTTCCATTGATTTATGTGTCTGTCTATACCTCTATAAACCTGTCTTGATTAGCTATTTGCACCAAATCTATAAATAAATTTAAGAATAATTGAGCCCTGGCTGGCGTAGCTCAGTGGATTGAGTGCAGGCTGGGAACCAAAGTGTCCCAGGTTCGATTCCCAGCCAGGGTACATTCCTGGGTTGCAGGCCAGAACCCCCAGCAACCGCACATTGATGTTTCTCTCTCTCTCTCTGTCTCTCTCTCTCTCTCTCTCCCCCTCCCTCCCTTCCCTCTCTAAAAAAATAAATAAATAAATAAATAAAATCTTTAAAAAAAAAAAAAAGAATAATTGACAACTTACTATGTTGAGGTTTCCAATTTATGAGCATAGTGTGTCTCTCCATTTTATTGGTGCTTTTTTTGTTTATTTCATCAGCATTTTTGTACTTTGCAATGTATAGTCCTGGACCTGGAAATCTTTTTAGACTTATATCTATATTTCATTTTATGAAAGATTTTAATTGGTTTTATCATTTTAATTTTGGCTTCCAATTATTCATTTTTAGTGTAAGAAATATGATTGAATTTTGGATGTTAACCATGTATTTTTTGATCCTGCTATAAACTCAACTTATTAGTTCTAGGGTGCTAGAGGGAGGAGAATTTTTTATGTAGACCAGAGCTCTCCAAACTAACCTGTGTGACAAATTCACCTCTGTTTTGTCTGTTTTTATAAATTCACTTTTATAAGAACATACCAATTTGTTTATGTTTGCCTATGGCTGCTTTCAAGCTATAATAGCCAAGTGGGGTAGCTGTGACAGAGAGCACATTGCCTACAGAGCTGAAGATGTTTACTATCTCGCCCCTTACAGAGAAATATTGCTGATGTCTGCTGTAGACAATCATGTCAAATACATGATAAAATAGGGATAATTTCATTTCTTCCCTTTACTGTTTGCATGCCTTTGGTATCATTTTCTTCCTTATTGCACTGCCACGGAAGGCCGGGCATGGGGCTGGACCTCTCATTCTTGTTATCCTGCGATGAAGCCCCTCCAGCATGGGGTCAGTGTGAAACAGTGTGCAGCCAAGGGGGGCCAAATCGGGATTTGGAATGGGGGCCAGAACTCAGGGTGTTCAGGAAATATTAGAAAGATATATAAGATGTCCTCACCCCTTTCTCTGCTTCAGGTGTGAGTTGGGGGAAGGGACAAATGGAGCAGGGTCATCGAGAACTGTTTTGCATAGCAACAGCTTTGCAGCTAACCTCTGGCTGGTCATTTAACATATTTATAACTTTTAACTGGTTTCATAGATATGTTGAATAGCTGTAGCCATGCTTTGAGTTAGGGAGAAGGGAGTGACTTCCACCCAAGATATAACTGGGAGGCAACTCCCCCTGTTTACAGCACCTGCATGAGAGTCTGGAGATGACTGTCTTCATGCCATGGGGCCACCCCTGCCCAGACTCATGATGGCAGCTCAGTAAAGCTGGAGGGATATGAGAGTGCTGGCAAGTGTAGCTGATTGTGGGAGGAGTCGAAAATGGGGCTGCAGAGGAGGATTGGTGCGGGGATTTAAACCCAGACTCAGCAGCCATCATGATTGTGGCAATAGAAAGGAGAGCCACATGGCTATGGCCATGTAAGAGAGCCATGCAGCTTTAGTAGGGGGAACTACCACCCAGCTTTAGCAGAGAACCACCACTCGGCTTTAGCTGGAGATCCTGGTGACACAGCTGATGGTGCTGGAAATGAGGTAGGCCTACTAGCCGAGCACAGATTACTGGGAAGAACTGGAGGCTGCCTGAGCCACGGACTTCTATTTTTTTTCTTGAGACATGGTACCCCAGACTGGGCAAAGGGGGGAAGGAAGGACTGTGTGTGTTTGTGGGTGTTTTAAGGGACTTTGGGATTTTGATGAAGACATTAAGTCACTACTTTAAGTCTGTGTAGCATTAAATAAACATTTCCTTTCCTTTTCACAAATCTCTGGCATTGAGAGAAGTCTCTCCTATAAGGCAGCAGACATAATGAACCTGGGGGGTTCCTTTTGGTAATTGTATATCATCCTCACCCCACTTGGCCCTGTGTGTGGGTCTGTTCTGTAACAGTTTTTGGCATCCCTGGGTGGGCCAATAATTGCCCCCCCACTTGTTCAGTAACAAGTGCACACTCGGGGAGGTCTGGACTCCCACTCCCACCTGGCAGTAAGAGGGCGCACTTTCCCTCCTAATGGGGAGTCAGAACTGTCACATGGCCCCATAGAAACAAGGCCAACTTCACCACAGCATTGGTGGGGACCACAGAGGGGAGCCGGAGCACTTTTCCCCCCACCCCCACCCAGCAATAACTATGGACACCCATGGGTGAGTTGAGGCAAAGCACGTTCTTCCTCTTAGAGAAGAATGTCAGGAAAAGTCAGTTAACACAGAAGGTTCAAATAGAATCTAGCATCTCATAACTTAATACAAAAATGTTCAGGCTTAATGAGAAGGTGTCTCGTCATACCAGATTCAGGAAGATCTCAAACTGAATGAAAGAAAGGCGATTAATAGATATGAACACCAATATGACAGCAAGTCATGAGCCTACCTAAAATCAGTTTAAAAATATAGAAAGCCTTAGAAAGAAAAGTGAAAGTAAAGAAGCAGAAGTAGAAGATGCAAAGAATAAAGTAATTATACAGGGTGGGGCAAAAGTAGGTTTACACTAGTGAATACACAAAGTGGTTTATTATATTATTACTTATCAATTACTGCATCATTTTCAATACAAACAACTGTAGACCAACTTTTGCCCCGCCCTGTAATTTTAGAACTGAAAAATACAATAATTGAAATAAAAAGTTTAGTGGATGAGTTCAACACTATGTCTCCTATGAGGAAAGAGGAAAGAATCAATAAATTGAAGCTAGAGCAGTTGAAATTAACCAAACTGAACAACAGAGAGAAAATAAAATACAAGCATGCTCTCCAACCAAAACGGCATTATATTAGGGTCCAGTAGGTGGGCAATTGAGGTTTCTATGCCTTCGTGAGCTACGGAGAAGTATTGGTTTGGGACTTTAAAGAAGAGGGAAGAAATTCACTTGGAGATGGAAAAGCAAACATTTGGTAAACAAAAGTTTTCTGTTCCTTGCAGAGACAGTGGGACTGGGAGTGGCTTCTGACCTCTAGCCCCGGCCAGGTCTGCCCCAACACACCTAGCCAATATTCTTTGTAGATACTTCTGGTGATAGTCCTATTTCCTGAAATAGGCCCCCCATCTAAATTCTTTTAGGCAGTTAAAAGGAAGGTCAAAGGTTCTCCCTCAGTCTTTTGTTTGTTAGAAATCAAATAATCCTTACACCAGAGAGATACATTTTGGGGTGGCAACTTTTGCTTCCCTACTTTCCCTTCCTCCAACTCAGCACCAAGTTTGAGAAAGGCAAGATTTTTCACCGCTCTCATTTATAGAATGTCTTTGACTTTTAAATTCACCCACCTGGGGTAAACTGAGGGTTTACCCCACTGGGACTTCAGCTTTATGCAGTGGGATCCTGTCTGAATTTCCATTTTGTGGAGTCCTTGTCATGAGCGTATGTTTGTGATATAGTCTTTCCTATAAGTCATCCAGGCAACTGCTCAGTTAGCTGCCTGCTGACCAGCCTGGCACCAAAGAACAGACAAGAGTCATACGCAGTAACTAGGCTATTCACTCAGCTTTTGTTGAGTGTAGGTTCAGTTAAAGTAGAACATCAACATACATTAATATCCTATCACACGCTAAGAACCTGAGAGGAATATAACACACACACAGAGCAATCAGTGGGGAATAATGAACCCAAGCCTCAGAGTCTCAGTCTGCAGGTCTGGGAGACAACACAGTGGGTGATGGGGCCATCAGGGTCTTGCAAGGAAGGATCTCCAAAGGCAGGTGGGCAGCAGGGCAGGAGAAGTCCTCGGTCCAGCAGGGCAAAGCCTCAGGAGGCCGATGCCAAGGGAGATCAGTGTAGCATGGAGCAGCTTTCTGGTGTGTGGAGCTCAGCTGTCGCAGCAATGGTCTGTAGCCTGCCTCAGTTATACCTTGAAAGTGGTGCACTCCACCCTTCTGGGCCTTTTCCATAAATGTCTTGGCACCCCTGATGCCAAGGGGGGAATTTCCCCAGGAACTTATCTATGGTGGTCCCGCTCTGCAGACACGGCTACTCTGACCACGCGTGCAGATATCTTAAGCGTGTTTCCTTGCCAAACATGTCTGCTCTAACCGTGTGGCAGATATGTCTCTTTGCCAGATGTGTTTACTCTGACTTAGGTAATTTTCCTCTTGAACCAAGTGTCATGGCTGACTGATAGCCATTTTAGTTGACATAAGTGACTCTGCTTTGTTTTATATACTCTCTTATGCTACCTTAATTGGACCAATGCCATTTTATTGGTCCTGCTCACCACAGGCCTGAAGGTTTGCTTTCTGCTCTAATGCCCTGTGAGACAACCAGATAGGACACTCAAGGTCACCAGAACTCTGAGATACCCTGTGAGCAGTCTTGGCCTCTCAGTCCCTCACCTCATCGATCACCCCGTTCAGTCTTTTTTGTCTTCTGAAATTTGCCAGTTCTCTCCTGCCTTCACTTAAAAAATGTCAACTTTCAATATCAGGGAATTAACTTTCCAGAACTAAAAGTTTGTTTTTAAATATTTTATCTGTAATTTTTAGGGTCATTTTTTAACAAGTTATTTTTTTTCTTCTTTAAAAGAAAAACATTCTGCCCTATTGCTAGGAATAAGTCTCTGTTACTGGTAAGTGGGATGTGTTTGGTCTCATGCAGTAGAATGGAAACAGCTGTGGGTTGAAAACCAGGAAACAGGAATCCAGTTCTGCTCGTTGCCAGCTCTGTGACCCCAGACAATGCGCTCTCTGCTCTGTGCCTCTCTTTGCCCATTTGGGAATAAAGAAAATGGACTAAATGATCTCTAAGTTCTCTTCACTTAACAGAAGAGATACTATTTTGATGCAACTGCTGGTCTGGGAATCCAGAGTCCTGAACTGAAGATTCGGCCCTGCCACTTTCTAACTGTCTGCTTTTAGATACATCACTTTACTCTCTGAGTCTTTGCTCATTTATGAGATGAAAATGAATAATGTGCCGTCGTACATATATGCCACGTTTTTGTTATCCATTCACCTGTCCGTGGACACTGAGGTCGTCTCCGCGTCTTGGCTATTGTGAATGATGTGGGGGTGCAGCTACCTCTTCAAGATATGAATTTTATCTCCTTTGAATATATGTCCAGAAGGAGGATTGCTGGATCATTTGGTAGCACTGTTTTAAATTTTTTTGAAGAACTTTGCCATTATTAGCTATAATGGTGTGCCAATCTATTTATTTATTTTTACTCCTTTAAAAATATAGTTTATTTATTATGCCATTACTGTCATCCCAATTTTTCCCTCTTTGCCTGCTTCCACCTAGTGCCACCCCATTCCTTCCAGCAATCCCTGCCTCCGGGCTTAGTTCATGTCCATGGGTCATGCATATAATAAGTTCTTTGGCTACTTCATTTCCTATACTGTTGTTAAGATCCCCTCATCTATTCTGTACCTATAATTTGTACTTCTCAATCCCTGCACTTTTTCCCTCCTTCTCTCCCTTCCCCCTCCCAACTGATAACTCTCCAAATGATCTCCATATCTATGATTCTGTTCCTGTTCTGCCTATTTGCTTAGTTTGTTTTTTAGATTCCATTGTTGATAGCTGTGGATTTATAGTTTTCCACATTAATATTCATAGTTTTGATCTTCTTTTCTTAAATAAATCCCTTTAATATTTCATATAATAATAGTTTGGTGATGATGAACTCCTTTAGCTTTACCTTATCTAGGAAACACTTAATCTGCCCTTCAATTCTGAATGATAGCTTTGCTGGATAGAGTAATTTAAACTGTAGGTCCTTATTTTTATTACTTTGAATACTTCTTGCCAGTCCTTTCTTGCCTGCAAAGTTTCTTTTGTGAAATCAGCTGACAATCTTATGAGAACTCCTTTGTAGGAAATTCTCTGCTTTCCTCTTGCTGTTTTTAAAAGTCTTTATCTTTTAACTTTTGGTATTTTGATTATGATGTGTCTTGGTGTGATCCTCTTTGTGTCCATCTTTCTTGGGGCCCTCTGTGCTTCCTAGAGTTGTGCGTCTATTTCCTTCACCAAGTTAAGGAAGTTTTCTTTCATTACTTTTTCAAATAAGTTTTCAATTTCTTCTCCTTCCCACGCCCCTATCATTCCAATGTTGGTATGTTTGAAGTTGTCCCAGAGGTTTTTTAGCCTATCCTTATTTGTTTGTTTTTTAATTTTTTTTCCTTCTTACTGTTCTAATTGAATGCTTTTTTCTTCCTTATGTTCTCAATCATTGATTTGATTCTCAGCTTCATACACTCCACTGTTGGCTTCCTGTAAATTTTTCTTTATTTCACTGAGTGTAGCCTTCTGGGTACAGACCTCTGCCTGGGTCTTTTTTCTGCTGTTGAAGTACCCAATGAGTTCCTTGAGCATTCTACTAACCAATATTTTGAACTCTGATAGATTGCTTATCTCCATTTTATTTAGTTCTTTTTCTGGAGTTCTTTCTGTTCTTTCATTTGGGCCATATTTCTTTGTCTCCTCACTTTGGCAGCCTCCCTGTATTTGTTTCTATGTATTTGGTAGAGTTGCTTTAACTCACTATCTTAGTAGCATGGCCTATTGTAGAAAAGTGCACCAGAAAGTTGGATGGGGTGGAGCCTTAGGTAATTGCCAAGATGGGGCAACCTGTGTGAACCAGGTAGATGGAGTCTTAGATATGGTGTTGCTGCTCTGTGGCTCTGTGTGGGGGAGGGCTCAGAAAGGGGGCAGTGCTACTGCCTGGCCTCTGGAGTTTTGACTAGGAGGAAGCTGTTTCCTGGCACTCACCATGGTGCCAGACACTTCACTTTCTCCCTGTATGCTACTGGTGCCCTTCCAGCTGCTGCCCCTCCAGCTGCTGCCCCAGTGCTGGAGCCCAGAGGGAGTGAGTCTGTGTAAGTCCTAAGTCCATTGTGAGCCCTTTAAGAGGAAACTCCTGAGAATCCTGCAGTTTCATCTGCCATCCCAACCCCCACTGGTTTTTACAACTGGAAGTTATGGGGACTTACATTCCTGGCACTGGAACCTGGGCTGGGTGGTCTGGTGTGGGGCTGGGATACTTTGTTCCTGAGGTATCCCTCCTGATTTTCACTCAGCACACATGAGTATTGGACTGCCTGTTCCACCTGTCTGCATCTCCATGGCACTAAACACATCTCTGCCACTCCTACCTGTCTAGAGGCATGTGACGTCTTTAATTCCTGGGTTCTTGTACTTCAATACAATTTGATTTTCTGACAATCCTGGGTGATATTTGTTGTGTAGTCTAGTTGTAATTTTTGCTGTGGTTGTGCGAGGAGGTGCGTTGTTTACCTACACCTCCGTCTTGACTGATACACCAATTTAATTCCTACCAAGAGTGTACAAGTGTTTCCCTTTCCCTACATCTGCACCAACACTGACCTCATCTTTTGGATAATAGCCATTTGTGACAATATGGATGAACCTGGAGGACAATATGTTACTGGAATAAGCCAGACACAGGAAGACATAAACTGCATAATGTCACTTACATATGGAATCTAAGAAAGTTTGACTCATATAGAACCAGAACAGAACAGGAGGTGGGAGAAATGGGGAGATGCTGGTCAAAGGTCATGAACTTTTGTTATAAGATGGATAAGTTCTGGGGATCTAATGCACATCATGGTCATTAGAGTCTTGGTGGGGGAGACTGGATGAGAGAAGGTGAAGGGATCAGTCAAAGAACATACACACACGGCCCCTGGATACAGACAAGAGTGTGGCGACGGCCAGAGGGAAGGAGGAGTGGGAGCTGGAAGGAGAGGGGCAGAGGGTTGGGCAGGGGAGGGTGGATGAGGACATCTGTAATAGTGTCAACAATAAAAACAAAGGAAAAATATTTTTAGAAGACAAAAAATAATACTGTATTGTATACTAGAAATTTGCTGGGGGAAGGCCTTAAATGTTCTTACCACATGAAAAACAACTACACAAGGTGACGCATGTGTTATTTAATTCAATTACAGTAATCATTTCACAATGTATATGTATATTAAATCATCACAACTCAGTACTAGGAAGACAAATAATCCAATTAAAAGCTGGGTAAAGGACCTGAACAAATACTTCTCCAAGGAGGACATACAGAGGGCCCAGAGACATATGAAAGGATGCTCAGCATCACTAGCCATCAGAGAGATGCAGATTAAAACCACAAGGAGATATCACCTCACACCTGCCAGAGTGGTTATCACTAATAAATCAACAAACAACAAGTGCTGGAGAGAATGTGGAGAAAAGGGAACCCTAGTGCACTGTTAGCAGGAATGCAGACTGGTGCAACCACTGTGGAAAACTGTATGGAATTTCCTTAAAAAACTCAGAATGGAACTGCCTGCTGAGAATATACCTCAAGAATCCCAAAACACCTGTTCAAAAGAACCTATGTACCCCAATGTTCATAGCAGTGCAAACTTACAGTAGCCAAGATTTGGAAACAGCCTAAGTGCCCATCAGTAGGTAAGTGGATCAAAAAACTGTGGTACATTTACACAATGGAATACTACACAGCAGAAAGAAAGAAAGAACTCCTACCTTTTGCAACTGCGTGGATGGCGCTGGAGACTATTATGCTAAGGGAAATAAGTCTGTCATTGAAAGACAAATACTGTGGGACCTCACTTATAAGATGAATCTAATGAAGAAAATAAACTAAGGAGCAAAGTAGAACCAGAGGCACCAAATCATGGAACAGACTGACAGCTGTTAGAGGGGAGAGGGAGGTGGGGACTGATTGAGAGAAGCTGAAAGGGTTAGTCGTGGTCAGGGACAATGGTGAGGGGACTGATTATGGAAGTGGGGGGCGGGCTGCATGGAGTGGGGTGAAGGGGGGGAAGTGAGACAACTGTAATAGCATAAACAATAAAATACAAAAAAATTCATCACATTATATACTATAAAAATCATAATGTACAACCTAAATATATACAATTTTTATTTTTTAGTCATACCTTAATAAATCTGGGAAAAATTAAAGTGAAATGTAATAAATTTAAAAGTAAATTAAAAGTAAAAATGGTAATATTTGCCTCACAGAATTGTTATAAAAAAACAAATTAGCCCTGGCTGGTGTGACTCAGTGGACTGAGTGCCAGACTGCGAAGCAAGGATAGCTAGTTCGATTCCCAGTCAAGGCACATGCCTGGGTTGCAGGCCAGGTCCCTGGTGGGGGACACGTGAAAGGCAACCACACACTGACGTTTCTTTCCCTCTCTTTCTCCTTCCCTTCCTCTTTCTCTAAAATTAATAAATAAAATATTTAAAAAACAAATTAGATATTATTTTAAAAGTTCTTGACATATAAAGGATGAGAAATAAGTCTTAGGAAAATCTAAGTTTACAGAATTAAATTCCCTAAGTCCCTTTAGCGTTTTAAAAATCTATGACATAAACCTAAGTCTATTCTTAATAATAATAGTTTTGCTGCAGTTCTAACATGAGCTCTGTAGAGGTCTCCACTGCCAAGCAAATCAGCATGTGTTTCACTGTTGCTTGTGGAAGTTCAGAAATTTAATCTAATTCACTCTTCCCCAAAGAGATTCTTTTGCACTTTTGAGGTTACATCCTTTGATTTTCTGATCATAGCAATCTCTTCGCATTCAGGTTATTAAAGAATAATTTTCTTCTGGTGCTCATTAGCAACTTTGGACTGGGAAATGATGAGGTACCATCTAAAACTGTATTATGATTTTTTAAAGGTGAGTTTGCTCCTCTCTTTGAAAATCAGTAGCCCCAGAAATTCCTTCTTTTCCCCAAACTGTTATCTGTTAAAATAAAACAAAGAAACAAACAAAAATCCCAGCCAACTCCCCTGCCCCACCAAATGGAGGGGGGTGGTAAAAGAAAAAAAAGCAACAGGGCAATGTTACCCACAGTAAGCTGCGTGTTCCAGGCTGTGTCCTCAGAACTGAGAGTACTGAGGGCACAGTCTAGTTTGTTCACTAAAACAAACATTTCACAAAGCAATAGTTATCCGTATAGAAGGAGATGCACTTTTGTGTTTTTTATCCTACTCTTTTTTAATAGTGCTTTTGACACATTAGATAATTCCATGAACCACTAAGGGATGCCACCAGTGGTTTGAAAAATGCTTCCTTAAGGTGGTGCAAAAGATGAAAAGGAATACAGGAGTACCTCTTGGTATTCGTCATTAATTTGTTCTGGGACTTGTGAAGAGTGCCAAAACCGATGAGTACCGAAACCTATGAGTACCGAGCAAGTGCAAGTGACAAGTGATGAAGCATTTTCTCTCGCAGGTGTTGTGACTCATACAAGTTCTAGTAAGTACGACAAGTCCTGAGCAAGTGCTGAGTGCTGAAGCATTTTTTTTCTCATCAAAATGCAACAAGCACAGGGTTTGATGGGTTCTGAAGTTGACAAGTGCTGAGGTACGACTGTAGTTTGGTCTTGTGTGCAATCCATATTGACTGAGCTTGGAAGGCATTTTGAACTAACAAGTGAAAGTGGCACAAGTGAGTATGCACAATTTCTACAAAGAATATGAGTAAAATATATACGTATTTATTTAAAGAAACTGGGTAGGATGTTGTGCTATGTTGTCTTCTTTTCTGATCCAGGATAGCATTGGCCATAGGGAAACATGTAAGATTTGGAAGGCACAAGCGAAACAGCAGCCATTACTCTAAAAAGGTCACTGTGGTCAAATATGATGAAGGAGGGCAAAGTTCCTTGGCCATCTGGTCTTCCCAATCTCTGAATCTGGTGTCCACTAGCAACCCTGAGCTGGTCAGAAGATGCTTGACAGTGCGTCCATAGAGAGAAAGTTATGCAGAAGGAATAGCTCCCCAAAGCCCTCTCCACGAGCTGCTCCACAGCCCGCGTTGCTGGTAGGACATGGCTGGCTTCTCAGCTTTCCCTGCGAGCTCCGGGATGTGGCTTCCCCACGCGTGGCTCCCAGCCCTCTGATTTCTGACTCCCCTTACTGACTTTTCACTCCCCCACCTCCAGCATTTTTATAAGGTATAATTTCTATAATAAATGTCTCCTTTTCATAACCTTGATCCCCATCTCCAACATTTTCATAAGGTGCAATTCCTTTAATATATATCTTCTTTCCACAATTTCCATCCTGACAGAACCCTGAATAACAACAGTGCTATGTCTGAAAAGGGGACTAAAAGAGATAGGAAATGCAAAGGAGGGTGAATACTTTTCTTCACAGATGTTTAAATCACATAAAGTTTTAGAAGGGAGTATATTCTTAGATTACTTGCATGAGCAAAAGAAAGAAGGAAAGGAAAAAAGAGGAAAAGAAAAGGAAAAGCATAAAACTAAAAAGTGTCAAATAAAATCACCAATGTCCAAACACTCTAGAATCATGTAAGTGACTTTTAAATTCATATAAGTGGTAGCAAGAGAAAGACAACTGTTCAAGAACTTGCAAAAATTCAAATCATGGGGGGGGGAATGGAGACACCCAAGAGGAATGCTTCTTAGTCCTTCAGGTTCGTTGGAACGACCTGGGCAGCCGGTTCAACAGCTGTTTCTGATTCAGTATGTCTGGGCAGGGCTGGCTATTCTGCATTTCAAACCTGTTTCTAGGTGATGCTGATAATACTGATTCATGGATCATGCATTGAGTAACCAACCAAGGTCAAGGAAACTAAAATGACATGCAGCCCAATGTTTTGTGTGAACCTAGATTGGATATTGTTTCCAGGCAGGGGGGCAATAAAAGCCATTTGAAGGACACTTAGGAAAAGGAAAGGCGACTGGATATTATAAGATATTATAAAATCGATGTTATTTTTAGGTGGGATATTGTTATTATAATTATATGAAAAGATGTTCTTCTTAGAAGAGGCATTCTGAAGTATTTAGGGTAGGGTACGTGATATGTGCAACCTTATATGATTGTATAGATAAATTTCTCTTGCTGTCAATAATGTATAACTTAGTAAGCCTTTTTCCTGGAAAATATATGTTGGTAAAGAAACAGAGGCAGAGAATGGTGAGTAAATGACCCCAAATTATAGGCAGTGGAGGTGAGTGAAACGGGATGTACTAGTTTGGAAATGATCATGCTGAATTTAACCTGAGCCCTGTGCTCCTGGAAAACTGCACCAGTGTTCTGAGAAAAGGCTTACTACTGCCAATAATCACCCTTCCCCATCAGGCTTTAAATAAGACTGTGGATTACCCCCTTGTTTACGTAGGCACAGCCAGATCTAGAGCTTTCAAATTCCCATTCTTTGACATAAAAGGTTAGCTGAGTATTTGTCCCCACGAACAAAATGGAACAAAATGCCCACTAACTTACCTTGACCCGACTTTAACCAGGCTCCTCTCTGTCCACTGGAGCCCTGAACTTTGGCCCCTGAGGTTAAGCAAACACTGGAATGTGGGGCAATACTTTCTTAACAACATTTCCCACTCAACTGTCTGATCATGCCACCTGCTCATCCGACTCCCCCAATTCTGGTTCTTTCTAGACTTGTTTACCCCTCCCCCTAAAACAACAGTCCTTTCTGCTGAATTGTCACTGGAAAGGGACCAGGTTGAGTCAGGGTCTTCCCCAGCATGGTCTGGAATGTGAGGGTTCTTGACCTCGTGTAGGGAAGATTTCATGACATGACTCCAGGTGGTTTTGAGAGTATGTTTGTAAAAGCTGGGGACAGTGAAACAAAGGAAGGGCTTAAAGATAGAAGAGGCAAGATCCCAGCAACAGGAGTGAGCCTGCCTGGGCTGCCTAGACTCAGAAGGGAAAGTCACAGAGGCAACAGGAGAGTCCTTGGGGACAGGTTCAGGGGGCTAGGCCAGACAAGCTGCTGCTGACCGCCGCTCCTCTGGTTGCAAGTCTTGTGGAGACCCTCCAAGCTTAGGAAAAAGTAAAAGTACAGGCCTGAGGAAATGCCCCACCCCCACCCCCGAGTGGAGGGAGCGGAGAGAGAGAGAGAGAGAGAGTGAACACTGGGTCCTTTGTTCTGAGAGCTCCTATCTGTTTTCTAAAGGTGGGAGTATTAGGGGAGGTCCGGAGAGGGTCTCAACAGAATATTCAACAGCTTTCCAGGTGTGTCCTTCAGTATGCTGAGGCAACAGAATGAGAGTATGGGGGCATTGGGGACCATTCTCCCAGCAACATCACTGCTTTACTTTTATCTTGGATTTGTCTGGCTGTAATTGGTTTTTATTGTTACTTGTTGTCTATCTCCCTGACCGGGGTGATTTAAACTATTCACTTTCTGGTTGAGGAGAAAAAGTATAAACTATTTGCTCCTAAAGTGTCCTTGGTTAGGGAAGATAAGATCTTGTAATTTATTAGAAGACTGCTAATCACTTGACCTTGTTTAATTGTTTTGTCTCAGGTTCCTCATTCTACGTGTCAAGGAATTTTCCCAGCTTCTTGCCATCCTGCTTCAGGACCATCGAGATGCTTATAGATTTTGTGACTGGGAGCTTTGTTCTCCCTATTGCAAAAATCCCCCTCTCCTTATTGCAATAGTCGTTTTGAATAAAGCTTCAGCTTACTTCAGTCTAAATTTGTTTTTATTTGACAGAAGTGTGAAGTGCGAGAGACACATTGCTCTGCATAAGTAAGAACTGAGAGAAGGAGGCATCAGCAGTGAGTTGCTGGATTAGAGAAAATCTTTGAGCCAGGGTGCAGAAGTCCCAGAAGCCAAGTGCTACAAGGGACGAGGGCCCTGAATGGGACCCTGGTCATTGCTCAGGTGACTCTGCTTTGTGACTCAGCACTATAACCGCAAAAATCATGTTGCATTTGGTGTGATCAAATTTCTTTTGGAAGACGGTAAATGGGCTGATTTGCAGCAAGCGGGGCATGTGGCTGAAAGAGTCAGTCGAGTGGACAGAGGCCATAGTAAGGGAGCAGAGTTTGCCATCCCAAAATGTGTTTCTTTGGCATAAAGATCAATTTAGGCTGATTATTTTTACTTCTTTTACATTTTAAAATATTTTTTCAATTACAATCTGCATTCAGTATTATTTTGTATTAGTTTCAGGTGTACAGCATAGTCTTTAGACAATCATATCCGAGAAGTGTTCCCCCCAATACTTTCACTACCCAAACAACACTGTATATAATTATTAGAAAAAAATTTTTTAGATTTCATTTGTTTCTTTTTAGAGAGAGGGGAAGGGAAAGAGAAAGAGAGGGAGTGAAATATCTATGTGAGAGAGAAACATCAATCACTTGCCTCTCATACACGCCCCAACCAGGGGTTGAACCTGCAACCCAGGCATGTGCCCTGACCAGGAATTGAACCAATGACCTTTCACTTTGCAGGACAATGCCCAACCAACTGAGCCACACCAGTGAGGGCAGTTATTAAAATATTATTAACTGTGTTTCCTATGTTGTACTTTACATCTCCATAACTGTTTTGTACCAATCTGTACTTCTCAATCTCTTCACCTTTTCACCCAGTCCCCCAACCCCTCTCCCCTCTGGTAACTGTAGGCTGATTATTATTATTATTATTATTATTTTAACATCAATATGTGGTTGCCTCTCATGTGCTGGGGACCTGGCCCACAACCCAGGTATGTGCCCCAACCGAGGAATCGAACTGGTGACCCTTTGGTTCACAGGCACTCAATCCACTGAGCTATACTAGCCAGCGCTAGGCCAATTATTTTTTTAAGAAACAGAAGACTCAGGACGTTTCTCTTGTTATCTTCCTAATTAACTGCTTAAAAGAATTTAGAGAAAGGGCCTGCATCTCTCGAACAGAGCTATCATCAGAGACATCTATGAGGAATACGGGCTAGGTATGGCGGGGGCAGGCTCGGCAAGGCCTAGAGATCAGTCTGTTATATCTCGCTGTGCCTCAGCATGGCCAAGCAAACTTCTGTTTACCAAACACCTGCTTTTCCAGCACCATGGGAATGTCAGCTCCTTTGAAGTCCCAGAATGGTACCCTCTTCTCCCTAGCTCAAGATGGCACATGAGCCTCAACTGCCCCACTTCTCCTTGCTCCCCGCCCCTGATATTCTGATGGAACCCCTGCACATAAAAAATTAAATTGGATTTCCTCCTGTTCTTCCTCCTTGACACTATTAACAATACCAATGGCTACTAGAGTGTGCCAAGATCTGAAAAATGAATTTCACATACTTTATTTCACATTCATACAACTCTGAAAAATGGGCCTCATTCTCCATACCCATCACCTGTAGGAACCATGTCTCTAAGCACCTTTGCTGAAAAATACAACTAGTGAGGAGAAAGTCATTTTCCTGGATGCCTTTGTTTGCAATATTTCCATCAGCACTTACACGAATGTCTTTGTCCAGCAGTTTCTAGCAGTTTCAATGGGAAATCCATGTTCACCCACCTTAAGCCCTGCCCCAAGTACAGCGCTCTTCTGCTCAGCATGTAAATAAGCGGACAGATTCTCAATGCGTCCTGCGGGTTGCCTCACCACGGGCAGGTCTTTTCAGCTCCCAGAACTCATCTCAGGATTACAACTCAGAAATTCTCAAAGAGAAGAGACTGATCATGCACTTCACGCAACCCGTATTGTAGGACCGCGACTCTCCTGCGTGGGTTTAGAGTTCCTTAGTTCCAGTGAATTAGATAGAATTCTTTCTTTTATACTTTCATTTTTCAGGCATTTCCTGCATTTTTGAATAGATTATACATTTACATGGCTCTTAAATTGACAAGTATTAAAATGTACAGTGAAAAATCTCTCTTCCCTTCCTGGTACCTCTCTGCCAAGTTTTTATGCCCCAAGTAGAAAAACTACTATTACCAGTGCATCTTCCCCAGGCAATTTCACGCTTATGCAAGCAAATGTAAGTATACATTACTTCGCCACATTGTTCTCCACAAATGTTATACAAGCTGTTGTGAAGTTTCTCCAGGTTAACGTATCTAACGTCTTCTTCATTTTTAAATAATTGCATTGTATTTAATTTTATAGCTGTATTAGAATTTAATTAATTATTTGCCTTTGGGTTAATTTAAAAAGTTTCAACATTTAATCATGTTACTATTACTGTTAATAATAATAATAATAATAATAGAAAGCACTGACTTAAGTCTGGCACTGCACTTTACTTATATTAACCCACTTAAGCCAAACCACAGCCTTATAAATATGTGTTTTTATTATCATCATTTTATAGATGATGAAACAGAAGTAAGGAAAGGTCAGACAATTGGCCCAAGGTTGCCTAGCCAGTAACTGGTGGATCCAGGGTAGTAAACGGGAGAAGACAAGGGGGGTTCATAATACTCGGGGGTCGGAGCCCAGTGACTCTTGAGAGGCGGGTGGGCTGGGAAGGGGAAGCAGTGGCGCACCTCCCACCACCACACATGTGAGGACCACCTACTTTCCAAAGATGATGTTCCTGCAGGCTGGGGACTTCCAGTTCTCATGACCTGGCCGGTGGTCTGAACATACAAGAGCTTGGTTGTATCGACAGAAGAGGGGAAGTGAGAACCTCTGCTTTGGGATTCCAAGTAGCATCCTGGGATTCAAAGTAGAAGAACAAGAAAAAAAATGTCTCAGAGGGGCCGGGGAAATCTGCCAACCTCAAACTCATTGATGAAGAGATACAGATGCTGGTGGAAAACGCATGCCAGGCACCAGGAGCCACTCATTAAGGACATCACCTTTCATTCCATTATTCCTATCTTTAAGCCATGCCTGGGCCTACACAGTGTCACTATTTGACTCAGGTTTCTCCTCAGCCACGTGCCACTACCCACCTTAATGAGGCTGGAATCTATTTCAATGACTGTCCTAGTCTGTTCCGGCTACTATAACAAAAACTCCACAGACGGGGTGGTTTAAACACCAGAGGTTTATTTCTCACAGTTCTGGAGTCCGGGAAGTCCAAGAACAAGGTGCCAACATATTTCGTGTATGTCGGGAGCCAGCCTTCTTGTTCATAAACAGCTCTCTTCTTGCTATGCTAAGTGAAATAAGCCAGATGGGGAGAGAGCTTTCTGGTGTCTCTTTTAAAGAACACTAATTCTACTCATGAGTACTACATCCTTATGAACTACTCACTCCCCAAAGGCCCCACTTTCTGGTATCATCTCTTTGGGTGTTTGAATTGCAACATAGGAATTTAGGAAGGGCACATAATGTTCAGTCCATAATAATGACCTTGAAGAACATCGAACCCTTGCCTTCTGACCCCACTAATCTCCCTGATGCCACCTATGCTAGCTCATATGGTGTGTTTGGGCAAATTAGAAAGAAGTACAGCTGGATGCATTATAGACCTGGGATCCAGAAATAGGGAGCCTCTCTCTCCTCCTTGGACCTTTCTTCTCTTCATTTTGTATGGAGTGAGCATGAAAATGACCTTGACTCTGGCCACTTCTAACATGACCAGCCTAGCAGCACCTGGCCTTGGACCTGCCCCTCTCACCTAATAATTTTTTTTATTTTCCTGCCCCAGGACTTTACCATTGGTGCTGTATTGTAGAAAGTTGGTGAGAAACTGCTGAGACCCTCATTTATGTGTAACTCAAATTCGAGGGTAATTATCGTCTTGTGGGGCAACCTTCACAGATATGAGATGTGAGTCAATGGAAAAATGTTTCTCTCCCAGGCACACAGTCCTGAGTTACATTTTAGGCAGCAAACTATTCATTTTCTATTGTTGCTATAACAAATTTCCCCAAACTTAGTGACTTAAAACAATACAGATTTGTCGTCTCAAATTCTGTAGTTTCCAAGTTCAGGTGGGTTTGATGGACTTCTCTGCTCTGGGTTTCACAAGACCAAAAGCAAGTTGATCTGCTAGTCGAGATTCTTCTCTGGAAGCTCTGGGGAGAAATGAGTGGGGAGAAAGCTCACTCAGGTTTTGGAAGAATCCAGTTCCTTGTAGTTGCAGGGCTGAGACTTTCATTTACTTGTTGGCTGTCAGCTGGAGGATGCCCTTAGCTTCTAGGGACCTCTCTGAAGTCCTTGTACATGAGTCCCAACATCTCAGAGACAGCAATAGCACGTTGAACACTCTCACACTCAGAATCTCTCTGATTTCCCCTTTTGCCACATCTCTAACCTCTCCTCCCCTGAGACCAGCCAGGGGAAGTTCTCTGCTTCTAAGGGCACATGCAATTAGATTGGGTCCACCTGGGTAATCCAAAATAACCCCCTTATTTTAAGATTAACTGAGTAGTAACTTTACTTACATCCACAAAGACCTTTCACAGTAGTACCTAGATTAGTGTTTGGTTGAATAACCAGAGGTGGGTATCTTGGGGAACATCCTTACAGTTCGGACAACCACATAACCAGTCATTCACAGTGGTGGCCGACCTGACACCACCTCTTTGTATTAGTTTCCTATCTTTACCTGCTTTCGTATCCCTATTTTTCACCTTGTCTTTAAGCCTTGGCTCAGTACTAGCAGTGGCTGTGAAAACTAGACCCTCAGAGGATGGAATTCTGAAACTGGTTCACTCACAAGTTCTAAGGCAATAAGCAACACATTCTTGGAGTTATGTAGCATGGTGATAACCTCTGGCCTGCAGTGGCATTTCAGTTACTAAGGTTCTCAGCTATGGTTTAATGGAGCGAGGTACATGGAAAGTAAGATTTTAGGGTATACTTTGTTTTTAGCACTTGAATGATAGTGAAATAATGATAATCATATGAATTGTGGAGAGGGCTTTTATTTCCCCCATTTGTTTAAATTAAACTTTTTATATTTTGAGATTATAGATTCACATGAAATTGTAAGAAATACAGAGAGATCTCATGCATCTTTACCCCTCAGTGGTAGTATCTTGTAAAACAGCCAAAACATTGACGTTGATACGTTCAAGTTGTAGCACATTCACCACAAGGACACTTCTTGTTGCTCTCTAGCCACACCCATTTCCATTCCTTCACCCACAGATTCCTTATCTCCTGGCAACCACTAATCTGTTTCATATACCTATGATTTTGTCGCCTCAAGAGTGTGATATAAATAGAATCATTATAATATGTAAGATTTGGAATTGTTTTCTCACTTAGCATAAGTGTCCAGAGATTCATCCAAGTTGTCGTGTGTGTCAATAGTTTGTTTCTTTTCATTGCTAAGCAGTGTTCTATGGCACGGAGGTACTGGTTTCTTTCACCATGCACTTATGGAAGGATTTCTCAGGTCTTTCCAGGCTTTGCTACTGATTTTTAATTTTAATATTGTTGTGGTCAGAGAACATATTCTCTAAGAATTTAATTTTTTGAAAATTCAATTAGATGAAAATAAATGTAGAATTTATCATTTCAAGTGATCTCATGGGATAGAGCAATGAGCCACACATAGTGATGGACAACTCCATAGCACATCTGTTCTGTTTCTTCCTGCTGCACTACTCTTGTCTCTCACTCTTGCCCTGTGGGACACACTCCCCAACAGGTATTGGCACATAAACTTATTCTTCGGGCTCTGCTTTCTGGTAAACCCCGGCTAAGACAGGGTCTGAGTGTTAGCCTCTTCTGGTGGTTAGCTGTACTCTCAGAACATGTTCTGTGTGCTCGTGCCAGTAGTCTTCTAAAAGGCAGGGGGAAGCAGGGAGGTGCAGAGGACCTTGAGATACATTATTTTAGATGGCTTTGTCTTTGGTAATTCTTTGAGACCCAAAGGATACAGGGAATTGTTAAAGATAAATCTATAATCTAAGAGAAAAGGACATAAATTTACAAAATAAGGCAACACAATAGGTAATATATTTTAGAAAAATCATCCTGACAATGTTTCAGCCTTAAAGGAATGACTCGGTATTTCCAAGGCCCAGCCACCTTTCATAGCAGGAGAGGATATGAAATACATGAAACTTATGATGTCCTTGGTGAGGACTGTGGAGAAACCTGCATATGTAGACGACTGAGGGGGGTGGAGATGGGGTCGGAACTGACCTTGATAAGGGTTGGCCCGGCTTCAACTGTGTGACATCTGAGGAACACATTGTTTCCCAACGGGGGACAAGCCCAGAGCCAGGGGATATTTCTGAATTTAAAGTACTAAGGGCATCAAAATCCTTCCGAGAGAGAGGAGAGAAGAAGCCTGGGAGCTGCTGCACTGAGCATTGTGTTGTATATTGAATGTTCTCAACACCAATACTATTTCACACAAATGCAACTTGGAAGGCTTGAAGTAATATTATAATAGGAGTACCCTCAAGCAGAATTAGCTAAGTTGATTCAGTTTGACAATTAGAGTTTCTACCTCACTCATACATTAATATTCTTAGATATGACAAAGAATATGGTAGTTACATTTTAAGATATATGAGTATTTATGAGTTTACATTTTTTCTGGATGGAGACATAGTATAGATTTTTGGATTTGGAGACTCTTTGGATAATGAAGTCTAGTCTTAAATTTTTTGATAATCCATAAACTAAAAAATAGTATAAACTAGTTCAATTCTTTTAAATGTATTAAGATTTGTTTTGTGGCCTAATATATGGTCTGTCTTTGTAAATCCCACATATATACCAAAATAATGTATATTTTCAGCTCAGCCAGCAAGGAAATAAAAGCTTACTTCTCTTCACTAAAAACAATGCATATTTTGCTACTGTTTTTTAAGGTATATTTTTATTGATTATGCTATTCCTGTTGTCCCCAATTTTTCCCTTTTGTCCCCTCTGCCTGGTCCCCTGCTCCCTCCAGCAATCTCCCCTCTTAGTTCACATCCATGGGTTGTGCATGTAAGTTCTTTGGCTTCTCCATTTCCTACATGATTCTTAACATCCCTGTCTATTTTGTACCTACCAGTTATGCTTCTTAATCCCTGCACCTTTTCCCCCATTTTCCCCTTTCCCCTACCCACTGTTTTGTTTTTTCCAGCCAGAATTTATGGGGCTTTCTCTATCCAGCACTGGAACCCTGTGCTGTATGGTTTAGTATGGGGCTGGGTTGTTTGTTCCCAAGTTATCCTTCCTGATTTTTATCCACCGCATGTGAATGTGGGACCACTCATTCTACCGTTGCCACCTCTCTGCACCATACCATATCCTCTCCTCTTAGATCCCTGTCTCAGCCCCTCCTACCTGTCTGGATGAATGTGGCTTCTTTAAATCCTTGGTTTTTGGACTTCCACACAGTTAGAGTTTCCAGAAGTTATGGGTGTTTTTTATTTTGAGGTTAGTAGTGATTCTTCTTGTGCTTGCACAAGAAGGTGAAATGTGTCTACCTATGCCTCCATTTTGACTGGAAGTCTATTCTTCTACTGCTGATTATAGTGCAGTGTAAATTGTAAATTAGGTTAGTCTGGTTGTAGTGTGGCTCAAGGCTTCTGTATTCTTTTTCTTGATATAAGGATAAGAGTGATGTTTTCCAAGCTCTTTACATGTCACAACTGAAACCAGAAATCTCAAAAAGTTAATATTAAAAACCTGTAAAATAAACCCAAAGAAGAACAAGAAGGAGAAGGAAATAATAAGGGTAGAAATTAATAAAATAAACAATAAGCTCTGATAGTGAAAATCAACTACAACAGCAAAAGTTGCTTTGTTGAAAATTGATAAACATTTAATAGGACTAATGAAGAGAGAATGCACAGATATAGAATGTCAGAGCTAAGAAGGGTGCACCTCACTAGAGATTTAGATCTAGATCTCTGAATAGCAGCACTAGAGATCTGCCAGACATTAAAAGTAAATAAGAATAGGCCCTGGCCAGGTAGCTTAGTTGGTTATAGCATTGTTCTGATACGCCAAGATTGCTGGTTTGATCTCCACTCAGGGAACACACAAGAAGCAACTAGTGAATGCATAAATAAGTAGAATAACAAAACAATGTTTTTCTCTCTTTCAAACCAATAAATAAAATTTGAAAAGTGAATAAGAATATATTAAGGTATTATAAACAAATTTATACTAATAAATATGAAAATATGGATGGTGCAGATATATTTCTAGAAAATACTACTTATCAAAACTTGGAGAAGACAGATATCCAAATAGACCTATAATAGTCAAATATATTCACAATCTCTCTATATATTATTAATATATATTTCTATATATATTATTAATATATATTAAATAAACTAAATTATTAATATAAAAATGTTTCCATAAAGAAAACTCCAGGCTTTGATAGCTATACAAACAAGTTCTATTTTTAAAAGTAAGAAAGAAATCACTGTAATACATTACAGATTTTTCCCATAAAGTACAATTATGGGAGGAAGAATTCATGTAGGATATTGGGCAGCCAAAAAGGTTGGTAGGAAACAGACATTTGCTAGAGGTCTCTGACTGTCCAGCAAATAAATCCCACTTGTATTATTTAAAAAACAAAACCACGAAACAGAAACAAAAAACCTCACAGCACATGAGTCTTTGTAAGAGAAGCAGACTTTATCCCACTACAAAAGACTACAGAGTACCAGATATTTCCTTCCTGACCTGGGATTTTTTAATGTGGAGGAAGAAACACAAAGACACAAAAATTTAGAGATAACTCATGGTGGTAGAGTCAGCATGGCTGGCTGCCATTGGATTTTTGCAGACTCTTCCCCTAGAATACAAACTTGGGCATGTTATCTGTTTGCCAGTCTTGCTGGAACTTGCCCATTATTGGAGCCAAAGTCTTGAACTTCCTTATCAAATCTGTGTGCAACATCACAGCATTGTAATGAATGTTTGTCTCTCTAGTTTAGCCAGAGATGAGAGGTAAATCACCATGCATTTCCTTCATAACCTGAGGTATACTGTTGAGAAAGTTCTAGAGCCTCTCACAATCCATTCATGAGGCATTGCCGTGCCTTCTAGAAACCCTCATGGATTAGCACTGATTTTTGCCATTCCCAGAGTAGGGTTCTAGCTTTTAGGGAAGACTTACCCTTTCCCCACATGAAGAATCCATCACTTTCTGTCCCCTTGAATCTTTCAAGAGGGCTCTTTGTCAGACTTCCACGCTCACGTGGGGTGACTGTGGAAGCTTTAGGTTACCACTTACTTCAAGACTGCTGATGGTCCTGTCTTCAGGAGGCAAGTCTTTACACCCCAAAGGCAGGCATTCCCCCAATAGGGACAGTATCAGAGATTAGAACCTGGCAATGCAATGGAGCATCTACATTTTTGTTTCTCAGCCTTGACCAACCGTAAAAGCAAAAAAAAAAATACAGTCTCTAGAGCTGCTATCTACTGCTGCCTGTTCATACCCAATTTAGCATTGGTAAGGATGTTAGCAGTGGTTTGACATGGGTTTTTACTGTAAAGAACATTGTAATTCATATACTTTATGACAGGGCAGCTAATGGCAATTCCAGCAAAGGATACTGCAGTGTTTCAAACAGTGGAAGAGGCGCTGGGAGAACTGTGTGAGGTCCCAAGGTGCCTACTTTGAAGGGGACTGAGGCGTCATTGTCCTATGTACAATGTTTCTTGTATCTTTTATCTTCTTCAATAAATGTGTCTATTTTTCATATTACATGACTGGATACTTTCTGGACAGACCAATGCTACTAAGAAGCTATTTCTCTAGTTTCCTTTTCAATTTCTTACATTTGCACCAGCTTTCCTTCAAACTTTGTTTATGACAAGGGAACAAAAACAGTAATTTCACTCCCATATATACCTAAATTAAGAGAAAACTTCAAGAGGCCAAATGGTTGCCTGCGGCTCTAGGGCTATATAACACTGAAAACAAACACCCACTCACCTGAAGCCATGCCAGCATCTCAGGTAGGCCACCTGACCACTGGGAGAGAGCCCTGACAGGGAACTAATGAGAATCTGCACTGCCAAATAAAGACCCAAGTGGGGTCTGTTAGGCAAAATTTTCCTACCGCTGAGGAAGCTGACAGGGAGGGGAAAACTGGCTTTAGGACATTGATACTGGCATCCATGACAGAAATAATATTCTCCAGGTGAGGCCAAAGGAGAATCTTCTCACCTCTGTGAGAAGTTGCACTAGTAGAGCGGAGCTGGTGAGAGTGATGTGCGGCCATGAACCCTGAACCTTGGACAGGGATGTTATAATTACCACCCAACCCAACAAGGGGTAGAGGCGAGGCCTCTCCCACAGATTAAAATTCTGAGCTGGTAAAATTTAAACTTGCTGTATCTAATCAGTAAGATGTAGAAAGTCACTAAGGAAAAGGCGGGATATTTTTGGAGATAGGTGGCTAGTTCAGACTCTGAAGCAGAGGACAAACGGCTGCTCCCTTCAAGGGGTAAAACGAAACCTAGCCCACACCTTTATCTGACTTATGATAATTTGGAGATGCTCACGGAGGTCACTCACCACCCTTCCCCCACCTGTTTCTAAACCTCAGGTAGGACTTGGGGCTGAGGAAGAGAAGGAGACTTGTTTTGTTTTTAATAGAAAACCATGAACAAGAGTCATGCGAACTTGAGGCCAACATGGCAGTACGGAGGGACCGATTTTTCACGCTCACTCCATGCGCAGTGCTTTCCCCAGCAGGTTCACCCCGTCCAGAGCGGGTCTGCATGGACCCAAGTGACCGACAGTCTGCTCAGTTCAGGAAACCAGGTTCTGGGGACAGGGGTCAAACAGGTAAACACAACAATGTGATGACTGGGAGAAGGTAGCAGGAGAAATATTTTTCCTCAAGGATGATTCTCAAAGGTTGGGCATAGGAGATGGTCCCGTCAGCCAGGGTTAGAGGACATGAATACACCAAGCAGATGTGAGGACAAGTCAAAGAGAGTAGAGGTGCCACTTCCAAGTCCCTGGACTGCTCTGGATTCATTCTGTTTCAGAAGATATGGCGCTTATCTGAGGCATAGACTAGTCCTTCACATTCTATGGGTGTGTCTGACAAGCAAACAGCAAGGCTGCTTAATAATTTTCCACCCCTACTTCCACTATTAAAAATATTGTATTAAGATAACTACTAAATACTCCCCAGAAAGATAATGAACATGCATATCTTTGAGAGTAGATGAGATCGTCTGTTTATCTACTTCCTGCTGTCCTGCATCCCACACTCAGTATTATTTTTCCCCAAACAAGTGATTGATCCTATTTTGAATATTGAAAAATGTGATCAGTGACACATAGATCTTTACCAAAGTCTAGATTTAGGAACTAAGGGGATGCGGCAAAGACAGCTGGTTATCCACCCAACTTCAATTTCCCTTCCTGCATGTAAACTTGAGCCACCTACCAATGGGAACATGTTCTGAGAAATGCATTGTTGAGCAAGTTAGTCATCACATGAACATCATAGAGTTCATGTGCACAAACCCAGACAACAGAGCCTCCCACACACCTAGACGGCATGGTGTAGGCAAGTGCTCCTGGGCTACGAGCCTGTACAGCATGTTACTGTACTGAATACTGTAGGCCATTGTAACACAGTGGTGTTTGTGTACCTAAGCATAGCCAAACGTGGAAAAGGTACCGTAAAAATATGGTGTAAAAGATGAAAATGCTGCACCTGTGTAGGGTCCTTACCATGCACGGAGCTTGCAGGACTGGAGGTCTCTCTGGGCGAGGCAGTGAGTGAGTGGTGAGTGAGTGTGAAGGCCTGGGACATGGCTGCCCACTAATGTAGACGTTATGAGCCCTGTAAACTTCAGCTACACTCAATGTATAATTTTTTCTTTCTTCATAATAAGTTAACCTTAGTTTACTATAACTTTTTTATTTTATGATCTAATTTTTTAATTCTTCAACTCATACTAACACTTAGCTTAAAACATAAATGCATTGTACAGCTGTACAAAAATTTCAGCATCGGTGCCTGATTAAAACCCTAAAATGGCCAGTGTGTAGCAAAGGCTGCAGGTGGAGTCCGACAGAGAGGGAGGGCAAGTGGACATGGCCGTGGGAGGTCAGAGGCCCAGCTAACCACAGCCCTGCACACCTTGTGTCCGGGACAGGAGCAGGTGGCAGGGAGACGATGGCCGGGCACAGGTGCAAGGAAGCCTCTGAGGATGTGACTGTGTTATTACATCCTGCTCACTGCACCCTGCCCCTCGTGTTTAGTATCTTGGATTGAATGCGCTGGTTTGCACCGTGGCCCTAGCTTCTGATTTCTGTAAAGACGATGATCAGGGTGTGTGGGCGTGTTACTCTAGGGTAGCTTTTAGAAACCCTACTTCTGACATGGGATATTATTCTTTCTTTTTTTCTCCTTTCAGCATCTCTTGAAATAATTATGTTTTCCCACAGCCTTTTTGGGCAGCTTTCTTCTTTTAACACTAACAGCTGAACAGCTGTTACTATTTCCTCTTACTTGCCATCCTCCAACATCAGAAGTAGAGAATTAAAAATCAAACCAAACAAGAACCAAATACCCTTGGAGAACTGAAAATCCATAAGAACACAATTCTAAATAACAAACAGTTCACAAGAGTTAATAATAGTTCTCACTATGTATGTGACATTTTTCCAATGCTTCATACCTGCTAACTCATTTAATTCTCCGGGCAACCCCGAGAGGGAGTGCTGGTTTGCAGACTTGGGCGAAATCCCCTCACACAGAGAGGGAGAGACTGGCCATGTCAGCTTGGGAGGTGGCAGGTTTAATAAGTAAGGGAACTTATATATGAGGCTTGCTTTGGGCAGGTGCAATTGAAATAGATCCCTGCCTCACCTGCCAGAATTTTATTTATTTATATTTTTAATACTCACCTGAGAGTATGTTATTATTTATTCTAGAGAGAGAAAGGAAGAGAGGAGAGAGAGAGAGAAAGAGAGAGAGACAGAGACAGAGAGACAGAGACATGGATATGAGAGAAACATCATTCAGTTGCTGGGACCGGGGATCAAACCCACAACCTCAGCAGGTACCCTGACCAGGATCAAACCCTCTACCCTTTGGTGTACAAGACAATGGTCCAACCAACTGAGCCACCTGGCCAGGGCCCACCTGCCAGAATTTTAAAAGTTTACATAGAGGCCTTAACTGGTTTAAGGCACATACACCATCCTGATGGTCTCAACTGTGCATTGCTCTCTCAAGGTTGAGTCCTTGAACCAGCTCGGGCCATGGGAACGGTGGGCAGAATGCACATCCCAAGGACAAGAAGGGGGTAAGCAGCCTCTGATTACCAAAGTCCAACTCAAGGATCACCCCGTGGTCATGTCCTCTCAATGGCCTCCTCCAATGGGGAGGCATGGTTAATGCCCTCATTTATAAAGGAGAATCTGAAGCACAGAGAAGTTAAATAAATGCTATCTGAGTGGATGTCCTGGCCCAGATTCTAATTCAGAGAAGTCCATGTTCAAAATCAGGTTATAGCAGACCCAGTGAAACCCCAAAGTGGAATATTCAGGAGGAGGGAGGCTGGGTGAAAAAGGTAAAGGATTAGAAAAAAAAACAAACCTCATAAACAGACAACAGTGTGGTGATCGCCAGAGAGAGAGAGGGGGTAGAGGGAGGGTAAAGGGGGACAAGTGGTGATGGAAGGAGACTTGACTTGACGTGCTGAACACATAATACAGATGATGTATTATAGAATTGTACAACTGAAATCTACATAATTTTATTAATGAATGTCACCCCAATAAATTCAATTTTTAAAAAAGTACCAAAGGCTTTCTCACCTGCTAACTGGTTTTCATGCTAGAGACTTAAGTGGAAAGATGATCTCTTTCTGTAACTATCTCCCCACTAACTAATTGGACTTATATTTTACAATTAGGCCATATTTTTAGAAATCACCTGGTCAATAATGTGAATTATAGTACCCTGTTGGTTTGCAAACTGGGCCATGGACATGGGATGCAAGGAGAGGCCTAAGAAAGCCATTCTAGATTGGTGGGTGGCACTTTTAGGGAGGGAACTTACCACCTTTGTCTTGGGCAGACACGGAGACAAGGAGACCTCTGCGTCCACTCACCACATTCTTCGAAAGTTTATATAGAGGTCTTAACGTGGTTCAGTCATGTACTCAAGCCAGTCTCAACAACACGGTGTTCTCTCAAGACTGCGTCCTTGCAGATGGCTTTCCATATGGGAACAGCAGGCAGAAGCCACATTATGAGGACAGCAGAGGCGGTGGGAGCTTCCGGTTGCCCAGGTCCAGCTCTCAGGTCAATTGGCCATTACATCCTGACTTCTTCCAGCATGCTCTCCCCAAGGAATTTCACCTGAACACTCAGCAAATGGAGAAGGGTAAGGACTTGGAGGTCACAGGCGCACTCCTGGCCCTTGGCTCTAGCCGCTCATGGCTAGCACGAAGGACCCCGCGTTGGAGGATAGACAGGGCAGCATATCTTTCCATTTCCAGAGGAGAGGGCAGCAGCACGTGATTATTAGATCCCTGGGGAGAGCTTCCTTTATGGCTCATTGCATCGCAATGGGACCAGTGATGCACAACCACCACCTAAGTGGTATGTGTTGGAAGTGGCCGGCAGGTCAGGCTCGCTATTTATCTAGGAAGGGAGAGGGCGTGGCCATCTCTATTCATCCTCCCTCCGTCCTTTCTAGCAAGGAGGTGCAGCACCTCATCTCATCACAGTTTGTCCTCTCTAATGTCTGAAATGTTTATCACAACCACTGCCATGTGATCAGATTTAGTGTATGTTTAGGGTATTTCCAAAGAGAGAAGCTTATAATGTAAAACTTTATTGCTTTTAAGTGCCTTAATGCTGTTTTCTGGATTTTCCCAGGTTTTGATAGACCTGTTGGAACACATGCATATTCATCATGAAGCAATTAGAAAACAAGGATAAAGTCAAAAGAAAAAAAAAACTGCATAATCAGCCCTGGCTGGCGTAGCTCAGTGGATTGAGCGCGGGCTGGGAACCAAAGTGTCCCAGGTTCAATTCCCAGCCAGGGTACATTCCTGGGTTGCAGGCCATAACCCCCAGCAACCACACATTGATGTTTCTCTCTATCTCTCTGCCTCTATCTCTATCTCCCTCCCTTCCCTCTCTAAAAATAAATAAATAAAATCTTAAAAAACACTGTATAATCTAATCAACCAAAAAAACCCTTAAGCCACCTTTTAACATTATGTGTAACCTTGAGCGTTTTTTCTGTGCACATCCACAGAGTAACAGTGTGAATCATTCATTTAGTGTTTACTTGGTGCCAACTACTACAACCAAGTCCTTTATAAGCATTCTCTCATTTAATCCTTATTGAAATCTTAAGAGATGAATGCTACTATCCGCATTATACAGATGAAGAAGATACTGAGGCTTCGAGGGTTTAAGCAAGTTGCACAGAATCACACAGCTAGCGAATCACAGGAACCGGTTTTCCCCACCACACACCTGACTCCAGAGCCTGTGTTCTTGATCCCAATGTAGTATCACTGATCTACGTTTCTTTTGTACTGTGAGATTGTATCTTACACAAATTGTGTTATAACTCTTCATAATGTATAACTCTATAATGATGTAGGCATAATAAGGAAGAGCAGTGAGTAGCATGTAATGTATAAAATTTGTGTTCTAAAAGACATAAACATCTAGATTTCACATTTTGGATAGTCAGATGATATTAAGAGTTAGCACAGGAGGCCTAACAAACAATGCAGCGCCATAAAGAAAAGTGCTCAGATTTTCTGATTAAAGGCACACACAGTATTAGCATATATACATTTAACTACTTACAAACAAGGACACATGACTTTTGTTTAAGTCTTGGGAGAGCTGTGGCAGATAGAACTATTAGGATCAATCTTTCCAAGGAGTGGAATAATTTTCTAGAAAATAATACAGAGAAGTAAGTTATCAAAAATGTGGTTAAATTTCTACTGGTAGGGTAGGTTTATTTGATTCCTAGAAATATGAATTTGAAATAACAAGTAATGAGACAGAACACAAACAAAAGATATAGAAACCAATTTCACAGCTGGGAAAATAAAGACATACATTTAAACACTAATGGGAAGTGAATTTAAAACAACATGAATAATTTATAATTTGCAATCCCGTAAATTGAAGTGTGTGACATAACATTTTAAGATTTTAAAATGTTTAGTTTTTGCTTTGTAGATACTTTCATGATTGCATTTTATTACTGATTGTTGAAAATACATGCAGTTTGGCTTAACATCATCCTGGAAAGAAAAGCTGATGGAAAGAAATGTAAGAAGGGTGGGGAGGAGCAAAGGCTCATGGAGACAGAAGTGAAGGGGATGAAAATGTGGGTGAATGTAATACAACTGTATTACAAATACAGGTGATTCTAGTATAATTGGAGTTGCATTGGGAAGATATCCAAAAAGCATTTAGAAAAATCTCAAACTATACAGCAGACATCTCTGAATTCATTCTTCTTAAATTGAAGGCAAATTTTATGGGTGTGTGCATTTATTTATTATAGCTTCTTTGCACCTTCTGTGTAATACCATAGGCAACATCCCTTAATGAGAGATATCCATAAGACAAAAAGCAGTAGTTGCTTTAGAAGTTGGAATCATTGATTTCTCCATAAATCACTCTTTGATTTCTAATAAATCTTCCAACACTAATAATAAATCTGCTTTTGGACATCTATTATTATTGTTTTGATTTGGCACAAACAGAACAACTTCTGTCATATAATAGAACATGCATAAAACATACCCACCAGCTATATACGAAGTCTGTCCAGAAGGTATCCAGCCATGTAATACGAAAAATAGAGACATTTCTTGAAGAAGATAAAAGATACAAGAAACATTGTACATAGGACAATGATGCCTCAGTCCCCTTCAAAGTAGGCACCTTGGGACCTCATACAGGTTTCCTAATCGCCATCAACTGCCCTAATGTATTTTCCCAAATATCATTGATGGTCTGAAATCTCTTCCCTTTCGAAAGTGATTTTAGTTTTGGGAAAAGCCAGAAGTCACAGGGCACCAAATCTGGGTTGTGGAGGGCTGAGTCATATGAATAAGTTGATGTTTCACCAAAATACTTTGCAAGAGACATGATGCATGAGCAGGCACATTGTCATGATGAAGCTGCCAATCGCCAGTTGCCCATAGCTGTGGGCAATCATCCAAATAGTTTCTGCAGAGGAATGTCGAAGCTTAACACAAAATTTGATTCAGATTCATTGTTTTACTCGCTCAGTCATTTGGTGATTAATCAACCAATCAATCATTGGTTGATTACTGGTGTGTGCCCTGATGGGGACTGAACCTGAAACCTTGGCATGTCAGGATGACTCTCTAACCAACTGAGCTACCCAGCCAGGGCCAGAGCTTATGTGATCTTTAATAGAGAATATTTCCAAGCCTGATTCGGATGGCTCACATTATTTCTGTGATTTTAAAATCTTTGGACCACAGAGGTGAATTTTCAGTTTTATTTCTCTTATCAAGATAAAATCAGCTCTGGCTAGTGTGTGGCTCAGTGGATTGAGTGCCAGCCTGAGAACCAAAAAATCACCAGTTTGATTCCTAGTGAGGGCA
The DNA here is from genome assembly GCF_004126475.2 of Phyllostomus discolor. Lineage (NCBI taxonomy): Eukaryota > Metazoa > Chordata > Mammalia > Chiroptera > Phyllostomidae > Phyllostomus > Phyllostomus discolor. The sequence goes on along the minus strand of NC_040912.2, from coordinate 28,167,462 downwards.
CATGCCTGGGTTGTGGGCCAGGTCCTCAGCTGGGGGTATGTGAGAGGAGACTGATCAATGTATCTCTTGAACATCAATGTTTCTCTCCCTCTCTTTCTCCCTCCCTTCCTGTGTCTCTAAAACTAAATAAATAAAATCTTAAAGAAAAGATAATATCACCTGGAGAATAACTTCCAGAGGAGGTTCTCAGGTAGACATGAAAGGATCTGGTGTGTGAGAGTGTGGTTGTAACCTGTGTGTCCTGGGGCTCTAGGAAAGTCAGCCAGACAACAGAACCAGCTGTGGGGCCACACCTGTGTCCAGCACTAATGAAGGACGGGTGCCTGGAGGCAAAGGAGTCTCTGTCTTGAAGGCTGGTAGTGCCCCCCCAAGGTCTGAGCTGTCCCTGAAATCTAGTAATGTCACAGAATGGACACTGAATTTAGAGGGTACAATAAGCTCTACTTTTTGAACTTTTAATGCAGACTATAGCTAACATTTATTGAATGTTTCTAATTATAGGCTAGGGGCTATGTCAAGTGCCTCGCAGGGCTTAACTCACTGAAATATCTCAAGGGACAGGCATCTTTGCCCCCTTTTGACTTACGGGAGATTTGTGTCTCAGAGGACCCTAGTAACATGTGCAAATACTATACCATACCAGCAAGCTGTAGGTAGAGTCTAATCCCAGAGCAGTGGGACTTAGCCACACCATTGTCTGGAGGATTCTAAAGCAACTTCTTAATGGCTAGCAAGTTAGGAATTTGCCCAGCATATTTTGTGGTAGCCACTGAATCTCTTCTTAGAGACCATCTTTCAAGCTCTGGAGCAATAAGTACATTAAGAGGTGAAACAGGTATATTTGCAATGAGCAGTTTATAATTTTAGGGGCTTTATGGGAACTTTCTGTACTTTCTTCACAATATTTTTGTAAACCTAAAATGCTCTAAAAAATCTACCATAAAAATAAGGTCTATGATTCTTTTTTCTGCCTGCTTTCTAACTCTGTACCGAAATACATATTACCATCTGTCAAAATGTGCCTCTAACTATAGACATACACCCAAAACCTCTTCAACAAGGCATTCCAGATCATACAGATTCCCAATTGGAATGAATTTTCCTCTTCTCCATCTCTCATGGCAAATGCCTTCAATTATTCTTCTTTTCCTAGTCTGCTTGGTATTAAAGCCAGTTTTGTCTCCTCAGTTAGGTTTTTAAGTTTGTAGAATACAGAGACCATTTGTTTCTTATTCATTTTCATTCTCACACCCAGTTATCTGCATTATGCCTGTGTATGTGATCATGAAAAAATTATAACTCAATTTTCCTGGGTCTCTCCTTTGTATGCAGGAGGTATATATGTTATTAAACTTTGTTTTCTTCCTGTTAATCTATCTTTTATTAAAGAGGTGTCTCAGCTGAGAGCCCAGGAGGGTAAAGGTAAAATTATTTTTCCTCCCCTACAGAGCAGTAGGCTATAACATATAGCCTAGGTGTGTGGGTTCATGCAAATACTGTTAAAGAGAAAACCACAGGCACATAATGGTCTCACTTGTGCTAAAAGCCAGTTATGCCAAAACTAGATTTAATACCTGACCTAACTGCTTTTTGTTTATGTATTCATTTTTATTTTCAGAGAGAGGGGAAGGGAGGGAGAATGAGAGGGAAATATCAACATGTGAGAGTAAAATGATCAGTTGCCTCTCGAACACCCTCAACTGGGGACCTGGTCCACAACCCAGGCATGTGCCCTGACAGGGAATCAAACTGGCAACCTTTAATTTTGCAGGCCAGCACTCAGTCCACACCAGCTAGGGCCTAGTTGTTCTTTAAACCAGAAACATACTGGTTAATCAACCAGTCTGGAATTTTCTGGTCAACACCAGTTAGATAACCTGTCACATGGGCCCTGGGTATCCCCTACCTCCTACCCATAGAAAGAAGAGGTAATTTACATGGTTAAAAACAAAAGCAAAAAACCTTGCAGGGTGCAGGGGGCAGAAGTTGTACTGGTCTAAAAATAATCCTCTCTTTTCTTTTGTCAATAGCTCTCTTGCCCCACCCTTCTATTTTGTAGGAACTCCAGGTGTGCCCTTCTAGCTGCTAAGTGGGATGCAGCTGAATTCACAAATTACTTAATACAGCCAATTAGATCTTTAAAGTTACTCGGTTAACTTTTGTTTTTAACAGTACAATCTAGGATAGATGCACAACCAGGAAATCACTTAGTGACAAACTTCTCAGAACACACCCGATATTAAGCAGTACGGGACTGTATTAAGTATCCAATACATGACAGAGACAAGTATTTGCTCCACAGAATTTTTTTCCTGGAATATCTTGAGTTCATTCTGTCTAGAGATATTTCACCTCTCTCTCTTTTTAGCCATATTTATGGCCGCAATAATTTGCCAGGTAGGCAAAATTAGAACAAGGATGGGCATTTTGTAGATCAGTATGATGGCGGATTTACAACCAGATCTATATATATTTTGAAATGACTGCAGCACACGCCAATTAAATTCACACGTAGGTACTGAGCAGCATTATGCATGAAACGCCGTTCTTACAGGTATTGGAGATACAGCAATGGATAAGGTAGAGTCCTTGCCCTCTACTAACTTTCATTGTAATGTGGGCAGTGACCCCACACATCAACTGAAAACTAGTACCGACTACGTGTTTCGTCGTCACCAAAAAGGATTTGCTCAGGGAAAAGAAAGGGTTGCAACCCAGGGCATGCCGGAATGGCAAGGCACGTGCACAGTCTGGTCTAAGTGCCAGGGTGGAGGGGTATTTACATAAGGGGACGCAGAATGTAAGGGAAGGGGGAGTTAGAACCACAGAGCTTTATGAACATGCAGTTCTTCCCGTGGAGCTCTCTCCATTCCACAGAGTTTGACAACTTCCACACGCCCTAGCTCCTCCCACAGACGTTGCCCACTGAAAAGATTAAGCCAAGCCGGCACTGTTTGATATGGTGGCACCATTTGCCGAGCAGGCCTGCGACCTTGTTCAACATGACTGCCATTTGACCCTTCGGAGCTAATGTCCTCAGGACTGAAAATTACTGGAAAGCAAGAACACAACAGTCCCTACGGCCACGGGCAATAAATAGATAACGTCAGCACAAACGGCAGTCCCCTGTTACAACGCCCTCAACAACCCAGGGGCCTCACACCAGCACCCCCAAAACTTTTGTAATCCAACTAGGATTCAGTGAAAGCTCAAAGCCCCCACCCCTCAAGGCTGGTGCATCTCTCCACACTGTGCCCCTCTCCTTTCTTGGAGAAGGAGTAAAAACTTTATTCTCTACACTGTCTTCTCTTTGTGAATTCTTCCACAGCCCACGTCACCGACTACCTTAACACCGACTGATTACGTTCCCTTAAAGTTCCAGTTAGTCTTTATCGCTGATGTTCAAGAAATACGATGAAAAGGTATTTATACGATACCTATAAAATGGAGCCAAACCTTCACTGATTAGAATCTCAAACTCCATTTCTGAGTCTTAAAACTTAGCTGTTAAGGCAAGCTTTGGGGAAGTCCAAGAATGGTGACCCAGGTTCTTAAAAGCTACGACTCCAAGAAGCAATGCAGTGGAGGCAAGCTACATATTTTTTTTTTCTTCTGGGAAAAAAAAAACCAGGGATTTATTAGGCCTATAACTGTGGGTAAAAGATGGGTCTGAGCTATTTTTATTTAAATGACCTTAAAGTAGTTGGGAGTGAAAGTTGTTTAATGTTGGCACGTTGGGGGCAGGGGCTCCCCAAACCCCGAAGCTTTTCTGTCAGCAGCAACTTAGATGAGTCCTCCGGATTGCACAGGAATAGAGGGGTTGACCTCCTCAGGTCCCCTGCTCGCCACCAGCCTGCGAGCCGGCGCCACTCCCTCCCGGAGAGACCCGGTGGGGCAGAAGGGGAGCGCAGTGCGCTCCTGCAGAAGGGGCCCCAGGCGTGGAGGGCGTGGGCCGGGGGCGGGGCAAGCCCCGCAGACTGGGTACTCCCGAGAGCTGTCAGTGTCAGGCTCCGGGAGAGAGAGGATGTGCTGGCTCCCAGAGGAGCTCAAGCCGAGCGGCGGGCGCAGCGTGAGACAGCACATCCTGCGCGCGCCGCACCCGCCACCCTCGGGAGCCGCTCGAGCGCCGCCGCCGCCCGGGAGCCGCCACCGCGCTCGGGGAGACTAGTGCCACCACGAAGCGTGTCCAGGTAAACAAGAGGTGGGTGTCGCGCCCACCCGCAGCCGCCCCCTCAGCTCCCCTCCTTAACCTTTGCCTCCCCGGTGTCGTCTGAGCTGGGAGCCAGGCAGTAGTGCGGCCCCTGCAGCGCAGCCGGACTCTTGCCTCGGCCCCGGCCCCGACTCCTGCTGGATCCGCTGCTCCCTAAGGTAAGGCGGCCAGAGCCCCCCAGCGGCAGCCCCTGCTGCAGCTCCCCTAGTAAAGCCTAGAGGTGAGTGCAGAAGAGGAAGGGTCATGGGGTCTTCACCTTGTAGCCCACCTTGCGCGCCCCGCCGCTGTCCCCTCTTAAGCAGTGGAAGGCCAGAGGCAGTGAAATCCTCACCTCCCTTTGAGCCACTAGCTGACGGCCTCCGGGGGAGGGGGAGCTGCAGAGGGAGGGGGAAATATGCTGTTTGATTACATTTTCAGCTGTCTGCAAAGCTCTTAGATGCTGTTGCTACCCGCCAAGTCGGAGGGAGCGAATTCACTTCCAGCAGGGTATTAATTAACACTTACGCAGGAAGATGCCAGTCTCACTGCTGCAAAAAAGTGTGGTGGGAGGGGTTGGGGGGGAGGAGATGTGTTTTCGTAAACACCTTCTTGGCCGCGTGGCTCTCCTTCCCCCACTCCCACTCCCGAATCGCCCTGGCCTTGTAAATCCGTGCGTCGTCATCGTAAGGGCAGCGATCCTGGCAGCGCTGATGGGAACTGAGTGTGCCGGAGTCTCTGACTGGTTCCTGGGCTATTAAGGTTAAGCAGAAACCCAGGATCAAGACAGGAAATTACTGAGAACATCAGAGGCTCGACAGAAATGCAGAAGATGGAATACAGTCGTTATCCTGGCCTCGACTACATCTAGGTAAGGGGCAGGAAAAAGTAGCCAGCCATTTTCTTGCTGGAATGCCTTTTCTAGTGGGCATTCTCGATTTACTGTAGTTCAGGGTTGTGAAAAATCGCTTCCAAATATTCCAGATTAGCAGAAACGTGTAGCAAACAGTAAAGCGTGGTAACTGCAGAAGACATCATGGGGCTGGCTCTTATTAGCATAGATATGCGTGCTTGTCTGGGTACATAGTTTCATTGTGGAAATTACAGAGAAGGATGGTGTCAGTGGTAGTAAACTTGAAATGGAGCATTCAGTGCAAGTTGCCACCTAAGGGTATCAGTGGGAATGTGATTAATACTTTCTCTGATTATTTAAAGTGTCAGGTTTTCTCCAAAAGTTTTGGTGTGGGAAAAAAGAGCCCAAACTCTGCTCTTCTGACCAGATTTCTCAATAAAATAAAATCAGACACTCCTACCACTAAGTTATCAAATGTTCTCTTCATAGGCACTGACTCGCTAATGTTTCTTAAGGCCTGAGGATCCGGTGCTCCAAGAGCCATTTCTCTTAACAACCTTCTAGCGTCGTCGTTGGGATGTCTGTGCAATGGTTGGGGGCCCAGTGCACACTGTCCAGCTCTTGACTCAGTTTTGTGGCCGGAACATCTTTTTTTGCCCATTGTCTCTGGCCTCAGGCCTGGATTCACCTGCTTCCTCTCCCCTTGGAGCCGGGATGGGGCAGCCTCTGCTCCAGGATGCCCTGGGGGAGAGGGATGGCTCTGCCCCTCCCCACACCCAGCCTGTCCGCCTCTCCCACTGAAAACTTGATCGAAAGCAGTGTTAAAGGTCTGCATCGTATAATCACCACGAAGGGTACGGGCAGAGAAAAGAAACTCAACTCATGGGACGATGGGGCAGAGATCTCACAGTGGTGGTTCCAGGTCTCTAGTTTCTGACTAACTTCTGAGATGGTGAGAGGAAGTCACCTGCATTTCTGTCTGAATGTTTTATGTCTAAGAGGGGGCTCTGTTAACTTTCTTCCCACCCTTTCTACTTCCCCAAACACTTTGCTGAATCTGCATTTAGTAAATAAGCCTACCCTTTGACTCTAGTGCTGACTTAGGGAGTTCTTGGGGCTCCGTCCTGGGGGTCTCTGTCCGCACTCAGTACAGCCCTATAAGCCAGTCTTGTGAAACACATGCCAAGTCTTGAAACCCAGCCATGCCTCTAAGCACAGGCTCCATCCCCAGCTGCCTAAAAGGGCCATTCATTCTCCCTTGTCACCCTGTTTCCCTCTGTCACTTAATCTAGCATCACTGGAAAAGGTCACAGTATATTTATTTCCTCACCACCTTTTTCTCCCGACATTTTGCTCCCCCAAACACAACAAAGGTTGGTAATATATTTAGCACTTTACCAGTACTTAGTACATTCAGTAATTGTATTGCACCACATTTACTCAATATATTGCATTACCAATTCATTTACTGAAATATACAGAGCACTTGACCAGGCGTTACATTTTACACCACTTTCCTATGTGTCAATTTTATTTTATTTTATTTTTATTTATTAATCCTCACCCAAACCTTAGGTGTTACATTATTTGTAATACTGTTTGGCAGGTGAGGAAGCTAAGACAAAGGTGCCAAGTAACTTTCTGAAAATTGTTCAGCTACTAAGTTGTAATAAGCTAGGATCTAGACGCAGGCAGCCTGCCTCTAGTCCTCCATACTGCAGAACGATTGTGTTGGTTACTTTCTGTTATTAAATACAGGCCCTTTGTTTATGTTGTCTCCTCTTATCCCTTCTATTAGCCCTATGAAGTAGACATTATCCATATTTTACAGATGAAATACTCAGTTAAGTGACATACTCAAGGTTACAGTTAATAAATAGCAGAGGGAGGATTCAAATCCGATCTGACTCTACAACCAGAGCTCACCCGTGTTGGCCAGTGTTCTCTGTGAGAAACAGAAATGCCGAGCTCTTCTGCTTCTTTCAGGTTTGCGGCTGAATTTCGCTGTGAGCCATTATTATTTCCTCGAGGCCTCAAGTGTAGCCATCCTATTTTTTTTCCAGCTGGCTGGTAGCTGTGGGCGATATGGCAGACCCAAAGTAGGACCACAGCTCTTTGGAAATCAAATGTTGCCTTGGTTCTATCTCCTATGAAAACTAGCTAATTCCCCATAATACTTTGAGGCTCTCAAATGCCAGGCAAATAGTTGTTCCCTTGATTGCAGGATCCCTTTTACTACAAACTTTTGTTTTAGCAAAACAAACAAACAACAAACAAAAAACCATTCTTTTAGGAACTTTGCTGAGACAGTGAACTTCTAGGGTTGACTTCTTTGAGAATTAACCAAAGTTAATTTGACTCTCATATTATTTCTTTGAAATTTGTAAAAATCCTTTGCCCAGGTTCATGTAAAAATTACTCTTCTTCACTGGAAACTTTGCATCGATCTCCTGGACTCTGCTTCCCTCTCCAGAAGGCCTGGCACCAGCCTGTAGGGGACCGAGACTTGCCTTGTAACAGACGTGGCTGCCCAGACGCCAGCCCTGAGGAGCCGCATCCTCACAAGGCGTCTCCTGGCTCTCCGTCTAGAGGAGGCTCCTTAAACAGGAGTCACATGCGCCGTGAAGGACAGGCACGTGATGGTTTTCAGGGGGTCACTGAGCCCAAGATCAATGAAGAATTTTATGCATCTGTCCATAAATGATATTTTTTAGGAAAAAAATAGGCCATTTGTGACTAAAAAGAGATTAAGAACCACTGATGAAGTACACTGTTTAGGAAAGGGGGGAGGAACAAGGCCTATCTGTTCAGCCAGAGCCAGCCAACTAAAACCTTTTTTGGCTACCAGGACATTTTTGGCATTTCACTGCCAAGGTATGTTAGAGGCGCCCAGGTGTAGGCACAACACGTACTAATGCACACTTCCTCCAAGTGAGTCTGCAGGAGTGGCAGGCAGCCCTGCACTGCTTGCTCTTCCTTTGGCGCCTACCCCGCTCATATTCCTGATTCGGCAAGTCATCCCAATACCCTTGTAAGGCTGACGTTTTTATCTTCACTTTCTAAATAATGAATCTGATGCTCTGAAACATTAAGCCACTTGGTCAAGGCCATATGAGGCCCATTAGTGGAAAAACTGGATTTCAAATGCCATAGTCTGTTTACTTTCTTCCCATCCTATCTCATTGTTTCTCTATGTGGGATGTCAGAAAGTACTGTCCAGTGTAACTTTTTATTGTGGCAGGAAGGAGACTCCTTTAAGAACATGCTCACACGCTGATAGGAGCAGTCTAAATGTGTTATCAAAGTGGACCAAGAACATTAGACAACTCTCAGGGCGGGGCAGAAGATAAGCAAACCCTACTTCCCTGGAGGTGTGCTGAAGCCCCACACAGGTGATTCTCAAGTGTCACCAGGTATCTTGCTGAGTGCCAAGTCCATAGCAGGCCACAATAAGACAGCCCAGAGAGTTGATTTTGCAAGGGTGGCTACAAGTCAGGACTTGATTCATTGCAAAGATGAATTTACTTCAAAGCTGAATTCGAAGCTGCTCAGTCCTCTGGGCTTACCCGATACAGTGGCTGCATAGTGATCCAAAACACTAGGTTGGCAGGGAATTCTGGGAGGACCTTTGCTTAGCAGATGACTTACAGGCCTTTTAGTTTTTGGCTGGTATCAATCCTGAGATCCTCATGAGCAGCTGCCCTGCTTCTAAAATGTCACTTAATCCCTAACATTTTTATGCTTCTCCCATATTCTTGCTATAGTTTTATAGAACGACCCACTGTTTTATTTGGGGATACAGACCAGCTAATGCCACCAGTGTGGCAAACCCTCAGAGCAGAAATTGATGTCAGAGTCAAGGGCATTCTTTATAATAAAAACAAACCTCGGGCAACTGTAAAGGATGATTGCACTTGATCAACAGATCTGCCTGGAAACAGATACCAATGTGCTTCCTTGTGCTTCAACAGCGTTTCTCTCCTATAACTGCTACAGCATTTTATTCATTCATTTGTTCATTCATTTGTGTGTTTGTTTATTATTTCTATTGCCCTACCTCCTCCTCTTTGGCAACCACCAAGTCATTCTTTCTGTGGGATTGTTTCTTTTATGTTTTGCTTATTCTTTTGTGTTTGTTTGACTTTTATTAGATTCCACATATAAGGGAAATCATACGGTATTTGCCTTTCTTCCTCTGAGTTACTACACTTAGTATAATACACTCTAGGTCCATCGATGTTGTTGCAAAGGGCAAGATTTCATTCTTTCTTAGTGCTGAGTAACTTTCCATTGTAGACAAGATCGGGCACGTCCAGGGTGGTATGGCAGTAGACACTTTCCATTGTATATATGCATACGTACCACATTTTAAAATCCATTCATCTATGGATGGACATCTAGGTTGCTCCCATACCTTTTTTTGCTATTCCTAGTAATGCTGCAATGAAAATAGCAGGCACACATATCTTTTTGAAACAGGGTTTTTGTTCTCTTCCGATAAATGCCAAGAGTGGAAATATAGGGTAGCTCTATTTTTAGTTATTTTTGAGGAATCTTCACACTATTTTCCATAGTGGCTGCACCAGTATGTATTCCCATCAACAGTACATGAGTTTCTCCACATCCTCGCTAGCACTTACTGTTTGTTGATTTCTTGATAATAGCCATTCTGAAAGATGTGAGTTGGTATCTCATCGTGGTTTCCACTTGCATTTCTTTGATGATTAGTGACGTTGAACATCTTTTCAAATATCTGTTGGCCATCTGTATATTCTTATTGTAGAAATGTCTATTTGGGTTCTTGGCCCATTTTTAAACTGGACTGTTTGTATGTTTAGTGTTAAGTTGTATTAAGTTCCTTATATATTTTGGATATTGATGGCTTAGCAGGTGTATCATTGGCAAATACCTTCTCCCATTCAGTAGGTTGTCTTTTCATTTTGTTGATGGTTTCTTTCACTGTGTGAAAACTTTTTAGTTCGATGTAGTTCCACTAGTTTCCTATTTTTTCTTCAGTCTCCCTTGCCCAAGGAGACAGATACAGAAAGACACTGCTAAGAATGATGTCTGAGAATTCATTGGCCATGTTTTCTTCCGGGAGTTTTTTGGTGTCAGGTCTTACATTTAAGTTTTTAATCCATTTTGAGTTTATTTTTGTACATGGTGAAAGAAAATGGTCTAGTTTTTTTTTTTTTTCACATGTACCTGTCTAGTTTTCTCAATACCATTTATTGAAGAGACTGTCTTACCCCAGTAAAAATGGAGGTTTATTTTTGGGCTCTCTATTCTATTCCACTGACCTGTGTATCCGTTTTTATGCCAGGACCATGCTGTTTTGATTATTGTAGTATAACCTCTAAAGAATTTTTTAAGTCGTGCTGTCCCCTCAGTCCCACATGTTTTAGGTTAGCATCTAACAGCTTTCACTGTACATGTGAAGAGTCACAGTGAAAGTGATTTCCAGAGCACTGTAAACTTTGACATTTAAAAGTGAAGGTCTCCTTCCCCCTCTGTACTCTAGGCTCCCTGAGAGATCCTTGTGTTTTCCGGCAGAGGGTCTCACGGGGGCTAAATGTTCAACAAGCTTTGTTGACTTGAAATATTAGCCAGAATAGATTCCACTTAATTTTCCTTTTATTATAAGACTTAATTGTTTCCCCTTGGATCATCTTAATGTGTTAGTAAAAGCATTTGCATCCTGAAATACATCCCCTACTGCATGTCTGGGCCCGATCTGAGTGCAGGCTTGGTAGTGCCTAGAATTCTGGGAGCCTTGCCCTCCTGGGTCAGGACCACTGCAAGCATTTCTGCTGGGGCTGGGAGGGGTCCTGAGGAGGACAACCTTTCATTCTAGAAGTGACAGACAGGGTGGTTTGAAGCTCGTGTTTTCCTTTATGAACCCCTGGGACGCACTCTCTTGATCTGGCTTTGATCTGACACTCTCCCTGAGCAGTACTGTACTTTGGTTCCTTTCTGGTGGGAAGGGGAGAAAATTTGATTCCTTTGTCAGACTTCTATTTTATACTAATGTCTAGAGTGAAGCCAAGAGCCATGTGTAGATTTTAAATAGTGCTAATGGATAAATAATGACACAATATTTTATAGTCTTTGCCTAGAGTCAGTTTTCCTTTTCAGAATGCAGATTTTTCTACTCTAGCCTGAAATAGTACCCATTTCTTTGTTTGACAAGCTGAAGATTTCAGTAATTGAAGTGGAACCAAGTCCTCCCCTTTTGAAAGCAGTTAGATCCCGTCCTGCACATATGGAAGCCTTTAGCCATTTTTCAAGTTGTTGAGTGTTATGGCGAGCCCGCGTATAGGGAATGACAAGAGATTCTGTCTCAGAATCAGCTCATGGAATTTCAGTAGTTGGTGGGTTTGGGTGGGTGAAAAGGTAAGCAGGTCCTGTGGGGACTCTGTGTTTTGACAGTGTCCCCTTTTAAAATGATGGGGTCTCCTGTTTCACCCTCCACCCCATTAGGTTAAAAATAGCAAGGGGTTGTGGGAATTGGTGTGTATTTTGTGGAAGAAAGAATAACAAAAAGCGTCTCTGCCTGTTTCCTTGAAAAGTGTGACTTTGTTCACTTTCAGAAGGTATAGGTTACTGCTGATTTGGAAAGAGGATCTTAGCCTTTTGAATGCTTTCAGGCTCAAAGGAAAGTGAGAATCTATTTACATAAGTGAAAATGCCAAACTAAATCCACCAGTGCAGATATGGACCACCCAAGGACATTGTGAAGGCCAGCATTGGGGTTTCGCATACAGATTTTCTTGCTTCCTCTTTTAAGCTTTTTAATATTTTCAAATACTGCTAAAAAGCAATTGGTATAATAACAAAAATGAAATCCCACATCTTTTGCCATAAATTTAATGACAGGGGTGGGGAATGCACTCATTTGTCTTGAGAGCCCCTTGTTTTTCAAAATAAAGAAATATGAATTCCTAAAATTGGGAGGCCCACACGTTGTAGATTTTAAAGTAGATAGAAAATTGGGTTGCAAAACAGTTGGAGGGCAGGAGAGCTGCGACTGTCTTCAAATGCTCCTTTTCTCTAGTGTGTTCTGCCCAGGCAAAACCAGTGCCCTCAGTCGATTGGGCAGGACTAATTCGGGGGAGGAGCCAGGGGATTGGAAATGCCACCCTTGCAATGGCAACAGCCCCACTGCCTTCCCAAACCCAGGGAAGGTAGGTCAGGTGGAAAGAGTCTCTAAGCTCCCTGAGGGAACCTTCACAATGAAAGATGCCTTAACCAGGACACATATTCTGGCAACTGTTTGGGTAACAATGACACTTAGTGCTTTCTTAGTCCATATACCTGTTAAAGAAAACATCATTCCTGACACCTGTTACAGAAATGATAAGGCAGGTTTTATTCGGGGGACTATGGTGATAGGTGTCTGACCCCTTACTGCAGTGGGGCTTGGCAGCAGGGGAAGAGACTGGGCTCAAGTCCAAATACAGCAAGGAGTAGTGGGGATTTCATAACCAAGGAGAGGGGTGGCAGCCAGTGGGTGGAAAATTACTAAGAGGAACCATCAGGGTTAAGGGGAGGGATTCCGGCAAAGTCACCCTAACAGTATTCTTGTAAAGTCAGGCCAGGGCGATCAAATACTGACTTGAGATATTGGGTGGGGGGGGGGCATGAGGAACTCAATGAGATATTGATTAGATGTCAATGATCAGGTATTGAGGGTGGCGGGTTTTGGCTAAACTGCCTAGCAGGACTCTTGCTAAAGCTGGGCTCTTGAGAACATGCCCACGGAGAGGACCCAGCTGAAGAAGAGCTGGGCGGACCCTGGTTAGAGGCTCGTCGAGGAGAGCCCACTTCTCAGAGGGCGCTCCACCGTGAAGCTCGGGGAAGGGTGGTGAAGGAGGGTACTTGCAACTGCCACCACTAAATCAGGGAAGGTTCAGAGTGACCGGAATGCAGTGGGTTCAGGCCATTGGAGGGTATTGATCAGGTTAGGCTGCGTCAGGATGCAATAACAAACTCCCAGGCCTCAGTAGAGTAACATGAGAAAGGATTTTTCTCACTTACATTACGTACCCAGGGTGGTCGGTCGATAAGGCTGCCTGTTCCCCATATTAAGTGATGTGAGAGGCTTCACTTTCAGATATATTGTTTGCCACAACCCCTCACATTTCACTGGCCAAAGCGAATCAGATGGCCCTGCCTGGTTTCAAAGGGGCTGTTAAGTACAGTCATCGGGGAGGAGAGCAGGAATTTGTGATTAACCCCAAGGACTGTGCAAGGGGGAACTTACCTGATTTCTGCCAGTTCCTCCCGCTGCTACACAGTTTCTGAAAGGCATCTTAGGAAGGTTGCTGAGATACAACCACACAGGTGATGGTTTCAGTATCCAGCTTCAGCAGCATGTGAAAGGATGCCCATTTAGAATATAAAATGCATTTGAGTGATGTTAGCATCATGAGTAATAACAGGGTCTTGGAATTAGTAAGCTTACAAATCTAGATTCTACTTAAAATGAGTAAAAGTACTATACAGGGGTGGGCAAAAGTAGGTTTACAGTTGTGAGTACACGAAAGAGTTCTTGTATTATTATTTATTTATTAATTAACGTGTTATTTGTCTTCTTTTTTTTTTAAAGATTTTATTTATTTATTTTTAGAGAGGGAAGGAAGGGAGAGAGAGAGAGAGAGAAACATCCATGTGCGGTTGCTGGGGGCCATGGCCTGCAACCCAGGCATGTGCCCTGACTGGGAATCAAACCCGCGACACTTTGGTTCACAGCCCGCGCTCCATCCACTGAGCTACGGCAGCCAGGGTGATTAACGTGTTATTTGTCTTCTTATTGTTATTACTGTTATTTCATATCCTTATAATTTCTCTTTTAGGTAATGATGGCTGGTAATTTAACCAATGGCTGATGAAAGTGGGTACTTAAACCTGCTTTTGCCCACCCCTGGGTGTAGTCGTGAAAACCAGCTGCCTTCAGTAGTGTCCGGTCCTAGTCAAGAGCACTGACTCAGTACTCAGGGAGCACCAACCATGAGCAAGAATGACTGCTTCGTGGTTGTATGTTCCGCACATGTCACATGGTCGTCATGTGAGGCAAAATGTGATAAATGCTTCACAGAGGTATAACAAAGTACAGTGAGAGATCAGACAGGAGGAGTGACTGAAAACTAAGTGAATAATCATTTCTTTGAATTCACAGGCTGTCCAGACATATGTGCTAACCAGGCAATAGCATTTCTGTTAATGTCTTCTTTTCATCTTCCTCTTTTGCCCTTAAGTCTGATTTGATCCCAGAGCAAATCATGACAGTGATTGAGAGGTAATATGCTGATAATAAAAAAATAAGATAATAGAAAATAGAGGTAATATGAAGATATAACCTCTGGAGCTGGGGTTCATTCAAATCCCGGTGTCACCACTTACGATAGTTATGTGACCCTGAGAGTTACTTTGCCTCCCTGCACCTCATGTCTTTCATCTATAAAACAAGAGTGATAAGAGTAGTAGTGCCACTTCCTAGTGTGGGGAGGTTTGAAAGGCTAAATCCCGCTTAGTTTTCCTTTTCTTATAGGACTTGCATTTTTTCCTTTGGATCATTTTGGTGTGTTTAGTGCAAACACTGACTTCCTGAAATGCGTCCCCTTTGGGGTATCTGGGCCAAAAATGAACATGGACTTGGTAATTCCACATGGACTAGGATTCTGGGAGCCTTGCCTCCCTGAATCAGGATCCTGTTAAGCATCTGTGTCTGTGCCCAGTGAAGCACTACAGGGCTCAGGGTGAGTGCATTGCGAGGGCCAGATGGCCAGTCAGCGTCTTCCCTGGCTCGTGAGACCGACCACCTTAGTCTGGCCACTTCTACAGCATCACATTAGCTTCTGTTCTGATCTTGGAATTCTGGTCTTCTGAGCCACATTTTCCAGCCCCCATACACTTAAACCCAGCACTCCAAAGCCATATGGTAAAGTAAAACCTAATGTGGCACAGATCCACAGAGGCATTCTGCTTGTTTGAGGCCAGAAACTCAAATGAGGTTTGTGTGCTTGGGACCAGCACCACAGGCAAAGGTTTGGTGAGCTCGAGTCTGGGTGTGATGGAGGGGAGCCCGGGTGGCCCACCTTGGCTGATGCACACCTTCTCTTCTCTCTGTCTCTTCCTTGGCTCTCCCCCCCACCCAAACTCCTCAAGTACAAAGCAGATGAACTTTGCATTTGATGCTGCAGAGAGCTGGTGGGCTCTCAGCAAGGGATGAGGTGGGCATAAGCACTCTATGTGTGGCAAATGGGTGTGAAGACACCTATCTATTGCAGCTGAAACTTCTAGGAGAAAGGAGAGTTCATAATATAATGGGGAATCTTTTATTGTCTCAAGCTATTCAAAATATGAACTGGGCTGCCTTTAAGGTTGTGACTTTTCTGGGCCCAGGAGAGTTCAAGATGCCACCACCAAGTGAGGATCATCTGTGATGTGATCGTTGCACCAGTAAATGGTCAGAAAAGTATTTGGTAGTTTCTATGTATTTTTTTCTTCTGCAAATTCAAGAATCTGTGGTTTTGCATACTAGAGAGAGTCTCGCATCACTCTTACCTCTGGCCAGGTTCTGCCAGTCACTTGGGGCCAGCATTAATCAGAGGACAAACGCCAGGCTGGAATAAAAAATGTGATCACCCATGTCTACTTCTTTTCCCGTGTAACTATTCCAGTTGTAGCATTCGGTCATTCCCTCTTTCATTCATAGAAATTCCCTAGGCTGCTGTCAGACCCTGGGGATGCTGCACAGCAGTGTTAGGCCAGGTCGCAGGAAACTTAACAGCTTGTGGCAACCATTAGGAACAAGCGAGAACATGCTGGCATCTAACCTCAGTCCAAACTGGCCACATCATCATATGGTTGAGCACTCTTTCTTTTGTCCATGTATTTGTTCATTCAGTAATCTCTTAGTGAGCCCTGGTGAGCAACGTCTGGTGCACCCTGTCAACAGGAGGGGCCAGGCAAATGTGTCACTTCAAAGGCTTATCCCAGAAACCCTTAACTTACCCACTCTTTTTACAGTGTGAAGAACAGAAAACTACCAGATGACTTGGGAGATAGAGTTTCCTCCTGGAATGCTAGTTGTATGCACAGAATGCGTTCCAAACTCTAAGATTTCTATTTTGAGCATTTAATTTCTCACTTTTTCTCTATATGCAGCAAAGGTGTGATATGTGAGAGAAGCGTTAACACCAGTTGTTTGCATTGTTTAACACCTCCAAATAGATTGGATTGGCTCAACATGCAAATGTTTGATTTCCACCCAGACTCTGAGATGTTTTAAAAATAAATAACTTTCTCCTGAAATGAAGCGGGACCAAAGGACAGAAGCCGCTGTCCTGGGACGGCTGTGCCCTGAGAGCGAAGCACCGAAAACACCCACCTCTCCAGCTTGGTGGTCTCCTATGGCACCACCTCGAGCCCATCCCACCACACGCCACAGTCCAATTGGACTGTTGGCCATTCCCCAAACACAGGCCACCTCCCGCCTCTGCCACTTCGCTCACACTCACTCTCCTGCAGGCGGTGCTTCCCCAGTTCACATCCTACACATATTTCATTGTCTGGTTTGTAGTCCTGCCTCACAAAGCTCCCCGCACAGTATCGTCCCTACACCCTGTTCTTCACGCTCTGAACCTCTGTCGCGCACTCACCCCACCCTCCCTTGCAGTGAAGCTGGCAACTTCAGGCCCTACCACATCACCAGCCTTTCTGAGGCAGATGCTGTCTCGGTCATTTGTGTAAGTCCCACAGCACCCAGAACAGTCTTGCACACTTTCAGGGCCTCAGGCAGTACTCATTAAACTGCATTAACATAGAGAGGAATTTAGCATCGTGGAGCCAGCTACTTGGGTTTTTTGGCTCTTAGCAAATTAGAGAAGTTGGTTGATTGGGGTGCTTTTCCCTCCTTTACAGAAGTGTGGGGCACCTTGCTCAGGTACCCAATGTCTTCTCACATCTCCCTCCATCAGGCATGTCACCCCACTCTCCCTCCCTGCTGTCCCCTGTGCCCTTCCTATAAGGGGTCACTGGGCAGCAGGGACTGGAGTGATGGGGAGAAGCATGCTCTGATCTACCAAAGCAATTCGGAGTTCGGTGACTGTGCACATATGTGTGGATGTGTGCTCATGTGTGAACATGAACAGGTGACACTGTTGGGCATTATGCTTCTTATCTGGAGTCAGCTGCCATATTGCAGCTGTGGAAATAGGATGTGATGGGGGACAGCCAGCTGTCAGCTGTTCAGATGGGCAGAATTAAGGTCCGAATCTTAGTTTTGAGGGTTTAGCTATTGCATTGTTCTCCTATAGTTAACATTCTCTAGCAACTTAGTGACGAATTCACACAACCCAATGCAAGTATATGTTGTATATTAGGCTACAAACATAAAACGCCAACTTACAGACTTGCCAGGAGAAACCTAACTTCCCATGGGATCCCAGTTCCTTTGCTTATATGTCAGTATTCTGAACTCTTCTGAGAAGTCAGGTTCTGAGGCCCTCGGTCTCAGAGGTCCGAGCTGGGCTTGGTTGGGATAGTACTCCCCTGAGGGAATTAAGAGTAATCCTGAAGCCCTGGCTGGGTAGCTCAGTTGGTTAGAGCATCATCGTAATATGACAAGGTTGTAGGTTCTATCCCTGGTCAGGGCACATACCAGAATCAACCAATGAATGCATAAATAAGTAGAACAACAAATGGCTATTTCTCTCTCTTTCTAAAATCAATAAATTAAAAAAATTAAAAAATAATGATCCTGAAGGCTTGATCTAGTGGTAACATAGGCAGTGAAAAATCATGCAAATGGCCCACTGGTGTGATGCACTCCAAAGGGCAGAAAGGGAGGCAGAATCCAGGTATGGCAATAATATGACAAATAAGGACGCCAGGTCACAGCAAAAGGGTTGAGAGGGAGGGGAGGGGAGCAAACCCAGGGGAATGTGAAAGCCAACAGAGCTTTCACCTTATTTATAGAAATTAAGGCTAGAAGGAGCTCACTCAGGAGCTTCACATTTTTGAAGCCAAATTTGCTTATTCAACAGCTATTTATTGAGTCTCTGCTCTGTACCAGTCTTCTAAGCTCTGGCCATATATATCAGTGACCAGTAAGGACACCATCTCTGCCTTCACTGGAGTTTAAATTATGGCGTGAAGGATGAACAGTACTTAAATATGTTACAGAACACGTGAGGTGGTGATACATGTAATGAAGACAAGCGAGACAGCAGGAAAGGCTTGAGGATGCAGGTGGGAGTTTTGTCTTTTAAATAGGGTTGGGTGAGTGAGGCCTCAGTGCGACGGGTTTTGAACTAAGTTTTGAAGAAGCAAGTCACTCAGATTTTAGGGCGAAATGTCTGTCGGGCAGAGGGAATAGCAGATGTAAAGGCGCTGAGGTGGGAGAGTCCCTGAAGCGTGTGAGGGGCAGCAAGGAAGGGGGTCTGGAGACGAGACCAGGGAACCCGATGGGGCTGGACTGTGTGGGACCAAAGGCCACTGTAGGACTTTGGCCTTTACCCGGAGCTGGGAGCCCTTGGACAGCTTTATGCAGACAAGCGACATGATTTGACTTGTTTTTAAAGAGTCACCGTTGCAGCCGGGAAAAGACTGCAAGGGAGGCCAAGGGCAGGAGTGAGACTGTTTAGGAGGCTTTGAGCCTCATCCAGCTCCTGGGTGAGAGGCGATGGTGGCGGGGACGGGGTGACGGCAGGCGATGCGGTGAAGAGTAGATGATTCTGGAAAGGAGAGCCCAGATAATTTGCCCAAGAATCGCATGTGGGATTTGATAGGAAGAGAAATCAGGGGTGACGCCAAGATTTTTGGCCTGAGTTTGTTGGAAGGCTGGGCCTGCCCTTACCTGAAGTGTGGAAGACCGGAGGCTGGGCCCGCGTGGGGCAGGCCGTGGGGAGCAGCGGTCATGGCGGGTGTGTCGGGAGGGCAGCCCTGGGCCCTTGTGGTGGCTCTGCGAACAGATGTGCCAGAGAGATGGCGTCAGATGGTCCTTTTCCCTGGACACACGGAGGAAATCTGAAAAATGTTCACTTCTTCTCCTGTCCTTTCAGGCTCCATTCTCCTTGAACTGTGACTGTCTTTATGGTTGTTTGCCACAAATGATGGGGTGGGTTTCTGTGACATTTGGTCCACCCTAATAGTGATGTTCTGGTCATGTTGTCCTAGTTTTGATTTGGGAGATGTCCTCTGCTTTAAGATAACTTCTACTGTAACTCTCAGAAAGTGACCAGGCTATATTTGTGTTCATTAAATTCCTTTTTTAGAATTGCTTTTCAGACGGGAAAGGAGAGAGAGAGGGATGCCAGAGAGAAACATCAATTGGTTCCTTTCTTGTACCCACCCCACCTGGGGATCAGACCCACAACCTGGATGTATGCCCTGACTGGGAATTGAACCTGTGACCTTACAGTCTATGGGACAGCGCTCCAACCAACTGAGCCACACCAGCACTGGCTAATTCAAAATTCTTGTAGAGTACCTACAACCATCATTCCCCACCACCCCTGATGTCGACTGGGTGGCCAGGCTCTAAGTGCAACAGAGGTCAATCCAGAAATGGCCAGGAATGGGGGCAGCCTAACAAGGAGAAAAGGAGACAGATGTGTTCGTGCAAGTTACCACTTACTTTGGATGTTTTATTTCTCCTTAACATCGCCTTGAAAATTGAGACACAATTTTTCTTTCACTTTAATTCTTGCTGCCAAAATTGGTTTTCTTCAAAAGCTCATATATACAAGCCTACATCCTATTTTCACTCAGAGAGACAGATGGTTGAAACTGACTCCAGCTAAAAAGATTTTTTTTAAGTCTTGAATTAAAATATACACACAAGTATCAGAAGGGTTTAAGCCATTTAGAACTGGTTGAGAATCTGTTTCTAGCACTGGCCCATCCCCCGAGTCACCCACTCATGTCCAGTGTGCTGGGCCTGGCCATGGTCTTTGCCGCCAGGCTTTCAGAGGGTATTCGGTATTCGCTTTCTGAAAGGAACATAAAGGTTACGCTGATGGGACAGATGGCAAACACTCACACCCGGGGGTCATTCAGCTTCTGCAGCCTCTGTGCTGACAGGGTCTGCAGGAAATGTGCCGTGCTCCTGCATCCCCGGCAGCGCTGATTTTTCTGGGCGTACTGGGTAGCTAAAAATGTGGGTTAATCTTTGTAACCTTGGTGTGTGCACGCACCTTACATACCCAGGGATTTATTTTATTCTCACTTCCTTTCTCTGCTAGATTTAAACAAGAACGCCGAGCTTGCCTTGGTCATCCCATGGCAGAGCTTCCCCAGCAGGGCCCTGTCAATGGAGCACAGTTCCATGTGTCCCCTAGTATTGATCCCTTGGCCCTTAGGGCAGTGGCAGCCCAGGTCAGACTCCTGTGCAAATGTCATCCTGACCTGTGGGTGTCATGCCATGCAGCACATTGGCTGAGAAAGGACAAAGGAAGAGATACATTTGTAATTTCCAAGTTACCAATGTTAGAATCGAGGTAGCCCAATATATTTCAAAATTTTTTAACTGCAATGACAATAATAAATACTTTTTATACATAACAGCGAATGTGTGTGTCCTAGACAAGTTCCGTGACACTGCAGTTGCCTTACCATGCGCAGGGCATTCTAATAATTGTGATCTGTTGATCACAAAAATGGGTGCCTCTGACTACTAATTTACTTGGCTTAGTAACTAACTCAGCAGTGGGTTGCAATCCCTTTTTTAAAAGGCTGGTGCGGAGTGTGTTACCAACTTAGCATAAATGATCTGGTCTTGTACTTGCTCCAATCTGTCCGTTCTCCTTTGCTGCCTACAGAGAGCCCTTTAAAGCTGGGCATGGCAGACCTGTGGCTGTAGGATGACCAGCTCATCCAGGATTGCCTGGGACTTTCCTTGTGTTCACACTGACCGTCCTGTGTCCAGGAAACCCCTCACTTCCTTGGAAATTGGGGTGGTTAGTCATCCACTGTACGGGATCTGATCGCTGGGTGCATTTCCATCCTTATCTTCTGTGCTCAATGGTCCATCCCGGTCAGGTTACTTGTCCCATAGACTGGCCATTCTCTTTCCTACTTCCCTGCCTTTGTCCGAGCTTCCCTCTGCCTGGGACGCACCCTCACCTTCCACTCTC
The DNA here is from genome assembly GCF_004126475.2 of Phyllostomus discolor. NCBI lineage: Eukaryota > Metazoa > Chordata > Mammalia > Chiroptera > Phyllostomidae > Phyllostomus > Phyllostomus discolor. The sequence goes on along the minus strand of NC_040912.2, from coordinate 28,146,284 downwards.
CGCAGGCCTGATCTGCCTCTGGGGGAGTTTGTTAAGTCACCTGCTCTGCGAGCCTTCTCACTGCCTTCTTGTGAGCACAGCCCCATTGATTTATGGGACCTTCAGTAGTTCTGTGTTCTTCTCAGCTGTCTTATTCTTTATCACTTGGAGAACAAACACGAGAAGGAAAACTGCCGATATATAGTGGGTGACTTCCGCAAAGAAAGAGTACAAGGGAAATGGAAGGAACCAGTATAGATGCTCAGGCCCACAGAGTGGGACAAAGGAAGATGAGCAACACGTATGGTGACAGGCAGATGCAGGCGTTAAGAGCATGTGCTCTGCAGCCTTGGGTTTGAACCTTGGCTTTTCACACGTCAAAGCTGTTTGCTTTGGGTGTGAGGTTGGAGCTTACCTCAGCGGTCCCTTCTCCGCACGTGTTTCCCCACTCATAACTGCAAGTCCTTAAAAATTAGGTAGGGTTAATCAAAAATCCACAAGTATTTTGTAGTTAATTTTGGAGGGTTCTGAATTAAGTGGGTTTTTGATGTGGAAATGTCCGAACATATTTTTAGAAGATTAAAATAAAACAGAATTTTTATATTGCTGACTTACATTGAGAAAATCTATTTCGACTTTATTGCCTAAGCATTAAAATTTTTCCTTCCTTTACTTGTATTAATGTGTTTTGATTTTATTTCTGTTAGCATGACAGTGAAATTTGGTCTTATCTGTGAGTCACGAGAACATCTGGGCAGCCTGAATGTACCTGCGTTCCCTGTCGGGATGGAACGCCCACTTGGGGCAGGCCTGCTGGCTAGGACTGTCTCCATTTAATCTGGCTGCACAGAAAGTGTGGCCCCGTCACAGGGCCCGCAGGCCAAGGGCTCCGAATCAAAGCTAAAGTTGGGCATGTCGGAAGGTTCGCCTGTTATCAGTTTTTTGCAGATCAGCCCCACAGGTTACCCCAGAGTCATTTATTTTTAGACATGTTCATTTATCATCTTGGCAACTCCAAGAAAACAGCCCTAAGTGTAATGGATGGCTCTGCTCTAAAACACTGATATTTTTCATCACTTAAAAGGAAAGCCCACTATCAGCATGGTGATTTATCCTCGAGGCATCTTGCCTGATAGGTTCTAGATTGCTGAATTTGTTGGTTCAGATAAACAATAGAGGCTGTTGATTATAAATTGAATAGATTTTGCTAAATGATCCTTTTGGAGTGGGAAAACAGTTTAGAAATGTAAACCAGGCAGGAAAACATTATATCAATGGGTACATGACTGTAATGGTTTAGAAAAAGATAGTTGAATGGATGAGGCAATGCTAGAATTACGTGTTTTTTTTGTGCATTTGTACTAACGGATGAAAAATTCAACTCGCATCCCCTTTCCCAATGGAATAAAGATTTCTCGTGACATAGGGGAGAATTTTTTCTGAGTTTGGTCATTTAAAGGCTCAGTGCACTGATCCAGTGCAATGACTATTAGAAAAATTCCAATAGTGAAGCTGTGGAAGATTGCGTGTTTCTATCTAATGGTCAGGTAGCAGTTTAGGAGACACTTAGTGAGCATTCACTGCTGGGCCCTTCCCTCAGCAGGGCTTTCAGAGTAACAGGAAGAGAGAGCCCCACACGCAGAACAGAGGCCTGTGTAAATGGAACGTGTGGTGCATGGGGCCGCAGACCATGGACAGGCACTTGGTCCTGGCCTGATGCCCTGGAAAACCTTTCTGGAAGGGATGTGATTGAGCTGAGACAGGAACGTGAAGGGGAGGCATCAGAGAATGAATGGTGAGAAGAGCCTTTCTGGAGTTTGCAAAGGTGCAAAGCAAGAAAACAGCTTGGTGCATGTCAGCAAACTGTGAAATAGGGGAGGAGGGGTGTACAGACAGAGAGGTGGGCAATGAGAGCATCTTATGTGCCGTGATAGGGAGTTGGGACTCATTCTGCCACTCTGAGGGAGCCATTAATATGTTCAGGCAGGACAATGGATTCGTCAGATCTGAGTGGCAGAAAGATCACCCCGACACGGGGCAGGGGGTGTGGGGGATCACCAGGGAGCACGGTTAGCACGGAGACAGGAAGATCAGAGCAGAAGATCACTGAGCTGTGTTTTCCCCACCCCCTCCCGCTCTGATGCAACCAGCCTTGTGTTGTCTGCACCTCTGAGTTTGTTTGTTTGTACATTTGTTGCTTTTTGTTTTATATCCCACAGGAGTGAAATCCCATGTGGTGCTTGTCCTTTTCCATCTGACTTATTTCACCTCCCACGATACTCTCAAGACCCACCCATGTTGTTGCGAATGGCAGTATTTCACCTTTTTTATGGCTCAGTAGTATTCCGCTGCACATATGGACCCCATCTTCTTTATCTAACCATCGATCAGAGGACACTTAGGTTGTTTCCATGCCCTAGTTATTGTGAATAATGATGAGATGAACATTGGGGCTCATATGTCGTTACAAATAAATGTCCCTCCATTTTTGGGTACACACCCACAGGAGGGATTGCTGGGCCATGTGGCATACAGTGGAGTATACAGATGCTGTATTATAAGGTTGTGTGCCTGAAGCTTATTTAACCTTATTTACTAATGTTATGCCGATAAATTTAATTTAAAAATAAAAACAAATTTATTCATAACAAAAAGAAAGAGTATTGCATTTGCCAGAGGAGCAATGAGAAAAAAGATGTTGGGCAGTGTGAATGGACATGGAGGGGCCAGGGCAGAGTTGGAAAGGTTAGGTGGTAAAATTGGGGTCACTGGTGGCAATTGGTGTGGTGAGTTTGAGGATTTCAGGGTTGATCAAGGAAAGGGCTGCCACCAGGTGGCAGCATTGTGCAGCAGACTTTATTGCACAGTACTTGGATAGGACTGGGTGAGTGGGGATGTCCCTCACAGCAGGAGACCTTCCAGAGAGAGCAGCGTAGGCCACCACACAGAGAGGGAAGAGGGAATCGGAGAGGGAGGCTAGGGGATGCTGCTCAGCAGCATGGAAGGGAGTCTCTGGTCAGAGGGCCCCAAAGGGCAGCAGCTGTTAAAGGCCTCTTATAGCCCCAGGGATCATCCTATTTATGTTTAACAGATGTTGGATGCACTCCTGCAAAGTATGAAAAACAGGTGAGCTTTAAATGGTTAAAAATATGCTTATCTGAGCTATATTCCAAGCAATTGGTGAGAATTTATGCTTAGTGTCAGTGGGCACTCAAAACTCGTGGATGGTCCCAGCCTGATGTGAAGAAATAAACAACATAGGGGTACAATACACAGAGTTCATTGTTAACCCATTTCTGTGATGTCGAATGTTTGCCGAATGCCTACTATGTGCTCAATATGAGGCACCACTTGCACATTCGAAAGGAGGCTTACATCGTAGTCTGCAGTGGAGTTGCCCCTTGGGAAGTGTTCCTAGGGGGCCCATTTATTTATTTATTTTTTATATACTCACCCAAGAACATTTTTTTCCTGGTGTTTCCAGTTCTGCTTTTAAAGATAAAGGGGGAGAGGGAGGGAGAGCGAGAAACATAATGTGAGAGAGAAGCATTGATCTGTTGCCTCTTACATGTGCCTGCACAGGTGACTGTAGGTGCCTGGACCAGGGATCATATGTGCCCAAACTGTGGATCAAACTCGCAGCCTAGCTATGTGCCCTGACTGGGAATTGAACCCGAAACCTTTCAGTTACTGGACGATGTACCAACCAACTGAGCCACACCTGCCAGGGCGTCCTTGAGTGCCCATGTAGATAGGAAAACCACTTTCTCTTCTCCCTGAAGTGCTTCCAAACCTCTAGGAGCACAGAACATAATCTCATACAAAGTGCAGTGGTGCTAGCCTTCTTCATTTGGTTTCTTTCCCTGACCCCTGGCGGAGCCACATCTGACCCCTGGCCGAGCCACATCTTTCCCATCTATTTTGACCCAAGGCTAGGTGTTTGTACAGGACCCCTTGTGCAAGGCCTCACCTCTTTTTGCACTCTCGTTTCCTTTCCCACTCCTTTCTTCCGATTCTATTTCCTGTGCCAGTTCTTAGGGAGCCAATGCCAAACTACTTCCTTCTAGTTGTCCAAGCTTTTCCATTGCTACTTTTCCACTTTCAAGGATGCCACTTGAAATGTTCATTTCCCAAGGACTCTTGAGATCATCTGAGTGTTTTCTGGATGAGGATACTCTGAGAGATGAATGACTGATTCTCTTAATTGGGGAACGATTCCTTTACCAAAGAGAAGTATGTTGAGTCTCTAACATGGTTGAATGCTCTGTATGGGGTCAGAAATAACTCAGAAATGTTCAGAACTTTTTGGAGAAAATGGCAATGACTTTTGAGCCCTTAAAGTTGTAAGAGGCTCTCATGTCTGCTTTGTTAACTAGACAAGAGGGCTGGTGCCCCGTGGATTGATTTTTCTCTGTAGCATAATGGGCTTCTGATCCGAGTGCCTGAGAGTCTCTCCTGCTTAATGTGCCGCAATTGCCAGTGCTCGAGTTACAGTGTAATTTGGGCAGCTCAGAATTGTGAAGTCGTGAAAACAGGGCTGGAGACAATATGCAGACACAGCGATCTGAAATGCAGCTCAAACACCCAGCAAGGGAGAGACTAAAGGCTTAATTTAGAAATATTGCCTGATTTCTCAGTCAGGAACTCACACAATGTGAATTAAAAGGAGCCTAGAAAGATCAACGTAGGTGTTGAACTGCATATATGTACTGATATCTCCCCCTTCCAAAACAATAGTTGCCATAAATAGATCTTTCATATGTGGATGAAACTTTCTCAGTGTTTGGGACTATACCGAGTCCCAAATACTGGCTTTGGTGGTAGGGCTGAGAATTTCAGAGGCGAAGCTTTCGCTCGTCCGGTCAGCTCTCATGCAATTTATGTCTGCTGTCACCAGGTGGCGATAGAGAGTGATTGCAAGATTGGGCTGGAGGTAGACTGATGGGGTCCACCGGAAAAGCCTTTTAAAAACAGCTTTCTTTTGACTGAAGTGAATAAAATCTCGAATGAGTAAACACCAAAAGTGAAGTATTATTTAGTAAAAGTATCCCCAAGAATAAGGAGTACTGGCGTTTCCAGGCCTGACTCATCCACTTAATAGTTGTGAACTTAGGTAACTGCATCTCAGTTTCCCTATTTAAGGATAAAATACTGGATTTGGATAATATCATGTTTGAAGTTCTTATACCGAAACAAACCTGTTAATTGTAGTTATTAAAATGGCAAAATGAAAAGGACAAAAGAATAAAAACTCTTTCACACAAGAGAGAAGTTGACATTTTATTAACAACCGTTTTGGTTACTCAGGGAGGCTGAGGCCCTTTAATTTTTGTGTGGGGGGTGGGGACTGGGGAGAGAGAGAAGGCTCCTAGTTCATCTTCCTTACCTGCTACCTGGCTTAAGCAAGTGAGAAATGAGAAATCTTTCACACTGTTTTATGGAACCTTTTTTTTTCCCTGAGGTTTCACTCTTTCCCTAACTTCAGTTTTCCTTATGCTGTATCCAGAAGTCTCAGATCTAATTGGTTATGTTTAAGTCATTATAGTTACCTGACACTCACCTCAATTTTCTGTGCTCAGTGACATTGCTACTGTGTTTTTTCTTTTCTTCAAAAGAAAGAACTCAACCATCCGCCTTTAGGTTGTTTATATAACGCTCAGCACACATTTTGTTAATAAGCCTCTGTTTAGAGTCCACTCCATCGTATCAGAAATGGGGTAAGGCAGAGTTTGGTTTGAGGATCCCTGGAGGTCCCAGGACGTGTTCAGATCTGTGAGGTCGGAACTGTTTTTGCGATGACGTGAGTATTACGGCACGGAAGCAGCTGTGGGTGGAACCGCTGCCACCTTCGCCTGGATTGGACCGCGGCCTCAGACTGTGCTAGTAGTGGCATCAGACTTCACTGCCGCACACTTACAGTTCAAAAGCGTAAGAATGTCCTTCGTGAAGCAGGAAAGAATGTTAGTCATATTAAACCTCTACCCTTGAGCGTGCGTCTGCACTAACGAGAAAGAGGGACAAACAAGACCCTTCTGCTGCCGAACAGAGTTCGGTGTTTGTCGCAAGCAAAGCATTTGCGCGTCAGTTTGAGTTGCAAGCTGAGTGAGCTGCTCTTGTTTTCCCCTGCAAAAAAACCACTGTTTTTTACTTGAAAAAAAAAAACAATTTGCTGATAAACTATTGTTATTCAGGTCTGGGTATTTGGCAGAAATTACTTCAAAAGCCAATGGCACGGGCTTGTCACTTCCAGAACACAATTGACAGTGTTTATTGCTGGTGATAAAATTTGAGCTTTCAAGTAAAATTTAGGATTTGGGGCAACTTTTATCTGCTGCCGTGAGCTTGACAGCTTTACCGTACCTAAAGACTTTTCGGAAGGGTTTGCTGGTGATATTACCAACTAGGACTTTTGGGTGTTGTGCAATGAAATGTATCAGCATTTGAGAAGTTGCATAATTTTCTAAATGAATGCATGATAATTTAAAATCATCCATGGATAAAATTCAGTCGACATTTAAGATAGAACACTGGATTTTGACAAGACAGAGTACAAAAGTTCATTGACTGATGTGGTTTCATGTTCACATTGCAACTGAACTTTAAGAAAATGCTATTTGTAGACTTTTGGTGTAACGCCAAAGAATAGCCACAATTACCTGAAGAAGCTATTCAAATACTCCTTTTGCAGGTCACACATTTATGTGAGACCAGATTTTCTTCACACTGAAGAGCATACACAACAGGCTGCAGGCAGACGCAGGGCTCCGACTGACTTCTATTAAGTCAGATACTAAAGAGATACGTGAACATGTAAAAGAATTACCTTCTTAATATTTTTGTCTTAAGAAGCATTTCTTTTTCATAAGAATTTTATGTTAGTGGTTAACAAGTTTGTTGTTCTTTAAAAATGAATTATTAAATAAATGCTTCAAGTTTTATCCATTGTAATTTTTAACATAATCAATATTAATAAATATTGCCCATATAAGCAAAAGGTCTTTGAGGTCCCTGATAATTTTTAAGGGCATCAAAGGGGTGCTGAGACCAAAGTGTTTGAGAACTGTCCATCTATGGTGTAAGCAGACCAGGCCTGGGCAACTTCCTACCTCGTGGTGGATTTTATTAAAACTTTTGTTTCCATAGTACTGACGGCTGTTAAAATTTAGCAGGTTTAACCCTGCACATTTTTTACTAGTCATCTTTCTCCCAGAGTTCTGCAACCCTCTTTTTATTGACAGCGTGATAAGGCTGTGAAAGTGGACTAATAGCTGTGGTCCCATTCATCCCCATCCAAGTGGAAGGAGGCAGCTGTCTTTCATGAGAAGCTGGCAGGTAAAACAAGGTTGTGAAAGATCGTGGCCGAAGAAAAGTTCAATAGCTGAGAGTGAAGAGCTGACAAGAGCAATTGTTTTCAGGCAGCGAAAGAGAACTTGTTCCTGGGTGTTTTCGTTTTTTTTTTCCAATGGGTCTGGCACAGCTGGGCAGTCATGTTAAACCCCCTCGGATTCTGATTTAAAGCTTAAAAATCATTTGCATATGCCAGCATGAGACATGGAATCTCAAACTGCTGCCAACTTAGACAACGGAAAGGAAATGAAGATCTACATTGTCCAAAAGCTAAGCCTTGGGAGGCTCCGGTACGTGGCAGCTGTGTAAACAGAGCTAAGCCATTTGCTCCTCTGTTGGACACTTGGTTCCAAACAGGACCCAACCACCCCATGATGATTTATGAAGAAATGGAAATGAAGGCAAAAGATCTCATTTCAGGGTTCAAAAAAGCCATAAATTTTCCTTTCTTTATGGATGTGTACGGACGTAAGACGGAAAGGAGATTCAAGGTGAACTGGGAAGGGAGAAGGAGATGTGAACATGACTTTTGTTTCTTCCCTTCTCAACGTCTGTATTTTCTCTTTCATGTTTTCCTCTTTTCCTTCATCTCCCCATTCTTTCTCCTGTTGAGACTGTGGCCCAGGCGGCTGTTTCTGTGATGAAACACCAGGAGTGACATGTGTATTGATTTTAGAGAGAGGGGAAGAGAGGGAGAAAGACAGGGAGGGAAATAGTGATGCGAGAGAGGAACATCACGATCAGTTGTCTCTTGTATGTGCCCCGAATGAGGATCGAACTCACAACACAGGTTTGCGCCTTGACCTGGATTTGAACCTGTGACCTTCTGGTTTATGGGATGACGCCAGCCAGAATAAGTGTAACTAATTTCTTGACCAGAGAAGAAGCCGTTTCTCCAGGTGCCTCCCCATCCTCTGGGGGAGGTGGTAAAGATGCCTGCCTGGGACTGCTGGATGTGCTATTCTTGTGTTTAGCAGAAAAATTGAGAATTTTACTATTGCTAAATTGCACTATTGCATTTAATGAAAAAATACTTTTTCTTTGAGTCTCACCTCTTTTTTTTAATAATTTTTTAAAAGATTTTATTCATTTTATTTTTAGAGAAGGAAGGGATGGGGAGAGAGAGACAGACAGACAGACAGACAGACATCAATGTGCGGTTGCTGGGGGTTCTGGCCTGCAACCCAGGAATGTACCCTGGCTGGGAATCGAACCTGGGACACTTTGGTTCCCAGCCTGCGCTCAATCCACTGAGCTACGCCAGCCAGGGAGTCTCACCTCTTTAACCCATTTTATAACTCATTTAGAGTGAGAAGATCCTTCTATTCTCTGGAAGTGCCCTCGAATAATCTCTAGGAGTGCAGAGTGGTTTTCTTGCTCTGATTGTGTCACTATTAAATAGTATCATGCTACACCTTTAATGTATTTCTCACTGTAACGCTTTTAAATGATTGCAGTGAACTTTGAGTGATGACTTTGGGTTTTGAATTAGGGTGGAATTAATGATGGGGGCAAGAGTTGGCAGGGTGAAAAAATAGCAATAATAATTTAAAAAGCAAGTCCAGAATACGGGACTCTGCTATGAGGAGAGCTGAGCAGGTGTGCAAAAGTGCAATTGATTACGGAATGGATAGAGCTGGAGGGAGACAGAGTGGTCGGTTCCTAAGCCAGGGTGCAGCGAAGCTCTAATTGGCTGGTGGGTGAGAGTGGGTTGGTGATCAGACAGGGAAGGCACTTACACCCAGCAGTGGTTTTGATTTGTTTACCTGATGATCCCTTACTGTTACTGAACTCAAGGGGTTCACCACTGGGGTGCTCTATTCGAAAACCAGGCATGGCTGTGGCAAAGTGGTTTTATTTACTTGTAGCAAGTATAGGAGATGGGCAGGGTGGGGACATTCACACCCAAAGCTCTGCTGCCCCAGCCGGAGGCTTAGCCATTGCTTCTCTACACGATTCAGTCAGTTGCACGTTACTTCTTTTCAGTTGGCTATACTTATCCCTTAAGTTCCTGTCAGCTCATCTACAGTTGCTTCTGCAAAATGCTGTGCTACATTTTAACATTTGGCAAGAATAGCATTTAGAACTGCCCAGGCCTTGAGACCCTTGCCCTATCTAACATTACCATTTATAAATGAAAGAGATCAGCTTTTTATGTATTGGAAGCATGGAAAAATAATTAGCAGCAGGGAGCTCTGATTCTTATGTTCTTAAACTGAGGGCATCATAATTGCTTTGCAATGACCTGCATTGGCCACAGGAAGCTCTGTATCTCGTGTTCCCTATGCTTTGCTCCTAGATTTTGCTTTGTTTGATATGCAGGGAAATGAAGTAGGTCAGAATCACACCACCACCCCCAACCTGTGGGGTTCAGTGCTGACGCTGCAGTTAATGCCACTGTTTAAACCATTTCACTCTGTGTGTGTGAAGGCCCATTCATATACTCTACTGTGTACTTTCCAAACCCTTTATTTGGCATTTTCTTGAGATTTCCTACACTCCTAGGGGCTGATGCAAAGTGTCTATTTTGGAATAGAACCAAAAATAATTAAGTAGAAGGTACTCTATAGCTGTCTAACATTTTGGCTCAACTACCTTTATGAAGTGAGTGTGTTATTTGAAACATCACCACTTAATATAATTGTTTAAAAGTTCCCTTGGAGTTTGTGTTGTTTATTTTTAAAATATTGGCTTTGTGGCTGGTAACACCATATTAAATGACCAACATTGTCTAACATATTTATTGGTTGTAAGAAGACCTTTGCCTTTTGCAGAAATGTACTGAGAATACACCTTATTTCCCACTGGTGAAGGAAGTTCTTCACAAGAAAATCACAAAAATACAGGATGTTCTTATGCAGTTTGCTCCTTAGCTGAAGTCCTGCTACTTAATAGACTGGAAAAGGCAGGTAAAATTGGGGAAATGGGGAGAGAAGAGGGTGACTTGGGAGTTTCCACGGGCTGCTTTCAGCACTGAATGACACAACCATTGTTTGAATGGTGATTTTTCTGAGTGTACATTTTATTGTTGACAGCAGAAAAATGTCAAAAACATAAATTAAATTGGCCCCCACTTCGGGAGTGTACACATAATTTTTCAGACGGCTTCTAGAACTAGGTTTGAATTTTCCCTTGCCAAGCATTTTGTCCATTGTTGAAAATTACTGACCACCAGTATTTTATCGATAAATGTGACTTCTATCAGTTCTGTGGCTTCACCTGAAACAGGAAAGGCAGGAGATCTGACTGCTTGGGTCCATTCTCCTCCATGTCAACCATCAGCTGGAGCTAGACAGAGCTGCCTCCTTTGGGCACCAGCTCTTCTGCGGCCTCTGCCTTGCTCCCTTGTGTGATCTTCATGGCGCCCGTAGGACCTTGAATTTGACTTGGGTTTTAACAGTCCTTTGTCGATGAGGGACTCTGAACTCTCTTCCACAGCCCCACCCCCATCCAGCCTCTTATTCCGTCTGGATATTGCATCTATGCATTTCTCTGCCCAGAAGGCCCCCTGACACCTGAATTGTTTTTTCATCATTTCCTTTATTGCCTTCTCTTGCCAACCTCACTGCTATCCTCTTGGCCCTCTCGAGGGTAAATCGTTATTCCCGCTTTCTCTCCAGCTTCCACATTTGACAGCTGCCAAGAGCTACTTCTCCCTGGCTGGCCGTGTTCTCTCCAGCTCACATGGCCTGTGTCTGACTGCGTGTTCACCTCCCGCAAAGAGATGCTGGCCCCAGCCTCTCTTGCCTAGAAATAAGAAATAAGGCAGAAATAAGGCTTACCTTATTTCTGGCTTCTGCTCTCATCTGTTTTGTAGGCAGAGACAAGAGAAGGCTGAAGCAAACTTCACTTCTCTTTTGTCACTTTTCCTTTGAAAAAGTTGCTCGTATTTTTCGTCAATCATTATCCCAAATGGAATCCACGTTTCTCTTTCCACAAGCCTTTCCCAGTTGCCTGCACATATCCATTCTTTCCAACTCAACTTGCTGTTTCTTCACTTGAGTTCATCCATGTCTCTTGTCCTCAGCCTAACATGGGTCTCCTTGGATTAGTGTGTGATCACATGTGATGATGAGTGTGGAGTGCCTGGCACTCGGTAATCAATAAGCCAGCATTTCAGAGAACATCCCCAGCCACGTCAGCATGGAGCCATGCACTCCTTGAAGGACAGAATCCAGTTTTCCTCGTCTTTGTGCTCTGTTGCTTTATAGAGTGCCTCGCACAGATACTAAACATTCAAAAACATTTGCTGAAAAACGAAGACAGGATGTGACCAGGAATGGCAGAGATTGCTTGTGGTTAGTGTTGTTACGATGTCACAAATCTTGGCCATCACAGCACGAGTGGCACCCTGGTCAACTGTGTGCATTTGTCTCTGGGTCGCTGCAGGTGCCTGATCACCTTCTGAAGACTGTGGCGAGAAGTGTGAGGGTTTTTCAATTATTTTGTATTCTTTGTTTTTTTTTGCCTTCTATTGCTCTGTCCTCTACTTAGGGATACATAATATATTCATCACAGTTGCATAAAAGTGATATTCAAATGAATACTCATGACCTTTTTTATTTTTTTAAACTTTATTTTAGGAATTTGTGTCCTAAGAGATTCTTCATTTCTTGGTGTTGCCATTTTCTTAGTTTCCAGTTGGGAACACAAAAAGACAAATACAATCATTGGAGATTACCGAGAGTTTTCTCCAAACTCAGTTTATTTGAAGGTTTTTTCCAGCAGCAAGTATAGCAAAAGGAAGGGAGTCAGTAATATTCCAGTAACTGTGTGTGATGTCAGAGGGGCGCGAGATTTATCAGGACGATCACTTAGTAAGTTATGTAATGTCTAACCACTGGGGCGTACACCTGAAACTAGTATAATAATGTACGTCAGCTGTTACTGAAGATAAAAAAATGATAAAACAAATAAATAAATAAAAAATATTTCTGTCACCACCACCATCCCCATCCCCATCACCATGAATACTGACATTAAATCTTGTTCAGATGAATTTTCCCAAGACTTTGCCTTGGTGTTCATCTCCCACTTCATGGGTTCACAAACAGTTCTTGCTTCAAAAAGAGAAAGTGCCAGGATAAGCAGTACTGCATTCAGTATGCAAATGTAAGCTTTATAGAAAGAGGGCTGTGCTGGAGATGAAATTAATTGTGACAGTTCAGGACAGTTTTACAGAAAGAGAGGATTAACGTGTTAGGCCTTCAGTAGCTGTCTTCCCTGATGCAAATAATGTGAGGCAAAATGAAATCTCTGTGTGCCCGGGCTCCGTGGGGGGATGTCCGCCGGGCCCACAGGGATGTGACAGCCTGCTTTCCTTTCTCAGTGTGGGCGTGGACTGACCCGTTACCATCTCAGTTGGAAGCCACGATCATGGTTCTTTTCATTTCTTATTTGTTTATCTCTTGTTTATTTCAGAAAATGTGTTGCTTATTCTGAAGTTGCTATGATTCATCAGACCAGAATGGATGATAACATTGTATTTCTTTGAATATTGGCATATATGTAAAGGAGGGAGATTTTATATAGAGTGAGACCAGATCCAACTTAACTGGTTTCTTTGATTCTTTGCCCTAGGCTAAGTAAGAGAACCTGTTATGCCCCCCAAAGCTCGATTTTCTTTGGAATGATTTTTGCAATGATAGTACAGAATAGTTATTTTTATATATTCACGTTTTTTTTCTTTCTGTCTAAGGAAACCAACATGTCTGACAAAAGTGACTTAAAAGCTGAGCTGGAGCGCAAAAAACAGCGTTTAGCACAGATACGGGAAGAGAAGAAACGGAAGGAAGAGGAGAGGAAAAAGAAAGAGGTAAATATCGAGTGCTGGGCGTTTGTGGCGTTGGGAAAGGAAAATCACTTGATTCTGGGGGGCCAGTTACATTGATAAAGAGAACTCTCTAAAGAATCCTTTTATAATACTGGATATGCAGTGTACAAATAGCCTACATCTTGTAGAAAAACCAGGTGCTGAAGATATTTTTAATAGTTTTCCAAGAAGGAAACTTTGTATACCATAACATGCTTGTGTGTACAGAAACCAGAGCTGTTTCCTTACTTAAGAGTTTTTCTTTAAGGAAAAAATGGAATGTATGTTGATGCCTCACAATGTAAGTAAGTGTTGTTTCATACCGTAAGGCTTGGGAGACCATGGTAACATATTATAACAATTATTTGCCGGCCAAGTAAAGCATGATTGCAGTTGCATATTAGCCTTTGGCATCTTGCATCTCTCCATTCCATTCCACTGTGATTGATGCCACCGTTTATTTGTCCTTGACTCCCCGCGTCCTGTTTCTCCTTTGGAGATCTTGGCTGTGACATACGCAGTCTCTGAGCGAAGTGGAGGTGAGAATTGACAAGGAATGGCTATTCATTTACATGCAAAGCCAAAAAAAGCATTAAGTGATTATGCTTCCTTTCCTTCAAATGTCAACACTTAGTGTAGTTTTAAAGCACCTGTTATCCGTTGCTAATAACCGGTTTCCTTTGAAACTGACATTGTAATATCCAACTTGAATTTCACAGAATTACCACAAAATGCTGTGTGATATGGGAAATCTGGTTCCGAATTATGTTGTCTGCTTCATCCTTGTTATTTTAGGTTGATTGAAACAGGCCACCCTTTCTGTCTCTACAGCAAGCAGGCTTGCCTGCTGGAGATTTGGCTTGTCACACGGCCCTGGAGCCCCGGGAGGCTGGGGGCTGCAGGTGGTGGGAGTGTGGAGCACCTGCATCGTAGGCGCTCCTGGGCGTCTACTGAGTTCTGGAGTGAAAGTCGCATATTCTCGGTTTCCTCATTTCTTTTTTTTATTTAAAGATTTTATTTATTTATTTTCAGAGTGGGAAGGGAGGGAGATAGAGAGAGAGAAACATCAATGTGCGGTTGCTGGGGGTCATGGCCTGCAACCCAGGCATGTACCCTGGCTGGGAATCGAACCTGGGACACTTTGGTTCCCAGCCTGCGCTCAATCCACTGAGCTACGCCAGCCAGGGCGGTTTCCTCATTTCTAAACAGGGAGGGTGGGTTAAGTCCGTGATACCCTGACCCTGTGCCATGGAATCCCCTTGTAATACAAACTCATAGTCTCCCATCTCGAAATTTTTAATTTGAAAGATCCAAATAGGACCAGATTTGGGGATTCGCTGGACTACGTTGCCTTTAAAGTCCGCCCTGGCTGTAAATCCTGTCCCTCCACAACTCATTCCCCGCCAAAAGCACTTTTCTCCATTCAGTCGAAGTGCCTTTGGTGGGCGGTGAAGCCTTGGTTTGTCTGAGCAGCCGTGCTAGAAGACGGAAGACAGTGCGCTTCGTGGTTATACACACGTGCTTCTCGGTGGAGCAGGGCGGGGGAGCCTGGCCCTGCCCTTCACAGCATGGCCTTGACCGGGTATGGGACCTCTCTGAAGCTGCCTCCCTCTGTAAAACGGAGAAAAGAGTGGTGCCTTTCTCGCGCGTTCTGTGGCGACCCAGGAGATAGATCCGGCAGAGCAGTGAAAGGAGGAACAGGTGCTCTGCTCTCAGCTGTCATTCTAAGTAGCTGCCCTGTGTCTCCAGTCTCAGGAAGCCCCCCACTCCCTCCAGCCAGTGTCCAAAGCAGAATTCTGGGTCATTCTTCCACCACCCTGTCCCCACCTTACAGTGAGCATCCTGTCCCAGACAGGCACAACACTCCTTCTGTTCTGCTTCTCTCTGTTGTCCTCCACTTGGCCATTAACTACATGTCTCTCAGTTCTCATCGCAAATGTCACTTCCTCCAGAAAGCCTTCCCTGGTGCCTTTCTGCATCCAGGACTAAGTCCTGCACGCGACCCTCGACCTCATCAAACCGTTGAGCGCAGAGCACCAGATTTGCCCCCTCACTTGTCTTTCTCTTCTGATAACGGGAAAGCTTAACATCCAGGGCAGATTCGGCCACTGCAGTAGGCCCTCCATTAAGGATTGTGCAGGGGTGGGGCAAAAGCAGGCTTACAGTTGTTAGTATGTGAAACAGTTTATTCTTTTATTGCCATTTATGAATGATTGTGTTATTTATTTGTCTTATGATGGTATGAGTGAATGTATGAGTACAGGAACTAGTCAGGGCAGACCTGAGTGCTGGCTGCTGGCATCCTTTCCATGCAGCTGGGGTTATTTCCTGCGAATTTCCTGGGAAGCTTGTGATTCTGAGTCTATGAGGTGCTCCAGTTAGCTGCTCACCCTCGTTAACTCCTGAAGATTTTCTAGTTTTCATATTGTCTATAGGGAGTTAGAAGTAGCCTTAAGCTTATAGGTTTGATTTTAGCTTTATTTAGGGTTATACTGTAAATAAAACAAATACAGAATAAGAGGGAAACAAAATGATCATCTATACTAAACTGAGTACCTATTTCTGCCATGACTGAAAAGTAGTGTGAATCAGGACCACCCAGGCTGACTGTCTCCACAGAACCCAGAAAATTGTGTACGTGTGTAAAATTACTGCTCTCTGATGCTTTGGATGTCAACTGCTTTCTTGGTTGAGGTATTATGGATGAAACCTGATTTTAAAATAAATATCGTGGCCACCATTGAGACACAGACCCAATTTCATGAAAAACTGGCTTGAGTGCAATGAGGTGTGCTTAATGGGGCCACCCTGAAGTTGCGTCCTGTCCTTGGCCTTCTGCCGAATGGCTGCAAGGTAGGATGGACAGAGGTTTCCTGGCCTGCGCTCACTTCGTTCCTCTGACAACCACGGAGCTGTCTGCGGAGATGTGACTTGATAAGTCTCAGCTGACAATTTTTCTTTGTTTGATTATTCTCTCTGGGCCTCAGTTGTAATTACCTTTCACGAAAAGAAATACCATTTGCTGGGGAAGACAACTTTGTGTATTTTTTTTTTGTAATTTAAGATTTTATTATTTATTTATTTTCAGAGAGAGGGGAAGGAAGAGAGAGGGAGAGGAACATCAATGTGTGGTTGCCTCTTCCATGCTGCCCACTGGGGGGATATGGGGACCTGGCCCACAACCCAGCCATGTGCCCTGACTGGGAATTGAACCAGAGACCCTTTGGTTTGCAGGCTAGCACTCAGTCCACTGAGCCACACTAGCCAGGGCCAACTTTGCATATTTTTAATTACTAGTACTGCAAAACCACTTTTTATTGAGTCATTAAAATATATTAGATTTCTTTAGTATGTACATAAAAACAATTAAAGTTTCATGATTAAGGTACTTGGTGTAACTGTCTTGGATGAATAACATTTTGTTTAGTTTAAGGTGCTAATTGGTAACAGATAGGAACTGCCTTTATTTTCAGTAATCCCAAGTAACCTAATTTTATGTTTTCCATGGTCAGTTTGAATGCTGATAACTTCCCTAAGCTTCTGTTACATCTAGATGGACATTTGTCCTTATTAATAAATGTCATTATATTCTCTGTTTCTTTAGGAATTAAAAAAGGTGGAAGGCAGGGACTGAGTGGTAGAGGCACCCTGTACTGTGGGAGTGACATTCCGAGGGTGGAGTTCAGGTGTACTTTTCTTGCACAATGTGTGGTTACGCATGTCGACATGTGATTTACCCTCTAGTATGTTTCTTGAATGCTTAGTGATTAACATTAGAATAAATTAAAAAAAAACAGATTCTGTGTCTTTCTGCATAGGACTAATGTGACAGAAAGTTATAGGTAACATGCCCTAAGTTTATTCAAAGGGAAAAGGTTAGGTAGATCTTTTTTTCTGTTCACTCTATGTAAGCTGCATTGGATCTTCTTAGTTTTATTCCTGCTGGCATTGTGCTGTCCTTCAATTAGTTTTTGTTGAAAGAATGAAGGAAGGTTAAAGTTTTTTTTTAATCTTAGAATATATAAATGGCTTTGGTACAAGCAGAGGGTCACTGGAGGTCTAGATGACTCACAAGAGTGGTGTTGTGAAGGGCTTTCTGAATGGACCACAGTTGGTGGACATTGGCTTGAATGATGTATCCTAAGATTCTATAGCTATAGAATAACATTTCCCAAAGGCAGAGATATTCATTCATTCATTCAAGATATTTTTTATTGAGCATCCACTATGTGTCAGGCCCTGATCTAGATGGTGAACAAAATAAACATGTATCTTCTCTCAATGAAGCTAGTGGTCCACCTCACTGTAAAACCTGTTATACAATTCCACGTTGGCTTCGAAAGGTGAATTTTGCTCATCTTTGTGTTTTTCATTTGTATTTCATAGCTGCTATGGTAATTCCCTTTTCTTTCACCTCCCCTGTTTTCCTCCCATCCTTCTTTTAACTTTGTGCTATGTGAATGTTGCTATAGATCCTCACTCTGCAAGGTCCTTTCTCATGTTAGTTCTGCGCACACATTTTGGAACTTGTTTCAGTAGTTTAACTGTTAAAACCAGAACCGATAGAGATTTCACTGTCATTTCAGAATTCTGAGCCGTGTGAGACTGCCTAAAATCCTCTCGTACTCTCATTAGCCCTCACCGAGCCCCAGAGTGGCACTTTCCCCCCAGTGACAGATAGACTTCAACAGTATGAGTGCATCTGAAGCCCCAGGCAAAGAGGAACAGAAGTGCTGAGCTCAGCACTCTTGCAAAGATGCCCTTTGCTTATAATCACCGTGTCGGTTCTCGTCTGGGAGTAAGTCAAAAGTGCGTGAACTGTCCCTTCTTTGGATGCCAGGATGTAAATTTCGCTCCCCTGCTTTGCAAAGCCCTTTGTGCTCCTGGAGGAGGTGATGTTCCTGTTAGGGTGCCCGCCTTGCCCCGGGGGAGGAAGGTGTGCCTGATAACTGGATGACTGGTTTTTGACGAGCTTTATGACGGCTTCACTTCTCTAAACTCACAGAGCTTTGTGGCCAGGTAGCTGCACATCGAGCAGGACATTATGTTTCAGACGTGGGGCAAATGCCTTGTGTTAGGAAGGAACTGTGTTATGGAAAAGAAAACAAGACCTGAATGTTTAGTTCCCCCAGACTCCCACCACTGACCCCTTAACCTGTGTTCTGACTCGTCATTGTCCTGTAAAGCCCAAACTGGGCGTTAGGGTCTGAGTGTCAGAGGCTCACACAAGATGTGAATTTTAGACAGAATTTGGGAAAGGAAGTCCTCCTAAGTGACTTTGTGTTCTGTATTTTTCTACACAATCATTTTCTCTTTTGAGTTACTATGTATAATGGAAGCCTATGAAAGTCAGAAGTAAGAAGTAACACAATATACAGTAATATTATTTACATGCCTTAAAAACATTTTAGCCTAGTTTATTTTATTTCATTTTTTCTGTTTTATTTTAAACCATGATAAACTTAGATTGCTGCTGCAAATAGCGTATTTTACAGGGACAGCTTTTCATAGCTGATTTTACTTTTTAGCGAGATCTCAGTAATTCCTTGTTTGCATAGTCTTAAACATAGGGGGTGAATGTGAGTATTACAAATACACAGTCATTAAGAACTGATAGTATGTTTTCCCAGAAGGTCAAGGAGGTCTAAAAAAAAAACAGACAGAATTTAAAAAAAATTAATTTGCCTTGATGGTTTCTTCCAAAACCGGTGAAAGAAACTTGTATCACCACGTGACAGGGACAGGAAAAAAGCCTTCAACTAAAAGAGAAAGCGCTGGGTTAGCAATTATTAAATGGCGCAGTTACAGCCTTTTTCCATCCTTGGTACACATGATTATATCTATTTAGGGCTTTTGCCTGGTCTTCGCTGCCATGCACTTGCCATTTTCAGCTTCAGCCAGGAAAAGCACACGTGTAATTCCGTTATTAACTCCGCTTGCTGGGTTCTGATTTGCAAAGGCTGATCTGCAGCAGAAGAAGGAGCCCGCGCAGGACGACTCGGACCTAGACCGCAAGCGCCGGGAGACGGAGGCTTTGCTGCAGAGCATCGGCATATCCCCGGAGCCCCCTCTAGGTACTTAACCGTGCTCTGTGGTGCTGTTTCCTTAAATTTGACTTGCATGGGATATACCATGTCCAGCATTTACTATTCTTTTACGCCTGTTTTATTTTTACTTTTTAAGAAATCCCGTGGCTTATGGTTCAGGCGCATTTATTTTTGGAATTGAGGGGGCTGGAAGGAGACGGGAGCAGCGGTTGCAGAGCTGTTAGCAGTTTGCTGCATATTCACTGACTGTGTGGTCAACTGTGTCCACTCTGTTACTATTAGATTGTGTTGTAGCTCTTACATGAGCCGCCACATGGTAAATATAAGAAGTCTTGGAATTTCTTTATTAAATATTTCATTTCCATTGCTGGATTCCGACCTCTCTCTGCCAACCTAAATATGGTGAACCTGGTTATAAATTTCATAACCACCATGGCCATAGTTATGCCATGATGGAAATAAAATGTTCAGTGGGGAATTTGAAGGAAAACTTAAAATGGTGACAGATTAGCAGCTAATTAACAAGTTTAAATTTATTCGACTCTATTGTATATCTTGGTTTTATGGCTAATTGGCATTTTCACTATAATACCTCTCCTCCAACTCATTCATTCCTAGTTAATTGTTCATGATCTCATTTTATCACTTGAGTTTGGATACCGAACAATTTGCTTTATTTGTACAGAAGGTAATCTGTACATATTCTGTTTATTCTGTCACTTAACTATATATTTCTCATGTGATAAATTATTTTATTTTTCTTTATTCATTTGCTTTCCTTACATTTCAGAGTAATCTTAGGGTGTCTGTAAAACTATGTAATACCCAATATAGTTAAAAAAACCCTTTTGAACCCTTTTGAAACTTTAATAATTCATTAAAATAAATACAATATTAGGTCTTTTTAAAAAATGAATTTGTTGCCTTTTAAGTCTATTATTAGCCTTTATATTGACATAAGTTTTTACTGATTTCTATAGATACTTAAACTAAGAACAAAAATTATCCCATGTACAATAAAATAACAATATTTATATCAACATAAATAATAAGAAGAGCAATATATAATAAGCCCACAGATTAACTATTGGTGAATATAACTTAACATGTACAAACTAAACTAGAACACCATGAATAGCATTTTATGCTCAACCTCCACTTGTGGTAAAATCATGTCTAACAATGATTATAAGAAAGCCCAATAAGATGTTGAGTATTTTGTTCAGCTCCTTATGGTGTGGAAGATGTAACCTGTGGGATATTCACCTGATGGAACTTCTTAGAGGAGGTTGACAAACCTTTTTGTACCTAATTGACATGTGATATAAATCAGACACTTTGTAATCAATTATATTCCCCCCTCAAAATAGCTTTGGACATTCTGTTGCAATGTGAAGGAACACTGGTTAAGTCCAATAGTAGTACGTCCTATTCTTCCCTCCTCTACATAAAGCCAGCAATTAAACTTCAAGAACAAAACAGTTAAGTATCCCTAACCCATGACCAAATTCTGAACTATCCTTGCATCCCTCCCAGCCGGCCTTGGCACGGGTGGACCCCATTTTGAGTTTTCATCCATCTCTCTGACTTACCCTCTGACTCACTGCAGAGGATAATCAGTGAATTAAATGTGAGACCACATGAAAATTCCTAGTTTCTTGACAGATCTGCCATTGTGTTATAGGATTTGGACAAAATAGTTAAGCCTTTTACTCTATTAAATAAATAAAAGGAAATTGCACATGATTGAAACCAAATGGGAATCTACACTCGTGTCTTGAAGTTTCTGCCCATCTGGCCGCTCTGGCGAGTGTCACCCGGAGAGCCCACTGAGCTCGTCTGGCCTGGAGCCGTCCTGGCTGCTTGGTGCAGCTTCTCTCTGAAGGACATTTGGCTCATATCTGAAGGGTAGAAAAAATACATTTGCATTTTCTTCAGCTTTTTTCTTTTATTATCCTTGCACTCAGATTTTTAGCTTGCACTGACCTTGACCTCTGAACTTGTTTCTGCTCTCTTCAGGATGGCAGGTTACTCTGTGCACCTGGCAGTTGCAAAGGAACACGCGTTCCAAACACAGTAAACAGTGCAACGGGATGAAACTATTAATTAAATGCAAAAATAAAGCATCCTGGCATTTTTCTTTGTTTCGAAAGAGACTTTTAAATTACTAGGCTCAGAATCTACCCTTTCTCTTGTCACTTAGTCTCCCTTAGCAAATGCAGTTTAAAATCCACGGACAAGGGATTTCCCTCCAAATGCACACGTGCAACAGATTTTTTCCTGACCCTTCTTGACCATTTAAATAATCCAGAATCACTTACTTCATAACCTTGAAAAGTTTTATAGACACTCCATTTTATTTTTAATAGGTCACATCTATACTAACAAAATAAAGTGGAGAATTAGAATAATCTGGATAGTTCATACTAGAGAGATCTTTGACTGGAATTATCTTGATAACTATTTTGATTCTCCATTTTAGTTTGTTAAGGTGGACATGGCCTTAGAATCCCTAAGTTAATTCTGTCTAAATTCATTTCAAATTTTAATTTCCAAAATATAAAAAATTCACTTGACTTTCTTCCTTTTCTTTTCTTTCCTTTTTTTTTTCTTCTGTCTCCCATCTCAATCTCTCCTGGACACACAATCACTTTCATTTGGGCCCATCTGTTTTGGTTTGTCTGACACTGCTCTTCCCCAGTGCAGCCGCTGCATTTTTTAACATGGGATACCTGTTATTTTCATTATTTAGTCCCAACCCCTATGTCTCCCTCCTCGAAATCAGTGAGCACTCCCAGTGAAGCTGGAAGCCAAGACTCAGGCGACCTGGGACCATTGACAAGGTAAGAATTGTGCCGTTACAAAGGCCATGGTTGAATGTCAATAGTACAAAAAAAAAAGACCTAAAAACTATACTGCTTCATTGTACACCATTAATAAGCATGCATCTGCATGTATACTCTGTCATTTTACCTTTAACTTTATGGCAGCTAGCTATTTTGGTGGTACAGCAATGATTTTGAACACTAGAAATTATAAACTTATATATAATCCTTCCTTGAGTGGGCTAATTAACACTTTGTTTAACAAATACAAATATTCCATCAGCTTGGGTCTAAAAGAAACCAGGAAAGGACCAAGGACAAATGGAACATATATCGGGTTCTTATTTCCCCACTTTGGTGTTGGTTTCCATGAGAACCCTTCTGAATAGCATACTGAGACATCCTCACTCTGAAATTAACTTTTCAAGCATCTTTTTGTTTTCTTACTAAAATTGACTAATTTGAGAACTCAGTCACTGAAGTGTTTCTATTATTACTAATGGTACTAGTAATAACATCATTAAGGTTGACTGCTTTGTTTTGTGAGTCAGCTGCCAAATTTTCATTACCCTGTGGCTACTCAAAGATGATGTCAGTTTTGAAAGTGAATATAGCTGCTCTCTACTTTGATCCCTGAAAGGATATCCAAAAGGAAAAGATGTGAAGAGGGAAAAGAGACGGCTCGTTGAAATACGTGGAGTCAGGGTAACTTTCTGAATGCAGGTGCCTTTACCAGGATTCCACATGCAGGCGATCCCCATGGGCAGGGCCAGGAGGCTTGTGGCACCTGCTTAGCAAGCTCCGTGTTTATCAAGGCCAGATGGCCTCCTCACAGCTCAGGCTGGTTAAGTTCCTGTGGGAATATGGACCAAGCTTTTCTACCTCCTTCCATTTCTCATGAGAAGCTAACAGTTCAAGTGTTTATGCAATAATCTCATAATGTTAAATGGCAATGACTCTGTTAGAAGTGGTTTGGAGCCTGATCTGGCATGGGGGTTGGCAATTTATGCCCTCTGTTTTTGACTCTTAATTTAAAAAAATTATAGCATACTTTAATAAACTTCAAAATAAGCAAAGAAACAATCATCCACAGCACTGTAGTTCCAACAAATCAGCCTTTGTCTTTATTTACCTTTCAGTTCTGTCTACCAGTGTGCATTCCTTGCTACCATATGTGTTACTGGGGAGAGGTATAAAATTTTGCATTTTTCTTTTTTCTCTGAACACATTATCATAAGCAACATCTTCTGAAAGTGCATTGTTTCCATATAGGCTGAGAGGTTATTGGTGCAGAAAAGTATGGAAATGAGAATAGTTTTGTATTAGCTTGAATTATAGGGTTTCCCCCCAACCCTGAAACCTACATGTAAGACTGGAATTATCCAACCCCTATCTGCCTGTTAGTGCATTTCAGACTTGAGTATGTATTTTGTTTTGAAAGGGCCTTTTGAAACTAGTGGACACTGCTTTCAATTTGAGAAAAATGAAAGTAGAGGTTTTTGTGGGCACCAGGCTAGTTTGTTTTAGCAGATCGCCTTTGTGATTTGGGGCGGCACACGTCTTCTCTCATCTTCTGCTTTGAACACTTCAAAAGGTCTTTGAGGGGAATGAAGAAGTAATAATAACACAGTTACGTAAGATCTAACACTTATATAAGAACTAGCTGGCACAATGTAATCACATTCCTTAGGGAGTCCATTGCTCCATCATTGTTAATATATTTGCCTCTTGCTATGCAATGATGGCGGTGTGTCCATTAATGCTTAGCTTCAGGGGGTGCAGTTAGCAGCATTAAATTCTGTTACTGAGCTCACCGTTGATGAGCCCCTTTGAAGACTTTCTAGAGAACACTGACCTGCACTGTTAGCACTCTGGGGACAGCAGCAGTTTTTCTTTCTCAGAGACCATAACTCTTCACTGGCAAGAGTAGACAATTAAGTCAATGAATAAATTTCTTGATACGTGTAGGTTTCCTAGGAATGCAAGAAAATTGGCATTGAGGAAATGATGATTTTCAGAAAAACGGAGCACAAAGTTTGCCTCAGGAGAAGGCATTGGGGATGGCATAGTAAATCTTGCCCTTGTTTTGAACTTAGGAAAATTCCGCACAAATTTATGTTTTTGCTTCCATAAAATAAATATGAGAGTTGAATTTCAAAAGGATATTATATTTGCTTTTAAAATTCCAGTTGGAATGTGTTTTTTTGTAGAAGAAACATTTCTGAAACAATTACGATTAACACTTCATAAAACATAAGACGGGAAAAAGAGCTTGGTAATTTCTAAGAATATAACTCTCTAGTCACAAATTTGCCTATTTGAATGGAATTTGGACTTTAGAAAATGGAAAATCTTTCAGAAGATAACTCAGGAATCATATTAACACATTTGGTTCCCTAAAGGTGCACATAAATTCTGTCATTCGCTTGCCAAAATTTCAAAGCAAAACTAAAATTTTCTTTACAGAGCCAAATTGGCAGATATTTCTTATATAACCCTTGTAAGTGGTTAATTTGCAAACAGGCATACTTAATATACTTATTATAAAGAAAAAGTTAAAAATGCTTTTAAAAAATCAAGTATAACAAAATTTCTTTCATTAATTTTTAAGAGCAGTTAATTTTTTAAAAAGAATGAATAGAGAGTTGGAATATGTAATACTTTTACAACTATAGTAGTATGATTTACTTTTTTAAAACTTAACAGATCATGATTTTTTTGGTCATTTTTGCTTCTGGTGTTACTGCCTGCTTCTCATTTATAATTTACATTTGTGGTATTTTACTCTTTGTTGTAATCA
This sequence comes from Phyllostomus discolor, assembly GCF_004126475.2. Taxonomy (NCBI): domain Eukaryota; kingdom Metazoa; phylum Chordata; class Mammalia; order Chiroptera; family Phyllostomidae; genus Phyllostomus; species Phyllostomus discolor. The sequence goes on along the minus strand of NC_040912.2, from coordinate 28,121,474 downwards.
ATTTTGGCAGAACTAATTAATCATTTCTCTTAATTATATTCAGCCAATACCAAGCTCAATATTGTTAATGAAATATTTGAAAGACTAGTTTTACTTTTAAACATAGATATAACCCCCCCCCCCCAAATATACTATATGCAACTGGAATCCAACACAATATTAGTGGGATACTATGCTGTGATTAATTTAGGATTGATTAAACAATTCCAAGATATTTTAGTGTAGGAAAATGTATTGCCATAGTTCACTATATGGAAAGGTCAAAGAGGAAAAAATAATCATTACAATATATACTTAAGTGGTACTTGAGATAGTTAAACATCTGTCTCCATATTTCAAAACTAGAAAAGGAAATATTTTTTCTTAGTCTGATACTGAATAGTAATCTCAAACCAACAGCCTGCCTTTTTTATACGCAAGTGTGAAGCATTTAGTAATTTATAGCCCTTAAAGCAGAATGATTTCGGTTTAGTGGAATACATGCCTCTCTTTCTGAGTGAGTGACAAGTTCCTTGAGGGCAGAGAGTATGTGGTATTTGAGAGGTATCCATAGAGTAGGTATTTGATAAATGTTTGTTGAATGAATCAACTATTACCTAGCTATCTATCTACACACACACATATATGCCACCATATATGTGATAAATAATATCATGTCATACAAACTGTTAAACTTGTCTTCCTAATCAAGTATCTCCATTTCTCCATTTCAATACATTTTCATCTTATCTAATGGGTATGCTATCTTCAGTTTTTCCCAATTACAACATAATCCCATTTTGTCTATACAATTGATGTCGGGCCTCCCAGCCATCAGCATGGAGTAACCAAAACAACCCTCATATCCATGGATATTCTCTAGGAAGGGGAGGCCCCTCCCAAGGGGACCTAAACGCCTCAGATGAAGAACTGTCTTCTGCAGCACCTAGCGGGGGAGCGAAGGTGCAAAGGAGATGGACTGGAGGCCATTCAGGCATCCAGCTTCGTGTGCCTTTCAGACTGGAGTCCGGGTCGAAGGTGCAGGTGTCTGCAGAGCCGCTGCTGCTCGCTGTGAACGCTAGGCCTCCGTACAGTCAGTATTAAGTTTCCTGTTGACAGAATACTTTGGCAAAATTCAGATATTCAATAAACTCTGCCTTTCCATGTTCTATCACCTAGTGAATGCCCCAATAAGGACATGGGGATTATTTGTGGTCAGTCTGTGCTGGCAGTACCTGGCTCCCGTTTTCTTTCCTCAGTGATTCTGGTGGAGGAAAATGTGCTCAGAGGCCGCGTGAGCTTAGTGCCCAGCAGAAAATCCTCAGGGCTTTCCTCCTCATCCACAGTCAGGTCCCAGAGGATTCTCTGGCACGACAGAAGCCTCACTGGACTTTCAACCCTTTTTTGATGGGAACATCGCTTTCTTCTGAGGTGCTCCGTTGAATCAGAGGCTAAAGGGAAGACAATAAGGTTTTAGTAAGGGTGAAAAAGTACAATAAAAGAACACAAAACCTTGGAGGACATTTAATAAGACCATTAACATCTCTTTGGAAATTAAAGCAAAGTGTACACTGTAGGGTTTCCTCTTTGTGTAGCATATCACCTGGATGGTTAAACGTTTTTGTCACCATCTCCCTGACAGTGTACTGTGCGTACCCGTACAGTCAGAGCAACACAGTAAGCATCTCTTTTAGCAGGGGAGTTTTCCCCTGGGGAAACTGCTTGCTGGACAGCAGCTTTGTGACTCGAAGTCTTACATTTCTTTTTGAATTCAGGTTCAAAGGCCCACTCCATGTTAGGGCATTGATGTTAGGCAATAAGGAAGATTCTCACGTAGTAAGTTAAGAAAAAAGGCTTTGAAAAAAGAGCCTGATACATGTGTTTATTGTACCATTCCAGTTTTATCCCTGACATCCGAAAATCTGCATCATTATCATTCCCAGTTGTAAGTAAGGAATTAATTGAGGCCTGGAAGGAAAACGTTAACTCATTAGTTAAATGCCATCCTTAATTAGTGACTGTGACAGATTGAGAGATATGATGGATTTTAAAATGTCCTTATTATCCAGTGGATCACTTTGGGAAATGGCATATAGGAAGTCCGTAGTTGAGGAGAACATTGACCCGAGACTTTCTGTTGGGCACCGTGCTCACATTGGCCAAACTGCTTTCCCCATCTGACTAGTGACCAGTGACTTGTTTGGCAGAGAACCTGCGGGACTCCAGGGAGCTCTGTGTTCTGCCTTCATGCTGCCTCTCCGCACAAAGGGGAGAAGAACAGGGTGAAAAGCTGGTTCTAAACATTGCACCTGCCTCTGGGGAACCACCTGAAGTTGCTAAGTTCATTTGATGGAGGAGATAAAGGGACTTCTTTTCTTTTCCTCAGCACAAACCAGCATTATGCTCAGAATTTTTAAGATAGGATTTCCTTCTTTGATATAGAAGTAAGTCTGAAAGTTCTCCTGGGCCCGTGTGGTGACATCACGCTGTGCAACGCTGAGTTCCTCTTACGTGGCTTGGTAGAGATTAAAGGGGCCAGACAGACATGCCCTGCTTTTTCCTTTCATTTTTAGATAAAGTAAAAACTGTTTCTTTGGGAATCAGTTTGCCCACACTCTTAATACTCATCTACAGAAAGGCAAGTCAAAACCATTTATTTGTTTATTCATTCATGTATTTATTCAATAAATAATTAAGAACTTACTGTGTGCCTGACACACAATGAATGTTAAGTGTTAAACCTGACAGGAATATAAAGACAGGAATTCTTCCTTCTAAAGAGCCTGATTCCAGTAAGTTGACAGATTTAATTTGAAGCCATCTAAGATAATGCAAGGAAATTACAGCTCTTAAATATTTATACCCATAAGATGAGCAATAATGTCTTAGGCCATTATTTCCAAATTATCTGTAATTAGTTTGCAGTGTATTTGTGTGGGGCAAGTGATTTTGATTTGCTTGTGTCCTGCACATACCAGATACTTGGTAAATGCCAGATACTTGGTAAATGTCCACTGACTTGTTTTATGTGTGTGTGTGTGCACATATATGTGTGTGCACACGTACTTATGTGCATGCACAGCTTGCAAAAAACTGGGTGGGATGGGTATAGGGTGGGTGGAGGGATGAGGACACAGGTAAAAGCAAGGAAGTTCAAGTTGCCTGAAGGCAGATGTTCCTCAAGGAGAACAATGAGCAGTATTCATTGGACTGAGGTACAAGTTGAGGAGTTCCTCGCAGAAATACAGTTACTGGGCTCAGAGTGAAGAGTCAGACTGGCACCAGCTGTGTGTTTGGCTTGAGGCTGAGGCCCCCTGGGCTTTGCAACAGTGCTCATTCCTTCCTGCAGACCATTTTCAGACTTGGTCTTACAGCCTGATGCAGGGCTACTGCTGAGGTCAAGTGGCCTGTAGATTGGCAAAGACAATATGCAATGTGAGCCATAGGTATTTCTCTGTTGTTTCATAGAAAGACAAGTTATTTCTGAATGAGGTTACCAGGGACAAATACATTTAGGGAGCAAGGCATTTGAGGTGAGCCTTAAAAGACATGTATGCTTTGGATAGGTAGCCATGGGAGAAAGGGCATTCGGATGATGGGAAAGGCACAAACAAAGGAAAAGGGTGGGCAGAATGGGGTGTAAAATGCATGTTAGGGAGGAAGTATCAAAAGAGATCAGAGTCTGGGAAACAAGTATGACTTTTGAGATACTGAGATCCCTGTCTCCTTTACCTGGTGGTTATTTATGGAATGTACTTAGTAGCTTCTTAAAAAAGCCTGGACCACTGCAGTTTTATGGTACTTTCATGGTCTGAGGACTAGCTCGGGAAACCATTGGTCTAATAAAAAGGATGGAAACTTGCGTTGTGGGGGTAGAAAAGAAAACAAAGTACAGATGAGAGAAGGAAAGGTGAAATGGCCTTGGTGTGCAGATGGATATGTCCAAAAGTCATGTGTTAAGTGGGACATGAGCTCAGTGGTGATGAGGACTCTGGGGTTGTTTGTTTAGAAGACATATGCAAGTGAGGGAGAGCTAACCCTGACTGGGGAATGCCGGCTTTCTGGGGATGGACGGAATAGGGGCTCTGCCAAAAATTGGTCATGGGATTTGACAATTTGGAGGTCGTCCTCATCTTCTTCTCCTTCTTCTCCTCCTCCTCCATCATCATCATCATCATCATCATCATTACTGTTATTTGTATTGCTTGTGATGTTTTATTTCCATAGATTGAGTTTCTGGAAGTCAAACCAGTCTAGAAGTTATTCTATGTTTATGGTTCTTGCTACATTTTGGCATATTGCTTTCCAGAAGAACTGTGCTAATTTTAAATGCTAACAGCATTGTTTAAGAGTTGCCCTGACCAATGTGGCACAGTTGGTTGGACATTGTTCTGCAAAGCTAAAGGTCGCTGGTTCAATTCCTGGTCAGGCACATGCCTGGGTTGCCAGTTCAGTCCCTGGTCAGGGTGTGTACTAGAAGCAGCTGATTGATGTTTCTCTCTCACACTGATGTTTCTCTCCCCATCCTTCTTCCTCCCTTCTCCTCTCTCTAAAAATAAATAAATAAAATCTTAAAAAAAGAGTGCTTTAGCCAAGTCGAGTGTCAGCATAACAAATGACAGAGCATTACCTTACAAATATTTATCAGATATCACTTTCTTATAACCAACACCCACAAAAGGTGAGAGCAACAGCACTCTTTAGGGCAGACTTTTAAGATGTTCTACCCTGAGGTCCAATAAAGATGGAAAGGAGAATGGAAACCACCATTTGACTGTTGGTAAGAGCTGAACAGGGAGAAGTGGACCACTTATCAGAGAGTGAGGTGTACACAACCCAGATGTCACGCTTTTTACTCCAAAGTCATGCTGTCAACAGTGGGCTGGGCATTGTTTTTGCTTTTGAAGTTTTACTTCACTCTGTCTGAACCTGAAACTGAGCAAGTAAAATTATACCAATGAAGCAAGAATTGTGTATGAAGTTGCGGAGTGATGAATTGATAAGGGGCTTAAAATATAAAGTTTTATTAGTTTCTTAATAGGTCACTGCTAATTTGAGTAATTTGATGTTTTGTCTATTCTTTATATTCTGAAGTTAGTTTACATATTTTTAAAACTTTTATTATTTAAAAAATTTTTTTAACTATAGTACACATTTAATACCATTTCATATTAGTTTCAGTTGCACATCAAAGTGGCCAGAGTGTTGTGTCTATTCTTAAAAGAAGTATTAAAAATCAAATTGTCCCCAAATTGTAAACTAACTGTTACATAGAAGGTCTCTTTAGATGAGAGGCGAGAAGCTACCTTGTCTAGCATGTTTAGGTTAAATAAATGAATGACTACTTTACACAGTGTGGGAAACTTCTGTACCTAGTATTTTGAAATGATGATGGGAAATGTGACCTTAATTGGCATGTGCAATCCATTGTAGGACCACACAAGCATGGCAATGCCCCACAGTCCTGAGTAGGTAAGGATGATGGTGCTATTTAGGATCTCTGCCAATAGCAGGGTCCCTATGAGACAGGTCAGAGATCCTTCCTCAGACCCTTGGAGAGTTCACCTAAGAAGTAACCTAACACTGATCAGTGCAGACAAATGCCACTCTTAAAAATAAGCAAATAAAACTAGGATGGTTTCCCCTACAGGAACACTGGGCAAAATCTAACCGACATATTTAATGCAGGGTTATAGCAGTCAGAAAGGGTTCGGCTGGTCATCCCAGGAATTGGGGAAATCAGAGACTCAGGCAGCAGTGAGGGGTCTGTCTGGCCTGGCTGGAAGATGTGGACATGATGGGGGTGGGGGAGTGGGGCAGCAGGAGGCTGCAGTTGTTAAACATTCAGCTTTACTGGTTCTGATTTCAGAGACACTGTTGGTCGGTCACCTGGCTTTGTCAGGCTTGTATCGTTGCTGTACTGGCAGTTACAGTGCTCGTGCTAAATTGGTAAATTGGCATCTAAAATATAACAGAGTCCTATTAGACCTAGTGGACTAACTAAGCCTTCTAAATCCAAGAAACTAGGCACTGATGAAAAAGAGCTTGTGTCTAGATCCTATCCCATCCTCCCAAAACCAAGTCCAGTGGAACCTCAGAGGAAGGGCATTTCCCTGCCATGGCTGCCACAGGAGGATGAAAGCCAGTCCGATGCCTGGCTGGCTGGCACACAGTAAATAATCACTGAAAGGAAATTAAAACCATCACTATTAATCTTTCTTACAGCACTTACTTATTTTTTCAGCTAATATTGATGGAAGCTTTAAATTGTGCCAGGCCCTAGGCAAGTAACGAGAGCTACTTTCTTCCCTGTGTGTGTTATCCGTATAACACTAGGTGTAAGTATTCGTATGTCTCATTCTTCTACTAAAAGACAAAACTCTTAGGTGCAGGTTCCACGTTCTGCAGCACACTTGTGGCACCACTTATGTGGCATGTTTTACTGTCTGCCTTGTCTTACCAAACTATTTATATATGTTTTATCTCTCCATAAGGGGGGTAGATTCCCTAAGAGTTCTTTTAATGCTCTATCATGACATTTTACATATTAGTCCTTTAAAAGATATTTTTGAGAAAGTAAATGAATGTTTTTATCAGAAATATTCTCCCCCCACATGCATTGATTGGCCCGTTCCAGAACTGACTGGAAACTATAACCAATTGCTGTAGTAAACAGGATGATTTCTGTATGAAAGTGTTTTGTGGTAGTATGTTATGTTGACATAGATTTACTTACACTTTCATGACTTCTTTCCTTTTAAACACACACTCCCTGGTCAGATTTCAAACCGCCCGAGAAGCTGTGGGGAAACCATCCTTTTATTTTCAATGATACAATAACTTGATGAAAGATGTTTGGAAAATAAGACGTATGCCAATTGGTTAAATAAAAACATAGCAATTAGAGGAGAGGAAGCAGAAAGGCAGTTTAATAATAATCTGATGTTGTTTTAAAAATCAAGCAGAGAGGACCTTGGAAGGCCTCTTGACCTGCCTGCCTCCCCGTTTTACTGAGGACAAAAGACTTGCCTGGTGACACGAGGTCAGTGGTGCCCAGGACACAAACCTGCCACCCCTGGGCCCAGGCGCGGCCCTCCCCAAGGTGCTGCCATCTGCAGGGGAGGTTTGCTGCAAGCTAGCACATAAGGAACTCAGTGGACATTTAAGCCACCATCCTGGGCTACCTTTGCCCAGGAAGTAATGTACTGGCTTTAATGTCCTTTTCAAAGAAAAAGTGCATTTTGTGCAAGTCTGACCACCCCACAGATAATAATGGGAAAAATGAAAAGAACATAAAACTAGCACCCTAGATAGCATCCTTGATGGGACTGCTTACCCATTGTGTGTTATGGGCAGTAACATAACTATGATTTCTTTTACTGAATGATGCTGTATGTGTGACTAGGGGGCAGGAGTGTGGTGGGTTAGTTGCACAGACCACCTTTGCTCTGCCTGAGAAAATGCAAACTCCAGACTGTGAGCTTGTGGACTTCTTAAGGGAGTGATTCTGAGGGAATCATCATTGTACCTCTGAGGGGTACAGTGAGTTCAGGTGAGCTGTCAGATAAGTAACAGAAACAGCCCAGCCACCTGGGGTCTGCTGCATTCTTCACCTGCCTGAGAGAAGTGGAAAAGGTGGATAAAGGTCATTCCATCAGAAACCCCAAGGCAAATGGAGGGCAAAGTAGCTGATTCCGCCCTTATGAGGCAATGCTTCTCACAGTCAGCCGGAGCCTGAGGCTGCCTTTCTGTCTAGAGCCAGAGAAATGCCCTTGAAGATAAAAGGTTTGATCCCCAGTGATATGTGGACAGCAAACATGAATCACTGTAATGGATTCCCTTACTTCCACCATTTGAAACAAGGGGAAGGAATCAGTGTCCAGGACCTGGAAAGGCTGCTTTTCTTGAGCAGAGAACGAGTCCAGAGCATTAGCTTTCATCTCTGGCTGCACATTAGAATCATCTGGAGAGTTTTGAAAAATACGGACGCTTGGGTCCCAGCCCACACTTTCTCATTTAATTGGTCTGAAAGTGGCCCGGGCCTCCGGCCAGGCTCGAGTTAATCACAGGTTTAGCTGCTGCCATGTTCGGGGATGGGTGATACTTTCTCTCTGCTGACTAATGAAAGCGATAGTCCAGCCCAGTCATTTTCTAAAGGTGGTCTCGGGGTCAGCCGTAAGCGTTTTCCAGGAACTTGGTCAAAACATATTCTTAGGCCCCACCCCAGGTCTACCGAATCAGAATTTCCGGCGGTGGAGATCAGCCTTCAGTATTGTCAGTTACCCCGCTGGGTCATTCCGATTCACATCCACGTTTGAGAGCCACTTGTTAAAGTCTGGACCTTACTGCTTAAGTGACATCCTCAGACCAGCAGCATCTGCACCTGCTGGGCCTGTCACATACATAGGTCACTGACTCAAAGAAACATGTGGTAGTAGATACAGGGGATGTGGCGGCAGTGAGGCAGCTACTGTTTATCATGTAGTTTCTTTGTACTTTATAGATGCAGTTGTATGTAATCCCGGTAGAAGACCAGGGAGAGACCATCCACCCATTCATCCAATCACCCGTTATCCATTCATTCAGCTAGTTCTGTGTTATGTAAGGATACGTACCAGGCACAGTTCTAGGCATATCCCTGTAATCTGGGGATTTGGCCGCTTCTGCCATTATAAGGCTGAGGGCGGATCAAACAACAAGCAGTGAACTGGTTTATAATGAAGTCATAGATAAATCTAAGTGCTTTGAAAAAAAAGTAAAGCAGGATAAGGCAAGGGGTAAGTGTGGCAAGGAAGTGCTACTTGAGGTAGGGTGGTGAAAGAGAAAACCTCTCGGAGCAGGTGGCATTTGAGCGAAGACATGGAAGAGGCAAAGGCATGAGCTACTCCACTTTTTGAAGGAAGAATGTCAAGGGGACACAGGACAGAAGGAGGATGCAGTGAGGGAGGGAGCGGTGGCTGGAGATAAGTTGTGAAGACAGCTGCAGGTGAGGTCATAAATTGCCTCATAAACCGTGGGAAATCTTAACAAACGAGGAAACTGAGCAGGACTCCTCAGACTTTAAGGTGCCCGTGAATTGTCTGGGACCGTATTAAACTGTGCTGAGGAGTCGGTGAGTCTGGGGTGAGACCTGAGTCTCTGTATTCCCAACTAGCTCCCAGGAGATGCTTACGCCTATGGTCTGTGGGCCACATTTGGAGTAAACAAAAGGGTAGTGAGGTTGAGAACTTAAGCAACACGCCCAGTGTGACGCAGCTGGTAAGTCACAAGAGCAAGAGGTGAATCCCAGATGGCTGACTCCAAAATCCTTGCTGGCCATCGGTTGCCTGCCAGATAACCTTCTTCCCGGCTGACCTGTAGTTACTTGTGTGCAGGCATTTGGAAGGACCTGCCGGAGAAAGGTCCTTGTGTGCACTCGGTTTGTAGAAGAGCTGTTTATCCTTGTTTTGAAGGAGAAAGAAGAAGGGAAATGAATGCCTGGGTAACTATTGATACTTGGTGCTATTGCTTGTGAAATATTTAAAAGATGTAAGATGTAAGATATCCCTGACATCTTAGAGACAAATGATGTGGTCGATGATCAGGGTGTAATACATAAAGTAAAAGAAAATACCAAAATACCCTTGGGCTTCGAAATCCAATGCATTATATTTGTAATAACAGACCCAAGGAAGCCAGTTACTCACCAGACCCTGCAGACATGCTCCATCTGGCCCGACCTTCCCAGATGCCTCTGCTCTGGCCCATTTGCACATTGGCATTTGGTTTTCTTCTCTGTATGGGAGTCGCCAGGGGCTCCCAGGTGTGGATGGGCTCTGGGATGTCAGAGGCACTTAAAGCAGGTCACATGCTCAAATCAGCCCGTCTTCAGTAAAAAGCAAAACAAAACAAACCAGGGTGGGGGTGTGTGTGGAGTTTGAATATTTAGTTCTGAGCTTCCTCCCATGAAAACAGCTGCAACTTCCAGGATCAAACAAATGCTGAAAGGAAAGGACGGCTTCTTGCTTTCCTTTGTCGCTTGATATTCACAGGGTCTCCTTGAACCTGGGGAGGGGGTGGGACAGGGGAAAAGGGGGAGATGTTCTGTGTATGTACTGTGTATGCCATTGCCTTGATGAACGGTTTGGTTTGGTTTGTTCCCTCCCCTTTCGTTAATTCTCTGTGTTCTTTTTCCCTTGTGCTGCACGATAGGACCCTGCAGTGGGACACAGACCCCTCAGTGCTCCAGCTGCAGTCAGACTCAGAACTTGGGTATATGTCTGCTCTTTTGCTACTCCTTCTATTATTTCTTTGCTACACTTGTGTTGAAATGCTGGAGCTGTTGTTGCTCTTATATTTTCCCCTTTTGTTGAACTTCCAGTTTGATAAGTTTATTTCCTTCTGTTAGTTTGCCTTATAAAGTGAAGCTTTAAAGAAAGTCTCTCTTTGTGGAAAAAATGCCACAAAAAGATGGCTTTTGGTCCCCTTTTCTTAATTCCCGTTATTGCAATACAACGCTTCCCTCTTCAAATGCACACACACGTACACCCCCCACCCACACCTGTACTCCCCAGGTGGGGCACGTGATACCTGCAACAATGGGAAATGTGTTTGAGTTTATCCTAACCGCCTTCTCCTTTTACTAACAAGTTGCCTTAGGTTAATTTTTATCTACAATCAGTATTTAAATGTTGTGTCTTATTTGTTTCATTTCATTTTCACTTTTTTGGACACTTACAGAAAGCATTTAATTTGAATGGAGTTTGAACATAGCAAGAGTCTTATTAAAGAAAAAGCTAATTTGTTGACTTCCTCAATATTATGGAATCTCAAATCCTTGATGATGGGTAATGTTGCCTACATCTTAAAGATCATATATATTTTTTCAGATGACAATGTATTGTCATAGGTTAAAAGATAGCTTCAGATTTGAAAATGTGGTACATATGTACAATGGAATATTATTTAGCCATAAAAAATGAAATCGTGCCATTTGCAACAACATCGATGGACCTTGAGGGCATTATGCTAAGTAAAATGACTCATTAAGTAAGAGATAAATGCCATATGATCTCACTTATATGAGAAATCTAAAAAAAATAAACAAACAAAAGTCCCTAAAACCCAATAATAAAAACCTCATGGACATAAAGAACAGACTGTGGGTGCTAAGGTGAGAGGTTGGGGATTGCCAGAATGGGTGGAAGGGGTCACCAGGTATAAATTTCCAATTATGAAATGAATGAATAAGGCACAGGAATGTCATGTGCTGCATGACTGTAGTTAATAATATGCATTGCACATTTAAAAGTCTCTAGGAGAGTAGATCTTGAAAGCTCTGATCACAAGAAAAAAGTTGTAATTAAGTGTAGTGATGGATATTCACTTGACTTATTGTGGCGATCAATATGTTTTTGTAATATATATAAATTTTGAATCATTGCATGCATGAGACTAATATAATGTTATTTGTGTTATAGCTCAATAAAAAATACAATGCAGGTGTATTCTAGAAAGTTGGCTAATTTATCTTTTTGGATTGAAGTTAGCTGTGGCATACATGAGATATTTCCAGTGGGATGCCTGTACCAGCTCGTGCTCAGGCTCCGAAGAGCAGACTGCATGCTTCTCTTCCTCACTTTGTGCTCAGTGATGTGAACTTGAAATCTGCCATGGTGGAGTATTTACACCACCAGAATTAGCCAATGCTACAAACCAGGGCTTGCTCCCTTTCCCCCAAGCCAGTTATTAAACATTTATCAACACACCACTGGGTCACCTCAGTATATGAATAACAGATCTTATTACAGTATTTTATGAAACTATGTTTTCTTTCTATTTAAATATAACTCAATGAATTCCAAAGTAGATATTTATTTATTTACTTATCATTTATTTTGAATTTCTGGGATTTCTGGGCTCATATCTGTGGGTTCCTATCAATGCCAGTGTCTACTGTAGGCATATGAGGAGGTTGAAGGGCTGTTTGCACATTAGGTTAAAAACTGCCTGCCCATGACCCTTTGGATATGCAGAAGTTCTTGGCAGACTCACAACAGTGCTAGGCCAGTGGAATACCTGAACACTTTAGGTAACGGATACATTGTTTTTAAAAAAACATCACTTACTTCTTTGGCTGTTTAGTTATATAGTTCCTTGTATATTATATTTAAACATGTATCATTTAAATAGCTAAGAAATGTGGCTTAAATGCAGCAGTGAGACGATGAACACATTGTGTGTTATGGGTCGGGGGAGCTTCAGGGTGCAGTTCTTCCCCACGTCATTGTGCTCGAGGAAATGAGGGTGGACCTGCCTGAGACTCTACCTGGTGTCTTACACTAACAGATTTTCAGGCAGACTGGAGCATTGCACCATTACATTTGCTGATGTGGAACAGTTAGGAATGTTCCCATTTCTTTCTGTTTTCCAAGCAAAAATCTCAGGTGACCATGCAGATAAAAACTGTGACTCTTTCTGTGGAGATGGCATATTAGAGGAGCCACCTTGCCTGCCACATTTTACACTGGAGCAAACCCAGCGTGTCGGAGAGAGGCAGGATAGGTGACTTTCTGTCCACCGAGGGGCTTATCTTAGAGAGTTTGCAAGAAACGTTCAGAGAGTGTTTGACAGAGGAGGTTATTTTGGCCATGTTACAATCTCAAATATTGATTTAATGAACAATTTCCCTTTGCAATGGCCATTATGTACAGAGCGCTCTTGCTCTCATATATGATTTTATGAAATGTACCTCAGGCAACAAGATTTTTCTAGAGACAATGTTATTTCTTCTTCTTCTTGATCCTTGCTGTTCAATTGCCGATGGAATTGGCCATAGCTTGCTCCGACATTTGATTTGTTTTTAGAGATAGCTTTTTTGAAGTATAATTGATGTAAAATGTACCCATTGAAAGCATTCAAATATTTAATACATTTAATGTGTAAACCCCACCATGAAACCATCACCACCATCAAGATAATGAACACATTCATCATGCCCCCAAATTGCACATTTTCCTTCATATTCCTCACTCCTGCTTCTCCCCATCCCCTCCAACAACTGACCTGCTTTCTGTGGTCACTATACATTAGTTTACATATCTAGAATGTGAAAGAAATGAAATCACACAATAGGCACTCTTTTGACTGACTTCTTTCACTGGGAATGATTATTTCAAGATTCACTGTGCATCAGTAGGTCATTCCTTTTTATTATTGTGTGATATTTCCTTCTATGGATATACCACACTTTGTTTATCCATTCACTGTTTAATGTACATTTGGGTTGTTTCCAGTTTTTGCCCATTAAAAATAAAACTTCAATCTTTTTATAGACATATGCTTTCATTTTGGGGGGGAAATACCACCAAGTAGAATAGCTGAATTATATAATGCATATACATTTCACTTAAGATGCTACCAAACTGTTTTCCCCATTATACACTCTCACCAGCAGTGTGCAAGAGCCTCGGCTCCCCCACATTCTTGACAATACTTACTGTAGACTTAAAGACATTTTTTGAACCACTGTTTAAAGAGTGTAGTAGTATCTCATTGTAGTTGTGATCTGCATTTACCTAGTGACTACTGTTGAATGTCTATGCAACTCCTTTCCTATTTGGACATTTTCTCTGATGAAATGGCTACTTAAATCTTTTGCCCTTATTGTTTTTAAATTAGGTTGTTTGTTTTCTCATTATTACTGGAGTTTTAAGAGTTGTTTATACATTTGGTATGTAATTCTTCATTTGATATATAATTTGTAAATATTTTCTCCCAGTCTGTGACTTACCTTTTTAGTTATTTCAACAATCTTTAAGATGCTCTTTAATTTTGACAAATTCCAATGTACAAATTTGTTCTTTTATGAATCATGTTTTTGTTGACATAATTTCAATGTTCAATGATTCCTTAAATATTTGGTAGGATACAATTCACGTGTGAAACAATTTGGGTTTGGGATTTATTGTGAGGAAGGTTTAAAAACAAAAGTTCAATAACTGTAATAGTAATGGAGCTATTGCAGTTATTTTTATTTTTCTAAGTTCACTTTGGTATCTTGTGTCTTTCAAGTAATGTGTCCATTCTTTTCCATTTGCAAATTTTTTGGCTTAAAATTGTCCATGTAATCTCTTACTATCTTTTCAATATCTACAGAATTTTTAGAACCCCTCTCATTCCTGATATTGGTAAATTTGTCTTTTTCTCCTGATAAGAATGGCTAGAGGTTTATTGATTTTATTGCTCTTTTCAAAGAACCAGTATTTGGTTTTATTGATTTTTCTCTATTTTTCTATTTCATTGATGTCAACTGTGATCTTAATTAGTTCTTTTTTTCTACCTACCTTGTATTTAATTTGCTTTTCTTTTTCTAGTTTCATAAAGTAGAAGCAACGACTTGTAGAACTTTCTACATGTCATTTTTAGTGACTTTCCAGCTTCATAAAGTAGATCAGCGACTTGAGAACTTTCTTCATTTCTAATATATGTGTATAGTACCATAAAATCCCTATAAGTACCACTTAGTGACTTAGTACTTAAACATTTTGATTTGTTTGGTTATTTTTATTCAAGTCAAAATACTTCCTAATTTCTCTTTTTATTTTATCTTTAACTATTGAATTATTTGGAAGTGTGTTACTTAGTTTCCAAATATTTGGGGATTTTCCCAGATATCTTTCTGTTACTGATTTCTAATTTAATTCTTTTTTATTAGATAACATATTTTGTATTATTTGTCTCCTTTTAAATTTGTTGAGACTTATTTTTGGTCCATAGTATGATATGTTTTAGTGAATGTCTCATGTGCCCTTGTAAAGGATGTGTATTTTGGTGTTATTGTGTGAAATGTTCTATGACTTTCAATTAGGTTTAGGTGTTGATTGTATTAGAATATTCAATATTCTTTATTGCTTTTCTTTCTCCTGGTTTTATCAATGATTGGGAGAGAGGTGTTGAAGTTTTCAACTGTAATTTTGGTTTTTCTGTTTGCAATTCTATCAGTTTTTGCTTCATTTATTTTTATATTTTGTTATTAGGTGCATAAATGTTTGGATTATTATGTGTCTCTTGTTGAATTAATTTCTTTATTATTATGAAATGACCTTTATCCCATGTGCTGTGTTTTGCTCTGAAATCTTTGTTGTTGGATATGAACATAACCAGTGTTTTACTGACTGGCGTTTAGCATAGTATATCATTTTCCATCCTTTCACCTTTTAACCCATTTGTCTAATAATCTAAATGACAATATTTAAAGTGCATTTGTTGTAGGCAGCATATAATTAGGTCCTCTAAAGTTTTCAAAAATAATGATACAGTAGACTTTCAAGACATAAAAATATCTTCACTGTCAGAAACACCGAAGGATATCCACCAGGCAGAAATCTTTTTATTTGAGTATACTAAAAATGTTGCTTCATTGTCTTCTCACTTGCATTGTTTATGACCAGAAATCTGCTGCCATACTTGTCTTTGTTCCTCAGTATGTAATATCTTACTTATTTTTTATTTTTGTCTACTTTTACAGTGCTCTTTTTTCCCTAATTTTGAGCAATTTGATTATGATGTGCCTTGGTGTAGTTTTCTTCATGCTTCTTGTGCTAAAAAATTTGGGAGATTTTATTTCAAATATGTTTTCTGCCTCCCCTTCTTCTCTGGGGACTAAAATCACAGGTATATTAGGCAACATGCTTCATTTTTTAATTTTTATTTTGTATCTGTGTTTTATTTTGGATAGTTTCTATTGATATGTTTTGTAGTCACTACTCTTTTGTTTCATAGCAGTTAGTATTTCATGAAGCCTACCCAGTGAGTTTTTAATTTCATACATTTTAGTTTTCATCTCTAGAATTTCAGTGAGAGTCTTTTTATATCCTCTATATTTCTACTTACCTTTTGGAACACATGAAATACTGTTTTAATAACTTGTAATATCCTTGCCTGCTATCCCACCGTATGTATTAGTTTTGGCTCAGTTTCAGCTGATTGACTTATCTCTTCAGTGCAGTCACGTTTTCCTGCCACTTTGCAAGTCTGCTAGCTTTTGATTCATGTCAGACATTGTGAATATTGCTTTTTTAGGTGTTGGATATGTTTGAATTTTCATGAAGCTTCTTGATATTTGTTGTGAGATAATTCACTTGCAAACTGATCCTTTCAAGTCATACTTTTAAGATTTATTCATTGGAATTGGAGCAGTGCATAGTCTGGGGTTAATTAATTCCTACTACAGAAATAAGGCTCTTTTGTATATTCTGCACAGTGGCCCGTTTTCCAGGCTTGGTTTTCCAGCCTGGCTGGTGGGCATAGACACCATTCCTGTTTCTGTGTAAGTGCCCAACTGTTATCTCTAATGCCTTCAGGTGGTTCTTCCCTTGGCCTCAGGTGGTTCCCTTACATACATGCACTCATCAGTACTAAGCTGCATCCTCAAGAGCAAGTCTCTGAAGACCTTCAGAGTTTTCCTTTTGTGCAGTTTTCTTCTCTCTGTTATTTTGTCCTGTGAATTTAAGGTGCCTTTGTCTCTCTGGACTTTCAGCTCTGTCCCCTCAACTTAGGAAATCTGCTGGATTTCACCTGGGTCTTCTCCTTGCACCATGGCCTGGAGACTCCCTTAATGCCGTAAGCTGGGGAAGTTGTTGGGCTCCTCACTTGTTCCGCTCTTTCATGGATTACTGTTTTTCATTGCCTGACCTCTCGTGTCTTGCAAATGACTGTTTCATTCAAACTGCTATTCATTTTTTTTTTAGTTGTCTCAGGCAGTGAGTAAATCTGGTCTCTATTACTCCATCTTGACCAGAAGTACAAATGTGTCTGATTTGTACGTTACCTATGTGATAAGCAAAGCAAATGGCAACATAGAGAAATAAGGGAGATGATATGGCATTCGGAAAAAAAATACCTTCCAAAAAATTGCAAATTGAATGAGAAAATAAGGGCAATTCAGCTTATTCTTTTTCTTTCTTTCTTTTTTCTTTTTTTTTTTAACCAGGCAGCTACTTATGAAAGTACCAAAAACACTCTGCTTTTTTAGGCTATAATAATAAATGAAGTGAATTGACGATGATAGAAGAAAAAAATGAAATAATAGGTTAAAAAATTCACAGGATAGAAAAGTCTATATGGGCTAGGCAGTGGATAAATATCATTGAAATATGGGGTAGCAATGAGCCAGTCTGAGGGAGGGATTATATTTTAAATGTTTTTATTGTTTTAAGAACGGAACATAAGTGGAAATGCCATCATGATATTGTTGGTCTTTAGGCAATGTGCTGAGTGAGCCTAAGGAGAATGGTGGGGCTGGGAGGAAGGCAAAGATGCTCAATGATGAGAGACATCTGGAGAAGTAGGGTATTCTGTGGCCCCCTCACTTCAAATTCTTCAACCCAGTAGTGCATAGGAACATGTGGTGGCTTATGATTTCATGAAAGACTCACAATTATATTTCCTGTATGTCTTAGTATATTAAACTCTTAGTGGGGTTTTCAAATATTTGAAAGCAAAGAGAGAATAAGGAAACACTGAGGCTGTGAGCAAGGATTGGGTTGCTCCTACCCTGAAGGAGGAACTTAGGGATTTCTTCAGTCCTTGGGAGACATTGCCAGAAGGTGGTGGCTTCTTCTTTCTCTCAATCTTCTCTTCATTTTTCACTGAAAGAGAGGGTGAGTATTACTCCTGAATCTCCCTGGCACCACCACCGCTGCTGTGGTGAAGGAGAGATATCACTGATAATAACAGAAATTAAACCCACTCTGTAAAGGTACCAAAAAAACACATGTTCTTCTAGAAGGTGACAGATGCTTGAGAAAAGCTAGCCAGGCAGCGCTAGAGGTCTTTCCCTGTTCTAAAGTCAGTTCTATTTGCCTCACAGAACAGTAATGACCTCATTAGCATTTTACTATGTAACCTTCTTTTGGCTAATTCTCCAAGTTTGGTCAAATGTTCTCATGCATTGTGTCTAGACCTCTGGTGTGAATGAGTTTATAAGGTGTCCCATGTAGCAATGCCTGCTGTTCTTCTTGAGAATGATGTGGGTTTTGTTCTTCAACAAACTGGCAATCTTTGACCCTCCAGTAACACCTAATTGAAATCACACTTTCTGCAGAAATTGAAGTGGAATGGCATCTTGTAACATGTGTGTGCACATGTGTGTATGTGCATGTGCATCAAGGGTGATAGTAAAGTGCATTTCAGAAGCTGTAACAATAGAATAAATTTGGATCCATGAAAATCTTCAATAAAATTGGTTTTAACAGATTCAATCAAAATTTGACCACAAGAGTGAGAGAAAGTGCTTTGCCCACCTCTTAATAGACTCATGTGTTCAGTCCCCAAATGTTTCTTGAGAAGCTTCTCTCAGCCAGTCTTTGTTCTCTGCCCTCAAGAATCTTGTGAAAGCAATTAGAGGATATTTTCTGTTCCACACTAGTAACTGGATTTAAAATAAAAACATTCTTCTTTTAAAAATTCCATTTCGGAAAAATGGATATGGCTAGCTGGTAAGGACGTGTGCTCACCCTTTGGTACTCAGTGCCTTGAATAAGTCTATTAATTTATAGGTTTATGTTAAAACTGTATTGGGGGTTGTTCATAAATGTCAGTTTAATAAAGGGCCATTCCTATAACATTTTATATTATCATCGTATGTGTGCATGTAATATTGGAGAAAATACACTCCTGTACCTTCTGTCCCAATAATCCTGAACTTTAATTTCCCTTGTATGATGGGCACGTTACAACAGAACCTTCACAAATGTTTTCAAGCTCCATTATAACCATGACTGTTTCCACTCTTCTGTCTTCCCGGAAATGTGTGAGATTTACTTGTGCTATGAAATTCAAAGCTAACCCTTTGGCTGTGCCCTGTGCCTGTTGACTGAGCCAGACTTGACATTTGCTTCTGTTCAGGAAAAATAGTTCAGCTGCCAAACTAATATCTCTGCACAGTAAGAAGTAAATACCATGGAAGCAAAATAAATGCTTCCTTAAATGATTTTTTAAAATGTGATCATAGAATATGGAAACTCATCCTTCTTGATGTAATCAGAAAAGGTAAGCCATCTCAGGCTTTGGAGAAAAACACCCACTCTGAACACAAATGATAAACCGAGTGTGGTGAGGGGGCAGGCGTGCCGGGCTCACTTCCCCTGTGTGGGGCCCCAGGTCACCTGTCCTCTGTGTGGCATCCCATTCTGGAAATTGGTCCTTGAGATGTCACACCTTGACACCTAACTACACTACTGTGTGGTGTTTGGAGGATGAATTAATCTGTTATCATTTTTAAAAACCTCTTTCATATTGCATGAGTTTCCATGCCCTTAGCTCCCGACATTCTCTTTTCTATAGATGCAGTGTTATTTCATGTGACCTCAGTGGGTGGCTCCCAGGGCCACACCTTCTGTTTTGTCTTCTTTTCTCAGCTTTTCCCCTATATCTCACACAATTAGAAAATTCCTCACCACACACTCATCTGCGGAGGTTCTCCTTTTTCCCCCAAACAGATCTTCCTCTGGATTCTCCTCTGTCTTCAGTTGCACCACTCACTTTTCTTCCCATTAGGCATGAAGTCTTGAACTAACCTCCAATCTATTATTTTTCCTTTACCTTCTATCCCAAGTAAGTTGGTAAGGTCTACCCTTAATTCTTTTCCAGAGTCCCCAAACTACAGCATTTCCTTTGTACCTCTGGTGACATCACCTCGAGGGCTTTCTCATCACCCTGGACCAAGTCTCTACATGGGATAGACAGCTGGTCACAAATCCAGTCATCATTTCTTTGGTTGTCCCCTTTGAATTAATGCTTTGCCTGGATTCTCTGATTAGTTACTAAACCCACCCACCCTTTGCTTGCAGGTCCTTTCTCAATTCCCCCTTTTCTCCACACTCAGCTTCTGAAGTCCCACACATAGCTCTGCATGCTCGTTTGTTAAACAGGGAGATTTTGATTCCATTCTTCATGCAGTTGCTGTACTAATATGTTTTAAATGTCTCTTTGAAGCTGTCATTTTCTTATTCAGCAACATGCAATTCCTCATCATCCACAACATAGAGTCTGAGATCTTTAGCCCGAGATGTAAAGCTCTCTAGTCTTCTGGCCTCAATGTACCTCTCCAAATTTATCCCTCACTGCTCCTCAACTTAAACCTTCTATTCTGAAACACTGGTCTCTCAGGCATAATGTGGGAATTCAGTCTTTAGATTCCAGAGCCTCCTTCCTAGAACACCCTCTTCATTCCTTCCCATTTGACGGAGTCCCACCTGTCTTCCAAGACTCACAGAGGCCCCTGTTCTCAGTGAACCTTGTTTCGTTTCCCCAGACACATGCTCTGCCCATTCGACTCTCTTGTCTCACTTACTATGTGAATTCTCATGTTGCCTCTTATTATTTGCTACCTTTCATTCTTTTTCAAAAATTTTATTTATTTTTAGAGAGAGAGGAAGAGAGGGGAAAAGAGAGGGAGGGAAACATCAGTGCAAGAGAGAAACTTTGATTGGTTGCCTGTCATACGTGCCCTGACTGGGGACTGAACCCGCAATCTAGGCCCATACCCTGGCTAGGAATCCAACCTGCAACCTTTACTTTGAGGAACAATGCTCCAACCAACTGAGCCACACTGGTTAGGGTGCTACCTTCCATTCTTATTTGCCTTTTAATGAATCTGTTTGATCTCTGCATTCTCTCTATATTGTAAGCATCTGGCAAAAATGGTTTATGGGTGCTGATAATGAGGTCGGCTGGCGTAGTGCCTTTGGCTGTTGTCAAGGATGTGGTAGGTGCCTACAGAAGATTTCTGGACAAGGAAGCGCAATTATCACTCTCTGTCTTAGGGGCCTCTTCTTTGAGAAACCTCAGAAATTTGTAAGCAGCGTGAGGAAAAACATCTCTGGTAGCACCATCCATGTACCTTGGGGATGAAATACTCACATGCAAATAATCGGGAATAAAACCCAGCAGGACTGAGTCTGGACCCATGGCAGGCATTCTTTTATGCCTCGGCTTTACTGCTTTGGCATCTGGCCAAATAACTCTCTGTCTCTGAGAACATCTGCTCCTGGTTTTATCTGCCTGACTTCCAGGTTCCTTCCCTGCTCCGGAGGCTGCTCTGGATTACAATGACCCCTTTTGATTTCTTGGCTTGTGGCCCAAGTTCCTGAATGTGCACCTTATTTACCCACACTCCTCTCCTGCCACCAGGTCTAACACTGTATCCTCAACATTGTGATCTCCAGTCATTGAATACCCGAGACTACTATTCAGGATAGTTATGGAGAGTCTTTTGTGATTTACAACATCTAATATTTGAATTTTCTTAGATGCCTGAGGTATATTTTTATTCTGTCCTTTTTGGGGGGTCTTCACAGGAGCTCTTGCACAGCCTCATAAAAAAATCCTACCAATGTCAGTCTCAGTTCGTCTTGCAGCTTCACCTCCCAGTGTTGGTAGCGGTCAGAAAGTGAACCATCCTCTCTGATGCAAGTGCATCTCCGAGGGTCATCTGATGGCAGCATGAAGTTCTCAGGGCAGCCAACTTGCTTAAAGCTTGAGCTGTCTGAAGCCAGTTCTCTGATAACATGAGGTTCCTTCGTGTGTCCAGTAGAGATAGTTCAGCAGTATTTATACAACGTCATTTACTTATCATGAATATGAAATGCAGAAATGTCAAGTTTACTGTGTAGAATTCACTGTGGTCTGAAACAAGAACATCAGAACCTGAGTTGCACCGTGTCTAACTGATTCATAAAGAATTTGATGATACTCATGCTCAGGTGCCCTGCAAGCTTGCATGAGCCTTGGGAAGCTTTCAGGTGATGAGGTTCCTCTTGAATCCATCCTCCCACAGTCAGATTTGGCTACTGGTTGAGGCCAGTGGGCATTGCTGATGATCAATGTTCATGACAAAAGCCTTCTTCAGGCCCCCTGCCCAATCTGACTGCTGAATATTAAGAAAAATTAAGCATGGGGCAACTGAAGAACTACATGCAAATAAATGAAATCAGACCGCTACTTCACGCCATATGCAAAATTAACTCAAACACAGATCAAAGACCTCAACGTCAGAGCTAAAACTATAAAACTCTTAGAAGAAAGAATATATATAAGTTCATGATCTTAAACTGGGTAATGATTTCTTAGCAATGTGACCAAAAGCACAAGCAGCCAATGAAAACATAGATGAACTGACTTTGTTAAAACTTAAAACTTTAGTACTTCAAAAGGCACCATCAAGAAACTAGAAAGGCAACCCATGGAATGGGAGAAACTGTTTGCAAATCATGTATCTGAGAAGTGACTGATATCCAAAATATATGAAAATCTCTTGCAACTCTGCAATGAAAAAGACAAATAACCCAAATGAAAAATGGGCAAAGACATTTCTCCAAAGAAGGTATGCAAATGGGCAATGAGCAAGCAAAAAGATATTTGACATCATTGGCCAGCAGGGAAATGCAAATCAAAATCAGATATGAGATACTACTTCATGCTCAATAACATGGCTATAATTTAAAAAGAAACAATAATAGGGTCGACAAGGATGTGGAGAAATTAGAGCCCTGTACACTGCTAGTGGGAGTGAAAGATGGTACAGCCCCTTCAGAAAACAGTTCGGCCTTTCCTCAAAAAGTTGGGCAGAGAATTACTGTATAACCCAGCAGTGCTACTCCTGTTTACACATAAATTCCAGGAGAAGTGAAACAATACATCCACATAAAAATCTGTATGCAAATGTTTATAGCAGCATTATTTGTAATAGACAAAAGTGAAAACAACCTAAATGTCCACCCGCTGATGAATGGACTAGCAGTCATGTGGTAGACCCATACAATGGAATTGTTATTCATCAATAAAAAGGAATGCCATTCTGCTACATGCTATAACATGGGTGAACCTTATAACATTATACCAAGTGAAAGAAGCAAGACAGGAAAAACCACATATGGTATTATTCTACATGCATGAAAGTAGATGGAAAATAGATCAATGGTTGTCAGGGACTCTTCGAGAGGTAACACAAAGTTAGTATAATTAGATAGTAGTGAGTTTACACAACTTTGTGAATGTATCAGAAAACACTGAATTGTATGCTTTAAAGGGGATATTTATACTATGTAAATTTTATTTCAGTAACAAAGTTAAGACAGCCTTGATCTTAAGACTCTGATCAAAGAGCTCTGCTTTCACTTGCTATTTATAACCACCCCCAACGCACATCCTTGTCATGTCAAAATTATTTTCCCGTTTAAACTCTTTACCTTTATTCTTAGAGGCAACTAGATCATAGTTGTTTTTGACATCTAATGGGGTTTTTTTAGAATGCCACATGTACGCACGAAACAGTGACTCCATATTTTCAGGTCCCGGGTCAGTGCCCTCAGAAGCTGAGGTTCTCTTGTTCACGGCTTTGGGAGGAACAGAGGTCTTTAAAAATGGTAGGGACAGACCCAGAGCCTCCCACTCTGAATTTTCTTATCTTTGAAATGGGAGGAGCGTAATGTAGTGAATATGTATTAGAATTTCAATGGCGTTATACACGTGTCTCGTGCCGCTAAGGACAGAATCTTTTTATTTGGGACCGCAACTTTCTTCACCTCTGGTGGACATCATTGGCCACATTTCAGTCACACTTTGCATGTTGTCTTTCTTGGAAAGTGGAACTTCCTGAGCATCTAGCAAAGCTATGCTCACCTCATTGTGGGTGGACAGATGAAGACATCGCAAGAGATCCAGAAGCAGAAAGGGGAACAGGGACAGTGACTCATGTGAGGCAGTCATCGTCTTGTGCTTGGTAATGTCCAACCGAGGACAGATGGGCCATCCTGAGTAGACGGGACCGTGCTGGTGGTGGACTGACTGGAAGTTTCCACACCTCCACACCTTGAGGCTGGCAAATAACCTCAACCTGTAAAGAGCTTCAATTTTTATTCTTTATCAAGAAACACTTCAACTTCTGTGCAGTATGGCTTTGCTCGGCCAGCTTGCTCAGCCAAGTTGATAGGACCAGGTGGAGAAAAAGCTTCCAGAACTTTTAGTGGGGAGCCCAGTCCTAGCCCTGGGGAGATGTGGGCCTCACATCACTCAGGACCGTGCCAGCTCAGCTTCTGAGGGTTGGCGGTCCTGCCTCCCCTGCGCACACCCCCCCCCCCCCCCCCCCCCCCCCCCCCCCCCCCGCCGCAGCGTCTCTGGCATCCCCTGGCTTATGTTTTCCATTTTAGATCTAGGATGGACCCTGGTGCCAGTCCTTTAATATTTTGCACACCGTGGCCTCCTTTGCCTGACACTCATCCGCTCACCCTCTGCTCTACCTCTGCTCAACTGCGCGCCGGGCCCTCTCCTAGTGCTTCGTCAGCTGGGCCCAAGGCGTCTTCCGTATTCAGTGGGGCAAAGGCCTCACCCTCCGGGATTTGGCTACAAGGTGGGGAGGCCCAAGTGAATCTAGTTAAACACGAATCTCCATCTTTCACTCTAATATTTGTAAATCAGCGATATTCAGCCTTCAGTGAGTGTCAGAATCACAGGGTGGGGGTTAATTGAAACCCAGATTGCTGGACCCTCCCCCCACCCAGAGTTTCTGTTCAGTACGTTGTCAGTTTGCCTTCTCGCCTGTTCCCAGGTGCTGCTGCTGGCAGTCAGGGACCACACCGTGGGAACCTCTTGTCTAGGGCTCCTCCATTTGCTTTTCTCTGTATTTGTTAAATGCCACAACAAATCCAAATACATGAGGCCTTACACTTCTTAAATGATTTTGAATTGTGTTCTTACAGTTATTTAGAATAATATATACATTTAATTGGGCATTTTTAAAATGTTATCAAAGCCTCTTATTTTAGAATAAATTACCAGGGTGGAAATGCTCACTACGATGTAATAATAATGCCATGTCCACCACCGCACAGATCACTGAAGTGTCTGTTTGTTTCCATATCATACCTTCTGCCTGTTCCCCTCCAGTTCTTCTCTTTTCCCCTCCCTTTCTTTGTCACTTATCTATTTAGTGCCTGCTTTGTACCAGATAGTGAGCTGAGACCAAGGTACAGAGATCATCAGAAAGAGGTAAATGAGTTTGCAGTTGAGTCAGACATGGAAAGAGATGAACACGGGACACGTGGCAGGGCGACGGTGGCAGTTAACGTGTGTGCAGGAGAGAGGGGGCAAGCTCAGCGGGAGGGGTGGTGGGATCGCAGGGAAGGTGTCCCAGAGTCAGAGCGGAGGAGCCCTCACGGACTTACTGCCCAATTAGAAGGAAAGACAATTATAGTAGCACTGACGCTATAATGTTCTTTTCCTTCTTTGCTAAGTAGTTTAACTTGCACCCTTGAATAACATGATTATGAACTAGTAAGACCTTGAAAAAAAAGAAGGAACACAGTGCTCAGTGTTTATACTTTTAAAGAAAATAACTACTGATTAGTTCAACTCAGACCATTTTGTCAGCTGATAAAATTATAGAAATATTTTAGAAAGTTGAAGAAGATCACTATCCCAGGGTTGGACAGATGCATGGATTCCAGGTCAGCTGAGACAAACAGGCCCCTTTCCTCCTAGGACTGGCCCAGGAGAGACTCAGAAGCGAGGACTCATTTCCAGAGAACACAGCTTTGCCATGGGAGGCGCCACCTCCTGGCCGGCCTTGCTGAACTGGCTGGAGCTGAGAGCAACTGTGTGGCTACTTCCCGGGAATCCTTTCCCACGCTTGTAAAATGAGCCCATGTGTTTGGGCTTCTGCCTTACAAGGCTGTGAGAGTGTGACTCGATGAGTGGGTGAACACACGTCATTAGAAAACAGCAGGGGCACAGGGGGAATTGACAAGGTACAGTGTGTGAGGACACGGCCCTTGGACTCACAGTTGTACGAGCCACGGCCTCCGTCTGCCACCGCCTTTGAGATTTTGAGCCTAAGTTTTCTCATCTGTCAAACTGGAATATGATGTGAAACTTTAATAAGAATAAAACAAGACAGTGTGTGCACACAGTAAGTGTTGACACAGGTACTAAACAATGGCAAAATGGCCACAAAGAATAAAAGCATTTGATACAATAAGAAGCATTTAATCAACCTGGAGACTATGTGGAAAGATAGAGTAACCTACCAGTACCTGTAAGAAGTGTTATATAAGGAGTTGCTTTAAAATTATAAATCATTTGTGACAGAATCATTCTCAAGAAGAAGAACCATAAGTCTATCAATGAGTCAACGATCACATTGGGAAAATCACATGATCGCAACTCAACTTTTATTTACTTTTGGTGGCCTGGGTTGATTTGGGATCATGAACTCCTGAACACGGCAGTGAGGAACTGGTTGAAACTTTTCCATAATTATTGAGAAAAGAAAATAACTTGTTTAGTGGGATAGGATCACTTATTCAAGCTAAGTTTTGAAAACTGAGAAGTTTCATGGTGATGATATTTTTAGTTAAAGAAGAAGCACATGGACTCCCCCAAGCGACCAAGACCCATCCATGTGCCATACCAGGAAATTAGGAGTGTAATTTTTATGTTTTATGGCAGATTACCATCAGATCTGCTATCTTAAAGAAACTTTAATTTAGAACATTCATAAGCCTGCCTTCTCTGATTTTTGAAAACAAATAAGCATCATTATAATAAGTCCCAAAGATAAATTCAAAACAGAGCTGCTCCAGATGGGAGCTGCTTACTATGTACCAGGCACTAAATTAAGTGCTTTCCAAGTATTAGCTTCATTTAATCTTCACAATAACTCAGTGATATGGACCCATTTTACAGATAGGAAGCCTGAGGCTTAGAGGAGTCTGTCACTTCTCTTAGAGGAGTCTTTCACATACCATTTGGCTGCTAAGTGACAAGCAGGGATTTGAACCCATTTGCTGTATGTGTACACGACTTAACCGTGACACTGTACTGGCTCAACAGTTGGTTTCAGTTTGCCATGGTGGATTCTAAAATTGCAGATCAGCCTCCTGTCGCTCAGTGCCTGCTGCTGGTCACCCAGTAAGTAAGGACGCAAGGGAGGCATACAGCTTACATCCCATGAGCAGGATGCACGGGAATCCTTGCCTGCAGGTGTAGGTACCTCTTCACGGGATGGTGGAGATCTCTGGGCCTCACACAGAAGCCCATCAAAGCCTGTGATCCAGGGTGACCTCACCGTGCCAATTCCAAGTGCCAATTACCAGTCCATGTTTCTTTTCCATCTCTTTGCTTGTGGTGAAGACTGACCTCTCGGGGTCTCAGAAGGTGCTCTGAGCTGTTCAACACCAGGAGGCGCTCTGCCTCGAGCTATAATGGGGTGTCTTCTCGTGTTTTCTTTTCATGTGTTCTTCTTCACGTGCCTGAAGAAAGACCCCTTTCAGGAAGGGAAGCATCCATTGCTGGCCCAAGAAGGCTTTAAAATCATACCTGAATTTCTTACTTTGAAACTTGGAACTTTTTACCTTGCCTGGTACTTTGGTTTTCAGTACATTTTATGTGCCATCCCCTGATTCTGTATGAGGAGGCTGCAAGGAAGGGCTGGGGACCCAGCCTGACCCTCCTTACTCTCCTGATCCAGACGCCTGGGCAGGTGGGGCCCCTGCAGCCCTGGGAGGGAGGGCGTGCGTAGCCGGGGCTGGAGTCCTGCTCCCTGGGACTGCGGCGGCGCTGGCCGGGCTTGTTCTGCAGAGTGGCCCTGTGCACTCCTGTCTCCTCTGCATGCATCCTAGGTCTCACCTCAGTCCTCCAGCAAGTCATGGAAAAAAGTGAATCACGGAAACAAAGTTTTGTTTTCCCAGAATGGTTGGGAAGTCGTGTGTAGAAATTCCTGGCAGTGATATTCATTTTCTTTCATCTTATTATGACTGCTACTAAAAAAAAATAAATACAATGAGTCTGTGCCGCCGGCTAGTAATAGTTAAAGACGATGATGTGAGTGGAGTGTGCTTCTGCTGACCCCAGTGAGCTAGAGAATGGGAGGTTTTGGCTAAATGGTTATTTCCCCTTTCTCTCTTTTCCCCTCTCTCTTTCACACAGGCACTGCGTACCTGTAAATATTTAAGAAATATGATATGCTCAATATTAATACTAAATGTGTATAGAAAACCACTGTTCTAGAAAATGTCATACATTTACATCTGTAAATTATGTATATGTATGTAGGTATACCTACATTATATGTATATGGTCCATATACTCTGCCCATGACAGTCCTTATAGTAAGTACTAGTAAGTACTTAGGAGTATCTCCATTTTACAGATGAGGAAACTGAAGCACAGAGAGGTTAGATAACTTGTTCAAGGTCACAGACGTGGCTAAGTGGAGGGGCTAGAGTTTCGGTGCTTTACCACCAGTACGCTGCTTTCATGATGAGGTTTTCCTGGGCAACTCAGGAAGCGCTTTTGCAGTAATTTGGAAATCACCATCGGGAACCTTAGGTAGGAGTCTGGCTTCCTGGAGGAAGCCCTGGACCAGGACTCGGGCCAATGGTATTTTAGCCCCAGTTCTCACCTTCCTCATCTGTAAGCTGGAGATGATGACGATGTTGCCATGTGCCTCATAGAAGTGAAGGACATCTGAGAACACTCGAAGTGCTGCAGAACTGTTCAGAAATGATTCTTTACATGGTCACATGGGAATTCCAAGCTGAACCTTATTGGTGTTAGCCCTGTGCCCTCTCCACTCTTCTGTGCTGTATCACTGTGTCTTCAAACAAATTCACGTGCTGACCTGTGTGAGCTACTTTCCTGGGGAAAAGGGAGGTCTTATGATCCCCCTTGGAACATCTTCTCATCGCCACACAGAGAACAGGTTACTCCACTGAGGAATCTCTCTTTTCTTCACATTTGAAACACACACCTTCCTTTTGTCCCTTTCACCTAAGAGACTAGAGTTTTATATTACCAGTGAAAATTCCCTTTATGAATTTTAATCAAGCAAAATCAGAGATGCTCAGAATGGAAGGGGTCTCAGCTGAGTGGGACCAACACCTTATTTTACAGATAGAAAAACAGACAGTCACTGTGAGGGCCCCGCTAGAAGTCACCCAGCAGATTAAAGCCAAACTGGGCCAAGAACCCAAGTGTCCTGACTTCCAGCCCAGGGTCAGTTCCACTCGCTCATGCTGACCCTTGTACCAGAAGCTGCAGGTGTTTGAGTCTTGCTGTGGTCCTTTGTTTTATTGTTGATAGCTCTTCTGCTGGAATGCCATCTCCTCTCTAAGCATTTGTCCTTTGTTGCTTGCAGACGAAGACTCCATAAGCTGGGAGTGTCGAAGGTCACCCAAGTGGATTTCCTGCCCAGGGAAGTGGTGTCCTACTCCAAGGAAACCCAGACTCCTCTGGCTACACATCAATCCGAAGGTGAACTATGCCTTTTGTTTACTTTCCCTATTATCTTTGGAGACATTGCCAGGGAGTCACACCCTCCTTGCTGATTTCCTCTGTTATTATGAGATCGCCACAGGACATAAACATAATGACACACTGAAGGCTTAAGTCTCCTCCGTCTCTGATTTTCAAAGCTCTAAAAAGGGAACCCCATGGTACTCCTCCAAAGGACCCATGAACTTGAACACGGATAACTTAGTGAGGTCACAGTTTATCAAAACTGGGTGGGAGGCCAGAGGAATTGCCAAAGGGTGATACAATAGAAACTTTTCCAAAGTTTATCAGTAAGAAGAGTGTGTACATTAACATTCATTTGCAAGAGTCAGCTAACTACAGCCCACCACCTGTTCCTCAAAACAGTGTGGTAGGATACAGCCACACCCAGGTGTCTGTGTGTGTGTGTGGCTGCTTTCTGGCTACAATGCTAAGCTGAGTGGTTGTGACAGAGAATTTATGGCTCACATAGCCCAAAATCTTTATTCTGGTGCTTTAGAGAAAAACTTTGCTGACCCCAGATTGGCTTTGCCAATTTTACCATGATTTAAAAAGCTTTTCAATGCAAGCTCCTCAGAGGTGACTGGGAATTGAACTCATGCCTCCTTCATACATACCAGAACCATCATGTGGAAAAGTTGCATTCAAATCTCAGTGGATCAAAAAAATACATTCATAAGAGATGTTGAAGCCGATAAATCAAAACACTCCCTGGGAGTCCAGAATTACACCAGAGCAGAAGAGGGACCTGTGTATACTTAAAAGAGGATAAGCAAGTTTGCATCCTTCGAGAATGAAATTATTGTTCTAGCTAAGCACATTCTTTTTTTTACTTTATGTTGTTTTATTGCTTGGTGCGGGGAAGAGGATGCCAGAACTCTGGTTTCACTGTTGTTATGTAGTCAGCACTGTGAAAAAGCCATGAGAATGAAAAATGATTCGCATTCCCTGCTTGGTTTATGGCAAATATATATAAATCAGTGCAGTTTGGATTGCACAAGCTACAGAGCTTTTCAATTTCAGGTTTAAACACACAAGGCCGAAAGCAAGGTGAAATCTGATTCCTTGAAGTAGAGCGCGGCCTGCAGGCCTTGTGAGACTCTTTCCTGGGTAATGCTGGCTGGCACGGGGACCATTCCATTGGTTGGTAGCGGGGCCTTCATTTTTCAAGTCTGATGATGAAATGAGTGTTTAGAAGCAAACACGTAGCACCCTCTGGTGGTGAAATTGGAAACTACCCGCTACAACAAATGTGTGGCCTGTACATTAACGTGGCAGAAAATACAGAGTGAGAAAAGCCTTTGGGAGCTCACCTAGTCTATCCTCGGGCTTCCAGGCAGACCAGGAAGATCGTTAAAAAACAAACTCACCACCCAACCCAAACATTTGTTTGAATTTATTTGCTGCCAAAGGTATTTGCAGACTGTAGCCCAAGCTGTGTTTATTTAGCCCCAAATTTGACTCATAACATAAAGTTATACAACTGAAATAGGAGAAGGAGTATTTTTTTTTTTGGAAAATGTGTAGACTTCAAGTATTGGAAAAGGTACAGGAATATTTACAAGGGAAGATAAATTAAGGATGAACGGGCATCAACTCTAGACTTTTAAACTGGACCATCAAAAGGAAAAGGCTGTGCATTTCGCTTTATTACTGCAGAGAGAGCTCGGGAGCCTCATTATGCTGTGGTCCAAGCGGGGCAGGACAGAAGGAATTTATTTCTTGGCTATTGGCAGAAGTCCGTTCTGTTCTGTTAACGAGACTCATAGAGTGTTTTGTGGTGATGGGTGTTTCACTAGTTCAGATTCCACAATACAGACTGGAGCTCAAAACTAGCTACTGTAGCTCTAGACATTAAAGCCATTGCCAAGGGGTTTGGACAGGAAGAACTTTGGATTTGAGTTCAGCAAATTGTCCTCTCGCTGCAGATGACCCCTCGACCTTTGGCTGCCCAGAGTCACCTAGCCACCAGACTGATGAAGGTGCCCAGTGCTTACTTTCACTTGCTCTGTGAAGGAAGGTGGCAGAGGGAGGGCCCGGGGCAGCAGGGGCAGCAGGGGGCAGCAGGGGGCAGCAGTCAGCAGAGAGGGTCCACCTCAAGGCAGTTTTGGATCGGCTTCTGGACTGGGGGCTTGAGGCCTGGCAATGTCTTCATGACAACTGCAGCCATTTAAGGGGCAGGAACAACAAACTACTGAATTTGTGACAACAGTGAGGCCCCCTGAATGGGTGACATTTAAAGCTGTGGTGTGTGTAAGAGTCACTTTAGCTCGTTATTGCCTATGAGGGAATGATGATTATTTTTTAAAGTCATTATGCAACTGTGGTAAATTTAACATATCCAAAGTAATGATCTCAGAGCATTGATGCGCTCTACATCTAATGGGGTTCTTGTGCATTTGGTTTTTTATGTGTTCCCATTTTATTCTTTACAATGGAGGGGAAGGTACTTGGGATTTGCCCAAGCCTAACTCTTCTCTCCGCTATGTACTAAAATGAACAGTCTCTTAATTTGTGGTCCTAGTGACCTGTTATGAGAAACGCTCCAGAGAGTGATTTAAACCAGGAAGATTTAGGAGTGATGTCTGCATGAACACTGACCCCCTCCCCCAATACAAGTTGAGACCTTCCCTCTCTGCTCCAGGTCATTAGTTGAAGAGAAAGATGGCTGAGATTAGGAAACACTGATTTGGGGGGAGCTGGATCTCTCTGCCCCACAAATATTTTAAACACATGCTTTTTATTCCCAAGTAGTAAGAAAGGGGAAAAAATATGATCCCTGCCAAACTACCTCTGCCTGGCCTGTTATTAATATCTTTCTTTACTGACAGTGAGGTCCTGATATTATTTAGGAAGCCAGTCTCCATCTTTATTAAGGAAAGTGCTGTCTCATAATAGACACCCAATAAATGCTGTTGAGTGACAAAGATGATGCCAGGCATCCTAGAAACTCCAAGTTCTATAATGACCCCTGGCAGAAAGAGAATTGAGTAACTTACTGGAAGATGCAAACCAACCTGGAGGGAGGAAGAGGAACAGGAGACTTGTACAACCTGTTGATAGTTTTGAAGGATTAGCTGATCTGCTTCTTCATGATAGCTTATAAATTGGAAATCAGTGACCTCATGTTGGCCACCCACCTCCCTTCACTTCCCTCTCATGCCCTGTTTCTTGTATCCAAGAAAGACCAGTTTTCTTGCACTTTCCACGGTGCTGTGCCACCTCATGTCTCAATACACTTGCACACACTGTCTCCCCACCCGCAGTGCCATCTGCCTGTTTGCCTTCCTTCAGGACCACAATCAAGGTCAGGTCCTTGGCAATCCCACTTCTGGTTAGTGTCCTCCCTCATACGGGCACAGTTCATTTTCCCCCCCTTATCACGCTGTACTTGATTTCCACTTAAACGCCTACCTTTTAGACTGTGATCTCCTTGAAGGCTTGGCGTGCTTTTTTTTTTACCTCCAGGGCCAACAGAGTGCCTGACATAAAGCAAGGGCTCAGTAGATAACAATGGAAGAAATGAAGAAGGAGAGAGTCATACAGAAATGAAAAAGAAGGAAGAGAAACTGCTGTTGCATTTCAGGGAGGATGGAGTATGATCCATGCATTAAGGCTATATTGGTTTTATGGTTTTTTTAAAGATTTATTTATTTTTAGAGAGAGGGGAAGGGAAAGAGAAAGAGAGGGAGAGAAACATCAGTGTGAGGAGGCAGTGTGGAAACCCCTCTGGGTTTTTCCCCTGCAATGCTCATAGTTTCACGAACTCATTGGGGCATTCCTTTCTTTACGCAGTCTCCGTGCTGCCCCAAGGACTACCAAAGGCCACGTATGACCTTGTCAGGTGTTCACACCTTTGTGGCTCCCCTCTTCTTCTACAAGAAGTGAGGAGAGATCAAAATTAAGATTGGACCTTCTCAACGGCCGACAGTTTAATCTAAATTCCCTTGTACCTCAGTGGTCCCAGGAACATAATTCTTTCATACAAATTGCCGAGAAGTGGAAGTTTTTCCAGAGAACCTAAGTGGAAATGTTGAGTCCGAAGCCTTACATTTGGAAACCAGATAGTTCCCAGAGGCATAGTTTCCTAACGGAAAGCCCGTTCTGAAACACCTGCAGATGAGCCAGGAGCAAACAGGCCGTGGTGCTTGGTCTTCACGCAGCCTCTTCGGTTGGCTCCCAACTTCCTGGGTCTTGTACTCGTCTCTGACTCGTTATTTAAATGAGCCATTTGTTTGGAGGCACACCATGGTGGCATCTAGGTTGCAACTAACGTTCCCTCGTGAAGATGACGCACACTAATCTTATATTTAGCTTCTGTTCCTTAGATAAGAGCTGACACAATTCCAGGGAGAGAGTGACATCTGCCTTTTTGTGTGCGTGTGCTTCCTTGAGGTATGCCTGCTATTTCCCCTTTGACACCGGCTTAAAGTGTTAATCCTCTTTCAGAACAAACTGTAGAGCCTCTGGGCCCGTGTTAATAAGGTCAGGGATTGAGGGATCCTCTCTGGGGAGATTAGTTTTCTTTACACAATGTTAATCTCATATCTCGGCAAGTCCCTTGAAAGACCGGAGGAGGGGGAAACTATCTAAGGAACATAGACCTTCCAGGCGTTACTTTGGAAAGATATTATTTACATTAGTAGTCAAAATGTCCTGGTTTTTGAAAAGCTCATTGTTTTCTCTATCTCTGAACCATTTCTTCAACTATTAATCATGAGAGCTTTGATGGTTTAGTTCTTGATTTGTGTTAGACAATGAAATGGTATAGCTAGCCTGGATATTCCTGAGGAGAAGCCCTTAATCTCTACTTGGGATCAGTGGCAAACCAACACCTATCTCCCCAAAGAATAATAAGGTAATGAGTGGCTGCACTATTGCTCTGAAGTCTAAGGACCTTTTCTGTGATTTCCGTTAGAGCTACTTGTCCGATTCTCCCCCAACGTTATGGGCACCACTGGATGAGCTGGACTGGCTTTCTAAGTAGGAAGCCACTTAAAAGCAGGAGTCCTTTGAGTCGCCTGGTCGATGGATTAAATAAGTGCATGCAAGTGTTGACTATGTTGCCTGCAAAAGCCAGAATGACCCACCAAGCAATATGATTCTTAGCATAATAGAAACAAGGTCCTTGCCATATACTTGGAGTTTAACAGATCACTAGACCCATAGAAAGTTTTCTGAAGTGGCAGGTCTCTGTATTTTTAAAGATTTGTCTCCCATCCTCTAGCCTACCCATGCTGTATAACAAAATAGTGATGCACCAATCCAGTGCAGCCATCGGGTACTCTTCCGGGTGCTGTTGGCATGATGCCCTGCATTGAAGGGAAGATGGCCACGGTCTGTAGATAGAACCAAGGAGCCAGCTCAGCCCTGCCTGTAAACTGATGACGATGTGGCGGAAGAAGCGAGGTGGTTCTTCTCTGGCTGTCAGGCAAGGCTTCGTGTAGAATGTGGTTTGGGGGTGCTCTCAGGCCTCTGTATGCTCCCCTACATTCAATTTCCTATCATTTCTTGGTTGGCCCTGTCACTCACATAGTGAGCTGGTGGGGCTGCAATTCAACAGAATAAAGTCAGGAAGCCACAAAATTTAAAATTTGCGTTTGATTTTGGCAGACATACATGCAGACATTTATCACAACCAGAGAAATTCCCTGGGCCTACGCCGTGAGCTAAAATATAGAAATTTGAGCTTGTCATCTCGTCTTTAAGCTGTCCAGTCCCATTAGGAGCCTCTATCTCGCCTGAGCATCTTTAAACTCTTCACGCCATTGACACTATTCAATGGCAGTGACAGTTTGATCCCTTAAATCCTTCTTTTCAGTGGACACTTCATTAAAGATCACCACAGCAGGAAAAAATCCAGTTATCTGTTACGGCTGACAAGTTTTCATTCTTGAACTCCAACTGAATTTTCATTTTCCTCAGCCCCTATTAGGGCAAATAACCAACACCAATTCCCCAAGTGACTATCTTCTGATACCAATTTCTTTACCAGTCTGGGATTGTGGTTGCCAACAGTAGAAAATAACTCTGGTTAACTGAAATGGAAAAGGGATTTGTTGGAAAGATAGGGGATACTTGGTGGAATTGACAAAAAGTTAGAGATTTAGGTCAGAAATAGAAAGAAGGCAGCCCTAACCCTCAATGTGACTGCATTGGGACACAGGGTTTTAGGAGGTAATTAAGGTTAAATGAGGTCACCAGAGTAGAATCCTCATCTGATAGGATTGGTGGCCTCATAAAAGAAGAGAGGTCTGTCTTTCTCTCTCTCCACGTGCATGTACCGAGGAAAGGCCAAGTGAGGACATGGTGTGGAGGAGTCAGCAAGCCAGGAAGAGAGCTCCCACTTGAAAGTGAATCGGCTGGTAATTTGATCTTGGACTTCCCAGCCTCCAGAACTGGGAGAAAATAAATTGCTGTTGTTTAAGCCTCTCAGGCTATGGTATTTTGCCATGGCAGCCATGCTGTGTGAACTAACATAGCAAGGTCATGCTACAGAATCTGTTCAGCCTGGTAATATAAAGCTCCTGGACTTCCAGTCACTGGACAACCATCATTATGCTCAGGATTTAAATTCTGTAGTCACTGCTGCCTTGTAAACCTCCACCTCCCCCAGCACTTTGACCATGCTCCCTCGAGATTTAAAAAGCCGTATGGAAGTCCACTAGCTCAGACTGAGTTACCTGCCCTGCCTTAGCTGAGAGGGGCCAGGCAGAGGAACGACTACCCTGGCCCAGCTTCCCTAATCTTAGGGGAAGCTATGACTCTACTTTGACTTGGTTTGCTATACTCCCTTCCAACAAAAGGTGTTCAGTTACTGGGCACCCAAAAATATACACTTAACAAAATGCCCCCTCTGGTGTGACGAGAAAAAAAGGTAGGCAAAGAACAAATTATAGAAATTATATTTATTATGCGCTCATCGCATTCCTGTATGTTATTGTACTTGTACTGTTGCTACAGAATTTACTCACCTTATGGAATAAATCAGAAATGTGGAGAGAATGTAGCTCTTTTATTTTGTCCTCAGTTGTTTATAATACTATTGCCAGGGGCAAATGGGAAAAATGCATGAAATAAACAACTTTATACAATCTCTTGCTTATTTTAAGCAGATACCATTGGTATGTCCAGTTAAAATTGGGCAGAAATTTTGAAATTGTAATGGACACTCACTCTCACCTACTTGTCTCCCTAAGGTCATGGCCGAGTATAGATAGAGGGTGGGAGGATAAGGTTTACATGACCTGATGGCCTTGGTGGTGCCTCATGCCAGTCCTTCCCAGTATGCTGGCTGACTTCCGCTGCTCTCTGATCTGATGTTCCCTGTCCACCTGGGCATTGGCACCCGGTGCTATAGCATGCAGCTGGTGAGCTGCGGCTGTGCTTTTGACTTGGCATGATGTTCTTTGGCTTGGTCTCCTCTCAGATTTCATTGTCTCTAGACTCTGAGTTAATATCCTGTTCTCTATATATAGCCTCTGACCTAGAAGTCTATCCCCAGACCATGCTACATATTCCCTTATCACACCACAGTGGACTTCCTAGCAGATTGGCTCTCAATTCAGTGTCCATGCCTCAGATGATCTGAGGGAGGCTCAGAAGCACTCACCAGTTATCTCTGTCTTATTGCACCAGCCAACTCCAATGAGGCTGGTTACCCTGTGGTGAATGAGACCTGTTACATAATGGTCTTTTCCTAGATTCCCAAACAAGGAACATGGTTCAAGGGTTCCCATGTTCACGTGTCTTCTCAGTCA
This sequence comes from Phyllostomus discolor, assembly GCF_004126475.2. Classification (NCBI taxonomy): domain Eukaryota; kingdom Metazoa; phylum Chordata; class Mammalia; order Chiroptera; family Phyllostomidae; genus Phyllostomus; species Phyllostomus discolor. Next base: position 28,084,422 of record NC_040912.2, on the reverse strand, counting down.
CCCAACACTCCACCTTTTCCAGTGTTTCTCCCCAGAAAGCAGAATGCCAGGTATATTTGACAATTTTTCTCTTCTGTTCCCTAAATAGTCCTTTCTTTGCCACTTATCTGAAAATAAATTTAGCCCCCAATAGGGCAAAATAAACAACACCAATTCCTCAAGTGACTGTCTTCTGATACCAATTTCTACACTCTGATACACAATTTATACATTTAGGAAAGGAGTAGACAGAAGGACTGACCTTCACTGTGTTTTGACATTCTGAATGATAAGAAAAAGGAATTTGGAATATCCTTTCTACCTCAGTTGAATCTAGCTGTCGTCCTACTGTGGGATTCTAAAATTCAGTTTTTTGAGAAGGGAGCCGAATCTTTTTTAAAGAGATTTTATTTATTTACTTTTAGGGAGAGGGAGGGGAGGGAAAAAGAGAGGGAGCGAAACATCAATGTATGAGACATACATCAATTGGTTGCCTCTCGTATACCCCCAACTGGGGACCTGGCCCACAACCTAGGCATGAGCTGCTGACTGGGAATCGAACCAGCAAACTTTTGGCTCACAGGCCACTGCTCAATCCACTGAGCCACATCAGCCAGGGAAGTAACTGAATCTTTAGTTGTTTTACTTTCATTCTTCTATATCAGATTCTATCAAATTCTGTAGCAAATGAATGACTTAGGTAGATGAAAGTGAAGATCACTATGTTCAGAAACACAAATAGGAAAGTACATTTGTAATTTTCAAATGTAACTCTCACTGCACACCAAAATGAAGAGAATGTTTTTGTTCATTGCTCCTGATCAATGATAGGGTCAAGAAATACTGGGGCTAAAGAACACTAAGGGGCATATCAAGCCTTTAATTCCCTTGAGAATAATAATATGTCGACTAACGCAAGAAGTATGTAAAAGTTCCACTTCCAACATGGCAACATGGGGAGCTAGCTCTGTGAGTCTGCTTTCCAGTAAAACTAGTGAAAATTGTTTTTATAAAACCCATTCAAAGTCTCTGGAAATGGTCCTATGGTCATACAGCAATTTTTAAAATAATTTATTCAAGAAAACTTGCTAAAACAGGGTAAGAACAGAGTCTGTGGTGTTTGAACCACAACCTGCTCTCTTCCTCCCTCTTCCCAGTTCAGCTAGAAGCAAACTCCCTTCAAATGGGTACATCAAAGAACACAGAGGTATCTCTCCTCCCAGCTCCCAGTTGGAGAGCTGTGGCATCTTCCTGGGATGGAGCACGATATTAGCATTTCTATCTCTGCCCCAAGCTAACTGTTACAAAGCTTAAGTTCCAAGCAAGAGCAGCAGAGACACTGGTGCTCTCTTCTTCAGGCTAGTCCTGATTTGAGGAATGGGAACTTTACCTTGGGTTCAGCATCCTAAAAATACTGGAACCACTATCACCCTCACTTCAAGTTCATGTGCAAAGCAGAGGTTCTATTCAAGGGGAGGCAAGCCAAATAGGTCAGAAGCTACCCAGTTCTGAACAAGGATGTCACTCAGAACGATGCCACTCTCTCTCCCCCAACTCCAGAGTCCTGGCTCAGAGATTTTTCCCAGGGAAAGAAACAGGTCATAAAATAGCTCAGAATCTCTTCCCAAAGAAGCTGACTTCATTTGCAATAGAATATGGGCATATTTAATCCTAAGGAAATTCTCAAAAACAATGGAGGTTACTGTGTAAAGCAACTAAGAAGCAACTAGTAGAGGCATTTGAGATATCAGCTGAGCTATTGGCCAGCTAGTTACCCAAACAGAACCATGGAAACAGGCAGCTATGAAGACCCTTCCTGGGATTAGAAAATCTCAACTGATCTAAAAAACTATCCCTATATGCCAAGTGGGTTCTGGACTTATTGGGGAGATCACTTCATAAATTATATAAATGTCTACCCACTATGTGCAATACCCGGAACTAATATAAAATAATATTGAATATCAACTGTAATTGAAAAAACAAACAAAATAAGTAAATACATTTAAATAAAATAAAAACTATCCCTGTAAAGGAACCTGAATTCAATTAAATCAATCTGTGGAGATATCTGTGCCCTGGATCATTGTTGCTGAAACAACAGCAATTAGTCAATAACCAATGGAACTTAGCAGCTGGGTGTGGTCAAGGGAAGGGACAGTTAAAGGGACTGCAAAAGACTGTCACCCTGGGATGTCTATGCACATACACAAGGCTGCACCCTCCTAGGAGCAATGTCAGAGGTTTCACACTGTGGGTGGGAGCGGGCAGGGGAGAACAGACATATCCAAAGGAATTCAATCACTAAACAAATAAGCAAGCAAATAGCAGTAACCAGCACCCAAGGAAGGGGAAGGGGATCGACCAATATCCAAAATCTCTAAAGTATATTATCGAAAATAGTTTCCAACAACAACGGCAAAAGTGAAGCATGCAAAGAAACTGGCAAGTGAGACGGGGAAAAGTAGGCAAAAGAAACAGTCTGTGAGAGTGGCCAGATGTTCGTTCGATACAGTAGATAAAAATTTGAAAGTACATGAAGATATTGCAAAAACAAAAGAAAATTTGTTAGAGAGCACAATGGCAAATTGAAACAGCAGGAGAAAGAATTGGCAAACTTGAAGGTAGACTGATAGAGTATTCAATCCGAAGATCAGAGGGAAAAACAACGAAGAAAATGAGATCCTCAGAGCAATGGGGGATGCCATTTGATGAATCAGCACACATGTTATGGGAGTGCCAGAAGTGACAGAGAAAGGGGCATAAAATATTTGAAGAAATAATGGCTGAAAATGTCTCAAATTTGATAAAAACTGTTACCTACCAATGCAAGTGTCTCAACAAATAGAGTAAATTCAAAGAGTTCCAGAAAAAGACACACATAGTAAAAAATATTGAAAACAACAGAGAAAAAAGATTTTCACTTACAGGGGAACCCTCTAAGATTAACAATTGACATCTCATCAGAAACAGTCACAGCTAGAAGACAGTGGGATAACATATTTAAGGTGCTCCAAGAAAAAAAATGTCCACCAGTAAATGTAAACCTAACAAAAACTTTCTTTCAGAAACGAAGGTGAAAAAAAAGACTTTCCCAGGTAAGGAAGGAGAGAATCTGTTGCTAACAACCTACCTTATGAAAATACTACAAGAAGTTCTTCAGCTTGGGAGCAAGTGGTCTCAGACAGTAAATCATTTTCTTAGGCCAAATGCAGCTTTGCTCTCACCCACTAGCACACCATAAAGGACGTGGGTGAGAGCAAAGCTGCATTTGGCCTAAGAAAATGATTCCAAATGGTACTTGGAATCCCCAAGAGCAAATGAAGAAAATAAAATACTAAAGCTAAATAACAAAAGCTAAGTATATAATTGCCTCTTTCTTCTCTCAACTTCTTTAAAATACATAACATTATATAAAGTATAATAAAGATGCATTCTTGGCTTTATAACATATATAATATATTACAATAATAATCGCATAAAAGAAGGAAAGAGCATAGAGCTGTATATGTGCAACATTTTTTGTGTGTTACTGAAATTAAGTTAGTATAAATCTAAAGCAGACTTGATAAGTTAAGCATCTTGGTGTGTAGCCTAGAAATCTACCCCAAGCCTGTTCCATGGTGGATTCCATCCACTTAATGCACTTCCCACTCATATATCTGATGTTTCCTTCCATATGAAGCTCAGTTCAAGTAATACTCCTGACCTCTTGCTGCCCTGCACTCACTCCACCCACCCGAAAGGAAGAGGAAAGAGAGAAGAAGAGAGAAAGAAGAAAGAGAAAGAAAGAAGAAAGAAGAAAGAAAGAAAGAAGAGAAAGAAAAGAAAAGAAAGAAAGAAAGAAGAAGAAAGAAGAAAGAAGAAAGAAGAAAGAAAGAAAGTTATCACTATTATTATAGAGCCCTAGCAAAGAATGAGATTTCCTATAAAATTCTCAGTGCAGCATCCCAGTTTTGTTAATAATTTGGATGGTTTTGTTGCAAGAAAGCATTTATCTGAGTGAGAAGCTTTCCTTTTCATAAAACAAGATCATTTTTTGAGCTATGAGAGAAGAGTTGATCTCATTTAATGCCCCCAAATTTGTAGTGTGAAATTTGTGTCCTTATGTTCAATAGAGCAAGTGGTCATTCTCACTGTGAGTGTAGCACATTGAAGACTCAGGATGTTGCTAAATGTTTTTCTAGTACTGGGAAAAAAGAGTGAATTGATAGCTCAAAGAAAGTGAGAATAACCTTCAGTTCCCTCTACCTGATGATTCTCTGGTGTCATTTGGCAGTCCCTGACAGCCCACTCACATTTCCTGATTAAGTAAGCAGTTGGGGTCAGGCATGTGGTCATTCATAGAATGGTATGCTGGATCATATTAGTTCCAAGGCAAAATGCAAAATAGGATGAAATGTGTATTAATATGATGAAATTGTATGAGTTTGTAATGTAGTAACTGTTCACAGAGAGTGGAATTTGCTTTGTGTATCATTAGTCTCATAATTCCCATTGGTTACGTCCTTGCTCTTTGCCTGAGGACACACCCACATTTATGTGTGCTTTCCTACTTGCAGGGCTACCATTTCAAATTCCCTTCCATTCCTATTTTCTCCACTGTAGCTCCTACTTAAAAAAAAATGTCCTCTTTCTCTTGAGCAACCATTTTGATTTGTTTGGACATCAGAAAATTCCTATCTTTCAACCCTTGCTTTCAGAGGATATTACAACAATAAATGAGAAAATGATTGGAAAATTCCTTTCCTTAAACTATTATCTCAAATGATAATAGTTTGGTTTTGGTGCTGGAGGACTGAGGAAATGGGTATGTAATACCAATTTTCCCCTCATAAAATGGATCAGGACAGTGTTTTTGCCAAAATTGAGGGCTTCTTAGTAATGATGAGTTTTGAGATCTGCCTATTTTCCCAGACAAAGAGCACAGAGAGATGTACCATATTTCTTAACATACCTGGATAGAGAGTTAGAGCAGCTGTTACGCTTGCACAGTGGTAACCTCAGCAGAGTCATCTCGCAGAACTAAATAGTGGTCCAATCATCTTCAGGTGCCCCGGACAAGCAGTGATTTTGTCTGCCAGAGGGACTCTTGGGTGGGCAGTGGTAATGTATCTCCCAATAACCATTATTAGAAGTGTCAGTCTAGGTAAATGCATGCTCATCTGGGTCCATTTTATCTTATTTTGTTTTGATTTAACCCAGATCTTGCGATCCAAGTGTTATGTTGAGCATTAGTTTACTGAGGTTTGGTGAAATTTGAAGAGGAGAGAAAAATGTTCCTCTGTACCCTTACAGAGACAACACACTGAGGAAATAGGACTTTTCCCTCCCTAGTTTGGTAATCCTTGGCTTGGCATATTTGGGTAAGAAAATGAAAGGTTTGCCCACATAGTTGAAATCTCTCGTCACATTATATCATCTGAAGCCTATTTGTATGTTGGGATCATTTTATTTGGTTTTGGTTAGACATAAAAGTGTTCTGTGGTCTCCTATTTTTTCAAGGCCTTCTGGCTTTTGGAAAATTGAGTGATTTCATCCCTGTCCGGGTTTCCTAGTGAAATCTCGTATTTTTACTCACATTACTTGATCAATTAGTTATGTCAGCTGCCCTAAATGTGCCTTTTTATTAATAGCACCTTTTATCAACTCATTGGAATTAGACGTTGCAACCACAGTCTGAGTGAGGCTGGTAACATCTTGCAATAATTTATTAATATTACTTTAAAAAATGCCACCACAGTCGCACATTCGTGAACTTTCTGGATGTGTCCCTGTGTGAGGAATTGCATTTGTATTATTATTAGTTCTGACAAACTGGATTAGGTCTTGGCTATTGTTAAGTGGTTCTATCTGACCTCAAATCTACTGAGAGATGCAGCATTTTTAATGAATTTAATTAAAACTGCATGCAGTTTGTGGAGTTGCCTCTAGCCAATATGCCATTCTTCTTGTCTGAATGGAGTTTCTGCTAATGTGTAATGATGTTTTATATGAGAAATGTTTGAAATCCCTTCATAGTAGCCCCAAGGTAGTTTCCATGGAATGACATGGTGTGATGAAATATTAAAATCAAAAAAAATTTTTTCTACTTAAGTGAGTCATGTTTACACTAAGCAATGTATGCACAAATGTGTTAAACATGTTTGTTGAAGCTGTGGGAGACATGGGTTGTATTTCAACAGCAGCAATATGTTGGCAATGAAAATTTTTAAGAAATTCAACTCTGGAAACACTTGGACAATCTGCTATATGTATTATTCTTTGAAGTATTAAAAAAGGCCATTAGGAATTTCCTTTTAACATTTAGTTCATTTGGCCAACTAGTTTTAATGATTATCCCCTAAAAAAAAACAAGAAAGAATATATAAAGGTGGCTCTGAGCATCACTTTTAAACAGTCTTGGAACACATCAGTGATAGAATGTTGTCTTTTTTCAAGACAAAGACATCCACTGCACTTTCTTTTTCTTAATCATTTTAAAATTATATTTTATTGGTTATGCTCTTACAGTTGTCCCAATTTTCCCCCTTTTCCCTCCTCCATTCAGTACCCCATACTCCCTCTGGGAATCACACCATTGCTATGTCTGGGGTCACAAGTATAAGTTCTTTGGCTACTCCATTTCCTATACTGTAGTTTACATCCCCATGGCTATTCTGTAACTACCTATTTGTACTTCTTAATCCCCTCACCTCTTCACCCACTCCCCCACAGTCACCTCCCATCTGGCAACCATCAAAATGCTCTCTGTATCCATGATTCTGTCTCTGTCCTTCTTATTTATTTAGTTTGTTTTTTTTTATTCAGTTGTTGATAGATATGTATTTATTACCATTTTACTCTTCATAGTTTTGATCTTCTTTTTCTTAAGCCCCTTTAGCATTTCATATAAGAATGGTTTGGTGATGATGAACTCCTTTAGTTTTTTAAATTTATTTGTTTGTTTTATTTTTTGTCTGGGGAGCTCTTTATCTGCCCTTCAATTCTAAAGGATAACTTTGCTGGGTAGAGCCATTTTGGCTGTAGGTCCCTGCTTTTCATGACTTTGAATATTTCTTGCCAGTCCCCAATTAACCTGCAAAGTGTCTCTAGAGCAATCAGCTGACAGTCTTATGGGAACTCCCATGTAGGTAACTAACTTCTCCTGTTGCTTTTAAGATTCTTTTTATCTTTAACCTTTGGCATTTAATTATGATGTGTCTTAGAGTGGGCCTCTTTCCATCCATCTTGTTTTGGACTCACTGTGCTTCCTGGGCTTGCATGTTTATTTCCTTTACCAAATTAGGGAAGTGTTCTTTCATTATGTTTTTCAAATAGAGCTCCAATTTCTTGCTTTTTCTCTTCTCCTTCTGGCATCCTTATCATGTGAATGTTGCAGTGCTTGAAGTTGTCCCAGAGACTGTTTACACTATCCTTTTTTTCTTGGTTTTTTTTCTTCTTGTTCTGGCTGGTTGTTCTCATTGGTTTGATTCTTGGCTTCACCCACTGTCTTGTTGTTTCCTTGTAAATTGTTCCTTATTTCAATTAATGAATTATTTGTTTCTGACTGGAACTTTTTTATGCTGCTGAGGTCCTTGCTAAGTTCTTTGAGCATCCTTATAACCAGTGTTTTGAATGCTGCATCTGATAGATTGCTTATCCCCAAGCTAGGCACTCAAGGTGCACTCTTTGTGTGGTGGAGTACCCTCTCCTCTTGTACTTGAGCCTTGGTTGCTGTTGGCAGATCAATGAGAGGGATTTATCCAGGTCAGTCAGCTACACGGATTGGCTGTGACCACTGACCGCCAACCTCCAACCTTCATAGAGGATGTGCTGTGCAGGGGCAGGGTGGTGGTGCTCTAATGTGGTCTGTAGCTGTCCACGGGTGCACTGGCTCTGGGGATTCCCAAGTGGTGTAGGCCAAGGTCAGCCCCGTCCTGTGTTTTGTCTCTGGCCACCCTGACTGAACTGTAAAGCAATCTGAGATGGCTGCTGCTTGTGCTGGGCTTGGAGATTCCCAGGCAAAGCAAAGCTGTGGATCTAAGCTGGCTGCTGCTAATGCCAGGCCTGGGGCTTACTAAGGCCAGCTGTTGCTTGTTTGATAAGATTTAAGAAGTTGTGAAGCATGAACCAAGACCAGCCATTCACATGGAAAAGCAGCTTGGGTGGGCTGGTAAATTGGGAGGGGAGTCTCTGCGGGTCTCCAAGATGGATCAAACAGTGTAAGCCAGGTTGATGGAGTCCTAGATATTGTACCAGCTTGCTAGTTCTGTTGGGGGGAGGATTTAGAAAAGGGACGATGGACTCTGCCTGCCCCGATGCCAGACACTTCAGTTTCTCCCTGTAACTACTGGTGCCTTTCAAGCGCTGCCCCAGTGCTGGATTTCAGAGGAAGTGAGTCTGAGGTGAGTCTGTGTGTGGGTTCTTTAAGAGGAACTACTTGTGGTTCTAGCAGTTTCTTTCACCAACTCAATCTCCACTGGTTTTTGCAGCCAGAAGCTGTGGAGACTTATCCTCCTGGCACTGGAACCCTGGACTGGTACTCCTCAGTGAATAGGCTGGTTCTCCTCACTCCCGTGATATCTCTCCTGAATTTTTATCCACCACAGGTGGGTGTGTGGCCAGCCTGTTTCTCATCTGTGCTCCTCCTACCAGTCTGGATGGATGTGGATTCTTTAATTCTGTGGTTGTCAGACTTCCATTCAACTCAATTTCTGATGGTTGTTCTCTATTTTAATTGTAATCTTGATATAGTTCTGTGAATAGGCAAGCCATGCCTGCCTACACTGCCATCTTGACTGGAAGTGCACATTTTCTTAATATTTTAAAAGAAGGAATTGTTTAGTAAAACTTGAGGGAGGGGACCAAATGAAGCGTTCTGATTGAATAGACTCAAATTTTGACTCTGGACATTGATCTTTGATGATAATGATGGGAGAACAGCAGGGAAGTAACACTCCCCTTGAGGATTTTTCCCATCATCTTTTAAATGTCAAAACACTACTGAGGAACTCAGTCTTTTCTATCATCTCTATTAAGTGTATAACAAAATGTCTGATGATTGCGTAGAACCAGCAGAGCTGAGGTTTAGAGGTTTTGTAAGACTCTGGAGAGGAAGTGGTCCAGTGGAAGGCAGAAGGCTCCAGGTAGATGTGTAACAGCCTGGGAAGAATTCCCTCTACATGGACGTGGGCAAGTAAGAGAGAGGAACTAACTCAGAGTGGAGACGTCTAGTGAGCAAGGAAGGAAACAATGAACTTGCCTTGGGAAGAGAGTGGAAGTGAAAGAAGGTCACCAGAATCTTGGACAGTGATTTCTTGAGAAGTCAATGAAATGGACAACTGGCACAAACAATGAAGAGGTTGAAGGGATAGCAGAGGCAAAAACAGCTCACAGGCTGCATAGACAGCAGTGGTCTCGATTCCTTCTCTGAGCTTCATTTCTTCATTGACCTCGTAGGCTTGTGGTAAAGATCAAATGTAGTCCATGTAGAGAAAAATCCATGTAAAATACTAAGCACAATACTTGTTATAAAGGTTCATAACTTTTATCTTAAAATCACTATGGCACTTATTTTGGCTAGATGCCTTAATGGTTCCATAAGATGATCTACATGTTAATTCAAAAATCACCAAATATCCTCTCTCTCCTAGGAACTTTATCTTTTCTCCAGCTCTGAATGGCATTTTATTTTTGAATTTTATTTTATCGTTAGATATACACCTGGTCTTAGCTTCCTAAAACTGAAATAGTTTTAGGTAGTAAGTAGTTTCACTTTCAAAATGTTATTAAGCAACAGGAAGAAAAACATTAAAAATTTTTTTTGTTCCTTGCACTTCATTTTTTCCCTAATGTAGGGCGCTGAACATAATTTCTCCAAAGAAAAGAGGTCATAGTCTGAACCCTACTTTCAAAATTCGGGTGACATTAATTAATAATAGCAGCTATCCTTTATTGAGCTCCTATTACTGGCTGAGTGGGACATGCCCTCCGCATGTTTTCTCCACAATTTTCATTCCTGTGCCAGACAGATTGCATTATTCTACATTTCATAAAGAAACTAAGATTCAAAGAGCTTAACTTGCTGACATGCAGCCAAGTCAGGAGTCACACTCTGAGCTTCCTTACTAAGCTTCTCCCCACGGTACCACTCTGCCTCAAACCTCCTTTCCTTAGAAAAACACACTTTTAATTGCATTTTCAAGGTTGTTTTATTTTGACACTAGTGAATTGACCAGCTTAGGCTGTTTGACTGACCAAGCAAACCTTTGCCACGGAGGCAAACTGGAAAAAAAAAAGTGGGAGTTTTTTTGAGGAAATGCTAGATCATCGAGGCACAATAGGCAAACTGTGCCTCCATTCCACTGAAGAACATATGGAAGAGAGCGGCAGTAATCACAAAGAACAAGTTGGAAACATGCCCTTTATGAGGGATGGTATTCTGTTTCCAAGGAAACTAGACAGGGATGGGAGAGTCCGTGCCCCATTTCTATTGACTCAATCTGTGTGTGCTTAGTGTATATGACAGGGTTCATACCTGTCAGCGTTCAGCAAAAAAATAATTCAAAAAGACAGCTCTGATCAAGTCACCTCTGCTGCCTAAAATTTTCCTGTGGCTTCTGGCTAAGTGCAGAATGCAGTGTGAGCATAGGAAGCCCTCCCGTGCACAGCACGTACTGAGCCAGCCTCGTCTCCCACCCTCCACGACTCAGTCTCTGTGCTCTGGTCCAGTGGCTCCCAACCCTGGCTTTTACAAGGGGAGCTTTAAAACTATGCAGATGTCTGGGCTTTACCTCTGGGAATTCTGGTTTAATTGGTCTGAGGTGGGGTTTTAAACATTTCTCCAGGTGATTAAGATTCATAGCCAGGATTAAGGATCACTGCTCCAATCCAAGGAGATTCTGAAAACTACTCTGTGCTTTTTACTGAGGTTCTTCCATTCTCCTGGAATCCTTTTCTATCTCCTCTCCTGCCTCCTTTGGCCAACTACCTCCTTTAAATTCTTCCCGTCCTTTAGGACCCTTGTCTATGCTTCAAAGCTTTTTTTACTCCTAACCCTAACCTGAACCCTAGCCCTTCCTTTTTAGTGGAATATCCTCTCTCTCATTTAAATGCCTACAACATGTGTCTATGCCCATGTTATATCATCTCTAGTTCCTGTCATAGCTACCTGTCACTCCTCCCCATGAGAGAGGACTCTTCCCCATGAGAAACCAGTAGGTTTTACTGATTTCTTTACAGATGAAATGCTCAATGAGAAACTAAGTACACATATTTCAAGTGTTGCAAAGAATCTTTACATAGACCCTTCCTTGAAGGAAAGAGTTAATGGCATCCTTCATTTCTGATGATGTCTGGACTGAGTCTAAGACTAGATTCAAGATCTATCCCATAACAAGGAGACTTCCTATTTTAGGATCTACAGGCACCTTGATATTTGTATGTAGAGTTTTGTGATGCCTGGGTGCATTATTCTCAGGAGAGGTTCCATTGTTTTAATTAGAGTCTTGAAGGTACCCATCTATGGTCCATTGGCTTGTTAGTGTCCTGGGGGTAAATCCCCATCACTCAGCAGGTAGTGATGATGGCGGCCCTGTTTGCTGATCACTAACATTCCTTTTTTCCCCTGCCATGCTAGCATGGCTTTAGAACACCCCACCTCCATGTAAGTCGAATGCCTTCATGAAAATATCATTAGTCCAAAGAGTACTCAAGCACTACAGGCTCAATAGCATCTATCATTTGAATGATGAAGATATTTTTTAAATGAAAAATAAAAATCAGATTTAAAGGTGCTTTGTTATTGGCTCAGAAAAGGTTGAATTCCCAGCTTGCCTGAGTGATAAAAGCACAGTGGTCCTGCCATTGTCCTCCAGCAATCCACAGGAGAAGAGTGCTGACGTGAGGGTAGGCGTGAATGAGTGTGTCTGTGTGTTGTGTGAGTGTGTTACCAAAATATAACTTTTCTTTGATAAAAATCACCAAAAATCTGGTTGTCTGCAAGTGGAATACATTTATTTCAGCAGGTTCACCTCTGAGTTTCTTATGTTTCATCCTTTGCTGCTGAAATATTTAGGACTACAACAACAACAATCAAACCATGACTTAGTAGCAGTTAGGAGTAACCAAAGGGTCACCTGTTCATTCCCAGTCAGGGCACATGCCTGGATTGCAGGCCAAGTCCCCAGTGGGGGGCCACGTGAGCAGCAACCACACATTGATGTTTCTCTCCCTCCCTTTCTCCCTCTCTTCCCCTCTCTCTAAATATAAATAAATAAATAACTCTTAAAAAATAAAATAATGACTTCCTCATTTTAGCTGCTAAACACTAGCATGGTTTAGACTGTTCACAGCAGATAAATTTTCAAAGCAGCATGCTTTTTATTCATCCTGATGGGCTGTGATATTGAAAAATCAGAGGAAAAATTCACCTATTTTATGAGATAATTTGAGAAATATAAATAAGGAAGTATGTTCATTAGTATTTGCAGTATCGACTTGTAACTCAAGAAAGTCTTGATCACACTTTTTTTATCCTTTTCCCTGGGTTTTATAATCAAGGGCAGACTAGGGGAGTACTTGATGTCTGTTTAGGAGAAATATCAATTACTATATAAAAGGGTTCTTTGTGTGACATACAGTTTGGCTGGTAAATATCTAGTCCTTTTGTTTTAAGACTCTGAAAATGACCAAATGTGAAAACACCAGTCCCAATAACTCCCTTGAAGTACAATTAATAGCCATGTTGCCTGCGCTTTAGAGTCTCATAAATTGCTTAGCTGTGAGAACATGAGCCTCCCTCCGGTTTCTGTCCAGGTCCAGCCACGGTGCTGGCACTCTGTGAATTCCCAGCTACCGAGCACACACATTTAGATATTAAAGGACTGCTGATGGTGCAAAACCCAGAGGTCTAGGAAATGCTGAAGAACAGCACAACCTGATTCAAAGAGTTTTTCCTTTTTGATGCCAAAGCTAGTGAGGTCATTGGAAAAGATAGTGCATGTGGAAAGGGTCAAAACAGAGCCAAGTGGTAAGAATAGGAAACAAAAACATGAAACAAAGCAACAGCGTGCTTCACTGGGTGGGACTTGAAGAATTGGGTTTGGAACCTCTTGAAGCACTCTGTCCTGTGAAGGGTTGAAATAAAGATTTTGAAGCAACATGAAAGTTTACTTGGTCCCTCAGGGGACCAAACAATATAGAATGTCTGATGAAGCCTTGGGTTTGTTCTGCCATTGCGTATAAAGAAGTTTTGCAACTATTTAACATGGTGGTAGTATATTTCCATTATATGATGTTGTAATACATGCCTGTCCATCATGCATTCAGGCCCCGCATCCTTGGAGATCCAAATTATTAGCACTGCAAGCATAGGACATGTGAGTATGTGTCTCCTTCCAGATCTGGGTAGTGACCATTTCTTAACAGATTCCTCTCAGTAATAGTAGTATAAGAGTCCTATCTGATGCCACTGTGACTGAGGGATTCATAATGAAGGCAGGCCTGGCTGGCCCTGGGAAGGACTCTGAGTGCAGGGTCTACGAGAGAGGGAGGCCAGAGAAACCATCTTCTCCGCACTCCCCTTCCTAGGGCAGTTATTTGCAACAAGAGCCAGCAGAAGGCACTAAGCATCCACGGTCTATGAAGTCCTGGTGGCTGGGCTAATTATAGCAAAAACTGGGCTCTGCAAAGAGAGCATGGTTGGCAGGAGCTGCTTAATGGCGAGGGCTTCTTGTCAGGTCATTCCTGAAGAAGCATGTAGGGGTGTGTGTGGGGCCAGAACAGGGAGCCTGTCTGCTAAGATTTGCCTAGTAAAGAGCCCCGAGTTTTCAGCTCGTGTCAGTTTATCTAAAAGGAAGGTACTCGAGAAGTATGGCGAGCGTGAGTGCATCAGAAACATATCAGCAAAATGTAAACACAAAGAGGTAAACTGGAGGAGGATTATTATCCACATAATAAGTATGATTTTATCATCTAATGTCTATTACATAGTTACTATATGTCAAATCTTACGCTGAATACTTAAATTCAATGTTTTATTTGATCTTCTCAGCAATCTTATGCGTTAAGTACTATTATTATTTCCACTTTCGAATGAGATCACTGATGAAGAGAAAATACAAAATTTGCCAAAAGTCACACAGCAACCAGTTACTTGGAAGTGGGTTTGCACACAGCTCGGTCTGAATCAGAACGTCGTCTTCTTTCCACGAAATCGTGTGGCCTGAAGACAAACACAGGAAAGGCCAGTGAGTGGTCAGGAGGCAAGTTTATTATTTCATGGTGTTGGGGGGTGTTGTGGGAACTACAAACGGCTGTAAATTATTACCCTACCCTGCAGCAGCCTAGAATGTCAACCTACGACTTTTATCATCAATTCTGTTTATGTTCTATTTAACCTCATGCAAAAGCAAGAGTAAAATTTGTCTTGTTTGTATTCAACTGAAGGGCTTATTTTGAAATTTCTACAACCCATAGTATGTCAAATGTTAGTAAATATCGCTGGTCTCACTTACTATGTTGGTGTAATGTACTGAGGATAATGAAAATTGCTTATAAGTTTAATTTTTAAATACATGTTCAATGCCACTCCTTCTGACTTATAAGATCAACATGGAACATTTATCTCAGATCTATCAACAGAGGTTGATAAACTGGGATTTTATCAGTTAAAAAGAGAGGAATATGCCAGGGTTCTTGGAATTTTGGAAAAAGGAGAAGCCTCTAATTGGGTGAGGAAAAGTAGAATTTGAGTTATAACCCCTTCCACGGGCCGTTTATGAGCACACGGTCATTAACATCTATCCCCAGGTTCCGAAGCAGGAAGCAGGAAAGGCAACAAACCAGAGAAAGTTCTGAGCCCCCTTTGAACTTTATAGAAAGGCACTTTGTAAATCTGAGGAAAATGAATTTATGTTATAATTTGTCTAGAGTGACTGAGTTAAAACTCTTTTGAAGGTACAGCCTACTCTGTATACCAAGTGGAAAATCACCCCTCGGCCTCACCCCCTGAGCAGTGTGGGACCTTGTGTTGACTTGTCCTTTGTCGCCCCCGATTTCTTCTCCACGTTCTTTCCTGTGGACTTGGCTTAAAAGCATGAAGAAATACACATAAAGAGAAAGAGCCTCAACACCAGAAAGCCTAAAAGGGCAGGAAAGAAAAATCTAGCCCTTTGTCATGAAATGGAATGAGAACTCATTCCCGAGTGTTCATTAAACGAGATTTTGTAATTAGCTGTGGACAGTCTCGACTTAATTGGCGGGTAGATCTGCTTTCTATGCAGAGGAGTATACTTGTGTGTGTTCATTGTTTTTTTTTAATGCGTTCCAAACTCTTACAGTCAAGTTGATTTTTTTTTTCTAAAATAATGATATGCTTTTAGTAGCGTGTCATTTTCTTTACCCTTGTAGAGAGATAACATGCAATTAGGGAGTGATGTCAGCCTATAACGTTTTGGTGTAAAATTTTGGTCGCACCAAAATACCAGGCTCCTTAGCAAAGCTGCCAGACACATCTTTTGGCAGCAGCTGCTCGCCATGTGATTTAAAACTTCCTGTCACTATAATTGATGTGTTTTTATTCTTTCCATTTCCTGAAGCCTGATCAGAATTAAAATTGCTGTTGGAATTTCCTGTCAAAGCAACTCATTTATTCGCTGAGCCCTGCCCTTTGATTGGACGTGGCCTTTAGCTACAGTCCGGTGGAGACTGCTGAGAATTATCCTTTCCACGCAGGTTTGACGGCCACGCACACCACATCTGCAGCCACACTCGGACTGTCCGTCATGTGGCGAACCTGTCCTAGTGAAAACTCCACATGCAAGATGTTAATGATTTGAACGCCAGACTCGGCCACCTGCTGGGGGCTCTGGGTTTTGTGTTAATTTAGGAAGTCCCACAGTTTTCAACTGATTGCCTCACTGTTGAATTTAGATTCTTGACCCAAGGCTCTCTTGTATTACTGATCTGTCCCTGCTTCAGATAACATGACTAAAGATTCTGAATTTTCTCAAGCCCATTTCCTCAGCCTTTCTGTGCCTCATATGCTATTGACATATAACATCTTGAGATGATTTGGTTTGAAGGATGAGTGTTTCTGAACTGTGCCTTTGTAGGCACTTGCTCATAGGCCTGTGGACCAGGACACCTAGAAAAGTTCAGGGTGTGGGTAAAATACAGGCATACTTCCTTTCATTGCACTTCTCTTTATTGTGTTTCATGGATGTTGTGGTTTTTACAAATTGAAGGCAAGACCCCTCTACCTGCAAAAGGATTACAACTCACTTTATGGTGATACTTGCATTATTTCAGTGGTCTGGAACCGAACCTGCAATGTGTTTGAGGTGTGTCTGTAGTAAGCAGTGAAAGTATCTAAATTTTACTTTGTGGTTGTTTTTACATCTGAAAGAAAACCCCATAAAATTGCTGCTCTTTGCACAGGAAAGATTCCTTGACTTTCCTCAGTTTATCTGAGATTACATAGAAGGAATGATTTACCTTCGAATTGTGAGTTTATCTTCTTTTTAAAACCACTATTTTCAGTTGAGGCAGGTGAAAGAGAAAAACTCATATGCATTTGAAGAGATATTTGATTAGATGCAACACTCTGAACAATGAGTTCTGTTTTTGATCATCCCCATGATTAGGTCCTAAGATTTCTTCTTGGGAGTGGGAATCTCTTAAAAAAAAACAATCTAGCTACTAACATGCAGGGTTTTGGTTTGGTTTGGTTTGGTTTGGTTTGGTTTTGGTTTTTTGTCCCCAGGTAAAGGTAGACTTTTGAATTTGAGATTCTCCAAGCACTTTTAAAATAGTTTATTTTCTAATAATGTAAACTCCATGAATCTGGGACTTTGTTTTGTTCATTGACTATTCCTATTACATAGGGCAATGCCTTACAAATTATAGACACTTAGTATTTGTTAAATACATGATCTCCTTTAGGCTTCTTAAAGCATCAAAGCAATGGAGAGGAGATGTTATTATATCTGGAGACCCCAAACCTAGCAACCTTTCTTTGAATAAGAGATCCTATTGCTGCCTGTACAGTAGAATCACCAGGGAATGTTTAAAGATGAAAATTGGATGTCTGGATCTTTCCCTGGGCTATCACAACAGAATGTTTTGTTGGTCACTGAAATGATGTAAAGGTCAATGGTCAGCCTCTTTCCACACCGGACACATTCCACCCTGGGCTGCCACATCTAATCTGTTTGTTGGTCCTACCAAGCCAGAAATCATCCAGGACATTTTATAATTTGTTAATTTGAGACTCTCAATCAGTATTTGAAAGAGGGAAATGGAAGCAGCAGTTAGTGGGGAGAGCAAAACTGCTCCATGAGGCGCATTGTGTGATGAAACAACAAACTAATTGAAAAATCACAGGTAAAAGAAGGATGGTTCAGCATTCTCAAGCCCGTCAGTGTGATACACCATATTAACCATATTAATAAAAATTGTATGATCACCTCAACTGATGCAGAAAAAATTTTGACAAATTTCAATATCTGTTTATGATAAAAAAAGAATTCTCAACAAAGATGTTATAGAAGGAATGTACCTCAACATAAAAAAGGCCATATATTGCAAACCCTCAGCTAAAATCTTACTCAACAATGAAAACCTAAAAGCTTTTTCTCCAAGATTCAGAACAAGACAAAAATGTCCACTCCTGCCAATTTTACTCAACATAGTATTGGCAGTCCTCACCACAGAAATTAAGCAAGAAAAAGAAATAAAAAGCATTTAAATTGGAAAAGAAGTAAAATTGTCACTATTTGCATTATATATAGAAAATCCTACAGACTTCATAAAAAAACTCTTAGAACTAATAAATAATTCAGTAATGTCAGAGGATACAAAATCATTGCACAAAAGTCTGGTGTATTTCTATGCACTAATAAACTATCAGAAAGAACTTAAAGAAAACAATCCCATTTGCAATTTGCAACTGTATCAAAAATAATGAAGTATCTGGGAATAAATTTAACCAAGGAGGTGAAAGACCAATATATTGAAGACTACAAAACATTAATGAAAGAAACTGAAGAAGACACAAATAAATGAAAATACATTTAATGCTCATGGATTAGAAGAATCAGTATTGTTAAAATGTCCATACTACTCAAAGCAACCTACAGATTCAATGCAATTCCCTATAAAATTTCTAATGGCATTTTTCACAGAAACACAGCAAATAATCCTGAAATTTGTATGGAACTATAGATCCCAAATAGTCAAAGTAATCTTGAGAAAGACAAAGCTGGAGGCATCATGCTCCCTGATTTCAAACTATTTACAAAACTACAGTAATTAAAACAGTATAGTATTGGCATGAAAAACATAGATCATGTACAGAATAGAGAGCCAAGACATAAATCCATGCATATATTTTCATTTAGAAGTAAATAAGTAGTAAGCTCCTTGACATAGGTCTTGGTGCTGATTTTTTTTAATCTGAAACCAAAATCAAAAGCAACAAAAGCAAAAATAAACAGGTGAGACTACAACAAACTAAAGTTTCCACTCCTGAAAGGAAACCATCAACAAAATGAAAAGGCAACCTACTGAATGGAAGAAAACCTTAGGAAATCATGTACCTAATAAAGGTTAATATCCAAATGTATAAAGAACTCAAAAGCAAAGAAAACAAATAATCTGATCTAAAAGTAGGCAGAAAATATTTTTACAAAGAAGCATACAGATGGCCAATAGGTACATGAAAAGATGCTCATTAATCATCAGGGAATTCAAATCAAAACCACAATGATATATCATCTCACACCTGTTAGAATGGCTATTATCAAAAAGACAAGAAATAAAAGTGTTGGAGAGGATGTAGAAAAAAGGGACCTTTGTGCACAGTTGGTGTGTATGTAAATTGGTATTGTTACTATGGAAAACAGTATGGAGGTTACTAAAAAAATTAAAAATAGAATTACCATATGACCACTAATTCTAAGTCTGGGCATTTATCCAAAGAAAATGAAAATACTAACTTGAAAAGATACATACACTCCTATGTTCACTGCAGTATTATTTACAACAGCCGAGGTATGGAAACAACCTAAGTTCCATCAGTGGGCAAATGGATAAAGAAGATAAGGTATGTAATAGTCTTGAGCCACATAACAATGTTTTGGTCAGTGGCAGACCATATATACAATGGTAGTATACGTAGCCCTTAGGTGTGGAATAGGCTATACCATCTGTATTAGTGTAAGTGTACTCGTGATGATTGCACAATAACAAAAGCCATTCACCAATGCATTTCTCAGAATGTATCCCTGTCTTTAAACAGTGCATGACTGCATATACAATGGAATATTATTCAGCCATAAAAAAAACAATGAAATCTTGCTGTTTGTGATAACATGGATGGACCCTGAGGGCATTACGCTAAGTATAAGTCATCAGACAGAGATAGATAAATACCGTATGACCTCTCCTATATAGAATCTAAAACAAAACAAAACAAAACAAAATCATAAACATACCCCAAAGCAAAACAAAACAGAAAAAGCCACACTCATCAACACAGTGAAAACTTTGGTGGTTGCCAGAAAGTGCGGGTGGGGGAAGTGGGAGGTGGAATGGGAAAAACGGGTGAGGGAGGTCAAAAGGCTGAAAGAAAAAAAGGATAATGTATGTTTTTCTCTTTTTTTCTAAAAATTGATCTTCATCAAAAAATTACTTGATGGTATACAGCTTGGGTAGTGTACAATTTATATTAAATGTGAACAAGGAAAGCTTGTCAGCAATTAAGCTTCTCAATTATTCTGTCATTAAATATCAATCATCGTTAACATTTCTAGTAATCCAAACAAAATCCACTTCAAACTTAAAATAACACAGTAGAAGAACAAATGAAATCCCTGACGAGGAGTCAGATAATAGTATAACCGGGGTGGGTGCTTGGAGTCTGCGTCCATTTGCTATCACACCTCAGGCATTTCTTCTTCATAGTTCACTTCTGAGACACTGGAGGAAAAAAACTTATTTTAACCTGCTTTTTTTCAAATCTGCTTTTACAAAAGGATATCATAAGAAATATACAATGTATTCATTAACAATCCAATGTAAAATATTTTGATGTCTACTATTCATAATATGGAATATAAATCACACACACACACACACACAGAAAATCACAGGTAAGGGTTACCCTACATGAGGGGCATGTTGGAAACCATGACTTTCATTCAAGGTGGACTCCAGCACATTAGGGTATTCAGAGCAGGGGCAAGAAAATTTACATAACTAGTTTTTTTCATCATAAAAGCAAGTTTTGAATATTCTATTTTTTTCTATCACTATCCCTTAGATAATTCTAACTCCTCATTGTTGTTTAAACTCTGTTCTATCTCTCTCTCTCTTACTTCATTCCCCAAAGCCCCTGATTTTAGAGCAGCTGGCAGAAATAATAGGTAAATAATCCACTTATTATCGTGGTAGGGGCTCATCTGCACATGTGCACAAAGATACTTGTCTCTTTTCCATAAAGCACATGATTTTGCCCCAACAATGGTCTGGAAAGAGTTTGCGTATGTATTTCCATTGCCCTCTCTGGCCACAAGCTTGGGGGATTCAGCTGCAGAGGGAGCCTGAGGCTACGGGGCTGGAGGCTCATCCTACTCCAATTCCAGAAGTGCTCCGTAGCCTGCGTTCAGCATGCCACTGGAACGGAATCCTAGTTTGTGTTTTTCTTCAAATTTCCCTTCCCTTTTAATTCTTGTTTCCTTCTTATGACATTTCTGCTGTTCTTTGCCACAGACCATTGCAAAACAACCCATACAAGAATTTTTGCCTCCTTCTTGGCTAGAGTAGAAGGCTCTTTGGAAACCACAAAGCCACATCTCCAGGGAACAGTAGCTTTATTAATATAATAATCACCACCATCATGGACAGGTTACAATACACACATTGCTTTAGAAAGCAAAATAAGGACAACCTGGGGTTTGCTGGAGAAGCTGCACTTGAGGTTAGATGTGTATGGTTAAATTTGGAGTCAAGCTGAGGTCATTGCTGAGGAGATTTGGACTTGGAAATCTGTGTGGAAAATGGTTGCCCCATGGAACCTACCCACTCACCATTAAAACTCATTTTGAATGATATCAGAGCAGGAAAACACAAGGGTTTGATCCCAGAGACAGACTTGGGCTTTTCTTAAAGTCTTTGGTTTATTTGGAAAAGGGACTTGATGGTATTGAATCTTTGTCATCCGCCCTTCATCTGTAAAAGGAACCCTAGTAAAAAATTGAATGAAAAGTTTTATTGGGAAGATACATCCCGTGTATCTTCCACGGGAGTTTCATTGTAAATAACAATGAAAACTGAGTGTTTTTAATGAAATATTTTCTCTACCTGGGGTTGGTATAAAAGAAATCAAATATGAAGAGAACCTTTAATTTCCTCCTTGGTTGTTTCTTGGATGTAGAGGGGGAGCAGGAGAAATAATAACGTATGACAAGCAAACTTGTCATCCTCTTCTTTAAGCAACCGCGTCAGCTTGGCTGCAGACGACTAGGGACAGAAGAGCCAGACTAGTGTGCCGGAGCCTCGGGGAAAGGCGGACTGCTGACACGGCAGCGGCTCCGGCTCCGTTTCCAGCTGATTTCAGGCCCAGATAACTATCCCTTTCAGCTTAAATGGTGCTCTGCCGTAATTGACCAATGCCCAGTTGGGTTGGAGCAGGGTTCTTCTGGAACCTGGTCAGACCACCTTTGACGGCCTGCGAGCGCTGGGCCAAGCTCAGACTGGTTTCCTGGAGCCCAAGGCGCTGTGCTGGCTGTAGTCAGAGGGACAGACTTGTCTGTCCTCCGAATGTTTAATAGAATGTGTCACTGCATCTGTTTGCTCCATTAGCATATTAAAGAATAG
The DNA here is from genome assembly GCF_004126475.2 of Phyllostomus discolor. Taxonomy (NCBI): domain Eukaryota; kingdom Metazoa; phylum Chordata; class Mammalia; order Chiroptera; family Phyllostomidae; genus Phyllostomus; species Phyllostomus discolor. The sequence goes on along the minus strand of NC_040912.2, from coordinate 28,062,582 downwards.
TTATTAGCAGACGCATGAGGCTCTACAGCAGTCTTCAGGCTGAAGCAAGGTGCGCACCAAACCTCCCTTGTAGTCGTAAATAAGTTTAATGGATCATTTCGTTTTAAGGACAGTTCATCTCTTTCCCAGTTTCCCCCACCCTCCCAGTAGTTGCTCTTGAACTGTTTTCAATTTGTTGCCTTTTTGTGGACTCTAAATCCTCCTGCTAATATGAAACTGTCTTTAACTGACGCAAGATACCACTTTCAAGATGTTGAGTTCTCTGCCGTGAAGTTACTTACTGATGGCGCTTCCTGGCAGAAGACGTGGGATGTGGAGATCGTGCACGGATGAAGGAAGCCTTGCGTGGTTAGGTGAGGGCCGTCACCTGCTCAAGGGTTGGCCAAACAACTGGAAACTTTGGGTGAAAAGATCAGTCATTCCATCATCTGAATTTACACCAGAAATTACTGCTATGCAGATTTGGCCCCAATAAATGAAAACTGATTTCCCTGGTGAGCATTGAGAGGGTAAGGAGTGAGATCTCAAACTAACCCTCAACTCCAGTGGACCGGGGAGTGCATACATAGTATGGCCAGGTTCCTGCAGCACGTACGAGCTACCTGGTGGTTGGTTTAGCATAGCTGATGCTAGCTTTTGTTTCTTTAGCTGCTGTCTGCAAATATTGGTATTTAAAAGTGGCCCTGAGGTGACCACAGAAAGTTGGTAAAATTCAGGTGGCTGCCTTTTACCTTGCCTCCAAAATAACTGTGTTGAGAATATGGGTCTAGGAGATCATTGCTTGCCGACCTCTTATTCTCTGACAGAGTATTTTTCTGTCATTGAGAGGAACTGAAACGGTTAGCATGTAGAAAAATACATGGAATGTTAAACTAAAATATGTCCATCTAGGGATCCATTTCGTTCCCCCCAAAGAGCCCCTTTCTTTGTGCATGCCAGTATGTTTATATATATTTAAATGCCCCATTTGCTACACTGGTTTTAGCTTCTTGTTAGCATCAGTTCTTGTTAGCATGATGTTCTGCAGCACAAGGCAGCTGGAGAAATGAAACATGTGCTGAAGAATTTATGCAGTGTCCTCAGTTTCTTTCATTAAGAGAACCAAGAATAATAGGTGCACATTACAAGCTGTGTGTTGAGCAGTATGTTATAGCTCTGCTTGACAGACACCTTGTTTACATTCATGTTATACGTTGAGGAAAGCATAGCATTTTAAGAAACATGGCATTCTAGAAAGTAATATTTATACCGTGCTTCTACGCAAGGGAAACAGTCGTCTAAAAAACATGGTGTGTTTTAAATCCACTTGTCTCCTTCCCCTAATGAAATATTCCAAGTGATTTCTCCCCAAAGTAGAGAGTTCAATGTGCTCTTTATTCAGGCTGTTAGAGTTACAGCCAAGGAAAAACCCCGCTGTGTGCCCCTCGTTTATTATAAACAAGGGCCCATCTTATTTCATTTTGGTTGGATTCACGTGTGAAAACTCGACCCCATCTTTTCTCCATGGAGAACAGTATGAAAACTATCTTTCTAGTTGGTTCAGTGGTTTTGTTTTTTAAAAAAGTACTGTCTATTTCCAGGCTGACTTGAGGACCTTCACTGATGTCATTGAGCATCACAATATTGTTAATATTGCTAAAATTGTAATATTAGCTGTGAGATGCACCAGTGGTTCAGCCCTGTCTGTAGTGCTCAGTACTGAGGGACCCACAGCTGTGGTTGGGTAACAAGGATTCTTTGCTACCCTTACCCCCACTGAGAAGAAACTTGAAGTGGGGGGCATTTTCCCACAGCCAGTGCTTTGGTAGTAAGTGTATTGAAGGTGGGAAAGGAGAACACATCTCACTCTACCCTGTTTCGCCTTTTTTGAGCTTAGGGCAGACTCCACCTCTCTCCAAAGTGCTTTGTGCTATTTTACCCCAGTGCTTCAGACAGTGTGCGGAAGTGTTCATTTTGAAGAGCGAGGCCCCTTGGATTTTCTGAAGTGCATCTACTTCCAGCAGATGGCGGGAAGGCTGGTCATACCTGGATCAGCTGAGTAGTACAGAACCCCCTGCCAAGGACTGGGCCCCAGAGGAAGCAAAGGCAGAGAAAAGAGACAGAGCTGTGATAGAAGGTGGCACCACACCCCGGAAGGCAGACTAAAGGAAAGACTGAAAGTCTGAAGTGTCTCAGCCCATGGAAAACTGGCTTTCATGTGCCTGTTCTGAATATGATCACATCATCATCATTATTTCATTACCACCACTAGTCACACTTTATTGAATGCTTCCCTTTTCCAGACCTTGCTAAGTGCTTCGTGTCCCTCATTTAATTTTTATCCTCACAACGACTCTCCGATGTAAGGCTGATCATTCCTCTTTGATAGACAGGGAACCCGAGGCTCAGGGCAGGCGCACTGCTTGTCCAAGGGCACAACCAGTGACGTGGAGAGACAGAATTACCACCTGACTGTGTCTGACTCCGCAGAGGGGCAGTGGGCATCGCTGGCAAGGCGAGGTTAGTGGGATGCCAGGATTCTAGGAAAGGGTGCTGCTCCTGAGGGAGCACTTGCTCAGGGCCGAGAGCCTAGGGACAGAGGCAGGCAGAGAGCAGCGGCGGTGTCCTGAGCGTGTGTCGACACGTTGGCAGCATTCTGTAGCTAGAATAAAAGATTTCAAATCCAGTTTCACCTTGCTGTGTTGGAAGCATAGATGCCATTGAGTTGATAACCAGCCTTGGGTAGCCGTTTCTTTTAAGGACTATGCTGGACTAAGATTACCCTGACTCTGACAACTACCTTATGGTAGAGGGTCATCCGTGTTGCAGAATTCACACTGGGTCAATGCCATAGTCCTGTGAACACGGCCAGGACTACAGCCAGACCTCAGGCTCCAGATTCCAAGTTTCTCTTTTCCTGGCCCTCTATGGGAGATGGCTGGATGCACTGCTGGACAGAGGAGGGAGCTCTGTTTTAACAGCACACAGCAGTGAGCCACAAGTGATGTGCTTTGCCTGGGGGAGTTTGGAAAACATGTAGTGAAAGATTCAGCATTGAGAAATTGGTCAGATCATTCCTTTTAAAAATGGTGAGATACTGGGAAATGGAAGGTGCACTACCAGTCAAATACAGGACACAGCAGAGAACCATCTTTTCCTGTTTACAAGGTGATTAAATCTCACTAGATTTAGATTCAAGAATATACTTTTGTGTAGAAAAGAAAGCAATGTGATCTTTAATTCTTGGAAAATTCTTTTTCTGAAATCTTAAATCCCTGAAAAGACTTTTTTTGGTTAAAGACATATATATTATTAAAAGTGCTTTAGTCCAAAGGAGGAGCTACCCACCTACCTCTTGAATCGTTCCTCTTTAGTCTGTTGGCATGATGTTTCCACATTAATTTCTTCAGCACATTTTGCCATATCAGTGTCCTGTTTAGTGACTTTCAAAACTTTGAAATTGCCTGTTGCATAAGTCAAAATTCCTTATTGAAATCAACCTTACCACAAGCTAGTTTCATTGTACATTTCAAGGTTCATTTCTACAATTTCCCCATAGACATAATAATTAGTTTAAACAATGGGTCAATTTATTGTTTCTGACCTTTGGTTAAAATGTTATTTTCACCTATAATGCCTCCACTATTTTTTTAATCTAGAGGAATGCCAATGGGAGTGTAAAGTTAATGGCCTAGAATTACAAACTGCAGCAGGCAACAGATGGTGTATAGGTTGACTTGGTAAGTAACTGAGGTCATAAATAGCAGTTAGTTTGAGAGTGGTAAAGAGGTTCGTGTGTTACAAGGTTACATCACAGACGCACCAGGACAGACCTTGGTCCACTGGGTCAGAAATTGGGGTGAAATCAGTCAGTACCCTGGATAGCTCCCAGGAATAAAAATCTGCGTGCTGACAGGGTTCTGTACTTACAGTTGTAGACCTACTCAGCTACAGGTCCACACTCCCTGGGCTCTTTTCCTTTACAAAGTCACTTCCTTCCCCACCCTTACCCCCTCAAGCTCATCACACACAGATCTAGAGATGCATTCTAACATCAGCCCTTCCTCTGGTCAGACTGCCTCACTCACTCACACCAGGTCCCTGACCATGCTGGAGATGCACCGTCCACTTTTTTGCCTGAATCATTCTCTGGTAGCTTCTTCTCTCTCAGGGCAGAAATAGGGACTGGGCTTCTGATAGCACATTTTGTTCAAGCTTTTTCTTTTTCATAGATGACGTTCAGTATCCTGCCAATGTTGTGAGCAGGTTAAAGTTTTGCCCACCTTCCAAGAGGAAGCCCCAGTTTCTTATCTTTGCTTTGAACTCTTCAGTGACCCTCATCTCAGCCAGGATCCGTTATAACCTGCACCACGCATTTCTATAATGGTGATATACTGGCTTTTATAACCTGTCTGTTATCTATCTGCCTGTGCCTTAGTCCGCCCGTATCTAAGCTCTCCACTTAGCTTGTATGCTTCTTGGGGGCAGAGAACTCACTACTCAGATTACTTCATGAAATGTGCTTCTTTCCTGGGAAAAAGAGAGCAATTTTTATGTTTTCTAACAGACCTCTTCAATCAGTAGTCCTTTTCAGTTGTGTGTTGAAGTTTCTATGACTTCTGGAAGCCTCCCTGAGGCGGTGTAATGAATGTAGCACAGGCCGTTGTGAGCCAGGGAGGCTTGTGTTTCCACTCTCGCCTCACCCCTTATCACCGTGGCCTGGAGCCCATTACTTAATCTCCTTCCTTGAGCTCTGTTTTGCCCACGTGTAAATGGGACACTGCATGTGACAGCCACGAACATCAGACGAGGTGTGGGTGAAGAGGGCCTTGACCCCTTGACACAGAGCGAGAAGCTCACTTCTTATTGACAGCTTTTCCTGTTCTCCACATCTGCATAGCTTTCAAATCAAACCTTTCTGGAGATTTTAAAAACATTGCTTTTAGAGGTTTGGTGGATTTTTTTGTTGTTCGTTTTATTTGTTTGTTTGTTTGTTTTTTACCATGTGCTTACAATGGTCGTAGTGAAGAAGTTTTCTTCTACGTCCACTTACACCTCGAAGGGCCGTTCCACTCACGATAAAATTGAGAATCCGAGCTGCCTTAGTCAACATACAAGAAGCCAACCTTCAATCTTTATTCTTATATTTGGGGGCAGGGAGCAGGGTAACACTGGTCTTTGTGGAAATCAGGGTGAATTTGTTCTTACTTATTTTATGTGTAGAAAACCACCTTGTCAAGCAACCGGAAAGAGCACAGCCCACTAGATCTCTGGGAAAAGGAGATCCACGCGCCAGACACAGAGCCCTCACCGCGCACCCTGGGCAGCCCCGCCCCTTCATGACTACTTGACTTTCAGAGACTGCTAGGGAAGAAATAAAAGTCTCAGAACAATAAACGTGAATATTTACCAAAGAAAACCAAAGCATTTTTAGCTGGGCTTCCATCCCCTTAAACAATACCAGTCACAGAAATGTGGTTTCCTAGTCATTTAAAATACAGTTTACAGAGGAATTAAGCTAAATCACTTAAGCTCTCCAAGCAGCTGGCTTCCCGGCTTCCTTGCTGAGATCTGCTTGCAGAGAATCTTCTTCTTTGAAATCTGCATGCAGCTCAGTTGGAGACAGGGCTGCTGAGCTCTGAGCTACTTGCTTTTTCTTGTCCTGTTCTTCGTGGGTCACGCAAAGACAGGAAAATATTTGGAGACAAGCACATATTCTAGTCTCATGATTTAGTGTTTACAGGGGCATTACTCTCACGAGTTTATGCGAGTGAGTACCTGAAAATGAGTTAAGGTTATATTCAATGCTTTCATAAGCTGTCATATAATTCCCAGAATGACTGTGCATTTTGGGAAGAGATGTTGAGGCTTCTGTCTCCCAGGAGAGTAAGCTGGCCCCTGAAACCTTCTACATTGTGCCTCCCTAACCTCCCCTTCCTCCCCACACGTTAGCCCTGGGCTGCAGCTAGCCTGGCCCCTTCACTCTGCACTGAAGTCCACGTGCATTCCTGCCCTTGTGTCCGTGGTCTTGTTCTCTCTTCTTTTCCAGCGCTTCCCCCTCTACTGTGTCACCACCCCCAGCCCTACCCATTCCAGTGCTTGTAGCCCAAGACACATCCCCTCACAAAGATTTCCCAGCCCTCCGTAGTCCAAGTTCATGTCCTCACTCCGACTTTTACTGTGACTATATCAGTCAGTTTGGTCCTTGTTCTGTGATTTCTGAACTAGAATGCAGTCCATTTGAGGGAAACTTTTCTTTTTGGGTCCCAGAACCTGTTTTATATATTCAACACTCAGTCAATATTGTTTAGCAGAATTATCAGATGATAAGTTAGAAAACCATAAGCAAATTGAATCGAACTTTGATACAGCAAAATATACTAAATAAGAGGGGTAAGAAATAAAAGGAATGAAAACAATCTGGAAAATGGGCACATAAAAATTCACCTTCATGTGATATATAGAAATTCTGGTAATGTTGAATTGTTTTACTTATTATTATATTTTAATGGATGCAAAATGGTGTCTAGGTATTGGTAAATTCAGCTGAGCAGCCTGTGAGTATGTTATTTAAGGACGAAAATCACGCAACGTTCTCTTTAACCTTAAAGCAACCATTCAGGGACATGGAGTTTCTGATAACACTCTGACGTTTAATATAAGTGTACACACTGTTATGTGCAGTTTCATAAAACAATGGAAGTTTTTTTTTTCTGGAACTGTATCATAGAAAACTCTAGTTTAGCAAATGAGTTACATTTTTGTATTTCAGTCTAAAAACTAACAGGTAGTACCTGAATAGTGATCTCTAAGTAGATTTAGCATCTTGTATGCTATATCCTTAAATATGTAATGTTTTAAGTGCACTGGTAGGCATTATTGATGTAGTAATTAAAGGACTTTGGGGGAAAATAATGCAGCCTTTTGTGTCAAAAGGCAATAAAAAATTAAATGACCCATGGTGTTCCTTTAAAAGACAGGAAAACACTGAATGGCTGTATATTACTGGTTGAACAAGTCTTCAAGTCTCTGATGTACCTTGCAATTTTCTGGCTGATCTGTGGGATTTAAGCCAGTGATCTGGCCTCTCCTGGGCGTGGAGGGTTTTCTTCCGTGCCCGGATGCAGGGGGTCATCCATAGCCATTGAGGGTTCATCAGCAGCCCAGGGATCTGGGACTCCTGCATGTGACCTGCCCTGGCGTTTGGCTCAGAAGGAGTCTGCCAGGCTTAACTACACAGTGAGCAGGGCTTTCCACAGGCCACGGCCAGCGGAGCGATGCTAGAGAGCTAGCACTCTGCATCATCGAGTTGGTAGTAAAATGGACCTTGTTAAATGTGATCTCGACCTTTAAAAAAGCCAAAAGACTACTTTTAAGATGAGGCATAAACTACATTACAAGACAGGGAGCAGGGGTTGAGTGAAGGTCTGTGAGACTGCAGGGGAAAAATTAAAGAGTTGGGCACGCTCTCCAGACAGTGTCTGGGCTGGGGCTGCTACTGGAACAGAAAGAAACGGGAGGATGTAAAGAGTGATGAAATACCCAAGGGAGGCTTGGGATAAAAACAATTCCAAATGAAAGGGCGAGAACGGCAGGACAAGAGTTCATGGAGCGGAGACGAGGAGTTCAGTAATTAAACAGCAAAGCGAACTTGGCCGAAGCTCTGGGGGAACTTGAGAGGGAAAAAACTGAGCTCTGAAAGTATTCAAATAGTATTTTCTGGTAGTAATGAGGATTTGTTTTGAAACCACATCCTGAGCTGTAAGAACCTTGTTACTGCAGATTACCTGGTACATGTAAGCCAAAAAGATACGTCCAGATTCGGTTTTTCTCACATTTATTTCACACGTGTTTGTTGAGCACCTACTGCGCCTCCCTTGTGCTGGAGCTGGGGACGCAGAGGACATCACAGGATGCCCACACTCTCTGCTCCTCCAGAATATGAAGGAATTTGGATCTGGAGCCATGAATAAGAAGAGGAGAAGGTGAGAGACCAGGAACTAGTAGAAGAAGGAGGGGTGAAGCTACAGTAATTTGTGTGAGACATAAATCCCACCACTGTTTTACTTGAAACCCCCCAGTGGCTCTGAGGTGCCCTTGAAATCAAATCTGAACTCCTCACCGTGGGACCTGTCTGAGCCTGGCGCTGCATCGCTGGTTCATATCACTCTCTCCCTTGCTCCCATCATCCGTCTTCACTGGGTCCTTTCTGCTCCTTCTGAATGCCCCCAGTGCTTTCATGGCTCCCAGCCTTCGCCCTGCTCCGCCCACCTGAAAGAGCCTCTCCTTAGCTCCTAGAGTGGCCCACTGGTTCCGGTCCTTCCACTCTCAGACCATGCCCTCCCAGTCATGTCTTCTCAACCCGACCTTGCCCCCACCACCCCTCCCCTGTACCCCGTACCACCTCCTGGCTTTTGGTCGTATCATCCTGTTTTTATGTTCCAGAGCTTTTTACCATAACCTATAATTATTTTACATATTCAGTTATTCATCTCCAAGCCCCATCAACTCAGGGAGTCCGTCTGGTTCACAGCACCCAACACAGTGCCTGCTGCTCGACAGGTGCTCAGTCAACAGCTGCTGGATAAAGGGATGTTTGCCCCAGCTCTTGCTTCCCTTGCCGCCTAGTGGGACGTACTGTGATTCCCCAGATGGAAGCCCACCTCACTGTCTCCCTGAGCCCTTCATCCACGCATGTATGACTCACATTGAGTGGGCATTTCTCTGTGGAAGTGGTAACACTCAAACTGAGTTCTGAGGCATGGATTAAGACTTAGAGAGGCTCAGGGGAAGGGCAGAACCTCTGAGGCAGAGGGTCCTGCCTTAGCAAGGATTTGGAGGCAGGTATGTGGGTAAGTAGCACAGTGTCCCCATGAAATAGTGGGAAATCCAGGTGTGTTGGGCATTTGATGTCTTACCAAGGCATTTACAAGTTTAGGGATCGGTATTAGGACTATGAATGTATATAAGTTAGAGGCTGGAGTCAAGTCCTATCTCTACGTCTGGTTTACCTACAGGAGCTTGGAAAAGCACCCAGATTTCCCACCTGTCAAATAGAGGTCATAATAACACCTCACAGGGTTTTGAAAACGAGGTGAGATAGTGACCATGACTCCATGCTGCCCATGAATAGCATATATAAACAATGACCACTGTTGTCGCCGTCATCACTGTGTTTGTCATAATCATGATTCCCCTGGGAAGCAGGGAGTGTTAAAGATCCGTAATCTTTAACGTGGGAGGTGAGGAGGGCTGGCATGATGAAGGCTGCGCTTTGGGGCCCCAGCTCTTTCAGGAGGTGAGCTTGGAAAAATGCAGGGCAGGCGATCTCAGCCCGATGTGTGTGCAGAGGGGACTCAGCCAACAGCTAAACCGGCGAGTGCCAGACACAGTACAAAAAGCAGGCAGACAAGACTGGGTCATCCATGGTTGTCAAAAAGCAGGACAAGGCAGGGGTCCTGAAGCCAGAGAAAGCTGGCAGGCCTGAAAGTGTGGACTTGTCTGTGATCAAAGCAAAGTGACCTGAAGCTGGGGCAGAGACAGGAAAGAAGAGGCTGAAGGCAATCTGAGTGGAGCATCTGAGTGGCCTGGAGGCCCTGCTAGGACCAGATTGCTGGCCCATCCTTTGAGAATTTGAGGATTCTTTGGGCAGGCGGTAAGTTCTCAGGCAGCACTGGTGCTGCTGGGCTGGGTCCCTCTCATTTTGAGAACGACCCCTCTAAAGAGGGCGCTATGGTAAAACCCTCACCCAACGTTACTGCATGGATAGGGTCTTGGATCTGCAGCCAAGTGGCATCAGACAAAACCAATTTTACCACAGGCTCATTGGTATAAACAATAGTTAAGTTCCTACAGCATCTCATGGATGCCATAATGAAATGACGTTGAACAGGGCAATCCCATTCGAGGACCTGATGTACCACCATTAAGATAAATTGGAAAATAAGTATGTAGTTAATGTCTCAAGGCCACTGCTTCTAGTTACACATTATCTGTAAGAAAACTTCTGGGATACCCTTCATCTCTAAAACAACTTCTGAAGCACCAAATTTTGATTGTATTATCCAAACTATTTTTAAGGCTTCTCCTTTCTCCTGAGAAGGAGAGGAAGGGTAGTTTTGGAGGAAGGAGTTTGTTCTGTGCCCCACAGTGTGAGGACTTTTTCTGCGGATGCCACTGAATGCCTCCTGGTCAAGGCGTGCCGTGCACGTGGCTCTTGTTGGAATGAGCGTCTCTCCCACCCCTGGATCTGCAGTGGCATGAAAGTGTTAATAAGGAGACCTGTCTTATTTGGATCACGTGAAGATTCTCCACAAGAAGGATCTCTCAAGGCAGCTATCTAGCAGAACTGTCCTAAGTAGGCATGGGGTCTTGCCCCTCTGCTGGTACCAGTGTGAGGGGAGGGGCCATCCAGCTTCGGAAGCAGGGGCGGGAGATGCAGGCTAGACTTTGTCTGCATCCTGATCTTCACTCGCAGCAGCTCTGACCAGAGACTGACACCCCACAGCCTCCCTCCGCCTTTGGATCAGCTTCTGAACAGTGGGAGGCTCATCCTAAGGGCAGGAGATCTGTGGGGCACCGATTACGCTGGACTTCCTGTGTGTTACTATTGTGGCCAGGAGTTGGTTTCATGCATTTTTGGAAATAGTTACTCCCCCGTGCTCTGAAAATGAAAACCAACTTTTACAAAGTTGGTCAAAAAGAAAGCTAATTAAACTCCCTTGATTCATGCTCTATCCCTGCTGGCAAAGACCGTCTATTAACCTTTTTTATGTAGGCCTTTTCATTTGGTTTGTTTGCTTAAGGCAAGCTAGAGTGTTTTCATTCTTAGCATCTCTATTTAGGAGCCCGAGCCTGGTTCATGGCTCTGTCCTAGGTGGGCAAAGCAGGTAATAATATGGTGGTACCTTCAGGTTTATAGATGGATATTGTTTGTGTGAATTCTCTTGAAATGAAGTTGAAGCTTGACCCTTGTGCCACAAATTGACCCTTGCTTCCAGGTAAGGTGGTGGTGATGTGAGAACTCGAAAGGGAGGGAATTTGAGTGATGAAAGAGAGCTTTGCCAAGGACGCCAGGTATGGACAATTAGGAAGCGGTGTCCTCGCCACTCTTCGGGGTTACGAGTTTGACTTTCAGTCTATTCGCTGATGCAACTCTGGTTTCTTAGTTCAGCTGTCTAGAGTGGTGCTTCCTACCACTCTGTTCCTCACATCAAAATACAATACTGGTGTGACCCCCTGGGGGGAGTGGGAGAGGCACCCCCACCCTCCACCCAGGCCGAGGAGACCAGCAGCTCATGTGTAACCCTCATCAGCGACAGTGACACGCTTGTCAGAAAGCTCTGATCTTGGGCAGAATCACATGTTTGGTTCACATACCAGCCTTTGAGCTTTGACCTATTTCATGGCAAAAACTATATGCATTAGCCCCGGCAGGCTGTGCACTGAAAGTGACTGCAAATGTTAGGCAAGAAAGCCTGGTAGCAGCAGCTGACCTGTCACTCCTGGGAGAAACAAGTCAAAGCACATTTTATCAACAACACAATGCATCACTTTTTTTTTATTTCCTAAACTCAGGAGGAAGCTCTGAACCACTTTCAGCAGCTGGACAGGACAGGGCTGCTCTTCCTGTCTGTGACTATTATTTTTCATCAGAAATTCCTCATTTATCTATTGTATCCTTTTGTATTTGGGGTTCCTTTTTTAAGCCACTTGAAATCTTTTTTCACTCTGGCAGATGTGGCTCAGTGGATTGAGCACCTGCCTGTGAATCAAAAGGTCGCTGGTTCGATTCCCAGTCAGGATACATGCCTGGGTTGCAGGACCTACAGGTCCCTAGTAGGGAGCATGTGAGGGGCAACCACACATTGATGTTTCTCTTACTTCCTTTCTCCCTCCCTTCCCCTGTCTCTAAAAATAAATAAATAAAAATCTTTAAAAACAAAAGAAATCCTTTGGGTTGTGGGTAAGAGAGGGAGCACATAATTAAAAAAGGAAACTCGAAGCACACGCCTTACCATATTGGGTCAGTCATGTCGTTTTTGTTTGCAGACAGAGTATTTTCACCCTTTAATAACACTGGCAACTGAGTGCGATGTTAGTCATAATATGAAATGATGCTCCTTTTTAAATGTGATGATCATCCTGCTTTATTTCCCCATCTGCAAGATGAGAATGATAATTATCCCTCGGAAGGTATCAGATGGTCAAATTAGTTCATGTTGGACAAGCTTGCAAAATGAAGATACCTAATAATTTATTTGTGGCTCCACTGGTGTGCAGTTTAAGAATGAAGTCTGCCTGTGAGAGACTGGCGTTTGCCGTGGTTCGTGTTTCCCCGACATGCCTTACGGGGTCTGCTCTGTGTCTTCTCCTCCGGGTGCCAGCTGTGCCCGCCTGTGGCTCACGGCCCCGGGGCCTTCACTCACAGCTGTCTCATTCTAGCAGCCAGAGGTCGGGTGACCATATCCTAAAGGGGAAACTGAGCAAATAAAATTGCCCGTGTACTTCTTTTAAATCAACTCATTTGTTTTCTTTTTTAAAAAATTTATTTTATTTTTTCCATTACCATTTACCCCCCATACCTTTTGCCACCTCCACTCACCCTCAGCCCTCTGCAGTTACCACACTGTTGTCCATGTCCATGAGTTCTTTCCCTTTTTTTTTCTTTTTCGATCAGTCTATCCATCTCCCTCCAACACCCCCTGGAGGTGTCATTGGTTCTCTGTCTCTGAGTTTGTCTCTATTTTGCTTGTTAGTTGGGTTTGTTCATTAGATTCCACATCTGAGTGGAATCACATGGTATTTATCTTTCTCTGACTGGCTTATCTCACTAGAATAATGTTCTCCAGGTCCATCTATACTGTCACAACAGTAAAGTTTTCTTTTTTATGGCCAAGCAGTAGTCTGTTGTATACATGCACTATAGCTCTTTTATCCACTCATCTACTGATGGGCACTTGGGCTGTTTCCAAATCTTGATTATTGTAAAGAATGCTACAATGTACATAGGGATGCATATATTCTATCGAATTAGTGTTTCAGCTTTCTTTGGATGAGTTTTTAAAAGTGGAATCACTGGGTCATGAAGCAGTTCCATTTTTAATTTTTTGAGGTATCTCCATACTGCTTTCCACAGTGGCTGCACCAGTCTGTATTCCCACCAACAGTGCACAAGGGTTCCCCTTTCTCCACATCCTCAACAATGCATTGTTTGGTGATGGCCATTCTAACAGGCGTGAAGTGATATCTCATTGTGGATTTAATTTGCATTTATCTGATGATTAGTGACATTGAGCATCTTTCAGAGTGTTTTCTTTTTAATAAAAATGAAATTTTTGATTCAAGGAAAAATCTGGCAGCATTTTATTTTCTATTCTGTATCCTTAAAGATATATTGTTTGACCTCGAAGTGAATGATCTCGGTTATGTATCAACTGAGACAGGTGAATGAGCTCTGTTTCATGTGCTGTCATTTCATTCATGTTAGATGGTTAAGCTCTTCCTAATTCAGAAAGCTTGAGCTTCTTATATAGTCACAAGAGAGCCCAGGAAGATACACATAATAATACATACAGTAACAGCTCTTGTTCATTGAACACTTATGGGTCAGAAGCCTGACACATAATCTCCAATGCCACCGCTCTAAACAGTGCTTACAGACCAGGCCCTGGAGGACAAGAAGGTTCATCCCCCATGCACAGTCACATAGCTGGAAAAAGAGGTACTTCTGGGATTTAAACCAAGGTATACTTCCATTACTTTCATTTTTTAATTTAATTTGTATTTCATGAGCCCAAATCATTAATGAGTATTTATGCTTTATTTCTATGCACTTCTGGGAAAGCTACCTTTTGAAATAATTTATTGCTACTAAAAGGAGTGCATCCTGATGGAGCGGGGTTAGATCAAACAGCCTGCCTCTCCCCAGTGACTGTAAAAGGACGCAGATTGACCTGTGTGAGGAACTTTTGAAACATTCCGTTTATTTTACCCAGTGCCTACTGTCTACCAAACTCTGTGGCAAATTCAATCTGTAAATGCCTGGAATGGAATTCCTTTTTGTCAATGAAATGAAATTAGAAAATCTCACTTCTCATGTTAAAGGGCTACACATTTATATAACACAAATCCCCACATTAACGAAGTCAGGATATTTTCTTTGTCTGCTTTTCATTTAGGTTGGACTATTTCTTCTGTTTCAGTTGGGACGTCCCAATAACATGGGCTCTCCTTTCCAGTTCACAGGCAGAGAAACCGAAACGGTGCTTGGTATTCACTAGAGTCCATTCCACAGCAACAGCAAAAAAGTGAATTCCCTAAAATGCAAAGAGATTGATTTGCCTTAGAGTAAATAACCAGTCTTCTTTACGCTAAGAATCTGTGGGCTTGTGAAGCTTTGAGAACTGATTTGTATCTTGGAGTATATACTCATTACTATGAATTGTGTCTGAAATGCCTAACAGAGAACATTTAGAAGTCATACTGGTCCCCGCATTTAAAATATTTATTTAAAAGAAACTAGCCACAGATGGAAATGTTTTTAACTAAAAATTATCTTTCTCAAGTATAAAAACATTTCTCAAAATCAAATATTTCCCACATAAAGTCAGTCAGTTGTGGGCTTCGGGACTTGATTTTCCATTGCCATTAAAAGCCTTTGATTGGCAAGCTTTTCTTTGCTTTAAATTTGAAACTGGAGTATGTAAGCAGAGCTTGGATATGAGTAGGAAAACTGGCTTAAATTATGTGAATTTCAGAAATATCACTGTGTGTTTATTTGTACTGTTTCCTCTAAAGGGAAAAATTTTGTTTAATATTTGAATATGTTTATTTATGAAAATGATAGAATAATCAGTAGACATTTGTATTCTATTAGACATACGTGTTCTCTACCTTCTTGATGTATTTTACAAGGGCTTAGTTTTCATATGTCTCATGGCAGAGTATGCACTCACACATTTAGAAACAGCTACGGCATCACAGTGAAGCTTAAATATGTGAGAATCAATACTTTTCCACGACATACAGTCTTTTCTTGGACGTTTTCCTGTGTCTCTTAAACTCTGCTTTGTTGCTTTGCCCGACAATTTTCGATTCTGCACACTACAGAAAAACAGCCAGGAGGGGGCGCTGGTGGCTTACTTTTGCGAAAACTGCTCACTGATTTCAGCACTTAAAAACAGGCGAGTACAAGGAAATTATTTTTCTTCACGCAAAGCAATCAGAATAAAAAAAAACTGTCTTGAGTTTGTCAAAATTCACTCTTCATGTCTCTCGCCACCCCAGTGGCATCAGTAAACTGGGCAATGGGTTTTTCTTCACACATCTACAGAGCCCTTAGCTGACCCACAGTAAGGATGAGTTCAGGGCAACTGGGTGTGATTATCTAATTTTTCCATCAGCTTGAGGTTCTTATGTGAAAGTTCTATTCATGGAGAGCCAAAAGAAGGGGAAAATAAAAACCTGTTTACACCTTCACTTTCCAGCTAGCCTTGCCAAGTTATCCCCTGACCTGGCACAATGATGAGAACATATCTTTGCGACCTGGGCCATCCAGGGCGTGGACTGGGGAGGTGGTGTTGGAGGCCTTGGTGGGGAGCAGTGGGTGGGAGGTGGGCATGACCTTATGGGCTCAAAAACATCCTCTCCTCTCATGCAGGCATCTCCCTTCCATACAGGGGCGGTGCTAAGAAGGGATCTGAGGAGGAACCTTTACGTTTCTACCAGCACCTCCATTCTTTCAGATGAACTTCTGACAGCCCCTCAATATTTTATAAACTGCTATGCAAACACAGTTTCAAGTCAAAATTCCCAGCCAATTCTCTCCCTAGTCTCCTTCCAAAGAAAATGCTATACCTAAGCCTGTCTGCTGCAAAGAAATTCTAGAAGCTCCACCACTAATAAATATAGGTCTTCTGCTGAACGCCCTCAGCCCTCCTGGGAACATTTACAAGTTGTTTAAGATGTGGTGGTGAAATAGAAAATATCAGAATGACTACGGCAATCGCATCTGCGCTCACCTTGATGGTGGTGTCAGGGAATGCCGGAAACACCCTGATAAAGTCCTTGGTGAGTCTGAGCTTTGCTTAATGTGGCTTTCCTTTGCCGTGTGGGCGTTGGGCACTCGCTGTCCTGCGTGGCTGGCGGGTGCCACTCTTGGCTGGCCCCGGAGCTGGCTGCAGCCGTCTGTCCTTCCCCGGGATGAAAAATGTCTTCCATTAGCTAATGGCGGTGTTCTCCGTGAGACGTTCTGCCCTTGGCCTGGGGCTGCAGGAGCGCATCAATCAAGCCTCTGAGATGAGGCCTCAGAGGACCGGGGGAAATTTGTATAATCCCGAACTATAAACATGGGGACCAGCGGTTGAGGTTTTGGATTTGTAAACATTGAAAAATGTCTATTTGAGTATCGAAAGTAAACCTTCATTTTAAAGGGAAGCTGAGGCCCAGGAGGCGCTCCGGGTGGCCTGGAGGGTCCGTGGTCCTTGGTGCCTCCGTTTCCCTTTCTTCAAATCAGGAAAAAAAAAGGCAAAAATCTTTACTTTTCTGTTTCAAAACGTTTGATTTGATTCTTAGGTGATCCAAATAACGTAGTTCCTGCCCACCAGGTTTACTTTATGCCTCTTTACACGCTACAGACCGTATATGAGATCTTCTGGCCTGAGGGTTACACGTCCGCTCACTAGTTAGTGTTTGGCTGTTAAGTGTGTAGTTTTCCTTTTAATTATTCCTTCGGTCCGCATCCTCTTGCTCGCCTACCAGCCAAGGAAGATGGGTCGAAGTGCTCCCCTCCCCCCATCCCGGTGGCGGCAAAACACCTTGTAGCTCGGGAGGGAATTTGTGAAGGTGTGGGTGGAGAAAGGCAGGAGCGAGAGCGTGTGTGTGCGCGTGTGTTTGTGTATGTCTGTGTGTGTGTCTTTCAGCCGTTGGCTTTGTGTGTGTGTGTGTGTGGTGGTTTGTTGTTGTTGGCACCTTTAAAAGCAGTCAGGCTGAATAAATTCCTTAGGAAAAAGAATGAACTAACTTCCTAGGGGTGAGCAGAAGGTTGCTGAGGCCTTGGGGGGCGTTTCTGTAGAGCCGACTTTCCCCCAGGCTCCTTCGCATTGCTTATTTTAACATCTTTATTGTTAGGACGCATTTCTTGTTTAGCATCTCCCCAGTCTCCCGTTTTTTTCCCTTTAAACAAATAGAAAGACTTTTATTTCAGGAACAGCCTAGAATTCCCCGAGTTCATGCTTTTTCCATTTTAATAGCAGTATGTCTGGACTCAAATCTTGGGAGATCTTGGAGCACCGCTCAACCGTTTTCCACCCTTTCTGCTCTAACCTTGAAAGAGGAGATGGGAGGGACACTGGGAAAGCTGTTATTTTGCACAGAGCAGGCAACCCAGGAATATTCATGAAATGGAAATTTAATTACATGCACCAGGCTTATTTTCTCCTCAGGAGTAAACTCAGAATTTTGCTAGGTATTCTTATACATTTATATAAGGCCATGCTTTCTTATAAATAAGCAATTAATTATACTGAGATATCTAAATAATGTTTTCTACAAGGAACACTATCTTAAAGAAGTAAAATAAAATCCAGACTTGAAATTTGGGCTACTAAAACGATGTCACTGACCCGGAAGTTTTTTTTTTTTTCTCAAAGAGTGGGAAGAAACCTAGTGTTGGATTGTCTAGTTAGAAATATGGCCCGCTAGTATCAGCTCTCAATGCCATGGGGTTTCCGTTCCATGTTCACAAATGTGGGTTAGCTGCACAAGCATTGGGTTAGGTAGGCTCGACAATTTCGTGTTCGTGAACATTTAAAAATGAGCTTCTCTGCACAAACATGGTATGGGAAAATATGTAAAAAAAGAAAAGAAAAATCACGACAGTTTGTGAGAAAGCCTGAAGCGGCCCCTTGTCTGCATCCTGAGGAACAGCCGCACACGGGGCGAGCATCGGGTCGCCCAGCGCCTTGGGAGGGGTGCGGCTGCTGATGGGTGCGAGCCACCGTGAACCAAAGTGAAGAGTCCGGCTCTAACATCTAAAACAGTGCAAAATCAGCATGAAAACTGGCATGTTCGCCTCATGTAACTTGGGAGAAAATGTCGTCAGAACAGGAAAGATATAGCTACCTCTTAAAAAAGTAGTATTTAGACGCAAACAGTAAGAGCCCCCCTTGGCCAAAGCCGGAACAATTTGAGCAGCAAAGTGAGTAGCGAATCATTGGATCGGACTGGACTCGAAACTGAAAGTCGAGTGTTGAACGTATTTCAAAGTGTAAAATACAGATCTGTGAGCCCATAATGATGTAAATGATGGAATACTAAATAAATCAGGCGGGACAGACAAGTCCCCCATACAAAAAGACCCCAAATAATTTATGTAGACCCTGCGCCATCAAGGAAACACTACGCCCTGCTCATGAAGTGTGGGTTACCCATATAACCTCCTTCCGTGGAGCGCGGTGTGGAAAATGGGAGTGGGGTAGGGGAGAGAGTGGCTTTATGATGGAGAACATAGACAGAGCCACCTCAGCCAGGTGATCAAGGTCAACATCAACAGTGACAAATCCTATTGATAGCATGTGCCCTTGGTAAGATTCCATGAGCCTGGCACTTTGTTTCCATGCTCTTCCTTGGGCTATGCCCAAACCATAGTCCCAGTCCAACCATGAGGAAAACAACAGAGAGATTCGAGGAGAGAGGCCTCATACAAAGCACCACACCAGCATTCCTTGAAACTGTCACGATTATCAAAACAAGGAAAATCTGAGAAACTGTCCCTGTCGGCAGAGCCTAAGAAGACATGTGACCCAGTATCCTCAATGGGACTCTGAGACAGAAAAAGGGCATCAAGCAAAAACTAAGTCAATCCGCATAAAGGATGGACGTTAGGCAATAATGTGTCAAGATTAGTGCATTAGTTGTGACAAATCATATAGTAGTTTAAGGTGTTAAATATAGGGGGAACTGGGTGAAGGGTATATGAGACAACTCTGTATAGCTTCACAATTTTTCTGTAAAGCCATAATTATTCTAAAATTAAAAGTTCTTTTTAAAAAGTAATTCTTATTATCATATATTAGCCTTATATCTCAATGTAGTTATTATCCTAACTCTTGATTTTTAAGAGATGGCGTTTTATTTTATTTTAAAAAGATGATACATATTTTTAGAGGGGAAGGGAGGGAGAAAGAGAGGGAGAGAGAGAGAGAAAAACATTGATAAGTTGCCTCCCAAACACACCCCATCTGGGGACCGAACCCACAACCTGGGCACGTGCCCCAAGTGGGAATTGAACCAGTGACCTGTTGCTCTGCAGGATGATGCCAACCCATTGAGCCATACCAGTCAGGGCAAGATGACTTTAAATTGGATTAAAGAATTTAGGTTCTCCAAAATTTACTACTGTATATTTATAATTGTTAAAGATGCCACTTGTAGAGCTATGAATATTATGATTGCCTTGACTTATAAATAGACTTAACATTCTACTATATGAAGAGTGTTTATGAGGATCCAAAATATAAGAAAGTTTGCATATTTAGGGCTGCCATGACCACCCACAGAGAGGAAACTGAGTCACTTTGTGGTGAATAGCCACTTTACCATTCTGTCAAGAATTATGTAATTTTAAGTGGGTGGCTTAGAAATAATATTCAAATGGTTTCTTCTGTGATAATATGATAGCTACCTTCATAAAATCAGTTACTGTGGTCTTTATCAAAACGGCACTGTATATATTTTAAGTACAGTGTTCTTCAAAGAAAGTAAAATATATTATTCCCTCTGAAATGAAGTAATGAACTTTTCATCCAGTATTGCATCTGTTCATGAGAGATGTAAAATTTATAATGAATATTAATAAACCAATCAAAAAATGTTGAGGCTTTTTTATTTTAAAAATATAAATAGCATGTTATTATGATTGCAAAAGTTCATAAATATTACAGGTCTCTACATGTGCCATACATCTGCACAGCAAAGAGACATTTTGTGGGGAGCCCTTGTGTGGGGGCCAATGGTCCCCTTTCACTTTCACGATTTCCTTCGTGTGCAAAGGCAAATCCTTTCCACTTTCTCCAGTTTAGTGTTCAGCTCCGGGCTGGGACAGGATCTCCGCCTGCAGTAAGAAACACATGGTCTGGGCTTCATCGTGGGCAATCCTCGTGTGATCTGGGGGTCCGAGCAACCAAGGCTCCCCTGGTGGTGCTCTTGTCGGCAAACACCCTGGTCCTCTTCCAGAGTGAAACCCTATCCTGGGAGCTGAGCGTGCACCATATTTACGAGTGTGTTGACTGACCAATGACCCCTGAGACGAGCCTGCAACAACTGATGAGGAGCGTGTCATTTTTCCTCCTCTATGACTGCTGTCACCACACGGCCGTGGACGGTGTAAGCCTGCAGTTTCCTCTCCTCTAACCCAGTAAATCCTCGCTGCCTTCTCCTCTAAGGGGATATTCTAGTCATTTTGAAAGAACTGAGAGTGGGCAAGCACTGCATGCAATTACTGCCTGTTGTATCTAACCTCGAGGTAATATAATGTCCCAGTAGATTTTATCTTTTAAACGCACACAATAATTTAAATCCTTAACTAGAACACACTTGAATTTTCCCATGTTTAATCATTAAAAAGTCAAAACTTAATTTTATCCAGTACAATCAAAGAGTTTCTCAGAGTAGCAATTAAAAATATGAAACTGGAATTTCAATGACACAGACCTCAACAGCTGGCTATGGTATATTTTTAATCTTTGTCCAAATCAAATGGCCAATCAGTTTTTTTTTTCAGAGTTATTTTTTCTTTTCCTTTTCAATATCAGTGGGTTGGGAGGGGGTTTTAGTAACTCAGAAAGCTACTCGAACGTGCTTCCGTGGGTTCTGAAATGGATATCGAGTGGTGTTCCAAAGTGAGCAATAACCTTTACATTTCTATAAGGCACAGAAGGCAAAGTCTTTGGAGAAGGGCTGACTGGTTAGCTTGCTTTGGCAGGAGGGCACGTCCAACTCTACTGAGCTGTTTAACTAAGGAAACCCAACGCTATTTTGGTCGGTTCTCCGTCCTTACCGTGCTCCGTGTGTGGCCTTTACGATAAGAGGAAGTGGAAGCCACACAGGAAGCTCGGGTCCTTTTCCCCACTCCTTCCCGTTTCCGTGCTGGAGCCCCTTTTGTGGTGCCAGACGTCCCCCGCACGCTTACGTGGGAGGCGGTGAGTGGGACACAGGTAGGCACAGAACTAGCCACATGGTGTGTGTTCCACTCCCTGCGCAAACACGTCCCCTCTGATTTTCCTCCTTGACCTTTAGGTGTGGACACTGAGGAAGAGCTGCACCCAGCTGAACCAGGACTTCAGGTTTTGAAAATGTTTAAATACTTTGAAAAAGTGGAACAATTTAATGAATTGTTTTACAATTTCAAAAGTCATCTTAGTTTCTCTCTGTATTTTTTCCTGCCCTGAAAACAGGAATTTGAGTTACCTGGTCTTGAGTAGCATCACTTCTCAAGACTCCTATTTTAGTTCATTTATTTTCATCAAACCTCTCTCTTGACTTTATTCTGGTAACAGATTTTTCTTTCTTTTTAATTTTTTTTATTGTTGTTCAATTATAGTTGTCCTTATTTTCCCCCCATTACTCTCCCCTGCCCTGCCCACCACCCACCTCCCACATTCAGTCCTCCCCCATGTGGTCTTTGTCCATGGGCCCTTTATACATGCTCCTTGACTTGACCCCTCCCCTTCTTTTCTCTGGTATCCCCCACTCCCCTTCCCCCTGGTTACTGTCAGTTTATTCTTTATTTCCATCTTTTCCATCCATTCCTTCTTTTCTCTGGTATCCCCCTCTCCCCTTCCCCTGGTTACTGTCAGTTTATTCTTATTTCCATGTCTCTGGTTCTATTTTGCTTGCTTGTTTTATTGATTAGGTTCCACTTACAGGTAAGATCATATGGTATTTGTCTTTCACCACTTGGTTTATCTCTAGCATAATACTCTCCAGTTGTATCCATGCTATCTTGAAGGATAGGAGTTTCTTCCTTCCTTCCTTCCTTCCTTCCTTCCTTCCTTCCTTCCTTCCTTCCTTCCTTCCTTCCTTCCTTCCTTCCTTTCTTTCTCTTTCTTTCTTTCTTCCTTCCTTCCTTCCTTCCTTCCTTCCTCCTTCCTTCCTTCCTTCCTTTCTTTCTTTCTTTCTTTCTTTCTTTCTTTCTTTCTTTCTTTCTTTCTTTCTTTCTTTTTTTCTTCTCTCTCTCTCTGCTGTGTATTATTCCACTGTGGTAAATGTACCACAGTTTTTGATCCACACATTTACTGATGGGCACTTAGACTATTTGAGCACTTGGCTATTATAAATAGTGCTGCTATGAACATTGGGGTACATAGGTTCTTTTGATTGATGTTTCAGGATTCTTAGGGTATAATCCCAACAGTGGAATTGTCAGGTCAAAAGGCAGTTCCATTTTTAGTTTTTTGAGGAAATCCCATATTGTTGTCCACACTGGCTGCACCAGTGTGCATTCCTACCAACAGTGCATTAGGGTTCCCTTTTCTCCACAACCTTGACAACACTTTTTGTTTGTTGATTTGTTTATGATGCCCATCCTGACCGGTGTGAGGTGGTATCTCACTGTGGTTTTAATTTGCATCTCCCTGATGGCTAGTGATGCTGAGCATCCTGTCATATGTCTCTGGGCCCTCTGTATGTCCTCCAGAATAACCCATGTCTCTATGGTCAATTAGTATTTGACAAAGGTGGTTAGAAGCATAAAATAGAGTAAAAATAGCCTCTTCAACAAGTGGTGTTGGGAGATCTGGACAGCTACATGCAAAAAAAATGAAACTCAACCACCAACTATGCCATACAGAAAAATAAACTCAGGATAGATAAAAGACTTAAATATAAGTCACAACACCATAAAGTCCTACAGGAGAACATAGGCAGGAAATTTTCAGATATTTCATGCAGCAATATTTTCACCACTATGTCCCTTAGAGCAAGGGACATAATGGAAAGAAAAACTAAGTGGGACTTCATCAAAATAAAAAGCTTGTGCATGGTTAAAAAAAATCAGCAAAATGAATAAGAAACAAACCATATGTGAAAATATGTTTGCCAATGAGACTTTGGACAAGGGTTTGATCTCCAAAATATATAAAGAACTCACACATCCCCACTCCAGGAAGACAAACAATCCAATTAAAAAATGGGCAAAGGACTTGAACAGACACTTCTCCATGGTAATAGATTTTTCTTAAAGTCTTAAGTCAGTGTGTTGAATTTGGAGTTTTAATTTCTTTGGGGACATTTTATTTTCAGACCTTTTTTTCTTTGCTGGGGAGGTGAGAGGAGGCTATTGTTTCAGCTGTCCCCACACCTGGCAGGGCTACACAAAAAGTGACCCAGAGGGTAAGTCAGTCTTTGGGTCAAGACTTCAGCTTACCATTCTTTACAAACTAGAATTACCTGAGTAAGAAGGGAATTGCTTTGGCCAATAGAATTTATTTGACTGGAACTGAGTAGGACAAGAACTTTGACTTATTCAATGTGAAAACCAAATGGTCTTTAGGACATAGTTTATCAAACAACCTGAAATATTCATTGAGAATTTCTTTAAAAAAAACCCCGAGAAACTCCCTACATTGACCTTGCAATAATCAATGTGCCCAAAGGAAGTAAAATGTTGAAAGAAAGCCAGTGACAAAGAACTCAGCTTTTGTTTCTTTTGTTATCCGTGCCTCACAAGGTATTTGTGTGAAACTTCATGGGACAGTGTAAACCGTGCTTTGTAAACAGTAAAGGACTACCACATGTATAGTGTTATTATTCTCACTAAAGGACAGGTGGTGTTATATGGAGGAGACTGTAGCTGGTCAATCATTTTTGTGGGATAGCAACATTTTGTAAGTTATTTGCAAAAGTTCTCCCCATGGTTTAAAACAATATGTCATTATGGGGATGCATTTTAAACTCTCTCATCATATGTTTGTCATTTTTAATTGCCCTGAACAAGATACAAACGCTTGGAAATTATATACCTTCATCATACAAATGGCACTGAGTGAAGGGGGACATTATAATGAACTATTACTTAACTAATACGTTTTTAAAATCCAGGCCCTACATGAAAGTTATGGGAGCTTAATGTTGGTATGACGGCTATCAGGGATTGGTACCACAATGATATGGACACAATTTTGTGTGTCCTTCACATTTGTGTTCTTCACGTTGGGCACCTCTTCACAGTTTTGTTTGTTTGCAAAGGGAAAACGTGGAGGCTCAGTGTTTTGCATTTTGGGGCTACTATTGAGAATGACTTTCTCCATTGGAATGTGATGTCATTTAGCTTGTTGGAAAGCACAGGTGGGCATTGAATGGATGATTTGTAGACCATCTCCCCGATTTTCTTAGCATTGCTGGGTTTGTGAAGTGAGAATAGTGGTCATGGGGTACGGTCTTCTGTGTTTTGGATCTTGAACTGTCCTTATTTTCCTTTGGTAGTCCTGGTCCACATTTTAATCTCTAGATTCATGTTCCTTCTGACACGGTAGCCACCAGGCACATGGGGCTACTGAGCATTAGATGTGTGGCTAGTCCAAATTGAGATGCCCTGTAAGTATAAGTACACACTGGATTTTGAAGACTTTAAGTGAAAAAAAATGGAGACTATGTCAATAATTTTTATATTGGTTATATATTGAAATTATAATATGTTACATGTATTGTGTTAACTAGAATAATTATTAACAATAATTTGATCTCTTCTAGAAAATTTAAAATTACGGATGTGGTTAACGTTGTATTTTCATTGGATAGTGCTGGGCTAGAAGTTAGTAGACAGCATTTTTCTGCTTTGATGAGAATGGGGAGTGAAGAAACACATTAGTGCACACATTGGAAAAATTTTTAGTGTCCATTAAATTACAGCTCATTTTCACAGGAGCCTTAGGTTTTGATCAAGTTCTGTTGTTCACAGACGAAGCCTGGGGCTAGTCAATGTGGAAAGCTAGTAGTAGGCGCAGCCCAGTGGTTCAGCTTGCAGTGGCTGGGGTCAGAGCATCTGGCTCGTCCTGATTTGTGGCAGAAGGAACCCTGACGGAATGTAGCCTGTGTATTTGACCTGTCCCAAAGTGGGCTCTCTCAGGTCACTCAGTGGATGGTAATGAGACTTTGGTCAAACCTGTGTAGCCACTGCAGACTCTTAAATGTAAAGAAACAATCCCCTGATCTCGCAGCTAGAATGCCATTCAGCATAGCCTTTGGCAACTGAAACTCTTAAACCTAATCCTTTTGTGGTATTCATGAAAATGTCTTCTGATTGTTAAATCTGGATGGCAATATTTGCTTTAGTGTCTGCTCACCACCCTCTCTTTCTGAACATGTTCATTACCATTAGGATATTTTGGGTGGCTGGTGTGGTTCACGTCAGTGGCGACAAAAACTTGCCAATATGTTATCGATGTCTTGAGCTTAAGAGTATGTTTGGATTTTCACCAGAGTGCAAATTTGTGTCTAATCACCCCCTTCCACCTCCCTTTTGAGGAAAATCATCACAATGTGAGATGAAAGGATATAATGGGTTGTCGGGATGTTTTTCCCAGCCCTGTTGGAAATGATTGAGGCATTGGCTCCTCAGCATTTCCTCTGAGAAAGCAATTCCAAAGGTTGGTGTCAACTACAGCTTAGTAATGGACTAATACACATTATCCTGTATGCAACTCGAAATTATAGCCTGCCAGCTGTGATTCTGGAAGTTTGGAAAAGGCTCCTTCCCAAGATTCTAAACAGAAATGGCTTTGAATGTTGCGGGCATGAGTCTGTCTAACCCTTCTAAAAGGCAGCGTGAATGCCTGTAACATTTCTATTGATTTTTAACATTCAGCTCTCTAGAAAATAGAAAATAGCCAGAATTTGACAGGCACTTTACAAAATGATTCAATCCTTCATAGATGCAGAGTAAGAGCTATGTTACAAGTGACATTGTGCTTAACTTGGAACAAACCTTCCTTGTTTCTTCTTATGCTGTTTTATTATGTGGAGTGAAATTATGTTTTACTGGATTGGAAGTAAGCCTTCAAATAGTGTCTTATCTTCTTCAGTTTTTCTTTTTATCTTTTAAATATGGATAACTCCAAAATCCTAAAAAAATGCAAATTTCTGATTAAGTTATTTAATGTTTATCCTGATGTATAAATCAAAGAAATCCAAATTTAAACAAGGAGTTATGTTGCATACGTTTGATTGTCACAGATAAAGTCCAGGGTCAGCGAGAGTCTGGGTGAAGAGCATCTCGGACACTGCTGTGGGGGTGGGAATTGTCACAGTACGGCTGAAAGGCAACTTGACAATACTTGTCATAAGCTCTAAGACAGGATACACACTGAGCAATTGCATTTCTAAGAATTTTCCTGTGGGAAGTAATTAAGAATGAGACAAAGATTTAACTAAACTGCAAGAATTTTCACTGTAGTTTTATTTAAAATATTAACAGTCGATGAACCTGGGTTAAGGGCATGTGGTGTTCTTTGCACTATATTTATTTTTGCCACTTATCTGTTCCTTTGAAATCTTTTCCCAATAAAAAGTTTCAAACACCAGCTCTCAGACAGGAGGAAGCAGAGGGTAACCATCCTTATTTACTGCCCTTTGAAGATCAGAACTGATGCCAGCTGCTTTGTTAATTTCCCAATTGTAAAGTTTTTTTTAAAAAATCTAGAAATATCTATTATAAGGAACTATTCATATAAATTAAGATGCATCCATACCATGTAACACTGTTTAGCTATTAAAAATGACAGCTTCGAATGCACTTTTAGTGAAAAAACAGGTTTCAAAGTAAACAGGTTACAAAAAATGTATGAGAATGTGATTTGATATTAAGAAAATATGTGTTTATACATATGCCGTAGAGAAGATTGAAGCAGTTATACCCAGTGTTAAATTAATGGTAGTTATCTCTGGCTGTTACAATTGTGAGGGTTTTTTTATCTATTTATTTCTTCTGTTTGAAAACAACAACTTTGGCTTCCTAGACAGTTTTCTGCAACTCTTTTCACACATTTGAGTTTTCCTCTTGCCTGTACGTGTGGTGAAATGGATAAAAGGCACATAAAATTGTGGTAAGGATAAAACACAATGGGGGATGTAAGGAGTTGCATTGTGATTCAAACCAACGTTCTGCGTAGTAACTGCCTTATGAGCTGCTCTGTTGACTTTGGTCTTTCGTAATCATAGTGATCCCTGAGACTCTTCCAGTTCAGATACTGCTTGTCATCATTCCCACACCCCCTGTCATGTTATCTGTGACCGATGCCCAGGCAGATAGGAACTCTGTCGTGCAACTATTTTTCCATTCATTATGATGCTTTGGAATTGTAATCCACCCTTTCATATGCCCCAAATAAATGATGATACTATGAGATTTTTGTAAAAATATTTTAATGAACTCACCTCATAAGCAAAGACTGTGGTGATTTAATAATTCCATTTCAGGATTATTATAGTATGTGAATCTTCTTAGGCTAAGAGGGAAAGGTATTACTTTTTAAATATCATAATGGAGTCTTAAACCATCTAATACAAATGAACTACTTTATTGTCATTTGTGTGTGTGTGTGGCAGTTCATCCAGCAGATACTCCCTCTGCCTTCAGGAAGCTTGCAGTCTAGTGGAAGAGGTAAACGCCCACCCAGGGCAAGGGCAGGACATAGTAATAGTCACAAGAGAAGCACTCTTGTATAAATACTATGAGGGTATCACAAAGAGAGAGAAGAATGTCAGGGATAGGACCGTGGCAAAGCAGCTCTTATGTTGGGCTGGAAGGATATTATCAGGCTAACTGACAAAATTGAAAACAAATGATTAATGTAAAATATTATATCAATGTTAAATTTACAGAAGTTGATAACTGTTCTGTGGATCTGTGTGAGTATATTCCATTAATCAGGAAATACACAAAGGTCTCCAGCCATACCACCCTAACTGCGACCGATCTCATCTGATCTCAGAAGCTAAGCAGGGTTGGGCCTGGTCAGTACTTGGATGGGAGGAAACACACAAAGACGTGCGTGGGGAGGGGATGGAGGGAAGGAGGAGGGGGAGAAGAGAGGGAGGGAAAGACAGAGAAACAGAGAGACAGAGAGAGAAAACAAATAATTAAGTGAATCAGGTAAAATATTATCAATGTTCTTTTTACTATTTTTATTTTATAACTTACCTTCTCATTTGAAATAAATTCCCAATAAAAGTATTTAAAAAACCAACTCCCAGATAGGAGGCAACAGAGGATAACTGTCCTTATTTATACTGCCTTCTGGAGACCAGCACCGATGCCAGCTGCTTTTTTATTTCCCCCAGTGTGGTTCGCTCTAGTTATTGTTGACTTCACCAAACCACCGCGTAATTTCACACAGCCCAGGACGGAGGGCAGCGGCGTCTGTTTTGCAGACCCCAGGCCTGAAATAGCAGGAGGGCTGTGCTGCGGGTGGGTGAAGCCTGCGCCTGCCCAGCCGCATTTGGCTTGGTCTGAGCAGTTTGCTATCAGGCCCCTGGCAGTGGAGTACACAGCCAGGGCAAGTAAAATGGACGGTGTGACTGAGAAGCAAAGCTTTCTGCCTTCCATGCGAATGTTACCTTACCATCCTCTCTCCGAAGAGCACACAGTTCTTCCTTAGAGATATTTCCCAAATGGCACTGGAGTCACTTCCCTCTTATCATTGTTAAATTGGAGCTTCCACAGAGAGATGCCAGGTCCTCATTTCTGGTCTCCAGGTAACCTCCTCAGGTGTTCTCTCAGCATGGCTCCAACCTGAGCTGCTGGCCACACTTTATCTTTCAAAGCCACCTCGAGTCAAGAAACACATTCCCATAGTGCTGCAAGTTTTAAGGATCCTCAGTAGTGTGAAAATGCTCCCAGTGAGGAATCCAGCCCCATTTGAGGCCAAGGAGGGATAAAGCCACAGCCAAGAAGAGGGGTGTAGTCCCCATCTTTGGCCCCTCCAGCTATAGTTCCAGGAAGCCGAATTGGAAACACTAAGATAGATTCTCCCCTTCAGTCTGGGAAGGGTGGGTCTCGAGGGTGTGGAGGGAAGGAAATTCTCCATCCGCTTCTCCCACGGTCTCCAGGGTGCTCACCTGGTCACTCAGAAACCGGAATGGCCAGAGAAGCTGCAGTCAGTGCTGGTTGGGGTGGGTTTGCACCTGCCTGGCACCAGCCTGCCATGTGAGCCCCCCTTTCCACTGAGGCTGCAAGGGGAGAGTTGATGCTCCTCAGCTCAGGTGTTCACTGAGCAGACAGGCTCAGGGGAAGACCTGCCAGGTCCCAGCAGTGGCTCTGCCACTGACTGTGTACGTGGCCGTAGGCAGTCAGTGAGCCCCACTAAGTTTTGGCACCCACCAAATGGAGGTAATGATAGCCCTGAGCTCCTCAAACTGGTGTGAGGACTAAATGCATCAGACAATGCGTAATCAAGTATGAAACGTGAATGGTGGTTATTGCCATCATTGCTGTGCGTGTCGAGTATTAATGCTCACAGGCTGGCTGTCCTTTATTCCCTGAGCTGTTGGTATGGCATGGCTGATTCAGCTGTTGGTAGTGATGCTTCTCCTTGGAAGGGCAGAACTTTGCAATGGGCTATGAACAAAGTGCTCTTTGAAAACTGTGAGTACTCAAGGAAGGAATAAAGATGAGGCACTTTTAATTGTCCACTCCTAGCTCCAGGTGGGTGGTTTTCATTTCCTAACAGTACGTGTGTCCTGCTCTTCACCCCACCGGGCCCTCCGCAAAGGCAGCGCTGTTCCCTTTACTCTGTGTCTATTGCACTCATCACTCGAGGCTTGCTCAGTGTCACCTTCTGTGAAATTTTCTCACCACAGGGGAAGAAGAAATTGCTCTTGTAATGCCTTTTACCTAATTCTCTAATAGATCATACCCATGTGAAATAATACAGTTTTGTTTTTAAGTTCATTGCCCCTACTCAACTGTAAATTTCTGGAGCATGAAGATTATCGGATTGTTTCTAGTTCCAGCATGGAGCCAGGCGCACATGCTGCTCACTAACTGTTTTGTTGGGACTGTTCGTTGTTGTAAATTCTTTGGAAGTGTGGTAAGCATACAGAGTAGTACTCAAGTCAGGAGTACGTGGTGATCACATTGTAAGTTACACACGTGTTGAATCAGTGTGTTGTATACCTGAAACTAATGTAATATTGTATGCCAACTGTACTTAAATTTCAGGTCCATCAGTAGGTGAGTGGATAAAAAAGCTGTGGTACTTTTACACAAGGATATACTATACAGCAGTAAAAAAGAAGGAAATCTTACTTTTTGTGACCGCATGGACGGACCTGGAGAGTATTATGATAAGGGAAATAAGCCAATCAGAAAAAGACAGATATTATATGATTTCATATGTGGACTCTAGTGAACAAAATACACTAACAAAGTGGAGACAGACTCATGGATGCGGAGAACAGACTGACGGTTGTCAGAGGGGGGGTGTCGGGGGCTGGGTGAGAAGGGCGAAGGGATTAAGCAAAGAAAAAAAGAAAGGCTCATGGACGTATAAGGGGAGAAGAGTAAGGAGGCAGGAGAGGGTATGGGGGGTAAATGGTGATGGAAGGAGACTGGACTTGGGGTGGTGAGCACATAGTACAGTACATAGATGCTGTATTGTAGATTTTAACCTATATAATTTTATTAACCAATGTCACCCCTATCAATTCAATACAAAAATAAATCTAAGAAATTTAGATTGGCACACACACACACACACACACAGAGGAGTATAGGGCTTGATATTTTTACAAATCGAACATACCAGTATAACAAGCCTCCAGATCGAGCACTAGAATGAAGCTAAGGAGACTTTCAGGAGAAACCTAGAAGTCAATCTTCAGTCCCTACTCCTGCCAAGGGCAACCACTGTCCCACTTTCTAACATCATAGATCAGTTTGAGATTCATTCATACCGTTGTATGCAGTTCTAGTTCATTTACTTTCATAGCTCTGTAGTATTTCACTGTGCAAACGTACCATTTATTTATTCATTCTACCACTGATGTTACACTGGAGAGTAACTGTTCGGTGAACTGAATCGACTACTAACATCTGGCTCTTCAGAAACACTTTTCGACAGAGGGCTGACAGGACAGAGGTTAAATTCATGAACGCTAGAGAAGCAGCCCTGATTTCTCACCCTTCGAAAAGAGCAGTGACTAAGGGCTCCCAGTCTCCAGAGCTGGCGAGGGCTCTGAGCTGGGACACCTCAGTTTCCAGCCTATGCGTTCCTGATTCTGCTCTGGCCTGGCTGGTTGCTCAGTTGGTAGAAATCAGCCTGGTGGTTTGGGAGCATGGTGGCATCCCTAGAATTCTGTTTGGCTATTAAATATTGACATACAAACATACAGCTAAATGCGGTCTGCTAATGATCATGGGGGCATTGATTGTAATTCCTTGTCAATCTGACTTGCTGCCGGCATCCGAATTTCCAACCTGTCTGAAAATGTTTTTAAAGGATTTCACTAGCAGTCCTTTGAGTCGTTAGTCAATAAATGATGAAAAGGCTTTGGCTGTTTATTTTTGATGTTATCATTTTAATGGGCAACTGTCTTCCATGCCACCCACCACAGAAATGCCTTCCCACCCCCTCCCCCCCTTTTTTTGAAGAAGGTGTCTAAGGTGAAGGGAGGTCTGGTTGCTATGGAAATCTGAAATTTCATGTTTACATTTTAAGAGGTAAGCTGAAACCCGCACTATTTGGTCTCCACCTGAGTGGCATTCACATTTAGAAATTACAAGATTGTTATTGGCTATCTTGAGCTTGAGGATGTGGCTCAGTCCTGGCAGTTAATTAGAACTAGGCTGGCTTTCAATATCAGCCTGTTTTTGTAGGATGCCCCTGAAGTCTTTACTACCCTGCAATGTGTTTTGATGTAAAAAAAATATTTAAAAAGGAAACATAACACAGGGCAGCTTGTCCTCATTTACTGCGGAGGCTGGTGGCTCCGCGAGCTTTGCAGAGTGGGATTCTGCCCTACTGTTCTTTGTGCTTTACCGCTGCAGGCTCCGGGCTGCCATCCTTCACTGTGCCTGAGGGAGAGCTGATAGGAGAGCAAAGCCCGGGAAGGAAGACTGCTCTGTAGGATGCAAATGGGCACGGTCTTAGGAAAGTTTGTCAAATCACAGTATAGCTACTCTAAGTGGAAGATGAAACAGTTCTAAATTATTTTTTAGTTATTATTATTATCTTAAATATGGTTTCAATTATACAAGTAACTCATGAATACATTCTTAATGAAAAGCAAAATCTAACAATGCAGATAAAGAGAGAAATCTCCTTGACTACTCCATGCCATTTCCCCCCCAGCAGACAACACTTTTCATCAGTACATATTATGGCAGCTCAATAGTTAGGAAACAATAGCCCAGGGCAGCTCTCTGACAGTTTTGTAAATAAAGTTTTATTGGAACACAGCCACACCCACTTGTTTCCATGTCATCTCTGGCTGCTTTCACGTTTCATTAGCTGAATCTTGGAGCTGCAACAGAAACCCACAAACCCTAAAATACTTACTATTAGGCTTTTTATGAAAAAAGTTTGCCGACCCCTGTACTATTTTTTCTTTGTAATTTTATGTATCTCAAGGAATGTGTACTTTTACATGTGATGTTTATATATACATGTAATTTATTTTACATAAATTAAATCACGTAGTACATTGTTCTATCCTTCACATTTTTTCACTTAACAATTTGCCTTCCTGGACTACCATCCGAGTCGAAACGTTGCTCCCTCATTGTGTTCACTTAGCTGTTGCATCTCGTCCACAGTGGGACTGAGTTAAACTTACTGTATCATCCTCTATTGGTGGACATGTAGTTCACTTTCAGCTTTTACTATTGAAAAGGATGCAGCCATAAAAAATGGCAATAATCTCTATTTTTCTCTACCAGTATTGTAAAAATCACCTTACAACAGACTGGTTCATTTTCACAACAGAGAAGTTTC
This sequence comes from Phyllostomus discolor, assembly GCF_004126475.2. Classification (NCBI taxonomy): domain Eukaryota; kingdom Metazoa; phylum Chordata; class Mammalia; order Chiroptera; family Phyllostomidae; genus Phyllostomus; species Phyllostomus discolor. The sequence continues at coordinate 28,029,613 of NC_040912.2, read as the reverse complement.
ATGATAATTACGGCTGATATGGAGGGAAGAGGGGTTAATGAACTGGTCTGGGGCTTAAAACATGGCAAGGGGCAATACTCAGGATGGACATTTATGACTCCTATTGCTAGGCAGTGACTGCTCTGGGTGAGAGCCCAAGTGGAATTGAAAGTCTCTTTACTTACAAGACATAGGAGGGAATTGGAAGTGTCCTTAGGCAGGGTGTTTGTGAGCTTGCCCTCACTTGAACTATAGCCTGAGAAAATGTTAAGATTACAGTGTATAGGTTAGTAATATGAAACTAAGGAATGTCATGCTTCTAGGAACCTCCCCAGTGATCCAGATGAGCCCCTTCAGTTTTTAGATGAGCACACCAAGCCTCACAAAGATTGAGTGATTTATTCTCAATTATAGTACTAGGTTTTGATGATGACCTAGCCTGGGAACTAACTCCAACTCCAGGCCTGGAATTGAAAGACCTGGTTTTCATAACTCAGGACCACTGACTTACATACAGTAGCTTGTCATTTATAAGTAGTATAGTTTGTCAGAGCATTTGAATTTGTAGGCTTTTAAAATACATGATTTAAGTATGAAAATTCACACTAACGTAGTTTGGTTTCTGAGAGAATATTAGGTGTTGTCCCCTCAGTGATCACGGCAAACAGGTATCCAAACTGGTCGAGGCGTAAGCAGTTTGAAAGGCCTTGCTCCCGACCATGACGGGCCATTTGTTCGTGTGCACCCAGCCTCTTCTGCAGTCACTTTAGCACATGTGATGGGAAGGGCTAATCCAATATGGAAACAGGGTGTTTTCTGCAAACCTAAGGAAAATTTTGTTTCCAGTGGAGTAAAGATAATAATTGGGGCTCATGTGAATTAACATTTTTGGCAGGTTAGAAATGACATCAACCGTGGGCACGGCCTGCATTTACACAAAGCAATGCCTTGTAAACACGTCACGATTTTTGTTCATGACGGACTCACCATTTGAATCCCAACTCTTGCACAGGTGACACGAATCTGCATGAAAGGTCGTGAGATGGTGTTTTTCAATCTCACAGAACATTATATTTAATATTAATGAGACTCTCCCCTTCACGTCCCTCTTGCTCTGCTTCTCACAGCCTTTCCTCTTTTGCTCTTCCTAGCTAATTTATTATGAGGCTGGTGGCAGTAAAAGAAGTAACATAAAGTGAAACCCAATACTCAGAACCACCTATTTCTTAATTCACAAGGTCAGCGGGGGGCCACCGTTTGGTGCCCGTGACGGATTTGCCCAGAAAGCACTCACCGTCTGTGTTCTTTGTAGTAGAAGAGATTTTTTTTTTGCCATCGATAATGTCTTTATTTAAGTGGCAGCAAAAATTGCTTGGTGGTCTTGTAACAGAGAAAAAGAGGAAATTACTAGAGCAAATTCTGCCATTCAGCATCTTGGCCTAGAAACCATGGGGAGACAGAGAAAAAAGCCTGAAAACGACCAGCCATGGCTAATCTCGGTGATCGGAGGATGTGAAACAATGCTGGACATGTTGTCACATTAATAGATGGTCACTAGGTATTTCTAGAGGTCCTGTGAGGTACGTTACTAGGTGTTTGGGGGCATACATGAAATTACAGCCAGGTGCTTTGTGTCCCAGCTGACAGCCCTCGCTGGGGGAAAAGCGAGGGAAACTAACCGTAATCGGCACCCGAGCAGGAGTTTCTTCTGAGTAGATCGAGGAGCTAGACTTTTAAAGCTTCCGTGATTGTAAACTGTGGTCAAGCATATAAAATAATAAAACAGCTCATGGAAAACAAATCAGTTATATACCCACAAATAAAACTGGGTTGATAAATAGTTCTTTCTTATGAACACAATTATGTTGTTGTTTTGGCTTCAGGTAGACAGCAAATGAAGGCAGCCATTCACAGAATAAAACCAAAGTTATGGAGTAAAACACCAAAGTTGTAGCACGAAGAACCACCAAAACTGGAAGGGACTTGAAGGTCACCTAGTCAAATGCCAATATTATTGAAAATGTTACCCACCTGTTAGGTTTTACTTGTCAAGTTTTAAAATCACAGCATGACTTCCCCTTACCTGTCCTTGAATTTTAACGTAGTCATCTTATACTGCCACTTGAGTATACAAACCCTTTTTAATTTTAGCATAAGAAAATATGGGGGTAGGGGTTAGGGTGAAAAAGCTGAAGGGATTAAGCACAGAAAACCTCATAGACAGACAATAGTATGGTGATTACCAGAGGGAAAGTGGGCTGGGGGAGGTAGCGAGGTGGGGGTGGGGTGAAGGGAGGAAACTTGACTTGGGGTGGTGAATACACAGTGCAATATACAGATGATGGATTGTAGAATTGTATTCCTGAAACCTATAGAATTTTATTAACCAATGCTGCTCCAATAAATTCAATTTATAAAAAAGAAGGTAATATACATGAAACTACAATTTTAAAAAACACTACGTTATGTAGCATCTCAAAGTTTAAAAAAACACTGAAGCCTGAGGCATACAACAGCACAGACAAACTCTCTCCCCCAATTAGAAGAGCTAGTCAAGCCACTCCCTAGTGCTCTTCCAAGCTAATCAGATGTAGCTCAGACAACATGTAGCTCAAATTTACCTCAATACTCCCTTCCAGCTACTAAATAGGCAAGCAACTATTAAAGTCAAGAGTGGCATATAGGAAATAAGAATAGTTAGTATAGGGAAGTAGTTATTGAGAAATTAATGACATATGTGTGCTTGCCCTATAATAAAATAAGGAATCTAAAAGGACTCAAGTATGTACATGGCTGATACATTGAGAAGGAAAGGGAAATGATTGGGAAACAATGCTGAAATGGTAGCTAAGTTGTTAGCAATGAATTATTTCCCAGGACTTGCAGCAGTGATAGTTGCAAACAGAATAGCTACAAGCTAAACAGTTCTTAAAAATAAGATCCTGGAGCCCTGGCTGATGTGTCTCAGTTTGTTGGAGCATTCTCCTGTACCAGAAAGGTGGTGGGTTCAGTTCCTGGTCAGGGCACATACCTAGGTTGCAGGTTTGATCCCCAATCAGTGCATGTATGGGAAGCAAAAGGTCGATATTTCTCTGTCTCTCCCTTCCTCCTTCTCTGGAATCAATGAATATGTCTTCGGGTGAGTATTAAAAAATAAAAATAAATAAGATCCTGAAATGTTCACAGATGCTGGGAATTTGATATTAAGAGAGTGCCCAGATTTATAGAGACAACCACAGAAGGATGGGTTTTCATCTGTATTTGGTTTTCAGGTTATTACAAGGTGTGTTTATTTAGAAAACATGCCCAAAGCTGAGACAAAACAAACAGAAAAAAATAATCTGGAGGAAAAAGATAATGTAAGCAAAAGAAGAAAGTTACCCAAAAAGAGTGCTATAATTAACATTTTGAGTAATAAGAGATGACCTTACAGTTATAGAATAAGACCAAGATGCTGCAAAAAAGCACAGAGAACAAGAAAGAGTTTTACCAATTAAACAATAATCCCATGAGGAAACAATCAGACATAGTGAGAATGTGAAACATTCTACAAGAATGTGAATGTCACTGAACATGAATGTCCTATAAAAAAGGTATGTGTGGGAGGGGTGGGGTGAACACTGGGGACAGGGATCTGTTAGGTTGAAAGATTCTTGAGAGAGAGAACATCCTCACTCCATGAGCAAACCTTCACTGGATCTTGGTACAAAAGAAAGCAGCTGCCTTGGCTGGTGTGGTTTAGTGGATTGAGTGCTAGCCTGCAAACCAAAGGGTCACCGGTTTGATTCCCAGTCAGGGCACATGCCTGGGTTGCAGGCCAGGTCCCCAGTAGGGGGCACTTGAGAGGCAACCACACATTGATATTTCTCTCCCTCTCTAAAAATAAATAAATAATTTCTAAAGCAGCTATGAAAGATATGAGGCACAGCTAACAATATGTGCAGATAGATTGGTTTATTAGAAAATACTAGCATATATTAATTTTCTTGGTGGAATAATAGTATTAAGGTTAGTAGGAGAATGTGCTTGCTTTATGAGGTACTTACTGAAGTAATTAGGAATGAAATGTCATGATATCTGAAGCCTTCTAAATGGTTCAGCAAAATATTAGAACTATGCAAAAATTTTAGTACATTTTACTTTCTTTGTGGCAGCAGTCTGTTTTCAACATAGAACAAGTGGAAAATACAGAAAAAAATCAACCATAAATACAACTCATCATAGCACTGCTAACACTTTGGTGTGGTGTATGGATGTATGTTGTATGTATGATATATATTATGTACTAAGATTTATAACATATATGCATTATTGCTATATGCATAAATACATAATAAGCATAATGCATGTTATAGTCACATACAGAATACCCATTTTCTTTTAGTAATATAAATATAACATCTTTTTATTAAAAATGTTAATTCTATCATATTATTTTAGTGATTGAACTTAGCATTGAACTGTATGCACACACCCTAATTAATTGTACCTGTCTCCTCCAATGAAAGGAGTTTTCCTTATTATTACGCAGGTACATCGCTTCTTCCCTGTGCCTGAGGCTCTCCTTCAAAGTGCTTCTGAATTCCCTCTTGCCCTCTTGCCCAGACCTTAGCAGCTTGTTATGCTTTCTTATCATCCATTCTGTCAATGACATTTTCTCTCATTGACATTAGCCCCAAAGAGCAAAGAGTATTTTTATCTTGATGGGTAAATCTTACACATAACAAATTGGTTGCCTATCTTTGCTCACTGATACTCTATTTAGCAGGCTAATCTGATAAACTACCTATTTCTCAAGTTATAATAACATTCATGGTGGCAGTGAACTTGATAAAGTTTCTGAGTCTCCAAAGACAGAAGCCGATTGCTTGAGGCCACATTGCATTTTAGCTAATGCAATAAAGGATTGCTTTTCACATTGAAGAGATAAAGACTGGGGGTTAAGGGGATGCTTAGTGTATTAGGGAAAATGAAGAATAATCTCATAGGGCAATGTATTGCTTTGCAGTGTAGACTCTTTTTATTACAATATTCTCATTTTGAACAAGGCCACTTGGCATCCAATAGGCCCAGCTTCAAATAACTACTCTGCTCCTTTTTAACCTTGGCCAGGGCACAATTCTCTCTGCCCAATTTTCTCACCCATAGTATGAATTGTGAGGTATGTACAGACATCTCATAGATCTCTTGTAAAAGTTTAATAAGGTCATGTAGTGAAAGCTTTTTGTAAACTCTAAAGGGATAGTGATGGTGGATTTGTGGGTGGTATTAGTACTAGCAGCATAAATAATAATAGAAGTAGAGAACTACTAGTAAAGGGTAACTATTATTAATAGATCATAACAAACTATGAATATGACAGTATATATTTATATTTAAGATATTTGTTTTTAAGTTATATTTTAAGATAGTTATAATTATATTTATAGATATTTATATTTATGTTTTAAAATTTATATTTTAATATGTTTCTGTTTTAAGACAAAATATATATTTTATTTCTCTGTATTTATCTTATAAGTATGAGATATTTGCATTTTAAGATAAATTTCCTGTGGATTAAAAACCTGATCTTTAAATTTTTTTTCAATTACAGTTTACATTCAATATTATTTTGTTTTAGTTGCAGGAGTACAGCACAGTGGTTAGGCAATCATATATTTACAAAGCGTTTGCCTCCCCCCCCGATATTTCCAGTACCCACCTGGCACCCCACACAGTTATTGCAATATTCTTGACTGCATTCTCTATGCTGTAATTTGCATCCTTATGAATATTTTGTAACTAGCAGTTTGTATTTCTTAACCCCTTTACCTTTTTCACCCAGCCCCTGAACCCCCACTCCACTCTGGCAACCCTCAGTCTGTTCTCTGTATCTATGAGTCTGTTTCTGTTTTGTTTGTTCATTTATTTTATTCTTTAGAGTCCACATATAAGTGAAATCATATGGAATTTGTCTTTCTCTGTTTTTTTTTCACTAAGCATAATACCCTGTAGGTCCATACATGCTGTCCCAAATGGTAGGATAAAAATCCAATCTTAGTCAGATGCATTTATTATAGTGTCTTTTCAGACATGCCAAAGACCACTGTAAAATAAATAATCTGTATATATTTGCAAGTAGAGAGGAAAAAAGAGGTAGTACTTGCCCCTAAAATTTATAGTGAAAACCCATGTTTATTTTACATTTATATTATCTCAAGAAAGTGTTTTATTTTATTGTAAATTACAGTAGCAGTTTAATAATAATTTCCACTAAATTTGTAGTACCTTTGATCTCTCATCAAAACTCCTAATTTGCATAAGTATTCCTTCAATTTAAGTTCATATTTGTTGTCATTTTTGAGTTTTGACTATAAAGAAGAAAATGTAAAAGGGAAAAATGTAATAGTTTATAAGTGCTATGAAATAGTCATATGTAAGATTAGTTAGCTCATGTAATAAATTCACTTCAAAGTACCCTTGTTTTATCTTTATTTTAAGATACTCTTGGGAAATGTGCAAGTTTCTGGAGAATTAAAATAGCACCATTCATTTACTTAGCATTAAACATCAAAGTTTTCTTGAGATTCAATAGACATAATACAAAAGGAATGAACACGTCTTTTTATTGTGGAAGATTAATGGGGTAGGTGTTTGTTTTGTTGTTTTAGTGACAAATTAGTGGATTGGGTGTTTTAAAAAGCACCAACACATCAAACTATAGAATAATATTTAAGATAAAGAAAGATATTCCTTCTACTATTAGGATTGTTTCATCTTAAATTAGAGTGTTCGGGAAAGCACATAAGCATGGTGATCTGAGGTACTGAAATAAACATGCAGAAAAATATAGTTCTCTTAAAATCCCACCTCTTCCACATACTCTTTGTCAGCACCCTGAACGAATATGTGGTTCTCGTCACTTGGAATCTACTACACATTCAACATGTAAGCAACATACACCCACGTATGGAACATCATTCATAGAATACGAGGGCGCCATTTGGAAATAAATGAGAGTGGAGCAGAAAGAGTCATGGCCCATGCCACTTACACTTCATTCATCAAGTCATTCATTCATTCAATAAATATTTAGTAATTTTCTACCCTCGGCCAGGGCTTATCCCTGGTGCTAAGGACACTACAGCGAGTGAGGCCCACACATTCACTGCCATCATGGAATGTAACATTTTGGTTCGGGGAGGAGAGAGAAATACAATGAATAAATTGAACAAGTAGATACAGAGTGTGTCAGATGGTGGTGTGTGCTTTAAAAGCAGAGTAAAGGAAAAGGAAAAAAAGGAGATTGAGAAGCCAGGCGGATGGAGGGTACTCTTTCATATAGGACGGACAGCAACAGCGTCGGTGATCACCTGACGTCGGAACAGAGGCATGGAGGAAGGAACAAAGGCGGCTCTGGATCATGGCAGGGAGTGACTCCCAGCAGAGGTGATGCGAAGGCCCCGGTCCAGGTAGCAACCTCAGTGTCTCTGAGGGACAGCTCAAGGTCACTAAGTTCTCTGAGTTGCAGTTTTCTCTGTGGTCAAAATAACAAGACTGCTATGAAGGATAGTTTATGAGGACTGAAGGAAATAGTGTGTGCGGAAAGCTCAGCTTACAGTGGATGTTCTGTGAATCTTCAGTGCATTTCTTCTGTAAACATTTGTTCACGCTGGGATACGTGCTTGTCTGCATCATCATGTCTCTCTCCCTTGACAGTGATGTCTGTTAAACACGAAGGCCAAAGTCATTACCAGATCATGCTACATAAAACACTAATGCAACCTACTGTGTCACACAGTTTAAATGTATCTGTGGACCACGTCATGAAGCATGTCTTCATGTTTCATTTGTCTTTCTCAGGTCCTGCCACCCCAGAGCCTTCTGCAGCTGGGGTATTCTCCAGAGATGGCAGGGTTGAGGTGTGATATGGCCAAGATAGCTCCAGACCAGCTCTTTTCCCTCTGTTACTCCATCCCTGGGAAACCCACCCCCACAGAGGGGGTGGGCCAGAGTCCCCAAGCCCCACTCCTCTAAACCCTGACATTTCTCTCCAGTTTCTTCTTTTCCAGCTAAGGCAGGCACAGGCACTAAGACAGACAGCTGGACGGCTCTGTATGAAAGAGGGAGAAATGTAGGAACAAGGTCAGGGTTTACACTGGAGGGAGACAAGAGAGAAAGAGAGGAAGAAATGCTTTAACTATCATCACAGAGTATCTGAGAAGCTTTTAAGAATAGAAAAGACCAATGTGCATTTCTAAGTGGTTTGGTTGCCGCATTGTAAGTTCTTTCTATCTCTTCAAACCTTCAATAAAGTTTCCTACAAAAACAGGTCCTTCCTAGGTATCAGTCAAGGAAAAGGGGTGAGCTCCGTTATGAGGCCAACATCAGTGCAGAGATGAATGAAAAACTTTGTGTCCAACAGAGGTAGTAAGAATCCTGCAGAGGCAGGAAGCCGGAGCCAGAAATGACCATCCCTCCATGTCTGGGATGGTAACATGAAATTCAGGCTGAAGCCGAAGGTCTGAGAGCACATTCGGGCCTGCCAGAAACAGGAGACATCCACATTTGTCAACATCTTTGGATAGCCTAGTGTGTATTATCAAACTGCACTGTCGAGAGCCCAAGGCCACACTCGGAAGTGACATATGGGAGTGGCTCTGTCAACCTTAACAGTTCACTAGCTTGGTCTTGGGTCAATGTCTTTGATTCCTTAGAAGAGAAAGAAAGTTCTGGGTAGCTGCCTCGGACTGCATGCTTCCCAGGCTATCTGTACATTAGCTGTAATATTGAAGCTGACATTCACATGATTACCTCGTGTGAGGAAAGGCTGTGCCAGGCTTGTACATGGACTAACTCATCGAGTTCTTGCCACAAGTCTTTGAGGTAAGCACTATTACTATTATATCTAAGTGAGGACCCATCACTCGGCCCAAACTCAGGTTTTGGGAAACTGGAAGAACGGGGAATAAATAAGTCCCAAGAAGAAATTTGAGAGGATAAGTGAAAGTTAAAGAAGAAACCATTTAATAGCAGGTGGGCTGTTAGCTTCACATAGACGTCTGGTGTCTTCTTCAGGTTCAGAAGCACGACAGTGTAATTAGTTTTACAGTTGTCTGATGTTTCCTTTTAGACCAAGTGAGCACTTCTCATGCTGCAGGTCTTTCTCTGTCTTTGCAACTCCTCCCTGCATGGGAGGGTACATGTCCCACTGAAGGCAAGAGAGGAAGCTGATGGTGAGGAAAGTTGGGGGAAACTTGGGCTTTGCAGAGAAATAGGTGAGGTTTGAGTTTAAGCCAAGATCATTGAGATGAACAGAAGGGAGAATTCGGTCTGTGTAATGGCAGGTGTTTGTACGTGCACTTCATCTGAAATGTTGCTCGGGAACAGTGTGCATGTAAATCTCTGGAATTTATTTCAGGCTCTGTTACAGTGTGCATATAAATCTTTGGCATTTGTGCACTCACTCATGGAAGTGCACCGATCCCTGGAATACTGAACCGCCCATTACCGCCCTGGGCAGGGCGAGTGAGGGGTGGAGGAAGGTGATGCCAGCACCTGCTGGAAACCCCGTCTTTGGGGAAAGCTTCCGTGATTCACTGTGCGTTTCAGTGTCTGGCTCTCAGTGGCCATTACCTTAAGCCTGACTCACCAGAGTAGCTGGCTTTTAATGAGGAATTGCTTTCCTGCCAAAAAAAAATTCTTAAGATTTTTGGAAAAGGAAAAAGTAAATCCCAGGAGATTGTTAGAACTGGTAGATGAGGCCTGTTCACTAACTAGCCTGCCTGGATTTCCGTTAAACGCAAAGATGAAAGTCATTCAGCATGGAGCGCTCACTAGTGGGGATTTAAGAGGTTTTTATCCTTATTCTATACCACTGCCAGGAGCTGTAATTAACAGGTAAGTGGAAGAGATGGAGCTGTGTTTTCTTCCAGCTGATTTGAATATCTACATCCATCATAACCCAAGTGAGCCTGCAAAGTGGAAGTCCAGACGGACAGACACCTTCTAGAGACTCACAAATGCAGAGCATCGTTGGTTTCTCTTCGGGCCTGAGGATTAACAAAGGGCCTCAGACTAGTTTGCCACTCATCTCCTCTTTCTGTTTGTTGGTTTTGTTTCTGTTTTTATTTTAGTAGTGCCGTCTTCAACATGCTTTAACAGGTATATGAGAAAGCCTTGACTTTCAGATGTGTTCCCTTGGAATTCTTTCCCTTTTCACTCGATGCTTCTGTTATAGACAGGAGTGTCCCATTAAGGGAATGGATAAAACGGCTGCCTAGAAAATTTAAGGGCCTCGTGAGACTTCTACGTTTCTAAAGGGACTCTTATTAAAATAGCATTAAGAACACATAATGATAAACACTTGCCAACCTTTCAATGTAAAGATGTCACTACTCATTATTCTTCTTTTGGACGTTTTGTTTGGCTTTGGTTCCGTTTTTGTTTGGTTAGGTTTGTTTACTTATTTGCTTTTCCCACGAATGTGAATGGACTGGCACTGACTCATCTGCATTTACTCCTTCTTACCCTTTTGACCAAAAATATAGTGTGCAAAAGTCATGAAAAAGCTTACTGGTGTATAATACCTCTTCAGTATGTGCCACTGAGTCTTATATAAGTAACTTATGTTGCCAGCAAGGAATGGTGAACCATGAGTTTCCTTTATCATAGCCCTGTTCTGACATCTGCAACTCTCACGGCCAAGTTTGGCAAATCTTGTTGGGAGTCACGACCAGAGAGTCAGTAGGTCACATTCAGCACAAGATAGAAGAGGGAAATAGAAAAGCAATGCTGTGATCAGCTGGGAAAGGTGCAACTACAGCCATACTCAGTAAACAAATGAAAATCAGGACCAAGAGCAACTCAGAAAGACCAGGAAAAGCGTACTGATAACATACTCAGCGGTGAAGATCATGGAAGTGAGCCTAATGTGGAGTAACCAGTACACGATAAAGTTTCGAAGCACCTCTGCTCCAGGGTATGTGAAAAATCCATTACCCGTTTCAAAGCATCACTGTTTCCTCTAGTCTTTCTCTCCCCAAACTGGTCTCAGAATGCTTCAAAATAAAATAGATGGTCTGTTGAGCTAACACCGAACAGGGCTGAATAAAATAGACCAGTGTATTTTGGTGACAATGATTATACCTTTTAAAGTTGTCATAAATAGCACTTCACTGTTATCATTATTTTCTGCTCAGTGGATAGCACCAGTTCCAGAAATTTTGTGATATAATTGAAATTGATTTCTGTGCTAAGCAACGTGTTTGCTATTTCTCCAACGAGACTCCAGCTCTCCTTCCCATGCCCGCCCCCAAACTTGTGAAGAAAGCAGGACTTCACTCCATCTTGTCCTTGGTGTAGCCTTGGCCTTCCCCTTCACAAAACTCTGAAAGTCTTAAAAGTCAAGGGCAGTATTTACGAAAGCTGGGATGTGCCGCAGAAGAGGCGATGGTGCTCACGTTTGCACAGGACAAAACGTGGGGCAGTCCGACTGAGGATCAATTTGGGATGGTCTTCTCCAAATTCGGCTTCTGAAAATTGGCTTGGGACCTGGGAAACCTTTTATTTTTCTTTTCCTTTCTTCACTACCAAGACTTGTGTGTTATAGTTTTAAATAATACATTCCATACAACCTTTTTTTATTAGAGGTTAAGTTTAAAGTAGCTTTTCCTTGTGGCACAGTGCTAAACTTGACGCCTTACTTCTCAAATGCCTCCAGCTCCCAAAGCGAGAGCAAGTCTTTGCAGGACACGGTGATACCACCATCTTCCTCCCAGTGGGAGGAATGCACATCTACACAGCAGATTTTCTCTGTGTCATGGTGTTGGTGCAGCAAAAAGCCACCTTTCTCAAGGGCGTCTTGTGGAAGGGCTTTCATACTTCTCACCTTGGAGATTTCGCCCAGACTCCTAGCCAAGTGCAGGTCAGGAAGGATCTCCCATGACGCTCCTTGTCTGTAGGTTCTCTGCCATTCTCCCAGCCTCATGGAATGTATCCCTCTCAATCATTTATGTTTCATTATTTGGCAGATGAAAAAAAAAAAGCAAATTGACAAACAGGGAAGGATCATTTTATTTAATAAGACTTTGGTCGCCTGCTTGATTCTGGAATGTGCGTCCTGGGCTCCAACTGATTGAGTCTAAGACAAGAGCGTAAGAATCTTTCTTACTGTTTCCTCCCTTCTTTCCTCATTCCTTTCATTTGCCCTTTCTCTTCTTCCTTTTCTTTTCCTCCTCCTTTCCTTCCTTTCGTGCTGTAGCTGTGTTAAGGCCAGTGTGCTCCAAGATTGTCCACTTTTCTCCCTTTCCTCATGATGGCATCTTTTGGTCCTTCTGACACTTCGATTCGTTCCAAATCACTGTTAATGCATTTATCGCTTCTGACATAACATGGGAGATTTTTTTCTAGCTTATATTTTCCTCCCCTTTGCAACTCCCTTCCTTCACTAATGGCGGAGAGTTACAACTAGTGATTACAGAAATCTTGAAAATGCCACGGGGAACTCGTCGATGAGAGCTGCCTCATCAAGATGAAAACGTACATTCGAGCTCGGATCCCCAGGTGCCCCCTCCCCCTTTTATCCTCACTTCACTAGCAAAAGCTAAGTAACCTCTTTCTACTTCCTGACCCGGAGGTTCTAGCCAAAAACTTTAACAAGCCCAGGAGTGGCCCTGCTCGGTGCATTTACAGTTCCCTCCCACATGTCTGCTTTCAGGTGAACACTGTGTTTTTTCTGTACCGAGCCAAAAACCTTTTTGTGTAAATGGAGATAAAATTTGTAGGTGCTATATAATAAGCTTACAGAAAAAAATGTTTCAGTGTGTTTCTACTTTATCAACCTGTTTCCTTTTCCTTGTCCTTCCTGTGTTCTTCTTTTGCTCTTCGTGTTGCTTTCGTCCTTCCTTTCTTCGTGGTTGGACTTGCTCAGGAGCGTCTGAGTGCAGAGAGGAGCTCAGGGAATGACTGGTCACCTGCAGGGGCTGCTCATCCAGCAGAGTCCAGATGAAAGCCAGACAGCAAACCCGCTGTGGGCTCCATGGAACAGCACGAAGCAGGTCAAAGCAGCCAGTGGCCTTCATTAAACACAGTTATGAGTTACAACGGCAGGTCTCTGTCTTGAAGAATTCATGCATTCACTTAGCGAATGTTTGTTTTGTACCTACCTGTGGGCTGGCTGTCCTAGCTCTGAGGATCCTGGAGAGAACAGAACAGACAGGTGGCCCTTCACAGACTTATATTTTCATGATCTCTTACGCAATAGCTATTTTTACAAGTGATTCTAACATCTTGTAGAAATAAAATCCCCAAAGTTTCAATGACCGTAAACATGTTGTTCAGTTTTATATATTTTTTAAAAGAAACAAATGCTTCAAACCAAGTGAAATATTTTTTGTCATTTTTTATGGGAGTGGAGCAGCCTTTTGCAGGACATGTTTCAATTTCTGCCCCCCACTCCCTTGCCCCTCTCAACAAAAAAAAAAAAAGGAAGAAGAAGAAACATGTTTGGCTTTTCACCACCTGGTTATGGTTAGTTCTTTATTTTAAAATCGCTTTCAAAACAGATCAGACATTACACTGTTAAAAACAATTTTCACTGTAGGTATTGAATATCATACTGCGCTTGTAGTAATAACTGATAGATATCTAGAATGATCTTCAGTAGGACTGGGACCGTAGAGAACTGTCAATCACTGAGTTTAACTTTAAACACAGATGATTTGAATTCATGCGAGCAGCGTGAGGAAGCCGAGGAGATGGAATAGTGCTGGCTGGAGAAAAGATGATAGGATTACCTCTGCAGTCTGCCTTCCTTGCTGGTTGTTCGAGTCACTAAATCAAGGCAAAGTTTATGAAAAGCCTGTGGTTGGGGTCTCCAACTCTTTAGTCCTGCTGAGATTTTCCTATTATAAATCTGCTGTCAGAAATAAGTGCTTTACTTGTGACTTAATTCTATGCAGGCACACACACCTTGGCTCAACACTTGGGCCAGGCGGCAGAGACGACTGTCTTGAGAGCAGCAGAGATCTCATTAACTCGAGCTGTTACAAAGAAAGGGGGTTCACATGCTCTCTGGTCATCACTCACTGCTCTGGCAACAGCCCTGTGGATTCTGAAAGAAACCATGAGCTCCAAGGCAGTAAGTAATAGGGCTACGACATTGAGGACCAGAAGGATGCAGCCGATTGGGGAGGAGGGAGCCATAGACTTTGTGAATTCAAAAGCATTATCCTTTCAGAAAGAGGCACTTTCGCCTTTTAAATATTTTCCATACCATCTCTTTTTAAAAATAGGTTATTTAAAAATATTTCTACCACTATCATCATTAGCTAGGCTCATACTTTCTAGCATGATTGCCACTAGCCACATAAGACTACTTAAATCGAACATAATTAAAATTCAGTGACATTTCAAATCCAGTTCTTCAATTTGCTCTAACCTCATTTCCAGTGCCCAGTCGCCCCATGGGGCTCGGGGCTGCTGTACTGAATAGCACAGATAGAAAGTTTCCATTGCCACAGAAAGTTCTGCTGGACAGTGCTGGTGGAGATCCTGTGTGTAGAATACCTCTTGTCTTTGGTTACTTGACAGTTTTACAATGATCAGGCATTTAAAAGGCATAGGCAGTAAATCCTAAATGCTAAAAGGTAAGCATATTTTTGTATGAATATTCTGACTTTATATTAGTTTCCTTTCTGTTAAAGATGCATGGATGCTTACCTACTTTGCTATGTCTTTTACATATCTTTGAATGTCATATGTGTCCATGCTATGCCACATGCATTCCCCAGAGGGTCCAGTCCACAAACTGTTAGCAATCTAAAAGGAAGGAGGTAGAGAAGTCGAGAGGAAGCACTGAGACATTTTCACAGGAATTCAGCATTGCTGTGACTTCCAGTCACTTATGTTGATTATATTTTACAAAAAGATCAGCCCGAGACAGAACAGAAATTTCTTTAAAAAACAAAACAAAACTGTCCCTTCACCACAGAGAGTTAAGAAGCAAAGATGTATAAAAAGTTCTACCTCTGGAAACACATTAATCAGTTCACCTAAGAATTTCAGAAGGGACCAGCTTATAGGAAAGGAACAAAAGCTCAATTCAAAGTAAAAAGTTCTATTAAATGTATTATTGGCGTGACTGTGAATATAATCTACAGTAGTTTTCTCATTCACTCTTCAATGTACATAAAGGGTGTTAGTGCCGGGTGCTCTTTTCTGTGGACGTAGTTCCACTTCTCTGCAGCGTTCTGTCTCTGTCTGGAGCGTGGGCCAGAGTGCAGGGGGTGGGAGCTTGTTATGGAGAGCAATGCGGTGCTTATTTATTACACTTGGCCAAGTTAGGAAGATTTGTGCTTTAGCTGATAAAAGTCACTACTATTTGAAAAAGCACTGCAGTCTTTGATATGAAAACTGGTGTATGTTACTGTATCTCCACACAATGGAGATGTTTCCCTGTGACATGAACCAGTACCCTGCAACAGGAATATCCTTAGCCTTGCCCCAGGTCCACCTCTGGGTCCCTGGCCACATTTAAAAGCACTAAGCACAAGGACCAGAGTCTACATGGCACATGCATGTTGAGTTGCTAAGTAAATAATATGTAGTATTAAGTGCTCATTTGCTACCTTCTCTGATTAAAATCTGAGCTCTCTAAGGGGAGGAGCTGTGTTTAGTCACCTAGGCTTACCCAGAGTAAGACTCCTCATTTAATTGACTATTGGAACTACATGATGCTATTAAAACAAATATATTTAATGATCAAGTCAGTCATTCAGTTCATTCAATATGATTCCAAATCACTGTGTTGACATTTGCTTCATCTGGTTGTTCAGTAGTCCTGGATTTGTTGAGTTTAAACTCCAGCTAGGTCAATAACCAGAAAAATCCATATTCTAAGATATTGTTCTTCCTTGGCTCTAAAATGATAATATTGATTTGCATTAGAGACAATATAATGAACAAATGACTATGAAATACCTTATTATGAAATAAGGCAAAAACATTCACCACATGACATGCCACTACCAGAAATTAGCCAGTGTTCATTAGAACAATTTTTTTGTAAAACTTCTGAGTGTCAGAAGAAGTTGGAAGTCGCAGCTTACAATTTCAGAATCAGTAGCACCTTCATAAGACCTGGCACTTGGAAAAGGGAATAACAGGGCAATCTGCTTCCCCCTTCCCCTCCATTTCTGTGCATCACATAACTGCCCCTAAAGTCAATACTTTCAAATAAATCAATTGTTCAAGCTGTTGACCCTCTGCCACTGCTTTCTCATTGACTCGAGTTTTCACAAATACTATGTAGACAATCTGAAGATAAGTCATATTCAAAATACGTCAAGTAGAACTTGACTTTGACCTGTGTCCTAAAATGTGCCTTAAAGAACTTGTCTGTTGATTCAACATGCAGAAATATTTATTGAGCATTTACTATGTATGTGCCAGGCATTTGACTAAGCACTGGCAGTAAAGGACAAATAAAACATTATTCCTGCCCCTTAGGAGTTGAGAACATAGTCGAGACATAGACAATCATCGATTACAAATGATAAGTGGGAAAGTGTTCCACGGACGTGAAATGGAAGCTATGAAGCTATGTTTTGAAGGCTGAATAACAGTTAACTGGATGAAGTCAGCAAGGATGCTGCAGGCAGAGGGAGAAATGTGTATGAAGACTCAGAGGGATGAAGCAGCGTGACATGGAGAACTATGAGAAGTCCTGACTGCTTGAGTAAAGGGATTCTGTGGGGCAGGGGTAGAAAAGGAAGAGAGTCAGAACCAGATCTTGCTGAGGCTCTGATTGCTCAGCCTGAAGCTACCATGGAGACGTGCTGGGAGAATTTTGGCAGGGGCAGGACAGGGCCTTTTGGCAGCTCCTTCCAGCAGTAGGATAGGGGTCTAGATGGAAGGGCTTGGGTCAGGACCAGAGAGACCAGTTAGGAAGCAGTAGCTGTAATTAAGGAGGAAATTGACAGGGGCCTAAATCAAGGCCATGACAATTGGTTAAAAAAGAGGGACTTGGCTTGTATTCACTTAACCAAACCTTGGTTTCCTCCATTGTTAAATGAGACTGATAATAGTACTTATTTGATAGATAATTATAAGGATTAACTGAGATGACCACTAGGAAAAACTGTGCCTAGCACTTAGTAAGTGCTCAGTAAACGTTAGCCACCATGTGGAGATGGGTGCCTGTGTAGTTAGGCACTGCAGCACCCCTGAGCCCAGGCAGCCCAACTCAGAGCTTGTACCCCTAACCATTCTCATAGTCTGCCACTTTGGGGTAAATTCATGTCAATTAAATTGTTGGACTATAGTCTGAACTAAGGGGGGCAGTGTGATAAAAGAATAACAAACTAGGCACAGGTTACTTCACAGGAGGTTTTTATACGCCAGGCCAGGGAGTTTGGCCTTTACGCTGTGTGAAGAATGTGGTAACGCTGGGGTTTTAAGCAGAGAGGTGACATGTCCCAATTGGCATTTTAGCACGATCACTTCAACAGCAGTGTAGAAGGGGTGAATTTATACCACAGGAAGGGGTTGGAAGAAAAGGCCCATTAATTTTCCTTTTTCTTGCTTCCTCTCTAAATGTAGAGAAAACTCAGTTGGCCAACATGATTTGCTCCCTTCCACATAGAGAGGACATAAAACAGCGATAGAAACTTGAGGTGTTCCAAGTATACTAGTGCGTGATTTATGCTTTCTCTCAGTTGATCCTCACAGCTGCAGGTGATATGGGGCCAGAAGGTTTCACTTTGCCTTAAAAGGCCAATGCCCAACACGGGGCACAGCAAGGGGAGGAAGTGCCTCCGCGGATGGAGAAAAGCAGCCAAGCCCGTGGGACCACAGCAGGCTCCGATCCAGATGCTAAACCCTGTTCATCATCGTCTAGACCTGTTTGAGTGAATTGTCTAATTAGTCTGTCCAAAAAAGAATCTTCCAGTTTTAATGGTACATAGTTGTGTTTGCAAACTTCCCTTTGCCAAGCATGGGCTCCAGAAGTGAGGGTTTGATGGCCCGCAGTGGCTTGGCCAGTAGCCAGGGGGGTGCTTTAATGACTTTCTATAATTTAATGACTTCATTCAGGAAGAAAAATTTGGATTAGAGGAGGGGAATAAATAAATGAGGCAGTAGCCATCTTGACAGGTGAGGCTTGCGGAGAGTGTGTCAGATAATCCTCTGCTGAGACGCATTTCTGCTTCAAATCTAGTCGGAACTGGGGTTTTTCTTCGTCTCCATGACAGTCTTGCTGCCACAGCGTGAGCACTGGGGAGAGCTCTGGAGACAGAGCGGTAGAGGGCTCCAGTCCAAGTGCTGGCCACAGGCTGGAGCCATGGACCTGGGGAGCCTGCCACTCCAGGAGTGGCCATCGCTTGTCCATTCCATGGGGGACTAAACTACATGTCAGGAAGGAGGAGACAGAGGAAGAGAGGGAAGAGGGGAAAGGAGGAAGAAAATGATAGTACTTTGCACTAACTTACTATTTATCTGGTTTCTGAGCATCATGCTATGTGCTTTGCTCATGTCACCCTAAAATCTCACAGCAGTGCTTCCATAGCTCTTTATGGATCTTTTCAGCTCTATGTCTTCATGATCTTGCACAAATGTGAAGGCTCCAGGAGTAATATAGAATGGCAGAAGATGACGACAAAACCTCCCCATATAGTAAGAAGTGACACTTTAAAACACTGAGGCTCTCAGCAGTGGCCACAAGCAGGACAGGAGTGGGGATCAGCGCATGTGGAGGGGAAAGTCCATCTCACTGGAGCACACGAGCAAATCATGGTGGTCCTGATTTTGTTCCTTTCTCCTCTGGGTCCACCTGAAGACTGCATTACAGCTAGGACTGTAGCAAGTATGTGGTTATCAAACCTTATTTTACATGTAGTTGTTTTCCTGCTCTTACTCTTTAATCAGAACTCAAAGCCTCAGCCTAGCCTCCAAGCTGTCTATCATGTATTTTCCCATCTGACCACCATTCTTGTCCCCTGCTCCCTTCTTGCACAACTTTTCTTCCCTTGCCCTTCAATGGATGCATATTCTTTTCTGACTTCATGCCTTCCCTCATCGTGTACCCAGATGAATTCAACACAGATGTAAGGAGTCCCTTTATGGGCCAGATATTAGGCTCAGAACTGGGAGTGCAAAGGGAAGACAATCCTTAGTTGAATGTCCCATGCTGATGTGCCTTTACAAGCAAAGTGTAGCATGCAGCGGCGGGAGGCTAGAACACCTGACCTAGGTGAGGTAGAGTCTAACACCCTTTCCGCTGCCCATCATACCTTTGCCTGTCCTTTAAAGCCAAGCTCATGCCTGCAGTAAGTGCCAGCTCTACCGTAATGCCTACCTATGACCCACAGTTTAAATGCTCTCTCTAGTCTCAACACAATTTAGAGTCTGTCTCATACAGCTTGAACCGTGATTTTACATTCTGACTTTTGAATGTGCTAGGTGCTCTGTACTCCTCACCCCGAATCTTACCATGATCCGGCAATAGCCGACTCCGTGGATCTTTCCAGCCCTGTGTTCCTATGATGAGTCCTAACTGGAATGGCTCCCTTCTCTTTATGTTGCATAACCCTCTTCCTACCTTGCACATTTTTGTGTCTGGATGGTCGGGGACATCAAGAAGTTATAATTATTATCATTACAGTTACCCTATCTTAATAATGGACACCTTAGAGCCTGTACCACTGGCAAAACATCACTACATTCGTTATCTCATTGTTTCACACAACTTTGCTATGTAAGTAACACAGCTGTTACCATTCCTGATCTACAGATGATAGAATAAATCTTAAAGGAGCTAAGAAACCTATTTTTTACATATCATATAGCAAAAGGTCATGAATAAGACGGTGCTTTTCCTGTGCTATCTCTGGGAAAAAATATGTAGATAATTTATCTAACATAAAATTTCTACAGGGAAAACTATCCTTCTGGGTCATGGCAATGCTAAGTATACAGGGATCATTAAAACCCTCTTTTGACTTCAGTTGGAGCAATGTGGATTTACAATGCTTCTCAACAAAGATGAGTGAATTAAATAATAAATGTGCATAACCCTAATTATCCTGGCATTTAAGACTTTTCATTATTTCCTCTTCTGAACTACTTGCCATTCACTGTACAAATCCTTCCATTGTTACATGTGCACACATGCTCTTTTCTAGTCTTGGAATGGTACTGTCTGCATCCTCATCTCTACCTCCTTGTCCGACCCCACCACTCCTCAACACCCAACTCAAACTCAACTCCATAAAAAATCTATTTCCCTTTCTCCTTTCTCTGTCCATACTCTCCCAGCCACAAGTTGTCTTTTCCCCTCCCGAATTCTCATAGCACATCTCCGAGCATTCTCCCTTCTCCTGCAGGTATTTACAAGCAACTGCTGTTCCCCTGCTCAAACACCAAACCCTTTCAGTTCAAGCATCTCTCCTGACTCCTTTCTGTGTCCCCCATAAGATGTAGCCTAGGCCTGGCACCTAGACGTTTCTCAAGAACATGTGCCCAGTGACAAGGAATGGCAGGATTATTATTAAAATGCCCAATGTAGATTGAGTGAGGATACCCCGCACGAAACTAAAATAGCTGAGAACAGGCAAAAATTTCAGAACTTCATGCTCTAGCCACTAGATTGTTTTTTCCATTCCAAACAGGACAACCATGGTCATTATTTTTGTTGTCACAGTTTTGTCCTCACACTCACATGGAGCCTTTGAAGTGAGATCTCTCCCAGCACCACTAGGGTTTTTCTTCTGTTTGGGGGGATATTCGGTGGAAGGTTTTGAAGCCTCCGGTGAAGGGCTGTTCAGTTTATTCTCTAGAGATTCAGATTCTTTTGACCAACTTGATGTTTCAACAGCTTGAAAAATGAAGAAAAGAACCATGTCTGTCTAGACTGACCAGAAAGTAAAAACAAGGGGCACTTTGAAATCTGCAAATCTGACCACAACTGAGAGCTGTACATAATCCAAGTAACTGGAAAATCAGTTTCTTGGATTAGACAAATGCTTTTCTTAAGACTCTCAAACTGCTAACTTTCTTCTTTTATAATTAATAGAAAATTATTACATTGACAGACAAGGGACTTCATATTTGAGCCAGGGGAAAACTTGACATTGAAACCAGGGGAAATAATTTAGCCCCAAATAGAGTTATTATTGCCAGGATAAAAGCAAACAAATGTGCTAATGATCTTCCCTGAGAATTGGACTGTGATAAATTTTGAGGTATTTCCAGATGGAAAATATAGCAGTTCTATCTGGGTTGGGGATTGGACACAAGAATGAAAAAATGCTAAATTGGAAGTCAGTGCAAAGCACTCAGAAGATGTCATTTCCATTTTCTAGAGAGCACAAAATCTGAAGATATATAGATAATTCCCATTTCAAGGAACCAGATCTCTGGGGGTATAGTATCCATGATCAGAGGGGATCCTGATTTTCATAATAAGGGTGCATTACTCCGCTGGCTTATGGAACTGTGTACATGTTGATTTCAAGTTATGGTGTTGCCTTGCTGTTCTTCTGGGAGTTCAGTCATCTTATCATCCAACCGATACTCATTGCTGTTTACCAATCTCCAGCCATTTTCTAGGTACTTCAGATACAGCAAAGAAGAGACACAGTCACTGATGTAGAATTCCTTTTCTAGTGGTGGGAGGCAGACAATAAATATATACATATATAAATATATACGGTCGGACAGGTATCAGTGCTATGATTTTTTTTTTAAATTAGGATAAAGGGAAAACAAGTGCCTTGTGCCAGGGTAGAATGGCATGAGGCATGTCTCTATCTTGTAAAAACTGGTTAAGGAAGCCCTCACAGATGATGTGAATTTGAATAGGGACCCTAGTGGGAGGGGGCATGAGGGGTTGGGTATAAAAGGTGAAGGGATTAAAAAGTACAAGTTGGTAGTTACAGAATAGTCACAGGGGTATAGAGTACAGCATAGGAAATGTAGTCAATAATACTGTAATAATTATATATGATGCCAGGTAGGTACTAAACTTATTGGGGAGATGGATCACTTCTGAAATTATACAAATGTTTAACCACTATGCTGTATACCTGAAGTGAATATAAAATAATATGGAACATCCACTCTAATTGAAAAAAATTTTTGTAAGTCATGAAAAAGACACATGAGTATTGGAAAAAGCTTTCCAAGCAGAGGGAATAGCAAATGCAAAAACTGTGAACCGTGAGGGTTCTTGGCAAGACCAAGAAAGGGGGAGCTCTCTCAGCTGGAGCAGGGTCAGCAAATGGGAGTAACCCATGGAGTGAGAGATGGATCGGGTCTCTCCCGGTAGGCACGGTCTTGTGCTGAAGAAGACAAGGCTGTCCAAGGTCCACCTCCCTGCGCGAATCATGAAGCAGCCTAGTCATGGCGCTGAAACCATACTGCCTAAGCAAGGGAAAAGGAGCTGGAGTCAGTTTCATAGAATGTGGGTGGCAGCTTTATCTTCAACTCTGTTCCAAAGTGGCTTCATCCCTTCACGGGCTTTCTTCTCCTCTGTCTGTGCTTATTCTCACCTCCACATCTGGTGAGCCATCTCCATCCTTCCCAGCCTCCCTCAAGCAACTGGAAGATGGTATGGACACAGTTGACACAGAGTGGAACTCAAAGCCTCAAAAACTTGGGTTCAAAAAATCTCCCTTGGTACTTTAGTAGCTGTCTGGCCTTCAGTGATTTATCTAGCCTCTCTGAGTCTCAATGTCCCCATCAATAATAATAAAATTGTCTTGAAGTATATTCAGCAATGAAAGAATCACCATTATCCAAGGAGGGAAGTTGTTTAGTCAACAGCCCGGGGAACTGAGGCACAAGGAGGTAAGTAGCCCAAGGTTACTACTAAATGTTAGAACAGGATTTGAATCTCAACAGCATGGCAGAAGGGTTCGTGCTTTTACTCCTTCCTATGCTGTGTTGCCAGACAGTGTTTATGCTGAAAGAGGTTATGTAGAGAAAATACAGAGCACAAAGTAATTACTCAGTAATTACTAGTTCCTGACCATTTGTACTTTTTTGGTTGCAAGTGACACAAAAACTAACCCAAATTACTTAAGCCAAAGAAAGTCAGTTGGCTCTTACAAATAAAAATCTGGCCCTAGATTCTTGAGGCGTGCTGGCTTCAGCTACCACCCAATTTAGTTTTCAAACTGTGAAACCACTATCCATCTTTTGGCTCTGCTTTACCTATCGATTCTTTCTCAGGCTCTACATAGGGAGCCAGGACAGCTTCAGTTCCACTTAGTGTAACACCCAGTCCAGTGGAGGAGAGGAATCCACTTCCTGATGGTTAGGGTGCCCATGTGTCCTGGTATAGCCAGAGCAGTCCCTCAGTTCAATAGAATAGAGGCATCCACCTCCTTGTTGCAGGGAGTGACCACACATCCTGGATAGCCCAGCACAGTCACCTGGCCCAAAGGAGGAGGGGAGCTACTTATGGTTACGGTGACCACATACCCAGGTTTCCCCAGGCAGCCCTTATTCATACCTGCCAACCCTGCTTAAATATTAATCACACCTGCATTCCCTCCCAGAATTATCCAAATTTGGACAGTAGATCATATGCTCACTTTACTGACAGTCCAAAGAAAAATACGGCAGTTTAGTCCCTTTGGTTCAGGTACAGCATTTCCCCCTAAAACTTAAGGAGAATGTGCTTAGCTCAAAGAGGGAATGGATGAGTCCACCAAAGAAGAACACAGGGACTGTTATTCCAAGCAGGGGGTGATGGAGTCTGGGTGGTCAAAGCTACAAATAAATGTCCACTACCATTCCTTTTCTTTCTTTACACTCTTTGGTATGACTTAGCCATGAATGGGGGAGTTTGGGGGTCAAGGGAACATGGGTTTCAGTCTCGGCTTCATTGCCTCCTCCAGCTCTGTGAGGTCAGCTTCCTTTCCAAGCCGGTTTCCTCACACAGAGAGGACTGGTTGTGTGTGCCTCGGTGAGTTGGAGCGTTAGATGGGCCAATGGACATAAAACACTTACCGCAGAGCTTGACATAAATGATTTAACAAATTGATAGCTATTTTTTCCCATGATGCCTAAAATAGGCCTGAGCACACATTAGGTGATGACCAGTGACCAGGACAGGAATTGAACTGAGGGACCGTGCTCCTTTCAGTGAGTGTGGGGTCTCCAGGTAAGTTTAGACAAGTGTCGCTGTTGAGGGTGCTACATGAAAGCTCCATGGAAAGGTTGCTGGGGCCCTAACCAAAGAGAAGGAGGTGGAACATGAAGAGGATAAAGGGGGCTGTGCAAGGGAAGGGAATACAGAGAGAGAGAAGTAACAAGATTTGATCCTCACAGTAAAAGGAATGCTGGAGAACATGTAATAGTAGGATGACCTATACATGCAGCGGATGTAACAACTGCTGACATTAGTAGTCGGAGTTGACCACACTTAGAGAAGGAAGGTTCCACTTCCTCCTAATGAACAATCTTTACAGGTAAGATAATGTTTCTCAATGGCCTTTACTAGTTAGCATAGCAATCATCATGGTAGTGCCCAGAGACCCGGAGGCCCCAGTTCACTGGGGGCGCCTCTACAGTCACTGCTGAAAGTTAGATATGGTGACGCCTCTGGTTCTGTGGCCTGAGTTTTCTTTTCTTTTTTTTTTCCACAAACAATGTTTCCTCTTAAGAGGAAGTGCAGATTTGCTCATTTGGAAGAAATGGTAGAGGAAACACAGAGCAGGGTACAGAATTGGCTACAACCGAAGCTCGTAACAGAAGTGATTTAAGTCTGAAAAAGGAAGCTAGGATCCCTTTTCTCTTTCCAAGCAGCCACGCATTTTAAAGTGTTTTGAATTATTGCCCAGACTCTGTGTGTGTGTGTGTGTGTGTGTGTGTGCACGCGCGCATGCGTGCGCGTGTTAGACTTCTGTACAATGAGGCTGCCAAGGACAGATGTCGAGTCTGTGCCCCATTCAGCTCACGAGGCCCCGGTCACTGGAGCAAAAGGCAGTGCTGCTCTCTGGGATCGTGCCCCTGGGGATTTGAGGGGTGGCTCTGTGCCTTCAAAATCTCTCTCCCTTCCAGGTTCTGCAGAAACTCAGTTTGACATTAGAGACTAATTTATTTGGATTGCCACTCTCTAGTCCATTGGTATGAATGAGTTCATCCAGCTGACTTGTGGTTGAAGGCTTCATGCCTTTCTGAGAAAGATTGGGAAACGGGGGCCTAAAAATATAAAAAACTAAAGAGAGTGGAAATGGGGGGTGGTTTCCTACAACAAACTTGACCTATTCCATACACCGTTGGGTCAAGGGCTGTTCTGCTCTGAGCAATGCTGGTTGTTGGATTGGAGTCAGAGGGTGATAGGCCTTAAATGCTGAGCTGATCTTGCACGTGGGGAGACATTAAAGGTTCTTAAGCAGGAGAATGTATGGAAGGACCTGTCAATTGAGACGTCCCATCCCAAACATCAAGTGCTGAAGTTTCCCATGGACTCCTGCATGGATGTCTCTGAGAAGAACCTTCTTTTCCTTCTGTCCTTCCATGTAAGCCAACGAATCCACACTAACTCCATTCAACGCGTATTTACTGCACCCATATTATATATCAGCACAGTTACAAGTTTCAGCAACAGCTGCTAAAAAATACTATTCTCTGGCTTCCTTTCTCGTTGTGAATATTTTCTTTCATTTCCTCCCATTTGCAATGCCTTGGGTGACATTCCATCAGGAAGTAAACTTTCCAAGTACTGTCATGTTAGAGCCTTAGGAGAGAACTGATGTGGCCTAGAGTGTTAACAGGAGTGCTCTGTATGATGAGAAATGTATGTTTTCTTTACTCTGGCTAGAGTTTTCTAGACCAGCAAGCGAAGGTTTTTTTAATATTAGCATGTAGTATATTTAACAAAGTGCTTACTGAAAATCCCACAAAATATGTCATTCCTGCATATTTTTAAAGCACAGAGGCGCTCACCTTGGTTTGTGTAAGCATTCAGCAGTGCATGTTATACTTTATTTTGGCCGCTGTGATACGTATCGGGAGGGTGGCTCTCTTTGGGCTCCTGGCAAAGTTGGCAAACGGTCCACAAAGCTGGGCCAAGGGTAGGGTGGCTTGAGTGAGTTCTCACTGTCCGCTGTACAAACACGGGTCTAAATTTACAGTTCAATTCATCACACTCACTGGCAACTGAGCCATCCTAAGTCAAGTTTCCTTCATCTGTTGCTTGGGCTGGGGCTATAGCTTACCTTCTAACTGTCTTCCTCATTCCAGGCTCCCCCGCTCTGCTGCAGCCTCCATACTCTTAAACAAAATCATACCTTGTCTACTTTGTTTTTAGAAGCCTCCAGTTGCTCTGCAGGGCTGGCTGGCTGCACTCTTTTCATCAAGAGTCAGGCAGATTTTTAGAGAGGTGTATCAGAATGTGAATAAAGAAAGAGCTGCCTGGGAAGCAGATACATGAACTTTCAAAAGCTGTATTTAGCATCATCAATACTTTGAATTCCTTCTGAAATGTGAAATAATACGTATGGGCTAAATGAGACCTATGTTTATTCAAAGTGGGATACTGATCTCCAGGAAGAAGCTCAAACTTGTTCTGTTGTGCAGTGTCCTAAATGGGGTGGGTCATAACTTCTACCTTTCCAGAACAATCGCCTGTCTTTATAGTACTTGTCTCAATACTTGACACTGATGATACTAACAAGAGTAGGTCCTCGATGGATTTTTTATCTGGTGCATAAACCTAGTTTCAAGCAGACTAAGATGTGTTATCATGGAGATGTGTACAAGGTGGGTTGGGGGGACGACGGTGGGGCTCAGCAACCCTACGTGGGAGGAAGCTCTGGATTTGCGTCATGAAGGGCTAGTAATAACTACCTCCTGGATACTGGAGAGAAGCTGAAAACAGGCAGAAAAAAAGTAGTGTGCAATATCATTGAGGCATGAACCTACTGGACATCTGGTGATTGTGCATTGAACATAATGGAACATGAGGTAGAAGAAACATAAGGAGTAATAGGCTTTTATACTAAAACTTTTAGGGAGCTAAATTTTTTTTTTGGTAGAGAAAGGATACATAGATGTGGTTTTTAAATAGAAAATGAAACTACTCTAAATATAGATCAAGACGGGTAATGGGAGGAAGACCAGTCAAAGTTACTGGAATGCTCCATGGGAAGGGCCTGGACTAGGGCAGTGCAGACAGAGGTGAATTTGAGACCGGTTTTGGAGGAGGAACTGAAAGGACTGAGACCCTTTCTTATAGACTCTGGTGAAAAAGAGGACTCGAAGGTGGTGCTCTGGTGTCCAACTATAACCCGATGCAGACAGTGGTACCCAGGGGGCAGGATGGAGAATGCAATCAAAAGAGCAAATATTAGCAAAAGGCAGGAGCTCTGCCTTGAACATGTTAAGCATGCAGTGCCTGTGGGACATTCATGTTGGAACATACAGTCCACAATCTGGAGCCTAGCAGGGCTGCCTCACCTGGAGGTGTCGGTTTGTGGATGACCGTGGGAGACATGGGTATGAATATTACCCAGAATGGCATTTGAGGTGAGAAATGCTGAGGCCAAAGACAGAAATGCAGGCTATCTTCACTAAAGTGCGTTATTTTTTAGATTAAAAATCAATTTTAATTTGAAGTTAACTTTGTTTTTCTACTGAAATGTTTTAAATGGTATAAAAAGAATCACTATCTGAAACATCTGTACATGGAATTATATTAAAAGTGGCTAGGACATTTGTTCTTACATCGAAAGCAATACATCTAAAAAGCCAAAAAAAAAGTCATGAAAGTGCCTTGTATCTCTCCAAGCCTGTTGTTCATCAACAGCAGCACAGTGGTAAACTTAATTTAGAATTAACTCTGTTCTTGCCATTTGTTTCATCTTTCAGAAACTGTTTCTATTTATTTCTAAGCCACAGATTTGATCAATTCCCACATTCACAGTTTTTCACATTAGAATTGATGATGTGTTATAGTTTAATTAGCAGTAATCATTTTTTTCTTTTTTTAAAAAAAGATTTTATTTATTTATTTTTAGAGAGGGGAAGGGAAGGAGAAAGAGAGGAAAAGAAATATCAATGTGTGGTTGCCCCTTGAGTATCCTCCACTCGGGACCCGGCCAGCAACCGGGTGCGATTTGAACTGGCGACTCATTGGTTCACAGGCCGGCACTCAATACAATGGGCCACACCAGCCAGGGTGTAATTAACAGTAAGCATTTTTTCTTAGTGGTACATAAAGTAATCGTGCATCTTACAGTCAGCAGCCAGTTATATTCAAAGTCATGTGGTAATTGCTTGGTGCCTCCCCCTTTGGCAGCAGCAAAGTGGTCTTCAGAATCGAAAAGGATGGAGTGAAATGGCCTGTTGCCCTTCTGCCCCTGACCAAACTTAGTCTCCCGTGAGATGGCAGGTGGAAGGGCCACAGTCGCCTCCTGGAAAGCCAGGAGCAGAGCAGCAAGGGCTTGATCTGGGCCCTCACCCTTTCCTACCATAGGGTTTTGCAGGTCCTGGGAAACTGAGATCCCATTGACCTTATAAAATACAAGTCCTGCTCTTCACAGAGGGCTGCCCTGTGTCACTCAGAGTTCTGGGTGCAAGCAGCAGACACCAAGTCCAGTGGGATTTATTGCAAGGGAATCTCGTGCTGACACCACCTCTAGTGAGATTTATGAGAAGGAAACCTGGTGCTCACAGAATCATAGGAAGCAGAAGGAACACACTTGGAAAGGGGCAGGGATCAACCCTGACCTTGAGCCTATGGCGACCTGGCCAAGACCACTGCTGCTATGGCACATTGCCCAAAATTAGCTCAAACTGTCCCCTCAGCTTTGTCTGCTGGCTCCAAAGACAAAGCCCCAGTTAGCATCATCTGGTCTGACTGCCCAGATAACTGTGTCCTGGTTCCCAGGAGATGGAGAGCAGGAAAATGCCTTCCCTGGGGCTTCAGGAGAAGAAAGCTGGGTCCCGCATGCCACCAATACAACAGTACAGCAAAGACAGGGTTTTCATATTGGGTTGCCAAATGGGGATGAACATCCCAGCGCACTCCCCTTTTGGTGTCTCAGATTTGTGAGGCTGTCAGCGCAGTTCAATCATCAGAGGACGGTGGCATGTTCGAATTGAATACATTGACTTTATTTGGAACCATGAGCTGGTGGAGGAGCTCAAACAAAGGGCCAGGCCTTGTGCTGAGTATGTTGTCGGTGAGTGCCACAGAACACGCAGTTCTTCATTCTCAGACCTGCTGAAAATCTTCAGGAAGGAGGACTGTGGTAACCAAAGATCTTTCCGACTTCAGGGGGAATGACTGCAGCAAGCAGACGGCAGAATTTGGGCGCTAAATAAAGTAATGTGTCCAAAAGATGCCATTGTGTGAAATTAGCCCTTTCCCTCACAGGTCATTAACTCCTGCCACCAGTTTAATTTCTGGTGTGGACCTGGTACAGGAAACCACACACGGGTGGTCATTTTTTTTCCCTCCGATCTCGGAGGAAATGTAACCGGGTATGAACTAGTGGCACAACTCATATATCAGTAGTCTGTAGTGGGTCTACATAAATCCTTTTCTTTAACGTTATTGAACTGTTTTGAAAATGGTTTCAACAGAAGTAATTCCAATTGCACTAGAAAGGAAACCAGTCTTAAAGAAAAATACACTGTCTTTGCTGAGCAAGGCAAACATATCAGTATGCAGAGAAACAAACCAGTCTCCTGTGTTTTACTTCCTTAACACATCCACTGAAACACTGTGTCTTTAAAAGGCCGATAGACCAAGAATTCTGTGGCTACTGCAAACGGATGCTTACAGCTGCTTTATAATCACTTTAAAAGTGTAGGTACCACTTTTTGTTAATTTTTAATGTTTTTAACTTTTTTAACTTAAATTATTTTATCGTTATTCAGTTACAGTTGCCTGTATTTTCTCTCCACCCCCTCCAAACCCACCTCCCTCCCTTGCTTCCACCCTCCCCCCTTGGTTTTGTCCATGTGTCCTTTATAGTAGTTCCTGAAAACCCTTCCCCCCCCCCCACCCCGTTCCCTCCCCCTTCCCCTCTGGCTATTGTTAGATTGTTCTTAATTTCAATGTCTCTGGTTATATTTTGTTTGCTTTTTTCTTTTGTTGATTACCTTCTAGTTAAAGGTGAGATCGTATGGTATTTGTTCCTCACTGCCTGGCTTATTTCCATGTGTTTCTCTCTTATTCACAGTATCTCATTATGGGACTTTGTGCATACTATAAACACAACAAACATTTGTTCATTTTTTTTAAAAAAACTCATCATAAACATTATCTAGGGAAGGATTTTCTATTTAAAGAATTAGATAACTTGCCCTGGCTGGCATAGCTCAGTGGATTGAGTGTGGGCTGCACGAACCAGGCATCGCAGGTTCAATTCCCAGTCAGGGAACATGCCTAGGTTGCAGGTCATGGCCCCCAGCAACAGCACATTGATGTTTCTCTCTCTCTCTCTCTCTCTCTCCCTTCCCTCTCTAAAAATAAATAAATAAATAAAATCTTAAAAAAAGGAATTAGATAACTCAAGAGTGCGGGGGAGGAGGAGGAGGGTATGGGGGAATAAATGGTGATGGATGGAGACCTGACTTGGAGTGGTGAACACACAGTACAGTGTACACACAATGTGTTGTTGTGGACTTATGTACCTGAAACCTATATAATTTTGTTAACCAGTGTCATGCCAATAAATTCAATTAAAAGAATAAAAAAGAATGTTCAATGACCTAACAATTAGATCATTTTATGCCCAGCACCTGGCACATGAATAAGTTGCTATCACAGACCTGGCCCTTTTTATAGCCAAGCCCTTACAGAATGATATTTTTCCAATAAGCTCAAAGTGAATCTGTCTGGTGCTTTTGGCTCTTCCAGGAATTAATGTTTGATATAAAAGCCCTTATTTCTGTGAAAGGTGAGAACTTGATACTATTTAAAGCTGACTGTCATCTGGTGATACTGACTTTGTTTTGAGAACTACAGATTCTGAATGTACAGACTGGATGGCTCTGATACAAACACAGTTCCATCGTCAGTGGAGCTGAGGACAAATTAATTTAGACCTTGACCCATTTCGTCCACAGAATGAGCTGGAGGAATCTGTTTGTTACTAGTCTCATTTCCTCAAGATTTCCACATGGCTCACTCCCTTAAGTTCTTGAATTTTCTACTCAAATGTCACCTCTGTGTGGCCTTTCCTGGACACTCTGTTTTAAACTTCGACTCTTCCTCCCCTTACCAGCACACCCAATGCTTCTTTCCAGCCTTCTTTTTCCCCACAGCACTTACCTGATGCCATATATGTTTTGATTATTGGTTTGAGGTTTCTCTTCAGCAACTTGAAGGGAAGCTCCATGAGCACAGAGATTTTCTTTTTTGTCTGTCTTGTTCTTTGTCATATTCCCAGCACCTGGTACATAGTAAGTGCTCAATAAATCTTTGTTGACTTCCTGGCTAAGGCAACGCCAGTTTGAAGGTTTCTGGGTACAGGCATTTCCAACTCTCCTGATGGTTTAAAAAGCCATTTTGCATCAATTATTTCATTTGGTTATTCTTAAAACAACAGTGTGTTTTAAGAAAGGATTATTATTATCCCAGTTCAGCCAATGAGGAAACACGGCCTCAGAGGGTTTCTCTAAATTGCGTAATAATCAAGAGACTAGCAAGTGGTAGACTCCAGCCTCGAACTCAGATCGGTTACTTCCCATGACCCAGGTGGTAAGTTTGTCCGGCCAGAGGAATCTGTATTTAAGAATGGCTGGTCAGGTCTCAGGGCAGTGGATTCTGAAAGGAAAATGAGAACAGAATTTGGATACAACATGTACACTCTTGACACATAAGACCACCCATCATGCGTGGCACTCAAGGATTGAAACCTGACTTCTCAGTTGAGCTTTATGTGTAGGAGAGCGGTCCACGTTGAGGCCATGTGACTTCCCCCTCCAGGAGCCCCCACGAGCCCCTCCTTATACTGCAGCTGAATGTCGTACCTGCTTGCACTTTAGGTCTTTCTCCTGCTTGGCATTTTATTTCATGTCATGCTGTGGGTAGAAAGGCAGTATGTATAATGGTTCAAGATCATAGACTAGAAACAGGCAGAACCAGATAGAACTTAAAGGTGGACATGGTTGGGAGATATTTTTGTTGTTGTTTGTTTGTTTGTTTGTTTGTGTGTTTTGTGGAGGGACATTCCTCTGTCTCCTCAGCTATAAAATTAGCCTAATGGTACCAAGTTCTGATAAACAGATTATACAAGTGAAGCATTCATCTCTGCCTTGGGTATTATTATTGTTTATCTCCTGTATCTCTTCTACTAGATCATAAGATCATAGAAAGTAAGGCACTTTACTGGCCCTTGTTTAAAGTTTGCTAGGACCACTCTGACAAAGTGCTGTAAACTGGGTGATTTACGTCTCACAGTCCTGGACACTAGAAGTCCAAGATCACCATGTTGGCAGAGTTGGTTCCTTCTGAGGGTTCCCAGGGACAACCTTTTCCATGACTCTGCCTTAGCTTCTGGCCTTTTGCCACCAATCTTTGATGTTCCCCGGCCCACAGAAGCATCACCCCAGTCTTTGCCTCATCTTCACATGGCATTCTCCCTGTGTGGGAGCCCTTGCCTAAGCTTCCCCTTTTTATAAGGATACCAGTCATACTGGATTAGGTCCCCACTTTCCTTCAGTGTGGCCTCATTTAATTAATTACATCTGGAAAAACCTAGTTCCCAATATGGTCCCATTCTGAGCTACTGGGGGTTAGGTATTCAACATATGAATTGGGGATTGGGGTCGGGGGGCATGATTCTACACGTAACAGCATGGGCCTTGTCGCCTTTGTTGGAGTCGCTTGCACTTACTGTCAGGACGTTGCCGCTGAATCCATTACATGCATTTAAAGAGCACGCCTCTAGAAGGGTTAGAAATGGGGCCATTTTTCATCAAATCAGTGTCCTTTTGAAAACTGCCTCTCCCTCCAAGGCTTAGCAGAAGAGGAAAGTTCCCTCCAGCTGGTGCCTCCTAGGGCTCTGTGTTAGGTTTTTGGATCAGGGAGATACACCATGTGTTGGTGAATGTTTTGTTCAGGATTTCCCAAATAGGTTATTAGTGGGTAGGTACGAGTGATATCTTTATTTTGTGGGTAAGGTTTTAGATGTGTTAACATTTTAAAGGTTTATTTCTCTAAAAATCTGTGTAACTCAGTGTTCTTTACAAAATTTCCAGCAAATATTTATCTCATAGGTATGTATTAACAATAATGTGTTAATTAAAATGGACAATTTTCCTTAAAAGTGTTTTATACTTTTTCTGATATGTATATAGTGTGGTTATACAGTAATGAGGTTGGTTCCACAACCTATGCACATGCATATAGAGTACTACAGTTCAGTGAAAATCCCCACTTAAAATATTTAGTATCTAAGTTGCAATGCTATACTTTATACACCCACATTTTTTCAATTACTATTTATTTCACAAATTACTTGCTTAGTACAGTGAGAACTTTTGAGGTTGCTTTTCAGGCTATATATTTTTAATTATTTGGGCAATTATTTATGCATTTATAGTGCTTCTCTCAGTTGGTGGTGCTGGAGTTTTGAGTTGATGTAAGTCTCAAGATTTTTTGTAATGGGAATGGGACTATCCTTAGAGCTTGAGATAATGTAGAAGGTTTGTCAATATTTGTTGAATGAATGAATATATGAATGAATGTATGGGGTAGGAAATGAAGTCATTTATTTTAAACTCCACTTGAACCAATAAAATCAGTAGCCTATGGTGAATATAAGGCTTAAGAGTAGAGGTAATATGCTTTTAAAAAACTGTTAAAACAAGTTATAATTTGTTAGATCACTTATTCCTTTAAATTGGATTTTCTTGTGACATTTGACTCTCCCCAACATCTTCTACGCTGTGACTGATGATCCCAAGCCGCCCACAAAGAAAGGGGCCTCCACGATGGGCAGGTTGAGCGCAGAGAGAGTGAGCACACATTTGCATAGGGCAGGAAGGGCACTACAACATCTGGTGGCGGTAGCCTACT
Organism: Phyllostomus discolor; assembly: GCF_004126475.2. Taxonomy (NCBI): domain Eukaryota; kingdom Metazoa; phylum Chordata; class Mammalia; order Chiroptera; family Phyllostomidae; genus Phyllostomus; species Phyllostomus discolor. Next base: position 27,995,610 of record NC_040912.2, on the reverse strand, counting down.
GGGTCCATTTGTTAGTGCTCATTAAATTCACATTAATGCATGAGCTGCTCTGAATGTGTAAATGCCATGTGGGTTGGTTGCTTTCTCTGAGGCCAATGGCAATGACTTTTGGGGGCCCTACCCCTGGTGGTTTACTTGCCAATGGCATTTGACCCCGGGTCAGACCTGTATTTAACCCTTTCCTGTAGGTCAAAAACAAATTAATTTGGTGAGAATTAAATTGGAAATGAGTCGTCTGTACAGCAGGTGTCCCCTGCGGAGAATGTGCCCCAGGTGGAAACATTTTAAAATCTGTTCCGGGGCCATCTCTGAAGAAGCTTCAGAGGTCAGAGAGGCAATTCCAAGGCATCCCATGTGGTGAGGGCCTGGAGGTGGATGGAACAGGTGCTGACTCAGGGCGGTTTTCCCAGCAACTTGGGGGGACTTTCAAAGAGGCCCCTTTTGGAGATAATTTATTTATATATTCATGAACATATATCTTGGGCATTCATTGTGGACTGATTTACTTAGAAGTTGCCCTAAATGATTGGAACTTTACCCTTTGCCCCTACCTCCCACCATCAACCAAAGACTTTGATTTGAAGGAAAGATAATAACTCATTTTTCTCTTTCTTTTTTTCTAGAGGATGAAGAAGATGAGGAAATGGTGGAACCTAAAATTGGCCATGATTCAGAACTGGAAAATCAAGACAAAAAACAGGAAGTGAAGGAAGGTATGGTGTGGGAGATATACTGAGTCATTAGTTTAGCTGTTTATTTTATCAACATAAGGGACTCTAGAGGTAAGCAAAAATTAAATGTAGACCCCCTCTGTGGAAGGTTTCCTATGATTGTTCAATACCTTACATTTAGCAACATAAACTTTAATCTCCCAAGCAAGAATCAGTTGTATTGTTGAATGACAGAAGCAAGTAAAATGCCAACCATCCACAGTTCCAGTAACAAATCATTGATTCTAGTAAAATTATTACTGGATAGTGATAAAGTAAGACAGTTGCTATCAACTATTATATTACATAGTTCACTCTACTGTATATTCCCAATGACAATAATAACAAGAAAGCAAAAAGAAAGAAAGAAAGAAAGACAAGAAAACAAAGAACAAAAAAGGAAGTAAGAGAGAGAAAAATTGTCACAGGATGCAAAGTGCAGCTTGGAGAGTGTAGTCAGCAACACTGAATAACTGTGTATGCTGTCAGCTGGGTACCTGACTTATCAGGGTGATCACTGTGTGAGGTATAGAAATAGCTAGTCAGTATGGTCTACACCCAAAATGATAATATTGCACATCAACTGTAATTGAAAAATTAAAAATTATAACAAGGACAAAGGAAGGGGAAGACAATACTACAGGTGATATTTCCCTGAAAATCTAATTTATACTCCCTTGAGATTCTCAGCTTTGGAGACAAAAGAGAATATTGAAATTGTCCTTCTTGCTGGGCAATGGAGTGTTCATAAGAACAGAGTGTGGATTTAAAAGATTTTTCCATATTTCCTATTATGTGTCCCAAATATAGACCAACGTAACTCTTATAAGAAGCCCATTTGATTTAAAATTTTACGCCTGTAGATCTGGCACAGTGCATGTGACGCGGCTGCCACTGGGAACTTCCGTAGGAAGGTGGACCCACACGTGGGGTGGTGTACCCACTTCGCCAGCTCAGGCACTGAGGTTGATCACTCCAAGTTCTAGGGAACACCTGAGGGCAGGAGTGGAGTCAGCATCTTTAACGGTAGCATCTACAGCAGACACAAGAGTTACTTTTCCTGAGATTCAAAATGGATTTGATGGAAGAGATTTCACATTTAAACTTCTGCTCACAACATATTTTGTTAAGCTGATGAATAAAATGGCATTGACACAGGTGTAGCACAAGACAAAATGAATCAGGATTTAAAACACCTTTTTCTTGCTTTTGCAAAATACCCCTCAGATATACTGTGTGATAAGGAGCCAGGGTCTGTTTCCTGTGTCCTGGCACCGATCACCCCCACCCGAAACCCCAATCTCCAAATGGTCTTCTCTGGCAGAGCATTGCAATCTCCTCCTTTACTTCTGAGCAAAAACACCCTCCAATTTCAACTGTTACTCATGCTTCATGGAATTGATTAAAATCCTGTTCGAAGTCAAAAAGAAGTTTGAAACACATTTTCTATTACTGCTATACTGTGTGCCTTCGTTTCTATTAATGGATTCTCTGCAAATTAACACATAATGGGTTAAAAGCATGTTTATGTTGGCATCAAACTCTCCCTGGCTTTTTTTTCAAAGCAAGGCAATATTTTGCCAACTTTGAAGGAATCTCTAGCAGATATAATCGTGGCGCCATTCACACGGCTGCATCGTCGTTAGGGCTGTGTCAGCACTTCCATTATGAACCCTGAGTTTCAGGGATTTATTACTCAGCCATAAAAATTTGCTCTGGGCTGAAACTTGACATCCATGGTTTCAAACCAGGGAACACATTTTTGAGCAATCTGGCCTTTTTTGGAGTTAAAAAAAAAGTGGCGAGGGGAGATGGGGAAAAAAATAGTGCTCACTAGCTTTTGACATTTTTTTGCCCATGTGACATCAAAATGCATTAAGCAGTAAAGAAATATGGGTTTTTTTTACTGTTTTCACTCTTTTTTTCCATGACAGAGTAGAGAAAAATAGCAGGTATGTTTTAGCTTTTAATCAAAATTTAGGGAATGTGTGTATGTGAGTGTCTTCATAGTCGTGTTTGGAGATTTAACAACAGAATCAGAAACCTAACTCTTACACATACACGTTAACTCATAAAGCTCGCATTAACTTCAGAGAAGGGCATCCTTCTTCATTAGTCTGGTTCTTGTTTGTGATCTGACTTCACTGTAAAATTTCCCTAAGAGCCACTCTCACTATTTAAACTGATTACAAATTTAAACAATGTGGATTTGCTTATTTATTTTTATCTTTTAGATATGTTCTTGAAAAATATTAAAAGATGTCATTTTATATTGAAATTTAAAGCTACATTATTGAAACAGGACAAGACATTTGAAGTGGATATTTTAAAAATAACTTTTGCCCTGGCTGGCGTAGCTCAGTGGATTGAGCATGAGCTGCGAACCAAAGTGTCGCAGGTTCGATTCCCAGTCAGGGTACATGCCTGGGTTGCAGGCCATGACCCCCAGCAACCACACATTGATGTTTCCCTCGCTCTCTCTTTCTCCCTCCATTCTCTCTCTAAAAATAAATAAATAAAATCGTAAAAAAATAACTTTTAACCTACAAATAATATTGTTGAGATGCTCAATATAAATGGTGAATTTCATAATGAATTTTACATTTTTTAAAATCATCTCCCAGGGACTTTTTTTCATTGCTTTTAGAAAGAAGAAGGGAGAAAGAGAGAGAAACACAGATGTGAGAGAGAATCACTGACTGGTTGCCTTCTTTATGTGCCTCACCCAGGCATCAAACTTGCAACCTGGGTATGTGCCCTGACCAGGAATTGAACCCGTGACCTTTTGGTCTATGGGGCAGCACTCCAAACAACTGAATCTTTCCAACCAGGGCAATTTTACATTTTTAGAGAGAAAAAAAATATCAAGAACCCAAGAAACCAAAATATATACTATATAACAAATAGAGTAAATTAAAAAGAAACTGAAAAAGTATACCTTAAGGTCAATAAAACTCAAGAAAGCAGAGAAAATAGAATAAACTTATCATGAAAGGCATAAAAAATTATTTTCATGTGTAAGACCAAGATAAATTAACATTTTTATAGTAAGTAGAATAAAAATTAAACCCTGAAATAAAATTTATACTAGATTTTAATTTTTTGAGGATATGAATTCATAGGATTAGGCAGCCATGTAAACTGTGAATTTCATGAATGCAGTACATTGTTTTCATACTTGTTATTCAAGCTAAATGCAACTGTTCAGGTAAATTTTGCTAGGTTTTAAATTTGTTATGTCATTTGGACCATATGCAATTCACATGTACTTTTCATCAATAAATAATCTTTCTTTTTTTAAAAAAAAGCTTACTTTAAATGCAAAAGTATTGTTAGCTTTCACAGGAATGCTAAGTATTTTCTTGCAAAAACAAACAACTAAGCTGCTCTAATAGCATTTTCTGCTTAACTTATAAAAAATCAAATATTATCAATGAACATATTTGCTCTGATATGCCTTTTGCTATTAAATTAATCTTGCCCTTTTTATGCAGTGAACATGTTGTAAAAATTCATTAGGTTTCAGCAACAGGGAAAAGCTGCAGACACAGATATTTCAGGCATAATTTGGAGTCTATCCTGGGGTAATACAATTCTGATTCTTATTATTTATGCTTGTACTTTGAACCTTGGGGATTACGTTACTCGACCAATTGTCCTTCATAAAATATGATGTCTGGAGAGATTTCCTCTGTAAATTCAGCTTTTGATTGTGGTTCTTGGATGCGCTGTTCTATTTTCATTATGTTGTAACAACATTTACCAATTTAAGGATTTTTAAATATAGGAGGTTTGGGTTTTTATCAAAAATAACTGTGGTCCCACTTAACTCCTAAGTTGAATGTTGTTTACCACTTTAAAAAAGTACTTGCCTGTACATGCATCTTATTATTTTGTGCTAACAAATCTTGTCATTTGATCCCTCTTAGACATCAAAGCTTAATATAAAATATATCATTTGTTTTGCCTCACTAGCAATTTAATTTCAAGCCAAATGTTGTATTGTCAAATAGAATATGTGGAGAGGCTACTGCTTCATCTACCTGAACTTGGTCTTTGCAAATACACTTTGATCAGCCATTTATGTTTCTCTCAGAGAAGGCGTATGTCTTGAAAACTGAGATCAAAGTCACAATAAGCTACAGGGAAGAAAAAATTATAGAAAATTACACGGATGCTATTTTTTATTCAAGGTAATGGACCTATAGAGAAAGATATAGGTGAAATAGAAGTAGCTGAAAAAAAATAGAGAATAGAAAGGGTTTTTTTAATATTATAAAAATAGAATACAGGGGAAAATAAATTCCTAATTCTTTGCTTAATCTCAAGTATGTCCCATGTCATCGATCAATAGTGAATAAGCTGAATGAGGCTTTTGAAATAAGACATTTTTATTGGCCCTATAGTGTCCTTGTTTAGTGAAGTTTATTTCTTTATGTAACAGTACTAACCAAGACAAAATAACCCTAACATTTTGTAGGGCTTCTTTTCTTTTTCTCCCCTTCCCATCCCCCTTCCCCTCCCCTCCTCCCCTCCCCTTCCCTCCCTCCCTCCCCTCTTCCTCTTTCTTTCTTTCTTCTTTTCTTTCTTCTTCTTCTTTCTTCTTTCTTTCTTTTTCTTTCTTTCTTTCTTTTCTTTTCTTTCTTCTTTCTTCTTTCTTTTCTTTCTTTCTTTCTTTTTTCTTTCTTTCTTTCTTTTTTCTTTCTTCTTTCTTCTTTTCTTTCTTTTCTCTTTTTTTTTTTTCTTTCTTTCTTCTCTTAGCTAGTTACATTTAGTAGTTTTACTATTTTCTGAACTTACATAAGGGTGAAAAATTCAAATGCATACTTACTAATATATGGGTGTTTCAAAAAGTAGATGAATAAACTGCTACTTAATGATTAATTAGGTGTCATTACCTGATTTTATAGATAGAAATGTCGCTCAGAGAGCTTTAACTGATTAAAGAATCAAACCTAATATCCAGCACAGGAAACGCTGGATTCCAGGTTGGTTTTGTAGAGTTCTTTTTATTCACGGTCCACATATTGCCAGTCCCACTGTTTCGCAAACTAGTGTCCAGGGGCGCTGCTCAGCAGAAGTTGATGGGGGTTTCGGAGACTCCCACTAACATAGGCATGTTTTGGGCTCTGGGGGCTTCAGCAGCAAAGAAATATTTCTAAGTATACTTAGAAACTACGGGGTGCGCTGTTTTTGGAGAAGACCTTCTGCTATAGTGATGAATCATTTTTTTGTTATGATATTACCCAGAGACTGTTTCTCAAGCTGTGAACCAACTAATCAGAATCATTCTAGTTTTTTCTACAAAAACAGATTTTGGAGTCCTCCAGACCTCCTGCATTGTAGTCTGGGCGGGGGAGGGGAGGGACATTATGAACATTAAAGGTCTGAGGTCTCGGCCATGGCTCTGCAGAAAAGCTTTGGGGCAACTCCCATTCCTCAGGACAGTGACTCAGAGATAACATTAATAGAATCGAATAACATTTACATAAAACATTATTCTCCAGGTCTGTACCTGAAAGATTCCTCTGACCATGTGGCCCTATTGACATGGGTCCTGGCTCTAAGGGGGGCGGTGTTTGGGGAAAGCCCGTGGGTGAGTGATTCCCCTGGAGACCCACCTGTAACTGTAATGGCTCTGTAGCTTACACTCCAGGCACTTCGGGGCCTCCTGAAAGAGTCATCAATCAAGCGAGTATCAAACGGTCTCTGCGGGAGGGTCGAATGGGGGTTCCTGAAGAGCCTCTGAGGTTCGGCTGACAGTTTCTGCCCTTGAGGGTTTCTCAGTGTGGGGGGAGCTCCTAATCCTTTCTCTGGTTTTGTGTAAACCCGGCTCCTGAAGGAACAGTTTATGCAACTTGATGGTGACTCTGAAGTGAACTTTCTTTCAGACTGGATGACCTACTGCCGGTTATTTAGCCTTCCTTTGCCTCATTCTGCAGCTTTAAAATTAGTTGAATAAGATTAATCATGCTGGAAAAGTAAGGCATAAAAACAGTTGTGAGGTGTTTTACAGAAGCATTATTTGTTCCATGTGTCTGTTTAAAAACAGAAGATATTTTGGGTGAAAGCAGATTTGAGTGGAATCTACATAACAACCTGTCAGCTCTATCACTGCACCATCTAAAATAAAATGAAAGAAAGAGGAAAGGTACTATGAGGATCATAGTACGGATAGTTTTCAATCTTTAATATGTGCAGCTTTAGGAGTATCTAATATACATAGCTTTAGATTTCTCTATTATGTACCATTGCACCTTTGTTTAAAGATTAGTTCTAAAAAAAAACATTATTCAAAGCTGATTGCTAAAAACCCACCCATCTATTTCATTTGTAATCTTTCAACTTTTCCAAACAGTAATTAGACCAGATATGAAATCTTTTTGTAAAATTGGCTGTGAAGACGTTTGCAAAATTTGTGGTGTGAATTTGGGAGTCATTTAGATTTAAATGGCTTATCTCACTGTGTCTTTTCACCCTCTGATAAGCCATCTCTTTCAAGAGTCAGGTTCCTCTTGAGATGTTTTTAATTGTCCTTCTTTTCTTTCCTAACAATCTCTTTTACATAAAAAGCCCCTCCCAGGGAGCTGACAGAGGAAGAGAAGCAGCAGATCCTTCATTCAGAGGAATTTCATCTTTTTTGATCGGACCGTCCGGGTCATTGAAAGAGCACTGGCGGAAGACTCCGACATCTTCTTCGACTACAGCGGCCGGGAGTTAGAGGAGAAAGATGGGTCAGTGTCTTGTGTGCTTTTAAACAAACGCCGCGAAAAGTCATCTGTTGATTCTGAAGTCTCGTTTGTATTGACTCGGGCAAATCCCGTACCTAGCAAATCAGAGGAGGGTGAAATTCCAGAGATGATCTCGCTAAACAGCTTTGACTAAGGGCTTTGGTTATAACTTCTGGCTTAGGGTTTCCCTGTAATTATCGTGTGCTTCTGTGAAATGCTTTTGAACTTGATATCTGGGGAACAGTCCAGGTGGCAGAGTCATGTACATTGTCTTCTGAGAAAACATTCTCATAAGCAGCAAAAGGCGATTTGCGTTATATCCAGTAGATCTATTTTTATGTCTAAGCAAACAGGAAACTGAGGGAAGAAAACATGAGACCTAGAGACCTTGACTAATGTGGGTGACAGTGAACAGAAACGGGAAACACCATAACATTCTGTGTCTGGGACTTTTAGGAAACACAGATGCAGGGATATGCTTACAGATAAAACAAACAAAAAGCTGATCAATAAAAGCAAATGGCCCCAAATGACTTTGTCTGTGACGGCAACATGTATATCATAAAAGGCAGCGGCTGCCAACTGTCCTCGTGGGGATAGTAGGAGGCACTTCGGGAGCTCTGTAAGAAATAGAAATAGCTGGTTTGTGGTCACCAATTTCTTTATGCCGAGAACAATAGGAAAAGGTGAGATGACCTGTCTTTTTCATCGGACCTGACTTCTTGCTATTTCTAAGATTCAAATACATTCTTAAAGGACAACCTATCATCACTGAAGACACTCAAAGGAATATATGAGAGGCTCCAACTACAGCTTCACAAGGGAGCTCTGAAACTACCCTTAACAGTTGACAACATCCCGAGCCTACTTCAAAGAGACAAGAGTCTTCTCAATATACCTATTATGAGATGTTTGTTTTCTTTTTAAAAGGCCTGCTCTCTGGCTTTGTTGATTTTCTGGGTCCTATTTCCTTTTGGGTGTCAGGCCCAGTGTTACTCTGGCTTCCTGACAGTTACTTGGCTGCATGCACCTTGTGCCCAAGTTTGCAGTGGTGCAGGTGTGGAAGAGTTCACAGGAAGGGAGAAGAAGCCCCTCCAAATATATCAGCTAATTCGAGCTACAGTAAATAATCTCCAGCCAGGTCACCCGGTCTGAACAAGAGCTACATAAGACGGGTGATGCAGGATGCATGCGAACGGAATAAAGTGAATGAACAGAACAAAAGGGGAGTGTGAAGGAATTCCTAAACTGAAGCTCAAGAAACTGAGGCAGCTTTTTATGCACGTCCAAAAACTGCTGGCAGAAAACAAGCATCCCTCAGTTTAAACACTCCATGTTACAGAGCAAGGGCCTGACCCATGCAGAGGTCTTCAGAGGAGTTTTGAGGCCAGCTGAGTGTCAGCCACATTAACGTGGCCAAAGTGTAATTCTAGACCCAGATGCTGCTTTAGTCCACGTGAAATATCTAATACACTCAGTGAATCCCCCACTCACCACCATGTCTTTCTCATGGTAGAGCTTATCACCTGCTATTGAGCAGGGAGGCAACCAGTACTGCCAATCAGAAATTACTGGTAAAGAGAAGCATGTATATCATCTCTGATCAAGGGCTAGCTAAGGGGGCATTGCTGTCAAAGAATCTCCAGGCGTGCTGTGCTCCCTCAATAGCTGGGAAATTTCTAGTAACTCTGCTTCAAGAGAGAGCTCATTAAGAGGAAAAGTATCCTTTAGGACGGGTCAAAATAAGAACCTGGAACAAACTGGACATTGCACACCAGGCTTGGAACAACATGTGAAAACCTTTCCTGGGCCAGGTTAGAGAGTGCTTTTCATAAAGGAGACCCTTGATACTTTATTTATTTGTGATCAGAGTTTGCTATCTAAATGGTTGCTTTGGCTTCAGGGAGTGCCCTGCTTTGGCCATTTCATTCTTTCGGTATTAGCAGAAGAGATAAAGCCCCATTCCGAAGCATCACATTTATCTTTCATATTTAACCCCTCCCTCCACCAGGGATGTCCAGGCTGGAGCCAACCTTTCTTTCAATCGTCAGTTCTATGATGAGCGTTGGTCCAAGCACCGAGTGGTCACTTGTATGGACTGGTCTCTCCAGGTAAGGTTATTGCTGAGATGGGACAAACTGGGCCTCTGTTCTCATGGCATTTATACAGAAAACATTTTTAAAAATAAGTAGAGTTGCTCCACTTCTGTGGATATATGTTCACCAACCTATACTTTTTTTTTCTATGCCTGTTGGTTGTCTTCCTTCTTTTACTGAGGTTTTGGGTTAAATTTTACTCTGTTACTCATGTGCACTGGGCACTTACTATGTGCCGGGTACCACACCAGAACTCAGGTCATTCAGTCTCTGAAGCTGCTCTCCTTAAGGTCACCAATGATGTCCTGTTTCTCAAATCCTGTGGAAATTTATGCCTTCATTCACCCTGGCTTCTCTGTGCCATCAGTCTAGCTGACTTCCCCATACTTTTAAAAACAATATCCTTCCACTGAGTTCTGCAGTTCTATCTCTTCTAGTTCTCAGACTTCCCTAAGACTTCTATGTTCTTTCCACCCTTGTGGTTAACTCATTATTTCTACAAATTCCAAATCCTTTTTCACCTATTACCTTCTCTCTGTATTAAAGCCATACCCAAAGGCCAATGCAAAACTTTCATCATTAACATTAGAGACTTATTCTCCCTTATCTCTCAGGCCCGCTCTGTCCCCCGAACTGTCCATTTCTCTACTCACGTATCACTTACCTTACACCTGTGAAATTGCTGACCTTCTATCCTATGCTTGCCCACCCATAGTTTTCCTTCTGAACATCTAACCAAATACATGTGACCCTTGAGCAATGCCAGGGTTAAGGATACCAACATCCGTACCCTGCCCCCCACCACCTCACACAGCTGGAGATCTGCATATAACCTCTGACTTCCCAATTGTCCCTAAGGTATCACAAGGGATTGCTTCCAGGCCCAGCCCTCCCCTTCCCTCTGCAGATACCAAAGTCTGTGGATGCTCAAGTACCCTCTGAAAGATGGTGTAGAACAGTGCATACAGCCAGCCCTCCACTTCCACGGATTCCCAGTCGTGGGTTCAAAAACTAGGTATATGGGGGCTGGCTACATATTTATTGAAAAAATTAGCCTAGAAAGTGCACTTGTTCAGTGCAAAGCCATGTTGCTCCAGGTTCACTGTAATCTTTCTAAACTGCAAATCTGAATACATCACTCCCCTTGATTAAAACACTCCCCATTATGAATAGAAAAATGCCTAAGCCCCTGAGTGTGGCCTTCGGAGTGAAGGCAGACACATTCACCCAAAGCCGATTTGCTGAGTAGCCAACCCAACTAGCTGGCAGCTCATCCGGTGCGGAGCAGACACATTGTGTGCACACGGACACACAGCCTCGTGTGGTCTGGGCACAATTTGAGCCAGATGGTTTCTCATCACATTTTGTTCCCTCCTGCAATGACAGCGGCATCATAGCAAGGGGGAGTAGGAGTGACGAGTGCTAGCCATTTAGGTACAACACAGTTTCTGCTTTCTTGTAGTCTATGCTTTTATTAAGAATAATAATCATGGCTAGCTTTTTAGTTTGTGTTTCCTATATGCTAATAAGCACTATGCCAACTGCTCAGATGGCATTATCCTATTTCATATGAGGTGGCCACTATACTGTCTCCATGTTACAGCTGAGGAAACAGAAGCTCAGAGAAACTAAGTAATTTGCTAGGTCACCCAGCTAGGATGTGGTAGAGTGGGGATTTGAACACAAGCCTTTTAGCACTTCAGGGCATACGCTCTTCACCACTGCCTCCCACGAGGGTTTATGAATCTGGAAGCAAGGACGGTGATGAGTGCTGAATGATATGGGGCAGGTAGCAGCTGCTTTCAGAGTTCAGTGGAGGCGGGCTCTGTTTCTGGTCAGACAAGACTTCTCAGAAGACTGGGATTTAGACAAACGAAGGGGGAGAAGAGGCTGTCCTAGGCAGCCAGTGAAACATGACGTGAAGAGCCCCAGGTAGTTATACTGGAGAACAGGAGGGCTGAAGAGGAGAGTAATCCCCCACAACTGGGCTGGCATCAACCACCAAGTGGGTGAGTGTTCTCTGCTCTTGCATCTCCTTTTACACCAACAGCAGGGTAGGCAGTGCCCAATCGCGCAGATGCTAACACAAGCAGGGTTTGTCCGGCCACTTCTCCCCAGTGTGTGGGTGGTCTGTGAGCACGCTCTCGGGTGTGTGCACACAAATCAGATTCAAGCCCGAGAAAACACTTCGCTTGGCTTGTTCACTTACTCAGAGTCTGGAAATCACACAGGAATCTTATCGGACACATTCCTCAAAGGCAACTTCTCCTTGTTCCTGGGCCGGCTGGCAGCGTTCCCTCGGCAGGCTGCAGGGCCCGCATCAGCCACCGGTCCCTCCCGGCCTCAGCGTGTGATGGGCATCTTGCTCATGGATGCATTTGCTTCCACACAGCGTTCTGTGGGTGTTTTTGCAGGAGATGAAACTGTAAAGGGCAGGAGCTCCACCACGGAGAGACCACATTAATTTTTTCCAATTTTTGTGTAAGCTGTCCATCTACACTGTGGGGAAGAGGGTTTGCAATTCTGAAAAATGTATTTTACATAGAGTATGAGAAAAAGGATTTAGAACCTTCCATTTCTACTTGATAATACTTTTGTGGGGTTCAAAGGCCATGTTTATAAGCATATGGGATGAAGAGGTTCCTGAATGGATCTAGACGCAATCCAGTTATTAACAGAGAAGGATAGAAACACAGTCTTGTGTTCTAGTAGGGTCACACGTGCTAGGATGGTGGCCTGAGTGGAACAGAAAGGAATAGAGGGGAGACAACGTCATAGCAATGCAACAAGTTATTTGAGGACCTGCTGTATGAGGTTTCTGTATAGCTTTGGTTTGATCTCCTGCGCTTCATGAACAAGAACACTTTAAGTTTGCAATGTTTGCAAAATATCCACCATCCATTATTTCCTGGAAGAAATTTGGGCACTTGGGGAATTACATCAACTTTGGCATTCACAGAACATTGTTTAACAGAGACGGTCAGTAATACTATCCACACAGTACGTGACAGGTTTCCCAGACTTGTGCAAAGCGAGACTCATGGTCTTGCCCCACCAAATTATGCTCCTTTCACATGTAAATTGCATTCTCCAACCTTTCAATCATCATGATACAAACTGGAGAAATTCTTGACAGCTTTTTGAGTTGCCAAATGCAATTAAATTTACAGTAGCAAGAAGACTCCCACCCACACCAATCCCATTCCACTAACATGTGGATTTGACACCTACCTATGCTGTGCCCTCTATTTCTTGCTTATTTAGGAAACAGCTTCCTAGCTGTTCTTCCTGCCTCAAGTTGTACACTTCTGAGTCATCAAAAGTACTCCCTCCAGATAACACTTATAAAGATTACTTATATGCTCTCAATATCACTTTGGGCATGTTGCCTGACTTCTCTTGGCTTATGTTTCCCCATTCATAAAATGATGATCATAATACTTACTCACATGCTTACTGTGACTATTGAATGAATGAATGTGTAATACTTAAAGCACTCAGAATTAAAAATGTCTAGTACATAAATAGTACTCAATAAATGTGACAGTGGGAGGAGTATTCATAGCAGAAGTATAAATAGTTGCAGAGTATGACTCCGCCATCCGTAAAGTGTAACCACTAGCCTACACGCAGTAACTTCTGAGAGGAAGCCCGGAGACATTTTCAATCCTTTCCTCTTTTTCACCTCTCACACACTCTGGCTCCCAGCCAAATGCAACAATCTGAGATCTCCTGAGCCTGTTCTTCACTGCATTAGTTAGGAAAACTTTACCTTTCACTAGCTTAAGCAAAAGAGGGAACTTATTGGAGAGCCACTAAGGTACGTAGGGAATCCATGAAAAGATGAAGAACTGGGTGGCTCGGGAAGAGCAGAAATTTGCATAGCTTGAAGGACTTCACCAATAAAATGCTGTCATTCCTTGGCTCATGTGCCAGCCCCTGGGTTCTGTGTCTCAGTTCTAAACTCATAGTGGCCAGCCTAGGGAATGTGATTTGCCCCGTTGGGTGTATCAGCCCCAAATGAATGAATTGTCCCTGGGAAGTTACGCAGCTGTTCACTGAAATTAGCTCCAAACATGGGGGGATTCACTGTGAGCCAGCAGACACCCAAGAGAAATCTCCTGCCCCCATCTTCGTAGCCTTGTTCATCCTCTCCTACTAACCTGCCCATTGGACAAAGCCCAACTCAAGTCTCATTTCTTCTCAGAAGTTCTTCCAATTCCTCTCCCTGCCACACACGCATCCCAGATAAAGTGGTTACTTGATTTTATCCTCTGTACTCGTACAGAATCTTACTTACAACCCCATCTTTGCATGCATCATGTTCTGCTTTTAAGTCTGTGTTATAGTTATACATATATGTGTCGTACTTACCTCCCTCTGCTTAACAGTGAGTTCCTGTGAGGCAAAGCATGTTATTAGTACATTCTGCCTTCCACCTGCATGGGAGGCACGTGACACTGGCTACAGTGGCCTGGAAGGGATGCGGACTTCAAAGCCAAACAGACTTTAAATAGGGGTCTCGCTTCTTCACTTATTAGCATATAGCTCAGAACAAGTGGCTCACCCAGGGACCCTTGGCTTCTTCATCTGCAGAAACAGGGAAACCACTGCTACTTTAGAGGGCTGCAGGGACCAAGTGAGTTAACAGAGCTCCCAGCTCAGTGTCTGGCACATAGTGGGCCTTAAAACAGGTTGGTTCCTCCTCTCCAGCAAATGTCAGATTTTATTTCTCTGTAAGGAGAAAGACATCTTGAGAGCAGATTTGGCAATGTGCAGGTAAAATTCTTCCTAGGTTAAACATCACATAATCCAGCCCCATGAGTAAGCACAACTTCATAATTGTTCACCTTCTCTTTAAAACTATAATTTTAACATTTAAGGTTTTGATAATTGTCCAGAGATTTTTTTATTGGGGAATAAGAAAATATGACTAGTCCCGTTCAAACAAAGAACAGAAAGAAGCATGCTAGAGGAGACTTGGAATTCATAAAATCTTACACGCGCTAAGAGTTACATCTGTATCTTTAGGACGTATGATCCCAATTAGAGAAATACATCAAAGGCATTTCACTGGTATTTTACTAAAACTCTCCCTGTTTTCTAAAGGGTTTTAAACCCAAATAATTTAAAGTATTTTTAGTGGGAAAAAGGAAAGCTACGAGTGGGAGCCGACGATGAGACCCAGATGTGGAGCCGTGGGATATCATTCAAGACGCATCTGGCTGCTCCCCGGCCACTCCGGCAGTGGTGCTGATGTTTAGAGAGTTGCCTTTCTACATGTGACATCGTTAAACTTCAGCTGGACAGTCTGGAGACTCTGTGTTTATCTGGATGTTAGTGTCTTTGAAGGGGCCTTTGATTCAGCCACTGAGGAGCATTTTTTAATAAAGGGTGATTACGTCCACTGATGGCCACATGCATCTACTGTAGGCTCACACTCCTTCTGCATCAGCCAGCAAGTTGTAGCTCAGCAGTGTTCTTAAACTGAGGGAGCTTGCAGGATGAACAGAGCCACACAGAAGACTTAGGTTTAATTATTGTTGATAGAAAAAAAGTTGATGTTCAAATGTATAAGGATAATCTACTTTTAAATATATACAAAGCATAGTGAAATATAGAAAAAAACAAATGATCTATGAGTTAAAGGGTATACTATAATCCTAATATAATTGCATATGTAACGATACAAGTTTTAGTGAGGCTGCCTTATGGAAACCCCAGATAGGAATGGCCTTTTAATGGAATGCTATCTACCTCATGAATACCTCCCACAAGATTCACCCTCAATCTGTTTATTAACACACAGCACAGAGATCTCATAGGGTGAGTGGGTATTTCTACTCACTGTAGAGTCCTTGTGGTTTGCTGGTTGTGTTTCTTCCACTTATGCTTTTAATTGCTGGAAGCATTTGACAATGAAGGACTAAATATAAGGTCTTTCCACTGAGCAGAGTTACTAATATAAAAACAGAGCATTTGTAATGCAATCAATTTTGGTACAAGGTTTATTATGTAGTAGGAGTTAATAGGCCCTAGTTTCAAGGGCAATAAAAACTAGTCCCTATACTTAGAGAGCTTACAAACTTTTAAGAGACATAGGTGGGGGGAAAAATAATACAGTGTAAGTGCATTAATGGTGGATGCACATAATGTTAAGGGAGACAATGAGAGGCAAGGAGGTGTGGGTAGATGGTTCATTAGGATCGCCTAGAGGACTAGATGCCTGCATTGCATCTTAGAAAATGAGTTAATGATGTACACAACACAGGAGAGGCATTCCGATAAGAGTAGCAGGCTCATAGGTTGCACTGGCTGTGCCTATGACCCTCAGAACTAACACAGTGAGGTTGTATTAAGAGTGTGGGGGTGGGAGGTGGGCAGGAGGCTGTGAGATATTAAGCAGAAGAGGTAGAAAATGAGAGCTCATGAAAGATCATCCTATATGATCTGCATTTTATCTTGCAAGTAATAAAAGCTATTAAAGTATTTTAAGCAGAGGAGTAAGTTAGCCAAATGTCTGTTTTGTAAAGAGCCTCACCTCCTCCACTCTCCAAAGATGGAGAGTGGAGGAAGTGAGGCTAGGGCCTGGAGAGCCTGGGAGCCAGAAGCTGTTTAGGAAGCTGTTGCCTTCATTCAGAGAAGACATTAGTTTGGGAGGCTGCCACCTTAAGGATGAGAATTAAACAGGCATTTGAAAGGCATTGGGGATGTAGTAAAACACAGTACACGGGGTTGAGAAAGAGGAAGGAGTAAAAATGAATGTGGAGGATCTAGCCTGGGCAGCTAGGCGAACATTAGGGGAAAGGCACCAAGAGGGGACATTGAAAGAGCAGATTTTTGTAGAAGTTGGTAGACTCAGTTTCTACGCATTGCAACCTGATGCGTCTATGGACAGCTCTGAGAAGTGCCCAGTGGGCAGCGAGGTATAAGGATCTGCAGCTAAGAGAGAAATCAAGTTTAAGATACAGATTTGAACATTGTCGGCATATTAATGCTTGTTAAAGCCTTTGGAGTAGGTGAGACCACCCAGGGAAAATATGCAGATAGAGACAAAAAAAATAATGGGGCATAAAACAGCTTCCTTGAAACATAGATAATAGAAGGAGAACCTATAGGAACTAAAAGAGTGGGCAGGAGGAAAAAAAATCAGGAGACACATGTGTACTGGAAACCAGCACAGGAGAGAGGAAGGAGTGCCCAAATGTCAGCTAATACAGAAAGGCCCAGCTGTGCTTGCAGTTTGGTAGTTATTGGTGACTACAGTGAGCACACATGGCGTGTTGGAGGCAGAAACCAGAATACAATACTTTGAGGCATGAAGTTGGTATGAGGTATGCCACAACTTAAAAAGAAAGTAGACATTGAAGTATGTCTTATAGCATGTGTCTGTACGAATGAAGAAAGTTTTCTTTGTGTTTGTCATTTTGGCATAATGTATCCTTGTGACCTCTTCTATTCAGTACCCGGAGCTGATGGTCGCTTCCTACAACAACAACGAAGATGCTCCTCATGAACCGGATGGAGTGGCCTTGGTTTGGAACATGAAGTTCAAGAAGACCACACCAGAATACGGTCTTCCACTGTCAGGTAGGAGTCAGCATGGTAAAATAACTTACATCTCCTACTAGACCAAATATAGTTCACACATGCTGCCTTGCATCTGTCTTAAGTGGAGAGGAAGAACTAAGTTTAAAAATGGAGTTGTTGACAATTTTGGAAAATTCCCCCACAGTAACCTAATGTTTTGGGAAAGTGGCAACCCTCTCCAAACAGTTAGGAAGCCTGGTTGGGGACTCTGTGTCATTTTCGTTCTATTTAAAAACCGCCCCCATAAAGATGAGTTTATAAAAGACCTCGCGCTTATGAAGAAATCTTGGTGTACCACTTCCTCTGCTCAGCAGCACCATATGCTTGACCCCCACGTGGACATCCTCAGAGCACTACCACTTCAAGTCCCTCCTCTCTCCAAAATGCAGTTCCATGGGATTTTGCCAATTTTAACTTTTCCAGGCGCCATCTTGCTTACAGATAATATTTTTGGAGCTGGTTTAAGGAGATACCTATCATGAATCTTGGTTGAATTGTTGAAAAATATAGATGTTGTTTTCAGCATCCATATTTCTCAGCAAGTGCAGAGATCATTTTCAACTGGTTTTGAATAGCGTACACCCTGTGTCTGCTGACACATTTGTCTTCTCACCCATTCAACACAATACCGGCTGAAATTATGTTCCACTTGCGAACATCCAGCTTTGCTCTGTTGCCACGACTCTCCTAAATAATAGGCCTCAGCAGTGGCCAACACACCAACCCCTTTATTAATGCCCTCTCCTGTGATTATGCACAGGAAAATGCAAAACAAACATTCCAGCTCAAGTTTCAGTTCCTCAAATACCACGGCGTGGAGGGACGGAGCTGCAGTTTACTCCAAATACAAATACATCGGTTGCAGAGGGTGGGTAAACCTGTTGGTATTTGGAAGTTTTGTGCTATTTTATATGTAAGCACTGAGTATCTTTTTTGAACTCAAATGTGTTTAGACTTTAGAACATTATCAGATGTAATGTGGGGAGCAAGAGCTGCTGGGACAAACGCCCCAGCCTCAACCTGACTGAGCGGCCTCTCACGCTGGCCATGTTTTTCTAATTTGCTGCCTTAAAAACAACAAGCGTTCGAGGTCTGCATAGTAAATAACCTTTATTTTTTGAACCTTTGAAATAAGAACAGTTTCTCCTTTCTTTTTTTTTAAGATTATCTAATTTGTCAGTTTGATAAGCTCTTTTGGTAAACATAGAAGCACAAAATGTTAATTTTGTTAAATTTTAAGATGTTTACTGAATTACCAGGAAAATACTCAAGGAATTATGGGGTAAGCAGAAGCACATTTATGAAAAAAAAAACAGTGCCATTTAAACTACTTTGATATTACATAAATATCTTGAATGCTGAAAGAATAAGAGGTAACAATACATTGTTTTAGTCCATGTACATGCTGTTTTGCAAAGTTTATATTAACAGACTAACAGCCTGTGACAATAACAATTTGATAATATAGTTAATATTCACAGCATTGCATAGTAAACAAGTCAGTAGGCACATGATAATGCTGAGTTAAGAACGAAATTTCAAAGGTCTTTGGAATTAACTGGAATTCAAAACTCCCTGTTTTATCACACAGTTGTTATACCAATATTGACTGAAAAGAGTATCTTCTATCTACTTATTAGTATCTACTAATCTAAAAAATAGGAAGGGCCGTTTGGTGACCGTGCACAGAACTCTGATAACTACCGTGAATATAACTGCATTTGTCTGTATTTTACATTTCGCCAGCCCTTCTGCCTTCATGAACTCCTTGATTCTCACAGCAGTGCGGCAGAAAAGAGTTTATTCCTCTCTTCCCATTGAGAGGCTCTGCACTTTAAGAGCTTCCCAGCTCGTGAGCAGTAGAGCTGGGCCGAGAACAAGGCTCGCTCTCCCAGGCTGCCCTCAGTGCGGGGCAATGTGGGCCTTGATAGCAGAGGCTGTGCGATTCACGCAAAGTGTATCTTTGGTAGCCTGCCACTCACGAGATGTTGGTTAAACATGGGCCTAGAGGTGGCTACTGTGAATAGATGGTAGGCCTCAAGAGGGTGATCAGCAACCCCTGGGATTGTCTTCAGGCAGTTGCTGAATTGGCTGTGGTCCTTGGTATCACTGGTCCTTGGTCATCACTGACCCAGTGCAAGGCCTCGGCTACATCCTGGGCCTAGAATAGTCAGGCGGAAGAGCATCCACCCACCAGGGTGCTCTCCTCCCTGTCCTTCAAGACTTCTGGATGGAAAAGACTCAAATGGGCCCTTGGGCCACTCAGGACCCTTCTGCCTGTGGTCTGGGCTGGGGAAGGATATGATGGCGAGCCAGACAGTAGTAGAGCTGTTAGCAGAGGGACTTTTAAAAAGAAAATTAGTTTAATGGATATATATACACACACACATATATATATATGTTCATTAAAATATATATTATATATAATCATAAGATATATAGAGATTATATATCTGTATAGATAATCTTATGTATTAAAGCTATCTAGATATAAAAACAGCAAATCGGAGACCTCGATTGCCAAGCATTTCTCAGTTACAATGTGCATTTCTTGTTAACTGATGAACAGTGGCCACTTCTCCCAAGCCTAAAGGGGAATTTGGAGAACCCACAGAATTAAAATACATGTGAGGAAAACCTAACTCCCACTCACCAACCTCTCAGTTTTCCTGTACAGCCTTTCTGGTCTCTGGTAAAACTTACTTATGGTCTTTTCTAGACACGATCTCGCTGAAACCAGGTAGTTGTGCTTCCGCATTCTCCTGCGATGTGCCAAGAATTTAGCAGTTAGACAGTTTGCTTAGTAGGAAAGAGGACTGTGGACAGGGAGAAGTAACAAGTACCTTGCAATGACTGTACTTCTATCCTTTTGGAATAATTGCATTAGCTATCCATTTCTTGATCTCTGCGGATTCTTCCTATTTTTCAAAAGCATGTAATTGCAAACAAATCCTTTGGCTCAGGAAAGCATCATTTCAGGCACTAGGAAGAAAATGCACAGAGAACAGACATCAGTTCAGTGTTATTTCACAAAGACTGACAGGCTCCCAGCCTCGTCACGAAAAGATTGCAGCATGCAGGCTCATTTCTCTCTTAAGGATAGCATGGCTGAATGTCTTCTACTTCCACGGGTAGTTTCGTGTCTTTACTAAACTGAATATTCAGTGTGGGCTCTGGTCCTGCATTTTCTATTTTCATTTCAGTAAGAGCTGTCCACACTTGGAAAAGATCGGTGGACTCTGCATAGAAATCAGCCCCTCGGCCCCACCGCACGATCTGGCAGCTCTCCTGCCGTCTTCTGTAGTGGCTTCCACACACTGTCATTACATTATGCATCCTGACCACCCTGCCTTGCTTACCCTGGTGTGGTCTTTCTCTTTTCAGCAGAATGAATAGAATCAGAAATATATATCTTAGAATTATCTGCATTGAGGTAAGTGGAAAAGTTATATTTAGAGGCTTGGTTTGGTCAGAGGTTTTTATTTTTACTTTTATTTTTTCCTGATTTGGTTTCTTTGTTCTTAGCACTCTCTTTTTAAGGATTATCTGACAATGATCTGACACTGAAAATGACCTAAAACCCTCACTATTTCAGGGAGAAAGAGAATGCAAAGTGGGGTGGTATTAGCCAGCCTCATTTGAGCCACTGTTTAAAACCCTCAGTTGACTTTTTCCCTCTGCGTGACTGTGCTTTTCATCAAAAGCCTATAAAGGTTATAGAGGAGATTACAACTCACTGCTTGAGCCACCCAGGGTTGGGTTCTGCATGACATTCCTGCTGACCTTGAAGAGAGTCCCTTACGCCCCTACCACCCACCCCAGTGAGGAGTGCCAGCGACACCAGAGGGAAGAGGGGCTGGTGGTGAGGGGAGGCGACAGAAAGTCAGGACTTGGGGCCCTGCTCCGGGCTGGCCACGCTGCTGAGGGACCTGGGGGAGTCGTCGAGGCTTTGTTGTGTCGTGGAAACAGAACTCGCTCCAGTCTCTCGTGGAGCCTTGAAGTTTATTTCAGAAAACTTGATTTTTCTCCCATTGTCTCTGCCCTTGCCCTAGCTCGGATTGTGCTCCACAGTCCAAAAGAACAAAACAGCTACAGACACAAAGACATAAACTAATTTCAATGCATTTCCCAAGGTATGTTATGACCAGAGTAGTGTTAGAATGTAACTTAAGGATTTTTAGTATTTTTTTTAATTAAAAGAAGGGCAATTTTCTTATGACCTGGTTGATTTTTTTTTAAAAGGAATTTTCTAAGCTTTTCTCTTGGATGTGGCAAGAGTGTTTACTCAGTGGAAGTCAAAAAAGAGGAGATGAATGAACACAACATTTTTTTGCAACTAGGGCTACAGATCCAAAATGAAAAGACGTAATCGGTGCTTAGAAACGGGAGAATAAAGTCCGTGGGCAAGAGCGTAGGAACCCATGTAAGCAGTTTCCAAACGCGATGCTGGGCCGACTGCAGGAGGGAGAAACCCAGAAGAGGAAACCTCAACCATTGTCCTATAGATGGTGATGACACATTTCCAAGCATACAATTAGTGAAAATTAAAGAATGCAAATGACATAAAGGTGAAATTAAGCTCTGACATAAAAGATACAAATTACACGGACCGGACAGGGGCACCGCAGCGCAGCAGTGCTGGTTCGTGCCCCCAGGGAAAGGCGCAAGGGAGTTTCACGTGTGTGCTGGAATGAAACGCAGGCATTCGGAAACACGGCTTTTACGCCAATTGAGTCTGACTGGCCCGGCGATCGAGGCTAGAGCTAGACGCTGATTCTTATTAAATCAAACAGCAGGAACTTCTTTTTCTGTTTTTGGCCCAGGAAGCTGGAAGCAGAGAAACTGCCTTGCCAGCTTTCATTCTTTATCTGCCCTCTTTCTGGAATCTTCTCCAAGACATTACACAAGGAGAGGCAGAATTGCGCATCGGAATTTATCTAGGGAAATCACAATTATCAGCAGGGTTATAGCAAACAGATTGTTCCATAGACGATTCCTCATCTGAAAATAGCAACGAAGGAGACTGTGTACTGTGCAAGTGGCCGAGTAAGCTCACTGAGAGGGGGCGCCATGAGAATACACCTTTGAACAAATTATTTTTAAATTGCCTTCTCTGTCTTGCCATGTCATATTGCAAGTGATTAAGCTGAAGTTTAACATTATTACAAAAACTATCTAAGATTCCCCAGCGCTTGCTCTGCCCCATGAATGTGCACATATATTGGAGGCATGGGTCCCCAACAGTAAAGATTTTACTCAGTTCCCTGAATGCCCTTCCTCCCCTCCCCATGCCCTGTGCCGAAACTGTCTGCACTGGGCTTTCTTCAGCTGTGCTTTGTCAAGGAGTCGTGCCAGGAATTGGTGATGCTGAGTGAGGAGAGCCCATGGCAGTACGAGAGGTATTCTGGCAGGTCACTCCTCTCGTCCTTCCACCCTGCACGTGCCACTCCCTGTGGTTGAAGGGCAACGGGTGTTCTCAGGGGTCTGTGCGCTGAAGGCCAGTGGAGCTCTAGTTACTTCTTAGGGTGACTGTGAAGAAAAAAGAGATGACAGAGGTGTATTAGTCTGCTCGGACCGCCCTGACAAAATACCATAGACTGGGTGGCTTAAACAACAGTGATTTCCCCACAGTTTAGAAACTGGGAAGTCCCAGATCAGGGTGCCCGCCATTCTCCTGTCTTGGAAAAACTGCCTTCTAGCTATTTCCCACGTGATAGAAGTAGGTAGCAAGCTTCCCTGGTGTCCAACACCACCGTGAGGGCCCGTTCTTATGACCTCGTCCAAACCTAGTTACCTCCCAAAGGCCTCATCTCCAAATACCACTATATTGGGGCGTAGGGCCGAGACATAGTGGTTTTGGGGGGACGTAATTCAATGGTAGTAATAGGTGAATATGTATTGAGACGATGAAGTTATCTCTTTCCATTTGGCTGTTTCACTGTTATTGCATGAGAGTCCCATGGGGGGAAGCTTAAAGCTTGGCATTCTTATTTTTCTTGCTTGAATATATTTCTAAAGAAATTTTACTCAACTTAGATTCATTCACCCATTCATTTGACAGATATTTTGGGGGTACCCACCATGGCCAGGTCCTCAGTATAACAATTAGCTGAGCTGACAAGAGGCTGTCCTCTGTCCATAAGAACTTGTCACTTTGCCTCAGTCCCCACTATGCCCCAGTTCCCATCACCTGGCTACTCTCCTCACATTAGTCAGATCCCCATGTGTGGTTTTTATACAAATGCCAAACGAAGAAGGAACCAAACACAGTTCCAAAGTTCTCTCATTTCAATTACTTAAACATCTGATTCAAAACTAAATAGTGATGGTATATTTACTGAGTGCTGGGAGGCAGTTAAGCACATAGTGGTTACGGGTGGGCTGTATGGTCATACAACCCTGGTGTATAAGTTGGGTCCCACCACTTGGAAGCTCTGTGACCTTGAGAAAGTCATACATGAGAGTGAAATAAATAATATATATGAAGTACTTAGTGCCAAGCACATAGCTTAAGGCATGTCAGCTATAATTGTTGTCTAACATGTAGAAATGAAATTCAAAATATGTAGCAACTAGTATGGCCCTGACCAAACAGCATGGGTGAGGCCTCCATTGCGTCCGGAATTGCATCTTTAGTTGCCAACTGAAAAAGGGAGGGACCGGGGGGCCAGGCAGAAGGGGAGCCCTGGAAGGACCTGGAGGAAAGCATCTAACCAACAAGTACAAAATGACCTCAACATTTTATTAACTGGTAGTGTTGTACTAGTGTGCATGGCTTGGATATCATCCTGCTACTCTTCCTTCACCATGACTAGGTGCAGGTGCATTTGCTTCCAAGGCTTAATTACTCATTGATTGCCTCAGGCAGAGGCTTCCTGTGGGAAGGAAGTTTCTGGGTTCTGCATGGCTAATATGGCCGCACTGAAGTCTGTAGAGACTAGCTGGCCATTTGCCACGCGGAACTCACTGCGTGGAGTAAGAGTGAGGAAGATGGGACTAACAAAGGTTCTCTTTTCATCTCAGACTAGATCAGCATTTCTGCTAAGAGCTGTTCTTCCCAAAGACATATGATCTAGGTCCCCTAGGTGTGGCTTCCATCCCCTGGAGTATCAGATTGTTCTTTTTCCTTTTATCCTAAAGTATTTTAATACAGGCAGTAACATACCAGGTGGTCTAAACAGAAAGTGTTAGAAGGGCATCCCTTTCCCTCAGAGGTATGGGCATCGAGGACCCTGTGCCCAGGGAGGAAAGAGCAGGCTGGGTGGGGGGGGGATGCTGGGATGTGCCCCAGGCCATTAGCACCCCCCAGGAGTGTTCCAGGCTGCTGCCTCCTCTGTGGGGTGCCTGTGCGTTGCTTTGGCATCATTATATTCAAGGCACAGACCCACTTCTGGACTTCAGGCTATCCCTAAAAAAATAAACCTTTTTATTCTTCTCTACAGTCTTGACCAAAAGCTTCTGATTTGTGTGTGTGTGTGTGTGTGTAAATTGCTTAATATTGTTGAATGAAAGGGGTTGCATGTTATTCATAAATACAGAGATGTTAATATTCCCCAATGGTCTCAATATTATTTGAATTATTTGAAGTATTATTTGAATTCATCTCAGACAGTGGCTCTCAGCAAAAAGGCATTCTTTCCATTTTTTAGATTGATTTTTGAAATGATTTGAAAACATTAATATCAAAGAGAATTTTTGTAAGTAGAACCATCATCCTTACTTCTGAGGAAGTTTTTTAACTTGGTTGTAATAAGTAGTCTCCACTTGGCTTTTACCATGCTTATATTTGATTTATAATTTTAAAATCATGTGTTTATTGTTAGACAAAGAATTAAACAAAACATTGCTTTTCGTAAGTGAAAGATTTAGTCAATTTTTAATTGTAAGCTCCTTATAAATGTACTGAGTATATATGCTATATGTTACAAATCATTGCTGCCATAATCATTTTAAAATATCTACACTTTCTTTTGTTGTTGTTCCCTTAAGCCAATGTTTTCTTTTGGTTTGTTTAGAGAAGTATTTCTAGCCCCTACATACAATAAGGTGTGTTATTTAACAGAGCTTTTTTTTACTTCTTGATAACTTGGTCTGGCATTATGCTCAGTGCTTGAAATTAAATTTATTTTTATATACAACAAAAACCTTTATTTCTTTAAAATAAGTTTTTGTGTGTGTGTGTGTAAATATGGCCTTCTGAAAAGAGAAAGGAACAGAAGCAGAAATTATACACAAGTACCCACACTCATATAAATGCACGCACACACACCCAAGACTCTAAAAATCCTCGTCAAAAGTTATATTTCATGAAAGAGAATTATAGTAGTGTTGATGGTTTGCCAAAACCTCAAGCAGTGACAAAATCCACAGAGTGTCCTGAAAGGGATGCCTTTGCAAAACCGTGCCTCTCCAGATGGTTCCGATTAAAGATGTTTAAAAGCACATGCAGCAGTAGTTCGGTTCAGAATTCATCGTTAATTCAGTCGATAAAATAATGCAAATTTGAAACCCTAGCCTGTACATCAGAAAAATCATCAAATCTTATGATTGCTCTTCGGGGAGGTAGGTATGTGATGTGTTGATGTTTAAGTGATCTAATTGAAATAATAGAATTAAGCAAGAAGGGGTAAAAAATAAAAAGGATTGAAAATACAGGAGTGTAAGTCAAAACTTTCTTCTCTGCAGAAGATTTATTCCTTTAAGCTGTCATATCCAATCCATTTGTATGGGATTCGACAGCCAATTGTCATTTCCTGAGATAAACTAGGTAAAGAGGTTGTGTTACAGAGACAGCATGAAAAAAAAAAAAAACGGGAAAAATAGCTCCAGAGCATGATGCAGAGTGAGGCCAAATGTCCTTAGAGCCCGCAAAGTGTTGCCAGGATCCCTTCACCTTCCTAAGAACTGCAGATAAGTAGCTTATGCTCAAGTTTTTCCTTTGGCATATTCAGCTTCTCCCCACACCCCCCTCCCCCACCACATACTATTTCTAAAAGAAATTGCTCTTGGTCTACATTTCAGTAAATTAGTTTGCCTTATATGTGGTTTTGAACCTTGGCGGGGGCTCTGTGTGAAGAGCGAGGTTGCACACTGTGTTCTGTGGCACGAGGTGGGCACCAGTCACTCCAGGCCCCCCCAAAGGCCCCATCATTAAAAGCCCAGCTCCCTCATCCTCTTTCTTATGTCTAAAATGAAAAGTATCCCACCCTCTGATCCCTCAGCTGGGCAGCCGGCAACAGCTCTGGGAAAAGAACTCCCGGGTGGGAACGGCATTAATTTAGCGGCATATGCCATCATGTGTGCTACCTGTGGCACACATGAAGGCATTCAGCAATGTTTAGGAGAATGTTCACCTAAGGGCTCAAAGCCTTTCAGAAAGCGTGGAACAAAGATTCTATGAAAATAGAATCAGAAAGTTTTGAACAATAGTACATGGACCTGAAAGGGCTTGGCTCTCAAAGGTGGCACAGTTTTTAGTGCCCCCAGAAAGGAACACATTTTGAGCATTTTCTAAGTATAAAAACTGGCTTTTAATGTCTGGAGAGAACTCCACAATCAAAGCAAATGTGCTCCTTTGACAGAAAACTGCAACACGCCCACATACACACATACACACACACACCCATATATACATACAGACACATACACATGTACACACACGTACATGCAAAGAAAAACATGG
Organism: Phyllostomus discolor; assembly: GCF_004126475.2. Classification (NCBI taxonomy): domain Eukaryota; kingdom Metazoa; phylum Chordata; class Mammalia; order Chiroptera; family Phyllostomidae; genus Phyllostomus; species Phyllostomus discolor. Next base: position 27,968,801 of record NC_040912.2, on the reverse strand, counting down.
GGTAGAAAGGACAGACAGAAGTACACAAAATTTGTGTGGACTCATGGAGATTTCCATTATAAAATTAATTTTGTTTTAGCAACAGACATTGTATTAGCCAATCTTAACTACCAATCCATAGTTTGGTATCCTTACTCACTTGGTACCAGAGATTGTATTTTTGTTTCTTCTTCTAATCATTTTTTAAGTAGAAAGAAATGCAAACCCCAGCTAAAGTCAAATTCCTATTCCAGGATAGTTTGACCATGTTCTACCATATGGACAACAAAGGGAGCTTGTTGTTGTTGTTGTTTTGCTTTTGTTTTTCGTGCGCTTGTTTCTCATATATGACTTTTTACTTTCCTCATGAGGTCCACGAACATGTAGAATTATAGTACCTCACAGTTTAAGGGAACCTCCCTCGTTTTCTGGAGCCACTGCTTCTTCAAACCCTGGATTCTCTTAAACAACCATGTCTTCCGGGGCCATCCTCACCTTGCCTCACTTGAACATCATTCATGATGCTGTCACAGGACAAACCACCCGGCTCTGGCTAGAGCTGGAGAGTTTCCCAGCGTGCTTGCGTTACATCCTGAAGCATCATGGATGCAGGCGGTCATGCTGGGGTGCCAGAGGGACCAAGTCTGGGAGCGGGGCCGCTGACTGGGGTTCCTGAGGGTGGGAATGAGCACATAGATACAATATCACCTGCCTTCTACCACTACTTTCCTTATGTTTCTTGCCATCTTTGTCCCCAACCTGGCTTCCGTTAACATCATTTCATCAAAGGCATAACAACACTGTGTCTGCCTATTGCCGTTAAAATTGTTGAAAAGACTTCACTTTGGGGAAAGGTGTTTGGGGAAAGGAAAGTTCTACCTGTGCTCTAGCCCCCAACCCCCAGCCCCCAGGCCCCAGCCCCCGGCCGCCAAACCAGACTTGGACCACGCCCCTGCGAGTTTCATGGCATTCCCTTGAACACACTTGGTAAAACGGAGAAGCCTTGCTAAACTTTGGAGCTGAATTTCACTGTATTTCCCCCTGTGCCTATTGAAAGCTACTGAGACGGACTTAACACAAACCTCCTGCCTTTAGAACAGTACAGTATGTTCCCTCCTTTGTAAGAGGGACATCTGAGCCAAGTTCTGTACAGCATCACAAATTCAGACAACGTGGGGGAAGAAGGCCAGTCCTTAAGTCGCGTATGGCTCACTACAAGAGATAACGAAATGAATTTTTTTTGAAAAAGTAAATAATCATGCTCTCCAAACTGTCCTTTGTATAAATAGAAATGTTTATATAGCAGGTCCTGTGATATGATATCTGCTGATTCGGGCTATTGCTGCTGCAATAAAAAGACATTAACACTAAGTATGTGATGGCCTGAACTAGTAATCAAACATCAAGGGGCTGATTACTTTAATGAAGAATTAGGAATGTTTTATTTTTTTGTATATTATAGTTCATAACTATGCATTTATACTTGAGGGACTTAGAAAATATTCATTTCCCAACACATTCATGTAGTTAGCCAAGTACTACTTTTTATAGACAGTGTAAAGGGAAACCAGTTACCTTTTATTATTCTGCAATAATTTCACAGCTAGTTAGGTAGTTCTAGTGTTCTAGAATAATGTCAACATAAATGGGAAAAGAGCCCCTTGGGTTTCTCAGACTCATATTATTTTGATGCCAAATTTAAAATAGTTCCCTCAAAATGCTCATGGATATTTTAATGTTGTCTATAGCATGGATTCTTATCTTGAAGGACCTAAAACTGTTGAATCTTGCCTATCAGCAGAATGAATTTGACCCATAAATACTCTACATTACTGCTCTCAACCTTTAAAGTCTTCTAAAGCAAGGAAGGGTATAAATGAGCAAATAAATCATATATTTCTATTTTATGTAGATCCTACTGAAAACTGTTAATGAGGATAGTTGTGACTAGTTTATATAACAATGTTTGGGTCCAGGATTCTAAGACAGCAATGAGCTGCAAGATACAATACATTGGGAAGGATGAAAATGTAGAAATAAGGCAAGCCCTTTCATTTCCATCTGCAGAACACAATTTGCCATACCCTTAGGTCGATGGCAGGTTAGCCCAAAGAAAAACACTCTCAAGTTATGCACAGCATGTTTTTAAGAGACCAATGAATGGATTTTTACTGCGTGGTTTACATGTATCAAGGCAAGAAAGATGATGTGTGGGAAAATAGGCAGTATCGGTTAAACAGAGTTTGGTGCACATGCCAAGACCTATATGAGAAGTTATATATGCCCCAAGCCTGATATTTGGACCCTGAATTCTGTTCTCTCTGGCACCCAGCCGGAGGGGCCGTGACCCGTTTCACTAGTGCAGCTAGTTCAGTGACCACCTGTGTTCCAACAGTGAAGTCAGACCAGGAGGAAAGGAAGCTCGCCGGGCTGCTTGGTCCACATCCACTCAAGCCGCTGTATTTATTATTCCGCCAGGGAATGCTCTGCCCTTGCAGGCTGCTCCGATGAGGGTGGGATCGCAGGCAGCAGGTATGCCATGAACAACAAACCCATATTCTTAACATATGTTTAATTTGAGTAACTCTCCTCCTTCAAAATACCTCTTGATTTTAAATCCACATCCTGATTTGCCCACTCTCGTTACCGTTTTCTGCTGCCTGTTCTGAATTAATCCTTTGAGGTGGTCATTCCCCGGAAAGAAAAAAGGAAAATGAGAAGAGAGATGCAGTGTTGGGAATGAGAATGAAAGAGGATGGGAGAAAGCAGAGGGAAGGGGATCATTAAGCGGAGTCTGTGTCCGAGTGTTAGGTTTTCTCTGAGCTGGGGAGACTGGGGAGGTAGAGGAAGGAGAGGAATACTCGGGAAAGGCACTTGGGAGGTTATCCATTAATACCCCTGCTGAAGAATGGAAGTCATTTTTTTTGCAATAGAGCTCAATTGACAAAGACTATTTTGATTCTCCGTCATACTTCATCACAAAGAATTGATATAATCTAAAAAGTGGTTAAAATTATTAAAATAGTTTCCATAGTAGAAAATTAAATGATTTTTACTGTCACAGTGCTTAAACTGAGATAATTTGAATTATATTTTATGTAGTGATCATGTCACTGGGATGTCTAAACATTCTTTGCAGAGTAATAATCCCTGATTCTGATTTTTCATCAATATAAAACTGACTAAAGGTTAGAAACATTAGCTACCAATTGCTGTTATTTGTAAAACCTGCAGAGAAAGCTGGTTTTCTTGAGGAATTCTGAGTTAAAATACATTCTCCACCTTGGAACTATTAACCCTTTAGGATGCTTTCTACATTTTTTTCTTAGGTATGGTTTTAACTCAGAGGATCATGAAACTGCTTCAAATACTTAATTTAGAATCTATTTCAAACTGAAATAGCAATATCTTCTGCTATTATATGTTATAAAATAGCAAAATATTATGTTGCTTGATGTCATTAAACTCATTTTTTCTATGTCTATCTATGTATGAAATCCATCAAATCCAGGTTTTCTCAGGTCACATACAGTTAATTAAATGAGATCTTGTTAACATTATAAACCATATTTCCATAGTCACCTCATCTGCAATTTAGGATTTCTGAGCTCTTCAAATTCCCCCAGGTTTTTTTCTGGGAGCTCCCGAAGGAGGCTGCAGGTATGCTCACGGCGGAGGTTCCGAGGACCACCTGTGATGCTAACGGTAGCTCGCTGGGCCTCCAGTACCCAAGCTCCACTGCCTTCCCCTTCAGGCACTCCAGGACTGGCTGCCACTCAGCCTACAGGGTGAGCTGCACACCCATGCGCTGGTTTCCATGGCTGCTGTCTGAGCGCCAGAACCCTGAACAGCCCAGGGACTTGGAGAGCTGAAGCCAGTCAGGCGGGGGAATGTTCCATGAAAAAGGAGACAGAATGATTCCCTTCCCTAAGTGTGTATTCTTTGTCTCAAAGAAGCCTAATTTTTTAAAAAAGAGTTTATTTATGTGTTTTTAAAGAGAGGGAAAGGAAGAGAGGAAGAGAGGGACAGAAACATCAAAGTGTGGCTGCCTGTCACGTGTCCTCTACTGAAACCCGACCCACAACCCAGGCGTGTGCCCTGACTGGGAATTGAACTGGCGACCCTTTGGTTAGCAGGCCGGCACTTGATCCACCGAGCCATACCAACCAGGGCTCGAGGGGTCGTAATTAATGCAAGCTGGTAGTTCACTGTCTCCCAAGTTTGTATTGCATGTAGTCGTTACATTTTAACGGTAGCGCCCTATTGCAAGTACGGTTCAGGCAGACCTGTCCTACTAGTCAGCTCTTCATGACTATCCAAATTGTCAACACCGCTTAGGCTCAAACCTGACTACTGTTACATTTCATTTCAAGTTTGAAACGTGATGATCTTTACTTCCACACTGGGCCAGACTGCATTTCATCCAGAACAATTGAGCAGACATTTATTGTGTCTAGCACCCAGGCCACAAGATGGAGATGGTGTGTACCCTGCTTATGAGGAATTTATCCCTCTTCCCCAAGGTCAAAAGCAAGAACAGCCCTGGCTGGTGTGGCAGTTGCTTGCGGGTTCCACCTCTGGTCTGTGTGCATATGGGAGGCAACTGATAGATGTTTTCTCTCTCTCACTTTGATGTTTCTCTCCCTCTCTTTCTCTCTGCCTTCCTCCCTTTCTAAAAGAGAAAAAAAAAGTCCTTGGGTGCGAATTAAAAAAATAAAATAAAAAAGCAAGAATGTGTGATCTGTGGTAGATTACAAGCTACAACACTCAGATGATTAGTGCGTATTTTACCCACGGTGGTGCCATGAGACTTAAGACTCAGTGTGGAAAGTGGAGAGGGGAGCGAAGACAGGGATGGTTAGGGCAGTTTGTGGAAAGGCCTCTGGGAGGCTGAGCTCGTCTGCATGCAGAGGGAGACGACCTCACATGAAGAATACCTACCTCCTACCTCAAGGTCCTGCAAATGGTTTGGGGATGGTTGGTGAACCACAGGTATTCCTGAGGCTGGTTCCTATTAGACAGGGAAAACTAGAAGCCTCGCTTTTCCTCATCTTTGCTGCGGAATGAAACCAATAAAGTCAGTTACTATTTAGACGAGTGAGTGCTGTTCATTGTGAGAGAATGTTCCTGGGGTGGGCATGACCAACAGAGGCCACTGAAGGGCTTTGGGGGGCAGAGGGAGAGTTCACATAATGCCAGAATCAATGGCAATCCTGTTAGCATCATTTCCATCTACCTAAATCAAAATCATAAGGAAAACCGTACCTTTGTATGTGTATTTTTGTCATTCCACAGATAAAACGTGCAGTTCAAAATCTGGCACCAGGACTGTCTACACAGGACTGAGTTCTGTAGAAGAAAAATACCAATGAGAAGTCTGTATTGCCAGATGCTTGGCATCATGTAGTCAGGACATTTCAAATGCGTGTTGAAATAGCCTTCCAGATGTGTGGCAGCTTGCAGCTGCGTGGCCCTTGCCTGCGTTTCGAAAGGAGTGGGGTGCAAAATGGAGGTATAGAAGAAAACGAGGCTCTTACTGACTTCCTGGTCTGATTGCCTTGGAAAACAGTAGTTTAATATTTTTATTTATTTACTCTTTTGCCTTTCAACCAATTTCTTCGACTCTGCCTTTGACCTGGCAAATATAGACACAGAACTTTCCACAGTACCTTGTATTTGCCATATGAAAGACATTATTGCCATCAAGTTATGACATTTTTGGACTCTAGAAGTAGTTCTTTAGAAATCCAGCTTTCTTTTGTGCTTATTTGTCCTGCTTCTTGATATTAAATATTATCAATTCCATATATATCAATTTGCCCACTTTCTCTACATTTTATGCTCATGTTCAAGAATATGGAATTAAATAAGGAAAAATATAATAGAGATTTGTTTACCTCTGAACTAGATTTTTCCATAGAAATTCACATTCTTCAGTGAAAGCTACACACTTCATTAAACCCACCTTAGGTTTGTAAGTACCAATACTGGTGCTAGATATTTAAAAACCTACTACAACTGCAGAGAAAATAGCTCAGGAGAATTTACACCTTGTGAGGTGTTTTTTTAAAAGATTTTATTTATTCATTTATTTTTAGAGAAGGGAATGGAGGGAGAAAGAGAGGGACAGAAATATTAATGTGTAGTTGTCTCTTGTGCGCCCCCTACTGAGACCTGGCCCACAACCCAGGCCCGTGCCCTGACTGGGAATCCAAATAGCGACCCTTTGGTTTGCAGGATGGCGCTCAATCAACTGAGCCTCAATAGCTGAGGCTACACCTTGTGAGTTTTGCACAGTTGTTTCCTTTAGGCCACAGAGAGATATTGTTTGTACTTAATGTAATCAGTAAGTAAATCTGTGGACTTTGTCACTGGTATAACATGGCATCACTCATTGCCAAATTTAAAAAAGAAAGAATGCCTGGGGTGTAAAATTCTGGAGTGTTGTCATGTGTCATTCTAGTTCTCAATACTTGTCTCTCACTTTACTGTCAACATACTTAAGTACAGTGTTTAATTTCCAATTATTCCAAATTACTGTTAGACACCACTTTTACATGATACATTGATAGAACTGGCATTGGACAAATAGATTTGGTTGTCGTCCCTTTATGAATGCTACTGTTAAGTTAAAGATAAGACAAGGTTCCTGTGTTTGTTCCAACTGAGAACTGGGAGAGTTTACCCAAGTGACACAGACTAACAGACTTAAAGACATCGGTTGCTTCAAAACAATTGGAAAACTTCAAAGTGAAAATATGTAATTGTCCATCACTAAAGTTCCTATAGGTTGCCTGCCAACATCATCCTGAACCTGCCTTGGCAGGAGAAGGGCTGCGTGGCAGTTGGAGATAGCTTATTGTCATATATAGTTTAACACCATGAAGACAAATTTGAGAAAGTCCTGACACAAGGTGTGTGGATCTTGATCGACATGATGGTTGGTAGCACCTCTAGTGGGAGAGCGATTCGCTGACTGTGACTCAGATTTGAGGGGTTTAGTTTGCAGGGAAAAGACAGTAAAACTCGGAGGTTGTTAGTAATGGTGGAGCTTCCCTTTTCTTGGTAGGATTTCAGCGTGCTCGGTGTGTGTTTACTCCTGCCTGAAGATGACCACCTCCTCTTTTTGGTTGGTTGGTCTGTCTGTTTGAAATGGTAATTGGAGGAAGGGGTTTAATATGAGCTGAGATGCAAAGGAATGGACAAGAGTTTTAAATCTCTATTATGGCTACATCTTTGTCTCTATGTGACAGTAAACAATTCACTGAACTTGGTTAGGAAAATACGTCATGACAGATTATAATCTGTCCACCGGGCAAAAGAGAATAGAATAGAACCAGAGTGCATTTTTAAGGAGAAAAGTGTCAGTTGAACATGAGGGTGAGTGAGTATGAAAGGATCAAAACTACACGGTCTACATGTGACCATGACTTCGGCTGGTGATGACCATGGGAATTAGCTAAATTTACAAATAATTCACAGTGTTTAGTTTACCATTTTCTCAAAATATTTACAGGTCGATCAAATGTTTATTGAACACTGTGGTAGGCAGAATAAGGGCCACCCAAAGATGTTCACCTCTTAATGCAGGAACCTGTGACTGTTACCTCACGTGGCAAAAAGGACTTGGCAGGTGTGATTATGTTAAGGATGCTGAGACGGGGAGATTATCCTGGGTTATCTGGGTGGGCCCAGTGTAATCACAAGGGTCCTTGTAAGTGAAAGATGATGGCAGGGGAGTTAGACTCAGAAGGAAGGTGATGATGGAAGCAGCATCTAAGTGATGTGATGTGAACAAGACTCGACCAGCCGTTGCTGCTTTGAAGATGAAAGGTGGCCGGCCACGAGCCAAGGAATGAGGCGGCCTCTCGGAGCTGGAGAGAAGGCAAGGAAATTGATTCTCTCCCCAAAGCGGTGCCAACGCCTCAATTTGAGTCCTTCTAACCTCCAGAACTGTAAAGTAATAAATGTGTATTGTTTGAAGCCACTCAGTGGGTGGTACTGTGCTACAGCGGCAAGAGGAAATGAGTACGGATACCTACTAGTTCTCAGGAACTGTCTTAGGCACGAACACAACACAGAAAAAAAGCACGTCGCTCCCCTGCCCCTATGAGGCTCACAAGTTCAAAGTGCCTATTTGATTTTGCCCATGAGGAAATTAAGCTGATATAATTACTTGATTTTCACACAGAGTATCGGCCTTGATTACCAGCCCCTGGAACTTTACACACTAACATCTGTACCATATGAATATGGGAAAAAATTCCATTCTGCCTCTTGACACAAATTTTGTGTGTTACCCTCAAGGCTGCTATCCTCTGACCAGCGCAGGAAACAGCTTAACCAGTCCAATTGCTTTTATTTATGAAGGATTATAGGATTATATATGGAATAACAGCCCTGCTTTTGTATTCTGAAGAGCTGGAACAACCTAAAGCCGTTACAAGAAAAGAAGGTGGCCTTTTCTCTAGGACAGAGGTTTTTAACCTAAGTAAAGAAACTGGCCTAAAGGAGTTAAGTCACACAGCAGTGGCAATAGGCCGGGCTTGAATTTGAGTTTCCTGACCCCCTTCTCTGTCTCTGCCCATTTTCCCCACAGACACTAGAACGCCTGGATCCAGGTGTATTTTCAGAATCTGAAATAGGAATCAGTCCATTTCCCTAACTGACTTCCCAGCACACCGTGTGGATTACCAAAGGAAATTAACATGTAAAGAAACTCTGGAAACTAAGAGATCCATGTTAGTTCTCCCCCTATATTATTTGGCTGGTCTCACTGTTGGTGTCATTTTCAAGTGTGGGGCTTGATTTAATAGACAGCCAGCAACTGTGGATCTAATCAAATGGTGCTCCAAGCACACGACTTTCAGTGTGGGAGAGCTATAAGAAATATTTTCAAGTTTTGGAGTGGTCTGCATAAGACGAAAAGTATTCAAAAAAGAGCTGGAAAAGCAGGCTTAGGGATCTTGTTTTTCAGGTCTGTTCTAGTCACTCTGTGAAGTATTCAGACAATTCGTTATAATTTATCACACTGATACTCTTAGGTTGGATGAAGCCCAAACACAACTGAGTTAGATGCATATTAAATTACCTCTAACTTAAAAAGGAGGGTGGTCTCACCACCGCAGGATGGAGTTCATTAGCAGGCTGAGAAGTTTTTCTTAACTCTTCATTATCTGGTTTCATATTGTTTCTCGGTCCCAGGGCACATCGGACACCTTTCCTCTTTCAACCCTTGGAGAAGCACACTGGGCACATTGTGAATCTTAGTAGCCAGCAATTCCAAAGATAAAGTACTCATCATCATAAGTCTTTAAACAAAACTCATAGGACTATGAAACCTGCTCTGATTCTTTACATAAAATCATTGTTTTCCTTTTTAGGTGAAAAGAGAAAAGTATGTATTTGTGCATGTTTATTGAGATCCGTGCAATGCAAAATATTCCACTTCATTGTGATGACTAACGTTGGGTGTACTCTAACACTTGTGTTTAGGAGTTATGGTCACATTACTTCTCCCTGACCAGCACGACCACCCATAGCATTCAGTGAAGGACACAGTTCAGACAAGATGCTATTGACAGATGGCCTTTAATATGCTTCCACATTCTCTTTCCAGGACTCAGAACTTTAAACTCCCCGTAAATGGCATTTAAAATGTGCATTCTTAGTCTTTTAGGTGGTGTTTCCCCCAGGTACGGGGGGAGGGGGCACAATGGACAAGCAGCAGACAAAAAGGACAGAGAAAAACCCCTGAGGTACTGTAAATTCAATCATTTGGTCCCAAAAGAATTTTATTCATACTTTTTTGCTTGTTTCTGAGTTTGTTTATTGCCTTGTTTTTCTTGTAAAAACTGGGTCAGGTTGAACTTGGGGAATTTGATATTTATTTATCAGTTGGCCTTCCAAAGATACATAAATGTTATGTTAAAAGGGGATTTAGCTCAGCTTAGAAGTGAACCACTGGGACATAATTTTATCCCTTTCCACACTCTAGGCACTCTCAGTCTTTGGGTCTCTCGTTAAACATCAAAGAATGTTCATTGGAAAAGGGGTTGGTATGGAAATTGGGGGATGGGTGAGACTTGGGATTGGATGACAATCACAAAAATCAGTTAACTCTTGTCTCTTGCATCCGTCTTTTAGCAAGCACTCAAACTCAATTTTTTCTAGTCCTTTTCAGTACTTCAAAGTAGCAGTTTATCAATAGAAGCACCAAGCTAGACACAGTCCTGAGAGGTCATCTGGTCATCTCGGTGCCTTAGGCACACGCATATCTAAGTAATTCCAGGCAGATAACAAGAGACAAAGGCCTCCTGCCTTTGAACCACCTTGTTGCTCTGGCCCTAGGACCTCCTTCCATTTGCTCCCCTAAGATCTCTACTCACCATGTAGTTTTAATGTGAGAGAGGACATATTCTTGTCAAATTCTTTTATTTTCCCACTAAATTTAGACTAATTCTGTGCAGTAACAGCTGGCAAAACCATCACAGTAACTTAAAAAAAAAAGTAAAGAGCCTATACATAGTGGAACACTTGAGTTTTATTTTTTGTTTTTTTTTTTTAATGGTCCCTCTGTAATTTCTGACCTAAGTGGCTTGGTGATGATCTAATGTGGGCTATTCCATGACTCTTTGGGTGGACCCTCCAAATGTAGATTTATTTTGTCAGCAGGGTGTTGCTGAGTGACATATGGAGACTGCATGTTCTTCCTCCTTTCCAACCTGCTCGAGCATAAATCCTGAATGCTACAAATGCAGAAGGAAATCACCCATAAAGCAAGACACAGATCTCTCGATCACACAGTGCTCTTTAGTCTTGCCAGTGCAACAGTTCTGAGTCTGATTAGCCTGTTTATCATTTTATTTATAAAAAAACAACACCTGATAACTGAGTTCTGTTGGATTCTATAACTGCAAGTCATTATTGCCCTTTTTTTACACAGCCAAGAAAGAATTCATAGACAAAGGAGCTGGCTCCCTTTTTCCGTGGCTTAACTCTATCAAAGGGAGGAAGGAGGCAGAGAGTGGGGGAAGGACCTAATTCAGAATGCTGTGTTTGCCCCCTTTGCAAGGACGTAGTACTTTTTCAATAAAAAAGAGATTTAATTTGTGGCTTCACTTCAAGTAAGATGGTTTGATGGTGAAAGTGGAGCAGCCCCAGCCCTTGATTTAGCGAAGTCGTGTGGCTGCATCCCTTAACAGCACTTTCATGTGGTTTGGGTGAGCCATTCTCAGAAACCCCAAGTATTTTTGAAGATACTGAAGTGGAGACGTTCACAATTCTTCCCTCTCTTTTTGCTATTAATCCTTCATGTTTTAACAAGCGCTGGAGTTAACGCTGCCTACACTCTTTCCTGTCACACTGGAACTCTTTTTCTTTTCTCTGAAATAATCTCTTCTTTCTAGTTCATACTCACATAAATCAAAGGGTTGGATGTTGACACATTCCATATTCAGATATCAACATCCTTTTTTTAATTAAGCAGGATTTAGACATTTGATTTGAAGAAAGCTGGTGTGGTTTTTTTTAAGATTTTATTTATTTATTTTTAAAGAGAAGGGAAGCGGGGAGAAAGAGAGGGAGAGAAACATCAGTAGGTTCCCTCTCAAATGCATCCTGATCAGGACTGAACCCACAACCCAAGCATGTACCCTGACCAGGAGTTGAACCCAGGACCCCTCTCTTTGTGGGACGATGCCCAACCAACTGAGCCACACTGGTCAGGGCCAAAGCTGGTGCTTTTTAACATATGAAGCAATCCATATATTCATCTCTTCCCATTTTTTTGGTTCTTTTCATAAAGTGAAAGTTTGCTCTCAGCTTGTACCACATCCTTATTCCAGCCTAGGCATAGCAGCCTGGGTCTCTTATCTCTGCACAAAGAGATGCCAAAAGGTTGGGAAAGGATTGGAAGTCTATTCTGGAAAAGGCTACTTTGATCCAAGTGTGTTTCAGTGACCATTATTGTCAGCTATGATGGCCTAGCCTCACCTCGCTTTACCCACAGTAAAGTTTTGGAATAAACAAATGTATAAAAATTAAATGTGTGTGTGTGAACCAACTGACCTCAAATCTTGGATTTTTCTGTCCAAATGTTTTGTAATGCCTGAAAAGATCTTTGTTTCGGCCTGAAAAACAAGTCAAACCCAAATTGAGGGACATTCTAGCAAATATCTGACCACCCGTATGCCTCAAAAGAGTTGAGATGATCGAAACAAGGGAAATCCGAGAAACTGTCACAGCCTGGGGAAGCCTAAAAAGACATGATGACTAAATGTAACACGCTGCCCTAGACGGGACCCTGGAACCGGAAAAGGGCATTGTGTGAAAACTAAGAGCATCTGGATTATGCGTGGGCTTCAGTAATAGTATATCAGTACTGGCTCATCAGTTGTGACTGATGTCCTACACTAACGTAACGAAAAGGATGGTGTTAACTGCAGGGACAACATGCTGCAAGGTGTAGGGGAATGACACTGTCTTCACGGCTGTTCTGAAAATCTAAATCTATTATAAATGTTTATTTAAAAACGAATACTCTTTTGTTCTAATTTCTCTACAGAACTCTTACTAGCTGTCAGGATTAAAATAGGGGTGAGAGCACTTCTCTTTTTATAAAAAAAAAGTTTATAAGGGAAACAAACTTTCTTTTTACACAGAAGAAAAATGACCTTTCCTTTCTGTCTGCGATGTAAGGCGATGGGTCCCATCTAGTCTGACACCTGGCAAAAGGAAGGTTTCCGGTGTGTTGTCTGGCTGATGGTTTGAAGCAGTTACTTTCTGAGAGTGGCTTTGCCTCTTAAGGAGCTGGTTACCAAGATTCTAGGCCTTGCTGTTGGGTACTTTTTAGCTAAAATGTATCTCCCCAAAACTAGTGTTTGTAAAGGGCTCATTTCACCTTGAATTTTAGTATGTGTCTGGCATTTTAAGAGACTCTTTGGGTATAGGTAAGGGTGGAATGCCCCTAAAAATTTTCCCTGATGGTTGTTTTTTTGAACTTTTTTCTAAACACAGGCCATCCTTTTCTTTTATTTCTAAAGTGTGACCATTTTGCTCAAGACAATCTCATCTCATAATGAGCCTGTTATTTTAAAAATGCATGTGTATTATTTCCTACTTCTTGAGTTCAGAAGACTGTTTCCCAGGTCCTGTGTCTGTCTCTGAGTCGGAAGTCTCTTTTGCTTGTTCAAGCACACAGAGGAACTCTTTCCTTTTCACAATAATTAATTACAATTCACATAATTATTTGGGGGGAATAAACATTTGTTTAAGAAGAACTTGTACTGAAATGACATTTTTGGTTTGGCTGCGTAATGACAAGATGAAAACACAGCATTGTCTCCCAAAGCAATGACAATAAACTCAGAGCTTATCAGTAGTGACCCAAATGGTTTCCAGCTGATAGCTGTTCAGTACACTCCCATGAAATGATTAATTGGTCTCAATCTGTTCTCAGCAGGAAATACCCACCTCATGGTAATATCACCACAATTGCTACCAATTAGCTCTGTTGTCACCTGTTGCAACGGGTAGGCTAGAAGCCGAGACCAGTAATCAATTTCCATACTCACAAGAGAAGTCCAACTGGAGGGGGGTCGGAGACGAGATGACAAGGCCATGCTAGTGAGCAAGGAGCCCAAAGCCCACTCTACCACGTGGGGACACATGAGGTTCCGTCTATGATTACCAGTCCCCACAACATGAAGTCGCAAGGGTGGCGTGCAGGGGCGGGGACTGTGTGTCACAGTGAGAAAACGCAGCCGCATTCAGCTGCAAAGTTTCACAGTATATTGGCTTCTAAGTCAGCCAGCATGTAGTTCACATCTGGGCTCTACCACTTACTATTCATTTGATCTTAAATTAGTGGCTTTGTTTGCCTGAGCCTGGGGTTTGTAATCTGAAAAAAAAAATGGAGGGAAAAATCACCCACCTAATAGAACTGATATAGTGATGTCTATGACATGTTTGGCACTTAGTAGGTGCTCAAAATTTTTGGCACACCCTCCACAAGTGAATAACCATGTAACCTGGTGTGACAGTGATAATGACCATCAGTTCTCCTAATAATAAGCAAGGAAGCCCTCAGGTGTTCAGCATCAGCCTGCAAAGTGATCATAAAGGGAAGCGGAGATCTAAACCTTCACTATCTCGTCTAAGGCCGTACTACCTTGAACGTGCCCAGTTTCATCTATACCTTTACTCTCTTTTCAGTGGATCATTTCCTAAGAGCTACTCATTTAGGAGGGCAGGGGAAGTAAGGAGGGATGTAAAAACTAGCACATAAAATGGAAGAAACTGAAGCAATGGCGTTGTAGCAGAGGAACACTTAGTGCGTCATGGGTGTCTCAGTTGGGCGGATGGTGAAATGACGTGTGAACCCCATGAAGGAAACATTCCAGGCATGGCCTATGTGGATGGAAGAGGAAATTTATCCTACAGTGACCTTGGACCGTGCTCTAATGCATTGTTTTAGAATGGGTTCTCCAAATTTCTCAGTGCTGCAAAGCACCAGGGTGCTTGTTAAATACACAAACCAACAGTTCTCTTCAGCATTTTGGTTAAGCCGGTCTAGGCTTCGGCCTAGGAATCTGTAGGGTTTTGGCTGTTTTTTTTTTTTTTAATCCTCACCTGAGGACATTTCTTTTTTATTGCTTTGAGAGAGACAGGAAGGGGAAGAGGAAGGGAGAAAGAGAAACATCGATGTGAGGGAGAAGCCTCCTGCACACACTTGCACTGGAGATGGGTGCCCAGACTGGGAATTGAACCCGCAGCTTAGCTATGTGTCCTGACCAGGAATCAAACATGCAACCTTTTGGTTAGGGGACAATACTCGAACCAACTGGGCCACACTTTCCAAGGCTGTAAGGTTTATTATTATTATTATTATTATTATTATTAAAGTATAGTTGGAAGCGTACAATATTATATTAGTTTCAGGTGTGCAATATATCAATTCGACATTTGTATACCTTACAGTGTGATCACCACAATAAGTCTCATAGCTATCTGTCACTGTGCCAAGCTATTATTAACTGTATTCCCTGTCTCTATACTACATACCTGTGACTTATGTATTTTACAATATTACTGGAAGTTTGCATCTCCCACAGCCCTTTATCTTTTGCATCCAGTCTCTCCCCCTCTCCCCCCAGGCAACCATCAGTTTATTCTCCATATCTATGAGTTTGTTTCTGGTTTTTTTTTGCTTTTATTCCACACATAATTAAAATCATATGGTATTTGTCTTTCTCTGACTTCTTTCATTTAATGTAATACCCTCTAGGTCCATCCATATTTTCACAAATGACATTCCTCAATATTGCCAACTAATATTCCATTGTATACCACATTTTATTTGTCCATTCATCTCTTGATGGACACCTAAGTTGCTTTCACATCATGAATATTGTAAATAATACTGCAATGAACATTGGGGTGTATGTATCTTTTCAAATTAGTGGTTTTTGCTATTTTTGATGAATACCCAGACGTGGAATTGCAGCATTGTTTGATAGTTCTATTTTTTTTATTGTTTAGAGAGAGGGGAAGCAGGGAGGAAGAGAGGGAGAGAAGCATCAGTGTGTGGTTGCCTCTTGCATGCCCCCAACTGGGGACCTGGCCCACAACCCAGGCATGTGCCCTGACTGGGAATTGAACTGGCGACCCTTTGGTTCACAGACCAGCACTCAATCCACTGAGCCACACCAGCAGGGGCAGAATCTGTATTTTTAATAAACTCTCATATGTTCGGATAAGTTTGAGAACCATTGATTTAAGAAAGTACTTTTCACTTGATTTCACATAGGAATTTCCTATGAAATTTTTAAAAGTATTGATGCTTGGGTTTTAGCCACAGAAATCCTGATTTAATTGGTATGAACGATAGCCTGAGCATCAGGGAATTTTTTAAAGCTCCTCAGATGATGTTAAGGTACAGGCAAATTTAGAGTAACACTGATTTAGAAAATAGCCTGAGGGGCCCATGCGCCTGTAAATGATGAATTAATAATAGTCAGATGTAAAGTCACATCACAGATAAGTAGGTTCCAGCTTGGATTCGAGATGTGAAATATGCTTTAAAAAATCAGAAAACTCCTTGGAAGTAGTGTGCAAATCATCGCATTTGCCCTAGAATTTTGTTGTATTCAAAAGTACTTGTACTGAAGGGACAACCAACTATGATTTTGAGATGAAATTCCCCTAAACTGGCAGTCCTTGAAGTATGATTATACATATAAATAATAATGTGGCACGAATCTATCCTTGGCTTTCACTGGAGAGTTACCTCTGGTGCTAACTTTGCACTGTTTCTTCTTCCTCCTCTCACTCATCTTCCAAAGTCAGTAAAAGCCAGGGCTTTGACTACAGGCATTAGATTTATCAGGGTGACTACTTCATAAGGCACATAAATGTCTAATCACTATTTTGTATCCCTGGAAAAAATATAATATTGTATATCAACTGTAATGAAAAATAAATTTAAATAGATAAATAATTTGAAAATGTGTTCCCTCCCCCCCAAAAAAATTAAGGCTTAAAAGATGCACAAAGCTTTTTGCTCTTTTCAGAACAAGAAGTCAGCACCAGGGACTCCAAGTGTGTCAGCACTATGTTTTCAGCTCAGTTTTTCTTGGGATGCAGAAACCGAAGAAGATTTTTCAGGGAAGGCAAAGAGGATTGAATAATTATTTGAAGAAAAAAATGATTAAAATAATCCAGACAGTTGTCCTGAAGATAATAAAAAGGTTGGTCAACTCCATGAGATCAGAACCAAGTCTGCACACTGTTTATAAAAATTAAGATATAATTCACATACCACAAAATTCACCACTTTAAAGTATACATGCAATGTTTTCAGTATATCCACAAAGCTGTGCACCATCACCACTGTGCAATTCCAGAACGTGTTTACCGCCCCCAAAATGAATCCCACGTCCCCACTCTCTCCCTGACCCCAATCCCTGAGCAGCCTCTAGTCTACTTCCTGCCATAGTGGATTTGCCTGTTGTGGACATGTCAGATAAATGGAATCATACCGTATGTGGTCTTTTGGAGCTTGTTTCATTTAACATAATGTTTTCAAGATTTATCTGTTTGATAGCTCATATCAGTACTGTGTTCTTTTTTATTGATGAATAATAGTCTATTGTATTGATTTACTACACTTTGTTCATAAGTGTAGTAAATTCCTCAGCTGATGGGCATTTGGGTTGTTTCCACTTTGGGGGCTGCTATAAATAAGGTTGTTACAAACATTCACGTATAAGTGTTTGTTTAGTCATATATTTTCAGTTACCTTGGGTATATGCCTAGGAGTAGAATTGCTAGGTCATATGTTAACTTCATGTTTAACCTTTTCGGGAACTTCTAGACTGTTTCCCAGAGTGGCTGGTACATTTTACATTCCTATCAGCATTGTATGAGTGTTCCAATTTCTCCACATCCTCACCAACACTCGTTTTTCCCTTTTTTGTTGTTTCCCCCAGCCCCGGATTTATTGAGGTATACCTGATATGTAACCATTCAGAAATCATAGCCCTCCTAGTGCACATGCAGTGACATCTCATTGCGATTTGGGCACTAACTTCCGTATGCTCAGCACACCGGTCTAGGCCCATGACATAATCTCAATATGGAAAGGCACGGAAATTCCAAGGGATTCTAAGAAAAGTCATCGGGATGAGTGATTTCTAATCTCTGGGAAATCAGACTTTAGTGTGAGCTCCATTTTTTAAAATACAAACTCAGTCAAGAAGTAGTAAGCAAGCTTATTCCATCTTTGCTCCTGGGTACCCTGTTCCTAATGGGGTGATAACTTTCAGTAGATGGCTACTCTCCTTAGAGTTTAGAAGAATGACGTGTGCACCCTGCGATGGAAACTGAGGCAAAGGAGAAGAGAGCTCAGAAGGAAACCAGGCCCTTTCCCTTCATCTCTGTTAGAGTTCAGTACCTGACTCCTGACCTGTGGCTCGGCTTTACCACCTTGACACCTTCCACACCGTCAGATCCCTGGTGCTGCTGCGTGATGGCCTGTGAGGGAGGTATTCAACAGCAAGACCCCCCAGTTCCATGTGTTTCCATTAAGAAGAGAAATATCTCTGTGGGTTTCTTAGGTACTTGCAGAAATACATACTAGCTCACTAGTAGCCAGAAGCATCTGATCTGTCTGCCTCAGAGCCCTCTGACAGTTAAGCATTTGCTTTGAGGCACATGAAATGTCAGCCACCATTACACAGCATATGGCAACAATATGGCCATTCCCTCTCTGGGGACCAACCTCTCCCCAGAAGAGATGGTACTTGAAATAGGAGCTGCTTTTGAATGCAGGACCCCTATTGCTCCCACTCGGCCATGATGGCTGGGGAGTGGGCAGAGCACCACACACAGAAGGACAAACCATATCAAATGTGAACATAGGGGACCAGCTGCCCAGCCAGCAGTGACCAAAGGCTATTTGTCCTAGGCATTTGGGTCTGTGGTTAAGGGGAAGTACCATCCCTAAGCTGGCCTGCATTAGCTCCATAAAATAGAAAACAGCCTCCACAGCCACTTAAGGAGGGTTTGGAGCCGGCTGCAATTGAATACAGTGGTGTGCAGTGAGCAGAGGGAGATGTTGAAAGGGAAGGCTCCACCCGTCTGGTCTCGTTGGAATTACCTCGGTGAATGGGGTAAAATAAACGGCTTCCTCTGGGAGTGGATGAGGAGGGTGTGGAACGCAGTTTAGTGGGTCAGCTGGTGTTCAAGTGGACATGTGGCAATACGGATCAAGGGGAGCGCCGCCTCTGCGGGGACAGCCATTAACCAGGCAGTCTGCTGGAGATGAAAAATAAACCGAGTTTCCTCTGGAGCCTCTGGCTCTGCGTCTGCAGAGGACACCAGAAATGGTCAGTAGAGGTGGCCTGATCCTGAAAGCACAGTTCCAGAGCCATGCTTGTCCTAATTAAGGGGAACTATAAAGGATGCAAGTCAGCAAAATGTGATGCTCGCCCTGGAACGGCACCTCGTGTGTTGCATGTTTGCGTGCAGTCGGTCAGGCTCATCGGTTTGCATCAAGCTTTCTAACACGTTGGCTTGTATTTCTGGGCCCTCGCTTTGACTGTCAACGTGGCCACATTGGTGAAATCACTAGCCTTATGAAAGCAGAGTTCAACTGTAGTGTCAGGAAAGCTCACTTAGATTAGATAGTTAACATTGTCCAAAAATTCTCGCCAACTGGATCATTATTATTCCCCTTGGGTGAACTGCTTGATTTGAATGTTTAAAGACCATACCTTATTTCTCAAAATAATTCTAAGGCTCTAATATTTTAAAGAATAAAATGAAATAGGTAAAAGTTAAACTACAATAATATCTATATTGATATATGTTCTCATAGAGCCAAGAGTAACAAGGTAGGGAAACTTCTTGTTTCCAATTGATTTTGTTTGCCTAAATTGCATCAATCCTATAATTTAATAATGCTTTACTATAACACTGACTAACTGAATGTAAAATGTGAAATACTTAGGAAAGTGATTTTTAAAATAACATTGTATTATTAAAAACGTTTTCCATATGATACATCTTCAGAGTATCTGTGGTGCTGTTAAAAAATCACATATTTTAGTAGTGTCAATTAATTTTTCTAGAATTTTTTTTACTCTTTACAAGTAGGTGTAACTGACAGGATGATGTCATCCTTTGCCCTTCATGAAGTCTATAAATTCCATGACAGCTGGCAACAACAACTACATCAGTAGCTGTATGAACAGCAGGAGGTTGCAGGGGTTTTTTCCAAGACACTTTACTTCTAGGAGGTTGATGCATACTTTCCAAATTAGACAAGGAGCTTTCTCTGTCAGGGCTTAGTCAGGGGACTGTTCAAAAGGACCCTAAACATTTGGATGAAAAATAAAAAAAAAAAATCAGTCAATCATCCAAACGTTTGCCACCATTACATCAAACATCAGGGTACTTAAAAACATCTCAAGAAATGACCAAATTCTAAAACTTTACATCTAGATAATTGAGATCATACTGCCTTAATGTTTCCATATGAATGATAGCATGTCAAATGTGGCATATTCTGGAGATCTGGTTTGAGCCTTTATACGCATTCTACCATCCATTGAATATATAGTATAATTAATGTGTTAAGCTTTAAAAATAACTGAAAGTGTTGAATAACATAACTACTCCTCCATTTCTAATCTTTCAAATATAAAATAGCAATAAGTGTGTCTACTCCATTCCTTATGGAGATACTGAAAGGACTGGTTTGCAGGAAAACAGCGCAGCCTCGGCTGGCAGAAGTCTGGTACCCCAAGGTGGTGTTACGGTTTTTTAATATTAATTTGACTTTTTATCAAATGTAGCTAGAATTCTGATTTCAAGATGGGGCTTTTGTGACATTTAAAAATGTTTGGAATTATTGAGTTAATACTTAGTGGGCACTCACTGTCTGATGAGTGAATGAAGAGTGAGCAAATAAATGAATGAAAAAGGAGGAAGTAGAATTCTCACGTGGTGGGGTGGGAGTCTAGTTGATGCCGACTATGTGTTTCAGTGTTGTAGAAACAGCCCCACTGTTCATGTTTCTCTGGTTCAGTCTCTCAACAAACTGTACAAGTTTTGGAGCTGTATTTGCTGAGATTTAACTGAAACGCGGAAGCAATCAAGTGGTTGAATACTGGATTTTTCTAATTTAAGGACATTCCTTTATCCATATTGATTGGAGCTTTGGTAAATTCAATTGTTGATACCACCTGGATAATTTTAAGTCTTTCTGAAGCTTTAAAAAAATTGTTTCCAACATAGCCCGAGCAACATAAGAATTTCATCAATTGAAAACTAAGAATTGTTTCTGTGGGATGTGTAAAACAAGAAGCTAACCAGCATTATTTTCTTTTTCTTTAATTCAGTATCATTATTGAGAGTTATTCTTGAACTTTATGAAAACCAGATTGGGGCACACGCATGTTCTCCATTGAAACGTGTTCAAGGAATTGGAACTGAAAATCATTCAAACTAGGAAAACATGACATTGAAAAATAGTCCACATTCTTTAATCTACCTCAGAGTGTCTGAGACTGATTCTGACTAGAAAGGCTTAGGCTGGTAGTAGTTCTGGTTTTTTTAGAAACAGGCATTTAGCTTCCTAGTCAGAAAGAGGTCATAATTTTTTTTCCCCAATCACTTCTTTACTTTGCTGGCTTGTCAGTTACAACCTTTGATCCTCTCACTTTGTTGCTCAGGAAGCTCTGATTTCTCACTGTTGCCTACAGAACAAAATTCAAATGTGCCTGCTATTCAGGGGCCCATGCGACCTCTCCAGCCACACTTCCTACTGCTGGCCTCTTCCACGCAAGCTCTTTCACAGCCGGACCAGACTGTGGGCTGTCCATCAGCCTCCGTGCTGGTGCCTCCAGTCTCTTCTTCCCATTATTCATCTCTCAGGAATGCCAGTTTCTCTGCCCCTCCACTTGCTGAACGTTCCACGTACACATCCTACACATTTCCCTTCATGAGGGCTTTCTACCTACGCCACCCTTTCCACTTTCCTCTGTCATCCCCTTTCATAGCTCAAGCCAACCTTCCCCCATCACACATACACGCATCCACCTCTGATTTAGTCATGGCATGTCCCACATGCAAGGCCGCTACTTATATGTACAAGTTGTGCCCTGCAACTTGCAGGATGTCAAGCCCAGAGACGAGTGAGGCCAAAACCTCACCGTACTCTCCGCTTGCTAAGGCGTGCGCCCACCTGCACAACTATGTCCACGTGGAGAGGCACGTTCTTCTATTTCACACACAGGCATGGACCTGCATGGACCGGTTAGCAGCAGCTTGCCCATCTGCCCACCTGCTTTCAGTTTCCTTCACCAGGCCACAAGTTTGTTGAATGCAGTGACTGTGTTTGTATTCTCATCATGCCCAGTGCAATGCCTTTCTTACACATAAGAGCCTTTATTGAATTTAATTGAAGGGATGGAATGTATTCATGAAAAACAATTACTTCAACATATAAACACAAACATGGAAAACACTTCAGGCATCAAAATGGACTTCGGAGCAGATGCGGGCCAGCCAGCTTGTCTGATGTTAAGTATATCACGGCTCTGTCTCTGCTCAGCAATTTCCTAGGAAACGTCGTGCCCAGTAGTCTTTTGTGGATTTTCAGAAACCACATCCACGATGCTATGACAGGCCATGGCAGAGCTGGACTGAAATCCATTTCTGACTGTTTGTTAAAATAGGCAAAGAATAACATTAAGCACTGTCTGAAGTGGGCAGGATAAAGGTCAGGAGGATGCCCATGGGAGGCAAGGGACTTTGAGGAGGAGCCAGTTGGATCAGGCTGAGGTCAGCATACTTCCTAGAAGTCTGCATGAAGCCAAAAACAAAACGGCACCCCATCTCAAAGGCTTCAAAACCTCGCCAACACTGTGTGTCTTATAACTTGATGTGGCCCTGACCTCAAGTGAAGAATGACTTTGTAAAGACGTCAGTGGAGAATGAGCATCAGCTCTGATACAGTTTTATTGGTGAAGGGGCAACGCCCATAAACCAAGCTTTCCCGTCCCCAGAACAGGAATGTGCACCAGATAGGTTTCATGCCTGGTCGATGACATGGCCAAGACTTCAGATTTCAGGTTTCCAGGGGTAACCACTGGCCACCCTCTCAAGGGAAAGTTTGTGTCTGTGAACAAAATTTCCTCCCCACGGTGCACTCAGCAATTGCTTTGTGTTTTCCAGGATGTGTTGAGTTTATGTAATGAACTGCTTTCTCCTCAGGAAGAAACGGGTTTTCTTGAAGCATTTCACAGCGCCCCTCTCTTCCCTTTTCATTCACAGTCCTCTGTGATGTCCGTGTGCTTTGCTCGTTTCCACCCCAACCTGGTGGTTGGAGGGACTTACTCGGGCCAGATTGTCCTGTGGGATAATCGCAGTCATCGAAGGACACCAGTGCAGCGGACACCCTTGTCAGCGGCTGCGCACACCGTAAGTCCAGCTTTTGTCCCATGCCTGTCAGCCAGCCTCACCCGGAGAGCAGGGAAAACTGACGAAAGGACAATGTCGTCAGTAACTCCAAGTTCCAAGTCTCTAATTTACAGTGATTGTGTCCAGACTGACTGACACAAAGCTGAGTGCAAAGTAGGTGAAGGAGGCACTGGGTTTAGAGAAATCTCTTACTATTCTACAAGTTTTGGCACATTGAAAGGATTTCTTTGGATGTCCTAAAGACCACCGGTAAGGGTGGACTCCAACTAAAATAGGACGCAGGGAGAAACTTTGGAAGAGGCATCTGTCAGATTGTTCCCCTAAAGAAACCCTTCATGCTTACATTTTAAGATAGAAGCTCCTCAAATAGACCATAAAGAGTCAGGGTTTCATGTCTAGGGAGGCACCGGAGACTTCTGCCAATGGGCCTTTTCCACTTGCGATTAGAGGGAGTGCTATGACTTTAAATTCTGGAATGCATGGTGTAAGTCTCAACAGTAAAGTCTACAGTGACAATATAATCCCTAAGGTTAAAAGTTAACATCTCAAAACCATTACCCATAATTTAGCAGAAGAGGTTCAGTATAGTGTTTGGAAGACAACTACTCTGTCATTTCCTTTAAGAGAATGACAGGTGTGTTCAGCAATTGTTAGGAGGAATGAGGAGACAGGCATGTCTCCGTCAATCCTTGCTACCTTGACATTCAGGGTAGCTGATGTTCTTTCTCTGAAACGCCCAAATTATGCCCAAGGAAACAGCTCTACTATTGTTTCAATTTCCTTAATGGGGTTGCCTCATTTGTTTCATCTGCTGGCCTCCAAACCACTCTAGCTTTGGAAAAAAAGAGCTGCTAGCTGTTTGAGCTAGGCCACAAAGAGGAAAATTCTCCCACTCTCATAAGATTGACAATAGGAAGTGACAAATGCCAAGTTAGCCTTAATTCTGATTGACTGGGGCCTAAGACACATGCAGGTGAAACTAGTTCTTGGGAATCTTGGAAAATTGCTTGTGCCTACCCCATTTCTCCAAACTAATAACAGAAAATTGTGACCCAGGAGAAGACAGGCTCAATGCAGGTGTTTGCTCAAGGAGCGTGACAGCACTTCTGGGCTCCCTGTGTGTATCTGGTGTGTTTGCGAGCATACCTCCTGAAATTTCAAAAAATCACCAACCCGAATGTTAGATTTTTGAGGCATAAGCTTTTGGGGAGAATAGAAATCCAGGAGCTCTTCCAAACAGTTCATCTCTCTTTTTCAAAAAATGTAGGATGTGATCATCACAACCAAAATGCAATTATAATATTATCCAAGAGAGTGGCACTATTTCTATTAGAAAATAAAACGACAATTTCTTTTTCTCTTTTGCTGTGTTTCATTGAATCCACAGCTAAAAAAAAAAAGTGCCCAGTAAATTTCGCGACTGTCTTTCAACTTCCACTAGTGCCTAGCTGATTGGTACCCGGATGAAAAGCGGTTAAGGAACAAGAGGTCCACCGCAGATTACTGACTAATTTCCTTTCACACCCACCACACATATGCATGGGGGACGACAGGAAATCCTAATTAAAGCAAAGCCCTCTGCCACACAGTAAGTTTATTCCTAAAATAAATAAAAACAATCTGGCATCTATACAGGAAAAATGAGCTGTACTGTTTGCTTTTATCTTTCCATTAAGTAGACTTGTGTATGTTTGTGTCTGTGTATGAGTAGACATGCCCACGTGTCTGCTCCTGTTCTGGTTTCTTTATATCTCTCTCTTTTCTTTTAAACTGAGTTTTATTACTCATGAAAGCACAGGCCAGCAATACTGATTAAAGCCAGAGAGAGGCTACCACGCATACTCCTTTGCTAAGCATTTGGCTCTACACATTCTTCTAGTTGCCTTATTTTCTTCTACACTCATCCATAGGAGTTCCAGGCCATTAGGGCCTTGGGGATTTGTGTTGATGTTGATTGTGTGTGACGAAATCCCACTGGACTCTTGCTGAAAAATGCTAGGTAGATTGCAGATCCATAACAATGGTTGGATCTTGCTTTCCCATATTTCAGTATTTTTTAAATTAATTTTGGGGGTGACATTGGTTAATAAGGTTATATAAGTTTCAAGTGTACGATATTATAATACAACACCTGTGTATTGCTTCTCATCACCCAAAATCTAGTCTCCTTCTGTCACCATATTTTTAACCCCTTTTACCCTCTTCATTCTTCCCCCCACCCGCCCACCTTCCCTTGTGGTAACCACCACACTGTTGTCTCTGTCTATGAGTCTTTTTTGTTTGTTTGTTTGTTTTGGTTGTTCATTTTTGCTTTCTGTTTTATATTCCACATAAGTGAAATCATGTGATTCTTGTCCTTTTCCATCGGCCGTTCTTCAGTTTTGCTAAGTTTGCTGTTTTAAGGTGAGAATTTGTTTCTTCCATTCTTCCACCTGATTTTCACCCAGAGCTCTGAAGGCCGTGTGGCTCGGCACTCGTGTCCGTGCACTGCTGCTGGAGGTCCCACATACCCCAGAGGCTTGGGGGGAAAGCATTGCTCCCAGTTTGTCCTCTTGATCTTCAGGGAACCTGATCAGGATGGCATTTAACTTCAGATCTCTGATGCCAGATCCACTCAGGCTGATTCATTTGAAAGTTTCTGTGGGGATGCGGTGTGAAAAAGACAGAGAGACTTAGCTGACTGTCCATCGGCACGGGTAAAACAAGTAATGGGATCGCTGAAGCAGCAAATGTAATCTTAGGATGCATGGATACAGGCATATTTTTTATCATGTGAGAAGTGACTAGATTCCCTTGGTCAGAACACAGTTTGTTTCATTCTCAGAACTCCAGTGTTGAAAGGAACTCAGACAAATATAGCATGTTCAAAAGAGAGTGACCAGGATGGGGATGGAATTGAAAATCAGGTGTACAAGGATCAGTTGAAGGAATTGGTGATGATTAGTTTGAGTAAGACAATAGTAGGGGAGGAAGGGTAAGGTAACAACAATCTAAATACTATTTGACTTGACTGTATAATCTCAGAGGGTGGGCGAGGTACTGAAAATATCTCCTTGAGCTTTCTTTACCCCATTGGTGGAAGGAGAATGCTCCAGGAATGAGTGCTGAAACTGACCGCCCCTAAGAAAGGTGTTCAAGCAGAGTTTGGACCGCCTCTTGGTAAAGGCAGATGAGCAGCTGCCCTAGATGATTATTATGGTTCCATCTGACCAGGAGTTTATATGATAATAATAGTTTGGAAACCATTCTTTATATAATATCAACTTTCCAATGTTAAGGATTGTTTCATTGTCGTTGTGGCGAGGTATAATGGACAGTAAGTCATCAAGTGTGAGACTTAGACTGTCAGCTATTTGCACAGAGAAGCATCAGCTAAGTTGTGGTTTGGCCACTGATGGCTAAGCTGCCTGAAATCTAACCCAAATGACTGCTAGGTTCTGCTTATGCTAACCTTCCATTTAGTATTTAACATGCAGCTGCAAATGATTTTAGCCTACCGTTTAGGATTCTACAGAGTGGGATAACCTACTAGAGTTGTGACAGAAGGTTAGAGCATCTTGCGTATGATTCCTGGGATGTATAAATGATGTTTCTCAAGGCCTTGTCCAAATCTAAGCCTCCATACTACGCCAAATGGTATTTTCAAAAATAAATCTATCATTATCCTAGATTTTGTAGTGAACGAAAAGAGCCTAACTTTATCTCACTAGGCGCATTGTGCCAATAATTTCTACCACCACCGTCTCTCCCTCAAATTAAAAAGGCTGGTAAATATTAACCACTTTTATAAAGAATGTTCACAAATGTTTGGCACTGCAACCATAATGCCTCGAACTCCAGATTTAGTGACCCTTACTCCTTCCAAAATGAGTAGATCTCTGCTTTTAAATATGAGCTTTTTTTAACCACTCTTGGTGAGCCTAGAAGCCAGACTGTACGGTGGAGACTCCCTCAAGTAACCCAGATTCCACTCGCTGCGCCACTTCTGCCCGTCAGTCCCTCCGCATTTGCTCTCCCCAGCTTCCTGCAGCCCCATCTGACGAGCGGGCGAAGCTTTGTCTTTCCACTGCTGTGTGTTGCTGCCAAAGCTTTTCAAAAGAAATCAGGTTCAAATCAAAGGTGGCAAATGACCTGAGGCCTATGTTATTGTAGGATTATGTCACTCTTTAATCCTTGTTTTGGAGTAATGTGTTTGACACTCAAATGTAAGCATTTCCTCCTGGATCGGTGTCTGATCCTTCGTGTTTATGTTTTTGCAGCATCCCGTGTACTGTGTAAATGTTGTTGGGACCCAGAATGCTCATAACCTCATCACTGTCTCTACTGATGGTAAAATGTGTTCCTGGAGCCTGGACATGCTCTCAACTCCACAGGTGGGTTTGTTTTTCCCTACACATAAGAGCATCCTGGTGGAAAGAGATCCCTACCTAATGGAACATAGCTCCTAAAAGCCAAACCCTCACATCCTATAGGAGCTAAAACCAGTGGATACACTTGAAAGCGTGGGGCCTGCTTTCAGCAGTCTCCTCTTGAAGCCAAAACCCATTTCCTTTACCACAAATCATGTAATTATTATAATACATTAATCCTTAGGTCAGTTTCAAGTGAAAATGAAATAATCCATTTTAAAGCATAGTTACTGTGGAAGTTGCCTGTGGTATGAATTGCACTTACCCTACAGAGTTGTGAAACAGATGGCAACGAGGTGGGAGCTCAACAGAGCGGCCCTTGATGGGTACTGTCCTTGGAGAAGAGGTACCCCAGCAAAACAGAAACCCAAGCCCTTGCTTGTATGCATTGCCTGGACGACCGCCTGTGTGTGTGTATGTGCGCGCATGTATGCGCGAAGAATTTGTCAAACCACCTGCTTTCTCCTCTGGAGTGTTTCTTAGTATGGCTCCTGCCATTCCTTGCTCAACATATGAGAAGTCAAAAATCAAAAAGTTCTGAAGGTTCCAAACCACTACTGACTGCAATAATGGGAACCAAACAAAGGAACAGAGTGGAAGCGATCGATGGAGAGAGGCACCGGAGTGCAGCTTTCAGAACAGACGTATGTATACACACATGCAGGAAGACATTGCCCCTACACACAAACACATATACATACTATTTTCACATTTCTTTGTGGGGAAAAAGTATTTAACTGTCTTCCAACTAGAAACAGAGAAGAGTTTATCACCATAGCCTTTGATAAAAATGTGACAAGACATCAAGAAAATCATAAAAAGATACCTAAGAGATAATTCTCAATTTTAAGAGTGCTATTCCCTTTCCTGGAATGTCTCTCTCACAGTTTTAGAAAACATTGAAGTTTCAAGATACATAAGGAAATACAGAAACTGTAAAGAACCTCCCAGAAGTCTCCCCAAAATACAGATGTAGAGAATACTAAATCTAAATAAGTTATTTTTATAATTTTGAGGGGGCTAATAGGCTTCTTACAATTTAAGTTACTCTATTTTTGCTAACTTTAATGTTATGTAAGTCAGGAGTTGTGTGTGGGTATTTTATGACTTTGTCTTAAAATTCTCAGCAGTATGTTTTTTTTTTAAAGCATGGAGAGTGGAAACATAAGAGCAAGCTCTGTAATTAGGAATTTTTAATTGCCCATTTTGCTGATTAAACATGCTTTTTTTTCCGGTCAAAAGCAGTCCTGCAGGGGCTACAAGACCATTTCCAGTTCTAGCGTGCCTGCAACCGCCTGTCTCTGTGACAGAGTGAGGGTTTCTGGGCGTGACACTGGCTCAGGGCCCTGGCTCCTCTCTGGACCAAGTCAGCGACCAAGAGACGTACCTTCCCCGCTCCTAATGTCATCAGTGGAGCGCACCGGTTTCTGTGTTATGTTGTCCCAGGGTCCCCTCACGGATGCGCTCACTCTGTGGATCTCAGTACTGCCCGCACGTCATGTGACCGCGTGGTCTGTGCTACTCAGACTGTGAGCATGCACTTCTGATTTAGGGACTGCGTGGCTGAGATGACCTGATTTATTTGTTCTGAAAAAAATCAGAAACAAACAAACAAACAAACAAATCACTAAATGTCCAAGCAGCTATGATGACATGATCCCCTACAATGATTTTTGAAAAAATTACTTTAGGTGCACATAGTAGGTGCTTTGATATAAATAGCAAAAATATATTCAGGGATATTAGTTGTACTTAATTATTCTTCACTGTCATTAAAGTCAATTCAGCAGAATATGTTTTAAAATACATTTTAATTGCTGATTTCAAAAGTAATTTTAGATAAAATAAAGACTCTCCCTATTTTAAACACTTATTTAAACACTGTTCTTTGCAGGCTTATAGCCAATACACGCAATGGCCGCCTTGCATGGAATCTAGCCCCTGTTGAAGTCTGTTTTTTCTGACCTAAGTGACAACTTTCTGGTTTCAGTCCATGGAGAACACACACTCTTGTTTGACAAATGTGCTTAGTAGATCTGCTATTAGTACACGTGTAGTCTCATGAACAATTGATTTTGAAAATGTTTGTAAATATGGGGGTATTGTGTGTTTTATTAAAGCCTGGGGCTGACAAGTGTAACCATTACAGTATTATCTTTAGTTTCTGCACCATTAGTTTCAAAATTCTCACCTGTCATCTCCGCCCGACTTAGAAGCAGCAGCACATGCTGATGAAATCCAGCCGCCTGAAACCAGAGATACACAGAAGCACGAATGTCGGGGCAGCAAAGCGTGGTTTCTGGCACAGCTGGGGTCTTTTGTAACGCTGTGTGAAAAGCAAACAGACGATGTAGCCAAATGATTTTTCCGTGCTATCTTTGGCATGGCGAGGGGTTGACAGAGGGAATGTAACCGTGGCGTGTTTTGGTAGGAGAGCATGGAGCTGGTGTACAATAAGTCCAAGCCTGTGGCTGTTACTGGAATGGCTTTCCCGACGGGAGACGTCAATAACTTCGTGGTTGGCAGTGAGGAGGGTACGGTCTACACGGCCTGTCGTCATGGAAGGTGATTTTCTGTTTTCTTACCGATGACGTGTTCCTCATTTCCGAAAGTCTGTTACCACACTCTGGGTTGTGACCGCCTGGCATTATGAGAAAGGTATTTCTGAAGAAATGCAAAGCGCCACCTCAAGTCTTCATTATAAGCATCCATCTGATTTGGTCATTAGTCATTTGTAAGCTTCTGATGGTCCACACTACCTTGAGGAAAAAAGTCCCAGCTTCTTAGCATATCGTGTAAGACTCTTGACCCCCTGGCCCTCGCCGGCCTCAGCCTCCAGGCTGCAGCCACACGCCCAGCAGGGATGGGAGTCCCCAGGTATCGGTTATTCCACCACTTCTCCATGAGTTCGTATGTTCGATTTCTTCCTCCAGTCTGGCATGTCTCTCTCGTCGGCCTGGATGAGTCCTTCTTATTTTCAAGAGGCAATACAGGGGTTATTGCATGTCAAAGCCTCTCCAAATTCTGTTGGGCAAAGCAAAACTTTCCCTCTTTTATGTTTGTGTAGAACTTTCATTCCTTTATTCATTCATTCTGTTAAGGAACATTTACCAAGAACCTACCATCTGCCAGGCAGCATTATGGCATAAGGATGCAGGAGGAACAAAACAGACGTGGAGTTCATATTTTGATGAAGGCAAAAGGCAATAAACTAATAAGCAAGTAAATACATGATTTAAGATGACAGGCACTATGGAGAAATTAAAGTAGAATAAATGGGATAGGACTATAGGCTGTCCGATGTGTTATTTTATATATTTTTATGAATGCTTCTACAATAATATTAGTTTCATTTTATTTCAACCACTCGTTCATCTGCCATTTTGCTCTTACTGAACTATTTTCATTTTATTGTTGATTCCGTGCCTGGTGACTGGCTCACAGTAAGTGGGGAACTGAAAATGTGGAGGGGGAATAAAGAAATGACAATATCCAAATAATACAGGGAAGTGCCCAGGGCTAACCCTTCCTCCCAGTCAGAGAGGTTGGAATAGTATGAGACACACACGCCACTGTGGTTTCCAGGTGACAAGAACTCTTCCCTGACTGAGAGATTGGCAAATGCCCCCTGGAAAAGCATCAGGATAAAGTGGAATCCAGTAATTTAGACTAGATTGTAAAATTGCATATAAGACAATGAGTAGTCTCACATGTTTTGAAAGGCTCATTGTGTTCACCTTGGTGTTTAATTTCTCTTTCACTTTAGTTCTAATTCAATTGATTTTTTGATCCCTTGCTATTGGGATCCTTGACAAGGATTTTTGATCCTTGGCTATTGATAAATGTAATGAGGAACCACAAGCCATTCCAAGTTCAGACCCCCGTGTTTTTGTGATCTGTAGAAGTAACAAGCACCCATGGCTCAGCTAAGTGATTTTGCTACTTACACAATGTGATCTGTGATGTTCCTACTGTTTCATCCGATTGTAATAAGCAGTATTTGCCTTGCTCACATGGTTTAAAGATGACTAGGAAGACCTGGCTCCTAGTTCCTTGCCCAAAGGTCCTACTTCCTTAAAACTGGCTAAACCCTGCATTAAAGTCTTATCAAGACATAACAAAGATCTGACGAAGTTTTTCATTCATACCAACATTCACTGTACACCTACTGTGAGCAGAGTGCATTGCTAGATGCTGCCACGCACGCAAACATCATTTAAACCGGGCCCTTAGCTTCTAGAAACTGATGGTGGCGGGAAAGGTGAACACACAAGTAGCTGCAATACAGGTAAAAGGTCCTGAGTGGCAGGTGTGAGGCACACGCCATGCAGTGGGCCAAACATGGCGTCACAGCTTCATCTGAACATTTATTATAGTCAATAGGGCACAGGTTCAATGGACTTCATCCAGGACCTTAATGATCTGAGAAGGCCACAGAATATGTTCATTGATAACTTTCAGATTTATTTGTTGGATTCTGTAATGTGAATAACCTTTTATATGGTAAATATGTTTGTCCTGTGGCTAGTGTGCTTTTCAAGCACAATCAGTATATGCACTATCAGACTATTTCAGAAGAAGCATATGGGTGTACATACCACCAATCTTTGTACAGCACACTTGACTATACTTTTACATAGGTCCATCCATCTGAAATATAAAACACAAATCTTAGTAAAGTTGTAAATTAGCAGGCGTTTGGCTTTGTAGTAATTCTTAATGGGTCATAGAGGCCTATGGGGGCAGATTTCCATTTTTTGCCTAACACAGAGAAGGTGCAAATCTACTTCCATAAATTAAACAAAGTCCTCATTTTACACCCTATAAACCCTTTCAGGATGCTGTTAAGGGCAAGTGGAACCTCACCAGGGGCCACTTCAAAGATCAGTTCCTCGTGTTCGTTAGAACAAACATAAAGGATCACGTGCAGAACTGCTGTTTGTAGTTTCACTGGGCGTGATTTCCGAGTGCCTGCTACACAGAACGCACACTGCAGCCCTTTGCTCAGGGCTTCAAGTGGTGCAGCTCAGCACGCTGCTGTTTACTGGTGCTGCAGAAGCCCAAATGTGTTCATAATTCTGTTCATTTCTAGCCTTAGTAACGTAATATTTAGATTCTATAATACCTGGGCATTTGTCATATTTATCACCTCATGCTCATGGGTTTTTAAAATAGGGCATTTTGCTATATTTTCTAATTTGGTATGACTGCACACAGACTACTGTGTGATCATAAGGGGCTGAAAGGGTGCTGACTTAGTTAAATAAGTGACAAATGTCTATGGATAATTTCAAAGTGTGTATCACTAGTTCTCAAATGTGCTTCTGTTGGAAGAAAAAAGGTATAAGTTTGTCTCTTTTCCTTTGCTGTTTGTTTCAACAAGTATTTACTGAACACTTATTGCATGTTAATATAACATACTAACAAGGCACCCTCCCTTATGGCATTTGCAGTTTACCTTCAGAGCTGGGGTGTCAAACTCATTTTCATGATGGAGGAGGGGCCCACATCAGCCTCGTGGTTACCCGCAAAGGGCCGAATATAATTTCAACTCCTGAACAGTTGAGGAGTAGTTACATGTATACAGTCCTAAAATTATTTTGGCCCTTTGAAGGCAATGTTGAGGCTAATGTGGCCCCCAGTGAAAATTAGTTTGACACCCCGCTTTAGAGGATTTGTAAATTTCTTCTCTGCTTCAGTGAAAACAGCATTTTCTCTCTTTATCATTTAAGTTATGCATATCACTTCGCAGTGGCAAGTGTTTCCACAAAGTATTACATGTTCAGGTTTGTGAACCTAGTGTAAAAAATGTCCTGGAAAGAATAAATGCACTTATACAAGAATGCATGGAGCTTTGTAGCCAATAGGCCCCGCAGAAGAAATTAAAATGCAACATGCACAGAATGTGACCGCAACAATGGAATAGTCTCATTGCAGACATGAAAGCCTCTGAGATCTAAGTATGTACGTTCTTCATCAAAGTAACTACATCAACAATGATGAGATTTGAGGAACTTCTGAGAAAGGGTTAAATCATGACATTTAATATTAAATTCTAATGGTCAAAAAGATTATATTACACCATGTTGTTTTTTAATCACCAAAAGTGGTCTGGTGTTTTGTATCTCTCAAGATACTGTGAAAATGGTTTCATTTTTGGTGGCGTATGGTGTTTGTGCTAAATTTGGGGGAAGTAATCAGGCAGGACTAATTGTTTTTTCAAAGTAATCACAGCTTTGCCAGGGTCACTGAAACTCTGCTTACGTGTCGTCTTCATGCAGCAAAGCCGGTATCGGCGAGGTCTTCGAAGGTCACCAAGGACCGGTCACGGGGATTAACTGCCACATGGCGGTGGGCCCGATCGACTTCTCGCACCTGTTTGTCACATCGTCCTTTGACTGGACCGTCAAACTGTGGACCACAAAGGTAAGAATTCCTCATTTGAAATGTCATATTTTACATGAAATAAAAGTGAACAAATAAAATAGATTTTAAAATTGGTTTCAAAAAATGATTAAGTCACTCGAAATGAATCAGCTTTAGTGTGGTTCAAACTGGAGGCAAAACCTTGCCATCTGGAGAATTCTCAGTGACTTTAAAGCCCTTTTCTGGATTATACGTTCCAACAGGATGTGTTTTAAGGATAAAAAGGACTACAGAAAAAAATCTTTACTTCTAACACTCATATTGCTGGTGGTTATATTGTTACTCTTACTCTGATACCCGTGCTTGTATCACGAGATAAGTGACTGCTGGTATCTCTGAAAGTTGACACTTTCAGCTGGGCTAAACAGAGATAAAAATGCACAGAGTTAAGTAAAATCCCTGTGGTAACCCTGAATTTTAGTTGGCAGTGTCAGGAAGAACCCATGGTGTGTTACCTTTAAATCTAAAAGAATACGTATTCACAGGTCTACCAAAACAGTGCAGAAAACATGACCAGTCCAGCACTGGTGACACTCCTGCTGCCTAGACTGTCCTTTGTAGAGCAGTTTCCTAAAAGAACCCACAGACCCTGGGAGGAATGACTGATTCTAGATTTGGAGCAGCAAACGGACAAAATGAGCTTGGAATATTTTGTCACAATAGAAAACAAGGAAGCTACCAAATGCTACAAATTTCTTGTCAAAAGACTTGGAAGCCACATTGAATAAGCTTTTGCTGGCCAAAGAATATCAATAAGGACAATAGATTCATGAGTTCATAATGACACTGAAAAGGAAAAAAACTCATTGGTCAGCTTTGGAGATGAGTAGGGAGACCACCTCAGTATTCGGGAAACCTTTAAGTAAAGAATCAACTAATCATTTACTCTGAAAGGATCAATCAAAACAAAGTTTTTCTTTGCTATATCATTTGTGCTTCATGATTACTAATAGTTGATCAGGAGAAGTTTTCCTTTGTGTAAATATTCCAGCTAACATAGGGATGTTACCAGACAGGGGACCTGGCCCTGAGCCCGTTTGCTTAGGGCAAGCTGGTAGTGTGCGGGTTCTTGACTTTGTGTAGGAGAGATTTCACAACACAAGTCCGCATGACTATGAGGGGGCCTTTATTAATGCTGAAGACAGTACAATAAGGGCTTAACACAGGAGAAGCCACAGGAGAGACTAGGCTGCGCTGCCTTAGCTCAAGGGGAAGTCAGAGAGAAGGGGGCGTTAGGGGCAGGTTCAGGGGACTAGCCTGGGACAAGCTGTCGCTGCCCATTGCTCCCCCGATTGCAAGTTTTGTGGGTCCCTCAGAGTTTAGGAGATGCGCGCCTGTGGGTGAAGACGAGAGGGAAGAAGAGGGAGAAAGGAAGGACTGGGGCCCACTCCCCAGAGGGAGCACCTGCTGGGTCCTTTATCTTGAGGCTTTTATCTCTCTCTTGCAGGCCAGGACTCTTAGGGGAGGCCTCAGGGGAAGGTTTGAACAGAATAGTCATCAGTTTTCCTGGTGTGCTCTTTCAGGGTAGAGGTCTCCACTGATTGGTCAGTGTCAGGGCAGGAGTCCTTTGTCATTGCAGCTGGACCTGGTGTTGCCCACCTGGTTTTGCTGCTTTTCTGGGCCTGGAGCTGAAATACAACTGCGGCCAAATGTCATCTTTAAGGAGGTGACATTTGCTATCTGTCCGAAAATTGCTCAGCCAGTTCGTTCAGCTCTCTGTCTCAGTTTCCCTGTTCCACTTACCCTGGCTTCCTGGCCTGTCTCAAGAAGAGGAAATGATGGGATTTGAATGTCACCATTTTACAACCCTTAATGACCTAGGCAATGATTATTGCTAATAACATAATAAAATTCGAAGCAACCTTGATAATTATGGAAGTACACAATACCCTCTTTGAAGCAGGCTTGCTCTGGCCCTCCCCCAGC
The DNA here is from genome assembly GCF_004126475.2 of Phyllostomus discolor. NCBI lineage: Eukaryota > Metazoa > Chordata > Mammalia > Chiroptera > Phyllostomidae > Phyllostomus > Phyllostomus discolor. Next base: position 27,933,075 of record NC_040912.2, on the reverse strand, counting down.
CCCTGCCCCCTCCTCAAATCAAATCTGAATCTTATCAATCCACCAGATCTCTGATTTTAGAGGCAATAGGAAATACAGATGCAAAATATTAAATAATACCACAGGGATGGAGTCAGCCAAATCCAGACTGTGGGGAAATCTGTAGGACAGCTGAGATCGATTCTGCAAACCAAATATTTTTTTCCCAAGGGAAAAGAAATAAAGGTGGAAACTATATATCAAAACAACATAGAAAAAAGCAAAACTTGAGACCTTTCAACCAGTCTCAAAATGTGGATTCCGTATAGAGATTCAAACAAATAATGCATTAAAAAATTAAAGGGCTCTTAGGGAAATGTGAATATTGACTTGATATTTATGGATTATTATTTTAGGTGTGATAATGATATTGTGATTGTTTTAAGTGCTTTTACTTTTTAAAGATGCACGCTGAATACATAAGAAATCATATGATGCCAGAGAGTTGCTTCAAAATAATCAGCTGGGTTGGGGAGAGCTTGTGGGTGTAGATGAATACAATTCACTCTGTATTGCTGAATACTGAAGCTGGATATGCAGGGTCTGGCAAAAATAACGCCCCCTTTTTATTACAAAACCCGAAGCATGTAATTCTGTAACATAACAATATCATACTCAAGCACACCGTATGACATTTTAGGTGAAATGTTCAAGTTAAAACTATAAGTTATTACACCCATATTATTACCCTACCAACCACACTCACGCAGGCATTACTTCTGCCAGGCCCCTGTATAGCAGGTCCTTGAATAACATTTTGTTGAAGGTCATTTCCTTATGTTGTTGATGAGATGCCCAAGGAACTTAACTCTTGTTTACATCAATTATCCTACAGTAAAATTGGTTTCCTTATATCTGGTTTCATGTAAGTGAGGAAGGGACTGGTGCCCAAGGCAGTACCCTATGTAAAGTGCAATGGGCTAAGGTGTAAGTGGAAAGCAAGGAGAGGAAGATGAAAGGTAGAGATGGCGTTTTTCCTTTTTCTCTTTTCTTTTCTTTTCTTAAAGATTATAAAGGCTCTTGAGGATGTTGCTGTCATGGAAGAGCCTTTAAAGAAACAGAGTAGAAAGTCTGGAGGCATGAGGCAAACAGAGGGCCCTGGAGATGTTGGAGAGAATAAGATGCACAACTTGGGCAGGGCGTGAATTTTAAATTTGGAAGTGACGTCTCTTGTGTTGTAAGAAAGGATGGGGCTAATGTGAGGAAGTGTACAGGTTTGGTGAATGGGGGCAGAGAGAACTCCTGTGACAGAGTTTCCTCACTGCAGTGAGTGGGGAGTGCAGGTGCTGACGGAGGAACTAAAGGAAGCGCGTTTCAGCCGGGCCAGGAGAGAAGAGGAAGGGCTCCTCCAGGAGAGCTTAGCAGCACCAAAATGGACATGGACCAGGGGGACACTTAGATGGACCTTGGGCTGGAGCTCTGGCAGAATGTGATGGAAGGACAACAGAACGCGGGAATTGGAGAGATGGACAAGAAAGGGTTTGGTGTTAGAGACTAAGGATTCTCAGCTGGAACCAAAAGGAAGTGAGAACAGATAGGAGAAAGTAAAAGGAACCAGGGGCCAAAGCCGCTGTCAGATCAAAGAGCAAGCATGAAGGAAGTCATTGAGTATGAGCATTAGTAGCGTAAGAGATTATCGTGGAAAGTGAGATGTTTGGATTTAGTGGTTCACAGCTGAAATAATCCTAAGTGATTGGAAAATAATAAAAAAACAGGTCAGGGCTGTGGGCATGTCTGTAGCTGATGGCTGATATGCTCAGTGAGGAAGGGGTAACTGGGATTGGGGATCCAGATTTGTGTGACCCCAAAGTCCATGTTCCATTCTGTACCAGCAGGCTAAGTTTAGAGGCAAGAATCCCAGTTAGAAGGGCGGTTCAGTCATCCAGAAAAGAACCAGAATTTTGGCAGTGGCAGGGACAGAGCAGTGGCTTGTGGAGGAGAACGCGAGTCTGGGAGAGAGAACCAAGCAGACATGGTGACCAACTGACCTGATTTGGGAAGAGAGTCAATGATGACTCTGATAGTTCTGCCTGCGTCACGTGAGTGAAAGAACAGTCGTGACAGTATCAAAACAGGAAATGGAGGAGGAGGAACAGGCTAGGATTGGGGGCAGAAAATTAGTAGTCTGAAGCATGCCTGGAAATTCCTAAAAGGTAATCAGGAATACTGGAACTCAGGGGCAAGAGTAGAGTTAATAGTTATGACACTGATCAGTGTATAGTTCACCATTTATTGCAAGGGAGAAAATTATGAAGAGAACGTGAATGGAAGAGGCCCAGGGAGCAGCCTTGGAGCCACTGATGCCGCGGGATGAGAAAGAAAACACAGATTATAGGAAGGACAAGAGGACGGTGGCATTGACCTCAGGGAGAGCAGTTTCACTGGAGCAGTGGGGGCAGATAGTGTGTCTGTCTTTGTGGACTGAGGAGGGGAGACAGCAGACACGGAAAATACTGACTCCTGTTTCAGGCACTGGGCTGTGAGCCGAAGGAGATGGAGAAGTGGCTAGCAGGGAAAACCAGGCCCAGGAAGGATTTGGTTATTATAGTTTGGGAGAGACTGAGCATGTTGGTGGCCTGAAGAGATGGAGCCAATGAAAACTGTAGATCGATAGTGAGTGGTTTGAAAAACTGGGAAAGGTGATATCAGGTGTCCACATGGGGATGGTGTGAGAAGAGGCAGGACACAGCTAAGACTGGACAAAAGGCTACGGGTAGGTTTAGCTAAGTAGAAGTGGAGAGGGAAGCAGAGAATGAGAGAAGGTCTCTATTTTCACAGGGACATACTTATGTGCAAACACCGATGGAAACTGGGGTGTGGTAGGGAGAGGAGAAAGGTTTAGACCAGGCCCTGCAAAAGATGGGACAAAGCCTTTACTCCACAGGATATCTGAACACCACAGACTTGAGGCCCAGCTGGGGCTAAATTGCGTTTCACAGATGATGTCTAATATAAATTGTGGAAGAGCACTAGGGATTGTATAAAATCTCTATCATTAAATTTCTTAGGTCTACAAAAACCTCCTGAATCTGACAAAGCTGTCTGCAGCCTGTTCTTCAGAGTCAGGTGTGGGAGAGAACCACTTCTGAATAGTTCTAAGTAAAGGGTTCTCGAAGTGTGCCGCTTGTTCGTCAGGGGCAGCATTACCGAGGACTGGTTAGGTTTCCCAACTCACCACTCCAGGCCTTCTGCATCAGAAAGCAGTCTGTGATCCTGAGGACCCTGACGGTGTGGAAATTCAAAGAGCCCGTGCTTTAAACCAATGTACAGTTTTGTTTCAAACTCCCCACCCGACAGAACTAAGGGGGGCAGCTTCATTATTGTGAGGGTCTCTCCTTTCTTCTCTCAGTGAAGTCTGAGGTTGTCTTTGGGAAATGAGGAGGAACTCAGGGTTCAGACAGGAGAGAGAAAACAATGTCCCACACCCCAACCAGGTTTCATGATACGATTAATACCATACTTGTTGGTGAGGGGGTTGTACTATGAACATGTCTGAAATCCCAAATCTGTCATGGCCTTCTGTAGTGATCTCTTAACATTGGCTAGATTCTTTCTCCTCCTCTTAATCTGAACATGCATAAAATTTATAGGAAACAGAGGCACCATGTCTTAAAACTCATAATGACTTTTGCAAGACTATGATTAAAAGTAATCTTCTTGCCCTAACTGGTGTAGCTTAGCAGATTGAGCGCAGGCCTACAAACCAAAAGTTGCCAGTTCGATTCCCAGTCAGGGCACATGTCTGGGTTGTAGGCCAGGTCCCCAGTGATGGGGGGCTCATGAGAAGCAACCACACATTGATGTTTCTCCCCCTCTCTTTCTCCCTCCTTCCCCTTCTCTCTAAAAATAAATATTTAAAAAAAAGAGAAAAGAACTTCTTTATTTTAATAAAACAGCCAAGTAAAAATATAGATATTGACTTGGAAATAGTGAAAATTAAGGCTTTTGGTTTTTTTTTAGTCTTGTTGACAATGAGAATTTTCAGAAAGGTTTAGAACAGAGAAAAAAATGAGATGAGCCCTGGCCGGTATCTCAGTTGGTCAGAGCATCATTCTGATATGCCAAGGTTGCAGGTTCGATCCTGTCAAGGCATAAACAAGAATCGACCACTGAATGCATAAATAAATGGAAAAACAAATAGATGTCTCTCTCTCTCTCTTTCTCTGTCTTTTTGTTCCTCTCTCTCTCTCTCCTTCCAGCTATCTCTAAAAGCAATCTATACAAAAAAATTTTAATGAAATGAGTAATTATATTTTCGTCCCTTCTGCCAATAACAGTTACCTTCATAGTCTGTATTTTAAAGTCACTGAGTGACTTGGAGCCCTCTGATCATTTAAACAAAGGTGAAGAAGCTTACAGTGGGGCCGTGCTGGATAACGAGTTAGTGATTCCCTCACACTTAACATCATGTTTTAGTCTGTTCCTGCTGCTGTAACAAAATTCCACAGACTGGGTGGCTAATAAACAACAGAAATTTACTTCTCAAAGTTCTGGAGGCTGAGAAACCCCTAATCAAGGGGTTACTATGGTCACATTCTTCCTGGGTCATAGCCAGCTCCTTATTACTGTGATTAGTGATAAGACACTAATCTCACTGATGGGCTCCACCCTCCAAAGGCCCCTGCCTCCTAATACTATCGTCTTTGGGAATTAGGATTTCAACGGAAGAATTTCAAGGGAACAAAAACATTCAAATCAGATTGCAAATTAAATAACAGAAGAATCCTTCAAATTATAAAAAGAACTGATGCTGAGAAATAAGACTTCAAACTAGTCAGAAGTAAGATTTAAAAAGTACCTTCAACACGATACTTGGTGCATAAAAATAAGTACAGCTCAAAAAGATAACCCGAAGAAATACAAAGGAAAACCAAGCAACAGGAAAATTTGGCAACACAGGCATTTTGTCTATTCTATTGACAAGAACTTGCATTTCTAACACAAAGATAAAATACTAGGAAAGAAAACCTGTATTCCAGGAGAAAAGATTATGCTGGAATCAACACACTGAGGGAAATGGCTCTAATCTCGAAGCCTGCAGCCAAGTCCGTGTCAATTCACTTTGCATCGGTAATGTGGTTGCTGAAGAGGCACCAGCACTTCACACAGTTTTGGGAAGAGAGACCCATGATTTTTAAAGCTCAAGACTAAAAATCGAACTTTCTCTACACAGGTTGTTAGAAATATTGCAGGTAAAGAGAAAAAGTATATTTGGAGAATATGCAGTCATTGTCAATTCTCCTTGTGATTTAAAAAGTTAATGTTACCATTAACTTTATATATGGTTTCATTTAAATTTTCCATGAAGATTGGGCAGGTGGAATTTTTGAATTGGGAAAGGCTAAGGGAAGAAAATACTGCGTATTTTGGAGGTTTGGGCTTCTCATTAGTCCCCAAAGAGCAGTTTAGCTCTTGAACACCAAATAGCCACACTGATTATTGATGGAAAATTAACCTACCTAATAGTATTATGGGAAAATTGAGACAACTGTACTTGAACAACAATGAAAAAAAGGTAAAAAAAGAAAAAGAAAATTAACCTACCTAATAGCATTACAGAATCTTAAAATTTTAAAGTTATTTTTTTCTGGTTTCATTAGCTTAATTGACTTAATAAGAGAAAATAAATAATTGTGTTTCAGTGAAAGAGGCAGGTTCTTTTTTTGTTTGTTTGTTTGTTAGAAACTTAAGGCAATGTGATTAAAGACATACTTTTTTAGGTATACCAATGTAACCATTTTTGATAATGACAGAAACTTTGTTTATCACTTTAATTATTAACATATTTTATTTTAATTCCATGCAATAAATATAAAGCAAATAAAGTGTATAACCCTTGCTTCAGTGGGTAAAGAGTTAAAATAGAACCATGTGTAGAATGAACATTGTTATGGTTGGTTAGCATATAGGCAATACACGGGAAAGTCCAAATGAGTAGAAGAACAAGCAGATGTGTGCTAACTGGGGGATGGGGGCAGGGCGGGGAAGATGAAGAGTGTAAGTGTGTAAGTCCTCTACCTGTCCACCTGGAGGCCTCCCGTGAAAGATCTTCCCAGGTGAACCCCCACATTAAGCATCATCCGTCTCTTCTCTATATGTCCAAGTAACCCTTCCCTCCAACTTAATGAAAACGAAACAAAACACATATACCCACCTGCCCTTGGCCTTGTTGTCCCTTTTCAACGCTGGTTATCTTCTTCCTTTTCCCACCGAACTGCAGTTTTGCCTCCCATAGTCTCTCTTGATCCCTATGACTACCACTAAGCCTGCTCCTTCAAGAGTTGCCCTGACCTCCTTCTTGCCTGTTCCAGTGTCATTTTGCCATTTTCATTTAATGACTTTGCTGTTTCAATAATGTTGATTAGTTCCCTGGAACATCCTTTTCTTTTTAAAAAAATTATTTTATTGTTGTTCAATTACAGTGGTCTGCATTTCCGCCCCCCCCACCAACACTTACCCTCAGCCCCAGCCAAACCCATCTCCCTCCCTTGCTTCCACCCTCCCCTTTGGTTTTGTCCATGTGTCCTTTATAGTAGTTCCTGAAAACCCTTCTCCCCACTGTCCCCTCCCCCCTCCTCTCTGGTTGTTGTCAGATTGTTCTTAATTTCAGTGTCTTTGGTTATATTTTGTTTGTTTTTTTCTTTTGTTGATTAGGTTCCAGTTAAAGGTGAGATCATATGGTATTTGTACCTTATCGCCTGGCTTATTTCACTTAGCATAATGCTCTCCAGTTCCATCCATGCTGTCGCAAAGGGGAGGAGCTCCTTCTTTCTCTCTGCTGCATAGTTGGAGCATCCTTCTTTAAACATATCGCCGAGGCCATGGCTCCACCAGTGCCCCATCCTGGCCTGTTAGTCCCCGGGCTACACAGCGGCAGGTGAGCTGCAGCCGGAGAGCACAGTTTTGCTCCCATTACCACCTGAGCTCCACCTCCTGTCTGCCAGCACCCCTCACCCCTGTCTGTGGAAAAATTGTCTTCACGAAACTGGTCCCTGGTGCCAAAAAGGTTGGGGACTGCTGCCATGCATCAAAAGGTGCAGGTCCAATCCCTGGGCAGGGCACCTATAAGAGGCAACCGACGATATTTCTCTCTCATGTCAGTGTTCTCTCTCTCTCCCCCCTGCTTCCTCTCGCTCTAAAATCCGTGAAAACATATCCTCGGGTGAGGATTAAAAATAAAAATTTAAAAAATACATCACGGAGGCTATTTTTAAGAGAATAGTATAAAGCTGCATACTTAAAATTCTATGCTTGGTGATCCTTTCAAACAATTTTAAAAATGTGTTTCCCGAATAAACCCTATTGAGTACCAGCTCTTACCTTTTACTGTATCTTAACATATTACATGTTGCATCCATCAAGAAATGCTGGAGTTGATGGTTAGAAATCAAGCATGAACTCTCGGCTGAATGCAAACATTCGCTATTCCACTCAGCTTTTCTGTTTGCTGAGGTTTCGGATAATTTTGTCCCTGTGCTGTAGTTCAGCTTAGTGGCTAGACAAGTAATGAGTCTCTGGGCTTTTTATCATTGCATTCAGTTTGGAAAGTTTCAGTGGATTCCAATTAAATACTGGGTTAATATTTATTTTGGTCCGGGTACAGCTTCACGAGGATTAAGGTTCTTGATACTCTTCATGTATTTGCCAGCTCAGTCCTTTAAACTTCAAAGGGCCTGTGTTTCTTCTGCGCATATTGATAATATCCTCCAAATCCTTTCTGCACTAGAACTTTTGGGCTCTAAAATTCCATTCTTTATGTCGACTGGTCAGGTAGGTACAGAGCCTGACTCCCCCCACGTGTTGGTGTGTGATGGTGATCCTGGGCAGCACCCTGGAATGCTGTCATCCAGGAACTTCTCAGCACTCACATTTGATTGGTGGAAATCCCTGACTTCCTCCAAAAGTGTCTTGATGTTATGTAATCTGTCCGAGCAGTTACCATACATCTCCGTCCTCAGATCTTTTAACAAAACAGTGAATCTGAGAACAAGATTTTCTTAGTGACTCAATGGTGATGGTTTTGCAGAAATTAGAAAGATAATCTTCAATTTTTGAGCAAGTACTGTGAAATCGATAAATGATAAGTATTTTCTATCTCAGTTTTACATTCTCTGCCAGGGTTAAAAATATAAGATGACTATCTTGGCTGATTTTTTCAATCCTAGCTCCTAGAAAGGAATGATAATTTGAGTTTTTATGAATAAAAGACATGGGAAAATTTTGTTTCTAAGGAAAAACATTCATTATTATGCTTAAAATGTATTCATTGAAAAGGATTATGCATTGAAATAAATATTAAACATGGCTAAGTTATGGATAATACAATAATAAAAGTACTTCTGTCTTGCCCACAGAATCACATTTATTATATGTAGAATTTCCACCCTGTCCCCATAGATCCTGAGCTCCTTGAGAGTAGACTCGTATTATTTTGTCTGCCTCCTCAGTACCTGGCATAGTTTTGGCACCTGGTAGGTACTGAATAAATCACTGAATTAATACATGAATGAATAATCCCTGGGCTTTTAAAAAAGATGAACATTAAAGAAATACTGTAGTAAATATTTAGTTAGCAGTGGTTTTGAGCAGTTAAAATTCATAGCCATAATTTAGAAATATAATGATTAGAAAACTGAGGTTAAGCTTTTAAAATTCTATGAGGAAATATTTAAGAAACTATAATTTTGGAAAAATATCTACGGCAACTACCCAGGCAGGAATAGAGGGGCCTCCTCAATACTTTCCTTATGAAGTGGGTGAGTAGGATCCCCACTCTTCCGTGAGAATGGTCGGAAGAGCCGGGCTACACAGTGCGTGTCCCGAGCCACCCTTCCACTCAGGAGGGCATTTGTCCAAGTGAGCAAGGGAAGAGTTTCCCCAACGGGCCTGACAGTTACCTCTTGGTACACTATAACCTAGCTACACACAGGAATGCTCTTTCTAAAGATATCCCTGGGAAACTCTGTCTCTTGTGGGATGTGGTTCCCTTCAGAAAAAAGGGGACTTGACTCCTCTCTAAACCATAGTTTATAAGAGAAATTCCTAACTTAAACTAAAGCAGTGGAAATGTTCTAAAAAAGGTTCTCAAAGTAGGTGACATCCAAGCTGGAGTATGAAAGAGGTAGTTAGGTAAAGGGAGAAGGGGAACGGCATGTAAGCAAGGGAAACCGAGTATTAAAAATCAGAAGCATGGGATAGTGGGTAATGCAGCTGTGTGACTTTAAAAGAGTTACTTAACCTCTCTGCGCTGCAGTTTATTCATTTATACAATGAGGATTATAATACTATCTATCTCATAAGATACATGTGAAGATTAAATGAATTAATGTACATAGAGCTCTTAGAACAGTACCAGGCACAGAGTAAGCACTGTGAAAAAAGTAGCAATACTATGATTATTATTAAATGTTGTTATTATTGCAATTGTTGTTATTTGGATATTAAAGTGGTTTAATTGAGCTGGAACGGTGGGTACAAGGTGACCAGAAGGTAACAATGAAAGGATGTCTCTGGGGGCAAAAAAGGACCAGATGATGAAAGGCAGCCTGTGATGCTATGTGATGGGGTGTAGACTTTCTTTTGAAAATGACAAGGGCTGTAGCTTATGCTAAAGTGGGGCCTCACTGCCTCTTCCTTGCTGTCAGGACCCAGCGTGAGACTGGGTCCTGGAGACATCTCACCTTCCCTCAGGATTCTGAGCCACAGTGTCGCATCATGTTCTACATCTGATGACTGTTTCTCCAGGTTACCAGCAATATTTGTGCTTTTACTTGATATCTCTCCTATCTCAACATTAGTTGATTGTATTATTAATGAACATTCACAATTCTGTCATATTCAGTGGTAGCATCTGGATTGACCAAAATGTTTACTTTTGCAACCCTTCATGAACTTCCATTCCAAAGCACTACTCCACTCCAATTTTCAGATGCAGCCCAATCATGCTGATGATGACTGTAATGATCATAATCGTTATCATAATAATAGGAGCTGCATTCACCTGAATGCTTCCATGTGACTGGCATTTCCCCAATGATGTCACATCATTCTAAGTAAGCTTTTGTCGATATACTGCCAGGTGACCTCCATCCTGAATGGATCTTGCAGAATTGTCTTGTCTGACTTTTCTGTTAGCTTTGTGTTTACTTGTTCCACCATTGTCTTTCTAGCTGGACTTTTCTTTTCATCAGTTTATAATTATTTTTAAATTTTTGAGGGAAATATACAAGGGTGGGCAAAAGTAGGTTTACGGTTGTAATATGAATTTATACAATAGTTAATAAAAATAATACGAGAATAAACTCTGTTTCAGGTACTCACAACTGTAAGCCTACGTTTGCTCACCTCTGTGTATTCCTTTGCTCATCCTTCTCTGTTCTAACAAACTTCCATGGCTAGTACTTCTGGTCCTCACCGAGAGCCCGGTTAGCATTATCATCAGTTCCCCCTCTCACCCGAATGCTGACTTTGTAAAGGGATTTAAATAATGTGTGAGGCAAGCCAAGAATATGGAGATACTCATATTAATCTTCAATCTTAAGAAAGCCTAAGTAAGGGTTTTTTCTTAGTATATCCTAATATCAATTACTTTCATAGTTTCTACAAATTTCTTTAACTATTTAGTATATAGTCACATGCTCTTTTTTTGGAGTTGGGTATTTCTTTATTTCTGTGTCTAATGTCTGTTAGTTTGCCAGTATTGTATACAACAATATAGAATAAGTTGAGTTTGATGATTAGGACAAATTGCTACGTTTTCAACTTGGGACAATAAAATTTGGGAGATTGATTTCCTTCTTCCAGTACTTTGTAAAGAATAAATAAGAGTCTTGTAGAGGAAAAATAAATATAATTAATCATTGAAAACTCTCATTTTTTCCTTCCAAAGTAGAGTAACAGGCCCTCCCATAAATTCTGGGGAAACAGACCTCAGTGTTTACCGCTGGAAGTTCACCAGTTCTGTGGAAGTTTCTGGAGAGGAATGTTGTGGAATTGGCAGTAGAGTGAAATCGTTTTCTCTCCTGTCCCCTGGTTCATTGGCTTGAACTAAGCCCAAGTCAAAAGTAAGAAGTCTCTTATAAGTTGTCAGTTTCCTTCTCACTTAGGACCTTCCTTGATGATTAAAAACTTAACTTTTAAACCAGATTTCCCCTTTACCGCTCTGCCAGACCCAGCTGCGTTAAGAGGGATAATGGGTCACTAATCCAGGAGGGTTTTGCTTGAGACTCTTGGCTTCCACCCACCTATGGAACTTAATTTATGCCTGATTTGTTGGAGCTTTCTCTCCCTCGATCACCCTCCTTTTGCAAAGCTCAGTAAATGAGCTGAGTGGTGCTACTCTCTCGCTATTAAAACCATTTTTTTAACATAACAACCCATGAGCCATCCCAGTGAGGTGTGTCTTCACATCTGTGAGAGCCTGCAGGTGTGCAGTGCATTCTTCTTTCTACCGTGTCTTGTGTTCATCTAGATTTGTAGTAAATTAGAACACTCATTCTCTTCTCGAAGAATTCCCATCCCCGAAAGTCTATCCATTCGGAAAAATATAGCTTCTTAAGAGCAGAGAATGACCACATCTTCATTACCAAGTATGTGACAAAGTTCCTACCAATTTCTCCAAAGTTGGCATCTGCCCACAATCATGCTTTCTGCTATTCTCTTCGATCATCTTCCTAAAATACCCCTTTCCTTATGCCACCTCCTTAAACTACAACACATAACAGTGTTTGCACTCTGTAGAATCTTAGCCGGCATCTTTAAAAGAAGTTCTATGATTTTAAAACAATACAGAAAGAGTTAAACAAAACGAGTAAGTATCTTCAGCAGGGAGGTCTTTTTAACTTTTTCTTCAGGACTGGGCTGCATATGTGGCCTGCGGAGACCCCAAAACTTACATGGACATGGGGCTCCTGCTGCCCCAGGAATACTGAGAGAGCAGTGTTCCTTGGAACAGACCTCTGGAAACAGTGACGTCGCTCTGCTTGCTTTCCTAATCATTTCAAACACCCCGACCTGCACTTCACGGTGTCCCACCCTTTTGGACAGGCGTCTCCCCAACAGTCGCACAAGTTCAAGTACTATCTTTCCGAGTTGCACTTCCAGCAATAATGACAAACAAGCAAGAATAAAACCAGCAAGGATGGAGATGATTGAACTTGAATATATCTAGGGGGAAAGGAAAGAGAGACTGCAGGAAAGGAAAATTTAAGTGTCCAGAAATAGTATTTAGAGAAGGAGGCGTGGCAGGCTCTGAAAGCCGTGGAAAGAGCTTACCTGAAGGCAGGTGCGGGACGGCACCGCAGGGAATAGTGGTTGAATAAATACAGCATTTATTTTTTCTGTAAACAGTCTTTATGTCCTTTATAGAATCAAAGGCCATGTGTGGGAAACAAGAAAGAAAGACAACTAGAAAATCTGGTTTCAGTCACAGAAATCAGACCAGAGGAGTACTCTGCAGATAATGCCCTAATTTTTCGGAAAAGAAAACCGATGTCTAGGGAGGCGTGATGTCGATGTCCTTTTACTCCCGTGTGTTTTCCACCTCACATTGACTGTAGTTGAGTCAGTTAGAAATGTGTTTAAAAAAACCAGTAGTGTAATATTTTGAACTGTCTGCCTATTTTATTTGCCATTTTGCAGTGGACTCAGATGATGGAATAACTTACCATTTTTATCTGGCTTAATAATGTATCACTATTGTCATAAAACCATTCTGATAATAATTTTTATCAACACCAAAAACTTAAAACGTGAGCATAGTGTAAATGTCTTATTGTATTTACTTGTTCATTGTTTTCTTCTTTCTAGTGAGCTGAGCTTCTTGAGGTTAGTGGCCGTATTTCACATCTGTTCCGTATCTCCCACAGCTTCTAGTCAGAGTTGTAAATGGTTCGTATATAATATAGGCTGATTAGCTTATTGACCATTTACATGTGAATTAAATTAGGCCTCTGGCAGTTATATTGCTGATTAATGTAAGATAAACCCAGAGGTTTTGTATTTATTGTAAGTCTATTTCAATCCTCACGCAGGCACCCAGTGCCTGAACTGCCCCCGGACCAGCAGAGACATCTCTGTCCTTCACTGATGGCTCTGACAGCTGCATTCTGCACTTATCGCCTCTTTTGTTCTCCACGGATTGTCCGCCCTTCCATCCAACAAGTATACACACACGTGAACACATAAGTATTTACATAGCAGCCTACATGTTATCATTGCAAAACATGCAAGGATATAATAACAGTGCAATTTTTTTTCACAATCACTCCAAGTCCATAGCTGACATTATGGTTTACTCTTAGTGCTGGACATCCTATGGGTTTGGACGAATGTGTGATAACATATATCCATCCTTACAATAGCATACAGAATATTTTCACTGCCCTAAAATCCTCTGTGCTGTGCCTGTGTAGCCCTATACCTTGGCAGCCACTGGTCTTTTCACTGTCTGCATAGTTTTGTCTCTTCCAGAATGTCACGTAGTTGGAATCACATAGCACGCGGCCTTTTCAGGTTGGCTTCTTTCACTCAGTGATATGCATTGACATTTCCTCCATGTCTTTTCACGGCTTGATAGCAGATTTCTTTTTAGCACTGAATTATATTCCATTGTCTAGATATACTATAGTTTGTTTGTTACTTCATCTACTGAAAAATACTTTGGTTGCTTCCAAGTTTTGGCACTTATGAATAAAGCTGCTATAAAGTCCATCCACGTGCAGGGTTCTATGTGGACACAAGTTTTCTACTCCTTTGGGTGAATACCAATGAGTATGATTGCTGGATCATACGGTAAAAGTATGTTTAGTTTCGTAAGACACTGCCAGACTGTCTTCCCAAGTGATTGTACCATTTTGCCTGCTCACCAGCAGTTAATGCGAGTTGCTGTTACTCTACATCCTCTCTAGCATTTGGTGTTATTGATGTTCTGGATTTGGGGCATTCTAACAGTTGTGTAGAAGTATCTCATTGTTGTTTTAATTTGAATTTCCCTGATAGCCTATGATGTGGAGCATCTTTTCATATGCTTATTTTCTATCTGTGTATCTTTTTTAGTGAGGTACCAGTTAAAGTCTTTGGCCCATGTTTTTTAATCCTCATCTGAAGGTATGTTTTTTGTTGTTGTTTTTGTTTTATGTTTTGTTTTTGCTGGGAGGGGGGAGAGAGAGAGAGAAAGAGAGAGAGAGATTGGTTGCCTCCCTCACACACCCCAACCGGGGATCAAAACACCAATCTTTGGTGTATGGATAATGTTTCAACCAAATGAGCCACCCAGCCAGGGCTCATTTTGAATCAAGTGGTTTTTTATTGTTGAATTTTAAAAACTCTTTGTATATTGTGGATAATAGACCTTTATCAAATGCACCTTCTGCAAATATTTTCTCCCAGTCTGAGGCTTGTCTTCTCATTCTCTTGATAACTGTGTAAATTTAATTAACATTTGACTGGTAATTAAAGGCAAGAATTGCCTTTTCTATGCTTCTAATCAAAATAATACTACACTTGATCACTTTTTTATTCATGAAGCCAACATTTAAGCATGCTTTTAACCCCATGCCAAGGCCTTTGAAAGAACAGCGATGCTCAAATGGGTACACAGTATACACATCTCTCCACTCAAATTTCTTTCAAGGGAAACAGTTCCTGTCAACCTCCACTATATTGCTTTAAGTTATTTTTATTCTACTATAATTTAACTACATATAGACAGAGAACAAGGTATACATTCCTTGTACTGACTCATTTAATACATAACTATCGAGGGCTTACCACGGTGCAGGCGCTGGGATTATAAGAGTAACGAAGGTAGACACAGCCCCTGACTTCACAGGCATGTCCACTCTGGTTGGGAAGGGAAAAAAGTGGGGAAAAAAACAAATATAATTGACTCTTATTTTTCACAGTAAACTGGCAAACATTGCTTCTAGGGGAAATACAGGGTTAAGTTCCTGAAAGCCTCTTCTTACCACATTTTCATCAACCAGTCAATACATGATCTTTTGTTTTGTGTGTGTTTCTGTTTAAAGACACCTTTTTTGATATGTACAGTTGATCTCTTAACACTGAATTACAGCCAATGGCTCCTGCCTGAAGGCAGCTTTTCTAACGTATGTATTCTCTCCGCGAGGCACACCCCAGCCTCTTGTACTTTAGCACTATGCTTGGGGGCCTTTGTAAACAGAGGAGTCACTGACAAGAAAACCCACAAAAATGGAAAACACATGGCCCCCAGGAGACCACAGAGAGGGTGTTTGTTTACAGTATGGGAGCTGAAACAAGGCAGCCGTGGGCACGTGCGGGTCAGGTTACTCGAAGCTTTCTCCTCTCTGCACTTGGCCATGAATGACTTCGAAGTACTGATTTGGGGTTACACATTAACTGAGAGAGTAGGCTATTGCAGACACTTGGAATCCCCAAATAACAAGGACCTACTGTATGTAAAAATGACACATCGTGACAGGTGTTGGGAAGAAAATGAAGCAGGGTTAAGGGTGGAGAGCGAGGGGACATCGGGCCGACATTGTAGATGGGTGACTAGGGCCATCCTCTCTGAGAAGGGGACGCCTGGGCAGACATGAGTAACGAGAAGAGATCAGCTCTGAAGGTGAGGCGAAGGGAGGTATCGGAGGCAGAGGGAACAGTGTCAAAGTCTGTGAAGCAGGCAGGAGCTTGACTTGGCCTGTGTGAGGAACGAGACAGAGGTCTCCGTGTCTGCAGCAGAAATAGAATAGCAGGAGAGGGGGCTGCAAAGGGAATCAGAGGATTCTGTCCTAAAGGGCCGTGGGAAGCCTGTGAGGTTTTTAAATGTATGTATGAGCTATAGCCTGTAACTCTTACATAATTTTCCAGCTCCCCCCAAATTACAAACTAGACTTACCCCTTCCCCTTCTGTACCGTTTAAATGAACCACTTTAACTTCACGTGACTGTGGTGTTTCCCTGACACTGCAGTGGTGTCCACAGTGTGACTGTCTGGCTGACCTCACTGGTGACACTGTGCTGTGTGTTGGCCGCAGGGGTGACCCTCACCTGGCACAGACAGGTCATCTCCTAGTCCTCATTCCTCGGTGTTGTGTTTCCTTCCCTAGTCTGCCATGGCTGCCATGAGAACGCTCCTGCAGGGCCGGACTCTGACGGACTGTCACAAGGCAGCAGTGTGGAGGTGATGCAGGGAGCCCGTGGGCCACAGTTGGCCCAGGATGGCTATGAATGTGGCCCAACACAAAGTCGTAAATTTACTTAAAACATTATGAGATGTTTTCGTTTTCATTAGTGTTTGTGTGTTTAATGTGTGGCCCAAGACAACTCTTCTTCCAGGGTGGCCCAGAGACGCCAAAAGGTTGGACACCCCTGATTCTAGAGCGTGTTTACATACTTTTTTGACCCTCACCTAATGGAAAACACAAAATAATACTTCTAGAGAACTCCTTGCATTGTGCCTACCCCCAGGGATTAAACCCACAGCCTCTGAGATTTTTGAAAAACCTTACTCTAACAGAGGATTTTGAGGGCAGTGAAACCACATTGTACCTACTACAATGGTGGAGAGTGGTCAGGATACACTTGCCCCAACTCATAGCGTGTGCAACCACACCACCAAGAGCAAACCCTCTGGTAAACTTTGCCCTTTGGGGGATACTGATGATGTGCCAGCATAGGTTCATGGACTGTGACAAACGTGCCCCTCGGTGGGAAATGTTGATAGTGGGGGAGGCTGTGGGTGTGCGGGGCAGGGAGTAGATGGAAACTCCCTGTACCTTCCACTCAGCTTTGCTGTGAACCCCAAACTGCCCTAAGATACAACTTGTGGGCCCTAGCCTAGGTTGTGGGTTCTATCCCCAGTCAGGGCACATACAAGAATCAACCAATGAATGCATCAGTAAGTGGCACAACAAATTGATCTCTCTCTCTCCCTCCCTCTCTCTTTCTTTCTCAAAAATAAATAAAAAATAAAATATAACCTTTACAATACATGCACACTAACACATATACATACAGCCTTGCTCTACAGGGAAAACTAAACTTCAGGAATGAAGTGAGAGTCCATTTACACATAACTGCCCAGGAAAGATTGCGGGGCAGCCCCAGAGCACCTCAAAAGTCAGAAAGCAATGGCTGGGCCCCAGGGGAAGGAGACATCCCTATGTGTGTGTGTTTTGAGCGGGGGGAGTTGAGAGGACACTGAGGTGTTAAGCAGGCCTTGGTCAGGATCACAGGACTGGACCATTTTCGAGGACAGAGAGCTGTACGTTCTCATTCTCCAAGGGTGGAAAGCTGAATGATCACAGCTGGAAGGCCAGAGGGAGTCAGTGTGCAGAGGGGACTGTGCCCACCGGCTGGGGCACAGGGTTTTGATTAGGAGGCGAGGGGGAAACTGCTTCTGCAACACCGGGTCCTGCCACTGCAGCGCCCGTCTGCCCCTGTGGGGTGGTGGTGGTGTTCACAGAGCCCGACTGCCTTGTGGGAGCGTGGGCCGCGGGATCTGTGGCACGGAGGTGCCTTCTCAATGTAGCTGTTTGTACTGAGCCTGTCACTAGCTCGGCAGGAGGTAAAAATTACTTGAGTCTCTCCTGGCTCTCACCCATCCAAAGCATGAGGGAGAGGGCGGGAAGGTATCAGAATGGGTGGGCACTGGGGAAAGTGAATCTTTAAGAATTGATGCCTTCACTGAAAGAGGGTAAAGGACATTAAGAAGTTTACCTCCCAGTTTTGGGGCGCCCATGCCAGGCAAGACTCCCCCACAGTGGAGTCCCTGTGCCCTCCCATCCTCTGTATTTTGCCTTTCACTCTCATAGTGCTTGGTTCAGTATAGAAATCTCTCCCCCTCCCTCTCCCTCTCTCCCTCTGTGTCTCCCCCTCCCCCGTCTCCCCATCTCTCTTGCATGCACATACAAGCACACACCAAATGATTTTAAAAAATAACTTTGAAATTTAAACTCTCAGTTAAGGATCTTTCTCCTAAACAAAAAAGCTACATTTGAATCTGTTTCTATTGGTTCCCTGTTACACTGCAAATGTGAACTACTCACCATATGCAGGGCAATCATTTAAGCCCATTTGACTTCTTAAGGCGAGGGTGATAACATTTTGGATTTCATTTTGTTTGTCCTATAAGAGTCTTGAGTTTTGGCCAAAAACCCAGGCCCTGGATGAATACGCTTCAGACCTCACTTTTTGTCACGGGGCCAAGTGGACTCCAGAGAGAGGGTGGAGCTGTCTGTTCAGACATGATTTTTAGTTTGCCCTTTGCCTCTGGAGCCAGGGCCCTGGCCCGCATCCAGCCGCACGAAGAGAAGATTATGGTATTTTCTAGGTAATTTTAAGGAGCACAAACCCAAAGTAAAGTCAGGTGGTTTCAAGTCTGCACTGAATTTTTCATGTTAAGGATTTGTCATGATTTGGGTTTTCAGCAGAGCTGTATTTTAAATGATGAAGGGAATTGTATTCTTCTGGAGACAGGCATGTTTTGCTTGTTTGCTAATGACCTCTGGTTTTGCTTATGGGGAGTTTTGTTAACAAATGGAAATGTAGCAAAATAAAACACTCTTTCCTTCATACTTTCTTTTTTTTTCCTTTTCCTTTTTTTTTAAACAATGGGAACCCTTGTGATAAACTGTCAAAACCAGGCTATAGATATTGGTTATTGTAGCATCATTAATACTGTGTAAAAATAAATTAGTCACTTTGGCAATCAAACACATTCTTTTCATCTCCTGTCGGTGCTTTTAAACAGGGCCTTCTCCTGGCTGTTTGATAGATCCTATTGTTAGGAGAAGAGAGCTGTAGAGATGTATTCAAAATTTCTTTGAAAATTTTCCAACCTCAGGAACCCATTCAGCAGTAATTAGCCTTTAAGGAGGCTGATAAGGAGCTTGGCAGGGGCTGGCCTGGGGAGTGGAAAGGTCAACCCCGGCCCCTGAGAGGGGGTTCAACTTAAGGACCCACAGCCACTCCATCCACTTTGCCTGTTGCCTTGCCTTTTCCTGCCCTTTCACCCCACCCCCCAGCTCATCCTCTGACGGCCTTTTCTTAGTCAAGAGTGAGCCTGCAAAGGGTGACAAAATTCAACCAAAATAAATTCTACTCTCAAGCACAGAAGACTTCTGTCTCAGGGAAAAAGAGCTGTGTCTTCAGTCAAAGGTGACTGTCTGAATTGAACAGAATTGTAATTTCTGGTTCAAGTTTGGTCGGGTCCCTGCAGTGGTTTGACTCATTGGTACTGAGATAGCATTGAAGTCCACATAGATTTCCACTCTCCACCCTGACTTGTCCAAAGCATCTTAGCAACACTGCAGAACTACCGATACGATTTAAAGCTAAGTTGGAAATGAAACAGAGGCCCTGCTGGCTCCAGAGAGGGGCAAATTTCTCTATTCACTGCCATCCCCTGTGTGTGGAAGGCACAGTAAGCACCAGGGGGAGCTGCCATCATTGACTGTAAAGGGATGTGCCCAGAGATGCAGAATTGCAGGGTAAATGTGCCCATGTGGTTGTGTGTTGGAGACCAAGAGGAAAGGCCCTTCTCATCTGAGAGCTGTATTAGTTTGCTAAAGCTGCCATAACAAAGTGCCACAGACTGGGTGGTTTAAACAACAGAAATGTATAACCTTACAGCTCTGGAGGCTGGAAGTCCAAGATCAAAGTATTGGCAGCGGTGATTTCTTCCGAGGCCTCTCTCCCTGGCTTGCTGATGGCCTTCTTCTCCCTTGTCTTCATAGAATCCTCCCTCTGCACATGTCTGTGTCCTAATCTCTACCTCTTGTAAGGATACTAGTCATGTTGGATTAGGGCCTGCTTCTATGACCTTATTTAACCTTAGTTCCCTCTTTAAGGACCCTCTCCTCACACAGAGTCACATTCTGTGGTTCCAGGGGTTAGAACTTCAACACGTGAATGGGGCTGACATGATTCAACCCATAACAAAGCTCAGGATATTTCATTACCACAGTTGACCCTTGGCTGTGGACACAAAAATAATGACCCTCCCGTGAAGTTCTTTTATACACACCTCCCACTCCTAGTGCCTGAAGGCGTCTCATCCCTCCAAAGCTGACTGCCAGGGGCAGTGGACCCCTGAAGGACCCATGGATGCAGAGGGGAAATGGGAGGAACAGTTGGTGCCATGTGGTTAATGTGAGAACTGACTGTGATGCTGAATTCGTGCTCAGAGCTCACCTGCACACTGGTGCAGGATGATGTGTCGCTCTGTGGTGCTGGTTTGGATTCAGACTTGCTCGTTATAGCCAGTGCACCATTCTTCCATTTCCAGCCCTCCCTGTTCTTTTCCAAATAAATAAATATATAAGAATATTCGATGGAAAAGTATGTTAATTTCTCTTTCTCCTTCTGACACACACACACACACACACACACACATGCACACACCGACTGAAATTTATGTTACAGAAGATCTCAGGTACATACTGACGCTTTAAGTCCAAGGATAAGGTTTGTTTTATTTTTAACGAGATACCATTTATCAGACATTTAATTCCCAGTACCTTGTCCCTGTAATATACACGAAATCCCTGCTTAGATTTCCTGCCATCCAAGTCACTAGTAGCCTACTTTTTATTCCTGTCCTTCATATTATTTTCCTCCTCAGGAACAGTCCCCTACTCCTGGTTCCTTGCCCATGGTGTACAAACAGGCTGATTTTTTTTTTTTGCCATGATTGGGCAGCAGCCATGACCTTCGTCAAAGATTAGATTTAAGGTAGCAGAGTGAGTGGAAAAGTCCTGAACCAAAGTATCATGCTAGAAGAATAAGAGATAGCCCAAGGAAGAGGCTGAATCAGAAACCCACCATGAAAGGCAGAGGGTCAGCCCTGGGGAGGCTAAGAAAGTGGCACAAGCGCAAAGAATCACAAGATGGTTCAAGGCTCTGCTCACAGGCGTCAGGCAGAGACAAGAGTGGACCCAGGGGCTGCCGGCCTAATCACCCACTTTCAGTGCATCTTGTCTGCCTCCTATTGTCCAGGCTCGATACCAAGTGTTTGAGATGTGAATTGACATAGGAGATGGTCCCCAAAGTCAAGGATGTTATATCCAAATGGCAAGCGGGTATCTTGAGGAAAAAAAGAAGGTAGTCCTGGAACAAACCCCAGTGATACTAGGGCCCTCTCAGTGGTGGTGGTGATTGGATAGGATGACTTGCATTGTCACAGATGTGTCCTAAAACTTGGATTAGCTTACCCAATCACTTGAAGAGCCAACCTGCATTCACACTGACCACCGCCACATTTCTCATCCACTCCCCAACCAATCCCATTAGTCCTGTGACACTTCTGCCTCCAAGGCCCTCTGATGAACCCCTGATCACTAAATGCACCGGCTTCTTTTTCTTGTTAATCCTCACCGGAGGATGTTTATTGACTTTAGATAGAGAGGAAGGGAGACAGAGAGAAACATCGATGTGAAAGAAACACAGGTCAGTCGCTTCCCGTACAGGCCCTGACCAGGGATCAAACGGAAATGTGGGCACGTGCCCTGACTGGGAATTGAACCCACAGTCTTTTGGTGTACAGGATGATGCTCCAACCAACAGAGCCACCCAGCCAGGGCTGCAATGGCTTCTTTTTAGTGTTCATCTTATACTATCTAGGACTCATTCTTGCCGCTCTGCCCAGTGGGTTAGGTTCTCTTGGTTCGCCTGGGACCGCTCCACTGCTTCTTTCTCCTTCACTCTCTTGGCCCAGTTTTTCAAAATGTCTGTCACAGGTCTTTCTCTCCTTCCTCCCCACACTCTCCTCTCCCTCGGCACCTCTTGTGAATGAGTCCTTGACGTGAACTTCAAGACCGCACTCTTCCAGTTCTAGACCTACCTTTCCACTGCCTTCTTACCCGAGTGTGCGGTTACTCCCGAGACTCGCATGCAGCACGTTTAAACCACAAACCAGATTGTCCTCCCCTGCTGTGCTGCTCCTGTTGATTCTGGGTACTTACCACTCGGTTGTCCACACTAGAAAAACCGAGGACAGTCACGTGAGGGTTAGACATCTCCAAACCCATTTAGCCAATAGCACAATGCTCTGCACGTGTGTCGATGAATGTTTAATAAATTAGTGGCGATTGCATCGAAATCTCTTAACTCTATACTCAGAACATCCAAAACATGTTCTCACCCCTGCCTGACCCAAACCAAAAGTATTTTCTTCCCTAGGACAATCTCACAGCCCCCACGCCCCTCACCTTTGCGGCTATCTGGGAGTTCCACGCTGCTTTACACAGCCAGTCTTTGCATGTTTTGCTGTCTTCTCCTGGCCTGGCTTCCTTGCCGTTTATCAAAGTCTGTGCCTCTTTCAAGGCGGTTCGCATCACCTGTCCCAGATAATACCTTCCTTGACCACATCAGACCATGGTAACCACTAACACCCCCTCCCCCACAAAGCTCCGAATTCCTCTGGCACCTAACATCTGCACCACAGAATGTACCACCTGGCTGCATCCTTGTTCTCTTCCTTTGGTATAAACAAGACAGAAAACCAGTCTCTTTCTAAGGGATTCACAGACATGCTAAATTCCTCCTTGACTTCTCCCCAACAATGGGTCTTTGAGGAGGAATTTATATTCTTTCTTTCTTCAAATGGTGAAATCTACCCACCTCCTTGTGATATGAGGTGTTTTCCCTTTTGTCTTAGTTATCAGGAAACTCAGAGCTCTCCGGTACTAGATTGTAATAATCAGCTTATCTCGGGATCCTGGTAATAGCTATCTATTCTATCTGCCTCTGTTTTGTGTTTATTTTTAGTTTTGCAGTGTATTTAACTTGTAAGACACCATAAATCCTTTTGGAACAAAGTGCAAAAATAGACCCCCAAGTAAACAATATTCTTCTCTTATTATTTCATAATTTTTATTTTCCTACCTGAATTGTGAGTCCCTGAGAACAGCCAATCTTGTATTTCTATTGATTGCCCGAAGTAGAAAGCATATGGTAGGTCCTTAATAAATCACTGTTGGTAGATTAATACTTGGGGACATCCTAAGAGAAATAGCCTACTTCGTTAAAGCAGGCTAGATGATTTTAAACTGAGATGGAAACATCTCTTAAAAATAATTCTAGAAAAGGGACCCTGTCTGAGCACATCTATTTCTGCTAGCATTTTATTAAATGTTTAAAGTATCAGGAGAAGAAAAACACAATAAAAATCAAAAGTTATAGTGTTAGCTACTATAGTATCTAAACATAGTACTTAAACCAGGTGAGAAGGTGAACAAAATCTATCGTTTGCTTCCAGTGACGCTCGCCGGGTGACACAGTGTGTTTACTCCACACCCCAAGCCTTGCTGGCTGCCTTTCTGGTAAACACGGTGTTCAGGTGGTGTCTGACTTCCTTTTTCTTCTTCCCTTATCCTCATTTTTGCTCCCCCTTTCCCTTCGGTTCTAACATAAAGTAGCAAATATTAAAATTGGCTCTCAATAAAACTACCTGTGCCAGTCTTCAAATTCTTTTCTGTCTAATTTTTCTGGGGGGAGGCAGGAAGGGAGGGGGAAAGGGTTTCTTTTTTAAGCTCACCCAGAGAGAATAACTTTGAAAGAAACCACAAGAATGTAATCAAGTCACAGCCAGACTTAGCCTGTGTTCGTACTTCCTGTCCTTTGCCCCCACCCCACCCCAAACCCCCCGAACACTCACCCACTGACACATACCTATAGCCGTTAAATATTTTTACAGGCATGTGTGAATAATCCATGTAAGTATAAACACTTTTGAGACTTAAAATTCATCCAGCTGACTGGGCTTCACCGTTGTGCAAGAAGTGAGGGCTCGGTGAACCCTTTCCTACCCTCTTTTAACCAGAGCGGAAATGTTTGCCTTTTCCTTTCAATGCTACGCCACAGGAGTTGCCCTCCCCGAACTTCTCCTTCTAAGCAACAATGTTTAAAGAGAGAAGGAGGATGATAAATAGCAGGTCAACTGTCTACATCATTATAAAATTTGAATATACACCCACCCCCACCTACTGATCTAACCTGCATTTTATGTCTGATGGTGGAAGATGAAACAAAACTCATCTTTATCTCCCAGAATGACTGTTTTGGGAGCAGACCTACATGGGCCCCTCCTGGTCAGCCTCACGTCACCTCTTAAACTTGCAGACTGTCCACGGTCTGTAATTCACACTCGGTTATTTTCCCACTGCCGTTTCCAGTGTCCCGATTCACCTCACCTCAAACTTGTATTGGCTTTTTGAAAAGAAACTAACTTCAATTTGGTTTAAGCAGAATAGCACAAGATAAGCAAGTGTGCTGTGAAGCAGGAAGCATAGCAAATATGTTCTACATTTCAACAGAATATTTGAATTGCCGCTATGTGAGATTTTCCATGCCCATCCTCCCCACCATTAAAGTGGACGCCAGTGTCAGGTATTCTGATTTTAGATGGAATATAAGAGACACATTGCACCTAACGGCAGGAGACACAGGAGTGCAGACCTACAAAAAACTCGCCTTGACCCTCTGAGGAGCCGCTCTTCGTGTGCATAGCCAATCGTTGATGCAAGAAGTAGAACTTAAAATTTAATTATTTTGATCATTTTACCATTGGATTTTCAACCTGTTGAATGGGACAAATCTGGGTGTTTGGGCACATGACTTCTGGGAAAGAAGTGGTATTTGAGTAAATGTAGGGAGCCCAGTGTGTCCGATTAGCTCTGGGAACCAGCAGTGTAGAAATATGTGAGTCAAGTATAATCCAGGGATCTGGGTCCATCATTTGATATTTTAAAAGAATTACATGTATGAATATATTTATGAATTCAGTTATGTTGATGCAACAGTTGGTCTTCCAGATGCTAGAGTCCAGGTTGACGGTTTAAGGAGCAGCCTGGAAATGTTCTGCCACTCAGCCTACCCACTAATAAAACACAGTTGGATGATTTGACGTTAAATACGTAACAAATAAATAAGCAGACGTGCTTGAGCCTGCAAATACCTCTCGATGTGTGCATCCTTCTAAATGTTCCAGTCATCAAGGCAAGAACACACCCCCACTTTTCGCTGCTTCTCGGTAGAGCCTGTTGTCACACCTCAACACCTCCTGAGCCTGAATCCCAATGTCCAGTCTCTAATCAGCCTGACCTCAGAGAGGGAGAGTATCAACCCAGTAAACAGCCGTTCCTGTATACTAATGACCACCCGTGCAGGGACCCTCTCTGCCTGCCTCGACCGAGGAAGCCAGGAGGCAGAGCACACCAAAGGAGCCCCAGCGGCTCAGATGAATGCAAACGGCCATTCAGAGAGCACCCCTGCTTGTTCAGTGTTTGCACAGCGATGCTGCACACAGTCGTGCTGCTGAAACACCCATTTTAAAGAACTTTCAGGCGGAGCTGATATTCATAAAAATCATGCCACTGTCGGGAAATACTCCTTTTATGAATTAGGCAAAGCTTGTAGTTTTTTTTTTCCATGGCTTTAAACACTCAAATACTAGTCAAAACCTGTGAATACGTACACATTCTTTTATAAGGATAATTATCTTCTTTATTGGTGGCGCCTCCTGGATTAGGAGGATTCTTCCACGCAAATAAGCAGTAGAGGAAGGTCGTGCAACAAAGAACACCTTTCATGTGGCTTTAGTTCTTACTTAGCAAGACTTCTACGTTTCTAGAAAGGCAAGTGCTAAATTCCTGGATTGCTATAACCCTCTTTCTAATTATTTTTTATTTTTATCCCTTTTTCAATTTTTATTTATTGATTTTTAGAGAGAGAGAAGAAGGAAAGGAGGGGGGCAGAGAGACAGAGACAGAGACAGAGACAGAGAGACATCGATTTGTGTATATTTTTTGGTCAATCCTTGTGCGTGACCTGACTGATGATAGAAACCACAACCCTGGTGTATCAGGACAATGCTCTAACCAACTGAGCTACCTGGCCAGAGCTCTAATTATTTTAAATTAACTAATTCAAAGTAAGGTCTTGACGTATTCTTGGATAATGCATGCAAACAACAAGCAGACCCACCATACATATTCTGTTCAGAACAGCTTACCCAAAGGGTTTATGTCTAATTATGAATTTCTGACCATGATAGAAACAGGTAAAGAGAGGTGTCAGGTAAAGACAGGCATCATTTAAGTGTCATGAGTATTGTTTTAATATTAGGCACAGAAATTAAGATAAATACAGGATGCTTTGTGCTTCAGAAGGACCCCCCCCATTAAGTTCAAATAATGTCTCCCAGTGACAGTACCAAATTCGCAACACCTCCTTTGGGCCAAGAGAGTTGGTATTTTGGTTTGGTTTGGTTTGGTTTGTGAGTTTTGGTTTGTTTGTTTGTTTAAGCACTTTCTTTTTATGGTAGAGGTATCCATTTTTGTGTGAGCCTGAAATTTTGGGGTCCTTTGGTGGTTTTTTAAAAGTGATATTGTGGTCTCATATTTTAATGTTTCCTGGAAGAACTGGCTGGCTATTTATTTTAATTACTTCACAGGAACCCACATGATAATTTTTGAAGAACATTTTCTTATTACTCATTGTTTAGTATTTTGGTCATCATTTTTTTCCCAACAGGATATAGCCTTCAAGATAAGATTCTACAGGTTTTCTTTTTAGTTCAGAATAAAAATACAAAAATTCTACTATTTGTTGTTGGCCCTCACCCCACCTACCTACATATTACCCCCCGCCTCACTTCCTGTCCACGCCAAAAGAAATTTTCAAGGATAGTAAACATTTCTACCAAGTCTGCTCTGAAAGCTAATCATTAGAGCCAAATGCAGCCTCAAGAACCACAGTGTTCAGAGGTGTTAGGCATTTTAACACAAATTTTCCTATTCTCCAGTCTTCAAAACACTGAAGCCTATTGGGATGCCGAGAGGTGTCTGATAAGAGGAAAACAAAAACTATAGAGGGAAATAAAACAAACATTATACTTTCCCAATGTGACTTTGGTACATTTCTAACATCAGAAATAGAAACTCAAGTCTCAGGAAATCCTTTTATAGTTCATGGAAAAATATGCAGCTCCCTTCATTGTTAGAAGTATACTTACAAAATCAAAGCTCAAATACAGAGATCAAGTCTTTATTGTAAAAGGTTGATGGGTGTTGTGAACGGAATTTACTACCTGTCTCTCTTATGTAAATTTAATATTATTGTGCCTTCTCAGTTGGTCAAATAGGAGGTCTATTATTTTCATAATTTCAAAAATGTTACTAAAAACTACTCTGGTACCTTTTATATGTATGTTTTGATGAAGTACAAAGTAAAAAAAAAATCACTGTGATATAAATTCTATAGAACATCAAGGAAGATGGCTTTAATTATAATACATGGCTTTGAATCACTCTGTAAAAAAAAATCTTTCAGCCCTGGCTGGTGTAGCTCAGTGAATTGGGCATGGGCCTGCAAACCAAAGGGTCACTGGTTTGATTCCCAGTCAGGGCACATGCCTGGGTTGCAGGCCAGGTCCCCAGTAGAGGGGTGCAAGAGGCAACCACACATTGATGTTTCTCTCCTCTTTCTCCCTCCCTTTCCCTCTCTCTAAAAAGAAATAAATAAAATCTTTAAAATATATGTATATAAAGCTTTCCCATACTTGATGCCATTCAGTCCTCACTGCACAACAGAGCCATAGCCTCCCAAAGCCAATGGGAACCCTTGAGGCCCAGCCCTCCACCTCACAGGTGAAACAACTGTGAGCCAAGGATAAATTCGATTTCCCAAGGTCTATCGTCTTTCCGTTTTCTCTACTTGTCTGTTCTGGTCCCTCCTCCCTATGTGATTCCATCTTTCAGATCATTTAATTTTAGTCCCTCACCCAAAGTTGCAGAGACACATAGGGAACTGGGACCTGCATCTTTGCCTTCCAGCATCATTTCGTTCTACCCCGATGCTTGGCCTGCTCATCCCTGCTGGTCCAAGGGCCGAAATTCCCATCCACTTCCCTAGTTTTCGGGAGAAAAAAGATGTTGCTGTCACAAGGTGGTAAAGATGCCTGGAATTCTGTGGGATTATTAATAACTGACTCAGGAAATAAAATAAACATTCTGATTGTGATCTTTTCCCACTCTTTCTACAAGTGGGTGTTTAGTGAACATGGTTGTACTGAATGGGGCAGCAAAGATCTGTTGTGTTTTCTGTGAAAACGGACGGCCACTGCCGTGTTTCCCAGAGGACCACAGGGTTCCAGCACACAGGACGCGCGGAACAGCTAGGAAAACCAGAGAGTCGAATCTAGCCCCACCACTGACAGCCTTCTCGGCCTTGAGAAAGTTACTAACTTTTCTGAGCTATAATTTTCTTTTCTGTAAATACCGTCTACCTCACAGAGATTTTATGTGGATTAAATCAGACAGTGTGTGTATAGCGTCAGGCAAACAGCGCACACCCACTGATTCACCCTTCCCTGCCCCGCGGGTCTGCTTGGGGAGCGACTGGTCGCCCCTTCGCCGTTCTGTCCGAGAGCCGGGTGTTCCGTGGAGATGACCTGCATCTGGGTCGTTCAGCACCTTCTGCACGGCCCTGGCAACTCGGCTAAAACACGAGGTGTCTCGGCTGCATCTATTTGGCGTGTGTCGCAGGTGGAGGAGGTTGCACAACAGCGCGATTTGCCTGTTCTTTTTGCCTTTAACAGTTCCCTGACACTAAACATGGCCTTAGAAAAAGAAACACAGGGTTTTTTTCTCCCTTGAAATTTGATTGTTTTGAAAAATTCTTTCTACGGTGGTAACATGCTGCAGAACAATATTTAGCTAAAGGGGCCTGAGCATTTTGAAGAGTAAATATTTAAAATCAGCAAGCTTCCATGGCTTTAATATATATGAATAATATTCCAGGATCCTCCTCAAAACCATTGGTCAACTTTGCCCCTGCATTCTCCACGTTTTCGAAACTTGCAGTTTTCTAAAGCCAGTGACAAGGCAAGTGCCAGTTATAACAGCTCTGCGGCTCCAGACACGCATGTTTCCAAGTTCAAATAACAGCATCTTTAGAACCCGAAGCTTTTGACATATTTTATGAAAATGTTAATATTTCATGATATACGTGTTTGCTCTTAAATGTTTTTAATTGGGCTTTCAGATGACTCTTTGGGTTTCAAATAAAAGAGAACAAAAAATTCCTTTACTGAAAGAAGTATTTAATTAATATTCAAAATGGCACCGCTTACTGTCGTAAGAGTGGTGTTGGCCTATGCATGTGCCAAGCCACCTTTGGGAAGAAGTGGTGGGTAGATGCCCGTTCACTTGGTACTCTGCTAATGGACTCAGTTCTGACCAAGACCTCCCCAGCCTGTGACTTTGTCGAGGTTAAAACAAAGCCTTTGAAAAGATAAGCCCTCCTCTCTTTCCCCAGACACGCACCTACTCCAGCCTAGAGTCACTCGCACGCGTGACTCTCATCATGGAAGGCTCAGCCTTGGGAGTGAGGGGTGTTAAGGACGTTGGAAAAAACCTAGAGCAGAAAAATGGCATTTCTATGCCATCCTATTAAATGTGAGAAAATTGGTTTTGGTAACATGAATAATAGCAGTTATTTCCAGATGTTTAAAAAGTGAAGTCTCCAAGGTTTACTACAAGTTCAACTAAGTTTCTCAGAGAAGAAGTTAGTAGAAGAAAAGAGGAAACAGTACTGGAGATTCACAGTATAAATTATTGAGATAATTAACATATCAAATAGTATCAGCTCCTTAGAAAATGTCTCTTTAAAAGCTGCACAGCCTTCTCACTGCTCAGAACAAGGACTGTAGGTGTGTGTGTTTGTTGTGCATGCGTGTCTGTGTCTAGACCTCTATGTAATCAGTTATACTGCCAGCTGGTTATTGAAAAAAGATACTGAGAATCAACTTTTTTAGACATGTGTAAGCCTTTTCTACCCTTTAAGAAAAACATGCTACTCATGTGCTTCAAAAAATAGTTACTGGCTTGCTATAAAATCAAGAATTGGGGCAAGAATAAGCTTCTACTGAGAGTTAGAATTTAATGTTCACAAGTGGTCAGTGGAGAACCAGCTACTCCACATTGCCTTCCCCCCCTATATTGATAAGGAAAAATGATATGGTTGTGCTATTTTGTGCCCTTAGATATTTAGATTTTCTGGAGAAAGCAGTTTGAATCACCTCGTTCAAACAGTGAGAGGAAGAAAGAAACTACAGAAAGAGCAAGTAGCCAGATAATTTTAGCTCCAAATCACTATGCAGACAGGGCATATAATAAAAATGTTGGCATAAAAGAGTTACAGAATATTAAAATACAAAACTATAAGGTTAACGTCCTTTTTAATTCTTTTTGAGCTCTCAATGTCATATATACTTTTTTCAAATTACTCCCCCATTTAGATACTTTTTTAATTAAAATAAGACCCACCTCACATGTATACTACCAACACATGCACACATGCAATGAACCGTCTGAAACTTCTGTGTTGCTTCAGTAGCATTACAGCTGTGTTCACTGGTGAGCAGTGCCCAAGTGATTCAATTCACAGAAAGAGAAATCACTTACCATTAGTACCTTGACAAACTTGCGCATTACATTTCGGCTGTGGAAGTTTTATCTTCTTCCCACTGATGTCGTTCACTTTCATTTCTGTCCCTCGTGTGGCTTTTACACTCACTCTGCACACTTGCAGAGTTGGATGTAATATCCAGAGCTGACTTCCTACATATACATTCTTTGAACATTCAGTGCAGACTGTTCACATGGTATGTTATCTTTTTATGGTCTTGTGACTCCGGCCTGCACGGGCATACAGTCGAACCCCCGAGTACAGACAGCTGACTGGATGAAGATGACTTGGGGGAAAAAAAACTTCCATTGTTTAGATTTCTGTCGGAGGATATAAGAATACTTAATTTCTTTTTATCTCTAGGGCTTTCATTATCATTTAAATTTCATTTCACATTAATTGATCAGGGATTAGTAAAGCCATTATGCAGAAATTAGAATAAGACAAGCCAGATGGAATGAATAATTCATGAAGTCCAATTACGTTTTATTTCTGGTGTACTTTCAAACTTGCCTCTGACTTCTGTGCTATTTTGATGTGACAATATTCACTGGAAATCAAGAGTGCCATTTTAATTTATTGTATCCCTCCGGCTGGAAGCATTTGTATGCAGTGAGGGTGTGCTAATGCATTTCCCCCAAGAAAACACCCATTTCAGGGCTCTTAGGAATACTGGATGATCTAATAGAATATGTGATTCATCTTAGAAGGTTTAGGGTAGAAAATTAAGCCACACCAGTCCACCTGATTTGGGTGCACTGACCCTAGGTAGACAGACTAGAGTCTTAGAACCCTGAGATTTTTCACTTCTCTCAGCGGCTGCAAATCCTTTTAAAATATGTTCCCATCCTCCGTCTCAAAGGAGCCATTTGGTTTAGTGTTGGACTGGAAGCAGAATTGCAGCTACAGACAATGACCACGAGGTGGCAGGCGTTGCCTTCGGTGCAAGGGGTTCGGGGGCCACCCGGACTGCAGGGGTTTGCAGAGCATCCGCGCGGGTCGGATCCGGGCAGGAGGACCACGGCTGGGTTTTAGGCTCCGAGAGACTCGCAAAACGTAGGGAGGCTGGAATTCCGAGCTAATGGGCAGTCCCGTCCACCTGCCTGGAATGCCTCTGACGACGATGTCTGAAACCGCCTCCCCAACCCCCCACCACCTTCGGTCCCAGCCCCCGGCCCCTTAAGAGCAACCCCCCTCCACCCTGGTATTTATTTATGCCACTGGACAGTTCTAGTCACATTAAAGCCGCTGTTCACCTTCTCGAGGACTTTCATCTCGGGAAGTTTTATGACACTTTGTGAATGTGCAAAGTTTTTAATTAGGCTCCCTAGACAGCCCGAGGCAGCAGCAGCGCCACAAAGTCTTCACGGTCTCTCTGCCTTACAGCACAACAAGCCGCTGTACTCCTTTGAAGACAATGCCGACTATGTGTACGACGTCATGTGGTCCCCAGTGCATCCCGCGCTCTTTGCCTGCGTGGACGGGATGGGGCGCTTGGACCTCTGGAACCTCAACAATGACACTGAGGTGAGCGGCGGCGCAGGCGCGGGGCCGGGAGGGCTGGGAGGGGGGCGCAGGCGGCCTCTCTCCTTCTTCCCCTCTCTCTGCAAAAAAACGGCCTTTTTTGGACAGACCCTCCAATTGCAGCTGGGCTGCCGACCCCGGTTCTTGACTGCTCCGAAGAGAATTGGCAAATGCATTGGCAAAAAAAAAAAAAAAAAAAAAAAGTCATTTAATCCCACTTCATCCCTAAACCGTGGCAGGTCCTGGACAATTGACGACCCTTTTTTTTTGCAAAGAGCAAAACGATACTTGTTCAATGCTTTTCCCCTAAGGGAAAGGACACACAGGCATATTTCAGAGCGGGGCTGAAATAACTCTATTGGCAAACATTTGGGAAAAGGAAGCTTTTGTGGACCCTGACTTTAGACTGGGCTTTTTCTAAAAGGGTGATTTGTCAGTGTTCGCGATTTGTACCATTCCCATTTTCAATTCATAAAAGATGATTTTGTTGACTGATTATGTTTAGATCCAGATCCCGCCTTCATGTAATTTTTACAAGGTCAATAATTCTTGACTTAAGATGTTACCTCGCAGGCAGATTTTTCTACAGTAGTTTCCAAATCTGGACATGTATGTTAAACTATTTATTAAAAATCAGGATTTTAACATGTCCCTATTTACAAGTGAAAAATAGCCATTTTATTTTAAAAAGCAATTGACAATAAAGAAATTATTCTTTTTAAAAATGAGGCTTTCTATATATTTGTTTTTAAAATTATGTATGTGCATTATTCCTGTTTTCCACTCCAAATTATTGAGGTGCTAATTTGGCTGTGTGGTTTTTTTGTTGGCTTTTAAAAAATATGAATATTAAATGCCTTTCAGTTTAACAAAATAAAATGTTCTCTTCATCATTTCCTGGTCTCTGACTTAGGGCAACTCTCCATAAATAAGAATGGACAGGTAAGAGGAACAAGCGTTGCAAACTATATGTCAAGTGGAGAACAAGAGAAAGCTCTTTTGAAGTGTTTTGAGCAGGAAACAGCTCAGCCTTTTTAATTAGGAAGCTTACAGCTGGAGGATATGAGGAGGAGCAGGCTCCCCTAGTATTTTTTTTGGGGGGGGGCAGGGAAATATCTTTCAGGTGTTAGTATTGAGTCATTGTATCTTGCAAGATCGTGTACACCTCTAGCTCATGCCGAATAGTTACCTTTTTAAAATATTTTAAGTCTACTTTTCCTTTTCGCTAGAAGAACTATGTATATGACAAGGGTAAGGGTTATGTAATGAAGCATTTTGAACATAATTTAAAGACATGAATATACGCAATGCCCATTTATTTGGACGTTGAAATGTTTATAACATTATTGCTTTTCATAGAAAGATGTTATTACTCCACATTGTAAGTTTCCTAAAGTCTTTCATCGCTGTTGATTAAAATCATATTGCCTATATCTTCTGGAATAAACTCATTCACTCAAAGCAACCAAAAAACACACGTTTTCCAGATTGACTGAAGAGATTCCCTGTATCAGAAATCAGACCTAGTAGAAGTGATGTTTCGGTAATACCCAACCACAGTGCAATGGGAGTGAGTGTTCTCCAAACTCCTTGATAATTCCTGTATAACTTTTTTTTTTTTGGCGGGGGTCGGGCGGCGTGGGGGTCAGCTTTTTAGGTAAAATGAAATTAATGTCTCAATACTGCCAAATGTCACTTTCCCCTTCTTTTTCTCTAGGTGCCAAAAGACAGCCACATAAAAGTTTTTCAGTGAAACATTTCAACAAATCATTGCTGGACATGCAAACCATTTAGTGTTGCGATACACTTCCTTCTGCTTTCCCAGTAGCAGCTGATAGACTGAGTCCGCTCCAAGTGCAGTAATGAGCTGAGCGCTTTCGAACACCCTCAGCTTATTTTTGCTTTCTATCAAGTTGAACAAGATGTTTCAAATATTTGTGAGATTACGAATTAGATTTGTTTTCAAAAGAACCTGAAACCCCAGTGTTTTGTCGTTATTCAGATTCCTGTGCTTTTATACCAAGTTGTCCTGACTGCTCCTCCGCAAGAGTAGTTTACGCTTGGGGACCTGGGTACAGGGTAGTAACTTACATTGCACGGATCCTGTCTTTGCAGGTGAAATGATTGAGCCTTAAAACCTTGTGAAAATATTTGTGAAACTGAAGGAAAAGGGTAAGAGAGACAGACAATAGAGAGATTATTTTCTTTATGGACTCATGAACATTTGAACGGTCATTACTTGGTAGAGCTAATATATTTTGTCATTTCCTTCATGCATTTGATTATTAGCACATACAGTCATTTTCTTTACCATTTATAATATCTGTGGAAAGAAGAAGGTATTTTTAATGGTTAGAATATTAATTGATTCACTTTGCTACATTGCTTAATTCCAAATAAAATTCTTTAAAATGTATTAGGCATAATGTAAAATGTATCAAAAAATCAGTTTCTTCAGTGATTATTTTTTTATCATACTCATATTAGGATTAAACATTTTTATTCATTTTTTGAAATTATTCATAGATAAAATCTGAGAATGAGTAAAGGCATAGTCCTCTTTGAATTCCTTAAGTTATGGAGTTCAAAATTAATTCTGAAAAACCTTATAGCTGAATCTCAGATTTGTCTTCTGAGTGGCGCACTAATAATAAAATGTTTTGACAGAATTACAACCCATCTAAATTCACATTGTTTTGTCCTTTGAAAGGGATGGTTAAAAATTCAGGCTCCAGCCTGCACAGCAGGTACCTTTATTGTAGAAATTGTGTATTAAAAAGAAAATGAACTGGGGACTTGTGATTTACATTTTTGCTCACAATTGACATACCGTGATTTAAGCGGGTAAAAGAATTCTATTGATTTCAAGATAAAGTTTAAACATAGATTCTTACATCTGATGGAGTTTTTATTACTGTTTTGAAGATAGGTATTGGGTCAATAATCTCGTATCAACAGATGGTTCAATTCCGGGACGCACAGAATCCTGGGAATGCTCGGGCACAGCTCCACCCTACCCGACATGCTGCTCAGGCACAGGTTTTAAACAGTGGTCCGAGGGTCTTGGTGGCCCTCTTTTCACTACATTTTTTTGTCTTAACATTTACCTTTTTTATTTTTTTAATGGCCCATTATCATTTCTTATTCAACATTCTTATAGAAGGCTTGGAAGTCTGACCTTCATAGGAATAAACTTCCAACCTTAAAGACAAGAGTTCACACAACCGGTGATGGAGAAGGGGCAGGCCCACTAACATTTGTATTTTTCAAATACTAAGGTTCTTCTAACATCTGCGCTGCTGCTTCACTTCAATCGTAATTATTATTTTAATTATCAACGTCAGATTTCACGTGTTTATTAGCAGGGATATAAGGCCTTTTCTACAAGCAGGTGCTGCCTCCATCCATCCGGATATCATCACCCTGGGGCTTTTCTTCCTGGGGCTGCCCAGAGTGGGACAAACAGAAAGAAAAAAAAAGAGAGAGAGAGGAGAGAATTTGAGGTTTTGAAGTTTTTCACCTGCGTACTTTTTCTTCTTCTGATCATCCCCTCCCTGATGAGGTTTTGAGGGATCAATACATACTTCTCCCCTGAAGACTTACAGTACTGTGACTTCTATTCCACCATGCATCACCCCTTCCTGCCTTTCACAGTATCCTTAATCTTGGTAAATCCTGAAATCTCTCTCTCCAGCAATCTGTAAACCACGACCTGATGGGAAAGCGTCCCATTGAGCTGCTGTGTTGGTGTGTACATCGGATGCACCCCCTACCTAATCTGAAGAAATATTTTTGTGTCACTCACTACTCACTGATTGTGGGGGAAAAACTCTCCTCTTTTCATGTTTCATTCAAGTGTGTCCTCTGTACCCCTTAGTACAGCGGAGCATATGATTTAAGAACAATGAATCCTTTTGCTTCTGCACAGGGATGGATATTACTTCATGCACAAGAAGGCAGTGGTGACTCATCCAGTTAAATGTATATTTAAATGCGTATTCAGAGATTCTTTTGCAACCTTTTCGGCAGGTTCCAACAGCAAGTGTGGCCATCGAGGGGGCCTCTGCCCTGAATCGGGTTCGCTGGGCTCAGGCTGGCAAAGAAGTGGCTGTTGGGGACTCAGAAGGCCGTATTTGGATCTACGATGTTGGAGAGGTACATGTTATTTTGTGAGGCTTTTTGTT
The DNA here is from genome assembly GCF_004126475.2 of Phyllostomus discolor. Classification (NCBI taxonomy): domain Eukaryota; kingdom Metazoa; phylum Chordata; class Mammalia; order Chiroptera; family Phyllostomidae; genus Phyllostomus; species Phyllostomus discolor. The sequence continues at coordinate 27,896,900 of NC_040912.2, read as the reverse complement.
TGACTTGTATATCAGATTTAAAGACCTAATGAAATTATTGACAAGGCTTTTGGAGCCACAAGATCACTCTTGAATGTGTTTGCAAATGTTCATGGACTTCAGTAGGAGTTTGCTGAGACCTCGTTAGGACATAATTTGGTCTCCTGTCTTCACGCACCAGACACTGCAGGTAGTGGTCCAGGCTGAATTCAGAGCATGTGACTTACCAGCTCTCCTGGGATGAATCGTGGCACTTCCCACCCATTTCATGAGAATGCAAGTCTGCCAAATTCATCATGCTAATATCGCATCTGGAATTTGGTGTTTACTTTAAAAAGTCAAGTTTTAGTTGATGTGCCCCATTAAAATGTAAATGTTTACTCTTTAATTATAAAATGTGGCCAGTTAAAAAGGCTGAGGTGAATCAGAATTTTGTACCATTGTTATAATATTCAAAGTAATGTATGAAATATAGACCTCTTTGGTACATCTTTTACGTGATACAGGTTGAGGCAAAAATAGGTTTATAGTTGTGAGTACTCGAAGTACAGTTTATTGTTGTATTATTATTTATTAATTGTATTATTTTCCAAAGCCTACTTTTGCCCCACCAAATATGTATAGTATTCCTTGTCCTGGCTGGTGTGGCTCAGTGGATTGAGTGCTGGCCTGTGAACCAAAGAGTTGCTGGTTCAATTCCCAGTCAGGGCACACACCTGGGTTGCAAGTCAGGTCCCCAGTAGGGGGCCCCCAAGGGACAACCACACATGGATGTTCCTTTCCCACTCTTTCCCCCTCTCTTCCCCTCTGTCTAAAAATAAATAAAATCTTTAATAAAATAAAGTATTCCTAAACATCATGGCACATGTCAATGGAAAAAAACTACATCTTTTATTTCAGTAAAACCTCCTTGAATTGTTATACTGTATTTAATGACACATTATCAATCACTTGTACTGAAGCATATCTGTTTATTTTTACTCTGTGAGAAAGTGTTGACAAAAACCTTCATTTCTGATGAGGTTAAAGGATTTTTTCCTTAAAAACAGAAAACATTGAACTTCCAAGCAAAACAAAATGAGAGTGTTGTGTAATGCTTTTTTGGCATAATATGCATGTACCACTTGCATCTCGGGAGGGGGATACACCACGCTTGTAGGCATGAGCGTCTTCAACCCAGGAGGTGCTCCATGAGTGCCTGGTAGGTGGACCTAGCTGCTCACATCGAGAAGGGTTCTGTACGGCTTCATCAATCAGCTCTGGAAATTTGGCAATCCTAGATGGTTTGTTCTACAGTGGAACTCCTAAAGACATATTATATACTGCTGTGTGGTTGAGGCGATTGTGTTGAAACAAGGTAAATGATGTTGTTTTTGGAATTTTTAAAAATTCAAGCAGAGACAGAAATGGAATGACTTTAGAAATAGAAGTTTTCTCTTTGGGGATCTGCAACTCTAAGTAAAAGAACTGGGGGAATCTCTTGGCTTTCCTGCATGTTTTCTGTTTCCCTAGACACCCCCTCAGCTACTCCTGATGGCCCAGGCTGAGCCATTCCAACGGCAGCAGGGACTCGGTTAACACTTACCCCCAGTGTTGGAGACACAGCTGGTCTGGTGACCGGTGACGCGGTGTGGCGGTACTGGGAAACAGAATACCCTCCCAGTCAAAAATATTGCCAATAGTTTCACAGCAGTATTTTCTTCAATGGGCATTCTTTATATGCAGTGCCTCCTTATTGGTCTTCATCAAAATAAGACCTCATCAAAATAAGCAACAACAAAAAAAAGTACGCTTTATCGGTTCATTTACTAAAAAATTTGAAAAATAGCAAAGAAGGAAAATATAAACAATCAAGTTTCTTTTTTATCCATCTTTCTTTCTTTTCTTTGTTTATAACATGTGTAATGGTGGGAGAGAAATAGAGGGAGAGACATGTCAGAGAAGAAGTGGCAGAAAGTAGATGAAATTTAAAAATCTCCTTTTCCATTCACCTCCCTTTTTTATACATAATATCCCTTAACTCTTGTAAGATTATATGCAGCATTATTTTATCCAGAGGGCTATAAAGCAGAATAGTTTAACAGCCTAATTTGTGTATATTTGTGCACAAATATATGTGTATTTATTCAAAGGCTTTGAATAAATTCAGCAGCCTTTGAGTTTATTCAAAGGCAGGTCTTTTGAAAAGTCTGTGTATTGACCACAAATATGATATATAAAATATATATTTAATAAATACACATATATTTGTGGTTTTATATATTTACATATATACATACTTACACACACTATTTCTGTGCAGTAAGAAAACACAAAATATATATACAGAATTTTCTGTGATAAAGTGGTTTATACTTGGTGGACAGAATTACATGACTCATTACTACTCATTTGGGGAGTATGACTGATTTTGCAAAAGTTGTTTGGCTGACGTGTGGCAGCTAAAACTTCTTGCTAGGTTGCTATCATCATTTCTAAATTGTAAAGTGTTGCTATACTCGTATTTCTATTATTGTACTGGCAGGTCAGGCTGGTTTTCATTTTTGTACTATTGTCCTTACTTTTCTAAGTGATATTACAGACTATAGAAATGCCGGCAACTATAGGCCAGTCTCGCCTATTGTCTGGAGTCTAGACAGGCTATAGAAAAATCTCAGTGACATATAATAGGCCAAACAATTTGTGGGGCTGTTTATCCCTACAAATGCACTACCGGAAGAAAAGAAAGGATATACTATTTTATTGAGAACAGGTGATTTTATAATCTTCTAGCCCTTTTCTGAATGACCAAAAATCAGGATAGGCTTATACGTTTGCACAGTTCCTTCTATATTGTGTGATCATACACACAAAGCAATGTACAGCTCAGAAAGATTCGGACTTAACCAGATAATTCCGTCTTAACTATCGGGTTTTTTTTTCCTTCGGTATTTTTGTAAGGTATTTACAAATTTACTTCATATTTATTTTGGGGGGAAAAATACAGAGGAGGTGTCTTTTCCTCTTTGCTCGTGTCAGTAGCCTGTTCTAAATGCCTGGAGACCAACTCCGTAGAGGCTCCAGGTGCAGGGAGGAGCAAAGGGCTGTGTAGAGCTGAGCTCAGCGGAAGCCCGCTTCTAAGAGGTGGTGGATCCCTTCAGGGGCAGGGTTGTGCCATGGTCGTCATTCCTGTCGTCTCCTTCACTGGCCTAGAACTGATGAAGCTCCGGTGTGCTGAGGAGAGAGGGGCACCCTCTCCACAGCGCCTGCCCGGCCCTTCCGAGTCACCAAAACTGCAGAAAGCCGCAGTGCCTTCAATGGTCAGCTGGCCTGTTTAGGATGTGAGGTCAGATCTGAGGCCAGTGCCGGCTGACCATAGGGAAGCGGTTTGAGCAGGAAGTGATTTTAAAAGGAAAACAATACAGAGGAAGAAAGAAAATGTGGCACTGAGGATCAGTGTGCTGGTAAACCATGCTACCATTATCTGTATTCAACACTGGCCCGCTGGTCCCCTTTAAAACTGAACCCCTCACTAGGGTCATGCTGGCCTTCGGAGGGAAAACCTTGTTCTGTGGAAGCCTCTAGGAAGGGAGATGAAATGCTTCGAGTCCGCTTTGTTGAGCCATTTTCCTTAGACCTCAAATGCTGAATAGGTGTCTGCGGGAACACCTCTCACACTCCTCCTCCCACAGCTGACTGGACTGGGAACTGGGCCGAGGAGAAAGGAGCGGGCAGCAGGTTACCTCTTGCCAAGGTCCTGTTCCTAGAGCGAGGCTGGCTTCATGGTGTGCAACCTCATGGGCTCCATGCTTCGAGGAGCCCCGAGCTTGCTTTGCTGCTCTGCTGTCATTGTCTTGCAATTGTTAAGAAAATTTTTAACAAGGTAACCCCCCATTTTCCTTTTGCACTGGGCCCTGCAAATTCTGTAGCCAATCCTGACCACAAGAGTACTGCTTTTAATACCACTCACAATGCAAATCAGAAATGACAAATTTTGGCCTTGACCTAGATCATTAGGAAGAAGGAGAAATCTTTAGAAATGTGGTTAAATAGAGTACATGCCATATGTTCTTCTTATTACCTATTTCTTAAGACCATTTAAAAATTTTGAATTGAAATAGCAATGACTTTACATTACAAACATCACGAGGCCAATAAAAATAGAGCTGAAACCATATTGGATATTCTAATTCTCCCCACAACCCTATTTCGATTACATCGTCATTTTAACTGAAAGTGTAATGGAGTTTTGGGGAAGAGCTCTGTCGTGCCCATTACAGTTGGAGTGGGAGGGACTGCCTTTGTCTGGCCCCTTCATGGGCGAGGACCCCCTGATAAGAGACGTCTGCAAGTACCAATGGCGACATCGCCACTCAAGCGTAAACGGAAGTTATGTGAAATCAATGAAAGGTGGAGAAGACCCCTTGTATTACATGGCTACAATTTTATTCTATGTATATGTCTTAAAAGTTAGTTAAATAGACAGTGGTGGCATGTACCAGGCACATCTACCTGGACATCGCCACTCAAGTCCAGGTAGATGTGCCAACCAGGTGAAACAGACCCCCACTTGGAAGGGCTCTGCCGGGAGGGACCTGGTGTCCCCAGTGGTTAATGATCGTCTGCCTCCCCTCCTGTCCCGGCTGGGCTGCGGCTACTGCGGGGCATCCCAGCTCAGTGTCCCCAGGATCGCGTCCTCCTCTCCTAAGTATAGTTATCCTCTGTGACTTTTAAGAGTGGCAGAGAGCAGTGGCTTGAATCTGATTTAGATTCACTGATACAATTTAGTATGAACCTTGGGGGAAGTAAACAGAGGATTGGGTATGAACTCACTGAAATCACTGGGTTGAGTCTGTCCATCCTTCTTTTTTTTTCCTTTTTTGTTACATTGAAATGGCAAAGGCGTGAGGAATAGCTCCAGGCCTACGACTCAGGAGGTAGAATATGAAACAGCAGTGCTTTCAGGTGGGCCACATGATGCTTTGTGTACACAGCACACATTTTTGGTGGTTTGATTTCAGCATTGTATCTGGAAAATACACTGCACACATTTATTTTCACAGAGAGGGGTCTATTTTCTTTGCGGAGCAGGTGCTTAATTCCCATTAGCATAAACGGAAGTTATGTGAAATCAATGAAAGGTGGAGAAGACCCCTTGTATTACATGGCTACAATTTTATTCTATTTATATGTCTTAAAAGTTACTTAAATAGACAGTGGTGGCATGTACCATTTAAATGTTCTAAGATCTAAAATAAGAAATGAGCCTAGCTCTTGAATAAGTTTTGAGGATTTTTCCCTCCAGACTATGGAATTGCAGTCTGTTTGTTTTGGAGTTGTATGATTCCATTCAATTAGGTGAAATTCGGATAAGATAACAAGTCATAAATTAACTGCAAATATAACCTGAAAATGTTGAGTGTATTTTGCCTTAGAATACACTTGGAGAGAGCTGTTAATCATAGTTGATTTTTTTTTAATGATGTGTGAACACACATATTCTAAAGAATTAAACATAAAAATCACCCACTGCCGTGGCTCCTTTACTGAATAGCAAGCATTTCCATGTATGTGGAGCTGATTTGAATAGCACATGGGCCAGCGGGTGTGGAATTATTCACCTGTCCCGATGATTGATCGCCAGCCCATCTACCTGTCGTCCCTGCAGATGCGTTTCAGTGCGGGTGCCGGTGCGCAGGCGCAGCTGTCCTGCATGTGCCCTGGCCGCCGTGTTTGCCCCTTCTCTGAATTAGTTAGAATGCCGTTTGCGGCTCCAGTTTCGAAAGAGGCAGTTTATCTTCCACCTCCTATTATTTCGTTTTCCATTAACCTCTTCCAGGAAAGATTTTGTTTTCCGTTGTGAAAAACACAGAGAAGTTTCAAATCCCCGAGTCTGTTTCTGCAGTAGTCCAATGATAAAAATTCCAAAATCATGTTCAACTTAAAGAAAAATATGAAAAATAAAATGACAACGTGAAATCTGTAATTTGGAAGATGAAGGCATCTTACCGCCCTGGCTCTATTTGTTGGGTTTCCCACTCACTAATTACCCAAGAAAACGTGCATTTACATCTTTACATTTTAACCCTGAACTTGGGCAGCATTCGGATACCTCGTTTGATAATGACTATCTGAGGGCCAGTCATTTATCATAAACGTCAGTAAGTACAATAAATTTGACACTTGTTAGTAGATTAAAAGGTCCTTGAAAAATTTTGAAACAGGAAGGATACAAGTGAACATGAGAGATCCCTTGTAACTTCTGAAAATGTAAAGCGTGATTTAAATGTTCATTTAAATATACTTTAAAATGGAAATGAAAACTTAGAATGAAAAGTTCATTAGGAAGCCCAACAGGAAAAATGACCCACGTAAGACAGTTTGGACCGGTGATCAAAGTGTAAGGGACAAGGACCCTCACAAAGGGTCTCCCTGGCCAGCTACACTAAGAATGAAAGAGAGTCGCTGAGCCATTTCTCTTGCACTTTAAATAGCACTTTGCTGTAACGGCATCTGAGAAACTGGAAGTGCCGCGAGTTAGACAGGGTTTGAGTGACACAAAATAAATACAATACGTTTATGGTTTTAAGTGGATTACGCTTAAGCAATAATTCTTTGCTTTGTGGAACTCCTTTGAGTTTTCCAGTAGGACCAGGCCTTCATCAGTTTTCCACGAGGCGTTTGTGCCCTGAATATAAATAGAAGATAAATAACCACCCCCTCCGTGGGGAAGAGGATGTACAGAAACGAAACATGAAGTTCACCTGAGATACTGTGGTGGACTCAAGGAAAGGTTCCTTAGTGGAAAGGACCTGCAGTTGCAATCAGCCAATGTAATTACCGTGCGTTCAGAAGGCCACCTGTCCCGTGGGCTGCGAACCTGAGAGCAGGGCTGGGCTCCAGCAGCTCCAGAAGAAGGGAGTGGAGCTGGGCCCTGCTACCCCAGTCCAGCTGCGACTGCCCCGGACACTTGTGTTTCTCATTACGTGAGCGTGGCCGTACGTGACAAGATGCTTTTTTTTTAGTGTTTGGAGGCCTTTGCAGCCGAAGTTTTCTCTCCAACCAGCCGTGGTGGTCTCTCGTTAGGTGACAAGAAACACTGCTGTGGGCATTTCCTGCGTGGGAAAGAAGACTGGCACACATGCTTCCGTGACACCCAACATCCAGATGAAAACCAAAAAGGCACATACTTAGCTCTGCTGATAACACCTAGGCATTTGGTGACCGAGGCCAAAACATCGGAATTCTCAACTGCACTTTTCCGTTTTTGCCTGAATTTGTATTGTCCCAGCCACAGCTCTGCGCAGTTAAGTCAAAAAGCATAATGGCATATTTGTATGGGCAGGTTTGGGGTGCTAAAAATACAATTACATAAAATAACCTACTTTGAAATAATAAATTAATTCATTTCCTTGTCATAATGAATTAGAAGTATTTGAAATAAAATAATTAGGTTAAATGTATGATTGTAATTTTAGTATTAACTTGATTTCTTCTAGGAAAAGTGCTTAATTTAAAAAAGAAAAGAAAAAGCACTATTCCAATTAATGTTATAATTACTCATCTTATAGTGAATGTAGTAGCAGTGGGTTTCATTTGGATAATTATATATGTAAAAGATCATGATTAGACTGATTACTATATAAATAGTGTGCTTATTCAGGTAGCATTAGTTTATAAAAATAGATTTATAGGATTAATATTTTTCAAGCCACTCTTTTCTTAATTGATAAGAAAACACTTAGACTTGTATGTATTATGGAGTAATTGACTCAATGAAAACCCTAATATTTAATTTTATGAAAACCAAATTAATGTTTGTGTAATAATTTGCAATATTCAATGAAATTCATATATTTCCCATTTTGGTGGCAAATGGCCTATGAATATAAACCTTCTGAAGCAAGTGCCAGTTTGTATAATTAATCATCTTTTATGATTCTTCTGTGGTTTCAAGCTGTCATCTTCAATAGCAGTTTGGATTTTGAAGCAGTCACTAATTATAGTGTTAATTTTTTTATGGCTGACAAAATTGTGTTTAGTTTTAGAATTTCAAAACTGTTAAATTTTATCTTGAAAAATTACTGCCTAGAGCAGTAGCCCCAAATCACAGCTCAGACCAGCCGAGCATGAAGCGGCTTCCGTCGTGGGTGAGTCTAGACACCCAGTGACCCGGGTAGAAATGAGGAGTCGTCTGTGTCATCCATGAGTGTGTGTGCTGCTGCTGATGTATCTAAGGTACAACGAGAAGGCCACTATCTGCTTAGGCACGTGTATGTGTAAATATTTATGTCCCATACAGATTGGAAGTGAGTGAATCATTATATTCTAATTTCCAGGGAAGGTATGCATGAGTTTTTGAGAATGTCAGCTATCAGAAAATCTTTCACATTTTTAAAACATGAATTATTTATCATTTCGGGAGTCTCAAAGCTGAATATTACAGAAGAAATTTTTCGTTCTTACTTTTTTGGCTGGCAAATAAAACTGATCACTGGTTCATTCCCAAAGATCCGTCTCCTCTATGGACAGCCTACAGTTTCTCCACATGTAGGTGGGATCTTCTGTATTTATTGGTCTGAGCAGTAAGGAACCTCAATTAAAAAGTGAACATCTAGTATCCTAAAAACTAGCCACCCTTTTGATGTAGGGGGGACAGAATCACTTTGGCAGACTTCCTTTGGTTACTCACTTTCCTCGGGAGAGTTTCTAATCTTGAGACGTAATTTAGAACACACACAGAAATGTACACCAAGTAAATACTGACAATTGTTCAGTTCAGTAGGACACCCTAGTCTAGCACAGTGCCTGGCACCTAACAGGCACTCAATAAATATTTGGGTGAATGAAAGTTTTACGGGTGGAGGTTGGAGGTTAAGGGAAAGCATTCAGAATGCAGCCTCCAAGTCAGCTATAAATTAATGGGCAGGAAAAAAATAATCCATTTAATTATGTTTGCACAGAAAAGGATGTATAGAAAATACGTTTAGAAAAGATGGCTTGTGTTTCCTTCCATTCTCTATGCTGGTCCCTCTCCCCTCCTGTGCTTGTAAAAGTGAGCAATTGGCCACTAGTGTAATGCAAGCCTAACAGTTGATTGAAATAGTTATCAAACCACTGGAAAAATGCTTCATTTTCATTGTGCTTTTTTTGGATACTATGGACATGGTAAATCGTGGACTACATTATAAAAATACCTCTTTTATGCCCAAACATCCAGTAGGAGGAAATGACATTTCTTTTACTACCTTGGTAAATGTTTTTAAGGTGTTTAACAGTAAGCCTTCTCTTTGTCCAAACTGCTTAGATGCAGTGGTTGCTAGGAATTTACTAGAAAACCCATAGTTAATAGTATCAGGAAGAGAAGGGGTATATGTTTAGTCAGCTAACATGACGGATCTGCTCAGGCAGTACATGCTTTTTTGTTCCCCTGTCATTTGCTTGATCTTCTGTGTTATGGAAAAAGAGTGGTAATTGAAGTTTAAAAAGTTTATTTTCCGTCATTGCCTATCAGCCAGTCTTTCCAGCATTTCCCCCATCTTCTAGATGGAGAAATAGATTGTTCCAAATAATAGAAAAAAAATAATGCTTAAGAGATTTCTGAAGAAAGGAGGGTGATAAAGATTTTAGTACAGATGTGAACAAGGTCACCTTCTCGAATTAACTCTTTCTTCTTCAGCTGTGTGATTTTTCTCCCTTCACAGGTAAAAAACTTCTGAATTTCATCGTGCTTCCTATAATGCTAAGTTTCGACATTAAGAATATTTTTATGGGTTTATTTTTCAAGTATGTTGTTTAAAAATGATTTATTTCCTTTGATGTTTGCTGGTTTATTGAAATTGATTAGGCCCATATTTGTTACTATTTACTTTTGACTTTCATGCCCTGCCTTTATTTCTTTCCTTAATTGAGTGGTAATGGATTTTTTAAAAGTGTTGTTCTAACAAACATGCTATAAAAGTTAACCACTCACTTAAAAATACAAGGAAGAGGTCTCAGGCAGAGAGATCTCCAGCTTCCTGGGTGGGTGAGGGTTCCCCTAGAAAGGATTTTCAGATCAAAGAAATTCTTTTCTGTAACTAAATGTAGTCAGATACCATCAGACGACTATAGGTTAGCATGCTGCGAAATTTCACAGAAATTTTAACCCACGGTCTAGTTAATAGCAGATGCGCCAGAATGGAGATTAATGTAACTTCTACTTTCTGGACTTCTCTAAACTGCTGTAAATACTAAGTTACCACACAGTATATCTTTTTGTGGTAGAAAACTGCAGTGTATTTATGCCCTCCGTGGACTGCATTCTAGCTTGGAATTTTGGTCCGTGGTTTTATCCATTGTTACCAGTGATGCTAGACTCTCCCAGGAGTTAAATACAGTGGAGCTGTATTTATGTGAAACAAGTATGCTTGGTCGTTCCAGCGGCTGTTTCATTGCTTATTACCTCCCACTTTGCTTCCATCTGTGTGTGTGGCAAAGGGAATTGCCCTAAAAAGTATAGGCTTCCTCCGAACACAAGCGTGTATTTGTGTACCAGTAACTCCACAATCTCCTGAATCGGGGTGCCATTAATAATTATACTTTTAAAAAAGCTTTTAGAGCTTAACGGGGTTTAGCAGTGGTTCTGTGGAAAGCCACGTTTGCCTCCTTGGTTTCTGTAAATGCACTAACAACAACAACAACAAAATCAATGCATATTAAAGTGAAAAGGTAATCTGTAAAATACCTTTCTTACAGACAACTTTAATATTTAGGCTACTACGGGGGGTGAAGTGTTGTGTGTCTGTTCAGAATCCATGGTTAATGTAATCGTCCCAGGCATTTTTTTAATGACCCCATTTAACTGAAAGATTACAAAGATGCTGATGAAACACACACCTATGGAATATTTATCCTGAAGCCCAGAGCCCTACTCACTTTAACTTGGCTTTCACATGTAATATATCTGAGAAACCAAATTGAAATTACGGATACTTTTCCGTCTTAATTATCAAAAACATTTTTGTAATTAACCTACTTTGACACTCAGCCATGCCTGAGATGGACATTTTCACCATGAAAAAACACAGCGTTGGGTGACTTGGAGTGACTGCAGATATGGCAGCTATTTACAATCAGCTGTTAGGTTCCATAAACCCTTCACAATTACTCACGGATGAGGGAGGCTTGGCTGAGGGCTGTTCAGAATGGTTGGCCATGTGCTTATAAAAAGAGACACATGAATGATATTTGTGTGTGTAACCCTGATTATAAAAAGTCATTTGATTTTTATAACAGCAAGTTCAGCGGTTACAGAGCCTTACGACTGGAGCTAAAAATATAGATTCCCACTGTAGAAAATGCTGCAACACAGGGTCGGTGAGATAAAGCTCTATGAGTCATGTTTGAAAATAAAAAATATGTATGTATATGTGTACATATGTGCACACTTATGAAGAATAATGACACTTTAAATTTGGTTTTTAAAACGTGCAATGAAAAGTAGCCTGACAAAATTTTTCCTGTGATCCGAAGGAACCCTTTCCCACACTGAGCTTGTGGAATTTAGCTATTACTAAAAGTGTTACTATTTAGGAAATGATTTATGTGGGTTTTTAGGAAAAATGGTATAAAATATAAGGGATACTTCTAAAAATGCAGCTCTGTGTAGTTGAAAAGAAGAAAATGAAAGAATAAAAAGATGGAAGCAAGCAAAAAGTAAAAAGAAACAGAAAAAATGGAAGACAGGGGAATCAGCATTAAGAAGGAAAACCATCGCTTATTCAGGGTTTATAATGTGCCAAATACATTATATGCTAAGCTCTTTTTTGTCACATTTAATATTCACAATAGTCATAGAAGATGGGTCTCAAAATTTTTTCCTCACAAGTGAAGAAGTGAACATCAAAAAATATTAAAACAAAATTCCTAAGAACACAGAGCAAATAAGTGGCAGCGTTTGGGGCGGGGAACCCATGATCTAACTGATATCTATGGCAGTGAGGTGGGGGGAATCAACCCTAATTCTGTTCTCAAAATCTAGTTATTCTCCCGTCTGTGTCTCCCTTGAAGTGCCTCAGAAGCTCAGGCAAGACCCCTGGTGATCAGACTGATGAGTTATTTGGGAACAGGGTGGGGCAGGGTCCAGAGGAATCTTCTAGTCTACTCAGGCAGAGGGGAGGGGGCAGATTCGTGAGAGCCTCAGAAGTCGTGTGGAGCTGGGGACTAAAATGATCGATTCTCATGAATTTTTCCACAACTTTTACACTTTTGCTTCTTATAAGGATGACCTTTCATCTCTTAAGGATCTTAGAACGTTAAAAATAATCTTTAGAATCTTTCTGGCAGGTGATTCAAAACCTCACCTGGCTGCCTGCCCTTGTCCCCTGGTATGCAACATTTCTCAAAAGGGCGAGGCCTCTCTGATGGCCATGCACAACGAGAACACCACGTGCAAGGTCTGTTGTCCTCAGTGAGCCTTTCAGCCCCTGGCCCCCCGCTTCCTGCCCGGTGAAGAGAGGCCCGTACCACTTCCTCAACGCTTTCACATAGCAAACATCAGATTTGATCCTTAAAGGAAACAAAAACCAAACCACACAAATGTTGTCGAATTGATAACATTCACTTTCATATCGTTTTTAAGCATGTGTTCAATCCTAGTGGCAGTTTTAAGAAGAACGTATGCCTATTCCGTGGTATTTCTTCACTGGATTACCGTTCTCATCCTCTCCACATCTCTGTCGATGAATGGGCCAGACACCATCATCCCCGTTTTACAATTGACAGTGAGAGGTTAGGTGCCTGGCCACTGCCTGTGACCAAAGTGAAAGCAGGACATAGGTGTCCTGTTCAAATCTGAGGTTCATTTTACCTCCTCCTTATGGCCAAATTGCTACCTCAGAAACTACCTTTTCGGTCCTGGCTGTAAAAATAGCATTATGTCTATAAAAGTTGGCCACTCTTACAGCTAAGATTTTGTTATCTCAGGAATCAGAACCCTGAGTGTTTTGGCAGAAATGTGCTTTATGCATTTAGCAACATTTTAGAGAACAGTCACCTAACATGGGGGTGGGAGGGGGTAACCAGCGGTGGCTGAAGCAGAGGGAAAGTTTGAGTCATCCCTGACCTTGAATGTGGACTTTGGCCAATGAATCTGAAGGAGGAAAACACTTCCAGATCCATTTTGATTCAGTACAATATGGGATAATTTTTACGAGTCCTTCCTTAGGGTATAAGTATGGACTGTTTTCTTCATGGTGCTTCCAACAGATTTTTAATTGATTGAAATGAATCATCATCATTAGAACCTTGTGAATATTTTTCCTATCACAAATGTAATTCTTTGAAAATTATTTTAAACGATTATTTTCAGGGATAAAAAAAAACCAGAGTGATGCTCTAGATTTAATGCTTTGGTAGAAACTTGGAGATGCTGAAGCTATGCCATTAACATGCTATTTGCTTCCTACCACTTACTGGACACACAGCACATACCAGGAAATGTTGCAGTTGTCACTCTAAGAAGGTAAATTTTAGGCTCTTCATATTTCGAAGGTCAGTGAAGTTAAAAAAACTATGCCAGTATTCACACATTTTGACCTTAGGAAACATAGTAAATTAATTTTCATTTGTATTTCATAGTCATCATATGGCAGAACGGTTCACTGCTATGTCTTCAATTCTTAGCATAGTATCTTGGCATATAGTTGATAGTCGGTCTAGGCTGATGGAGTCAATTTGTGTGCTAGTTAGAAGGTCATGAGAGCAGAGTTTTTCCTTAGCTAAAAAACACAAGCAGATATTTTTTCCTCCTTACAATTGAGGTATTATTGGATTAAAAATCTCCTGGAGAGTCTCAGATGCATTTATGATCCTGAGACTCCTTTCTAGCAGTTTCTAATCAGCGAGGACCAGGTGAGAAAGGCCAGGAACGACCAAGGGTGAAAAGAACGGCGCTGCCCAAACAGATGCTGTCCCAGCCAGAGACGGAGAACGCAGAGTGATCTTGTTTGTTAGGACACCTGTTCTGTCTTACCTACAAGGAAGTCAAACGCCAAGAATTATTAACTTTGGGTGTGGAGACAGCCTGTGAATACACATTCACACATTCAAGCTAAGATTATACATAAAGTGTTTCCCGATGGTAATTCTAATCCTAAAAATGGAGCAAACTGCAGCTCACCCTGTAAATCTAACATTACAATCAATCATCTTGGGTTATTTTTATAGTCGACTAGGTGAACATACATAATAGGATAAGGTAGGTCAATTTAAGTTTCTGGAAGCATCTGTGTTTTTATCAGGTTCAATTCTAGAATTTTTTTCATGAACCAAAGCAAACTAACATGACTGTGTTATTTATGATATTCTAGAGAGGAAAATATGTGACAGAATAGTGTTTTGAAAAAACAAGCTTCTGATATTTTCCCAAACTAAGTGCAATTTTCACAAATCAAAAAGAAGACAAGATTGTTAGAATACTGTGAAACGATTTGTAAGGGATAATCTGTATTTTTAAGGACAATTGTTGGTTTATAATACCATTATTCCCATCCCCCCATGGAGAAGGTTAAATGTAGTTCCATTGTAGGGTATTTTCATTTCTTTATCAGAAACATTTCAATTTAATAAAGTCTATTTTTGAAGTTAGATGTCCAACTTTATATGTCATTAATGATACCCAATTTTGTCCCCAACTATATCTGGACACATATTCAAACCTTAATGTTTCATAATCTTTATTAGCATTATTTCTTAACAGTTTCGTCAGTACTGCTACATGAAACCATGCAACTATATCTACCTGTTTTCTTATTTTGGTATATGGTTTCTAGATATTGATATCAATAAAACATTACATATGGCATCATATGTAAACTTACATTTGTACCAGCATAACAAATAATATAGTGTCATGTTTAGAAGCCAAACTCCCAGCATATACTTAACAATATGCTGGGTCTTTATAAACAATATATTATGTATTATTAGTGAGACCAGCTTTTTTTTCAATATTTAAAGTTCTACGAAGTTATGAGGTACTTTAGCTTTACCTTCTTATAATAGAAAAGTTACAAATACTTTATCATGGTTAAATTTTTGTCTCTTCTTGGGCTCTTTTGTTTTGTGGGTTTTTTTGAAAGAACTTACTCAAGATTTGGAGGAGAGGAAAGAAATAGTGGATCTATTCCTTCATGTAAATACAGTGCCAACTTTTCCTGCCTTTGCTATTTGTTAGCTCTCCTGAATCACTTGTGTTAAGAGCTTCGTCTCCCCACTGCTGTATCAGGAAAAGAGCTCAAGGTAGGCACACGGACTATAAACTTATGTCATTGCCTAAAAACATAATTTGGATTCATTTCAATAACCAGGGAAGCATTTAACCATTTAAAAACTCATTCATGTGGCTAAATGAGAATTCTTACTGGTACAGCACTTCTCAAAAATAAGTAGAACTTACTTCCCCCACCTATATATCACTTCCAAGATTATATTCTTGAAATAGTTAACCTTAACAGTGGATCACTAATTGAAGGATATGCTTTGTAGAGTAATGGTGTAACTCTCCAATAAGTTGTCTTGGATGGGCCATATCTTAGAATATCATCTCCTGTAACAAAAATTTAAAGTTCTAATTGGTTCTATAGAATGGGAAGCTTTTCAGCTGTGGAAGTGATCTCAAAGCTTAGATTTATGTTTCCTCATTCATATTTTTAAAATGTATATTCATTGGATGAATCTGCTATTTAATATTCGTAGAAATTGTGGCCAGCACCTGTAGCACTTGCGCCTATGGAGACGGGCTGTGTCATTTTATAGGGCAGTCCTCCCAGGAAATGGCTCTACACTTCACGTCAATTTTGTTCTATGTGAACCTCATTGACACTTGTACTTGATCCTGATCCTCATTTTCAAGTAATTCTCTTCTCTCTTCCAGGCACTTGCCTGATATCTTTAAGCAATTCATTTTGGATGCTATATAGAAAAAATGTTGTCCTTTAAATCAGCTAACAAAAATGTATGCATGCAGTTGGGTGAGGGTGATTTTCTCTTCACTGAATTGTACACAGAAGAAGGAACTCTTTAGTAAATTTTATAAATCCCTGCTTTTTTGGTGAATCGGTATTGCATACTGTTACTGACCTTGGCTTTGATATTGCTAGCTTTGAAGCCTTGGTAAGATGAATTTTCTGTTCCTTGATTCCTTCTGCAAAGTGAAACACTAATATTACCCTACATAGGAGTGTTGTGAAGAATGAATTAATACATGTAAAGCACTTAGAACAGAACTCTTGGTAAATTTTAGCTGCTATTACTGTCATTCATAAGTATTATATTATTTTATAGTAGTAAGATTTCTTTGTATATGCAGCTGCCCTTCTATCCTGTATATTGACATGTTAGCAACACTTTCAAAAGAAGGATCAATAGCATTGACTTAGAAAGGCAATGCTACAGTTATTTCAAAATCCTAGTCAATACAGTAGTTTTATTTGCTGTGTTCACTGTAAATCTGCTTTGCTTATGATGAATTTTCATTACTGAAGGTGCTTTAACATGGCTCTTCTACCTAATAGTATAGTGTATGCAAGTATTTAAAGTTTTAAGGATCCCACAAGTGATTTTGCATCTGAGAGTGACAGCATCCCCTTGTGTTGTCAGTTTCAGAGCTACACTTCAGGGATCTGACTGATTCGAGGAAGAAGACTGTGCGATTTCCTTTATATTCCAAGGGGAATGTCAGCTTCAGGAGGAACAGGCATGCTGGGCTTCAAGGCTTTCAGACATAAAAGACATCTCGCTCACCATTCCCCACTACTTTGCTTTGCAGCTTGCAGTGCCCCACAATGATGAATGGACCCGATTTGCCAGGACCCTCGTGGAGATCCGTGCGAACAGAGCTGACAGTGAGGAGGAAAGCACCGTGGAGCTGTCTGCCTAGTGGACGTGAGCCAGCCACCCCTCCCCAGCCCATCTTCACCTTCTAGAGCTCCACGTACACAACCATCGCTTCCACTGTGTGCATTCAGTGTCAGTATTGCCGTGACATTTTGGGTGCCATATTGTGCCGGCTTTGCTCCAAGTGTTCCAAATGTACCTTACTCTGCTCTCCACTAACCTGAAATTCACCAGACCATTTCTATCTTTATATTTCTGTCTTAAAAATAAGGGTGGGAGGGAACCTGTACGGGTTTCGTTGTTGCCTTTTAACTACTTAGTAGCTGTATTTAATAGCTGGAAGCCTCTGGTTAAATTTGTGCTTACATGCACTTCTGGCATAGTCCTATTAAATCCATATGAAGCCAGATATGATTAGGTGCAGATGTGGTGGGCTTCATGCTGTGGTGCAGGGCCAAAGACTCGAGATGGGGTGTTTCACATGGTGACTCACATTATGAATGGATTTACTAGAAGAACATTGCTGCTCCTTATTTATTGTGGTGTGCTGCATGGAACATATTTATTTGAAAGCATTAAAATAAACGATCCTAGAGCATGTGCGTAATGAGAGGACTGTATTGTCTCTGCCGCTGTTGAGGTTCCATTAAGTCCCAAATCACAATTACGGTACACCGGTTCCACTGAGGACCTGACGTCTTTAGAGGTTTGCTGTGGCGAACAAAATGAATTTTCATGCCTATTATTTCTAGGTACTTTAACAATATTTCAAATATCGTTGACCATTGATACCTTTCATTCAAGCTAATCTAGTCTGACAAAAGGCTGTGGTTCCTGAACACGACACCAGTGTTGCCAATAAAACTTTCCCAACCAGGCCCGCGCCAGCGCGGGGAAGCCCTGCACCTGGGGAAAAGGCCTGCCTGGAACTCTGCCGTGATGAGGGAGTGAGAGCCGGGCACTGGGGCCACGCGAGAGGCTGATAATGAATTACTGGCAGCCAACCCGGCTGGACCAGCACCAGGACTGGCTGGACTTTTATGAGGAAGTGTGTGTGGTTTGCTGGAAAGCTCTCCCTTATCTCTTTCGCCAGAGTGACTCTGCCCCAAAACTCTCTCACATGTTGGAGTAAGAAAAACAGGTTAAGATGCACAAGTACCAAATGTTCAACACATTTCATTTTTTTTATTCCCACTGAAGAAAATGTTTATTACTGTTGGACAAGGAAGTATGTCTATAAACAACTTTAATGAAAATTTTTTTCAAAAAGTCATTTTATGCCTCAAGAGAATTAAAATAAATAGTGGTTGAGTCATGAAGACATTTGAAAACAGGCTTTTGGCTTTTTAGGAAGAGAATTTTCATGGTCCTTTCTTGGTGGGGATTCCTTGAACTGTAGGATTCTTAAAATTTTTTAAATAGTGATATAATTTTCTCCCAGTGCCCCCATGGTATCTAGATAGTGGAACCCTTGGTTAAGAGAAAATAAAATTTTAAATTAAATAGAGTACCTTAAATAGGTTAAAAGCAACTAAATAAAAAGTACTGGGGGGAAGAGTTTCTCAAGCATACACTGAAGGACCAAGAATACATCAGTGACCCATGAGTCGCTGCTACAGACCGAACTCTGAATGATTCAGTGAGGGAGGAATGAAAACTGCAAAGGCCAGAGCCACTGGTGGTAATGACAAGAGTTCGCAGCGTTCCGTGGTATTGGAAGTGCCAGTGGTGGGCACAGGTGTGGTATGTACTGTGTGACAAGCCCCAGTAGGGAATTGACAACGGTGGCCCCTGGCGTCCCGAAGGAAGGCTATGCCATCGGAAGCAAAGAATTATGTGACTCTTTTTCTTTAAAAAAATTTTTTTATTCATGTTCAAATACAGTTGTCTCCATTGTCCCACCACCACTTTCCCCTGCCCTACCCACCCCCATTATGTGACTTTTGAGAAAGGTTTCTGGCATGTTCCTGGGTCCTAGTAGAAACACAGCATTTCACCACGAAGTATAAAGATATCAGACATCCAAACAGCCTGTAAATAAGCTGAGTCCTGGCAGCCTATCGTAAAGTTGGACAGACCTGGCAGACATAGCTTGT
The DNA here is from genome assembly GCF_004126475.2 of Phyllostomus discolor. Lineage (NCBI taxonomy): Eukaryota > Metazoa > Chordata > Mammalia > Chiroptera > Phyllostomidae > Phyllostomus > Phyllostomus discolor. The sequence continues at coordinate 27,877,968 of NC_040912.2, read as the reverse complement.
AAGATGAAATGGTGCATCCATATGTACATCTGGGTGGGACCCGAAGGCACGACTGAGCTGCAGGAATGCAGAGCTCAGAAGCCCAATGTCACCCACCAGAATTTTACCAGCACCCCTTCCCCGTGACTGTGTGGTCAGGTGGGGCGGGGGGTGCTGTTTGATCAGCTGGAAAAGAAGGCAAAGGTCAGAGCTTGGTTCACATGTAGGTTGGCTCAGTGTGCAGTGAAAACTGAAGGTGGATACGTTATCAAGGGTGACCTTGATAGAAGGCAGAGGGGAAAACTTTCCCATGGATGGAGCTGTGAGTTGTGCACGTGACCATCTACTCTGTGTGGAAAGAGAAGCAGCCAGAAGTCAGCACACACAGATGTTCCCCCACTAACTCAAGTCATCATCATCTCTCTCACGAACTCTCAGAATGATCTCCTAACTTATCTCCCTGCTTTAGCTTTTGACCTGTTCTGTTTCTTAATGGGGCCACTTGGGTGATGATATTGTTACAACATTGAATGCTTCGGTGTGAAGCACACCAAATGGCTTTCCTCATCTTTATAGCGGCCCGTGGGCACTACATGAGGTGACTCTCTCTCTGGGCTCACGTCCAGTCACGCTGAGCTTTATTAATCCATTTCAGGTTCTCCAGGCTCACTTTTTCTTTGGCACTCCCGACATCCAGTCACAGGGCCTCTGTGCTCATTATTCTTCTTTCCAGAGGCTGAAAGCACTGAGTTTATAAAACCATATGCACATATATCAAAATTCCACCCTTTAGTTAAGGTCATTCTTCTGATTGACTAATATTTCAACTACCAGGTTTCTGTGGAAGTAACACTTGCCCTAAAGGCTGAACGTCAATGTCAATGTGAAGAAGCTGTAGTTCAAACGAGCAACAACAGCTGGACATGGGCCTGAGAGCACCCGATGTTCTCTGCTAGAGAGAGCACTGAAAAGAAAGCGGATTAAACACTATCTGTAGAATTAAAATGAGAAAGAGTACATTTTTGCATTTTTGTTGAGGCACAGTTTACATATAATAAAATGCACTTACATGAAGAGGTTAATTTAACAAGTTTTAATAATTATGTATACTCAGGTAACCACCAGACGAAACAAGACACAGAACATTTTAAGATGCACAGGTAATTCTTTCGTGGCCCTTTCTAGCAGTCTTTGTTTTGATTTTTGTCAACATAGCTTAGTTTGCCTGTGCTGTTTTTTTGTGTGCATTTTTATTTATTGATTTTTAGAGAGAGAGAGGTAGAGAGAGGGAAACATCAATTTGTTCCACTTATTGATGCATTTATGAGTTGATTCTTGTACATGCTCTAATTGGGGATCGAACCCACAACCTTGGCCTATCAGGATGATGCTCCAACCAACGGACCCACCTGGCCAGGGCTTGCCTGTGTTGTTCTTGAACTTCATATAAGTGAAATCATACAGCAAGTCTTATTTTAGGCTTGGATTATTTTGCTCAGTATAACTTTTTTCTATTCATATATTAAAATGTTTCAGCAATAAGTTACTTTATTGCTGACTAGTATCCCATTTGAGGATTATAATGAAATTTGTTTATTCATTCACCAGTGGATGAACATTAGTGTTATTTACAGTTTTAGGCCCTCCTGTAGAACATTGCTATGAATATTCTTACACAGTTATTTTTGTAGGCAGATGTTTTCTTAGATAATACTAAGCTGGAATTTCTGGGTCATGTGGTCATTCTGTTTTGCTTTATAAGGAACTTCAAAAGAGTTCTGCAAACTGGTGGTACCATTTCACATTTCCGTCGGTAAAGCATCCGAGTTCCAGTAGCTCCACTGATTCTCCAGTGGCTGGTATTATTGGTCTTTTTAATTTAGCCATTCTGGTGAGTATGAAACAATGTCTAGGTATCGTTTTAGTTTGCATATATTTCATGACTAATGGTTTTAAGCACCTTTTAATATTTTTTCCAGCCTAAGGCTTGGAACTTTATTTTCCTAGTAAAATATTTTGAATGGAGAAAATTTTTATTTTGTCAAAGTCCAATTTCCTCATATTTATCTTTCACGCTGACTATTTTATGGCTTTTCCTAGTAAAACTTTGCCCGCTACAGGTCATAAAGCCACTATCTCATGCTCTCTTCTGGGCATTTCACTGTTTTCACTTCTACACTTAACATCTGTGATGGATCTTTAATTTTTGTGTGTGGAATGAGTAGTGGTCAAAGCTGATATTTTTGAAACCTATGGATCTTTAACTATTCTAGCAACTTTTGCTGAAAAGGTTATTTTCTTTTTGACCATTAAATTGAGTGAGCATCCTTGGCAAAAAGTTAGTTGACCATATACGAGTAGGTGTTTTCGTGGACCACTGTTCCATTTCACCAAGCAGTTTGTCCGTCTGCTGCACTGCATTGTCTCGGCTGCTGTAGGTTTTTTTAAGTCTCCCCATAATGCAGTGTAAGTTTTCCAGCTTCATTATTCATTTTGAAAGATTGTTTTAGGTACTCTAGGTCTTTGGTGTATCCATGTGAATTTTAGAATCATGACATTCTTAAAAGAAAATGATACTGCTTGGATTTCAATTAGAATTTCATTTATTCTATGGACCGACTTGAGAAAATGGACATCTTAATAATTTTGAACCTTTCAATATGTCGGCATATGTCTTTTCACTTACAGAGCCAGCTTTGGTTTATCTCACTAATATTTTTAGCATGTAGGTTGTACACATGTTTTTTTTAGATTTATTCCCAGATGCTTTATTTTTAATTCTATTGTAAATGCTATTTTTAAATTTTTTTAGTGTTTTTGCTTGTTTTTAGAAAAATTTATTTTGTATATTTTATAAACTTGCTAAGTATACTTATCATTTCTAGTAGATTTTGTCCTGCTTGGAGTCCATGGTGCTTCTGGAATGTGTAGGTTAATAGTTTCCAGCAAGCGTGGGAAGCTCTTCAGACAGTGTTTCTTCAAGTATTCTCCCCACCCTCCCCCACTCTGGGACTCCCATTATGTGTGTGGTGACCTGCATGTTGGTGCCCACAGTTCTCTGTGCAGTTTTCTCCCTTGTTTATCCTTTTAGTCTTCCAACTGCGTCATTTCAAATGTCCCTTCTGCACGTTTGCTCATTCTTTCTTTGGTCCAGTCAGATCAGTTATTGGGCTCCTCTAGTGAAATTTTCATTTCAGTCATGCTTTTCAACTCCAAATTTTCTATTTGGCTGAAAAAAATATAATAATTTCTAACAATTGATAATCTCCATTTGCTGAGGCATCATTCTCATACTTCCCTTTTGTTCTTTAGACATGGTTTTCTTTAATTTGTTTAGTACATTTATAATAGCTGATTTAAGTCTCTGTCTAGAAAATTCAGTGTCTGGGCTTTCTCAGGCACAGTTTCTATTGATTTTTTTTCCGGTGTATATGCCACACTTTGTTTTTTCTTTGCATGTATAAATTTTGTTGTTGTTGAAAGCTGGGTGTTGTAATATACCCACTAATTGTGATATTAATCGGCACCCTCTTAAATGCCTGGGAAAAGCTCTCTCAGTATTTGCCAAAGGGCTCACGGGTGTGTTGAGGTGCACTTCCACCCCTCAGCCGGGCAGTTTGCCACTCTGCACGCGCCTTCACTTTCTGTTTTTTTCTCAGAGCCTCGAGGTCAAGAGAGGTTGAGAGCTTAGGGTCTGTCTGTTCAAGTCTCCCTGAGCTTTTCCACAGTTCTGAGTTGGTGTGTGTGTTCTTCCAGATTCCCAGGAACATCTCAGAGAGATTCACAGCTCTTACAGACATTTTATTCCCTAGCCTGTCCTCTTGAGTGTTTGGTTAGTCCAGCGACTTTCAACTGGTGTGCCACAAGAATTTTTAAGACTTGCAGTACCTGAATATTTAGTCAGGGGCACTGACCTCTTTTCCCTCAGAATGTCAAATGAAAAAATGACAATAGCCAACATAACAATAGCCATCCGGTAAGAATGAATCAAACTTATACCTATTTCTTTGGTCAGATTGACGAAATACATATGTTTTGGTGTTCTGCAGAATTTTAGTAATTAGTTTGTGTGACATGAGAAGAAACAGGATGAAAATCGCTGGGTTAGTCTACTGTTTGCCCTGGCATTATTACCTCAGAGAGCAGCAACTAAGATCTGAGACTGTGAATGTTGACAAATGCCTTCTAGGGAGCAGTTAGCACTGAGCCAGTTCCAGGAGTTAGGTGAAATAAAGATAAGCCTTTTGTGGTAGTTTATCAGGGAGGCACCAGCCAGGTCAGAACAGAGGATTAGAACTTGGTGAGTGAGGTCACTTCTGCTTCCTGTGATACGGGGAATGCGAACTATTATATGCAGAGCTATAGCTGCACCAGGGAGCAGGGATGGGACTAGCGTGAATTAAAATGCTACAAAGGTCTTTGATTAGTTCTCAGAGTTCAAGAACAAGAGTTGATTTGAACAATTTAGCTGAACTTAATTCCTCTCCTCCTCCCTCCCTCCCTTCCTTTCTTTTTCTTTCTTTTCTTTCTTATTGTTTTTATGGACAGTGACAATTTGGAGCTCCTTACTTTGCCATTTTGGCTGACTGATATAATTTCCACCCTTTTACTTTTAATCTGTCTGTGTTTTTGTATTTGAAGTATATCTTTTATAGACAACTTACACCTAACAGTCTTTGCCTGAAATTTTTTTTTTATTTCTTGAGTTCACAGTGAGAGAGACAGAGAGAGGGAAACATTGATTTGTTGTTCCGTTTACACATTCATTGGTGGCTTCCTGTGTGTGCCCTGACAAGGGATAGAACCCACCGTCTTGGTGTATTGGGTTTACACTCTCACCAACTGAGCTGCCTGGCCAGGGCCAGTCTCTGCCTTTGAATTAAAGGGTTTAATTCAAAGTTAATGTAATTTTTAGCATGGTTGAATTTTTTTGTATTGAATTATTTTACCGGTCCCATTCATTCTTTGTCATCCTGTTCATCCTCCCCTACTTTCTTTTCAATGGATCGAATAATTTTTAGTATTGTATTACATTTCATCTGTTGACCTCTATTATTTTTAGTGGTTTCACAATAATATGGTATGCATGTTTAACTAATTACAGATTACCTTCAAATGATGTTATGTCACTTCCCACAAAAGAATAGGTAACAGAATAATTCATTTACCTTTTATCTATCCTTTGTTTACGTATTCTCCTGTATTTTCTTCTATATTTGCTATAAACCCCACAACACACGATTGTTATTTTTGCTTCAGGGAATAGTCTTTTGATGATTCAAAGTATTTATAAATAAAGATAAGTTTATGTAAACACATAGTAAGCTTATTTATTAAAGGTAAGCTTTCAAAAAAACCCATTTTTCCCTCATGTTTTTCTTTTCTGGTTCTATTCATTTCTTTCTGGAGATCTGGGCTTTCCATCTAGTGCCAACTCTGTCTAGCCAATAAAATTCTTTTGGCACATCAAGTAGTAAGATTCTGCAAGAGAATAATTCCCTCAGTTTTCATATGTCTAAATATGTCTTTATTTTGCCTTCAGTCATGAAGCATATTTGTTTTGGCTATTGCAGTTTTCCCAGTTGTTTCTCCTTTATCCCCCCTCTACCCTGAACCCCCAACCCTTCAACATCCCCCACTTAGTTCGTGTCCACGGGTTGCACATACAAGTTCTTTGAGTCCTCTAGTTTCCTACACCAATTCTGACCTCTCCCCGTCTACCTTATGCCTACCAATTATGCTTCTTCTTCCCTGCACCTTTCCCCCATCCCTCCTCTCCCCCTCCCCGCTGAAAACCCTCCATGTGATCTCCATTTCTCTGATTCTGTTCCTGTTCTAGTTGTTTGCTTAGTTTTTGTTTTCATTGTTTTTCTTTTTTATTTTTAGGTTCATTTGTTGATAGTTGTGAGTTTGTTGTCATTTTACTGTTCATATTTTTTATCTTCTTTTTCTTAGATAAATCCCTTGAACATTTCATATAATAAGGGCTTGGTGATGATGAACTCCTTTAACTTGACCTTATCTGGGAAGCACTTTATCTGCCCTTCCATTCTAAATGATAGCTTTGCTGGATAGAGTAATCTTGGATGTAGGGCTTTGTCTTTCAAGACTTCAAATACTTCTTCAAATTTTTCTGATTCTTCTTTTTCATGGGTCTTTCCCAACTCTTAAATTGTTTCCTCTCACAAATACATAGATCAATACACAGTCAAGGATTGCGGAGCTCTCTGGAAAATTCCAGAGCTGTTTCTCAGAGCAGCTCCTTCCTGTTTGGTACTTTGTCTTAAAAATTCTAGTCGTCTCAGCCTCTCTGATTTCTGATCTCTGTCTTTCTAGTTTGGGGACCCTTCTGCGCCCCGTGGGGGTCCCTCTTCCTTGCACGGCGACTAGAAACCGCCCTGGGCAGGAGCTGTGCGCTAGTAGGTTTCACCTTGTTTGTTTTCTCTAAGAGTTCAGTCTTATCTTACCTCACACTCTGAGTTTTAAAACCATTATATCATATATTTTCCCCGTTTTCTAGTTTTTCATAAGGCCAGAAGCAGAAATCTCCCCAAAGTATAATTTTTAAGGCAGAAAGAAGTAAAGTTCAGCATGTATAGAGGCCAAAGCATTTATTTAATATTTGCTTCAGGGCTTTAATTATATATAACTACGATTATTTTGAAATTTACTTTTCAGCATCATTAGTGAAAGATAGCAGTTATCTCTTACATTGCACTTATGTCAAATGCCATTTTAATTTTTAATAACTTAGCCTGATCTGTGTGGTGTTAGAATTCTTACTTGTTAAAGCAACTCAAGCCACCTTCTACAATGAACAAAAGGAAAGAACACCATGTTTAACTCCAAGTAACAAAAAAAGACAGAACTGATGGTTTCTGTACATCCACTCTCACATAGGCAAACTGTTAGAGAAAATAGAGAAATCACTTGCTTCATAAGTGGGGTTTCCAGGCAACTTGACGTTCCAGGTCAAATGTGAACTGTCTCTTCATTTAGGAAGAATGAGATACACACACTACATAGTCAGGCAGGGCAAAAGCTGAGACTGAAAATGTAGAGAAATCACTACTTTCTATAGTAATAACATGGAATAAACATCAGTAATCACTTCACTACTGTCTGTCTTAAGAAGAAAAAAAAGAATGCCTGTTTCAATTTTTCTATCCTCCATTTTTTATTTTTCTGATCTTATTCTGACAGAGTGTAAATCTTTCATAACAATGGACCTAGCCCAAATGAAGGGGTTATTCTAAAAAGCAGGCTTTTGTCTTGGCTGGGTAGCTAAGCTGGTTGAAGTGTCATCTTGTACCCCAGGGTTGCTGTTTGGATCCCTGGTCAGGGCACACACCTGGGTTTTGGTTCCAGCCCTGGCTGGGGCTCATTCAGGAGGCAACCGATCTATGTGAGATCACATCAGTGTTTATCTCTCTCTCATCCTCTCTCACTAAAATAAAAAAAAATATCCTCCGGTGAAGATTAAAAATGTCAAATAAAAAATTAAAAAGCAGCTTTTTACATGGCATGACTGATCGTCAGGATACATAAATTCTCCAATTGACAAAGCATATCTCTCTGCTTGGAACCTATGTAGGTAAATTCTGGGTCAAAACAGAGATTCACACTTTGAAATATATCACTTTTGAAAAATAGAATAGGACATGTCTGGGAAAATTCCAGTCATTATTAACATAAACAAGAATGGTTTGCACAACATTGATGCAACCTGGCAGCCAAGGAGAGCGGACTGGAATGTGCATGTGTGAACAATGACGACTTCACTGTACTAGTCAGTGGGGTGGTAGACGCTGCTGAGTGAGCATGTGTACTGTGTGTCTGCCTCATTCACAATGACTGAGCAAGTAGAGCAATGAATCTGCATTAAATTTTGCACTGAGCTTGAACATTCCTCCACGGAGACCATTTGGATGATTCAGAAGGCCACAGCTATGGGCAACTGGCGATTGTCAACTTCATCACGACAACGTGCTTGCTCATGCATCACATCTTGTGCAGAGTTTTTTGGTGAAACATCAGATAACCCAAGTGACTCAGCCCCCCTACAGCCCAGATTGCAACTTCTGGCTTTTCATAAACCTAAAATCACCTTTGAAAAGGAAGAGATTTGAGAGTGTCAATGAGATTCAGGAAAGTACAATGGGGCAGTTGACTGCGATTGGAAGAACTGTGAGATCCCAAGGTGCCTACATCGAAGGGAACTAAGGCATCGTTGTTCTATGTACAATGTTTCTTGTATCGTGTATCTTCAATAAATGTCTACTTTCTTAAATTTTTTTAAAAATATTTTTATTTATTTATTTTTAGAGAGGGGAAGGGAGGATGAGAGCGAGAGAAACATCAATGTGTTGTTGCCTCTCACACACCCCCTATTGGGGACCTGGCCTGCAATGCAGGGCACGTGCCCTGGACTTGGAATTGAACTAGTGACCCCTCGTTTTACAGGCTGGCATTCAATCCACTGAGCCACACCAACCAGGGTAAATGTACCTATTTTTCATAGTACATGGCTGGCCACCTTCTGAACAGAAACTATCTGTCTACATATGCACACACACATATCTATAAAATGCTGTCAATTTTTTGGTGTGGGTCAGTCAGTACGTTGCTTTCATTTATATAAAAATAGGAAAGAGGGCAGCAAAATGCAATTGTGGATATCCTGTCTTTAGCTTTAGAGATAGGTGGAAACGTTGGGAATGAAGTGAGACTTTTCCACCATTAGTGGTGACAGAGATTTTATGCCTAAAAGTAATTCCATCAAACCCCACATTCTGTACACTGTCTCCATTCCCTCCAGACACACTTTGAAGCCAACTACCCATAGATATTTACTTTTGACTTGGTTTTCCATTATTTCCAACTTTTGTTGAAGAAGGGCATTTTCTAATTATAGTAGAGATTTTTAAGATGGTTCAGTTCACGTCATACCACGTTGCATTGGAACGGCTTGCAAATTTACCTCTGCTTTTTCCACATTATCTTCCAGTTTTAAACCCATGGGGCAAATGCTTTAAGTTTACCTCACCACTCTCTTTACTGCCTTTAATAAGCTGTAAAATAGTTTAAGATGAATCTCAAAAGACTTGTCAGGATTCTGCTGGTCCTCAGGCTCAGGGGTTCTCTGAGATAAATGCACTTACTGTGGTAAATAATCAGAGATCACCCTTCTCTTGAGCTGGGAATGATACAGTGAACTGGGGACAGTAAGACATTCTGGGCATAGACTATCCTGAGAACTTTATGCACCGCGTTTTGTTGAGAAACCCTTGTAGGAGAAGAACGGGGCTTCACTGCCATCAGACTTGGACTCGGATCCTTACACCCTGGTTTACTGGCATAGAGACTGTGAGCAAGAGACGTCGCCTCTCTGAGTCTCGGCTTCCTCACTGGTAGCACAGGGGAAAGAATGGTACTGCAGGCCTTTGAATAATGTCGTTTCATTCCAGCTCATTTCATTAGAACATTGATGAGATGCCACAGGAACTTAACTCTTGTTTTTGTCAATTAGCCTCTGGTAAAATTGGTTTCGTTATATGTTGTCGAACCTATTGATGTTACTCACTGAGGAGTTATACCTACTTTAAGGGTTGTGGGACTTCATGAGCTCATACCTGGCATATAATATCTCATATTTAATGAGTTCTTGCTGACCAAAGAATTGCAGGGTGGGGGCAGAATTAATTACTCTTGTCTCATCTGAAAGCAGCCCAGTAAGAGACTAGAACAAGAACTGGGATAAGTAGCAAAGAATGGCAGAGGGAGGTGATAATAAAAGTGCTTTTTTTAAAAAAGATTTTATTTATTTATTTTTAGAGAAGGGAAGGGCGGGAGAAAGAGAGGGAGAGAAACATCAGTGTGTGGTTGTCTCTCATGTACCCACTACTAGGGACCTGGCCCACAACTCAGCCATGTGCCCTGACTGGGAATTGAACTGGCGACCCACTGGTTCACAGGCTGGCACTCAATCCACCAAGCCACATCAGCCAGGGTGGAAAGAGTGTTTCAATCATTCCTTTTTTTTTTAATCCTCCCCAAAGACACATTCTTATTGATTTCACAGAGAGAGGAAGGGTGGGGAAGAGAGAAATACCAATGTGAGAGAAACATTGATCAGTTGCCTCCCGTACATTCCCCCACCACGGACTGAACCCATAAACTAGGTAAGTGTCCTGACCAGGGGTCAAACCCACAACCTTTTGGTGCGTGGGATGACACTCCAACCAACTGAGCAAACTGGCCAGGGTGTAACCATTCTTTTTTTCGTTAATCTCTATTTCCTTTTTCCCACGGGATGGGACAGACTGAAGTTCGTTTACACAAGTTTGTTCTGAGGACTTGCGCCCATTTGAAGCTCACCCTAAGACCTGCTGCCCTGCAAAACCAAGCACCCTCCTAGCAGGCAGGCGTCAAAGCCGTGGTGGGCACTGGGGCCCTGGTGGCCAGGGCCGGGTGCAGGCTGTCTGTGACCTGGGAGCCGCAGCCTCAGACAGGCACCATTAGTGTGTCTTTTTAACTTTCCGTCTAAAGTTATTCGAAGGGACTATGGTTTTGCCTTAAGCAAAACCCCCTTAACAGTCGGGAATCTAAAAACAAACATTATTTTATTAGGTTAGCCCAGCAGATGAAAGCAGAGTGTTCCATTTGGACTCTTTTGGAGTCAATTAATGGCATTAGCTAAAAGGAAACCCGTCTGAAAGAGAGTTCCCGTTGTCCGCAGCAGCTGCTGAAGGAGAGCTCGCCACTGTGCTCCCGAGGACACGGGCTGGGGGTGGGGGGCGGAGGGAGTGAGTTGTAATTCATTGATAAGAAAAACTACTTTAATGACACAGCTTGACCCTGATATAACACTGATCTCAAAGGATATGATTTTCTAAAGCTTTATTTTTAACCATGAGCAGGACACAAGTATCTTATAGTTAACAGGACAATTCTTGATTTGAAGTAACCGACTCATTGAAACCAATTTTAAATAGCTACATTTATGACTTTTAAAGTAAGTGAAAAATACGTAAGACTGTGATTGTCTTCAGCTACGGTTTTAACTCAGCAGCAAAAAAAAAAAAGGCCCATGAAGCAGAAAAAGAAGAGATTGCTCATTGAAAAAGAAATTCTAAAACTCCATCTATCCATCCACCCACCCGTAGCCATCCGTCCTTCAGAATAATAACTAAGAGCCCACTAAGTTCCAGGCACTGTGGACGACGTAGCATCAAAGACACTGTCTGTCACGGCCTTTGTGGAGCCCAATCTGGGCTTTCAATCTGAAGAACGCCGTTTTAAAAGACAGAGGTGGCGATGCTTTTAGCTACTTCAGACTTTTAAAATGAAGCCGTGAGCCCCTGCGGACTTTGTAACATCAAAAGGGGAGGGAGCTCTTCGGTGAGGGCTGGGTTATTCCCCAGAGGTAAAACAAAAGGCACACACCTCTGTGGGCAGCACAGTTTGTAGCAGGAACATTCCATTGTTCTTCCCAGGGAACATGCCTTTCAAAAATCTCTGGAAAAATCCACATCCTGAAAGCATTTGATTACCCTGAATTTGAAATGAGACGTTGCTTGGCGGCAAAGATACAAATTCATCCCCACGAGTATGGCTTTTGTGGTAGAAGGCACGTGACTTTTAGAGAGGGTTTGTCTAGAAGGTTGATTTCCAGGGCCACAGGACAGGATTCCTCAACGTCCACGATCGGAGGTTCCCCTCCCTCTACCTGCAGAATTCCAGCGTGCCTTGCTGAATACCTAGCAGGAGGAGGTTACAAACAGTTTCAAGCACAATTTGTTCTCGTTTTCATTCCCTGCTCACTGAGTTATGTGCTGTTAAACATTTCCAGAAGACTGTCAAAATGTAAGCATCCTGAGGTTTACAGAGGCCACAGCATTAAATAACATATAAGCACAAAATTTTAAACATTGTTTTCCAGCGATGGTAAATATTTTAGCTAAGTAAAAACTGAAGCTTGAAATGCAATAAGCATTTAAATGACTCCTTTCTGTGCCAGAGTTCTTATTTTCCCCAGTGCAACCCTGGGCTGCTGGGATTAAGGCGACTCTAGGGAGCTCAGCAAATGGTTGTGGGTTATGAGGTGTAGCATGAGCTTGGCGACAGCGTGCCACCCAGCCTCAAGAAACCCAGCCACGACTGGAACCCAAGAATCAGTGTGTTCACTCTGTGGCCAGCTTCACATTTTTTCCCCGCCTTGCAAAAAAAAAAAAAAGCTGCTACAAAAGTCAGGCCTCTCTCCCACCCCCTGAGCAATCAGGAGGTGGATGAAAGGCAGAGCTGAAAGACTCGCAGGGCTGGCAGAGCCCCCGGGGTGCCGCCTGCCCCCCAACTCCCACCCCGGGTGGGCAGGCAAGCGTGTTGGCGTGACACATCTTTTAGTCCTTCAGCGTGAAGGAGGGAAGCGACCAGCAGCCACAGCGCTGGCGACGTACGGTGCTGTCACTTCAGGAAGAAGGAAAACCCAGAACAAATTTGACGTGGTTTTCACCGCAGGGTGATTGCAGTCCCCTTCAAGGGTGTCACAGTCACGCCACCCACAGAGCGGAACTCAGATGGAAATTAGACCTCCTTCAGAGTGTCTCAAGCCACTGCCTATCTCTGAACAGAATAAGCTAAGGGTTTTAAAGAGACGCAGCCCTGTGGCCCTGGCTCCTTTGCCTTCCTCATACCTCTGGTTTCTCATTGCTGGAGAAGAGCCCTCAGCTGCAGGTAGGTCTCGGTGAAGCTGAGACCCTCCCCCACCAATGCAACAGCCAAGCAGGCAGAGCAATGCACCGTTTCTAAGATTTGGGTCACTATTCACTGTTCGTATCATGAAAAATTGATCTTCTATAAAATTTCATGGAAGTGAAGAAAAAGGTTACAGAGATTTATATTCAGGGACTTTTCCCCCCACTCAGAACACCAAAGCTTGAGTGCCTTGTTACGGCCACACCACCGACATTTCTAAGACCTGTTTGGAGTTTTGTGACTTGTCTCTGAGATTAAAGTATGAATATCAATCACTTACCACATTCAGTGGGGCTTGCTGGAGGGGAGGGGAGGGGGGATTTTCTTTTGGTTTGGCTGAACCCAAACCATGGAGGGAGTCATGTATACATACATATGTGCTATTTCTGGGGAGGATAGCAAAGCTCAGGTTCACTTAAAAAAAATTGGATTTGTGGATAGCACTGACTCTTTCCAGTTTTGAACAGTAACTGAATGTCAACCTATTGACCTACAGCAAGCCAGACACTGAGAAATGCCTGCCTCTCACGGAGGGGAACTTTCAAACTGACTCCCGATCGATTAATCAGGGCCTCTGCAGGAGGCATGAGCGTAGTGTAAGAAAAGCCCTAAATTTTGTTCAGCATTCCTTCCCCAGATCATCAGAGCACTGGCCAAAAATGACCAAATGTCAGATACAGTGGTATAAAGTTTTGGTACGAGGAAGAGTCAGGGAAAATACAATTGCCATCGTTTCATACCAATTTTCATGCCCAATTTCCAGTGAAACTTTCTATTACTTTAATTTTCAGGATAAGAAACTGCAGAAAGTGCAGTGCAGGGCGTGGCTAGAACAGAGGTGTCAGTGTGCTAGGCTCCTTGCTCATCGATGGCAAAACGTGGTTTGTCTGACCGGGAAAACGGCGCACTGGCGTACCGCCAGTGGGTGGGCACGTGGCCCCAAAGCGCCAGGAGGATATAGCCATGCCAACAGGAATAAACGCCCCCTTGGGACAAAACATATGGAGTCCAATAGTGGTCATTATTTACCATGTGACATACAAAAAAAAAGAAAAATTTCAATAGCTTTAAAAATAGTTTATTTCCTTCTTTACAAGCACACAAGCCTTCTGACCATTATGCAAGGCCCCACAAATTAAATAAAAACTTACAGTAGAGTATATGTGTCTTACATGATTCAAGATAAAGTGGATTTTAAATCAATTGGGTGCCAACTGCGAGGGGCCCAGGACAGGACCAACGGGGGCGTGCACTTTTCTAGTGTTCATTGCGATAGGCAGTAACCAGCACGTGCTCGGCCTATGAGAGGCCACCCAGCGTTCGCACGCCCGGAAGCGGGGCCGCAGCTCATGGCTTCTCTTTGTAGTAAAACACCAAGTGGGGTTCCCTAAAGGACAAAGCCTTCTCTCTAGTAGTCTTGGTATCAGTAACATAATGCGATTATTAAATATCTTCAATATGGTTTTCATTACCAAAAAAACAAAACAACCATATTTCCAATAAAAGCTTTATAATATAATCCAGAGGCAGAATTAGTGCACATTTAAAATCTGAAGCCAGGCTAAGCTGGCTATTTCTGACCGTTTTCCTGGCTTCCAGTTTCTTACCAGTTTACAGGCCCACGGAACGCTGAGCACCTCTCGGTAGCCTCTGTGGGACTGCGACCCCAGTCCAAGGGGAGAAGCTCTACTTTCTGTGCAGCTTTGCTCTTTCTCCCAAATCACGGGTGCTGACCAAAAAAATCCCAGCAAATGTCAGGTACAAACAGAGGTTTGTAAGCAGATGCCCACAGAGAGATTATGAATAATTTTACAGTGATCTGGTGAAGAAAACACAGAGCAAATGAATGATTTCCCCTTATAAAAAAGCCTGGACTTGAATCTAAACAAGAGATGGACCCGAAAGGAATGAAATATCGCTTCAGTCCGAGACGGGGTATTCTTTACCCATGTAACACCAGAGCCGCGGCAACGTCCCAAGGTCGGCCCTCCTAGGAGCCGACACGGGTGACTTGTGAGGTAGGAGCTGACGGCTTGAAGAGAGGTAAGTAGAGTCCAAATTTGTTTTCAATCCCTGCGAACGTTGCAACTGCCAGTTTGTAGCCCCCAACGTGATCGGGATTGGGAGCGGGCAGCGAGATCCGGGATTTGGGAACTGGCTCCGATCCCACGGGTTTCCTAAGAGGGAAAACAGAGTGAGAATCTGAGTTTGGTTTTGTTATTATTATTTTTTAACTTGGTAAAAACGACTTTCAAAAACCGAACGTCCGCCTCATAAAGCAGTTGTGGACTTTCCAGTTCGTTGTACGTTCCCCTTGGAAGTGGGTCTGAAGACATGACTTCACCACTTTCCTATGCCTTCTCAGTTTCCTCACAGGGCACGGGCTGGTGGACCTTTCTCCAGGATGGCTGAGCATTAGAAGCAGCTGAAATTCAGGGGCACACCCAGCACGGTGATACTTACGTTCCTCCGAAATCGACGTAGAACCAGCGTTGCAGCAATTCATATGTCAGCAGAGTCACACCAAACTGGGGTGAGGATCGAAACACACGGGCTTGAAGAAAAAGTGGGAAATGTCAGACGTAATTAGATTTTAAAACTTCACCTGATCCCAAAGGTTTAGTTAAGGATGGATTCTTTCCATACCGCCAGCTCCTTTCCACAGAGCTTTCGGGCCTTCCTCCCGCAGTATCTTCCTGAAGCAGTCCATCACGCCGCTGTAAGTGGTTTGGCCGGCCCTGGCGGCCACCTGTAATCGAGTCTTGATAACATCAGCAGGGGTCACTAACGATGCTGCCGGCATACCTGCAGGAGAGACAACACCATCAGTCTGCTCACATTCTCACTATATAAAAATAACTGTGCTTTGAACTGCTGGCCCGTGGAAAGAAAGTTAAGCATCCCAGGAAATCAAATGCCTATTGCACTGTCCCCTCCGGGAAGCGCAGCCCTGAGGATCTCGTCTGCGGCGCCGCAGGCTCCCACCCACCCACCGACACTGCCCCGTCTCCTCCCCCAAGTCCCGTCCGCTTGTTAGGCTTCTGTTCTTAAATAGCTGTAAGGAATTATTTATCAATAACACACTTCAAGTGGCTGAGGATAAACAGAGAAAGTCTTGGGTTCTTTTTAAATTCATTTTTGCTTTCCTTTTGAAATCAGAAACTCGGCGAGTTATTAGGTCCGATTTTTCAGAGGTGAAGCTTGTTATGCGTTTCCTCTTCTTGTTATGCTTTTCTGTGGCTGTTGGCAGTCACGGGAGGTGCCTTCTTGCACACACGTTCAACCACGCCTATCCTCCAGACCCTAACCTCTCCAGTTACACCAGAAGAAGACTTTCCTGATAGCTAAACAAACACTGTGTGCACGTGCATCTGTGTGTGTGGCGTGGGGGGGCGTTGGGGGGGTCACCAGAGGAGGAAACTCGCACAGATAACACTTCAGGGTTCCTTTTTCATACACTGTCGTCTCCAGAAAAAATATTTGACAGAAAGCTTAAAATTTATACTGGCGGGTCATCAATGAAAAAGGAACAACAACAACAACAAAACCCTCCCAAAATTACCAATGGGAAATTTTTCTACAGTCGTTTTATCCAAAACGGGACAGCCCATGTTTAGATTTTTTAAAAGCGAGACTGTACTCAGAAGACACTGTCTCTTCTGGTTTTATTACTTTTCCATTATGAACCCATTCCAAACCAAATTGGTCAAATGCAGATGCATAAATCTCCTTTGCTTTTTTTAAGGCTTAATAATTCTGTAAGAATTTCTGTCCAAACCAACGTGGTCTGGCTCGCAGCGACATCTCATCCTTCTAACAGACAGCTTTAAAGTTCCAGTGTGTGCATGTGTGTCTGGGGAAAAGCGCGGAGCACACGTTTGCATTTTTATTCCTGAGCTGGACCTCTTCCTCTTCCATCTTGACTGAGCTCCTCCAGCATTCATCTTAATAACGGTTTTTATAAAACGCATCACGTTTTTGCACGTGAAAAAGCTCACTTTCTGTCCAGTGCTTCACTGGCTAGAAATGCTTATCAGTCATCCTAAATTTCCTATTAGCTTGGAGGAATTACTTTAACTTTGAGCCAGAAATTTACCCTCCAATGTAATGGAAGGAAACATGAAAAATGCTGAGAGACCCAGTGTTCACACCACTGACTTTGCCTCACTTCCGGGTGTGGAAAGAGGTGACAGCAAGGCCGTCTGCTTATCCGACATCCGATAAAGGCCTCCGGATGATAGTGGGCAGGCACGTCAGAGTGTGACGGCGAAACACACGCAAGCAGTAAAGCGGGTTGGTTTTCACAAACAGTTCCTCGTTGTGAAAAAGAAGATGCATGGGGGGAGTGGAGGGAAGACACTGATCAGTGGGATAAAACCGCCAAAAGGAACGTAAGAAGTTTGGGAAGCTGCCTGGCAAAACTGGTGTGTGTGTGGGGCGGGGGGGGCTCAGGGCTGCCAAGAATACGGAGCCTGTGAGGCCCCATCCTCATCACCCCCATCTCCCACCTGTCAGACCAGGCAGAGAGCTGCGAGGGCCTCCGGGAAGCACGGACCTCTGTGGACAGGCAACTCCTGGGACCCTGGGGAACAGCAGCGGGCTGCTGCAAAGCAAGGCTGGGGAAGGCTCAGAGGAGATTTGCCCAGTCTGTCCTGGCATCTAAAAGGCTAACACGACACTGATTAAGAGGTTAAGTTTTCTCTTTTCCCAAAGGTGAGGGCATGTAAGAGGAGGATGGGAAATAGAGGCTTCTTCCAACTTCCTCAACAGGCAGGGGCCCAGCAGCCTACCTGGTGGTTCAGTGATAGACAAATGGTGAGAATGTTACCTGGGCGACAGGAACAATTTGGGGTGCTCTCTAGCCAATAAAAAATTCTAACTTTTAAAGGGGCCCAGCAACTAGAGAGTAAAAGTTCATTTACAACTAAGTGGAAGGAGGACCAGCAAAAGACATCTTCAGGGCCAGTCATCCTTAATTTTCACAACTATCCCCTTAGTGTATATAAAGGACATACTTCTCTGTTGATGGCAGGGGTGTCAGACTCATTTTTACCAGGGCCACATCAGTCTCGCCGTTGCCTTCAAAGGACTGAATGTAATTTTAGGACTGTATAAATGTAACCAGTCCTCAACAGTTAAGTGAGAGCTGGGCGCTGCCGCTGGGCAGACAAGGCGGTGGGCAAGATAAAACAAAGGTGGGGGGGGGCTGGATTTGGCCCGCAGGCCTTGGGTTTGCCACCTGTGGTTTATGGCACACAGAGTTAGTATCTATTTATTTTGGATCAAGGCTAAGAGTTTTAAAAACTCCCTTTGCACCCTTATCTAAAGTATCTACTTGTATCGGTTTCTAAGAGAAGTGTGAAGATTCTTATTTGGAATGAGAAAATAGTATGTCCTTGTCATACTTTTAAGTTGAACTTCTATGTTATGTTGATAGTACAGAGAGGACGATATCAGTGAACTTCATCTTTTGTAAGTGTAAAACATGCTTCTGTACTCTGAATGCTATTTTTATTCCCTGATTTCCATTTAGTCTGACACTGATATTGCTAACCTTGCTTATTGTTGGTATTTGCCCAGTACATAGTTTTCAATCCATTTTCTTTCGATTTTTCCATGTCACTGTTTTCTCAAACTGCAGGTAAGTAGCTTTCCTTTCACGACTCATCAGAGAGTGTCTGTTTTTACCAGGGGCATTGACTCCGCTCAACTGTGGCTGTTACTGTGATTAACAGACTGATTTCTGCCATCCTATATTATGGTTTTTATTTTCTCTGCTTTTGTTTCCCTTTGGCTTCCCCCTTTTCCTGAAGAATGCATTCCAGGTATTGTATGCATTTACTACCCGGGTGTAATATTTACAATGTTTACAATTCATTAGCATTTCCACCCTTCACCAGCAAGGAGAGGACCTCAGCACACTTCCATTTTTGTGTCCCCTTTATCTGCCTCCCAAAGCCCCTTCTTGTATAAACACGTAGGTGCCAGAGTTAGCAGCTATTTAGACCTATTCTCAGGTTTAACTTCATTTGCTCTGTCTTATATCCCACATTTTCTTCTTCCTTAAATTCACTTATCATTTTGACTTGGAGAGGTCTGTGAAAGGTAACCTTTGACTCCTGGCACGGAGAAACAATCTCGAATTTGGCCCTTGCTCCTGAATGCTAGTGTGCTGGGGTTCACGCCACCCTCCCCTGATGCTTTGAAGGTGCCCAGGACCGAAGGTGAGAAGTCAGTCCTCTTCTGCCGAGTCCTGTGCTGACTTCCCTCCCTTATTTCTTATCCCTAGGGAAAGTCTATGAAGTGAGTGTTACAGCTCCTGGATTAATCCTACATGTCTCAAACTTTCTCATATTTTTCTCATCTCTGTATTTTCTGCTCTACATTTTAAAGTGTTCCTTTTCTTTTCTTTTTTTTTTTCCATGAGTTTATTTTCTAGATGCCTAATTTGGTCTTTGATCATATCCATTCTATCATTCAGACCATCTACAGATTTTTAATTTTGACAATCCTGTTATTAGTTTTCAAGAAAGCTTCTTCACTGATCATTCCTTTAAAATCTCTCTGAAGATCTTAATTATAGTTGTTAAAAGTCCTCCTCTGTTCCCTGAATTGCTCGTTTTCTCTATAATTCTGTTTACTTGCCTTACTGCTCAGTCTTGTCTGAGGACCTCTGTCTGTCTATTGATATTCAAGTTCAAAGGACAGGCTGATTAGTGCTGCGGATGGCTTCTACCCTACCCCAGGCCACTGTCACCCTCAGGCCCCTCTCCTGAATGGGAGGCCCCTCTATGGGCTGTGTGACATGGGTGAGGCCTGCTAACTGGGTGCAAGGGGCTAAGTCAGCTGGTGGAGTGGGGATCAGCTGAAAGCACAGTGCTGTGCTCCGGAAGTAGAGGAATTAATTTACACCCTTCTTGGGAAGAGTGGCCATGAGTCCGTGCCCGCCCCATTGCATCTGTGGTAAAGGTCTGGCATTATCCTAAGCCTTGCTTGCCCTGCTTTCTTTTAGCCCCTTACGACTGCCCCTCCTAGCAAGTGATCCCTTTCTTGAGAAACAGCCCAGCCTTCGAGCCTGGATTCAAGTGTTGCCTGAAGCTCCAAATAAAAAGAAGACAGAACAAGCCTGACCTTCGGGCAGTGAGCGAAGTTCTTCAGCCCCTGTCCGTGAGTCACCCTGAAGTCTCCACCTCCAGAGACTCCAGACCTTCTGTCACTCCCGGAGAGGTCAGACTCTCTGGTTCTGCTCTTACAGGAACAAAAATAGCTTCTTCTGCCAGTGTTTTGTGCTGTGGCATCTTTCAGTCTAGTTTCAGAGTAAATATGGTTCTGTTTCCTGCTTCCTGAGGGCTGGCGCTAACATTTTCTAGTGTCAATAAGGAGTTTCAAAATGTATTTTTTGACATTTTAAGATATTTGGGAAGAGAGACAAATATGCTCAGTCCATTACCTTAATTTAACCTCTCCATTAAAGTTTTCTTAAGGACCTAAGAATAGCTTTTAAATTATTACTATTATTTTTTTACCTTTTTATTGAATGTATCGGGGTAAGATCGGTTAATAAAATTATGTTGGTTTCTGGGTACGATTCTGTAACACAGCACCTGCCCACTATATTGTGTGCTCACCTCCCCTAGTCTCCTTCTGTCACCGCCTGTCTCCGCTCCACCCTTCCCCCTCCCTCCACCCCCTTCCTTGTGGCAACCACCATACTGCTGCCAGTGTCTGTAGTAGATTTTTGGCTTAATCTTTTCACCATTTTCACCCAACCTCCCAAGCCCCCTCCCCTCTGACAGCTATCAATCTGTCCTCCATCTATGAGTCTGTTTCTGTTTTGTTTTTTAGTTTATTTTGTTCATTAGGTAGGGGAACGTTATGGTACTTGTCTTTTTCTGACTGGCTTGTTTCACTGAGCATAATGCTCTCTAGGTCTAGCCATGCTGTTGCAAAGGGTAAGATTTTGCTTTTTTATGGCTGATTAGTATTCTATTGCATAAATGTACCACAGCTTTTTTCATCCACTTATTTCCTGATGGGCACCTGGGCTGCTTCCAAATCTTGGCTGTTGTAAATAATGCTGCAATGAGCACTGGGACACATATATTCTTTCAAATTAGTATTTCAGGTTTCTTTGGATATGTTCCCAGAAGTGGAATTGCTGGGTCATTATGCAGTTCCATTTTTAATGTTTTGAGGTAACTCCATACTGCTTTGCTTAGTGGCTGCACCAGTCTGCATTCCCACCAACAGTGCAAAAAGAGTTCCCCTTTCTCTACATCATTACCAACACTTGCTGTTTGTTATTTATTGCTGATAGCCATCCGACAAGTGTGAGGTGTTATCTTATTGTGGTTTTAATTTGCATTTTTCTGATGACTAGTGACACTGAGCATCTTTTCATATGTCTACTGGTCATCTGTATGTCCTCTCTGGAGAAGTGTCTATTCAGGACCTTTGCCCATTTTTTAATTGGGTTGCTTGTTTTTCTGGTATTGAATTTTATTAAGTTCTTTATAAATTCTGGATATTAAACCCTTATCAGATGTATCATTGACAAATAAGTTCTCCCATTCAGTGGGCTGTCTTTACATTTTGTTGACGGTTTCCTTTGCTGTGCAAAACTTTTTGGTTTGATGTAGTCCCATTTGTTTATTTTTTGTTTCCTTTGACTGAGGAAATATATCAGAAAAAAATATTGCTATGAGAAATATCTGAGATTTTACTGCCTATGTTTTCTTCTAGGATTTTTATGGTTTCAAGTTTAATGTATATCTTTAATCCATTTTAAATTTATTTTTGTGTATGATGTAAGCAGGTAGTCTAGTTTCATTTTTCTATACGTATATGTCCAATTTTCCCAATACCATTTATTGAATAGACTATCTTAACCCCATGGTACGTTTTTGCCTCCTCTGTCAAATATTAATTGACCATAAGGGTGTGGGTCTATTTCTGGGCTCTGTATTCTGTTCTATTGATCTATATGTCTGTTCTTATGCCAGTACCATATTGTTTTGATGATTGTGGCCTTATAGCATAGTTTGATATCAGGTGGTGTGATTCCTCTAACTTTGTTCTTTCTCAAGCTTGCTATGGCTATTCGGGGTCTTTTGTAGGTCAATGTAAATTTTTGGAATAGTTGTTCTAGTTCTGTGAAATACAACATTGGTATCTTGATAGAAATCACACTGAATCTATAGATTGCTTTGGGTAGTATGGACATTTTAATGATGTTTAATTGTTCCCATCCATGAACATGGTAGGTACTTCTACTTATTTGTATCTTCTTCTATTTCTTCAGTATCTTATAATATTCTGAGTAGAGGTCTTTTACATCCTTGGTTAAATTTATTCCTAGGTATTTTTTGATGTAATTATAAACATGTTATTTAGCCATTCTTGTGTGTGTTTTGCAGTTATTTCCTGTGATTGGTTTATAGTTTCATACCACTGTGGTCAGAAAAGATGCTTGATAGGACTTAAATATTCTTAAGTTTGTTTTTTGGCCTAACATGTGGTCTATCCTAGAAAATGTTCCATGTACACTTGAAAAGAATATATATACTACTGCTTTGTATGAAATACTCTAAAGATATCAATTAAATCCATCTGATGTAGTGTCATATAAGGTCACGGTTTCCTTGTTGATTTTGTCTGGAACATCCATCTATTGATGTCAATGGGGGGTCAGAATTCCCTACTGTGACTCATATCCATCAGGATTGGCTTTACACGTGTAGGTGTTTCTCTGTTGGTGTGGAAATGTGTGTAAGAGTTATGTCCTCTTGTTGGATTGCTCCCTTTGTCATTGAGCAGTATCCTTTTTTGTCTTTTACTGTAGCCTTTGTTTTAACATCTATTTTGTCAGATACAAGTATTGCTACCCCAGCTTTTTAAAAATCTCCATTTGTATGAAATGCCATTTTCTACCCCTTTACCTTTAGTCTGTGTGTGTCTCTCACTCTGAGGTGGGACTCCTGTGGACAATGTATATATGGGTTTCCTATGCATTCAGTGACCCTGTGTCTTTTGATAGGACCCTTTAAGCCATTTACACTTAAAGTGATTATCTATAGGTAGGAATTCATTATCATTTTATTCTTTACAACTGTGTTCCTCTGTTTTTGTAATTTGCATATCTGTAATGACAGGTAAAGGACACAGTGAGTCAATTGGCAAGATGGGATTAAAACTGGGAATTTTATACTCTTGTGTTGAAATCATCATTTCCTGATAGAGGTAGAGAGATCTCTTTGCTACTCATGCAAGTAGGGTTTCTGAGCGGCCAGGGTCAAGCCTGCCTTTGAAGAAAAAGAATTAATTAAGAATTATAGAGAAGCTTCTGGGTTCCTTCCTCCAGGGGCTCCCCAGGCGACAGGCAGGACACAGGGCCCACAAAACAGCAAGCAACTCCTCAAAGCTGGGGCTTGTTCTCGGGAGACTTAAGCCAGGTATCTGATGAGAACAATACTGGTATCAAAACTGTTTGGACCCAGTCATCCCAGGACTGCCTTAGGGTTCGTTCACTCATTAAATGTTTGTCACCACCTGGAGAGCTAATCCAGATTGTTCCGGCCCTTGGGGTCTCTGGACGGGGAGTGGCATCAAAGAACAAACTGATTCCTGCTGTGGGTATAATCAAATTTCCTCTAGGGATTTACATTGGGGATGTAGAAACCAGCCTCCACGTCTATTTTTTTCTATTGATATTTTCACTGTAGCGCTGAAAAAGAGACAATAGTCATTTCTCTCTGGGATTCAATTCACACACACGCCCAGTCCCTATAACCTTACACAGCCAGGAGGGATCAGGTGTCCAGCAGGACCTGGCTGCTTCTGGCTGGGCTACCCTTCTTTTCTCTGTAACACTATTGCTTCAGTTCTGGGTAAGCTATCATACACTATTTTGCTTAGATACCACTAAAGCACAATTATTAAAAAATTTTTGAAACTTCTGACTTAAGTCCTGGGGGGAGGGGGTAGCGCAGTTGGTTAGAGTGTCATCCAGATACGCCAAGGTTCCGGGTTCCATCCCCAGTCAGGGCACATACAAGAATCAACCAGTGCATGCATAAGTAAGTGGAACAACAAATAGATGTTTCTCTCGCTCTCTCCCCCTTCCTCTCTTTCAAAAAAAAATCAATACATAAAAATTAAAAAAGTAAAAAATCAAAATAAAACTTCCAACTTAGTCCTCATTCTTATGCTGTAAAGTAAAACGATGAATTGAAATGGAACTTGAACTGGAATCCAATAATACCAACAAATGCACCATTTTTACTGAGCCTTTTCTGGAGTTAAGAAATCAAGCTTGTCTAATAGTCTGCTCTGCCAGATGTAAGGTTCATTTCCCCACCTTTCTTTTCGGTAGCTCTTCAAAGCAAGGTACAGTCATCTCCCGTGTGCTCTGTCCAGAAGCAGATGCAAAAGTTCCAGTGCAGCGGCACGGGGTGGGGGTGGACGGAGTGTGTGAGGGGCACTCACCAGCTATGGCACCCGCCAACAGCAGGCTTCCCGGGCTGACCTGCCCGTCTTCGTTCGCGAAGGAAGCCTTCACATGAGCATAGCACGGGAAGTAGATGGCCGAGAAAGGAATGTCCCTCAGAAAGCATGCTTTGGCACCCTGTCCGTTTGAAAAGGAAGAAAAACCACATGAAACACATATCCCATTGAGAAGATCAAGCCTCTCTGGAACCTTCCACAGAACAAAATATGCCCGGAGAAGACCAAATTGTACTCACAATTTAAAAGGGAAACAGAAAAAAAAATATCACCCAACTTCTGCAAGTAATAAATCTAAATGTTCCTTTTTAAAATAAAACTCCCTTTATTGTGTGCCACGAGGAAGAAGGGGTAGTTCTTGTTTATTCTACTTTTTTATTATTTGTTCATTTTATTTAATTTTTATTTTTTATGAATCTTTTAAAAAGATTTTTAATGTTATTCTATTACAGTTGTCCCAGTTTTCCCCCTTTTGCCCTCCTCTGCCCATCCCACCCGTTTATTCTAATGGTGAGCCTTCTATTAAAACATTTTCGGAACTCCGTCTTGACATCCTTTTAAATCCCTGCTGATCGCACGTCACTGGCCTTTCAAGGAGGATTTGTTCTCAGAAGATGGGCAGCAACAACCAAGATACCCCTTTGTTTATATACTAGGAAATAAAAAATTATATAGGTGGCAGGGGGAGGCATTTGTGTTTTTATATTTTTGAGACTCTGATAAATGTGTTGGACTATCACAAAATAAATTACACATATGTAAAGAATTATATACCTTTTCCAGGGGTTCATGGATCCCCTAATTTATTCAGATACTTACTCCTATACCCGAGAATTTATGAAACATTGATAAATGCCCATCCTAAAACCTTCAAATATTTATAATTCATACATATTTACAATGAACAACTAGAGCAAATTCTTTACCAAAGAATTTTTGGTGCCAAAATGATGGCATGGGGAGGCCCTGAGAATCGATGTGAACCCAGAAATAAGATTAAACAGTTAATCACCCAAAGAAAACCACAAGGCGTATATTGTGCTTTACACAGACTAAATGGAAAGGAAGTCACTCTTTTTCAACACTTAGTGATTTAGTAGCATTTCTTTTACAGATTTCTAATACCTAGAGCTCTCCACCCAATTTAGAGGTTCTTCAAAGAAAATAACAACTCCATCCAGATTCAACAGATGCAGTCAAGCGCAGTGACATTTACTGAAGTCCAGTGATGTTGGATCTTGGGTATTTTTGGCTGATGCTGGGCTCCAATCTGTCAAACTTCCTTAACACTACACATTTATTACTGTAGTCTTTGCTTTTCTGACACCTGTGTTACACTCCTGACTCCAACTGAGCTTGTGGGTAACAAAACCCTTGGTCTTTTTCATAGGAACTGCTGTTAACTCAGGTCTCCTGTAACTTAATTCATTGCCTTAAACAAGCAACATAAGTAAGACTTCATGTTTAATCCTATTAAACTTCATCCTAGTTTGGCCCATCCTTCCAACCAGAACAGATGCTTGGAATCCGGACCCTGTCAGGTTGCCTCTTCCTTGGTCAACTCGCCGATGGATGTGTTCAGATGTCTCTGTCCGCTTTGAGTACAGATACCCCAGGACCAGGAGGATGCCCACCAGGCACTGCTGATCGATCCACACTTTTCCATCTTGTCTACTCCCAGACTGTTATGACGCCTAACCAAGAAGAGGAACCACAAAATCCACCACCTAATTTCTCATTTTATACATGTGCAAACCGAAGCCCAGGACAGTTAATCTAGCAATTGCATGTCTATTAAGGGCCATGCTGTTGGCTTGCTCAGGGGACAGCCTTGGAGGCAGCGCCAGAGACAGGTTCAAAGTGGAGGGGGTGTCTTGAGCTCTTTCCCTGTCCCCCAGCTTTTCAAGGGGAAAAAGTATAGGATATTAACAATATCCATGGAGAGCATCCAATCTTTTCTCAATGATGACTTTTTTTAAAGTTATAATACAGGTAGTTACACTGTGAAGTGTAATACTATCACCCACTTTTTTCTCCACTTTCACATTCTTTTTTTTTTACCTCCTTATTTTGCCTCCAAATTCCTTATTCCAAATTGCGTCCTTATTCCTTATTTTGCCTCCACATCTTTCTGTAAGTTCTGCCAGCTATTTGCCTACATGCAGACTCTGTCCAGGAGATAATTCAAATTAGATAGCAAGTAATCAACTCAAATTAAGATCAGTTAAATCTTCATGTCTGGCTCCCTCCATATAGTAAAAAACACTGCCGTGTTACTGACTTTCTAAACTAATCACTTTGGAATAATTTTTTAGGCTGATACAATTACTTTTCCCACAAACCTTGCTTTTTACTAAATCCTTTAGTTTTTACTTTTAATCTCATATCCCAAGTCTTGGCATTTTAGAGCCAAACTTTAGTTCATATGCTCTATTCATTGTTCTGCTGGTAGTACTTTCCCTGTTAAATGTTTTCCCGACTATAAAATATTAAGTGCGTATCACAGATAATACAGAAAAGTACTGGAAGTTCAAACTGCTGCCATTTGGTTCCTGGTGACACTGATTTAGCTTTGCCAATTCAAACTGAAAAAATGACAACTAGGAGAAATGAGAGGCTTTGGGCTACCCTGTCAGCTTTTTGCAAGAAACACTAACTCATTTCTGGGAAAAATATACTAGAAACCAAAACCAATCCTTTTGTTTTTCAAACAAAGATATATAATTTGCTGAGGATACAACAAAGCTTCGGAGGAAGCAGTGGATAATTTTATGCTGGAATGTTAACATTTAAAAAGAAGGAGAGAAAGACAGCGATCAGCCCCTCTCGTGCTGTGTGGCTTCGCTGCCATCAGAAGGCCACGGGAAGCTGTGGTCTGGAAACAGGGGCATCCCTGGGACACAGCAGGCAGGCAGGGCAGGGCCCGTGAAGAAGCAGCTGGGCTTTCCCAGGAAGGAACGCTCTCCCCTGCAATCAGGACAGTCGGTCAGGTACCGGTGACAACCAGCGCCTAGTGATGGGTGGGACCCGCTTTAGGAGACGTTTGAAAACAGTCCCAGACGACTGAGAAGAAAAATGGCTTAATCAAAAATCAAGTGGACAAACAGAAAAAGAATAAATCTAAAGAAAATGTGGAGCTGCACCATGAAACACTAAAGGAAAAATGGATAGGAACACGTACTTTTCCTACCAGGGATCAGACAACGCATAATAAAAATCAAATAATTTACACACACTGGAAGGAATGTTAAGACGACATAAGAGGTCTTAGGTTTCCGGTTATCTGAGAAAAAGGAAGAAAAGGACAAGTCAAGGCAGAAAAATAACATGTGGAACAGCCACCATCTCTGCTCTACAGGGGCAGAGCTGCCTTGCTGGCAAGTGAAACATAGAAAAACTCAAATTCCCGCTGATCCAGGTATGAAGGGCTGCTGGTACAAAACCCTCTCTTCTATCGCTGCGTATCAGGTGATGAGCCTTGAGAGGAAGAAAATTCTAAATCTCCTCACTTGTCAGAAATACGAAAGGCTGCCTTCTTTGGGGGTGCTGGGGGAGGAGGAAACAGGGGTTTAGGAATAAACGAGGTGATAATGTGAAAGCCCCGTGTGAAAGGCCAGCAGCAGTGCACATGTTCCGGGGGGACGGTGGGGACGAGGAGGTCCTTCTCCCTGCCTCTCCCGGTGCCTGCATCCTTGCACAGCCCAGCACCTGCTCGCACCTCCAGGCAGCAAATCCCTGTCCCTGTCCAGAGTCAGCAGGTGCCCCAAGCCTCTCTCACACCCCAGGCATCAAAGCTCGATTCTCAAGCAAAGCTAGCTTTGCAGAAGATTGGAGAAAAAGGCACAGACTTATTAAATTTCCCTCGCCTCCTTTCCTCCCTACTTCCTTCAGGTCTGAGGCACAAAGGCAGGTGCCAATTTGTAGGGCCGCCCCAGGCAATACCTGACCTGTCGCTCCACACAATGAGAAGGGAAGCAGGATGTGAAAAAGGCTTTTAAAGTTCCAACAGTGAGAATGTCTCTCTCCCAGATTCCTTGATAAACCCTTCACTTTGTGGTGAACACCCATTCTCCAGCCCTACATCAAAACAGAAACCTGTTTGACTTGAATTCTCCTTGCCTGGCGTAGGGTTTTTACCAGGTGACCAGCCACTCTCAACAGGCAACTTTATAATACAGGGAAACATTCCACACTGCCCAAGAACCTGCGTCAGCAACACAAAAATAATTACTTTGGCCATTAAAAAATTAATAAGTTACAAAGTATGTGCCACGTAAAATAAATCTTGAAATGTTCTTGCCCCATGAGAAAGTCCCCATGCTTTCCTGCTGTAAGTCTCTCTCACTGACAGCCCAGTCTCAGACATTCTCTGCTTAGCCCTGAATTTCCTTTGTACCCAGTAAAATCACTTGGGGGAAAATTAATAAATGCAAAATGCAATCATCTGATCTCTTACTATTCATTAAAGCACTTTCTCCAAAGAGGAGAAATTATTGTTTTTTCCCCCCTTTTAAATAAAGACCCACTAATAATAGGAACAATAAAAGGCATCTCAGGGGAGACCTATCGGTAAAATAAACTAGAATCAAAACTCAGGTCTAGTTTAATTATCGACTCTGGCTGCATCCCAATCCCGTATCATTCTGAAGTTTCTCGTCATCATTCTATTTAAGGTCTAGGAAAGCTTCTTGAAGGGCAGGCCTCACTTCAAGTTAATAGTCCACAATGAACACAGCCACTTAGGCTTACAGGCACTGGCCACAGCGTCACCATGGCAAAGGAATTATTTATTTTGCTTCTCATGTGTTTTTGGATGTGGACACTGTGTTAAAAGCCCAGGGGAGCTTTAATCAATTCTTAAGATGCTGGAATCATCCACTCAAGTTTACTCTGGCAGCCCTGACTGGCATGAAACTGTCAAGAGATATAACACAACAGGGTTTGTATCTTACACACACACACACACACACACACACACATGCGTGCACGCACTGCTATCTCCAAAGTCCTTTTTTTCCTTCTTCTTTTAAAGCTCTTCATCATCTCTGTTGGTATCACACTTGCCTGATCAATTTAAGGGGAAAAGAACAGTCTTGAAGGATGGTTGCTGATAAAGAAGTCAGGGCCAGGGCAGGTCTTTTCGCATGCTAATGCCTGCTTATTCTAGCTGTACCTGCAAACACAGCTCTAAACAGACTATTTCTAATACTGGGGAAGGTAATTACACTCACAAAGGCACCTCTGTGTCAGGGCCGGGCACCAGGAGCCAGCAGGTCTGGGAGACAGAGGCTTAACAGAGACTCCTGCAGTGAATGCACATTGTCTGGCACGGGGGAAAATGCCAGACTGGGGGACCCTGCAGCATTCAAGACAACAGTGGTGCACCTTGTCTGGGAAGGTTATTTAATGCTTCTGGCACCTGTAGTCAGGGCCACCCCTCTTTTTCTAACGTACAGGTTCAAAATTTATTTGGCATGTATAATTGTATATTTTGATCCTGGAGCTACAAACAATAGGTAGCATGTCATGTCTTGATCCCTTAGCATTCCTCTTGGTTTCTCCCAAGCAAGTTAACCCTTGTAGCACGGCCTGGCAGCACCTCTTCTGCCCAGTCAAGGGGCAGTTAGGGCCACGTGGCTGGGATACAAACAGGGTGAGTTTCAGTATCTTGCTGAGAAGTTTCACCGGTGCCAAGACCTGTGATGTGATGGTGTCGTTGGTGTTAAAACCAAATAAACCAGAGACATCAATTGGAGGCTTGATATCAGTGACACTGGCATTACTTTAATTTTAATATAAAATATCAATGCCTGTTATTAGATTTCTTTAGTACAGGGAATTTTAGGATATTGGCTTCTCCTTAATTTCACTGCAATTCTAACAAAGGCATTTGGCAACCCAAGGTGTTTGGGTAGGGAATACCATTCCTGTGATAGCATTAGCTCTCCTCTGCTGTTCTACCGTTGTGTGTTGCTTTACCATCAACACTGCTCAACTGCCAATGGCTAGAAAACCTAATGCCTTGTTGAGGAGATGCCCCAGCTGGTTTGCTCTTGATCCACTCTCTTGACAAGTTTCATTCAAATGTGCAATACTGTGCAGGCAGCGTCCATGATAATTCCTCCTCTCTATTCCCTTTGATGTAGATCTTGGAGAAAGATAAAGCTCTTCATTCCAATTCCCTTCAGCACACCCAGTGAAGGCCATTTGTAGCTCTTTGCAGCATCAACTGTTATGGCCAATAGGCTAGCTGGGTACTCTCTCCATGTTTCACCTTTCTACACGCAATTCTGCTCGGGGAGGATGCCTTCTTAGAGAGGGAGCAGGCTGTGTTCAAAGAAGCAGTCAAAATGAACCATCCGAGATATGGCTCTGCACCTGAATTCTGCCACTGCCCACCAACGGCAGGACACCGCAGGGGCAGGAACAGAGGCTGTGCAGCCAGAGACCTGGGCTCGAATTACTGCTCTGGCACTTAGGATCTGCTGGTGGGTCAACTTCCTAAACTCTCTGTCCCTCCAGTTCCTCACCTACAAAATGTGAGCAACATTTGTATTAACATAAGAATTAAATTTACAATCAGTGCTTGACATAAAGGACCCAGTACAACACCCAACACAAGGATCTTCAATAAAAGCTGGTGATATAAAGGTAGTTACTATTATCAACGAAAAGCTCAGTGCCCAGTGGCAGCAGAAAATGGAAATAGCTAATATATCCTTTAAACAGCCAGCAGCTGGAGTAGAGCTCCTATGTGGTTTCATACCTGAATTCCAGCAGAGTTCTATATTTATCAAGCTAAGAGCCAATTTTTTATTTGGCGGAAGACCTAATCCTACCAAATAAGTTTAAATTAGTTGGCTAAATTGATCATATCCCACATGGGACTCTTTGGCTGTCATAAGGCATATTACTTTAATTTTACAGTCAATGAACATTTTTTAAACTGGCCATCTTTTAAGTGCATACCTTGAGCACGATTAGAAACCATAGAAACGTAAGAATAGATTAGTAGGTATGTATGTCACTTCTGGAGAGTAATTTTTAAAAGAATTTCTATAATTTAAAGAGCTGCTATAAGATCTAAAGTAACACGTTCTTATTTTTAAAAAGAAAACAAAGTAAAATTGAGTCATTGCCCCATAATATCATTTTAAAATAGCACTGGGTACTATAAGCAACTAGGACCAACACTCGTATGCCTACCTTGGCCTCAGCTATTACTCATTCATGACGGTTAGTGCCATCTCAATTCTTTTCATTACCGTTTCCTTAGCACATTCCCTGTCAACAGTGACTCCAAACCTCGTGTAGCACATAACCTTGGTTTTAAACTTCCCTGAATTATCAGGCATGAGCTCTCTCCTGTCTGGCTCAACATATCTTTATGTGATAGCTCAGGTTTCAAAGAGAGATTGAACTGAGTTTGAAACCTAGCCTCCCACTTACTTGCAAAGTATGTGACCTTAGACAAATTACCTAAACCCATCAAGCCTTCCTTTCCTCAGCTGTAACTTTGCTTTAAAAAATAGCTAAAAAAAAAGAAAAAGAAACTACCTGTCTCATAGGCTGCTAGGACAAGCCTGGATTCTCTATGTCCTTCCTTTCTTCACGTCCTAGCACCCTATTCGGTTTTGCTGCCTTCAGATGCTTCCCACCCTTCCACCTTCACTGAGCATTTTTCCGCTCTCTGCACAGCTGGGATGGTTCTCCCTGCACCATGAAAAGAAACACATCTCTCAACCTCCTCTCTCTCTCTCTAATAGTATCGCTCGACTCTACCTTTCCTTCCAGTTCCTGTACCCTTTCCCTTTTTTTCCTTTCACAGCAAAAGTTAGTGGTTTGTACCTGCTGATATTTTCTCATAAGGTTTCAACTTCTGTCATTCTACTTAAATTGATTTCTTAAAAATAACCACTGACCTCCATCTTGAAATATGAAGGCCTCTGCCTGGCCTTCATTGCCAGTGGTCCATGCAGCTCTCGGTACTACTCCTCTCTCCCTCCTCCCCTTCCTGTCTCCTCCTTCCACTGGCCCCCACACACCGCTCCTTCTGTTCACCGCCTGACAGCTGCTTCTGCTTTTTCTCCACCCATACTTCCTTCTGCCACCTGAATGGGGGTGGTCTCTGAGTTCCCTCGCTGGTGTCCCATTAGCTGAGAGATTTCACCTTCTCTCATAGCTTCATGCACGCAGATGATGACCCTTAAAAGAGCATCCCTAGTCCCCACCCCCTGGACAAGGCTCTCACCCCACATTCAATATGGTCGAATAATGAAACGCTGGATAGGGAGTCAGAGACCGTCTCCGTCTCAGGCCTCCCCCGGCCTACCCAAGTCACCCAGTTAAACCTCGTAAGATTTCTGGGCTTCTATTCCTCATTTATAAAGGTAACACCAGAGAGGTGTCTTTAGGTTTCTTGCAGCTTCTCAAATATTACGAAATTTTAAAAGCAGCACCATCTATTCAGGTGCTCAAGCCAGAAATCCAAGAACCACCTTTTAATCTTCCTTTACTTTTCACTCTCCATCATTTTCCAAGACCAAACATCCCTCCAACATATCCACTGCCTCCCCACCCCCGCTGGCATGGCCCTGGCTTAGGTCAGTGCCACCCAGCCCATGGCCTCCACCTGGCCTCCCAGCCTTCAGTCCTGCTCTCCCCCTTGGATTCCTCACACTGAAGCACAAACGTGATTGTGCCATTTGTCTCCCCCTCCTCCTGGTTAACTGTGACTCATCTTTCACGGCCGTCTCCCCTTAGGAAGCCTTCCTGGCCTTCTCGCTGTTGAGTCAGCTCCACCTGCTGAGAACCCTGTGCACACCCCTAACAGCCCTACTCAGCCACACTCGGGCTGTATTCCAAGGCTGTTTCCTCATCTGGATGCCCCCACGAGATGGTAAACGCCTTATAAAACCATGCATCATTCATTTACTTTTATATCCCCAGGGCAGAGTTTGCTGGGTGAATGAATAGATGTCTCTGAAACTGGAAAAGCGATCTCGCCTATAATTAGTTCCTTCCTTTACATTCGACTTCCCCAGTATCGTGGTCGTCGTCTTTTGTCATGACATGCCAACTCAGTCACTTTCAGTGCTCTAATGTCCTCATTTATAACTTGGAAACATGTGGCTTTTGCTTACCCTCCGCTGACTCAACAAGCAATTATCAAATGTCTACTTATGTGCCAGAAACTCTTACAAGCAGCAGTGAACAAGATAGGTGTCTGGTGTGAAAGCACACTCCAGACAAGGGAGAGAGATACAGAGAAACACATCAGCCAGCCGTGGGTGCCCTGGAGAGAACTGGAGGAGGGGCTATGATAGCGAGGGAACTGGTTGTCTTTCTGAGCAGGCGTCTGTTGGGCTAAGATGCCGGGGGAAGAGCCTCCAGGCAGAATGAAAATAGAGAGGCATGAACCTGGAGTATATGGGGAAGGGAAAGGCAGCCAGGACGGCCAGCTGAGCAGGGGGGTGTACAAAGTCGGGGATGGAGAGGAGAGGCAGGCAGGGAAGGAGCGAGGATTCTACTCCAGGTGCAGTAGAAGCGAATAGATAGAACACATCGTTTCTGTAGAGCACTTGACGTCCTCCTCCCCCAACTCCAGCTTGCCTTGGCGCTCTCCATCCCACACACTACCCTGCTTTCTCTTTCCTCATGATTCTCAGCACCAACTGATATCACGTGTTTGTTACCGTGCCAGCAGGGTCTTGGATTTCACCACCACTGCCTAAGTGGCTAGCCGAGGGCACACCGTCAGCTCTCAGTAGCGTGTGTGGAGTGAATGAATTAATTTGATTTACATTTTAAAGAGATCAATCTGGCGGCTGTAGGGACCATGGGTTTGGGAGAGTCAAGAGTCAAAGCAGTCCAGATGAAAGTCAAATGTGGGAGAACATGGTGAGAACTGCCCCTGTGGTGGCTGTAGAGCTAGAAAATCAGCACGGCCCCAGGTCCCCAAGGTAATGACTCTACAGTGGTCTTCTTCATGTGGGGCCATGAGCTCATAAAATGGGTCTTTTTTTTTTAAGCTGCTGAATCAGGAAATTTTTCTTAGGTACTTACATGTTACAGAGGTAAAATTGACAAACTGATGCCGTCTGACAAAAATCTATTAACACTAAAAAATGCACATGCTCCACGATCTAACATTTTCACTGCTAGGAATTTCTCATTGGTACATGCTCACAAATGTACATCAAAATATACACAGGGATATTCATCCTGTTATTGCTTATAATATCCCTAAACTGGAAACAATATAAATACACATCACAGGAAACTGCTTAAAAATACTTAAAAAAATTTATACAGCTATTACATAAAATAAGGAAGGAGCTTTAAGATATATAATGTGTTCTAAAAAATTCCACTTTTGTTAAAACGTGTACACAAGACTGACATTGCCATGTGTACAACCGGTGACATACAGAGAGAAGGGGAGAGGCAGGAGAGAGGCAAATACTGATCTAAATAGAAGGGTTTCTTCTCTAAAAGATACATAGAAAAAAACATAAGCAGTGGTTATCGTTTTAAGAAAGAATGGAGTGGCCAAGGGGTAGAGAGAATTTCACTTTCGGACATTTCTGATGGATTGGATTTTTTTGATATGTAAACTTGTAATTTACTTTAAAAAAAACAAACATATGACATCCCTTTGAGATAACTAGCAAAACGATCAAGAACATGTATCATTACTTGCTTTCCAACTTTATGGACAGTGGCTCCAATGATTCATTTACACACACAGTGAGTGAGTGAGCACACATGTACAATAGGTGTGTGTGTGGATGAAAAGATACCTGAATGCTCTCCAGTGCAGTGGGACAAACGCCTCAGTTAGAACACAGTACATGGAGCCCACATTCCCAAGAGACTTTCCTTGCCACCACCAACAAGCCACGCTAGAGTACAGCCCAAAAATGATTTCAGCAACCCGTGACGGGTGCCAGCTCTCATTGCTTCCCTGACCAGTTTTTGACCTCAGAGACATAACTGTTTGTTTGCTTCTTAAGGAAGCACCTTTCGGCCTGTGTTAGCTGTGCTGACGTTTAATGTTAAACAACAGGTTTCATTCCGTTCCTGGTGGACGCAGTCTCCTCATTAAAGCTTTGTTGGCTCTTACAGAAAAGGTGACTTTCACAAGTACGAGTGTACCACTTTCTTTTCTCCAACAATTCCTTTTACTTAGCGTTAGACCTTAAGGGCTTATGTAATAAAGCAAAAGTTTCCCAGAGAAAGGGAAACATACCCTCATACATTCTTCAGAAAAGCAGTATAGTTGCAGATTTTTAAAAACTATATTACATTACATCATAAAGCTCTTTCAAAGACAGCTGATTATTCAATCACCTATCTGCTCTGTGCTGTAACTAAACATCTCTAAATGTTATCAAAAGAGGGGGCCTTTGTTTACAGGGTTCACGGGAACTATCTCTAACCTCAGGAATGTGAACTGTTTACCACATCTACTTTTTTTTTCAGTTGTAAATGTATTTCTAAAGCAGGTATTCTTTCTAATTGCCCTATGTTGGGGCAGTCACAGAATAGTAGGGTATTTTGCAAGTCAATTCAGGAGAAAAACAGAAAGCCAGGTTAAGTCCAGTCTGGTGAGGTTAAGCACCGCAGGCCTAAACACACAGGCCCTGGCTACTCCCCCTTCCTGGGCCCTACATTGTCATGTTAACAGAAGCAAACAAAAGGACCACAGGGGGGAGAAGGAAGATTACCTGTGCTGACTAAAACTAATGAGGACAGTAGTCCCCTTTGAAGACCCAAGAGAAGGGACCAATCAGGTCTAAAGGTGTTAGGGCACTCCAGGTCATCGAGACAAGAAACAGTGAAGAGCTTGATTACTAAAAAGTGCTGTCCTAAAACAAGAACATAAGTGACACAGCAAAGCTCAAGCTTTGCTCCTAAAACGATGGATGCTGGATTCTGACCAAGGGAGGCGGGGAAGGGTAGGAGAGCCTGGAGAAGAGAGTAACGGGAAACCAAATGTAAGGCTGGAAGTTGGGACAATATAAATGAGGAAAATTTGGGAAGGTAACAAAGACCAATCAGACTGAATGGGGCAGTGAACTCACAAATGAAGTCCCCACTCACAGATCTCAGTGAATTTAGCCAATGACACCAATGACCGGTGGGAAGGAGGGGACTGCCAGAGGACTGCCTCGCGCTGCAATGAAATCGAGTTCCCAGAAGCTCCAAGTGACTTCACTTGATAATTACCAATGCACCCGAAGCAGCGCGAGGCCCTGAGGAATGCCTCTGAACTAGTAGATGAAACCACCAGACTGGTAATTAAACTCACTTTATATGGGAGAGGTCTCTTGCTCAAACTTGAGCAATCCTGCTCATTTCAGGAAAGCAATTTTAGCACAAAAGTGGCAACAAGAATCTTCTGAGCCTCAATTTCAGCTCAGATAGGACGGCTGGCAGCCTCTGCTCACGGAACTACAAAACCAGGAGACCGGCCACTTCCAGACGGTGTTAGGGGGATTAAGATTACGAAGTACTGTGAAGATGAAAAGGACTAAGTCTCAGTCTTGTATCGTTCGCAGGTAGTTGAACAGTCTCTGTTTCTGTGTCGGCAAACAAGTTTTTACCATTTTATCCATCCAGACACTTCGACAGCAGTCACTGCAGTAGTACCTAAGTGGGTTTTTTTGTTTTTATTTTTGTTTTTTTTTCTTTTTTTTACTAGACAACCTGTTGAAAGACTGCTTGGCATCTTGTCAAAATGGCATGCCACTACATTGTGTTACAGTCTGCCAGAGCCTAAAAATTTAGAAAATGAGATGATTTTTTTCTCCAAAGGATCAATGCCATGCCTCATGACAAGACTGTTGACTTCCTACAGCTGGACAGTAACGCGGTGAGTGAAATGGCTAGAACACTGTGTTCCGCTGCAAACACTCACACACGGAGCTTCTTCAGTGCAACTTTGAAAAATCAGCATGTTTATTCCAAAGCACCACAGATTCCAAACTAAAAGGCAACTTCTTTACCACCCCTCCTTAAAACTAACCCCAGAAAAGAGGGTGTCACATTATATTTGATCCTTATAAAGTCTCCGGTCATCATGGGGTATCTTCCCCTCACTTCGCTCTGAGCAGTACAGAGTACCATTTGGGGAAGGCAAATTTACCCAAAAAAACCTTAATTATTACTAACATTGACCTATTTACCAAGGTTACTGGTAAACGTGAGTTAAAAAGAAAAAGGTAAAAAGTATTCCTGGGGGCAGGATCTCGCAAGTACCATGATGAATGTAAAAACAAGGATTTAAAGTTCACTGTAAAAAGCAATGGAAGTTGTTGCGCTGTGGGGCCGTTAGATCCGTACAGGATGAGCTGGGAACGAGAGAAAAGGAAACAGCTGCCCCAACGTTGGGTGCCTGTGGAATGAACCGGGAGGGCGCTGTCCTCCGTGCGCAGGAGCGCTGCGCCTCGCCGGCTTGCAGGGAGACGAACTGCTCTGCAAACCCAGGTGAGCGGCTGAGTCAGAAAGCTGGTTAAATGGTGGAAACGCTGGTTTAAAATCATAGGAAGAATCTGAATAAAATATTTCTTGGTATGTGTGCATGGAAAAAAGGCAATTAATTTTATGTAATGTGATTTTACATATTTATATGTAAATAAATGAAAATTCTTTTGAGTAGACATGGACCTTCTCATCCTATATCCTTAAAGGTTTACTCATTCAGTTGGCCATGGAACATTTTTTGAATCTTCTCCTTGAAAAATAGTGAACACCTTATGTTTGCTAAAGCATCATAGTTGGATAAAGAAGCAAATTCTAGTCTGTTCCATTATAAGTTTTTTGGTAGAGGAGTATGAATAACAAATTTGAAGGGTTTTCTAAAAGTTTGGTTTTCCAATCATTCTGAAAAACTATCTTCTAAATGAAAAATGGTTAAGGCTCAACATAAGTATTACAACCCATGCATACAGACAGGGCTGGGATGTATAGGGTCAGAAAACAAATTCTTGATCTGCTGTGGGTTTCTTAATTGAGCTCAGCATCTCTCCTGAAAGACGGTGCCTGGGGTCCGTGCATCTCCCCTTCACGGAGGACATGAGAATTAGGTTTTTGTAGCAATAACAAGTTCAAGGAAGGGTCCAGCCACTGTTGCTGCAAAGAGCTGTGCACTGAACAACACTGGCAAGCATCATCCGTGTCCCAGTTGTCCTTGATTTATGTGTTTCTAAGGACAGTTTTTTGGTGGGTGGCGGGCAGGTGCCCCATGGCTACAGAAGAACACCTTCCCCAGGAGTAGAATGTGAGGAATCAATTTCACGCTGATGAGCAGTTTCTAGTTTACAGGATGAGCATACAGTCACATAAACAGTTACCTTGTAGATCCCAAAGAACCCCAGGTCCCTTACGACAGACAGAGCACTGACTCGGGGACCAGTGGT
Source organism: Phyllostomus discolor (assembly GCF_004126475.2). Lineage (NCBI taxonomy): Eukaryota > Metazoa > Chordata > Mammalia > Chiroptera > Phyllostomidae > Phyllostomus > Phyllostomus discolor. The sequence continues at coordinate 27,839,311 of NC_040912.2, read as the reverse complement.
GATTTCCCCAGCCACTTGCAAACGGATCTTGACGATTTCCAAAGGATTTGTGAAAATCACCTGGGAACCTCCTGCCTAAAAAGGAAAAGAATGAAAAAAATTATTATCAAAGAGGGCTAATGGTAAATGTTTCAGGAAGGGATGAGTGATTATCCTCAAGGGAGCTCTGAATATTCTGTCCTCAAGAGACCGTAGTTTCAGTTTTTGTCCCCTCAATTAAAAGTTAGTGATTATGGGTTTGAATAAAAATACAGTCACTGGCTAGGGGCTGTGGGTACACGGGTCCTATCTCCCTAATGCGTGGGTTGAAAAAGGGTAAAGACCAGAGACTTTGCCCAACACGGAGACTTCTGTTGTCTTCACTGAAGTCCACACACTAAAATGGCAAAGATTCCTTGAAGCACAATCAACTGCCACCATGGGTCTGAAAGCCAGAGACACAGGTCTTTATCCAAATAGAGAGACATAGATCTGTCACAATAAGAGGTGGTGGGGAGGACACAGGTTGCCCCACAATGGACTTCAGGATTTTGCCAATGATTCAAACATAGCCAGAAAACATGTAAACATAGGTGAAAGCTACTCTTTTCTTCTCTTAAAAAATCAGACAAGCCCTGGTTGGCATAGCTTGGTTGGGCATTGTTCCGCAAAGCGAAAGGTCGCTGGTTTGATTCCCAGTCAGGGCACATGCCTGGGTTGTGGGCTGGGTGCCTTCTGTTGGGGAGCATAGGAGAGGCAAGCAATCCATGTTTCTCTTCCTTTCTCCCTCCCTTCCCGCTTCTCTAAAATTAATAAAATCTGCCCTGGCTGGTGTGGCTCAGTAGACTGAGCACCGGCCTGCGAACCAAAGGGTTGCTGGTTTAATTCCCAGTCAGGGCACATACCTGGGTTGCAAGCCAGGTCCTCAGTAGGAGGCGCACAAGAGGCAACCACACATTGATGTTTCTCTCCCTCTCTTTCTCCCACCCTTCCCCTCTGTCTAAAAATAAATAAATAAAATCTTTTAAAAAAATAAGGCAAATCATCAAACACAATTTGCTGGAGTTACATATTATTATCTTTTATTTATGTGTTACCTGCATATAGAATTACCCTTTTCATATAAGATAAATGTGAAAGTAGCAAAAATATGTATTAAATCAATTACGGCCCAAACTTTGAACAACGTGTGTTGTTTCATTCCAGTGATGGCTGGGTGCCACACCTCCAAGATCATCAGTGGAAATCTTTAAAGTGCACTATAAGGGAAATTTTAAGCTAGCTATTTTGAAGCTAAGCCTATATTTATCATAAGCAATTACATTCTTTCTTACTGTACTTCAACTTGTTATTCCTTGTCACAAATATATTAAATTTTCACATTGTTTAGACTAAAGTTGAGACACAGTTGAAGTTCAGGATCTTCATTATGCAGCAACTGCACCAAATGAGACCGCGGACACGGTAATGCCACTTTACAGCTTAGAAGATGCCATCACAGTAACAGGCATGATTTGGGTCAGTATCATCTAAAACTATGTCTTGTTACAGGCTTTGATCCTATTAACCAATGCATACACCCTCACCAAATGGACTGTACTAATCAAAGCCAGCTACAAGAATGGTCTTTGAAGTATTGTTTATAATACCTCAAAATAAAAATTAGAAACTATGTAAGTATTTAATGGTAAGGAATGGATTAAAGGAATTTGAGTATGTTTGTGCAATAAAACTCTGTCCCGCCAATAAAAATATTGTGGAAAAGGTTCAATATATGATATGAGGTGAAAACTTTCGTACATTTAAATGCACATACACCTTTTCTCAGCCCTGCCTTATCATGTGGAAGGGATACGCCAGCATAGTGCTTTTGAGGTGACAGATTGTAAATGGTTTATTTCTTTTTCTGCTGTATTTTTATTTCTTCTATATGTATCACATGTTACTTCTATAAGGAAAAATAAATACTTCTGCATAACTTATTTAATATACATAGCAATGTCAACCTCTCCCCAAAAAGAAAAACGTTCATTCATTAACTCTCTAAATCATACTGTTTTCCCATTTGTACCAGCTTAACACCTTAATCAAGATACTCTTATTCTTACAAACAGACTGAGGTTTTTGTTTGCTCCATTAAACATTAAAACTATTTAGAAGGTGCTGGTATTCCCCCGAGTCTACACAGTCGCACAGACTACCTCCGTACTGGCTTCCGCCACGTTTCGCCCATCTTCTTCATCTCCCGTGGGGACCCGAAGGCGGTGGACCAAGCAATCTTGGTGGGAAAACATGGGTTGGATTCATCAAGAGGTTCAAGAAAGGCCCTTCTACAGTGGGAAGGAGGGTGAGGTGACACACCCAGAGGCTTGTGTGTTCTTCCGGTTCACTCGAAGACACCTGCACCCACTCCTCCGGGGCCCACAACAGTGCTTTGTTCCTGCTGCTGCAACCAGCAGGTCAGTGGGAAGAGCGACCCCAGCCTATCTGCAGCCCTTAAGTCCTCTGTGGGTTTGCACCTGCCCCTCTCCCCATGGCGCGGAGGGAGTTAAAGGTGGCAGGAGGAAGAGATGAGATGGGCCTGACCCAGGAACAGTAAAGATTATGCTTGTACTTCTGGACCTGTGCTCTCAAGTGGCAAAAATGAATAAAAATTAAAAACAAAAGATTCGCTGAGCTGGTTAGCCTGAGGCTGATTTTTGAAAGCTCAGAAGTGGGGAAGGCCATGCAGACCAAGGGTTGAATGGAGAGTGGTCAGTGTGCATTGATCTTCCTGAAGAGCAGAACAGGAACGCAATGCATACTCACCAAGCACTGCTACGGCTGTTACGGCGGGTAAGGAGGCAGCTGAGCCTCACAGGTGAAGACTGAGCCTCAGCCCCTATCTGTCAAACTATCTCACTGTTCTTGTGAGGATGGAAGAGATGGTGGCTGTACTGCAGTCAGCAGGGTGCTCAAGACACAGCAGTGACTCCAAATGTGTTGGCTGTGTTTCCTCTAGCTCCTCAACTGATGCTTCTCCCTGGCTGCATGTTGCAGTCGCTTCGGAGATTTAAAAAATCATGACTTCTAGACCCCACTCCAGACAAATTAAATGAGAATTTCTGCATCTTCCCTTTGAAAATGTTTCCTATGTGATTAAATGTACAGTGAGAGTTGAGAAACATTCTAGTTACTACATCATCTCTAGGATCCCTTTCAATTCCTAGGCTGCTTTATTGGCTTATTTAGAGCTATGATTTCAAATTTCAGTCTTCCATGTTCTTTCCCAGAGTAACTTTTATATGTTTTACATGTGCTCTCATAACGAACTTTTTATACATATCCAAGTGGTACCCTTATTAAAAGATATAATTCTTAGGTATAGAATTGATGTCTTTTTCATTTATATCTTTACTAATGCCTGTAAATATTAATATTATACACAATAAGAATTTATATTCACCTCTACAACTCCAAGCCAAATGATAGACACCAATTCTTTTAGCACAACAAAGTGAATTGGAATCACTAAAGATGATACAAAAGTCAAACCCACCCCAGAGAGCTGCAGGAAACAGAAGCAATGGGAAGAAAGAGTGTAGTGATAGCAGGAAAAAATAATGATGTGCTCGTTACCTCTGGTGGGCTCAGAAAGAAAGAACCTACTGACTCAAAGTGGCACATTGCAGGGGTGCCAGAGATGAATGGGTCCTTTGGAGTCAAGCTGGAAGGAAATGAGACTCCAAGGCACCAAGAGGAGATGCTTATCATCACATGCACGGTGTCTGGGCATCACCACGACTTGATCACTGAGCAGCGCAGGGCCTGCTGCTCTGCTGGCTCCTGGTCTATTATCCATTCACAGTACCTACCCAGGTCCCTCCTTTGCAGAGATCAAAGACGGCCGAATCCGAGGACAGGAACACCTATTGTGCACGATGTCTTTGTGTCCCTCATCACTTGAGAGCTCTGGCTGTGTGAAGGTACTGTTTCTGTGTGTGTGTGCAACTCTGTCACAAATCATTTCCCCGTGACTCTCCAGAGTCTGAGGCGAGTAGGACGGGGGAGATTTTCCATACTAGAACTGGCTCTGTGGGGCACAGCGTATTTACTGTGGGGACGCTGACTTCTCTGCAGGTTTCTTGGAAGATTCTTTGTTACTGAAATTTTAGTTACTACCCAGTATCTGGATCCATCTAAAGAGAAATGCACACACCTACCGCAGGCTCATTTCTGCTCCCTAATCATTCATCCATATGTTTATCACCAAATATTTATAAGCGATCATGTTCAAAGTTTGTCCCAGGAATTGCAAGGACGTAAGATGAGTCAGAAGGCATTTTTGTTCTTAAGGAGCTTGAAATGGGAGTAAAAGTAATAAATATTCACTAAGCCTCAATTATAGTCAATCAAGGTATTGCTTTGCATGTTATATATAGATCTTTAGTCCACTCGAGAGGTATTTTTTCCCCGAGATTTTACATAAGAGGAAATTGAGGCACAGAACGATTAAAGCAACCGTTAAGGGTTGAGTTGTGTTCTACCAAAATTTATATATTGAAGTACTGCTCTCAGTACCTCAGAATGTGATTGTATCTGGAGATAGGGCCTTCAAAGCCGTAACTGAGGGAAAATGAAGTCACGTGGTGGGCCCTAAGCCAATGTGACTGGTGTCCTTATAACAAGAGGAAACTAAGATACAGATATATATGTGTACAGAGAAAAGACCATGTCAGGACACAGAGACACGGTGGCCCATCTTCAAGCCAACGAGAGGGGTCTCATAAGAAACCATGCTGACACCTTGACATTAGACTTCCAGCCTCCAGAAACGTGAGAAAATATATTTACGTTGTTTAAGTCCCCCAGTCTGTGGTATTGTGTTATGGCAGCCCTAGCAGACTAACACAGCAACTTCCCAGGTCTACACAGCCAGCAAGCGGAAAGGATTTTTCTACTGAGCCCAATAAATACATGCCTTAGGAAAAGAGAAAATGACACATGAAAAAAGATAATTATAATATACATTAAGAGGTAAGGTATCAGCAAACTGCCATGGCAATTCAAAGGATGGCATGATTTCTGCCGGCTGGGGTAATCTGGGGGGCGGGGAGTAAGACGTAGAATAAGATAACACATCAGTTGGTGACTGAAGTGAGGTCAGGACTTAGGGAACCCAGGCAGGATGGCGGAAAGGCACAGTGGCAAGGGCTTCCCACACGTACTGGTAAACGGACCCAGCACCACATCTGTCCAGTGAAATTCTAATAAGGAGGATAATTATGGTAAGATCCACATTATCATTCACTAGCATTTACTGAGTGCTAGTAATTTACCAGGCATTGTGCTAAGAGCTTTGTAAGAATTTTCTCCTTGGGTCCTCAGATTATCATAAGGTAAGTAGTAATATTATTCCAGGTCTCATAAGCGAACAAACCGAGGCTGAAGTGGGCGAAGGAGGTCACACAGCTGGGAGGGTAGAGCCTGCATTCAAAGCTGCACCTGCTGGTTGCCAGGGCCTGAGACGTACTACTTGTCAGGGCGGTACGGAAGAACTGACCAGGTCATTTGCTTTAGGCGACATGGGAGGGGCATGAGAAAGGATGGCTGAAAATGATGATGGGGGACAAGTCCCACAAGGCCTAGAGCGCTGCCCTGGAGAACAGGGTTGCATCCTGGAGATGGTGCCTTCGACAGTGCCCGCGGTGGGAGCAGAGCTGCTACAGAGTTGAGGAGCCAGAGAGAGTCCTTGTATCTCTATCTCAGAGAGAAGACAAGCCAGCAGAGGGGAGAGTTGATTAGGGAGGGAGAGCCCTGAGGCATGGATGACAATTAAGGTTTTAGCAACTAGGTGAGATAAAAAAAAAAAGACCAGAGGTAGAACAATGACATGGATAATGAGGGAGTGGGTAGGATGAAAAATGGATGCAATAGAGATCAACAGGGCTGGCTGCTGCACACGGGACAAAAGTGGGTAAGGTCAAAGAAAGGGTGAGGCCAGAGTTTTTCATCTCTGTGACAGGGAACTAAAGGGATATGCAACACATCTAAGAAGGCAGTGGAAGGGCCTGTTGGGAGTTAAGGACTGAGACACAGAGGAGGGCGAAATCCCACCCAAGTGCTAGCTGCAGGCAGGAGCTCCTGTGGGGTGGGAGGAAGATGAAGCCCCTGAGAAGTGGTGGGCAACCTCTGCTGCACACCAGTGCGCGGTAGTCCAGGCACGGGAGCCAGGAAGGGGCGCAAGAGAGAAGGCCAACGACGAACCGGCCAGAGCGTCTGCTGACGCAGGGAGATGAGGTCCAGCACACGGGTGACCTCTGTCATGGGAACTGCATGCCAAGGAATGAGAGAGTTTATACAATCTACATATTCAAGGGAAGGGAAAGAAGGAGAATGGTAGTCATTTATGAAAGCAAGCAGGGTAGAATGAACATTTATTTAGGGTTGTAAGGAGCAAAGATCTAGGGCAGAGTGAAAAGATCAAACAGAGCTGACAATAGCTACGTTATGCTTAAGCAAAACATCCCAGTTCCGAGTAGAGGAGGAGGAGGTGTGGAAGGTTGAGTTTTGTGAAGTCTGCAGAGTTGCTTTAACGATACACAGAGCTGTGGGATAATTTTGTTTCAGAGCAAAAACTGAGCACTGGTAGTTGTTCTTACTATTTATGCTTTAAAGACTAAAAAAAGAAAAAGAACCAAATAGATAAGGAGATGTGACTGAAGTTCTGAAACATAAACCAAATCAATGAGAACAAAAGACCCCTCAGAATTAACAGTAAAATTATAGTATTGACCTCCAGAAGTTATGGTGAAGTTAGTCTGATCTGCAACACAGGCAAGGCAAAGTCGTTAAGCCATCTAAAGATGAGCCAGGGCAGTTGCTTACACATTCCATCCTGCAACTCAAAACAAACAGGAAGACACAGCAAGCTGTGTGTGTATAAATACTGCTTAGGGTTGCTTATCTGCACCTGCCTCAGGGCACAGAGCCACAGGCAGCTCCACAGCAGGTCCTCTATTAAGAGCCTACTGTGTGCAAAAGACTGTAGGTGAGGGATAACTAGGGTCAGGGCTAGGTGGGTTTGTACCCAGGCAATTACCAGGTTCTGAACAAGAACACTTCACTCACCCTTTAGTCCTGAATATTAGCATCAGTGTGACAGAACACACACACACACACACACACACACACAGCATTTTTTAAAAAGGATCCTGATAGTCAAAGACATATGTCTTTATAGGAAAAATAGGGAATCGCTATACCAAAATATCTTATACATTAGCTTCTTTTTGGTTAAGTGGCATTAATAAGGAATAACCTAACATAAAACCTATACAATTAAAATGAAGAAAAAAACATATTTTTTAAAAGGAACATGAGTATTTGAATACTAGAGAAACAAGTATTAAACTTAGAGAGATTCAATGTTGTTAAGATGTCGATTTGCCAGTGAATTAACTTAAAATACAAATGTTAAAAAGTGTCATTTTCCTATAAATGAATTATAACAGTCAAATGTTGTAAAGGTGTCAATTTCTCCATAAATTCATTTAAAATTCAAAGCAATCTTCACAAATAAGATTTCAGCAAGGTTTCCCATAGATGTTTGAAGATAGGAACACTCTGCATAAAAAGTCACCTGGCGAATCTTGGCGTCAGTACACATGAACGCACATTTACAGAGTCAGTGACTTCAAACAGTAGTCCAAGACTAGAGAAACTAAAAACGTCGAGCACTGGAGGGTCACTGAGCTCCTGGAAAAGCCACGTGGGGGGCGCTGTTGAGGAGCGCAGTCAATGGCGGAGCAGCCCCGCTTCTGCCTGCAGCCTGGAGTCCCTGCGGCTCCACTGAATACCTGGGAGCATCCTGAGTCGCCGACCAGGGCGCTGGTTTTGATCCATTTCTCCACCAGCCCCAGAGACTACGAAGCAGAATACAGGTAATCCACTTCTAGAACATGTAGTTAACAAGAGGCCCTACACGCTGGAAGCACATAAGAGTCTGAAGGAGTAGCAGAGGGGTCAGGCTAAACCACTGAGAGCAGGCTGGGGCTGGGAGAAAACCCCGAGGGAAGCTGAAGGTTAAAGACCGTGTGGCCTCCTGGTGAAGGGAGGGGCCGCCTGAGGAGGCAGCTCCCCGGGGCTGGTGATTGGAGACTCCTCCCCCCACCCCCATTGTTAAATGAGGCGGCTGGAAGGTAGGCAAAGGCAAACATGGCGAACGCTGGCCCTCATTGGTTGGAAGTCTGGGCACTCCCACTGGTGCACGGTGCGCATGGGATTCTGGGAGGGAACTTCCAAACGGAGCCTGCCGGGAAGCAAAAAGTCGGCTGGTTCTTCCCCCTCCCCTCGCTGGGGTGGGCGTGTCAGCAGCTGCCACAGGTCTTGCCAACAGTGGCCAGTGCAGGCCTGTGAGCTGCAGTAGGAGGAGGGTCTCACGAGTCGCGGTCAGGGGGCACAGACTCGGACAGATGCCTGAAGCTGGACAGCTACTGGAGACCTGCTAAGCCACCTGCGTTTATGATACTTTTGGGTGGGAAAAGAGGTTCCTGGAGCAACCCTGAATTGAGCTGGCAGAAGGTGACAGTGTGACTTTTCTCTGGGTATCTTGGAGGAGACAGGCTTTCAAGCAGAAACTTGCCATTACTTCCAAAGACCTTGGTGATAACAGCACTGTGAACAGATTTTTGTTCTTGTGTTATTTTCAGTTCCTGAACCTATGTAGAAGTTGTAATGACAAGTATTTAAATAGCTATTTTTGTTATCATACTCTGACTTTTTCTTTCCCCTTTTGTTACCCAAGGTATTTTAGACAGGAACTTCCCATTACTTATGATTGTTAAATCAAATATTCCTGTCCTTTCCACAAAACTCTGTCTTTGGAGTTTTGCCCAGTAGGCAGTGAGCAGTAGGACCCTCTACTCCCCGCCCCCTTCACTGGTTGGGTTTGGTATGGTAACAAAAGTACACTGACTGGTACAACAGGAGGCCAAGATTTTGTTGCATAAAATTCAATGGTTGGTAAGGGAACTCTCTCTGACCAGTTTTATAAGGATTTTTTGCAATGTCTTTATTTTTCAACCAATGGCTCCCCAGCAGAGGGAAAGACAACACAGTTGAGGACTCCAGCATTCCTTTCTACCTGCCATTCTGGAAATGATGAAACAAAAATACAGAATTCTGTCCAAAGAAGAGAGGGAATTTGAACCCAAGACTGGCCTGATTCCTAACGCAAGCTCAGAACCATTATGTTGATTTGCTGTGTCAAAAAGGCTGTGCTTTAGAACAGATTTGTTTTCAGTTTTTTCTTTCTTGTTTAAACAGAGTAGCTGCCCGATAAATAAATGATTCATAGATACTACAGTACATCAAGAAATATGAAAAAGAAGTGTTTTACAGTTTTTTATTGGATGCATCAGAGTTTTCTTTGTAGATCAGACAATAAATCATAAGAAAGCCCCGGGCCCTTAGGCAGTTAAATCCCTAAATCATGCCAAGTCCGACTCCTTGAGGGATAGTTTAGACTCAGACATGTGTAACTAGCACATATTTTTAATTTCACTCAAATGGGCTAACAAAATAATTATACTCGTGTGAGTTTTACCTACATATAGCACAGTGGCTCAGGATGAGATCACTTGAGTCACACAGACCTGGATTTTAATTCAGGCTTTATCATTTCCTTATACGTGGATTCTGGCAGTTCCTCAAACTTGCTAAGACTTAGATTTCTCATTTGGACCACAGAGATGACACCAATTTACAAACATACTGTAAAGTGACACAGAGCAATGAGTCAAGAAATGGGGGGCACTGCTGGGAGCCAGTATGGCACCATGGCTGATTGCCTAGGCTTTGGTCAACTTCTTAAGCTACTCCAAGCTGACATCATTTGTAAAATGAGCATGTTGATGATGATGCTCTTCATGTGTTCCACAAATAGGGACTGTGTGTCAACTCTATAGCAGGTGCAAATAGGAACAACGGAGATAGATCCCCACCCACATGGTGCACATACTCTAGCTGTGCTTTGCAGGATTATGACGATTCAATGAGAACATGCCCCTAAAGCGCTGATCCCAGTACCTAACATACTGTAGTGTTCAATCAGTGGTATTGATTACTATTAATAAATGTAGGACAGAACTCTGTTTAGGTGAACCTAACTTACCAAGCTCCTTTAAAGACAGTACAAATGAGTTCTGAAATTTTTCTTTCCCTAGAAATCTGTAAGTTACGAGGAAAGCACAGTTGAACTAAGGATTGGTAGGAAGCAGCTATATCAGATAAAAAAAGGGTGGGGAGAAGAACACACCTGAGTGAGTGATGGATAATATAGTAAAGCTCAACATAATTGGATGGTTTTTAATTTAAATTCATTTAATTTTATTTCATTAGATGTAAGTGGGCAGTCAATAAATTGTGGGCATTTTAAATTTTGAAACACTTTTGATATTGAGAAATGGTTAATCATGCCCTGCTGTAGGAGCTGGTAAAAATGGTAATGTCTGGAAAGGTAACCAGCTTAGTTCACCACATCATGTTTGTGGGACTGGTCTCTACTTTCCATTCAGGTATGGGCTGCCCCCAACACTGGTGAATCACTTTGAAAATGTGAACCCCTCTCACAAAGGGGACTGAGATGGAGACTAAATTGTGTGTAGTATAAAAGGTTCCCCAGTGCTGAAAATGACAGTGCACATTCTTCTGACCAAGTAACACCACTGCTAGAAGTGAAGGCAACACAATTACCCGCAATGGTCAAGGGCAACTTCTAATTTGGGGGGCTTTTAGAGCTATCCCAAGTGGATGCTGGATGCCTCATCCTGCTACCAATCCAAGTGAAAGTCCCCATCCCCATATGACAGTTTGAGCTGCTGTGATTCCCATCTAGAGTTCATGACCTTCCTAAGTTCACCTGGGTATCCCGGAGGGCTGAGAGCAACCCGAAAGGAAAATGGGACTGCAGAAGCTGCAACCGTGTCAGCAGGAAACTGAAGCACCAGGCTTCAAATGAACAGGGGTCTCCTGATGCAAAGCATCATTCTTTCCAAATGCTCCGACCTTTCATGTGATAGTCTTCTTGGCCAGAAGTAAAAACAGAGGTTTTTTCCTTCCAACACTACCTCTCTGAAACAGACCAGACAGTCTGCAAAGAGCGTGAAGTGGGCTCCAATGACAGCTTTTGCTCAGTGTCCAGATGTATCTGTGAGCTTGCTTTCTTCTCTTTTTCGACATTTTGCCAGCCCAATTCCTCTTGCCACGGTACAGAATGATTTACTTCACTGTTAACACTTCTCTGAATGGGTAACTTTATTGTGGGGAGTGATGTGTCAATTTCTCTTTTAAAAACAAGAATTTCAAGAAATCAAAGATTTAGAAAGGCAACATCACCCTGATACACGGCCCAGTTTCCCCACTCCAAGAACAGTGACCTTCACGACTATGACCCTGACATACGTTAGGTTCGATAACTGTGAGAAAGCACCTTTTAAAGTTCTATGTGCCTTAAAAATGACTTGCCAAGGCTGACTGCTCATTATTATAACCATAGAAAATGTCAGCATAAAATATTATTTAAATACATTGCCAAAACGATCAGTTTAGGAACCCCGGTTCATACTTCCCCATAAACCATTTTCTCCCACCTGTTGGGAACTAAACAAGCATTTCTCTAATGCTTCGTTACTAACCAAGACAGCGTCCCCAAACATTCTTTCTCAGGCCCTGAGAAGTCGAGTCAAAACCCCACACCAGATGAAAAAGCATGCTTTCTTAGGGTATCCCCACCCCCAAACCACTCTAGGTAGGCAAGTATTGAGAATACGCAGAGAATATTCACAGTCTTGCATTTAAAAAGATCAATTTTTTCATCAATCGGCTGTCCACAGAAAAGAGCAGTATTTTTTAACATAGTATAATTCCTGCTATATATTAAACTAAAAGCATTAACTGTAATTTAATCACCTCCCTTTAATTTGAATTCACATGGTAGATTACTTATAGCTACTTAAAAAATTAAGTGGCAAAATCTATATGAAGAATATGTATCTTGATATTTTAATTATGCTCAATTGAGTATACTTAAAGTGCTTTTCATAAACGACACGTGCTAAGAATATCTAATTGCGCGCTGACATTCTAAAATGTGTGCTTACCTGTGTCAAAAATAGATTAATGTGAAGTTATGGAATACGACTTTTTTAAAAACTAAAACCCAAATACATTATTTTGATTATTTGGATACAAGTAAAACTGTAACTACCACAAAGGTCTACAACAGTAAATGTCTAATGGTTTTCATTACATATAAAATAAACACTCAAGTGATGACAGTATTTGATTTTTTAATAAATTGGAAAATAAAGATTTCTTAAGATATCTAAGCTTCAGCATGTTTTCCACTTACTCTCCTAGTAACTCAATGTTAAATGAAGACATGAAAATAATTTGTATATAGTACAGGTATCATATATAAAGATCACAGGCACCAAACAGGTACTCAGCAAATAGCGGTAGATACACTAAATGAAATTCAGTGCCCAACAGCAGGCGACTGATGTTCCTAAGCACTGAAGACAGGCACAAAGCAGCCTCCAGGGAAGCTGGCAAATGCGGGGGCGAGGAGGGGGGTGCGGCACGAGGCACAGAGGCCACTCACTCCGTCCATTTTGATGGTAAGTGTCAGACCTGGCACCCTCACCAGAGTGGCTGTCCGGCTGCTGGGACCAGGAGTGAGTCCACACTGCAAGGTGAGGAAAAAACCTTTATCTTTACCCCTAGTGTTAGGGGCTGTGAATTGTGTCCCTCTAAAATTTCTGTGTTGAAGTTCTAACTTTCTCTCTCAGAGTGTGACTGTATTTGGAGGTAGGACCTTTAATTTAGGTGAAAGGAGATCGTAAGGGTGGGCCCTAATCTGACCTGACCAGAGTCCTTGGAAGAGGAGGAGAGACACGCACGGATCGGGGGTGACCAGGTGAGGGCAGAGGGGCAATGGCCATCTGCAAGCAAGGCAGAGAGGTTCAGAAGAAAACCAATTCTGCAGACACCTTGATCTTGGACTTCTAACTTCCCTAAGTGTGAGAAAATGAATTTCTGCTGTTTAAGCCACATAGTCTGTGGTATTTTGTTATGGCAGCTCTAGAAACTAACATATACCTAGTTATGCTGTGACTAAATGTACATCTCTAAACATAAAATACAGGATTTTCTCCTATGATACATAAATTAAGCTCTTAAAAGAAAAACCTGTAATTACATTTTAAAGAACTTTGAAAAGACAGCAGATTCTCATTATTTGTTTTTGAGACAGATACCGAATTGAAGTTTTCTCAACTGCATGGTAAGGCAGAAAAAGGCTATATTGTTTACATGTTTTACAAATATTAGGTTTCGCATTTTCAACTTCATAGGGCAGCAATTTTCAACCTTTTCATCTCATGGCACACATAAACTAATTACTAAAATTCTGCAGCACTCCAAAAAATGTTTTGTTTTGTTTTTTTTTTTTTTTTTTTTTTGCTGATCTGACACAAAAAATAGGTATAATTTTGACTCACTCACCATGGACAGTTATTGTTGTGTTGGCTGTTGTTATTTTTTTATTTGACAGTCTAAGTGAAAAGAGGCCAGTGCCCCTGACTAAATAGTCAGGTATTGTATGTTTTAAAAGTGCTCGCGGCACACTACTGTGCCTGCCGCGGCCCACCAGTTAAAAATCGCCGTCATAGCGTTTTAATGGGCATATGGTGCTTGGCCAAGAAACCAAAGTAGAATCTGTTTGACTGACATTAAAAAGCAATTAAGTTACAGACCTGTCAAATATGTCCGCATTTGGGCCCTGCCTGTTATACATGTCTATTTTGACTACTACACCAGAATCATTTAATGATTTACAGACCTTCGATGTCTAAAGTACCTTAACTGTATGAAAGTGGCGACCCAATCTTTCTTCATATTTTCATATCATAACAAACCCGTCCTCTCTTTATTAGAAAACCAGAAGGATGGCCCAACATTTGAACTGGGTTAAGTCAAACAACTCTGAGACTTTCCCCAAAGAGGGAACAAGAGGAAAACAGAAAAGAGGCATCTGGCTGGCTTAGTGTCCATCACAAGTTGAACTTCCCCCTAATAAGATGACCTTGCTGAGCCACCGAAGGCAGCCCGTAGACAGGCAGGCCACGCCTACCGTCTAGAATGCACCAATGGTTCACTCTTGGTACAAGGATGTTTATAAAACTTGATGCGACTGATAATTAGATGTTCATTAAACTAAAAATGAATTATAAAGATGCAAAGATTAAAAAAATAACCTTATTTCCACAGCATCAGCATAGTACATAATAAATCTTGGCTACTTTGACACACTACCCAGGAGCAACTTGACAGAAATTCAACTCAATGACTGAGCCTCATGTCCTACAATATTTATAACTAGGAAATGTGCACAGGGACTTGCACAGAGAAACAAAAACTCTGCCTCAAGAAAACCCCACTGGGAGTCCACATGCCCACAGAAAACCCTGGGAAGAGAAAGAGCACAAAAGTAGGAACTAAATCCATTTCGGACAGTCTGACTTACCGGCTCTAAAAGTTCAAAGGCATTTATAGATGATTAAAACAAACGGATTTGTTACGAAGGGTTAGTAATGCCTAGGTGGGGCACGACTCAAGGCTGCTGTATGGCCTGGCACCTAAAGACGAGGCTCGCCAATGCCATGTCCTCTCTCGATAGTTAAATGAAAGACAAAACTGAGCAACTTGAGCTAATTAGCTGGGGCTGAAGATGAAAAGAAGCTGGAGATCATACTGGAGGGAGACAAGCCAGATGACCAGCAAGAACACAAAGGTAATTCTTGAGGAAGCTGACACCACGAGGAAAAGAAGAAACGGATCGGCAGAGAAAGAAGGTGCACAGAACACTGCCACCACCACACGCCGGCAGGGACATTGAGCAAGGACTCTCATTCGTTGCTGACGGGAATGCAAAACGGTAAAGCCACTTTGGAAGACAGTTTGTAGGTTTATAGTAAAGCTAAACATACTTTTACCAATAGTATTGAACAATTATAGTCCTTGGTATTTACCCAAAGGATTTGAAAACTTATTTTTCCACAAGAACCTGCACAAGGATGTTTACAGCAACTTTATTTATAATTGCCAAAACTTGGAAGAAAGCAAGATGTCCTTCAATAGGTGAATGGATAAACTGTGGTACCTCCAGACAAAGGAATATTTTTGAGCACTAGTAAGTCAATTATCAAGTCTCGAAAAAACACAGAAAATTGTTTAGTGCATTGAAGTGAAAAGAAGTCAACCTGGAAAGAGGATATACTATACGATTCCAACTATAGGACATCCTGGAAAAGGCACAAAACTATGAGGAGGGCAAAAATATCAGTGGTTGCCAGGGTGGGACGGATGGGGAGATGAATAGGCAGAGGATTTTCTGGGCAGTGAAAATAATCTGTATGATATTATCATGAAAGATATATGTTTTTACACCTTTGTCCAAACCCCAAGAATGTACCAAGAGTGAACCCTAAGGTAAATTATGGATGTGGAGTGATTGCAATGTGTCAGTGGAGGTCCATCAGTTGTAATAAATGCGCCACTCTGGTGGGGGATGAGGATAATGGGGGAGGCCATGCAGGTGTAGGGGCAGAAGGTCTATGAGAAATCTCTGAATTTTCTAATTTTGTGAACCTAAAACTGCAAAAAAAAATAAAGTCTAAAAATAAATATGCAGAGAGATGATGCACAGTCTCTGTGAGAATGACCAAGAAGGCTAAGAGGAGGAAATGGAGAAATCAGCCAATTCCCAGAGCTGCCTCAATTGTCAAGGGCCTTTGATTTCATTTCAGATACACCCCTCAGGTAAACTTTCACTCAGTTACTGTATTTTAGTGAGTTTCTGCTCCCTGCAACCAAGAGCAATCTGGAGCAGGAATGCGTTCTAGAACCAGAAGTAGATCCTCAGAGAAGACATGGGATTAAGTAGCAAATGTTCATAAAGTGGAGGGCAATAAGGATGTTCTTATCCTACAACACTGCTTACTGATCCTTCCAGTAGTAGATTCTTTGCTATTATTCTTATTGGGAGGTAGAATAGAATTCTCTCTTTTTGAATCTATGCTGGTGTAGGTTGTTTATTTGACCAAGAGAATCCAGCAGAAGTGACATTCAAGGTTAGATCATAGGAAGCAACATTCAAGGTTAGATCAAAGTCTTGCAGCTTTTGCCCAGAAGTCTTAGAATGTCTGCTTTTGGGAAGCTCCTTCTCTGGATGGAGCTGCCAAGGTTTGAAAAGCCCAAGGTACAGAGATGCCATAGCAGGTGACCAGGACAACAGCCCCGGCTGCTCCTAGCCAGCAGCAAGCATCACCACCAGCCACAGATGTGAGCCGTCTTAGACATGCATCTCAGTTAAGCCTTTAGGATTCCAGTCCAGCTGCTATTTACCTATAACAATACAGGGACCACAAGTAAGAAATACCCAGCTCAACCCAGTCAACCTATAGAACCATGAGAGAATAATAATAAATTGTGGTTTGAATTCACTAAGTTTTAGGATGACTTGTTATATAACAATAGATGACCAGAACACCTCTCCTCTTCAATGATGGAGAAACACTGCTAAAATCATTCCCATTAGGAAGGAGGGAAGGAGGAGAGGCAGTAAGACAGAGTAGGGAGGGTTATAATTTTAAATTTACTCAGTATGGGACATGAGTTTAAATGGTAAGGCTGAAGAAATGACTGAAGTCTAGGAAAGAAACCTCAAGTTACAAAAGCTTGGTTAAATAAATACACGGTTCCAACTATATCTATGTAAAATCCTATAAACATACACATCTATATCTGACATGCTCACTGTATGCCACACTGCAACATCTGAAAATAATATTCCCAATTACTATTGTTTTCTGACAAGCAAAGCATAAGCTGCACTAATGGGAAAAACGCAAAGGCATCAATGTGGGAATCCTCTGGGTTGTTCCTACCGCACTGGGTCAGAATGAAGCATCTAAAAGGAAACATTTATATGGCTTAGGGATATACTCAAATGTAGAAAAAAAAGCGTCAAGACGTGCATGGAAAAGGGAAACACCAATTTCAGGGTAGGGTTACCCCTTGGGAGATGAGCGGGGGAAGCTACTGGGACAGGTACCCGAGGAGCTCCAGCCGCTTTTGTCAGGTTTGATGTCCTAAGTTAAGCGGTGTGCCTATATGGACACCTGTATCTTTTTGTTTTTCAAAATTATAAAGGTTAACTGGAACTAAATGTGATGCAAAATAACACACATAGTAAAACATGGTATCTTGCCTTAAAAATGATATCTGACACGTGCCGTATGAACAGGCACAAAACAGCATGCACGTGGGCAAAACCATCATGATGAAATACAGGCAACAACAACAGAGGCAACCTTACGTGCCGGGGACAGCAGTTAACATTACCCTTCATGCTGTGTCTTTCCCGATGGTGACATTCTCACCGATCCCTTTCAGCACCAGTGACAAGAGCATACCAATTATTTTTCCCACTTAAAATGAATATGAACTCCCATAAGCATTAGGTATATTTATGTATATACACACACAAAAATATGCATGCATGTGTGTGCATTTCAATGCAAAAATACAGTGGGCCTATTATGAAGGACTACTGTTCAAAAAACATGTTCATGTATTTTTCCAAAAATTATTACAGAATACTATTTTTATTGGTATGCAAATAATTTTTAATAATATGAGCTTTATAAGACCCAGGTTTATATTTTTTGACATTTGTTTTTCTGGTGAATGTTATTTCTTTTTATTTCAATCAATGTGACTTTGCATGCGAAATAATTGATCACCTTTTTTTTTTAAAGAGTTTATTTATTTATCTTTAGAAAGAGGGGATGGGAAGGAGAGAGGGAGAGAAATATCATTGTGTCGTTGCCTCTTGTGCACCCCCCTCTGGGGACCTGGCCTGCGACCCAGGCATGTGCCCTAACTGGGAATCGAACCTGCAACCCTTTTGTTTGCAGGCCGGCGCTCAATCCACTAAGCCACACCAGCCAGGGCTGATCATCATTTTAATATCTTCCTTGAAATAAGTCATGGTGTCATTTATGTTTCCCTATCTGATGATCTTAAGGTCAAAAGATCACAAACTAAAGATTCCAGTCCCCTTGAGATTTCAACCTGCCATTCCACTAGATGCACAGTACAGTCGATACACACTTATTTTATTGAATTAGGGACTGCAACCTACAGCCCATGTGGTATTATAAGTTATTTTTTTCTTAAAGTAACAGCAACACGGCAATAACAATGTACTCAGAGATAGTGTGAGTTCTCAAAGTCACTGGGAACCTAATTGGAAATGGGCAGTGGTGACAGGCCCTCTCTCCTCTGCCGCATTTACTGAGAGCCTCTGTCATCACTGACAGTGGTCACCAGTCACGGCTCCCTACAGGGGCTGAGCTCCGGACCCAAGAAGGGGAAGGATGGAAAGAAACTGAAGGTATGTATTATTTTGCACAGAGATACCTAAGGGTTCACATCTGTGTCAAAACCCCTACAGCTGCTAGCCTAATTTAGAAAACAGAAAACACACTTATGGAAAAAAACACACATCACAAGAACCTTTCAGACTTAAGAATTTGTAAGCTCTAGTTTCAGCATTTAGTTTCATTTTGAACTATGCTGAATATATCACTACGAGTGTGAATCTATAAACTGAAGTCAAATTTTTCACAGTGCTCTAAATTAAAACTAAATATGCAAAAGATGAATTTAAAAAGATTCACCCTTTTCTATATCAGTAAAAATATTTTTAATCACTTCAGTTATGTATAGTGTTATATAAAAAAATAAATGAACAGAAATAATTTTACTCCTTTTCCTCCAAAATCTCCCTCCAAATTTACTATCATTTTTGTTGTTTGTCTAAAAAACTATAAAATAAAACATTATATTATTATACTATTAGTTGAGCTAAGTGCTTGCTATAAAGGTTATGAGACAAAGACCTCCCTGCATATTTTCCGTTTTTGCAGAAAACAGATTATAAAACAGAAAAGGCCTTCTTCAAAGAAACGAGCAGCTTTGATTACAAGTGCAAAAGTCAGCCAAGTGTACTAATTCTCAGTAATAATGAAGCAAGGTGACCTCCCCAGGCACTTAAAAGTCAACGCCTGGAAATGCTTGGGTGAACTAAGAAGGGGCACTGCTCATGTGACACAACTTTCCAAAACCCTTTGTATTCCCGACTGGACACACAAGGCTGTGGACGCATGAGGACTTTCTAAGGAGTGTGACTGGCTCGGACGATCAGGGAGACTCTGCCGAACCAGCCTGGAGAGACGCTGCTGCTATTAAAAAAACCACAATGAAAATGGACTCTTCCTTCCCACTCCTCAGAGATCTAGGTAGGGGCTGGGATTGTTTGCTACCTACAGGATTGCTTACCTGGAAAATAAACTCTTACTTCTTAAAGCCATGACTGAAAAAAAAAATTAAAAGGCAAAACAGGAGACTTGAAACACTGAGGACCACTGTCTCCCAGTGTTCGAGATGAAGGACGGCAAACCTCATTTCACAGATATTTTAAGTAGCTGTAAAGCCCAAGTGGCTCCAATTTTAAGCCTGTGTTTAGATCGAGTTTGAAAAAGGGCTGCACCTCTTTACAGTGACGAGGCACCACTTCTGATGCCAGTCTGGGCTTTGTGTTTGAAACGGGCGACCGCATAGGAGAAAACAAGACCACCTAGGGTAGGCGATACGTGCCACGACTGATCTCCTTGGCACCCGGGCCCATGCGCAGGCAAAATGCTTTCATTAAGAAGAAAATAAACCTCTAGATTATTGCCAAAATCTTGAGCAGTATCACATAATTAATTTCACATTTTAAATTCTTATTGAAATATATAATCATGCATTTTCAGCAGGTTTAAAACCTGACGTAAAAACAAAACAAAAAAACAACCCACTTGACCTACTGCAATGCCCTGCTCTCCCAGGCCTCTTGGAACAGCCCGCAGGCCAGGCTAGATAAAACCTATGGATATGCCGGTTTAAAGTTAGAAAATCTAGTAACTCAGGTGGAAATCGTAGTTGTTCTAAATGAGGAACAGTTTTTGTAACTCCTAATGTTCTTTTTTATTATTATTGTGTGTGCGCCCTTTTATTTTGGGCATTAAAGGCTGCCTTTTTCATCCTGAATGCTCCTAAAGTTACAGGACGAGGGGACCCTACCTGGCTGTCTATGACAGGTCAGTGATCAAACAGAGAGGTGGGCAGTGGCCCGGTCCCACCCAGCTCCTAAGAATTACCAGGGCCAGGACTTCTTAGCTCCTGCTATGTTCACGGGACCCCATTCAATGCTAGACAGGACAACAGGCCCTTTCCAAGCAAAGGTTTAATATTCCCAGGTGTTTGTCCAGCTTCTAATCTCAATGAGTCTCAAGGAAAGATTATTTTATAAATACTGTTGCCTGAACAGAGCAGACTAATTAAAAAATAAAAGTGACCTCATTTTTCTTATAAAAACCATAGGTTTAGATGAAAAATATACCAATATTGTATTGCCCTAGTGATCAAAGCCTGTTTATTTAACCGACCTTATCTGGAAATAGCACCATTCTTTGTATGAAAGTTCAGTTTACTCAGAGTGTTTACATTCACATGAGCAAACCTGTACATAAGGTAAAACAAGACGTATTTTGCTGAGCTGAAGAACAAGATGCAGGTTGTTCATCCACATAGAGAAATCCTCATTCCAAGCATTGCTGACAATGCAGAGCACACCCAGCCAGCGATTTCCCAGGGTCCTCCCTGCAGAGGCACTGGGAGGCTTGAAGAGCTGCCGGCACTTAGCAGGTAAAGCAAAGCAGAGAGCCACGGCTGCTGACTTCAGACTACTCGTCGTCGGGCCCGACCCAGCAGAGAGCGCCATGAGGAAACAATGAACTAAAGCTTAACTTTAAAAAAGGTTAGCAAAGATTTTTCAAAGGCCAAACATGTCTGCCCCAAATGACTTCTATTGCAGCACCAACCGCGAGCAATGCCAAATTCAACAGGCATGGTTAACAGGCAATAAGATCGGAAACATTTACCCTTCCACCTCAGGGATGGCTTGCTTGCTAGGAAAAGGCGAGGTGCCCTAGGAGACTCTGCCTTGCACAGGATCTGTGGTTGAACAGAAGCCTTAGTCTGCACTCATTCACCACGGTGGCGATGTGCATGTGAAGCAAATATTTCAATGGAGAGATCCGCAAAAGGTACTTACGCAGCCTCCGGCAAGAATTTCTGCTGCGAGTGGGACCGAACCATCTTTGTGCATAAATTTATCCCTCACAAAATCATTCACCTTGAAGAAAAATATTTACAGAAGCTGATGAAAAATATAAAGAAAGTCATTAAACACATATAAGTATACATCAGTAAATATGTTATTTTTTTCTGTCACTTTATTAAAGTAATCACAAACTAAATAAATTAAAGATCTTAGAAGTGCTCTCACCAGCATAGATGTACTTTTATAAAGGAAAAATATACAAGGAAGGACCCCCAAAAACCCAGAATTATCTTCTGGAGGGTGGGCCCCTTGGAGTACAGGCTTCCCCTGCTAGGTTAGTGCTCTAGGAACCCATCTATATTGGCATACCAGCTGGAATTGTTGTGAGAGGCTGCATTTAGCTTGAGTGAATTTTTTTTAAGACTCTTTCAACGCATTTACCCATTTCATGATGGGTGATTTATGAGCGCACCTGCCCACACCACACTGAGTGTTCAGCAGTTTTTTCCCAAAAATGGCATGACCCTGGCATCCCACCCTCCCTATTCACCCAATTTCAACTTGAGCGACTTCTTTTTTTCTTCCTAGATGAAAAAGTTATCACAGGGAAAAGTTTTATCAATGTGGAAGAAGTGAAACAAAAAATGGCAGAAACACTAACAGGCATCAGAATCAACAGGTTCAAAAACGGTTCTGAGCAATGGAAAAAAAAGTCTCAATAGGTGTATTGTATCAAGAGGAGAGTACTTTGAAGATGACTGAAGTTTAAACATATAAAAGTTAATATACAACTTTTAATAAATAAATTCTGGTTTTGGGGGTCCCCTCTTATACATGTGTCTATGTGTGTATATTTGTGTATTCCTGATATTTCAGGGATAAAACAGTGAAAATATTGGCCTGACTAGTGTGGTTCAGTGGTTTGTGCATCATCCTGTGAATTGAAAGGTCACTGGTTTGATTCCTGGTCACAGCACATGCCTGGGTTGTGGGCCAGGTCCCCGGTTGGGGGTGTGTGAGAGTCGGCTGATCGATGTTTCTATTGCACATCGATGTTTCTCTCCCTTTCTCCCTCCCTCCCCTTCTCTCTAAAAATAAATAATATCTTTTAAAAAATTAAAATATCGATGACTTACAAGCCTATAATTCAAGTATGTCCTGTAATTATAATAACAAAAAAAAAGAGACATATTGACAATAGAGACAAAATGAAAACATACTTTATAACTTAAAAATTGCTTCATAGGGTTTGATTAAAAATTACTTTCAAGTCAGAATTCTAACAAGACTTAATCTAAAAGAGTACTCATCATTGAGATAAATTTGGCTGAGCAGATTTTTCAACTTAGTCAAAATTCAGTTCCTAAAAACTTTCTCAAGGATTCTCAAAGAACGTTAATAGCATTAATTAATTAATTAAGTATAATAGTCTCAAAATAGTATTCATTATAAGCAATTTTAAGGATCAATCATATGTTTTTGGAAGATAAAAGCCAGAAAAGATTAACTGCCCCACAGCCATATAATAAGATGGTACAAGGAGAATTCCAGGTACAAAGGCTACATAACATAGCCCAATCTAAAAGTGGAGCTTAACTTTCTGGGTCTCACGCCCTTGGTGACGTAAATGCGGCATCTACCCATTCCACAAACACTCACTGAGTACCTGCCATCTGCCAGACACTGGAGAAACCATCTCATCAAGGGTCGGCTTCAACACCTGCTCAGGCCCCTCAACGTGTGGCTTTAGCAAATGCTTATAGGATGTGCCCTAACCCTGAATTCTGTAAACAGCAGGTGCAATTCAAGGAGTTCACACTCTAGAGTCAGAAAAATCTGATTCTGAATTCTGGGTTTCCCACTCATGCATAAGGTCAGCACAGGCAAGCATTTAAACCCTGTGGGTCTCACTTCCCTTGTCTGTAAACTGTAGGTCATGCTTTACTTGAGATTAAAACAACAATAGGTGATACATGTGAAGTACCAACATGCTACTTGGTTGGAGGGGATGTAGCTGCCGCTGCTGCCAGTACTACAATGGTGAGGATGACGACAATGGTGACAACAGCGACAACCACCAAAAACCTTTGTTCAAACATATTGTCACATTCTTGGATGTTCAGTGTTGAATGGGGAGAAATGAAAAGCTGTGTGTGGTGGGTGCCGTATGTTTGAATCCGCAGCTCTGAGGAAGCACAAACCTGCCGTTTCACACATGAACATTGACTAGATCTTGAGCGTGTGCAAATGCCTTTAATAAGAAGCATCAACTCAAAAGACTTACTGTAAGTTTTATGGCCTTCTCTGGGGCAACTCCCAATAACTGTGGCAACAGACCTAAAAAACAACAGAAAGTAGAAGTATATTAAATAAACTTGCATTAATTAAACAAATTAACAGCTCTAAAGAAGGGATCACCATGTAGAAACCGGGGCGATCTTTGTGGCGATTTTCTATTACCTTTCACGAGAATGCACAAAGCAGAAAGCTGCAGTACTCATGTCCCACGGCCACATCAGCCTGAGCAAATCCCCTCTCACACTCCCCATCGTTTGCGCATTGGGCAAATCGATAGCATTAATGATCTAGGAAATCTCATTCCACAGTGAGTCTGCTCCTTTCCCTCCTGCCTCTTGAATGAGTGAACTTTGGTGACTACATTATGCTTTTCTAACACCCTCCTCATCCTTCTCCACCCCTAAATGCTCACAGTTGAGCCACTCACTCACTCAGCAACCATGCTGCAGTGACAAGCACATGGCAAACACTGCTCTTGCTCCGACAGGTCTCAGACAGAAGGAGGGAGAGGCCTTTCTGAAGGAGTAACCACTGGAGGAAACAGCACTGGAGGAACAGACAGGGCAGAGACAGCAGAGTAGGGACAAGCCGGGGTGCTCACGAAGTGGGTGGACAGCAGTGTGCCCCGTCACAGGAGGCCGGCCCCGGAGGGCCCAGGCACTGCAGCCACACCACAGGCCAGGGTCCTGAGTTTCACATGTCCCCAGGTAGATGAGAATTGGAGGGCTTTGACCAGGAGGAGAGTGATGTGCTAATTCATAATTTTAAAAGGCCACTCCTGCTGCTGTATAGAAAATAAACAGGACACAGTGTGTTCTATGTGTGGGGGGAAGGGTGCAGGAGAAGAGACTGTGACACCAAGAAAAACTGTGTTTGACTGCAATGGCTCAGTTTTTAGCACAAACCCTGGGTAGAAGGAGGAAGCCTCTGCAGGGTCACAGGTCAGGGGTGAAAGGTGAAGGGCTCCGTTTTGGACATGTTGGCCTGAGTGGGAATCAAGTAAGAATCAGAGCACAAGAAGGAGGTGTGGCCTTGGACAGGAAAGGGCTTCTTCGAGGAGAGGCAGTTGCAATAGTAGTGGACCTAATATTTACACTAAAAAAATGTTTTCATTTGCCCTAAGAAAGTAAAATCAAAGGCAAATGCCTTTTCTTAAAAACTCATGGAAAGCTAACCTGGAGAATCAGAATATACTGTTCCCCATGTCATAACGGGGTCCTTGAGAGGGGATTCACGGTGTTGTCCTTCCTTAGTGCAACGTTCTAATTCATCGATACAAGAAGGTCCACTTGCAACCTCTCCTGGGAGACCAGCCATGCCTGTACCGTCTTCCTGATGCAGCAGTCTGTGGCCAAAAGTCACTGGGTCGAGGGCTATACCTATCAGCATGTGGGTTTGTTTCATTGAGTAACATAAGGTTTCAAACATAATGTGAGCTTCTCGTAAGGACAGATAGATGTGACACCCCGAGCTTCTTTCTCACATCACATCACAGCACTGGGCTCCCGTTGGGTAAGGCCCCGCCCTTTCATCCAGGACCCACGCATCCATTCGCCAAGGTCCCCACCACACCCCAATGCCAATAAGACAATGAGGACAAGAGCCAGCTGTCTTCATCTTTTCCCTTGCTCTGCCGATACTGTTTCTCTGTGCTTGTGGCTCTTCAGAAAGGGGGAACTAGACAGACAGGGCAAGGGAGCTTCATGTTTTAAGAAAAATGAGAGTAAGCTCATTCACTGTGGAACTAAATGATGATGAGTATGCTGATACAAATGAAAATTTTCTTTAAAAAAAATAAAACAACAGCTAACACATCATTTATTATGTGTTGGCACCATTTTAAGCACTTGACTAACTGATTTAATCCTCACAACCACCCTACAGAGACAAGACTGGGGCTCACAGAGATTAAGTAATTTGGTCCCAGTTCTCCAGCCTGTAAATGGTGAGACTGGGATTCAAACCTCAGCCCCTCCCATCAAGAATCTATGCTTATTGCCCTGGCTGGCATAGCTCAGTGGATTAAGCGCGGGCTGGGAACCACAGTGTCCCAGGTTCGATTCCCAGCCAGGGTACATTCCTGGGTTGTGGGCTGTAACCCCCAGCAACCGCACATTGATGTTTCTCTCTCTCTCTCTCTCTCCACCCCCCTCCCCTTCCCTCCCTAAAAATAAATAAATAAAATCTTAAAAAAAAAAAAAAAGAATCTATGCTTATAGACAACACTCACCTCTGGCTTATGTCTAGTATGCAAACGGTATCTGCCTCTCACACCCAGACTCGCCTGTCCACTGACATAACCGTCTGGACCCCGTGAACACTTGAGTTGGCCATGTCTCCCCAGGCAGCCGTACTCTGAGCCTGCTCTACCCCGAGCGCCGCAGCTGACCAAACAACGGGAAGACACCTAACGGACATGCAGCCAATGATCTCCGAGACCTGGGCCCTGTGGCCTGGCTCTGAAAGTGCAGCCGGCCAGTCAAGGGTGTGAAGGGGTACTCGGGGGTGATCAGCCAGTCAGCGTGGAGCCCCAGCTGAGAGGATACCATGCGGAGTGGGGAAAGCAGCCAAGGGAAGCCACGTCTGTAACAACGCCACGAGGAAGGAGAAACCATGGATGCAAAAAGGGAATGGGTTGGCACAGAGAAGAGAGTGTAGAGTAAATGGAGACACGGAGGGAGAACACACAGCCCATGAAATGCACGCAGGCAGGGAAGCCAGCCAGGACCATCGCCCGGTCCCACTGAGGCCAAGCTCCAGTGGAACTCCTGCCCTGGCATCCCGGTAAGACCTCTGCTTCCTTTCTCTCAAGTGTGACTCCTGCCGGAAGCTCCTCCATGCTTGGGCTGGCTTGAGCAGGCCTGCGCTCTTGACAAACGAAGTGGAGCAAAGCAGCACAGAAGACGTGAGCAGGAAAGCATCCAGGCAAAGCCAGCACCCTGATTCAAGGCAAGCACTCTCTCCTCCCAAACTTTACTCACTCACTATTATTTTACTTCCACTACATAATATGAGATAATATAATATCTATAACATGATAAGAAAGGCTTTATTATTACTTTATGAAAGCACAACATTAATTTCTACTAGGAAAAAGCAGGGATAAGCTGTTTAAACTACATCTTAACATTTACAATTGCCATTTTGCTCTCTGCATTCAGGTCAAGTGCCAAAATGCTTAGTTAAATATTTACTTGCTAGAGGTATTTTTCTCATCATTAAATTGTAGACCAAAACCCTGGATGGGTTGAAAGCACTGTGATTTAAATGATGATCTCTTGTCTCTGTAACTACGCTGTGACAGTCTTTTTCGAGGACTAATAAAAACCAGCCCACAGAGCCAAATGACTCCAGTGTTCGACACAATCACTCCGGCCGGCCTTTCACGCTACTGAGATTTGTCTTTCTCGCTATAAATTTAGTAATGCACTGTGAACAGCACAAACAAAACAAAACAAAAAGGAAAACCATGTATTTAAGACTAAACACAGGGCAGCACATATTTATTCGTTCGGCAAACATTTACCAAGTGCTTGCTGTGGGCTTGCTAGGGTGCAGTGAACATGCGAGGTGTGTGCCGTCCCCCGGGGAAAATTCTCAGTTTAGAAGGAAGGGAAGCCTGGGTGTCTGTGTGCACCAGAAAGGGGACAAAGCACCTGAAAACAGAGTGGTAAGGACCACAGCCTGGGGATTTCAAAGTACTGTGGGAACAGAGAGAGAGAACCACTTGTTCTGCCTGCAGGAGCGAGAAAGGCAGTAGAGAGGAGATACTTGACCTGGATTTTTAAGGATAAGGTGAGATTCAGTGGGGAAAGGAGACATGGCTAGATGGGAGGGCAAGGGGTCCATGCAGAGGGAGCAGTATGTGCAAAATCTCTAGATCATCCGGGGCAAGACCACTGGAAGCTACAGCTGGATCACAGACCCTGTAACAAGTAGCAGCAGCAGGGATAATGATGACAGGCGGTACACGTGGGGGCACTGATTACACCCCAAGCAATACTCTGTGTGCTTTATGTGAATCAGCACAGCTAATCCACATAAGTCAATACCAGTAACTCACGTTGTGTTATTGTTGCCCCGTGGACAGATGAAGAAACTGAGACAGACCCCTAATATCACTCAGCTATGAGATGGGGGGATGGAGTTTAACCCAGGAGGTCTGCCTGTAGGGGGGCTCCTACCTAGAACACTGTACTTCTACTTTCCCAGGCCACACTACACAGCTTGGACCAAATTCTTTTAAAGAGCAAATTTCAAAAAGTAAAAAGTTCTAGAGGCAGGTGAAGGAGAGATGGCAAGGGCAGAGATGGATCCCTGGCAAGGGGAGTAATTAGGAGGTTGAAGTAATATGATCAGAGGCCCCCAAGTTCCACCATATTAACGGAGTAAGTTCAACTCAGTAAGAATAAAACCACAGCACGAATCCATTCCTGACACCTGGGCCAGATGCTGGCACTCAGGCAGTTACTGGGTATGTACCGTTCTCATGGTGAGCCCCCTGGCTCAGTAGGGACAGGAAGGTGGCTGAAGATGACAGTCTGAGTGCCCCTACAATTGTGGGCCTTGACACCCTTCCTCCTGGGTCAGTACCCTTTGGGACGTGTCACGATCTGCAGGACAATGAAAAGTCACTGAGGTGGGAATTGCAATAGCCCTCCTGGGTCATTGACTTCGGAGGGAGGAGGGGTGACGTGGCTCAGTAATGCCTAAAACAGCCCGTCTCATTAGGGCACTTCAGCACGATCACACTGAGGTCCAAAGCACATATATGTTTGACATCTGGGTAACTCAGCAGAAAAATTAGGCTTCTCATATAAGATGTTTCTGTTGGATTCTGGAAATCCATTTTAACCATTAGAAACAGAGAATGGATGTGTGTGTTGTTTCTAACTTGTCAAAACAGCAGTCTATTTTCCAACTGCCTCAAATGAAATTTATTAGTGTGGTTAGTTTTCTAATCTTCTCATGTTAGCTCCGCTCCATCAGCACATATGGCAATGCTTCTTTGGCAAACTTGACCAGAGGGCTGCTAATGCGAGAAAAGATTTACAGGGTACAATATTAATACAGTATTTTGTCTTCGAATTTCGTAGGGGCGAGGTATAAATCACACTATCCCCTCTGATCCCAGTCCCCTGTGCAACCCAGGGAGAGCTGCGTGGGGCTAAGCCCCCATCAGGAGCCTCCGACGTGGCTTATACAGCACCTCAAAAGGAGCAGTGTGCGGGACGAGGGGGCTCCTATGCCATTATTTACTTAAAGCCTTTTAAGAAAAACATTCTAGAATCTCAGGGCTGAGAGATACTGTGAAAGAAACTCATTAACGAAGCTGGCCTAATTAAAAGCATTTATTTTCAATGGCTGGCAGCGAAGGGAACGTCTGGAGCGCGGGCTCCGGCAGCGGCCAGACCATCGCTGCACCTCGGTCTGCGCCTACTTCAGGCCAAGTGACCTTGGGGATGCCGAACTCCAGGGCTCTCACTGCTAAACCAAGGATGCTAAGTAGGACTCATCGGTGTATTGTGATAATTATATGAGTAAATGTAGGTAAAGAGTCAGAAAAGGTTCATGACCTAAATTATGTATTAAAAAATGGGATGTTTCTTTCTGCCCCTTTGTTTAAGGGATGTCCTTGATTCTCTTCTTGCCTACAAGAGGCAATGCAGCCTGAAGCGTGTTCCCTGTCCAGAACTGCGTAAGGAGCACAGACGGTCTCTGACTTCCAACTTCCAACTTGACGGTGCTCTGGGAGCGACACGCATTCAGAAGAAACCGGCGAGGCTACGCTTGATGCTTGCTAGGTTAGGAGTAGTAAATGCACTTTTGACTTATGATACCTTCTTATGATGGGTTGATTGTGACATAACCCCACTGAAAGTTGAGGGGCATCTGTGCCCAAGCAGTAAGGGCACCTCTGGTCTGATAGTGTCCAGTGGTCCTGCCTCCTTTAGGCACAGATAAGGAAGTAGCACTGACATGCCTTCTGCTCTGTTTTTAAGCTAAAATAGAATGTTTTCATTAAGAACATAAACATTTCTCAGCCTCTGATGCTAAGCAACTTTTTACAATGTAGTTTCTACTGAAAGGCGCAACAGCCAGGTGATTAGGAGCACGGAGCCAGGCGCCAGGCTGCCGGGTTTGCGTTCTGACCCTGCTCTTCATTGGCTGTGCAACTGTGGGCGAGTTACTGGATCTCTCTGTCCCTTAGTCTCCACATCTGCAAAATGGGGACAAATGCAGAACCACCTTCACAGGGTAATTTTAAAGATGAAACAACATTCTCAGAACGGTGCTAAGTACATAGTAACTACCATACGGTGTTTTTTTGTTGTTGTTATTTTTATCTTCATCATCATCACTCTCCTCCTCTTCCTTCATGGAAACTGGCTAAGCAGCTTGTTCCAAGTGGCTATTTGGTGCCCAGCAGTGGCACTCAGAGTTGAAATCAGGTCCAGTTCTACACTCAAACCAGGGTTCTATGCCCCCTAATGCTCAGCTTTTCCCCGTTCACTCTAGTGGGGTTACTGCTCCTACTTCCTTCCCTGCTCTACAAAGGCCTTTCTTCTGGCCCAGACTGTTCCAAAACTTCTCTCTTGGCCGACTTGCACTGGGCTAGCACCCTGCACTGACTGGCCCTTTCACACAACAGAAGGACGGTGGCTAAGTGTGGGCATCTACATCATGCCCCCGTCTCTCTCTCCAGGTCCTCAACACTGGGATCTTCAAAAACACTGAAGGTACTGGATGGCAAAGCCAAGCTGCAGGTTGTGACCTGGTGAACAGGCGAGAGTCACGGAGCTCACTGGGCACGAGACTCAGGGACAGCGGCAGGCGAGGAGCCAGCTGATGGTCCACGGCCCACTGCACCACAGCGCAGGTGTCCTGAAGGACCACGCTGAGCAGGACAAGCAGGAGCAGAGATGCTGAAGGGGCCACAACAGGGAAGAAACTCCCTCACTAGGGTGGCATTTCGGTCTCAGGTCAGACCAAAACAAGTTCAGGAGGGGCCAGCCCAGCCCAGAGAAAGGTAGCTTAGAGCACGTGAAATGGGGGAGAAGGCATTCCGGGCAGACAGGGGCAGCAGAGTTTGGTAAGAGAAGTTAAAGCATAAGCTACCCCATTCCTGCAGCTGAAGCCACAGGCAGCACTTTTTGTGTGATCTAGTTTCAGCCCGGAGGCAGCTGCTCCGATGTTAAATCTTACCCTCCTGACCTCACCGTTGGGGCCACTACACTTGCCCACATCTTCCCAGAGAGCCCTCCTTGCTTTCAACATCAGATTAACCTCCATTCTGGAGCGATCAGCACTCTGCCTGCCCTGCCTCACAGCTTTTATTCCTGCTCCTGTTTCCGTGGCCTTCTCTCTTCACTTGCTGGAGCCTTCTCCCCTCCCTCCACCTCCTCCCACTTGTCTGTCCCTTTGACTCAGACTGCCCCTAGGCAGGAGGCGTTTCCACCCTCCCGACTACACTATCCCCTTTCACAGCCCTCGCTGCAATCCGGTTTTCCACCCCAAGGTGACCACAGTGGAGCTGGGGAATGCCCCCCCCCCCCCCCGGGGGCGGGAGATGAGGCACTTGGCAAATATTAAGGTTTAAATGCTTGTTTATCTGGGTTACAGGTTTTACTCAAAATGATCAAGAACTTTCTGTGATCTTACTTACCTGTGGCGCTGGGTGCCTTTGGGACCCTGAGTGTCAGAGTGTGATCAGGGTCCAGAAAAAACCGAGCGCCTCGACTCCTTCTCTACCTGAGGGTGGGGGTGGGGGGAGGTGGTTCTAGAAGTACAGGTCATAGGAGGAAGGATGTACCCTCTCCACCTGCTTCTCACTCTGCTCTAAGGCAGTGTTCAGAGTCCTGGTTATCTTTTCTTCTATCTAAACTCTTTCCTTGATGCTGAGTTTTAATGTTTCTTTCCCTTGTTTTGGCCTCAGCAGCGGTAGTAGCTGGTTATAAATTATCATTCCCGAGGCCTGGAACTAATTTGTTCATTAATCTTCTCTTTTCCAGGCTACGTCTAGTTCCATCTTCTTGTCACCTTTCCCAATTTTCTAAGCTCACCTCTGTCCTCATCCTCCCTCTGGAGCCTCGGACAGCACTCTGATCCGCCCTAATATGAACTAGTGTTACTTGAGCCTCCCATTTGAATGCCCTGTGCTCAGCTCCGTTGGCTCACTGTAGATTCCTGCAGGCTTGATCACCCAGCTCACGGACTGCCCGAGTCTTCTGTTCACTTCTGTTTGGTCTCCGATGACCAAACATCTGCCTTTTGAATTTTTCACACCTTAATACCCTCAAAGAAAATGTGCAGAAAT
The DNA here is from genome assembly GCF_004126475.2 of Phyllostomus discolor. Classification (NCBI taxonomy): domain Eukaryota; kingdom Metazoa; phylum Chordata; class Mammalia; order Chiroptera; family Phyllostomidae; genus Phyllostomus; species Phyllostomus discolor. The sequence goes on along the minus strand of NC_040912.2, from coordinate 27,807,443 downwards.
TGGCCAAGAAGACAAAACTCAAACCAATCCATTCTGTACTCATTAGAAGCTTTGGTGGGCATGCATGAAACCCGTAACTCAGTGAAGTTCACAGACTCACTGTGGTTCGTTCCAAGGTGCATGGGTTCTTAAGTTACGCGAAACAGAGTTGTAGAAACGCCAATCTTTTTATTTTGGTGCTAGAATTTTTTAATTTATTTTTATCCACAAGAATTATGCAAGAAGGAATCTCACTGTGGATCATACTATTTAGATATTCCCTTCTACAGAACCATTAACCACAAGAAGAGACATGGGAGAAAATAGCTGTCTGACAAAACTTCCTTCTAGAATACACACATATCAATAACTTCCTGAGATATCACCACAACATCCTCTAGATGTCACCTTGAGAACATTCCAGGATGGAAAATGACACTTTTGCACCACAGACGACCCAAAGTAGACACATTTCAAACTTGCACGCCTAGATCAATGAGCTTATTAGTAAGACATTTTTTCTTTTTGCCAATTATCTCAAAGATAAAGGAATGCTCCATAGTAAGTTTAATTCATAAAATGATCTAATCTCTCATGTCCCTCGAAGAGAAACAAAAATCAAAACCTTCCTTTAAAAAGTATTTCTCGTGGATCCTGATTTCTCTTGAATTCATCTTCCTCCCCAAGGCCCTCCCCAAAACATTTTCCAATTTCTAAGGCTACTCATCTCATTACCTGAAGCATCTAAGGGAACAGAGTGAAGCAAAGCTTAAAGGCAGAAACAGTTATCCCTGGAACGTTAAGAGCATTTAATTACGGATGATTACCCAATCAATTGTTTTTCTTTACTACGCCAAGTCTAGAGCAGGCCAATAACTGACTCATTTGGTCATGCGATTCATTCAAACCAAATGAGCTGTCAGGTAATTCATTAAGGATTTTAAACACCTGAGTGCATTAAATCAATCTGAAGACTGGGGAGGAAACAGAGAAAGACTTTCACAAGTGACTTCAGAGAGCTCTGGATTATCTCGGGTGTTATTTTTCTTCATATGGACAGACTTACCCTGGGGGCCTGATTTTCCAAAATTATAGAAAAACCTAGGAAAATCAATCACTTTCAGAAGTCTTTATTATAGAGAAGGCTTGCAGATTCAGTCCCAAGGGTTCCTAAGGGGATCTTTTCTAACAACTAAAATTTAGCCCCCCTAAATAAGAGACTTCCAGAGACCAAGAAACACAGAGAGATGAAAAATAAGACCTGACGAGCCCCTCCTTTGGACTAAGGGGCAGTGACTCAAACACGCTCCCTGATTATGACTGGGTGACTTCCAGGCCTGTGTGCAGACAGATGCTGGCCACTGGCAGAGAAAGGGGAGAGAAAAACATGTGTGGTGAGTGCTAACAGAGTTCTTTAAAAATAACCTTCGCTCTCACAGTTCCACGAGAACTTACTTCTAAATGCAAAAACAGCTTCCCTTTAGAGGTCTGTATTCTTTTTAGAAGAAGAAAAGAGAGAAGGAGAGAGATGCTTATTAAGCTCATAATAAGAACACAGGCTGCAGTGACCTTCCTTCAAGGCCAACTGCCGACTTTCCCCCCAAATATACACACAGATAAAGTTAAAATAGGGAAAGGACCTTACTCATGCAACCTTCCCAAATCATGCTACTCAGGAAATATTAGCAATTATATATGTCTTGATGCAGAAAATTACATGTTAAGCAAAATTCCAGAATAGGAAAAAATATGCTCAATATTTCGAAACATGTTTATTAATTAGCGATGCAGTCTGACACCTTCTCAAATATTGCTAGGTGAAGCGTTAACAGCAGCGATTTTAAATCATAAAAATGAAACTTAACAGTTTTCCCTGGGAATAATAAAATTTTTAAACAATAAAATTACATTTAATGAGAAATTTGCAGTCAAAGAATCACATGTAGGGAGTTTCATGTCTTGACTTTATACACCAGTGTTAGAACACCGATTCTCAGACATACTTCAGGTCTTTTTGTCTCTATCCTAATTTTCTGCTACCAACGACGGTTTCCCATTTTCATCAAATCTGACTCTTGCCTGATGATAAGCATTTACACGTAGTTATGTACAATTATTAGTTATTTACAATAGTTATATACAATTATTAATTAAGGATTATATGCAAGGCCCTAAACTGGTCTCCAACCAATCAAGAATAGGACTAAGCCATTTATGAAGCAAGATTGTAAATCATTGTTTCAAACTGGAACTGCCAATCATCACTCTGCCTTCAAGATCCAAATCACAGGACAGAGCTAAACAAAGTTTTATAGTAAATCTTTTGTTTTAAAGTCATCTACTTGAAAAAAAAAAGAAATCGAGGAGAAATGAACATATGTGACTTCCAGAACTAATCTTTTCATATTCACACCCTACTTATCATCTCCTGACAGACAGCCCCTTAGGGCTCTGGCACCCAAAACAGGTTAGAGAAATGTCTGTCTCTAAACCAGGGGCAGGGGAGGCACTGCCTCTTTGCTGTTCAGAGTGAGCCTCAACCTCCACCTACTAGACCGCCCCCTCCACCTCCCCTGAGGACTCAGTCACTCCCATCTCACAGATGCAACCTCTCCAACAGCAGGAGGTTTGTGGGATGGCCCCTAGGAGCTCAGCACTCAGTCCTCAGGTAGGCTTTAGGCTGTTCTGTCCATGAGGTCAAGAGGACAGGTCAAGGAAAGAAATCCAGATGCAACCAGAAATCAAGGCCTGCCAGGTGTGGGCAGAGACTTCATTCAGAAGAGACTCCAAATTAAAAACAAACCAGGTCAACACAAGGACATGACAGGCACGCAGCAGGACACAAGTATTTCTCACTATTCTAAGGATGCCCTTGAAAGTTAGTCTGAAACCAAGGAAAGGCCATAAAAGTCACCTGTGAAGGCAACCCCAAGGCTCAGACATCTGTTTGACTTGAGGTGCAAGCTCTCCCTACAGAAAACAACGCAGGTGAACAGGTAAGGTGGTCGCCTTTGCCTGAATCACTCTGAAGCAGGAACTGTGACATTAAACTTGTACTACTTGGGAGACATTTCATTTGGCAGGTTTGTTGTCACCAGGAGGGAAAAGTATTTCAAATGGAAGGCAGTGACCCTGTAAGGGTCATCATCAATCACCTGGGGTCAAAGACCTTCCCAACTGTCAAGAAGAGGCCTGGGGTGAGAGAAAGAGGGCAAAGAAAAGATCAAAGGGCCTTTGATGGTGGTTATCTGCTGCACAACAGAACCTGCAAAATGGAACTTCTCTGGAGTTTGAAACCTCCCAGTTTCCAAGGTGAGAGATTTCCAGAAAGGCCTGTTTTTCCCCCTCTTCTTTTCACTTGTGTGCTTAAGATGAAGACTGGAGTCAGCAGGTGGCAGAAGAGGCCTAGAGGCACAGGTTTACCTGGCTGCCAGCTTCGAGGTCTGTCTCTGCAGAGCACTAAATACTATTCTTCTAGAGCAAGCAGTGGTAGGGAAAGGAGGGAAGACCCTGCCGGCTTTGCAGTTGCCAAATGGCAAAATGGCTCAGAGTGAGCCATTTGAATTGCCTTGTGATACTGTGGTTTAGCTGACGCAGAATCACTTGTTTTTTTTTTTCTCTTTGTAGGTGGCATGCCTCTTTAGGCCAAAGCCAATGGGAAAGCAGTCAGGTCTGTGGGATTCTTTCTCTGAGTGATGACACACTCTCTACTACTGTTCTCCTTGCTTAATGAACCTGAGATGATTAATGGAGCAGCTGGGTCCAGAAGGACAACCTGGTTCAAGCCGTGGGTGAGCCGATTCCACAGGGTACAGAGTTAGAGACAGGGAAGGAGAGGCTGGAATTCAGAGAGAGGCAGCACAGGAGGGCTCTGCTGAACCCTTGGTTCCCGTCCGATGGACTTTTCTGTGGTTTGCTCCAGGACACCCATCAATCCCAGTAGGCCCTGCCTTGTCCCAGGATGCCTTTCCCTGGTAGCTGGTGAGTGGAGTTATTTCAAGGACACAAACAATACGAGCCTTTTAAAATCTCACTGAAGATGTTTATAAACATAATTATTTTAAGAAATGAAGCACACCACAGAGCAATATAAATGGCTTTCAGATTATGGGCTGTTTTGATTAGCCATGCCCTACATGCCCCCCAGCCCATCCCATTAGCATGGATAATTGAGAATCTGCTGTATTTCCATTTTAACACAGTCTATCTAATACATTTCAGGCACTTGGATGGAAAGCCAAACTTCTGACTGTTATTTTTCCTTACAAGAATTTAGCCCATGGCACTAACCTCTATACAGTCCAAAGAAGCCTTCATAGCGTAGCACTTTCTTAAAACAGTCAAAGCTGTTTTTATACATAAGTTCTCCCACAAAAGAGCCAGTTGATCGTTGGTTCTGCATTCGAGTTTTGACAAGGTCGATAGGATACACGGCAGTGGCTCCCACAGCTAAAATCAAATAATACCGACATTTCAGAAGGAATTGAGGTCACTCAGAGGAAAAGGGGAGGTGGTTCAAGTCAAAGCTAAAACTGATAAAAGGAAAAAAAGTAATTTTGCATGTACACTTTTAAAACTGTACTAACTTTCTATACCCTTAACAGTTATGAATTTTCACTTGAACCAATGAAAAGGTAAAGGATGTTACAGTTTTGAAAAAGCACATCCCTCTAGTCTAACCTCATTACTAACCTGTCGTTAGAAAGCCTATCTGCAGATCCATAAGAGAAATGAGCCATTGTAAGTCCCTGATCACATGCAGATATGGGAAAAAAACAGTTCTCTTTGCTCTTGTCCCATTTCATAGACGACATAAGGTTTGCCTTTAATATTTCAACACAGAAAACCAGAGGAAAAAAATAAGAGGAATAATAAAACTGACAAATTTGCACTCATCCCTGGCTTACCTCCAGCGACAGAACCCAGTCCAAATCTGTAGGCCGACTCTGCAACTTGCAGGAGAATGGGTCGAGATGACTCGCCTGAAGCCTTCTTCTTCGCGTGTGCAGGGAACGGAGAGCGGAAAGACAGGAAGTAGAAAAGTGGACAGAACAAAAATGAGCACATGCTATTTTTAAAAATTACCTGCTGGTTCCTAAATTTATGACACAAATAAAATGTCAAAGAGGGAAGGCAGGGTTAGATTCAGTAAGTTTTGATTAATAATAAGTTATCATTGCTGTTACTGTCTAAACATCATGTTTTGAAGGTAATGAAAGCCATTATGTACTAAAAACAATGTTATGAATCTATTTTAAAATGTTCAAGTCTCATTAGTGATCGAGAGATATAAATTTAACAATATTAATGAGACACCATTCTTCATCAATCAGATTGGGAGACTAGGGGTCTGTTTTTTGTTGGTTTGTTTTTTAATAGCGACACTCAGTCTGGCAAGAGTTGATAGAAACAGCTTCTCAAACCTGACGTTTAATCAAGTTTAAACTGAACTGAAAGGAAATTTGGTAATATTCACCCAATCCCTTAGAAGACATATAACCTCTGACCCTGCAGTTCTACTGATAAAAAGTTAGGCTAAAAAATAATTATGTACATAAACAAGGATCAAGCTATAAGAATGTTGGAAAACAGCACTATTTTCTAAGAGCAAAACCTGTGAGAATAACCTAAATGTCCAATAATAGAGGACTGGTTAAATATAATGCTACAGCCTTAAAACAAGATAGTATATCATAAAAATGATGTAGTAAAATACTTAATATTAAGAAATGTTCATAAGACATTAAAAATAAAAGAAACACAGAAATGGAGATCACATGGAGGGTTAGCAACAGGGGAGTGGGAGGAGGAGAGAGGGGGAAAAGGTACAGAGAATAAGTAGTATAGATGGTAGGTAGAAAATAGACAGGGGAGAGTAAGAATAGCATGGGAAAAGTAGAAGGCAAAGAACTTATATGTATGACACATGGACATGAACTAAAGCGGGGGAATGTGGGTGGGAGGGGGTGTGCAGGTTGGAGGGGAGTGAAGGGGGAAATGGGACAACTGTAATGGCATAATCAATAAGATATATTTTTAAAAAAGAATATGGTGAGTAGACAGGTATTCATGATTTAATTCTCTTTATGTTTTTAAATATTTAAAGTATTTTACAATCTTTAAAAAATGTTTTTATTAAAATTATTTGTGGGTATGTATATGCACATAAAAATAACACTAACATTTTGGATACCTCACCATCTAGAGATATTAAAAATGTTTACAGTGGTTACAACTAGGTGATTATATTATTATTTTCTCCTCTTGTTTCGTCTATCATTTTAAAATTCATATTTCAGGCCAGTCAGTGGTCTGTGTTCTCTGCCTACATAAATCCAGTAGCAAATTTACGTGTACAAGGTCTGTCCAAAAGGTACCCAGCCATGTAATATAAAAAATAGAGACATTTATTGAAGGAGATACAAGAAAAACTGTACGTAGGACAATGACGCCTCAGTCCCCTTCAAAATAGGCACCTTGAGACCTCACACAGTTATTCCAGTTGCTATCAGCTGCCCCATCATATTTTCCTAAATTTCACTGACAGTCTGAAATCTCTTTCAGTTCAAAGATGATTTTAGTTTTGGGAATAGCCAGAAGTCACAGGGCACCAAATCTGGGCTATAGGGGGTGCTGAGTCACCTGGGTGGTTTGATGTTTTGCAAAAAAAAAACTCTGCATGAGACATGACACATGAATGGGCATGTTGTAATGAAGCTGCCAATCACTAGTTGCCCATAGCTGTGGCCTTCTGAATCATCCCAATAGTTTACGTGGAAGAATGTTCAAGCTTAATGCAAAATCTGATGCAGATTTGTTGCTCTACTTGCTCAGTCACCTTGTATGTGATAGCCACACAGTACACATGCTCACTCAATGGCATCTACCGCCCCCACTGACTAGTACAGTGAAGTCATCATGGTTCACACATATGCATTCCAGTCCACTCTCCTTGACTGACAGGTTACATCAATGCCACACAAACCGTCCTCATTATATTAACTATGGCTAGACTTTGTAAGGACTGACCTCATACACAGATCTTGTACTTCCTCAAATGAGGGTGGCATATAATTAGTGCTTCATAAATACTTGTTGAATGAATAAAAACATTCAATAAAATTTGTATTTTTCAAAAGCCACAATAATTAAAATTGGTGAACAATGAAAATAATCACCAACCCCAGCCATCAACCCACTGAATTTTAGTTGCTGTCAATGTAACACAATTCTAACACAATGAGATAATTTGCAATCTCCTTCAAAGTCATTTCACTGAAAATAGCTTTCCACAGAAATATGCACCTTTAAGAATCTGAAACATTCCTTCTGCGAATTACATGGAGTGTTTCTAAGTCTATCCCTGTACAGACGGACATCAATAGCAGCTTCATTGTGACCGCTGCAGCCATAAGAAAAGTACCGTTTTATGTACGTGGATAAAAATACATAATATGAATGAACAGACAGAACAAAACTAAAACAGACTAGTAGAAACAAGAAACAAACTGGTGGTTGCCAGACAGGAGAGGGGTGGAGGGACGGGTGAGAACGAAGGCGAGTGCAGTCACTAATGGTGTGATAACTTCGCCCGGTGACAGAAGTCACCAGTCCAACTGTGGTGAGCACACTGTCAGCCGTGTCAATGTCGAGTCACTAAGTCGTACACCTGAAACTACTGTAATGTTGTATGTAAACTATCCTTTAACTTAAATGAAACTCCAGGCTTTCGCTGAACTTTTCTGAAGCTAGAAATGCAGCATGCTGGTGAAACGAGAAGAGATTCCTACCCCCGCATGCCTCTGTGCCTCTGCTGAGAGTGGGTGTTAGCACTGACCTACCTGGGGGGTGACCTCCGCTGCTCCAGTCTGTCAATGCGGCCTGGCCCACTGAGGTTCACAGAGTAAAAAATATTCCAGGCAAGACCACTGCGAATTGCTCTAACCCTCGAAGCAGCAGCCAACCATTTCCCACTGTAAATCCCATCAGCCTCCTCTAACCCCTTCATGACCAGTATCAACAAGCACCCCCTGCAAACTCTCAAAAGCTGCAGAGGGCCTGAAGGAAAACTTGTGGGATACCACTGCCAACTGGAGAACAGGAGTAAAAAAGGAAAAGAAGAAACTCCCTGCTTTTTCTTAATCCTCAAATCTCTACAACTAGTAGCACAGAGACACTGGTAAGCAGTGTTTAAAATTCAAAGGGAGGGGAGAGCAACGTTGCTTCCACCTCTGCACACAATTATACAGTCCTCTCTCCTGCACTCGGGGAAATCGGCTTCCTCTTTTAACAACGGCCAGCTGGTTTTCCAGAGGTGCCTAGTTAGGATTTACTGAGCACACACCCACCACTTTGAGCAATGTGCTGCACACAGAACTCGCTACTGCATTCGAGTGGGAAGGAGCTGAAAGGAGGGGGTCCTGGCCTGAGGCCTGCCAGTCTTAAAAATGTAGCCCGCATCAACCCATTGTGGTCACACTGGCGTCTCTGTACAGACCCAGAGCTCCAAGCCAAAAACTGTTAAGTCTCATAGGATTCGGAGATGGCTTTGCCTTAAAGGATCTCTTTTTCTAAAACGATGCTCGTCTGTGAGTGGATTTATTTTATAAACATCATGTAAGCACAACCCACCCCATGAAGGCTTCGATTCTCTAATCCTGATCTATAGAAAGTCGAGCAAGAGTTAAACGAGGAGGTCCTCGTGTCTTAAGTTTCTCACTCCCAAACTGCAAGGGATTGGTTTCTGTTAACCATAAAATAAAATTTAGCATTCCTCAAATTGTTTCCACATAACTTACGAATCCCTTCACAGAGAAAAGAGGTCTACAAGCCTTCGAACTATGACTCCAGACTAAACACAATTATCTCATTTTGATATTCAGAAACTCGGAGGGCACGGCAGTGGGACAACGCACTGACGGGGAACCTCTCTGCCCAGCGAAGACGGCTCTCCTTCAGCAGCACCACGCGCCTCCGCTGGGCCAGCGACACCAAAACGGGACTTCCGCCCACGTCTCCACCGAGATCTAGGGAGGAAGGGGGAAAGGGTCTTCTCCCTGTTTTGGAGGGTTAGGTTTTCAATGCAGTTAGAAAAACCACCTCATCTGTGGGTCAGGGGGGAAAGAGCAAAAATGTCAACTATCTGTTAATCAGAACATCCCTAAGTAATTTTTCCTTTAAGCCTTACGAAATTGTCTGGAATTTGGGTGCAAAATAGAAAAATGGTAGGTCAGACCAGAGTCCAAAAGACAACTGCAAGTGAAAGGGGGTGAAAGGTGCTTTCTGCCCACCTGCCTCTGGGCCTCAGCCAAGTTGAAGGGCAGAGTTCCCTCTTCCAGTGGAGCAATTCGTTCAATGTCTGCTATGGTCATCCGGCTGCGGGGTGGAGGACGACAAAAACAAAACAAAACAAAACAAACAAGCACAAGCAACAAAATACAAGTTGATTAAAATATATATTACAGAATTATAAAACATTCCCTTTTTCCTTTCCTATATTTCAGAGTTATCTTTAATTTGGTTTCTTTTTCTCCCAGTTTGGGGCCTTCCTCCTACCCCCACCTCCTAACCTCCTTTTATTAAGCTAATTAAAAAAAAAAAGGGCCAACTTACCCCCGTGGCTCATATAAATCTGCTAACTGAAACAAGATGTCAACTTCCATGGGTGTAACCTGACCAAATTTCTGAGCTGCCAGAACAAACTCCTCTGTATGGAAAAAGAGTTAAAAAGGGAAAGATTCAAGGAGGAATAGCCACTAAATGCAGCATTAACTCAAGGCACTGGAATGAGTGAACATCACAAAACTTTATCATCATCATCGGTTGGAGAATTCAAGTCAATCCAAATAGGGTAAGAACTCTGGCATCCTTTCATTCATTTGGAAAGAGTGTGCAGATGAGTTTCTCTAATGTTGACTTTAAAAGTCTGGTGCCATGTGAAGACTCAATAAATGACACACGATGTTATTCAAATGGCAGGTCAGGGAAAACTAGGAAGCAGATATGAAACCTCATATGCATAGGTCCCAGGAGGTTATGTTAATGACGCTGTGGAATTCCTAAGCCAATTCTCTGTTTAAAAGAAAATCTCATTAAAATGCTGGTATCTTGTTCTAAGACTGTAGATCAATTTACACTGTCACCAGTATAAGTTTATGGAATTCCTCATGTACTTTTTGAAGCCCACTGTAGGGGCTGCCAATTTAGCCCAGGCTCTAGCAAGATTTGAAAACATTTAAGAAACTTTACACTGTTCTCTCACTCAAAGACTGTCTTTGGTTTATTTAAAACTTGCTCAAGATTGTTTTGTTTGCTTTTGTCTAATCACAAGATGAAGAACACACGTATGCCATAGGGTTAGTACGTGTCAATGAAATAAAAAAAAAAAATCTACAACAAAACTTCTTGGTTGCCTTCTTCACTCTAATAATAATAATGCACCAAGATGCTTGCAGGTAAGAATTCAGATTTACTCTCACTCACCCTTAGTCACCTCGACATCTTTCTTGTTGCCTGCCAGAGTGCTGTAGATCTTTCTAATGAGTTCCATGTTGTTCAGGAGCGAATTAAATCCATTAAAATAGGAGAAGCTGACTTGATGGGACGTGGTGCCTCCAGCAGCCTCGAGTAAGTTGAAAGTAAGAGAGGGGGGAATAAAAATAAAGTATTTACAGAATGAGGAAGACTCAGAAGTACATATATCAATGCTAGTTTGGGAAGTAATCAAGAATGCATGTATAAGAAGAAATAGTTATACATCTTTTTCCTTCACATTGAAAAAAAAAAGCTATATGATTTTTAGAAGTAACTGCAACTAATCATGACCAGAACTTGTACTCTCCACATACACGATCCTAGAAAACTAAATAAATGCATGTGTAGGGTTATAACAACAGCACCAGTAGTAATTTACAGAGTTCAAATTTCCATTGGAAATGTTTTATAAGTTTGTTTATTTCATCTAATGAGCAATTCTTAGAGGCTTAGACATGCAAACCTATATCACACACGTGTGTGCTTGTACACACAAAACTATATTACACTGGCACAAACATACTATGAAAAGCGGCCAATCTAGCATTAATATCATGATTTGTCATGTTACTTATAACTAGCAATAAATAATCATTTATGCACAGACTTCACAGTGGTGGATTTCCAGCAAACAGGCATGTTATGGTAAAATTATGAGATGCCATATGCTTTGATGGGGGTTAAGACTGGTCAGAATTCTGATAGTCAAAATTTGTAAGAAACCATATTTCTTAATAGGGGATAAGGGAAACAGACAGCAAGTCCATTATGAATGGAACTTCAGTTTGGGTTTCAAATTCTATCCTTCCCTAACAAGGCAAAATATTTTTATTAGGAAAGCCCTTCTTTATAAGGTAACAACCATATAAATCTTCACTTAGTAACCATTTAGAATAGCTGACATGGGAGTTTAGAATGGGGCAGGGAAGGGGGGCGGGCAAGAACGGGAGCTAGATTAACACAGTGCCAGAGTGGAAAAGGCCTTGTCAGAACACCACATTTCCAAAAACAGGCACCAGGGATAAAAAAGGAAAAATGAAAAGGTAGCCTAAGTTTCTGCCTATGGTAAACATTGTGAGAAACCCAGATGACGGCGAAAACACTCAAAAAAAAAAATCTCCCTGGGATGAATGAAAAGATAGCTACCAACCACCTAAGGGTCCCCAAATCCAAGTGACCATCAGAATCATCTAGGAAGCTCAGGGTTAGATTCTAAGGTCCTCACCACCTGTAGATGGTGAATCAGTAGATCTGGAAAGAAGCTTAGAATCTGTACTTTTTATAATTATCCATGGTGATTCTTATGCTCCATGGCCAAGGCTTGGGCACCACCCCGGCAGAACTCTCCAGGACACTCTCTGGGGCCAGCAGGGAAGGAGAGGGACTGGATATCCACCAGGATGGAAACTCTGCAGCACAGCACAGTGGGGCTCACTGCCTGTCCCATGTGCCACTGTCACCTCTCCACACACACACACACACACACACACACACGCTGAATGAACAAGTAAACATAACACTGAGAGTTTCTGTTCTGCTGACCTCACATATAATCTAGGCACACGACTTAAAACAATTTTTTGCCTTGGAAAATAGATAAAAGCAAAGATTAGCATTTGGCATACCTCAAAATATAAAGCAAAATTAGTACGAGATCATAAATTTGTTTTTGCTTTTTTAAAAAACCAGTTAATATGTTTTCTTTAAGAGATTCGATATCGTCCAGATAACAAATTAACTTACCTACTAACACTAGCCAAAACACACTGTGTTTTTAACTTTAGTAATGTATACAATCACATTAAGAAAATGTTTCTTTTAAACAGAAAAACCTTTACATAACATGTAAGAGTTGCTCTTACAATCCCTTATTCACTGAGCTCATGCCAGGTGGAATAAACTGCTTCATTAGGGCAAGTTACAACTTACAGCTACTAGACATTCTTCTACAAAAGGTGTCAAGACGTGGGGGCGGATGGTGACCATGATGTCTCGGAAGTCAATGGCCGTGACTTTTCCAGTCCTGGCATTGTCCCTTTGCACAAAGGCTTGCTTTGCATGCTCCAACTGTATTTCCTACAAATAAAGAACGTAAAATAATTTATGTTTCTCAATTACTACAAATAGTCATTTCATGCTCAACTTCAAATTAGGATGAAAAAAATATCCATTATATCTTGGTTTAAGAAGTCCCACCTTCTGTTCACTAGCAACCCCTACCCCCACCAAGCTGCTGTCTTCTTCCAAAGACAGAACTTTGCTCAGCCCAGTGAACATACCTTGGAAGTATGTTCCACCTTAAATCTCCTACCCAAAGAAACCGAATCACTTCTGTGTTCTGCTGGAGTCTGAGGACACCAAGATAAGGAAAAGTGGAATGAAGGTTGGTGGGCTCAAAGACCCAGCCGAACCCAGGGACGCAGATGATCCAAGAACAAACACCTGCAGGGATGTTACCTCGCTCCAAAGAAGAGAGACAAATTCTTAACAGTGGCCTGGCGTGTGAGCTTGTGATGTAACAACGGACTGGAAAGGGTGGTTCTCCTCTGGAATGTGCTAGTTCCTCCAACACGGAGTTTCTCAGCCTTGACACCAGTGGTAGTTTGGGCAGGTTAAGCCTTTATTATGGGAGGGGGGCTGTCCTGTGCATCCTTACCTTCTCGCTTCTATGAGATGCCAGTAGCCCCTTTCCTCCGAGGCCGTGGCAATTAAAAATGACTCTGGAGAGGGCCATGTGTCCCAAATGAGGACCATGGCTCTAGAGTTAGGAATTGAATTGCATGTAGGCCAGAGGTGGCAAAACCGGAACAGTATCACTGAATAAATGTTTTAATTCCTATGATCTAAAAACAGGAAGCCCAATCTTAGATTTCGGTTGCCATTCCCAGGGGCTAAGGGAATACACAAAATGAAACAGCCTTCCATCCAACGTCGCCACAGGCCATGTGGAAGCGTCCTTTCTACGCGAAGCACGGCAGTCTGCCCACTGCCCAAACGGGCTCTCAGAGTGAGGTCTCATCTCGATGGAAAGCATCACTGATGTGACTCTCAAGGACTTCAAATTACTTTAATGAAGAGAAGTTTTGTTAGCTGATATTGATAAATTAATTTTTTAGCTTTGGTGACATAATGACATATAAAAACTAATTGTCCTTATGAAGTAGTGGCAAGCTAAAGTATGGGAGGAATGGCACGGGTCTGATCATGCTTGAAAGCTCCCTTCTCCTGCCCCCAAAAGGTGGGGAGACGAAGGAAGACTGATAAAATGCTGATAATAACTAATGCTGGATACTGGGAAGATAGTGGGTCATGTTCTCTCTACTTTTGCGTAGTTTCAAAATGTCCACACACACACACACACACACACACACACACACACACACACACACAAATTAAGAAGACATTACAATGGTGAGAATCAGTTCTTTATCCCACTCAAAGTCGTCTTCTCGGCTACAGCATCTGCTGGGCTTGGTTAGCCCGTCCCTGCTGAAACTCCCTTCTGAGACAGTGATCTTTGTAGTGGCTCTCCCACTCACTCTTTTTTTTTTAAGATTTTATTTGTTTATTTTTAGAGAGGGAATAGAGGGAGATAGACAGAGAGAGAGAGAGAAACATCAATGTGCGGTTGCTGGGGGTTATGGCCTACAACCCAGGCATGTACCCTGGCTGGGAATCGAACCTGGGACACTTTGGTTCCCAGCCCGAGCTCACCCACTCACTCTTAAATGAGGGGTGTATGTCAGCCTGGCTTGGTCCTCGGTTCTCAGTGGGAAAATCTGAGGAGAGAAGCCTGACAAGTGCCTCTCATTTAAGAAGTGACTGGAAGAGGCTAAGACCTCTTCTTCCCAGGCCTCAAAGATTTCTTAGAAGGCCGGACTCCCAGACCCAAATCTCTCCTATCTGCTGGACCTCAACTTCTAACTGCCTAGAGAATATATCCATGTGAATATATTACAAAGGCCACAAAATTACACATCACTACACCCATTATTACATGTCACCCACCCAGCCCTCAAACCTGGACCCTCTCCTATGTTCAAAGCTTAATTATTGGCATGTTGTTTTTCTGATCACCCAACCTAGAGATCGGTCTGTTTTAATTCTTCAAGCTTTCTTTTCCCTGGAGTAACCCAGTCACCAAATTATGTTATTTGAACCTTTGGAAGTTAACCCAAATGTGTCTTTCCCTTTTCACTCCTGATGTCACTGGGCCCAGCCCTCCTCAGAGCGTGTCCGAATCACCATCTTGGGCCAAACTGGAGGCTGGCAGTTCGGACCTCTGCAGCCACCTCACATGCATCAACAGCTGCCTTGCATGATTTCGGCTCTGACCCCAACCCCACCTCCCTACCCCCGCAGGAACTGTCCACAGCCTTTCACCGTAAAGAGCCCTGTCTGAAGCACAGAGCTGGGGATCCTCCAGCGAGCTCCTCTCAGCCTTGTCTCCAGGGTCCCATGCCCCGCCCTGCCAGACCTTCCACACATTCAGGTCTCTGGCCATACTCTCCCCCGCACCTAGCATTTGCTGCAGCTTTTTTTTCTAGCTCCGGAAATCCTACCACCTCCTCCAGGCTCAGCTCAAATCCACCTCTTAGGTAAACACAACTAGGCCTCCAAACGGAAAACAGCTGATCACTTGGCCACCTACTTGAATTTCAATGATGAGACTTACCTTTTTCAACTTAACATTTCTGCCTTTCTCCCTACCATTCCAGTTACATGCTCTGTTCATCCCAATTGTGGTGTAGGCAGAATACTTTAGGTAGAGCAGGCACTCAATCAACCGTAGAAAAAATAAAATCATGATATAAATACAAAGCCAACTCAGTAAGTAAATCATGATCCATTGAACAAAAAAGGAGTTCCCTATATAACTGCATCTAATTTAAGAGGAAGAAACCGACTGCTAAACACCCCGTGGTGAAGGACCACGGTAGGTATTCAACGGAAAGGGAATGAACACAAACTCCTTTGAATTGCCAGACCCTGCTGAAGCTAAGCCAGGATTATTCTCAACAACAGTAGAAGGTGTGTTCAGTTATTTCCCTCCCCGCCCCACAGTTTATAACTCAAAGAGAGTTGTAGGGATTCTCAGACCATTATAACAGAAACAGCATCACTTTCCATGGTCACCCCATCTGCTCAGAAATCAAAAAGCTAGGACACTAAGACCCACCCGTCCAGGCTGTCAAACGGGAAACAGACACCAGCGTGGGGCTTGGCGCCCACACTGCAGGACGGGGAGCACATCTGTAAGGAGCGTGGTGTCACTATGCATGTCTGTGCCTGAGCTTCCACAAGTAAACATTCACTATCAGGGATCCCTGGTATTTCATGGAACAAGAAAGCTCCTTGAACCCTAATGATGAACAACTTAAGAATGCATTTCTGCTCTGGCTGGTGTAGCTCAGCTGGTTGGAGCACTGTCCCATAAACCAAAAAGTTGTGGGTTTGATTTCCGGTCAGGGTACATACCTAAGATGTGGATTTGGTCCCTGGTCAAGGTGTGTGTGAGAGGCAACCAATCAATGTTTTTCTCTCTCACATCGATGTTTCTCTCCCTCTCTCTCCCTCCCTTTCTCTCTCTCTCTCTCTCAAAAAACCCAAAACAACAGAAGACCCATTTCTGACAGCTCTTGAAGATTGGGTACATTATAAATTCCATGAAAAACAAGAAGCTAGATCTATGTAGTTATCTAGATAATGGGCTAGAGTGAAACATTTAGTTAAGTGTTTCCCCAAACTTGGAAGTCACTTACTACAGATGTGAGTTGACTTCTGAACATCTATTTATGTCATGACTGTGTCCTCTTCTGGGTAAAGAAATGAAACTATTTCCTCAGTCGATACAACAATCGTGATAACAGCATTAAGTGAGCATATGTTACGTGTTGGACACTGTTCTCAGGCACTTTATGGTAATACTCATTCAATGCTCACAGCAACCCTGCGATGTAGGTACCATTATTCACCTCACAGGAGTGGTTAGGGAAACCACCCTCACGGACAGGAAGCAGCAAAGCTGGACTCCAAACCCAGGCAGCTGCGCCCCTCTGGCGATGCTCCTGATGCTCCGCTACACTTCAGAGAGAGCGAGCCCGGATAAGGCCACTTTCAGGAATTTGATTACAAAGTTGACACCTAGGGATCTTAATAACTCTGAAAAGATAAAATTTAACTTCCTTTTAAATTATTCTCAAGGCTGTAGATTTGTCAGTTGCCTATGTTCACGAGAAAACAATAAATCCCTGAAACTTTCTTGTCGTGCAAATGTCTTTGATGCGCTCAGAGTGTCAGGACTGTTTGCCCGGCAACAGCAGAGACCACAGGGACAGAAACCAGATGGAAGAGGCTTTTCCTGGCCTTGCTCACTGTTTGCTCACTTTCTCACAATCTCAAGAGACCGAGGAGAAAGACAAATAAGGAGTCCTGGGGGAGCTAACACCTGGGTACTCTGTAAATACTTCATTTGAGAATGAGTGACCTTGCAAGGAAGCATCCAGGCCCCACACTCAGGGCAGTGACTTCAAGCTCACAGGGCACCATTAAAGCTGTTTGAGAACAACCTCATGTGCACTTAGGGGTACAGAGACCCTGGCGGTTCCTAGATCTGAAGCCAGAGGGAGAAAACTGGGACAGAGAATGTCTGGTATGCATGAAATAGAGCATATATAGGAGAACGTTCATTTCCGAAATGAAGGGGACCGGAATGGATAAACTCATCCGCTGTGGTCGGGGATGGATGGGGTGGGGATAAATGGTGGGAGGAGCCATAGTTACATTCAAGTATTTAAAGGTTAAAGGTCTGTCAGGAAAAAAGATGTTAGACTGGCTGACGTGACTGAAGTTTTTAAAAAGCAATCAAATGACAGAAAAATATAGGGATCAGGTTCTAGCACAAAACTCTGAAGTATTTAACTTCAGCAATACAATGAACTAACTACCTTACAAAGTAGTGGGTTCCCTCCCAGTCATTGGAAGTTTCCGCTCAACTAAGTAACATGTATCAAGAAATTTACTTTCTTTTATTTATTTTAATATGGGAGCGTGGAGTTATGGAAGCAATACGTTACGACAAAAATCTGAAGTTTGAACCAGGGATGGGCAGAGCTCAAGTGCCAGTCAAGACACTCCTGGCTGGGAGGGCTCAGGGGGGTGCCTGTTTGCTTCTTAGAGCTCCAGCCACACCCACTACACAGGGTTTTAAAATTAGACGTCATGCCTGATAGGTACTTACTAAATGGTAGCTTTGATTTTTATAGGGGTGAATGGTTTAAAAACATCTAAAGTCCTTTCCACATTCTTTGTGTCCTTTAAAAAAAAATCACAAGTAAGAGATAGAGGTTCTGCTGAGTAACTCTGAACCAGTCACAGGAACAGAGAGACGAAGACCAGGTAGGGAGGGAGTAACAGTAACAGCTGCATGTTCAGTCACTACAGGTGTAGCTAGCGGCTACACCAGGGACTACAAAGGCAGTATTTCAGCAGAGCCTCACAATCATTCTTCAAAGAAATAACACTGTCTTCCTCTTACAGAGAGGATCCTGAAGCTCAGGGAGGTTAGGTAACTCATCCAAAGTCACACAGCCAGGAAGTGACAGAGCTGGCAAGGTTTCGTCTGATTCCAACACCGAGATTTTTTAAATACTGACTTAAGCTGCCTTGGGTAAAATCGTAGTTAGAGGGTCACTAGCCCTGAACAGATAACTGGAAAAGGGATTTAGAGAAAAGTTTTGGCGATGCCTTGTATATAAAAATGGAACAACATACATCCCAAAGAATGTTCACTATGAATGATGGGGGAGGTAAAAGAATCTACCACAAAGGGAAATACTTGCGGTGGGAGAACAGGAGGAGAAACTTAGAACAGGATGAGTTTAAGTTACATACAAAAGTACAAACAAAAGAAAGCTAGAGGGACAGGTAGAAATGTAAATCTAGGAGAGGTGGATAACAGGGCTTTAGGGAGAAAACCGGAAGGCTAACATTTGGTGTTATTAAGTGTTGCTATGCTCCAGGGACTGCTGTGTTTTCTTACTCATTGCCTTGAACCCTCCCAACATCCTTATAAGGCGGCCCCACCAGCACCTCCAAGTCTCGGATAAACCAGGTAAAGAGCAGTTGCGGGTCACGTGGTGCGAAGGATGACACTGGACTTGCACCAGGCGGTCTGGCTCCGGAGTCGCAGTCTGAGGAACTTACTCGGCCTGCCTGTCCGTTCGGGGGCAGGCCCACCAAAACCCATTACAAAAAAGTCTAACTGTTGTAGACACAGATGAGATCATCCCACAGAGCATACAAAGAGCGGGCGGATGACAAAAAGGGAACTGATCCCTAAATAAGTGAGTACAGACAGTAAAATTGAGGGCCTGAGACATCATGGGACTCCCAGAGAGCTGGGGCGATGGCAGAGCTCTGTAAACAGAGCTCTTGTGAGTGCCAGGTACAGGGGTTCTCGCCGCCAAGCGCTGCCGCTGGAGACAGGAAGGACCGAAGAGGAAGGGCTCCCCTTGGCGGGGGCCAGAGGTCCCGGAGCAAGGCGCTGCTCAGCCACCTGAGGCATTTCTGCTCAAGCGCAGGAAAAGACGTCCAATTTTCCTTCACTATCTGCCAGTGAACTGTTTCAGCTCCCTCTACGCCGTGCATAATGATTAACGGAATAGGCTTTTATTGCCACGGTTTCCAACTACTTCAACACACGCATTCAGATTGCTGTAGGGGGAAAAAAATCAAACTCTTCAAAATTGCTAGCTGTACAGAAATAAACATATACAGGGGTTACACCACTTTAGGTCTAACATTCACGCTTCTAATAGTTCCAGGCCTGTCATTTCCTTAATAATCTCCAATTTTCAAGTGGGTATATTTTGAATGCAAAAATTCTCTCCACCTCTATTCAGACATGCAAGTTTGTGCTTCAGCCTGAGAACAATTTACCAGGAATAAAAAAAAAAATAGACCAATATACCCTCAAAATAAGCAGCATATCCAGATGATTTATATTACAAAGCCAAGAACACCAAAAAAGACCCCTGGCTAGTTTGCATTTTTCTGTTTTGTACAATTTTAAAATTTAAAAGAAAATCTAAAACTTTAAAAAATAAGAAGCACAGAGTTATAAATAACAACATGATTCAAAAGAATTCCCTCTTAGGGGTGGAGGTAGAAGAATCCTTGGAAAAAGGCAGGTAATTATTTATAAAAACAAGGAACAAAAATGTATAAAGACAGTATGCTTATAAAATTGGTATTAATTTTGTCCTATTTCAAATAAAACCTATATTACATCACGTATCAGAACTTGTACACTATTTAATATGTAAATACCCACTCCATTTTCATTCTCCTATGCTACTTTGATGGAAAAAATCTAGTTAAAATAAAGATCCACATATTTTAAAAAATGAAAATGGAACTTAGCAATGGAGTAGGCAGAGAGATAGGTAGTTCTGATTCTTAACATCTTTCTGGGCTCTCCACATTCAGCCTTTGCCGTCAGCTCACAAGGCAATGTGGTCCTCCACTCGCTGGGGGGGCCTTTCGAAGCAGGGCTGCAGCGGCACTGCGGGCAAGCAACACCACGGAGACAGAGGACAGAGCTTTTCCCTCTCAATTTCCTTGCTCTTCGGATTTAACGTTTAACTTCACAGTGGGGACCAGCTGGGGAGATGCTGTATGGAGTGTTCATTTTTACCAGGATGTTACTATAAAACCCCGCACAACAGGCTGCCCAACAAAACAGCAAGCTGAACAACGCCATGGACACAACAGCACAATGAACGCTGATTTCTTTTTCCCTGAGAGCAGGAAATGCAGTGGGAACGCAATGTCCTGCACCTGATTCTCCGAGTGACCAGGATATCATCATGTCTCGGGTCACCCATCGCCAAAGTGGCAATGCTTTTCATTTGGACACAAAACACAGTTCTAAACTCTTGGAAGAGCTCATGGTGAGCAACATTAGCCACTCCTGCTCATTATTTCCTTTTGGAACTTCCGATGATGCTGCATGGATGAAACAGTAGCACAGCTGCGTGGCAGGCCCCATCTGGTCTGACTTAAAATCAACATAAAAAGCACGCGCATGTTAAAAATGCAAATACAATCAAGGTCTCTGGCTACTAAACATCCATAGTCTAGATATTTTAACTACTACAGATGGCCATTTAGGGGACAACAGGGAGGCACGAATGGCTCAGGTGACTCAATCTGAAGCAAGGACCTTGCTAGTCACCCACTAACCTGTTTAAATAGCTGTGGCTTCAGCAAGTTCTCCTACAAGGGATTGGTTTTTGTTAACATCCAAAATGTTCTATCAGTTCCAAAGCTCGAGAACTCCATGTTGCCATGGTTGAAGGTTATTATGTTTTGTTTTGATGGATGGTGAGGAGGAACAATTTCTTTTTTAACACATACAGCTTTGTGTGTTGAAAGGTTTCCCTTATTCCAGGACACTGTGACAAATATAGTAGCAAACCATGAGTGACAGGGACTATAAAATCCAGACCACAGCTGATGAGGAGCAGTGACACTGGAGGGACATGTGGCAACCACCAGCACCAGAGCTTCGCTCTCCAGGGCTCAGAACCTGAACAGTCAAAATGTCCTTTTTACACAGAAGAGATCTGGGCTGATCTGTAAGCCATGCTGACCCAGAAGCCAAAATCACGGTCAATTTGACTTCAGGACAAGAACCAAACTTGTGCGGTTGTATTATTGGTATGAATATACAGGCTTTGACATCCAACAAGGTTGCCATGGGGATCATGTGGTTTGATGTCAAGGGTCCTTACCAGCACGAATGGCCAGTCTGGAGCACCAGACGCAGCTCTATCCCAGGCTTTACTCTGAGCTCTGTCTACTGTGAGTCGCCTCTCTGAGTTTCATCATCCTCTTCTGACAAAACGATGACCTGAATAAAGTTATGCTAAACTCTCACAGCAACCTTGCGATTAGAGTTCTCCATTGGGTCAGGTAACCATTCTTAAACACTATTTGATGAGACTCAGATGAAAATTACAGATAATTTTTAGCTCAATGCCCTCTCAAGTCAGCTTTCCTGTTTCTTGGCTAACCAATGAAACCCCAACTTCAAAACCTGGCCTCTTCACCAACTGAACGCATTGCTGATATCTCGATGATTCTTCTTCCTAGAGTGAGGATGAAGGTCCCTGGAAATGGAATAAATGTCCTAGCTTCATAAAATGGGAGACAGAGTTCTTTGGAAATGCTCAGGTCTGTCGGGGCCATAGGTTAGGCTCCTATAGTGCAATCCTAACTCCAGGGAGCTGAGGAGGGGAGGTGGAAACAATCCAGCAACGTGTGTGTGAAAGACAATTACAAACTATGACTGCCCCATGAACACCCCCTCTTCCTCTTCCTCCTGTGCCCGCATCTCAGTAAACCAGCACCACCACCCTCCTGCTGGCCCAAGACTAAAACCCAGGAATCAACCATGAGTTCTGCAAATCCTTGCTGACCTCATCCTATCACCAAGCCCGGTCAGGCCTGTCCCTTTAACTTCTCTTGAGCCCATTCACTTTGGCTCATCACCATTACCATGTAACCCATAGTTGTTTCTGTCTTGGACTGGAAGGGACCTACTGGTCCCCCTCTCCCAGGTCAGATCGCCCTCCCCACATAACTTTCTGCACAGTAGCCAGAGTGACCTTTCTGAAACACAAATCTGATCACGTTTGTCTCTCAGAGCTCACCGTCAATCTTGGGATAAAGGCCTGAAGACCAGGTTCTGTGCTTTCAACACTCAGGGTTTTATAGTCTGGATGAGTGTTTCTCAATGTGTGGGCCATCTGGAACACCATGGTTCAGGATGCTTGTCTGCAGGGCAGTTTCTTAGGCCCTATTCATACAGGCCTACTGACGCAGACCCTAGGTGGGGACAGAGGCCCAGAACTGGGCCTTTTAAAATAATCACTCTAGAAAAATTTTATATAACATTCAATAGAATACTGTTCGAGACTTAGGAAAACTAAAATCAACTTCAGTTTTACTTGTCTCACCGTAAGCAAATCTAGAAGAATTTCTCTAAGCTTCTGTGTGCTCATCCTTCACATAGTAACAACAGCAACAGACACCAAAGGTGAGTGTAAGGACAAATACAAGTCAGAGCATTTTCTAAGCCGAAAAATGCTCTATGAGAGGTAGTTAATAGCAACAGCTTCCTAGTTAACAACTACATTGGATTTGGGAGCAATCCTCTATTTTTCTATTCTGAGACAGGAGGCACTAGAAATTCCCATGTGTAGATTATATTAAAATTGTAATAATTATGTGTAAAATATATACCTATGATTATAAAACATTATCAAAAAGTAAATGGAAACAACAGTAATATATATCCCTACTATGGACTTTTTAATGATCAAAGCAGGTAATTAACTGGGTTGCAGTCAAAAATGTTAAATGTCTAGCAGTACCTGACTAGACACCCCCATTCAGCAGCACAGCCCCTTCCAGGAACAGAAGCTAACCCTCCTTGGCCTTCGCCTTGGAGACAGTATACTATAGCGGTAACAGCACCATATTTTTAAATCCATCACATGTCTGTGACCTTATTATGGAAGAAGCTAAGTTCTAGAACAGTTTCTCTATAGTAGTTTGGGGTACACCTTTGGGAACCTAATGAAGACCATAAGCATTTCCCCCCCAAAATTACCTATAAATACAAAATTTTACCCTAGAGGCTGTTTATTCTTTTGTATATAATAGGGTATAGTGATAATTACCTCTCAGGGTTTTAGGGGATGTTATTATCAGAAACAGAATATTTAAAAGCACTTTGTAAATTGTAAAGATTGTTATGATTATTACTTTTTTTTAAAGAACGACTCTTAGTACTGACTCTACAGAATAATTTAGCAGAAAAGTTTGAGGACTTTCACTTTGCGCTCACAGTTGCCTATAATGTCCACCCAGTAAAAAGCGGACCGTGGATCTGAATAAATATGTCTCTGAACAAGATATACAAGTGGCCAGTATGTACATGAAAGACACCTGGCATCATCAGTCACTAGGAAAACGCAAATCAGAATCACAAGTGAGATACCACTAAGGCAGCTTATAACGTGAAAGGCCTCCATCTCCTCATCTGTAAAGCAGGGCGGTTAACTGAATGACCTTGGCGTCTGCCCTCTAAGTCTGTACTCTGGGTGGCTGCTCTAACCACGCTCTGAATAGGGGTTTCGGGGGTTGATGCTACAAAGAGTAACCTTGGAGGGCGTACATTGCATACCTGTTTGTGGTTGCTGCTTTGGAGCCATCTGGCAAAAAAGCACAGAAACCACCCTTAGATTTTACAAGTGCCTCACAACTTGTTATCTATTAACCTCCTGGCACTCTGCATAAGGCCTCGTGGCAAATCCTGCACCTCAGCAAATGTTTGCTGATTGGATGGACTGTTCCATGTCAGTAATAATCACAGCACAAACAACACTGCCAAACAGGGTAAAGTTTTATGTTACTACCATTCGTGAACAGGAGTTCCAGCAGATACACACAGAAAGATGTCCCCACATTCTTCTCTAAGTATACTGCTTTCAGTATGTTAAAATGAATTGTTCAACTAGCCACCATAAAACTAGAGCTGTCCTCTAGGAGCTGAGAGGGAGAGGTGTGTGGAAAAGTTCACTGGATATTTATAACACACGTGCATACCCACAGAGAACACTGTGTTTTCATTCACACATACACACCCTCGCTCCTGCAGGGAAGCGGAGATGACGGAACAGGGCACAAAAAGCCCGCAGCAGTGAAGGCAGAAGGAGAACGATAGGCTGACAGGCCCATGGCCCCACTCCCTTCTGAAAACCTTCCCTAGGAATGGGACTAATGATCTAGGGAAGAAGGTTTGCTTACTTCAACTCTATAATTCAGATGCAAAATATAAACAAGGCAAGTTTAGCTCAAAGAATATCAACTTTATCCACTGCATGCAATTTATACCCAAAGTACAGAAAACAGCACACCAGGTCAGCACTCAAGTGATGCCTGTGAGCAGCGCCATCTGGGTGGGTGGGAGCTTGTCCAGACTGTGCACAGACGAACCTGTGAGGTCCTCACAGCCACGTGATGGCTTGTGACAAACTCACACTTGCTTAGACAAAGTCACATGTTCAGTAAAGGAAGAAAAACAACCTGACCTTGCAGAGAACAGCACTGCCCTCCAATCACAAACACACATACATACGGAGACACAAGTGACACACCAGCATGTGAGGCTTCAACTGGCTGCAGCCAGCCTGAACCACCTTCTAGAATCTTCAGTGGGATGGAGCAGTGTTGTCTCTACACACTGCTCAGGCTCCCTGAAACCACAAGCACTTCTCAGCTGTTCCTTTAGCTGCACCTCTTCCTTAGCAGGTGGCAGGTAGCAGCATGCATGGTGGCCGTTCTTTCACGTGTCAAGCAGCCAAGTATCTGCTTTCATGACCTTGGTGCCAACCGGGGAGCCGGCGCCCATGTCTCTGAGCCCTGCCCTAGAGCAGAAAGGCAGGTGCATGCTTGACAAACAAGAGCCCAAAACATAGGAGATTAAGTTCACGCATGCCTGTAAGAAGTTCCTGGAACCCAGACAAGTGTGCAAAGGAAGCAAACAAAACATTTAATTGGGGACAGTGTGTGTGGGGGGGGGAGTAGGGGGTGACACAATCATAGACATCAAAACCGGGACTTCATTGGCATGCATCTAAGTCCATCACGATACATCCCTTAATTCCTTTATATCTGGGCTGAGTGGGACACAAGAGCAAGGCCCTAAATTATCCACAATAACCGCTTTAATCTATAAAAGTTGCACTTTTATAGAGCACTTGCATTTGGGCTACAAAGTCAAAATCATGCCATGCAAAACAGAGTGGGATGGATCCATTTGCTATTATAGAATGGAGTCAAATTCAAGTGAATGCCCTCCAAGACAAGCTGGAAACCTCATCAGTAATCCCTGAGTCACCTAATCTTTGGTTCCGGCTTCTTTAAGTCTTGAGGAAAGCCCAGAGGCCGCTGTGAGTAGTGCACAGCCCACTCAATTCAGCGTAATTGATATTTGCTTAAAGGAAAACGTGATCAGTCTCACTACTGCTAATGTCCCATTAAGACTAAAAGTTAATTAGGCTGTGTTCCATAAAGTTAATTTGAGGCATTTGTCTCAATAGCATTATTGTAATTATTCCTCATCAAAATGAATACTGCCTCCTACTGCGCGCCAATGTCTTGTGTAAACAATAGCAGAAATCCAACTTGAATCCCACTCTCCACTTGAGTTATTTACGTAGGTTTATGTTGACACAGAACTAACTGCACATGGGGATGCATAGACATTAACGGGTTTTTAAAAGAATACTACTAAAGCAGGTTTAAGGTCTCTTGTTTTGAGTTTCCAAAGGCCAGGAAAATATAAGCAAAGTAAACAGCATGATAATTCCATATATCATAACAAATACCAGCACAAGTCAAAAGGAGCAGCTCTCATTGAAGTCAAGCTATTCCGTACGCCGGTGCCCAGGGACAGATGCCCCGACCTGCTGGACGAATGAGCACATGGCATGCTGCACGTGTGTGTCCCTTGTCTCCACCCCCACCCCCCACATCTGTGTTTCCACACTGCTCGGGAGGCTCTTACAAGGTCTCGGGCACACAGCAGAAGCAGGGACACCAGGGCACCCACTTATGAGATTACTAGTGACAAAGAACAGAAGGTGATTTCCCTGGTAAATTTATACATAGCAAGCTAATCCCCTCTAATGACTCTTTTGAAAATACTACCTTTAATAAAATGTAAAATGTTAATTGTTAGAGAAACAACACAAAAGCCTAAAAATCCAAAAGACAGAGTGAGTGGTTTGTCATATAGATATCATAGATATTCACCTCTGGCGGCTGATGTTAATGTCACAGTTAAGACATTTTAAAAATTATGCTTCAGAGGAAAATTTAACTGCAATCATATTTTCTTACTACTGTTCCATTGGCATCCTCAGCGGTCCAGTGATATGATTAAAAGGCAAGGGAGGGTGGGCACAGGGGGACCTCAGAGAAATGCAGGAGTGACCGCACCAGGTACATCCTGCAAATGTCGACGACTCCCACAGTTTAACCCTGGACATGGACAGCAAGTGTCCTTTCAACAGTGATTCTCAAACTTGGTGGCGCATTAAAAGCACCCAAGAAGCCTTAAATACCCCAATGCCTGGGCTGCCTACCCCTCCCCACAACCCCTAATCTAATCTAATCTCTAGAAGTGGGACCTAAGCAACAATAGCTTTTAAAGCTTACCAGGTAACTCCAACAGGCAGCCAAGCTCAATCCTGTGCCTTGCCTAGGAAAGGTCTCAGATGCAATGATACTGTTGTTAGATGCTAATGATGACATGCATCTATTGCTCAGGGGAAAATGAAATATTGCTAAACCGTGGTGGAACTAGTCATAAATCAAGGGTTCAATTCCCAATTTTGCCCCTCCTCACTTGCATGGCTTTTGGGCAAATCACTTGATTTCCTGGGATGTCAATTTGCACTCCTTTTAAACATTCCTTTTAAACGTAAAGGGGTTCTACACAATCTGTACCAGCCCACTGAATCCCATGGTTTTCCGCCCTAATAAATAGAGAAATGCTTTCAGATGGGATGGTCTGGCTTGGGGGTAGAAAGTTTGAGATAAATCAGGATCCCAGTTTTACTCATGCGCTCTTTTCAAGAGCCAGACCCACCAGCAAAAACTGAGTGAATTCCGCGTATGTCAGGTGTCTCTTCCGTTCTTTTCCAAAATGCAGCTGCACAAACTCTGAATCCCAGTTAAAGGGGATACGTTGGTGAATTGTAGTCTGTCCAAAAACTTGCTTAACATCCTCTGAAAACAGAAAAGGAATGGTGATTAAAACAAAGACAATCAGGTTTGACCTCACAAAACCTATGAAATGGACAGTCCTACTTTCTTCTTATCAAGAGTAACTCAACCTAACATTGTAGTATTTGTGTTATAACCCTAAACCTACTTTTGCCTGGTCCTGTACATACAGAAACACACGTGACACTACACAAACTTTAAATACTGTCCTTTACTGAGTTACTGAAAAGTGTTTTTAAGAATTTAGAAGTCAGTCAGAAAAATCTTCAAGCACATATTCCATGGCGCTCAGACCCCGTTTGAGCCTTAGAGATTCCCACTACGTAGCAAGCCCCACTTGAAGACAAAGGTGGTGGGAAGAAAAGCCAGCAGCCCAGTTCTTGAACTTTACACAGCATACGCTTAGCTTGGCAGAAGTTCTTAAAAGGTCCAGATTATCCCATGTTACAATGGGCTACCAAATGTGCTATCACAGATTCATCACCTCTTGTTTGTTTCTGCTACAAAACTGTACAAGACTGACAGAGAAAAAAAGAAACAACAATATGAAAAACCTTACTTTTTTAAAGCTTCATGTTTTTATTGACTAGTCTCCTCCTCCCTGAAGAAGTGTGTGTTTGGAGGGCAGAGGGAATACGGGTTATTATTATATTAATGAAATTTGTCCTGACCTTCACAACATTAAATATAGTTACCAAACCTCTTATTTTTATTAGCAAACTGTGCCTGATACTTTTTTTAAAAACTCTGTGTCTATTTAGAATAAGAAAAAAGAATGAAGCTCTTTGGTCCTCTAAAGGGTGCCAAGAACTCTGGCACATGTTTCCACGGTCTCCCCCAAATTTCCTATTTCCACACCCATTACACCCACAAGATTTTATTCCATGATTTTAAAGTTTCCAGAAATTTTTAAAGTCTTGCCATGAAGAAACAGTAGTGCCACCATCAGCATAAGCCTGGGTGTGTTTGCACAGAGAAGGTAGTAAAAATCAGAATTATGCCAGGCATAAATTTTAGAAAAGGTGGCAAAAAACCTCAGACTGGCCCTGACAGTAAAATGAAAAAGTTTTAAAGGGCAACCGTCAATTTCTTTTAATTTACTCTGTCTTCTCTACTTTGGGGGTGGAGGGAAGAGACAGGATATAAGAAAAACAAATGAATCAAGAATTAAGGTTTAAAAAACAAAAAGAAAAGGAAAGACTCCCAGGCGACATGGGCACGCTTGAGGGGTGCTCTTCAATGAGATGAATTAAGTAGAAGAAGACACCACGGATTCCCTTCGGCTCTATCACCCCTGAGAAGAAGTTACTGAACTAAAATTCAAACCACTTCGGTTATCGTTTTCATGGCTACTATACGTGTAAGTCTTCAGTGGTAAAAACAGACATTAACCTAGATATATAGCCCCTTCCCAGGTCTCTGTTCCCACAGCTCTGTATAAAGCAGGTGAGATCTAGTGAAGGCTCTCACAATGGTCTAATCTAGACGAATCAATTATCTAGTGAGAACTGAGGTTCAAGTGACCAAGATGTGATCAAAAGAAAAACCATATTTCTTTGTACTATAAATACAATTTCACTCTATAACAAAATTTTAGAGAAATAATATACAAACAAAAATGGCTTTCTGGCCATTTTTCTGTGTTTTGGTGAAACAAATATTTGTCGAGCATTCTGATGAAACAAAGTTTTAATGGAACAGTCACTGGATAGCTGTCAAAAACGAGGCCCTTCTTTTCCTGACCTCTCCTTTAATGTCCTGCAGAATGCGGCAGAGGCCATCCACCCAATATTGGCATATAAAGCTAAGGCATCAATTATGCATTTTAATATTTATATGGTCTAATTTGTAAATACATATGCATTTAATTTACTCAAAAATTAGTGAATGAATTTAAAATGTGACTCACCCTAACCAACAATCTTACTTTTCCAATAATTAAAAGAACCAACATTTATGACTCACTAGAGCTCTGGCATGAATTCAAAACTGTGAACTCTGATCCCTACGTCTGGAGCCTTTTCCACAGTACTGTAGACTACGGCTCACCTCTCGGGCAAATGCCAGCTTCGAGTATTGAAATCCAGTCATACCAGAGAGCAATCAATATGTGATCCCTAGGATACATCTCAGCTCTCCAGTCAACCCTACAGGCCTGTATTATTATAATAATGTTTTAAGCCATCTCTCTATAGTATGTATTGATATGCAGCTATGTGTGTGACTGCACATATTTATTGTATATCTTTTCTTTCCATGTAGATTATTAGCACCTTGAAAGCAAAGGCCATATTTTTCACTTCCGGTTCTCCCACTGTGGCCGCACTGTAGAGGGCATTGAGCAACTGCTCACTAAGTAGTGGTTGAATTTAAATGAGTCAGAAAAGGTGTATATCACAACAGTATGACAGGTTAAGGGCCATGGTGTTATCCCTTTTAGGTACCAGAGTTTCTACCTCACTGGGGAGCTATTTCAGCAGTTGTTTCCCCAGGTTTTAGTGAATCGTCAGTCTTGTCCACGGAAGCCTCAAGCCCCACTCCCAGGCTCATTCGAGTCTGCTGGGGCTGAGAGTCTGCATTTGAACCAGTGGCCCAGGGTTCTCTGATACAAGGGTCCAGGACCTCCCTCTGAAAAACACTGTCTGGAAGAGTTATGGAAGGGTTAGATTCACTCCTAATTTTCAAACATCCCAATAAAATACAAAAATGTAAAAGGAAGGTGGTAGGACAGATTGTCCAGGTCAGCCAAAGTGACACAGTAATGTGTAAACGCAGGCCACTTGCAGGTGCAAGAGGACTCACAGGGCTGCCATGTGGTGCAAGCCAGTGGGAGACATTGACCTCATGGCCTGCGTGACCAGTGCGCCCTGGAGTGGGACAGCCTACAAACTACCTGACTGCTGAGAATGAGGCCCCATTACCAGTCGTCAGCTGTTCTCACATCCGGGCAACTGTAAGAATGCCTGTTCTTAACCAGCTGTCAACTACTAAGCAGCACGGCTTATGAGCACTAAGGCCAAGGCCTGTGGGCAGTGGAAGGTTACAGGAGACACGGTGCCGCACCCAAATCGAATCCACGGGGAATGACTGAACAGCAGACCAAAACAACATACTATGTGGAGCGCTGCCCTGCAGAGCTTCCTCATGGTGAGGAAACAATGTCAGGAGGGACGCATTACAGGGTAGGAGAAAAAGGCCTCTTGGAGAAGATAAAACTTGATGTGAAGGCTGTGAAGGATTTATTCAGATGGACCTGTGAAAGAGTTTCTCAATGGACAAAAACAGCCTAAGGAAGGGCTCATTTCGTTTGAAATGAGTTGAGTGTCCAACCAATGCTTTGGGCCAGCATCACCCAGGGTCACTGAGACACGCCAGATCCTGCTCCAGGCAGTCCCAGGTGTTGGCATCACTTGCCATCAGCAAATATCATTATTTTTAAACCCCACGCACTTGATGCTACTTTTATGGTGACAAAAAGGTTGTCATGGAACTAAGAAACTGGAAATTAAAACGAAAGTGATTTGCAAACGCTGCTCTGTACTCTGGCTTCCACGGGAGATTCCATAAGCTTTACCATGAACAAGTCCACGAGTCACCCTCAGGGCCATGCTGTCACTGAACTTTACCTTTCCAAACCTCACTTGTAGTCCTGGAGAGAAAAGAGGAAATCCAAAATACTTCAGATGTTTTGGTTATGTAGTTCAGCGTACTATAACTATAACTCATCAGCTGATGGCTTTCCAATAAGCATTACTTGGCAGATTTATCACTAACTTAAAAAAAAAAATTGGAATCAGATCTCTCCTCACCTGAACACAAGGCCTTAAAATCTTGCCTCGATGTTGAGGTAATATAGGCAAAGAAGCTGAACTGAATTAGCACTGGAATATGAATGAAGCACTAAATATATATTTTGGATATTTGAAGTCTTATTTTTCATAGGTCACCCAATTCTCCTGAAAGTAAAAACACATTAGGATGCTTTTCTCTCACCCTGGCTGGTGTGGCTTAGTGGATTGAGTGGTGGCCAGTGAACCAAAGGGTCACTGGTTCAATTCCCAGTCAGGGCACATGCCTGGGTTGCAGGCCAAGTCCCCAGAAGGGGGCACATGAGAGGCAACCACACATTGACGTTTTTCTCCCTCTCCTTCTCCCTCCCTTTTCCTCTCTCTCAAAATAAATAAATAAAAATCTTTTTTTAAAAAAAGAATGCTTATCTCTTAAAGTATAATTATTGTTATTTCAGTCTGCGCCAAACAAATTATGTTTGGAAGTTCCCACAACATACCAAGTAATGGTGATATTATTTAAAACAAGACTTCACCAAATAAGCTCAAGAATTCTTTGAGTTTATTTGTGGGACTTTGCTTTCTCTGCAAATGTCTCAAGCCTACAAGTCTGCTGTATTTTTCTTTTTACATCACAAAAAGACAATTACAAAGTGGCAATTGTTTCTTTCCTAAATATAACCTCAAAGTCAACTAATTTCCCCTAAGTTAATAAATTTCCCAGGCTACAGAATATCGTTGTAGAAGAAAGGCTGTAATTTTTAAAAGCTAGGTTGCAGATGACATGATCTTGCATATAAAAATTACTAAGGAACCCATTAAAAAACTATAAATGAGCTCAGCAAGGTTGAAGGATACAAGATCAATATTTAAAAATCAATTACATTTCCATACACTAAAAGCAACCCAAAAATGAAATTAAGAAAACAACTCCATTTAAAATAGCATCACAAAGAACAATAAACTTAGGGATAAATTTAACAAAAGACATGCCAAACCTATACTCTAAAAGTTATAAAACACTGTTAACAGGAATTAATGAAGACCTAAATACACAGAAAGACATTTCATGTTCACAGACTGGAAGACTTGATATTGTTGAGACGGCAGTACTCCCCAAAGTGATCTGCATGTTCGGTATAAACCTTATCAAACTTCCATCTGGCTTCTTTGCAGAAACCAACAAACTGATCCTAAAATTCATGTGAAAAGTCAAAGGACTAAGAAGAGCTACAACAATCCCAAGAAAGAAGAACAAAAGTTGCATTTCAAATTTACTACAAAGCTGCCATAATCAAGACTGTGTGGTACTGGCATAAAGACAGACATACAGACAAATGCAACAAAACTGGGAGTCAAGAAGTAAATAAACCCTAACATTTATGGGCAGCTGCTTTTCAACAAGGCTGACGAGGCAATACAATAGGGAAAGACTAGTCTTTTCAACAAGTGGTGCGGGGACATCTGGCTATCCACACGCAGAAGAAAGAAGTCAGGGCCCCACCTCACATCGTATTAAAAAACTAACTCAAAACGGAGCAAAGACATAAATAGAAGAACTTAAGCAATGATGTTCTTACAGGACAACACAGGCAAAAGTTTTTGTGACTCTTGATTAGGAAATGGTTTCTTAGACATGACACCGGAAACACAAGCAACAAAAGAAAAAATAGGTAAACTGGCTGTCAAAACTGAAAGCTTTTGTACTCCAAAGGATACCATCAACAAAGTGACAAAAACAGCTGTGGCTAGTGTGGCTCAGTGGGCTGGGTGTTGTCTCACAAGCCAATGGGTCATCTGTTCAATTCCTAGTCAGGGCACATGCCAGAGTTGTGAGCCAGGTCCCCAGTTAGGGGCGTGCAAGAGACAGCCGATCAACGTTTCTCTCCCTCTCCTTCTCCCTCCTTTCCCCTTTCTCTAAAAATACGTAATAAAAATCTTTTAAAAAAAACAAAGTGAAAAAACAGACCACAGGATGAGAGAAAAATTTTGCAAACCATATTATCTGATAAGAACTCTGGAACATACCAAGAACTCTCACAACTCTACAAAAAAAATAATAAATCACCCAATTTTAAAAATGGGCAAAAGATCTGAGTATATAGTTTTCCAAAAAAGACATACAAATGTCCAATAAACACATTTCGAGATGCTTGGTATCATTAGCCATTAAGGAAATGTACATCAAAATCACAATGAGATACCACTTCACCTCCACTAATAATAAGTGTGGGTGAGGATGTGAAAAAAAAACTGAAACCTCTATACATTGCTGGTGGGAATGTAAAATGATGCAGTTATTTTGGAATAGTTTGGCAGTTCTTCAAAAAGTTAAACATGGTTACCATCTGACCCAGCAATTCCACTCCTAGGTACATATCCAAGAGAAATGAAAACATATGTCCACACGAAAGCTTGTACACAAACGTTCACAGAAGCATTATTCAGAGTAGCCAAAAAGTGGAAACAACCCAAATGTCTGTTAACTGAAGGACGGATCAACAAAATGTGGTATTGTCCATAATATGTGATATTATTCACCAATAAAAATGAATATGGTACTGCCATGGGCTGTACTGTAGATGAACTTTGGAAACATTATGCCAAGGAGCCAGTCACAAAACATCGCAATAGTGTATGATTCCATTGATATGAAATGTCCAGAACAGGCAAGTCCTCCACAGAGACAGAAAACAGATTACTCATTCCTAGGACTGGAGGGAACAGGGGAAAATGGGAGGCAAGGTAAGGATTACTAAGGTATGCTGTTTCTTTTTGGGGTGCTGAAAATGTTCTAAAATTGACTGTGATGATGGTCACACAAACCTGCAAATATACTAAAAACCACTGAATTATACTTTAAATGAATGCAATAAAGCTACTTTTAAAAAACCTGTCAGCTCTGCCTCTTACTAATGAGTGACATTAGCCACATTTCTTACTGACTCAAATTACTTTATTCAATCTGTAAAGTGGGAATAAAATATGTATCTTAGAGGGTTGTTCTGGAGCTAAACACGCCTAGCACAATGTTCTCAACATAGTAGGTGACCGTTAAAATGGTCAAATTCCAAAATCTAAAGTCTAAATTGTAATGAAAGATGTTTTCTGAGCACCAAATATTTACAAGTGATACAAAGAAGAATCAGGCACAGTGTGATTTGGAAATATCATAGTTTATACATTTCTCAAAAAGCAATAATTTTCCTCAAATATTTAAAATCCATCCTTCTCTTAGCTCATATATTAACATTTTGAATAAAAAGTGATCAAAATCTAAGTAATTTTCTATTATGTTTCTGAAAGTATGAAATTAAGAAAGATTAAGAACCTCCACTCTTTACTCTGAAGATCTTTCAGATAACTAGAGATATTTAATTGGCAAATTACTTGCACATGCCATTAAGTGGTTAGACTGAATTTGTTTCTACAAATTCTATGGGCTCTTATTCTTAACCTCCGCCACACTGTAATCTGAAATCATCGAGGTCTTCACTTATGCAAATTTCAACTTTCTATGTTTTTGTTTCCATACAGAATAACTAAATTAATGCACTTTGATTTCCAAAAGATTCACTTTTTGAAGCTGCAAATCAACGGAAACAAGTTTCCCATTAAAATAAAAAAAGGTTCATCAAGCTATATTATCTCAGACACTGAACCATAATCCCTCTCATGGATCCTAAAAATTTCATTAATACAATAAACACAAAAAGGATGTTTCTGTTCAACCCAAAGGAAAGCAACCGCTTCGAGGGCAAAGGCAGAGTGGCTGCATGGGCTGCCCTTCCTCTATGAACGGCTTCTCTGGGGCGCTTTTCCCAGTGTGTGAGCTCAAGTCCTCATGGCAAGTTGTGGTTTCGCTCCAAGGGCAATAATATTCCACCCTGCTGATACGGTGAACAACAGCTCATACGGCCATCGTCTTTTAAGCAGGGAGCAAAAGACAAATTGCTGAATTCGTAAGTTAAATGACATAATGGAGTAAGTGGATGCAGACCTATCTCTACAGCCGTGTGCCCCGATAGCAAGGT
Organism: Phyllostomus discolor; assembly: GCF_004126475.2. Classification (NCBI taxonomy): domain Eukaryota; kingdom Metazoa; phylum Chordata; class Mammalia; order Chiroptera; family Phyllostomidae; genus Phyllostomus; species Phyllostomus discolor. The sequence continues at coordinate 27,772,246 of NC_040912.2, read as the reverse complement.
TGCCATTTCAAACCCTTTTGACAAGTGCCTTTTTACATTAATCACAGTTAAGGGTCTGAAGAGGAAAGAAGGATTCTGGCTACAATTCAGACTCGCTCAAGGAAGTTCTAGGGGGAAAATGGGTGCCATTAACACGAAGTACGCACAGAACAAGCACCTCACACAGGCAGCCCTTCTCATTAAGATGGAGTTCACTATAAGCCCCTGTAAACTTTTTATTATTATTATTCTGAACATGTAGTTACAGTCGTGAAAAGTAGCTTTTGAAAAACAAGCATCCACAGAGACACACCACGCACACACACAGGCAAGCTGAACTGCATGTTATATTGCAGTCATAGGTAGTGTTGGCACATGTAAAAGTCAGGGCTAATTTAAAGCTCTTCCAATTCTGTATTTATGAAGAGGAATGGGATTGCCCTGATGTGAGGTCATGTGGCATCCTAGAAAAGAACACTGTCTTTCTAGCAGGGCCAGAAGACAAAGCTGTGATTCCTACAAAAGCAGTCCCCTCCCTTCTCTGGGCCCGCTTCCGCACCCAGGCAAGAAAGCCAGGGACTACACCAGCTATTGTTCGGTTGCACGGTGAACCACGTTGCCTTGGAGAGCTTGTCCAAAACATATTCCCAAGCTCCGTACCCCAAGATTCTGACTCAGCAGATCTGAGATGGAGCCAGGGAGCCCACAGTTGTGATGAACGCCTCCACGCTGTTACAATGAAAACCTGTGGTCTGCTTTCTTGATAAGAACCCTTCCTATTCTAAAGCCTGTAGATCTGTACACCCTTAAGATTAATACACTATTTAAGTCATAGAAGTGAATGCTGGCTAAGAACAAAAAAGGTGAAAGCCCAGCAGGTGTTCAGCATTCAATATTAATCCGTCACATGCATTATCTAAACCAACAGCAAGAGAGGCCCGTCTATCTGCTATGAAAAATTACTTTCAAATGCATAGTATAATTCATCACCAGTTACCGAAAGGAGGTCAGTTAAAGTGGTGTCCGGAGGCACAGTGCCAGCTGTGGTCACTCTCCCGATGGGCAGGCTTGCTTTAATCAGCTGCTGTGTTAATTACTGCTAACTCCCCTCACCACTAGAAAAGAACACAACCGAAAATCTCCAACTCTTTGAAATGCTTCAAGTGGTATGAAGAATCCTAATTCATTCTCTAAATGTAGGAATAATATCTATAATGTTTAAAAACCCAATTTCCCATGGTATTTGCCTTAGATAGATGTTATCAAAAATAATTTTCTTGCAAAAGCATTAATATACATTAACCCTACATAGAGACTTTCAAGAGCAGAGGTGATACAAATGTATACCCACAGTAGTCCCATATTAGTGGAAAACTGTTTTACTTCAATTAAAATGTCTAACCGTACACCTCCAACATACACCTAAACTGTAATTTTCTCTGAGAACTTCTAGTATGCTGTTGATTTTGTTTCCTTTATGAACGTACTGAGCAAAACTGCCTTGCAACTGTTGAAAGAAATCAGTCATTAGAAGCAAGATTACAGCAAATTTTCCAATTTAGAAAAACCATATTTTTATCTCTCTCTCACACTGAAAGAATAATGGTATAATTGGACTATTTTTTAAGTGAGCAGTAATTTAAAACAGTCAAATTTTCCCAGTGCTCCAAGTTTCAGGATTTGCTGTTAGCTTTCTGTTCTCCACACCTTCTCTCCTAGGCACGAATTCTCTTCTCCCCTCATCTTACACACCACACACACACACACACACACACACAACAGGAGAAGCCCCCAGTCCGGCCTCTCCACTCCCTCAGTCTTTTAAAGGAAGGTTAACCTTCAGGCAGCAGTTAACTAAGGAGCTTCACACGGCTATTGGGATTTCCTCTCCGAGTGACACTCTCCCACCTTCACAAAGGGCCTCCCCCCCTCACCCCCCCCCCGCCACCGAGTCCCGTTTTTAAAATGGAGTGATGAAGTAGCAAAAAGTACAATATTTTAGCCGTCTGAAGCATGGGCAATTCTCAAATTAGCCCACCAACTGGAAGTGCTCTCTGATACAACCATCTTCAAAATTGAAGCCATTATGGCCAATTGTGCAAATCCGTATTTAGCTTTTTGGAAATAGTGGACTTTTGACCCAATGAACTGAAGCAGCATTATCTGAAGAGTCTCTGGGATCTCAGGCAGGACACTCGGCACCCAGGCACGCGACAGCTCCCACCAGTGCAGAGGGCATTTACTTTCAAAATCACACTGTTCTCATTCGGTATTCTTACTCTCTACCAAGACGTGGATAAGAAAATATACTCAGGTCCCAAAATAACATAAAATGAAATCTATTATAGGGTAGTAAGTTTCTTTCACCAAAATAACACATTATAAAATCAGAATCAATATTAACAAAAAACTTTCTCCAAATAATACTCCTTCTGACTCTTAACCATTTTCCCTCTGAGTCACCTTTTTGAATATTTTGTTTTCCAAGTGTCTTTACAAAGATAATAAATAAATGACCTTAAAAAATTATGGCTAATGTTTTTTTTCTTCTAGCCCAATACTTAAATCCATCTAGCTTTTTAATTTATTATTAAATTTGAGTGCTTACCTTCAAAACTTCTCATTTCCACACTTTTAACTCTCATCATTTTCTGCAACTGGAACCCAAATGACTGAAGTGGGTTGTGTCCACACACTTCCTCCTGCCGTCTAGCCTGACAGGTCTGCCAGAGCACGCCCATGCCACTTCCACCTCACAGGTGTTCCTGGACAAAATCTAACTGTGAACCCAGAAAAGGCCGCTCCAAACACCAACCTACACCTCAGAGAACTAACTAGAGAAGCACATTAGAAATTGTCTCATTAGTTCTGTGAGTTTTGTGTAGGTCTCACACACAAAAGAAAGTTAAATGAGTTTGACAAAGTTAAATAGACTTATTTTTTTACAGGACTTCTCAGAGTCTTAATAAACTAAAAAGTTTAGGCTTTATGATGGTCTAATAAAAGGACCCCTTTTTATACAACACTTACTAACAAAGAGGAGATGCCACTTTAAAGCCCACAAACATACACTGTCATTCAATAGGGAGGATTAAAACATAGAGAGGCCACTGTGGCATCCAATGAAAGAACGGGACTTGACTAGCTTCCTTGGATCCCAGGGCAACGGCAAGACAGCTGAAGCTTCCCAGCGTGGCGAGGGTGTAGACTACTTTACACTTAAGTTTGTAAAAACAATGATGGAAAAGTCATAAATAACATATATATCCACTTGTTCAATTGTCCATCCATAAAAAGCAGTCCTCATCTTCTGGCAAGCCACTGAATCCTTTGAGATTTGCTAAAAGCAAATGCTCATTTAGACAGAACACTACTAAAATTTAGAGCCATTCATGAACTCCCTGACACTTACGTAGAACCAAAAGTTGAGAACCCCTGTCTTCGAAGTTCAATTAAAAACTACAGACCCCCATGCACAACCCCCCACCCCACCCCCACCATACACAGGTATGAAATTGGGTGCGTATGTTTACATACTAACAATGATAACTTTAAAATATCACATAAAGCATTTCACGAAATTTTGGTCACTATAATGAAAAAGTTAAGTCAAAGGAAGAGAAAAACATGTAATGGAGTTATGCAAATAAAAATTTTAGATTTCAACTTAAGGAAGTGCTCAGATACAAAAAATACTTGCAATTTTTAGGGGGTCCAGTTGTGTCTTTCACAAGACAAACGTAAGACCCAGGTCTCTGTTATGACTGAGCAAGGCTATTACTGTTGTCTGCTGCAGATACAGCAACTGAGGAAATACTGATCAACAGAAATAGTTCACCCTAAACTGGCATGATGAAAAGACCCATCACCGGTGGGTATACTAAATATACCAGATTAAGAGTTTCATCACACACACACACACACACACACACACACACACTCACACACTTTCTTGAAGCTCATAATGAAACTGCTTTGTTCTCCCACCATCATCATATGAGAAACTGGAAAAATGGAGGTGGCTGGGAAATTACCACTCACAGCCTGTCCACACTAAGCTGCTCAGGGCCAGCACATCCTTGAAAACCCTGACTTTCAGTTCTTCCACTCACGAAACAGGAGCGATCACCTGCCAGCTTTACTGTGGTACCGGGAGGCCTACACACTGATCTGTCCCTAATCCAACTGATACATGAAAGCCCATCTTTTCCAAGTGTCATTTGGATCCTGTCCCTGTCCTCTAAAGAACTCTTTGAGACAGCCAACAGCCACTCCTACGAAATTCTGGGTTGGCCAAAAAGGCCGTTACATTTTTTCTGTAAAACAAAAGGCTCAGTTTTCACTTTCACCAATAACTTTATTGATTTGGATATTTTGAGTATGTCGGCTATCTCATGTGTGGTGTAATGCTGAATTCTCCATGTCTCCATTTGATCGCCATCAACTTCAACTGGCCTACCTGACCGTGGAGCATCGTCCAGTGGGAAATCTCCTGTGCAAACCACTTCTGACACATTCGATCAGTCACAGCACCTTCTCCATACACTGCAGAAATCTTTTTTGTGTGTTTCAGTTGTATTTTTACCTTTCTTGAAATAATAAAGCACAATATGCCAGAAATGTTGGATTTTTTCCATCTTCAATATTAAAATGATTACATAAAAATTGAATTTCAGTAAGTTTTTTTAAATCACATGCTGATATGACAGCTGTCACAATACAATCTAACAAAACTGTTTCCAATGAAGTTAAAGGCTACTAAGCTCTACTGCAGCCATTTTATGGGAGAAAAACAAACAACCCAATAAAAACACCTTCTCAGGACCTGTGGAGGGGTGCTGCATCACACAGCACCTCGCCCTGAGCACCCACGTCTCTTGGCTGCATGTTTCAGTCAAGGGCCTGCTTGACTACCCTCAGCCTGTATGAAGACCGCCTTCCTCCCACCCCTCTACTCTGATTCACCATTTTATCTTTTGCTCCCGTCAAAAGATAAAACTTCCTGGGTAATGCCCACACCAAGCACATTTCAGCAAGTGACCTGGATGTCTGTGTAACCAAGGCAACTGACAACTCTGGTCCAGGTACATTCTTCCTTATAACTTACTCTCCACTACAGTCCTTAAAAAAAAAAAAACTTAACTGATGCTTTTGCTTATTGTTATTTGCTTCTTCCTGAAAAAATTATTAAATCCCCTAATGTCTGATGTTGTCCAAAACCACGAAGGACTAATTGGCATCTATCTGGCTGATGAAGGAAGCCCACCTCATGGAACAAGGCACCCCAGAGGGAGGCAGTACAGCACAGTGAATAGCCCTCGGCCATCCCCAGGCTGCTAGCTGGCTCTACCACAGGCCACTCCGTGACTGTGGGCAGGTCACCTAACTTCTCCAAGGCCATTTCCTCACCAGAAAAATGAGAATTATAATAGTATACATCTCGTAGGTAAGGAGAATTAAATATTAAACTATATATAAAGTGCTTAGTCAAGTAGGAGATGGTATGTAGTAAGAGATCAATGAACTTTAGAAAAAAAAAATGAGAGTCACTCTCCTTCTCTCAAGAGATTGTATAAAACCATATGTCTGGAACAGAGCAAGCCCTGTAGCTACTACTCGGTCCTTCTTCCTTTCCTTTGACTCCCTTGCACCCCACAGGCGACCAGGAGCCAAGTTCACTACCATGCATTCTCAGAAGGGTTCTGGTGGGATCCAGAGATGAGCCCAGTCCAGGACCCCCTTACCTCTGCCTGGACTACTGCAGGGTCTCCCACGGCCTTCACCTCCAGACCCCTGCAGTTCTAACTCTTCCTGTGAACAGCCGTATCACCTCATCTGGGAGTTCAGACACTCCTCCAGGTCTGCTCAGATGGCTTCCATCCCTCCTACCCACTTAGCCTGCTTTGCATTATAGACAGGCTATCCTGATACCAGACTGTACAATTTTTATTTGCTTATTGTCTCTCTTCCTCAAACCTAAGTGCTCTGAAGAGGATACTTTTTTAGTGATGTCACTGCTATGTCTTCAGTCTTACAACACGGTAAGCATTCAAGATATAGCTCTGTCTTCTTTTATCTCATTCCTTTCAAGCACCGTCTATTTGCTGATAACCCTCTCCCAAATTCCACACTCACATCTAAGTGCCTATTTAACATCCTCACTCAGATATACAATAGGCATCAAACTAACACATCCAAAGTGAGCTCCTGTTCTCCCCCCACTGCCATGCCTGCAGTACCTCCACCTTGGTGATAACTCCATCCTTCCAGTTGATCCAGTCAACAGCTTTGGAATCATTCTTGCCTCCTCTCTCTCTTTCAGGGTCTACATTCAGTTCATCAGATAATCCTGTTGGTTCTGTTCATTCTCTCTTCAGAATACCCCTTACCTCGCTCTGGTCCAAGCCACTATGGTCCCTACCTGTATTATTGCAATACCCTCCTAACTGTTTCTCTCTTTCTTCTCTGGCTCTTCTATTTCCCATTGTCAACACAGCAGCCAGAGTCATCCTGTTAAAACTTAAACCAGATTGTGACACTTCTGTGCTAACAGAAGTCCTGCAGTGGTTTCCCAGTCCACTCACCACCAAAGTCTAAGTCCTAACCTTGACCTAAAGGACCCTAACTTGACCAGATCTGTTACTTTTCCATGCTCCTCTCCTACTAGGCCCCCTGGGCCCTCTCCACTCACAAGGGTCCTTCTCGCTGTTCTTCAAAGGTGCAGACACACTCCAGCCTTCACACCTGGGCAGCGGCCACTCCTTTTCCTCCATTTCTATTTCTATATGACTAGTTCCTTTACCTCTTTCAAGTTTGTGCTCAAAAGTCCCTTTATCAGTGAAGCCAACCAAACTGCATCACACACACAGGGAAGCACGTTCTTTGTTCCGCAGCTCATTGTAAACACTTAGTTGTCACCTCGACATACCCACTCTACGAAGTATCTTAATCCCGAATCTGGACATCAGCAACTTCTATATGTCCCTGTTAACACTCTGGTGGAGGGGTCGACGAATCTTATTCCACTGGTCCACCAGCTGCCTTTTGTAAGTAAAGTTTCATCGGAACACAGCCCTACCCATCATTTACGTACTGTCCATGGGAACAGCCGAGTGTTGCAGTTGTGATGGAGACCCTGTGGCCCACAAAGACCAAAATACTTACTATCTGGCTCTTGAGAGAAAAAAGTCTGCTGCCCCTGATCTAATATAAAAAAGCAATACTTTAATTAAAAAAGAAAATCAAGCCCTGGCTGGTGTAGCTCAGTGGATTGAGCACAGGCTGTGAACCAAAGTGTTGCAGGTTCGATTCCCAGTCAGGGTACATGCCTGGGTTGCAGGCCATGACCCCCAGCAACCGCACATTGATGTTTCTCTCTCTCTCTTTCTCCCTCCCTTCCCTCTCTAAAAATAAATAAATAAAATCTTTAAAAAAAGAAAATCATGTTTATACTCAAAAAAGTAAGTTTTAAAGAGATGAAGCCTTAAATATTATAAACTGAAAATTTTATAAATATCTCCTTACATATAAGTATAGAGATTTATAATTGATATAATGTTGCTTTATTCATTATTCCTTTCCTTTCATTAAATGACTAGACAATCAATAAATATCATTTCCTCTTTCTTCTTCTTATCCTGCTTGCCTTTGACTACAAGTTACTCTTTTGTACTTCTTTCTCTCACACATTAACCAAAATGCGGTAATAAAAGTGATATACAAGTTCACAGAACTGACGTTTCTCCCCATTTATTATACTCAAATACAAATAAATTTGTATTACATGCGTTGATGTAATACAAATCAAATCAAATTTTTGCATCCTTAAAAACAGTATGCTTCTCTTCAGCTCAGAAGTAAAACAAGCTCACGTTACCGCTACTTTCTCTCCGAGAGGTTGGCACTCTTCCCCACTGGCAGCAGCAAAACGCGCCTACGAAAGTGCACTAGCACCTTCAGACAACGGACCACACACGTTTTCTCTTTTAAAATTTCTAGTCTTCACCAACTCAAATTTTCCAAAACTATGGTGAAGCGGGCAGACCAACATTTGTTACTAAACTTTTCTTTAAATATTTAAAAACAGAAACCTCAAGGGAGTTAGAAATTTACACACATATAATGTACATAAAGGTACTGGAGGTATTTAATGACTCAAATTTTCTGTAGGATTTTTGTGAAAATTATCCTAGAATTGTTTTGATAATTTTAGACAAAAGGCCAAGAATACCTAAGATAATCTTAAAGGATAAAGATTCTTTAAGAATCTCCTTAATGGGCTTACATAAAGCTGTAGTAATTGAGACAGTACAGCCGTGATGCAGAACAGACAATTAGAGGAGAACAGAGAGTTCCGAAACAGACCCACACTTGGTTTATGGCAACAGTGTCACTGTAGGCGACAAAAGAAAGAGTGACTGTCTCAGTAGATGGTGCTGGGTGAACTAGGTATCCATGGGGTCTGGGGAGGAACTTGACCCCCACCCCCACTGCCTGAAAAAATAAACAAACAAATTCTATAAAGACTAAAATCTAACTCTGAAAGAAAAACAACAAAACTTCTAGAAAATAATAGAGGAGAATATCTACAGGACACAAAAAGCACTAGCCATAGAAGAGAATGCTGATAAATCACGCTACTTTAAAATTAAGAATCTATTTTCCTCAGGACTCCATCCAGTGAGTGAAAGTGCAAGTCCCAGAATAAAGTTATTATGTGACTAAAACACCCACTATGGCCTTGTATCTAGAAAATAAACACACCGCTACAGAGGATACTCCAATGGTCAACAAATTTTTTTTCAAAGCTGCAAACCCATTTGAAATCAGGGAAATACAAATATAAAGCCACAGAGTGAGCTATCACTAAAATAAAAGTGGCTGGTATTACCAATCGTTAGCAAAGATGTGAAATAACTGAAACTCTCACACACGGATGGTGTGAATGAATGTAAACTAGTACAACCAGTTTGGAAAGCAACCTGGCAACACCTGCTGAAGCCGAATACACATATTCCCTAATGACCCAGCCATTCTACTTCTAGAAATGCCTACACGCAAACACACACACCAAATATATGTGTACACACACACACACACACACACATGCACACATTATTTGCAGCACCAAACTGGAAATCTGCAAATGTCTATCGACATTGAGAATAGGTAAATAAATTAAGGAAAAGCTCACACAATGGGATTCTATACAGTAAAGAAAAAGGAATCAAGTACAAGTACACCAAAAACTTGAATAAATCTCACAAATAAAATTTGAGCAAAAGAAGTAGGAAAGAAAGAGTACATTCTGTACTGTTCCATTTCTAGTTACTGTATTTTTCAGACTATAAGGTGTACCCCCCAAATTTGCGGGTAAATGGGGGTGCGTCTTATAGTCTGGATGTAGCTTACCTGGCTTGCTGTGGGGGGGGGAGGCGGCTGTGGAGCAGGGTCACAGGTTATTAAATATTTTATCCCATTTTTCCTTCAAAAATTTTTCCCCTATTTTCCTCCTCTAAAACCTAGGTGTGTCTTATAGTCCTAAAAATATGGTAAGTTTCAAACCAGCAAAACCAACTGACAGTGACACGCAGGAGTCAGTACCACTGGGCCTGGGGCCAGTGATGGGGAGGAGAGCTGCAGGGCACGGGTTCCGTTTTCTTTCAGGGCTCAAGGGGGTTAAAATGAGTGTATACATTGTGCAAAGATTCATGAAACATATACTTATAGCCCTGGAGGATGTGGCTCTGTCGTTTGGGTGTCATTGTGTAAAGCAAAAGGTCACGGGTTCAATTCTGGTCAGGGCATACGCCTAGGTTGTGGATTCGGTCCCCGGTTGGGCTGCGTGGGAGAAGCAACTCATCAATGTTTCTCTCTCACATTGATGCTTCTCCCTCACATTGATGTTTCTCCCCCTCTCTCTTTCCCTACCTTCCCCTCTCTCTAAAATCAATAGGCATGTCTTTGAGTGAGAATTTTAAAAAAAGATGTATACTTATCATTGGTGCCTTCTTCTTTACATATGCTTTATTTTAATAAAGTATACTTTAAAAATTAAGAGTAAAAAATTATTATCATGGCTAAAATCACTGTTAGGCTAAAAATACAAAAAGAAACATTTAGAACAAAATATATTTTCTCTACACATACGGAATTGCACATTGTTGACTAAAATTTTCTACTTACATTGATATCCTGTTGTATACCTATTGATCTCAAAATGCATTTATAAATATGGGCTATCAAAACAAGAAAACATGGTGAAAACAAGAATATTGGAGGTAGGTTTTGCCTCAAAGGAAATAGGAGGACCTAATGAACTAGATCAAAGGAACAAAACTGACCTAGTCAAGACTTTTCATTGCAGCCAACACAATGAGGGATCTAGACATGACAACATGGTGAACAAGGCCTCAGAGGAAACGGGGAGAGATGTCACTGAAGTGTGACACTTGAGGATCTGCCCCTCGCCCCACCTGACTTCTGTTTGCTGAGCACCAGGGTCAGCGTCCGTGGGGCACAGACACTGCTGCTTGCCGGCAAACACTGCTGCTTCCTGGGCTTCGTCAGAGAAGCCCTGCTTCCCACAAGCTCTCACGTGGAAACCCAACACGTAAACAGATGAACGTGAACAGTGTGACCACACTCCTCCAGGTGGGATCCAAGAAGGGGAGGCCTGGGGGATCTGCAGCCACACACCAGCCTTCTCAGCAGGCCACAGGAAGGCCCCCGGTAAGCCTCCATAAAGTGAGAAAACAATGCTCACCCCTTGACCCCAAATGACTGAGCCCATCTGAGAGGTAAGAAGCGGCCCTTCCTCTCTTACCAGTCCATGCTCACCCCGCTCAAAGATGCACCTGACCCTCTGAAATATGAAAGGGTCAATCTTGGGCTCAGGACGGACATGGAGCTGAGAAAGTAGCCAGAGGTAAGAGTGCCACTGCATGTACCTCGAAGAGCCTCACAGGGCAGGCAGCCAGGTCATGCACTGGGACTGTCTTAATACTGGGGGTCTGAGACAAGGACTGCGTAGGCATAGGCAAGTCTTTTTCTCTGCCCAACTCCACTTCTTAAAAAAATTTCTTCAACCCCATTTGAGTTTCCTGGAAAATTTACCAGTGGCTTGATTCTTCTAAAAGGTCTCTGCTGCTGAAACACTCCCTAGACGGTCCCTGGGCTCCCAGCCCCATGATCTGGATTACCTGGACAAAAGCCTGTTGCACATGACACCCCCTCCAGTGGACGCCTCTGTGCTACCTTATGAACAATGTTGGAAGTCACCTATGAGTTTGGATTGGATGGTCATTTGGGTATCTTCTCTGTACTATTTCAGTTTAATCCTAAACAGGGATTAAGAGCTGTAGAAAACCCAAGGGACATTTTATGACACCCACAGGGTAAGGATCCCATCCGTTCATCAGATGGATACAGGACATACCCTGATCATGTTCTGTGAGAGAGGCAGACTATGACACAAATCACCTGTGGAAGGCAAAGTATGGGGAGAGGGGCTGTATATTATTCTACAACAGTCATATGCAACTAATGATGTGACAGGAATTTCAGCTCCGTGGAAGCCCCAATTTCTTATTTCAATCTCTTAAGACTTCAGAAATGGGACAATGTTCAACAAAGAACCATTAGTAAGCAAGTTACCATTTGTTAAACTGCAAGCTAAAAACAAAGGTGGGAAGAAGGAAGAGGAGAAAAGAGGGAGAAGGAAGGGCCGGGGAGGGAGCAAGCAGGAGGGGAAGAGAAAGAGAAGGAAGAGGAGGAAGAGAAAGAGGAGGAAGAAGAGAATGAGGAGGAAGACCCTTCCTTTGTTCTCTCAAGTTATTTCTTTTAGCAATATTATTAGTTTTTTATTGATTGATTTTAAAAAGAGAGGAGAAAGGAGAAGGGGAGGGAGAGAGAGAAAGAGAAACACTGATTTGTTGTTCCACTTATTCATGCATTCATTGGTTGATTCTTCTACGTGCCTGACTGGAGATCAAACCCATGACCTTGGTGTATTGGGACAATGCTCTAACCAACCAAGCTACCCAGCCAGGGCCAGCAATGTTATTTTTTTGTAAAGGCCCCTTTTTTCCAGACAGAACCTTTGTATCTGGAAAATCTTTTAATACACAGTCTGTAAGGTAGGTTATGACCCTGATTTTACAGATGAGGAAAATAAAGCTCAGGAATTTGAAATGACTTGCCCATCTACAAAGTGCCAGTAAGAAGCAGAAACGGTGTTCTCACGCCGCTGTTCTTTCTACAATTCACAGAGGACTCCTGTCTCCTACATCCTGCTTCTCCACCTGCTCTTTTCTTAAAGGGCTAGTGACACCAACACACACGCCCGTCTGTCCCTGAGCTGGTGTCCCTTGTTTCTCTCTTCCACCGGGCCAGTGGTGTGGCTGGTGTCCCCAGCATCCCTTGCCACTTCATGCCCACGCAGGGAAGATGAATCTGAGCCGAGGAAAACGTCGGAGGCCCATTCCTCAGTCCCCAGCCCTCACCCTGCAAACGTGCTGCAGGAAGGAGGAAGACGAGAGAGAACACACCTGCTGCGCTGACCTTGACCTTGCAGGCTCGCCTTTGTGTCCCAAGGAAATGTAACTGTAACATTTTCATCAAACTGGCTTCCACTGGGTAAATCAATGCCACGGTGAGCTAGCTGCTCATTTATTACTTAAAGAATTTAATGGGGACATTTTTCATTGGTGTGCCTCTGAAAAGCTGTGGTTACCGTGATGCTAAGAGGAATTAGGTGGCAGAAAAGAAAAAACTAAAATTATACACGGGATTTTTAAATATTAAATAAACCTCATGAAGTGTTAATGGAAAACACGTGAGCTTGCAGATTATATGAAATAAAACCCTGCAAAGACATGGTGTTTTGCCTCTGCCCTCGCTTATCTAGCCTTAAATAACTGTCATGTCAAATGAACACGGAGGAGACGGCGGGAGAGGGGGAAGGCTGCTAGGGTAAACCAACGATACTGTCTCACCTATACCACAGGTAGTTACTCTCTTCATTTTCGATAAGGAAAATGAAGGCCTGAGAGGACAATGAACTTGGCTCAGAGACGAAAGTGGCAGAGCTGGAGGTGGCTCAGTCTCTCCAGTTCCAGAACCGTTCTAGAACCATTCCAGAATGGAGGGTGCGCTATCACACCATTCGTACTTCCCCCTATCTGTATGTTTCTCACAATCCATCACATCAGACAGGCCCAAAGGTCTGAATAAACTGGAAATCATGAATAAAGGTATTTAAAATGGGCTCATTAGCCATCTCCCCTGAATGCACAATCCGTATGCCCCCAAGGGCTCTGAATTCTTCGTGGGCAGTGCTGGTACAGCAGACCCCTGAGTGCAGACAACACTCGCTGGACAGACACTCCGCCGCCCGAGGGAAATGCGGTACTCTCTGTCAAATCTAGCTTCAGTGGCCAGTTTCTTTTTAAGCTTGAACTTACTACTGTCCCACCACTTCCGGGCCTTCCCTTTTTTCTAATACTTGAAAGACCTCAGGGTTTTCTGCAGCTTTGCAGCTAATCCCGTGAAGATCATTGTGCCTTTCGAAACTGATGGCTGCAGCATGGCAGGCAGCGCCCACCCAGCCGCGGGGGCGGGGCTCTTTAGAAGGGCAAGGTTCTTCTCGTGGCACTCGGAACGGCCACCTCACACAGAGCCTCTGGCCTCAAACCGCCCTGAGACAAGGTCAGGACACAAAATCCTGTAATACCAGTAACTTCTGTTCTCAGGCAGCTGATGAACTTCCTCCTTCGGTCAGTGGGAAGAAGGCACTGCTGACTGTGAAGGGAACGAACAGAAGTTCCATCCAGCTCCCACGTTCCACGACTCTGAGGGAAGGTCCTGCCACATCCTCCCTCGCCTTACAACGAAGCCAGAGTATTTTCGAACCACTAAGCCAGAAACTTCTTTTTTTCCAACAGGGATACAGTTGTACTGCAGCCCCCAAATACTGATAGCTTTGTTAAAAGGGATATGCTGATTTCATAACAGCACTTTCATCCATTTCATTCCAGAAAAAACAAATGCTCACACAAGCTTGCACTTACTTAGGTGTGCACACACTCATGCCCTTACCAAAAGTAACTTCTCCTTTGCCAGTTTTGTCAAACAGCTGGAAGGCCACCATGAACAAAGCATCCGGGGCACACAGGACAGATTCAAATGCTACAAATTCTTGGAAGGATATTAATCTGCAACACAAAACAAGCACAAAGCATAAGGTCAGTAGCTTGTGGTCAATAAAAGCATGCACAAATATGCACCAAGGAAAAAAAGAAAGTGTCACTGTCAAAAAATACAATTCACACCTAAAACATTTACAAACAGCATTTCCTTTTACACACAGCAGACTGAAATTACCTGCAGAATCTGAAAGACACAACAGGGTGGAGGATATGGTGACACAGTAGATGTATCCTAATTTCAAGCGTAAGTAACTGTTTTACCCAACACGTCACTTTTGTTTTGGCACACTGTTGGAGTCCAGAATTAAAGCGTAGATACTCTAGATGAAGATGTGATTGTACAGCAGCACAAACAGAGCAGCTCTGTCATTCATTAATACCTCCATACACCAAGTAAAAATGTTCACAGAGATTCGTTCATTACTGATAGCTACTGACCACATGTGGGTTAAAGTAGGGATGATACTAGGGAAGGGAAGAGAACACAGGCAAGTCAGACAAGAAATGTGACCTCCAAAGAACTTCTAGCCTAGTAAGGCAGATAATACCAGTGTGGAAATAGTATGCAGGAAAGACAAATCATAAGACATGAGTATGACAGCAGAATTCTGGTAGGAAATCAAAGAAGGCTTTGTTCCATAAATGGAATGTGAGCTGAGTCTTGAAAAATGAATGCAACTCAGGTATGTGGTCACAGGTAAAAGGGAGGGTACTTCCAGCAAGGACACACCTGCAGGAAGGCAGGTGCAAGAAAAGCTGGGGAGGGAGTGTACCAGGAAAATGGTGAGGAACTGATTTCGTCTGTACCATGGATGGGGTGCATAAAAGAGAACACGGTGAAATGAGATTGCAAGAACAAGCCCAGAGATGAGCCTCAAGATAGAAAGAGGCCTGGGCATTCTTCTTGAGGAAGCAAGGAGTGATTAAAAGTCTCTGAGAAAGGCCTTGATATGATGAAATGTATCTGTTAGGGAGAGTATGACAGGCCAGCCAGAGATACTTCAACTTTGAAGAAGTAAACAAATCCACAAAACCTTTTCTATTTTGTATGTTAAACTATTTCAATGATACAATGAGATAGTCCAAGTCTCCAGACGTTATAGAGAGAAGGAGAAAACAGGAGTGCGTTCCTATGTTTCACAGAACATTTACTCACTTCTAAACACCTGAGAGAACATATTTTTATGCAAGGTGTTACAAAGCTAACTCAGCTGTTCCCAGAATGTCACCTGATTATAACAATGTTGCAATGAAAGTAAAAACTCCTGGTTGTTCAATACACTATCTCTGTCATTCGCTACCCAAAACCACCCTTACAAGTGCATGGGGACATTCAAGAACAGCATGTGTTACAGAAGAACACTTGTCCAGAACATTCTGTCCTCTACTGTAACAGTCTGTCTCACTGAGAATCTATGTTCAAGACCAGGGGTGGGTAGCGGTGGGGAGAGGAGGGAATTGGAGTCAAACCTTCCTGGCTGGCCGAGGAGTTTACAGCCTGTTGGGGGAAGAAGAAGCAGTCACGTTCATACATACCCACCAGAATGCCAGAGCTAGGGGTCAAAGCAAAAGCAGAAATAAAGCACTGAAGGGCACAAAAGGAGTGGTTTATTTTGCCTAGAAGAACTGGGAAATGCTTCGTGGAGGTCTGGCATTCAAAGAACACATTTTTAAAGTTGAAAAGACCTTAGAGATCATCCACTTCAACCTCTCCACTGTACTTTGGAGAAAACTAGAAGAACTTAATGACAAGTATGAAGTGAACAATTGGCTTCTGGCACTTTGGCCTGAGAGCCAAGCATCCTGGCTTCCATTGCACTGACAGAGACTTCCAACTGGTACAGGAAGACAGAGAAAACAGAGAAGGGTGGAGAGAGGACATTACACGCTTAGGAAAGAACAGAGCAAAGTTATGACGAATGCTGTGTTTGGAGAAGGATGTTGGTCATAAGGAGCAACAAGTGGCTTGAGCTGTAATGATAGCCACCTGTGGAGGCCCTTGAAGGCCAACTTAGAGAATCCTGACTTTGTTGCAGGCAGTGAGAAGTCACTGAAGGTCGTGGAAGATGAATTTGACACAGGGAAGACAAGAAAGAGTGGGGAGAGAGCCTGGCAGCTGGGGCAGGAGCTCTGAGCCGGCGCTGGGCCACCAGGACTGAAACGCGAGGAAAGCGGGGAGAGGCGCAGGCGGGGCAGGAATGGGGCTCCACTTGGCAGCCACTGGACGCCAGGGGCTGACGACCAGGAAACCGGCCAAGTCACTCCCAAGTCGTCTAACCTGGGAACTGAGAGGGCTGATGATTCTACTATCCAAAGATAAAGAATAAAAAATGGAAAAGTTAGAGAGAAGGGACTGGGAGAGAGTAAGACCAGTTCTGCTTCCAACTGTCCGCCTCCTTCTCGCCGCCCCTCCTCCCGCCCCAGGACCGCTCTGCGCAGGCGCCAGCCACCCCACCACCCCACAGCCACGCCTCTCACCAGTCCAACTTGCTGGCAAGTAAAAGGCAGAAAACAATCCTATT
Organism: Phyllostomus discolor; assembly: GCF_004126475.2. Lineage (NCBI taxonomy): Eukaryota > Metazoa > Chordata > Mammalia > Chiroptera > Phyllostomidae > Phyllostomus > Phyllostomus discolor. The sequence goes on along the minus strand of NC_040912.2, from coordinate 27,755,538 downwards.
TGTTAAATTATCCCAGCACAGACGTTAGGTTAGTTAAAAGTGAATCACACAGTGTGTTATCTAGAAAAGGGACATTTAGCCCTGGCTGGCGTAGCTCAGTGGATTGGGCGCGGGCTAGGAACCAAAGTGTCCCAGGTTCGATTCCCAGCTGGGGTACATGCCTGGGTTGCAGGCCATAACCCCCAGCAACCGCACATTGATGTTTCTTTCTCTCTATCTTCCTCTCTTCCCGCTCTAAAAATAAATAAATAAAATCTCTAAAAAAATATTAAAAAAGGGACATTTAAAAAATTATACAATCTGAATAAAGAAATGCTTAAATAGAACAAAAAGAGCACTTTACCTCTCTCAAAGAGGCACAAGAAACCTGAAGGCTATCGATGCACATGAATAAATCCTCTGGCGATGTCAAAGTGGTTTTTTTACCATCACGGGCGGTGAACACTCTGGTATTTTAGGCATGTTACAGGCACCAAAAAGGTGTGTAATTTGGTAATCCTGTCAGATACAAGTACTATACGTCTATGTAGGAGGTATACAGATGAACCATGAAATCACAATGCCTTACTGTTCATCAAGGTTATTTTGGATTTTCTAGGTAATCTGACTAGAAGGCTATCAGAGTAATTATATAGTACCATATTCATTTACAGCAAGATAGCTCAAAACATTTATATATGTTTTTCATATAAACAGAACTTCAGCCTTACTTTACAGATTTAATGGGTATTAGCATAAATTACAACAAAGAATACAAGCTTAATCAAGTTCAGACCTGGCTGCCGAGCTCACTTCGCTCCCTTTTCCACCCTCCACTCCCTAAACTTCTTTGCCAACGTCAGCCGCCCTTTAAAGTGGATCACGCAACTCTGATCAACCCTATGTCTAGTCTCTCAGGAAAAGTATATGCTATTAGTGTTCACCTGCAACAACTAATAGTGAGACATGGGTCAGCTCACAGGGACACAAATGCAGAAGTCACATTTTCAAAGGCCCCCAGCTCGGAAATCAGGTCTCCAACTCCTCTGCTTCGTGGTCCTGCTGCTACCAAAGATGTTTTTTTAGGTAAATCATTTTTGGGGGGGGATTCAGGTTCATCTTTATTTGCTATATAAGTGAAAGGCATTTCATGTTAATTACTTAGAAACATTTGCATATGTTCATTGGCTCACTTATTTATTTTTATCTTTATTGTATTTTTTTCCATAGGTAAGTCATCTTTGTTTTCCAAATGAGAGCCATTCTTCTCCTTTTGACAGCCATTTGTAACAGCAGCAACTTGGCAACTCCTTTGAAGTCCAGGTAAAGCAGCGAAAACACACGGACCACTACCACATACTGAGCCAAAGAGGAAAGGGATTAAAAGTGGATTAAACCTACGGCAATGTATGGTTATATAGCTATCATATACATAGAAAGATCCTGGAGGGATACATACCAAAATGATCACAGTGCTTCTTTATAGTAGCACAGCTTTTGGTCTCCTACCCACCCCTTCCCAACTTCATAAGAGGTAGCTCTGAACCTGGAGATGCTTAAAATCCCATAGAGAACACACACTGAAAAACCATGATACTATGGAAAAGGTCATAAGTACTATAAGAGACTGGAGATAAATGACTCAATGAATTCAGAGGATGAAAAGATTATTGTTCTAATGAGACAAAGGAGGAGACGGGAAAATTAGGAACACGTGACATCAGAGGGAAGATGTGACCAAGTGCACATGTAGCAATGAGTCTGGCAGGAGAGGGAAGGTGCGATCAAGGTAAGATGGGCTGTGGGAGAAGGAGAGGCAAACAGCCACAGTGGGGCTTTGGTGCTCACGCTATGTGCTGGACACAAACCAGTGCTAGGAATACTCCTGGGAAAATGCAATCTTCACTCCCCAAGAACTGGTCCAAGGGGCAGATGGTAAGCCGGGAACCAAAGAAGGAAGGCCAGAGATGAAGAACCACAAGACATGTGGGTGTGGAGTGAGGGCAAGTGCAATGCAAGGCATGCTGGTCGTGTCCTGATGGCAGACAAGGGTCTGAAATTTGTAGACATGATGAAACTGTTCTTCGGACTATTTAATCCAGCAGAGGAATGATAAACGACCTGGAGGGAGAATGCAGAGTTGGGGAGATGTGCTGGCTGAACCTAGGAAAGAGCCATAAAGGCCTGAGGGAGAAAGGGGTACGAGGAAATAGTGCTATGATCTCCAGAGGACAACTTGACAACACAGCAAGACTTCGAAATGCCGACACTCTTCGACACCATAGTCCCACTTCTAGGAATTCATCCTAAAAAATAATGAATGAATGTGTGCAGCTTTTACCTAGAACTTTGTTGACAATTGTGAAAAAGTGGAAACAACCTCAACATGTGCCCATATGTGACTGATTTATTAAAGGAATACTATCCAACCACTAAAAATTGTTGTCAACAAATTCATGTTATTAAGCAAAAAATCAGTTACACTAATATTTGTAAAAAGTACTCCCATTTTGTTAAAAATAGGCAAAAGCAGTATTTTACACACACAAAGTCTAAAGGCTGCACACCAAACATTTAAGTTTTCTTTCTTTTTGCATGTCATCCATATGACCTAATCTTTCCAATACTACACACAGTACACTATTTTTGTTAAAAAAAAAAAAGAAAAGAAAATGTTTATGAAACAAAATAGCCAAAGCCAAGACTTGGGTAACGACAGAAGGACTGAATAAGAGCCAGGGTGGGTGGTGGGCACCCTGACCGATGTGGCTCAGTTGGTTGGGCATCATCTGTGAAGCGAAAGCTCTCCGGTTCGATGCCCAGTCAGGAGGGCACGTGCCTGGGCTTCAGATTTGGCCCTGGTCGGGGTGTGTTCGAGAGGCAATAGATCAATGTTTCTTTCTCTCTCACATCAATGTTCCTCTCCCTCCTTCTCCCTCCCTTCTCCTCTAAGAATAAATAAAATCTTCTTAAAAATTACAAAAAAAAAAGAACTGGGAAGAAGAGGTTGGGAAAGGGACTGAGAAAAGAAACCGATGACTGAAACACTCCTACTACCTGTGGCTACCCAGGGTGGATAACCCCCGGTTCTTCCATCCCACCCTGCTTATGCCCATTCACACTGGCACTGGCTCATTCACGCCCCATGTGGTCCCTTTCATCTCCTGCCTGGCTCCTACCTCCAGGCCAACTCTGTGGCTATGGAAGTTTCGGAGACTGCACATAAGGATCTCATCTATTCAGACTTCAGGAAGTTTGGTTGTAGACAACGCACCATATCAAAATCCAATTACCACTTTTACTTAAGGCTCGTAACCGCAAGAGCGCTTCGCAAGAATAACTTCTCCTTATAACCCTCTTCTGTGTGTTATAACAGAAGCCAAACAATTGTCCAGGATTAATGGCAGAGATAAAAGTAAAATCTAACTCCAAAAAGAGGGCTTCAACCACCAGACCACCCAGGTTTAAGTATCCATGAATGTCAAGAAAAAAGACACACACACAGAACTGGGCTTTCCTGTGATCACCAGTTTATCCAAAGAGTTTGGGCCTCCATTATTTGAACATCTTTACTAGTTTTGGAGGTTTTCCAGCTCTTTTATCTCCCTCCCAAATGCCTTGCAAAATACAGTGTTCAGGCCACGAAGCTCATAGGTACCCTGTACCTATTACATGACAGGCAATACCCTAGACAGTACGGATACCATGCAAATGGGTAAGACTGACAGAATCTGTGTCTTCAAGGAATTATATTCCAGAAGGGAAGGCAGGCAAAGAGCACACACACACAAACAGAAAGGTAAGATGATTCCACGATCAGATAACTGCTATGTAGAAGATGAGGAATGCATTAAACTAGGGTTCCTCAGCCCCAGAGAGCCTATTTAACTGGTCTGAGGAGGACCTGAGCGACCATTTGGTTTTGGTTTTGGTTTGTTTGTTTTTTTAAACTTCCCAAGTGGTTCCACCCATTAGCCAAGCTTGAGAATGATGGAGATGGCAGAGAGGGAGCCACTCGGCCCAAGGTGGTCAGCAAATGCCTCTCAGGAGGTGACATTAAGATCTGAAAGACAAAAAGAAGGAAGCACCGGGAAGATTGGGAGGAGGGTATTTTGGGCAGAAGAAACCTCAGTGCAAGAGCCTGCACTAGGACAGGCCAACCAGGGCTAGTTCCATGGGGCAGGAGACACCTGTGTGGCTAGAGGCTAGAGGAGGAGGGAAGTGAACGGGGATGTGGGCATGAAGGGGTGTGCAAGGCACACCTGTGTGGACTGAATTCCAAGCACACGTGAGAAACAGCCATTGTTGGAAGGTTCTACTCAGGACCCTGTGGCGCGCAGACTACAGGGCCAAGCAGTGAGTCCACAGTCAGGAAGTGGCTGCAGCAGGCTGGACTGGAGTGAAGCCGGAGAGACATGAAATGTGAAGTGGTCAAACCCAGGATACCTTTCTAGACAGAGTTGGGGGGCTCTAGTCGGGGGCTTGTCCTAGAAGCCCAAGCACACCACTTTTAAAACCCAGGGGCAAGTCGGGTGCCAGCTGGGGACTCTGGGTGGCCTGTGGCTGCAGGGGCGGTAGCAGCCAGAAGCACAGACAGACTCCAAGGCCTTGAGGTTACTGGAGATGTGAAAACTGCTAGCCAGGCAATGACAGAGCTCATAAAGAAAGATTTTATTTAATAGGCCAGATGATGGTCAGTGAGCAAACAATCTATGCTTCACAGCCCCAATTATGCAAATTTCTTAACAGGATCTAAAATGAAATAATGAATTATCACCTAATTTTATATTCTAAAAGCCATGGGTAATAAGGTAGAAAGAGACCTGAGTTCCAGTTTTTCCTTTGCCTAAGTAACTGATCTTGGCAGGCAAGTTGCAGGGGGGACTGCCTTTCCCGATCTATAAAAGGGGCTCTCTCCCATGCCTCTCACCCTACGATCCCATTTTCCTCCATTTTCAGTCGCAGGAAGCCTTGCGGGCCCCCTCTGGCTCCGGCACTGGCTTCAGCATTCCCGGGGGTGCATCTGTTCTGAGGCCAGCTGGGCTTCTCAGCTCAGGTTCAAATCTCACTGCAGCCTTTGCCAAGGGCCTATTTAAATTCATTGGCTCCAGTGAAATCTGGCAGACTGAATATTGTTCAAACAAGTAGGCTACTGCCTGGCTTTAAAAACCTATTAAAGATTTTATTGGCAATTTTACTGTATTGTTATCATGGGTTTAGCCTATAAATACCACCTCTGCATATATCACTGCCTCCAGATTGGCAAAAAAAGATAGATATATAGGCTCTCATAACTGTGAGCTGAACGCAGTAAGCAATACACCCATACTACCTGTCTGCTGCCTTGTACCTCACTTTGATAGCTCTTGAGCTGCCCAAGGCTCGCTGTGCCAACGGGTGGGATTTATGGAGGGCAATTTTGTACCTCCAACATTTTTGTCCATACCAGAGGGATCACACATATTTACCAGATGTGATTCACTCCTTCTACTTCTCTTTTGCTAATAGTTAATTCAATTACACTCTACAAAATGTCTTTCACCTACATATCCTCTGTTCCGCATCCCTTCTTCCCCTCCCTGTTAAATAATACAGCCTGATGACCTCAGAAGAATGTGTCCCCTTGTCCTGTCACCACCCTGATAACCCATCTTTCAACCTTTGTCATAAAAAAAGCTCTAATCATGGCCAAGTCCCATGCAAGTGACACTACATTGAGGAGAAGAACCACCACACCTTTTCAAAACTAAAGGCAAATCATATTCTGTTTCTTCATAAGACCCTAAAAATAAACACCAATAGATACTATTTTTAAAATACCTAAAAATCTATTTCATCATATTACATTGTCTCTATTTTGTAAAATTAGTCCTATTGAGAGCAGAATTTAAGGTGCATCACAAATATTCTGTATTTTAATTACATTATGGATTAAACAGTATTTTGAGATCTATCCAATGATTTTATGGGTTTTTTTTTTTTAAAAGGAGAAGTGTCCTAAGTTAAAAAAAGAAACAATTTTAAATTGGGTACTGCCATTAAAAGAGGAAAGAAAGGCTATTGGCAAAAAAGGGGAAGAACAGTTGTAAACCATACCGGAAAATCAATTTAGGCAAGCAAAGTAGATTTTTTAAAAATCTAGGTTTTCTAAATCTTCCCTTCTTCTTCTTCTTTTTTTAATCCTCACCTGAGGACATGCTTATTGATTTTTGAGAGAGAGGAAGGGGGAGAGAGAGAAAGAGAAAACCATTAATGTGAGGGAGAAATACCAACTGGTTGCCTCTCATACGTGCCCTGACCAGGACTGAACCTGCAACCTAGGCATGTGCTCTGACTAGGAATCGAACCTGCGACCTTTCAGCTTATGGGATGATGCTCTGACCAACTGAGCCACATCAGCCATGGTATCTTCCCTTATTGTTTTAACTGAGGCTGGATGAGAAGGTTTCAACTTTATTAAAATGCCAAATAAAGAATGATAATGGGGAGATAAACTGCAGATAAGAAATCAGTAACTGAAAGCCAGCAGGCACACCAGTTTGTTAACTAGCATTTTTGAGGTGACCCCTGTACACTGGCAATCATTGCAGAAAGTAGCAGGTTAGTTGTCAGATTGCCACTGGATAACCAATTGCCTCAAATGCTCCCTAAAGAACACGGAGGGAGCTCGCACTGCCAACCTCTTTGTTCATCTGACTTCAGTCTCCAGTCTGATTGTTCCCTTGGTTTAGAGCTGAAAAGCACAAAAAGTACCCTCCACTCCAGAGACGTTGTGAGAGCCTAAGGCACCGGGGACGGCCTGAGGAAGAGTTTTCTCACGCACACTTTCAGCAGACGTCCATATTACCTATGTGTGTTCTCTGCTCAACTAGCACTTTAAAATACCAAAAAATGAATGAGTTGACTGATCTTCTAAATTGGAACACGGTGCCTTTCTCAAAGTGTTTTTCTGATCTTCAGAAGCAAGGTGATGATGATTAAAGCGACATCTGAAAACAAAAGGGGCCGAAGCACAGACACAAAAGCAACAAGAGCACATGGGCTGCTACTTTCTTGCATCTGCTGATGATGAAATCCCAATTAGTCACTGTCAAAAAAAGCCCAAAATGAAATAAACGGTCAACTACACTTTTAAAAACACATGAAATCAGTGTAACCAATTCCTCTTGGAGAAACATTGTCAATTACTCAGGAACAATTTAACATTTTCTTCCATTCGGTTACAAATCCTATGTTTTGGCCCCACACAAAAACCTCTTTTGATATGATTGTAACATAAGCCACTGGCAAAGCAAACATTAAGTGACTGAAACAGTCTTTATCATATTTTTAAAAATAAAATTATTCGTGGTGTGGGCAAGAAGAAATAGAGAAGTACACAGACTTGAGCCAGAATATCACACACACATACACAACAGCCAACATTAATATCTGCTGCGCCAGCTGAATTCAAATTAACCCAATTTTACATGTTAATTAAACCAGCTATTTTCTTCTTATTGTATTTTTCCTTCTTAAATAGTAGAGTCTACAAGTGATTCCCAACAGACTTGTTCCAGCAACAATGACGTATTCATTTACTTCTATTATGACCATACAATACAGTAACTGAGCAGTAATTTTTCACAGTCAATTACATGTGTGGGTCTTTATGCTTAAAGATGCTGAAATAATGTGTACTATAGAGCCATATGCCTAAATCTCCAGTCTGCCTGAGGCAGTTGCCTGGGTAACACATTTTCTCTCCGGTTTAGCATAACCCTTCATTGAATATCATTAGGTGTCATTAAATAGCAAACATTAACATGAACTTCAATACACTACTTAGATAGAGTCATTTTACCCATGTAAACAAGTGCTCCATCATTGATAAGAAGCTTAAAATTGATTATGCTTTTCTGTATTTAAGACCATGAAAAAGAAGGAAAAAAAGTGCCCACGTGTTGATTCCAAATTGAATTTGCAGAAATTTCTGTTACCAAAGGAGAACTCAGACCCAGTTTCAGGGGTAACGCTTCTTATCAGTAGGGTTGAAATAGTCCATGTAAGCATAGGAAGATTAGGTTTTTAAAATTTATTAAAAGTTGTAAAATATTTCCGTCAATTTCATCTCAGAAAATCAAAGACTTGTTTCACCCTCTTTTCCAAGGGTGGGGGAAAGCACTCATGTTCAGTAACAACAAATTTATTAAATAAAGTGTTTAAAAATCAAAGCACATAGTGATAATGAGAAGGCACAGGACACACCATACATTATTTAAAAGAGTATCTTAAATACTGAAAATTTAATGGAGTACTCTATAGTTTGGATCTGGCAATACAGCGTTTATACAGGCGATTCCGGAACAATGCCGGCATTAAGAGCAGCAGCCGTTCCCAACAGTCTCCATCGGCCTTCATCCCACGCCACCCCAAACACGCAACTACATCTATGAAAAACCATGTGCTTTCTCTACAGTCTTAACACTTACACCCCCTTACCCAACCCAACCAGATCACCACACTTAAACCATGGAATCACAAGTGTCCTGAGACATAGCACAAGTCCCCATACTGTAAGACTAAACTCGCAGCCTCTAAGGAACTACAACTTGTCCTCTGTCACCTTCATTACAAAGGGCCTCCAACTTTTCAGTGTTGAAGGACACGCACGAAGACAGAATGGATGTTGACAGGCATGGCCACCTTCAATGTACTTCCCCACCTTGCCCATCCCAGGAGAAAGGTGCGCTCCAAAGAACTGAGCGAAGCTCAGGAGGCAGCCCCAAAGCTGTCCGTAGTCAGCGTAAGAATAACTAGAGAAATCTCTGCCCAGAACAAATGGGTTCTTGGTGATGGGGATTGAGATCGCAGATGCAACTATGATGCCAAACTGGGATCTTTTTCTTTTTCCAACATCCGTTTCCTAATCCCAAGTACGGAAGAAATGGCCATGGGAAATGGAGTGACTCAGCCTGGGGCAGCACTGTGCTCTCACCTCCCACCGCCCCACAGATATTCATGCAGCTGTTTGCAAAGGGGACTAAAGCCTCAGTCGCCATGGTCAGGCGGGGAGCTGAGATGTGATGAGCAAAAAGAAAAAATTATTTCATAGTAAATATATATTCCATTTTGGCTTCAGTACTCTGCTTTGAAATGAGGTTAATCGCAAGAAACAAATCGATAGCAAGAACAAACCGTTAAGTAAAATATTTGCAAGATCTACTGGAATCAGCATAGATTCAGTCACATCTCCGAGGCCTCCGTGACGAGTCATGTTCTGAGTGATTATATAAGATGTTGTAGGATTTCAAATAAAATTAAAAAATTAAAACTAAATTGTATAAACTGTCATTACAGGGAAAAAGTAGCCTAGTAACTCAGGAAACGTAATTAATGAGAACTGAAATAAACAGTGATTTCTGCTTACAATATTCTAATTGTCCTCTTTCTGGATTTAACCCCAAACCACAATAAACAGAATGCTATTTCCACCCCTATCCCCATACAGATTAATTAAAAGTCAACTATATGAACATAATTTGCTTGCCTAAGAACAGGCCAAGACCTAGTAAAGAAAAAACATACATTTGTTATATTTAATTATGTTTTGCATTACAAATTATCTTGAAAAAAATACAATGAGTTTACCTACAAACCCAGACCACCCAAGAATGCAGAGTCACATGAAAATTTACCTCAGCTTAGTCTACCCAGGTAAATTTTATTTCACTGCCTGGAAGAACCTATGTAAATTCTGAAAAGCAGGTAAGGAAAGAAAAATGTTCTGTCCCAATTGATCCAACATGTTTTCCCATCCCACTCCATGCTATCTCCACAACCATTAGCATGTTCTACTTCTAAAGTTCTCATAACAATACCAAGCTTTTTTAGAAGCAGGCAAGTATAACACAGAACAGCAATTGTAAATAACAATAAAATTGGAAACTGTAGGGAGTATTTTATGTTTTTGCAAAAGCAAATTAAGCTTCGGACTCTGAGGTTCTTTTGCTTTTTCTAAGTACAGTGGCTGCTAATTGTGGAAATGCAGCATCCGAGCTCAGGGCTTTTTCCTTTAGTAAGTTGGCGACTGTTTACTCCCTGACTTTAAAAAAGAAAAAGAAAGTACTAACCAGAAAATCATAAAGTGATAAAAAGAGGGTTTCAATATGAATTACATAGTCAGCCAATCCTCAGGTACTTTCAAGGGGAGTTTTCCCCAAATGGACATGCAACAACATTAGAGAGTTTTACACGTCACGCTTTAACAGGCCACAAGCAGGGTGAGGTGCCCAGCCAGCCAAGCCCTTGGCTTTCCTTCACAGGGGTTTGCAGGGGAAGGGCAGGAGCCTCGAGGAGGATCAAGAACCTAATCCTGTGGGTGGCTTCTTGATTAAAAAAAACTGACTTTTGTAAAAATGAAAATGCCTCCCAGACTATGTGGTACCAGCTCATTGGGAGAGGATAAAAGCAAAGACAGGAGAATAAAAAACGATTTGCTAAAAGCTCCACACCAGTTACGGACGCCATAACATGTTACGGTGTTCCTGGGGCAAAATGACTACAACGGATTTTAACACATGGAATCCCAACACAGAACCGGAAAGACAGCCCGAGAGCCTGTCCCCTTATCAGCTTGGTAACAGTCCCTCACACACTCATGGCACTTTATACACAATCCATTGATATTCATTAGGAAAAAAACAAAACACTGATGGAGTGCTACTATACTACGTGCCAGCCACACTGCTCTAGGACCTCCAGACTCAGCAGTGACACACAAAATCCCTGCCTTCCTGGAGCTCACAGTCAAGTGTGTATGAGAAGATAAGGGGGGAAGACACTAAAACAGTAAAATCTTTGTTATAAGAGAATCACTAAGAGAAGCACTGCAGTAAAAGGGTACAGGAGTGTTGGGGTGCCATTTAAAACAGTGTTTGGGGAAAGCCTCCCTAAGGAGGAGTCCTCAGAGCGAAGACCTGAAGGAGGTGAGTGAGTTTCTTAGGGGAAGAGGACATGCAAAGGCCCTGAGGTGACACAGCCTCGGGTGCTCAGGAGGCTGCAAGAAGACCAAGGCGGGGGGTGGGGGGTGCGGACAGCAGGAGATGCAGTGGTACATGGGAAGGAAACAGTGGGCACTGCAGGGCCTGCCTGGCCACACTAAGGACTCTGGCTTCTACTCTGAGGAATGAAATAAGGAATCATAAAGGTCGTAAGTCAGAGAGTGAAATGATCCAACTTAGTTTTTTAAATCCTTACCTGAGGATATGTTTTATTGATTTTAGAGAGAGGAAGCGAGGGTGGGGAGAGAGAGAGATGAGAGAGAAACATCCATCAGTTGCCTCCTGTACACACCCCAACCAGGACGGAACCCAAAGCCTAGGTATGTACCCTGACTGGGAACTGAACCCTCGACCTTTTGGTCTAGAAGATGACTCTCCAACCAACTGAGCCACTGGGCCAGGGCCCAACTTAGGTTTTCACAGGACAACTCTGGCTGCTGTGCTGAACAGACAGAAGGGGAGACTAGAAGGAGGGACACTTGTGAAGAGGCCATTACAATAATCCAAGTGAGAGCTGGTCATGCTTTGGACTATGGTGGTAGCAGCAAAGAAGTAAGGTGTGGTTACAATCTGGATACAGAGTAATATCCCCCCATAATGCTACAAACAGAACAAAAAAGAAACTAAATCCCATGAAATGCAGGGTTACATTATAGGGAGTTCAATTATTTGCTAAGAGAAAATATAAAGACTAGACAACTGGGAGCCGCATGCCAATCACCACTGAACTGCGGAGTGAATTACTGGGAGCTTTAGAATTTCTCTTCTTTTGGTGCTCATTTCATAGTTTTATTTCTGAGAATATACAGTTATATGAACATGCAGAGAAAAGAAAAACAAAGCACAATGACAGTGGCAGTACCGTGCAGCCCTGCGGCTGGCTGTAAGCATCTTCACCAGCAACTGGGGCTGAGGCTGAACATGGGCTCTGTGTTAGAAACCAAGCTGATGAGTCTTTTCACTAAGCTCTCCTAAAGGGATGCCCTGGTCAGGGAGCCTCACATCCTGCATCCTTGGGTGATGAGTACAGCAGTTATGAACTTGGAGTTGGAAATTTCTCAATAGCTTATGCCAAGAGCCTTCATGAACAAGACCAAATAGCTCATGAGCTCGCCTGGTAGCGAGCCTGGGGATCTTTTCTCATGTGGCAGCCTCCCCTAGACCTGGGCACTGGGGCTTTGTCTTTCTTGGTCAGCTTCCCTCTTCCTCTTGTTTATGTTTTGGACACTTGAGGTTTGAGAGGCCTATCAGGTATGCAAAGGAAGATCTCCAGGGAGCAGCCAGCTGATCTCACTCTGGAGTTCAACGGGGATGAGAGGGCTGGAGACACCAGGTAGAAATTATGAAGTACTGAGAACCATGAGATGAGATCCCCCAAGACATAGCTAGGAAAAAAAAACAGAAGTCCAAGGACGGGCCCTGGGAATGGGAGGTGAGGAAGAAACCAAAGGAGGCTGGGAAAGAACGGCCCAGGAGGTGTGAGAAAAGCCAGAGGGAGTGGGCTGTGAAAGTACAGAGAGAACCTCACGAAGGTGTGAGGGAGCAACTGTGTCACCGTCAGGACTAATACCACCGTTGGCCTTTCCAGAGGCAGGGCTGTGAGACAGCACAAAATACCTACACGTGGGCCTCTGCCGCCGGCTCCTGGCACAGAGCCCCTAAACCTTTCTGTCTCCTAGGTGACAAGAGCACCAGGAGCATCTTTTGTTTCAGTGTTTGGTGCTTGACCCCAGTTCCTGACACAGGTCCTAAATCCCTTGGTTTCCTGGGCGATGGCAGTGCCTTTTGTTCTTCCGAGGGAATTCTGGGCACTCCTGGATGGGTGTTAGTCGGGAGAAGGAATGAGCTATGATGAGAAGCTTGCAATTTTCAGCGGTGGAAATGGAGTTAATAATTGATCATGCCTACGTGATGAAGCCTCCATAAAAATGCCCAAAACACAGGGTTCGGAGAGTTCCCGGGTGGGTGAACACGTGGCAGTTCTGGAAAAGAGGCACACCCAGAGAGGGCACGGAAGCTCCGTGTCCCTCCCCACGTGCCTTGCCCTATGCATCCCTTCCACCTGAGTGTCCATCTGCACCCTTTTTCATGTAAGGTAAATAGTAAGTACACTGTTTTCCTGAGTTCTGTGAGCTGCTCTAGCAAATTAAGCCAATTTGAGGACAGAGTCCTAAGAACCTCGGAGTTCCAGTAGATGAGTCAGAGGCACAGGTAACCATCTGGGCTTGCGACTGGCTTCTGCAGTGTGGTGGGCACTCCTGTGGGACTGAGCCTCTGACTGGCGGGTGGATAGCGTCAGCAGTGAGTTAAATTGGAGGACGCCCAACTGGTGTTACAGAATTACTTGGTATGGGGGAAGAAAAAGCCACGCATTTGGTGACCAGAAGAATCAGAAGTGAAACGTTCTGTGAGGGCAGTAAATGAGAGACACAGAGGAAGAGTGAGTTTCTCCTTCTCAGGACCTTAACAAGAGCAGCCTCAGGAGAGCCGTGGAGGGAAACCTGAGGGGAGCGGACTCGAGCACAAACGGCAGAGGCGAACTGCGGAGGCTCCTGCAGAAAGAGCAGAAGTGGGCAGAGCTGGAGGAGGAAGGGGAATCATGAGAAGTTTTCCTTCATATAAGGGGAAATACGCAAGTGCTTCCAGGAAAGACCCCAGTAAAGAGGGAGAGGGGTGGGAGGTGAAAATGCAGGAAAGGCAAGTTATGCTGGAACAGTATTTGTGAGCGAAGTGAGAAGGGAAGCTAGCTCATCCATTTCACTGATGTCATTCCACTGCCTAACAACACCCAAGTGCTCACAGAGCAAGTCTTATATTTTGCCTTGTCTAATGCATATATTTTTGCCCAAACTTCTGAGGGAAAAATGAGGATGTGCATTATACATGGATAGTACCTGAAATACCTTGTGTCTGTTCTTGTGTTTTGAAATTATTTGTTACATAAAATTTCTGGTACCATAATATGTTCAAAAATAAATGCTAAATTCCTTTATAATACAAAAAGAAAGTATCTGAATATAAATAAATAAAAAATTGAATTAAAAATTAAAATGAGCCCTGGCTGGCGTAGCTCAGTGGATTGAGCGTGGGCTGCAAACCAAAGTGTTGCAGGTTCCATTCCCAGTCAGGGTACATGCCTGGGTTGCAGGCCATGACCCCCAGCAACCGCACATTGATGTTTCTCTCTCGCTCTCTCTTTCTCCCTCCCTTCCCTCTCTAAAAATAAATAAATAAAATCTTTAAAAAAATTAAAATGAAAGATTTTTTTCCTGAAAGGATGGACCAAAAACATGGGTGTGCATTATACACGTGAGTGCATTATACACAGCAAAATACAGTACTACGTCCATTTAATCAGATAAGAAAATGGGCTCAGAAAGATTAGGTCACTTGTCTAAGGTCCCAGAGCTTTAAAGAGACTTGATAAGATGTGAATGTGATTTTTGCAACCATTATCCGTGTTCGCATTTGAACAATCAGCTCTCTCCAAGGGTAGCAGTTGCCAGTAGAATGAGCAGTGCTGAGTCACCTAACACGGATGCCCTTGTCCTATCTGTGTGGCTGCGGGGAAGGGAGGCACACAGCCTGGGAAGTGTTTAGTACAGGACAGCGGGAGAAGCAGAAGGACGTCCTGAACGTAGTTATGGTTCCTCTAGTTCGTTTTGGTGCGTCCAGGTCTCTTTGACAAGAGCCCTAAGAGATGGCCTGGGAAAATATCCTTCTGACACAAATAAGATAAACCTCAAAAGCAATGCTCCACAAAATTTAACATGAGTTAGAATTAGGGAAATGACTTAAAACATGCATTCTAATACTACACAGCCATAAAAAATATGGAAGACTTCTTTACAGATGCACAGAGTGATCTTCAATATCTGGCTAATTGACAACATTAAGTGAGTGTGTGTCCTGGGGACCAATACTGCACACAAGCTGCAGTCGTTAACTGTGTATGTCAACTTGACTGGGACCTGGATTAAAATCATTAAACGTCATTTATGGGTGTCTGCAAGGCTGTTCCTGGATGAGATTAGCGTTCAAAGGGGTAAACTGAGTAGAGCAGATGGCCCTTCCCAGTGTGTGTGGGCATCGTCCAGACTGCTGAGGGCCTGAATGAACAGAAAGGAAGGAGGAAGAATTGCAATCTCCGCTGACCAAGTGAGCTGGGACTCTCATTCTCTCTTTCCCAAGGACTGGGACTTACGTCATCGGCTCTCCTGGTTCTCAGGCCTTTGGGCTCTAGCCGAGCTCTGCCGCTGACTTTCCTCCTTGACTCGTGAGCCAGTTCCTTAGAATACATCTCTCCCTGTGTCCTCTTCCCCTCCCTCTCTCACTGCACTGAGATCCCAACTAATGCGCATGCACATGTGCACACAGTACAGACACTCTCTCAGAGGAATAAACAATATTATGTGATATAGAAAGTTTACATACCTGCCTTTTGGGTGTAAATGGGGAGAGAAATATGAACATGAATATGCACACATACCAACCTGACTTATATTTGAGGGAGAAATACCGTATAGAAGGAAAAGCCAAAAACTATAGCTAACAAGAGTGAGCTCTACGGGGAGGGAGAAGACAGGGTGAAGGGTATATGCATGTTAAGTCAGACTTTCCCAAGGATACCTTGCTTCTGTTATATAGTTTTGACTTGGGAAACATATGTTTTACATATCCAAAAATTAAATTAAGTCTAAAAGAAAAAAAGCAGTCCCTAAAAATTGAAAACAAACTGAAACAAATGAACCTAACTATATAGCAAGTTGGTGGCAAAACCACAAAGAGAAAAGAATTATTTTAAATAACCTTAAAACACAGTCTTTTCACTATACATATTTAGTGGGATACCACCTATGCACAAATAGAGCTGAAAAGAAACCTTAAACTTCATTCACTTTCTAGGTGTTAGCAGTAATACTGGTGTTATTATTTTAAATATATCCTACACCTCACATATATGCAATTATGTAGATGTTACTGGTAATAAGACTTTCAACGACAGAATGAAGAGATAAATAGAAAAATTAAAAAAATACTTTGAATTTAATTTTGTCAGTTTAACTTTGAATTCGAAATACCAGTAGGAACTGAAGACTGCCCCACCCCCCACCCCACACTAGCCATTGTTGGGAACCACCCTGACTGGTATCAGAAGCTGAAACCCCCGCCTAGGCTAGGGCTGAGGGAATGCCCTTGGAACCGTAAGCCAGCAAGGAGACAAAAGCTTATCTCCCTGGCAGGAATGCTGCTTCTGCTGCTGAACCCCAAAAAGCTTGGTCGGTTAGCCAAAGACGGGTAAGATTCCCCACGGAGGGGAACGACCTAAGCCAGGCACGATCACTTTGGGAGGCCCCTCAAAAGAAGGACTTGGGGGGCTGCAGCAAAAGGGGGTGATGGACCCTCGCTCCTCGGCTTCGACATAGCCTGAGTTCTCATCATCTGGGAGAAAATCTCCTTATTGCCTTAGTTCCCGTGCTAAGCCTGAAACAATGACAGGGTGGT
Source organism: Phyllostomus discolor (assembly GCF_004126475.2). Lineage (NCBI taxonomy): Eukaryota > Metazoa > Chordata > Mammalia > Chiroptera > Phyllostomidae > Phyllostomus > Phyllostomus discolor. Next base: position 27,739,012 of record NC_040912.2, on the reverse strand, counting down.
GCAGCTCTGTGCTAAAAAGAGCAGATTCCCCGGGTGATCAGGCCTAAGAAAGAACATGTAAATTACTGTGAAACCTTCTTTGTTTGGAATGCTTTCAGTTGAATGAGAGGGGTCCAAGGAGGAAGTTAGTTTGTTCCTCAAAGTCTTACAGCTCTTTGACCCCGACTCAATAGACCAGCAGAGTTCCTTGTTTTCTATAGTTCCTTACTTCCCCCTGATAAGTACTGTACTTTACCTGAATTATTATGCAAAATGAGCCCAATAAAAGCAGGTATGGATGGTAAATCAGGGCCCTCCCCACTAGGGGGGGTGGCCATTTCGTCCCTACTTCCCCACAGAAACTAGTCTGTCTCTGTGCATGTGTGTTTGTTTCTCGCGTGTTTTTCGGCGAGCCATCCACAGTGTTCCGTGGTCACTGCTGGCCGGTGACCCACGCGCAACAAGCCATTGAAAAGTCTTAAAAGTAATGACAACGCAAAAGTAAGAAGCACACCTAGTTCTCGGATTGTGGTCTCTAAACACTGCTGCCCATTAAAAAGAATAAGAGCTCATGAAAGAGTGGGTGATTCCAGTGTGGAGCAAGAAATACCTAAAATAACAATCTGTTTTAGCAGAAGGCAAGTCAGCTTATCAGATATTAAAGAATCCTATCATAAAAGACTAAGGAGAAAATAGGCAAGGGCTCCCACTGACCAAAACTGAGGTAAACACATTTGATTACAACATGCCAAACATATATTTTTTAAAACCTATGAGTTTATAATACTCTATGGAAAAGGCTCCCCACTTCCACACACACAACCCCCAACTCACTGAACCTTGGAATTGATTACAGCACCAACTCCTTATGCTGGCGATTGGCTTACATCAAGGAAGTACTTCAGCTGACTCCTATTTCTAACCCAGACGTCTCCCCTGAAACCCAGACCCAAACTTCTAACAGCCTACCTACCCAACTGCATGTTTAATGGGCATCTCAATATTACGTGTCCTGCAGAATCTTAGGTTTTGCTTCCAAACCTATTCCTCCCCCAGATGCCCTTGGTTGCTTGGACTGCCCTCTGCCATGTCTCATATTCACTCTTTCAAATCCCAAATCCCAAATCCAAGGACTTCTTACCACCTCCACAGCTGGCACTCTAGTCCTGCCATCGCTTGCCTTTCTTCCAATCTTGCCCACTTCATTCCATTCTCTACAAATCAGCTTGGAAGATCTTCCTTCCAAAATGTAATCCACATCCTGTCAAGTCCTTTGCACATAACTCTCCAGTGATTCCTACTACACTTGGGATAACATTCCGCAAGAGCTATATATAACCTGGCCCTTTTGGATTCTCTTTCCTGCCACCACCGATCTCTGAGCAAATCCATCTCCTTGCTGCTTCTCAAACATGCCAAGCACCCTCTCACCTCAGGCTCTCTGCATCTGTTGTTCCCTCTACCTAGAAAGCTCAACTTGCAGATTTTCACATGGCTCACTCTCTCACTGAGGTCTCTGCCCATGTGTCACATTGCAAAGAGGTCTTCCCTGACCACCTTCATGAACCACGGCACCCCCAGGGCCCATGGTCACCATCCCCTTCCCTTGCTTTAGTAGATACCTGCCTCTATATCATATGATCTACTGGTATACACTGCCTATGTGCTATGTAAGAACACAAGGTTTACTGTTAGGTTTAGAATGGTGCCTGGCACATAATTGGTGCCAGTAAATATTTGTTAAGTGAATTAAATAATCTGAAATTAACCTAGGGTTTTCAAACATTGAGGTTCTCTCAATTTGTAACCTTACAAAGACCATGTTACCTTACCATATATCCTTAGTTACGGAGATTGCTATTCTACAACATCTATGAAAGTTAAACTTATCTTCTTTCACCTCATATGTTACAGGACTAAAGGTCCTAAAACCTTTATATCAGATTGTGACGGAAGCCTTACCCTCAAAAACCTTCATTAAATTTAGTCTGAGACTCTCACTCTATTAGTAGGAAGTGACTCATTGTCAATTATGCCACAACCGATGGGAAAGTTAATAGGTACTAAATCTCCCCACATTTCACTTCAGGAATATCTCACAGCTGAGCAAGACTTTTAATTTAAGCAACTGCCAGGGGCTGTGCCTGGGCCACTGACACCAAGAGAGGAACAGGTCTGCAAGCAGCCAGGAACCAGAGCTTACATTTGATTTCCTTTCCTGTAAAATTTTGGATTTGTGTTTTAAACACCTATGGTGCAGATAAAGCAAGAGCAGACAACCACACAAGGGGCGTGGGAGGAAACAGTGTTTGCTTTTCCAGTCATTTTCAGAGCACCGTCACATGCTGGAAAGAACGCAGGAAGGTAGGGCCAGTAAAGGTTAAGTACTCCGAGAAATGTGTGCAGTGGTACCTCTAGGGCAAGTCTAAGAATAACTAAAGGGGGGAAATGTCCTGGAAACTATTCCTGGGTTTTAGAAAATTGTGAAGAATGTGGGGACCTAAGTCTGTGGGTGTGCATGGGTTGGCGTACTACTTGTGAAGGTTTTAGGTCCACCTCAGTCAGTCAAATAGTTATAGTCTTAGAGAGGCGAAGAATCTTGAAAAGGGCATCAGAACTTCTAAGCAAAGACAGGTGCAAAGTTCTCATGCAGAGCTCTATTTTTAATCTTCTTCTCTCTTCATAGAAAGTTCATGGTAGATCACATTGGGCACAAATACATATATTTGGATATATATATATATGTATCTCAGATCTGGAACCCTCTATGTGTTCAGTAACTGTTTGCTTCCTTCATCCTTCAGTTTAACCATCTAGGAAAAGAACACCAGCAGACCTCCAATCCTACAGAATGTTTTCACATTAAAAGTTCTTCAAGTAATAAAAAAGAAAAATTTGCTCCTCCCCCGGCCTCCCTGCCTCTCTGCAAAGATCCCTGTCTCCCAGCACGCACAATCTGCAGTCCGCCAGGACTAATTCCATCACACCCTTCATCCTGTGCATGTTCACCTTCACTAGCAACCCAAGACCCCCTGGTTGCCTTTGTCTAATCCCCACGGGGCTCTGCACTTTCCCTACTGCTTCTCCATCCCCCAGAAACCCTCCCACTGTGCCCCTTGAGATTTCACAGTTCATGATGAACAAAACCCTATCCTCAATCAGTCTGCTGAAGGAAATCCCTGTCAGAGGAATCCTCTAAATGTTCCTCCACATTCTTGCTCTGACCCACATTTGGCTCTTTCTTAAGGACAACGGTTCCTCTGCAGCCCCCTCTCAAGCAGCCAGGACTTCCTCTGCTCTCTCAGGTTGCTCCAGGTTGACGAGTAGAGCAAGTTACCCCTTCTTCCTCAGGGCCTCCTCCAGGCCAACCTCCAACCCTTCGGTCTGCACCCCCAGTTCCAGTACTCACATAATCTGACTCTATCACTCAGACAGGGACTCTCTTTGCTTCTGTCACCTAAGAACTCCTACCTTGTATCCCACCATGTTTTAGCTCCTGGCTAGCTGACACGCTCTCCAAACATCCTCCTACCTTAATTCTTATTATTTTCAGTACATCTATCCTTCACTATATTAATCCTTCAAACGCCACAGCCTCCCAATTTCCTGAGTCCCTCTCTTCCAATGACCTCTTCTCCACCGTTCTTCCTCCAACATCTACTCCCATAGTCAGACTCTACAGTTTCGACATTACCATGAAATGCAGTACCTCCTTCTTTCCAAATTCTTGCATCTCACCTTTTGGCCACTATCTTCTAGTCTTTCTGCTCATTCCCTGTCACACCCTAACTTCAACAATCTTCAATTCTGAAACCTGCAATTTAATAAGCATCCCACCTCCTCACTGCCTCCTATTCCAATTCCTCTCTTTGCCCCTTACCTGGATTACATCTATAGTCAATCATTACAATGGCTCCCTTGCATGCCCCTAACCTCCCTGGCACTTCTCCTACCCTGGATTATTACCCAGTGGCCAAGCCCTCACTATATCCAACACTACCAACTCCATGCCAGGAGCTAAGCACTGGACTTGGCTGGAAAGCACACAGCTGCCCTGGCAGGTCTCACTTCGAATTGCACAACCACGAGTCCTCAGGTAAGCCCACAGGTGGGTCCTGCCCAGCAGCCACGCTGTGCTGCCCTGCATATTCACCCTCTCACTTCTAGCTAGATGGCCTTTTAGTAAATTCTCTCTCCTCAAACTGCCAGCACCTCCACCACATCCTCCTTCTCATCTACTTCCCAGGGAAAAAACAAGGAAGTCAGAAAAAAGCTTCTCCCAAATTCCACTCTGTCTCCTGTACAACACCTCTGCCCTATCCTCCGCCTGCCCTTCCATTTTCCTCGCTCTGCATTTCTCAACTTTTGGGTTTTAGGACCCTTTTACCTGCTTGTATTTATGAGGGTCATAGCTATCATATGTAAGAAATTAAAACAGATAAGTTTTAAAAATATTAATTCATTAAAAAGTGAATGGATCTATTATATGGCAATATAAATATTTGTTTGAAAAATAACTTTTCTAAAAACAAAACATGTAGCGAGAAAAAAAGCAGTTTTGTGTCTTTGCAAAGCTGTTCAACCTCTGAGCGAATGGAAGGCAGAGGCCCCCAACCTGCCGCCGTATGCAGTGGTGGCTGGAGGGCACGAGGGGTTCCAGCCTCACACGGGTAAGGAAAGAGGATTTTACAGCTGATTCAGATCCTCATGGATATTCTTCTGTGATACAACACCACACCCCAACAAGCGGTAGTTTCTCAAAGATCAGCTGCAATGTGGGGCCTGAAACTGCATCACTGCACCCCTCTGCCATCACACTAAAACCCGTGGGGGTATCCTGCACTTTGAACAGACCTTTCACCCCACGCATAAAGTTGTGACACCATGTCTTGGGCAACAGGAAAATGTTTCCCTAAGTTATTCAGATCTTCCAAATGGTGGCAGATTTCATTACACTATATTTAAAAATTACATCATTAATATCACCACTAATCATATCACGAAAGTCTTTAAGCACTGGGAAGCTGTCACATGAAAATTTTAATGCTTCCAAATAAATGACTAGTTCAGCTGGTAACTCAAAACAACAGCTCGACTGTACTTTCACAAACGACCGTCACAGGACAGTGAGCAGCGGCAGTCGTGTGCCTTCCATTTAGTCACTGAGAATGCGAAAATGACATGTACTCACAGATGAGATTTAATAAAAATCAATCATTTCTGCTCTGGCTGGTGTGGCTCAATTGGTTGGAGCATCATCCCATAAACTGAAATGTCTTGGGTTCAATTCCCAGTCAGGGCACAAGCCTAGGTTGCGGTTTCAGTCCCTGGTTGGGGGACATATGAAAGGCAACCAACTGGTGTCTCTCTCTCTCTCATATTGATGTTTCTATCCCTCCTCTTCTTCTTCCCTTTCCCTCTCCCCAAAATCAATAGGTCTTCAGATGAGGATTAAAAACAATTAATAATTTTTACAGCTTCATCAAGGACACTGTGAAGCGGAATTAGCAGCAGCAGCAGCATCATTACTACCACTCTTCCTGAGACTTCGTGGTACTGAAGAATGTAGTGACTGCTCAGACTGGCTTGGTGGCACTGCTTAGTTGGTGTTAGGGCACCAGTCGTTTTACCCGCCACTGCTTTTAGAACCATCAGTTCAAATACAGCACAATGAAAAGGGCAGATGACAACTTAATATTATCACGTTAACTGTCCTGCTCTCGCAGACTCCTGCAGAAGGTCTCCAAGACTCCGTGGCACTGCTGCCCACACTCTGAGAGCAGCTGTTCTGAATGACCTCCCCGTGTTCTCACAAGAAGCCGCTTCCCTGCAGACCATGCACTGGACTCTCCTCCTTTCTCTCCTACAGTGTCAATTCTCCACTGTCTGTAGAGTCGACCCCATCTGCATGCAGGATGCTTTATCTACCCACCTTAAAAAGACCCTTTCACCTTCCTGCCCCCCCCCAGCAATGGCCCCATTTCTCACCTTCCCTTGACAGCAAAACTCTCTAAAAAGGGCCTGGATTGTATGCAGGGGAGGACCGGGCAAGAGGAGGGCTATCCGTACATATGAATGAGAAGTGAAATCAGCACCTCGTCATTAATCAACCCTTTCTGGAATTAGAAAGAAAAATAAACCCAGGCACCTGACATTCCTAAGAGTTGTCTAATATGCCAGCGACATAATACAAACCTTTTTATGAATTCTTTTTAATTTGCTCCTCGCAGACAGTGTCTAGCCGCCACATGGCACCCCCCCCCCATGATTTCAGACTTCAAATGTTAACACAAAGTGAGTAATTCAAAAAGAAAGGGGGTTAATCAGACACCTTGAGAGAAAGAAAAAAATAACACTGATTCAATGAGAGCTGCTAATGAGGCTTTTTGTTTTGGGAGATTAATTTGGGAGTCTGATGACTAAGAAGAAAATTTAAGCTTGCAGGTGACTGCTGGTGATTATGATCGAGTTCTTTTTTAGAAATAAAGAGATGCTTTTGCTTAATTCTATAGTCTATGAATTTTGTGTGTTGATCTGAAGTCTGTGTCCACCCTAGAAATGCAGAAAACTTTCCTTATCGGCAGCGTGAAGGACCTCTTCTTGATTCTGGGTTGTCTGACAGATGATGAGCATTTCAGACTGCAAACTGCTGATGTTTAAATACATTACCCTAATACTCTTTAAGCATTGCCAATTGTAAACCTCATTAACTCCCAGCATGCGGCCCAGGCCTGCATTTCATCGTGACAGCCTCCCCAGGTGAAAACAGGTATATAAAAATGATTTTATCATCAACAACATTATATGCTCCTCCACCTTGTGAAGTATTTAAAAGGCCCTATTCTTTTTTTCCTCACAAGGATAAATAGCAAACATGGAAAAGGCAGAGAACACATTTCATTTTATGTAGCCACACACTATAAAACCCGAGATTTCTTTTTTAATCTTTTCTTCTTGGACATCCTTATTCCTCCTGCCTCAAAGCGGGATCTGTCCTGGGGTTAATTCTCTGTACTCGGAATAGAAAGGAATTATTTGCCGATGCTGATTTCTACCGCTACCATCTTGATTCAACAAAATGGGTGCTGATGAGGTAGTAAAAGTTGGACACATCACGTTGTCATTAAGAAACTAGAATTCCTCACATCCCCTTTTGCAAAGAAGAGCAAACTTCTGTTTTTGCAGGGAGTGCAAAGAGGTCCCACGCTTGAGATAGAAAAACATTTTTGCGGTAAATTTGTACTCGACCCTAGGAAACCGACCAGCCACCGGAGCCACCCAGGGCCCACTCCACACAGATGGGAGTCGGCCCTGTACCCGGCAGCGAGCATCCCGAGCCCCAGGGGCAGGCACCCAACACCTCCAGCTCATTGGGGCCCCAGTTAGTCTCCCCAGGTGAGGAGATGAGGTGCTAGTGGGAACAGCCTTTGAGCCAAAGACTTCTCTAAAAAGAGATCAGTGAATAACAAAAACAAACAACAAATAGAAACAAGTTTGCTCAAAGGGACACACTCAGAACTTTTATCCTTACCTTGTTCTTAGAAGACAGCTGTGTGAATGTATAAAAATTATACTTAGATGATGAACAAAAAGAGCTTCAGTCCTATTCTAAACAAAAACATAATGATAACCAAATCTAAAAGACACATCAAAAACCATACATGCAGCCATGGCTGGTGTGGCTCAGTGGTTTGAGTACCAACCAGCCTGTGAACCAAAGAGCCGCTGGTTTGATTCCCAGTCAGGGCACATGCCTGGGTTGCAGGCCAGGTCCCCAGTGGCGGGAGTGGGGGGGGGGGGGCGCACGAGAAGCAACCACACATTGATATTTCTCTCCCCCTTTTACCCCTCTCTAAATCTTTAAAAGTAAATCTTTAAAACAAAACATACAAAAAATGCACATTACTCAGCTAAGGTAAAAAAGCCTGAGGTTTTAGAGACCCTCACCCTTCACCCCTACCCCAGGATGCTGAACAAGCCCTCCTGGCCCACGACACCCAACAAAAGGTTTCCAAGCCTGGGCATTCAAAGTTTCCTCCCATTTCCTTCAAGGTACTTTACAAAATGAGTACACCTTCATTAACTCTATTAGAACAGTGCGATTTGGGAAATCTAAACACAACAAGCAGTTAGAAGGGGGAGTGGGGCCAGTGAAATCAAAGATCATTAAGAGCAAGTAGGCTGTAGGACAGGCAAGGCCAGCCAATCCCCTGACGCAAATTAGCCTTCGATGGCTCTCCATTGCTCCTCTTCGGATACAGACCCCCACATCCTTAACTCGAAGTACCGTTTCCTGCACAGTCCTGCATGGCCCACCTCTCCCACCCCCGTGCCTGCACCCTCCACACTCCAGCCATGCCAGCCTCTGCATTTCTGAATGTGACTGTGGCCTTTGAAACTGCTGTTTCCCGTCAGCAGTGCTCTGTTCTTTGTCCCCAAACCCCCATCACCCACCCTGCTCCTACGGCTCAAAAGTCACTTATCCTCGGCAAGTCTTTCCTGAGCTCCCCATCAGCATGGAGCCCCCTTAATTGTCTCTCGCACCATGTCTCTCCTTCATAACACTTCTCACAGCATCAGTTCACATTTCCTTGTGGTTCCCGGATTAACAGCTATTTGCTCCAGTAAATTGGAAGCTCCAAGAGGGCACCATGTGTCTCCCACTCCCCAGGCATCCTCAACACACAGCACAGAGCAGGCGCAAGGGCGAGGTCCCGAACCGCTGCTGACCGGCAGAACCCACGGCACTCAGGGCATGGAAGGCTGACCCAGTCGCAGCCTCAGTCGGAATCAAGGGCACTCCAGAAACATAGGATCCCTTTCCTGGAAGGTCCTTCTTGTAGTGCACAGGTGTTTAACTTTCGTGCCTAGAGTTCAGCCCAAACCCACACACAGGGGAAGCCCTCGGGAGGGGCCGTGCCCTCATGGAGATGGTGGGCAGGGGTCTCTGCCTCAGTGATGGCTCTGCCTAGCCAACAGCTGCCATACTACTGCTAGAAAAAGGCTCTTTTAGTGACCCAGGCTGGTTGGTCTCTGTCTCTAATAAATTCTTGTTCAGAAGTTTTTATTTATTGACTTAAGAGAGAGATAGGAAGGGATGGGGGAAAAGGGGGTAGAGGGAAATATTGATTGGCTATTCCACTTATTTACCCATTCACTGGTTGATTCTTGTGTGTGACCTGAGGGTCAAATCCACAACCTTGGCATGTTGGGACAATGCTCTAACCAAATGAGGTATCCAGCCAGACACCCCAATCAATTCTTTGCAACTACAAGCTTTCTAATTCCCCAGAGCTAATGGCTATATCGGAGTATTTCTTTCCTAGCACTGCCATAACAAATTACCACAAATTGGGCAGCTTAACAGAACAGAAATTCATTCTGTCATGGTTCTGGGGACCAGAAGTCTTAAATCAAGGTGCCAGCAGGGCCACATTCCCTCCAAGGGAGATGCTTTAGGGGAGAGTCCTTTCTTGCCTCTTCCAGCTTCTGCCAGCCCCAGGTGCTCCCTGCCTTGTGGCCACATCACTCCAATCTCTGTGGTCACACTGATACAAGGAACAGTATTTGACTTGTGATAATGATTTGTGGCTTGTGAACTTGACACATTGCTATGCTTCTAAAGAAAGGGGAAATAAAGGCATTCACAGTTTTACAGTGAGAACAGATGGGTGGATGTGCCTATCTGTAAATACTGAGGAGCTGTGGATCAGGGTCAGGGTCAGGGTCAGGGTCAGGGAAAATGGCCCATGAAAATCTGAATGGGCCTTGCACAGGCCTAGGCTCAAATACTGACCTCACAGTACTAGCTCAGTGAGCTTAAATACCTTGGATAAGTTCTTCAACTTGTTCAGTCCTTTTGGAGAAAATTATCACCATATAGATGGTGAGCTATAAAATAATTCCACCCATAGACCCAGGAATATTTCTTTCTAAGAAAGTAATTAAATGGAAGGGGAAAGATATTCACTCCAACATCCAGTTTTCTTTTAGAAAACTAGAAACTGAAATAACTCTATAAGGGCATAATATCATAAAGCAGGGTACATTACTTTGATAGAAAAGGATGAAGCTACTTAACACTGTTAATGTGAAGAACATACAGGAGTATAAAAATTGACTGATACAGTCTAAAAGATTACAAAAGAGAACTACAATTAAAATAAATTCAAATTATAAAAAAATATTGGTGCAGGTGAACAAATCATGAAAGATACTAAAAAGTTCAAATTCTCTGTGCCTAGAAGAGCACAGTATGGGTGGTGTTCCCTTTTGGAGCCGAGATGGTCACTGCTAATACCGTCCGTTCAGCTGGAAAAGGAAGTTAGCTGAAGGGCAACAAATTGAGGCCATCTAAGATTTTCTCTGTCGCAGTAAAACACTGGGGTTGAAAATGACACAGACATGAAAGAAAATGTCAGGTTACAGAGAACTGTGAGATTATGAGAGACGCGGCAGTTCAGGACATCGGGAAGGCCAAGGTCTTCAGAGGCCGACAGGCCCGGACACCTTCCAGCAGAAAACTGCTCGGTCACTGAGCACCACGGTCATCTTACCTGCACCGCCAGGAAGACAAAGCCAGCACTTCAGGTTTGTTACAAGCTTTTTAAAAAATATATGTTATGTTGTGCGATATTTTATAGGTAAAATGTATGTTTTGTTGTTGCATTTAATGAATTTAAGGCTATATTCTTATAGCGTACATGAAAAAAGAAACAGGAAAAGTATGTGTGTTGATGGGCATGAGGATGGAAAAGAAGGCAAAGCACAATAAGAGGTATAATTATAATTACACAAATTAATGCCCACAAACATATTAATGCAATTAGAAACAAAAATGCTCACCAAGACAGAAAATAAAAGACAAAGAAAAAAACCCGATAGTGTTAAGTTTAAATAAGAAATGTCATTATGAACTTTTGATTTTTTAAAGTATACCCCGCAGCTCTTCCCGCTGAAGAGTCAGAGGAGCAGTGACGCCCCAGTAACAAGTAGCCAGTGCCCAATTCTCTGTCACTAACCACTGCTCCCAATGGAAAACAATCAGGGCTTCTTAGAGAAAAGAGATTTCCAGGGCAGAGGCAGGAAACATCCAAGGTGAGCCTAAGAACATCTTAGCATAAGGACATCTCATTTGCCAAAAGCAAAGAGTATTCAAAGGCTAAGGGTACGGGGCCAGCTTGAAGGGCTACCCACTGACCACACTGGGACAATTTTAGCATCGAAGGGAATACACTGAATTTAAAATAAACTGAATAATAATTATAATACAGTGAATTTAAAATAAATAAATCCATGATTTATTTATAGATTATGATACACTGAATTTAAAATAAATAAATCTATGAATTTGTACTGATATAAAAGGTGAAGAGAGAAAGAAACAGTAATGGAGGTAAGTAAGAAAGTTTTTCTTCCCCGGCTGGTATGGCTCAGCAGATTAAGTGCTGCCCTGTGAACCAAAGGGTCACTGGTTCAATCCCCAGTCAGGGCACCTGTCTGGGTTGCAGGCCAGGCCAGGTCCCCAGTATAAGGCACATGAGAAGCAACCAAACACTGATGCTTCTCTCCCTCTCTCCTTCCCTTCCCAACTGTCTAAAAATAAATACATAATATCTTAAGAAAAAAGAAAGCTTTTCTTTACTGAAGTATGGCAAACAATAAAGATAGGGCTTTTAAAAATCACCATTTTTCCAAACTGGTTATAACTGATTCAGGGCAGGATCATCATGGACACTAAAACTATTGGGTGAAAGGTTGCTACAAAACAGGACAAGTTCACCAAGTGTTCTATCTACTCATTACAAAACGCAGATGGTTCCCATACAATGGAAACAGCGAGTGGATTGCTGGGGCCGCATGCCACCTGAGCAGGTACAGTAGGCAGGACCGCACCCCGGAGCCGCACGTGCTCTCAGGCAGGCGTGAAGAAACCATCAGACAAGTCCAGAACGCGGGGCCTTCAACAAGATCACAGGGCCTGGATTTTGAAGTCAATGTCATGAAAAAAACAATAAAAGGCAAGAGTCTGTTCTAGGTTAAGAGAGATATAACAACTAAATGTATTATAAAACCTGGACTGGATCCCGGATTTAATTATTTTTAAATTAAAAAAAAAAAGGCAATGAGGCATTTGAGGTGGGGGTTGGGGAGAGAGATCTGGTCTGTTTGAATGTAGGGATATTAGATATCATTTGACATGATTGTTAATGCTCCCAAGTACAAAAATGGTATATGATGGCTATGTAAGAGAACACTAAAGTCTCATGATGTCTGCAATTTATAGTTAAACAGTTCAGGCCAAAAAGGAAATCATGTGTGTGCATGTTGGTGTAGAAAGTGTGAAGGTAAAAGGAGGGAACAAAGGTGGGGAAAGTGTTAACAATTAGTCCATCTAGATGAAGGGTGTTCATTGTATTCTTCTTCCAATTATTCTGTAGTTTAAAACATTTTAAGCTATCAGATAAGAAAAACATTGACCTTCATCACCGAGTCAGATAATTCAGGTCGCACCTGCTGGTCACCACCCTTCCTCTGAATCTCGAGGTGTGCAAGCAACCACGCTTTCTCAAACGAAGAGGTTTGCTAGAACAAGTCCATGTCCTATCTAACTTTTGCTTCACTGGACTAGCATGAAATACATCTCAGCCTCTCCCTGCACCGCCCACAGAGGCCCTACAAGGGAACACAGGCCTTGCACACACACATTTTCCTACCAGGCAAAGACCCCACCTTGGGGTGGAGATAGAAAGCAGAAGTAACCCTCATACCAGCTCCTGGAGCAGAGAGAGAAAGGCCTGACCCAGCAGTCCTCCAGGATGAGACAGGAAGCCTCACTGCCAAGTCCTCCCACCCCTCCCACACAGCAAGGCCTTCACTTTGGAGGAGGCTGTTTGCAGGGGGGATGGGATGGCAGCTAGATAATTAAGAAAAGGGACATTCTGGTGAGAACTGACAGCATTCATAATACATCAAGAGATTTCGTACTTCGGCTGTATCTCAAACCAACACAGGCAGGAAAATCAGACACGTGACCAATGGAGAACGTGCAGAGCCAGAGAAAGCCACCCCAGAATGGCAGGTGACTGCAGTCTGCCCCATGGGTGGGTGCTGGCCAGCAGCGAGGGCAGAAGGCTGAGTCTACCACAGTTTACCTGGAGAAGGCTGGTTCCTGTAGATCAGGGGTGTCAAACTCATTTTCACGGGGCGGGGGGGGCACATCAGCCTCACAGTTGCCTTCAAAGGGCCAAATGTAGAGCTCCTTGCCCTTAGTTAAGGAGCAGTTACATTCATACAGTCCTAAAATTACATTCGGCCCTCTGAAGTCAACCGCGAGGCTGATGTGGCCCCTGGTGAAAATGAGTTAGACTCCCCTGCTGTAGATAATCCTTGACTTTAGGGAACACCGCTGTTCATGTTAGCAAGGGTTCGGAGCCCGAAATTCTGTACTGTGTGATAAAAGCCAATTGCAATCTTACACAGCGTAGGAAAGACTCATTTTTAAAATGTAAACAGAGAAGACTGGCCAGAAAAAAAAAATCCAAAGGCATTTTCCCAAGTGTCCTAGTTAATTTTAGATGGTTCAGTCTTTCTCCTGCAGCTTGGTTAGAATGCTTTTAGTGAGGATTTGGAATCATTTTTTCTGTCTGTTACTAGTAGCCTTTATCACATGTTAAATTTAAAAGTTAACTAAGTAAAGAGAAACACTATAGAAAAGTTATGTTCTTACAACTGTGTTTTATATTTACTCACCATTTTAACACATGCCTTGAAAAATACCAACAGGAATACAAACACTCCGGTTATCTTCATACTGTTCATCAACTACAACAGTTCTGTGAAACTACGAACAGTTCTCTAAACTATAGAAAGAAATACACAGAAAACCCCCAACTGTGACACAAACACAAAAGGAAATGTTAAGGTTACTATTTCTAAAATGATATATTAATTGTAATAGGTACGGAAAATGCTCTAAGAGATGGAAAGTATGTTCAGTGAAGTATGTAACCCTGATCATTAAAGTAGCAGAAAGCTGCTTCAAACAAACACATTAAATGAGATCATTAAAAATGAACATACCCATCTTTGGTCTGATCCACCACACCACTTAAAAGCTCCACAGTCTTTGGATTAGGCTGGTTTTCTCCAAAAATGTTCAAATACCGAGTGACAAAATCATCAGGAGACATGAAAAATTCACCATTTTTTTCGATGCTTGCATACTGTTTGAAAAGAGAAGAGATATTTTATTCTAAAAAATATACAATCATGAGACTAATATGTGAAAAAGCTGAAAATATTCAAAGGATAAAATCAGGTGTGATAACATTCTCTTCACAAAGACATTTATTTCCCATCACTTCAAAGAAAAAACAAAAACCTGAGTTTGCCAGGTTTGAGGTTCATGCCGGTTCTGAACTGGGGGCCGCTCAGCCTGACTGTCCAGCCTTCGAACATCAATGTCCCCTCACAGCCGAGTGTTATCAGCAAGAACTAGCCTTCTCTCTACATTGCCTGCCTTTCTGGGGTGGAGTCCTCTAGCTCTGAGCTTCCTCCGTTTGTCTTTGTTTTTCCCTACAGGGGACATCTGGCAGTGTCTGATGACAATTTTGATTATCATAACTTGAGGAGAGGGACACTACTGGCACCTAGTTGGTAGAGGACAGGGATTCTGCTAAACGCCATGCAACGCACAGGATGACCCCCTACAACAGAGCAGTCCAGCCCACAGTATCAAGAGTGTGGAGGTTTAGAAACTCTGGTTTACAGAAATTTGGGAAGACAACCTATGTCTTGTTCTTTATCCAAGACGTAGAGCTTTTATTAAAAGTGGGATTAATTGTTGAATACAAACTAATTCTTTTGCCCATTTTTGCTTCAAGGGCATCAAAGATGGACGAAAGGATAAAAAACAGGCTAAGCTAGAAAACAGGCTATTAAATGCATGGCTTCTTGTGGGACTTTAGGGAAGAAGGTATGAAATGCTGCCCCAGTAGGTCCTCTTCATTCTGGAGCGGAAATGGTTGAAAAGAACTAGGTGGCCTTCACAGCACTCCCCCAGGTCTGGCTTCAGTGCGATCCATTCCAGCTCACAGAAGTGGGACCTGCTAATTCCTGATCCTTGGAGCCCAGATGCTGTGGGAAATGCTGAGAAACAACTTGGGGACCACATGTTATCCTTATGGAGCAGAAAAGGGCCTCTTGATCCTGGGGACAGAGCAGTGATTTGGGGGGATACAGGGAAGTGGGTGACAGCAGTGAGCTACACAAAGAACAGGGCTAGATGGGTGACAGGAACCATACTGGTGGCCGCAGTGACAGTGACAGGGAAGCACAGTGAAGTGAGGGGCAGTGATAGGATCTCTGCTCCCTCTGTAACCCCACAGTCAAGCGTAATTAAAATTATTTTACAAAGTCACTTCCTGTTTCTATACTTTAATTCCAATGCAAGATAAGCTCCTGCTTAGACACTCAGGAGCAAGCCTGGAGCCCTGGGCTGCACCCCGCTCTGCCTGTGCTGCGTGTAACCACTCGTGTGACCCCAGATAAGTAACTATTGGGTTGCCTGAAGAGTTTGTTTTTTCCCCCTGTATTATCATCATTCAAAACAATTTTGTTAGATGTATTGTGACAGATGTCATATGAGTGTGCACTTAAAAACACTCATCAACATTGGGGAATATTTGTGGAGCCATTTTAATACTGAAGATGGAAGAAAATATGCAACATTTTCAGCATATTATGCTTTATTGTATCAAAAAAGCTAAAAACACAACTCAAACACACACAAAAAAAGATTTGTGCAGTTTATGGAGAAGGCGCTGTGACTGATCTAATGTGTCAAAAGTGGTTTGTGAAGTTTCGTGCTGGAGAGTTCTCACTGGACCAGGTTCTGCGGTCGGCAGACCAGTTGACGTTGATACCTGTCAAATCGAGACATTAACTGAAAACAATCAGCGCTATACCATGTGGGAGATGGCCAACAGACTCGAAATATCCAAATTAATAAGGTTATTGGTGAAAATGAAAAATGTGTCTTTTATTTTATGGAAAAAATTTAATGGACATTTTGGCCAACCCAATAATCTTCTGGGCCTCTGGCTCCTCACCTGCAAATGGGATAACCAGGTTACCTGCTTTATGAGGATGATGCTAGAAATAAATGAATAATCACGTAACAGACTTATTAGCACAATGATCTATACGCAATAAGCAATTTATAAATGTTCTATATTACTGGTTTTTGTTTAACACTTTTTTTAACATAGTGCAAAAAAAAACAACAACTCAAAGATGGCCCAATAATTCTACTATTCTTTGGTTACCATTTAAATTTGGCTTTTTGAAAATGTAGAATTCTTTTTTCATTTCCCTGAGGCAAAATAGAGATTGAAATATAAAGGAAATGTCACTGCTAATTACAGCAATACTATGATTTAGAATTATATCTATATTTGCATATAGTGGTGAATAAATTAGTTTACTTAAAATTACAATTTAACTCTTTTCCCACCAGTAGACATTGAGATTATTTCCAGGTCTTGGTATTTTAAAATAAAGCTAAGGTTACCAGCCTTGTATATAACATTATAACATTTGTCCAAATTCCTGGCAATTTTCAAAGGCTACCCTCCCAGGAGACATTGTTGAGTCAAAGTGGAGGAACCTTAAGGCTCCTGATGCTTATTATCACACTGCTCTCCAGAAAATATTGTACCAATTCACACTCCCCCCAACAGTGTGCAAACATGCCCTTCTCCCTCTTTGTCTATTGTATTTGCTACATGTATTTTTCCAGTTTGATATTTTTATCTAATTGAACCTGTAGGGTTTTTTCTCCTATGCAATGTCTTCCATTACTTTAAGTTTAGAAACTGGTCCTTCCTCATCTCAAGACTAATGATTCACCCACATATTCTCTTAGCTTTTTCCTAGGTATGTTTATCTTTTACCTTTATGTTTCAACACAGTACTTTTTTTTTTTGGTATGTGGCTGGAGGTAAGAATTCTCCAACTTTAGTTTTGTTCCACTTAATCTCTTAGTTGTTTAACATTTTAAACAACATCTTTAAAATGTTACTCAATCCTTCTCTGGGAACAGATTTTACAGGTGATCTGAGCCTCCCTCCTTAACAATTTTCAGAAGTTTTAATATGATTAAATATGTATTTATGAAACAGGAAGGCTTTTAGGATTCCTTGAACAACCCAGTATACTACTAAATGTGATGCCTAGCTTTGTGTCAGCCCAAATGGCCAAGGAGCACCCAGATTCAACATTATTTGTGAGTGTGTCTGTGACAGCATTTCTGGGTGACATGTGCTTGTGAATCTGTGGACTCAGTAGCAGGCTGCCTTCCCCAGCGTTGTGTGGACTTCATCCAGTCCACTGAGGGCCTAACAGAATGAGGCGGAGGGAGGGAGAGTTTGCTCCCTTTTTCCAGCCCCACTGGAGTCCACTGCTTGGGCTGCGACATATCTTCTCCGGCTCTCAGACTGAGATTTATGTCATCAGCTTTCCTGGTTCTCCGGACTTCAGACTTGAACTAAATTACACCACCAATTTCCCTATGTCTCCAGGATAGACATCATGGGACTTCTCAGCCTCTATTACAGATGGAATTAGCCAATTCTTCATAATAAATATGGGTGGGTGGATGGATGGATGGATGGGTGAGTGAATACAGTTAGAGATGACAATACCTCCTAACTGGGGTCAAAAATTACTTCTTTTTATATCTCTCTCTTATTTAAATTTTCATCAATGAATATGAACTGTATTGTTATAAGAAAAAAATTTTCAAAAAAGGAATTATTTTTCAAATTTTTGCCTACAAAAATGTTTAAAGTATATATTATGCTTTTGTTGACAAAGAATAACTATAAAAATCCAAGTGCCCTTCACTAGCTGTGAGTACTACAATTTGTAATGTGGTCTATTTCCATCATCTAGTCCCTCTACCCAGTCTGCCCACCTTCAAAGTCTTACTATACAGGCATTCGGCGATTTCCGGCTCTGTACTTCTAATCAGTACACGCCACCTCCTTTGCTCTCCCCTGAGCTCAGGTTTTCCCCCTTGGCTTCCCATTCTTATTAGTGGCAACCTCCGTGTCCCCAGACTATGTATCCACTGGTCATATTTAACCTCTGCTCTCTCCCATCCCTTATACTAGATCAGTCATTTTCATCTAATACCTATCGAAATGTCCTTAACGTGCCCATTCTCCATTCCCTCTGCTGCCACGACCCTAGTCAAGTTATTAGGGCCTCACACCTTATACTCGAGGCTGCCTAACTCCTGGTCTTGCTGCCCCAATCGAACCTCAACTCCATCTTCCTGTACCACTGGGTTACTCAGAAAATCTTCAGTGGCACCAATACCTCACTCCCAATTACCTTTCTAATTTTGTCACCCACACCCCGTAATAACTGGCACAGTCCCTGACAGTTGAATTTAAATAAACATCTGAAGAATGAACAAGAATCCTTCAACCTAAAGAAGCTGCTTGCTCCCAAAACCCATCTCCAGGTTCCCTCAAATGTGTTCCTCTTCCCTGGACCGCCTAGGCTGCCCTCCTCTGGGCCTCTCCAGCTCCCACTCCTCCCTGAGGCTCCTCGAGTTCCATCTCCAAGGAGCCTTCTCTGACCATTCCCCGCCACAGGGACTGCGGCCCCCTTCCGCTTCCTGTGGCATGGGCTTAACCACACGTGGGGCCCTCAAGTATGCTGACTAGTGATTCTTTTTTATTTGCTTCCTGCCGGTAAAGCTGGTCTCCTTTATAAAATCCGAACTGTGAGACATGGTCACTGCTTATCCCTGTTTTGCACATCCCACTCACCACAAAGTTTCATGGTGTTTTATTTAAACTGTAAGCACTCAATACCCATCTGTTTAAATGAAGCAACATCAAAAGTGTTGGGCAAACAAAAAACACATGTCAACATTTAGGTTAGAAGTACAAGTGCCCACACCTAGACTTCAATTTCCACATCCAGACAAAACATTAGCCACTACTTAGTTTGAGAATAGCCTGCGTAATAGAGTTCAATGGCCTTAGGTTAGGAATGGCTTACACCAAGTGCAGCCCTCCTCACCATTCTATGCCCCTGCGCTCCAGGCCACCACACACACCTGGTATTCTTATACCTCTTTGCTTTGCATATGCTGTTCCTTAGCCTGGAACGTTCTTCCTTTGCCCCACAACCCTCCTCTACCTTCTCCATTTGTTAAATAAACACCTACTCATCTTCAAGCGCAGCTCAAACATCACCTCTTTGTAACTTGAACAATTCTCTCTAATATGACGTAATTAGCCCCTCATCATCTTCCTGCTATTAATGCTATGTAATGCTTATCAACCATATTATGGCTTTTTCTTTTTTTATACTTAGACACACACAGTGAGATAGTTAAGGGCAAGAGCCATGACTGATGCATCTTTATATACCCAACACCTCATAACGTACTTAGCATACAGTAAACACCTACAAAAAAAGAAGAGACAAGACAGCAGAATTGATTTTAACTCAAAAACATAAGGCCTGCCAGTACTTGGCCCACTTTAGTCCTCCAGGGCCCCTCCTGCCTGACCTGTCTCGGTCCCCCTGGCCCTGCCACCTGCACACTGCCCATTCCCCTGCTCCCAGCCCATCTGGTCCAAAGACTACAATGAGGCTTCTCTCTGCCTCTCCCAGCTACAGGAGAATCTTCTAACTAGTTTAGCAGGGAGGAAGGTGGTATATTTATTATGAAGAAAAGTCACAAAAAATCAGTCAAGTAGTCAGGCTTACAGAGTGCTTACGGCTGATCAATAATTAACTACCAAACCCAGGCACTGGGGAGACGTGCCTGGCACAGCCCCCAGGGCGCCTCGCTCCTATTCTTCCTCCACCACAACACCGTCTGCGGTAGATGGTAAACAAGAGATCCTCAGCGTGCTGAGCCAAGGACTTATGTAGGTACCACGCTATCCAGGCCTGATGAGATCACCCGAAACTCTGCCAGATCTACAATCCCTTTCAGAAATTGCTGATTGCTGTTTGCTACAGGGACAGGTCCCCCCCCGCCCCCCCGCCCCACATTATCCCCTTGGACTCACGGCTGTACTGAACTCTCACTCAAAAACCAGGTGGTCCTAGCCACCCCAAGGGAGGACAGCATTTCCCCATCTGGTCCCAAAGATTCCACCCCGGCCCACAGGCCCACTTACAGAGACACCCCACAGGTGGTGCTCCAGAACCCTGCGTGGAATTCCGCTACCTGACCAATCTGATTTGTCTGCAATACAGACTTGCCCGCTACTGAGAGACTGTATCTGGTAAAGACACATTGTTCCAGAGTAGGCTCTCAACCTGGCCTCGCCAGCTGCCATGTAGCCTCAAAAGGTAGACACAGCTTTTACCTGGAGCCTTTCCACTGAATTACGCAAAAACACCAGCAAGTGTCTCAAACGTGCCATCTATTGAGACACTACTGCTCCCCTTTCCTGTCAAACGGATGTCCACAACTATGGCTGGTTTAGAAAACAAATACGCAATAGGCAGGTCTTGAGTTCAAAGAATGATTATGACTTTGCCAGCTCAGGTTAATGAACCTTATCCATTTCTCTAGGCTCCTGGGCAATCCACTCACATGTCTTCTACAAGTGGTCATCCAGAATTACATCATTAGAGTTTTATAATCAAGACCTTAAATACACAACCTACGAATGTCTGAGGTTCCCCTGTGGACAACTCACCCCAACCACGGCGGGCCCAAAGTGCATGGTAACAGACAGTGGTGGAGGTCAGAGACAGAGCACCTCCATTTCCTGGACTCTCAGTACCCAGAATCATTGTCCACCTCAGAATCTCTGTATTGCATTGTCCTTTTTGAGACAAAAACAAATTTATAAAAGGTTTCTGATTTCTTATAGATAATCCAAGCCTCCCTGCAAATGTATTCTTTTTCCTACCCCCCAAAATGGCTCATATTTTTAACCATTTTCCTTTGGAGACTTTGTCTCTCTATGTTTGAATTATTTTAACTTTAAGCATTTTCTAATCAATTTCTAATGCAAATCAGGTGTCGGACACTTTCACAAACTTTTTTTATTGAATCTTTACAATTTTTGTAACTTATTATGAAAATGTTCAATCATATACAAAGTAGAGAAGAGAGTCTAATAAATAATAAACCCACTATTACATTTCCCAATTTCAAAAATTATCATCATACTGCCCACTCATTTTTCGTCCCCACCAAAACTGGTTTACTTAGAAGCAAATCTCAGACATCACAATCTCATTTATACATTCTTTAGTGTGTATTTCTAAGAGAAAAAGACCATAGTTCCCATAATCAGAATACCATTACTCAGCCTAAAAATCAATTAATAGCAAATACTCAATATTAAATAATCTCATCAGAGTTCAAATTTTCTGATTGCTCCTTTTTAATGGTAATGCATTTTGATGAAGAAAGTGATGTACACAAAATTATTAACTTGCAAAGTCATATATTCTCAGTACATAGCAGAACGTCAAATGTCTCATCTGAAGCCTTGGTCCTCTCCATGCACATCACGGTTGCCTTCGGCATGTTTAGAAAAGGTATACATATATACACTTAAAATCATTTTTATGAAAGTGGCCTTTTCTTTTTTGAATACTCTGATTTCAGTTGAATAACGTTACAAGTGCTTC
This sequence comes from Phyllostomus discolor, assembly GCF_004126475.2. Lineage (NCBI taxonomy): Eukaryota > Metazoa > Chordata > Mammalia > Chiroptera > Phyllostomidae > Phyllostomus > Phyllostomus discolor. The sequence goes on along the minus strand of NC_040912.2, from coordinate 27,717,346 downwards.
AGTGTTTGGAAACTGAGTTAGACTTTTATTTGAGTATTAATCATTCACGCTCAGTATCACTAAGTAGGCGAGACAAGGACACACTAAGGAAATAAGCTTGTATGGTCTCTGCTGTGATCTCCCACCTATCATTACTCATGCTGAGGCTTCCACGCCGGGCACAACACTTGTCACAAAATGACAGTGACGACAATGATGATGATGCGCTTCTACCAAGGAGACGCAAGGAGAGCCCCCTCTGGATGGATGAAGGATTACTGGAATGTTTACAAAGAGCTCTAAACTTCTCAGGAGAAAAAGCATTACCGTTGAACTGCACGAGGCAATCCTGGAAAGGTAAATGACGTGTGAGACAAAACCCCCAGAAACTAAACCCCCCAGAAACTCCTTGTCAATGCCTGACACCACGGGAGATTAAAAAAAGAAATGAAAAAGTAAACCATGCTGCCATCACAATCACCAAGTTGCTGATACATTGTTTAAATAGATGTAAAGGATCTCTTTTAAAAGTCTTAAGTAAAGATGCTTTTGAGGATTTTTAAAAACTATAACAATGAAATAAAGAGCTGCTTGAAAATCATCTTTAAAGTTTGGAGAACACAAATCAAACAAGAAACAAAATAGATTCCTTTATACTGACCTTCAAAAATATTGTTCTAAGCTCAGCTGGATCTGCTCTCTTGGTTAAAGCCACCTATAAATAAACATAAAAATGTTTATGTTATTAGAACAAAGCTGAAAAATCAAGCTAGCAACTGAAAGAAAATAAACTCCAGGTCAGAAATTAGTGGATTTCATTTTTCTACTTAAAGCAGTGAATTCCCCCAGTACAAAAACTACTCATTGGATTTTAATTAGACTCCCTATGTGGCTTCTAGAACTCTAAAACTATGAATAAGTAACCAGTAAAGCTCCTGATATGTAGTGTTTAATGTGTATCTTTTTTTTTCAAAAAGAAGAAAAAAGAAGGAAAAGTTGAAACATATTTGTAATCATCTGACATTTTAAAATTACACTCCAGAGTGACCCATACCCTTTTATTGGGGAATATTAAATATTAAAGTACAATCTATTTGTTAACTATGCAAGAGAAGATAGTTCTTCAAGAAGTTAGGGAACAAGGCAAATCATACTAACAAGCAGAAGGGATTTACTTCCCACAGTCCCACCCTGAACAGGCATGAATGCCTCACTATCACACCACACAAGGTGGCTTCCTCTCCCGGACTTTTAATTTAAGAGGACAAAGGTCTCCAAAGGTATGACTATTATTCTCCACATTCTAGAAATACAAGGGGCTATGGTTACCTTTCAAGAACAAAATTTGACAGATTAGCTCAGAATAGGTGTTGTGCTTAATTCTCCAGCCCACAAAGTCCAAAAACATCACTGGGGAAAAAGCAAGACAAACTTGAACATGGCTGCCCCAGGCCAACACAAAAGAGTCCTTATGCCGAACCAAACAGTGGGCTTATTCAGCGTCCCATCACCCAGTCCTGCTGGCAAAACCGTCATGAGACTGAATTCTCACCAAGCACAGCGTCACCCCATGATACAGCCAAGGAGGGGTTCCTGGAACCACCCCAATACTGGAGCCATGTTGCTATCCAAGAGGAGATTTATGCAAATTGTTCTAAATCCCTTCTGTGTATTTGCAAAGACTCTTCTGAGATCTTTGGACAATGGGTTCTCTGTCTCTAAATATGAACTGCTTAAGCTCCTTTGCCCACCACCGTCAGGAATAATTTTATTAGCTAATCCCTGGAATGGGAGAGGTGCTCTTTCAAAATCAGTGGTTGGTCACCTTGTTTCCCAAAGCAAGACTGATAACTCTTTTAATTTCAGCTGAGTGCTTGTAACCACCAGTGCTATTTTTATCCATAAGTGTTGGAGATCTTTTAAAAATCCTGAATTAGTGAGTGCTCTTTGCTGTTCAATTAAGGAGGAAAATGAAATAGACTGCCAATCAACTTGAGATCGGTGATAGTGCTGACCTAAAGGTTTCAGAAGATTCCCTCCTTTCAGGTCTGTCTTCTGAAAAAGGTAGGGCAGAATGAACACTATGGAAGAAGATGGGAAAGCATAAAAATACCTCCACCTTCACCTTTTAAGAGCAGAGAAATTCCCTCAGAGTTCCACATCGCAAGACGGTCTATAAGTAACGTTTGTTAAGAGGCATATGGTGACCCTAGGTACTTAGTTGGTTTTCCTTTTAAAAGCAAAGGAAAGTTTCCACAAAGTGGACTATTCTTGCTTCACCTGAACACCACATCCTTTAAAATCTAATTAATTCACTCTGCCATAAAGCCTTCCCTGGGCGACCCTCTTTCAGAGTCAGTTTCTCCCGCCCTAAATTCCCACAGCATTCTCCTACTTACTGATCCCAAAACGCACATCTGGGGCTCACCACCAGGACTCTACGCCTCTGGGAGAGAAGGAAACAAGGCTTCCACTTTGTACCCCTCCCAGAGTCTCGGACACAGGAGAAAACAATCCATACAGCGACTTGGCTCTTGTAAGTCATGTCACCTAATGTATACAGAACACCTCACAGTTTTGTCACCTCAACAGACCCTCACAGCACACCTGAGACTCAGAGCATATTATTATCCTTCTCTTACAAAAGGGGAAACCAAGACTCAGAAAGGGTCAGGTATGTCCCCCAAAGACCAATTCAGCACCAATTTGTACTTCCATATCTAAGTGTTTGAAATCAGATCCCAAATCTTCTGTCCTTTACTGTTGGTCTTTCCACTGATCCGCATGATATATAGCCTCAAATGGATGATAATTCAAGCTAACCCATGACATCATACAGCACATGCCTAGAATTCAAGAATCTCCCAATTTCACACTCTGGACACCACGAGTGTGCAGTGTTCATGCAGTGCTGCAGGTAAGAACATGGGTTTGGGGCCAGACCACCCTCAACTAGGGGGAAGGCCCAGTTACTAAACTCACCAGCTGTGGGACCTTGCGCTGCTTCCCTGACTTTTCAGCCTCACTTTCCTCACCTCTAAAGACGGCCATCCTGGGTGGCTCAAGGGGTGAAGGCAGGCAATGGCGTAAGTGCTTAGCACCAAAACCCCCCAACAGTTCAAGTACTCCATAAGTGGTTTCCATTACCTGTATTATTCATGCAAGTGTGCTCATATTCTACCATGCTTACTTCTAAACACATCTAATGATGAGTAAACTGGCCCATAACTCAAGAAGGGAGAAATCAGGAAAGAGGAGAAAGCAACTCATGGGCTTCAAAAACATTCACCGTTGAGGTCTTCCTAACTCATCATTCCCTCTGCTATCCTAGCCCCACCAAATGCTACTTCTTGGAAACAGACCCAAGATTCCATGGAGAGCACATAGTTAATGATCACTATGGAATTTCCCTGAGGCCACTGGAATGTATATTAGGTCCTGGGCACATTCTACTGAAGCATAGATAACCACGGTTCAATGGGGAATGGATTCAGAGAAATTGCTAGCAGTCTCCTGGGCCTCATGTCTGCACTAATTCCATCTAGTTCCCCAGTGCTGTGTGGCCATTCAGTTTCCATTTCTTCATCTGCCTCTCACTCTTATTTTTGTGTTCTAGTGTCATTTTCAGTAAAGAACACTTACATGGCTGCACTGAAAACAACATAAAATTACAGTCAGAAGGGCTGGGGTTCTGAAGGTGTGCTGAGATGGATTCTACCTGGTGGCACAACCAACACCCAGTAAGTTCTATCAGCTGGAAAGTGGGAACCACAGAAAGAGAGCCTCCCTTTTTAAGTGAATTCTGAATAGCCTCTCGGCACACACAGTGCACATCATTTAACAGGCTTCAGTTCATTGGGCTTTAGAAGATTCAGCAAACTTTACATTGTTTTCGGAAGACTGACTTTCATTGTTACATATACTTTTTCCCATATACTAATAGCATGTAAATGTTTAAAGCTATTAGTCTTAAAATCTAATTATGGAAGGAGACTTGACTTGGGTGGTGAACACACAATACAATATACAGATGATATATTATAGAATTGTACACCTGAAACCTATATAATTTTATTAACCAATGTCACCCCAATAAATGCAATAAAAAACCTAATTGCCTGATTTTATCATCACTCTCTGCATTGTAAGAGTAGATTCCACCATTAAAATAAAATTTTTATATCAACAGCTTTTAAATAAAGTAACATTTTCAAACATACTTAGGAAGTAAATCACTAAGAAGGAAAAGAGTTCTTGGCAGATGATAGAGAATTTTATACTCAACCAGGTAACATTCACACCAAGTCATGCTTAAGGGGAAAAGAGGGGAAATTAGAATTAGAAAAACTATGTGTTATATGCTTTTTCCATAAATTGAGAATAGCTTACTTTTACTGAACTTTAGTATGGAAATTTCAAGTCAATTCCATGAACCCATGTTCACAGGGCAAAGTTTGAAGATTGCTGACTATGTAAATTTTTTGACAGGAATAACATTAGATGTAATAGTTTAAACAGGTTATAAATAACATTTGTAAAACATACCAACTAGCTTCATCCTATTGAATAGCTATTTTTAAAAAAAAAAACAGCTAACAATAACATAACTTCAATGGCTGCTTTTAAAACGAGGGTACTAGGAAGCACAGCAAGGACAACCAGAAAGATATCTTTTAAGACAAATAGATTCGCTCTCATTTAAATATGAATTACAGCAGCCAAAAAAAGAAAGACACCAGGAAAGATGTTTCTATGTGTAGGAGGACTGAGGTTCTCAGCCCCAGCTGCACATCCAAGTCACCTAAGGGGATTTAAAATTGTATCAACACCCCAGCCCTACTAGAGGCCAATCGAACTACGGTATCTTCCAAGTTTCCTCATGAGATTATAATGTTTGGCTGGTTGAGAACCACGGGGTTAGAACCCAAGGTCCTTATCTCAGTTTGCTACTTCACCAACTGCACAACACAGCCTTCACTCAGCAACACCTTCCCAAACCTGAAAGTTCTGAAAACCAAGACAAGCAGATGCCTACACTGAAAACTGTATTATCATGAAGTAATTCTTTACCTTAGGTATGAAATAAAAAGCAGAATAGAAAGCCCATCAAAAGCAGGCTACTCTGTGTGTGTGGGAGGAACTGGAGAAGGATGTGCATGTACACACATGCAGGCATGCAGTGACAAGCAGAAAAAGGAGGTGGAGAGAGAAATGTTTCTGCATGGTCTTTTGTATCAATCCCTGTGGAAGTAAGTATAACAGGTAGACCACAATCCCAATGAAATGTACTGTTGGGTGTGACCTAACAACTTAGAAGCTTCTTCCCATGTGTCTTCCTACATTGCAAAGACTGGACGGTTAAGACAAACATTTTCTAGACTCCCTTGCAGCTATGTGGTCTGGGTGCTCTCCATCTGATAAAGTTGGGTGAGACTTAGCAGCCAAAGTTTTAGAAGGCAAAGATCTGGAAGTTAGGGGCCATGCTTCTACTGTTTCTTAGCAGCACCATTGTTGGAAATGTTTGGTTTTCCAGCAGTGACGACCTGCCCATGTCAGTGGCAGCATGGTTCTGAAACACTCCCCATTTGGCAGGTGGTTTCATGACTGCACAACAGTCAACTGCTCCCTTGGCAGCCTGCTCTGCTATGAGGCTTTAGAGGTCATTCCTGAGAGCTCAACCTAAAGTCTGTTTCTTCACCTTCCCAACAAATTCTGTAAGCCATTTAATACCCTGTAATAAATCTCCCTCTGCTTAACCCAGCTGGAGTGGATTCTGTTCTCTGCAAGTGTACCTTGACTGATACAATCAGTAATTGTAAAAGAAAAGTTTGGATTTCTCCAAAACCTCAGTGTCACCATTCACTTGAGAGGAAGAAAAAAAGAGGTGTTGCATCAAATTTCAGAAAAATAATTTTTATTGAATTCACTAAATCATTCATTCTTCATCCTACAGTTTCCCTCAGTTCTAATATAAGAACAGTAGTTATGAAAAAGTTACTGAAATATAAATTAGTATACAGACAAGATGCCATGTTAAGCATTTTTCACACCACAACATTTTTGTGTAATCCACCACAAAAGTTCATATCACTCAACAGTCAACTTCCAAAGCACCAATCACAACTGTTAACCTAGTGTGTACTTACACAAGCAAGTCATTTTGGGGCTGCTGGAGATGTTTATCAAAGGATTCAGTAGGCTGTGAAATGTGCTAGACTTAATTCTGCACTATTGTAGATAAATATTAAACAGCTATAAAACCACCACCATAAAATTCTGATATTAAGAAGCAGGGTATAACATTTATGAAATGAATGGTGGTGTTTTAGTTGTGTGTTCTATGCACTAATTTTAGACTTTATTATTATTGTTATTAAGCTAAAGCTCATATTCTGGTAAATGTTCCCAACAGTAATAATTTGACAAGAGACAGTAGGAGTCTTTCTGAAATAGACATTTTCTGTTTACATTTTTAACTCCTTACAGAGATAGTCAAAGATGCTTGCTTGCTTACCTTGACACAAGCAGACTTCCCCAGTTGTAGAGCAAATGTTTGGTTCCCAGGGTGCTACTACTTGGTAACCTTGGACAAGCCAGTCAACAGCTCTGAGTTTTACTTTCCTCATCTATAAAATGGGGAAAGTGATAAAAATCTACTTGTCTATTTCATAAAGTTATCTTAAGGACTAATTAGAATGAAGAAAAAATAGCTTGTTGAATCCTAAAGTGATAAATATTGGTAGTGATTATCAGCTACTCTTAAAAAAAAAGTAAGCTGAGAACATAGTGATGTGATATTTCTCCTCCCAAATATGAATGGAAAGCAAGGAGGTCTGGCATGTATTCAACTTAGAAATAAGCAATAAAAAAATGACAGGCTGAGAAGAAAACATTTACCGAAATTCTATTGGATGGCCACAGTGTTGTTAGAGAGGCTGAAGAATCAGCTTGAGGCTAAGCTTCCACCAGTGACGCCTGAAACTCTCCCAGAATCACCTGCTGAGAACCCTGCCTCACACCCCATAGGAAAAGCACATTGCCAGGGCGACCTATCAGGCCCACTCGATGGAAAACTTCACACACAAGCTGCTTCCTCGTGCTGCTCTCTTCCAAATCAAAGTCGCGCATAAGCATCTAATTGTCAGAACCAGATCATGTGCCTTTGTGCTGGCTGCAAGGAAAGATGGAAATGGAGTTCTGACTCCCATGTTCCAGCAGCCAGGCCTTATAATGTGGGGATTTTCTCCAATACAGAAAAGTTAGGCAGAAAGTGATGGGAAGACTTCTGGTTTCCACACCAGCATGTAAGGAGCCTAAGGTTGCCACTCTTATCTATCCTAACAAGAGAAAAGGCTGAAAAACTGGAAAATCAGCAACTCTCCCTAGATTCGTCAGAAAGGTGAGGTCACTAGAATAAAAACTGCCTCCTAAATTACAGACGGAAAGGCAGGACCAGAGAATCAGAACCGACAGAGCAGAAACCCAGGTCTGAAACCTCCATGGCAACCAGCGTCAGAGTAGGAAACCTGGCCTGCAACTGACCAGTTGCTGGAGGCTCAAGTGTGGACAAGATTCCCCACATGTTGTGAAGTTTGCCCCCCGGAACCCTACCTGGTTCTCAGAATGATCAGAGAAAGAAACACCTTGCTCTCCCAGCAGGAGGAGAGAAAAAGAACCATTTTGAAACCCATCAGACCATTTTGTTCTTTATACCAAGGTCTGCACTCAAGAGAAATTGTTTAGTGACAAGCTAACTTGAGGATTTATCAGAGCCTAAATGACCAGAGGGAAGGGAAATTCCAAACTCCAGACATCATCAGCCACCCTCTCCCACCTAAGGGGAGGAAAACTGAGACACTTGTGAAGCATACTAAAGTATACAGCACATACAATCAGAGAGTTACACATTAAAACAACAAGCCCTAACTGGCATGGCTCAGTGGGTTGGGCATCATCCCGCAAAGCAAAGGACTGCCAGTTTGATTCCCAGTCAGGGCACATGCCTGGGTTGCAGGTTTGGTCCCTGGTCAGAAAGTGTATGAGAGGCAACCAATGGATATTTCTCTCTCACATCAATGTTTCTCTCCCTCTCTTTCTCTCTCCTTCCCCTCTCTCTAAAAATAAATACATAAATCTTAAAACAACAAAAACAATAAGATATCCCTATACAACTATTAGAATGGCCAAAATCCAGAACACTGACACCACCAAATGCTGGTGAGGATGTGCAGCAACGGTGAGGAAGTCTCACACGTTACTGGTGGGAATGCAAAGCGGTAGAGCTATTGTAGCAAACAGATTGGAGGTTCCTCACAAAACTAAATATACGCTTACCCTATGATGCAGCATTGACCCTTCTTAGTACTCACCCCAAGGAGTTAAAACATATGTCCATACACACACCTGCAGACAAATATTTATAGATGCTTTATTCATAATTGTCAAGATGTCTTTCAGTCAACAAATGTATCAATAAAGTGTGGTATCTCCAGACAATGAAATATTAGTGAGCCTTAAAAAAAAAAAAGAGTTACCAAGCCATGAAAAGACCTGGAAGAAACTTAAATGCCTAATACGAAGTGAAAGCAGCCACTCTGAAAAGGCTCCATCCTGGATGATTCCAACTACATGCCATTCTGGAAAAGGCAAAAAAGAATGTGATCAGGGGTTGGCAGGGTTAGGGTGTAGAGGAGGAGAGCAGGCAGAGCACAGAGGATTTTTCCAGCAGTGCAAATACTCTGCATGGACACGCATCACTATAGAATTTGTTCAGACCCAGGAAATGTACAGCGCCGAGAGTGAGCCCTGATGGAAAGCACGGGCTCTGGGTGACAATGATGTGTCAATGGAGGTTTATCAGTTACAGTGAATGTATTGCTCTGATGGGCGCTGATGATAATGGGGGAGACCGGGAATGTGTGTGGGCAGGTGCTATATGGGAAATCTCCAAACCTTCCTTTCGATTTTCCTGTGAACCTAAAATACAGTCTAGTAGAAAAACTCTGGATGGCCAGGACCAACAAGGTGAACCTGATTAAGGAGTCACGAGGCACACATGTACATAATCTCCCTTTCTCTCTGAGAATCCTTGAAGCAGGCTGGATTCTCTTCCTTTTTACTGAAGGAAACTGCAGGTCACACAGGCTGATCTAGTCCGAACCCATCCCTATCCCACAGTGCCACAACCCAGGCGTCAGGCCGCCTTTGACCAGGGTTTCCCAACCTTAGCCCTATGGACATTTTGGGTCAGATCATTCTTTGTTGTAGGTGGCTGCCTGGTGCCTTGTAGGATGTTTAGCAATATCCTTGGACTCTAGATGACAGTAGTAACCCCCACCTCCCAGATGTGACCTGGCCAAATATCCCCCAGGGGCAAAACTACCCCACCCCCAGGGAGAACCACTGCCTTAGATGGTGCTGCTCTGCGAGCTCATTCACACAACACGACGGCCTACCGGAACCCTACCACGTGCCAGGCCCAGCGCCAGGCGCTGGGGAGACCCTGCCCCGCAGCGGGAGTGGTGGACTCACAGCAAGTGGTTGGTGCAAAGTGTGTAGCGATACGTGCTGTCACAAGGTACAGTGGTTACAGAACTAAGACCATAATTCTGCTGGAGTTGTCAGGGGTTGTGGAGGCAAAGTCTTGGGAGCTGGATCATTTGTTATTGATTACAGCAATTAACACTGACCAGCTAACGTTTACTGGGCCCTTGATGCTCTCCTAGGCATCATACTAACAGCTTTATACCTGATCTCATTTAAAAATCACTAACACTGTTGAATGAAGAGTCATTAATGTCCCCATTTTTCAGGTTAGCAAGCTTAGTCTTAAATGAGAAGTAATAAATCACAGAGCCAAAAACACCCTACAACCCAGCTCTTTTGACATTAATTATAGTACTTGGAGGACGTGCTAAGAATTCGGCAAAGATGGAGACCTTAAGCTCTCCTTACGAACTGTGCTACCGGACAATACTGTAGCTGAAAGCAATTTAAAATAAGGTCTTTTCGATTTGGCATTATGATACATAAATGCCCGCAGTTCAGTAGAAGGCAAACCTGCCTAATGTAGAATGTTATTCTCTAGTATTATATGCTGAACTCAGTCTCAATTTTTCTTAAAGCATCAAGGTTACAGTATAATTAGGAACCAGCTGCAATTGTAATTACCGCTCGCAATATAATTTGTTACATATTAGCAAGTGTCAAATTACTACTGCTTCTTAAATGAATAAAAACTGATTGTGCTATTCTGAAGATTGGGATGTGTGTTCCTGACAGGGAACAAAGGAATATAAAAAGTGTATGACATATTTATAAAGTGCTGAAAGGTTCTACTTAGGAGATCACAAGTTGCTAGAGCCAGATAATGCCACAGAAACTTAAAGTGGCTTCTCAGAAAGAAAAGCTAACTTAACAAAAGCAGGGGAAAGCAGCATATCAAAGACAATAGAAGAGCTGCCTCTACTAACTCGTACCCCACTGTTCACAATTCCGCTATGCATCAACATCCTATTCATCACCTGAAGAACAGTCAAGAACCCTGGAGGAAGCCGAAAGAAAAAGATCAGGAGCTCTCTGCACAGCCAGGGTTCGTCCTGAAGACTGTGCTCAGTGTCACTCGAGTGAGCCCTCCTCCACCTTCTCCCACAGCCCGTGGACCTGTGACGTGACTCGGAGCAACTTCTCTGGTTCCAAAAGCCCAGGTCACACTTCTGGACAGCTTACTACGTCCCAGGCCCATCCCTGAGCTTTAGAAACATGAGTACACAGACCGTCCCGATAGGAAGTACAACTATGCCTCTTTTATAAACGAGGAAATCGGGGTACAGAGATGTTGGTAACTTGCCCAGAGTTACAATTTGAACACAGAGTCCATAATTTCCACACATGTTTTACTGGCTTTCAAAGGAAAAGACAGAGGGCATGAAGAGAGAGCAAGAGAACTTAGAGATTAAAAGAAAATACAGACACATCAACCAAGTGCAATGCCTACACCTCATTTAGATGACAATGCAAAAAACTACTCATAAATTATAAGGCAATAGGGGAAATGTGTAAAATGTGTACAGGATAGATATTTGATCATTTTGAAAAAAAATCACCGAAATTTGTTTCAGACATGATAACGATGTTTTGGTTGTACATTTAAAAAGTCTGTTTCAGAGAACCATACTGGTATTTACAGGTATAACGGTAAGATATTGGGGATTTGCTCTGAAACAATCAGGGGATGGATGGAGGGAAGAGGATGTGGTCCAAATGAAAGAACATTGGCCATAAACTGATAATTACTAAAACTGGCTAGATAAGGACATCATTACACTCTTCTACACTCGCACATTATGGAAAATTTCCACGAGAAGTTTCAAAAATGCTGCTATTCTTAAAAGGCCTAAGTCAAATGCCAGTTCCTCCAGGAAGACTTCCAGATTCTCCAACCAGAGTCACCTCATGGACTGCTCTTTGCACCCATTTTATAGGGTTTGCAACAGGATGCTTAAATTCTCACTCCATCACTAACCAGTAAAGTAACCTGTTTTCTCGTCAGTGCGAGAGAGAGAGAACAGGAGAAGGAGGGTTGAGGGGAAGGAGCACCACTCAGGAGAGCAGCGGGCAGCCAGCGCCTTGCTGCGCAGTGACTCGCAGCCCTTCTGTTCTCACAGCGGCCCAGCTGACTGAGTCATCAGCAGACAGCGCAGCCCTCGGGGAAGGCTCCCTTGGCTTTCTGAACTAATCAGATTTCCTCCTAAGCATCTGAACCAGCCGCAGGTCTGGGCTGAGCTGGTAGCGGGCCACGCTGGCTGATGATGTGGCACCACGGAAGGTTCATGACCTCCTGGGGTTGGGCAACAACTAAAAAACTAAGCTGGTGCCCTAACCTTTCATCTTATATCAAAATAACTGCAGATAATCTTTAAAAAGAGGGACAGAGGCTTATAAAGAATACTTGGAAAATAGGAGTGGTTTCATATGTAATATTAAGTGGAGAAGCTGTGTTTAAACATGACAGACAACCCAGAATCCATTAAAGGAACAGACTAACATGCAATATAACATTTTTAAAAATAAAAGGGACTTTGAATCAGTTAAACATCAACTGCAAAAAAAAATGTGTAACAGGACAGAGGGCCAAGGTTCTTAAAATTTTAAAGTGCTCTTAGAACAAATCGATGTGAAAAGGCAAATAACCCAATAGAAAACTGGGCAAAGGCCAAGACGAGGCCCTTCTCAAACTGCTGGTGGACATCAAAAATGGACCAACAGAGGTCTGCAAGGACCATCATAAAAAGAGAACCGGGGACTGAGATGGAAGACAACGAGCGAACGTGGAATCCTCAAATGCAGAGGCGACTGAGGCCTGCGATGAAATAAGCATGTGAATGCTCACAAGGCGTAAAAAGTCCCTGCCGGTGGGCCTGGCAGTGTCAGACCTGACCTATCACCAGCCTTTCCACTCGAGCTACCTGCACGACCCAGTCAGCAAGACTTAAAAGACACACCAACCAAATGCCACGTGTGGACGGCCTGAAACTTGATTAGACAAAGCCAGCTGTAAAAACCATACACCTATGATGACACGGGTTTTTAACATCCTTACAGGTGGTGCTTCAGGAATGGGGAAATAAAACTAAGACCCCTTTTCTTAAAATTGAAGGGAAGAACTAAAAAAATACACAAAGTCTGCCTACCAGTAAAGAAAAATGACAAGAAACATTCCTATCTCTGACAACTCCAAGTTAAACAAACAGCCACCTCTTTTTTGTGTTACACTGTTTCTAGAGCGTTATGGCAAGGAATGTGAACAGGGTTTGGAGGGTCTTAGTCACAGACTGCTGTGAAGGACATGACAAGGGAATGAGTGTTTGACCACAGCCAAGGCCAAGGAGGTGTTAGCAGGCTAGAGATTAAATTGCATCCTGTATGCAGCATGAATCCACACTGTGTAGCAAGGCAAATTAAAGAGGGCAATGTGGCACAGTGGTTATATACCTGGACTAGGAAGCCAGGCTGCCTGTGGTCAAACCACAGTTCTTGCGTGAAGAAGCTGTGTGACCTTGGACAAGTGAATTAACCTGTGCCTCGGGAGACCTAACCACTCTGTGCAGCTACAGCACTACCTGTAATAGGATTGTTATGAAGATTAAGTTATTTCATGTACAGAGTGCCTAGAACAGTGCCTGTTTTTTTTATAAATGTAAGCTGCTGCTGCTGCTAAGTTCCTCTGTCAAAAGAGGATATAGTGCCTTCCCTGACACCTTGTAGGTGATTACTAAGATCCAATAATGAAGGCTGGGTCTTCCTATCATCTGATTATTTTAATTCCTGTAGATGGTGTGTTCTCAAAAACCAGTCCAGTAGCTTACTCACTTTGGGAGGCCCGGCACTTAGTACGGGCGCTGGCCAATGGTTGGTACCAACAACACACTAGAATGTGCTGTACCCATGAACACGGGACTGCTATTAACATGGCAATGAGACCCACTCTGGGAAGCCCCCTCTGACCATTCTGGGCAGAATGGAGAGGGAAGAGCAAGGGAGAGAACAGAGGCCAGAGCAGCTCGGAAGCCATGGCTTTGCTGTAGCTAAACAGTAATGGCAACCAGAACATCAACGGCGGAGACAGGACAGGACGTGCCTGCTCAGGGAAAATGGAAGGTTTAACCGACTCATCTCTTTGCCCACACCCACATTCTTGCCCACGGTGTCTCCCCTGGCTGCCCTCAACAGGTACTTAGGAAAAGTTAAATGGCAGGCTGGAAGTAAGGCACGGCCAAGAAGGTGAATTCAATTGTCGGAAAGCAGAGTTTGAAGCATCTATGAGATGGGCAAGTTGGGATTTCCGACGAACGGCTGACGACGCAAGGCCGGCGGGCAAGGGGTGAGTGTGGAGCCAGCGCCCTGCAGGGAGAGGAGGGCCTTGGGCAGGCACCAGGGGACACCACCATTGCAGGGGGAAGCAGAAGGACGGAAAGGCTGCCCAAGGAGAAGAAAGGCGGCATATGCATGAAGAGGCCAGCAGCGGGACATCATGAAAGCTGGTGGAGGGTGTCCAAGGAATGAAGTGGTGGGACCCAGGTCCCGTAAGGTCAAAAAAAACAAGGACAGGCTAACAGCATTAGAACTGAGGTCACTGACAGCCTTTAGGAAAGACTGGTTTAAAAAAAAAAAAAAAAAACAGGTGTAAGTTCCATGTCTGGAACTTTAAGTATAGGCAGGCAGTGAATAGAGAAGAGTACAACCCCTATGGCAGGGGTCCCCAACCCCCGGGCCTTGGACTGGTACCAGCCCGTGGCCTGTTAGGAGTCAGGCCGCACAGCAGGAGGGGGGGGAACCAATGAAGGAAGCTTCACTAGCCTTTCTACCTGAGCTCCTCGCTCCTGTTCCCCCAACCCTGCCCCAACTCCATCTGTGGAAAAATGATCTTCTACATAACTGGTCCCTGATGCCTAAAAGGTGGGGGACCACTGCCCTGTAAAATAGTCACCCATTCCCTTAAGTAATAATACAGAAATGGATTCCAAAATAATACCCTGGCCTCTATGTGGAACCAAAATGAGCCCTAAAACCCCCAAAATGTATCCTGAAGTTTGTCACTATGTATTTAGTTCTGCAAAAAGTTGGACTGACAACCAAGTCAAAAGGTGCTGCACCTGCAGTTTAGAAAGGGCAGCCCCATTTAATGACACAGTTACGAGAATTCCGGGCCAGCAGCCTGCAAACTTGAATGTGTATACAATCCCCAGGGGATCTACCGGTAGTTACGAATGCAGGTTCTGATGCAATAGAACCTTTGACATAAATTGAGTCAAAGATGCTACAATTCTAACAAGTTCCCAAGTAAAACCAATGCTGCTGGTCCTGGGACCAAAACCTCCAATACAAGGCCCCAGGAAGACTACTCAGAGAATCTGACTACTGAAGCATTATGCTGAATATTTAAATGGATCACAAGCTTAGGAAAAACACACCATGTGTTGTTCAGGTAGGTCAAGTAATATCTACGCCCCTCGTTTCCAGTTCAGTACAAACGTGCCGGTCTCCAACAGATACCTCTTAACATTCCTGTAGTGCTTCATAATTCCCCAAGTGCTTTTACATGTCATGTTTCATCTGCTCGCCACAGATGTCTCAGGTGGTTCCTGTTATCCCTAGGGTGATACTAAGCAGCCAGAAGTCAGATTTGTCCATGTTCTCACCATCAGCAGAAGCAGTGGGCCTACAACCCAGGTTCTGATGCCTTCTAGTCCAGGGTTATTCCAATAAACCAGAGCTACTGACTAAAAAAAAAAAAAAAAAAGTTCTCAAAGCCTCTTCCCAAGGATGGAAGCTGTTCTGAGCTGATGGACCTGTTGGGGGGGCAGTGCGGCGTGGAGAGGGGTCTCTGAAGGTAGGCCCACAATGGTGGCCAGGGTCGGACATATGCAAATCACATGTCAACTCCAAGAAAATTCTAAATATGCACCTGGGGCTACAAGCCTGTTCAAATCAGGCTTATGATGCGGTTCAGGACACACTACCCCAAAACACAGCATCTTGGCATATATTGAATATTTTAAGTTGAAGGAACTAGAGAAAATAGCAGAAGGAGGAAGGTCACTCTGACCTTCCCTGCCCCCCAACCACCAGTGCACCCTCCTTCTCCAAAACTAGGCATAAAAGTCCCAGGTATGCGGAGTTGGGGGCCAAGAAATCTGTACAAGCAAACCTTGTTAAACTGACCCTTGCCTTCCTAGGTACTTCTTCACCATTCACTACCCCTAACCCAAATCCCTTTGTCTTGGCAAGTCTCCACAAAATTACTGTTTCTTTGTCTAAAAGGAGTAAAAGCTCCCTCCTCTGATCACGTCTTTGAGGTCTTCATTCTCTTGTGAAGGCTCCCATGTACGTGTAAAACTTCAATACAATTGGTATGTTTTTTCTCCTGTTAATTCGTCTTGGTCAATTTAATTTTCAGACCCAGCCAGAGACCCTAGGAGGGTTGAGGAAAACTTTTTCGTCCCCTACATTTACTTATATTTTCTACACTTAGAATTTTCTTACAAACTGCACTCTGCAAGTCTTAGGCAAAAGTATTTTACCATAAAACTGTTAAGTATATCTTAAAATATCTGATTCATATCACCATTTTTTAGGAATAACATGTGGAGGCTGTGACTCCATCCAGAAATGAAGACAAAGCAACCAGTCTCATAAGTCATTAAATAGAGTGGTTTATTTAGGGTGCACTGCTAAGAATGTCAGCTCTGCCTGCTGGGCTATGTTGTCAGCACCCAAAGCCACAAAGGAACCATCCGGGCCTATTTTCACTCATTTAACTACCCAGCAAATTTCCAAAGGAAATGGTGGGCATAGTATTCTATCTTCTGAAGGTTACGAATCAGCAAACCAGGCCACCAGTCTACAAAACAGCCAATGGGGATAATTCTGAGCTAATAGACCAGAGCCACCATTGACTGAGTCAGCCTGACCCAACAAGAAGTTCTGGTTAAATAGGCCTTAAAAAAAGTTTGCTCAGTTGCTGTTAAATGTGTGCTAAAGGCATTACAGCATTGTGACAAGGCACATCCTCCTCACCCCACGTAGAACCATGTGCATCTGCAGATCCACACATTCCCTGGTCCCAAGGCCCCGCCCAAGGCAACCAAGATAACAAGGCAGGAAGGGCAGTTGCTTATGATGCAGGAGAGCAGAAAGGAGCCATGCTCGGCAGGACCGACCCTCACAGACAGTGGAGAACATCACAAAGAGTGACACCACTTAAGAACTTGACAGAAGCAGAGGCTAGTCATAGGACAAAAGGTCAAAGGAGCCGAGTTCAGGGCTCCTCCAGCAATCTTACAGAAGAACCCAATATTCAAAAAGACCTGCTCCCTTGTTTTCTTACACTACACATTGACTTTCAACCCTTCCCGGCCCCACTTCTGTATTTGCTGGCCAACACATGCTAAGCCATGTGACCTAACTGGGGAACATGGACCAAACGGAACTCGGTTCCTCAGGGGAAAGGCTGCAAGGCGAGGGTTGTTCTTTGCCAGGTTTCCCTCCTCCTGACCCTACCCTGATCTAGAACACCTACTGAGACTTTGAGGAGACAAAAGGAGCTTTCAGTCACTTTGGCAAGAAAACCTGTATTCTAGGATAAATTCCAAAATTGCATAAACTCTATGCCTGAGCGCCAAGGTGATACGGGGCAGAAGAACTGAAACTAAATTGTGAGAAAAGGGAACTTACAGGGACCCCTACATATCCTTCCTTTTACATGACACACCATGGATTTTCATTTGTCTCACTGCATTCCTTCCTCTTCCCAAGAAGGAGCCATCAGAGGACCAACTGAAGCAAAGAGCACAAGAACAGCCCGGGGCAGTGGCCTAACAAACACATTTGAATCACCTGGGAGCTTCTAAAACATGCAAACATAGGAGTGTTTATGTTCTTTCAAATCGGTGTTTTGGGTCCCTTCAGCTATATTCCCAGAACTGGTATTGCTGGGTCAAAAGGCAGATCCATTTTTAATTTTTTGAGGTATCTCCATACTGCTTTCCACAGTGGCTGCACCAATCTGCATTCCCACCAACAGTGCAAAAGAGTTCCCCTTTCTCCACATGCTCGCCAGCACTTGTTTGTTCTTGATTTATTGATGAGAGCCAGTCTGAGCAGTGTGAGGTGTTATCTCATTGTGGTTTTAGTTTTCATTTCTCCAATCATTAGTGATGTTGAGCATCTTTTCATAGGTCTATTGGCCATCTGCATGTCCTCTTTGAAGAAATGTCTATTCAAGTCCTTTGCCCATTTTTTAAATTGGAATGTTTGTTTTTTTGGTATTGAAATTTATAAGTTCTTTATAAACTTTGGATATTAATGCCGTATCAGATATATCAGTGAATATGTTCTCCCATTCCATGGGTCGCTTTTTTATTCTATTGGTGGTTTCCTTTGCTGTGCAAAAACTTTACATTCACCAAGATATGGAAGTACCCCAAGTGTCCACCAATAGATGAGTGGATAAAACACAATGGAACACTACTTGGCCGTAAAAAAGAAGAAAATTTTACCCTATGCCACAATATGGATGGACTCGGAGAACATTATGCTAAGTGAAATAAGTCAGTCAGGGAAAAACAAATACCATATGATCTCACTCATATGTGTAATCTAATGAACAAACTGAACTAACAAGCAAAATAGAGACAGACTCAGAGAGAGAGCAGAATGGCAGCTATGGTGGGGGTGGGAGGATTAAGAGATGGAAGGATAGAGCAACAAGGAAAACAGACTCCTGGTCATGGACAACAGGGTGGTGATTGGCATGGGGGTTGGGGGAGGAGGGGAGTAGAAAGGAGATAACTGGTAATGAAAACAAATACAATTAAAACAAAAACGAAAACGTCATGTCTCAGCCACACTGAAGTCTAATTAAATGGGAACATCTGGGTAAGACCCGGGCATCAGCATTTTTATAACTGTCTGAGTTACTACAGTGCGCCGAGAACCCCTGGCCTACAACAGTGCAAAAAGCAAAGGTATTTCAAGGAAACTTGAACCAGTTATAGATTTTTCTGGGACTCCATTTCTTCATCTGGTAACAGGGGATGGAACTGATGAGGGGAAGAGTGAGGACCGTCGTGTCACAGATGCCTCAAGGCCTGCCCACCTCCGCCGATTTAAGAAGCCCTAACTCCAAACATGAGCGAAACCACAGAAACGCACCAACTCGAGCCTGCCTTCCTGCCTACCACACAACACTCATCTGCTTCATTGTTACATCGACGTTATGACATCATTAATTCACCAGATGCCTGGAATTTTTTACCATAGGAAGAGAAAACCTTCAATCTGAAGAAGATCCTTAATACACTCAGTGACATTTTATCCTCAATAACAAACCTCTGAAGAGGGGACTACTGTAGATGAGACATGTGAAAAACGTGGGGGTTAAACATGCAGCCCAAGTCTCCGTAATGAGCGCGGGGTTGCAACTCAGTGAAGATACAAAAAAACCCACTGAATTATACACTTCAAGTGGGTGGATTACATTGTATATAATTGTGTCCAATAAAGCTCTTAAAGAAAGTTATATGACAAGTCCTGGACTGTGCAAGCTGATTTGAAAGCCACTGAATAAATACATGGTCAGTGTATGCAGTAAAGCATATGCTAAGCACCAAATACAAATCAAATTCTACAGATATAAACCACTGGACTGGGATGATCAGGAAGTACGCATATCCATACCTCACATGCACTTTTGCGAATGGAACTTGTTTTAAGGCCTGGGAGGAGAAGTATTAAGAGCAGAGACTCTGAACACAGACTGGAAGGGTTCAAATCTAGGCTGCACCACTTACTTGACGTACAACCTTGAGGAAATCGCTTCACTCTCTGAACCTCAGTTTTCTCACCAGTAAAATGAGGACAAAAGTAGAAAGCACCTACTGCTTGGTATATGAAAGTTAATTGAGTGATTATTAGTAAAGCGAAAGTGGAAAGGGCCTGGCACGTAGTAGGCAGTCCGTAAGTGGTTCTAAGATAAAAGTTTGGTTTATACTCAGGTGCCTAATTTCCCCTCCTAAACCACCTTTCCCCTCTCCCATGTACTGAACACCATGCACCATGCTAAACCATCAGGAGGACAATATGGTGGACAGGGCAAGAGCACAGACCCTGGAGCCAGACTGGCTGAATTTGAACCCCAGCTTCCTGGATCAGATCACCTCTTGGTGTCTCCATCTTCATCTGTAAATCTGGGATGATGGTATGTAACTCATGGGACTGTTACAGGCGTTAAGTGAGTTAATGATGAAAAGCATTTAAAATCTAATCTCTATCTCGTGAGCTGCTCTTTGATTTACTCTATTACCCACCATCCCCTAAATAGATGCTCTCACCTCTCTGCCTTCCATTTGCTGTTTCCTATCACTGGCAGAGTCTTTCCGCTTCCCCCATCCACTCCTTCTGAAATACCGCCTTGGAGACATTCCTGCCCCTCCATCCACAGAAACGGGCGCCTTCCCTGATGCTCCCGCAGCCCTTGTTATGATACTAACTGTGCATAGGGCTTCCATGACAGGATTAGGCCTTAACATGACTGCGGTTTTCTTAGAACCCAAATGAAATGCAGTTCACCTTCATTTGGTTCAGTCCCACTTGGAACATTAGAAACAGCCCAATACACAATTCTCAATAAATCAGTAACGGGAACAACAGCTCATCCAAGAACGGAATACTCAATACTAAATGTACAAGTCCTAAAGACCAAATTTCCATTATAGGCATTCTTCATTTTAGTGCATTTCACTGTGTTGTGCTTTCCTGATGTTGCTTATTTTACAAATCAAAGGCAAGACCTTCTTCCATCAGCAAAAAGGTTACAACTCACTTTACTGCGGTGGTCTGAGAAGCAAATCCGCAATATATCCAAGGTGTGCCTGTATTATTAGGCTTTACTTTGTCCTCAAATTTCTTTCTTTTAGTTCTAGCTAACTGCACCCAAATTGCTGATCCACGTCCAGCTTCATATCTGAACATCTCTCATGCCTGATCTCAAGTGAGTATTTCCCAACTTTTAACAGTTTCATCTATTTTAATTTCATCATTCTGAATGTATAAACTCAACCAATGACAAACAGGGGATGTTCACTACAGCCAAAAAGGGGCAGAGGGGGATGAGAGGACAACCCCTCTATTACTACTTTATTTTACTTATTTATTTTTTAATCCTCACCAAAGGATATTTTTATTGATTTTAGAGAGAGAGCATGGAAGAGAGAGAGAAACATCAATTGGTTGCCTTCCGTAGGTGCCGCCACGAGGGATCAAACCCACAACCCAGGCATGTGCCCTGACCGGGAATTGAACCGGCAAACTTTTAGTACACAGGACAATGCTCCAAACAACTGAGCCACCCCACCAAGGCATTATTTCTACTTCTTAAAAATGCATCTTTTGTGGTCTTATATAAAATATAATTTTAGAAACTCATTTTCATTTTAATGCATATACAGCAGTGTTTGGGAATTTCTAAAAGAAATACTCAAGCCCTAGCCAGTGTGGCTCAGTTGGTTGGAGCATCATTCCATAAACTAAAAAGTCGGATTGGATTCCTAGTCAGGGCACATACCTAGGTTTCAGGTTCAGTCACGGGTGGGGGCATGGACGAGGAGACCAACTGATGTTTCTCTCCCTCTCTGTCTCTCTCCCTTCCCCTGTCTCTCTAAAATCAATAAGCAAGTCCTCAGGGGAGGACTTAAAAAAGAGAAGAAGAAGGAAAGAAGTACTCTAAACAACACAAATAGCACAGGCACACCAATTACCATTCACCACCTAACAAGGGAACCCAGGATTGTTTTTACAAAAGCAGGCCGCAAGAGAACTGAAGCCTTTTGAGTTCATCTCAAAACACTGAGAGTTTTAGATCAATGTTACTTCATGAAAAAACAAACACCTCTTGCATCACTAAGTATTACTCTTCATGAAGAAATCAAAACAAAAAGCAAAGACTAGATTCTCAGCCTTCCTATTTAATAATAAAGATACTGAAAATTAGTTACATTTGAATAAACAAGAGACCAAGGAAACTAAGAATAAATGGTCAAGAGATTAAGAAATGGCTAGTTGTGGCTAGGCGTATCCAGAAAACATTCAATCTGCTTCAATAGTCAAACAATTCACTGTAGTGAGCACTGGCATTCACCTACAATTCTGGAGTTCCTGATTCTTGGCCCAATTTCTTAGACTCTCCATTGAAGTGAGCTTCTCTCCTAGTTTTAAGAGGGAATGGCAATCCTACCCCTGGTGAGATTGTAAAGCCTATGGCTCTGCGTTCAACACAGCAACATGGAATAATATCTGTGCTCCAGGAAAAAGCAAAGACCATGGCCATTAACTCCAGCTGCCCAGCACTGTCTAATAGCTAACAGAATCACCCTGCAAGGATAGTACCCAAAACTAAGGGGCAGTCTTGGAGTAAGTACACCAGCACAGTTCATTTTGGGCCCTTTAAAGACTGTATCTACTGCACTGCCCTTGAGCTACAAAGATGCCTATTGTAAGACGTGGCCTTATGAACTTACAGGCATGCTATCTGTGGTCCAGAGGTAGTTTGCGATGCAGTTCACTCACAGCACATAAAGGACGTGAGGAAAGACCGCTCTGAGACAGCAGGACAAGGAGATCTCTCTTCCAAGCAGCGGACCTCACTGATCACTTTCTCTTGGCTTTGGCTGCGAGAAAACTCTGTCATCTCTAGCAAGTACACCCGTGTTTTCCACTAACCTTAGTCTTGGCAGTTTCTCTCATCTATTCTGACAAGACATTTGATGTCTTGTTGGACTGTAAATATATGCATACATGATATGAGCCATCAGAAATCCCAAAAAGAGGCAAATTTAAATGATTAAGACACAAAACACAAGGTCCCAGAGAGTAAAAATGAGATGTTTCATCTTACCTGAGTCTACTTGGCTGAAAGTCAACTGCACTTACTGATAGGACGTGACAGTTTAATAACTACAACCCAGAAGGGCAGCCCGGCTCCATGTCACCTGTTTACGTCACACTAGTTAATCAGTCTTATCTTATGCTCCAATTACATGTACATTCCTCAAGTTAGGTTCCTCAATTGTTTTATCTCCAAATTAAGAAAAATGATCTAATTCAGTAAGGTATGGGTATCTACTCCCACCCACTCTCCTGCAAGAACTCACCTGGAGAGAACTAACTCATACCAACACTCACACTCTGACTACATGCAAAGAAATGGTCAAGGGCTCCCGGGATTGAAAGGGTTAAAGTAGCTTCCAAAAATGAATCTCAGAGATCCTCATCGAATCTACCTCACACGCAATACACTTGCACACACACCCACAGCACACTCCTGAGGGTGGCACTCCGAGTAATTACAGAAAAGAGAAAGGCCACTTCAGCCACAAAGTGGAGGAATATAAAGAAGCCTACAGATTTGGAAACTTGGAGAAACTTAAGTCATAGAATAGCATTTAAATATATTTGTCTGCTTACAATTTCCATTGCAAATGTGATTAGTTTGCTTGAATAAATAGGAATATGATGTGTTGGCCATGTTTTCCTCTTGAGGGTTATCACAGAGTTTTGATTAAGGACAAATGTTTGAAATGTTGGGTATATTTAAGTTCACTGCACTTAAAATGAGCTAAGAAGTTGTATAGGCTTGATTAAAGGGCTGCCTTCATGAACTTAAAATTAAAAGCAATAAATCCCAATGATTCAAGTGATTGGGACTAAATATGGTATTCTGCCAGAAAAGTTGAAGTGGAGTCCAAAGAGACTGAAATGGTGTCCAGGTTTCAAGAAATGGTGAGAGAGGAAAGGTCAAGCTGTCGGAGTTGCCTTTCCTCTGAGTGAGTGAATGATTCACATTATGCAGAATTCCTTTTAAGTAGAACTTCACAGGACTTACAGGCTCCCCGGACAATCTGTTCTGTCATTTTTAAAAAGAAGCCTCTCAAATGCTCAGAGGCCGGTATGTAAGTGTTGTCAGATGGGCAGAGTGGGGAGAAGGATGAGAAAGGTTGGGGCGAGGCGTTGGGGGGTCTTCTGGGGTTTGTCCGCAGATGCGCAGGCCATCTCTCCCAGGCCAGTTCCAAAACGGAAGTCAAGGTGACTTCCCCCGCCTGCGGGAGGGCGGAGCCTTTGAAACCTAAAAGGATCAGGCTTGAGCCAGGGCTGTGTCCCCTGGAAAAAGAAACCTAGGTCAACAATTAACTGGGGTCAGGAGCAGGAGCGTGCTGGGGTGGCCCAGGGGACCTGCTAACCCCAGGCCCTCCTCCGCCCCAGGTACACCCGCTTCTCCTCCGCCCGCTGCTAGCGCTCAGGCACCAGCTCAGCTCGGGGAACCAATTCCACTCTAGGGCCAAATGGGAGGGTCCAGCCTGCAAAGTTTCTGCAGCAAGATCGGCCTCAGTCGCAGCATGGGCCGCCGGTGCTGCCCCGGGGGTAGCGGACAGGTCCTTCGGTCCGCTGCTGCAAGGTGGAAGAGCTGCCCGGTGCTTTTTGTGCGCTTTCCCACGCGCATCAACCCGGCCGGTGAACTTCCGAGCCTGTCGCGCCTCCTGACCCAGTGGGGCTGGCGCGCTCCCTGGGGCAACGGGCTGACGCTTACCTTAGCGGCCGCCATGCTTTCGCCCCTCAAGCGGGCGACTGCAGGTCCCTCTCCCTGGCTCGCTGGCACCGTGCACCAGAGAACTCACTTCCCGTCTGGGAGGCAGCGGAGGCGGAGATAGGGCCCGGCAGCGTGCTCTCCCGCCTGCCTCCCCACGCCCTCCCTCCCGAGGGTCAGGCGGTGCCGCCAGCCCATTGGCTGGACCGCTGGGCCTCCGGGGTGCGCGTGATCCGCTTGGCCTCTGCCCGGCGGAGGCCGTGCAGGCCTGGGTCCTCTGGCTGCAGGCTGGGTGCCGGCACGTGACGCCAGGGGAGTTCTCCAGCAGCAGTGACTTGAGAGGCAAAGGCCCAGATGTGGTGACCTGGTGCCAGCCTGTCTCATTTAGTCAGGTGGCCTCGAGAGAGCTGTGACTAGTACCAGCGGCTACTCCAGGGCCCTGGAGACCCAGGGGAGAGGACACAGCCTAGGGAAGTTGAGAACTCCGGTAGGTCACATGTTTAGCCAGCATTTCCTTGTCGATTTCCTTTTAAAGAGGCATCCACTCTGCACTGTCATATAATGGACCCCAAAGCATTGACCAAAGTGGTGGTAGCAAGGTTTGCTGGCAAGCCTACTTTTGGTCAAATCCGGAAAACTGTACGTACTAGACAGGTGTATATATTTATTTTCAGAACATGTATTTGCTGGGCTACTTTATTTCTGCCCTGCACCTTAGGACAAAAAAAAAAAAAAAAAAAAAAAAAAAAAAAAAAAGCGCTACGAAGACAAATAGGTCAAAATTTTTATGAAAAAAATTAAAGGTTTAATCTCCAGAGGTCTTATTCCTCTTCAGAATTTCGTTCAATTGTCTCTGCCATCAAAATTATAATTAAGGCAATGGCAGTGGGCTTCGAATACGTTGTGGATTATGAATGTAACCTAACAGTGAAAGTGTTTTTTACTAATTATTTTAATTCATCAACACTGAGCGGTTGCCTGCTATGTGCCAGGCACGGTGTGCACTAGGTGTTGGGAACAGCAACAGCACTTGAAAGGTGGTCCCAGCCCCTAAGCAGCTTCAGGGCTGGCGGGAAGGCAGACCCATAGGTCATTAACTTGGATAGAATCTCTTAAGACAGCGACTTTCAACGTTTTTCATCCCATGGCACACGTAAACTAATTACTAAAATTCTGCAGCACACCAAAAAGTGTATTTTGGGCCAATCTGACCAAAAAAAAGGTATAATTTTGATTCATTCACACCAGACGGCTATTGTGTTGGCTGTTGCCATTTTTTTTATTTGACAATCGAAGGGAAAAGAGGTCAGTGCCCCTGACTAAATAGTCAGGTATTGCATGTTTTAAAAACTCTTGGGGCACACTGGTTGAAGACTGCTGTTAGGGCGACAGCCTGTTCCCAGGGCACAATGGGAACACTAAGGACTGGAGAAGTAAAAGAGCTGCATTTCTGTCCAGTGAGGTGGAGGGGGTTTTCCAGCCAGAGAAAATGAGGAGAGGCCAGAGGCCGAGACATTGGATGGGAACCACTGCCAGCTTTGAAAACGATTAGTCATGAAAGGTAACCTGAGCTGTGAGACGGTAGAAGAGGAGTCTGAACAAGCAGGAAGGGACCAAGCAAGTCATGGAGGATGTCGGGTGCCATGCTGAAGGGCGTGCACCTTAACTGAAGGGGTTTTGGCAGAAAGGAGCATGGCCAGGTTTAACATATAGATGGATCGTTCTAGCTTGCAGCGGGGAGGATGGGGCAAGGCTGAACTATTGCAATACTCAAACAAGACACGCTGGAACCTGAAACTGGAGATGGGAGTGGGCTGCAGGAATACACAGGAGGTGAAATTAGTCAGCCAGGAGGACTGATGAAGTGTGGGGGTGGGAGAGAGAGAGGAGTCATCCTGACTTGCACATGGGCCCCTGGTGTGGATGTTGGAAAGACACAAGAGATCAGTTCTGAAGCGTGTGTATATGTCTGTTAAGGAGAGTGTGTGTGCAATATACAAACTGTTGTAAAGGCCAAAGCATCTCAAAAAGGAGTGATTGACATACATACTCTCAAGAGGTCTAACCGAGCCCAGAAAGACTTGATTGAACATGTTGGTAGGCAGAGGAAAAGGGCCAAGCAAAGAGTGAAAGAACAAAGATGAAAATAAAACCAGGAGAATTAATAGAGCAAAGGATGTCAGAGGAGGAGCCTAAGGCTTATGGGAAGGGAAAAGAGGTCAGTGCACCTGACTAAATAAAGGGATTTTTTTAAATACAGAGAAAATACCTCAAGTACCTAAGACCATATCATAGCATATTTATATTAAGGGCTTCACTGAAACTCTCCTTTTGTAACACAAATGAACTTTGTAAAAATGTAAATGTGGTGAAATATACATGAAATTGATCTATCCAATGTTAAGTGCACGGAGCCCATTCACTCTGTGCAACCACTCTCCCGAATCCTTTTCCTCTCACAAAACTGAAACTCTGTGCCCAGGAAACATCCACGCCCACTCCTCCCCCTCCCTCCCCCCTGGCTACCACCATTCTGCTTTCTGTCACATTTGACAAGTCTATGAACCTCCTAACAGTGGGATCATATAGTATTTGTCTTTTTGTAATCAGCTTATTTCATTGAGCAAAATGCCCTCAAGGTCCATCCATGTTGTAGCAGGTGTCAGAATTTAAAGACTCTTTAAAACTAAATAATGTTCCCTTACCCTTTAAAGATAAATAGTTAAGACTCTATTAAGATTTTTTTCTTGAAATCTTGGAAAATTCAGGAAATCATAGTAATGACAAAAAAAAATCACCCATAATCTTACCAACAGAGTTAGCTACTATTAACATTTTCCTGTATTTTCTTTAGGTCTCAATGTGTTTACATGTGTATAGAGAGAGTCATATTTCTAAGTGTAAATACAAGGAACCATGCCCTGTGTATACATTTTCTATGACTGTGCTAACAAAACCACCACCTATTTGATGGCTTGCAACAACAGAAGTTTCTTCTCTGACATTCTAAAGATCAGAATTCCAAAATGAGCTGTAAGGGGCTAAAAATAAAGGTTTGCCAGGCCATGCTCTCCCCAGAAGAATTAGGCAAGTATCAGGTTCTTTGCTTTTTCCAGGAGCTCGTGACTTCTTCCTCCATCTTCAAAGCCAATTTACATAGCTGCCTCTCTCTCTCGCTCTGAGTCCCTTGCACGGTTTCTTCTGTGATCTCCCTCTGCCTCCCTCCGCTAGGGAACTTGGGATGGCATTTAGGATCCACCCAGATAAGCCAGGATGATCTCTCCACCTCCTTAATGTGATCACATCTCCGGAGTCTCTCCCATATAAGGTAACATGCATAGGCTGTAGGCATTAGGATGTGGGCAATTTGGGGGAGGCTGGGAGGCCCTGAGCCCACCTACCACACTATGGACACAAGTGTCTCCACAGAGGGATAAGAAGTGTATTCCAACTTACAATGGGGGTCAGACTCAGTTGATGAAGCCTCCTCCTTCATTCAAGAATTTCCCAAAATGTAACATTTTCGAAAAGTTAAATTGTCACAAGCCCTGAAACAGAACGATCCTCCTTGACTTCCACATGACCCATAAGGAATAGTGTGGTGTGAAACATCACCTAAGAGAGAAAATAAGAAATTGCTTTACTTGCCACTGTTTCCACTTCTAAGTCTTAGAAGAACGGCAAACAAACAACTGGCCATCCGTGCTCTTTTACGAGCTTGTAAAATTTGTAAGAATTATGGCTCTACTGCTTACTTTTTTCTTAGTAAAATTAGTTTGTCCTAGGACTTTATGAAAAAAAGTAAAACAATAGATCTAGTTTATGATTTTGTTTTTAATTTATCCTGATTTTATAGCTAGTTAACCAATGACACACAGAAATTTCCTTGTGAGGAGCAGGGGAAGCAAAGAATATCTTACTCCAGTGGCTTTTTAGTAATTTTATGACTAGAAAAAATATTGCTTTATTGTTTATTTTAGCCAGTAAAGTTGTCTCCAAACTAGGTAACAGAGAGAGAGAGAATGAATAAACAATATAAGTTGGCTGGGCACCTGTTACTTTGTTTTGCCCTGACAGGTTAGATTTCCTCCTGATGAGCAACTTGTCCCCTACTTGTCCCTCCTGTCTGTCCTCAGACCACCCCCTGGCACTGAATTTTGACTGAAGAGGTCCTGTTTGGGTTGAGTGGTGTCCCCATTACCTCAGAATGTGACTAATTTGAGACTCAAAGATGTAACTAGGATGAGGACATACTAGAGTAGGGTAGGCTCTTAGTCTATTATGACTGATGTCCTCATAAGAAGACACAGGGATGTACTAGGAGAGATTAAACAGGCAGAGACTGGAGTGACAGCTGCAAGTCAAGGAACCCCAAGGATCCAGAGCCGTCACCAGAAGCTAGGAAGAGCCAAGGAAGGATTCTGCCCAGAGTCTCAGAGGGAGGCTGGCCCTGCTGACAACCTGACCTGGGACTTCTAGCCTCCAGAAGTGGGGGGAGAAAACATTTTGTATTTTGTTATGGTGAGTCAAGGAAACCAAT
Source organism: Phyllostomus discolor (assembly GCF_004126475.2). Classification (NCBI taxonomy): domain Eukaryota; kingdom Metazoa; phylum Chordata; class Mammalia; order Chiroptera; family Phyllostomidae; genus Phyllostomus; species Phyllostomus discolor. Next base: position 27,688,688 of record NC_040912.2, on the reverse strand, counting down.
ACAGGACCGAAAGCCACCTGTGTCTTGTTGTACCTGATACCTGCGTGGACAGCTGGGAAAGCACCAAACCCTGGGGAAAGTTCAGGTGCTCACGGGCACACAGCCTGCACACAGGCAGGAGTCCACAAGGTTCAGAAGAGTGAGCAGCATGTCCTGCTCTGAACTTCCACCTCCCTCAGAGCAGCCGTGCCTTGTAGATGCTCTTGGCCATGCTTTTAAACTATTCGCTTTTCTTCAGCTCCACGAAAAACCAACAAGCAAATAAAAGGCTCTGCTACCACCACCAGCATGCCCTGGATTAGATTGCTGGACAAGGTATCCAGCAAGAATGCTTGCAAAAAACATCATCTACGGGAAACGTGAGGCATGTAACTGAACGGCAGTAATAATCCTTTCTGTGGATCACATTTGGCAAAGGCAGTGCCAGGGCTGGGAGAGGACATGTGTGACAGAGCAAAAGGAGCCCCGTGAAGTAAGTAAATGACGTGCTCCCAAGTTCTGACCTTGTAGCTGAGACTCAGCAGCTCAAGGACACAGAGTCCTTCTGTGCAGCCTTTCTTTCTTTCTTTTTTTTTTTTTTTTTTTTTTTGGAATCCTGCCGAGTGTCAGATCAAGCATGATTAGCTTTCTCTGAGAGTGAGCTAAAGGGGTGTCAGAAATGAATATGACCTAGCTTCTTAGTGGATGCAAAGGAGAAAGTTACAGCAACATTTTTAGGGTTAAAAGGGAAGGAAGGAAGGGGAGGGAGAAAGTGAGTAAGGACAAGGAAACAGACGCCTTGAGATACAAAGGTGACTGAAAACAAATCCCCAAGCTTGGAGATACTACGCCCTGAGACCAAAGCCTCGGACCGCTGGTTTCCAAGAGCAGAGAAGGTCCACACACGTATGTGGACACCTATCCTCACCCTCGGCAGGACAGTGGACCCTCAGTTCCACCAAATACAAAATGTGAGCTTTGGAAAGTTACCCAGAAATGCAAGTGGGGCCATAATAGCAGCTGCCAGGGGTCTGCTGGGGAAAAAGAATCACACATTAACTTTACAATATAATTCATCATAGTGTCCTGGGCAAAAGCTAAATACCCCAATTCAGTGGTAAATGATTAAATTCACCAACACTCAAGTTATATAGAACTTTGCAGGAGGCAAAGAAAACTTCTAAGATCTGATACAGCCACGGTAATTTGGGGGGTAAAAATACACATTTCCGATTTAATTCAAGTCCCCAGCCTACAATGTTTTACTAGAGAAAGTATTTTAAATTGGTATTGGGGTGACAGATGGCACAAAGTACCCTAAAAAGCTCTAGACTGAAGGAGTGATGTTCTTATTGCTCTGTACTCTGAGAGCAGAAAGGACTCTAAAATGAGACTGGGCAGGCAGCTGATGCTGACCCGTATTCCCGGGGTTACATACATTAGCTGTACTTCCACAGTGTCTGACGATCGGTGCCTCTGCCGACTCAGACTCAGTCTGGTATTCAACACTACACTTGCCCTACATTGCAAGGACTGGACCCTGGATAAGAAGCAAATGACAGATCTGTGAATCCTGGCCCTCGGAGGATTCACAGATCTTCCATTTAGGTCTTCATCAAATGTCACTGTGTCAGAGAAGCCTCCTGCCCTCACTCCTGTCCCTACATGATTTCGTCCTACCCTCATTACTGCCTGGCCTACATTAATGTGTCTGTCGCCTGCCGCTTCCCTTAGAATGGAAGGGATTGCATCTCAGTTGGCCCCATCCCAGTGCCTGCAGCACCACGAGGAACTCAGGAGAAGCGTGTTTAAGGCATGCACTGAAAACATGGCCTCCCATGCCTAGGTCACCAAGGCCAATAAAGACCGAGGAAGGTTATCCCACAGGAGCCAAGGAGGAAACCTTTACAGTCATTGTGATGAACCCACACTGGTGTGGCTTGGTTTGGTGTTGCCCTGCAAAGCGAAAGGTCCCCCTCTTGGATTCCAGCCAGGGCACCTGCCTGGGTTGCGGATTTGGTCCCCACTCGGGCCCACACGAGACGTGACCGATCAGGGTTCCACTCCCTCTCTTCCTCCCTTCCTTTCTTTCTAAACCAATAAAATAAATTAAAATTTTTAATTTTAATTTTAATTTTAAAACTTTTAAAAAAATTTAAAATTTTTTAAAAAGAATAAAAAAATAAAGTAATTGTGATGATTTGGTTTCATCCATGATTTGAAGGCTTATTCTGAATTGTCTACATGAAGATATTAGACCAGAGCAGTTTCCTTTCACAATACCTTATGCCAGTCACCAGTTCTTGAGAAACATGTCTCTGGTTTTTCCTGCAACACTCACAAGAGAAGTGAATGAGTAAGAAGTAGTAGGATATCTTGGAGAGCTTCTCATGGTACGAGTACAACAGATGTGCAAACTGTGCTGAACTGAGGCTCACGCCATCTGTCCTGTTATCCACAGGCTGGGAGCCCAGGTGTGTCAGGTTCCCACTGCTGCTGTAACAAATGACCACAAACTCAGTGTATAAGACAGGATAAATTTATCATCTTACAGTTCCATGACTCAGAAGCCTGAAATGAGTGAAATCAAGGTATCAGCAGGGCTGCGTTGCTTTCTGGAGGCTCTCGGAGAGAATCCACTCCCCTGCTCGGTTCAGCTTTGAGAATCCACCACACCCCTTGGCTCTCGGCCCTCCTTCTCCATCTTCAAAGCCAGCAACAGTCGGTCCCAATTGTTCCCATATCACATCGCCCTGATCTCCTCTTCTGCCCTCCTCTTTCACGTGTACGCAACCTTGTGATTACTCCAGGTTCACCCAGATAATCCAGGATAATCTTCCAATGGTGAGGTCAGTTGATTAGTATGTTAGTTTCCTAGGGCTGCATAACAATGTTCTACAGGCTGGGTAGCTTAAACAACAGAAACTTACTTTCTGACAAATTCTAGAGACTAAAAGTCTGAGATCACGGTGTTTGGCAGTGTTGGCATTTTCTGAGGCTTCTCTCCTTGGTTTGTAGATGGCTGTCTTCTGCCTGTGTCTTCACAGAGTCTTCCCTGTGTGCATTTCTGGGTTGTAATCTTCTATAAAAACACCAATCCTGGTCCTGGCCAGAGGGCTCAGGTGGTTAGAGCATCATCCCAATACACCAAGGTTGTGGGTTCGATCCTGGTCAGGGCACACACAAGAACCAAACAATGAGTTCATCAGTAAGCAGAACAACAAATCAATGTTTCTGTCTCTCTTTCTCTGTCTGTCTCTCTCTCATCAATCAATAAATTTTTTAAAAAAGACACCAGTCATATTGGGTTAGGAATCCTCCCCAGTTACCTCATTTCAACTTAATTACCTCTTTAAAGACACTATATCCAAATACAGTCACATTCCAGGGTACTAGGAGTTAGTATTTCAACATACAGATTTTGAGGGGGACACAGTTCAGCCCATAACAATTAGCAGCTTGAATTCCATTGGCTACCTCAATCTCTTGCAACGCAATGTCATGTCTTCACAGGTTCTGGGGATCAGGATGTGAACATCTTTGAGGAGCCATTTTGCTGCCTACTACAACATTTATTCTGAAAATGTTATTACTGGTATAGCAAATCTTAGAGAAATAACAGTTCTTAGAATAAAACATTTGATACGTTTAACCACAGTCCCACACCATCCTAGTAAAGCAAACTGACTGCTCAAAGGAATTCCATCAAAAGTCTTTAAAGAGTCTGAGCCCAGCTTCTAAGGCCCAGAACCAGAATCTCCATGGTCTTGCACCAAGCTCAAGGGTGTGTTTATGAATCCGGCTTCAGTCCCCTGGGCCCAGCAATACCCCTCAAAGCAGTGGTGAACTGGGCCTAGGCCACCCCCAGCCACTCCGTGCACTGCAGCGAAATGCATCCAAATAGACGGGAGCCTCAGCAGGCCAGGGGCTGAGCAGCACGAAGGAGCAGCAGTGAGGATGTACACAGCGAGCCATGGCCCTGGCCATCTGCATGGACCATTTCTTCTAGTGTAGCAGTTTCTTTTGCAAGAATTCCCAAAACTCTTGATCAGCAGGTCCATAATTTGTTGAGAAATTAGATGCTCTGAAACACAACCTTACCAAAACTGGCTTAACGAGATCCACGTGTTTGTAAAAAACCAACAGGACAACAATAACAAAAAAACCCTACTTAGATATTATTTCTCTTTTTTCACTCTATAGCTACTCAAGATGTAGAAAAAAAGAAAATTATTTGTTATGTAAACTCTAGCACTGGTCCTTATTACTGTTTCTGCCTCAATCTATCTGTCTAGAGAGATAGCTTGATAACCAGCTCTCACTAGCATGTTGAGTTAGAGATGAGACAGACCTTTGTTTGAGTCCCAGCTCTGCCACTTAGGCTGTGCAACCTTTGGTCAATTGTTAACCTCTCTGAGCCTCAGCCTTCTGACCTATAAAACAGATTTAAAAAATGTATATTTTTTAAGCTTGCTATGATATTGAACTGAATGCATATAAATCATTCAGTACATAGGAATATGTAATAAATAATCTAGAATGAGACATTCAGAGCAGCTCTCCTCTGAGTTCCCTTAATTCTGTCCTAGTGTTACCCCTTCTCATATTCTCTCCTTCAGAAGGAGACTGTTTACCTGGGTTTACTATCTCAGGATCTTTCAATGGCAGGGAAACTTGAGGCTGGGGCAAGGGAGGGAGGTAAATCAATTGAGAAGAGCTAGAAAATCTATTTTTAAAGCTAGAACTTCAAACTCCAACAAGGCAGAGAACATGCAAGCACTTGAGTATTTAAGAACAACCCATTAGTGTTAGGTCTAGGTTTCCAATGTGAAGACACTGGACCAGACTTCACATCTCAACCGGTTTATCTGTTGGGCACAATCGCAGTTCCGGCCTCAGGGCCAGCAGCCTACGCAGTGTGTTCTCTTCCGTCCTGCAGCTGCTGGAATAAGCTGCTCCTGCCCCATTGGTCAGGGATCCACTGCCGGAAAGAGAGGCCAGCACGGCTCCCCTCCAGGCGCTCTTGCAGTGGGGCAGAGCCAATTCCCTTTAGGTCCTAGCAGCAGCAAAGATTTTTACACATCAAAGTTTAAAATTAAAATGAAATTCTCCCTTCCCAGACTCAGTGTCTTCATCACTTAATTTTGAAGAGGCTCAATCAAGTACTAATGTTCTGTTTTCTTGTCCTGATTCATTTAGACAGCCGGGCAGTTGGTCAGCCAGCCAAACTCAGAAGCCATTCACTTTGGCAAGAGGGGGAGGGCAATGTGTATGTATGAAGGACTGTGGTGGCCCCTGTACTTAAGTCGCAAACTGCCCTTTAATAAGAGAGCTGCCCTCCTCTGGATCCAGTCACCCGCCCTGGCAGGATTCATGGGTGAGATGGGTGACTGCCTCCTCTGTGCGGCAGAACGACAAAAGGTACCGGATCTCCCTCAACCTGTGTGCCGGGATGTGTGGCAGGTGATTCCCTGTAATGTCCCGGTTCTGTGTAGATGGAACGGAAGTCGTGGAGGGAAAAGATCTCTCCAGGCCTTCCCAGCCGTCTGACACTGTAACCACGAGCCCCACATGGCCACTGAGCACTTGAGAGGTGGCGTGTGTGAACGGGATGTGCTGCAAATATATAATGAACGTTGGATGGCAAAGACTTTTGTATGGAAAGCAGATGAAAATATCTCATTAAGTCATTTTTATATTTATGACATGTGGAAATAGCAATGTTTTACATATATTGGATTAAATAAAATATTCTTAAAATTAATTTCATATGTTTCTTTTAGCAGTTTTAATGTGGCTAGTAGGAACTATTAAATTACTCAGTGGCTCAAAGTATGCTGCCATTGTATAGACTAATCTGAAGCTACAGTTACATCTGTGTGTGTGTGTGCCTGTGTGTGTGTAAAGAGGGCAAAGGATTTGATGTAGCAAAGGGGGGAAGGCAATGGAGGAGACTGGGGCTGAGTCAAGAAGACGTTTGCCTTGTGTGTCCCTAGTTTGTACTCAGTTGCGCCACTAGGCAGCAAGCTAAGAAAAGTTCTGCCATGCGAGGGTACTGGCTGGAGGTCTCAGAGGCAAGAATTCTAGGAATTTTCAGGGTACATGACTTCACACGGTGTAGCCAGCTATGGAATCAGATATGATTCTATCGCTCCACTCTTGGCCTCAAAATTACATTGCACAGTGCACTTTCTCATTGGCGATGAAAGCTATAAATGAAAAGATAAAAAGCTAAAACCGACCCTATGGCAGATTAAACAAAAATGAGCTTTCGTGTTAGTTATTTATCTAGGAATAGGATTTTAATTTTATTGCACAAGAGGGGCTGGGGGGTGGTGTGGAGGGATCAAGCAAACAAGGAAAGAAACTCACGGACCCAGAGGACAGTGCGATTGTAGCGGGGAGGAGCAGGTGTAGGCAGAAGGCGATATGGGGGGATAAATGATAATGGAGAAGATACAATAAAAATAAACTATTAAAAAAAGAAAAGGAAAGAAGATGGTCATGGAGATGCAAAGTACAGCCCAGAAACAAAGTGAATGATACTGTAATGACTGTGAGTGGTGCCGGGTGGGCACTGGGAACACCAGGGGAGGACTTGGACAAGTACGTGATTGTCTTACTGCTGTGCGGTGCGCCTGAAGCCAAGGTGAGCTGTACCTGCAAATCATTTTAAAAAATCAAAAAATGTAGAAAACAACATACATGCTTTTAAAATATAAGATTCTGATAAGATTATATGGAATTTTGATGATGCAGAAGGCAATAAAGAAGAAAATTAAAAATCAGTCATATCCCCCTTACTAGGTGATAAGTATTTTAATATTTTTAAAGTCTGTTTATTTATTTATTTACTTATTTTCTAGAGAGGGGGAAGGGAGGAAGAAAGAGAGGGAGAGAAACACCGATGTGAGAGAGAAACATGGATTGCGTACGTGTCCAACCTGGGACCAGTATTAGGAACTAGTTAGAGTTCGTCTGTACATTTTATTCATGAAGTTGTTATTTTGTTCAGGACCAACCTGAAGCCTCTCGTTGTCTAGCACAGTCTACTTTCTTTCCCTGTTCCTTAGCCACAGAAGTTCATCTCTGCATGCACGAGCTGCAAGGTATCCTCTGCAGCGCTTTATGCGCAGAGCTGTGTGCCCCCATCAGGCTGTGAGAGCTACCGTGTCCACTTGCATGAGAGCCGGTCCTCCCTGCTCTGCCAGCAAGACTGCAAGTGTCTGTGAAACTGAAGGGCCCGCCCTCTGCCTCCTGGAGGATAGAAAGGAATAACCCCCAGGACCCCCATAGGTTCTCTGCAATAACCTACATCTGTCTGGATACGGCTAAAATGCCACTGACCACCAGAAACAGTTTAAAAAGCAGTCTCACCAAAAAAAAACAACAACAACAACAACAACAACAACAAGATATTGTTCCCTAAGGCAAAAGTCTTCATAACGTTGGCATGAATAAGTTATGAAAAGCTTTCACCACTGAAAGAGACATAATCATCATTCATGTAAAACAGATTTGTTTATTCTGTAAAGATTCATTTCAGTTGATTAATTATCAGTATCTGCTGATGGTGGGGGTAACAAGGCTGCTCTGATGAGAGAATTATTGGAGTACATGCTTAGAATATTTATCACCGAGCACATAATGTATAAACTTAGCATATTTATCATGTTCTTTCAGCATGGGCTCTTTCTCCTCCCAAATAAACTAAACAGTACTGTCCATGCCACAAACACTCTCCTCCCCAGTGTGGTGTTCACTCTGTGTAGCGAATTTGATTGTTTTCATATATGATGACAATAGTCCCTAATGGAAATAAGTGTGACTTTGTAAGTGGTTCTTGTGCCTTTCTGAGCTCAGGCAGAGCTAGTCCAGAACAGAATGCAAATTGTCATTTCTAGCCACAATAAGTTTGATCTTTGGCTAATCAATCTCCAATTGTACAGCTGCTATTCCAAGGAAAGGTGACAGTTTGCACAAATTAAAATTAAGCAGTTTTCATGAAAATTAAAACTAAAAGCTGACTAAATTTAAATTGAAATACTAAAATCAATCGTCTTCAACATAACCTGTATGCAGTGGTCATCAAAGAAATGTTTTCCTTCCATTTATTAAACATGACAGTAAGAAGGACTATTTATTGGCGGCCTACTATGTGTCACATACTGATTAGATGCTTTAGGCATGCTTTCTCATTTCAACTCCCATACCTTTGAAGCTAATATCATCATTATCTCTTTACCATATGGCTTAATAAAGTAGGGCATAAAGAGACTTGGGCCCTCGCCCAATATCACTTGGCTTACCAGTGGCCCAGCTGGGATTTAAATGGCTCTGTCTCTGCTCCCTGCGTCGGGGCTCTCCACTACCATGCTGGGTTGCTCTGCCTTCCGGTTTTTAGTCAAGATGATTATATTAGGAGTTGGAAGACCTCAGTTGTGATCTCATCTCCAATAATACCATCCCTGTGACATTTCTGCCCTCTTTGGGTCCCAGTTTTCCCAACGTTTCGTCTCCTCTAACCCCGAAGCTTCCCTGTCTGATTCCAGTCTCTACCTCCTTCCTTGTCTCTCCTCCTGAGCTTCAGGCTCATGCTAATGACTTATGTATGTGTTTCCTGGTCATAAATACTGAACTGTGTCCACACTGGACACCATCCCAGCCAGCTCCTTTTGCACTGATCTCTGTCTCAGTGATCGGCACCATCAGCCATCTCATTTCCAAACCAGAAACAGGGGGGTCACCCCTGACTCCTCTCTTCCCCTCACTTTCCATATCCATTCAATTACCGTAGATTCAAATGCTGTAGGTTCCACCATGTAAATATCTCTTCTTTCACCACCACTGTGGTGGTGAGAGCAAGATCAACTCTTCTAAGGAATCCTGATGTAATCCCTTGGCTGCTCACCCTGCCTCCAGCCTCATTCTCCTTCATACCATTCTCCACCCTGCACCCAAAGTGAGTCTTAAAAATCCAAACTTCGTCAGGCCTCTCCTTTACTCAGTCTTTAAATAGCTTCCCCTTGTCCTTAAATAAATTCCTAAGACCTTAATGTTGTTTATGGCTCCTATCTACCCCTTCAGCCTCACCTTTTCACTACTTCCCCCTGCCCCCCATCCAGAGCTTCTGCTGTTGGCAGACTGAATGAATTTCAGTTTCTTAAACACTTCTCCCATTCTCTTGCCTTGGTTCTCCTTAAATTTTGTTCACTCTACCATGAAGATATTCCTTTCTTCTACTCTGTACTTTTCCTCCAAGATGATTGCCTTTTAATGCCACATGGAAAGGAGACAGCAGAGTTTCAATATCTGGTCCCTTGGGACTACCCTATGCTTCCTGCTCTCCTATTATAGCGCCTATCAATGCACAGGTATTGGCAACACCTACTCTGCTCAAAGAAGTCAAGTCCTTTCATTTCCCTTCACTGCTGAACCTGTCAAATATTTGAAAATATAATTGGATTATAACAAACATAGAAAAGAGCCCTAAACATTTAAATAAGCAGTTTCCCCCAGGAAAGTTGATCTCTGATTGATTAGGATGACTGATGATTTGTGGTTGGGCTTTAGCAGGCTCAGCAGTTGCCAGAGGGCCTAAGTCACTCATGATACCAGGTGTGACCACAATCCTGACACCCAGGTACGTATTACATTGAAAGCTATGATTTGCTTTATTGCTATTAGCCTAGAAATTTATCATGCTTCCAAAGCTTGTCAAAGGCTCTCAGACATCATGAGGTTTGATGTAGCCACATGGAGCTACGTGAAGCCCCATTGTTTATGGATCACTTTCTCTTCCATTTTCTCCCTCTTGTGACTTTTTCCATCATTTTTTGAGCATCAGAAAATTGCATTCAAAAGATTATAAACAGCAGTTGGTAATCAGTGCATAACAGCGTTCTGTGTATAATACATTCATTAGGTGTACATTAGACATTGGCATAATAAGAGTACTGTCACGGTAACAGAAATGTGTCAAAGTACCAATGCCTCCTGCTTTGAAAATACACAGATCAATTCTGCGCCCCAATGAATGGGAAAGAGTATAACAGTTGCATGGCATTACTCCATGACAAAACACAACTGGCTCTGCTTTGTATGAAATTCTGAAGGAAGCTGGTATACATGCAGATGTGTTAATACCCATTCTCTATTTAACATCCTTCAGTCTCTTCCTTATGGAAGCTGTGTTCTTGATGCCTTTAAGCTAAATTGGAGCATGATTTTAAATACTGCCCATAGCTGGTACTAGAGCATTAGTGAAAGAAATGTTATGTTGTTGAGTATTAGTTATGTCTTGATTAAAACTGAAATGCATTACTCATAAGAAATACCCAGGTAAGGCAACTCTATATAAAGAAAAATAACGTAAGGACTGGGGAGAAAGCAGGGAGTGACTGCAAATGGATATGAGGGATCTTGGGGGATGATGGAAATGTTCTAAACTTGGACTTTAGTAATGGTTGTATGACTCTTTACTAAAAATCATTGACCTATTTAAAATGAGCTAATTTTATGGTTTATAAATTATAGCTCAATAAAGCTACTTAAGCAAAACAACTAAACTATCATGAACATCCCTATACTCCTATCTTTGTGGTCCCATAAAAGCATGCCTGTGAGCTAAGCAGTCAGTGAACCAAGAGAATGTCTATTTAAATTTTTCATAGAAACCACCCCATTGTCTTTCTAAATCAATTCACCAATTTATTCTCCTACTAACATGTATGACACTATCCATTTCTCCATAATGTTGCCAACACTTGATATTAACCTTACATGTTTTAGATACTGTAGCAGCATGCTTGCTGCTATTAATTTTCATATTACTGGACTGTTTTAACCATTCTTATATTCTATTGCCATTTGTATTTCTTTGTGAATTACTTATATCCTTTATTTTTTAAAATGGGTTGTTTATCATTTTATTAGTTTTTATCATTACATATTTATGCCTATTAATTTTTTTTAGTCCAGTGGCTGACAAACTATAGCCCATTAGCCAAATCCAACCCATTGTTCATTGTTTATTTTTTACTTTTTATTTTGAAACAATTATAGGTTTACATAAAATTAAAAATATAATACAGAAAGAAGTCATGTGCCCATCACCCAGTTTCCCCCAAAGGCTACATTTTAAATAGTCACAATACAATATCAAAGCCAGAAAATGTAACGGGTACAAGTGTGTGTGTGTGTGTGTGTGTGTGCGCCCACGTGTTTCTGTGCATTTTTATCACATGCACAGATTCGTGTAGTCACCACCTCAACAAAGGTGTAGGTAGTTCATTATCACACAGACTTCCATCACGCCAACCCTCTCTTTCGTCACAGCCACACCTCTCTCCCCAACCACCTGTGACCCCTAACCACTCATCTGCTCACCATCTTTGTAATTTTGTCACTTTGAGAATGTTAAATGAGTAGAATCATACAGCTTGTGACCTTTGAGATGGACTTTTTCACTCAGCAGAACACTCTTGAGATCCATCCAAGTTGTCACATGGATCAAGAGTTAGTTCCTTTTTGTTGCTTAGTAGTAAGTAGTCCGTGGTACAGGTTTGCTCATCACCTGCTTCTAAATGGCCTATGAGCTCAGCATGAGTTTTACATTCTTTTTTTTATAAAGATTTTTTAAATTTATTTTTAGAGAGGGAAGGGAAGGAGAAAGAGAGAGAGAGAGAAACATCAGTGTGCAGTTGCCGGGGGCAGTGGCCTGCAACCCAGGCATGTGCCCTGACTGGGAATCAAACCTGCGATGCTTTGGTTCTCAGCCCAAGCTCAATCCACTGAGCTACACCAGCCAGGGCAAGTTTTACATTCTTAAATGGTTGAAAAATCAAAAGATTAGTAATATTCTGTGATACATAAAATCGTAGGAAAGATAAATTTCAGTGTCCCTAAACAAAATTGCATCGGTACAGCCACACCCTTTTGCTTCTGCACCATCTAACCCACGGCGGCTTTCATGTCCAGTGGCAGGGCTGAGGAATTGGGACACTGACCACTGTCATGACAAGGGGATAAAACCGGAGTAAGGGAGGCACTGCCTCGACTTCTCCAGGCAGGCGTCCCCACCTCGTCCCCCTCGCTGCTTGGTTTGTGGGACTTCTCCCCATAGTCCACTTACTCAGAACCTCATTTTCTTTTGCTAAGTCCAAGTTTGTGAGCCTCTTAAATTTTCTGTCTTAAATAGTTTTCATCACAGCCTTTTCTCCCTTTTCCTAAAGGATACAGAGCTTGTGGAAATGCATAATTCCAGCATTTCAGAGCTCCATTCTGGCAGAAAGGGCTTTGTCAAAGCCTGAAGCAACTGTGACACAGCGTTACAGAGAAGCAGTATAGTGCGGTGAGGTCTGCGGACCTTCGGAAGGTTATTTAACCTGTGTGAATCTCAGTGTCATGATTGGTAAATGGGAACCACTGTAACTACCTATGTTCCACAGTATCTGTTTTTTCCTTCTCTCTCATGTAAGTGAACTTCTGATTTTTAGCCTGCCATGCGGTTCCCCATTGTAAAGTCTGTATTTCTCTAGTAGATCTGGCCATGAGGCTGAGCTTTGGCAAACAGGTTGAGAGCAGAAGTGAGGTGTGTGCGGGGTGGGAATGGAGATGGGGTGGAGAGCCATCCTGGACCACGTGGACGAGAGTAACGCCCGGGATGGCTGAGCACAGGTCCTTGGAACGGAACCATCAAACTTTCCTGGAGCATCAACTTCTGGTCTCCTTTTTAAGGAGCACTGTTTTGACTCTCCATTGTATGAGGCCAAACTTTAAACCACACAGCCTATCAGGGTTGTTGTGTGAAATATTAAGAAACAATTAAAGCAGATATATAAAAATGGACTCTGTAACTATGAGTTGCCTTTGTTTCTAACTTTACCAGTCATTTCTGTATTTAGCAGAGTAATATACACAGCCATACGCAAAGAAGGCATTCAATAATTAGTTATGGTGAATTGAACTGAATTTCATAGCCTGAGATAGAAACCCACTCTAGTTTTCACACACATTTACACACTTGGCAAGTGTAAACCATGGTTTGTATCACTAAATGAGAGAGGCTGGCATTCATGCACACGCCTCGATGGGAAGATCCCCACTGTTAAACAGCCTGAATTCTTTTGCAAGGGCTTGAAGTTGGCTTTTGTTACCCTCTGTGAGCCCAGGAATTACGCACCACCTACTGTGCTTACTGAGGTTCCGCGTGGGTCACAGCAGGCAAGCCAGAGAGGCAGGCTCCACGTCACCCCGTTCTCCCAGGGAGGCTGTGCTGTGGTTAACAGCAGCCCGGGGCCACTGCCCATCATCAATCACATGAGCTCTTTCAGGGGGTCTATCCTTCCAAGCATGACTCCACAGACTACTCTCCTTGAATTTCCCACCTCTCTAAAAGGAAAATGACCCTATCATCGACCCCTGGGTAGCTGCCGCAGTAAGTGTGGGAGAGAGGCCGTATTTACTAAGACCCTTCCCTCAGAGGGTAACCCCCATTCCATAGCCCTAGCCTCAGAACTGGGACTGCTACCTGATTCCTTTTACTTGGGGAATAACGGAGAGGAGATACATCTGCTCCCACATCAAATTCATCATTTAAACCCTCAAAGAAAAAAATTAAGGGACTTGGTCATTTTTACTTATTCTCCCCATTAGCTGATGAGAATTCAGAATATGAGATTGAGTATTTTCTGCATGTCCAGTTACATGGAAGAGAGCTGAGACAGAGTATTTTCGTGTGTTTAATAAAGAGAAAATCTGGCATATGTGTTTAACTTCACCATTTAACCTTTGGGAGGCTGAACCAGCTGCCTTTCCAATCAGCTTGGCAGTGAAGTGTTAGAGAAAAAAACCCAGTGAAATTCATATTGAAAAAGGTCCAGTAGAAAATAAACAATGAGGGATTTTATGCTGACATATGGTGTTAAAATAAAAAAAACACACAGGCAAATAAAATTGCCCTCACAAACGTAGCTCATCCATCTTGACCACAAAGAAAGAATCATTGTGTCCTTATATTTCTGCCATCTATGGTGCCCCCAAAACCACGTTTGTGTTTTAGTTGAAGAGGCTTATAACTAACCTCCAAAACCCTTTTTCTGGCTGGGGTCCATCCCTGAGAGGAAAATAGGCAAAGGGAAACCCTAGCTGACAGAATCTGGTTTGGCAGATTATCTCAGCACTGAGCAGAAATTATGGATTTGGGACTGGGGAAAGGAGTGGGGGGCTGTGGGAAGCGAAGCTCTTCAAAATAAGACAACTCAGCTCCAGAGGTTCCTGGTGAGAGAAGGTTAGGAAACCCTCAAGGTTTATAAAAATTGCCACTGAACATTGAGAGATGAGTTGGACCCTAAGCTATCACTGACTGGCTATTCTTTTGTGCCAGGCATTGCACTAAAGGCTTTGGTATACACTTTCTCGTTTCATTATCGCAACAGCCTTGTGGCATGTTGCTCATTGCTCCCATTTTACTGGTGAGGAGATAAGGCTGGGGAAATTAGGTAATTAAGGTTACCCTTAGGAAAGCAGTGGCAGAATGAGGATTTTTTTTTCTGAAAGATCTTCATGATTTATTCAACAAAATCTCTAATGTTGGACATTTAATTTATCTTTTTTGTCTTTTTTAAATTTTGTTTTTCTTTTTTATATATTTTTCTATTCTAGTTTTAAATTACAATTGATATACAATATTATATGAGTTTCAACTGTATGATCCCACGATTAGACATTTATGTAACTCCCAAAGTGACAACCCCAGTAATCTTGTACCTGTCTGACATCATATATAGCTGTTACAATATTATAGACTATATTACCCCTGCTGTACTTTACATCCTTGCAACTATTCTGTAACTACCAATTTGTACTTCTAAATCCCTTCACCTTTTTCACCCATCCCTCAGCCCCTCTCCTCTCTGGCAACTGTCAAAATGTTCTCTGTAGCCATGAGTCTGTTTCTGTTCTGCTTGTTTGTTTTGTTTTTTTAGATTCTACATATGAGTGAAATGATTGGCATTTGCCTTTCTTTTTCTCTCTCTGACGTGTTCACTCAGCATAGTGCCCTCTAGGTCCATCCACGCTGCTGCAGAGTGAGGATTCTTAACTAAATGCCCCGACTCTAAAGCCAATGCTCTTCAGCACTGTGTCCACCATGCCTTTCTTTTAAAACAAACTTCTAATACACTGCTACTCCATTTGCATTTTACTTGCTCAAAGCCAATGTTAGAATCGATATTCCACTGTTACTGCACATGACTGAGCTGGGTTTGGGCTGTCGGGATCGCGCCTCTCTCCACCCAACCCCTCCCACGTTCCTTGGGGCACAGCAGGTTCCTAAGAGTGCAGCAGCGTGAACACCATGTTCCTGGTCTCTGGCATGGGTGACTAATGCCGAACAATTTCAACAACATCACCAGTAACTCACCCACTCAGTGAGACTGGCAGTGGGCTCTTTCTGAGGCTATGCCTCTTCTTCTTATCAAGTTCATATCCCTGAAAAAGTGGAGCATTGAGGAAACAACACACCAACCAATGGAACAGCAGTTTCAGGTAGAGAGAAGGATGGGAAAAATAGCATAGGCGACTTGGTGCATTAGCTTTCTGCTGCTGCCGCCACAACTTACCACCGATTTCATAGTTTTAAAACAACACGAGTCTGTTATCATGCAGTTCTGGAGGTCGGAAGACTACAAATTGGGTCTTTTTGGGCTAAAATCAAGGCGTTGGCAGGATCGTTCCTTCTGGAAGCTTCAGTAGAGAATCTATTTCTTTGCCTTTTCCTGCTTGTAGAGGCTGTCTAGTTTTTCAGCTTGTAGTTTCTTTTTCTGTCTTTAAAACCAGCAGCGTAACAGCTTCAAATCCTTCCCTGACTCTCCTCTCTTAAGAACGTTGATGATTACGCTGGGCCCACCCAAAATGCTCCCAGAGTAACCTGTCCTCATAATCTAATCATATCTGCCAAGTGCCTTGGCCCTGTTAAGGTAATGTATTCACAGGTTTTATCTGGGTCCCTAGCACACCTGGTGAGAAGCTCCCGGTCTTAGATGAACGGGGCAGACCTCAACTGGGAGGTGACCATTACTCTTCATTTTGGAACTTAATTAGCTACAAGTCTCCTGCCTTTCATGACTTGTTTTTTTCTGATCTGGTGAGAGAAATACAAATGTTTCAGTCAATAACTATAACTGGGAAAAGAATGAAGAAAAGGTATGGAATACTTAAGGATGAGAAACAAGGCCAGCAATTTATTGCAAGACTTACTAACCTTTTTCAACAGCCTCCCTAGAGTTCATGTTCATGAAAATAAATAAAACAAATTCTCCACAATCTTTAAAAGAAATGTGTATAATTTTCTCTCTCCTCTTCTTAAGCTAGCAAGTGTATGAGTCATGAAACTATTCAGTAAGGGACCCAGAATTGAATTTTGGCAGTGGAGGCCTACAGTCTGTATTTCTAAACACCAAGTTTATTATCTTTTGATGGTTTTTGTTGTTGCTCTGTATTTCACAGATCCTTTGGACCATATCACTGACTCATGTGGTTTCAACTACTATGTGCATCTGAAGATGATCAGGCTGCAGAGGGCGGAAAGAATTGCAAAAGGTTTCCAAGAGGAAGTAACCCCAGACTCCAGTCTCAAACAATAGGGAGTGATGAGAGAAGGGTAGAGGGGATACCTGGGCACTTCAGTTAGGTGTTTCGATAACTCGAAGACCTATTGGCCTCCATGAATAAGTTTTACTTCCTGCTACAACTGCACCTGATTGAATGTTTCATTTATAGTCATAATCACAAACTTCTATGGACCAGCACTTTATCTACCAGAAGTCCAAGTGGGGTAGGGTGGGGAGATTGGCGGGGCCCAGCCTGTTTCCTGGAGAGATACAATTGCAGGATAGAACGTGACTTCACTTCTGAGGGTGTGCACGCAGCTGCAGGGGCACAGGGCGGGAGCACACGGGTTTGGGAGTCAGGGAAATGTGAAAGTGGAGGGTGGTGGAGGGTTTGGCAGTGCCTGGTGAGGGTGTTCCCCTACTCTTCAGGTCCTCCCTGAAGTTACTCACTCTGAACCATGAGTGTGCTAGGATTCCTTGTGAAAGGCAGCAGAGCAACTCAAGGCAGCAAGAGGCCACCCCTGATGAAGGAGGAGCAGAGAAAAACAAGATCGTAAGGTCAGAAAGTAGCAGAAATCATGGGGAAGCTCTGGGTCTGCAGAGGCCAGGATATTGCGGGTTCAGAATAATTTGCATAAACAGCTGAAGGTCAGTGAGCTTCTAAATTGCACTAGCTTTGTCCAAGCTTAGTAATCCTTCTGCTTCCTGCCCCAGTGAGACCCTAGACAAAAGACTTCTGCAGACTTCTAGATTTTCCCACCTTTATATTTGCAGGAGAGAGGCTCTCTGCTCCTCTCTTGCAAACCCGCCTCCTCATTATTGGCTCACAAATTCTAACAGTGACGTTTGGCTCTCAAACTCAGTATCATTAATTAATCCACCTTTAAATATATTTTAAATTAGAAAAGTAATCATTCTTTTAAAAATTAAACTATAGGAGAAGGTTGCAATTGGACTCCTAAGAGATAATCACAGCTCAATTTTTTTTGTATATTTTCAGACATTAACCAAGCATAACTTGTGTGTGTGTGTTGGGGAGGGGGGAGAATGTTTTTAGCTAAAGGGGTTCACACAATTCAAAGTTCTATAACTTCTTGTTTTATTTAACAACACATTTCCTTATAAATATAGTTATACAAATGTTTCTCATTACTTTTGTTTAATTTTTTTTGTTGTTGCAAAATTTGCCATGTATACAAAAGAATATGTAAAATATATGTGAAAGAAACATTGTCCCAAACCTGGTCTGAGAAAGAACATTTTAGCACGAAGTAATAATCAGCATATTTCAGGGAATAATGTTTTCCAAATTTTTATTCTGAAAACATTTCAAACACAGAAAAGTTGCAAGAATAATGTGAAGATACCTTTCACAGCCTTTACCCAGATTAACCAACTTTAAAAACTTTGTCATTTTTGTCTTTCATTCTCTCTCTATGCTACATATAATTATTTTTAATGAATTATTACTCCATAATGCCTTAGTGCTTATTTCCTAGGATGTTCTCTTAGACATCCATACACAACTATCACACTCAAGGCCTTTAACATTATTAATGTATTAGCAACACATATTCTAATATATAGTCCCCACTCCAATTTTGTCAATTGTCCTTATTATGTCCTTGATAGCAGATCCCTCCCCTAACAATACAGGATCCAGCCCAGGACCACATATTGTAATTATTTGTTTTATTCTCCTTTAATCTGGAAAAGTTCCTAAGCCTTTATTTTTTTCCATGACATTAAGAATGTGGAGAACACGAACCAGTTATTTTACAAATATTCCTCAGTTTAGGAATTTTTCAGTTTGAAAAATTGAGTTAAAAGTCTAGCACGAGACCCATATTTGGCACCTGAGTAGCTAGAAAGAGGGAAAAAATGGGGAATTTGGATGCCGAGGACCAATTTCTTAGAGCCCAAAATATTTTAGAGGACCTGTCCGTATTTCCACCCAGTATACCAACCCCAACAACTGTGCTGTTTAATAACAGAACGAGAGCTAACAGTTGTTGAGTGCCTGTTCTTTGTTAAGAATGGTAAGAAGTTAGTTCCATCATTCCCCATAACAGCAGCAGTGACAGCTACTGTGGTGTCCACCTTACAGCAGGGACTGAGGGCCGAAGGGCCCGTGACCTTCCCGAGTCACACAGCCCGTACATAAGCGGGGCAGTTGGGGCAAACCCACATTTCCTACTTTCGTTTTCCATTGTGCCAGGGCCTCTCAAATGCTTTTACTCCAGTGTGGTTGTTATGGGCTGTTAATCCCCGAAACAAACAATATTCAAAATTTTCTGAGAAATAATTGGTCTCAAAAATAATCATGCTCAGCTGCATTTGAGTTACTACCAACCAACAATCACGTCCTTTTTCTTGAAACTAGTTTTTCACTTGACTTCCGGGACACACCGTCTCTTGGTTCTCCTCATTCCCTGCTCTCTGTATGTAGGCAGGACCCAGGGTCTCTGCGCTTACCTAGTCCCATCCCCATCTGGCCTCATGGATTCACATGTCATCGGCAGGCTCACAACTCCTAACTGTGTCTCTAGCTCAGACCACTCCCATGAACTCCCACGTAGTATCCAAGGGTCAAGTGAACACTTCCACTTTGATAAAGGATAGACATCTCAAACTTATCATTCCGAAAGTGAGCTCCTGATTTTGTCCACCTCCAATCTGCTTTTCCTATTGTCTTCTTTATCTTAGAGAATGACTGCTCCAACCTTCTAGTTTTCAGTTGGAAACTTCACTGTTGGCTTTCTCTTACTGCCCTCATTTAATCCATAAGCAAATCCTGTTGGTTCTACCTTCAGAATATATCCAGAAGCTGCAATCATAACCTCCATTCTCACCATCCTGGTTCCAGCCACCAACTCTGCTTGCCTCGGTAACGTAATCGTGCCCAATCTGTTCTCCTTCCTTCTGCCTTTGTTTGCTTTCCACCTGTCCTTACCACAGCAGCCAGAGTGACCCTGAAACACCAGTCAGATCATATTCCTTTCCTGCTGATGGTCTCTCCTACTCTTCTCCCCGTTGCTCACAACCTTCCACACTCTCTGGCTGCCTTGCTGTTTCTTGACCACACTAAGCATGCTCCTGCACTGGCTGCTCTGCCTGGGTCTCTCTTCCCTCAGAAACCCACCAGGCTCCCTAGCTCACCTCTTTAGGCCACCTCCTCAGTGACAACTTCCCTGAATACTTACCCCAAACGCCCCCACCCCAGGCACTCTATTCTTCTCCCCTCCTTTATTTTACTTCTAATTCTTTAGCACCATTTAACATATTCTATTATATTATCTTGTTTTTTTTTTCTTTTGGTCTGTCTGCCCCTGTAAAATGAAAGTCCCTGAAGGCAAGAATTTTTATGACTTGGTTAGCACTGTATTCTCAGTGCCTCAGTATGGCTAACACATTGCAGGTGCCCAATACATATTTGTTAGAAGGATGAATAAATGCCTGCATGAATTTTTTGTTAGCTTACTCACAGATAGACCTTTTATTTTAGAGGGTGCTCATTTGTTTGGAGAGTTTCCAAGTGTCTGTCCATCCAAGTATCCAGCTTAAAAAAGTTTGAATTTCCCTTTTGAATGAGCTGGGAAGTATATATAGCTATAGGTGAATTATATAATTTCTAATGAGCAAAGTAACATTACTATTATAGAATAGTAATATTATTCTATATTATTATATAAGGTGAATGTAACATTAACATTATAGAAAATGCAGGAAAAAAAAATGCAAGTAACTTGTAATCCAACCATCCAGAGACTGGTAACATTTGGGTAAACTTCTTTCCAGACACATTGAATTTCAATTTCAGCCATATTTTATTTTCAAGTTTCCTTATCCCCATGACAAGGAGTGGAACAAACAAACAGGCACTCAGAGCTGACTGTGGTTTCATGCTTCGAGCAAAACTCCATCCTCACAGTTCACTCGCAGCCACAAGCGCTTCCATGGAATTTTTGGGCGCTACTATTTTCCTTTTCCAAGAAAGCATGCTATAATTTGGACATTTAGGTTACCCAAACTTCCACTGAAGGATCTTCCTTGTAAAGTGAACTCTGAGTTCCCAGAACACTAAATATTTGGAATTTGGGAAATTCGGATTGATTAATATTAAAACCAAGTCATGGGACTCAAGGCCAGAAGCCAGAGGCCCAGTCCTGGTGGTTCCACTCTCAGACTGGGAGGCTTTGGGCAAGTCACTCTCTCTCAGCTGTGGGCTCCTTGATTGGAAATGGAGATAACATCTGCCTCACAATTTACCATGAAGTTCAGATGCAGTGATGGAGAGGTATTTAATGCCTATAAAGGGCAGCACAAGTATAAGGAATTACCATTATGATGAAAACGTGGTAGACCTTGGGGTAACAATGATGTAAGGGGACAGACACGCCACCACTCCTCAGAAGCCCAGGGGAGAAAGGCTAACCAGTCCCAGCAGGATTTCCCAGCCTTGCCCTGGAGCTACTTCTAATCAGCTTTGTGCCTTGTCCACCAGAACAGGGAGTCCTGAGAAAGAGACAGAAACTTCCCCACCCTCCTTTCATTGGGATGTTTCTGTTACTAATCCATCACAGTGATCCTCAACCACCCCCAAATTTTTAAATACAATGTAAAAAATCATATACCACAGTATGTTAGATACTGTTGCAAGTGCTTTTACACATATTACAATAGATACAACAAAATGTAGTAGAAAGTAATGGATATTTAGAGCCAGGAACACTGTTCAGCCTGTTGAAAACCAAATAATGACATTGGCCAAGTCAGTTTTTTTATTGGCTGGTGGATGAAAGGATACCTAAAGTCTCTTCAGCTCCAAATTTCCATGAACTTTGACCCTTGCAATGATAGATGCAGTCTTTGATGAAACTATATTTTTTTTTTGAGAAGAGGGATTGAGAAATCATTGGTTTAATCTTTACTTGCTTTGAAAAAAACAAGCTTTAGTATTCTGTACTGTGAAATAATGTTTGGAATTTGTTAAATCATTAACAGTCCTTGTTTACTGTTTAGAATGTAACAATATTCTTTGATGTTCTCTAATTATCATGCATGTTTTAAAATGAGTTCTGAAAGCTTCTCTGCTTAATTAAAACTCATTCTCAATTTGTTGAATTTTAAAGAAACATCTGATTTGCAAAAATAAGTCATACATCCAGTAACCTTCAGTATTTCACAAAACGACTCAGGAGACATTTTAAAAAACAGTAAGGTAATGTCAATGAGAGATGAGCCTTGAACTAAACATGGGGCACATTTGAAAGACATCATTTTCAACCTCTCCCTTTTTTCTCATAAATTCCTGCTGATGGTATTTATTCTGTTATTTTTAATGGCCATTTATTTTCCTATTTTAAAGTCTATGCAATATCTGTAATCCCTCAAAGTTAATTAAGCCACTTTGGAAATCATGAATAAATTGTTTTGTGGTAATGTCAAATGGTTGAACTCACTGGAAAATGCAGTGAAAAAAATGAGAGATGTGGTTTTTTAAAATTTTTTTTAAATTTATTTATTTTAGAGAGAGAGAAGTGGAGAAACATCAACTTATTGTTCCACTTATTTATGAATAAGTGTACCTAAGTATTCATATATTTATGAATAAGAATACACAAGAAATGTAGCAATAGTTGCCTAATTTTTAAAACCACTTGAGTATGGATTGCTATTTTAATAAAAAGTAGTTAATTAAAAATTAACATTTCTCATTGTATCATATTATCAATTAGTCTTTCTTTTTAAAGGTTATTACAATATTATTGACTATTATCTGTGGTGTACATTAAATCTTTGTGACATTGATTTTTTTAATGTATTTTATGAGGTAACATTAGTTTATAACATTACACAAGTTTCAGATGGGCAGCATTGTACAGTGGCATCGGCACATGCTACTCTGTGCTCACCGCCGAAAGTCCAGTTTCCATCTTCCAGCAGATGGTCAAGGCCTTCCACCCACTACATTCTCCCCCCACTTCCCTTCCCCTCTGGAGACCACCAGTCTATTGTCTGCCTCCATAAGCTTGTTTTCGTTTTGCTTTTACATTCCACAAATAAGTAAAATCCTATGGCATTTTTTCTTTTCCATATGACTTATTTCACTTAGCATAATTCTCTCATGTTCCATGTATGTTGTTGCAAATGGCAGGATATATATGTGTGTGTATACATACACACACACACACAGGATGAATGGATAAAGAGGAGATATATATATATACACACGCGCGCACACACACACACACACACACACACACACACATATATATATACATATATATATATATACACACATGGTTGGGCACTTAGGTTGTTTCCACTTCTTGACTGTTGTAAATAATGCTGCAATGAACATAGGGGTGCCTATGCCTTTATAAACTAGTGTTTTCATATTCTTCAGATAAGTACCCAGAAGTGAAATAGCTGGATCTGATGGCGGTTCTGCTCATAACTGTTTGAAGAACCTTCACACTGTTTCCCGTAGTGGCTGCACTAATTTACACTCCCGGCAGCCGTGTGGGAAGGCTCCTCTTTCTCCACATCCTCTACACTTGTTTCCTGGCTTTTCAATATTCACAGGTGTAAAGTGATAGCGCATTGAGGTTTTGATTTACATTTTTGTAATAATTAGTGGTGGTGAACATTTTTTCATATGCCTGTTGTCTACCTGTGTGTCTTCTTTGGAAAAACTTTTATTCAGATCCTCTTCCCCCTTTTTAGTCAGGGTTTTTGTTGTTGTTATTGTTGTTGTTGTTGTTGTTGTTGTTGTTGAGATAGGTGAGTTCTGTATATATTTTGGATATTAACTCCTTATCAGACATATGATTTGCAAACATCTCTTTCCATTGGTAGCTCATCTTTTTGTTCAGTTGATAGTTCCCTTCTGTGCAGAAACTTTTAGTTTGATGTAGTCCATCTATTTCTCTAGGCAATGGAATTGACTCCACGAAAACATCACTTAGACCTGACTTGTGTTTTCCTCAATGTATTTTATTGTTTCAGGTCTTACATCAAAGTCTTTAATCAATTTTGAGGTAATTTTCATGTAAGTGTAAGATAGTTATCTTGTTTCATTCTTATGCGTGTGGTTGTCCAGTTTTTTCCACACTGTTTCCTGAAGAGACTGTCCTTTCTCCACTGGTATGTTCTGGACTCCTTTCGACAAGTATTTCATGAGCCTCAGTCAGGTTAGCAGTTATTGTGGCTCGAAAGGCTGGATTTTTGTCCTCAGAGAATTTACCATCTGCTTTGGTGGTGGTTGATATCTCCTGTTTGTTAGGTTCTAATGTGTGTTTACTATGTTAAAATGCTTAAGAAAGACTCAATTGCATTTTATTCAATGAGAATACATCAGCAATGCAAAGATATTGTATTTTTAAATACCCATGTTGCACTTTAGATAATAGAACAAATATTTTAATTAATTTAAATTGTGAAATTTCATTAATTTTTAACTAATAATTTTTAAACAAATTCAAATATAAGATTACAACTTCCCAAAACTGACAGTATTATTATATCATCTACTATTTGCTACAAATAAATAAATTGAACAGGAACTGTGTCTGACAAGGAGATAACATTTTTGGTAAGTGACTGATGTCCACACAAGAATAAATACTTCAGCCCAAGTGAAGCAAGGGAGCCAAACTGATCAGAGGTGTCAGAAGGTATGGAAACCTTCCTTAAAGTGGTATTTGTTGCCTTCCTTGGGAAATATAAAAAGTGCTCAGATCATTGTTTATCCTGGGTTCTAATTTTACAAATTTTTACCTTCCCTCTTTCTATGTATAACACATAAATGAATATATTTTATGAATAAAGTCTTAAACAAGAAATATATAATAAAAAGAAAAAAAAGCCCTGGCTGGCGTAGCTCAGTGGATTGAGTGCGGGCTGGGAACCAAAGTGTCCCAGGTTCGATTCCCAGCCAGGGTACATTCCTGGGTTGCAGGCCATAACCCCCAGCAACTGCACATTGTTGTTTCTCTCTCTCTCTCTCCCTCTCCCTCTCCCTCTCCCTCCCTCCCTCCCTTCCCTCTCTAAAAAATAAATAAATAAAATTTAAAAAAAAAAAGAAATATATAATATAAACCAGGGATGTCCAAACCTTTTGGCATCTTTGGGCCACACTGGAAGGAGAAGGGTTGTCTTGGGCCACATATTAAATACACTGTGACACATAATCACAAAAAAATAGCATAGCATTTTAAGTGAATTTACGACTTTGTGCTGGGCCGCATTCATAGCCATCCTGGGCTGCATGCGGCCTGCAGGCTGCAGGTTGGACACCCCTGAAAACTATCACCGAAGAAACCAACAATTTTTAAATTCAGAATTTGGGGAAAAGTAATGACTGTGGAATGGTAAAAGTTGATTATGTTTTATATTTATCAAGCTAATTATATAATGTAATTGCTGTAACTATTAAAATATATAAAATAATCATCCCTACATATGTGTACATACTGATAGAGATTACTTGCTATCAGCAGACATCACTGTGGCTGGCACCCCAATGCCTGTTTCACCCCAGATCATCCACCGGTGTCAATCGTGAAGGTTCCCTCACTCTTGCCAGTGACTGGTTCAGAGATGGGTGACACAGTTCCAGGTATAAAGGGCTTTTCTGGATTGCATCAGGGAGTTTCCTAGAGTCTAAGCTAGAAAAAAAGGTGCTTTTCCTTCTTGCTTTTGCTATTTCATATCTGAATATGAGTCCTAGAACTACTACCTCTGTAATCAGCAAAAACCCTAAGTCAAGAGTGAAAGGAGAAAAAAAACCTGAGTTGTTTGATGACATAATTGGCTGCTGAATCAATCTACTTTGAAGTGCTTGTGCCCCTTCCCTCTCTGCTACACCGATTCTGCTACATAACAAACAATCTGCAAGTCTTAGTAGCTTAAACTAAGAAAGATTTAATTCTTGCTTATATTCAGCTGTTCATTATGGGCCAGCAGGGGCCTGTTCTCCCTGTCTTCTTCACGGAGGGACGCAGGCTGGTGGAGTCTCCTTTATTTTGAATGGTGCCTTGCTGGTGCTGCATGAGGCAAACGCAAACATGGTAAACAGTTCGCCAGCACTGACTCAAAGGCTTCTAGCTGGAAGCGATGCATACTGCTTTTGCTCACGTTTCCATTGCCTCTCCAGCCCCAAAGCAGTACACATTTGTACCGTGTGTCTGGAAAGGAAGAAGCAGTTCATGGCAGGTCAAATAAATAAAAACATGTATGTAATTATATGTAGAACTAAAAAAAGTTAATAATGTATGTCTGATATGTACAAGTATACACGCATATATTGCAGAACTTGAAGCTAGAACCTGAAGATAGAAAATATCTGAATACACACCAGAAATGATATGTTAGGTCATTTAAAACATACTCGATAAACTGCAAAATGCAGAAACAATATAGCCAATATTCTATGGTGGTACAATGACATAAAATTATAGATTACAAACTCATTTATGGAAAAACAACTCCTACTGCCTAGAATTTTAAAAGTTATTTTCAAAACAACTTCTGAGTCAACAAAGAAATCCAAACTAATATTGCAGAATTTCTACAAAAGCATAATAATGAAAATACTAAATATCCACACACATTGGATAGAACTAAAGCAGCCACTAATGAGGAAAATCTAATAGCTTTAAATACAGCAGGAAAAGAAATGGGTGAGTTACTGCTGGGTATATCTTTATGGCTGAATTTCAAAAACATAAAGTGGCAAAACAACAATGACAAAAACACACCCACAGGTGTGTTTGATGTTTTAGCATTTTGACAATTCAAACTGTCAAAACAATTAGGAAATCACACGTGTCCCTGGATTCAGGAAGGACTTCAGCGGGCACTTGTGCAAAGAGAATTCGACCCCGGGAATAATGGTGGCAGTCATTTCAGACTTCCAAGAGTTAAGTCATCATCAGGGGAAAGGAGCATTTTGAAAAATCTGGACAGAAATATTAAAAATGAAACAAGTGAGAATAAAATATTCTTACTGGAGAATAAGAATCAGTGAAGCTATTGAGAATTACAGAAATGATGCCTTTATTTAATTATTTATTTACTTACTTCCCCCTGACTCTCTGTATCTATACACATTTCAATGTGTACAACAGTTACTCTTTTAAAAATTTATACTGCTAACACACCTAAAAAATTTAACCATAATTCATCCAGTCAATGGTCAAATTTCTAATTCTCATAAATGTAACAAATACTTAAAAAAACAGTTAAATCCTGGCTGGCGTAGCTCAGTGGATTGAGCGCGGGCTGGGAACCAAAGTGTCCCAGGTTCGATTCCCAGCCAGGGTACATTCCTGGGTTGCAGGCCATGACCCCCAGCAACCGCACATTGATGTGTGTGTGTGTCTCTCTCTCTATCTCCCTCCCTTCCCTCTCTAAAAATAAATAAATAAAATATTTAAAAAAAATAAAGTGAAGATTTCAGACAGTTGGAGCTTTAAAAAAAACAGTTAAATAAGAATCTAAATAAAATTTTGCATATTGCAATTGATCAGTATACCTGCTAAGGTATATACTGCTAAGTTTCTTTTAACCTATAGGTTCCCCTTTCGTCTTTATTTAAACTGCAATTAATTTATTTAAGAGATACAGAGTGTTTTTTACTTCACTTACCCACAGTCCAGTATTATTTGACATGTTTCTCTGTCATTTGTAGTTCCTGTGAATGCCTGTGCTGGTCTAGAGAGCTTGCTCCTCGAGGGTGGTCCTGGATCGCAGCCTCAGTGTTAATGGGGTACTTATTAGAAACGCAAATGTTTGAACCTTACCTCAGGCCGACCAATCAGAAACTCTGGGCTTGCGCTCCAGCAGTCTGCAGTTTAACTAGCTTTCCAGGTGATGCCAATTCTGCTGTTGTTTCGGAACACTTGACCTAGAGGGTTAGTCAGTTTTAGGTTTGATATTTTTTGCCAAGACTACTTTATAATACGGAGTTTCTTTCAAAAGTCACATAGTATTTGATTGCTTTTTCTTTTATGGCCATTGACGATGCATACTTAGATTCACAAGTTATATTAAGGAATTACAAAATGGAGATAGTTGAATTCTATCATTCCTTCTTCCTTTGTTATCTGGAATATTTCTAAAGAGAGAAATAGCCCTCATCTGCTACGTAGTAACTCAGTGTCCTTAAAACAGTTTCAAATCCACTAAAACGTTGGATGAATATTACGATGAAAACTCATATGTTCTTACCCGCTCCCCCCCCCCCGTTCACCAATAGTTAACATTTTGCAACATTTGCTTTTCTCTCTCTCTGTCTACACACACACGTTTATGTGTGTGTCTCTATGTATGCTTGAAAGCAACTCCACACCACAGCCCTAAATACTTCATCGTGCGTTCCCCAAGGATGAAGGCATTTTCCCACAAAACCACCCAAGAAATCTAATATTGATTCAATAATATCTAATAAATACTTCACACTCAAACTTCTCCAATTGTCCACAAAACAGCCTTTATCGTAGTTATTTTTGATTTAAGATCCAGTCAAAAATCACATATTACATATAGTGAGCATGCCTCTTTAGTTCCCTTTAATCAGGAATTAGTCCCCTTTCCCGTTTCTCTTGTGTGGCATTAGCATTTTGGAAGGGCCAGAGCCAATCATTTAGAAAATGTCCCATAATCTAGATTTGCTTGGCTATTTTCTTGTGATTGTATTCAGGTTAAATATCTGGTTACAAAACTACATAGGTCATGTTACATGCTTTTCATAGCATCACATCACGAAGTACCACATGGCAATTTGTGCCATTACTGGGAGGATGCCACCTTCAAGCTCATGGTTAAGGTGGTAAGTGCCAGGTTTTTCTGTTGTGAAAGGAGGAAAGTTCAGTTTATAAATTTATTTAACTTAAGTAACAGCGTATAACGACAATACTTAAAGTGATTTGTTATTGACAGAAAACTGATTTAAAACCAAGCCTAAAACTTTCCAAACAGTATCAATCTACACAGACTATGCCCTACTCTATTTTTCTAAGCCATCACGAAATTCACTCAGGAGAGCTTTTTTTGACAAAACGGCCTCAGATGAATTTTTTTGTTTTTTTATCTCCATTGAACATGTGTTCAGTAATATGAATGTGCACAGTCTATATTCTAAAACATTTGCAAGAAGATCAAATTATTTTAAGCTATTAAGGTAAAGATATATATATATATATATATATTTACACACACACACACACCTTTATATATATATATATACCTTTATATATATATACACTGGGTAGACTTTTCAGCCTGTGGAGGAAATAACTTCTCAACTTCTCTCTTCTTGAATTCTCAACATCCACAACCAAAATTCTTTCCTTCACTCTGTATATGTTTCAAGTAATTTTTGTTATGACTAGTAAGAAGGACTAGTGTTGTGTATATTGTTATAATTCATACAACGAAATGACTTCCTTACTCTACATGGAGTTTTGGAAAACGTCCCTGTTCTTGCATTACTTTGATGTTTGAGGGCCATTCTTGGCAACTTTATTAATCACATTTCAAGTGTAAGTTTGTTTTGATTTCCAGTTCTGCTCCACTTTTTCCTTACTTGTTTTTCCTCACTCATCTTTCTCTTTTCAGTCCTCATTTGAGAGCTCTCTGAGGGCACATGCACGCACAGCTAGCGAAGAGGAGGATGACTGCTTTCCAATGGAATTACCTGCCAAAATATTTTGCATTGATTATATGTGACTTGATAACCTTAGTTCGCAACTATCTCTGTTGATATCTCATATACTACCACATATCAGGCTGCATTTTAACCGTTCTTAATAATACACACTGAAATCTACTCTTCGGTATAATCAATTTTTACAGACTTAACATAAGCAGGGAGTATAACTAAGCTCACCTCACCCTTCTGTGTCATGGAAAGACCTCTATAACCCAATGTCTTTGAGACCCAACATCGGAATGACATCTTCTACTTAGGGATCCTTTCCCCCAGGCAGGCTCTTATATAGCTCTTTTGTTCTGGTCTCTATCCTTTTTGTCTATACCACCCCATCCTGTGGTCTTCTAGGTTTCTTGCAAATTTGTAGCCTGGCATTTGAAATTACAAAGAATTTTTTTTTTAATTTAAGGATACCAGACCAGTCTTTGCAAATGGAGTGTAATGTTTGGCTTGCAATACTACTTTTCATGCCCCATCACAATTTTCTACATGGCAATGGGAAAGGAAATATCGCAGGAAATGATTTTGGCCAAAACTACTGTGGACAGCCGTGGGAGGGCTGAGAAGCAGTTTGCTGGGACTAAACACCAAGCCTCGTTGGCTCTCGGACAGAGGCAGGGGACCCCAGACTTAACCTGATCTTGGGGGGCTGTGAGAATGGACTTTGCTGATCTGAAAGTCCACCTTGGCGCTAAGTCCATAACAGGCTTCTAATGTCCCTGAGATCATCTCGTTCTCAGGAGCCACCCCGTTCGATTCCCCAGGGTGGTTGTCCTCCCCACCGCTGGCCGACCTTGCAATGGTCTTGAACTACACAGAACTCCAGATTGTTTGCTCAGCTGTGGTGGGTCTACCCAAGAGGTCTAGCCCCACAGAAAAACCACGTGACAGTTTAATCCAATAGCATACCTTGGCTCCCCAGGACAGCAAACAGATTTGTATTCTGTGAATGTGAATAGCATGTGTTTTGTTTTGTTTTGTTTTGTTTTGTTTCTGAGTTTTTGTAAATATGCTCATTTATACACTGCCTTTTTTCTTGATTTCTTATTTATATCTAAGAAACGAATCGTGATCATCCTTTAAGTCATTTTTTTAGAAAGGAGCCAGAGACCTAGAAAAATATTTTATTCTTAGCAGTCCCTCAAACTTTTTCTGTTACATGCCTTTCACAATGAACTATAAAAATAAAAGCAGTCACCACCATTTCTTGGCATATGCCAACACATTGCTGTCCTTTTACTTTTTCTTTTTGACCAATTTTAAGTCACTACTTATGAGGGGGAAAAAAAGGCTTTATTCTTGTTCACAAGAAAAACCCAGCATCCACAAAAATGGAGGACAAAAGAACTCATTCCTTTGTTTATATTTTGAAGTTCAGTTCTTGCCACAGAAAACACAGCCTGACATTGGCACATTAGCATAACTGCAAATTAGATGTAAAAAACATGGGCCTTTACTATCAATCCTCGGCTTTTTTTGAACAGAAGAATCGCATATACAAAAAACAAGCCCGTGGATTCATTTATTCGGTCTTCAATACAACTAAAAAAAGAGAGAGAGAGAGAATCCTCTATGTTTTACCAAGTTTGCTCACTACACATGACACATAAAAATAGTCACTATGCCATGCTTTTTTTTTAAAAAGGGGGCAAATGTACACATTGAAGAGATAAGTCAATTTATGAGTCATATTTTAAACTACAAAGTAATAAAATGACCAGTTTTGGGTCTATGAAGCTCATAAATGGAGTATAGGTTGTTACTAAGGGACAGATACTGAAGGTAGCTGAGCCACCATTAGCCTGGTTTCTGAATAATCACCATGCAGCAGAATTACCAACTGGCAATACTCACTCAGGCTGGTGCATGACCAAGAAGTCTCTTTGTTTCTTTCAGACACTAAGAATTTTTTTTGAGGGGGTGTCTGTTTGGATGCAGCAGCTTAGCCTTACTTTCATTCACATAAAGGTGTGTAAGTGCCCACACGATGCAGGACACAAAGTGGTTGGGTAGCAGCATTCCAAACTCGTCTTGCGACAGGTATATTTGATGTCATTAAACAGGAAGCATCGTGGTGTCCATGCTTCTGAAAATTGAAGGAATCTCAAGTAGGAAGTGATTCCTCCACAACAAATGTGAATTTAGACCTTCCTTTCCCATCAATGGAGAGCGAAGGTGACAATCCTGATGAGACTGAAGACCCCGACAGCTCAGACTAGACACACTGCAACCTGCAACCGAACCGTGTGATCAGTAATAAGCGGGTTGAAAAACCTCTGTAGGTATCACAGGGTCCTGAAAGTGGAGGAAATAAAAACAGTTATCAGAATGCACTGCATGGTATATACTTTCTAGTTCAGTAAGATTTATATAAGCTCTCTTTGCTGAATGTGAGTTTGGTCAAAAATCATTTTATTATCCTCGTAAAGCCTATATATTGTAAGATTATATACATATACATATTATACATCTTATACCTTTTGACTCCTATCGTCATTAGAGCGTGATGTCGAGTGAGGGTGAGAAAAACAGTAGCATCTCTTACTGATTTCT
Source organism: Phyllostomus discolor (assembly GCF_004126475.2). NCBI lineage: Eukaryota > Metazoa > Chordata > Mammalia > Chiroptera > Phyllostomidae > Phyllostomus > Phyllostomus discolor. The sequence continues at coordinate 27,656,825 of NC_040912.2, read as the reverse complement.
CTTTTAACCTGGTTTATTTCATAAAAAGCATAGTACAGATAACCCCAGAATCATTGCTCTTTTTAAGTGCAGAAAGGACTAGATTATCTGGAGCACTGGCTCTCGCCCTTTTTGATTCATCTATAACTACAGGGCAATTTGCCCAAGTCTCCAATGCACCATGATGGAGAAGAGGCAAAACAAACCTGGACCTGTGTCACCAGGGTTGGGCCGACGTGCAGATAAAGTAGGTAGCTGCCGGCGTGGCTGAACATGGAAGGACCTCGAAGAGCCAGCACTCTGCCGCCATTTAGCCAGAGAGCTGAAGCCTCTGGTGGGAGACTCATGCACCACTCAAGAAACACACCAGGTCAGATAGTAAGCTAGACATACCGTGATGAACAAAAGAAACAAACATCTCTGCCCTTGGGGACTACAGACAGGTATGGGGGTCATCTTGTTTACAACTTTGGAAGTAGTTAGCTGCCTGAAACTCAAAAAATATCAGGACACGGGTGAAGAGAGCTGGGAAGGAACGACTTCCATCTAGAGGACTGTCTGAAGACTACTTGGGAGCACATCATTGAAGGCGATCTGGAAAGCTTCATATTTAGAGGAAGTGGATGTGGGAAATGCCAGCGAGGCTGAGGTCTTGAATTCAATTCCGTCCAAAGTAAGATTATTACCCTTGAAACAGATTTGTTGCAATATGGTTTAATTCATATGCCAGTACTAATAATCTCTGATCGTTCCCTATTTCTGTTTTATTATTATTACCAAACTTAAGTTACCATTCAGGAGCTAGTGTTACACCATAGAATCATTTGTAAAGCCAAACTGAAGGTCTTCAGACACACGAGACCTAAGAATGTGAAAAGCCAATCCCGGCCTCCTGGAACAAAATAAACCCACAACTCAGCTTGGATTTGCAAAACCCAGCAAGCAGAGCAGACAGCCCAGAGGGGGAGCAGCCCAAACACATTTCCCAGACCTGCAAAGGACCCAGACATCACCCACCAGCAGAGAGGGGCTTGCTTTGGTTAAATGGGTGACAAGGAAACAAAGGCTCCTCAGCCCAGGAAGACCTAAACAACAACAAAACCCTCCATCGCTAACTGTGCCACTGAAGTTCCAGGAACAAAACACCATTCCCAGGGCATCCCACTTTCATCATGGAGTTGAACACCCACGGGCTTCAGTTTCCACCAAGACTCAGTCAGTCTTGGTGGCTGAACTCAGGCTTAACGCAGTACCTGGAAGGCCTGGAAGAGTCATTGTCTCTGCCTCAGGGACAGATCGGAATGGACAGGTGCCAGCTAGACACATACTGACATTTTATCTAAGAGAAAACCAAGATGTAGAGTTGTAAGTGCCGGTTTTGGAGGAGTCAAATGTTTGACTGGCCTTTCTCCTTCACGTCCTGAGTTTGGTTTGAGGGTTCTTGGAGTGAGTGAGTGTGTGTGCGTGGCATGTATCATGGACTCCTTTGCAGTCATTTGGAATGACTTTTTACAATGGTCATTGCACATTCTTCAAATAAAACAGCATTGCAAAGGTAACCAAATACGATAAAATACAATGATCAAAATATTAGAATAAATGCAAGTTCACGATATGGTATTATTACTTCTTTATTGATACATGAGACAATAAGATCTAGGGTGAGCCTACAAGTTGCCAGAATTTCCACATACTACTGAGCATAGGAGGTATTTTGAGATGCATGAACACTGTAACGTGACATGAAAATATCTGTCATTTCCATGGGTGATAGTCACAGGTACACCCCATACCACTGTGGTTGGTTGTTGGTAGTAATATGTTAGCAGTTGCCAAATTCCTTTCAGAGGTTAGTAAAAATAGAGTATATAATTTATTTTCCATTATTCAATATAAAGAGAGATAGCTATATAAAAGATATGTAAATTATATTAATAAAAATAAAGATAATTTTTTTCCTCATTCAGGTTCATAGACTTGAAGTCACTCCTGAACTCCAGGTGAAGAACTGCTGGTTAATTAGTCAAGTCCTTTCTTCACTTTAGACTAGAGGTTGCAAATTAGTCACCCATGGGCCAGATCTGGTCCACAGGTGCTGATAGTGTTGACTGACAGTGTTAAGAGTTGACAGTTTAAATTTTTAAATTTTTTAATCTACAAATATTAAGATCTGCAAGTTTGCCTAAAAAAACTGGAATATCTGACAATACTGTGCTAAATACAATATGATTATTCAGCTGACTTGTGATGGGAAGATTACCCTGGATGGGCCCAACCATATCTGGGTGGGCCCAACATAAAAACAAGCATCTGTACGTGTGGAAGAGGGAGGCAACAACCAGAGAACCAGACCGATGGCAGTGTGAGAATGACCGTGCCTGACATCACTGGCTTTGAAGCTGGAGGAACGGGGCCACAAGCCAAGGAATGTGGGTGACTTCCTATAGAAGCTGGGAAGAGCAAGGAATCAGATTCTACCCTGAGCTTCCAGAAGCAACCTGTGCAGATGACACCTTGTTTTTACCTTGGTGGGGCCCATTTTGGGCTTCGGACCCCCGGAACTGTAAGATAATAGGATTGTGATGTTTTAAGTGACTAAGTTTTGGTAGTGTGTTATAGCAATCACTGGAGACTACTACAAGTGCCTACTATGTGCAGGCATTGTTACAGCAAACATACCGAAGTTACCCATTTAGGTCATTCTTCAGCACAAGGTTGTAAGTGTCTTGTGGCCAAGCACCATGCCTGATTCAGTTACAAAGTCAGCACCTACACAGTGCCTAGTACCAGAGAGGCAATTTAAAAATACTTGTGGAATTTCATTGCATTACTCTTTCTGAAATCCATGAATCATATTGGCCTGCATGATGATCCATTGGTTGGTGGTGGTTTAACACTACTTGTTTTTCACTTGTAGACAACATAACTGTGATCATAGTCAGGCATTCTTAGAGACGAAAGGGACTTCAAAATATAGAATGCCTTTTAAAATCAAACACATTACTTCACGTTATAGTTCTCTCTAAAAGTGACCTGATTTTCAGTATTGCTTTGGAGCATTCACAGTTTTATCTGTTGGCCAGTCTATCTGGTAAAGGATTATTTCTTATCTGTAGACAAGATGTGCTTTATTACTCTTACTACTTTCAAGGTCCTGATGAAGCTAAGTCTCAGTTAAGCCAGGCCCTCTAGAACTCATCTGTGAATGCGTTTCAACATGTGAAGGTAGCTATTGTGAACTCCTATTATTACCCCTATTCCTGTATACATTTTGTTTTATAATCTGGACAAGTAATCCAAATGTCTCATTTTCCTCATGGGAACCCCTTACCATTATGTCCACTCTAGTCTGGACATGGTCTCTTCATTAATGATCCCTTTAAAATACAGTGTGTAGTATGAAACCCCATTTCCAGGTGTCAAAATATTACAACAGCTAACAGGCTGTGTGTTTCCCTTGATGTGATCACAATACTATGTAGCCTGCATTAGTTTTGTAGGGAGAGGAGAGCAACCTATTAATTCATACTTGGTTTACAGTCAACTAAACCCTGGGTTTTTTTTTCATGTGTTAAACTGGGCTTTCTCAATCTTACACTTGTATCACTGATTATTTGAGCCCAAGAGCAAAAAAATTCATCTACCCTTTTTCGATATTATTGTATTCATATTTTTGCCTTTTTTCAGCCTAATGAACTAATTTAGAACTGTGATTCTGTCATGTAAAGTATCCACAGTTTCCTCTCAGTTTAGCGCAACAAACATTTATTGAGCAATTACTTAGTGCCTGCCATTGTACTAGATGCATTGGGTCATCTGCAACAACTGATAGCATATGTTGCTACTCAAGTGATTATAAATCTGATGGACAGGATGGGGTTAAGACTACAGCCCTTGCTACAAAATGCCAGAGATTCATTGATCAGTTCCCACTGGGCATTGTCAGATTTGAATGATGCTAACCACACACACTTATCCAGTTCTTATTTCTTCACCTTGTTTCTTATCCTGAAACTTTGCCAGAAACCTTTTTGAAATCCAGACACACAATACTGCTTTTATTCAATATATGGTGTCATATGTTTTAACAAGGAAATACCTCTAGTTTTGGTACTTGGATGTCTCTTAACACCTAGGCCAAGCGACATATGTTAGATCAGACGCACTCTCTCTGCTTCCCTTTCTATTCCTTCCTTAGATTCCAAATAAATAGAATAATAGCAAATGAGGTCTGAAAGTAGAAAATCAAATCTAAGTTGACTGGAAAGTCCATGTTTCTTTTCAAAGAAGAGAAAATTTGGGGCTGGAGATACTGATAACAAAGACAATGATCGATACAAGTGGATGTCTAAGTGCGATTTCTGAGAAAGGTAAGTGAAGAAGTAGTATTGCTAGTTTCTGTCTGTAATTTTCCAAGCAGCCCCGAAGGGTTTGGGCAGAGAGCCCCGCAGCGGGGAGGGCCTCGCAAGGAGTTGTCTTGGTAACAAAGCCCCTTTGCTGCCTGACTCAGCCAGGCAGGAAAGTGAGAGCAGCTTTGAGGAATGTGCTGAACTTTGCAAGAGGTTGGTTTCCTGCTCTCGGGAAAGTTAAATTAAAATTTCCTCAATGTATGTGATATTCTTATTCCTAAGGCTTTTGGTTTAAAAAATTGGCTTGAGCAACGTTTTGACAAACAAGGGGTAGGGAGAGACCTTAATGACATAACCAGGCGGTTCCAATGTGAGTGCTTTCTCCAGTTCTCAAAGCAGGCTCTAGTTCGATGCTGTGACAGGGGCCCACCGGCCCTTGACCGCTCGCCTGCAGCGGGATGCTGGCCGGTCTCTCTGCTTTCAGTTCACCTGCCAGGCCCTCTTTCTTCCAGCTTCCAGAGTGATCCTTCCAAAATGAAAGTCTCCTCCTTGTTTCAGATGCTTCGATGACTGTGCTTGTCTTTGGGACAAGAGCTTAACTTCTTCAGGTGGCCCATAAGGCCTTAGTAGGCGTGGCTCCCACCTCTTCTATGCTCACTCAGCTCCTCGAACCCTCCTCTGCTTCAGTCCTTCCGAACTACTGGCACTTCTTGATTCTACAAAACTCCCCCTTGCCACCGGTACCTGCTGCTCTCTCTGTCTGGGATGCCCTCGCTGTACTTCTGTCCTGTCTTTTAGATCTCAAAGTCATCATCCAGTTCTCCCAGAAGCCTTTCCCAACTTCTCTCCTTCCCCCACCTCTCCCATTGTGGGGATAGTGGCCACATGTGATATTACTTTGTAGTAACGATTTTAGTAATGAAAAGGAAGATCATTTATACTTACATACCTGGGGGGTGGCAGAGGATTCATGAAATGTCTATCCATCACAGCAATTCATGCGACTGAAAAGTTCATTAGACACTCACAGTTCATGAGTTGGGTCAGAGTGCTTCTGTGGGCTCTGCTCCTTTAACGCGTCAGGACAAAAGACAGCATTCCTGGCGCTGTCCGTTTCCTTCACCTGCCAGGGTTACACCTGTTTGTCAGCTGTGTAACTCCTCACCACCCTGTACACTTACCACTTACACACTGTTTTGTTTGTGTGTTTCAATAATGATGTTTATTAGAAAGACAAACTTAATGAGGGGCTGAACAGCAGAAAATAAAAACTAAAGAGCTAACTTGTGAGTTTAAAAATGGAACCAAATATCCTTACAGAACAGGGCACAAAGAATAAATAGATGAAGTGTGAGAGAGAAGTTGAGAGGCCTGGATACCTGCAAGTTCCAAAGTCCATTTAATGATGCATCAATCCCCTGGGTCAGTCTGAAGGAATAAAACAGAGATCAATGAAGGAAATCCTTAAGCGAATGACAGAAGAAAGAACACCTATAAAAGAGATGAGCTCTCAGATCAAAAGGTAACACCATGTGCTGAACAGGATGAGATCTCACAAATTTGCACAAAATTATGACATTTTGGCACATTAAGGATAAAAAATGCAAAAGCTACTCTAGAGACTCAAAGCAGATAACTCACAGATTTCTCACCTGCAACACTGCATGAGAGAAGACAATGAGGCAAAATCTCAGGCAAAGAACTCCTGAAAGAGTGTCAAGCATTTAAAGTGCAGGTGCCATACACACACACACGTGCATACACATACATACACTCATACACACACAAAATACACACGTGCACATACATACATACATACATGCATGCATATAGGACAGGGCACAACCAATAGCCTACTCAAAAGAGAGAGCTTTCTCTCTTTCTGGTAGAGCCCTGAGCTGGATTTTCTTTCTCCACGTGATTAAGGGAGGAGGAAAGACAAATTCTCTCACACATCAGGAACTCTCCCTGAGTCCTGTTAGGTCACCGAGCAACACACTGGCTCAGAGAGGGGAACTACAAGGTATTTACCTGAAGCCAGAGCTGAAGAGAAAACTCTTCCAGGGAGCTGCTGTCCTACTTCCGCATATTGTCCCCAGCGGGGTCACTGCCCTGCCTGAAAACTCCTGCTGCCACCGGACTGGCGGGCTGAGTAGTGCTGCCCTGCCTTAGCGTCTTCACGCATGCTGACGCAGCACAGGTGCCAGCTCTCGGTCTCAGGGCACTGCCCCAGGTCCATCCTGCTTTGCCCGGTTCAAGCCCAACTCTCTGGAGACTAAGTGCACTCTGGGAAGTCTTTCCTGTAACTGAGGCCCTATAAACCAAGAGCTATCCACTGTCCCAAGTTAATAGTAGTGTTTTTCCCCAGCTTCTACACCAGTCTTAGTAATCCATTCCCCGTGACAGTGCTCGGTATGAAAGGGCTGGGTGATGCAGTCCTGGACAATTAGGTGGGAGAAGTCTGCTGGGAGGGTTTATGGGCAAGGTCTCCTTGCCTTTTAAGAGACCAAGATGGGAAGAGGCAGTGTGCTCTTCCTTTGGACCTTGTCCATCTGCCTGTGGTTCCTGGAATTGCAGCAGCCATTGCCAAGAGGGGAGCTGATCCCGGAGCAGAAGAGAGAGGTACAGATAGATGGCAGAACGGGATGATGAGAAGCACCTTTCTTTCCGGGTGTGTTTGTACATGCAGCTGCCCTACCTCAGGACTTGTTGGTAAGTGAGATAACTGAATTCCTTCATTTTTTTTTAACATTTCAGTAGGGATCTTTGTTTTTTTGCAGCCACAATTTGCCAAACTGAAACACAGAAAACTCGAGAAATTTACCATCCACAGATCCTTGCAGAGAGGACTTACTCCAGAAAGAAGTAACTTGAATTTAGGAAGAAGCAATGAGGTAGAATAACAACCACGAGCAAGAAAAGGAGTGAAACTGAAGGCAAAGGTTGAGCAAGAATGGGTGTCAAACAATCGTTTGTGAAAAGTTAACTACAGTATCTGGCAAAACGAAACAAGGGCCAAACAGGTTTTAGATGATGAGCTGTGGGGGAAATAAAGGAATTATTCTGAAGGTTAAAGAGAGCAGGCGGCATGCAAGCTAGGTTTTGAAGTCCATCTGGAATTTCAGGGTGGGAAGGGGGCGGACGAGTAGCCCAGGTTTCAGGAACAGGGTGAAACTCACGGGACCAGGTCGTAACTGCTGTTCTGAGAAGTCTCGAGTCCAAAATGCTCTTCTGCCAGCAACGTGCTTCGGAAATCAACCAGAAAATGTTATCCCATTTCTGTCACCAAAATGGAAGCCATGCATATCTTTCAGTGTGGCAGCTCTCGTTTCCGTGTACCCAGAAAAAATAACAACAGTGGAAAGGGTCGAGGAAAGGGCAACCAGTGGAAGGGCAGAGACACTTCTGGGGATACGATGATGGACAGAAAAACAAGGTTTTTCGAGAGACTCGTTAAATCTCAAAGGAGTGTGGAAAGGGTAACTCTGAAATATTTCACCAAAGAGGTTTTTATTTTAATGGGATTAGGGAACAAATGCCTAAAAAGCTTACTGAGTTAAAAGTAAAAAAAAATAAAAACCAAAACAAATAAGAAAACCAAAATCTGTGTTATTTTCCCAGTTCTGTTATTTATTAGCTGTGTGTAACTTTGGTCAATCAATAACTATCTCTGTACCTCAATGACTTCAGGGGTACAATGTCACCTCCCTCATCTATGGAATTTTCTTCAGGATCTGAGCAGATAATGTAAGTGGTGGGGAATGGAGAAAAAGCTTAATTTGCCCTCTTAGATTCGGGCAAGACTGGCCACTCAGGAGAGATGAACTGTGACATGAAGATGTCGGCGAGTAGAAAGCTGTTTCCAATGTGACCATGACACAGGATGCAGGCAGCCACCCAGTCTGGTTCAGGCAAACTCCAAGAACATTGTGGGCACGGAATCCAAGTTGGAGGTGGGATTGGAGACACATATAGAATGGAATTATTCTATTTTTTCCACAGTATGGGAGCTTTGCCAAGACTTGCAGCTTTTGTCAGGAGGCTGCAATTAAGGGGGGACTTAAAAGGAAAAAATGAAATGGAGGGAAGAACCTGAAACTTTTTTGAAGCGGTAAGGACATAATTTGCATGTTCAACCCCAGAGGCCTACCACACCACAGTAAACTTTGTATGCACTTTCACATTTGTGAAGCTTGGCTAAGGTGGTAGATGGAGTGTCCAAACAGCAAGGCAAAGGATAAGATCTCAGGCCCAGGTGTGGACAAGGACATGGGAAAACGACTCAAAAACCTGCAGCCATCCAAGGGCCCTCCCTGTCTGGGTCTTTCTCTCCCCAGAACCCACGCTGGAGGCGGGCTGTGCAAACATACTGGGGCGTCCTCAGTGTCCCTTAGAGTTATCTGATGGCTTCCTGCCTCTAAGAAGACTGAGGCCAGTTATACTTCCACCTCTGCGTTACTCTGAAAAATTGGTGTCCTTTTTTTTAAATTTATTTTTCAATTACAGTTGACATAAAAATATTACACTAGTTTCAGCTGTACAACACACTGACTAGACATTTAATACCTTATGAGATGGTGGCCCCAATAAGTCCAGTGCACATCTGACACCATACATAGTTATTGCAATATTATTGATCATGTTCCCTATGCTGTACTTTATATCCCCATGAGTATTTTTATGATTGGCCATTTGCACTTCTTAATCCCTTTTATATTTTTCATCTATTCCCCCAACCACCTTGCCATCTGGTTACTATCAATTTGTTTTCGGTATCTATTAGTTTGCTTCTATTTTGTTTGCATATTTTGTTTTGTTTTTTTATTAGTTTCCACATTTACATAAAATCATATGATATTTGCCTTTCTCTGTCTGACTTACTTTAATAACCATAGTTGCTTCCTAGGTCCATCCATGTTGTCCCAAATAATAAGATTTCATTTCCTTTTTATGGCTGAGTAATATTCCATTCCTTGTTTATGCCTGGATACTATTCCATTATGTATGTGTACTACCTCTTCTTTATCCATTTGCCTCTTGGTGAACTCCGGCTGCTTTCATATCTTGGCTATTGTAAATACCACTGCAGTGAACATAGGGATGCATATATGTTTTCAAATTAGTGTTTTGGATTTCTTTGGCTAAATACTCAGAAGTACAATTGGTAGGTCATATGGCAGTCCTATTTTTAATTTTTTTTGAGAAAACTCGATGCCTCTTTCCCTAGTGTCTGCACCAATTTTAGTCCCACTGACAGTGCGCAGGGGCTCCATTTTCTCTGCACCCTCGCCAACATTTTTTTGTTTATTTATGACAGCCACTCTGACAGGAAGGATGCACTATCTCATTATGGAGCTTTTCCAGCTGCTCCAGTCATCTCACTGTGGTTTCAATGTGCATCTCCCTGCTGATTAGTGATGTTGAGCACCTTTTCGTGTGCCAATTGTGCCAATTTGGGGAAGTGTCTATTCACATCTTCTGTCCATTTTTTAATCAGAATAGTTGGTTATTTTGGGGGAGTATTAGATTATATGAGGTCCTTATATATTTTGGATATTAACTCCTTTCTAACCACAGTAATGAGACAAGAAAAAGAAACAAAAGGCATCCAAAATGCTCAAGGGATTTAGTTGTCTATATAACACATCTATCTTGGTTTGCATTTGTAGTTACTGAATTCAGAGGTGATTCTCCACCTAAATGCCAACTTCTGACTACTTTATTATGTCTTTCCATGTAGTTATTCCCAAACAAATGGAGATATGTATTACTAGAACACAAAATACTTTATTATGTCATTTTCCTTTTATTTCTAATTTCTATCATGCTTAACATATTATTTTGACTTTAAAAGGCAATGGGTTATATAGGTTATATTGCCTATTAATTTCATTTTAAGATTTTAAAGGGGGAGATTAATACAAAATATTTGCAAAAAAGGCGGCATTAAGTTCATTAGAGTTGAGAAATATTAGACTAAAAGGTGATAAAGAGGAGTTGTGATCATGGGTTGTGTTACATGCCCATTGCCTACACATGTACCTCTCCCCCATGTAACTGAAGGAAAGGTACAAGAAGTCTTCACGTCAAGGAGGGCAAAAAAAAATGCTTTAGGGCTGACCATAAGGGACTCAATGTAAGATTTTTAGTCCTTTGGACTAAAGGACAGAAGATTATTAGTTCACAATACTAGACAACTTGAAAGAAAGATAAAAAGAATACCCAGAACATCTTTGAGGTTTTCAGGCAGCAGGGAAAGATTTTCAAGTGCTCGAAATACTGTGAACGGAGCAGTCAGGTGAGATCAGGGACCTCTGTTCTCCTCAGTGAAGAGTTAACAAGCACCAGAGAGCAAAGGCTGCAAAGAAGAATATAGATCAAAATTCTGATTCTTCCCAGGTGAAAGTTTACCATTTTTAAAAAAATAAAATTTTGATGCATCCTACAGCATGGGTGGACCCTTGAAAACATTTTGTTTAGTGAAATAAATCAGACACAAAAGAACAAATATTTTTGAGTCCAATTCATATGAGGTACCCAAAATAGTGAAGTTCACAGAAAAAGAAAGTAGAACAGGGGTTACCAGGGGATGGGGGAAGAAGGGAATGGGTACAGATATTGTTTAAACCTCATTGGAAGATGTTTATTTACGAGAGAGAGAGAGAGAGAGAGGTGAAAGAGAAACATCAATCAGTTGCTTCCCATATGCACCCTCATCAGAAATCAAACCGGAAACCTAAGTATGCATCCTGAGCAGGAATCAAGGCTGCAACCTTCTGGTGTATGAGATGATTCTGCAACCAACTGAGCCACCTGGCCAGGGCTAATAGGCACAGAGGTTTTATTGGAGATGGTAATTTGGGGTATGGATAGAAATGGTGATGGTTACACAATATTGTGAATGTATTTACTGCTACTGAATTGTCTACTTACAAATGGTTGAAATGACGAATACTATGTTCTCTCTCTCTCTCTCTCTATATATATATATACATACACACACATATATATACATGTATATATGTGTATATATATGTATGTATTTTTTACCACAATAAGAAAATTGAATTTTAAAAGAGCTTGCCTTTTTTTAAAGTTCAACCTCCAAATACAGTTTATTCCTAGAGTCTGTAGATTTTAAAATCTTTATGCCTTCCTACTCACATCATTTCTTTCTAACTCTATATTAAACCATAAACACCGTTTTATTAGGTGGGGAGGGAGTGGGAGGAGAACAAGAAAGTTCTGTGAAGGAAACTTTCACATCGTTGTTTACTCTCAGATCTTCAAATGCTGCTTTAAAAATAAAGCAGAAAAGACGACTGTTTGACATCTACGCAAGATTTATCATGCTCCAAATAAATTTTAATGAATGCAAAAGGCCTTAAACTCCGTTTCTTGGGCTGTCTTGCCTGCTTCTCCCTTTGAAAGCGATTCGACCTCTGCGCGCAGCAGAGGCTGGGCCCGGCTCGCTGGCCGGGTCCTGTACACAACCGTTTCCTCTCAGCAGAGATAAACAAGGTCATAAAGAATAAGGTGGTCTGCTCCAATATTGAATTTGGGGGTTTGGTTTGGTTTTCTAGCTAATTTTTTAAAACTGAAAGCAGTTTTCTAAAAATTATTTTTCCAGATAATTTTCCTCATGATATTTTATCCCAAGAGCAGATTTCCACACTGCAGATGAAGAAAAGGGCCCACAAGCGCTGCTACCAGGTCTGGAAGGTGGAGCGCCAGGCTGCTTTGTGCCCCCCACGCTCCCCGTGCAAGGTCTCAGTCTCTCTAGACCGGTTGTCTTTTATTTTCTGGTTGAGTGACTGCTTTGAATGAGATAGACGTGTTACCCTGTGAATGAAAAATGTATTGTGTGTGTATGTGTGTATGTAAATGTATATTTTTATATACTCCTATATAGAAATGGTTATACCTGTGCATAAGTGTGTGTGTGTATATACACCTGTGTATAAATGTATATGGACAGGGTGAGGAAAAAGTGTGTTTTACAGTTGTATATGAAGCACAGTTTATTCTTATATTCTTATTTATTGTTTCATTGTTTTCCATGTGAATAAATGCTAACTGAATTTTGCCCCACCCTGCATGTGTATATCTATGCCCACCTATGTATAAATATATATCTATACATACCTAAGTATAAATGTGTGTCTCAATATATCTATGGATAAATCTATATTTATTTCTGTACCTATGTATAAATGTGTATGTGTGTGTGTATATATATATATATTTACCGATATATAAATGTGTATCTCTATACATAACATTAGCCTGGACTGTAACAGCTCCTTGTTCAGCTGGTCCAGCTGCCAGGCAGCCCACCAGTGTGCACAGAGCGGCAGGCCGGCGGATGCTGAGTGCCGCCCGGCACTGACCGGGGCCTTTCCCTCACAGGTCAGAGGCCAGCCGCAGCGGTATCAGCCCTCCAGATCACCTGGGTCAAGCAATAGAAACTTCAAAAACAAGCCCCCCCCCCCAAGTCCCTGCCTTCTTGGGGACATCAAAGTTATTTTTTTCTTTTTTAATTTTATGGGTAAGGCAAACAATAGAGTCTTTGTGTTTTATCAGAAAAGTTAATGAAGTTTACCTCTTTAGAACTTGGAGTGAACAGTAAACAGAATTATGTTGTCACTCTCCCTGGAGTACCGCCAGTGCTGTCGTATTAAGCAAACTCTCTTCTTCTCGTGGGAACACAGCGCTCGACGGCTGGTGCAGGAGCAGTTGGAACGCAGGACGGTGAGATCTGGCGCCACGTGTGTGGTGGGAAAGGCAGGCAGAATCAGTTTCCCGGGTGTTTGAAATTTTAACGCCTTTGGGGGAACTGTTTTGAGGCCACTCTGCACGTCAGTGGGGACTCTGTTCTGAAATGTAGGGGACTAGCCTTAGCCCCCCAAGCCTCTCATAGCAGAGGACAGCGGCTGGGCACGGAGGCAGGTGTGGCACGTCCCTAGCAGGGGGCAGCACTACATGTTGAGGAGACCTGGAGGAATCTGCCTGCCCACAGCATGCTTGGCCTGGACAGAGTTGGTGTAACAAACGTGCAGGGCGGAGAGGAGCCTGGAGAGCACCTTGATGACACCCCTCTGCCTCCCCGACTCTGTCTCTGCTGCTCAGAGCTCCTGCTGAGGAGCCGTCACTGAGCTGGGTGCCCATCTGCCAACAGAAGGAGATGGGCCGGGAGCCTGCTGGCCGGCCTAAAACCCCAATCCGGAGTTTGCAAAGTCATCTCTAATATGGCAACAGGTCTATGGGAGTAAACAGTTTAGTTCATTTGGAGGAAAAAACATTTACAATTGAGCACAACAGGTATAAAATGTTGGGAGAAACAACTTTATGGGCTGCGAGAAAAAGAGGGGGCGTTTACCCGTGGGCCAGCCCGCTGCTCAGAGTGTTAAAAGCCTTTCTCCCCCTCAGACCCCCCCTTCCCCCTCCGTGGTCTTTGGCAGGAGACAGTACTCACTGGCAGGGGAGCTGGTTGTACTGCTTTTCCCTTGTCTCCGGTTAAGTTGCTCTGGACTCTGGCAGACGCCTTGTAGGATGGTCAGCTCTGGCTCCATTTCAATGGCATGTGGGGTGTAGCTGGCGGGAGCCCCAGGTTCTCTGTGGTCAAGGAGCATTCAAAAGAGCAGTGGAAGGAAAGGCCACGTCAAGGCCTGGCTTGTCCTTGAGACGTGCCTTTGCCTGGAACCACGGGCTGCCGGCCCCAGTACAAGGAGGGCCACGTGGAGCAGCTGGCATCAGAGCCGGCCCTCGGCGAGGCAGAGGGAGCGGCTTCTGTGGGTTTTTGAAGTGACCACATGCCAGTGTTACACAATGTGATACGATGGGTGGGGGAGAAAAGCAGTTTTTCTTGCTTTTCCAAATTAAGATACCCTTTCTTTGAAAAAATTAATTAAAAAATAAGTTTTTAGAGTGAAAAATGATCTGGAGCAATTGGCCACGAGCTGGTGAAATCAATGACATGTGAGTATTTGAAAGGGAAATGGATACATGGCATTTTCACTCGGCTCCCTCTGAATGTTGAGACAGAGGAGCTTGTTTCCTCCTGGTCGGGAGCGTGTGGTTTGATGGTCGGAGGACGGGCGAGGGAGTCAGAAAGTCTGGGTTGCGTTCCCAGCTTCGCCGCTGACTCACTGGGTGACCTTGACCAATGGTTGCACCCTCTGCATCTCTGTCCAGAAAATGGGGATTTAATGACAGTCCCCAGAAAGAAATGGTTGAACAGTTTTGAGGTACACTGGGTTAGATATTTTGAGGTCCCAGGGCAGGGGAGGATGGCCAGAATTCCAGATTTTATTTTCCTGCCCAGGGAAGCCTGGTTGAGAGGGTTTAGAAACAACTGGGGCTGAGAACATGATAAATGCCCACAACTGTCAAAGGTAGCCTTTGATATATGGCCTTCAAAACTGTCAAATCTCCAAAGCCACCCTGTCACCTTCCAAAGTTTCACCCTATTGGACCCTGTGAATTTCTTTGAAAACAATTTGAAATTAAATTCCATGACACTGAGTCATCTCCTGCCAGCCACTAAATACTAAGATGAAAATCTCTTGTGACATTGAACACAATGGTTGTTCAGAGGTCTTGCATTAGATATTTTTAAAAGTTTTATATTTGAGTTTGCTGCCTTCCATAAGGACCTCAATAATTTGAAACACTGTTAATTACTTTACAGCCAGCAAACGAACACCTCCAATGCAGGACAAGGACACTCTTTCACTGGGTCTGATTTTCCACTTGTCTCATAGAGATTCTTTATTCCAGGAGCCTAGATGGTGCTGTGGAAACAGTAACTAACAAAGCAAGTGTCAGGAAACCTGCATTCTGGCATTGCCATGCTGGTGTATAAATAACTTAGTCTCTCTAGGCATCAGTCTCCCTGTTTGTAAAATGAGGGTGTGTCTCAGAGCTCTGTGGTGGTGGTGGTGTTGCCATGGAGCCCTTCTTTCAAAAGAAGCTTTCTGCATCATCCAGGATGAAGAAGATGGAGCAGGGGTCCTCAGTCCCTCTCCCCTCGGCCAGCAAGCCAGGTGAGCAACTTTGTGAAACCTAGAATGCTTACCACTGGCTAGAGTCCTTCCAGCCCTTCTCCATCTGTGAGAGTGTATGGGTGAGAACAGGAGGCGGAACTGGGTATGTTTACAGCCAAACAATGTGGGTTAGTGATGACTGCTGAATCCAGAGATGCTTATTTTTGGTTTTGGTCCAGTCACTTAAAATAGAAGATCATAAACGCTTGGATGAAAGCCACTGTATGATACTCCTTTTGATGTGCCCCTGGCTCACACCCACACAGAGTCCCCGCAGTTAATAGTTACTCTTAATCAACAACTATGCCCCACTCCTTAATCACTTTTGATAAACACAGTTTACTGTATTTTGTGCAAAGAATTTTTCCTCACACAAGTGGTGTCCTTTGAGGAAAACAAAATGCTGATAAAATGTTTGCTATTGCTAAGAGCTACATTTTCCTCTCAAAGTGAAAATAGCTTTTAAAACTATGAAGGAAGTATATATAATACTTACTAAAAATACATATCATAGAGAGTAGAATAAATTCACCTGTGATCCCAGGTATAACGCCTGGTTACCTAGGTACAATTGCTCGTGTACAACACCAGGTACAATGGCTGTTAACATTTGGACACATTTCTTTGAAGGCTTTTCCTATGCACACACTCTCTTACATGTCATGCAAACTGCTTTTTGAAAAAAAAATGGCCTCATACATTTGTTCATGTAACTATAGATATCCAAATACACATGAATCATATATATGTGTACACACACACACACACACACACACACACATATATTTCACTGTCTGTGGATACAGGTAGGTTTCATCATTTTTAGTAGTTATACAGTATTGTAATTCACGAATGTACCATTAGTTTTTTTCATTGAGGAACATTAGTTTTCCTAATTTTTACTTTTATAAACAACAAGGTGATGAACATCTTTTACATGTACTTTAATGTATGTGTCCAGTCATTTTTATTGAATACATTTCTTGAAGTAAATTCAAACTGTACATGTATTTACTGTTTTAATTTGGCCATCAGAAACATTAGTGCAACTTACTTTAGTCAAATGTGCTGTTACAGATGCTTTTTCATTAACTTTAAAACGCTTGGTCTTTGTTGGTAAAGGACCAAACTGAATACCCTGAAAAGAGTAATAATTGGCCACAAAAGTTCATTAAAATTTTTTTTAGATAATTACATGATTGGACTCCTAGCTGAAATAGTGGGTTTCTGAGACTCATGGCTATTTCGAAACCCAAAGAACACAGGTTCTTTATCCTTGCCCATTAGTAATAATTCTGTCCCTTCCTTCATTTATTTTATTAAATTTTCACATGACCCATTTTTAAAAGGATAATTAGATACAGACAACAGTAGGGTAACATTGATGGGTAGCAGTAAGACTTTTAACTGTCTGTACCACAACCTACCCTTCTCTTAGGTAACAGTAGGCTCAAGAATGACTTGCCCCTGAAGGATAAAGGAAATTGTCTGAGATGATCTCCTTCATTTTACTGAACCAGTTAAGGAAGAAGTACTATTATTTTTGTGCTATGAATTGCTCTATTGCACCTGACAATGCTGGCCTGTCACTCATGGTGACAATATAGACAAGAGATCCACTTGGATCTCCAGGACATTCAAGTTCCAGGCAGGAATTAGTGTGGTTGAGAGAGATCCTTTCTCTTCCAGACTCTGGGGAATAGAAACCCCAGAACAGCTGGAAACCTCTCCTATGGCAAATGGGAGAGATACCTTCTGCAAAACTGCTCTGCTATGCAATTAACACTGTTCAAGGTATGTGGGCAACTAGAGGATAGTTATTTCTGGAAACACGGTTGTCATTAGCTTAACATTTCACATCCTTTTCAGAAATTAGAAATATAAACCAAGGGCTTCTGGTTAAATTTAAAACTTGTGACTTTTATCGAGAGAAGTTAATGAAAGAATTAAGTGCTGCACACAAATATTCTAATCACCCATCTTTTTCTCTTGAATAAACAGGACAACAGATAAAGCCTATGAAGGCACTCTGTGACTAATTTACCATACCACTATGAGCTATTACTAGTACATTTAATGGAGAGTTAAAGAGACTGTGGCTCATTGGAACAACTCATTTGAATCTGGAATTGCTTATAACGGAAAAGAGGTGTTTACAGGTGAAATTGGATGCAGACTTCAAAAATACAAGTGCTGTTACAAAGAGGAGGCTAATTAGCTGATGCTCTCCATTTCCATTCCACCCCTTCTAACTTCCCTTTCCCCCAGAATACAGGTGTAAATTTAATCTGGAGCTTTAAATTAGAGGTTCCAAAACTCTTTTTGATCATGCATATATTTTAACTACCGCAGTGGGACTATAAAACAACCCATTAAATGAATTTCCTTGGAAAATTTTAATACTAAGATAGATACAATTGGTCTGGGTTGGTTCTTTTAAAAGAGATGGATAAGGGGATCCCCAACACTTTTTCAGTCTTTTGGCCATATCATACTTTGGGGTCTGCCTCATGTGAGAGTTAGGAAGCCCTAGGGAAATAATCCCTGTGGAGAATAAAGTTCGTTCTAGTTACGAGTAGATATGGCCCAGGTGTTTATTTTCCCTGATATTCTCAACATCTACAAGAGGTGTTCTGCCTCAGCATTAACATTATTTATTTTCTCTTCCTGATGCTATTATTGTGGCCTACTTGATTTTAAACACTTGATTGTATGTTTTTATACACACATTCATTAATAATGGAAAATGTAAAAAGATATTCATACCAAATAGTTCTGCCTAAGAAAATGTGAGCTTTCTTTATGTTCTAACCTGTTGGCCAGAGCTGCCATTTGCATGAATTAAAAGGCAGCCACTGACTGCAATGATTGGTCGAGGGACATATATTCAACACCCCAGCCCCTTTATCTATCCACTGTGTGTCTGTCAAATTGCCTGGAGATCTTAGATTTAGGATCATTCTTGAATGGCCTTCTTGGGGGCCCAAGAGTTTGCATTTCCATGGAGAAAATACATGTTACCTGGTTAATATAGTTGCCTGGCTCATTTATACAGTTATCCCAATGTCCCAGGTAGCAGTGGACAGGGCTCAGAAGGGAACTGAAGGAAAGGGCAAGAAGTGAGAGGGAATTGATAGAGAAAGTGTGGGAACAGAGGTTGCTGCCCACCCAGGCCCAGCTCTAGATGCCCACAGATGGCTTGAGGACACTGGGTCTTCCTTATTCCTACTGCCTAGCACAGGGTCTGGTGCTGAATGAATGAATGAAAACAAACAAACAAACAAACATGTGAGTGTCAAGGTGAGAGGGTGTCTAAGGAGTTTTGATAGTAGTGGTGGCCTCATAAAAATGACAGTAGATGGGTGGGGATGATGTGGACGTGCAGGGCATAACATGGTTTGAGTTATTTAAGGGCAACTCTCAAGACCTGGAAGTTGTGTTGGGAACAGTCCCCCATAGCAGTTGCCTCTCCCAGCACCTGCTGAGTATAAAATGGCTAGGCCCTCCTTCACAGGTTTTCATTTGGCACACTAACCCGCAGCATCAGCCAGACTCTCCTCAGGGCCACTGTGCACAGGACACCGGCAACGAACTCAGTCCTCTGTCCAGTCCGCGGTGCTGCTGTTCTCCGATCTGGCTGAAGGGGGCAGCAATCTTCCTCATAGTGGTTCATCCTAGGTTTTCATAATAATAATGTTCTCAGATATTTGGGCAAGGAGTCCCCCCTATGTCTTCCCAAACTAGATGCAAAAATATCTCTTCGCATGGGGCCCACTGTTCAGATCTTCTCAAAGCAGCATGGGTGGGGGCGGGGGGGGGGGGGGTAGGGGGTGGCACGGGGAGGGACTGTGGAGAAAGACTTAGAAGAGATTCACATATTTTTCTCAACAATCCCAAACCTCTCTGGGGTGAGGTCCTGACACCTTTGGCTGAATTAAGCAGCTGAGGAGCGAGGAGAAGGTAATGGTGGCCAAGTAACCTCTGACGCTCAACCACCATCCTGTTTTGCTTGCGGGTCCCAAGTAACATGCTTGGTGGGAGGCCTGGGCTGCGCAGGATGGGTCTTCCTTCTCGGGTGCCAGGGAGAACACAAGGTCATTGTCAGGTGAAGGGTAGGGGCTGCTGCTGCAGCCTTGGTCAGCAGCTGTCCCCATATGCCCACTGCCAGGGTGTCCATGGAGCAGCACTGGCTGTGACCTCAAAAGGATGGAGGAAGGTGCCACCCTGGCCTAAGGTCAAACTGTGTGTGGTGACAGGGAGAGGAATGTAGACTTTGGCTGAGCAAAGGGAGGAAATACGGGGGGGAACCCAGGAGAAGAGCCACGTGGGTTTGTTGAAGATTTAGCACCAGCCAGGGAGGGCAAGTGTTTCTTGTCCTTTCAAGATGTGGTTTAGGAAGCCCCGATCTGTTAGCAGCTTTGAGAAGTCTCACTCTTTGCTAAGTACCATCTCAGCTAATAAAACGAGCTCTTTAGTGGGGGAGGGAAGTTGGGCCCCCTGCATGGGGAGGAAAGGCACATCAAAGGAAGAAATCGTTGTGCGAGCACACACGTTTCCCCACAACTTGGCTCGCTGCAGAACTAATCTGCAGCCAGGCATTACAGAAAACCCTCACAGGGGAGATTACGTAGTAAATGTCTTCATTAGAGCTGTGAATGCTGGAAAGCAGGTTGAACGAAGAACAGGAATATCTGGGTTTGAGTCCATTTATTCCATTTTCTAGTTCTGAGGCATTTGAGTGGGTCACGAAATCTGAGTTGCTGATTCATTCCTATAATATGGGGATAATCGTTTCTGTCCTGTCTATCTCACTGTGTTGCCGTGAGGGCCACATGTGGAGAACCTTCTTCAACTCTAAATGTCCATACAAGTGCAAAGATTTATATTTGCTAGAAATCAGGTCTTTTTCCTCCCATTTCCCAAATGCCTCCCTGCTACTGCACAGAACGCAGAAGTTTGACACATAGTAAATACAAAAACAAACAGATAAAAAATAAAATAAAAAACTGTGCAGTTATTTAGCAAACATGGTGATGGAGCGATTGTTTGTGGCAACAAATGGGGGACATTCGCAGGCCCATACAGTTGGGATTCCAGAGCACAGCTGGTTGCGTGTCATTGTGAAGCCCTGCATTCAGAAATCTTCAGCACTGAGCTTTCTCATAACTTAACCCATTGCTTCTTAGCATTAACACAGACATAAACCAGAAAAGACTGCTCTGTGACCTCAGAAGGTTGAACAAATAATACTTCATCCAGATCATAATTACCCAAGAGATATAACAAAGACAAATGTAAAACCTTTATAGTAACCCTTGAATGCTAATGTGAAATTGTTCACATCAAACTGACTTCTTTAGAGAATAAAAGAAGGAATTGAAATATTATATACCTGTAATATGAGATAAGACTCTAAGAAATATAATTGAACTGTTATAAGTTATGGAAATGCTCTAGGAATAGAAAAAAAGAACAGAAAAAATTGCGTTGTTAAAGACTTTAAATCCTTCAGAAAATCCCCAAAGCGAGCTGCCTTAAGTCCTTTTTATAATGAGACAGGATATAAATCAATGCAGATATACTTGTACACACATAAAAATATGTCCAGAATTCTTTCCTGTACCTATTTTTAATCTCTCTCTACCTGGCCAAAGGAACACAGAATTATAAAAAGTGACGGTGAAATAAATCCACATAAGGGAACCAAATAACCATCCAGCCCGACAACTGAAGACAAACATTAAAACAACTTTTTTGCGTGTTTATGTTTGTGCCTCTCCGGCTCCTCACTGTCTCCCCAGCCTGGTCAGAGTAGTTTTAAGGGCTTGAATGTCTTCTCCACCGCCTTGTTTGACGTGTCCTTGTCATACCTGGCATAACTGAAATGGCCACTGGGACCAGGAATGAAGGGAATTCTGACATGAAAACTATAGGAAAAAGTGAAAAACTCTTAACCACTGAATTTATTCGGACTTTCAAATAAATGTCTAAGATAGGAGAAAGAGTTCATTAAACTTAGGCTCAGCAACATGATGAACTCTATTGTACTGCCATTTCATGAAATGAAAAATGTTCACAATATACTCTAAAGGGGAATTTGTAGAATTCAAAACAGGATGGCATATTACATGAAATCTAGATATAAGTGGAAGGTGAAATGCGATAAGAAAATAAGTCAATTGTGGTGATGTCCTTGCTGATAACTTATTAATTTTAATATTATTTAGGAATTGCTTTTAAGAACATTAATATTGAGGGATAAGGAAGGAAAGAAGGAAGGAAGGAAGGAAGGAAAAAGGACTCATAAAAAACATGAATATTGCTTTCCCTGGTTTAAAAAATTGTTGTTCAGACTGCCATTTTGATTTCCATAAAAAAGTAGGAAAACCCAGGACCTCTTTACTATTCAATTTAGGGCAGATATTTTATTTTCTAGTACACTCTGAAACATTTTGTTTTCATGCTGCTAATGTTTTTCTCTGGATGACATCCAAGGTCTCACTGCGGCCCTCCTAAGAGCGATGTTGCCTGAATTTAACAACTATTTAATCTACTTCACTTGAATAAATACTTCCCTTCACTAAGCTCTTAAGAGCTACATATGTAATAAGTAGTTTAGTAATATGCACCGTGATTTCTTCCCATTTCATTTAAATCTGGTTTTTAAAAATTAATTAGGCATTTCTAAAACGCACGATGGAAAGTGCTGAAGTCAGAAGAAAAACCAGAGCTGTGGTGAAAGAGACTGATAAACAAAGTTGCTCTTATGTTCCTGAAAACCCTGTGCTTTCACATCCAGTCGACATGTAACAAGAGCCTGCGTCCGCAGCCGGCGCCACACCGGACCCATTCGGTGGCTTTTCACTCCCATTCCCTCCGACTCCACGTCATAGAATTATTGTCTGTGTTCTACACAAGGACATACTGGGGCTCAGGGAAGTTCAGTCGCTGGCAAAAGTCACACCGCTGGTGAGAGGCTGATTTGAACTCCAGTCTTAAGATTTTAGAGTTGGGGCTCTTTCTATTACAGCTCACTCTAAGTTCATCTTTTTCATATAATGTTTTTTTCTTTTAAGTTAAGTAGTATTCCACAAAATTATCATTTCTTAAAACAAGTATGATTAATAACTACGAGAAAGAGAAAAGAATACCAATAGAAGGTAGGACTAGTAAATGAGGCAGCTAAAATGGTGATACAATCACAAAGGACTTTAACAAAACTACCTGATTCTTAAATCAAGGTGTGCTGCTGTAATATCACCTGACCCACGAGTTGCAGATTAGTGCCTGCCTGGCCAACATAAGCCTAGACATGATCTCTTTGTTCTGCCAGTTACTGAAGGATTCTCAGCTGACAGATTTAAACAAGGATCCCCTGTCTAAGAAGGGGAAATGGCACTGCCGCAGGAGGCGAGACAAGTCGACGTGCCTTCTTGCTAGATGGGCCTCTTGGAGCCGTGGGGACTGAGGCGCTCAGACCAGTGGTGTAGTGCTCTGGATGGGTACAAGAACAGGAAGAGGATTCAAGGAACCATATCAATTCAATAAAAACAGAAACCATCACTAATATATCTGTACGACTTATTTTCTTTAGGGGAGACAGTGTGGAATGGTGGAAT
The DNA here is from genome assembly GCF_004126475.2 of Phyllostomus discolor. Taxonomy (NCBI): domain Eukaryota; kingdom Metazoa; phylum Chordata; class Mammalia; order Chiroptera; family Phyllostomidae; genus Phyllostomus; species Phyllostomus discolor. Next base: position 27,633,833 of record NC_040912.2, on the reverse strand, counting down.
TAAAAAAAATACTTCAGAGGCTGGGTAGGCAACACCCCTAGGTTTTTAGTCCTAGGCCTTTCGCTAAGGAGCTGGGTGAGTTTCTGCAAATTACATCACCATTTTGGGCTTCCATTTTTGAAATGCAAAGTGAGGAGACTGAATTACATGGTGTAATCTCTGGCCCAACTCCCTTAAGGTATGTTTTGCCAGGAGTTTCTAATTTGCCAGTAGATCCGAAGACTCAGAACTGAGGTAAATCGAAAACCTTGGACACTGGGCATTGCAAGGCTCTGAGGGAAGGAAAGGTGCCTCTCCTTTGGACACTGATGGGAATCAATAATTTTTCTTCATTCATGACAATCCTGGTTCGACTGGATCTTCAGTGACATTTTTGGAAGAATTGGAAATTTTATGAACTTTCCCTCAAGATGAGCTCAAGAAATGTTTAAAATAAACAAATAAATACCACCGAGCTAGAGAAATAAAAGACAACTGGTGAAAAAAGAACTTCTACAGGTAAGACTGGACTGAAGTCAAGCAGAAATCCTCAGAAGAAGTTATAGGGGTGACACCAGGGAAAGACTCATTTATTGACTCAACAAACCAGATACCTACCAAATTCAAGAACTTCGTGCTGCTTAGTTAAGACGTAATATTCGATTACAGATACTCTTTCGAGGGCTTTTAAGTCCAGCAGTGACATCAAATTACACATAAATAAAAATGATACAAGGTAGGAAACACTGCCTCGTTGGAAACAGAGGAGAGAGGACAGTGCCACTAGGATCGCTACTGTGATGCAGGCACAGCACCCAATGATCAGAAATGTCAGCAAATGTCATCGGAGCCCAAAGTGCAACATAAGCTCATTGAAAGATGCCAGGTGAAGGTGCTCAAAGACAGACCCAAACCAGAGAGTGAATGTACTTATTCTGGGCCACTTATAACTATTTAGGACCAACCCAGAGCAAAATCGGAGTCTCAGGGCCCTGTCTGATCTCCCTGTGCGCCTCGGACCCGGCCTGCCACCCTTGCATCCGGAATTGTACTGTGAGTAGAAGCAGAGCTTTTGTTTTGAGATCATCTGGCTATTTTGGTCATGTGGTTATATAATGGTTTTGTGAAAAAAAAGTTAAATAATGTTTACAATGATCTATTGGAATGATTAAAAGTTTAGAGTTGTCAGTCAGATTCTAACACATCTGAGGATTAGATTTGAAGGAAGGCTTTCTTTTCTTTTCTTTTTTTTCTTGTTTTGTCCAGTTGTCTAAAAATGGAGCCAGCTACAGGGTAATGTACTAAGAGCCTAGGACTCAGGGTTCAATTGCAGCTGGAGACCTCACACATGTTAAGGCTTGAGCATATTATACTTTTAGCCTTAGCTTCCTTATCTGTAAAATGGGATTTATAGAACATGCTCTGTCTACCCTATGAGATTGTTACAAGAGCCAAATTAAATGAGGTCACATTTAAGTTAGCACTTTCCTCTTCCTCAACAGCAGGAATGGGTCTCATGCCTCTTTATCTCTTTAACCCCTAACCCATAATGATGCATACCCCAGACACTTGATGAATTGTGTTCCATTGTGCTGCCCTTTAAATAAGCCACACTGAGCACTCGGCTGTGCCCTTGTTTTTATGAGTGTGGATTTGACTCTCCCGGTGGCTATTTATCCCTTTGGTCCATCACGCCCAATCAAGGTGAGCTTCTCTGATGAAGCACAGTGTAGTCTTCCTCAGCTGTAACCATCGATGTTTTCATTATATCATGCCATTTTCCTGTGGTCACCATTTATCAACATGCACACACATTTGTCATGAAAGGATTTGCTCTTCAGGAGCCTAGGGTCTGTTCTGTGTTAGCTAACAACTATCCGCTGTGGGACGGCTTAGAACGTGGCTCAGCAGGGAGTCCTGTACGTGATTTGTTTTATTTGAGTCATGCCATCCTGGGTAGCTCTGCACTTCTTTATCTGGGCTATGGAAATCATTTTGAGTGGGAATGGTCAGAATCAAGCAGTGTTCTCACACTTCATCGAATCTGGCACATTTTCTCTCTGGGCAAATCCAATGGACATTTTGCAGACCTGCTAATCTCAGGAAGGCTGAAGTTTTTAGAGGCTGCTCTTCATATTTAGGGGTAAATGGCAAGGGAAGAAAATGTTTGCTACTGTTTGGGTTGTGTTTTCTTAGCTTGGCAAAGAATTACAACTTAATGGGATTGATTAATGACTCACTCACGGGACACACAGTTCAGTAGTTTAGGTTGAATGAGGCCGAGTGCCTATTTTGCTTTTCACTCTCCAAGATTTTCAGCAGTTGTAAAGCAGCTAGTTCCCAGTGTACTCGTGGGAGTAGATTATACCGAGAAGAAATGTTCTTTGAGTAGAACTCAGTGTACTTTCTCTGCAACCCTCTGGGGAATGTCACCTCCAAGAAAATGATATGTCTGATTTCATAGAGTACACCCTCTTAAAATGGCTTTCTCATAGTCTATCATTGGATTTTGTGAGATTTGTGTATAGAACATTTCATGAGGGAAGGTTAGACTGTCAGACTGATGTGCTGGAGAAGTCGGCACCTTAGCAACAACATAAGACTCGTGGTGTGAAGGCCCAGAGGTTTGGCACCGCTCCAACTGTGGGGCATTGTATCGTGGTGGTGAGGTGTGTTTCTATTGACCTTCTCGCCTAAAGTGCAAGTCCCTTAAGAGTAGGAACTGGATCTTATCCACACTGTGGCTCCTCTGTTGATAGTGGTTCAATATGTTAGTTGCTGCTAATAAATTTTTTCCTCATTTAAAAAATGTTCTTTTTAATTTTATTTTAATCATTGTTCAAGTACAGTTTTCTCCCTTTTACTCCCATTCCAGCCCACCCCCCCAACCCTCCCCACTTCCCTCCCATTACCACCCTCCCCCTAGCTTTTGTCCATGTGTCCTTTAAATTTGTTCCTGTAAATCCTTCCCATTCTCCCTTGATATTCCCTCTTCTCTCCCCTCTGGTCACTGTAAGTCTGTCCCCTATTTCAGTGTCTTTGGTTATATTTTGCTTGTTTCTTTGTTTTGTTGTTTAGGTTCCTGTTAAAGGTGAGATCATATGGTATTTGTCTTTCACTGCCTGGCTTATTTCACTTAGCATAATGCTTTCCAGCTCCATCCAAGCTGTTGCAAAGGGTAGGAGCTCCTTCTTTCTTTCTGCTGCATAGAACTCCATTGTGTAAATGTACCATAGTTTTTTGATCCATTCATTTACTGATGGGCATCTAGGTTGCTTCCAGTGCCTAGCTACTGTAAATTGTGCTGCTATGAACATCGGGGTGCAAAGGTTCTTTTGTATTGGTGTTTTAGTGTTCTTAGGATAGAGTCCCAGCAGTGGAATTGCAGGGTCAAAAGGCAGATCCATTTTTAGTTTTCTGAGGGAGTTCCATACTGCTTTCCATAGTGGTTGTACCAGTCTGCATTCCCACCAACAGTGCACTAGGGACCCCTTTTCTCCACAACCTCTCCAACACTTGTTGTTTGTTGCTTTGTTTATGATGGCCATTCTGACTGGTGTGAAGTGGTATCTCATTGTGGTTTTAATTTGCATCTCTCTGATAGCTAGCGATATTGAATGTTGTTTCATGTGTCTTTGGATCTTCTGTATGTCCTCCTTGGAGAAGTGGAGAACTCCTTGGAGAAGTGGAGAATTCCTTGGAGAAGTTCAAGTCCTTTGCCCATTTTTTAATTGGATTCCTTGTCTTCTTAGACTGTAGTCGTGTAAGTTCTTTATATATTTTGGAGATTAAACCTTTGTCTGAGGTATCATTGGCAAATATGTTTTCCCATACAGTTGGTTCTCTCTTTATTTTGATACTGTTTTCTTTAGCTGTGCAGAAGCTTTTAATTTTGATGAGGTCCCATTTGTTTATTCTTTCCTTTATGTCCCTTGCTCTAGGAGACATGTCAGTAAAAAAGTTTCTGCATGACATATGTGAGATTTTCCTACCTATGCTCTCTTCTAGGACTTTAATGGTCTCACAGTTTATATTTAAGTCTTTTATCCACCTTGAATTTATTTTTGTATAAGGTGCAAGTTGGTACTCGAGTTTCATTTTTTTTGCACGTAGGTCTACAGTTCTCCCAACACCATTTGCTGAAGAGGCTATTTTTATTCCATTTTATGTTGCTGCTTCCTTTGTCAAATATTAATTGACCAAGTTTTTTCCTCATTAATTTATACATTTATGCTGCAAGCGACTGAAGGTGTTCTAGCCAATCAGGGTACGGATGTTAGCCCAACCAAGCTCTTACTTTCATGGAACTTGCTTTCTAATGGTGGAAAAAGCGATCTATGAATAATCAAATAAATATTCAATATTGTATTAGGTTGCTATGAGTGCTATGAAAAAAAAGTGAAGCAGATTGAAGACAGAGAGATACAAGGAGCAGTGTTTCAGGTCAGCGGCCAGGAAAGGGCGTTCAGAGGAAGGGGCATTTGAGCAGGGCCTGAATGGAGAGAGGAAGGGAGCCCAGACGATGGGCATCTAGAGAAAGCGCTTTCCAGGGGTATGGACAGAGCAACTACAGAGGCAGCACCGGACTGTGGTTAAGAAATTGGACTTTGAACTTTGGTTGGCTAAGTTAAAATCCTGGCTTTGCCACTTATGTCTCTGCATGAAATAATGATGGTGATCATAGTTGGTGCTTATTAAGTACTTACCATGAGTCAGTTATACTGCTAAACCTTTCACGTGGTTTCTTGTTGAAGCCTCACGCCAATCCTATAAAATCAGTACTATTATGAATCCCATTCTACCAACAAGGAAATGAGGCAAAAAGAGGTTAGTGAATGTTGGAGCCAGGACTCAATCCCTGGGGTTTGACTGGAGAGCCAGTAGTTTTAACACAAAATAAAATGCGGGATCAGCACAGCCAGATGTGGGGAAATTGGGAAATGTGCCCTTTGGAACTTCTCCCTCTCCTGCCAATGACCTCTCTTCCTCCAGCACTGCCCAGGGCCTTCTGAGGTGGTTTGGGAGGGGTACCCGCACGCATTACCACCTCTTTTTCTGGATTTCCCCCTCGCCAAATCATTCCTGTTCCCAGCCCTTGGGGAAAAGCCTTTTTGGTCTAGGTAAACTTGTCAAACTAAGCTCAGCTAAAGGGCCACTGGGAATTGTGATTTAGGAGAAGTAGTAGGAGACGATGAGTTCTGGCCCTGCAGGTGACCCGCTCTGTGACCCAGGGCACGTCACTGGCTCCCGGAGCCTCAGTTTCTTCCTATGTAAAATGAATTGACACTATTTCACCTGCCGGCCTCACTTGATATTAAATACTATTTCTCTTATGCAAATCCAATGAGGCCATACATGGTGAAGTAAAATATAAAATAAAATGTAGGATGTATTTGAAGACAACATATTACTATAAATTTGCAAACATATCCTATGATGTTCAATTTCTTAATTATTAGAGTACATTACTGTGACAAACTTCTGGCCCTGTTTTACATTTCTCTTTCTGATGTCATACCCTCCCACTCTTTCTATTCTTCAAATTTCATTTCTCATGACAATGAAAATGTCACTTGGACTTTCACCAACAATCAACTTAAAACACTTACTTCTTTAGAAACCAGATAAATTAGAGCATTTTTATCTTTTAGAATTAAAGCTATTTGACTCTGTAATGTCCACCATGTGTATTTACTTTTTGATATTGAAAATCTCAGTTAACCAGAATGCTAAGAAGAACAAGAGAGTTTACGTAAGAAATTCTTGGTTAACTAAAAAGCAAAAATTCATTAGAAACCCCTTTTTCTTTTATACTTGAGAAAGTATTTTTGAAATACATCAGTTACTCTTCTGACTTAGGAAGTAGAGCCCAGTGAAGGTAACCAAACATGTGTGTGAGAGGGAGAGGAGAGGAAAGACAGAGAGAGAGGGAGAGAGAGAGAGGGAGAGAGAGAGGGAGATTATCATCCGAACATCTCTGCTCAGTGTATAACACTGTATATGCAGCCATAAACAACATAAGAGATTGATTTAAAGATGAAGTAAGCTGAGGCCACCACCTGGAATAATGAAGACTCATTGCACATGAAAAAAGATGTTGATAATAATAGTTACATAAAGGTTAAGGGTTCAGCTTCAATGCCAGTTCACTTGGATTAGAATCCTGGATTGATTATTTAGTTGCTCTGTGGCCCTGGATAAGTTACTTAACTTCTCTGATCCCCAGTTTCCTCATCTGTAAAACGAGGATAATAATAATACCTATTTCATCAAGTCTTTCAAGTAAAGGCAGTGCCTGATGCGGAGCAAGTGCCTTATAAAGATTAGAATTATTGCTCTGTTGGTGGTGATGAGCCCTTACTATGTCTTTAATATATTGATCCACACAGTTCTGTGAAGAGGTACTATTTTTATCCTCATTTTACAGATGAGAAAATTGAAGGATAAACATAGTGAGTACCTCACCTGAGTCCACTCAGCTAGTACCAGTGTGGGTGAGGATCCACCCCACATCTGCTAGCTATGAGCCCATGGTTTTCATCACCTTCCTTATCTGCTTTGGTCACTATTTCCTGATCTCAATCCTTCCTATGCTTTACCTTACTTGTTATTGTTGACCTTTTTTCCTCAGGGTTAAAATAAACAATAAGCATGGACAGAACCAAATGGCACTGAACAATCAAAATTGAAATCTGAATCCTTGAGTCCATTTAACTCAGGCTTTTGAGTATTACTTGTCAGTGAAAATGGTGCTTTAAATAAATCCCATATTGAGAGTGACCTTGAATACATTATTTTAGAATTTATATTTCTTTTGCACCAAACCTACCAAAGTCATCACAAGATTTACCTAAAGGAATTTGATCCTGTTTGGCTTTGGAAGGATTGAGAAAAAATTTTTTTTCAGTTAATGTTCTGTCTTCAAATCTATTCTTCCAGTGGCCAGAGTAAACTTTCAGTGGTGCCGAACCCACACCCACGTGGGTGCATGTTGACATGATTCAGTGTGGGTGACAGGTGTAGCCTGTGAAGACAGGGGCATGAGGTGGAGGAAGGCATACATGGATGAGTCTGTCTTTTCCAGTAACAGTAACGGGTCATGGCTGCATTTTAAAGGAAAGGGAAAAATTACTTTTCCAACCCAAAGTATAAAACTATGACTCATGCTGGAAATGGTCCAGGATGTTGGTCAAATTATCCGGATTGACATGAAAGCTGAAAGATCTTGGGAAGACAATGCAGAGAGCTGAAGTGCAGGGACAGATATATGGGAAGCTGAGAGTCTTTGGAAAAACATGAACTGGTTAGAAAAAAAGAATAGGAAAAGCAAAGTGTATAACACTTTAAAAAATCAAAGAAGTGACTTCTCTGATCTCCTTAGATAATCCCAGGAACTCCGAACTCCCTACCCAGCAAATTAATGGGACATCCAAAGAAAACCAATCCCTTCTTGTAAACAAAGTGGAAATTTCCTTCTTTCCAAAAGGGCCCCAGTCCCAGCCATAGAGGAAGCAGGGAGTCGAAAGAAAACACATTTCTGCCTGAAATGACCTCCTATTTTAAGAAAAAACAACAGCCTCAAAAGAAGGAAAGGAAAAACAAAGTTCCACCCAGAAGGAAATTGTATGTAAACAGCCCCAAGGAAGACCAAGACCGAGAGGGTTGGAACACCGAAATAAGCCGCGAGCAAAGGGCCTCTGACAATGTCATTAGCCTCTGACAGTGTCAGAACCCCAGCATTGAGACAACTGCTTTGTGATTGACAAAAAGGTGGGGGAGGATCCAGACAAAAGCAAAATGGTTGAAAGGTCCCCTCTGCAGCCCTGGAAACTGTGATTTTTGAAGTTTGCCTATTTTTTTCAGGACTCTGCTAGTGTGTGACCCAGGGGAGATCAGCAACCACAAAACGCTGGCTATAATTTTCTGCAATTTGTCACATGCCCTCTTTAAGCCCTGGTGAGATGGTTTTCTTTTGTTTCTAAGCAGTGCACGGTAGCAAGGTAGTTCAGGCAAGATAAGAGCAAACAGGATTCTTTCTTTAATTCTTCTAAGCCTGGAGGCTGCATTAGTCCGCAGGTGTATTTTTACATATTTATTTTTCTGCATAAGTATTTGGTTTGGCCCACTTGGCATTAATTTCCCGCCTTCTTTGTGGAGCCAGTTTATAAAAATCCAGAGATTCCAGTTATAACTGGCTTTCTATTTACTCTTAAAAAATATGGTAACATTGGTCCTAGATTCCCGTGGGGTAACATCTGAAGCTGAGTTCCCATTGCCCTGTTCAGGTGGGGTATGCACTTGACATTTTGCTAGTCCCCATCCTGCAGCTCCACTCAATTCCTTCAGCTGGTGCTCTGCCCATGGGAATAAGTGTTAGGTTCTAAACTGACCCATATACTTCTTTAGGGATATCCCCTGTCTAATTCAGGATTGCAGCAGCCTGCTGAGAAGGATGAGAAGGCTGATTCTGGGTTTGGCATAGCAGTTATGATTAGTTGCTGATGCTCCCTTCAGAACAGAGGGGGTGAGTTACAGGTGCCTTCTCTGACTAGTCAGGTCTCTAGTGTAAGCCTGTGTCTTGCTTTTAAATGGGATCCCAACTGCTTCTTAGTATACTTTCCTTTTTAAACATTTCTGAAACCCAGTAGTGTTCATTTCATCTCCAAACCTCCAAACAAAACTTTCTATATGGAATCTCATTAACTCTTGAGAAACCTCATTATGCCTACCTTCTTCTCATTGACCCTCAACCACTATACAAGCAGTGCCTACTACAGTTCAAACAGAGCCCCACATAAGGATGAGGGAAGTCACTGATGACCTGTAGCACATGTTTTAAGATGACATGTGAAGGAGGAGCTGCTGCTGTGGCCTCCATTTATCTCTCTTCTCTCTCTCTCTCATCTATCTATCATCTATCTATCTATCTATCTATCTATCTATCTATCTATCTATCTATCTATCTATCCATCCATCCATCTATCCATCCATCCATCCATTCAGACTCCTAGCTGTCTGCCATGGAATTAAGGCAGGTATTCTCTCTTCCTCTCCATGCAGCTTTCACAGCCTCACCATGGTCCTCTACCTCCTGTCCCTTGGCCAAACCCTACAATTAATGGAGACCTGTAAAGAACAAACCCTTTTACACAAAATGGCCTGCCAGAAGTCCAGGGGTGGGAACCTCAGAGAGCTATTTTTCAAAGGTCTCTGACCCTTAAATGAAACCTCTTTGGTGCTTTTATGTATTCTGTTGTTGGAGCCACTACAACCCTTCAGAAAAATGCCCGGAGTCAGCTGGTCCCTGCCATCACTGAAACGCGAAAAGCGGAGCTCCACAGGCAAGAAACTGCTCCCGAGACGTCTCTGAGCTGCTCGTATTTGAAAAGAATTCAACTTACCACTACTGTGGCTTTTAGCCTCTCTAATAAAGCAGTTTTTAAAAAGCTAAAAATGTAATCTGACTTTTAAATCTGTTCTTCCTGCTGAGTCTAAATGGGGCTGCAGCAAAATGTGTGGCCAGCATTCGAGTTCTCTGAAGTCAATCAACTGAAATGGCATTGCTTGGGGTTTGAAATATATTTGAAAACACTCCAGAGGTGGTGCAAAATAACAAAGGCAAGTTGCATGAAAGGAAGAAGCATGTGGAGGTTTATAAAGCTAAAGAATCACTTGTATATTTTGGAAACACAAGAAATTGAGACAGGGATGCTGACTTCAGAAGTTCATCTATGTGATCATAAATACGTTTTTCATTTGGCATTAGAAAAAGATCAGGCTAATTAATAAACATGGCTTCAAATATACAGCCTGGCATAGCCAAGGCTGCATTAAGTCTTTGAAGAAACACCCTAGTACCCAAAGGAAGTTGAGGCTAAAACATGTCACAGGCAAGGAGGGACATTACTATGATGTTTTCTCAGCAGCTTTGAGTAGGGCAGCTTCATAATTTTTTTCACCCTACTGAAAAGGTGGAAAGTTCTCTGAGAGCTGTTTTTTTTTTCAGTAAGACAGACTTTACTTTGCTATTATGTCCCATGGGAAAAAACCTAGATAAGAATTATGTGGCAAAAATCTGCTATAGATAAACTGAGTTTTTTTTATGAAGACAAGACTAAGAGTGTGGCACATAACACATATATTCTTAATAATTTCCTGAAAGGTATTGTATCGATGAGTCAAAGTCATCTAAAACAAGGCTGACCTGTAGGGCAACAAATGTAAATTGTGGGTTACCCAATAACAATTTAAATTTTCTGATAAGGCAAACTTGAATGCAAGCTGCCCTTCCCCTTCAAGGAAAACCTCTCTCTCCAAGGCCTTAAGAAAAGAATGAGCCCAGTTTTCTAGGAAGTTTGCTGATTGGATGACACGAGCTGTCTTAAAATTGCCCTTGGCCAAAGCGATTTCTATATGTAAGAGGAAGGGTTATATTGCAGCGTATTTCAAAACATCGAAAAATTCTTAGCAAAATAGTAAATCTCTATGCTAGAGGATCTTTGATGTTGCCTCTCCCACATTTCCCCTCAGTATGGAATACATAGGGGTGGACAAAGTTGCCAGAAGCTTTTGTTCTCTTTGTTGGATGAGGGTCTGGAGGTATAAACTTGAAAACACAGCTTTTGCCAGCACAAAATTGCTTGCTACCCTTTCAAGGCCAACGTGAGTGCTGAAAGAAAGGCCTCAGAACACTTGAGAAGGTGGATGCATATGAGTAAATTGCAAGGGATTGAAGCCTTGGTTTGGATAAGAATGGAAATATTCAGTTGCTTAGCCAAGGCAGTTCCAAAGGACTTTGATCTGGATATCTCAGGAGAATGCACTTGTGCCGTTCCAGCATTTTCTGGTTTTGGCCAGGCAAAGCATATAGTAAAGAAATAAATATAAAATAAAACCAAGTTTTTAATTGGTTTTTAGAACTTTTACTTTTGGCTACAAACAGGAGACAAAAGGCAAATAGATATTGTTTTAAAAACGCTAAGCCAGGCCTTTTCTAACCTCAAGAAAACATTGGGGTTTGATTAGGTTCAGATTGGGGGCAAGTTGCAGGATAGTGTTTGTTCTAGCAACTTCCTCCCCATCTCTGTGGAAAGTGTTGGTCTGTTGTGGTTCTGGAAGCCACGTTCAGAGGGCTCTAAGCTGGGGCATCATGAGACAGGCTCCAATCTGTTATTTGTGCCTCTGCCCACGCTTCCTTTAGTGTGTTCCTTGGACCCGGGCCTCCCCCAACTTCGTGCGCCTTTACATGACTAAGCAGAGCCCAGACCACCTCTCGTCTCAACCCTTTACGGTTGCGCCTCTGTGTTTACCTCCCATCTCCGCCATCTCTTGCGTGCAGCAGTCCCTGGCTCCTTCAGGTGAGCATTTGTTGCATTCCTGTCTTCAGTGGTGCATCACTCCACTCCTCTAAGCTGCACCTTGGATCTGGGCATATTTCTTATGTTCAATCAGTAGGTTCTTTTGGTTGCACCATTCATTCAGCTCTGGAAATCTACTACTATCTGGGATATATTTTCTGCAAGGAAATATAGAATCCTGTGAAATAAAAGGAGGACAGAAGGGAAATTAATATTTTGTGGAATCTAATATGTTCCAGGCACTGTCCTAGAAGCTTTGTTAAGGATCTCACTTAAACTTGACATCAATATAGTAGGATATAACATATTGTCATAAAGATCAAAGGAGACAACTCATGTCAGATACTTAGCCTGGGACATGGCACGTAGTAAGAACTTAGCAAGTGTGAGTTACTATTATTTCCTTCCTAGGAAATAATAGTATTATTATAGTAAATAATAGTATTTACTATTATTTACTAGTAAATAAATACTAGTATAGTATAGTATAAATACTATAAAAAAATAGTAAAATAATAGTATTACTTCCTTCCTAGGAAGGAAGAAACTCAATCTGTTCCTTTTAGTGAGGGTCTCCTACAATACCTTGTTATCTATAGGCCTCCATAGATGTTTATTGAATGATTGAGAGAATGGATTCTTGCCAGAAGTATCTTATTGCTATTGCTGATTTTTTTGGTTAACAAGATATAATTTGACAGATTAATTTATGTCCCTTTATGAAACTGTAGTTTTGAAGAAGAATCTGACATCCAAATTGCCCAGATAAGGGAGAAAAATTTTTCCCCTTATTTCATCTTTGTTTCTTTTTCTTCATATCATGTTATTAGCCCTGAATTCTAATGAGCTATATCCTTCTTATGCTTGGATGAAATATAAATACACCAGTTAGATATCACTGGTTGATAAACCTAGCTAGATAACGCAATGTTTTGCAGATACAGAAACTAGGTTGAACTCGAGCCATGGGAATAAAAAAGTTAAGAGTGTGAGAAAATAGAATGTTGCCTGAAAAAAATGATAATTGAGGAAGCCAATATAGGCAAATACTGCAGGAACAGAAAGGATTTGGAATACTATTTCTAGCAGTAAAGGGGGCAACGTGTAATAATGGAAAAGCTCGAATCTCTAGCATTTCATCTCTGGAACTCATCCAGTTTTCTCATCTGTGAAATGAAAATGTCACGTAGGTGAACTATAGAACCTTGTAGCCCAACATTGTGCAATTTTACTTAATAATAATAATAATAATAATAACTTACATTTGTATAGATTTTTCACCCTTTGAAAACTCTTTCATATGTTCCTTTTAAATATAAAGCTACTGTACTAGTAGATGCACATAGAATATTTGAGGAAGAAGAAATATAACAGCTCAAATCTATATATTATAAAAAATGCACCAGAATCTGTTGAATAACTTGTTGATCACAAGTGCCAGAAATAAATTTAACGTAAGCATCCCAGAATGTTAGAATGGAAGACCCTCAGAAAGCCTGGTGTTGCCTTCATCATGGGTGATAAAAGGTGAAGGGACAGGCCCAAGGTATCTTGGCTTCATGTTCAGATCTCTGGACTCTGATAGGCTACTCGTCACATGACATCAGTGTCACTGAATTAAATGGTTGCTGGTTTATACTAACAGTCCCATGCAACCCAAACAATCCAAGCAAAACAGACGGATGTAAGAAATGAAAGATATTAAAAATCAGAGAAAGAAGAAATTTTGCTGGTAGAATGTCTGGGAAACTTAAGTGATTTCTGCTTAGCTCCATTTTTATCTTATGAAGATTCTGGCTCATGTGTCATCTACAATCACAGGAAAAAATATAGTCTCTATGCCCCCACCTTCCCCAACCTACTCTGGGAATGTTTAGTGTTTGCATCTTTACCTGCATTCTCCTGAACATAGGTGGTATCTAATTTTGTAAAACCAAATATGGCATTCTAGTTGTTTCAATAAATTAAATATTAACTACAGATGTTTTTAAAAAGTTAATGTTATGCCAGTTGTAAATTTATCCTCAAGAGAGGTAATGTCAAGGATCAGAACATTTTAATCCTTAAATTATTTTTGTGCTAGAAAACTAACATAATTCCATGTACTGTCAGTTAAAGTTTGAATGGTACATTAGGGTAATTTTTGAGATTTCAACATGAACACCTATTTTATATATTTTGTAAAAAGACTACGAAATTACTTCTCTTTTTGGGCATGATAATTCTTATTGCAGCATGGAGTTTCTGTGAAAAAAATCTTTTATTAGAATTCATATGCTAAATATCAAACTAAGTGTCAAACTTTGTAGAAATATAAAGAAATGAGCATTTTTGATTTATTAGCATGTGCAAACAGGAGCCCTGTGCACACACGTGAATACTAAAGAGTTTATAGTGGTTTCAAAGCAAGAGGTTTATCAAAAACTAGAGAGATTCCTTTCCCTTAGAAGCTTATAACCTGGCAGATTGGGGTCAATAACATTTCCTATGAAGAGGCAGATGATAAGTATTTTTGGCTTTGTGGACCATAATTTCTGTCAGAGCCATTCCGCTCTGCTGTTGCAGGAAGGAAGAAGCCATGCGTACACACTATGTTCTAATAAAACTCATACCAGTGTTATGAATGAACACTGGTATTTGAAATTCACATTATTTTCATGTGTTACTGAATATTACTCTTGGTTTGATTTTTTTTAACCATTTAAAAATGTAAAAACCATTTCTAGGTATGGACCACACAAAAACAAGCAATGGGCCAAATTTGGTCTGTGGGCTGTCATTTACTGATGCCTGTAGCACATGAGTATATAGAACAAAGTGGAATGCAGGGAACAGCATGCCGTTTTGGAGGAGAGATATACTATAGGAGTACAAAGTAGGGGAGATTAATTAGGAAAAGCTGTAATGCTGATGTCCTTATGGGAATAATCATTTTGTAGACACAGTTTTTGAAATGAGATTTACGTAGCATACCATCAACTACTTTAAAATTAACAACTGAGTGGCATTTAGAATATGCACAATGTTCTGCAATTGCCACCTTTGTCTAGTTCCAAAAAAGTTTAATTGGACCAAAAGGAGACCACATACCCATTTAACAGCTTCACTGCTCCCTCTCCTGCCAGCCCCTGGCAACCGTCAATCTCTTTTTGGTTTCTATGGATTTACCTGTTCTGGGTGTTTTCCATACATGGAATCACACAATATATGATCTTTTGTGTCTGGCATCTTTTGCTTAGTATGTTTTCTAGGTTCAGTCATGTTGCGGGATATATCAGGACTCATTTTTTATGGCTGAATAATACGGCATTGCCTGTATATACCACAATTTGTTTATCCATTTATCAGTTGATGCATATTTGGGTGGTTTCTACCTTTTGGTTTTTGTGAATAGTGCTAGTATGAATATGCATGTACATGTATTTGCTTGAGAATATTTCAATTCTTTTGTGTATTTACCTAGGATTGGAATTAATGAACCATACGGTAAATTTACATTTAACTTTATAAGGAATCACCAAATTGTTTTCTGCAGCAGCTGAACCATTTTACAGTCCCACCGGCAAGGTACAAGGGTTCAATTTCTCCTCATCCTCACCAACAAAATTATTTTCTGTTTTCTTTTAAAAATTATATCCATCTTAGTGGTTGTGAGTATCTTATTGCTCACAATAAGTGGTTATGGTGTCTTATTGCAAAGGGTTGGCAGAAGAGCATTTCAGGCAGAGGGACGAGTAAGTGCAAAGGCCATGTGGTGGAGATTGCTTTGTGGGCGGCAGATCCTGACAGAAGGCCAGCATGGGATTAGTATGGGCCAGGTTGGAAAGGGGTGCAAATTCTAGATCATGCAGAGCCTTGGAAGTCAGGGCTATGAGGTCTTAAACTATACAGGATCTTTGAAAAATTTTAAGTATATAAATGACATGGTTTAATTTATATTTCATAAAGCTCCTAATGACTATTGTATGGAGAATGAATTACAATGGAGCAAGAATGGAAGCATTAAGACCAGTTTTGAGGTTCTTCCAAAGTTAGGCAAGAAATGGTTGTAGCTTGGACCAGAGGGTGGGCAGTAGCAATGAAAAGAAGCAGAGAGACTGAAGCCACTAACAGAACTGACAGAGCTGACTGACAGGTTGGAGGGAGGGAAAAGGGGGGACTCTGAGCAAGTGAGTGGATGGAAGTGCATTTGCTAAGACCGAGAAGGGACAATTTGAGAAAACGTCGCAATGGATCTATGTCAGAAATGTTGAGACTCAGCATGAGCTGTATGAAGAGGTCTGTATTGAACAGACTGCCTCACCTCTGATGAGAGAGGTGGCACATACATCCGGTCGGCACAGTCCATCTTTTAGGGTCCCATCACTCTTGGTCATTCATTACCTAACTCATGGTCCAATGTCCCTCGAGTTAAATGCTTTCACTTTTCAAACCAGAGGAGACATGAAGGATGTACGTCCGTGCAATCCAGTTCAGAGACCTGGTACACGTGTTCGTATACAGGGACGGCAACATCTTCCCACCTGACTTCTCACGGTTGCTTTGGGGTGAAATGGGGATTCTGTAGGAGAAAGCCCTTTGTAAACTCTTAAGCGGTCACAAATGTGATGGGTTCCAAGGACTTTCAAAGCAGTTTAATTTACCAAACCTATATATTTATACCAATTTTACTAAATCAGTTGAAAATCTATAATAAACTTTTATTTAACCAGACTGGCTGTTGCCAGATGGCCACAAAAATGTGGCAAAAACTCACATACTTTTGTGCTTAGTGGAGCATAATTTAGCACATAGGCCAAATTGGGTCCATAAAACTCTGAAAAACAACTTAAAAAGAATCACTTTGTATTAATTGAGGACAAGTCACTCTGATACTCTTGCCAGCAACAGCTTTCAACCATTCTGTTGGTACAAGGTCCGTTTTTTTCTCGGTTCTCTCGCCTCCTGGCAAAAGTGAGAGCAATTGCCTAGAACAAGAATAAGGGATTGTTTCACTACCTGCTCTTCTCTTTTGGTCCATTATCCTGGTATTCAACTGTTCCTGCTGCTAAACTGTGGACTAAATTCCTTAGCTCCAACCCTCTGTCCAGGGCTGGCTTTCTGGGCACGTGACCTATGCTACTGCACAGGACTCTGTGCTCAAAAATGCCCCACACTTGGTTTATTTCTCTCCCATCTCTGTTTTGAAATTCTTAGTAATTTTATCTTTGAAGCTGTGTTTCATACATGAAGTGTGATGGGACAACAAAGCATGCATTTGAGCTGAGGAGGTCTGAGCAACGCCCACTCTTCCCAGCTGCCTCATCTGCAGACAGTATTCACGGTGCCCCACGAGTGTGAAATTCTGGTGAACCCACGATGGATGGGAGTTCACAAAACTCAAAGCTAATATAAAGCCAGTATGTTGCATCTAGAACTGAGTGGAGGAGTTGGAGGAGGAGGTGCTCAAACAGTCCCCAAAGGAGGTGTGGCCCCAAAGGCCACACTTTCTGCTCAAACCAGATTTTGGGTTTCTCCTGTTCAGACCCAGGAGAAACCCAAATGACCAGCAAAGTCTTATCATAGCTCCTTTACTCCTCTGTGTAGTTGATCAGTTGTGCTGAAAATGATGGCACAGAGCAGAAGGGAAGGGTAGGGAAATTCGCAGTTCCTCTCCCTTTCAGTCTCTCTTTCCTCATCAGTCGGTTGAAGGGAGAGCATGTTGGTAGCACACATGCATATGAAGAAGTAAAATAAAAATAACTGAGTTAGTTTTTTTCAGCATTTCCACTGTTCTGCTAAAAACAGAATACACATGTTCATATGAGATACCTCAACAGACAATGTTTTATAATTAGCACAATCCTTTTCTAAAAAAAAAAAATTGAGTACTTGGAAATGCCTTAAAAATATTATATGCTCTTAAGGAATCAAAGTAGTCCCTCAAAAATGGACACTCTTAATTGTTTTATAGATTCTTTGTTTATTGACAATGCAAAAGTTGTTGATCACCTCGATTTTTAAGTTAATGAGGTTTAATTCAAATTTTACTGTACTCTGAATTCCTTAATAAATCAGCACAATGCACTCCTATGGAAAACCTGTTTGTAATATCTGTTAGAAGGAGTAAATTATCCCTGCCCCAGCGGAGGGGTTTTCTACATGGCAAAGACACTTGCATTCTTGCCCCATCCTTACCACCCTCTTGAGGGAGCGTGGCTTAATCTGATCGCGGAGTTTGGAAAGGGAAGCTGAACGTGTGAAGGCCACACTTTCCTCTCCAGTGTGCAGCCACCAGCAGGACCTCCGCTCCCTGGTTTCCACTGGCAGTTTTCCCAGGTAACATTGTTCTGGACGTCCAGACGCCGGGTGGGCACATCTTTCTAACTCTGAGGTCTAGTCCTGTCAGGAATCTTGCTTGTCTGTGAAGGCATAATTTGAAAACAGCAACATCCTCTAATATGATGCGTAAAACAGTGTTTACATTTTGTTGATTTCTTTGAAATATTGATGCAATTTCCTTTGAAAATATAGTAAAATCTGAATTGAGCTCTATCAATGTAAAATAAAGGTGATATGGACTCTTATTCACCTTCTCCTTTGTCTTATTTCTTATTTAGTCCAGAACTCAGGAAAGGAAAGGGAGATGTTATTTATTGGATCCCTTGAATTCCAACAAGGTCAACACAGTTACCTCTGATATTGGTGACAACGTTAGCAAAATACCTGATACAATGGGATCAATGGCCTCCGTTTTCATTTCTACTTTCATGTTCCTTCCATCTTCTTGGAGGTGGTATAACATAGCAGAAGCTTAGGAGAATTCTTCACCGTGCTCCCAAGGTGACAAGTACAGGGAAGTTAAGCTCTGAAACCTGCCATGGAGAAGACAGACCACAGCCTATGACTGGCCTTCGGAGAGGCGGGGCCTGCACTTTCCTATGAGGAAACCAGCACTTCGGTTCAGTGAAATATTTCACTCTCAGTTGGTCTCAGACAGATTCTGCCACAGGCTAGATGTACAGGGAAGGTTCTGCACAGAATCTCACTGAAAATAGGTGGCCCGATATTAGAACGATCATATTATCCTGGCCTAAATTATCACTCTGTGGTCAAGTCAAGTTTGTCAAGTTGTCCTAAAATATCTTTTAAGATCTGTTAGAAGTAACCCCCATCCCAGCCTCTCTCGCCCTGCCCCCATAAAAAGGCTACAAATGAATTCTCTAATTCCAGTTTCTTCCAGCACACGTGGAAACAAGAGAATATCTTTCAGAATCACCCTCCCTTATCCCATTAAATCAAATTCCCCAACAAAACTGGTTTGGTTTATAAAAGTTTTTTAACTTAAAAAATTCACAACCAACTTTTCTTTGGCAGAGAAAGCTCTGCGGAGGCTAATGAACTCCAGATCGCTTTGGGGGTGGTCAGTGGGGCTCAGTGGGTTCTGGAAAGTCCCACCTTGGGCTCCCTCTTTTAATGATGCCCAAAATAGACCCATTCATCTATATTTAAACTTTCTAAAATTAGCAAGAGAAAAACAGAGTAGCAAGCTGGAGCCATAGGCTACTCCATTACCTCCCTTATTAGCCTGACAAAATAAGTGACTTTCCATTAAGCAGCAGTGACAGAAAAGGAGGAAGGTTTAGAGGTCAATAGCTCCTGTGATATGTATCCCTAAATGTAGTGTTTCTCCGGGGACTGTTGGAATTAACTGCTGACAGGCTAATTGCTCTTATTCCTTAATTAACCAAGTCTTGCTTCATTAGTAGTTTGTTGCAATTGGACAACATTTTCAAGGATCTAAAGACCTACCCAACATAATTAGTAAACAACTGAAATGAAACCAGCCTCCACTTGTTGACAAGATTAATTGAATAATTATTGTTTTATTGAGAATGAAAGGGGCAAGAAAATGTATTGAATGGCAAGAGAATCTGTGCCAGTCTTTCCTTGGGTGAAATTTCCTCAGAAACACACCGAAGCCTTCTGTTAAGAAGAGCCGCTGAATCTAATCTATGGAAAGAATTCCGACATGGAAGGTAATAGTGAATTGGCTATGATTTACTGGGTCTTAATGACTTTCAACAAACTGTACTTTTTCATATACACACTTAACATCTGTATATTTTATCTAAAACACTAACCATATGGATAGGTTTTAAACGGGCATTGAACAAATGCTCTACACAAATGTAACTTTGAAAAACATGAAGTGATTCAGCAAAGCAAATTGTGCGCTGAAATTTCGGGCAAATATCTCAGAACAATATGTTTGGTGTAGTTCAACTTAATAGCTGTGATTTTTGAAATCGTTTGACTACTTTTGAGTACTGAGTGCAAAAGACAAAAATTTACATCAAACTTCCATGGAAATTTGCGTGTGTGTGGCATAATTAAGCTCTAGTCATGATTTTGAAGTTTGGAAATTGGTCACTGTGGACAGTCCATGATTTCACTGTGCCTGAGCTGGTTTTTTTCTTGTCAAAAACGATTTCAAGCACATAGCTCGAACTGTCAGTAAAAAAGGATCCTGGCTATCTCAAGACATGATAGTTTCCTCGGGAGACTTGATAGACTGCTAGTAAAAACCCATTTTAGAAGGTCTGGAAATTTGCCAACCCCTCTATCAGAGCAAAATACCGTCTCCCGGATGACGACAGGGACGTCCGCAGGAGGAAGAGGGGGGTCCGCCACTCTCTTCCAAGTACACGGACGGCACTGGGCCAGCGTGAGAGCCAAAGGGAGACTATGAGTGGGGAGACTAGAGTTAGGGTCCTCAGCCCCCTCCAAGTGATGGTGTTATCAACTTTACCTTAGGGCAATTTATTGTATTCTGACAAAGCATACCAAGGTGCAGGAATGATGCTGATGACTGTCTTAAAATTGGCAGCAGCTATTTAATAAGCAACTGGTCTGGGCGTGTTCTTGCCTTAAATTCACCTAAGGAACCTACCAGGGAAGCTTTCTCTCAGTTTATAAATGAGGAAACTGAGGCTCAGAACAGCCCCGTGTCCTTTAGACAGTCACATGGCTGATGAATGGAGGAGGCAGGAATCAAACCCTGGTCTCTGCAGCTTTAAAGCCCTTGGTGTTTGCTGAAGACAGCAGCCAAGAAATGATGTACTACAGTCAAGTTTGTATAGAATGTCAATGATCCAGAATCAAATAGTATACTTTGGAGAGGAAAAAAAAAAGCCCAGCTCAGCTGGGCAAGTGAACTGAAAATCACATCTCATTGAGAAGCTGTGTTGGGCATGTGGCCAGGAGTTAAACTGTGGTCACTATAAACTGAGAGAGTGCTGGTGTATCTTTGCTGTCTACCCTAATCTCCAGTCTTGGATGGAAGAGCCTGCTCAGCTTCTTTATTCAGAGCAGCAATGGCAGTGCTACAATACGGCAGCCTCACAGACTGGGAAAGAAGCTGAATTTCAGTAACAGGGGACCGACTGGTAGGGAGCAGCTCCAAAGCGGCGAGGGAGGGAAACAAACTGTGGCTGGCAGGTAAGTCCACACGCTGGTACAAGGAAACCTGAGTTCGCCCTGGCCCTGTCCTCTGACCAGCCCCTCACTGCAATCCCTGGGCCAATCACTGCAGAGCCACATGATTCTCAGCCATGGTGGAACCAGCCCACTCTCTCAGCAGCTGACTTTAGTCAACACAAGTCTGGGAAGACACTGCAGGCCCTTAACTGGGGAAGCTAAGTGACTACCATGCAGCAGTGAATGAAACACAGTAAACACTGCCCCTGCCCCAAATGCCAGTAACGCCTCCATTGAGAAACCCAGTCCAACCCCAGGTTTCTCTATTTTTGCACGGAGGCTCTCGCATTTCTGTCTTGAAGTCTTTCCTCGGAGGGGCAGGTCAGCGCAGCGGGTGGGCGGCTGGCCTGGCTCCCCACCATGACCGGAGCACATCCAGGGGGCTCTGTGTTATGTCTTGGGTTTCTGGGTGAGCCTTCATTTGAGGAAAGGATTCTTTGATTTAAAAAAAATTTAAAAATCAGTGGAGTAGAAGACGTTTAAGCTCCTTTCTTTCCTGGGTATTTGTGAGTCGGGGAAATTGAGACCGAAGTGAGAAAGGGGAGTTCTAGTGGGAAAACGAGTGAAGCCTGATGAAATCTGTGAGGACAAAGGAGCAGGCCCAGCTGCAGTCTGAGCCTCTGGCCCACAACCTGGCGGGTCCCAGGTGTAGCGGGGTCGGACGTCACCCTTTCCAGCGCAGACGCAATCTACTGGATTGTGGCCAGGGCTGGAAGAGTCTCCCTCAGGCTCCTCCCCGTTATAATTAGCAGACAACGTTGATCTGTAGGTTGGCTATTTCAAACTGCTGTTCACATAGGTTTCACAGTGCGGGGTGGGCATTTCTGAAGGCCTTGAAATGCTCACCTCTGCTGCCAGTCAAGGAGCCAGGGTGGCCCGCCTCCAAACACTGGTGTAGGAGAGACCCTTGTTAGAGGTGTGCCTCTGTTACAAAAGGTTTTATGCAAATAAAAAATGTAACAGTTGAAATTCGTGTTCAATGCCACATGGGAGCTTGCAGTAATTGTCCCCTGGAAAGTGGAAAATCTTTCTTTAATGAGTGTAATTAACTGCTAACTGCTTTATCTATTTATATTGTGTTTCCTCAAACTGATGGATGGCCATGTTGCCTATGGGCGCCCACACATTGCTGGGTTTTCTTTGAATAATTTCTTCCAAACAGAATACCTCAAGGGAAGTATGTCTTTCATGGTTCCTCAGAAACAAGAATTAAATAAATGGAAAGTGGTCTTGGAAATGGAGAAGTATATGGAATGAGAGCAAATGTATATTTCTTTACTGGACAATGTTTCTAGTTCTTTGTTGTAATTCTCAGTAACAGGTTATGATTTATCGAAATACTGTATAGAATTGATCGCATGTTCTGTCTGCTGCAGCTCTCCAACAGGACTAAGGAAGACTGGCTCCACTAAGGAAGGGTCTGTCACGGAGCACCAGCAGTCAAATTTGCTGCTGAAAGTCTACAAGGCCACACTGTACTGAATAATGTGAATGAAGAAATAAACATAAATAGAACTTGCCCGTCTGTTTCTGAGCATAGGAAAGTGTCAAGGATTCAGAGTTTCGATAGGACACTCTCTGTGTGGTGCTCTGTGTGGAACCAGAAGGTGGGGGAAGTGTCATAGGCTGTCCCTGTTTATGATCCTGATGGGGAAACAAGATACAGTCACCTAGGAGAGATAAGAAACACCGTGAGGTGGAGCACCATCATTCAGTACATTTTGACTGCTTGCCATGGGCAGTATGACATGCTCAGAGGTAGTACACCAATGAGACTTAGGGGCACCCATGGCGAAATTTGAGTCTGGGCATGCTACAAGGGTGAGGGCGCAGACACCTCAGAGAGCAAGCTGCAGGGGATAGAACACACAGTTCCATGATGTGGGGCTCTGCTCCCAGCTCCTATCTGGAAAGTACCTTCTAACATTCAGGTCCCTCCTTGAACCTACATTCTTTTGATGCAACCAGACAATAAAGTACACATGGGAGAGAAACCAAGTTCCAAGTGTCCATGATGACTACCAGTGTTCTTTTTGTCCCCCAGGTCTCCAAGCCTTTCAGAGGAAGGGAAGGTGGGATGTGACACGATGATTCTGCTCATGGTTGAGCCCATCCAGTCAGCCCTATTGTCTCCAGCTCTGAACAAACTCAAAATCCTTTGGCTTGTGAGCTGATTGCACGTGGCCACCCCATGGGCATGCATTAGGCCCTGCTGGATTGTCCTTGGTTGCCACTTCAACTAACCCAATGTTTGACCCCTTCAAAGACTAACATGGGGGCCCTGAAGGGTTAAATTATGTACAAAAATTCTAATTCTTTATACAGGGACCAGGGAGGCACTCATAGTCCTCTGTTCTGGAAAGACCTACAAATAAGAAGGAGTCAGCAACTGCATGTTCAGGGGCGTAGGGAAGGCCACACCGTGTAACTTCCCCCGGCTACCCGAAGGGCAATCTCCTTTGTCAGCTCAGGACGCCCTAGTTTCCATGTTCTCGTACAACAGGTTTTTCTGTTTAACTTAAGACTCTGTTCTTGGTAAAAGGAAGGAAGAAAGGAAGGAGTGAAGAAAGGAAGCAAGAAGCTCTAGGAAGTAGTTACAAATCCTACAAAAAGAAATGACATATGTAGACTTGGTTTTACCATGAGACAGTATTTCTCAGTTGCTTATACTTTAGAAAGTACTATTTACTCTTTTCTCCTAGAACACATCTCCCCCCACCCCGCACCACCACCACATACACACTTCAATTTGGCTGATATGCTGCTCATTGCATGGTTACCAACTCTTTCACCACCACTTTTACCTCCTGAATCCCAGTGAGACATTCCCTGTGCAGCCTTTCTGTCTGCCAGAACAGGAGGCCCAGAATGGCCTTGGCTGGGGGGAGAAGCTGAGTTTCCCTGGTACTTTCCAGCTGCAGAATATGCCGGCTTTGCCCCTAATCAGCTGGATGAACTGGACATCACAGAGAAGTCTAAGGACTGGGAATTCCAGATAAACATTTTGACTTCTGCAGTGTTTCAAGATAATGCAGTGTGTTTTATTTCTGAGATATCATATGGAAAATTATATTTCTGTTAATAATTGCATAGAACATTTATATAATTTAACAGTGAAATTGATTAGCTTTAATGGCATATGTACCTCCATAGCCCTGAGGACTGGTTCTGTCAGCAGGAATATGGTGGAATTTCCAAAAGAACTACTAGACAGCACTAGTAACTTGCCACAGAGGCTGGATATATCGAACTGGTGTGTGTGTTAATGGTTAATTTTGCCTCCTAACACACACACATTTACATATTGGGTTAATTCACCTATTGCACCTTACTTAAATCTTGCTTGGGTCCCCAGGTTCTGAGTCCCATTAGCTGCACTCCCAGAACTCACACACAGCAGGACAATCTATGACTTTATCAGTCCCATTCAACCTTGCAGGATGATCTGTCTCTTCCAGAGTACCATGGGCTGGTACTCTGTCGATTTCACACCCAGGCCTGCTGCTCTGGTAGCTCCTCCTCTCCATATGCCTGAATTCAGAACCTCTGAAGTGAAGGGATGAATGGAAATGCAAACAGATCCTCAGCTCCAGCAAATGCAATGATCGTTGAGGTAAAAGAAAAAGCATGAAAAGGGGCTCTTAGTGAAGAAGTGTAAGTGTATTACGGAAGATGCTCTTTCTGTAATAGGAGGGACCTGAGTTGACATCAGTGGATGTTGTCCTCACTGATCTTTTACTGAAAATTCATGTTTATCATCTGTAAGCAGTAGCATGCACTTGGTTATGGCATGCTTTCCCATTGATTTCTAGCTTTTGAATAGTTTTCTTTAAAAAACTATTTAAAAGGTGCTTTTCATGGATTCTTCACTTATTTGAACAATGATCAGTTTTTGATGGAAATTATAATTGGGTGTTGTAGATCCTAATAACTGGAGCTCACAGGATAGATGCCAACTAGGTACATTCTTAATTGTTTGAACCTGTTTCCTTCTGTCTGGATCAAGCTTAACCTGTAGCTGAAGGGCCCTGGGGTGCAGGGCAGGAAGTGAGGAGGCTTAGCTGCCTTTTCAGCTTTTCCCTTGTCCTAGCACCACAAAGTGGAAGGAGATGCTAGGGGCATTTAGGAGGCCTAGTTTGGCTCCTCCAAACAAGCCCGAAGGCTTCCAGCTTTCTTTAGAATGTGGGTATTTGATGCTGTTTTATTTTCGCAGTTTAAGGGCAAAAATACGAGGTCATCTCATATGGCAGAATGATTGGGGGACTTTGCATTTCTCTATTTAAAAAATAATCATTACATTTTAAATGGCATGATACACACTTCTCGAGAGTTTTGCTAGAAAATGCATTTAACAGTTTTTGGCCTGGCGCTTTTCATGGGGAAAAGCCTTATTCCTGGACCTCTTTTTCAATTTTCTTCCATAGTTATTAATTTATTAATATTTTTATCCTCTTTAAACCTTTTCATTTTACTGAGGTGTATATATAGCAAAGCACAAAAATCTTAAGCATACTACTAAACGACTTTCATATATGTATAAACATGTGTAACCACCACAGAGAATAAGGGATAGACATTCCCAGTACCCCAGTAGGCATCTGCATCCCTCTCCCAAAAGTAACCACTATTCTAATGGCTACCACACACATCAGCGTTGTTTGTTCTCAAACTCCCACAGATGACATTGTCCAGTGTGTACACATCTGTGTCTGGCTTCTTTTGCTTGTTATGTTTCTGGGATTCATCTACTGGGGTATAAAAAGGTATTTGCAAATATACAAAGAATTACTGAAAATATCATCTTTCAAATCTTGGGAAAATACTTGAGAAGAGACTACAGTATAGCCAAAATGAAATTCATCAGAACAGAGACTTCAAGATAAAAAAGGAGACGTTGAGTGGAGCAAAGGAGGATGAAGTATCTTCCCATCGATCTAAATGCATGACCATCCTAGGTAGTTCAAAGGCTAAGACAATAATCCTGGAATAATGCTAGTCTGGAACTAAACAAAGTACTAAATCTCTGTATAACCTAGGCATATAACAAGAGGAAAGAAAGATAAATAACATGAGAAAAGACTTATTTGGGGTGGGGAAAAGTGTCAAAAGAAAATGTATTCTAAAGAGCATTTTTCTTTAGAGAAAGGAGTAAAGTAATGAAAGTACAATGCTTTGTTAGAGAGAAAATTGTTATTTTTGTGTAATGAGTAAAAGCTGCTTGATTGTGACTCTAAGAATGAAAAAGTGAGTATTTCTGATTTGGAAAATTACAGGGAATCATTAAACAATAGAAATAAAACAAAAACCAAAAAGTACAACAAATATATGTAAATTAGAACAAAACAAATAAAATCTAGGATATGAGCTTTATGAAAATGGACTGAATTCTTCATTTGAATGCAGACTAATAGATTGGATGTGCTGTTTACAAAAAATGCATTAAAAAAGCGATAGACTTCTCATGCTAGTCAAGATGGTATAAGACCACCACAGCCTCTCTCCTCCACTGATTCCAAATGGAAACCCGGATGGACTACAAAAAGCAGTGAAGCCACTCTCTGAAGAATCTGAGAAGTAAACAATAGCAGACCTATGGGGAAGAAAATGAAAAATGACCAGTAAGGGCATTTTCTGGGTTTTTTTTCCCCTCAAAAAAATGTTAACAAATAGAACCCAGCAATATATAAAAAGGACTCTACATCACAATCAAGTGAGATTTATCTTAGGAATGAGAGGCTGGTTCAACACTTCATGATCAATCAATGTAATTCACCATATTAACAGATGAAAGAAGAAAAACTGCACCATCATCTCAGGAGACGCAGAAAAAGGATTTGACAAAATCGAACATACATTCATGATGAAAACTCTCAGCAAAATGGGAATAGAAGAAAATGTTCTTAACCTTATAAAGAGCAAGATGTACGTTTATTAAAATTCATTCAAAAAGAAGTGGGAAACTTTAATGGAACAATTACCAGAGAAGAAATTGAGAAGGTGACTAGTGCCCATTGACAAGATAATGATTAAATTGTACTTAATCTTGTGAAGTTATTTAAAGGATTCCAGACCAGTATCTTTCACTCCTAGAAATTCATTAGAATTACTTGTGGAGTTTTATAAAAATTAATTTAATTAAAAAACAGAATGTTTTGCTGGTGAATCCCAGAATACTCAAATCAAAATCTCCAGGAGCCAGGCCTAAACATTAATATTTCCCTAAGATCCCCCCTGCCCCAGGTAATTCTCATGTGCAAACTAGGTTTGCCTGCTCCATTCTACAAAGGTGATAAAGATAATGCCCAAATTACTTTATTAAACTACCTGTAACTTAATACCCCAAATCAATAAAGAAAACTAGAGATCCATTGCTTATTGATATAGAAGAAAAACAGAATAAAATATTAGGAAATAATATCCAGTAGCATATAAAAAGGTACATTTATTCTGTTGGTGTAATAAATTAAATCATTAATGCAATTAATTCATTAAATTAATCAAATTAAAGCAGAATGACTATATTATCATACATAAAGGAATTTATCATATATAAATTTAGAATTGACATTAAGCAGTCAATTCTAAATAAACTGTCCTAAGATAGCAAGAGAGGAATATTATTTTTGTGAAATACACAGCCTATTTCAGTAGAATCAGGAACTGGATACTGCTACCTACCATCATTATTGTCATTAAATAGTGCCCTGCATATTCTATAATACTGTTGCTCAACCTTTACATGAGTCACCAGCAATCTTTTTAGGTAGACTGGGGGATGGGGCTGAGATCCCTTGTCTTTAATAAGCTCCTACAAGGTGGCAATGCTGTTGATTCTACGCTCTCAGTAATAAGATTTAAAAATGCCATAAGACAAGACTGTTAAATAATAAGCTTAAATATTAGAAAAGGAAAATAAACTACTTTTTGACAACTCTTCATATTTATAAAATCCAAGAGACTATAGTAAAAAGGCTAGTAAAATTTAATAAGCTACCTAAATATTTGATAAATATATAAAAATAGACTTTATTCTGTGCTAGTAGTAAGCACCTAGAAATAGGAATGGAAAACATATCATTCCCAATAGAAACAATTCTAAAATTGGGATAGACATAATAAAAATTACAAAAGACCTGTAAAGAAACATGTAAAATCTTACTGGAGGACAAAAATGTTAAATCTGTCCAGGTCAGGCTTAGGAGAGAAAGAAAATAGTAGGATTTAAGCATATTGAGCATGAGATGCTGATGGAATATCCAAGTACAGATTTCAAGTAGGCAGTTTGATATTTGAGTCTTGTCTAAGGGAGCTGCATGGAGAAAAAAGGTTGGCATTATAGATCAGGAATACTTTTTGAAGGGTCCATTAATAGCTTTAGGGTTTCCATGAACCTCTTAAATGGTGTGAAAAAAAATTTATGCTTGTGTATATTTTTTAGGAATAAGGTCCAGAATTTTCACTGAATTCTCAAAGGGTTTCGTGACACAAAATGTTTAAGGACCACCAATAATGATGGTGATTGAGGCTATGGGAATTGGTGAAATTACTCAGCAAAACTATGTAGAGTGAACGGACAACCAAGGATGAAGTCTTACAGTAGAACAATACTTACAGGGTAGGCAGGGGAAGATACTGAGGAAAACCAGTAGGAAAACCAGGAGAATGCAATGTTGTGGAAATCAATGGAGAAAAGTGTTTTAAGAAAGAGGAAGACATTCACAGAGATAAGTAAGCAAAGGACAGAGCCCTATCTATTGGATAGTAGCAAGGTCATTGTTAATTGGTAAGAGTAATTTCAGTGGATTAGTTAGAAGACTTAGTTGGAGGTCAAAGAAGCAGTGGTCTTGGGAGATACATCAAATTTTAGTAAGACAAGGAAGGATAGGATGTATTCTGTGTAGCAGCTGAGGGTACAGGGGAGTTCGTTTACTTGAGAATAAGGTTCATGGGGCTTTGCAGTGGAGTGGTTTGAAAGAAGAGGAGGAATAAAGATAGGGTAGGAAGAGAGAAAGCACAGATCAGAGAGGAGGTAAGACAGGGTGCTGCCCAGGGGTGGCAGGGATAAGAGACACAGGCATGGTTGACTTCCATGTACTGGCACAGCCTGCCTTAGAACTGTATCAGTCACAGCCTACTTTTTAAGACTTGATTTTTTTATACACTGTAACTTATTTTTTTAATTATAAAGAAATTCTTTTTTTTAAGATTTTATTTATGTATTTAATTTTAAAGAGAGGGGAAGGGAGGAAGAAAGGGAGAGAAACATCAATGTGTGCCTGCCTCTTATGCACTCCCTACTGGGGCCCTGGCGCAGAACCCAGGCATGTGCCCTGACTGGGAATCAAACCAGTGACCCTTTGCTTCACAGTCCAGTGCTCAATCCACTGAGCCACACCAGCCAGGATGATATTTTAAAAAATTGTACAACTGCTACTCTGTTTCCTTTTATAAAATGAAAGTATAAAAAAATTTTTTTGGTTCAGGAATGCCATGGAAGTACTTTCTTTTTTTCACTTAAACTCTGTTGATTTTTCCCAGGTCCATATGTATCCCATTAGCGACACATGTAAGTGTCAAGATGACCCAACATTTAGTGACTTTACCTTATAGTTGCAGTTGAAATCTTTTCAACGTTTTGCAAGGGAAAGTCAGCCAACCACTCTTATTCAGTCCCCAGTGTAAGCACAGAACACCAAAGTAATAGAAAACAGCCATTCCCTTCAGCAATTCACAAGATAGATTCACTCATTTAAATAGTGGATCAATTCCTCTTTCTTGGATACCAAAGTAATATTAGTTGTCCTGAAAGTAACCCCCATTTGAAATAGCAAATAGAAACAAACTCAGGAATAAACAGGAGAATTTCTTATCCAGAAATACTATAAATGAACAAAACAAAATCTCTAATAACTCTCCAGCCTGTGTTGATGAGTCCCCTAAGATCCTGTGCGGCAGACTCACAGATTCCTTACACAGGAGTGCGGCTGCAGGCCAGGCAGAGCCTAGGTGTCCCCTACCCAGTGTCTATCTCCTATCCTTCCCGAGTAGAACTAGATTTTGACAGTTTATCCCATGACCCTCAGCTCCAGAGAAAGGTTCTGGTCCGTCTAAGCTGATCAGTGTTGGACAATTCTCTGATGATGGGGTAGACGTGGCCTTGGTTGGCTCAAGCAGATTGTGGCTATCAATTCCGTGTTTGAGAGAGACATTGTCTGTCTGTTCTGGATTTAAACAATGAGGCATTTGGCATTTTACAGAAGGACTCCAGGGTGCAAGAGGGAAACCAACCTAAAGATGAAGCCGGTGGTGAGGACAGCAGAGTGCTGAGAAGGAAGGAAAGGGTCCTTGAGGAGCCACTGTTTGTACTGTCCCAGGGCCTGTCCCACCTCTGAAGTTACATTTGTATGAGATCATTAGCCAGGGTGAGTGGGGATCGGATATGTTTTAAACAGATCAGACTTTATTAACTGACAGCGGGAGCCTGGAGCTTTCCACACATTCAACTGGAGAACGTGGTGGAGAGTGTGGGCAGGTAGTCACCACAGTGTCACAGAAAACCCAGGGCTCTGAAGGGAGAGAGATCTGAGTTCCTGTGTGGGCTCCTCTACTTACTACTCCCAAGGTGCCTTAGCAGATCTCTTTGCCTTAGCGACTCATATGTAAACAGTAGATTACAATATCTATCTGATAGGATTTTAAGGATTAAAATGTCAACGAGATAAAGTACACAGTGCCTGGCACACAGAGAGTAGGCAAAAAATGACAGCTAGTAGCTATGATTAGTTACGAAAAGAAATATCTTTGGACCCAAGTCTCATTGCTTTGATCTTTCCTAGGAAACTTTTCAGAAGGGTTGCCTACAGTTGTTCTCTACATTCCTCAGGTTCAAGTCTATTTGCAGTCTACTATAATCATGTTTCAGCCCCCTTATCAAGGTCATCAGATCCAATGGGCTCTCTCAGTACTCAGGTAATCACCTCCCCCTTCATTTCGATGGCATTTGACTCATTGACGACTCCTTCCTTCTCATATTTTCTTCTCTTGGCTACAGAACACCATACTTTTCTGAACTTGCCTCTGCCTCATTTGCTGGTTATTTCTTTGCTGGATTTTCCTCCTCTGTTTCTCCTCAAAATGTTGGGACATTCCATAGCTCAGTGCTGGCCACCTTTTTGTCCCTCTGTCTGCTCCCTATGTGACAATTGAGCTCCTAAGGCTTCATCTCCAATCCGCTTGCTGATGACCCTGACATTCACGACTCTAACCCCACTCTCTCCCCTGAACTCCATCCAGGTCATATATGCAAATTCCTGTTTGACCTCCCCATTGGGGTGCCTGCTTTTTTTATCCTGTCACCTCAACTATTGTAATAGCCTCTTAATTGATATCTTTGTTAGAACCCTAGCCACTTCTCCATCCCACCTCTCATCATGACCCCACACAACAGCCAAAATGATTTCCTCTTTAAAATACAATTCAGGAACACATCTCTAACCTGCTTAAGATCCTCCAGTGACTTTCCAGAGCTCCTGGGGTAACACCGAGACTCGAGCACGGCTTCCAGGGCTGGTCCTACTTGCTGGGCCACCACCTTTCTCTGAAGACTCACCTTGTACCGCCCCCCTGCCTCACACTCCCGCCACTGCGGTCCTCTCCTGTCCTCAGACAGGCCCAGCCTAGGGCCACTGCGCTCGCTTTTCTCTTTTTCTGAATGTTCTTCCAGTGGCTGGCTTCTTGTCATTTAATTCATTCAGCCTTCAGCTCAAATGTTACTTTTTCAGTGGGACTCTTTTAAAGGAACTTGCCCCCCACCCCCACAGCCACAGTCTATCACTTCATCCTGCTTTGCCTTTTTCACAGCGTGTGTTACTTTCTAGAATCACTTTATCATCTGTTTCCTTCATCAGAACATAAGCTGCCTTAGAACTGATATCATGTCTTTCTTATTCACCACTCTATTTCCCTCCTCTAAAACAGTGCTTCGTACCTAATAGGTTCTCAGAAGTTTTTATTGAATGGATAAAGGTCAGAGGAGTAACAGTAGTGTTTAACCAACACTGAACAGCATTTATCTTTTGTGGCGTCCTGCTACTTTCATTACCTGGTGTCACTCCTGTGATAACCTGTGAGGTAGGTAGCACTGTTCTGTTCATTCACAGATGAACTGAGTGATCTGGTGCCCTTTTACCTCCACATCTACAGGAGAAGAGAGTTACATTTTTTAAGCCTTTAAAGGAAAAGAGAGTCCAGGAAGTTGAGTAAAATTATTTAATAGGCTGATCTAACATCTGTGAACTTTTGCTTTCTGTTCTTAACCAAAGGGTAGAAATTGAACTACATGTGTTTCTATCCTGAACACGACAAACCATTAAAAGAAAATACTCTCTATTATTCCTGGGTCCAGATGCACGAGGTCCATGGTAGTCCATGCTCTGTAATTAAATGAGATTTCAGGCTGAGCTTCTAATCCCCTGAGACACAAAATGTGCAGCTGTACTAATAACTCAGCCTATTATACAGAAAGCCAGCCGGGCCCTTATTTCTTTATGTACGCACACACACACTCACACATATACATTCACATTTATATTTTGAAAGCCAACAACAATCGAAACACAAGGTTCTCATTCTGTCCTTAAATATGGGAAATAATATTAGATTAAGTTAATGTAATCACTAACATCATGTTCCGTAAATTGAAAACTAATGCGGCTTTGCTCCCCAACCCCCAGACTGCCCAAGAAATCAGAATTTCCAGAATGCCCAGACCCACACTTTTTGATGATAAAATATATGTACCCCACTTGGAGAAAAGGTGCATAATTTAATATTTCATTGTGTTTGATTTATAGGCTTCTTCAGTCCTTATTAAATGTAAGTTTTCACAGTGGAGGAGAGGCCTTCAAGAAAACACTTTGTGGTTAAAGATGTATCCCACATGTGCTGGGCTGGCAGCTCAGAGGCCGGGAGGCTCCTCTCCGCGCCCTCGTGGCGCTGCTGTGAGCCCTGACTGCCCGGGTGAGCAGGGCTGAAGTAGGCAGGGTCAGCGTTCAGGTTCCCGGCTGAGAGCAACGCTTATTTCTTTGAGGTCTGATGTTACATGGAAATCCAGGACAAAAATCTGGTATGCACAGCCTTGAAACATTATATCAAAATTTGGCTTTTATCGTGTTTTTTTTTTTCAAAGAAATTTAAAAGGGTAGAGAGAGTGATTTGTTTCTGACAACTCTGGCAAGGCTTTCGATAAGTACACTTTCAGAGCAGCAATTCCCTAGCTGACAAAGACCTGCGCGTGACCTCGAATATCTACAGCCTGAGAAATGTTACGCAGAGCTGGAGCCGATTTCAAGCAGGCATTCCAGGTCCTGATGAACAGACCGAGGTACCTCTGGACTTTCGACTGTCAGTGCTTTTTTCCTGAAGGCCGGGCCTGCTGGAGGACTTGGGCCCCTGAGAAGGATCCAAACTACAGGATTGACATCACCGAAGAACGGAAATAGCCTTTCAGCTTTTCCAAACTCACAGTCCAGGCTTATCTTAACCCAACTCCAGCACCTCCTGACCTGGAAGGTGTTTCCAAGCCCCTCATCCCTAAGGAATTATTCGCTCATGCTTCTCTTGGATCTTTGCGTTTCTATTATGTCAGTGATCACATTCTGTCCTACCTCCTAATCCCCACCACGGGGAACGGGAGGCTGTGCTCTCTACTTTGTGTCCTCAAAGTCATCTTTCATTCTTTCCTCCACACTCGCTGTATCTCATTAATCGTTAACTCTTCCTGTGCCTCTCTTCTCAATAGCTCCTGAGACCATTTACCTCTTCATATTTCCACTGCCTTCACTGAGTCCAGGCCACCTCCAGGTCTTGCTTTTATCATCACAACAATCAAATAGCTTTTCCTGGCTCAAGTCCTGCCCTCTGTCTGACTCCCTCCCTTGTCCATATACAAGGTCTGTCTAGAAAAAGTCCAACCATTGTTAATATAATGAGATCAGTTTGGTGTGATATCAATGTAACCTGGCCATCAAGGAAAGTGGGCTGGAATGCCCATGTGTGAACAATGATGACTTCGCTGTACTGTTCAGTGGGGGTGGGAGATGCTGTTGAGTGAGCATGTGTACTGTGTGGCCTCACATTCAAAATGACTGAGTGAGCACAGGAACGAATCTGCATCAAAGTTTGTGTTAAGCTTGAACATCCCTCTGTGGAAACTCTTCAGATATTCAGAAGGTCTCACTCTGCGACCTTCTGAATATCTGAAGCACCCTCAACTGGTGGTTGGCAGCTTCATCATGACAACATGTCCACTTGCACATCACGTCTCATGTGGAGTTTTTTTGGTGAAATATCAAATCACCCAGGTGACTTAGTCCCCCTATAGCCCTGATTTGGTGCCTGTGACTTCTGGCTTCTCCCAAAACCAAAATTATCTTTGAGACAGAAGAGATTTCAGACTGTTGATGAGATTCGGGAAAATGTGATGGGGCAGCTGATGGTGATTGGGAGAACTGTGTGAGGTCCCAGGGTACCTACTTTACTTTGAAGAGAACTGAGCCATCATTGTCCTATGTACAATGTTCCTTGTATATTTTATCTTCTTCAATAAATGCCTCTATTTTTCATAGTATGTGGCTGGATACATTCTGGACAAACCTCATATTCCTTACTCTGCAGCCAGACTGCTTTTTCTAAAATACCTATTTATCTCATCATCTCATTCCCCCACTTATAACCCTCAGTATCTTCCCATTACTCATGAAATAAAATACAAATCCTTTACCATGGCTTACAAGGTTCTGTTAATCTCTTCCATCTAACTCTTGAACTGCACACTCCAGAGATATTTAACTCCTGTTAGTTTCTCCAGTGAAGGCTGTTGGGCCCTCCATTTCTTCTGAGTCTTTGCATGTACTATTCCCTAGTACTTTCCCTATCTCTTCATGTGGCTAATTCCTACTCATGTTTTTGTTCTCAACTTAGATGCCACTTCCATCTGGACACCATCCTTGACCTCTCCCTCATTTTGTTTTCTCTCATGTCACATTTTTGTCCTCCCCTAGCAAAACATGTAAGCTTCATTATATTTATAGTTTATCTTCTTTTTTTCTGTCTAAACTAGAAGCTTCCCAAGGACAGAAACTATATATGCATTACTTTCTTTTATATCTTCATCACCTAGCTCAGTGCCTGGCACATAGAAAGGCATTTAATATCCATTAAACATTCATCTTTGTATCCTTCTATACATCTTGACTCAATGCCTTGCACAAAGCAGATGCCCAGTACCAATTTAATGGACCCAGTCCAATTGACACACTGCTCAAATTGTGTGACAGAACATGCAGGTCTGTTGAGAAACAGTAATACATGTGGCTAGTTTAGAAACCATGAAAGGGTTATCTGTTGAAAAACAGGCTTCACTCTGCTGATCAATGACATTTGACCACTAAGATGACCAGGATGACCAGACCATGGTTTAGATCCTTACAATCACCTGGCAGGTATTGGTGTTTGCTACCTGTGTGGCAACTCCATCTCTTGCCTGGAAATCGGCTGCTATAAAGGTTGGTTGGAATTAAAAATGACCATAATGCTGATTATAATAATAATAATAACCAATAGTAAGCATTTATCTTGTTATTTACACACACCAACTCATTTAACCCTCACAGTAACCCTGTGCTGCAGACACCATTATTATTCTACTTCACAGATGAGGTCACTGAGACAGAACGGTTCCATAATTTGCTTCGAGTCACACCCCTGGAGAGTGCAAGCCCCTGAGTCTTACCTTGGATTCCATACTTTTAAACATTATGCTGCCTTATTGCCACTACTCTTTGCTTCAGTGTAACTGGAGATGTGGATTTGGCGTGTATGAATTTACGGGCTATTCAAAGCCTTAGGAGTCTTTTGTGTGGGCAGCATGCATTATGCTTAGGAAACAAGGTCAGCCTCTCGTCATACCTGCTGGACTTGATTTTAATAAAGCTTTGCAAGCAAGTCATAAGAGAAATGGGAACAATTTGGAAATAAATTACTTCCATTATGCTGCAGGATCCCCTCTATACTGCGACATTTAGGAATCATTCACAGATGTATGTTTACAGTTAAAAAATCAACTATACTGTGCTCAATTATATGGGGGAAAACTCTAGTAAACAGTTTTTAATTGGATTGAAATTAAGATAAATTTAGGATAATGAAGGAAAATGTCTTAACAGCAAGATTTATAGACTGTGTGCGAAACTGCCATTGGGAGTGAAGGAAGCCCAGTATTTTGAAATGCAAAATTTACATGCACATGAGGAAAACAGATTATGTGTACAATTTATTTCCATATAGTCATGCAACTCCTT
Organism: Phyllostomus discolor; assembly: GCF_004126475.2. Classification (NCBI taxonomy): domain Eukaryota; kingdom Metazoa; phylum Chordata; class Mammalia; order Chiroptera; family Phyllostomidae; genus Phyllostomus; species Phyllostomus discolor. The sequence continues at coordinate 27,597,619 of NC_040912.2, read as the reverse complement.
TGAAACAACTTAGGATGTATGCGGGTTATTCAACAGACAGACAGGAGCGAGCAGTCACTATGTACTCATTCCTATGCTAGGTATTGGGGAAGATACGAAGTTCCCTGAAATCTAGTTACAGAGTTCAAGTGATGTATAGTTTACTGAGTTTGAAGACTTCTGTTTTAAAGGCACTACTACATTTTGCAGGCATAAAATGTTCATAAAATTAGAGTCTTAAGCTATCAAATGTTCTTTTGGAAGAGATAGTACAGTTAGTAAAAGAGGAAATAAGATCCAGAAGCACAACATCCTGAAAGAAGAGAAAGACACAGGACTTCTTTTTCTCTTCTAATTCTACAGTTTAAATGCAATAAAATATGTATGGAACACCTTAGATGAAGCTTGGAAAATAGGCTCTTTGAAAATACCAGTAATGTGGTGTGAGTTTTGAAGGGCAGCACCAGAGCCCACCTGTAAAATCATATGAATGACTAGGAACAAACCGTGGTATATCCTGAACATGTGCTGTTCAAAGTGTGGCCTGAAGATTAGCAGGATTGGCATCACCCGAGGGCGTATTAGAGAGATGGAATTTGAGGCCCCCCAGCCCTGCTGAACTAGGATCTACAGCCACCCCAGCTGAAGTTGCACGCGCATGAACGTTGGTCTAAACAATAAATCTGTGGCACAGGAGATTTTGCCCATTTCTTTTTGCAATAATGAAGAGGTACAGTATCTTCCATCTATCTTTCTAAATGCCTTTATCTGTACTTCCCTCCCCAAACCATCTTCTCAGGATGAACTGATTTTTCTCACTGTCTCTTCAACCTGATTTAAGCTTTTTTGTTTCTACTTCTTTCCACAAGAGCTGCTGTTTACTAGAATGCTTTCCACTTTCCTTTCTGCCCAGACCACATAGAACTATCCACATTTCCAGAATGTGCTGTGTGCTGCATTCTTTCATACCATGTGTCCAGATTTCTCTCCTTATCCCCATATCGACTCACTTGGCCTTCAGGACTCTGTGAAGACTCGTGCATCCTCTTCTCACTGCATGCTAGCTTTTTGTTCACTTAATTTCATTCTTGCAGCACTAGATATACTTCCTTGTTATAGCTCCATGCACACTGCGGAAGAGAAAATGTTCTCTTACAGTGCACTGTGAGCATCTTAAAGGAAAAAAAGTGGGTTAGCCATTTTTGTAATGTAAGTGCTTAAATGTTTGCTGAATGAAAGCTTTATTTGCAAATTAAAAATTATGCATGACTGTGCAGTCAAACATTGGTTAGTAAACTAAGTGCTAAGAAGAAATGGATCCAAGTCTAGGATCCCTAAAACGTTGCCGACAGTCCTTACACACACACACACACACACACTCAATGGTACTGACACATGTGCGCACACATGACAGTACACATGTACATAGGCACACACGACAGCGCCAACACACACAGCAGTGCTGACACACACGGTGTCAACACACATGTATGTATGCACACACATGACAGTGCTGGCAGACACATGTATGCACACACATGCACACACACTGTTTAACTCTACTGGATGGATTTGTAATAAGTGAACAGCTTCTGTGTAAGCCACGATTAAAAAGTTAGCAGAAACAATAAATGCCATTGATACTAAAATTACTGAATGAACATGTATAACAATTGTGTGAAATATATTTAAATAAATAAGGGATTCCTAAAAATAAATGGGATCCAAATCACAAAGCTACTATAAAAAGTATCAAGCTAATGTTTACAAAGAACCAAATAAAACATCTAGAAACTAAACATATAATGATTAGATATACAATGGAATAAACACTAGGGAAAAAAGGAGGGATAATTGTAAACAGAAACTCCAACTGAATAGACTATCATTATGTATCTTAGAGATTAAAAATATGAAAACTATGAGACACTGAGCAAGAAGTTCTGCCATACATCTACTGGGTGTTTCAGAAGGTGGAGGAGAGGTGATATCTGAACTGATGGCATCTGAGAACCTTCCAGAAGAGTGGAATAGCAGTTCATATAAAATATAGAGGTTATATAAATGTTAACCAGTATAAATTACAAGTTATACTTTTAGACATACTTTAGTAAACCTGCAGAAAACCAAAGGCAAAAAGATCTTAAAAGCAGAGAGAGCCCTGGCTGGTGTGGTTTATTGGATTGAGTGCTGCCCTGCGAACCAAAGGGTTGCCGGTTCGATTCCCAATCGAGGCACATGCCTGGGTTGCAGGCCAGGTCTGGTGAGGGGCACATGAGAGGCAACCACACATTGATGTTTCTCGCCCTCTCTTTCTCTCTCCCTTCCCCTCTCTCTTAAAAATAAATAAATAAATAAATAAAGTTTTTAAAGTAGAAAAAAATCAGAAAGGCTGTGCTGTGTCATGGTTAAGAGTGCAGCTCTGGAGCTGCACAGCTTGGGTTCTAATCTAGGCTCTATCGCTAATATGCTGTTTGCTTCAGTTTCTTCATCTATAAAATGGGAGGAGCTACCTCACAGTATAGGCATGAGGATTAAATGACAGTGTATATAAATATAGCTGAAAATGGCCCTTGGCATATGGTATCACTATCAGCATTAGCTATTATTTTTTATCCTCCTTTTTTACTATTACTTACACCAAAGGGACTTCTCAAGAACAACAATAAGGCAAGAGGCGAATGAAATATTATCTGGAAATTTCTTAAAGGAAATAATTGTATACTCAATAAAATTTACTTTCAAGAAGAAAGTAAAATTATCTTTTAAGAAGAAAATAACTGTATAACCAGGAAATTATCTTTCACGAACAAGGTTGAAGTAAAGAGTTTTTGAAACCCACCCCAAAAGTTTACCACCAATATCTTCCCTAAGAAACTTCTAGAAAAAATAAATCAGGAAAAAAATGATTCTATAAGGAAAGCCTGAAATGTGAAATGTAAGAAGAAATGGAAAGCAAAGAAAATGCAAGCGTATCAATAAGTTTAAATAGATATCAACTATCTAAAATAATAAAAAATGTTTAACATGTAGAGGTAAAAAAATAAGGTGATAAGAAGAAATTATATATCATTTTTCTGGGGTGGTGGTAATCAAGAATAGAAGCATTATAAAGGTCTTGTATTCTGAAAGAACATAAAGATATTTTAATATTAATTTAAATATTTATATTAATATTTAAGAGAAAATCAGTAAAAGCATAGGTACAGAATATATAATTTTCATAGTAAGAGAAAAGTTAAAATGGAGAAAAATTTAAATTTAGGCAGACAAGGAGGAAATGACATGAGGAAAGGACAAACAAACCAATGACAGATGGGACAAGTGAGAAGATGGTCCAGCTGTAGCACAGTTCACGGTAATTGCACATAGGTTAGACTCTCCAGGTAAAAGATAATAATCATCATAATTAACTTAAAAAATCCAGTTCAGTGATGCTTTTCCAAAAGGCATACCTCAAACACAGAGACATTTCACTGAAGATGTTGAAAGTTAAAAGATAGAAAAAGCTATCCCAGGCAAACCCTGCTAAAGAGGACGCTGGTGTAATTACATTAATATTGGACACAATAGACCTGAAGGTAAAAAGTACTACTAGAGGTAGTGGCTACCTAATGATTAATGAAGTAATTCACTAGGAAGCTCTACCCATTCTATGTATGTATACTTGGACTATTTTTACAAAACAAAAAGGAGAAATTGCTAAATTCATCATATATACACCTATTTCATCAACTGATAGATTGAGGAGAAGAAAAACAAACAAAACATCACAAAGTAGATAGATGAACCAAACAACACAATCAATACATTTGATTGAATGAACTTATACAAAGAGCACTGTGCTCAACAATCGGCAAATGCACATTCTAAACTCACAGAAAATCTATGAAATGCCAGACCGCATTTCCGTATTAAAATTTAGAATGAGAAATTAATAGATTTAATGTGCTGGAGCATAGAAAGGTTGTTTAAGCCCTCCGCCCCCCCTCCAAACTGTACTGCACCTTAACTAGCCCATGTAGATGAGAACCACACTTCTCAAATTAAAAATCTAAGGGCTCAACATTATTGTGATTATTCACAATCCTGTGTCTGGACCTTCTGGCAATCAGTATTGGTGAAGTAAGTGTAGGGAAGAATAATTGTAACAATTATGTCACAAGAACCCAGGTATTTTATAAATATATGTACAGTGCACATTGGGGTAGGGTAGGGCAGGCTTTCTCAAGAGTGATTCTTCGTGAGGTAGGAGCAGTGTTTGGTCCTTAGCCTCTCAGAGCAAATTCTGTCTGGGAGCTTGGCACCAGAATCCTCTCAGGTCACACTCAATTTACACAGTCTGGAATCCTAGGGAGTCCGGAAAATCCATCGTTTCTCTCCAGGGAGACATTTCCCAGCAGCACGGTCCCAAAATAAGATACTGACCCAGGTGCCCTCCCTGGCTTCCGCAGTGAGCTCGCAGCCCGGCTAAGCTCCAGTAGGGGAGGTAAAAAGCCCGAGAAGCCCAGCAGCACACGTTCCCCACCAGAGCCACAGAGCATCCCTTAAGGGCAGTTTTCCCATGTGAGCACCAGAGCTGGAGATTTCCCCCAACAGTCAGGCCTTTGTCATTACATAGTCCAGGGAGCCCTCCGACCCCTGGAGCCTGGAGTTTTGAGGGACGACAGGCAGCTTTGCGCCTGCCGGTCCGGGCAGCCTTTATGGCTGGAGATTGCAGTGCACACAGCAAAGGCAGCCATTCGTCTGTGTTTGCACCTTATCGTTTCCAAGGGATCTCTGTTCTTGAGACAATCGGTGCTCCTAGCTGTCTGTCAAGTTCAAGCACTTTTTATCTTAAACATATCTGAGTGTTGGGGCTGAGGAAACAAAGGAAGCTCACCACAGGGGACATTATTTGTGGGGCTCCATTTCCCCCAGGCCCTTATCTTCCTGTTACTCTTTCTTACCGTGTCAGCCTGAGGACACAATTCGCCCTCTCCCTGTGGATCCTGCACAGCTGGGTAGGGCCTGTTTTGGGGACACCACTGTTTCACGGTGAATCAGACACTTTCTCCAGGCTGCCTCCTTCCTGTTCTGCCAGGAGGTCGGGAATACTCCCATTTGGGGACGGTCCCCTGTGGCTTCATCTGTATTTTGTCTGGCGTGGGAGAGTGGACAGGCACTCACTAAGGAACAGGCCCAAAGGGTGGTGGCAGCTGGCACGCCTGAGGGGATTTTAGTTCTGTATTGTAAACCAGTAAATAAAATATGTACTATCCTCTTTTCTTGACAATCTACCCTCGTAAGGAGAAAAACAACAATAAAGCTTATAGTTTTTATGTGTCTGAGGTCTGACAAAAATACCAATCTACTAATTTTAATTAGTATTGTACACATCTGGCTCATCTGTCAGTTCAATCAGTTGAATGTGTGATAAAGACTTATATAACTTGTAGATTATGTACATGTTTCATAAAATTAATTTTTCTCACCTTTATTTCATCAAAATCACTAAACTTGTTATATTCAAGATGTTTACATAATTTGACCTGGCTGATGTGGCTCAGTGGATTGAGCGCCGACCTGTGAACCAAAGGATTGTTGGTTCGATTCCCAGTCAGGGCACATGCCTGGGTTGCTGGCCAGGTCAGGTCCCCAGTTGGGGGTGTGCAAGGGGCAGCCACATATTGAGGTTTCTCTCCCTCCTTCCCTGCCCCTCTGTCTAAAATAAATTAAAAAAAATTTTTTTTAAAAAGATGTTTACATAATTTGTTTTCAACTCAGTAATGATCTGAAGGGTTTCAAAAACTGTATTATATTAAAAGTACACAAAAATTGAACATGTTATTATGAGAACATATAAATTAAACAAAAATGAAATATAAAAGTTTTGTTTCTAAAAGTGTTTTTCAAAATATTTAAAAGTTACAAATTATAATTAATAGATGCCAAAATGTATTGAGTGTGTTAACATTTTAATTCAATCTTATTTGTTATTTTTGTAAAGATAACACCATTCACATTTTAAACATTCTATATCCATTTAGTTGCCAATATAAAGAATTATTACCCTATTTATCTGAAAAATATAAAAACATTAATTCAAAAAGATCTATGAATCCCTATGTTCATTTCAGCATCACTTACAGTAGCCGAGATGGAGAAGCAACCTAAGTGCCTCTTGTCAGGTGGACGGATAAAGAAGATGTGGTTCATGTATACAATGAAACACTGCTCAGCCTCAGAGAAGGTGAGATATTGTCGTTTGTGACAACATAGATGGGCCTCGAGGGTATTATGCTAAGTGAAATAAGTCACACAGAGGAAGATAAATGCCATATGATTTCACTTACATGTGGACTCTAAAAAACAAAACAAATAAAGATAACAAACCAAAAAAAACAAAAACAGACTCGTAGATACAGACAACCAGTAGGTATTTACCTCAGGGGCAGGGGGTGAGGAGAGGGTGAAACAGGTAAAGGGGGGGTCAATAGTTTGGTGGGGGATGGAAACTAGACTTTTGATAGTGAGCACACTATAGTGTTTGCTATATAGATAACACTGTAGTTAGGTATCTGATAATGTTGTATACCTGAAACTTACATACCAATGTTACCTCAATTAATAAAAATAATTAGTACAGAGAATAATATGGAAAGTTAAAATTGAAAATGTACTTAAGTCACCATTTACAACTTTTGTGAAATATTGTGCTAATTGAATACCGTGGGAACCAGGAATTAGAACAAAAAGAGAAGCAAGGAAAGGGATTATTGGCATTACTGAGAAGTGATACTTTGTTATGAAAGAAGCTATTGCATTCACATCACCTTAGTGGACAAGTTTGACTTTTCTCTTAGTCCAGCTCCCTTTTCTTCCCACGTTCTCCAAGCATCTCCAAGTGCTGGGATGGGACTAAAAGACAGGTCAATAGCATCATCATAGCCTTCACCTTTCCTTCCGGGGACACAGGGCAGGAGATGTGGAAATTCGCTCCCCTGGGGCCTGGCCACTGTCATCACAAAGGTTAAGAGTGACAGGCTATGCTGTGCCAGCTCTGAGGGCCAGATCCCGAGGGACAGAGGCACCCGTGTGATTTTAATAACTTTATTTGTGTGCAGTTGTGGCATGTGGACCACTCTACAAAACCTCTTGCTTACATCTAAAGAAGGTTCTCTATATGCCAACTACAATCAGATACTCCAGGAGAGCCTATTAACGTTTAGGAACATCTCCTTCCAATTATTGTCTATACCTCATTTTCACATGTGAGAATATGCCTTAGATACAGTCCTGCATCGTGCTTTGATGCAAAAACAGAAGCTACCATAACTTCTGCACTCTTTCAATACAATTGATGAGGGCAGCTGTTGCCCAGTCACATGTCTGGCCCATTTCTTAAGCTATTTGTTTTAATTGTTGAGTTTTGAGAGTTCTTTGTATACTTTAGATAACTTTGGATACATCTTCTGCAAATATTTCCCCCCAGTCTGTGACTTGTCTGCTCATTCTCTTGACATTATCATTCTCAGAATAAAAGTTATTAATTTTAATAAAATCCAGATTATTTATTCTTTCTTTCATGGATTATGTCTTCCATGCTGTATCTAAAAATTCATCATCAAACTCTAGGTCATCTAGATATCCCCATTATCTTCTAGCAGTTTTATATTTTCATGATTTACTTTTAGGGCTGTGATCCATTTTAAATTAATTTTTGTGAAGGGTGTAAGGTATGTGCATAGATTCATTTTCATTTTCGCACATGGCTGCCCAGGTGCCCCAGTACTTGGTTGAAAAGACTGTCTTCGCTCCACTGTGTTGACTTTGCTCCTGTGTCAAGGATCAATTGACCCACGATCAGTTGTCATTCCTATTAAGGCTAACAATAACTATGTACTAAGTGCTTAATTGCATATAACACTGCCCTGGGTGCTGCCAAAGTGTCCGGCCTGAGCACTGTGCCGTGTTCAGCTCAAACAAGCCTTGAGGTTCTCCAAGTACAAAGGAATTGGCAGCTTTGGAGATTTATCACCAAAGTAATTCCCAAGGCAAGATAAGATCCATACTTGATCAACTCTACGCACAATTCTAAAAAATCAAAATGACCTGTGTCAACCTATTGCCCACTGTATTAGTTTCCAAGTGCTACTGCAACAAATTGCCACAAACTAGTGGCTTAATGCAATGCAAATTTATTCTCTCACAGATCTGGGCATCAGAAGGTATCCTTGGGCTGTGTTACTTCTTGAGACTCCATGGGAGAAATCATTTTCTTGCCATTTTTAGCTTCCAGAGGACCTGCCAGCACATCACTCTTACCTCATGCTTCAGTCTTCACAGGTCCCCCTACTCGCTCTGATCCCCCTGCCCCTCTCTCATAAGGACCCTTGTGATGGCGACAGGACCTTCAGAGGCCAGGCAGTCCAGCATTGCCAAGGCTCTCATGAGCCTGCAGCCTGCAGACACCAGGTCTGTACCCTACCTGCTGCCCAGATGCCCAAAGGGGCAGCAAAGAAAGAGCCAAGATGAGGTCAGCAGATTGGTCAGTTAGCCCTGACTAGTGTGGCTCAGTTGGTTGGATGTTGTCCTGCAAAGAAAGCAAAAGGTCACCAGTTCAATTCCTGGTCAGTGCACATGCCTGGGTTGCCGGTCAGTCCCAAGTTGGGTCATGTGCTAGAGGCAGCCAATCAATGTTTCTTTCTCATATCGGTATTTCTCTATATCTTTTTCTCCCTCCCTTTCCTCTCTCTAAAAATAAATAAGCAAAGTCTTTTTTATTTTTTAATTTATCAGCTAAAGCGTTCCTGCAAAAGTGGAAACATGTCCCTCCCAAAACCCCAAACAAACAAAAAAAGGCAGTAGGAAAGGATAAATTTTCAGACAAAAAGTACAATCAAAAAGGAAAAGAGGAACGAAGGAATAACAGAGGGAGTAACTAACCAAGAAACTAAAGATTTACCTGTCTTCATATTCTTAATCACATGTGCAAAATCCTTTTGCCTTGTAGGGCCACATAGTCACCGTTTCTGGGGATTAGGACCTGAATAGCTGGGGGGTAGCATTGTTCGGTCTACCACACCCACTTGGGTCTTTTAGATATGGGCTGAATTGCATAATATTTTACCCTAGAAGAATCATTACAGATGGACCAGGGAAGCAATGAGAGAAAGGAAAGTATGAAACTGAAAGGTCCCAGTTGCCAATGTCATAATATTGTTTGTCCCTAGTTGTAGTATCTGGTGTCAAGGGAAAAGTTAATTTTTTTTCTACCTTCCTTTCCCTCTGGGCTGTCACCAGCTTGCTCTGAGGCCCCTGGCTGTGGCTGTGGAGCTGAGCATCTCCAAGTATATCGGCCACTTTGGGAAGGGCAGGTGCTCCCCACATGCTCTGGCTGCCCAGCCAGTGTTCGCCTGCAGGGCCTTCTCCCTTTCCATGTCACCCTCGCCCCCGCCCTACTCCTCTTTCTCCCTGTACAGCAGACACTGTACAAATAGCCAGTCCCATAAGGGGACTGAAAGGCATTATCTCAGACCCCTGAGGCTGGCAGGAGGGAGGCGATAGGCCCCTGACTTCCACCTGGACCTGTGTCCTATCTCGGGATTTTCAGCTGCCATCTTGAGTGAGGGGGGAAACCAGCAGCCACATGAAAGGGATGGGGCTTCCTTCTGCTCAGTAGATCACAGAACCCTGTCCATCACCTTCAGGCCCCTTATTTATCATTCCAGCCTCTGGTCACCAGCTACCCAGGCCAGGGGTCACTTATTCTTGCATCTAACACAGCCCTTAGTACCGCATTTTGCCACGTATAATGCGCTCCTGTGTATAATGCATGCCCACATTTCTGGCCCAAACTTTCAGGAAAAAAATCTTTTGTTTTAATTTTTAACTTATTTATTTATTATATTTAGAAACAAAACTGATTATCATATTCCAGGTTATTATTTTGCATATAGATATTGTTACTACTTTGTAGAGTTACATTTTTAACATATAAGTATAAATAAAAGAATTAAAAACATTCATATAGATACCGAATTAGCACTACCCATGTATAATCCTCATCCTTATTTTTCCCTTGAAAATTTGGGCAAAAATATGCATCTTATATACAGCAAAATACCGCATATACTAACAGCTTCTAAAAGAGAAAACTACGGATGAGGCAACTTGCAAATCCAGCCTCCCTCTGGAAGGGTGTGTGGGCGCTGGAAGAGCCCTTCCTGAAACAAGGGCAGCCTTTCCAGTCACTCGAGTGAGACTGGCTCACACACCCAGCGCCCCAGTCAGAGTTCTCTGCGCCCCTGGGGAGGGAGGCCCCTGGAAAGCACTGAGGGCACAGTTGCCCTCTGCTTTGGGGGGACCCTGTTCTCACCACTGGGCAGTAAGAATTTAGCCAAAGGGCCAGCAGGCTGGCATTTCTGACGTGTGTGTGCAAGCATGGGGGGCGGGGGGAAGGGGGCCAAAGCCAGATAAATTGCTCCGCCCGTTCCAGCTAGAGGGCCGGGTCGGGTGAAGCAGGAGAGGTCCTCGAGGTGTTTGCCTCAGGCACAAAATGTAAACCGGCTCCGTAGTCAGGTAGTCAAGAAAAACTAGTAGCTCGATGGAGTACTTTTTAAAAATCAAAATTAATACAAAAAATCCTCCAGATGAACAAAACATCAAAATTTTAGACAAAAATGGGGCCAGCAACAACGTTATTGCTGCACCACATTAGTGCTAGAGGCGGAGGAAATTCTGTAATACCGTCTTTATTGACAATTTTGATATTTTGTCCATTGTGGGCTTCTTGTATTAATTCTTATTTTTTAAAAAATATTGCATTAACATTTTTTTTTATTTCCAACTTTTTCTGTGTCCCCTTCATTTTTGTGTCCTGAGGTGAGTGCTTCCCCTCCCCTCGCCCTGGTCCCAGCCCAGCAGCACGCACAGCAGGCGGCGGCCCTGCATTCATCTGAGCCCGGTGAGCGCGTCCTGTCAGGAGGGCGAGGCCAGTATTACTATCTGCATTTGACAGTGGGGCCACTAAGTCACAAAGCAAGCATCGCAACATCGATGACTCGAGACTACATATACACGTTGGACAAGAAGTTCAAGTTCAGGCCTGCTGCTGACTCTAAACCTAGAGCTCTTTCTACGACACCAGAGATTCTCCACCTCCGATGTACAAACCAAAAAAAAAAAATCATCTAGCAAAGCTGCTGAAATGCAGATTCCTGGGTTCCGAACCACGGAGACTCGGATGCTGAAGGTCTGCGGGAGGACACAAGGACCAGCTGTGTTTAGTGCTCACACAAGGTGACTTCGATTTCAGTGAGCCGAGGCCCGCCGCTTGGGCGGCTCTGCCAGGAGCCCAGGCAGATGCCCTGCACTAAACACCGCACAGGCACTCCAGCAAGAGCTGGAAGTTCTGATCGTTAACACTTCTGCTTGTAAAAAAGATACTGTCCTTAATTTCAGTTAAAACATTACTTTCTCTAGTGAGGGTAACCTCAGCTAGTCAACAAATAACAACCAGTAATCACTCTAGTTAACTAGGGGAAAGCAGGGTTTTAATCCACAGAACCGACGACGCCCTTGGAGGCAGTGGGCAGAAGGAGACGCAGAAGGATGGTGACCACTCGTGCTGGAAGTGGTCCGAGCCGCCACGGGTCTCCTCGAGGGCACTGGACACCTGGGATGAGGGCCCGAAAAGGAGAGGGAGCCAACCTTCGAGACAAACGTTGGTTCTTGGTAAATCTGCCTGTGCTGGTTAGGGCTGAGGAAAAGTTAACTCCTTTTGTCAGAACCGTTTCTAAATTGGGAACAAGTGAAAAAAAAGAGTTGTAAGAAAAATTTGTGTTTTTTGCCGTAGTACTTGGGGAAATGGTAACTTAAGCTGTAAATGTGTTATCAGGTCATAAAACCTTACAAAAAGTTGAGCTGAATATGTGGCTACAATGAAAGCAACTTGGGGAAGAATCTCGCCAGGGTTACCAGAGAAGGCTTTTTGCCTGAGGTCAGGAGCAAGAAAATCAAGGGAACACAAATATTTAAATTGGATTCTTAAACTATTCATCTGGGGGCGGGTAGGTAGACAACAGTCGATCCCTTCTTTTCTAACAAGTGCTAGCTATGTGGATTGTACCAACCTCTTCATCTGGGTTTTCCAGCTACCCTGACCTCAGTGAGTCACCACAGCCTCACATAGCTTGATAATGGCAAGGAGCAAAATTTCATACCAAAAGAAAATTTATTGTCTTGTCTTGTTTTAGGGGACTGTGGGTAAAGAAAATGGCAAAGGGAAATGATTATCCAGTAATTGAAGTTGAAAGAAGTCGACTTGATGGAAGTTTTTGATTTAACTCTTCCATTCCACGAGTACAAGATCTCTGTTCTTTTATTTGCAACTTTTTCCAATTTCTTTCATCACTATCTTATGGTTTTGGGTGTATAGATTATTCACTTCCTCAGCTAAATTTATTCCCAAGTATTTGATTGTTTTTGACGCTATTGTAAGTGGGATTGCTTTCTTTATTTCTTTTTCAGACAGTTCATTGTTAGTGTATAGAAATGTAACTGATTTTCGCATGTTGAATATTGTATCGGGCAACTTTATGGAATTCATTTATTAGCTCCAACATTTTCTTTTGGTAGAGTATTTAGAATTTTCTACATACAAGACAATGCCATAAACACACAGGGAGAATCTTACTTCTTCCTTTCTGACTTGGATGCCTTTTATTCCCCATCCCTTCCCCCCAGCCCCCAATTGCTCTGGTAGGACTTCCAGTACTGTGTTGAACAGGAGTGAGAGTAGGCACCCTTGTCTTGTTCCTGGTTTTAGAGGGAAAGTTTTCAACCTTCTATGGCTGTGTGTGATATGTGTGTGTGTGGGTTGGTCATATATGGCTCTATTATGTTGAGGATGTTCCTTCCATACCCAATTTGTTGAGCTTTTATCATGAAAAAATGTTGAATTTTATCAAAGGCATCTATTGAGACAATCATATGATTTCTATCTTTCATTCTATGAATGCGGTGTATCACATTTATTGATTTGTATATGTTGAACCATCCTTGCATCCAAGGATAAATCTCACCTGATCATGGTGCATGTTTCTTTAAATATATTGTTGAATTTGGTTTGCTAGTATTTTGTTGAAAATTTTTGCCTCTATATTGATCAGAGTTTGGCATATAGTTTTCTTACAGTGTTGTCATGTGGCTTTGGTATCAAGGTAATGCTGACCTTGTAAAATAAGTTTGAAGTGTTCCCTCCCATTCTATTTTTTGGGGAAGAGTTTGAGATGAATTGGCATTAATTCTTCTTTAAATGTTTGCTAGAATTTAACAAATTCTAAAGCCATCTGTCGTAGGCTTTGCTGTAGTGGGAGATTTTTGATTACTGACTCTATCTCCTTACTTGTTACTGGTCTATTCAGGTTTTCTCTTTCTTCATGACTTAGTCTTGGTAGTTTGTATGTTTCTAGGCATTCATCTGTTTCTTCTAGGTTACACAATGTGTTGGCATGTAATTGTTTGTAGTAATCTCATAATCTTTTGTATTTCTGTAATATCAGTTATAGCATCTCTTATTTCTGATTTTATTTAAATGTTTTCTCTATTTTTTAAATAAGTCTAGCTAAAGGTTAGTCATATGTTTACCTTTGAACAAACCAACTACTAATTTTACTGATCTTCTGTATTGTTTTTCTGGCCACTAATTCATTTGCTTCTTCTCTGATCTTTGTTATTTTCTTTCTTCTGCTAACTGGGTTTAGTTTGTTATTCTTTTTTTCGTTTCTTGGGGCATAAAGTTAGGTTGGTTTTTTTAAAAAAGTATTTTATGATGTAGACATTCATTATTGTAAACTTTCCTGTTATCACCTCTTTTGCTGTATGCCATAAGTTTTGGTATGTTTTGAAATCCATTTTCATTTGTTTCAAGATTTTTTAAATTTTCCTTTTGATTTCATCTTTAATCTTTTGGTCGTTCAAGAGTGTGTTATTTAATTTCCACATATTTGCAAATTTTCCAGTTTTCCTCCTGTTATGAATTTCTAGTTTCATACTACTGTGGTTGGAAAAGATATTTGGTATTGTTTCAGTCTTAAATTTTCTAAGACTTGCTTTGTGGTCTCTCATATGATCTTTACTGGAGCACAGTGAGAAGAATGTGTGTTCTGTTGATGTTGGTATATCTGCTTCGTCGCTTTAGGCTAAAGAATTGTTCAATTCCAATGTTTCCTTGTTGATTTTTCAGCCTGGAGTATCTATCCAGTGTTGAAAGTGGGGTGTTGAAATCCTCTACTGTTGCTGTATTGTCTACTGCAACCTTTACGTCTGTTAGGATGTGCCTAGCATATTTAGGTGCGCCAATGTTGGGCGCACAGACATTTTTAATGGTTGTGTTCTCTGGATGACTTGGCCCCTTTATTGCTGTAGAGTGACCTTCTCTGTTTCTTTTTACTGTTTTTGACTTAAGATCTATTTTCCCTGATATAAGCATAGCGACCCTGGCTCTCTTCTGGTTTGTATTTTCCCGAAGTATCTTTTTTCATTCCTTCATTTTGGGCCTATGTCACCCTTGAAGCTGAATTGAATCTTTTGTAGACAGCATATAGTCAATTCACTTTTTAAAAAATGAATTCAGCCAGTTTATGCTTATCAGAAAATTTAATCTATTTACATTTAAAGTAATGATTGTTTGATAAGTGCTATTTCCCTCTTGTTAATTGCTGTCTTCCTTGTGAACTCATGATTTTCCATAGTGTTTAGTTTGGTTCCCTTCTCTTTATCTTGTGTGTCTCTTCTATAGGTTTTTGCATTGTGGTTACTCTGAGGCTTATTTGAAATGTCATATAATCTTAATAGATACAATGGTGTATTTTAAGTTACTTAATAACTTCAATCACATATAAAAACTCTATCCTTTTATCTTCCCACATAACCATCTCATGTTTTTTACACTGCGTACCCACTAACAAATTATTGTAGCTATAGCTATTTGTAATAATTTTGCCCTTAACTTTTATATTAGAGTTAACCCATCACCTTATTACAGTATTAGAGTTTTCTGAAACTGTTATACTTACCTTTACCAGTGTGTTATATATTTTCCTTTTTTAATCCTCACTCAACAATATATTTATTGATTTTTTAAAGAGACAGAAAGGGGGGAAGGGAGAGAGAGAGAGTGAGCTAGAGAGAGAGAGAGGGAGAGACACATCAATATGAGACAGAAACGATGATCAGTTGCTTCCTGTACATGCCCCAACCGGGGATCGAACTCGCAGCCTATGTACGTGCCCTGACCAGAGTCAAACACACAGTCCTTTGGTGTATGGGACAGCTGAGCCACCCGGCCAGGGCAGTGGGTCATGCATTTTCATGTTACTAATTAGCATCCTTCTATTTCCGCTTGAAGGGCTCCTTTCAGCATTTCTTGTAGGGCAGATCTAATGGTGATAAACGCCTTTAGCATGTGTTTATTTGAGAAAGTCTTGTAATCACCTTCATTCTGAAGGAAATTTTGCATGGTAAATTCTTGGTTGGCATTTTTTTCTTTCAGTATTTTGAGTATATTATCCTATTCTGTCCTGGCCTAAAAGTTTTGCTGAGAAAACTGCTGATAGTCTTACGGGGGTTCCCTCATAGGAGATATTTCATTTTTCTATTGCCACTTTTAAAAGCCTCTTTTTGTCTTTGATTTTAGACAGTTTTATTAAAATGTGCCTTTGGGGAGATTGCTTTGATTGAAATTGCTCCACGAGCTTGGATGTCCAATTCTCTGCCCAGGTTTGGGAAGTTCTCAACCATTAATTTTTTAAGTGTGCTTCCTGCCGCTTTCTCCCTTTCTTCTCCCTCCAGGGCTTCGGGGCTTCAGTGATTTATACATTGTTTCTTTTATTAATGCTCTGTAACTCCCATAAGCTTGCTTAATTCTTTTTCCTTCTTGTTTTGGTTTTTGCTCTTTTGAATGGATACTTTAAACTGATCCACTTCAAGCTCAGTAGTTTTTTACTCTGCTTAGTCTAGCCTTCTGTTGAAGCTCTCAGGTGAATTCTTCAGTTCAGTCACTGTATTCCTGAGCTCCAAAATTTGTTAGGCCCTTTTGAATTCTTTTTCTCTTTTCGTTAAGCTTCTCATGTTGTTCTTGTGCTGTTTTGCTGATTTTGTTAAATTGTTTATCGGTGGCCTCTTGTAGCTCTCTGTGAAGCTTTAAAAGAATTATTTTGAATTTGTTATCAAGGGATTCATGCATCTCCATTTCTTTGGAGTTGGTTACCGGAAGTTCACTGTGCTCCCTTGGTGATAGCATATTTCTCTGATTCTCGTGGTCAGGGAAATAGCCTCACAGAAGCATGTGTACATTTGAAGAAGCAATTGTCTCTTTTAGACTCTATGAACCAACTTCAGTAAGGAAAGACCTACCCCTGCGTCTGGGGGTGCCTCGAAGCATGCTGGGACTGCGGGTCTAGTGTGTGAGCACCAAGTGCAGGGCACGTGGTGGCTTTGGGTCTCCAGGGCAGTGACGATGACTTGTCATCTCAGACCTCTGGAGTACACGGCATCAATAACGGCATGGTCCTTGGTGAATGTTATGGGGGTTCCATGGAAGCTGCAAAGGCTGTTAGGATCCTTAGTGGTACCTCCAGGGACCAGCTCAGGCAGTGGTGGTAGTAGGAGCTGGTTGCAGATGCACACACACAGTGCGGGGGTTGGGGGGGGCAGGGCCTACAGCATGGACCAGAGCCAACTGGGGATACTGGCATGCACTGTTGTGGCAGGAGGGTCTCCCCTTGGATGTGTTCACAACAGTGGAGGCCAAGTGACTGGATCCAGGTCCGCAGAGGGCAGGGCTACAGCTAGAGGGTAGAGTTGCAAACTAGCCCAGCAGCACAGGCCTATGACAGGAGATAGGGCCAAATCTGGACCACACAGCTGTGGGGGCCTTAGCTGTCAGCGTGCATTGCTGTGGCAGTGGTCTATCACCACAGATGCGCACATGGCAGTGGGGGCCCGGGACCGGCATCAGGCCAGCAGCATGCAGGCACGCAGCTGCATGAAGGCATGCAGCTGTGCGTATGCACCACAGCAGCAGCGGTCAGCCATGGGTGTCTAGGAGCATTTTACACTCAAGCAGCCTCAGAGGCCTAGGCTGGCTGCCAGGACAGGACTTGGGCAACAATAGGAGCAGAGCTGGAGAGAAGAAGGGGCAGGGAATGGGGACAGACTCAGGTGGCTGGTGTCAGTGAATGAGGGCAAAAAACTGAAATATGCAGGGGCCCATGCAGCTGTGCTGGCCATTGGTTTCTTTAGTGGCAAAAGCTGCTGGATCCTCCGCAGAATGGGTCACGGGGAACCATGGCTACTCCTGCTACGTGGCTGATACTGGTAGGCTCCGCCCTTCTGTGTGTTTCTAATCATCTCTGTGTATCTCAGGCTTGCTGACATCTGGGCGTGCTGAAACCAAAGCAGGTCCTTCATGTGGTGCACTGAAGACGAGGGCCGGGGGGAGCTGGTTGTCCACCTCATTTTCGCTTCCCCCGTGTGCTAAACTCTTTCTAGCTGGGAATTCCTTCTTGCTGCTGAGCAGCGCTGGCCAGGGGGGAATGGGCTGATGCAGGCGAAACAGAGCTGTTCTTGCTCCCCTTTTGTGAGGTTACTCTCAGGTTTTTTGTTTCACTATGTTGTTGAAGTTTCTTAAGTGGTCTCCTTATGTCCCCTGGAGCTGTTTCTGTTTGTGGACAGCTGTCTAATTTTTTATCTTTGAGGGTGACAGAGGCTGGGGTCTCTTACTCTGCATTTTTGGTCCAGATAAAATCTTAATGTAGAGCCTGGGTGGCCATTTACCCTAACAGCAACATTATAAGGACATCCCCTGCCCCACCCCCCCAATTTGAAAATAGGTTGTCTTCAAAAATTGAACATGGCAGATGGTTGTTTGGACACACCTTTGCCTCTAAGCAATGCATGGCCAGATGCACTGTCTCAGTGCTGCCCATGACAACAGATAAACACTCTTCCCTTACTTTCTAAAATATTCCTGCCTGTTGCCTCCCTCCATGCTTGTTTGTTGATTACCGTCCATTGTTTCTAGCCTCCCTTACCAACCAGAGGAGTGGTGCTCAGACATCAGTGGCATTGCTTGGAGAGCCAGATGAACCACAAGGTGCTGGGCCCCATCCTCAGAATTTCTAACTCTGAAGGGCTTTGTAAAGCCTGAAAATGTGCATTTCTGTTAATTTCCCAGTTGATGCTGTTGCTACTATTGCTGCTGCTTCGGAGACTTTGAAAACCACCACACTAGAGTGAAGGTTCTCAAACACAGAATCACCTGGGGAGATTTTATAAAAATACCGCTGCCCAAGTCCACCGCAGACCAAGGCTCTCTGAAGACGGGAGCCTGTATTAGTTTCTTAGGGTTGCTGTTATAAGTTACTATAAACCATGCGGCTTCTGACAACAACAATTTATTCCTTTTTTCAAGTATTTACTTATTTTTAGAGAGAGGAAGGGAGGGGGAGAGGGAGAGAAACATTGATTTATTTCCCCTCTCAGGGCCCCAGCTGGGGATCTGGCCCACAACCTAGACATTTGCCCTGACCAGGAATCAACCTGCTGACCTTTCGGTTTTCAGGACAGTCAGTGCCCAACCCCCTGAGCCACAGCAGTTGGGATGAGTCTTAACTTATTTCATTTATATCCACTAATGTCTTAATACAACCAAGATAGATTAAAGGTAAAATTGGATGGTGTAAATGCCCTCTTCAGAGATGAGCTGACTATCTACACTGATCAAAAAGTCAGCTTTTCCAGGTCAATTTCTTGCTCATAAATGTAAGGAAACACTAACACGATTTGTTTGTTTTTCATCCTCAAAATGCAAAATAGCTCTGGAAGGCAGAAGAGTATGGGAAGAATGAGGAAAATGAAAGGAAAAGGAAACCCAACTTCCTGGATCTGTCCTGCTGAGAAAGGAGTTGTCACAGAATGAGCACTTCAGAGCTTATCTTCAAGTAAAACACGTCATTTACTCCCTCATAGTTCTGGAAGCTAGAAGTTCCTGATACGGTTTTGGCAAAGCCATGAACCCTCGAAAGACCTAGGGAGAGAGCTTCCCCTAGCTTCCGGTTGTGGCCAGCAATCCTTGGCATTCCTTGACTTGCAGAAGCATTACTCCAATCTCGGCTTTTACCTTCACACGGTCTTTCCTCTTGTGTGTCCCTGTGTACCTGCCTATGCCTGTGTGTCTCTCCTCTTCTCCGAAAAACCCCAGTGATTGGGTTGAGGGCCCACCCTAACCCAGTATGACCTCATCTTAGTTTATGTCTTAATTTTATCTGCAAAGATCCTACTTCAAATAAGGCGACACAATGAGGTTCTGGATGGACATGCATTTGGGCGCTAGGGGAACACTGTGCAGCACAGGGCCCTCACTTAATTGGAAGATCTCGCGGGGCAAGAGCCTTAAAGAGTTCTAGTACAGAACATGACGCCAAAAGAAAAAATTGTGAATGGATGAGCCCAGGTATCCTCTCCTAATTCACAGTCGTCGCAACATAACAGATGCAGCACATTCCCGATTAGTCCTAAAAGCTTGTTAAAACTAACTGCAGATCCCAAGGACTTTAAAGTGTTTATCTGTATGACTAATTCAGCTCTAAATTAAAGACCTTTTTCCTGAAGCGACCGAAGATAGCGAAGGTATTTCTTTGTAGAAAGACCAGGGTGCTCTTTCTCAGGACAGTTTATAGGGAACATACCTATAAAGAGTCCAGATTACACACTCCTGAAAGCTTTTAATGATAAGAAACAATGTTTTTGAACTTCCAATTATAAACTAGAAATAATATTTTCACATAAAACAAAAACTCGAATTTACTAAAGTGCCCCCCTAGGGTTTTAAATTTGGTACAATGGACATGATCATATTCCATGAGTTAAGACCACAAGGGGCGTCTCTTTAAAAAGCCTGTGATACAAAGCAGGAGTCGAGATACCTGCTGCCGGAACTTCGGCACTGGAGAGGCAGGCCGACTGTGGTCACACGCTGGGAGCTGCGATGTATAGTCCACGTGCGGTTGGGAATGAGAGAATGACGAAGGTTGTTTGGAATGAGGTGGCATCGAGGATCACAGTCCGAGCTGTTCGAACGGCTGCGAGCGGACATTAGCTCTGTTGTGCCCGCCTCAGGCACGCGGTTCTGTGAACCGGCTCTGTGACCCCAGGAGCAGCAATGTGCAGAGTGGGACATGCGCTGTCCTGAGAATCGGGGCCCTGCGTTCTGGTCTCGGCTCTGCCACAGACGGTCTCTGAGCTTCTTCGCAGTTTTTAAGTATGTTCAGATGGCAGGGCGCAGTGTAATTAATAACGTAGCTGTGGTAGGGTGTTCTGATTTGCACTGCTGTGTCTACATTATGGAGGCACCTTTAAAAAAACTAAGTTGAGAGATTTGGTCACTTATTTAGAATTTTTGGAGTATTAATATTTTCCATTAGAGTATTTCTGGTTTTGACACTCTTTATGATAAAAAATTCCTTCTTGCATAATCCAGGAACAAGACAAAGTTGACAGGCTATGAGAATATGTAAGTTTTTTGGTAACATTTATGGTGTTTTTAAATATCTTTATAGCCACACAGTGAATAACTATAATAATTTCCAATTTTTTAATAATTAGAATATTTATCAAGATCTTATCAGACCCAGTGCTAAGCACTATTTTTGCATGATCGCTTTTCTTCACATTGTAAAAATAATTTATTTTTCAAGCACAGTTTACATTCAGCTACTAGTTTTGTATTTTGTGCTAGTGTCAGGTGCACCACATAGTGGTGAGACATTCATGCATTGTACCCAGTGCTTCCCCGATATTTCAAGTGGCTGGCTGGCACCCAGACAGTATTATGGGCTATGTTTCCTGAGCTGTGTTTTACATCCCCATGACTGCTTTGTATTAGAACTTAATTTCTTCACTTGGTTTTTTTTTCCTGGGCCCCCAACCTCCCTCCTGTCTGACAACTGTCAGTCTGTTCTCTGTATCTATGAGTCAGTTTCTGTTTTGTTTGTTGGTATATTGTGTTCTCTAGATTCCACCAATGGAACATGTTCTTCCTTCTCCCTTGAACCATGTTCTCTGCTAATGAACTCCACTGAGAGTGACTGAGTCATCTCCCGTCTCTGAGCAGACACTTCGTTTTCTGAGAACTTGGAAGTTCTTTGTGAGAATCCTATAATTTGGGGCAGGTAAACACTTTACTGGGTTATGAAATAAGACAAAGTAACAGGAAGAAATCTCTCACAGAAGTTGTCAAATACCAGAAAAACAAGAGGGAAGCTACTCACTAGCTCCTTATGCAACTTTTGCATTGAGGCCCACAGCTGGTAAGTGGTAGAATCTAAATTGGAACAACAGGATCTAAATTTGGTTTCTGGAAAAACATCTTTCATTCACTCTCAGTGTCTGCACATTCTTTCTTTAACATACTGATTCTTTTTTTATTGTGGAAACCTACACATAACATAAAATTTATCATTTTAACCATTGCTAGTGTATGGCTCAGTGGCATTAATTACATTCACGTGGTTGTGCAATCCTCACGTTATCCTTGGCCAAATGTCTTCATTTCAATTCCCCAAACTGGAATTCTATACTCATGTAACAATAACCCTCCATTCCCCTGTTCCCATAGCCCCCCCCATAACCACAATTTTAATTTTTGTACCTATGAATTTGGCTATTCTAGGTACCTCATATAAGTGGAATGATACGATATTTGTCCTTTTGTGCCTGGCTATTTCACTTATTATATTGTCTTCAAGTTTCATCCGTGTTGTAGCACGCATCAGAATTCCCTTCCTTTTAAGGCTGAGTGCTATTTCATCATATGCAGGAACCACATTTTGTTTATTCATTATCCATTGAAGGACATTTGGGTTGTTCCCACCTTTTGGCTATTGCAAAGGATGCTGCTATGAACACGGGTGCACAAACATTTGTTCAAGTCTCTGGGTGAAACAAACATTTGTTTCAGTTCTTCTGGGTGTTTACCCAGAACTGGAATTGCTAGATCATTACAGAGCTTTTTCTTTTAAACACATAAGTGTTGAGTGAAGCTACTACACTCTCGAGTATTTAACATTAAAAAATGTATTTACCAGCCAAGTTTCCAGTTCTCTCATTTCTCTGAGCAACATCACCATTCTCCTAGTTTCCCAAGCTTGAGACCTTGGTGTCATTTTGGACTCAACGCCGATCTCCTCCTGTATTTAGCCTGTCATACTATTATTTGTTTCTTCAAAGGGTCCACAGATTATGTCGATTCATTAACTCCGCCATGACCTTCACCCAAGTCTGATGGCTGTGGATGACTCCAAGGTCATCCAGGTCATTTCTCCACCAACCCCCAAGATCGTCGTCAGGGGGATATTCCTAAAGATCAATTGCATCACTTCTTGCTCAAGATTCTACCATGGCACTGAGTTCAGGATGCTCTGACTTTCTTTACAGGCAGTGGGTTGCCTGACTTCCTCTCATCTATGCACCATTATTTTATGCTCCTTCCCTGCACTCTCCTCTGCTCCAAGGGCTCTTCTCAATGTCAGACTTACAAAGCAAGCTCGTTCTCTGCTCTATGCCATGGTCGTCCATTCACCTAACCCCCTTGCCAAACCATTTCTTATTGTTCTTCAAAACATATATGCCCTACACTTATTGTCTCTGTTTATTAGTTTTTGCTTCCCCCAACCACATGATAAGTTTCTTGAATAGAGGATCTTTGTCCTGTAATTTTGTGAGAATCCTATCGTTTGGGGCATATAAGTGCTTGCTGGTTTATGAAATAAGACAAAGTAACGGGAAAAAAATCTCTCATAGAAGTTGTCAAATACCAGCATAATAAGAGGGAAGCTATTTAACTAGCTCCTTACGAGACTTTTGTACTGCGGTGTGCAAACTTGGGCCAGCAAATTTTCAAGGCAAAAATGCTACCTAGGTGAGTCTGTTTTTCATTTTAAATAATTCTCAAAATATATGGAATGTTCAATAAGTATTCCATCCCTTTTCCCAAAGGTCCAGACAATGTCCAACCCTTAATACACATCAGTCTAGGATATAAAAAACCATTCTTACTGCTGTACAGCTTGGGAACTATTTTTAAAATGGGATTTTAAGTCCAGTAAATAAACAGAACTTTTTTCCCCTTGAGAAGGGCTTGGAAGGGACAGTTTCACACCTTATAATAGTTTCATAAATGGATAACTTGGCACTAAGTTGGGCATGCAAATCATGTTGCTGAAAGCAGAGGTGACATCCAGAAGGTTAACCCCAGCATGCGGTGTGCCCTTGTCGTGCCTTGGGACAGGGGCACTGACCAAGGCATGTTTAAGAACAGAGTGTGTCAAAGAAGTTCAGGCAAACAAGAGCTGGACACACTGTGAGACAGACATAGAGAGAGATAGAGAGAATATAATGCTGGAAGAAAATTGCAGTGACACCTCTGGCCATAGAAATATTGAGAAGTTTTATAGTTAAGTACATCAATTAAAGGCAGTCAGGATTTGTTGGTTATGAATAATGAATACATAAAATCACACAGTTAAATTAGCTCATTTCCATCTCCTATTTATAGACATTGTGTTTAAATAGTTTTTTTCCACAAATAAATGCCAAGTTTAGACATAACATGGCCAAGTGCATCTCTACTTTTTGTCTACTTCCCTTTTATTATTCTTAGGTGAGTTGAATAGTCAGTCACACAGGATCTTTACTTTAAAAAATATTCTTCTAATTCTTGCTAATGCAATCTGTAAGAGAGGCATATTAACAAAGGTTTGGAAGATTCCTCATAGCAAAGTGCCATTCTACCCACTGTTACAGTTATGAAAGTTAAAATTCAAAAATATTCACAATTGCACCCACATTTAATTAACAATGCGATATCACTGTTGGCACCAGAAGGCCCTGAATAAACCATTGTTGTGGCTTTGCTGATAGACAGCTTCTCAGGAAATGATCAGTATTGGCTGTGATTTGAGGCTAATTCCATGGATGTTTTCCAGTTTCCATGATCTTCCTTTCCCCTTTCCCAAACAAAAGTGCTTCTGAAAATTTCTGTTTAACATCTTTCACTTTGAATAAAGAAAACACAAAACATTCCCCTTGCAGCTGGTACTGGTGAAATTACTTCTCTGGAGGGACCGGCAGATGAGGGGTCTTGTTTGAGAAGCATTAGGCGGAAGGTCCGCTCTGTATCAGAGCCCACACTCAGACCTGCAACCTGAGCTCCGTCCCTCACCCCCCTTCCTACCTACACACACACACACACACACACACACACACACACACCATCTAAACGAACACAGATGGCTGGCACCCCGAGCAGGCATCTAGGAAAACAGCCCCAGGCCTCTCTGGTTGCTGTCATTTCATTCCACAAATACAGAGTCTTGGAGATGCCTGTGTTGTTTCTTAATCTGAGATCACTCCCGTTTGGGTGTTCAGCCACTTCCGGTTGGGAAATGTTCCAGAAGTATCAGAAAGATACCCAGAGATTGATCTGACTAAAATAAAACATTCCTTTAAACTTACTGGTAGTATAGTATTATATTTAATGAAAGCCATATTATGATAAAACCCATATTGGTTCCTAACAGGCAATATTTTTTTTCCCTTCCAGAGCTGCATAGCATTCATTACCTGGTCTATACGTTTCTCTGTGAGAAATAAATGAAGTTTTCAAATGTCATATAAATGAGGATAAAGGCAAGCTTCACGAATGCTAAAAAACAACCTAAATCTTTATTGCCCCCCAAATCAAATGGAACACATGTTTTCCCCCATTTATTTCTGTGTAAAGTATGCAAACAATTACTTGGATTTGGAGGGCATAATTATGAAGGGGTTGATATCTAAAAGGTTATTATTGATTTATAGAGTTCTCTAGTTTAATCGAAGACAGATTTAGGAATAAGAAAAAAAAAACATACTGCTTTCTCCAGGAACAATAAATGTCTCCAAGGGGAAACGTGAGATTTAATAGTGATTTTTATAAGACGTACACACTACGGTTTGTGGGTCTGGGAGGGGCTTCTCACGCGAACAGCGTCTCTGTAACGAACAACGTGCAGCCATCTCGTTTCTTGTGGAGCGTTTTATGTGCCTCAAGATGCAGCGACTGAACTCCTAGGGTAGATTTTGTTAAGTTTGAATTCCTCATTTTTCATTATGGATTTATAATCCTCAGTGGGCAGATTAAACATGCCTTAACAACTATAAAATATTTATTTAAACAAGAAATGTGTCGTGTGTGTGTTCTTTGTGTCTCTTGCACACACACCTTTATCTAATGTTGGGTAATATGATACCACTTAATATTCGCATGTGGTTGCATAATAAAAATTAAACCTTGCATGGAGAAGATTATCATATTCTAGCTTCATATGTGTGTTTAATTGTTATTGTAATGTATTTATATAACAGCAGTCCAGTTTTATATTCATGTATATTCATATATATTCATATATATTCATATATATATATTCAATATTCTGAGGACTGCATGGTGTTAATATATTCACAGTGAAACCAAAATTGTTTAAAAAAATCAAATTTTCTTCTTTTAGGAAAAATATTAATTTACTTTTTTGTCGCTCACAAAAGCCTTAATCATACCTCAAGCAGGATTTTAAATTATATAAAAGCTTCTTAATCTGTGGCCTTTACATAAAGATTGGGCCACCACCAATAATCCAAAAGTCAAATGGTATAAGACGTGAAAAACAAAAAGAAAAACAAGATATCTCAGACCCAGATTTGTGCGCGTATTTAATACCATCCTGTAACCGTGTACACAAACGTGTACGGCCTGTGAAGTGTCTCGTTTGGCGTGCATTTGTAGCCTGACTTGTACCTGAGGACGGTTTTATTCCGAAAACTGGCATTCACTAAGATAGTAATAGCCAGGCACTCCCACTTCTGGCTAAGATAACGAAACAAGGACTGGATTACCTCCCACCTGGAGCAAAGTGACAACTGGACAAAACACGTGAAGTAATGATTTTCACACAGTGGCCAACAGACAGCACAGGTCACCCCTGTTACCCCTGAGAGCAGGGAAGCAAACCAGGCGAGTCCTATGCTAGTTCCACTTCAATGACTGAAGTCCCTTTCCAGGCTGCAGCAGAGAGAGGGCAGACCCGGGGTCTGATAGTCTGCCGGCGTTGAAGGGAGAATTGGTGATGAGGGAGGTCAAGATGGTTAGAGCTTGTGAGACAAGTTTACTGGATGGAGTGAGGGAGCGGTACAGGTAGACAAAGGAGAAGAGGAGAACTGAGGGGAGAGGAGGAGGGGAGGAGACAGAAGGAGTGGGGAAGGGAGGGGAGCAGTGGGAAGGGAAGGGAAGGGAAGGGAAGGGAAGGGAAGGGAAGGGAAGGGAAGGGAAGGGAAGGGAGCTCTGGAGATTTGCAGAGGGCCCCTTTGGGTCTTTTGCTGAGAACTGATTCGTGTATGCATGAGAGTAAACTTCCAGACACCAAAGGAAAATAAAACACTGAAAAAGAGTAGGCAGACCAGTAAGGGGTAGGGCTTGTGGTCCCACGAGCTAGAGTGGAAAGAATTCATACTGTAGGAGATAAAAAGAATGCTTAGAAAAATATTGCCTTCAGTAGGGGGCTGCATTAGCTGTGGACCAAATTCTCAATGAACCCACCCTAACAAAGTTTAAAAGCAAACTTTGAAAAGACTCCACCTACTCCAAGTAACTTAGTTGCATGCCAGATTGAAATCCAACAGTAATTAAGGAATACAACAGCATCCAGTATTCAAAGACTAAATTTACAATGCCTGGCATGCAATAAAAATTTACCAGGTGTGCAGTAAAGCAGGAAAATATGATCCATGACTAGGGGAAAATCAATTAGTAGAAACAGAAATGACAAAGATGATCGAACTAGCAGACAGGGTTTTAAACAAATACTATATGCTGGGGAATGAGGGGGTGGAGAGATCGCGCAAAAAAGACATGGTCGGAGGGAAGGTGGTGGGTGGGGGTGGACGAGGGTCCAGGGGGGATAAATGGTGATGGACGGAGACTTGACTTGGGGTGGGGAATGCACAAGAGGGTGTGCAGATGATGTAGAATTGTGCACCTGAAACCGGTATAATTTTGTCAACTACTATTGCCCCAATCAGCTAAAAAAAAGAAAAAACAAAAATATTTAGAGGAAAGCATAAGCATGAGGAAAACAGAAGTAGATGACAATTTTTAAAGACTCAAATAGAACTGCTAGACATAAAAACACATCTCTAATGAAAAATAATACTAGCTAAAACTTAATGAGCATTTACTAGGTGCCAGACACTGGGCTACTTTAAATGCAGTATCTCATTTAACTTTAGCCTCACCTCAAAAAGCAGGGGTTAAAGATGAGGAAATTGAGGATTAGAAAGGATAAATAATCGTACATGATCACAGAGCTGAAACCTGAAACCAGGGAGTCCACCTCCAAGGCTCATGCTTTTATGCAACATTCCATATTGTTTGTAGCACTGCTTGTAATAAAATGTAATTCAGTTTAAAGAATGAGCCTCCCAAGGAAGCTGACTGAAATCCTTCAAGGAGCTCATTAAAAATGACACTTTTTTGTGTGTGCGTGTGTGGGGGCACACGCAGGCCTGGGTGACCGGGCGTGGAATGGTTGGGGGTCAGACAGATCTTGCAGCAATGTCATATTTGGAGATAGGGAGTAATTACACTTATTCATATCTGACCGTTTTTTCCCCAGAAATACCTGATAGAGATGAGCTGAAGGGCACTTGCAATTTAATAGTAGAACTAAACAATGTAAGATTCTTCACAGCTCTTTTTCTTGCTGTTAAGTATTCTACAATTGGCATGTCAATTAAAACGTGTCAATAAAAAGAAGAATAAGAAGAAGAATATAATGGTATTAGGTAAAGTTTATTAGATAATTTTCATGTGTCATGCTACAGTATGTGCATATTTATGAACAGATTTAATGCTTGCAATGCCCTTTGAGGTAGGTTCCACTCCCATGTATAGAGTTGAGGAGCAGAGAGGGGTCACATACCCTGGCCGGGGGGTGCGGACAGTGGTCAGACCAAGTAATTCTTGTACAGAAGCATCTTTCTAAAGAAGTTCAATAACAGCTTCTGTTCCATTACAACTTTTTTTGTAGAAGACACTTACTTTAATGTTTTCCCTATAACATAATTTTATAGATTAAACACTATTTAATAAACTAGCCTCAACTATAATCAACATACTATCCAACTAGTAAAGAATGAAGGCACATAGATTAAAAAAAAACTAAAATGTCTTAATATACCAGTATGAATGTCATCAATAAATAATCATTTATTATCAGAGGTATGTTAACTTAAAAACATGCCTCTGTCGTAACATAAAAATGTTCAGACTTCACAGTTCTTGGAGTTCATTATTATGTTAAGGACTTATTTTTTTTCCTGAATAATGGCCACATCATAATTAGCCCTAGTGTCCTTATCGCAAGACTGTTTGGCAACAGAGGCAATTTGACACCTTTTCACTCTATGCAAGCAGGTTGGAAAGTCCACTTGAATGAACATGACAGGTCACAAAACAAGTCAGTAATAAAATCAGAACTAAGACTCCCAGAGGTTCTCACTCTCATGCCTCACCCCTTTATACAAGCCACGTCCCTAGGAAGTGACTAGCCCTCTGCTGGGTGGCCGTCCTCTGGGCACAGCTCACAGTGGCCGTGAGGGGACTGAGAGGGGGCCGCTTCTGCACTGAGCACAGTTTAATGTAATCCATTTCCGCAAACGTTTATTATTGAGCACCTACAAAATTCCAGCGGCGATTCCAATGGTCTAATCCAAATATTCATTACTAAATAAATAAACCGAACTATCCCACCTATTTTAACTCCAATTCCACTCTGGAAAATCAGTCAAATCAGTAGTCATGAGTCAAGGAGTAGGAAAAACAACTGCTTGATGTGATTGTAGCATGGACTTATAAACTAGATGCATTGCTGTTGAGTAGATTGGGAACCAAATTCCCATGATTTTGCTTTGGTGGACTGGGAAATGTCTATAAAATTGAGGATCAATAGATCAAGCAGAATAAAAACCAAACAGCAAACCACCATAAACTATCACCATCGATAAACACATATAAGAAGTGAATTTGCTTAACACCAAATAAACAGTAAGTACATAATCTTTCATCCACATCAGAATAATAGGGTTGATATTTAAATGGAATCAGTTTAGCTTGGTGAACGAGAACTCATTACATTTGCCCTGGTGTCCTCATTTCAACATGGACCAGAAAGCCTCGTCAGACCGGCACCCCTTTGAAAATAGGAGTTTAAGAACTGCTTCTGTGGGGTGTGTTTCAGAATCAGTTATAGGAACGTAAGGCTAAGAAGAGAGAGGGGCAGCCACCCGCCAGGAGACGGTCTTGGAAGATGCCTGGTGTTGCCTCTTCCGTGGTATCATTGAAGGTGGGTGGTGCTCACTGCGAGATGTGTCCTTTTTGGAAATGAAGATTAGTAACATATAGACATGCTGTGATTTCATTATTCACTACATGTATTATTCTTGAGGTAGTAAATATGAGGTATATCTCTGCCTCATTAGTGTAATTACCAAGTAGTAAACTGTACATGGACTTCACTCAGTCCAGTGGTCATAAACGATTTTTGCATCGCCAACTACTTTGAAAATCAAAAGCTATGGAATTTCTTCCCATAATGCGGCACATGGACCTACACACAAAGATTTTGCACATATTTCTGGGGAACCGTGAAGCCCACAAATGGATCCCAGTTTAGAGATCTCAGCTTTAGTGAATGAAAGGATGTGAAGTATTCACCACTTTTGTTCCAAGTTACCTGTGTGTCCCTGTACTGCTTCCATTTCCATGAGATACCCAGGAAGCCCTTTGTCACTGTCTCGGCTGCAGCCTTCCCTCATACCCCCCAAAACATGTTCCTGGGTGGGAGGCAAGCTTTCCTCTTGGTGACTAGTTGTCACTCCTTGCAGCTTCCTGCGAGGCCTGGACTGCATTTGGCTGGACCCCGGGCAATCCACCTAGCTCTTACCATTTTTTCCTCAAGGTCTGGATCTTGCTCCTGTTCCCCTTACCATAGGTTCACACCCAGCTGCAACTGGACTGTGTGAAAGAACAGTCTCCAAGATGCTATCAGCAGACCTTTGCACGTTTCTGCTGCCTGAATTCTATTGCTGTGGTGCTCCTCGTCTGAGACCAGGCGTTTTGAATACTGTTGCAAGTTGGAATCAGACCTGGGGTCATCATTACTCCTGGTCACGCCCCAAGTTTAAATACTGGCTAAGAACATCAGTTACTCAGTAGAGCTACTTTGTCCCTCTAGTTCTGATGTACATCTTTCTCCATCCTACCTTGCCAGAGAGGGCCAGCATGGCTGAGAGTTATGACAATATTGTGTCGCTGTAAGTCCACTCCTCTCCAGAAAGAAATGATTAAGGCAGGTCTGGAGATGTTTCCTCAGTGGTCACTTAGTAATATCAGCTCCTAGTCAACAGGGAGTGTGTATAAGCAAAGCTTAACATGCTAGTCTTCTTAACTCTCTAGTGTTACATTGACCTTTCCTCACTTTGGATCGACCATTAGTTTAAAGCTAATGAGGAGTGCTCCATGAAGACCTTAAATTCATGGATGACAAGTATGCCCTGTGTTAGAAAAGATTAAAAACTGTCCAAACAGGGTGGACACATAGCACACTGAACTGTTTTAACTAATGAAACTTATTGGATGTTTAGTAAGTACATAGCAAATACCAGTAAGTGTAAGTTATTATTATTACTATTTTTATTTTGTGTGCGCCAGATATTGTACGAAATGCCTTACATGGATTATTTCACTTATCCCTCAGAAACGTTCTCTGAGACAAGTACTAGTACCCGCATTTTAAAGGGAGCTCCGAGAGCCTTAGTAACCTGCAGGGTTGCTGCTAGAGCCGTGGTTCCACCCTGACTTCAGCACCACTGGACTGTATTGCAGATTAACCACACAGAAAATTGTCCTTGAAATAGCCTCTCCAAGTAAGTGCAGATTTTTAGCAAGGCTTTTTGTTCCCTTGCTACTTTTGCTTTTTGATCCATTTTGGCAATCTCTATATTTTGATCGAAGCATTTGATTTAGATCATTGATATTCAAAGTGATTACTGATGTAGTTTGATTAATATCTACCATATTTTTAATTGTGTTCTATTTAATTGCTCTTTTCCTTTGTTATTTTGTATTCCACTCTTTTTCTACCATTTGTGGTTTTAATTGAGTATTTTATATGATTCCATCTTCTCTCCTTTCTTAGCATGTCAGTTGCACTTTTTTTTTACTTTTTTATTGGTTGCCCTAGGGTTTTCAACACATCTTTACAATTAATACAAGTTCATTTTCAAATGGCACTCTATCACTTCACCGGTGCTTGTGAATGTCTTATAATAACA
This sequence comes from Phyllostomus discolor, assembly GCF_004126475.2. Taxonomy (NCBI): domain Eukaryota; kingdom Metazoa; phylum Chordata; class Mammalia; order Chiroptera; family Phyllostomidae; genus Phyllostomus; species Phyllostomus discolor. The sequence continues at coordinate 27,566,167 of NC_040912.2, read as the reverse complement.
AAATGATCCTAATTTCTCCCTCCCATTCCTTATATCATTTTTTGTTTTTCATTTCATTTACACATCAGCATACATAAGTATATATATAAACATAATAATCAAATACATAGTTACTATTATTTTGAACAAACTGTTATCTAGTAAATAAATTCATTCCTTTTTGGTTCTTACAATTGCTACCTCTTGATTACATTGTCCATCTGTTCTTACTATCTATCCATTAGAGCCCTTAACATATTAAATGTAGTTGTTTTAAATTCTTGGTCTTATAATTCCAACTTTCCTGCCATATTTGAGTCTGGTTTTGATGTTTCCTCTGTCTCTTTAAACTCTGTTTTTTGCCTTTTTTGCATATCATGTAATTGTTTTTGATAGCCACACGTGTTATACTGGGCCAAAGAGAAGTGCTGTAAAGCAGCCTTCAGTGATGTGAGGTGTGGGAGGAGGGGACGTGCTCCACAGCCCTGTGGCTAGGTCTCGGTCTTGAGGGAGCCTGTACCTCTGGACTGCAGACTCTCCCCATGCTTCTTGGTTCTCTAGCTCCGCCCTGGGATTTGGTATTGCCCTTGCTGCGCATGAAAGACTAGAAGGGGCTGGAGCTGAGTATTTCTCTTGCTCCTCGTGGAAGTCTAGATCCAGCTGGAGTTGGGTCCTTTCCTTTCCCCAGGTAGGTTAGTCTCTGGTAAAACCCTAGCAGGTAAAGTTCTGGTTAAATACAGGGTCTGGCAGAAGTAACACCTCCTTGAGTGTGGTTGGAAGGGTAATAACATGGGTGTAATAATTTATAGTTTTAATTTGAACATTTCACCTAAAATGTCATATGGTGTGCTTGAGTGTGATATCATTATGTTACAGAATTACATGCTTATGGTTTTTGTATTAAAAAGGGGGCGTTATTTGTGCCAGACCCAGTAGTTTCTCCTGTGGACAGACCTTGTTAGGAACAACAGAATCCTCTGGCTACACTACACATTGATTCCTTTTCTCCTCTTCCTGTTGGAAACATGAGGGGATGTTTCTCCAAAATTTCCAGTGTGGTCCTGGTAGAGCTCCTGGAGTTAAAATTCAAAAGGTAAGGGGGCCCCCCTATGACTCAACCCCCTGAAGTTTAAATCTCAAGAGTCATTGAAATGGAGCCTCCATCAATTCAATTTCCCTATCCCATCCCTGGTTCCCATGGTATTGCTACTGATGGAATTCTGCTCAAGCAATTTTCTGTATTTGCTTGTTTGTCTCTCCAATCTGGGGACAGCGATCTGCCCTATGACCTCATTCCCCTGATGGATCTAAGAAGAGTTGTTAATTTTTCAGTTACTCTCCCTTTTGACTTATTGTGAGGATAGAGCAACAACTTCCAAACTTCTTACGTGCTGGCCCAGAAACAGGAAGTGCGCCATGGTATTTTGGAAGACCATTTTATGGAACTCGAGCTGGTGTCGATACGAAAAAGAGGGCAGGCTAGAAACGGGGTGAGTCTCTACAGTCAGAAAATGGACGCAACAGAAGCAAGAGAGGGAAGGAACTAGATTAGAAACAAGAGATGGGGAATGACATCTGTGCCTTTTGCAGAAGTAATTAAACGTGCTTATGAACTACTTATATAATACAAAGTTAATACAGTTTGGTAAGAAATAAGGAGGGCGAGAAAAGGGAGAAGAAGCAGGAGGAAAAGGAAGAGAAGCAATGGTGTTATGGCTGAACATCGTAAAAGACTTCTGGTGGCAGGAGCAGGGCAGGAAACGGTTTGGAGTCAACAAGAGCAACGCAATTACAAAATTCCCCACTCTTGTATACATGACCTAAGTGATGAAGCCAGGAATAAAACCCAGATTTCCTAATTCCTGGCCCTGGGCCTTATGTATTAAATCATGTTGCCTCTGTTGTCAGATAATCATCTTGCATCTGGAACATAAATACAGCCAATTCAAATATGCATCTTGAGCTTATCATGTGGTTAACAATCCATGCTGTTATTGTCAATAGGACTGCATCCCATTAATACCACATCCACTTTAGAACAAATCTAGTGGCATAAGGTGGATAAATATGATATAGAATGTGGTCAAAGAAAATTACCCTCATTCCAAGTACCACAAAATATGAGAAGAGGCTCCCAGGTAGTGCTACCATGAAGAATCTTCAGGAAGTCAAGAGGCAAACTAAGAAAAGTTATTTTAAATTAAGATTTGTTCAGTTTAGGTAACTAAATCATGTAAGATTATTGTAAGTGTAATGATTTGGTTAGAAATGGTTTGTTGGTTGTTTTTTTTTTTTTTGCTGGATGATATATAATACTTTATTTTTTAATTATTTTTTTATTGATTATGTTATTACAGTAGTCCCAATTCTTCAACCTTTGCCTCCCTTCACCCAGAAATCCCCACTCCCTCAGCCAGTCCCCACATTGTCCATGTCCAGGGGTCACACCTTTAAGTTCTTTGGCTACACTTCCTACACTGTACTTTACATCCCCATGGCTACTCTGTAACTACCTATTTGTACTTATTAATTCCTTTACCTCTTCACCCATTCCCCCAAACCCCCATCAAATCTGGCAACCTTTTTCTAAAATAAGTCCCTTTAATGTTTCATATAATAATGGTTTGGGGATGATGAACTCCTTTAGGGTTTGTTTTGTTTGTTTTGTTTTGTTTTGTGTTTTTGGTTTGGGAAGCTCTTTATCTGCCTTTGATTCTACATGATAGCTTTATTGGGTAGAGCTATGTTGGATGTAGGCCCTGTTTTCATGACTTTGAATATTTCTCGCTAATTCCTTCTAGCCTGCAAAGTTTCTTTTGAGAAATCAGCAGATAGTCTTATGGGAACTCCCCTGTAGGTAACTAACTGGTTTCCTCTTGGTGCATGTAAGACTCTATTTTTATCTTTAATCTTTGGCATTTTAATTATGATGCATCTTGGAGTGGGCCACTTTGTATCCATCTTGTTTGGGACTCTCTGTGCTTCCTGGACTTGCATGTGTACTTTCTTCACCAGTAGGGAAGTTTTGTGTTTTCCAGTGGGTGGGCAAGAGGAGAATATGGAGTTAGTGTTTCAGGGGTACAGAGTTCCAGTTGGGAAAGATGAAAAAGTTCTACACACGGATGATGGTAATGGTTACACAATAATGTGAATGTACTTAATGCCACTGAGGTGCACACTTAAAGATGGTTAAATGATAAATTTTCTGTTCTGTATAGGTGATCACAACATAAAAAAACCCTAAACTACATTTTATCAATCACTTTTAATTTAAATGTATAAATTCTTGGGTGGTCCACATGAAACTTGATTTAGTATTTATGATATTGATATTCACATTACAAACAGTTTCTTAATAACTACAAAGCCTTTGAAGTCTTGCTTAAGCAAGGAAAACAAATACTAATAATTCTCAAATGAGAAGCTAGGAGTTGGGTCAGAATTCAAATGGTATAATCTGGACCACGATGTAGCATGTCAATATCAAGGAAGGTGAAATTATCAATAACAAGATGTAATTTTATGAAATAAGATCTGTTTCTGAAGTTCATGTTTGTAAATGCTTTATTTATTTATTTATCTTGTACCCCTCACCCAAGGATATGTTTTTATTGATTTAACCACAGAGGAAAAGGAGGTGGGAGTGGGAGAGGGAGATACAGGGACATCAATGGGAGAGAAACATCAATCGGTTGCCTCTTATACCCACCCCAAGCAGGTGTTGAATCCTCAGCCTAGGTACGTGCCCTGACCAGGGAAAGAACCCACAACTTTTTGGTGTCTGAGACAATCCTCCAACCAAGTGAGCCACCCAGCCTGGGCTAAAAATGCTATTTTTAAAGTCCAAATGAGAAGTTCTAGAAGTGGTCAGCACAAATAGTTTGGGTATTTCATCCTCTGGCTCTGGCTACAAACATCACCCTCTTCCCATTAATATTCCTTTGAGATATTTTTTGAATTAAGAAGAGCATTGTGTGGGTAAACATATGTCCTGAAAGCCGATTGGTCTGTAGTATCTGGGTGAGCTACAAAGACTTTCAATACACAGATCATACAAAGATAGCCTCTGCCTAGGATCGCCTGAAGCCATTGGAGGCACCATCAGCCTGGGCTTCATACAGGCTGAAAAAGACTAACATTATCTTGTGTTTCTAATTCAAGCAAGTGTGTGCCTTGATAGAGTCTAATCACTGAGAAGGAGCTGAATACCAACACCCCAGGAATTAGAAAACAATAGAATCATATAGTCCTTGGGACTTAGCTGGTCTTAAGGAATAATGCGGTGAGACCCCGACTTCACAGTTTCATTCATTCAGTCAGCCATCTGACTATATAATTAATCACCTACTGTGTATTGGGCACTGTGCTGGCCCAACCTAGCGGAGGAACAATGCTTATGATAAAGACAATATAACCAGTTTAAGAGATGTATAAAATTTTATAAGGATTCAAAGAGAGACCATTATTTTATGGGAATTTTGAAAAGGCTTTATGGAAAGGGACATTACAGTTAGGAGGGAGTGTGAGAAGCCTGTGCCAGTAAATCCAATGGGGAGGACTACATGGTGCTTGTCCAGGTCCAAGGAATACAGCTGTGCGCTGCAGTGTGCGCTGCAAGTTGGAAGAGGCAACACAGTGAGAAAGTTGGGTTGGAGACGTAATATAGAATGTCAGACTGATGATTCCAGGGGAACACACACAGTCTGTGGAAAGAGGGGCAGAAGTGTAGTCAGGTCTCTACGTCAGGGAGTGAACCTGGAAGAGGGCCTTGTAAATGGATGGTGACGTGGAGAACAAATGCATGAAGTGGATGTCATTGTTTTTGGTCGCTTTCTCTCTGGGTCTCACAGTCGGGCCACTCCTGTGGGAACTGCACATGAACACACAGACCCTCGCTTTCACACCACTTCCTCTAAAACGGGGCATCTCAGGAAGTTTTAGATGCTTGCAGATCTCCCAGGGAGCCTGTTAAAATTCAGAGCCCGATTCAATAACCCTGGGCGAGGCCCAAGAGTCTGCATTTCCAGAAAACCACCAGGTGCTGCTGCTGCTTCTGGGAGGACACTCCGCACAGCCAGGCTTTAGAGTCATATCCTCGGAGCCTTAGGTTCTCACAGATCATCTCATCCACATCCTCCCTTATGAGATATTGAAAAGCCACAGCTTTTGGAGACTGTGCTCAGGGGGCACGCGGTCTTTCCTCCTGCACCCACGACCACTCCTCTCCCCACTCCTAGCTCAGGGTCACCATAGATTAGTGTTCCATAGCAGGAAACCAAGTTGGGCTTTGGTGCAATAGAATGCATTAAAGTAGGAAGGGCCTGAGTGTAGCGGCTACTGTCCTGGTGAGGGATGATGAAGGCCCCTTGACGAGGGATCGCAAAACCCTGTATAACAGGAAGTGCTTGGAACAAGTGAGATTCACCTGACTTATGGTATGACCCCTTTGAGATTTATAACAATTCTAAAAATCAAATTAGCTAGCTCACATGAACTACTAAGCTAATGAACCCCCCTACCACCTGCCTCGTTCCACCTCAGGCTGCAGGTAGCCTGGAGCAGGCTTGGATCAATTAGTCAATGTAATTGAAGCCAAATGTAATTAATTATATAATTTGGGGCTGTTCGAGTTTAATTTCACTAAATCACATTACGAAACTGGGGCATTATGAAGGATTAGTGAGAAAAGGGAAACAGGCTGGAGTAAAGCTTTGCAAGGAGCTGAAACACACGTATTATTTCTTGACCTGATACCCCCAGGAGCAGCGCAGATGCTGTAAGCTCCCCCATAATTATTGATAAAAACTCTCATGTCCTGCACACTCATAGATTTGTGATAAAAAAAGTTGCTAGTGAAAAAGCATAAGCAGCCCGTTAGACCTGATGGGACGAGTGGGTGGAGAGAAAGGGCCGGAGGAGGGGTGAAAGGAGGCTCCCGAGTTTGGTGTGGTCGCACAAAGGAGGCACAAACAGGAGCGCAGTGTGGGAGTGAGGAGCGTGCATTGCTTTTCCTTAATCGCTTTCATGACATAATTAATGCTGTGGGTTGAATTGGGTCCCCCACAAAGAGATGTTGCAGTCCTAACTCTCAGTACCTGTGCATGTTACCTTATTTGGAGATGGGGTCATTGCAGATGATCAAATTAAGATGTGGTCGGTCATTAGGGTGGGCCTTACTCCAATATGGCTGCGTTCTTACAAAAAGGGGTAATTCGTATACAGACACAAACACGCAGAGAGGGAAGAGGATGTGAACACACTGGCGGGGGCCACAGGCCGTGGAGTGCCCGAGGAGTGCCCGAGGCTGCCGAAAGCCAGGATGGTGGCAGGGAGCAGACGCTCCCTCACAGCTGCCAGAAGGGACTGGCCCTGTCAACACCTGGATTTTGGAGGTCTGGCCTCCAGAACTGAGAGACAAATTCAGTGCACACTCTCCCACATCAGTCCGTGCAGACACGCTCTTTCGTTTTAATGGCTACATAGACTGCTCTTCTGGCATATTATGGGATTTATGATGTACATTAGGGGAAGAGGAATTCGTTATTACTAAAAATGCTGTAATGAACACATTTATTTGACTATCCCTACATTCTTCTGAGAGTATTCTAAGCTAGATCATAGAAGTGGAATTACCAGTTCAAAGGTTCTTGTGATTAAGAGCTTGGTAAGAATTGTCAAATTGCTCTTGCCCTTTAAAAATGTTGCAATTATACTTCAGCCGTGGGATGAGGCAGCCTCTTTCTCCATACCGTCTTCAACATACCTATTATCAATCTCTTTACATTTTTGCCAACCCAAAAGAAAAAACAGAATCTCATTATTTTTAACACCCTGTCTATGGTCACTAGTAAGGTTGAGAAACTTTTTTGTATTTTTGGCCATTGAAATTTTTATTTTGAGAATTGCCTACTTATGTCATTTGCTCTCCTCTGATATCTGTCTGTTTTCTGCTGATTAACATAACTTATTTTGTATTTGGGGGATAGTGACAAATAGTCGGGGTGAGTATTTCCTCCCATAACAATTTAGTTTCAGGTGAACTGTATAGCTATTAGACATTCATATAACTTACGGAGTGATCTCCCTGTAAGTCTAGTACCCCCCTGACTCCATATGTAGTTATTACAATATTATTAACTATATAGGTATAGCATATTCCCTATGCTGCACTTTACACCCCCTGACTATTTTGTAGCTGCCAGTTTGTACTTGTTAATTCCTTCGCCCTTTTCATTCCCCACTGACAACCATCAGTTTGTTCTTTGTATCTATGAGTTTGTTTCTGTTTTGTTTGTTCATTTATTTTGTTTCTTCGATTACACATGTAAGAAAAATCACATAGTATTTGTCTTTGTCTGACTTATTTTGCTTAGCCTAATGCCCTCTAGGTCCATCCATGTTGTCACAAATGGTTAAGATTTCATACTTTTTATGGCCAAGCAATATTCTATTGTAGTTTTGCACCACATCTTCTTTATCCAATTGTCTGTAGATAGCTATTTAGGGCACTCACCTGAAGAAATGCAAAACCCTAACTGAAAAACGTAGGTGCATCCCTATGTTCATCACAGGACTATTTACAATAGCCAAGATCTTTTTTTGTTAACTTTTATTATATTATAGTGCCTCTTGTGCCGCCAGTACGTTTAATTTGACAGTAGCCACATCTATCAATCTTTTCTTTTATATTTACATTTCATGTCACGCTTAGGCATTACACAGATACATAAGAGGCTAAGGCGTGTTTGCATACATCTTATATGTGTAAATATTTACACTGTTTTTAAGGAACTGAAGGCATTAGACTCTGTGGTACAGGGACAGTTATTATGTAGAGTGGTATTAGAAATTAGAAGAAGCAATGTATAGGCTAGTATCACAATGGTTGGGGCAACTCACAATGTACCTAGTCTGTCTACTGCACAGTGGTAACCCAATCTCTGATTTTACTGGATACATGTATTAAAGATATGTGCTGAAAAAAAGTTGCCCCATATTCTCCTTAGTCAAATGGAGACCTGGGAAGGGAAAGGACTGCCTGTTGTCACCAGCCAGCAACAGGCACATAGTGTATCGGCCTGGATGGTAAACAGGAGCCTGTACCAGTGGTGTCCAACCTTTCGGCATCTGTAGGCCACATTGGAAGAAGAGTGGTCTTGGGCTACATGTTAAATATGACACATAATCACAAAAAAATCTCATCATGTTTTAAGTAAATTTATGATTTTGCTTTAGGCTGTATTCATAGCCATCCTGGGCTGCATACAGCCCATGGGCCATGAGTTGGACACCCCCTGCATAAACTGAAACATAGAAGTAAAATCCACATGCATAGTAAAATGAGAAAGGGTGATGAGTACAACAAAGTGTGATGTTATCATTAAGAACAAAAGAGTTAAGGGTGGCAGCCAATGCCACTGTGTCTGGGGCATTGTAGACACAACCACGTGACTGTGGAGGTGACATGTGGTCCACTGTCTCTTTCTCTACACTGCTGCCAGTCAGACTCAACCAAGTTCCTTTGCTCTGAATATACCTTTATCTCGCAACTTTCAGTTCATTGTGTGGTTTCCTAAGTAGATCACCCTACTGGGAAAGCAATCCTCAAATCGACCAGTATCAATATTCTGATTTGCTTGGCAGATATGTGTCTCTCTATGAATTATTCAGTCCTTTACTCAAGAAGGTGCTGCTTTGCATCATCTTTGTTTTTTTTTTCCTCCACAAATTGTTCCCATCAGGACTGGTTCATTTGGCTTTAAAAAGTTTATAAGCGACTACAGACAATGGCCCGTATGGCCCGTCATGTGCCTCCATCATCCACATGCCCCCATCACACAGTATTCTGTCCTGATGGTAACGAACGTTGAATAGCTTTTCTTTCTCTCACTTTCACCTTGTGAGATCCGCAGACCCACAGGTGGCATTCTGTGTAACACACATGTGCTGGCAATTACTGTGAAAGAAAGTAGAAAAGAGGGAGAAGGGTCATGAAGGATGGAGGAGGTGAAGCACTTCATAGTTTATCAAGATATGAAAACTGGCACCTAGTTCTTTATGCACTGGAAATAATTCTTGGTACCATGTGACTTGGGGCCCCACATACAATTTTTCCAAGACCTAAGTAAATGTGGCTGAGTAAAGAATTCCTATATTGCAGAACTGAGATACATTCTGGTCATTTGATGCCCCTCATAAATGCCCTACTTAGCCCCAAAGGTACTATCACTCATTGGCACGGTAGCTAGTACATGCATGCGTACTGGGGGGTTATTTGGTATAAACTAGTGACTGACAAAGACTCTCATGTGAACAATCTCAAAAGCTAAAGAAGGAAAGTAAGATGCACAAAGGAAATAAATTTGTTTCAGTAAAATTTTTCTGAGCACTTACTGTGCACCAGGCACTGCTTTACGCATTTGGGATACCACAATGAGTAATAAAAACCCAGTAACCTTCCCCCTTAAAAGTTAATTCTGGCAAGAAGAGACAAACAATAAATATCAGTTGCACTACATAAGTAAACTATATTTTGCTTATTTTTAGAAGGCGATGGGTGTGTTTTAGAAGGTGATACATGCTATGGAAAGAGAAAGGGTATAACGAGGAAAGTAGGATCCATACAGAGTGGGGATGGGTCAGTGGAGACTTTTCAATAGGCTGGTGTTGGGGTGGAGGGGCTCATTGGAGTGAAGACTTAAAGGAGGTCAAGGGGAAAGTGATTTGGGGTGTGTGGAGGCAGAATATACAAGGCAAAGAAAGCCACCAGTACAAGCCCCATTGCATATCCATGATTATGAAAGTTTTCTGTGTTTAAAACAAATGAACAGGCAAATTGCTTTCTAAAGATCCCCTAAGCTACCCAAAAAGGTAGAGGTATGTACAGGTGTACACTTATCCACCCAGGTAATGGATGGTTATTTTTAGTATTAGATCGCATGCAGAGACTAAAAAGAGCAAGGTTATTTGGTGGCCGGTAGTGAAGAGCATCACCTGACAGTGTGTTCTGGCAAGGAGTAGAGACAGGTGGGAAAGAGGGACCTCTTGCTGGACTTCTTAATTAGCATTTTGGTTTCTATCTCATGGGGTCTGCCAAGAAGATCCTGCTAGAAGGGATTTTGGTGGATTGCTGGGGGTGAAGCTTTAGGTAGTCAGAAGGAAGATGTTATTACCCCAGTTGAGGGGGACTACAGGGGAAGCAGGGGTCACAGAGGAATGCATGACGCCAGGGGATGCCATGAGTCACTCATCATCCCTCGTTATTTTGCAGCCTGAGATACGACTTTGGCAGGGGACTGGGTGGAAAGACAAGATCTCCAGACCATGCCTGCTCTGCCACATACTTCTGGGATTTCTGGCTAGTCCCAGAAGCTGGGGGCTCAGTTTCTTCATCCATAGAATTGGAAAATAACAACACCTGGCCGATCTACTTCATCGGGCTTTTGTGAGAATCAAATAAAGTAATAGGGGCCACTGTTCTGTAAGTGCTATCTAAACAGAAAATATTATTATTCTCAAGCCTTTAATTCTCATCAAATACCTGATATAACATTTGATTCCTTTGAGTTTACACCTGGAAATAATCTGCATTTTCAGGACAAAAGTAAGCTCAGTCCTGCTGGTTTACTCTTCTGGGCTCCTCCAACAAAGGCTGCCGTGGCCAAAGGGTAGGGAGAAGGTTCGGAAGAAAATCTGCACCAATGTGTCGGGTAGGGAGCAGCACAGAAAGAAAATCCACGTGCTCCCTCCTTTTCTTATAGAACAGAAATAACAGGGTGCCGTGGTGGGAAGGGGGAATCTCTCACGCCTGCTCCCAGATTTTGATTTTTCCATGGCTCTGGAGAAGACCGGAGCTCTTAATCTGGGCTCTCCTCTGCCCCTGCTCACCTCTTCAGGGTTCGTACCAGACCTGATCTTGGCCAGGTGATCTCAGCCGCAGGCTTGCTTTGCTCCTCCGCTGCTGATTTTCCTGAGAGCCCCATAATTCTCAAGGTCAGACCTTCCCACCATGCCATGCTGAAGCTGACAAATCTAATCTCTCCAGCAAACAGGTTATTTCGCTGCAAAACCTCACAAAGAAAGGGGAGGGACATTTCCCTTGGCTTCAAATTTTAAGCCACTTTGAGTCCGAGCTCACAGAGCGTCTCTATGATTTTCTTCGAGGGGGCCTAAGGGCAAAAACGGAGGGCTTTCTGTCTCTTATTGAATATCCCCATTTCCAGCCTCTGTCAGCCCACTCAGAAAACACTCCCCCCAGCTTTTATCAGCTTAAACCTGGAACAGACATGTGGTGTGTGAAAGGATGTAGGTTGTTATTCAGTGCCTCTGGCATATCAAGTTAAGATGAAAAACATAAGTTTGCTACTTAAAGGGGAACTGTCAGTCCAAGGTCATCATTCCCCAGCAGGCCACAGTATGAGCCACACCACAAATAAGGCTCTGGGTGTGGGACAAGGGTCTGGTTAGTGTCTCCATTTGAGAGAAGCAGAGAGAACAGTATTTCCTCCAAATACCAGATCAATCATTTAGGGGCAATTCGTCTTCAACTAAAATGATCTCAAGTTCACGACTAATAAGACCACAGCTGCCTTTTTATGGTTGAGTTACCCACACACAACTCGGCACCATATTCTAGGTCAGGTCACAACTGCGTAATAGGCCTCAAACTTGGCAGTTTTGGGTTCCTCTGTCTTTTGCTTGCCCAACCCACATTGAATTACACACTGACCAAAGCTTCCCTGGAGTCACATGGAATGAGGCTTTGGCTCCAAATATCTGAATTTGCCTCCCAAAATGGAGGCCTCTCCAGGCCAGTGAAGTTTTTCCATTTCCCCTCCAGAGCGCTGCCATACTCTTTCCAGAGCCCCATGGACAATCCACTGGGTGGCATGTCCCTGCTGATGGTCCGGGCTGTGCACACCTAGATAGGGGGATCACAGATGGCCCTAAAACTCTAACATTACATGAAATTCAAGAGCAAAATAAGACCCAATTGTTTACAGAATGAACTTGAACTGCAAAGGAGCACAGAGGGAAACAGATCTTAGGGAGAGAGAAGGAAAAGAGTAAATAAAATGTTGTCTTTATTTCCCCTCTTTTCAAACTCAATTTCGCCAAATTGTTAATTATCCCTGAAAGGATGTGAAGTTCAGTAAGGAGGAAGTCAATGTTAGCGTTTCGGATGTCCTGGCATATGTCATGTGCAGTCTCTGGGACATCCAGTATGACACGGACTGACACGTTGCTCCCAGCACATGCTCTGCATTACCATTATATTTGCGTAATTGATCCATTCCTGGCACGTAAAGCCCTGACCTCTGGGTACTGAGGGATTAAAATATCAGTCACAAGGTTCAAATTGTTGTCCTCATGGAGGATGTTAACTTCTGGCTCTCTGAGTTCTTGGATTTTTAGTTTGCTCTGACAGTGTAACAATCAAGTCGACTAGTTGGCACTGGTCTGAGGACCAGGATATTGGGGTTCACTGCTCTCCTTCCTGCCTCCCCTTTTTTACCTCAGATTCCCATGTTGCACCTTCAGCACTCCACCCTGCGGCTGCTGCAGACTTGAGCACAGGGCTTCATACAAAACGATGCCAAGTGAAGAAGACAGAAGACAGAGGTTTGTGATGTTTTGCTATGGTCTACATTTTTTTATTTATACATTTTTTATTTTGGAGATCCAGCCTGTCTCTTTTTTTTTATTTATAAAAACCTCAATCAAATTTAACTCAGTGTGAGTATATTGATATCCAGAAACTGGAATAAAAGAGGAAAACATTGTTTTGACCCTCAAAGAACTTGTGGGGTGGAAGAGTATGAGTGAGAATCAGACAGCGGCAGGGACAAGGGCGGGGGAATTGAGAGGACGAGGGGTAGCGGAAGTGGTTAGGTGAGTAGATAAATAGCCACAGTTCAAAGCATGCAGAACATTTCCCAAAGAAGTGCAAAATGCCTCCGGGTTTAAAAGAGGGAAAGATGGCACTTGATTATGAAAGTTCAGAGTGGCTTTACGAGAACAGCATATTCCTTGCTTCCCACATCACTTCTGATCATCATTGCAGTGTCTGTCCTCCGCAACTTTTCTTCTGGAGTTCTGACCATCACCTGCGGACCACAGCCACCCACCAACCCCTGGACATTCTTCCAGCTTCCGCAAGTAGCAGACCTCTCTGTTACCAACTTTTCATCCTCCAAATCTCTGACAAGCACGTTAACACTACAGTAGGCTGGCTGCACCATCCATTACCAACCCCAAACTCAGCTTCCCACTTACAGAGTCACACCTGAGCCCTCATCACTGCTGGACATTATCCCACTCCAGCAATGCAAACGTAGAAATGTCTCCACTGGACGATGCCCCTGACCTGTCTTCCATGTCTCTTGTCATCTTCCAGTTCACGAACTTTAGTTCTTTGTCCACGTTGTGATCTTCCTTTTACCCTTGATCTTCACAGTCATCTACCATCTCCACCCCAATTTTGGCTTTAGTCATTTTCTTCCCTAGCCTGGAGTTTCTGCTTGGTATACTAAATACTGCACCTGCTTCCCAGATAGAATCCCTTGACATGGTGCTATTATATGTCCATCAACCTTCAACTGCCTTGCTTTAGTGAGAGCTTCCTAGCTACACTTCCAATAGATTTACATTCCAAGTTGTTCCATACTTAAAAGTTTTCCACTCACGAGATCAAGCCTTTTGTCTTCCATTTCAATTATATAAAATTAAACATATATTTCCTTAGTCATATGGGAAACCTTGCAAATGCTCAATAGCCACATGCAGCTGCCATAGTGGATAGTGCAAAATGGATGATGTGAGGTTCTCTCTAGCCTCGAGTCTCTCAACATCGTGAGACTTACTATTCCTTCACTAGGCTGTCTAAGGAAGATACACCTCCCTTGACCACCCGATCCCCATTAGTTCTCTAAACCCTCCCTACCAACTTCAGATCTTGTTTCATCTATTAGTCCCCCTGCTCCCCATTCTCATTCCCATCAGTGGTTTCTCCTTGTCCTGATTCCTTCCCCCTTTTTTGTATCGGTGGTTCTAAGGGCCAGAAGCATCAGCATTACCTGAAATCTGTTAAAAATATACTTCCCAGCCTCATCCCATACCTACTGAATCAGAAGCCCTAGGAGTGGGGACCAGCTGCCTATGTTTTCACTAGCCCTCCAGGTGACCCTGAGGTACACTGCAGTCTGTGAACCACTGGCTGATAGCCAAGTGCACTTGGAAGAGACAAAAACTATCTAAGAGGTTACCTCTGGATAGTGTAGGGGCGGGGCTGGGGTGGATGGATAGAAGGCTAGAAGCAAGCGTTTTTACATTGTTATGATTTGGAAACCATTTCAATTAAATGTTCAGCTCAGGTTTATTTTTTTTTAAAGGAGGATATTTACAATATTTTGATATAGTCTTTTTCTTCTTGTTCCCACCCCCATTTTGTCTCACTTGGTCTTAGGTGGGGTTTGGACCTTAATAAATTTCAACAGCTCTCCAGGTAGTCCTATAAAGTATACAATGAAATATGTTTTATTTTTTTCCACAGAATTATGCAACCATCACCCCAATTAATTTTTATAACTCTTTCATTAATCACTCCAGAAAGGAAACCTATACCTATTTCCACTGTCTCCAACCTTCCCCCAGATGCATATTACTTTTTAGATGGACATTTTACTATTCACAATTTAAGAAATACCATTAACTATGATATACTTAGGTGAAATATTTATTTCAGACATTCATATTAATTTTGGCAAAAATAAAACATCTCTCTGGGTCATAATTACTTCCCTAGGACTAAAACTTTTTTTTCCCACTTTTCAAAATACGCAGAGTATGCAAAATTTTCACCAGCCCTCCTGGGACTTTCTGCAAACAATAGTCAAAGCTGCTTTTGACCTGGAAGTGAACTGGATCCTCTATGTAACAGGAAAAGGATCTCCCCTTGTTCCCAACTACTAGCAAAGATCCAAATTCACACCGGGGAGTGGGAGGTACAGAAGCAGGCCAGAGAATGCTGCATGAAGGCCCCCACCCAAACCAAACCAAAAAAGGGGCAAGGGGACCCAGAAGCTTCCTTTGACTCAGACCGTGCTGAGTATCCTAGGAAAAGGGGCGGGGGAGCCAGGACAAACAAAAGAGCAGAATATTTCACTCAGCCTTGAAGGGAACTTTCCAAACAGCGCCTGCCTTGATCTCCTAGGGCCAGAGGATGATAAAATGGTTTGTGGGTTCTGGCTGGTGCCACAGGGATGAGAGGCTGTGCATGCCCCCCGCCCCTCCCCACTCGTCTCTGAGATGGCTTTGTTCTTCCCAGCCCTGGGGGCTCGTGTTCCGTGGGAGGCTAGGACAGTTTTTGTTATCGACTAGACATATCAGTTTCAATGACAATCACCCCCCTAAACACATATGTGATTTCTCACGATTTTCTCCCGTGCTCTGAAAATGTAAGTTTTAAAGGGAAAGGAAAAAAAAAAAGATGTGGGTAAGAGAAGAAAAGGACTGTATCAACAGGGAAGTGACCCTCGATAAACGATGACCTGTAGAATTCTCTCTAAACTAGCTGCATCGAGTTTGCTTCCCAAATCACAAGTACATAAAGAATTCCAAGTCTTCAGAGCCTGCCCTAGGAAAGTTAACAGAGGTTGCCGCATAAAGAGTCTTGAGACGCCAGGTATAATAGATATCTTGGTTGGGGAGGGAAATACCACATGCAGTGCAATGAAATGAGTAAGGAGGGTGGTGAAGGGCAAAGGGAAAAAAAAAAATCCCTAGCTAATAACATGTTCTTTCCTTCCTTCCTAACACAATGACCCACGTGACTTAATGAAGCCAGTGAGTTCTGAGGCTGATGTAAAAGTTCCAAAAAAAATACTCCTCGGCAGAGGCCCCTGGGTAAATGGTGTCACTTCTAATTTCTCCAGTTCCCGTGATTTAGAGCAGACCCGGGATCTGAAATTCGCACCAGCTCTTTGTGCGCCGGGGCCGGGGCAGCCGGGGCCCGGCCGGAGGAGCAGGAACGCAGACTTCCTATGTAATTTCACCACCGCGGCCCTGCTTTGTCTCACGTTTAAAATAATTTGCCAGGTAAAAATAAACTCCTCAGAATCACAGAGTGAAAAATGTACTTAACAATTCAATCCCCGTAAGTTTGGGATTGACAGAGAAAGTGCAGCTGAGGCTAATTAAATTACCCAACACGCATGAATGGTGGTTTCACTGGTGAGTTTATTAATTCACGTCGTTATCATTGTTGTTATTACCGCAACTCCGTAAATTACGCTTTTCATGAGATAGCAGGACACGCACGCTGCTCTCTGCTTGGCTGGTTCCTGGGAACCGTTCTTAGAAAGCAAGCCTCGTTTGTCCTAAGTCTCACATCCCCACATGGCGTGTTCTGAGTTATTTTTGTTTATTCCTCTTTGGAAATCATTAAAATCTACAAAGAATTTTTTTTGAATTTCCTTCTGCCTTTGCCAATAATTCTCACAATAGAAATAAGTATGGTTCGCGATGTCAGCGCCTTGCGGGGTAGTACCCCTGTGCTGGACTGACCTGCGGAATTCCGACTCCCAGGTTCAGATCCAGGGGAATCACACCCGCTCTTCCTCCCTCAGGGTAATTTCGGGTTTACATGGAGGAGTTTTGTGCAGTCAGACTGACACCGTGTTGGGAAAAATCAATTACCACTTGTGTATATGCGCATTTGCCCAAACATTTTGGACGAATTTAGAAGACAATTGAAATGAGCAAAATTTAACTGTAGGATACATTACACAACGATGCCAAGTCTTCTTGATTCGGGAAGAATTTTCCAAATTTCCAGAAGATACTTCCTAACGCTGGGACTAAACGCTTTTGGCTTCCAGGCCTCATTACTCAAAGTGTGGTCCCTGGGCCGCAGCGCGGGCATCACCTGGAGCTTGTTAAAAATGCAGACTGTCAAACCCATCCCAGACCTTCCTAATCCGAATCTGCACTTCGTCAGTGTCCGCAGCGGATTCGGAGGCACAGCAGAGCTGGAGGAGCACTGCGGGGGTGTGGCGGAGCAGGGAGAGAGATGCCTGCCTTCCCCGGCGCCGCGCCCCAGCAGCATCCTGACGCCGTGGTTTTTCGCACCAACGCCTAAAATATATTGACAAACTTAGAAATTATATTCTAATATATATCCCCATGCTGAAGAAGTTTGATGCAATTTATCCAGTATCTATCTCAAAATAAATGATACAAATGAAACAACTATTGCCAAGACGATCTATTCCGCAACTCCCACCGGTCTGGAGGAAACTGTGACGAGTGTTCAGTGGTAATTAGATAACTGACCTCATCTCCTACGATGCAATCACCTTGCCACTCCATGTCCCTGAGACTGCTAATGTGACACAATGAAAACGTCGTCGGAATATGGTGGCCTGCAGCTACCCCCTTCCCCAAAAATACTTTTCTAAAGAAAAAAAAGAAGGATAAAATATTACACAAAGTAAAAATTTTTTAATTCAAAATATGAATTTGTAACATAAATGCCAATTTCAGATCCACTTTCTTCCCTACCATGAAGGTCTCCCTGAATTTCATACCATGTGAAAGTAGCCTATTTTAGGGGCTACGTTTATAGATAGCACCATTGTATAATTACTTGGTGGGTTACAATTACAAAGTACTTTTGCTTATGATAAGTGTTCTCTTTTAATTTTTATCTCAAATTAAGGAAAACGATATTCATTCCCTCACTTATAAAATATTCACGCCAAATAATTTGACATTTTAATAATCATAACTATGCTAAAATTCTTTGCATTGGTAAAGACCTTACACTAGTTTAGTTCTTGGGGGAAGAAGAAAAGAAATTTTAGTTCTTGAAAAAGGGTTTCACTTAGAATTATTTTAAGCACAAAAAGTGGTATTTTAAACAGGACCATCACTTTACAGAAATAGTTTTCCACGTGTTTTACACTAACTTCAACCACCTTAGGGAGAAACAGATAGAATGGTTTTTGTGTATGGTAACTGCGATCCTCTGCTAAAAACAAATACACCCCCTGGGCTGAAAAACTCCCTTGGCGATATGCACGGCATGAGCTTTCACTGCGGTTCTAAGGCATTCTGGATGACTGTGGGGTAGCCCAGGGATCCCTAGCTCCTGCCATGAAAACTGTCCTTCTGCTTCCTCTTTTGCAGAAGACATTACGAAAGCAAAACTCTCAACTCGTACTCATGGATGCCTGTGGACATCAAGATTCAGCTTCTTTAGGGTTGGTCCTGGGGCTGCTCTTAACGGCTCCAGGGGATGTTTACAAATGCAGTGTGGCCATGAGGAAAGATGGAGATCTTGGCGGGGGTCGCCTCCTGTGCTGAGGAAGGGCAGGATTGCCAGGCAAGGCTCCTCCTTAGCTTGTGTGGATGGAACAAAACAGCCTGGAGAGCATGGGTGAGGAAGAAAGGGGTAGGCTTGCAGTGGGTAGATAGTGGTGGAAGGAAGGCAGCAGGGAGGGAATTAGCAAGAACTTCAGAGAATATGGGGAAAGAGTTTCTGCTCTGGTCAGGGTTAGGGGAGGCTACAGAATAAAGCACTGCCCAGGGAATAGCAGAGGGTGTCCACAGTCATGTAAGGTACCATGGGGGTCTCATCTAGCACACTTGGTGCAGGGCAGCTGGATGGAGCTAGAATGAGGGCCATGGTCCCATGGAGTGGTTCTGGAAAGTCTGCTCAAGAGATTGGTGGGGAGACAGGAGTGTGTTCTTAGTTGGGGCCTGGTGGGAACAAAGAGGGGAACAAACCCCAGCAGGTGGCTTGGGAGTATCAGTGTCCTAGTGAGTGCAAAAACATATAGTGATCCCTTATTCCCACGTTCTCCAGTGGCTAAAGGCCAGGAAAAATTCAGTGTAGCATTCCTAAGTAGGGGTCATCTTCCGGAATGCCACCAAAATCCTGATGGAGCTGGAGAAATATTGGTCTATTCGAGAGCCAAAGGACACCTAGGAGTAGACTCCAAAAAGCTGAGACGGGACAGTGAGTGGCCAGGAGCAGATGCAAAGCGGTGAAGCTGTGTAAAGTTAAGAGAACAACCTATGTGGGGTGCAGTGGGGTAAAAAGAGTCCTAGTTCTGCTAAGTTGAAGTGGGTCTTAAAAAAACACAAGAATTATGGGCAGAAGGAAAAAGGAACATTTATTTAGCACACAGATTGTTTTCAGGTACCCTTCTAGATGCCCACAATAAATAAAACATTTGCTATAATCTGGATCTATAAAGTTTATCGTAAAACTTAGCTATTATGGTAGAGAAACAGTCTGTCTTCTAGAGATTTTAGTATATTGGAGCTGAAAAAAACATTGGAGATATTTCTGTGGATAATCATAAGGACTAAAAAGATGACCTAGTAACACAATATGAAAGCACTTTAAGATTATAAGTAAATAATACATATATGAAAATGTGTCCTCTGTTAGGAAAAATAAAGATGAAGTGTCTTTGTGTGAGATCCAGTCTAATGGCTTTGCTTGAAAATGCACAATAATTGTTCGTATGTCTATCAATCTTTGAAGGAAAACTTCCTAGAGTTGAGATAAGAATACATGACAAGGATCAGAACATGAAGATGCTCAGTGTTAAAGAAAGTTTAACATTTACCCTGTTATTACTGATAGTTAATATGGCAAGAATGTAGACATTTCAGCATTTCTAAAAAATATTGTGAGTGGCAATCCTATACACCTTCTAAGTCTATTAGAATCAAGGTACTATTTAATTCCCAATATTTTCATCACCTTGGATTTTTACAGATCTAATTGAAATGCCATCATCTCCTCTGTGAAGACTTCATTCTTTTGAAGAAGCGAGTCTCCCCTTTCTCAGGATCTCGTGGTCTCTGCTTAGCTCTCTTTCGCAGCACTGTTAGTTCCCTGTAAGGTTCTGAGCTCCTGATACAGGGACTATTTTAATATATCCTTAAAGCCTGGCAGTATGTAGCACACCCTACGTAATCAATAAATATTTGCTAAATAAATGAATAAAAAAGCAAGTTGAGAACGTGAGATATGTGTACTAAGTCAGACCAGCTGCATAGACTCAGTACCTGAATCAAATGTAAAATTTCAAACACTGTTAGGAGACTGGGGAAGCTGTTTCCATGGCTAACTCCCTCCTCCTTCAAGTGTTGGTTTAAGTGTCATTATCTTGCTACTGTGAGCATCCCCCCTAGCATGGAACACGCCCGCCCCAGCCCCCACTCTCCTGCCTCTCTCACCCGGTCCCAGTTTTCCAGTGTTTGCTTATTGTGTGTCTTCTTCAACAAAAAATGAACGCTGTGAGGGAAAAAGCTTTTTCCTCTGTTTTGTTCACTTCTGCATCCTAAATATCTATGACAGGAGAGGCACACAGCAGGGGCTCAGAGCGTATTTGTGGAATTCATGTGATGAATGAGAACCTGGTCAAAAGCATTCATGTGTGTTTTGTTGACTGGGGAAAGTAGACTCAAAGTTTTAGGTGAGTCTGTAGATTTGTACGTTA
The DNA here is from genome assembly GCF_004126475.2 of Phyllostomus discolor. Lineage (NCBI taxonomy): Eukaryota > Metazoa > Chordata > Mammalia > Chiroptera > Phyllostomidae > Phyllostomus > Phyllostomus discolor. The sequence goes on along the minus strand of NC_040912.2, from coordinate 27,545,672 downwards.
GTGGCTTATCAAAGAGGGGGACCTTACCACCTCTTACCAAAGAGTGGCGTCAGGTGTCAGAACGTAAGACACATCCAACGTTACACATACAAGTCTAAGTCAGTGCATTTTGATACAGATGTTTCATAGGCTAGAGCTAGCATGAAGCATTTTAAAAAAATAGTTATTTCTGATGAGCTTTTAAATTTTTCTTTATTTTTATTTTTTTATTGTTCAAGTATATTTGTCTCCATTTCCCCTACCTTTTTTCCTTTATTTTTTACTTTTATTTTTTAATTGTTGTTCAAGTACAGTTGTCTCCATTTTTCCTCCACCTTTTATTATTTATTTCTCTTTCTTTTTCTTTTTTTATTGTTGTTCAAGTACAGTGAACTACTTTTAGGTTGATACCCTAGGGTGCCATATTTTTTTTCTCGTAGGGGTGTTTTTCTAAGGGTGTTTAGTTGAAGGCTTCTACATAAATCTAACATAATCATTATTTAGTACTTGCTGTTTTACAGCCGTTATTGAGGCTAAACCCACCAAGACAAAGAGCTATGACCCACATTTATATTGTCTATTCGGTTGTGAAACTTTGGTCAAGAAGTCCACAGTCGAAAGTCATTTCCCATGTCTACGAACCAGTCCTAGATACACACACACTCCCTCCTCTTATCTCTTCATCACCATATATTTGAGTTCCCCGTCCTAGACCACGGTACCAGCAACTAAGAATGTCAAGGAAGATGAGTAATTGTTTCTGCTCTGCCCTTTTGGGGTAACGGACCACGCTCACACATAGCACAGGGCAGCTGGGCTGAGGACCACAGGAGTAGCAATTTCAGAGGAGGAAGCGAGAATGAGAGTTGATGGAGGTTAAGCTAGAATGGATGGTAGGAGCTAGAATTTAATCTAAGTTTTGAGAGGATTTGGCAAAAGGAAGATGAAAGAATTTTTCTTTTAGGCCAGCCACATCTTCTAACTGGTCCTGTGGTTTATTACAGGGGAAAGCCCTCAGTCTCAATACTTCTTGATTTTTTCCCCTGTAAAATAGGTGTGAGTATGCTTGGCCCTTCAAGGTGCTGACTCCCTAATTTGTGTTACCTGAATGAAGGTGCAAATGTTTACATCGAAAATCTGGAGTGCTGTCCCCACCCCAGCTCTTCTTTCGTAATCCCTCAGATGAATGATTTCTTAGCCTTCTTTACTGGCGAGCACTGCAAAACGGTGCCTGTTCATTGTTGCCGACATTCCTGACTGGTAAACTGATAAATGAATCACCCTGCTGTATTCCTTGCACCTGCGTGCGGCTGTCTTCTCTAACGTGCTTAGCCAGAGTGTAGTAGATGCATCTGCTTTACAAGTTAACCGACAGAATTTGTTTATAAACCCACTGAAGAGCTAAATGAAGCAAACTGCATTATCGTGCTTGCTAATTACATTTCATTTCAGCTGAAAGCTTATTACAGATACAGCCTGAAAACCTGACTTTTTAATTTTGTTTGCATCCACTTCTGCTTTTACTTCAGTCCCCGGAAGACTTTTTCCCCCTTGTAAAACTAAGCAGGAGGATTAAAGCAGTTGACTGCAGGAGGCTGTGGAATTGGTTAATATCCCCTCAAGTGTGTTTCTTAATAAGAAAGGGCCTTCACTCTTGGTATGGATTGGTATCACTTTCTGTACTAATGGACTCCGCACACATCCATAGGGCATGGATGTCTTCCACTGGCCTTTAACTCACTGCTTCCTGAGCAGAAGCTACAGTTCTTCTAGATGCAGCTATGGGGCTATAAGGGCAGAACAAGCTGGTACCCAGATGCACAGGTATCTGAACAAGCCACATTCTTAAAACTGTCATGTCAACTCTGCTGTGCTCTCCTCCTTTCTCATCAAAGTGAAGTGGTACCCAACATTTCATTAACTGCGGGTTTTGCGTGTATTGAGAAATGGCAGGAGCTGTGCTGGCCTCAGCTCTGTTGCTAGATGATCTTTCCTCCTTTTCCCCTTGAAAAGCAATTTTCCCCTTCCACCATCTCCATCAATCCACAATAGGTAAAAATTATCATTATCTGCTACATTACTTGCAAAAACCACCATACTGTATAATGACCCAAATCTCTAGGCTATTTAAATTACTATACTCATTTATAATTTCTCTCTGATACAATTAGAATCCCCCAAGTTTGTGTATGCCTGGTTCCCCGAAGTTCATTCTGCCATGCCTGTAGATGCCACTTCAGAAGGCTGTAATAGCCTTTTGATGGTGGCAGATGCAGCAGGTGCTGAGCTATCTGACCACGAATGACAAAGGCCTCTTCATGTTCATCACCTATCTCCCTACACAGCAATTTTCAAAGTCCATGGGGTCCTTTTCAAGAGGTCTATGGCATCAAAACTATTTCCATAAAAATGACAAGGAGTTGTCTGCCTTTTTCACTGTGCGTGCAGATGATTCTGAAGAAATGGTGGGTAGAAGCGACCCTGCCTTGGCCTGAATAGAGGTAGCGACACCAAAATGCTAATGGTGGTGTTTCTTTGTATCAACATGCACTCACAGAAAAAACAGGTAGTGTCACTTAAGAGTGTCTTTGACGAAACAATAAAAATTATTTTATTGGATCTCAACCCTAAAATATAAGTCTTCTCAGTGTGACAAAACGGAGCGTAGACATAAAGACTGGTGCGGCATGCTGAACTAGAGTGTGCGCCTGTGCAGGCTGCGCTGGGAGCTGAAGTGGCTAGGTTGTTGCCTTTTTTTTTTTTCACAGAATGCCATTTTTCTTGAAAGACTGACTGACAAACGATGGTTTTTCAGACTTAGGTATTTGGCAGACATTTTGTCAAAAACGAACAAAGTGAGCTTGTCACTTCAAGGAAGACAACTGACAGTATTTGTTGCCGACAATAAAATCTGAGCTATCAAGCAAAAATTAGAATTTTGGAAAATTCCTATCTGCCACTGTGAGCTTGACAGCTTCCCAATACTTGTAATACTTATAGGCTTTTCTAATAAGACTGGTGTGATACTAATGAATGTGATTTGTTGACACTGTCTTATGAAACGTGTCAACATTTAGAAACTCTGTATAACTCAGCGAAGCAACATTTTTCAAGTGACCAACACAAAATCAGACATGAGGAAAAGATCCATTCAAAGTGCAAAATAAACCAATTGATTTTAATACATTGCTACAAAGAGCAAGAAAAATTCGTTGATAGGGTTTCAGATTCCTCTGGCAGACTCCACCCTGTGTCCTTTAAGAAATGGACACTTGCTGAGTTTCTGAGCAGAACCACGAAGCAGTCACAGTTATCCAAAAAGGCTATTCCAATGCTCCTTCCTTTTCCAGCCGCATATCCATATAAGGCTGGATTCTCTCTTTTTTAAAAAAAGATTTTATTTGTTTATTTTTACAGAGATGGGGAAGGGAGGGAGAAAGAGAGGGAGTGAAACATCAGTGTGTGGTTGCCTCTAGCATACCCCATACTGGGGATGTGGCCTGCATCCCAGGCATGTGCCCTGACTGGGCTGGATTCTCTTTAAATCCTTTACAATACACCACAACACACAGAATGCAGAAACAGATACAAGAATCTAGTTATCTTGCAGTAAGATATTGAAGAGATTTGCAAAAATTAAAAACATTGCTCTTTTCACTAAATTTGTTTTTGAAAATAGAATTACTTAGCATTAAAATATGTTTCTAACACTAACATGTCAAGGGTTTGTTATTGTTAAACAATTAATTAATAAACAATTAGTATTTTTCATTTTATTTTTAATTGTATCTTTTCCATTACTATTTATCCCTCTTAAACCCTTCTTATGGTATTTGTATTCCTCCAACTGGCTTATTTCACTTAGCACAATATTCTCCAGGTCTATCCATGCTGTTGCAAAGAGTAAACTTTGCATCTTTTTTATGGCTGAGTAGTATTCCATCATGTAAATATCCCATAGTTGTTTTATCCACTTATCTACTGATGGACACTTGGGCTGCTTCCATATCTTGGTGACTGTAAATAATGCTATAGTAATACTAGGGGTGATTATGTTCTTTTGAATTATTGTTTCGGGTTTCTTCAGATAAATTCCTAGAAGTGGAATTGCTGGGCCATAAAGCAGTTCCACTTTTAATTTTTGAGGTATCTCCATACTGTTTCCCACAGTGGCTGCAAAAATCTGTATTCCTACCAACAGTGCAAAATGGTTCCCCTTTCTCTACATCCTGGCCAGCACTTGTTGTTTACTGATTTATTGATGGCAGCCATTCTGACAGATGTAAGATGGTATCTCATTGTGGTTTTAATTTGCATTTCTCTGATGATTAATTATGTTGAGCATCTTTTCATGTCTATTGGCCATCTGTATGTCCTCTTCATTTATGTGTCTACCAGGTCCTTTGCCTGTTTTTTTAATTGGATTTTTTGGATTTTTGGTGTTGAGTTTTATTGGCATATGCCTGGGTTGTGGGTTCCATCCCTGGTCTGAGTGAGTATGGCCCCCCGGTCCAGGTGTGTAGGGGAGGCAGCCAATAGATCTTTCTCTCTCATGTTGATGTTTCTCCCTTCCTAACTCTCTAGAAGCAATGAGAAAAAATGTCCTCGGGTGAGGTTACACATTTTTTATTACTAATAATTTTAACCAATAAAAATAAATTTTCTTTGGGATTATCCATAAGTTTTAAGGGTGTAAAGGGGTTGTAAGACCGAAATTTTGAGGACTGCTTTATGTCATACTGTCATTTGTTAGAAAATAATGATGGCTATTGTCTAACTTATGTTCTTATTTCAAGGTTGCCATTTGCATATAAACGTTTTATATTTGCATGAATGGCAATAAAATAGAGTAAATTTTGAAAATTTTATCATGTATCTTAATAAATGATCTATATAAAGCCGAATTTGTGAAATCTGTTGTAAACCCAAGAAAAACTGTCCACATCACTGAAATTTTCAATCTCTTAAAAATAATCATTCTTTAAAAATTTTTTTTTATCCTCACCTGAAGATATTTTTTTCATTGCTTTGGTTTTCCATTGCATTGATTCTTTCCTTGTCTATGTTTGGCCCATCATAAACATTTTAAATTTCTATTGTAGTGTTCTTAATTTTTAGCATTTATTTTTGATTCTCTTAGGCTTTCCATCTCCCTGCTTATATTACCCAAATATTCTTGCATTTTATCTACTTTTTCCATTAGAGCACTTAGCATATTAATCAGTTACTTTATATCTCCGCTCTGATACTTCCATAAGCTGTGCCCTGTCTGAAGCTGATCCTGATGCCTTCTTTGTCTCTTCGTTGTGTTTTATTCCTTACCTTTTAGGATACTTTGTAATTTTTTGCTGAAGCCAGACCTTCTGTACTGAGTAATAGAAATGGAAACAAACAGGCCTTTCGAGTGAGGATTTACGTTAATCTGGCTAAGTGTTGGGCTATGACTAGTGTTTTCTGTAACTACAGGTACCAGAGGCTTCGCCTTCCTCTAGCGTCCTTGATTTTGACTCCCTTTCTGACTTTGGGCTTCCCTAAACACTCCTCCTCAGAGAACATCTGTGTCTTGCAGCTCCTTCAGCCATAACCCACATCTTCCTGGAGCCCACTCGGTACGGCTAAGTATGGGGAAGGGCAGGATCCTAATCTTATGATGAACTCCCATATTTTAGGCCTGTGTCCCAGAGCTGTGAATTTCACAAGTGTTTCTCCCAATGTACAGCTCCCCTTCCCACTTCAGTGGAACAGAAAGCCTGGAGGGGACTAGAGTGAGAGAAATGTCCTTTCCTTAGCGGGGATAAAACTCTACCAAGGGCTTTCTCCCTGCAACGTAGGGCTTTTCTCCAGAGCACATTCTGGTTATACTTCATACTGATTACTCTTACACTTCTCTTGCCAGAACCATGAAAACTCAGTGGGGTTCCTGGAAGCAAAACCCACAGAAGTACGGGGATTCCCCTTAAGACTGCTACATCAGCTTATAAAGACATAAAAATGAATTCATCCATTCAACAAGCTTTTTTTTCTCCTGCAATACGCCAGATATTACACATGCCCAGAGGTAACAGACGGGAAAGAAACACTGCAGAAACCAAAATGCTGCCAGTAGTCTCCCAGGTAGCATTTTCTTGTTTACTGTTTACGCCAGTTGCTAAAATGTCTATAAAGTATGTATTGCTTTTATAATAAATTTTAAATCTGTAAATGCAAATCATGTTTATTGTTTTCTATCGATGTGAACTGGAGTATGCTTTTAATTTTGTTTTGCCGCTCTTGCCTAAATATAGTGGTTTGTGCATCATACTACAAACTCAGGGAAGTAATTCACTCCTGGTTCCCATACTCCAGGTTCATCCTGGATGGGGCGATCCCTGGGGAAAGGCTTTCTGGGCAGAAGAAACAGCACTGAGAAGCCGCAAAGACCCCGAGCCCATGATGGCTTTGTGGGACTGCCTGCACACCTACATATACCGCTGAAGCAGAGAGGACCAGGGTGCTGGACCCATTGTGCTCCGTGCTCGGGAGCCTGGAAGTTTCCTTTTGGTAATGAAGAGTCATGAAGGAGTTCCAACCAGGAAGTGACATGGCCAGATTTGCTTCTGGAAAGATTGTTTTGGGGGCACTAGAGAAGGTAGAAATGGGGAAATGGGATAGAAGGATCTCGTCATTCACCTGGGGCAGTGATCAGAAGGGAGGCAGGAACAGGATGGAGACAGCAGGTGTTAGGAACTCTGCTGGGCAGGCTGCATGGTTAGGCTCACCCTCGGCTCCATCCCCAACCCTGTGCCCCATCCCCAACCCTGTGCCAGCCTTAGAATCTCTTGTGTCTGTTTCATAATGGGCTATGCTCTTGTAGGGCCTTCCCTGGTCCCACTGGAACCTCTGGGATGGAGGAGACTTAGGAAGTGGATGCACTTCTTTCTAGGGCTTCCACATTCATGGCATTTGGTATCATTAAAAAATGATTCTGAAGGAAATCTGACTCCTAGATCCTGGAGTTGCAGAGGTACTGTTCTTTTATAGAGTTGATATTTTTAAAAATTTAGCCCAATGTTTTATAATTTTCTTACTAATTATATTTAAGGAGTAATAACAGCGTGTTTTTTTTGAGGGGACACAGAAAGATTAAAGGAAGGGAATCACAAGCTACTCAGAGCTCCTGATGCTTTGGAAGTTGTAGTTCCTAAAGCTGAAGTAGTAAAATTCAACAGCTTGATAAAATATTGCCATATGAGAGGAGAAAAAAAATTTAAGACCAAGGAATTAGTGGGCTGCCAGTATAAAAGACTATTTGTTAGCACTTGGCTGGCACTAAGTGTTATGTTATTGCTAACAAGAAGCCGATAACATGATTTCGGAAAGATATTCAAGGCTTGGCAAATACATTTACTCCTCAGTGTTTTATGCTTCCATGTTAAATATTTCCAGATAATGTAGGCTCCTTACACATATATCTTATTTTAGAGCCATGCATACAACCCTGAACTTTCACTATTTAATACTTACACATTCCAAAGGCAATCCACATTTGGCCCGTGCAGTTAAATGCAAACAATAGGATAAATGTTTCTATTCTCTGCTCTAAATCCTCCAGCTTAACATTTTGACTCTGCAACAACTAATAAAGCTAAAGAGAGACTGGGGATCCAAATAGGCATGCTTACACACTAATGACTGGCCGAGCAATGGCTGCTATTGACCGACAAGAGACTGCAGCTTAACGGATGCTCTTCCTGCCTCCTTCAGAAACAGCCCTCGAAGAAGGAGACCTGAGAATCTAATTAGCTCTCACATTTGTGCCTCATCCTGTGAATCAGCCTGTGGGATGACAGCTGCTCTGCAGACTTCTCTGTTGCTCTGAGGAGAAACAGCTTGCTCTGGCTTCTGGGGCAGGAAGTGGCTCCTTAGCCAAGCCTGTCAATCATGTTGAATCTTAGAGTGACCAAAGAGGCCAATTCAGATAAAGAGAAGCCTACAAATGCCAAGATTTATTGGCCCAACTGCTAAGTGTTGGGGATTCAGAAGTGAGTAAGATGGGAACTAAAATAAATAAGACATGGAGAAATGGATAAAGATTGTCAAGGGACACAAATTTCTATTTACAAAAAGATAAGTCCTGGGTATGATTATTACAGTTAATGATTCCATGTTGTATATCTGAAAGTTGCTAAGAGTGTAGATCTTAAAAGTTCTCATCACAAGAAAAAAATTATAATATGTACGGTGATGCCTGCTAACTAAACTTCTTGTGGTAATCATTTCACAATAGTTACATGTATCTAATCATCATGTTGTCCACCTAAAACAAATACAGTGTTATATGTCAGTTATATCTCAATGAAAACAAACAGAAATAGAAAAGTTGGAATGTAGCAGTGGAGGTGGGGGAAATGTTTTACAGGTCAGAGAACTTCAGTGGTGGGGTGGGGCTTATATATTCAATTTAAGCTTTGTAAGGACACAGTACTATAGTTTACTCATCTTTATCTCTCCTATAGGCCCCTGGGCCTTGCATATTTTTTTTAAAGGTGAATAAAATGGTTCCTGTCTTTAAGAAACTATTTGAGGTGAAGCAAATTGGTAAACAATCGCAATACAAATGATAAATACTACCCACAGGGTCCTCATCTAGAACGGAGCATGTGCTCCTCACAGTCTCAAACCAATCGTCACATTCTTCCTTTTGCTTACACAAGCATCTCTGGAACTTGTGAAGAAATACAGCCTTTGAGAAATATTTATGCGATCCTTCTCTGTCTTTCCCATAAAAAAATGCTGATCGTTTTTGGTATCCACCTCTTATGCACCTACAAAAAACAGTGTTCTCTCAAGTGTTTTCCGATTTGTGTTAAGTGTGACTAATTAATGAGCAGGAGAAAGAAGAATCAGTCACTGTACAGCTTTGCAACTCATCAGCAACCTGAGGCTCCATTACAAAAGCTCAGAACATTCCACAGGCACAAACTTCATGAGGACATTGAACAGATTCTGCTCTGTGATTTGTTTCAGAATGAAATTCTATTCACCCTGCTTGGCTGATAAATGTGGCTCAACACAACTTGAATTCTTAAAAACATTAGATGAGGGTGTGAGCTGTTGGCTGAGGACAAACTTCCACGCCCGAACCCAAAGCACATTTCCCCAGTGGCCAGCACCCTCTGCCTCGTTGGTCAGAAGCCAAGGAGTTTGCTATCACTGGTAACCACCAACCCACCGTGAGCGAACTCGCTTTCAGCCGTACCTGGCATGGACCTGCAAACTCTCTAAAGCAGACTGCAGCCGAGGAGGCAGAACTGTGAGTTTAGTCTAAGGGAACAGATGAAATCCTCTCTGAACATCTGGCTTTCATTGAGACGGCAATTACTATATAGCTGTGAGGAAAGCCAGGGAAGACACCCCAACTCACTGAAGCTTGAATATTTAAGCTGAGCCACACATTCATATGCGTTTTAGAATTGATGTTTCTTACATCTCCATGTTAATTTTTCCTTGATTGACGGCCCAGAAGACCTCTAGGAATCCTGTCAGCAAAACAGATCCCTTAGAGCTCCTTAAGCTAAAGCTAGTCTTTTATGTATGAATAAGAGCATATAACCTTTCGTTCTGCTTTAGTTCATCTGCTAAGACTTCTGGGGATGAATTAGTACTGTGGTCAGTTTAGTCCCATGCCACTCACGGTCCCAAGGAAAAAACATGGTGTTGTCACATTTGAAAAGTGGCATATGTTTTCCTAGTAATTACATCTTATATGTTTACTATTCAAAACATGCAGGTGTGGGTTTTTGAACGGTGGCCAGTGACAATGTGCCTGACTGGCAGTAGTTCCGAAGTGAGTCATGTTTCACTGTCTGTCAGTTTTTACAACTGTTTTCACTACTAATTTAGTTCTGTGATGCAGCATGCAATTAGTTCTATTATGGAAGCAGCTGTCTTCAGTTTTGCGAAGACGCTCTCCCCTTTGGCTTGCACAGATCTTGTGGTTCTGCTGATGTGAGGACGGAAGTTGTAATGCGGCACCTAGAGGAGCCACAGCGGGCCCAGATCCTCCACACAGAGGATTCTCCCTCCCTCGCTGCTGCTCCAGTGCTGTCGCTCATGGCTCCATTGAACAGGGGTCCCAAAGGAATTGGCTCCCTGCAAGACACATCCTGTGGAGACTGGCGAGCAATCTACTTGCCCCCCCACCCCGCCCACAATCCCGTTGTTCGTGTAACAATTCTATTTGGAAGTGATATATTAGGTCAAAGTTGAGGTGGGAGGTATGGTGGGCAGAACAAAGGGGCTGTGTTTGATTCACTTTCTAACACTGAGCTACAGCTTTGAGGAACCAAGAGGAAGACTGAATGTAGCAAATGCTGGCACGAAAACAAAAGGAGAATTGGACTTCTTGTTTACAGATATGGGATATGTGATAATATGCTCTGGCTTCTTTGAAAAAATATTCTATCCTCTCAAGAGTTTCTATGTTTTTAATTTTCAGTCTCAAATCCCATCAAACCCCTGGGTTTGTCCAGGTAACATGCAGCGATGCCTGTTCTGAGCCTACCTGCCCTGAGCAGTACTAACAGTTTTAGCTCAGATTTAGATGACAGCAGGTGTCTCCAGGAAGCTCAGAGACTGAGCACAGTGGAGCACATTATTTTACACTGTTCACGAACCTACACTGGCTCACTGAATCCTTTCTGACATAAAGATTCTGCCATCTCGGCTTAAGACATGAAAATCGACCTCAGGATTTCAGTGGGTTACCTAGGATTAGTCAATAAGTAGGGTTACCAGGGTCTCCCAGTTCTAAACACCATGTTCCTTATTAATTTTTAAGTAAGTGTAACAGCTGCTTTTGGGTCTCGATTAAATCTTTGTCATTCCAGCAGAATGGGGCTTCCTGGGTTCTGGCCATGGGGATCCTGCCCCGAGTCTGAGGTTACCCAGGAAATGCGTTTTTTAAATAAACAAATGTGGGGTTCCGGAAGCCCTTCTCACCTCTTCGTGTTTCTGCCCACATTTACGTTCACATTCACCCCTGCCGTGTGAAGTCTCTTCCTCCTTTTCTTCTCTCTCTGTCTCTGTCTGTCTCTGTCTGTCTCTGTCTCTCTCTGTCTCTGCCTCTCTACAGTTTTTCAAGAAACAATTCAGTTAAACTCTTCACTTTCTCCCCCAAGTCCTCTGCCTGCTGCCTGCTCCCATTCCATCCGCCCCACTCCTTCACCACTTCCTTCATCTCAGGAGCCTTCCCACATTCATAGTGATTCCATAGTAAACACTTATAGACATGGAAATAAATATATGCAAATCTAACTGGTTATTTCCTTAGAACAAATTCCTTGGGTTAACATATCTGGGTCAAAAGGTGTGCACACTTTAACTTTGGGTAGATACTGACTAATTGCTCTGTCACAGAGGTTGTACCCAAATTGTAAAGCCACCAAGAGTATATTAGAGGACCTTTCACTATACATTTTTGACAAACTGTGTATTATCCATTAAATTTTTCAAAAAATTATGGTCTTTCCGAGTGAAGTATAATTTTTCCATGTACTTATTGGCTATCAAAATACCCTTAATAAAGAACAGTTACTGCCTGGTAGTGTGTTCATCTGCGGGCTGTTTTACGGTACGAGTAGTGCTGGGCATGTCCCGGCCATTGACCCTGTGTCTGCCTTTATGCTCTGATATGTTCCCTGTTTGTTGCTCATCTTACTTTTAAAAAATCTTACTTTTAATGTTTTGTCATATGGGTGCCTTTATTTTTCTACATTATTAAGATTATTAAGAGTTTCCTTTATAATTCCCTTTATGGTGTCCTGATTAGTTTTCTAATCCTTTCTATCCCAAGGTTTAAAAAAAAAAAACACCTATATTTTGTTCAAGTACTTACAGGATTTTATTTTTTATTCTTAACCCAATCTTCCAGAGTTCCTATGTATGGTGAGTCTCCTATATCATATATTGAATAATCTATTATTTCCATTTGATTTTAGATAATACCTTATCATACACATTCCTATGTATTTTAATATGTTTCTGTACCTTTTCTTTTGTTGATCTAGCTGTTTATTTTTAACCTATTTTTCATAGGTTTAGTTACTCATTTAAAAAATAATTGAAACTTTCATAGCTATATTACTATATTAATTCTCCAAGTTAATTGGAATACATTTGTAAAGTTCCATACAACAAAATGTTTGTTCTTCAAATGAAAATTTCCACAGAAGTGTTCAGGCTGATGCAGTGGAGACAGGGGTGGGGAGCTCAAGTCCCATCTACTGTCCACCCACTGGGTTCCTGCAGCCACTTTTGAAGAACAATTTGAAAAACCACTGCTCTACGGACCCCTCCTGTTCTACAGGACGTCCTGACCCATCAGCAAAGGTCACAGGCAATCAGAAACAGGGGGCACATGGTCTTTTTTCTGTGCCGATGGCCTTGGTCCCCTCACAACATGGCAGGGGCTCCCCCACCTTTGGACGCCCGTCCTGCTTCTTCCTGCAGGTGCTTTGGCTGCAGGTGCTCATCCATCACGGGCTGATCTCCCCTCCGCTTTTATCTGCTTTTCAGCCGCCCGAAGTAATGTCCTTATTGCTTGAACATCTGTTCCACATTTAAGTATTTTCACTTAACAGTAGCTTTGGAACCATTTAAGTAACTAACCATTTCCATACTCAGCTGAAGAGAATATAAAATGTGAACATTAAAGATGTGCTATAGATGGAGAGGTGACAAGGATGCAGAGACGGCTTTCCCTGGGTAAAGGAGAACGCGCTGCGGCGGTCCAACCTTCCCCGGCTAACATTTGCACGTCCCCACCATTTGAGGTGGGAAAGTAAGGAATCCGGCCTTACTGCTGTGTCTGGTACATCTGTAGTATGATTATTCACCAAAAGGGACAGAGAACATTTACCTCTTCTTAATTCTATAGCATGAAATAAGGGAGGCTCGGTTATTGCTACTTAATGAACACACACTCCAATCTCTCCTGGTAAATTCAAGCTTAGATACAAGTCACTTCATTATGATTCCTATGGAGTGTAATTCCTATGTAATTCTTTAGTCAAATTAAAGTTTAGAGATAGTTAAATGGAAAATTATCCTTCCCTAGTTATAAGGAATTTACAATATATACAATAGAAATTAAATTCACATTAATTTGTTAAAGAAAGGCGATCGAACCTACGTCTTAGTGAGAATTTGTTAGAAATAAGTTAAAAGGCTTTCCAGTCATGCACTTATTACTCATTCATATTTGTTAAATGTCTAATATACGGTATTGTTCCATGTGCTGAGGATATAGTGCTAAAGATATATTGCAGAGGGAAGGTGCATGCTCTCATAGAGCCAGCAGTTCAGTGGGGAGAGATTTAAAAACTGATGCACAGTCAGAGAAATACCACACACTGAGTGATACGTGCTACACTAAGAATTAAAATAGAATGATATGATAGACATTGCTTCCTTTAGATTGGGTGGTCTTGGAAATTTCTCCATGAACATGATTTTAAACCAAAATATGAATGCAAAAAGGGAGACATCCATATGACTCTCAAGAAAAGAACCTTGCAGGTAGAAAAAACTGGAAGAAAACCATGTGCTAGAAAGAAATTTGGAGAGTTTTGTAAGGTCACTGTGACTGGAATATGGTGAACAAGAGGGGACATAGTACAGGATGAGTTCCAACAGACAGGGGCCAGATCACAGAGGACTTTGCCAGCTCAATTAAGGAGTTAGAATTGTATACCAAGTATGAAAGGAAGCCATTGGAGGATTGAAAACAGATGAGTGAAATGTTCTGATTTACATGTATAGCACTCCGTCTGATAAACAGAGAATTGATCAAGAGAAGCAAGACTGAAATAATGGAGTAGTGGAAGGGAAAATGATGCTGAGGGGAGGGAAAATTGGTTGGAGGGATACTCCTGAGCAGACAAGAGGTGAGATGCAAAAGCATGACCTTAGAACAGACTGTTCATTCATGACTGGGAGAAAAACAGACTAGTCTAGATTCGAGCAGGTAAGTAAAGTGGCATTGGAAGAGTTTGGAAGGTCTATTCTGATTGTTTCCATTTTCTCACTGGAATAGGAAGCAAGGTCAGCATGGAGAATGAGGATGGAGAAAAATGTGCTAGACGTTTGAGGAAAGGGAAAAATGTAAATGACTAATATGGGAGAATAGAAATGAAAATGATCATGGAATATGTAATATGATTACCATGCAGCACAAAACACCCTTTTAACATTAATGATCATACATTAAAAATGAGATGAGACAATGAGGATATTTTCTTCTTCAGCCAAATTCAGCTATATATGGGGTACACAGAGAAAACCCCAAATTTGGAATTTACCAAGATTGATATTTGTCAAAGCCAGAGAAAAACAAGGGAGTTGAGGATTTTTACAAGAGGGCAATTTTACTGTTGGAATATTAACTGGGTAAGGATACAAGTGAGGAAACCAATGGGAGGATACATAAGACAGACTGTGAAAGTGTTGCATGATCAATAGCTTGTAGATTCCAGAAGAATAGAAGGATGGCTAGCATTAGAACACTACTAGAAGAAGTAAGCTAGAAAGATAGGTGAAGGGCAGAGTTGAAACAGAGGTTACGGAGTAATTTCATTTACTGGTAATGACAAGGATGAAGATACAGCTATGGAGTGAGTAGCTGCAGTAGAGGAAAAGAAGAGAGGAGAATAGGGAACTGAGATTCCAGGATACTAGCAGGATCTACTATTTGGATATTAAAATTGCCAAATTATGACAAGAGTAATGAAACAAGCATAAACACCACTAACAAAGACACAGTGGGGAAAAGAAAAATAATGAAAATGTTTTAAAAAATGATTGATAAGAAGGCAGAGAATGGAGATTGAGCATGTGTATAGCGGATATGCTTGATAAGAAGCAAGCATAATTAAAACAAAAGCATTAAGTAAAGACATAATTGAATAGCTTTCACTTCCAAAAATATGGCAGATTAAACCTTGAGATGAGCACCTAAAAGATTAAGAAAGTTATTTACAAACACTTCTAAATGAATTACTGAACTATCAGAAATAAGGAATCTATATATTCCAAAAGCATAAGAAAGCAGAAACCCTTGGAGTTGAGATTTTAAAGCCGCCTCTTGACACACCCTGGACACCTCATGCATCCACTTTGATGGGCATAAGGGATTCAGAAGGCCAGAGCAAAGGCCGGAGGCCAGCTGCAGGCCAGGGAACAAGTAGGGAACCTCCAGAAAAAGATGTTCCCTTAAGGCCACGCCTCAATACAAGGGTGCGTGATAAACAAATCGTACCACACATACAGGGGCAGAAAGCATGCCTATTCTGAATGTGGCATTGGGTGGAGGGGAAAAAATAATGTCTCTTGCAAATTCCTTGCCACAAGACTGCCTTTTCTTTTATTTCTATTGTGAATTCAAGTTACAATAAGGAAAATAGTCCAAATGACAACCACGTTAAACTAAATAAGAACTAACAAATCCACAAGCCACAGCAGCTGATGCTAAGAAATTAAATTTTAAGGTAGTTATGTCAGAAGTAGATGCAAATCCTCTCTGGAAAAACTCAATTTCAACCCCAGTTCAAAAAATTACCATTCAAAATTCAAGGGAAAATTAAGTAACTCATGGTAAAAAAAAAATTACAAAACATACAAGGGACCAATGTTCAATGGGTAAAGTCTAGCAGAAAAATAAATGCAGAAAGATTTTAAATGTTAACATTATCAGACATAGAATATAAAGTTATATTTATTATTTTCAAAGAGATTTGTTAATGTACATTGAAAATATGAGCAGGGAATATAATACTTTAAAAAATAAGCAAGCTATGAAAAGAAGCAAATAGACCTTTTAGGAATGAAAAACACTATACCTAATTAAAAATTGAATGAAAGGATTAAACAGCTGAGGAGAGAATCAATGATCTGGAAGACAGTTTCAAAGAAATTATCAAAATACACTCCAGTGATATAAATAATACAAAAACAGATTATAAAATATGGAGAATTTACTGTGGAAGTGTAACACACATTGAATTAGAATTTTGGAAAACAAGAGGAGATCTTTCATGCGTTAATGGCTATAAATTGTCTAATATTGCAAAAAGACACCACTTCTTAGCTCCAAGAAGTTCAACAAATTCCCAATATTATAAATAAAATGATACCCACACCTAGACGCAGGGTAAATGAACTTCAACATACAAAAAGCAAAACAATGAGATACATAAGATATGAAAACAGCCTGGGATAGGAAGTAGAGATCACACTGTTGTTTACCCAACAATACTGTTTTTCAGTAAGATGAATAAATTAAGAAAATTTCACCCAGTCCCCGAGAGAATACACCACCAACAAACTGAAAGGAAAGGAAACTCTAAAGAATATATTTAAAGCAGAAAGAAAATGATCCCAAATGAAAGGTCTGAGGTGTATTTATCAGAAGGAATGTCATTAAATATGCTTGTAAAATTAATTAAACAATAAACACTATCAATATTTGCATCTTTTATGCAATGATAGCTAAAATTCTTGCCAAGTACCATTTATAATACTAGTTAAAGTGAACACAGATAAGGCATCCTATTTTTTGTACTTGTTAAGAAAGAAGATATATATACTCATCAACATTAGGTTTTAAGTATCTATGTTAAAACAGGGGGCATTAACCATTAAGTGGATAGACATGGTAGAGGAACAGAATGGAAAAAATTCAAACCTGTCAGTCCCTCTCATCCATAAACAGAAACTCACCCAGATTAATCTATCCATTCAGTCTAAATCCAGTCAACATCTCCAACTTTTTGATACTTCCTAAGTTTAAGCTAAATTCATAACTGCCTTTCAACTCTGATTTTTTTGCATCATGCTCTCCTTAATAGAGGTTTTACTAGCCACATAAACTAAGACAAGTAACTTCCTCTTCTAGAGTCAACTTTAATGATTTATGTTATTTAAAAAAAGTTTCCACTGTATCTAAGTTTTCAATTTTACTGTCTTAAAGTTTATATTCATTTCCTTATTTTTATACATCAGAGTAGAATAAAGGTAAGTTCTCAAAAATTTACATCCCATATTAGGAAAGTAGGAAGATGTGCACTGTTTAAAGAAACAGCAGGACTGAGCGAGCAGGAACCTAGCAATGGAATTGTTGAGGTGACCATGGCCATCCAGAAAGAAAGACAGTTGACCCTTGAGAAACATGGAGGTTTGGGGTGCTGACCTCCTGCACGGTCAGAAATCTGCATATAACTTTTGACTACCCCAAAACCTAACTCCTGGAACTCTTTCAGATAACATAAACAATTACCACATATTTTATATGTTATACGTAGTATGTATTGTATTCTTGCAATAAAGTAAGCTAGAAAAAAGGAAATGTTATTTGGAAAATCGTAAGACAAAGTACATTGATAGTACTGTATATATTTATTGAAAAAATCTGCATAAAAGTGGACTTTCACAGTTCAAAGTATTGTTCAAGGTTCAGCTGTATTATATTGTTTAGCTCTCCTTGCAAAATGACGTATAGTCATGTAACTGAGTTCTGGGCATTAGCCAGTAGAGAGAAGTGGCATGTTTAGCTTTAGAAATTCTCATTAAAAGGAAGAACTATGTTATTTTCCTGACCCCTTTCTTGATCCTGCTACCTAGAGGGTGATGCAATAGCTGGAGCTTCTATCTCGGATCATGGAATGACCTGGGGAATGCAGCCATGCAGAGACACCATAAAGTTCAAGGTGGCCAATTCCCTGAGGTCTTTATGGAACAGAGATGCCATCAAGCCCTGGACTCTCTCTGTCTGGGTTTTAACATGAGAGAGAAAGGCCTTGTATCCTTTTTCTGCCACCAATAGTGGGGGTTTTAAAAGTACTTGCTGATTAACCTAATCATAATACAGAGAGCATATATATGCTATACAAAAAAAATTAGATAGGACAAGCAGCAAAATTTATATGGTTGATTCTACATTTCATCTATATTCATCTTGTATTGTCCAAATTTTATAATCAATATTACATGAATACTGTAAACATATGTGTTTATTAATTTGAACATTAAAAAAACATAAAAATTACTGATAATCTCATTACTTAGATAATTATTTTAAATTTTGATGTACATCTTTACAAAGAAAAATATTCTAAATAAAACAAAAACAAGTTCTCTTGGGTCCCTACAAATTCAGTTTTGAAAACAATGCAGGAATCCTAATAAGACTAGGAGGTTTTACTTGGTGACCTTTAGGATTTCAGTCAAACCTACTGTCTTAGGATATTATACTTTTAAAAAAGCCCTTTTCAACTTAAAGATAAATTTGATTTTTAAGAATGTCATCATACACTGAAAGTCCCTGAAATGGACTAATGGGTTTGGCTTTTTGTGGGAAAAGTCAATTTACAAATAAGAGTTAGATAATTTGAACTCTAAAACTTTGTAACATTTACTTGTGGGCTGAAAGATTGGAAGGCATTAGTCCTAAAAGTTTTAAGAGCTCTAAGGAAGCTATTATTGTCTAAAGGTCAATGCTCTGGAGATCCAAGAGGGCAGCAGAGTAGGTGGATGCTTTACTCACCTCCTGCCAAGACCACACTGGAATTACAACTTAAATATAGGGCAATCAACTTGAATAACCAACTGAAGACTAGTGAAGAGAAGCCTCATAACCAAGGATTTGCAGAAGAAGCTACATCCAGACTGGTAGGAAAGGGCAGAGACACCAAAAGGGCTGGTCCGGTTCCCACAGGTGGTAGCTGAGACTCGGAGGGGGTTTTCCCCTGGGAAGAGTGGGGTCTCAATCCCAAGCATGGCACCAGAGCCAGGAAGAGGCACCCATATAACATCTGGCTGTGAAAAACAGCTGGATTTCTGTCCATCAGGGAGAGACAGCAGTCCACTGGAGACATAGGTGTGCTCTTAAAGGGCCAATGTACAAAATTTCATTTGCTGCCACTCACCCTTGGCTTCAGTGCAGAGGGTGGAGCAGACTAGAATTGTGTGAGGGATTGCCATGAAGTATTCAAAGTGATGACAAGCAAGGACCTACAACCAAAACTCCTTTACCCAACAAGGCTGTAATTTACAGGAGAAATAATGAGTTTCCCAGACAAGAAAAAGCTGAAAAAGTTCCTTACCACCAAACCAGCATTACAAGAAATGTCAAAGGGTCTTCTTTAGGAAGAAGAAGAAGAAGAAAAAAATCACAGGAACATAGTTAAAAGAATAAAATGGCAATAAATATGTACCTATCAATAATCACTTTAAACATGAGTGGCTTAAATGCTCTAATCAAAAGACATAGCATAGACGAATGGATAAGAAAACCATATATATGCTGTCTATAAGAGACCCACTTCATAATTAAAAATGCACATAGACTAAAAGTAAAGGGATGGAGAAAGACATCTCATGCAAAAGGAACTGGAAAAAAAAGCTAGGATAGCAATAATTGTATCTGAAAAAATGGACTTGAAAACAAAGGCTTAGTAAGAAACAAAGGACACCACACAATGATAAGGAGACCAATCCAACAAGAGGATACAACCCCTGTAAATATATATTCACCCAAGATAAATGTCTAAATATGTAATGCAAATCTTGATGGACATAAAGGGAGAGACTGATAGTAATATAGTCATTGTAGGAGATTTTAACACTCCACTGACATCAATGGATAGAACTTCCAGATAGAAAACAAAAAAGGGAATCGTAGCCTTAAATGCACACTAGATCAGATGGATTTAACTGAAATGCTTCTTTTATAACAACCATATTACCATGAGGATTTTGGTACATATCAACTCTTCATTTGTTCCATTGATATTCTGTCTGTGTATGCCAGTAAAAATTTGTGTTATGTTTTAATATCTTATAGAACTAATCTCATCTCAGAAGTTTTGTTACTAAATCACTGTCTATCCTAAAAATTATTTGTGTATTAGTTTTATTGGAATAATATAAACATAAAAACTGAAAGAGGTGAGGGGAAATATAGTCAACATTGTGATGTTTGCAAGGTGACAGATGATTACTAGAATTTGGGGGAAGAGTGATCACATTGTAACATGTAAAAATGTTGAATCTTATATGCCTGAAACTGATATAACTAATATAATATTGTGTTACCAACTATATTTAAATTTTCAAAAAGATTAATAAAGGGACATTTTCTACCTTTAAAATATCATTTTCTTATTCAAAAAAATTATATCATTGCATTTGTTCATATCCTGTTTTATTTCTTTGTATTCTTCTAAAGTCCTTTATATCTATCTTGGCCATTTCTTAATTTTGTTTCAATTACATTTTATCATTTAGTTCCTATAACAAATGTTGCTTTTATCCCTTTGTATTTTAAAATAACTTCCACTGGTACATAAGAAAATAGCTGGTTTGTGTGTACCATGCCACAGCCAGCTATTTTACTTATTGTTGGTAACATTTTTGAAGACTCTTTTCTGTATTCAGCTATACAGTTTAACCACACATACAAACAATAATGATTCCATGTCATATGTTAAAACTTTTATATTTTACATTTAATTGTTCCTTCTTTCTAATTGCACCTCTAGAACCTCTACAACAATGATAAATAATAATTATAATAGTGAACATTATTGTCTGTTTCCTGTTGAAAATATTTCTAGGAGTTTCAGCATTAATCACATGCAGGCTTTGGCTATAAGTCAGACAGATATTCAAAATACTTATGTAGTATGGCTTTTATCAAGAATTTTTGTCAGCAATGAATTTCCAACTTAAATACCTTTATACACTTTCTGGAAATGATCATATTATTTTTCTCTTCTTATATAACAGTAACTTCAGTTATATTAATATTTTTTCTAATATTCCTGATTTCCTTTCTTAGTCATGATGAATTCTTTTAAAGTAACGTTGGATCCTTTTTGCTAATATATTCTTTAGGGTCTCTGGATCAATAGTCACAAGAAAGATTGATATGTAGTTTTCTTCTACTATGCAATCAGATTTTGGTATGAGTATTATGATGGGTAATATGAAAAATGGAATTTTTCTTCCACTCTCTGTTCTAGAACCATTCAATAGCACTGAAATTTTCTGTTCCTTACAATTGTTGGTAGGTTTCATATACAGCATAGTCTGGGCCCAATGCCTACAACTTTTATGATTTCTCTGAAATGGCCTAATTAGATTTTCTATACCTTCTGAAGTTATTTTTGGTGATTTAAATTTCCTAGAAATATTATTCATTTTATTTAGATTTTCAAATCCATATGTGTAGGGTTGAGCAAATACACGTCTTAATTCTTAATTCCTTTAACAGCTGTGCTTCAGCTCCCAAGTTAATTTCTCATTTTATTTTTTAATATAATTTATTGATTATGCTATTACAGTTGTCCCAGTTTTTTCCCCTTTGCCCCTCTGCCTGGTGCCCCGCTTCCAGTTCACTGTTTTGAACTCTGCCTCTATAGGTTGGTTGTCTCTGTTTCATTTAGTTCTTTTCCTGGGGTTTTGCTTTGTTCTTTTATTTGGGCCATATTTCTTTGTCTCCTCAATTTGGCAGCCTCCCTGTGTTTGTTCCTGTCTATTAGGTAGAGTTCCTTTGACTCCCTGTCTTAGTAGCGTGTACTATTGCAGAAAAGGCACCTGTAAATTGTGTGGAGTGGAGGCTTTGGTAATCCCCAGGGCTGGGCAACCCACTTCACTGCTTCATGGCTGCATATGGGGGGAGAGGATACAATGCTGTTATCCAGCTTCTGGAAGTTTGCCCAGCACTCACCTTGTTTCTAGCC
The DNA here is from genome assembly GCF_004126475.2 of Phyllostomus discolor. NCBI lineage: Eukaryota > Metazoa > Chordata > Mammalia > Chiroptera > Phyllostomidae > Phyllostomus > Phyllostomus discolor. The sequence continues at coordinate 27,523,917 of NC_040912.2, read as the reverse complement.
TCTTCACCTACTTCTTATATGTGACTGGAGCACTTCCAGCTGTTGCCCTGGTGGCAAATCCCAGAGTGGATAGGTTTGTGTATGTTCTAAGTTCATGCTGGCCCTTTAAGTGGAGTCTTCTGAAAATCTGGTAGTTCCTTCTGTTGCCCCAACCCCCACTGGTTTTTACAGCCAGAAGTTATGGGGATTTATCTTCCTGACACTGGAAACCTGGCCTGTGCAGTCTGGCATGGGGCTGGAATCACTGTCTCTCAAAGTAACCCAACCAATTGTTATCCAGCATATGTGAACATGCACTTGCCCATTCCATTGCTGCCATTGCCTCTCCATGCCACACCATATCTCTGTGCCTCTCTGCCCAGTTCCGTGACTCCACCCCTCCTACTCTTCTGGATGAATGTGGCTTCTTTAAATCCTTGGTCGTTGGACTTCCATACAGCTAGGTTTTCTGACAGATCTGGGTGTTATTTGTTTTGAGATCTAGTTGTAATTCTATGGTTGTGTGAGGGGGTAAAGCAGGTCCACCTATGCCTCCATCTTGACCAGAAGTCCTAATTTCTCATTTTAGATATTTGTGGGTTTTTTTCATGTCTCATCATTTAAAAAATATGTCAATGATTTAGATCTCTGATTAATTTTAAAAATGACAATTTCTTAAATTCATAAGCTTTACCTTTTTTGGTTGTTGTAACCATTCAGAAGTTTTACATTTTCTTCACTAGTTCCTTATTTCTAGTTTCCTTAGATGTATTTATTTATTTATTTCATGACCACAATTTATTATTTTAAATGCTTAACTTAGTTATTTTTATTCCTTCTCATTTTACAATTTTAATTTGAAGTTTGGTTTTTCCTCTGATCACCTTTTTATTTTTGTACTACAGGCTTCAATGACATATGTTTAGAATTTTTGATTTTGATATTTTGTCTCATCTGAGACTGTTTTTAAAGAGACTAAAATTTTTTTGGAGGGGCCCTAAGGTGTTTTCATTTGTATAATATAGATATTGATTACTAGTTTTATTTTATTGTGGAAAAAAAAACAAAACAAAATTCTTAAAATTTGAAATGTTTTCAGATCTTTATGACTTATTAAATGGTCATTCTTTAAGAAAATTAAGTGTATTTGAAAAGAAGGTATATTCCCTATATGGAGTTTAATATATATATATATCAATTAGACATACTGTATTAACTTTGTTATTTATTTTATGTTTTTAGTTATTTTGAGTTACTTAATTATTTAAATATTATTTTAGGTAATATGGCAAACAAGCTATCATAAAAATGTTCCTAGTACAGAACAATTAGAAATGCTGAATACCATATTTGCTCTTTGAATGAATAAATGAACTGTCAGGAAATTGAGCCTCTAACCATGAGAAAATATAGCCCCAGACAGTAAACACAGTGTTGCCATTGGCTGCTGTTCTGGGAGTATCTGCTATTTGCTGGTGGCCTGGAGCTTGGGCCTTAATGGGACCCTTCTGTTTAAGGGGTTAAAGGTTATTAAACAAGTTTAGAATGAGAGACTCCTATAAGAATCCAGATCTCCCAAAGGATTCTTTTGCTGAAAGGGTAATGATGTTACTATTATATTATTAATAATAATGATAATTTATTAATTATAATTAATCTATTAATTAATTGACACATCAAAACACCCAGCAGAGAGAATAAGGAAGAGATGTTTAGCTGTCCTAGACTTGGTTCTAGGAAGAGGGGTTTGGGAAAATTTTTCCTTGATAATTCAAAACCACAGCAAGTCTTTACATGGTTTCAGGATGTTTCAAAGAACTCAGTGACCTGAAAATCCAAGAGCTAAGAATTTAATTTGAACTGGTCCTGGCTAGCTAATGCCCCTAGGTGACTGTCAGAAGCAAAAATAAATAATATCTAAAGGAGAACACTTTAAAGTTGAGCCTCAAAAAATTCCCACAGCCAAAATTCCAAAGAACATGAGTTCTGAATGAAAAATATCATATTAAGTGAGAAAATAAACCACCATGAGCAAGTCAACAGAACGGAAACAAAACCCCGCTGTATCAGACCTACCAAGACCACAGGATCACAGACTATTACATCCAGGATATAACATAAGTGTGCTTGATATGGTTAAAGAAATCCAAAACTCGAACACAACTAAGAATCAAAAGACTATGAAAAATGACCAGGCAAAATAAAAAAATGTACCAAAGAGCTTTTAGAAATGAAATTAGAAACTCAGTGTACTGAACAGTAGCTGGACTCCAACAGGTGACTGAAAATGATGAAAGGAAAGTCAGTGAACATGGAGGGTGGAGTTAGGAGGGCTAACAGAAGTCTAAACGGATTTCCAGAGGGAGATAAATAGAATTAGGAAAAGGTGATATACAAATTGACATTGGCTGAGAATTTTGCAAAATGATGAAAATAAACCCTCAGATTCATAATCCCATTGAAATTCAAATGAGACAAAGAAAAAAAGAAAAAGACACCCCAAACACAAGAAAACAGCACATTGCCAAAGACAAAGAGAAGTTCTTAAACGGAGTTAGAGAGTAAAAGACACGGATAACTTTAAAGGAGTGACAATTTGATTGAGGCCACCAGAATATGGGATGATATCTTCAAAATACTAAGAGAAAATAACTGTCAACCTAGAGTCAGAGAGCCAGTGAGGCATCTCCCAAAGCAAAATTAACACATTTTGCACAAACTAAAAAATCTTTCTTTTAAAGAAATGTCTTAGGACTTTGAGATTAAGAAACATGATCCCCAAAGGAAGAGCTGAAATAAAAGAAGAAATGCTAAGGAGAGATGCTGGTAAACATGTAGGTAGATCTGTATTAAAGACAATTGTGTCTTGGTTTTGATGTTAAAAACACAGTTCACAGAGCATCTTAGAAGACTACCCTATTTTATCAGACACACTCTGGTAAATGCTGCTAGCTGATGCCAGGGAGAGTGCCAGAGCCAGCCTCCCTGCTGGTGTGGTTAGTGAGTACTGGTGCCCACCCAGCCACTCCATTTCAAATGGCCTTGTTCTTCCACTTATTGTAACTCATTTCGTGGATAAAATTATTGATTATAATAATGTTCATGGGTCTGGAGATCAATCAGTTGAACTACAATTGTCACGGGTATGCCTTCTAACAAACTAGGAGCCATACCGAAACTATGAGAATTGGTCTTTTAAATCATGACATTTTTGTTAGCAACCAGAGAACATGGCAAAGAATATAGTATAAAACCCATTATATCGTCATTGAATTTTTACTTCCTTAACTACCATGATGAAATTCAAAAATGTCTATGTTTTTTTCTTAAATAAGAAAGTCATTGTGGTGCCATCATGAGATCATTTCTAACTCAGTGGTGTCAGTCATTACTACCAGTTGAAATATAGTTATGCCTTTCAGCTGTGGCTTGGTAATGATATTAAGTCTGAATTTTCTTGCAAAAGCAATTTTTTCATGTCACCACTTACCGCTGTAAGCTTGTTTATGGCTTTTTAAAATGGGATCTGTTTCACCATTTGGCCTTTCTTCAGCACATTTTGCTTTTTGTAAAACACATACTTTTCCGCCAATGCAATCATAAATGATGACAGAGGAGAAGAACGAATTAGAATGTAAAGTTACTTCCCAAAGTATTTACATATGATGGCCAGATTTACAAGGAGGAAAGGGGAAGCACATTGCAACCACAGAAGATGTGGTTCAGAATCCTATAACAATCCTGAATTGTGACATGAAAACCTTCACCTAACTACTTTTTGTTCAGGAAACAACTCCCTGTGTATCTGTAATTAGTTCTCAAATCGTTAGTTCTAAAAATCATTTAAACAATTTTTTAAATAAAATGTTGTGAAAAACTATTTTGTCACCTCTCGATTTTAAAAATGAAGATGGGGATTTATTTTTTCCAGCCTTGGGAAAAATGCAGTGCAGGCTTGGTCTTCTGATCTCCATTCTGGGGGTTCACTACCTTCCCAAGATGGTCCCACCATTCCTTTATAATGTCACTGCCAGTGGTAAGAATTCTTCCCACTGGAACCCTCAGACACAAATCCCATAGCCCACACATATCTCAGCACAGCAGGGAGTGAAAGCTTGTGGAAAGAGTAATACAAAGAGCTAAGAAAAGCTCAAGGAGTAACACAAGCAGCTCATCTCATTTATATTGCCTGTCATTTCATCTCTGCCCCAATTAAATAGGCTTACCTGCCACTGCCCATCGAATCCCTAGCCCTTTATGCAAGTAATCTCACTGAATCCTCTCAGCTAACCACAGGTAAGATCATAATTATTTACATTTGACCATAGGCTCAGGCTCAGGCACAAAGTTGCTTTGGTCAGAGATTCTGCATTCATTTAATCCCTAATCTCTAAAAATCATTTGAGTAACCAGATAAAAGCTCTATCTCATCTGATCCCCACCCCCCAAATCTGTGAAATAATCCCTGTTATGATTGTTATTTCTTTCCTCTTTAACAGAGGAGGAAACTCGGACTTAAAGGAGTCGAGGAGCTTGCTGAGGCAAGTAAAAGACTTGGGATTTGTACCCGAGAATTCTCAATTCATAACTCTGCTGTTAATGACTTTGCTATTGTGGTCACCACCGAGGTCATCATGGATGTGATAAAACAGTATCATCAAGTACCATTGAGGTGTAGATATTATTCAGATCCAAGTTTCCAAATAACTGATGACCACAGAAAACTGGACTTCATTGCTTCATCCACTCATACAATAGTGAATGTGACCAGATGCTCTGAAAAAATTCATTCTATAGTCATGTTTTATTAATATTAATATTATTTAATGAATATGTATTAATAATCATGCATTTGTTTCTTAACAAGTTTTAAATATTTTTTTAAACAGTAGGGCCTCCTGGAAATTATAATATTCAATTATGTGTTATAAATCTCTAAGATGGGAGTATATATATTTCTCAAGCATATTTACCCATAGAATCTTTTTTACCCATGGCACACCTTTTACATTTTTGGAGACAAATTTCCACAGAACTCACTTGGAAAAATAATACTTTCCTTCTCTCCTGAAGGATGCTCTTGCTCTCCTCCCCAGGAGAGGCCTTGATTTCGTGCCATCACTATTCTGATCCATTACTATCCTCACCATCCACTGTCTTCTTTGAGCTTTTCTTTCTTTTCACTTCTTGTTCCTTTTTTTCTTCCTTTTTGGGGATCTCTCTCCCTTTCTCTCTCCCTCCCTCTCCCCACCTTGCCCTCTCCCTCACCTCCTCCTTCTCCCTCTTTCTCTCTCTGATTCTTAACTTCTGCAAGAGTGGGGTTGGCTCCACTGGCTCACTAAGCACTGGATGTGTGCCTTGCTTCTCACTTTTCCAGAAAGCAGATCCATGCTAACACTACATCTTGGACTCTTTTGGCTATTTTTTTCTATTGTTTTAGAACTAAGACCTTCTTTTTTTGTCTTTGTTTTTTTCAGAAAATAGACATTCTGAATTCCTCTGTCATTTTACTGGTACTGACAACACCAGAGCTGGGTAGCTTATGGTAAGTTAACAGGTCCTTTACTTATATAAGATTATTTATATTATATGTGTGCTTTTCTTAGAAACTTGCACAATAAGTTTGGCATTCTCCTACTGATATTGAAGAGATATTGAACATTGTAGAAAGCTAGATAAAATGACAGATGAGAAAATTTGTATACCAATAGACCCAGCGCTCCCACTTTGTCCTATTAACTAAAAAGTACTGTATGTCATAAGCCCATTGTTCACCCTTTAAAGCACCAAAAAAAAAAAGTGCTTGTCATTGTTTTAAATGTTGTCATTGTTGACTTCATCAAGCCAACTTAAAAAGGCATTTCATTTTATGAACTTCAGATTATAATAGCAATTTAGATTTAACAGGATGAGTGTACTATTTGATAATAAAAACACACTCCATTATAATAATAGAAATACCAAACCATCTCTTCTTTCTATTTTGAATTATTTTTATTTTAAGAGTAAGAAAGACAAAAATAGTGGGAATTATTAATAGCTGGCTGAAGCTAAAAACAATATAAAGAAAAAGTAAATTTAATTATAAGATTAGGAATCTAGGGTCAATATTACCACACAAATTAGAAAACTTTAAATATGCAAAATTCTAAGATTAAAATAATCTGTAGCACATTTCTTAATTAACAAACATTTTTAATTGGCTTATATTATGGAATTTGTGATGAAGGAAATCATGACTCTCATGTTCCATTGATTTTGCAACTGTTTTACTAATAATCACAAGCCATGAAAGTAAAAATTAGAATGTGCCACTACTGTAGTTACAGTTTTGAAAAGACTGTCTTTAGTATATATTTCTTGGAATCTCCAAGTTATCTGACGTGTTTGTTTCCTAGTATTTTGACCATGATAGTCCAATTTAAACCTGAGTTAGTTTTAATCAGGCTCCTCCTCCTCTGCTGCTGCTGTTCTTATAAGGCTTCACCAGTTTCTGCAATGTTTTCTGCCTGAATTAGCATTTGCTATTTTTTTTGTATATAGCAAAAAGTCATCTTGAGATTACTCAAGTCATCTACAGTATCTGAGTAAGGGAGGTTTAGCAGGTTATGGACAAAAAAAATAACAATGTTAATCCAGGCAGAAAACAATGGGGTTTCATATTATAAGCACAAAGTTTATATTTTACGAGAATGCAAAAAAAGGCATGAAAGCCCTATTCATGGTAATACTTCTTGCTAATAAAATCTTACTTTTACTTATTATTTATATTGATCTCATATGTCCCCAATTCCAAAATTGAAATATAAGTCATTCCATTGCTTTACAGTAAAATGTGACTCATAGGGAACACACATACATGTCAGTTTTGTCCCTGCTGATCTTTAGGGTTGTCGGGTAAAATGTAGGGCACCTGCTTAAATTTGAATTCCAGATGAAAAAGTAATTTTTTGTATAATCTATATCCCAAATATTGCATGGGATATAATGATATTAATTCATTATTTATCTGAAATCCATATCCAGCTAGCCATGTTGTATTTTTATTTGCTACTCTGGCCCTCGTTCCTTTATTGCTTTTATTTCTACATGTCATAGAAAATTCCACAAAGCACTCTTTTGCTACATAAAAATCCAGACATAGTATAAACTAGTTTCATACATAGAATACTCAGAAGGGGACAGAATGACAACATACACAGGTGTCCAAAATAGCGGGGATCTTTAGCTACTTCTAATTGCGTCATGAAAGAGATAGAATCCTAGAAAACAAAAAGGAACTGCTTCAAACAATTAGCCTGTAGTAATTAATCAAAGTTTAACACCCTCATTCTAATTTAAATTTGAATGCCTGAGAAAACCAGCACATAATTTGGCAAGATCTAAGGCAATTACTTAAGAAGGGGAGCAGGTGTAATGGAGCATGCAGTCTTGTCATCTTGTCATTCAAGAGCAGGTAGACTCTGCCACCGAGGCAACATGACTACTCCAAAAGCAGTTGTTGAAAACCCATTTTGTTGTGCTCTGGGGAAGGAGGAGATTGTCAGAGGGTGGGTCCAGGCTGCAAACACAGGAATGTGGCCCCTAGATAAACTAATATTAGAAAGTACCCTGGCCAAGGCTGAAAATAACACTTTACTTGATAGAACTATCCGAATTAAATGTGTATCAAAACCAGAAGTTAAAAGAGTGAAGGCACATTACTTATTTACAGAGTGATCAAGATTTTTAAAAAATAGGGAGCAATACTTGCCAATTTAATATCAATACTTAGCAATTGACAGGTGTTCTTGTTAAGTCTATTTCTCTCTTTTGTTTTTCATAGCTTTTAATCTTAATTTTCTTTACACAAATTAATCTCTTTGGTAGGACCATAGCATTTAGTTTGTTTGATTTTCTTTTTGATCATTTCTTAACATGGACAGGAAATATGTTTACCACCATCTGAAACCATTTATCTCCATTTTATGAATAAAGTCTTCAACTAACTTCTGAAGTTTTAAAGTAATAAACTATCAACCACCAGAACAGTGAGTTCTGAACCTCGAGAAAACTTGAGATCAAGTTAGCACTTCTGCCTCTGCCTAACAGAATTCAAAGTGCTTTCCCAGAATTAAACACATGCATCATGTATTTCCAAAGAGAATCAAATGACAGGTTCTACAAAGCTCGCTTTCACTGGAGTTCTTTAAAAAGTTATTTAGCAAGAACATAGCTCTAAACAGGCCTCCCATACAAAACTGATGGTTTCATCAAATGCCTCTTGCCCCCAAAATGCTGACATTACGTTCAGTTTTGTTCACAATTTTCCTGGCTCTGAATAACCTGAGCCCTTCAACTATTCATAGCTCCTCACACGGGGCCTTGCCCGGTGCTTCTCCTGAACACAAAGGGCTATTCCTTTCCCCTTCAAACACATTCGAATTCAAATCCTTCCTTCACTGAAACAGTGTGAAAGAACCCTCAGGATTGTGGTGAAGTTTTTTTGTGTTTTGTTTTTTGTTTTTTTTTCTTTCAAGGCAACTGGCATTTGCTAAATTTCAGGGAAGCACCTGTATTAATTGTATTTCCTGTTCATGTGTTGCCTTTGTTTGCAATAAAAGAATTCATCTCAGGTGAGTTAACCTTGCTCTTTAGAGAGGGCACCTGCAGTTATCTTGGTGAGGATTGTAAATCAAAACATGTTGAGCCTTTAAAGAAGGAAATAAAGAGGTGCTGACAAGAGGGCATGCCGGCGGGATTAGGAGACTTTCTCACCACTTGTATTATCAGGACAGGGAACAACTGAGTCACATTAAATTACAGGGGGGAAAGGGTCCCAGAAATTCCACAGAGGGGAGGTTGACTGGCATCTTCAGTGAGCCTGGGAAGAGGAGGGGTCTGTGAGGCCTGAAAAGACAACTCCCTCCTTAGCCTCAGGCTTCCATAATTGACCAAGGTTTTTCAGCTTGTGATTTGATCCAGCTATACCCTGTTAGAAGCACTTGCCCCCAACTGAGACCAAGGCTGGAGCGCATAAGAATTAGGTGACTCACTGGTATGTACAATACGTGCATTCACATCTATTAGGATAAGTGACACATCGCTCACTTTAAGCACAGGCAGCTGGAGATTGTCATATTCTGAAAATGACAACTGTTATTTATTTATTGAGAATATTTATACAGGTTCTTCCTGGGCATCAAGAATGCATTTTTCCAGCAGCACTGACGCCGGGCTGTCACGTGGCTAGAGCAGAGCTAGAAAACCATTAGCACCGGCGGAGACAAAGCACTTGGACTCCCGGCAGCAATCCGTAGGAGCGTAGATTTAGAAGGTTGAATGCGGCAGGTTTTTAAGTGAGGCCCAAGTCATTATCCTAACAGGGTTTCGAGCTACTCTGAGGAAGGGTTGTTTTTTTTCCACACAGTATGCTTTCGTTAACTGCCAAAGTACCAGTTTTGAGGCATTGATTAATTTTGGTCAAAGGGTTCACATTATACAGTGCAGGGGGCTCGCTGGCCAGCTCTGGAAGGGCCGAATGGAGAAAGCATTTGGGAGCGGAGGCAATGTTTCCTGTCCCTTTTCCACACATCACAGTCCTTGGAACTATAAATCAGGCTCTTCTTTATTCCCTGCTATAATTTTTCCCAGTATTAAAAGAGGCACAGTTGCTTAAAATAGTATTTCTCCAAGCTCAGGTCCCAGTTGAAAATGTCCATTCTTGGGTCCATTCTCAGATCTCCTCAATCAGAATAGCTGATCATAGGGCCTTGGAATCTGCATTTTACCAACTTTTCCCAGGTGTTTCTTTTGTATACCCAGAGCTGAGAACCATTCTAACAGAGCGGGGTTATGTAAAGAAGTGTGTTCTGAGCTTTGTATATATTCTAAGTGCTGGTTCACATTGCATACATAACAAATATTGCTTGATGGCAATTCAAATTAATGGAGTATATCTACCCAGACCCCAAATTTCTAAAGGGATACCATACTACCTAATAATGCATATAAGTGTGAAGGAATAAATATAACCTTTTCCAGAGAACAGCACCCTGGAGCTCATTGTATTGGTACGTTGCCTACCCCCCAATCACAGGCATGCAGTTTGCAGACCCCAACAAGCTGCATGGGACCCTGACCTGTGTCTGCCATCGCTATAGTAATTCTTGGAGAATAATCCTCCTGAGAGATAGGTTAATGATTCTTGGAAATGGGGTTTTAAGATGAATATCAATCTGCATACATATGTTTAAAGTTCAGGGCATTATATTATTGAGAAGGAATAAGGAAGTCCAATGTCAAAGTGATGTTTTGTCTTTTTTCCATTAAAAAATATTTTCTTATTACAAAAATAAAGGAAAAAATTTAGTGATATAAGTATTTTCGTAAAAACTTTGATCTTAGAATTATACCTGCCCAGAGATAACTATTATCAACACCTCAGTATGTATGCATCCATATCTGCATTATTTTTTAAGTACAACTGGGATTTTACCATTCCTATTGTTTGTATCCTGTTTGTTTCACATGAAAACAGACTGAGACCAGTTTTCAAATCAGTACATATGCTTCCATGGGACAGTTTTACATGTTATATGCATCTGTTGTGTAGATGTGTAATAATCTATTTAGGTTACTTAATATTTCACTGCTATAATGAGTGAGATAATGTCATCCAAAAAGCACAGGCTGAATGGTCTGTCTCTTGTGTGAAGAGGATCCATACAACTGCCACAACCAAATGCTTACTATTAGTAGTAGTTTGTGGGTTCTGACGCCAGGGTGGAAGGGGGACGGTCCCCACGAGCCATACCTTCTCATTTCCCTGCCTCCCATCCAAGAGTTCCTTCCTGCCTGGTTCTCTTGTCCTATGCTCTGAAGATTCTGGGGATATGAGAGATTTCCCCATCCACATCCATACCCTGCACCCACCCCCCATCAGCTTAAAGCTTCCATCTCTAAACTCAAATCTCCATTTATGTATGTTATATACGCTATGCGTATCCAGCAGAGATGCACCGGGGAATGGGGCACCACCTAGGCTTTTCAGGCAGTTGATTCTATTTTTTTAATTAAAAAAATTTTAAATTACAGTTGACATTCAATATTATTTTGTGTTAGTTTCAGGTGTACAGCATAGTGGTTAGACAATCACATACTTTACAAAGTGTCTCCTGATGTTTCCAGTACCCACCTGGCACCATACACAGTTATCACAATATCAAATATAGTTCCCATGCTATACTTAGACACTTATTTCTAAAATTGTGTTTTTTATTTTGCAGTATATGTAGATTTGTCAGCTTTCTAAACTTTGTAATTTGTCTATTCCAAATATTCATTTTGTACCTAATTTTATATTCATAAACATTCTATTCTTTTTGTTAAAGAGAGCTGTCCCACAACTCATATGGGCTTTGGACCCTACCTAACCTGGATTCAACCATGACTTGTCCAAACTCATGAAGCTCAGTTGCCTCAACATCCATTTACACAAAAAAAGGGGTTGGGGCCATCAAAGAAGTGTGCAGCTCAGTTGAAGATCAAAGAGTACAGAAGGCACTGCAGCCTATGGAGGGATGGGCCGGGGAGGGGAGACATTGGGTGTTGGGAAGGGGCCAGGCAGAAAATGCACCCAAGACGCAGTGGACTTGAGCAAGTTTGTAAACAGGTAAAGGAACTTTCCTAAGAAGCATGTTAGCTCCCTAAGTGGTGCTTACACATATCACAAAGGTAGCAGATGAAGGATCAGATTGTTAAGGAACAACTTGCTTGTAAAACCCAAAGAGCAGCGGTTGATCTGATAACTTGGGGATTCTTAGTAGCTGAACACAAATAAACCACTTGTAAATACCCCTGGGCTGGCCTGCCTCACCACTCGTTCACATGGCAGTAATATTCGGCCAGTAATTACCATAATGAGCCACCAGAAGGCATCTATTTGTTAGCCCTGGAAGAGCTTGCATCTGGCTTTTAGGTGTGAGGCTAGGAGAGGCGAATGACAAGGAGCATTTGAATATACATTTCCTCGGGCAGCTACTTATTTGAACAGCTGCTTAGGAGCTACACGGCCACGTTAAGAGTCAATCCCACTCGAGAGGCTGTGTGCATCTTGATTTCTATTTTTTTCTTTGAAGTACAGGACCAGCCTATTTTCTCCCTGGGTAATAATTTCTCCAAATTAAAAGTGGTTACCCGACTTAAAACCTGTGACAAGTCTATTGTGTTGACCTCCACAGCTGGGAGAGGGTGGAGGTTGCCAGGGAAATGGGGTCTAGAAATGAAACAGGGAACACGCTCAGAAGTCACGTGCCAGATTGTTTGGTTGTAGATTAAGTTTCATAGGAAAAATAATCCAGAGCTTGCTTTCTCTCTCTTTTTTTTTTGTCTTTGTCAAAACAAAGAATGTATAACAAAGGCAACAGTTTTAGCCATCTGCTGAAAATACAGAAATATTTTCATCCCAATAACAAGTTGGTGTTTTGTTGTGTCAGCTTGTACATTTAATAATTCCAATATTAAGCATTCTCCAGACATCAGATAGAGGCAAACGTGCCATCTGAAGAAAAGAAAGGAATCTGGGTACATAAGAAATGAGTTTAAAATGACACTGGAGCTGGCCTTGCGATCGGAGAGTGAGGGGTGTGTTTTCAGGGGGATGTCTGTGAATCTTGGTGATTGTGTGGCTGGGAATGAAAACAACCGTGAGCCATCCCTTACTACAGCACACACTGTCACGGCCAGGAATGGGCGGTTCAGTGCCTCGACACCTCTGCGTATGAAAATACATTAGAAATGGTGTCTATTTCTTGAGCTAGTAGAAAGATATGTGACATAATGCCTTTAAAACACATAAAACAAAGATCACAGATATTTGTTACTGACCCAAAGTGTACCTTCGATAAAGAGATTTATATGAAACCTGGAAGAGGCATATTGGGGTGTTGCCTTGACTGACATTCATGGATCACTGAGCAGTTCCAAATGCTTCTAAGAAGATTATCAGGTGGTTGTGCTTTCTGAGGTTTCCTGATCTTTCCTTTTACCTAGGGGTCAAACTCTAAGCATTTGGTAGCTTATCCTTGAGATATTAGCAAGACTCAAGATAAAAGAGCCAGCAAATAAAATACAGATCAGTAATACAGATTCCCCCTATAGATTCATCTGCTCAAAATTTTCTTTTGGGCTGCTGCTGCACTTTGTTATATTTTTGGTATGATAAAGAACTTTAAAATTATACATATATAGCCAATATAGTCACATGGCTCAAGAACAGTATAAAAAGTATATAGAGTAAGATGTCTCCGTACCCCCATCCCAACCAACCCAGTTCCCCCCTGCCTACTCTCTTTGTCCTAAATAACTACTTATTAGTTTCTTGTGTATTCTTCCCATGTTTCCTTTTTATATCCAAATACATACATATATATTATTCTCACCTATTTTAAACAATCAATATGCCCTGCACACTGTTCTGTATCTTACTTTTTCACATAATACTATAACTTGGAGATTTTTTACAAATCTCAGAACATGGTTTCCTCATTCATTTTTACAGCTGCATAATATCTCATTGTTTAAATGGGTTAAAATGTATTTAATCCAAACTGCAGCAGTTTAAAGTCCTGGCCACCCTTAGAAACACTATAAAAAATACGATGTGATAAGCTCCATGTACTTTCATTTATATTAACGTTCAACTTAATTTTTACTTGCCTGAATTTTCAAGCCTCTGGAAAAATGTGGTGGATCTGCAGAGTCAGGGATTACTGGAAAGAATAACCTAATTTATTAGTTTGAATTAGATAAAATGCATGGAATTAGAATATAGACTCAACTATAAACATTTAAGATGTTAGTTCTCAGTAGGCTTTTGTCTGGGTTGCCTATATTCTATAGGGTGTTTGTCATGTCCACCTTATTTTCTTTAAATATTGTATAAACATCCAGAATTACTTTGATTTTTTTTTCCCCCAAACACGGGAACAGCTGCCCTTCAGGGCTTTGCCTCACAGACCGCAGAACTAGTGTTTCTTTAAGGTCTTTCTACCTCTCTGATCCTACTTTTACATTTAATTAAGGTAATCCTTCAATCTACATCCTCTTCCAGACCCCATTCTCCTTTCTAAGTTGTTATCCATGTTCCACCTGAAGTAGGAGATCATATTGCAGTTTTGGTCCTAAGCTCATTAAAGAAGAATGCATCTGGCATTTCTCTGGGAGGAAAATGGGCTTTCAAGTTCTAATTGGAAAGATCTGAAGAGTGTAGAACTACGATGTCTTTCTGACCATGGGCCCCAGACCACTGAGTTTATATGTTCACTACGTGAAAAATGTAGCGTCCATGATCTTGGTTTCAGTTGTTGTTTGCCTATTAAAATTAGAGTTTTTTGTTTATGTGTGTTGTTGATCCTCCATCCTGATGTGGCCAAAATTGTGTGGGCACGTGCATGTTTACTGATTTAATATAATTTGTCACTCTTTAAAGAAACTGCATGAGGTTTGTGGATAACCCTAGAGTATTAGTAAAGTTCAAGTAGAGAAATCCAATCAAGAGTGAAGTTATGCCATCAGGGAGCAGAAAAACAGAAAAGGAAGGAAGGAAGGAAGGAAGGAAGGAAGGAAGGAAGGAAGGAAGGAAGTCAGTCAGTCCTTGGAACTCAGGTTGCTGCCTTTGTCTTCGCCTCCTATCAAGCGGGAGGATTTAGCCCTGGCTGGGTGGCTCATTTTGTTGGAGTCTCTTCCCCACACACAAAACATTGAGGGTTTGATCCCTGGTCAGGGCACCCATGGGAGGCGACCAATCCGATGTTTCTTTTTCATATCAATGTCTCTGTCTCTGTCTCTGTCTCCCTTCCTCCCCCTCTCTCTTTCTCTCGAGTCAATAAACATATCCTCGGTAAGAATAAAAAATAGGAAGAGTTAGGACTTTATGGGGATGGAGAGCTAAAGCATAAGCACTCGGTTTTGTTGAAAGGAAAAAGCTAATGAATAATGTTCTCTTTTTGTTTTTAACAAGGTCTTGGTGGCTCAAAGTCTTTGTACTGCAGAAATTGAAAGAAAAGAGAAGCAGCAAGAAAAAAACACAACCCCTCAAAACCCAGAGTAACGAACAGTTCTCTGCCCACACATTTACCTAAATATATGTGGGTCGCTCCGGCAATCCCGTATGTGTCCATATGCCTGTGTCCATATGCCTGCCGCCTACTGCCTCACCCAAGGATATGCATAAACATTTGCTGATGTTACTAATAACAGGTGATATTATCTCCCCACTTGGATCTACTCATAACATGAAAATGCCATCGTTGTAAGTCTTCTAAATATTAAATTTCTCACAATGCTTCCTTTCCCAGGCCCCTCCTTAAAAACGGCATGTATTTTGTTTGCTCTTACAAGACTTTAAAAGAGAACAAGAGGACTAGCAGATTCCCTTCCTGCCCTTCTGACCCACACCCATCCTGGGGTCAGCCCCCTGGCCTGTCTTTGTATAGTCGCTAGAAAATAGGTGCCAGATCCCCTTCTCCTGGTTTAAACCCGGCTCTGCATATGTTTATTTTCACCTGTGGAGAATGCAGTTCCACCGCAGTATTGAACCAAACACACAGATCCCTTCTGAAATGATCATAAAAGGATTTATTTCCCTAAGAACTTGTTAGCTTATCTAAACATCTGCTACTCAAAAGTGATTACTTGGGAATTTCCAGGTCACACAGGAACATGCAAGTCTGTTGCTACTGGATGCATTTAGACAAAAACCAGTGACCAAACATTCGGAGGTGAGACAGAGAATGTTTAAAAGTTAGTCTGCGTTGAAGGACCTCAAAAAATCTGAATTGACATACTTTTAAATGCCATTCTTGCTTTTATTTTACTTTAATCAATCTATATTATTGGCTTTTTTTTGCTGAGATCTTAGATAACAAGTATACAGAAACTGTGAAAGCCTTTGAAATTAAAGACCAAAAGATTAATTCTCACGTATCAACATCTTTTTGTTTAAGTGAGAGAGAAACAGAAATTTTTTTAATGTGTTGGAGAAAAGTGTTTAAGGAGAGAATTCAAAATCTAGGAAATATAATATTAAGGGTTTGTTGAAGGAAAATCATATTTTGAAAATAATATATTCAAAAAGACTAAGGGTAATGCTGAAAGTAATTTAAGAGAAGAGGAAGAACCAAATTCCCTAGGATGGTTTTAGCAAACATTGGACTTGAGGAAGGAAAGGAAGCAATCATCAGTGGAACACCCACTATACACCAAGCATTTGGCATTTACTGTCCCATTTAATCCTCACACAAATGCGATGACTCCCATTCAACAGATGAGGAATCTACAACTCATTGAGGTTTAGTAGAGTGGCCAGCATAAGGGGAGGAACCAGGATTTCAACTCATAATTTCAATTCTGTCTGCTCGGCAGCTCACCATGTCATGTCATCATCATTTTTATAAAGTTATTATAAAACATGACTTAAAGCAACAGCCATGTCCTTTTGTCATGCGACTGCTGTGGCTCCTGATGTTTTGTTCTGGCCTCAACTAATTGAAGAGGTGGGTAGGCAAGCATCACAGTGGGTATGTAGCATTCTTTCTGGATTTCTTCACAGCTCTTTTGTCTGTAGGCTGAAGTTTGCAATGCTGTACTATGAACTGAACAAGTTTGGAGAGAGCAATGCAAGAAATAGGAGGTAGAAAGGAAGCCAGAGACGTGTCTAAAACCAACACCCTCCGTACACGATTTTTGTGGTTTGTTTTTTTTTTACTTTCTGCTTTGACAGTTTGGAATAGTAGAGACACCTGTACTGACTGGGTAGAGCAGAAGCACTGAGCAGAAAGAAGCAAGGTATGGGCTACCTTGCTTCTCCTAATCAGAGGTCACCAGCAGGTTGCACGTAGGCTTGGCTTATATGTTGTTTTATTTAGCCCACAGGGTATTTGTTTAAATAGTTGCCATCACTTAAGAATTCATTCCTCAAATATTTATTGGGTGTATGCCTGGCACTGTTTTAGAAGCTTAGGATTCATCAAGGAACCAAGCAGACAAAGCTGCCCTATTGGAACTTACATTCTAGCAGGGAAAGACAAACGAAAAATAATGAACATAATAAATAATTAACATACAGTGTCTTAAGAAGTGAGAATTAAGAAAAGTAAATTAGGGTAATGGGGGGTTAGAAGAAAGGTGGGGCGGGATGTTGGCCTCATTAAAAAAAATGGTGTTTGAACAAACACTGGCAGGAAGAAGCACAGTCGACCACGTGAACACCGGAGTGTGAGGAATGTTCCAAGCTCAGGGAGTAAGTCAGCCAAAGTCTCCAAGCCGGAAGCATGTGTACTCTTTGAGGAAGAACGAGGAGGCCAGTAGGCCTGGTGGGGTGTGAGCCAGTGAAGAGGTAGTAAGAAAAAGGCGAGAGAATTGATGAAGGCCTGGGCGGTGTAGGGCCTTCCAAGTTCCTCTAAGGGCTGACTTTTAATCAATTAAAATGGGTGGATTTGCAGTGGTTTGAGCAGAGGAGTGACATGATTTAACTTACCTTTGAAATAATTATTCCGATTTTTGTATTGAGAATAGACTGTAAAGAGGAGGTAAGGATATTCATAGGAAGAGCAGTAAGGATTTATTTAAATCATTTGAGGACATGCTCATTGATTTTAGAGAGAGGGGAAGGGAAAGAGAGAGAAGCAGGGGGTGAGAAACATCAATGTGAGAGGGAAACATCGGCTGGTTACCTCCTGCATGTACCTCAATCAGTGATCAAACCTGCAATCTAGGTGTACACCCTAACCGGGAATTGAACCCATGACCCTTCAGTCCATGGGATGATGCTCCAATGAACTGAGCCACAGAGGTCAGGGCAGAAATCTTTTAAAGCACTCCTGGTGAGAAATGATGCTGATTAGGGGTTACCAGAGAAAGTTATACAAAACAGTCAGATTGTGAAAATGTTTTAAAGGTTAAAGCAACAAGATATCCTGTTGGATTGGATGTTGAGAGAGGTAAAAAATGACTGCAAGGTAACAAGTGTTGGCAAGGATGAGGAGAAACTGAAATCCTTTTGCACTGTTGGTAGGCATGTAAAATGGTGCAGCTACTATCAAAAACATTATGAAAGTTCCTTGAAAAATTACAAATACAATTACCATGTGACTCAGCAGTTCCATTTCTGGGTATAGGTCTAAAATAATTAAAAGCAGTCTTGAAGATGTATTTATATATCCATGCTCACAGTGGCATTATTCACAATAGCCAAAGTAAATACACATTAACAAATGGATATACAAATGTGGTAAACACATTCAATGGAATGTAGTTAGGCTTAAAAAGGAAGGAAAGTCTGACACACACTGCAACATGAACGAACTCCGAGGATATGATGCTCAGTGCAATAAGCCAGCCATGCAAAGACAAACACTGCATGGTTCCACTTCTATGAGGTACCTAAAGCAGTCACATTCACAGAGATGGAAAGCAGAGTGGTGGTTTTCAGGGGCTGGGGGAGAAGGGGGAGTTGTGTGATTGAATGATGTGGCAACTCTGAGCCCACATTTCCACATGTCATCAATCAGCTGCAGCTGAATAGTTGTTGAGCGTTCTCCTCTACCCTCTTCTAGCCCAATCCACTCAGACAGGGTATGTGTTCTCCAGCTCACCATCATCTTCATCAGGCTGGGTTTACTCATTTAAATCATGTCCCTAGATTCCGAGGTCTTTTGAGTTTCCATTTCTGATATAGACCTATCAACACAGATAATAGTAATGTTTCTATCTCTCACCTAAGGTTAATAGCTCCTCTCTCTTGAACTAATCTAGCTTTTTTTGTATATGGGAAATTGTATATGGGAATTGTATATGGGAAATTCAGCCAGCATCTTCATAAGAAGATATCTGGCCCATTAGTAAACCCGAGTCTGACATTGTTACCTAGAGAAATAAGGAGAAAGATGATACTAAAAATGATATGCAAAGAATGAACTAATGAGTATTTCAAACTGCCCTCGCATTCAAGAACTCAAAGTGCTGCCTCAGCCTTGGTCGGCTTTGAAACAGCAGCAAAAACCCTAGAAATGGCAAAATGGAGGGTCGTGTACAAGTCCCTTCCTATATGTACCAGAAGGCAAAGCAATCAGGAAAGATGGGTGGATTGAGGAACAATCAGGATGAGATGTCCAGTTAAAACTGAAAGGTTGATGCCCCAGGCATCAAGCATGATGACTTTGCCTTCATCACAGCATAAAATTGTGTATTAATTTAAAAATAAAAAATAACAAGTTTAGTGTTTTAACCTAACAATTCACTTGGAATGTGGCTCCATGTGTTGAGTGAATAAGAAATTGCAAATGAGCCATAACTTCAAAGTAGTGTGGCTGATTGTCAGGAGATTTCAAATCTGAGCACTGAGCTGAGATTCTGTCTTCATTTGCCTTAAAGGCAATCTTAAGAAACTTCTAAGGAAGAGAGTGGTTAGTCAGTCAACAAACATACTAAGTGCCTACTATGTGGTTCTGTAGGCTGGCTGAAAAAAAAAAGAGAATTGTAGTTGAGACTTAGAATTTTTCTCCAGATTGACCCATGGAGCCCTGGAGTGGCGGTGAGCTTCGGAGGAGAATGAGAATGAGGCAGCCGGTCAGGGCCTCCTTCCTGCCCAGCACATCACTGTCTGCTCTTTGAAAGGGACTGGCCACGTTTTGGGTGTCTTCCCACCTTGCCCTCACTCTCTCAGAAAACACCATCTTTTCAAATGCATGCACATGAAAAGGTGTTCAATAATTTTTAGTGTCAGATCCCTTTGTTTTCTCCATTTGTTGGTTTTATTTTGTTTGCTACTCTGTCTTCTTTAGGAACTGAGATCTTGGGCAATTGATAAATTGTTCCTATAGCAACAGTTACCAAGCGAAATCTCTTGAAACAGGTCTTCTTCCTCCTTCCAACCCCACCTCAGTGGAATTTTTTTTTAAGTCTTTTCAGTCTTTTACAGCAACCTATTTGGGTAAGTAGAGAGGTGTTCAAACTCATTAACTAAACTTATATTTAATGGACTTTGAAATTTATAGGACAGCTTTTTCAATATCGAGAGGTCTCCGGCCCACTCAGATACCATCAACTTTGTATTTGTGGCTGCATACGAATTGTAAGATCACTGTACTTGACAATAAATTCTTTTAAATAGATTTTTGCATTTTAATTTTGATTATGGCATATTGAATGGATGACAAGTGGGTTTACACACCAAGACAGGAACAAACCCCCATTGCACCGAGCAGAGGTGCAGCGGTGGGAAGCAGTCCTGCACGAATGCGTGCATGAGCAAGCCGCCAGGGCTTTGTCGACTAACCGCGCCACACCTGACATCCTCAGCAACGAGGTGGCCAGCTGCAGGGAGGCCCTTACAGATCTTTGAAATAGTCTTTCTGTCGCTATTATTACACCATAGGGGCATGGGACCTTTTGTCTCATGGCTTCCATGTGTCCCTCTGGCTTGTCTGAGCAGAGTTTCTTAGGCAGAGTCTGGTTCATCAGCACCTCCAGGCGGATACCCTCCAATCTCCCCAATGTCCTTTCATGTTACATTATGGGTTTAAGGTTCATAAATTTAGCACTCATGCCCATTTGTATTTGCAACCATTGCCACATCTTGGTACAAAGAGTTCTTACAAGTTTTTTAAGTATTCCAAAAGTTGAGTTTATCTCCATGTAATCAGAGATCATCCAGTGTGATCGTTAAGTTCGTAAACTTAACTGGCTAGATCAACTCCCAGCTTTGTCACTGTGAGACCATAGGCAAATTAATTTACCTCTCCTATGTGAAAGGGAATAACAATAGTATTTTTCTTATAATATTGTTATGAGGATTAAATAAGTTAATATAAAATACATATCAGTGCATTAATTTATTGCTTTTAATAATACTCACATTTGCCTCTCTGTGTTAAAATCCTACTTTGAAATAAAGTTAACCCAGTGTGGAGGACCACCAACTCCTGCAGTCCTCCCACCGCCCTTCAATCATCAGTTCTATGTAGCCATTCACAACGTGCAAGGACTAGAAGTAAATTCAAGTGAACTATGATGTTTTGATTTTTTTTCCAAAATAAATATTTACCAGGAAAACTGTCATGGTTAATTTTATGTATTAACTTGACTGTAGCAAGAGATGCCCAGTTAGCTCATTAAACATTATTTATGGGTGTGTCCTGGAAGGTGTTTTCAGAAGAGGTCAGCATTTGGGTTGAGGGACTGAGTAAAGCTGATGGCTGTTCCCAAGGTGAGTGGGCAGCACCCCATCCATGAGGGCCTAAACAGAAGAAAAAGTGGAGGAAGGTTGAATTCACTCTTTGCCTGACTGTTGAACGAGGAACACAGATCTTCTGTGAGCCCTCCGTGCTGCTGGGTCTCAGGCTGTCAGTCACAGGCTGGAATCCACACCATCAACTCTCTGGCTCTCAGGCCTTGGAACTGCACCACTGACTTTGCGGATCTCTAGCCTGCAGATGGCAGATCGTGGGATTTCTCAGCCTCCATAATCACTTGAGCCAACACCTCCTCATAAATTTCTTTATACACATAGATAGACAAATAGATATATCCTATTTGTTCTGTTTCTCTGGAGAACCCTAATGTGAAAATCAAGGGTGGAAAGCAACAGTAAAATCAAATAAAGACATAGATTTTCAGATCATAGTCCATTGGCCAAGGAGTAAGTCCATTTGTCACACTGAGGATTAGATAGCAATGTCCGGGGAGCTGGCTGGGAGTATTCCTCAGAGCTCACTATATCGCAGCTGAATAATAAGCAAAGGCTCTTCAAATGTAGGCCAAAGTGCATTTCAGTTAGGGCTGCTTCCTACCTGGATAAACTATTCAATCCTTCCCAGAATCTGCTTCCAAGCCTCTTTACCAGCTGAATTGATTTGCGTTGAGTTTTATGCAGGATGGAACAGGAAATGTGCCCCCTCCCCCCTGAAATACATTTCCTATTGATACCTGGGGTTTCTTTGATGGCAATAAATGGAAATCTACTCAAGCCAACTTTAAGATAATTAGATTTATATAGGGTAGAAGAACAAAAATAAATGTGGATAGTAAATGCTGCTCAGACACTAGTTAATAGCCAGAAGGGTAGGGGGTCCATCTAATTCGAAGCAGCTGGGCCTGCCCTCACTGCAGAGCAGGACCTGTGTCACCTGAACTGAGGGTACACCTGCCTTTTCAGCAAGAAGAAATAGGCCCGCGTCCATAGACAACAGGCTGGAATGGAGGACGTGGAAAAAGTAGAGAGAAGATGATGACACAACCATTATAAAAGGATTTATTTACTTTCTACAGACATTTTTCACCCAAATCCTGAGGTGCATAATTAAATTCATGTGGGACTTACTCCTCTCACTGTGCTGAAGTTGAAGAGTGACCCCCGGGCATAAAGTGGGCCGCACTCAACAGCTCTTTGGATTCTCTTCTGGTTCAGATCCGATAGTCAGGAACCATTATCTTACAGGCGCATTTGTGCCATTTTCCCATAATGTGTTATCATCTTACATCAGTCTGCATGGAGCTTATTTGCCATTTTTCTGCCCACTCATATGGCCAAGTTATTCAAGTTATTTCCTTTTACAATTTATTCTTATTGCCTCCGTATGTCATTATACAGAGAGCTCTGCAGAAAATCTTATCCCAGCAGGCATTTTTTCAGATCACTTATAACACTGTTAGTGTAAGATTGATCTAGCACCAATTCCTGATGTTTACACATTTATTTCCATTCATAAAAGTCTCTCCCTCAGTCCTTCCCTTCTCTTTCCCTGTCTCCTTGTATCGGCAAATATTTATTAAGTACCTATTATGTGCCAGAAGCTGTTCAAATGCTTAGGATACTTCAGCGAGCCAAACAGATAAAAATCTTGGCTCTCACAGAGCGTATGTGTTCATGTGGAAAGATAAGCCATAACAAATAAACGAGTGTATAACGCATCTCGTTGCTATGATATAGGCACTGTTTTTCCTTCGCTTACTATCACAATTTGAGTTAGTTCTTCAATGATGTAGTATTTTCTCCCAAATCTGAAGTATCGATCTCAAGCTGGAAGAGAATTACATTCCTGCGTTTTGTATTTTATTTTTGAAAGAGTCAGAATAATGAATCAGTTTAAAAAGTGTAATGCTCACTCTTTTTCATCAGATGTTTAGGGTAAAATTAGTTCATTTAACAACTATTCACCAAGTATTGTGAAATACATAAAGGAAGAAATTATAGCCCTGCCCTTAAAGCTTCATAATTTAATTAAGTAAAGTAACACCCAGGTAATAATAGGAGCTGACAGTGCCCACCTCATATATTTTAACTACAGGGACCTCCAGCTGCCCGCAATAGAGCCCACTGAAGTTCCTGACCTGCTGGTCACAGGAGTCCCTCCTTGTTCTCCGAGTCACCCCTGCCCACTCCCTACACAGCCCCTGTATTGACAGGGGGCTTTCCCCCGAGGGCTTTTGGCTTTGAACTTTGTTTCTGAGTCTCAGATCTAAATCCATATCTAGCATTTCAGCTACTTCTGGGGTCCCTGCCCTTTCTGTCCATTTACTAAACATTCATTGAGCATCTATTTGAATGGGTCTTCATGTCAGGTGCTGGGAATATTAAAATGATAAATCGCTTCTGCCACAGAGGGGCTCAGAGTCTGATGTGGAGATGTACCTACAGCAGTCATCAGTGGACAAGATCAGTGGGAACGGATGAGGAGGAAGCTGCTCCCGTGGTCTGGAAGAGAAGGTGTCCTAGGAAAGGGTTCACAGAGATGCACACCTGCGATGCTTCTTAGAGGACAAAGGGGAATTCACTAGGTGAGACGTCAGGCTGAGCAAACAAAGTACACAACAAAAGGAACGGATACTTCGCCCATCAGCGCCCCAGCAGGGAGACTGGAGGTTCTAACTCTGCATTCCAGTGTTACAGTTGGGGCGTTATTCTGAGCACCACTCCTCTCCCTGCTTGTTGGCACAAGGCCCAACTTCTACTTTTTTAAAAATTCATTTAAAGAATGTTGATCCATTTGTGTTTTTGACATAGTTTTGTTAAGATAATGTTCATACCAAAATACTTGGTCACCCATTTAAAGTCTACACATCAAGCAATGGTTTTTAGAATATTTACAGAGTTATGCTACCATCACCATAATCAAATTTGCAAACACGGTCATCATCCCCAAACGAAGACTTGTACCCACTAAGAGCCACTCCCCATCTTCCTTCTACATGCACAGCCCTAGACAACCACTAGTCTACTTTCTGTCTGGGAAGATTCGGACCTTTAAAATAAATGGACCCACACCATATGTGGACTGGCTCCTTCCACCCTGCATCCATTGTATGACTAGAACCCATCTGTTTACGCATTCGTCAGTTTCTACTGATGGGTTGTTTCTGCTTTTTTAGTTATTGTGAATAAAGCTACTACTATGAACATTAGGAGTAGAATTTCTGCTTCATATAGTAATTCTATGTTTAACTTTTTGGGTAACTTCCAAAGTATTTGCCAAAGTGGCTGCATCATTTTACATTCTGTTCAGCAATCTTTGACAGTTCCTGTTTCAACATAGTACTTGTTATTGTTTGTCTTTTTTATTATAGCCTCTGTAGTGGCTGTAAAGAGGCATACAGTATTGTAGTGTCTACTTACATTTCCTTAAAGGCTAATGATGTCGAGTGTCTTTTCATGGACTCATTACCCATTAGTGTGCCACTGCTTCTTAATCCAGTGAGGCTAACGTTACCTGAGCTGTTATATAGATGGTAGTGGTGCCCCCTGGGCCCCAATGCCGTGAGCCTGAATTTAAGGCTGGTCATACTTGGCTCCAGAAATGCCTTACCACATGTCCCTCTGTATCAAAGACCCTTCCTGCACCACGCGCAGAGATATGAAAATACCTTCTATCTTCAGGGTAATTTACAAAGTAATTTTAATGCATTATTTCACTTACATGTTAAAGTGTGTATGTGACATAGGTATTAATATAGCAGGGGACACTGAGGCCCAGAGAAGTTAGAGAATTTGCATAGTCACACAGAGAGCAGATCTCAGGATAAGGACCTAGTGTAAGTCTCCTAATTTTAATCAAATACAATAGCATGGCACAATGATACAATTTTTAATGAAAATTCTTGTACAAAAGTAATTGACAGCAGAGAGGAGAGGCCAGGGCATCTTCTTGGAAGGGGAGCCTCAAATCCATATAAAGCAGGAAGGTAGTCTAGGGTGAAAGGGACAGAGGCAGAAGACAGAAAGATGTGTAAGTTAACAACAAGGGGGCTCGATTCCGGTTGAGAATAGTGAGATATAAAATTTGAAAGTACAATTGATACCTGTTTTATCTTTTGAAAAATAATACCCTCCACCCTTCATTTGGAGATTGTTTTACCTCCCTTTCTAACCACTCAATTCAGATGGGAGAATCCATGTTTTCATGTGATGGCGCCCTCACTCCTCACAAGGTAGACTGTTGTAGGCATGATCACCTGACCGAAACTGGACCAATTAGAGCTTTTCCCAGAAACTATGAATTTGAGATAAAAAAAAAAAAGATGTCAATCCCTTCCTTTGATGGAAAGCATAAGTTATACATTCCAGCAGACTTTGATCATCAGCTTTCCCAACACGTGAA
Organism: Phyllostomus discolor; assembly: GCF_004126475.2. Lineage (NCBI taxonomy): Eukaryota > Metazoa > Chordata > Mammalia > Chiroptera > Phyllostomidae > Phyllostomus > Phyllostomus discolor. Next base: position 27,498,304 of record NC_040912.2, on the reverse strand, counting down.
GAATTGTCTGCTGTGAAGATGCATAATACTGACACCAGAAATAAGCCAGATAGGAGAGGAGGAGAGAAGGAGGCAAAGGCCTGGCTGTGTCCAAATCTCTGGCGTTCATGGTTCTTGATATTCAACTACTTGTATTAGTGACAAGATTTTTTTTAAGTATAAAAGATCAATTGAATTTCTAAAATAAATCTGCGCCAAAAAGCTTACAAAACCTCTATGTATCATTCTCTTCCAGTACAGGATTGGATGTTTCCAGAGTCTCAGTCAATGGCTCACAGAACTTAGGAGGTATAGAATCCTCTGTACAAAACACTGGGCTGAGGCTATGGAAGGTCCTAAGGTGTACACAGCACTGTTATTGGTCTTAGGCTGCTTATCATCTAAGAAGAAGAAAGCAAAATAGGTAAAAGGACTGGCAGGTCATCCGCAACAGTCATGCCATAAAATATGAGCCAAAAGCCATATGAGTGATGGAGACCAGGAGTGCTGCTTGGAGTTCAAAAGAGTGAAAGACTTGTGAGTTAGAGTGGGCAAAAAGCCACAGAGGAGTAATGGAGTCTGGAAATGGAGCAGGATTCAGATAAACAGAGGGGAAAAGTGAGAGGTCATAAAGATGAGTTCAGTGAGTACCACCTGTTTTTTGAGGATTTTACTCATTTCTTTTCCTAAGAACTTTTGGGTCAGCCTAACCTACAAAGCAATCACAGAATCCTGTTTAAACAATTTGATCTCATTCCACTCTTGAGCAACTCCTATCAAGTGCGGGGGCTTTTCCATGCAGTGCTCACTGACCCTAACTCCATGTCAGCAGAAATGACTATCTTGTTTACATCATTGGGTCCCTGAGTTTATCAGACCTTCTACCACAGGTCACTTCATGACTCATGAGTTTTGCTAGATTTTTTTCAAATACATTTCTATGTTGACAGAAAGCCTCTTTTTTTTTCCCTTTAACACTTTCCTATCAAAAAAAGTATGTAGTACAATCTCTATTCTGCTGTGTATAACTGGTTTGTCAAAATTATGACTACCAATAAGCATCACTGCAATATTTGTAGTTGCATAGCACTTTACTGTTTTATACTGTTAAGTGACTCTAAAAACCTTTTTCTAGTAGCCCCCTGTGGTAGGCAGGACACAGATTATAATCCTTTCTTAATATGAGTAAAGGGGTTCAGAGCAACTAATAGACATGCCCAGACATTGTACTATTGGGTTGGCCAAAAAGTCTGTTTATTTTTTTCTGTAAAATAAAGGACACTTTTTTTCACCAATAACTTTATTGACTTGGCTATTTTGAGTGTGTTGGCTGTCTCCCATGTGGTATAATGTTGATTGTTCTCAGTTAATGTCTCAATTTGATCGCTATCAACTTCAACTGGCCTACCTGACTGTGGAGCATCATCCAGCAAGAAATTTCCAGCATGAAATTTTGCAAACCACTTTTGACACAATTGATCAGTCACAACACCTTCTCCATACACTGCACAAATATTTGTGTGTGTGTTTCAGTTGCAATTTTACCTTTCTTGATAAAATAAAGCATAATATGCAAAAATATTGCTTATTTTCTTCAATCTTCAGTATTAAAATGGCTATATAAAAATTCACCAATTTTGATAAATTTTTATTAATGCACACTGATATGACAGCTGTCATAATAAAATCTAACAAAATTGTTTCAAATAAAGTTAAAGACAACTAAGTGCTACTAGAGCCATCTTACAGAAAAAACTAACGAACTTTTAGGCCAACCCAACACATAACTGTTGTCCCGGTTCTGCTCAATTAACACAGTAAATTCATCTATTAAAAAAATGTCTGGCTTCTAATATATGTGTCCTACCAGTGTAGGCACAGAATGGGCTGCTGAATTTTCATTCTCCAGGTTAAGTAAGTCCTTTAGCATTTCTCTCATTAGTCCTTAGCTAACCTGGTCCTTAGCTAATCCACTTCTGCTCCCAAAGAACAGAACAAGGGTACAATCATGCATCTCACAGTTGTGAGGGGAATGTTAGTTACCACCTCATGAGAGGTGCCCAAACCTGGATGCACATCAGAATAACCTGAGTTAGTTTAACAAATTACAAATCCCTACACCCATCTCCAGACCTACAGAATCAGAATCCTTAGGGTTTGGTGCTGGGAGGAGTAGGAAGAGCAGTGGCAAGGTAATAACCTTCTTAATTTAAAAAACCGAAATGTTTTTAAATAAAGAAAAGTATGGAAAATAATATAACAAAAACAAATGTACCTGGAAACTAAAATGAGCAATATTAACACTTGGTCATGGTTGTGTAGAGAAAAAGGTGTCCATTACTGGAAAACTGCACTGTCTAGACTCCAGAGGAGACCTCTCAGGGTTCTCAGATCCTGGTTCTGCGGGAGCTACTGTATTCTATAGGTAACTGACTGCAATGAAGAAGTATTCTTGTCTATAGCCATACAAATCCTGTTCTCTCTGTTACCCTGGAAAACAGCTTTACACATTTTTGATGTTCCTGATCTTAAATGTGTCAGTTCCTGGATTCCCTTCTGAGCCCATTATAACTGGCTGGCTCACTCACTGATGAAGTTGAATAAAAGCTATAACATGTGTTCACTTTATATCTATATGAGAGTCAGGATTTTATAGTTTTTTGAACATTATCTTTAAACAATTTCTTCAGATCTTTTTTTATAGTAATCCTTACTATATAAGGAAATTGTGAATATATACTAGAGTTTTCCTTTTGGTCTCACTTTCTCCTCTCCTCAGAGGCAACCACTATCATGAATTTGGTGTGGATCCAAGTTATACCTTTATATTTTTCTTAAGTACATACATACTCAAAAGTAATATATAGTATTAATTTTAAAAAACAGACTTAACTAGTATAATACTCTATGTGGCATTCTGCAACTTTTTAACTTAACAATAAATATTTGAGACCTCTTCATACTGATATATGTAATCAGTGGTATCTTTAATGGCTAGTGGTTTATTTTGTTTTCCTATTTCTTTTTGAGACTAATTTGATAATTTATTTTTCTAAAAATATGTCTATTCTATTTGCATCCAAAGTTTCTAGACTCAAGTTTTTCAGTTTTCTATACTGATTTTTTTCTTTACTGTATATTAGTTATATCCACATTTCTTAAATGGTCTCTTTTTGTCTACTGTTTTGTGTTTTTTTCTTTCTTTCCCTAGAATGAAATGCTTGATTATACTAATCGTTTCTATTATTTTTTGTTTGTAGACTTGCTTTATAATGTTATTAATTTCTATCATTATCTTAATTATTTCCTTTTCTTCATTTGTTTTCCTTGTTTATGCACTGTATATTAATTACGACCTCATGTTTTGAAATGTACTACTTTATTGTTCAATTCTAATATTTTGCAATTGTTTTAATTTCTTGCTTAACCCAATGAATTCTTCAAGAGTATGTAAATATATGGATTGGGTTTTGCTACTATTTTGTATGAGTTTTAATGTAACTGCATTATTGTTAGGAAATGTGATCTACATAGATTTGATCTTAAAAATGTGTAGGACTTACTTTGTGAGTCTTAAGCATTTTCTATATATGTTCCATTTAGTAAAGGGAATGTATATTCTGTATGGGTAAGAGAGTTGGCAGAAATTTTCGGTTTGCTTGGTACATTTGAGACAGAAGTATTAAAATCTTCTACTGTGGTTATGTTACAGAACAACAAGGGGGGGTGCTGGGACAGTATACTATTACCCAAAAGGAACCCCTAGGTTCGTTATGTCTGCCACCAGAGGAAAGACATCTCTCAATGCCAGAGATTCGTGAAAAGGAAAGGAAATGTTTATTTAATGCTATACAAACTTAAAAGTAGTGACCTAATGTCTTCAAAATCCCAAAGTCCCTTAAAATGCCCACAAACACTCACAGTTCTTCCTTCCCCCTTTTCCCAGTCTGGGGTACCATATCTCAGGAAAAGAATTAGAAGTTCGTGGCCCAGGCAGCCCCCGGTTCTTCTCAGTAATCCATGCTCAGCTGGTAGGGTTTCCTTGGTTCCTGGCACCATCAGATGTGTCGTTGGGATCTCTGGTGGTGGTTCTCCCTCTTAAAGCTGCAGGGGTCCCCACTCTGGCAAAGCCACATGGCTCTCCTTTCTATTGCCACAGCTGTGTGATCCTCTCTGCACAATGGCCGTGGGAGTCTCCACTCTGCCAAAATCACGTGATTCTCCCAGCAATGGCTGCCACAGATCAGTTTAAATCCCCAATCTTCCTCTGCTGTCCCATTTCCGACTCCTCCCACAATCGACTACAGTTGCCAGCACTCTCATGTCCTTCCAGCTTTACTGGGCTGCCATTGTGAGTCTGGGCAGGCGTGGTCCCATGTCCTGGAGCCAATCATCTCCAAGCTCCCACTCGGGAGCTGTAACTCAGGAGACCTGCTCCCAGTTCTGTCTTGGGAGGGGAAAGTTACTTCCATCCCCCTGGCTCAGGCCAAGGCTACAGCTATTTAACATATCTATGTAACCAGTTAAAGGTTATAGATATGTTAAATGACCACACCAGAGGTTAGCTGCAAAGCTGTTGCTATGCAAAACAGCTCTCAATGGCCCTGCTCCATGTGTCCCTTCCCCCAACCCACACCTGAGTTGAGGGAGGGGTGAGAACATCCTAGTATTTCCTGGACACCTTGAGTTCTGGACCCCATTCCAAATCCCTATTTGGGGCCCCCCTCTTGGCTATACCCTGTTACAGTTACACATTTCTCTTGATAATTTTGTCAGTTTGGGGGGGCTGTGTTGTTAAATGCATGTGGTTTTAGGATTATTTTATCTATTGGTATATGTTGTTTTTCTTGTTATATAATGTCTCTCTTTATTTTAATTAATACTATTATAGGGATTAGTGCTTTTTCCTTAAATTCCATGGTGCCTGATGTTATTATTGGGTTTCTTTTGATTAGTGTTTGTATACCTTTTTCCATATTTATTATTTTCAACCTGTCTATGTCATTTTAAGTATTTTGTAAACAGAATTTTGCTGGCTTTTTATAAAAAATCCAATCATATTGTCCTTTTTAGGTGCATTTAATCCACTTACATTCATCATAACTAATATATTTATACTTACAAATACCAATTCCTTTTGTGGTTGTTTTACTGTGTTTTTGTCATTTCATCTCATTTCTTACTTTCTATGGTATTTGTATTTTTTATTTCAAATTTTCCCTTTGCTGGTTTTGAAGTTATAGATTGTATTTCTATTATTTTAGTGGTTACTCTTAAATTTTTTAAATAATGATTATAGACATTTAGCTTCTCTAGTATCCTTAAACTACCCATTAAATCGTCCCCCTTTCCCGGCACCTCACACTGCCCACCCTCCTTGTACTGTGATCTAGACCAGGGGTCAGAAGACCAGGGGTCAGCAAACCACGGACAGTAGGCTGAATCCTGCCTGTCACCTCTTTTTGAATATAGCTCATGAGCTAAGAATGGTTTTCCCATTTTTTAAAAGAATAATAGTTCACGACATTATAAATACATACAATTCAAATTTGTGTTGATAAATAAAGTTTTATTGAAACAGAGCCACTCTCATTTGTTTATATGTTATCCATAGCTGCTGTGCTGATACAATAGCAGAGTTGACTAGTTATAACACAGACTGTATGACCCACAAAGTGAAAAATAGCAGAAAGCTCTGTCCTGATCCTGAACTTTCGGAATGACATTTTTTTGCTTCTTTTTGCCATAACCTATACTTCATGTAAACTATATTCAAAGACACTGGTATCACTTTTTTTAACTGTCCTTTCTCAGGCAGGCAGCCCTGTCCAGCTCCTAGTCTCACACAGGGAGTCCAGGTCAATCTCTTGAGAGCATGGAAAACTTGGGTTCTCTATGATCTCATTGTTACAGAAATGTGAGACTTTTGTACATGGGACTCAGTATATGTGCTTCACTTAGCCTAACTTGTAGCTGTAAGTTTCTGGTCTATTTCTGGTTCACAGAGATATTCATTTCACCTTTTACACAAATACATGGCACACACACACAATTGCTTTGTTTGAAGAGAAAGAGAGTCTAAAGTATAAGCTCAGAATTTTAATTGTTCCTTCTAATGAGCCCATGAGACTGACCTCTAAACCAAGGGTCAGGGGGGAGTTGAGGGCCGGGTGAGAAGGGTGAAGGGATTAAGCAAAGAAAAAAGCAAAGATTTACGGACACAGACAATAGTATGGGATTGCCGGAGGGAAGGAGGGTGAGGAGAGGTAGAAGAGGACAAAGAGGGGGTAAGTGCTGACGGAAGGAGACTTGACTTGGGGTGGTAAACAAATAATATAGTGTACAGATGATCTACTATAGAATTGTATATCTGAAACCTATGTAAGTTTATTAACGGATGTCACCTCAATAAAGTCAGTAAATTAATTAATTAAATAATTATATAAATAAACCAAAGGTCAGCAAACTACAGCGCTTGGACCAAATCTGGCCTGAGGGCTACTTCTATAAATAGAGCTGTATTGGAACTCAGTCACACCCATTCCTGTCCATACCGCATATGGCTGCTGTCCCCGCAAAGGTGCAGGTGAGCAATGACAGCAGAGACCATACAGCCTGCAAAGCCTAAAATATCTCTGGTTTGACCTTTTACCAAAAAAGATTGCTGATCCCTATTATAAACAATGGAGAGCCTTTTAAATTTATCTCTTCCTCACATGGCATTAAATACCAGTTATATGATAATAACTCCATAAACTTCAGTCTTGTTTGCTTAGCTGTATACGAGTTCTGTCCAGAAGATGTTCAGCCATGTAATATGAAAAATAGAAACATTTACTGAAGAAGGTACAAGATACAAGAAACATTGTACATAAGACAATGATGCCTCAGTTCCCTTAAAAGTAAGCAACTTGTGACCTTACACAGTTCTCTGATCTTTGTTGATTGCAGCCCATACATGTTCAACGCTCTCAGGTGTTCTGCTTGTTGCAGGCCTTCCAGAATTTGGATCACTTTCAACAGATGATTGACCATCTTTGAAGTATTTGTGCCAGACTTTATTTACTCTGCACTCACTGCATTGCTTCCAAAAGCCTTCTAAATCATCTGAATAGGTTCTGCAGAGGAATGTTCAAGCTTAACGCAAAATTTGATGCAAATTCATTGCTCTACTTGCTCAGTCATTTTGAATGCAACAACCACACAGTACAAGTGCTCACTCAACAGTGTCTACTGCCCCCAGTGACTAGTACAGTGAAGTCATCCTTGTTCACACATGCACATTCCAGTCCACTCTCCTTGGCTGCCAGGTTATTCTGATGTCATGCAAACTGTTCTCATTATATCAATAATAGCAGGCCTTTTTTTAGACTGACCTTGTATCTCTGTTAGGCATCTTAAATTTTACATGTCCAAAATTGAATCCTGACATTCCCCTGTGCTCTTCCTCCCCTACATGACTTTCTTCTAGTAGTGTCCTCCATGCCAGCAAATGGAAATCCTGCTCCTTGCCCTTACTCAAGTCAAAAAGTTTAGGGACATCCTTGGCTTTTCTCTTCTTCTCACTCTCCATGTTTTCCACCCCAAACCTAAAAAATAATGTATCTAGAATCTGTGAGTAAGCAATGGAACATGACCAGCTTTCCCTTCATGGAATAAACCCTCCATTATGAGGAAAAGCCAGTCAGTGAATGTTGAAGGCATTTTCACTGGGAAGTGTGGCATGAAGTTTTTTCAATAACTCAGGCTCAGACAGTCTGCTGTCTTTGTTGTGGCTGTTGATGTTTCCTTATCTTTATGAGAAAAGGAAACATGCTAGCCTTCTTCTAGTAAAGGCCTCTGGATTAAACTCTCAGAAGGAAACTGACCTTACCTAATAAACACACCAGAACATAAAAGGACATGGAAGAGAATAATAAAACTAATGTGCTAGTCAGTTGAATAAATGGCTGAAGCAGACCTTAAATCAAATAAAGGGTAGGAAAGGATGCCTTATGTCAGAACTTTGAGACACAGAGTGATAAGAAAACATTTTCTTGGTTTTGAATGGCTGCGGGGGGAACAGTAGTCAATTCAGCGGAAGTAACCTGACCATCAAGAGACACCACTGGCAGTCTTTAAACAGGAGATGTCTGTCTTCTTCCAGAGTTGATGGAAGCACTCGTATGGCAAGTGGCAAGGTATCTCTGGCTAACTTCTCATTGGCTGCATGATCCATGGGAAGCCTGCCTCCTGGGAACTGGCAATTCTCCCATCCGGGCTTCCAGTTCAGGATATCCAGTGACAGGCAAAATCAGAAAGTAAGTGAAGGTTTTCTGTGTCAAACACCCATCAGCCTCAAATTCCCCTTGGCCACCTGATCAGCGGGGAAGCCACGTAGAGAGCAATATAAAACCAATTCATACCACGGCGTTGGCAATCTGATGCATTTTCCTGCCTGACCTCTCATTTTCATTTTCAAAGGGAGCAGGCAACATTTACATAATTAGATGCATTTCAAAACGTGGACTTCCAGTTTCAATGTGCCCTGCATGGACTACAGCGGCAGTGATGTCCCTGAAAATGAAACTGCCTACCTCTCCAAGCTGCCACAAATCAGCCCAGGTTACTGGGAAAGAGCCCTGGTTCCACCTTTTCTCTAGGAGGGGCACCCAACACTAATGTGTCTTTCTGTGTAAGAAAGCAGGCATGGGAGCCTACAGAGGAAGCCCCAGGAAGATGCAGCTGGTGGACTGTATCGCCCCATTCGGCCATCGTCTCCCACCCGCTCTGCCCACAGGCAGGTGCTACAAGCAGACTGTGATCCCCGAGGGCTTGAAGAAAATCTTTGCCAGGCAGAACTGTTATCCTACAAGAGCCCCTCACTCTAGCAATTGGACAAATCTATGATGTATGTCACTCTACAGGCTCTTTGATAAGCCAATACCTGGAAAGGAGCAGGAAGCAAAGAGCATATTTTCCTAAATCAAAATGGACTTACAAGGAACAATAACCAAATGCAAGGTATGGTCTCTTCATTGGACCCTATCTGAACCAACCAACCCTACAGGACTTCTGGAGAAGAAGAGTAAAATTTGAATATAAACTGTATGGTGGAAGACATTGAGGAATTGGTGTTAATTTGTTTAGGTGTGACCATTGTATTATGGCTATGTAGACGCATATTCTTATTTTTTGATGATGCATATAAAGTATTAAGGGGTTAGACCAGTTTCCTAGGGCTGCCATAACCTACCACAAACTTGGTAGTTTAAAACAACAGAAATTTATCCTATCACAGTTCTAGGGGACAGAAGCCCAAAGTCCAGGTGTTGGCAGGGCTGTTCTCCCTGCTGTGGCTCTAGGGGAGAACCCTTCCTTGCTTGTTCTAGCTTCTGGTAGGTGGCTTCAGGCATTCCTTGGCTCATAGCTGTGCTAATATAACTTCCATCTCTGCCACCATTTGCACATGGTCTGGGTCTCACCTGGGCATGCCTTCTGCTCTTCTGTCTCTGTCAGATCTCCCTCTGCTTCTCTAACTTATAGAGACACTTGTCAGTGGATATAGAACTCCCTAGGATAATCTAGAATGGTCTTTTCCTTTCAAGATCCTTAAATTCACTCCATCTTCCAAGACCCCTTTTCCAACTAAGGTAACATTCAATCCTTTACCATAAAAGGTAATAGTGCCAGGCTCTGGGGATTAGGATGTAGACATACCTTTTGGGGAAGACCACCATTCAACCCACTACAGGGTGATGTATCATTACCTGAAATTTACTTAAAAATGATTCAGTAAATATAAATGTGGATGAAATAGATCAGACAAAAGGTTAATGACTGATAAATCTAGGTGGCAGGTATATGGGAGTTCATTGTACTATTTCTTCTAATTTTGTATGCTTAGAATTTTCATCATACATGAAATTTAAATTCTTCATGTTGTCAAGAGAACCTCACTTAGGGAATTATTTCAGTGTAGGAGAGACGAGCACGGGCTCTGGGTCAGAATGTCTGGGTTCGCATCCTGCCAGGCTCGACATTTACTGGCCATGGGATCTTGAGCCAGTTACTCAGTTTTTCCATCTACAAAATGGAAATAATAATGATACTGACTTTGGACTGTTGTGAGATTAAATAAAACAGTACCCATGGCACATAGAAGGGCCTGGCAAATATTAGCTATATTCATTATTATGTTGGCTTTTGTGGGATTTCCACCTCTAAAGATTTCACTTTAAAATGCAATTACTCCTCTTTGGGGAAGAGATAGGGGAGTTTAAATCTTACCCTAGTATCTAACACACAAAAAAGGTTCTTTGCAGTTAGAATCTCTGCACTGTTAGTTAAAAGAAACAGACTTAGGAAGGAAACATAGGGTGTCCCCAGCGTGTGGTTGGCTGTGGGGAGTAGGAAGGGATGCAGGGAATAAGGTAGTTGCACAGGCTGGAGGGAAAGAGCGAGGCAACGCCTGGGGAGACAGGGAGATTACAAAAACAAGGGCAGCTCCTGTAGACTTTTAGGCAATCCCTACCAACTATTGTTCGGAGCCCAATTATTAGCCATGATGCTGAAGGAGTTAATGCAAATTCCCAAAGTACTTATTATTTCTAGGAAGCTGCTACAATGCTAAGTGACTATGACTCAACCTAACTGGAAATGTTATTTCTCAGGACTCTCTTCATGCTGAAACACTTATTTAAAGCAACTCCCTCTACCTCGAGGAGGTTGCTGCTTGTGGAGTGTTGGCGGAGGCTCCGGAGTGAACCTGCAATTAGGGAACCCCATTGTTCCAGCTGGGAGTGGAGCTAGCCCAGCTCAGGTGGAGCACCAGGGCTGCTGCCTCCTCCTCCCACACCTCGGGGTGTCAGAGCATCTTCAGGCAATTCTCACTTTATATTTAGGGTGTCATTTCATTTTTAGATCAAGAGCATGAAGGCTTTCACCTCCTTTACTTCTCACCTACCATCATACTCTCTCTCAAGCTCTCGCAGTCATCAGACACGTGCAAGACCAGGAACAAAAGAAATGAAAGAACTCCCACAAAAACTTAAAGATGAAACCAGCAAGGGCGAGAGGGATGAAATGCCAAGGAGACATACAGCTTCCTGAAAAGGTCCAGAGCTTTTTTTAGAGAAATCTTTGGAACTTCTCCCTTGTGTTGTCACTTTTTACTCCCCACTAAATGAATTAAAATGATAAGCAAAATAACAGGTTTCAAAGTCCAAGTTCTAAATTGTATAAACAGTGGGACTAAAACTTAATGTGACAAATAACATCTGCAGACATGGTAGTATTAGATAGGACAAGGGTCTCAAGGCCTGGGCCGCGCTAAATGTTATTTCTTGCTAAGTGTTAAAATATAGCACAGTACTTTACAGACACACAGGGTGAGCTGACAGGAACTCGACTGAATAAAAGCAGTCAACTGCAAAGAAGAAATCAACAGGTAATTGACCAAATAGTGTATGTAACAATACTAAGCCCCCCTTCCAGGAGGCAGAGCTTCAGATATGAATCCCATCTCCTTTACTTGCTACAAGGAAATAAAACTACTTTGTGACAACCATGTCTCCTTCTTGACTAGCGCACCCCAAGCAGCAAACCCCTTGAGTTTAGTAACAGCAGGACTGAGACCAGCATTACCAACAAGCTCCCGGGTGATGTCAACGCTTTTGGACCACAGGCCACGCTTTTGAGTTCCAAGGTATAGAAACAGTTCTCAAACTTGGCTACACTTTGAACTTTCCAGGGGAGTGTAAATAAGACTGTTGCCCCAAAGATTCTTATTTGTTCTTGAGGGTATCAGAATTTTTTAAAGTTCCTCGGTGTTTCTAATCTTCAGCGAAGTTTGAGAACCAGTGGTATAAAGGTCATGCGGGGGTGGGGAGCAGATTCAAAGTGCTTAGTTCAATACCAAGTGACTCTACTGGCTGAATCTTAGAATTTTCTGAAGAACTTTTAAATAGTAAATAAGATGGCTTCACACATACTCATGGAAGTCCAGACCTAACTGGAATGCCCAGACATTGAAATATTTCAAATCTCAGTTGATTCCTATATGCACCCAGGCTAAGAATCATTATTATAGATGTGGCAAGAAGAAACTAGAAAACATCTTCGTAAGAGGAGTAGACATAGCTTAGAGGAAAACATATGATGGTTATTAATACACATATATAGTACAGCAACTACTTGCTTTGGTATTTTGTAATAATAAATCTAACTTTGGGATAGGTGATGGTGGGATTAAGCATGGGTTTGCATTACCACATCCATATTTAAACCTCTCCCCACCCTCACCTTTAATTTGGTTATTTGAGGAGTTAAAACAGCACAATGTTTTGCACTTGTAATGGGCACAAGACCAATGAGTAATGGCCCGTCAATAAACATACTATTACAACTTTTCCTTGAGTGGATTCCATGCTGACACAATAAAAATATAGCAGTAATAAGAGCACATTACACTGTAAAGCTATGAAGGAAAATCACAAGACAGTCCTGGAAATATGGGATGACACTGGGAGGCTGCAAAAGTGGGATCTGATCAGTATCCACATCCAAATTGGCAGAGCCCAAGACGGGATGAACTGTGGGTATGAGGTTTGGATAGGAAACATTACAGCCTCTGGCATAAGTGCTCTCTGAACACATGTGGAAAAGACATATCCTAGACTTGGCTCTAAAGAATGGACAGGAATTGGCGTAGGCAGAATTTCTATGTAAACAGTTTATAATCATGATCATTACATAATTAAGGCCATAAGTATCAACCTCTAATGAGAAGAATGTTTAAAACGTTCATCATTTAGTCACCCAATTTTGGACAGGTGAATTATAATAGCAAGTGGATGTAAGAAATCCTGGAGACTATTTAAAAATGTCCTGAGTGCATGCCCCTCAAATAGCCATGCCTAAGTTGAATGTACACATGGGTGCCGGAATACCGACCATTTGACTGGCAAAGTGAATGAGCACGATGGGGAGCACCACATGAAGCTTGACTCCACGGGAAAACAGCGGCTTGACAGAACTAGGGATGAATACGAAAGGTGAGGACAGACACTCACTCAAGCATTATCCATAATGTCAATAAGCTGGAAATTACCTAGATGTCCAATGGTAGGGCATTTGGTTTATTTTTGTTTTGTTTTCTTTTCCCCTCAACTTTATCAAGACATAATTGACAAATAAAATTGTATATATTTAAAGTACACAACATAATGATTTGATATATATTATGAAATCATCACCATAACCAAGTTAACTAACATATTCATTGGGAATTGGGTTTATTAGATTAGGAGATATTGTATCCTATGCAATCATTAACTATCATAATGTAATAGAATATTTATTAGTATGGGAAAAATAAGGATGAATTGTTGAGTGAAAATGAGATACAAGGACTATGTACAATATGACCCTGATTGTGCTAATACATAGAAAGGGGGTAGGAAGATATAAATCAAATAGTGAATAATAATTGGGGAGATTATAGGTGATTCCATGTCTCTTCATTAAAACATCTCAATATTTTCTGAGTTTATCATTTATGTATTTACCTTGTAATAAGAAAAAAATACATGGCTTAAAAAGTAAAGCTTGCCCAAATGAAGAAAAACATGATAGGTCAAATGTAAAATGAGAATTAGGAAGTGCAGGCATTTATGGAGCATCCCCCGTGTTTATCCAACAACAAGAGGTTTCTGTGCCCCAGAAGGGAGGGAAACTTGTGGCACCACATGAAAGTGACAGAAGAAAGGGGATGCTCAAGAAATAAAGGTACATACTAATTAAGTATTAATCCTTGACCTTGGTCTTCTCTAAAAAGAACTAAGAAAAGTCTTGATGACGAATCACCTGGGAACAGGTAGACTGGAGGAATTGGGCTACACAGAATTCACTAAACACGGAGCATGGAAACAATGCCACATGAGGATATTGACAACTAGCAAATGATGAGGCGGCCAGCCCAAACATTGAGTGCAGGCAGTGTCTGCTAATTTACTGTTTGTTTGTAGCTGTTAGCTGAGCTCTCTGTGACTGGGGTGCTAGAGGAGTAGTATACAGATGAGCTTGCCATTTCCCTTGGAAGCTCAGAGAGGTAGAGAAAAGGAAGGCTGTTGAATTGGAGAAGAAAGTCTGAATCAACCCAGCAAACACAAACAACCCAGTGTGCATACCAGGAGTCAGAGTTAGAATGAGCCAGGGTGTTAAGAGGGAAGGGGATGATAGCTAGAGAAAGGAAGGGAGTGCTCAGTTCACACAGGGGCCGTTTGTCAATGCCCAGCTGGTCCACAGGCAGAATAACCAGGCCAAGGGCAGCCATAGGAGAGGCATCTCTTTCATCTTATGAAAGAAGCACATGATCCAGCTCTTGAACTGAGAGTGAACTGGGCTCCTCATTGTGCTTTGCTAAGAGCCCACATCCTGAAAAAATGAAACAGCAAATACAAGCAAGCATATAATCCATTGGCATCAAAATAAAGTTAAAGAAAAATATAAACAGAAAAACAGGACTTGCCAGCAATGAGATGCATCTCAAGGGGAAAAAAATTATATAGTGAAACTTCTAAGGACATAAACATATTGAAAGCATCCAGACAACACCTGGCTTGTGTTGACTTCAGGTTGTAAATTGAAGATTACAAAAGCTTGGGACACACTGTTTGATACTTTGAGAGCTAGAATGAGAAGTACAGTCTATTTTTGATCAGGGACAAGGGAAATGTGTGTCACTCTCTGTGTGAGGATGGAGAACACACTGAGACAGCTAGAAAAGACACATGAGTAATACTAGTGACGTTGAACAATCTTCTTTGTCTAAGTACATGCTGGTGACCTCAGGGTCTCCCGATAGCAGCAGGGTAGCCATACCCTCTCCACGCCAGACTGATTCCTCTGTCACACTCACCTAGGGACTCTGAAGAGCCAGGGAAAGTAGCTAACAATAGCCTTAGACTCATTGCTTGAGTCACAAAAAAGTAGAATTTTGAATCATCTCTTGCTTGTGTATTTTTTCTTTTTACTCCTCCTTCCCACCCAGAGAGTACTTGTCTCAGTCACAAGGACGAACCTCCATCCCCCACTGTGTCAGAGGCAGAAATCCAGCTCCTTCTCCTCTTTGTAACACACAGAACTAGGTGCACTTTGGCACGTGCAGTGGACCAATCCAGTGAATCTCCACAGCCCAGAGCAGTCACAGCCACCGTGTGAAGCAGAGAGGAGTGCTGTCTCCACCCAACTCCAGTTCTAAAGTCTTCATTCTGTGGCCTCTTTCACTAATCACATTTCTTTAAACTTCATCAGGCTGACCCTTCCCTAATTAGATGAGGACAGACTACTTGTGCACAGGAAAAAGATCCAGAAGGAATCCAGGGCCGTTTGTGAGCAACTGGCAATGACCCCCCCATGGTGATGGGAGAGTCACATGCAGGGGCACACACTTCAGAGTCCCCGGGTTGTATACACGGTCCTTCTTATTCTCCATTAAATTGGTGAGCCCACATTCCTGAGGGCAAACAAAAGGATTCTTTTGGGTTTCTCCCCTATTACTGACTGCCCCTGACAAGCTCTTGGGGTAACCGCTGGTCATTACCATGTCCTGTGGATTTCTCCCGTAGAGCTACTCACAGAGGTACGAATTCTGTCCTCCCACCCCAGTGATATTGCTCATAATGATCCGGTCACTGTGGTCTTCCCCTTGTCCACTCCTTTAGTTTTCAGAGTTGTACTAGGTGACCAGTATCTGGGAGTTACATGTTTTTCTCTTGAATTATCTTTGGTGTTTCCGTTTCACTCAGGACACTCATCTGTCTCCACCTTTCAGTTACGACTCTTCACACCTTTCTAGATGGTAGGCTCCTGATGCAATGCCAACAGTCTGTTGAATTGAGATGATTTAATTTGGCTTGCTAGAAATGGTTGGATTTCATAAAGACATTAATTCTTTTGACTAAAAGAAGAGTATATTAGATGAGATTGGGTGCATTCAGGGTGGTATGGCTGTAGACATGAGAATATATTAGAGAAAAACTAAAATAAAAATGTATAACAGGAAAACGTTCGTTATACCACCATTTAGAGATAAAGCTTATTATCCTTTTGAAGTTTACTTTCTCATTTCTTAAAACATTGAAATCAAAATATTTACTTTTTTCCCAAATAAGAAATCATGCCAAGATCATTTGTGACATCATCCTTGTTCTCCTAAATGATTTGAATTGTCACTTGCAGTGAATTGAAATAATTTCGTATCATAACGGAAGAGTAGAAATGTCACTGTAATTACACTGAAGAGGTCGTCAGAAGAGGTAGCAGTCTCCACCTCCTCTCCTCTCATTCCACTGAGAATCCCATACACGCCAGCCTCATCAGAGATCACTCCTTGCGAGCTTAGGCAGTGACCCACGTTTTGCTCTTAGACAACTTAACTCACAGCAGTAGTTGTCACAGTTGACTACCCCTCCCTGAAATGCTTCCTTCTCTGAGCTCCAGTACCTGGCAGGTGTCCCTGCAGCCTCAGCAGCTACATCTTCCCCATTTCCGTTCCCGCCTTGCTCCCTTTCTGCCTGCCCTCCACATGTCACAGTTCCCAGGGCTCCTCCCTGGCCCTCCTTTGCTTCTCTAACATTCTCAGGTGTGCCCTGGCTTTAAATATCATCAGTATACTGATTGTCACCTACATGGTTATCTCGAGCCCAACTTCTCATTGGAGTAACAGATTTGTCCATTCTACGGCCTACTGATCATCCTGTCACAATATCTGACAGATACCTAGAACTCTAAGTGTTCAGAATCCTTGCTTCCCTATATTAACCCCAATCCTGGTCTTCCTCCAGTCTTCCTAATACATCATTCACCAAGTTCCTTTAGCCCATAGCTAGGAATTATCCTTGATTCCTCTCTTTTCCTCCGTGTCCCCATCTAATTATATAAATATAAATGCTTTGGCTCTTCCACCAAAACATATTCTAAATCCATCCATTTTTTTTCTAGTTTCACTGCTCCCACCTTAATCCAGCCATCTCTACTGAGTCCAACAGGTTCCTAAGTGGTCACCTGCCTCGCTGCTGGCCTCTTTACAACCTCATCTACAAATAGAAACCAGAGTGATCGTTATAAGCTACAAATCAGACTATGATACTGCCCTGCTTAAAAACCTCTCCATGTTTTCATATTATATTTAAAAAATAAAGTCAAGCTCCTTATCTTGGGTGCTCAGTCCTACAAGATCTGGCTCCCCCCAAGGCCACACTGTACTATTGCCGGTTTGCCTACTCTGCTCCCCCCACACCGGCCTTCTCTGTTTCGTAAACAGGCCGAGTCTGATACCTTTGAGAGGCACATGATATTCCCTTCCTCTGAAAGGTTCTTTCTCCTTAATTTTACAGGGCTCACTCCTTCCAGCGATTCATTCATCAGCTTAAATGCCCCTCCTCAAGTCTCTACTAGACAACCCTACTTGAATTATCTTTATCTTTCTTATTTACTTTTAGTACATTTGTGCATTGCCTGTCTCTCTACCAGAGTGTGAAGAGACACAGAATCCTGCCTACCATATTCAGGAATCCTGTCTTCATTGACTACTGTTTAGGATACTGTTTTCGAATGAATGAGTGTACTACAGTTAGCATTTTTACCTATGCTTATGTTTTCTTTTCTATTCTAATGATCTATCTATTTTCTACCAAACAAGTAAATAAGCAAAAGAGAAACCAAATACGCCATTTCAAAGGCTACAGCTATTTCACACCTTTTAATATCTGGTAGGGATAATGGACATTCTCTCTCAATATTCTCATTATTATAAACTTTCCTGGTTAGTGTTGCCTGGATTCTCCAGATTATATGGAAATGTAGTGTATATTCCTTGATTTACTCAGTTTTCATAGTTTTCAGCATAAAGATTCTGTATTTCTTATTAAGTCTTAGTGAGTTTATACTTTTCTTGCCACTGTGAACGTTATACACCCTACACCAGGAGAGGTCATGCATTTAGGTCTCTGTCTGGCCTTTAAAGGTATTTGAGTTTGCTGGTATGTTGATATACAAGAAAGCTAATATTTTTTTCTGTATTTATTGTCTATGCATTATTTGTACTAGACTCTTTCATTGGTTTTAGTAGATCTTTAACTAATTCTCTTTAGTTTTCTAGGTAGAATACTGTATCACCTGCAAAAAAAAATAATTTGTTTTTCCTCTTTCCAAGAATTAACCTTTTTATTCCCTTTCTCTTCCTATTCTCATTGCAGCTAGTAGAACTATCATAACAATATTAAATAGTGATGGATGTTCTTTTGCCTCCTACATGACTGTAGTGTGAATGCTCTGGTCTCCCTATTAATTATGCTGTTAGATGCTAGTTTCAGACCAATTTTCTTTATCATATTAAAAATAACATAACCATCTTTCCCAGGTTAAGTGCTTTCTTTAAAAGTCAGGAATGCCTGGCTGGCGTAGCTCAGTGGATTGAGCATGGGCTGCGAACCAGGTATCACAGGTTCGATTCCCAGTCAGGGCACATGCCTGGGTTGCAGGCCATGGCCCCCAGCAACCGCACATTGATGTTTCTCTCTTTCTCTATATCTCTTTCTCCCTCCCTTTCCTCTCTAAAAATAAATAAATAAAATCTTAAAAAAAGTCAGGAACAGATTCCGAATGTTATCACACACCGTTCCTACAATTGAAATGTATGCATTGGTTTCTTCCAAGAGGCTGCTGACATAAGAGGCAGCACAGCTGCTTGTCTGAGTGCAGCTCTGGGAGGGCGATCACCTGGATTCAAGCCTGGCTCTGCTCTTGCTTCAATTCCCTCGTCTGTGAAAGAGGTACAATAGTGGGATCCACCTCGTTTATTGTTGTGAGAATTAAGTGAGTTACTAAATGAACAGATCTTAGAATACCATGTCAGTGTTTGTAATTGCTCTTCAACCCTGAAAGTAACCCTACTTTGTCACACCCTCTTAACATACTGCTGAGTTTTCTCATCTACATTTACAAATGGTAACAATCTCCAGGGTTTTGCTTTTTTTTACATTATTCAGTATTTTTCAGGGATAGTATAAAAACTGTATGACATTTATAAAATGAATTTTAAAATTTCCCACTTTTCCCTGTGCTCAGGAACAACTAAAAAGAACTAGGAGTGATGTCTTTCTTAAAGGTTTAAAAGAACTAACTCAAAATTTCCAAGACCAGTTTTTTTTTTAATATTTTTATTGGTTTTATTATTTTTTTAGATTTTATTTATTTTTAGAGGTGAGGGGAAGGGAGAGAGAGAGAGGAGAGAAACATTAATGTGTGGTTGCCTCTCCTATGCCCCCTACTGGGGACCTGGCCTGCAACCCAGGCATGTGCTCTGACAGGGAATCTAACTGGTGACCCTTTGGTTCGCAGGCCAGCGCTCAATCCACTGAGCCAAACCAGCCAGGGCCCAAGACCAGTTTTCTGAGGCAACATTTTAAAAACTTGAAAATTTTTTGTATAGTTATCAGTAGGAATTAATTTCTATTAATTAATTAATAGATGACTTCTGAAATTAATTTAGATGACTTATACTTTCCTAAAAATGTTTTCAATGCTTTGATATATTTCCTTCTTTCCTTCAATATAAATCTATTTATAACCATTATCATACTTCATTTCCCATTCATAATTTCAGCTGTTTGAATTCTTTCTTTGATTAACCTAGCTAGAAATTTACTTATTAGTTATTTTCCCCCAAACAACCAACTCTCAGGTTTATTTTCATCCCACCATCTATTTTCTAGTACATTAATTATTGCTTTAATATTTTAGTATTCCTGTCTTCTGATTTTCTTAGAGTTCCTTTATTGTTCTTTTCCTAATATCTTGTATTGAATGCTTACATTATTTTAATTATTTGTTCTTTAATAATGAAAGTATTGAATGGTATGGATTTTTCTCTGACTACAGAACATACTTTTTTGTTCTCCAGTTTTTTATAGATGAGTTTTAAATACAACATGTATATATTCAAAGCCATTCCATATTTCTCTTCTTGTCTGATTAAGAAGAAAATTATATCTTAAAAGAAAATAATTTAGCATGCCTCCTGTTCTTTTCTGCTTTTGCTAACATAATTTAGGGATGTAGGTAAGGATCACTGTCTGAAATGTTCAGGTTTTATAGTATGTGTTTTCTGTTTTCAGTGGTCCCCACTTGGCCTTCTATAATAAAGCTTTGCGATTCTTGCTATCTTAAATTTTCTTTATTTTATTGAGGTTTGAGTAGATCTTCAAAGATTTTTTTCAAAGTCCACAGATGGTATAATTTTCTAAGTTCCTGCATGTGCAAAAAAAACCCTTTATATTTTCTTCATATGAGAGCCTTGATGGGAATAAAATCTCTAAGTCAAAATCCCCTAACTTCAAAACTCTAAATTTGTACTGTCCAATGCATAGGCACTAAACACATGAAACTATTTAAATTTAAATTCATTAAAATTAAATAAAGAGAAAAATTCAGCTACTAATCACACTTCAAGGGCTCAGTGCCTACATGGGGCTCATGGCTGCCCCGCAGTCCAGCACAAGACACAGACCAGTTCCGTGGTCACGGCAGGTTCCCTCGGGCGGCACAGAGTCCAGGCATTGACGCGCCGACTTCTAGAATTCAGAGAAGTCTCAGAACACCTGCCTTTTACTCCCTTATAGGACAAACACTTTTCTACCTAGAGATTATAGAAGTTTAACATTTCACTTTGTAATTATGTAGATTTCAGTTTAGAGTATCAATTTGCATGTGCAAAGTAGTCTTGGCTCAGGCAAACTATTTTTAATTATGTCTTTAAAAATTGCTTTCTTTCCTCAGCAATTCTTGCTGCTTCTTTGATTTGGGCTTCTGTCTTCGGCCCCTTTCTTCTCATATCATTTTCACCTTTGTTTCTTATTTTACCTTTTCAGGAAAGGTTCTCAAGTTAGTCCCTCACATCACTGAGTTTATTTCCTGTGTACCATGTTATATCTTTTTTTAAGATTTTATTTCATTTATTTTTAGAGAGGGAAGGGAGGGAGAAAGAGAGAGAGAGAGAGAGAGAAACATGAATGTGCGTTTGCTGGGAGTCATGGCCTGCAACCCAGGCATGTACCCTGACTGGGAATCGAACCTGCGACACTTTGGTTCACAGTCCGCGCTCAATCCACTGAGCTATGCCAGCCAGGGCTACAATGTAGATTTTAATCCCACTATTTTATTTTGCGTCTTACAATTCCTTCTCATCAGATTCATCTACTTCTTGATCTCATACTGTTGTCTTTGTTTCTTAATCTGTTTTCTCTGTATTACTTTTATTTCCTGCTTCATAGAGACCATAGTTTCTTGATTTTAATTGGAAATTCCAGGCAATTTTCTGAACTTTTTTTTCCAGAATCCTACACTTGGTCATTTCCAGTAATAAGCAGCCTCTGACCTCCTAAGTCCTCAGCAAGACAGCAGGACACTATCTTTCCCATGTCTTGTACTATTTTGCCATGGACTCTGTTTTTTGTTTGTTTTGTTTGTTTGTTTGTTATCCTTAAAGAACAACAAAAGCTTGTATTTGAAAACAGGATTGCCTTTTGCTCACCTCTTTTTTCTTACTAACTGTAAACATTTAAATCTTCATTTGGACACTTAGGTGATAATGTTCCCTGTTTCAAGTCCAATTCCAGGTTTTCACAGTCTCCTTCCTTACCCTACACCACTTTGTGGTGACTCCACCTCCTAGGACACAAGAAGCCTCTGGCTACATCCCTTACAGGCCCATGGTTTCCTGGGGCTTGGGGCTTGCTCCCCTAAATGACATGGGAGGACAGAAGTCAACTTGGGCAATGCTCAGGAAGCTTCCAGAAGCAGCAATTGTGTTGCAGAGCTGCGACTCCACAATTTCTGGATGGAGCAAGCTGGTTTATAATCTCTGAGTGACAGTCTCTGTCTCATGATTTACTTCTTTATGTCAACTGGTTCTGAGAAGATGAATTAGGTCTATCCAGATAGGTATCCATAAAGGGCTAATAATGCTCACTAGCACCATTAGCCTCCAAAAATTCATTGCTGAGGTCAATTCTTCAACCTTCATTCGCATTGAAGAAACCTTCCTTTCAAACAATAGCCATAGATTAATATATGGGAAGCCACATATTAAGCACTGGGAAAAGCTGGAAAAGTATGCAAATACTCTCAGCATATGCGTTTTATGGTGTAAATATGGGGACATTTACAAAGAAGTCACATATTTCTCTCTGGTGTGTGCTGTCCAGCTTCTCCCCCCAGTTCTTTGTTTCCACGCTCTCTCAGCCAAGTTTGATCATGGACTGAACGGTCAAGTCCACTAGGGGTGTAAGCACTATCATTGCACACTCCTATTATTTGCGAGGCAGTGCTGAACAGCAGGAAACAATGGGGGTCTGGAGTCAAACTAAGTTCTCACTCCCAGCTCATGTGCTCACTAACCCACCCTGTCTTAGTTTCTCATGTAGAAAATGGGGTACTGACAGTACTGTCTAAAAGGATGGATGTCAGGATGCCACGAGATAATACAGGTCAAAATAATGCCTGGAAAACTATGGGCAATCCATCAGTATTAGTTACTATTGTTGTTAATATTATGCTATGAGACAAGTACTTCTTTCCTAGAAAATAAATTCGCTGACTATTTAGTCATGTATGATTTCTTTCAGGAAGATATGATGGACTATTTGAATAACGCTATATACCCAGGGTTGTAAATTTCTCAGCAGTGAGACCATGACACCTATTTTTTTTTAGTTGAGGCACTAGAGAACAGAAAATAGGAGCTCTAACTTTGAAACCAGTGGAACAGAAAAGCCTCTCACTGGGACCATAATCACTATTTTATTTTAAATAATAACAAAATTAAAGACAAGGAAAAATACCTTCTCACACAAACCTCACACTCCTTGAACACGTCCTAATTGTTTTATTCTTCTTTTGAATGAAATAACAAGCATTATGTTAATATGTCCAAAGACATCCCAGAATGTGCGCTTGTGGGGGGAGCTGAATTGCAAGTGCTGGATGGGGCTGGCAGGAAGCACACATTCCGCTGCTCGCTCCCAAAATAGAAAACCTATTTAGCACTTTGTAAAACATGCTAAATGAAGTTTGCTCTCTCCTGCAGATAGAAATTTTACTTCATTTTGTGCCAGTGAAATTTTTGAAAATTGCATGAGGAGAGAGCAATTTTTGGCACTTTGGCTAGGAGTACAAAATGTTAGCAAATGGTGCTGAAAGGATCTTAAGTGTAATGTTGGAATAATATTCACACAGCCCTGCCTGCATCTTCATTTTTAACCTATTTACATATTCACAGGAAAAAATGCTTAGCGGTTACTTGTCTAAAGGGGCCTATTTAAGGGGAAAATGGCATTCACACTTTTTGCATGCATTAGTCAGGAAGGTTGCTGTGAATAACAATTCATAAAGAAAAATATCGTTGCGGCTATCATAGAAAAATATGAAAGGATAGCGGTGGGAGAATCCTGGACATCAGTGTTAGCTCTGGATACAGGGAGAAAAGAAAGAAGAGAAGGGAGTGAGAACCTCATGCTGGAAATTTCCACAAAGTAAGTGGATGTTGAGAGAGCCACACAAAGGTTGAACATGACTGACAGAGTTCTAACACAGCTCTCTTCATTTGTGACCATTCGCTCAACACAGGAAGTCTCTCTACAATGGAAGTATGCTATCCACTGGCATAATATATATATCATTTCACTCAAAATACATTTAACAGCTATATTCCATGCCCACAGCACAGCAATAAAAACTGCGGCGTGTAGAAGTCTCTAGAGATTTCTTAGCCCACAAAGAGCTTACAATCAAGTCAGAGAGAGAACACTGTATTCACAAAACCCCAAAATTTAGGAGGTATAAGGAAGTCCCAAACTCTCGCACAGATTGGCTTCTCCAGAAGCAGATGTTGAGATTTTGGGAATCTCTACCTGTAGAAAGAAGGTGAAAGAAGTAGGACTGAGTAGAGATCAAACTGCAGTTTTTTTGCATTTCAATTTTTTTGCAGACCAGTGCTGGTGGAACTGTAATTCAGGCCTGCTCAATGCCTTGGGCTACCCAACAGGGGGCCACTAACGCTCACTTTGGCCATCAGAGCTGCCCTATATTAGGTGCCAAAATGGCGAGTCTTTTTACATCTTCTTGCATCAGTCACTGGATGTGGAAATTCTGATAAGGCCTAACCTCTATAAAGATGTCTCTCAGTAGCTGAGGTGGCCTCTTCAGGATCTAAGAACAGAAGATTCTCTGCCTATGACCCTCCTCAATGTTGGAGAGCAACACATCCTGGAGAGAGACCCTGGGCAGTGCAGCCTCACGTTTACCATCATGCACTTGTAGGCTCTTTGAGAGCTTCTATGAAAGCATCCATTGACGAAGGTGGATTGAATTTCAGTAGACACCTAGCAGAGGACTCATGTATACCTGTGAGTTAGTGCAGGGGTAGCTCATAAACTAATATGTTTTTTATTTAAACTAGAATTTAGAAAACTAAGATAAATTTTTTAAAGATTTTATTTATTTATTTTTAGAGAGGGAAGGGAGGGAGAAAGAGAGAGAGAGAGAAACATCAAAGTGCAGTTGCTGGAGGCCATGGCCGGCAACCCAGGTATGTGGCCTGACTGGGAATCAAACCTGTGACACTTTGGTTCACAGCCCACGCTCAATCCACTGAGCTATGCCAGCCAGGGCTAAAAACTAAGATAATTTTTTGAAGTACAACAAAATATTCAGATGAGAATATTCCCCAAGCTATGAAAAAGTCATAAAATCATAAACCAAATGTCTCCTGGTCAGTGGTAGCTGCTTGGTTGTATAAGAAAAATGTCACAAGCAAAGCTGCGATTTTTCACCTGAGGAAAAAGGCCACCAAACCTCCACAATCAATCATCTTGCTGGCTTTTAGTGAAACATACTTTTGGCCCAGCATTGTGAGAGCAGTTAGTCTGATTCTTTGAAATTTAAGGTGGCCAGTCTTGACCGACTCTGAAGACAGCCCACTTACTTGGTGCCATAGAAATGCCCATTTCCTTCTGAGTTGCACCCAGCTCAACAATAAGCTGCTGCTATCAACCCTGCACGGAGGCATCACCACGAGCACACTTGTGCGTGGAAGGCAGCAGCGGAGCTTCGGCAGGTCACTCTGTGCCATGTCCTCCATTGCACCCTCTGGCCCCAGTGTTCATTTCTCAAGAAGAGTCGGATTCACCCACATCTGTACCAAGTACTAGTCCCATGTCCTTTCACACACTGCCTCCTTTGATGCCACCAGCACTCTGTGTAGTAAATAGTGTTATAATTTCCAGTAATCAGATGAAAAAAAAAAAACAAGGATGAGGGAGGCCAGAGACCTAAATTTAAGATTGTTATATTTTTTTTGGTAAACAGCAGATTTGATTTGAACATAAGTCTGTGACTCCAAACCCATCCTTCTTCCCATGATGCATTTAATCCATCCTCCTAACGCTGTCCACCAGTACATCCTGTGTGTTTTCTGTAGCCTGCCAGTTCCATGAAATATTAATCATGTTTCCCTAAAAAAGATTCTATGGTCAAACAAATTTGGAAATCACTAAGCTATAAACAAAGCTAAACAGGGTTGCGTTTTTTAAAACACAGGAAGTCTCAGAACATGTTCATGCTAATGCCCATTGTGTATCTATAAACAGCTCAAAGGCAGAGGTTTCCATAACTGACCTGACCACAAAAACCTTTTTCCTATGGGCATCTTGCAAAACTAAGGATCCACCAAAAAAATGATGGGAAACTCTGCTATACAAGACTCGATGCAATCCTCCTAGCCAGTTGTCAGAAAGTCCTCTTTGGCCTGGCACCTTCACTACTGCCTACTGATGAGAAGGTTCCAACCTCCTAGGCAAGCTCTCCAGGCAGGGGATGTGTGGGGGAGACACCTAGACAGCAGGTCCTTCCTCTGGCTCGGTTGTACCCATCCAACACTGGGAGGCACAGCCATTTGGGGAGACTGAGTTCAGGACTTTTTCTAACAGCTTTCTCATGAATGGATGGAAAGATGTCAAATACTGAAGAAAACAAGGTTATAAATAACAATACCAACACTACGGGGCTGTTCTGTCTCTGAAAGGCTGTACTTAGAATTCCAGTGAGAACCACTATTTTCTAAATGAAAAAAGCAAGCGGAGGGACTTACACACATACTCAGGACTACAGTTGAGGTCTCACTGTGTAAAAATACCAGCCCAACAGCCATCACTATTTAAAAATACATAAATAAATTTTCTGGGTTTTTTTTTCATGTTGTATTGTTTAGCTAGTGGTCTATTTTGTTTTGTATAAAGTGAGTCTCATCCCTGCAGTTGATAGCACTTACTTCCCAGAGTTCGTCTGGCAGGAACTTTGCTATGGTGTGTTCAGGTGTGAGAATCTAGGATTTATGTTTTCATTTGAGTGTTGCCTTTGGACTTCTATGCCTCTGGGTTACTAGGGCTGAGAGGAAAGCAGTTACTCCTGAAGAAAAATGAAAGGTGGGTGGGATGAATAACAACAAAGTCAGGAATCTAAGATGCCACAGTCTCCAGGTCCTCCAGAAGAACAGCTTCAAACAGTACGTGGGTGGCAAGTCAAGAACCGGTTTTATTAGTGTTGCCGTAAATTTCCTAGACCTCGAAGGAAATGTCACCTCTGTGGCCAGAGTGGTAATAAATTAGGGATCAAGAGAACTTAAAATTCCACACTGGAAAAGGTGTTAGGCTCTTCCTTTAAGATTCCTATTTTTAAAACGTTTATATATGTGATTTTCCATATTTTATTAGACAGCAGATGATAATTTTTCAAAAATAAGCTATTATTACTTAAAATAAGTATAAGACAATAACTGAGGAGGTCTTTCTGGAATATCAGTGTAACTAACTCATGTTAGGTAGACTTGGGAGGAAAAAACCATAGACATAGTCAAGAACCAGGTCATAGTGGAAGCCAGAGTCTCTGCTCATGGATAATGACTCTTGTGATCATCAGTATTGAAAAAGAAGCCTCAACACACAGGGCTGATGAAGAACAAGATGACAAAAGGGTTTAAGATGCAAAAAGATGGGTAAAAGGTTTTACCAAACTCAAAGTCTGGGAAAAGGCTTAAAATTATTTTATCCAGGGACTTTAGAGCACAGAGGATAGACCTCATATTTAAATATGATACATATTTCTATTTTTTAAGTCTCATATATCTTCCCATATCTTGAGATAATAAAGTTGTCTGAAAAGACAGAATGTCTCTTAATCTGTAGGTTTGGTTTAAATGTGATTATATCATGAATATTATAGTAAAATGCATGCATGAGTCAAGTAAACTTTTTATATTAAAATAATATCTGTTGCTTTATTGTTTACTGGTCATTTGTATTCTTTTCATGTTCTTTATTTTTTAATTAACTTATTTTTAAATATATTTTATTGATTATGCTATTATAGTTGTCCAATTTGCATTCTTTATGGAGTGAATTGCCTATTCATGTCTGTTGCCCATTTGTTATATGAGAGTGTTTGTATTTCTTATTGAATTTCATGAGCTAATTCTATGTTAAGACTAAAAATTAATTATATTCTATATACAGGGAGATTTTGCAATCTATACATGTATTATATATCTGCATATATTTTAGTAAACTAGTTTGGGTGTGTTTAGTATGTAAATGAATACCTTCTCTTTTTACTAAAAATGGAGGGAAATCACAGAAAAATAATCACCAACCCAAAAAGAAGAGGGAAATTTGTATATTTAACTGACCATTTCAAGGTATATGCTGCATAAATAATCCAATCCATTATTTGGGTTATTTCTATTTCTATGGTGACCAAAAAAGAAATGTTTAATGGTTTGAAAACAATGGATTTTGTGTATGATACTATTTAAAATCCCTAGTAAACTCTAAGCCACCTTAGGAAAACTTACTTTTCATCATCAGTTGTATTTCTTCCCCAAAAGTATAGTTTTTCCTTTTTGTATCTAAATTGTTTGAGATGTGAAGTGAAAAATTAGTTGTATAATTAAAACACATATACCTATACAGATAATTACTTAGGCATGCATTGAAAACAGAGTCTGTGAAGAGAATTAAAATGTTTCCCACTTTCTTTTTATTTACACTCTTTCTGTCATTTTGACAGGACCATTGATGTTAACATACAGGCATGATCTGGGATTTTCTAGCAGCTGTACTCCCATGGTTTGGGAGATTCCTTCATTCTAGTAACAATAATGGTAGAAATCGCCAATGCACCAAGCATTGGGGGCATGCTTTCCATGCATTATCTGATTCAATGCAACAACCCAATGGGGACAGGCACTGTGGTTAGCTCCATTTGACATATGAAGTCACCAGAGGTTTAAATAGTCAGTTGATCAAAGTCGCATGGCTAGTGAACAGCAAGGCCATAATTCCTACCCAGGCTTCTCTGACTCCAGACCTGTGGGGTAACCACTATGATATACTGCCTCTCCAAACACTGAACTAAACAATAAAGGAAGTTATCACATTCAGCTTTTAACACAGAAGCAGGTTCATAACAGAAAAAAAGGGAGAAAATTGAACTGCTTTCTAAATGTGATTTACTTATTACACACCTGTGTATCACAAATTAACGAGTATCTGGCCCTTAAATTCAGATTGTAACAGAGAGACAGATACACAAACAAATGAGTGTTATTTATTTTTCCAGGCAGGAGGGCTTCATGGAGGAGGTGACATTTCAGATAGGGATGAGAAGGGAGGTAGGAGAGAAAAGGTGTCTGTTTCTCTCTAGGCTATTTGCCCAAAATGAGGAAGTATGACTGGGTGAGAGACTTGAAGAGAGGTATAAACATTTACATCCAGCTAGCTGCTGACTAGAGAAGAGACGGGTATTCAGAGCAACCATGAAAGTGTAGCTGAGAAAGAAAGCCAAATGTTTGTCATGGAGCCCATCAGCACGGTTACTTAGTGTGTGCACACAAAGGTGATTGGCTAAGAAGCAGTCATCCTTGGAGACAGGAGACACAGGTCCCTAGCTCTCATTTAGTTCTGCAGCACCATAGAATGACCTCGCCATCCAGGTTTCCTATTTGAGAAGAGGGATCTGAACGCCAGGCCATGGAGCTTTTAAGCTACTCCATTAGAAAGCATCATCCCTCCCCAAGCATAATCAGGGACCAGGATACAAAAGCTACATAATGTGATGGACCCTTGGCAAAAGCCCGTCCTGCCAGCTCAGGGGTCATGAGCAAGGGTCACCTGCTTCTTCCCTGGTATGATCAGGGGTCGAGGTCTATACTTTGAGTTATAGCTGCATGAGATGACAAGTTCGCTGGAAGTTTCACCACACCAGTATACATGGTTGTGAAGCACCATGCCCCCCTCTGGCAGGCCAGGGAGAGTGGGCTCCATGCCTGGTAGTTGACTAGGAATGACTGACTGCTCTAAACACTAGAGGCTAGTCTGTCTTTCCGTGGAGCTTTGTAGGAGGCCATCTCCTTTTCAGCGAGGCCAGCCAGCAAGGGGTCAACCTTGGACAAGTTAACCCTTACCTCTTATTCACTTTTCTCCCTCAGTCTGTTGACAGAGAGAAAGAGAGGGATCTAGGACCCAGAGACTCCGCTTTCACTGTCCTGTGATTGGGCAAAACCTGCAGCTTGTATCCACTTCCATTCATCTGCTGTTGGTACCATCAGTTATTTTACTTTCAGTTTTGAACAGCCTGAGTGAAGTGTATTGGACATACAGTCAACTGAATATATTTAAACTGTACAATCTGAAAAGTTTTGACATATGTCCGTACCTGTGAAACTAACACAGGATAATGAACAAGTCCGACATCCCCCAAGCCTTGCCATGGCCCTTTGTAACCCAGCCTATTCTTTCCCACAACAGAGGCCGGGCGTCCTAATGTGGTCCTTTCACCTTTTTTGTTTTATGACGTAGGTGCCTGTGGCTTTGAACAAGTTAGTTATTCAGCTTCCATGTTATCATCTTCATAATAAATATAAAACTACCTCCCAAACCAGAATGTTTTGAGGATTAGTGATTTTAAAAAAAAAGGACGAGAGATAAAACTATTATTATTATAGAAGTGAAAAGTAATAGTGGAACTGGCTCTGTATTAATTAGCCATTTGTCTTGATGACAGAAACTTTGGGCCAGATTCCCGCAGCAGATTCCACACAGCCTCTAATGGGATCACTTAGGGAGGGAACTTGTTATGGAGGGTACTTCCCGTCCCCCGTCATTTTGTTCCCCATTTGAATCTCCATACTTCCGCTGGCTCAGACTGCAGTTGTCTCAGAGACGGGCTCTGGTCCTGGGCAGGAGCATATAAAGGCTCCCCCCACCCAAAATGTAAGGTCAAAATCAAATTCACTTTTGCTATTAGTGGTAGCCTCGCTATGTACAAGATGTTGCTGAACCTCTCTGGTCTCAGTTCCCGGCCTTCATTGCCCAACACACCTAGTCCCCATCTCTTAACCAGAGGCCCCCATTCCTACAGCCTGGGCATTCTTTCCTCCCAGCTTGGCTCATCTCCCCAGGCTTGACTCCCTTGCCTGACCATTGCTGCTTCAGCTGAGTTCCCTCTTGCCACTTCTGACCTACTGAACTTCATCCTGGCTTCCCAGGCCCACCTGGTCTGTCACCGACCATCCAGATCCCAGCGTGATAGTTTAATCCCCACGTGCATCCTCCCCTGGCCTAACTAATTTTGCATTTAAGCAGCTTCCATGATAGATCATACCTTTTTTTCTTTAGTCCTCCAGAGTCAGTTTAGACCTGCTAAAATAAAAGGCATGATCCTTTCATCTAAACACAGGATCAGTATTTAAAAATCTACCTTTGCACATCAACAATCATCTATATTTATTTAGTTAGTGAAGCAGGTTGACTTGGCAAAAATAACCTTGGAACCCCATGAAGTCCATGAGAATGGGATGGATGAGAAGGCCACACTCAAGGCTTCCGGCAAGATGGAGGAATAGGTGGGCGCACCGTACCTCGCACAACCAAGAACAGAGCAACAATTTACAACAATGATTTGCAGTCATAATATCAGAACTGTCAGAGGATTTATCTAAAAGGAAGACGGACAGCCTAGAAGTTGAAGTAGACCCGCACATCCAGACTGGTAGGGGACTACGAGCCGAGCGAGCAGGCGTGGGGCTGGCGCGGGTCGCAGGCGTGCGGAGGTCGGGGGAAATTTGGCGCAGAATCGGCGCGACAGCAATCTGGGACGCAGGAGCGAGCGCAGCGGTGTAGCGGTGATCCCTGAGTACGCAAGCGGCGGCTGGGGGAATCAGTGGGGCAGCGACTGGGGATCAGGGCAGAGCTCACAGCCCAGGAGCCCAGGGAAGTGTCTGACTCCAGGAGAACGGAATGGTCGCCATTGATCCCTCCTGTCCCCGCTCCCGCCCCTGCCCCCACATATAACGTCACAAGCTAACGACTGGGGCGCCCAGCACCGGTGAACACCTAAGGCTCCGCCCCCCACCGTAACAAGAGCGACCAGACCGGAGAAAAAATAAATAAATAAGTAAAATAATAGGAGAGACGGGGAAAGACAGAAGACATGTTTCCAGCAGAACAAATCAGACCCCCAGGACTCATCCTTTTGAGTGACCAAGAAATAGCCAATCTATCAGATGCACAGTTCAAAACACTGGTGATCAGGAAGCTCACGGAACTGGTGGATTTTGGATCCAAATTACATGAAAAAATGCAGATTACCATAAAAGGGATGCAGGAAGACACACGGAGAAGAGTCAATTGTGAAAGGAAGGAATCTGAATCTCAAAACAACACAGTGGACCAGAAGGAAGATAGAATCAACCAAGCAGGAGAGCATGATGAAATAAGAATTCAAAAAATCGAAGAAAAGCTTAAGACCATCGAGGACACCTTTAAACGTTCCAACATCTGAATTATAGGGGTACCAGAAGGGGAAGACCAGCAAGTGGAAAAGTTATTTGAACAAATAATAAAGGAGAACTTCCCCAATCTGGCAAAGGGAACAGTCTTCCAAGAAATCCAAGGAGCGCAGAGAGCCTCAAAGAAGTTGGACCCAAGAAGAAACACACCAAGGCACATCATAATTACATTAGCCAAGGTAAAAACGAAGGAGAGAATCCTAGAAGCAGCAAGAGATAAGGGGACAGTAACCTACAAAGGAGTTCCCATCAGACTGTCAGCTGATTTCTCCAAAGAGACCTTACAGGCAAGAAGGGGCTGGAAAGAAATATTCCAAGTCATGAAAGACAAGGACCTACATCCCAGATTGCTCTATCCAGCAAAGCTCTCATTTAGAATGGAAGAGAAGATAAAGTGCTTTTCAGATAAGGTCAAATTAAAGGAGTTCATCATCACCAAGCCCTTACTTTATGAAATGCTAAAGGGACTTATCTAAGAAAAGAAGATAAAGAAAAGACATGTATAGTAAAAGGACAGCAAACTCACAATTATTAACAACCACACCTAAAGCAAAACCAAAAGAAACTAAGTAAACAACTAGAATAGGAACAGAACCACAGAAATAGAGGGCACAAGGGGGGGCTAGCAGTAGGGGTGAGAGGAGGAGAGAGGGGGAAAAGGTATAGAGAATAAGTAGCATAGAATGTAGGTTGAAAATAGATCGGGGGAGGGCAAGAATAGTATGGGAAATGTAGAAGCTAAAGAACTTATAAGTATTACATATGGACATGGACTAAAGGGGGGGAAGGTGGGTGGGAGAGGGGGCACAGGGGGGAGGGGAGTGAAGGGGGAAATGGGACAACTGTAATAGCATAATCAATAAAATATATTAAAAAAAAAAAAAAAGAAGGCCACACTCCAGCACTTCCAATGTGCGCACTCTCCCCCACTGGGGCTGATGTGGCCCGGATGGAGAGTGCACACGTTACAAATACATCACATATCAAATGGATTTTTAAAAAGATAAAATATATAAGTTGGACTTATTTATAAGTTGAGTAAATTTATAAATTGGGCTGTAGCTGTGACTATAAAAATATGCAGTCTACAGTATAAAGCTATGATTATATACCCTAAAGAAATATTGCCCTTAAGCCCTGAAAAATATGAAACATCTGTTATTCATCTCCACAGAGACAAGAAATTTAAATGGCAGCAAGAAAATTTAAGTTAGGTGCATGGGAGAACGGCAAGAATGGTTAGACCAAGGAGCAGACAGGACAGCCTTTCTGTGACACCAATGACAGGGATGACTTTGTCTTAGTGACCTTAGAAATGTCACTTTCAGACTTGAGGCTATCTCAGGGCTGTGGAGATGACTCTAAATTGGAGTTGGCTTGTGCTTGCTGGGGGTGTATTTCAAATGGAAATTTCCAGTGCAGACAGCAATGCATGCTTAAGAATAGGGTACTTACAGAGAGGAATGAATGTCACAAAACTAAACCTCAGACATCTTTCAGTTTGTGACCCTCTACTTCAGCATTTTTATCAGGACTTGATGCCGCTCTTCCATATTTTGGCTCAGCCTGTGTCCACCCTAGACTAAGCAAAAGAGGGATTAAAATCCAGGGGAAGGAGAAGCACCACCTCTTGGGATTCCAGATGTATTCTGAGCAGAGTGGCTGCTCCGAGCTCCACCTCTCGCTGGTGAAATCAAACAGGAGGAACTGCACATTCTTTAGGGCCACCTCTAGTGGGCTTGCTCAGTTGGCTGGAAAACCTCAAAGGTAAAGATTTAATTAGGAATTTAACATTGTCCTCGAAAAAGAAGTCACAATACTGTATCTAGGTATTTCGAACAGGGGAGAAGTCAAGCCACTCACAAAAGAGTTTCCTGCTGAAAATTCTTTAGTGGCAAGAAGTGTGTCTCGCTAATTGGGGTGATGGCCAACAGGACGTCAATGGCCAGCCCTTTGCCCAGAGTGGCTGCTTCTAGTAGGAAGGGCAATATGCCCTTTTTGTGCACTCTGAAAGGCACCCTGTGGGGAGGCCTGAGGAGCTCCTGGCCGCCTTTGTGGAGAGGGCAGGTCTGGGCAGGCCTCCAGCCAGCAGGGCTAAGCAGCCACCTGCCGACAGGGCCTTTCTTCCTCGTGCACTAGTCCAGGGGATTCCATTAGAGACGGTGCTGCTTCAAGGGAGCCGTGGCCACCTTTAATGATTTCCAGGGAAGGAAATGAGTCTCCCAAATCAATTAGGACACTCAATTAGGTTATTTAGGCTGATGAATCCCAAGCGAAATCAGAGGATGCTATGTGTGATTCAATGGTGTGCAACTCTCCAGGCTTCAGGGCCCTGGGACTTACCCTGTGAGCATTTTGCTAACATTCCCTTTATACCTTTGTCACTGCAGTGCGCGGTGCCAGCCTCATCCTGGGCACAGTGTGAACGCTCAGTAAAGAAACGGCTGAGTGTAAATCTCACTGCCTGTCCTTTTTCTGGGTTTGGTCAGTATCTAAGCACCCACGTGAGTGGTGAGGAACACTTGATGTACACATTTCACATAATGAAAAATGCTGAGTGTCTTTAATGAGTGGTCCTTTCATTTTTTTTTTTTTTTTACTGATTCAAATGGTTAAATCACGTGGATGTTTTTCAACATTAAAAAATGTCCAAATAATTTGTTTTTATGGGAACACAAGCCCTCTGAGAAAGAGTGCAGGTGAAAGGAATACAGGTTGAATCCACACATCGGAGCTATGCCATTCCTCGGGGTCAGGACCCATAACTCGTCTCCGCATTAGAAGGTGATCTGCAAATAGCTGCAGGGTCTCTGTGTGCAAGTGTTGTTGAAGAGACTGGCGTGTCATCGGGCTGGCTCTCCCTTATGCACAACATGAAGGTTCTCTGTTGTCCTGTAACACTTCTGGGCTCCCTCCCCTGCCTCTGGTCCTGACACTGCACCCTGCCACCACACAGTTGACCATTTCAGGGGTGTTATGGTTGGTGAAAATCCCTCAGCTAAAGGTGCAACAAAGTGAGGCCCATTGCCCAGGCCAAGCTCTCTGCTCCCTAAATCAAATGCCCCATGTTCACATGAAGGGGGCGCTCTTTTTTAATTTGCACAAAGGCGCCATTCGATCTAACAGAGGCCAGGTAGCTGTGCCTGGTTGCATTAGTGTAGCTGTTTCTGACCTGCTCCTAACAACGCAGCAGCTTCAGGTTGCTGTAGAGAGCCATACCTGTGGAGCTCAAGTGCAGCAAATCCCAGAAAGAGATAAAAGAGAGTCTAGGGAAAGTCGGTGTCACAAACAAAGGCTCGGAATTTTCCAGAATCAAGAAAGCATGAGTTCACAGACTCAGGAAGCACTACCTATGCCAAGAAAAACAAATACAAAAAATCCACCACCTGATACCTTTTAGTGAAACTGCAGGACCCCAAAGTCAAGGGGAAAATCTTAAAAAGTAACAGGAACAAATTACAGGTAGACTCTGCTGCAAGAAGGGGAAGCCAGAAGACAGGGAAATAATATTTTGAAAATACTGACAGAAAATAACTGCCAACTTACATCCTCAGCTCAACTGTCTTTAAATCATGAAAGCAAAATAAAGGTATTTTGGAAAATAAATGTTGAACTCATCACTGAAACAGCTTTACTAACGAAGCTTCCAAATGGTGTTTATCAGGAAGAGGGAAAATGAGCCTGAGGAGGCAAATCTGAACAACGCAGTGAGAAACGCTTAAACATGGAGCTGAATCTAAACCTCACTGTTGGTGTAAAATAGTAGTGATTTTGAATCTGAAGGCTTAAAAAGGATAGAAACACTCAAGATGAGAGAGAGTGATTACAATTAAAATATGTTAGGATCTGTGTATTTTTCCCGAGTGACTGAGGTATTGATTACTGGCTTTGTTAAACTTTCTTAACAAATTTCAAGGGGAATCCCTAAAACAACACAAGTAAAATGAGTAATTTTCAAACCAATCAAGGGAAGAAAGTGGAATAAAAAACAGACAATGTACGCCCATCAACCCCCAAAAGGCAAGAAGATAAATGGAAGAAGCATAGGAAATGTGAATGAAATAGAAGGGACAGAGAAAGAAGGTTTTTTTTAAGCCTAATTATATCAGTAATCACATAAGTATAATCATATTAAACTTGCTAGTTAAAAATAAGAGTATCAGACTGGATGCTGTTTATAAGGAGTACAATAAAAACATACCTAAGGACATAGAACAATGAAAAATAAAAGTATAGGAAAAAGAAAACTATTTTTCACCATGAAAATACTAATCAAAATAGAATAGGGTAGCCATAACAATAGCAAATGAGATAGACTTTGTGCCAAAAAGAAAAATCTTGTGGATAGAGAGTGTCTCAACATCAAGGCAAAAGTTTAGCTACCCAGGAAGATACAACAGTTCTAAAACTGCATATAACTAATAAAATAGCTCCCAATGATGTAAATAAAAAGCTTATAGAACCATAGAGAGAAGTAGGCAAATCCTTTTCAGAGTGGGAGGTTTTGACCTACCTCTCTCTCTTCTTGACAGTACAAACAGATTTTTAAAAATAGTAGAAATAAAGTTGCACTTCATTATGCAATAATTTTAATTTTTTAATCAGAAATATAAATAACTGCCAATTTGAACATAAAGACTTGATCTAATCCCAGTGAGAGGTAAAGGAATCTTATGCTTTATTGAAGCTGAAAAGCCTCATGGAGGCTATATCATTTTCAGTGGGCATTTTGAAAATTTTAAATTGTTTAGAGATCCATTATATTACTAACTCAATTCCATCCACTGATTTAGTGAAACCAACACACTTTAAATATATTAACATAGAAGATTTGAATAACAGAATTTATAAATTTGATTTAATGAACATATAGAGAAATTGGACTCCAATAACTTAAGAATATACATTCTTCAGAAGAACTCATAAAATACATATGAAAACTGACCAAATGTAGGCCATAGAGTAGGCCAAATGCAGAAAGTTTCTAACAAATGATATCTAACCACAACAGAATTAAGTTTTAAATCAATAGATAAAAGTCAATTGCATGTCTATATACAAAATAGAAAAATATGATTACCAAAAAAGTTATTCTATTTCATTTGAAGTAGAATAATAAATAGAACCTAGAAATAAATAATACCAACAGCAAACACTTGCATGTTTTTTTTGTTTGTTTTTTAAAGATTTTATTTATTTATTTTTAGAGAGGGGAAGAGAGGAAGAGAGAGAATCAATGTGTGGTTGCCTCTTACATGGCCCCCACTGGGGACCTGGCCTGCAACCCAGGCATGTGCCCTGACTGGGAATTGAACTTGCAATGCTTTGGTTCGCAGCCTGTGCTCAATCCACTGAACTACGCCAGCCAGGGCATGTTTTTTAAAATTATTTCCCAGAGCTGTTTCTATTTCCTTTACATGTTAATTCACTTACTGTTTAGAATAGTCCTTTAAAGTGAGCATAATTATTATCTCCATTTTAAAGATGAAGAAACTGAGGCACAGAAAGTTTACATAAGTTTATAGAGCTGGTTAATGGTAGGATTCGAACCCAGGCAACCCAATGCCAGAGTCCACACTCTTAGCCCCTATTCTTTACTATTTCTCAAAAGACATGCAAGATCTTTCTGGGGAAATCCATAAAGCTTTATTGAAAGTCATTTGGATTTAATAAATCAATGTACATATTGCATTCTTTATTAGAAAGAATCCAAATCATTAAGATATCAATTCTCCCCCCAATTTTTCCCCCTAAATTCAATGTAATTTCAATCAAAACCTGAACAATTAGCTTCTAGCAATTCAACAGTGTGATGTTAAAATTTATATGAAAAGAACAAATGGTCAATAATGCTAAGACACTCCTGGAAAAGAAGCATAAGATGAGATGACTTGCCCCACCAGATATAAAGACTTACTGTATATATACTGTATTAACTAGGGTAATGTGGTGCCAGCATAGAAATACAGAAATTTAACTGAAGGCACTGAACTGAACTTCTGCTACCACCTATTCTGGCTACACAGAGTATTCAACTTGTGGAGCAACTGTTTCTTCAGAGTATCGAATGATTGTGGTAGGTAATATTTACCTTTATCCTCAAAGGTGGTAAGACACTAATTTCCGCAATTCTAGTTATGTCTACCAATACAGTTAATGCAGCCAGTTCTGATTCAGAACATGGAGCTCCAATGCTCTTACAGAGAGGGAACTATATAATTTTTGGCCAAATCCGGATACCTTTGAGAATGAGAAGCCCTATTTATAATTAAATTATACCTGTCGAACCAGGACAGACTGTTACCCCACTTACACTCAATTCTGTGCTCTTTTAATAACCAGTTTGCTCTATCAGTTATGCCAACTGTTTCCAGGCCCAATGGTACCTTTTAAAAGATATTGGTCAGAATGATTTAAGGAACAGTATGTATCTTTTTATGACAAGTCCACCTTGGCCATGAAACTAACTAGTCAACAACCACAGCTGGGCAGTGGGTACCCAGTGGTATCTGAGACCATCACTCTGCCCATAAAGCACAGGCAGTGAAACTGGAGTATTGGGTTCAAATCCCTTCTCTGTCCCATGTACTCTCGTGACTTTGGGAAAACCAGTTAATCTCAATTAATCTCAATCTCAATCTTAATTTCCCTCTGAATCTCAATTTCCACATTTATAAAATGTAAAATATAAAACCTATACTTCAAGACTGTAGTAAAGAATGAAGAAGATAATATAAAAAGCTAGCATAACTCCCAGCCCATAGTAGGTGCTCAGTAAAGAGTAGGTGTAGTGTAGTTAGTACTGAGATTACTGTGATGATTGTTATTACCTGGTACCACTGGTTCCAATGGAATCAGTACTGCTTTTCTCTTTCAAAAATAGCTTGCATGTTTCCATTGAACCCTATTCTTTGAGACTTAACCCTAAAGAAGTACAGCCCCATCCCCCTGATGCCTGAAGTTACCTTCCAGAACTTCAGACTAGTACCCAGTCAAAACCCACTTCTGCCATGGTCCACCTCCTGGAGATACTGAGGGTTTTCTCAATGCAAAGCCTATCCCCACCCATCCAGACCCCTGCAGATCACTCACCTCAGGGCCTTTCCAGATCACCGTGTGGCCCCCAAAAGTATGCTCTGTTGGTCTCCAAGTCTCCAATCCTCTCTTCCCTGGTCAATCATGCTGTATCCATGGCAACCCATGTTATGACTTCTGTCACATAAAAAGCATAACATTAACACATTTATTTATTCATCATAAACTCAACATAATTATTTTTAAAATTTGGGCTCCAGATCGAGGCAAACCTTCTGAGATTCCTAAAGGGGACCCCAGCCTAACCCAAAGCCCCAAACACATTGTGTCCAAAACCCTCATTTATTCCAACCATTGCATAATCAACATAGATAAAGAGGCAAAATTCCCTTGAAAGATTTTCAAGGTCCTTTTTAAAGTGTTTCCCTCACTATTGTGGTTCTAAACTATGACCATGACCTCAAGACCAAATTACAGTCTCTGGCAGCCGGTTTCAGTCTGGTGGTTACGGCAATGAATTTGGAGTCAGGAATCCTGGAGTCTCAGCCAAATATTCCCTGGGTAACCACAAACAAGTAAGCTGTCCTTGTCTCAGTTTTTCTATCAGGCAAATGGGGTAATTTTGCCTTTCTTCCAGCTACTTCAAAGGCTCATGTTATGACAAGTATCCTGTGGCCACAGTAAACTTGGAACTTTCCGCTCAGTAACAAAGCTATTGTCAGCTTTTTCCTTCAAAGTATAATAATTTAATCTTTGGATACTTTAGGTTTTGGATGTCTGAATGTTATAGCTGGAGGTTCTTTCAGGGGTATTTTTCTCTAGGGTTACTGAGCCACATACGCAATTGCCCCTAGTGCTGGCTGATGGAGGCAGCAGCATCTTCCAAAATATTAGACCAAAGGGCTTGCATTCAGCTCAGGAGAACGGCACTGGAAAATCACACTGGTGGCTTCCTTCAGTCCCAGGTCCTCAGGCTTCCGCATGACAAGAGCATCTGACACCATTTGGAAAATATTCTAAAGAATAGATAAATAAGTCCTGGTGAAGATTCCTATCTCTGCTTCCTGTTCTTGTGTGACACCAATACCTTTCCCTGCGTGCCGTGTTTCTATTATTTTTAGTTCTAAAGGGATCCTTTTGTCCACACTCCATATTTTAATGATATTTTAACACTGATAAATTATATTAGCTCCTTGCATACAACCATTAACAGACCTATGGTAGTGAGAATCCACCCTCAAATGCCACTTTCAGAGCAGCTTTAAGAAAGAAATAACTTTTAAGCTTGAGTTCTTATAGTTGATAAATGTGATAGCCGTTGCGAAAAGAAAGATATATAGTTAGCAGATAGGTTATTTTCAAAAGAACTTAAATTATTATTTATATTACTGACTTTTCCTTTTTTGTATTGTTTTGTATGCATGTCACTTCTGAATAAAAACACAAACTTTGGTAATTTAGTGGAATATTAAAGTGTCACCACATAATGATACATTCCATTCTTTTGTACAGAATGGTTAGCTGACAACTGAAATAGAAAAAAATCTCATCATACTCATTCTCCTCTGATGTAAATAAAAATTAGCCCTGGCTGGTGTGGCTCAGTGGATTGAGTACCAGCCTGTGAGCCAAAGTGTCGCCGGTTCAATTCTGCAGCAGGGCATATGCCTGGGTTGCAAGCCAGGTCCCCAGTAGGGGGTGCATGAGAGGCAAACACACTTGATGTTTCTTTCCCTCTCTTTCTCCATTCCCTTCTCTAAAAATAAATAAATAAAATCTTTAAGAAAATAAATAAATAAAAATAATAATAGTACCGAGGATTTTAGCCAATTACAGTCCACAGCTTTAAATAGTGTGCTTCATTATTAATATTTAAATATATATTTTAAATATATATACATATACATATATATACATATATGAATAAGGACTCCAAAAAGTTCTGTATCGCATATGAATTTATATATGGGAGAGTAATTCACTTCACACCAGTATGGTGGAGTAGAAAGATTGGCATCAATTAGAAATTCAGCTTCCCAAGTTCTGTTTAAAGTCTTGTGTGACTTCAAAGTCTCCTCTTGGTTCTGCCACTAAATCACTTTGTGACTTTGGGTGAATTCTTTCATATTTTGAGGATCTAGTTTCTTGATAGTATGGGTTGAATTTTGTCTCCTGAGCCCCTGCAAAAATAAAAAGGTATGTTGAAATACGAAACCTTAGTCCCTCAGAATGTGACTTCATTTGGAAATAGGGCCCTTGCAAATGTGACTAGTTAAAATGAGGTCATACTGGAGTAGGGTGGGCACCTGATCCTGTATGACTGGTGTCATTTTAAGAAGACAGTCACTGGCCCTGGCTGGCGTAGCTCAGTGGATTGAGTGCGGGCTGCGTACCAAAGTATTGCAGGTTCAATTCCCAGCCAGGGCACATGCCTGGGTTGCAGGCCACGGCCCCCAGCAACCGCACATTGATGTTTCTCTCTCTCTCTCTCTTTCTCCCTCCCTTCCCTCTCTAAAAATAAATAAATAAATCTTTTAAAAAAATAGTCTAAAAACAAAGAAGACAGTCATTGAAGACAGAGTCACACAGGAAAAGCAAACACCATGTGACAATGAAGGCAGAGACTGACTTACAAAGTTGAAAGCAAAAAAACATGCCAAAGATAACCAGAAAACCACAAGAAGCTAAGAAAACCACAGCAACGTTAAGGAAGGATTCCCCTGCAGGCTTCAGAGGGTGCATGGCCCTGCCCCATCTGGGTTTGAAACTGCTACACTGTGCAACCGAGAGACCATGCATTTCTGTTGTTTTTAGCCACCCAGGTAGCGGTACCTTGTTATGGCAGCCTTGGGAAACTAAAACGGGATCTTTAAATTCAGAGGGCTAGACTCTTCGAGCCTCTTCCATAAATGTATTGTTATTATTTGAAGTCAGGGGTCAAGACACTTTCTGTAAAGAGTTAGTAAATAAATAGTCCAGACCTTACTGGTCATGTAGTTTCTGTCACAATTACTCAACTCCATGGATCGAAAGCTGTCCTAGACCACAAATAAATAAATTAGTGTGGCTGTGTTTCAATAAAACTTTATTTGTGGACACTGAAATTTAATTTCATGTAATTTTTCTATGTCACAAAATATTATGCTTTGAAAAATGTTTCCCTACCATTTAAAAATATACAAACCATTCCTAGCTCCCAAGCCACACAAAAACTGACAGGGGGTCAGATCTGGTCTGCAGGCTGTGGTTTGCTGAACCCTGTTCCAGGTCGTTGCTGTAAGTTCAACCGACTGGTAGACAGCAGCACAAAAAGCAGTGTGCATGCAGACTTTTACCCAGACACATGGGCTAAGCAGCCTGACATTCTGTGGATGATAATAATTGTATTCTTGGGGCTATATGAGTCCATAATAACAATACTTTTTATAAGACCACCCAAGAATCACATTTTAAAATGCATAATAGTTTTTTTTAAATGTCATTTCATGACTTTATCTCTTTGCTTTAGAGGTCCAAGCAAGTTTAATAGCAGACCAGATATTAATAAGAACTATAACCATCTATTGAGTACTTTCTTATAGAGTGCCAAGCACTCTACACGATGCTTTACAAAATTACATCATTAGGCCCACAATAACCCCATAAATTACACAGTCCTGTATCCCATTTACAGATGA
Source organism: Phyllostomus discolor (assembly GCF_004126475.2). Taxonomy (NCBI): domain Eukaryota; kingdom Metazoa; phylum Chordata; class Mammalia; order Chiroptera; family Phyllostomidae; genus Phyllostomus; species Phyllostomus discolor. Next base: position 27,455,671 of record NC_040912.2, on the reverse strand, counting down.
GCCTCAGAAAGACTAAGAAGTGTGCCTGAGGGTGCACAGCTAGTCCTAACTGAGCCGGGAACAAATCAGGTGCTCCTGGCCCCAAGGTGCATAATGAAGCCATTCATATACTGTTGTTCATTTCTTCTTGTGCTTAATTTCAAATTTTTAATTTCCAAATAAATATTGTAATTTTCTATAATAAATTATACTTTTCATTATATAATTAATGTCAAAACCTATCATCTTGTTCATAATAAATAATAACCAATTACAAATCAAATATACAGTTCATTCTACTTCATTCTAACTCATTAAATTAAATCAAATATAACATTTGATTTCTTTATCTCAAATACTGGAATTACATGAGCAAATGGCCCAGTCTTAATCTCAAACTATCTCAAACTAATCTCAAACTATACTGTTTTCTTACCACCCAATGAAAGAGAAGGTGGAAAAAACCCCAACAAACTAACCTGCTGGTAGCATTCGTATCTGTGTTTCTCTTTGGAGTGTACTGACATGCAGAAAAGAAGAGAGAGGGTGGGCATGCCAGGGACACAGGGGCGGAGAGACACAAACCCATCTGGACCCTGTCCCCCCGTGGCCTAGTGTTTGTGTTCAAGTTAGACCTTTTGTGTCATCACCTGACAGATCACAGACTGGATTTCTAACCTGAAGCATTCTTACAGCAATCACTGAGCAGTGAAGTATTTGGGGAAAAATCATATACTTCATCTATATAAAGGTTAAGTCAACGAAATGATCAAAATGGTAGAACAGGATTCAAAGGCTTAACCCCCAAGGATGCCATCATGCCTGGCAACAGAGAGCATTCGATATGCCCAAAATAAAATGTCCACAGAGTACAAACCCAGCAATCTGCTTTCTGTTACTTTCTAATAAACATCAATGAGGAGTGTTTATAACTTGAAATATGGGCGGGGGAGGGGGGAGCCAGTAGCTTGCCACATGGAAATTCATCCTCCTTGTCGATTCCAGGAAAACGTCAAATCAGCACAACGGCTCCAAGACTTTTGGTCTTCACTTCTGCATCAAATAAGCTGCACGTGCTATGTTTTTGGAATAATGAGCTGCATTCCTGGTGGGTTAACTTCCAATGGCTCAATAAAATAGAGGGCCTCACAGGTTTACATGAATGCTATATTCACAGCTATTTTTGCAGTTGTGCAAATTAAGACAGAATAAACAACTTGATTCAAAACAAGTTAGCATTAGAAGTCAGTAATAAGATTCAAGGCCAGCTTCATAGCTTCTATTTGCCTTCTCTGAAACAGCTGGATAATGGAGCTGAATTTTGGTTCCATCATTTCATTGACAACTCTACAGAATCAGTTCTCACTCCTAAAGTTACAATACAGTTATGGAACTCTTGCTACCTCTGATTGGAAACCAGCTTTTGCCCATTTAATTTACTTCAAAGAGCACTTACTAAGGACCTGACTGGATCTAGAGGTGAAATAAAGACAGGCTGAGTAAAGACAGACCCCACCCATGAGGACTGGAGATTCTAATGACAGGGGGGAAAAACCCTCAAAGCAGATCATTTCATTAAGAAGAAGCTAAAGAATAAGATAAACATATTGAGTGCAACTGGAAGCTGCAAGAAGGTACTGACCCCAACCTAGGAGTCCAAAAAAAGCTTCCATCGGGGGATGATGCCTAAAATGAGTCCTGAAGGATAATGAGGATTTAGCCAGTTGAAGAAAGGAGGAAAGGGTATTATGGCCTGGGGAAACTTCATGAGCAAAACCAAGAGGCAGGAAAGATCATAGAGTATGCCAGGGAGCATGCTCCAGGGAGAGAAAGCAGAACTACTAACCTGAAACCTTCAATCCATTGTCTTCCTAAATGGAAAATATTGAGTGTCTGCACAGTATTATTAAAAGCTTTAAATTCATGGTGTGAACTGTGACTGGGAAACCTATAGCAGGATGGAGAATTTGGCCCTAGAACAATCTTTTATAAAAATGAATTTAGTTTTAAAAAAACATAATACAGGAGAGTTCCGACCAAGATGGAGGCATAGGTAGAAACCCTTCACTTCTTCACACAACCAAAAGAAGAATAATAACCAATTTAAAAACAACAAACAACCAGAACTGTCAGAAAATCAAACTGCATGGAGTTAAAGGAACATACATCCAGACTGGTAGGAGGGGTGCAGACGGGAAGCTGGGCAGAGAGGACACAGGGCAAGGTGGTAGACCATGCAGGCGAGGCAGGGCTGGCTGACTAGGGAAACTAAAGACTCAAAATTGCTGGCTGTAAAATACTGTGGAAGTTGCGACAGTGGGAGAAACTCCCAGTCTCACAGGAGAGTCCATTGGAAAGTGGGGCTAGAGTGGAGCAAACAAGCAGCATTGTTTCCTTCTGACCCCTCCTCTACAGAAAGTGCCACAAGCAGCAAAGAGGTTGCCCCATCCGGGCAAATACCTAAGGCTCCATCCCCTTACAACGTAACAGGTACACCAATGCAAAGAAATATGGCCCAAATGAAAGAACAGATCAAAACTCCAGAAAAAGAGCTAAGTGACAAGGAGATAGCCAACCCATCTGATGCACACTTCAAAACAGTGGTAATCAGGATGCTCACAGAACTGATTGCACTCAGTCACAAAATGAAGGAACAAAGGAAGGCTACTCAACGTGAAATAAAGCAAAATATACAGGGAAACAATAGCGAAGGGAAGGAAACCAGGACGCAAATTAACTACTTGGAACAACAGGAAGAAATAAATATCCAACTGGGACAGAATAAGGAAACAAGAATTTTGAAAAATGAGGAAAGGCTTAGGAAACTCTGGGATAACTTTAAACACTCTAAGATCAGAATTATAGGGGTGCCAGAAGGAGAAGAACAAGAGCAAGAAGTTAAAAACTTATTTGAACAAATAATGAAGGAAAACACCCCCAATCTGGCAAAGGACATAGACTTCCAGGAAGTCCAGAAAGCTCAGTGAGTCCCAAAGAACTTGGACCCAAGGAGGAACGCACCAAGGCACATCATAATTAAGTTACTCAAGATTAAAGATAAGGACAGAATCAGGAGGAGGAGGAAAGGAGAGAGTTACCTACAAAAGAGTGCCCATAAGACTATGAGCTGATTTCTCAAAAGAAAACTTACAGGCAAGATGGGGCTGGAAGGAAATATTTGAAGTCATGAGAGGCAAAGACCTACATCCAAGATTACTCTAACCAGCAAAGCTATCATTTAGAATGGAAGGGCAGACAAAGTGCTTCCCAGATAAAGTCAAGTTAAAGGAGTTCATCATCACCAAGCCCTTATTATATAAAATGCTGAAGGGACTTATCTAAGAAATAGAAAAAGGTAAAAAATATGAACAGTAAAATGACAACAAACTCATAACTATCAACAACTGAACCTAAAAATAAAAAAATTAAAAAACAAAGCAAACAACTAGAACAGGAACAGAATCACAAAAACGGAGATTACATGGAGGGTTATCAGTGAGGAGATAGAAGGGTGAGAATAGGGGAAAAGGTACAGAGAATGAGAAGCATAAATGATAGGTACAAAATGGACAGGGGGAGGTTAAGAATAGTATAGGAAATGGAGAAGCCAAAGAACTTATATGTATGACCCATGGACATGAACTAAGGTAGGGGGGAATGCTGGAGGGTGGTGGGGGGATGAAGGGGAGAAAAATATTGGGACCAATGTAATAGCATAATCAATAACATATCACTTAAAAAAAAGAAAATCACAATACACCCTTTGTCTGGTTGGTGACATGACCCATGCCTGTTCTCTGGTCAGTGAGCTGATTGAATTATTTGTCATTATCTGATTGGGTGAAACTTGCTGCGACTCCAGGTAAGACAAATAGAAGCTCAATGGCCTCTGAAGTGTAATTCCCTGAAAATTATTTTCTCAGCATCCTGCACACACAGCTTTTCTTCTTAGGGCTCCTTGGGTGGTACTTGGCACTTCAATCCCAGAGTCACTTGGCAAAGAAAAGAACAGCAGTGGACAGGAAATCAAAAATGGTGGCCTCTCTGCCCAAGGACATCACTGGGTGCCAAACTGCAGAATTTGGCAGGCAGCCATCCAGAAGTTTGGAGAGAAAAACCTCTATTATTAAAATAAATTCAGACCCACCTAGGTTTTAGCCTTGAAGGAAGACACTCTAGGTGGGAGTAGGCAATAGTCCAAGAACCTCCAGGTTTTGTTCCCCTTGTTTTTATACTTTGCTGATTGGTACCCACCCCCCCACCCGCCATGGTGCCTCTGTGACTTGAGCACAAGGGCAGTACAGGGTACCTTTGTTTCTCCAACTGCATCCGACTGAGGTTTCAAAAAAACAGTATAAAACAAACAACACAGGAAAGATAATCTATAAACTACCAAACTACTGGCCTCTCACCATCCAAAATTGGATTCTTAGGATAAACACTAACTCTGAAAGGCAATACAACTTCGTTAGCACCCTACTCTCATTTACTTCTCCTGTTCTCTGTCCTGCCTTGTGAGATGCAATAACACATTCTCTTCTACAGGGCCAGACAGCTGGTCACAACACCCTTCCTGGCCAAGAGTATAGTGGTTAAATAGGTCCAAGTCACACAGCCTGGGTTTGAATACCAATTCCACCACTTACCAGCTGTGTGACACTAATACATTATGTAGCTTCTTTGTGTCCTTCTCCTCATGTGTAGAGCGGGAATAGTAATAGTACTTAAAATTAAGTAGGAAAATGTATATTCTATATTTGGTACACATAGGGTATGGCTAATAATTATTTGTAGTTATCTGTTTCCTATCTAGAACTCTAAAATTTAAACACCATTTCTTACATAAAAAAACATGACTTTAGAAAGAGACTCATACATAGAGAACAGACTGACAGCTGTCAGCAGTGTGGGGAGCTTGGGGGACAGAGGACAGACAGCTGTTGGAGGGGAGGAGGCTTGGCAGGGTAAGGATAAACAAAGTGAAAAGGTTAAAAAAAAACCTTATAGACACAGACAACAGCATGGTGATTACCAGAGGGAAAGGGGGGTTACATGCTAATGGAAGAAGACTTAACTTTGGGTGGTGAACACACAATACAATATACAGATGATGTATTAGAGAATTGTACACTTGAAACCTATATAATTGTATTAACCAATGTCACCCTAATGAATTCAATGATGTTTCACTCTAATGTTTTTTAAAGAGGCATGATGACTAACTAAAAACAAAAGACATGACTTTCCACTGAACTCTGTAACTTGTACAGTAAATATGTCACTCTTCAAGCGTATACCTGCTCCACCGCTACAGGAGGTGGCATGGTCTCTGCTCCCCAGAGAATCCTTTCTTCAGTAGGTCCCACCTTTGCTCTTCTCTATTTTTTTTAGAAGTTTCAAGTTATTTATTTATTTATTTATTTTTAGAGAGAAGGGAAGGGAGTGAAAGAGAGGGAGAGAAACATGTGAGAGATACATCAATAGGTTGCTTCTCACATGCTCCCAACCAGGGACCTGGCTCACAGCCTAGGCATGTGCCCTGACTGGGAATCGAACCAATGACTTTTTGATTCATAAGCCAGTGCTCAAGCCACTGAGCCACACTGTCCAGAGTACTTTTCTCTATTATTGAGCCCTATTTTTTTCTTTAAAATTATTTTCCTAATTATTTATAATTATGTATTTACACATAGGTCCACTTGTTTTTTCCTTGCCTCCACCACTAGACTGGAAGATACACAACAAATCTATAATAAGATCATATAGATTTTACTTACCAAGAAAATGAGTAAATAAACTACAGCTTAGAACAACATCACTAGGTTTTAGAACAGTATTAGTATGTTTTTGTTTACTTGTTTGTTTTGTTTTTGAAACATCAATGTGTGGTTGCCCCTCATGCTCCCCGCACTGGGGAACCTGTCCTGCAACCCAGGCATGTGCCCTGACTGGGAATCGAACCAGTGACCCTCTGCTTCATAGTCCAGTGCTCAATCCACTAAGCCATGCCAGCCAGGGCTAGTATTAGTATGTTTTTTTGATGAATAAACATCAATCCATCAAAAGAAGTATATATAAAGTAGCAGGATGTTTATTGTCTCATAATATAGATAATGGCATCGGGAAAAAAACAAATTCCAACAGACGACATGCTGCACCAGAAATTTGCACAGAGACTTGATGACAAGAAAGCTTTGAACACAGAAGAAAGTCAAGGGCATGAAAATACTCAGATCTAAGAGGAAAATCAATAGGAAGCCTTGGTTGGGCAAGAACCCAAAATCAGAACCACTCTTACACTTTCTCCCACTCTGGTAATCCTGTCTACAGCATCAGTGGTCCTTCACAGAAGGGCATGGGACAAGGTCGCAGGGAAGGCTCTCCGTCTTACAGGAGCACGGGGACACAGTGCTGCATACTACTCCCAGCAATTGCTTCGTTGAGTGTAAGGGCCATTTCTTTGCTATTGAGTTGTATGGCCTTTCCAGAATAAAGGAAAGGATGGAAGGAGGGAGGGAGAGAGGGAGTAAAAAGGAAAAGGTACAAAAAATAAATAAATACATTCTATCCCTAAGAGATGTAATAAAACTTTGAGGACTTCTTTTTAGAGAAAACTATCATCTGCACTCAGTTTGGGGCAGACTACAAAGAACCAAGGAAATAATGAATTCAGAACATTACTCTTTTAGTATTTTACTATGCACTTTCACCTGAGATTCTTCCTTTCCTGAGTCATGTATTTCTGCCATCACACCTATGCATAGAGGAAAGGAGGTGCCCCAAAACACTGGATCGAGAAAACCAGCCACCTAAATGCCTTTAGTTATAACCCATTTCAGGTTTCTGTCTTCCCAGAAGTTTTGTCCAGGATCTAGAACTAAATAATACTGTATCTAGATAAAAACAGCAGAGTCCTAAGTCCTTACCTGACATTTATCATTTTGTAGTTATTCAGCACTCAACTGTCTTTACATAGACACACCTTCCCCATAGCACCCCAGGCTCCCCTTGGGATAATTGAAGTGTGTAGTCTTTTTTGTTTTAAGATTGTATTTATTTTATTTTTAGAAGGGAAGGGAGGGAGAGGGAAAGGGAGGGAAACATCAATGTGTGGTTGCCTCTCGTGCACCCTCTACTGGGGACCTGGCTTGCAACCCAGGCCTGTGCCCTGACTGGAAATCGAATAGACAACCCTTTGGTTTACAGGCTGGCACTCAGTCCACTGAGCCATACCAGCCAGGGCTCAAGTGTGTAAGTCTTAGTGGGAAGGTACTAGGTGCTACCTCTCACTGCTATTTCCCACTTTAGAAGGGGGAAGCCTGCCCCTTCCACAAGCCCCCTGGTACAACCAGGCAATCCAACACCACTCCTGGGACAGTAAATCAGGAGTGATGCAAATCAAGAGGGCACAGGTAGAGGTCAAATCCATTACACTGGTACTCAGGGCCTAAGGACCAGGCTGCTCCTGAGAGGAACCTTGGTTAGCTAAGAACTGATGACAGAGATGCCCTAGCTCTTGTCACTTTCAGGTTCCTTCAGTGCCCAGTATCCTACTAGTGAATTCTCTGTTGGATTGAGACATTTAGGGTTGGTCTCTGTTGCAGACAACTGAGAAGTTAGACCAGAACTGCTATATACAAGGTCTGTCTGCAAAAACTCCAGCCATTGTTAATATAAAAAGAACAGTTTGTGCACACTGATGTAACCTGGCAGCCAAGGAGAGTGGACTGGAATGTACATGCATGAACAATGACAACTTCACTGTACTAATCAGTGGGGGCAGTAGACACTATTGAGTGAGCATGTGTACTGTGTAGCCAGCCATCCCATTTCCAGTTTATGTAAATGTATTTTTTGATTGGGAAGGTGTTGTCAATCACAAGTATACCCCTCCAGGCTAAACAATTAAAACTTACCCAGGTGACTCAGGCCCCATACAGCCCAGATTTGGCACCCTGAAGCTTCTGAGACTATATTCTACTGGGTGGATGGGTGGCACTTTACATTTTTCACAGAGACATTTTATAGGGGGGGAGTGTCCCTGACGCGACTAAAACATCCCATTTTTCAGTTTAAAACGGAGGCCTAGAGATTAAGTCATTCGTGTTTGAATTATGATTACAGCATCACAATGATACTGCATTGGGCTATTCTGCTGCCTTTCTACCTGCAGATTGAACCACCTATTTCTTCCTTCAGGGAAAATGTGGAAGGAGGAGTGTTCGTGCAACGGATCATCCTTCTATGACAGGACCTGTGACAGTTCCAGGTAGCTGTAACTCGCCTAAAAGTATTAAAAAGGTTGGAATTTTAATTTAAAAGATAGCTATAAGTATCTAACATTCTGTGCTATGCTACAGCTTTAAATAGTTAACCCTTTATATTCATCACTACTGGCAGAAAAACAACTCAAAGAGCTCAAGTACTTTCCAAATATCTTAATTTCCTACAAGCTAGATTTTGTCAATTTTATAGACATAAGAAAAAGGAAAGATGTCAAATTATGCTAGCCAAAGCTCTACTCGAATCTCTTCAATTTTTCCATGATGGTTTTACATTTCCCACATGTCTTTTTCTCCCAATTTAGATCACAGTTTTATTCGGAAGGTCTGTGGGCTAGTGTATACGGGGTCTGGCACAAATAACACCCCTTTTTATTACAAAGTCATAAGCACATAATTCTATAATGTAACAAATGACACTCAAGCACACTGTATGACATTTTAGGTGAAATATTCAAATTAAAACTATAAATTGTTATACTCATATTAATATCCTACCAACCACACCCAGGCAGGTGTTACTTCTGCTGGACCCTGCATATCATGCCTAGCATGGGAACGGCATTTATTGTTAAAAAGGAAATTAGAGCACCACCATTCCTTCCATTAGGAATCTAACAGTTATGTTTCCTTTCCTTTATAAAGTTTCCTTTTACCATATTAAGTCCCCCAGTCCTCCATTCATGTTACTATAAGATACTGGTCAAAATCTTTTGTTCCTTGCTCCCCTCCCCATCAAAGAAAACTGGATTTGTTTTCAGGCTTTAGTCCTGCTACAATAAAGTGAATCAGCTCTATTTTCATTGCTGTCCATTTGTTCCTTCAGTCACTGAAGGGAATCACTAAAAGCAATCAGCAAACAAGGTCAATAGCACTCAGCAGAGGGCCAACACTATGGTACTTCAGTGATAAAAATGAAGACTGGGAAAAGAATGGCAGTGCTCCACACCTCTATGAGACCCAGTATGGCTTCTTAGGAAGTCACCTCTAAAGAGAAAGGGAAAAGATAAGTGAGAGAAGGGAACTATCTTTATTACATAGTAGCCCTCCTGATATCAAGCTTGTTGATGTAACAGAAAGCAAAAAGTTCATGGCGGGGGGTGGTTAGGGTCATTATTTCTTGGCATAGTGACTCAGGTTTTGGACTTGAAGGCAAAGACCTTCACTAAACTTTCATAGGTCCTGGTTTTGTCTAGCAGTTTGTGTTTTTACATCCAATAATGAATGGCAGAATCTTTCACAAACAGACATAGAATCAGTTGGGGTTAACTAGTTCTAAGCAACAAAAAACAACTTTGATTTACTTAAGGAAAAAAATGGAATTTAGTGGGAAGAAGTGAGAATTATGAAGATCAAAGACAAGGCTGAAGTGTGAGGTCTTAACAAGATGGAATCCAAGATGCTCAAGTGGGGAGGTCTCACAAGCAGGAACTATTCAGTGGTTGGGACTGAATGGATTCTGACAGTTTTCTCACCATTGTATCCTCCTTGCTTCAGGTATAAAGTCCCAGGAAAATGTTTAATTGGTCCAGAATTGGCCATATATCTTTATGCCTTTGGTTAGGCTGGACAGAGGACTTGAATTTTTGGCCCTATGAATATTGCAAAGAAGTGAAGGTGGGGTGGAGGTGGGGAGGTTTAGAATGAGGTGGGGGCTGATGTTAATTATTCATAAAGAAATTTGTTTGTTGTTATCAACCTAAGAAGCAATGTGTCCTGGATAGCCAAGATGAAGCCAATTGTTTTAACCCTAAAGGCCAGGGGCCACCTACTCAACTTACATTAACACCATACAGATCACATGTAGATTTTTGGTATGTAAGCCAACAGCCTAGTTTCAGGTACCTGATGCATGGTAGCTGCTCAATAAATATTTTTTTGAATAGGTGAATTTCTTCTACAATGTTATCTGCTCTCCTTTCTTTTGTCTTTTATTTCCTAGTATTTAACAAATATTCCTTATTGAAGATTGATAAAACAGAACCCCTAAAAGAGAAAGTTCAATGTAGTAAAAAGAGTAATGGAGAGAGTTCTGGCCAAGATGGAGGCATAGATAGATACACTTCACCTCCTTACACAACCAAAAGAAGGAAGCAACCAATTAAAAAACAAATACCAAGCAGAACTGCCAGAAAATCAAACTGTATGGAAGTTCAACAACCAAGGAGTTAAAGAAGAAATATTCATCCAGATGGTGCACTGAAACAAAGAAATATGGCCTAAATGGGAGAACAGATCAAAACTCCAGAAAAATAACTAAGGGATGAGGAGATAGCCAATCTATCACATGTAGAGTTCAAAACACTGGTAATTAGGATGCTCACAGAAATGGTTGAGTACAGCCGCAAAATAAAGGAAGTGAAGGCTGTACAAAGTGAAATAAAGAAGAATACACAAGGAACCAACAGTGAAGGGAAGGGAATCAGGGCTCATATCAATGATTAGGAACAAAAGTAAGAAATACACATCCAACTGAAACAGAATGAAGAATCAAGAATTCAAAAAAAAAAAAGAAAAAAAGAAAAAAGATAAATAAGAGCCTTAGGAATCTCTGGGACAACTTTAAATGTTCCAACATCCAAATCACAAGGATGTCAGAAGAAGAGGAAGACCTAGAAATTGAAAACTTATTTGAAAGAGTAATGAAAGAAAACGTTCCCAATCTGGTGAAGGAAATAGACATACAAGTCCAGGAAGCTCAGAGAGTCCCAAACACGTTGAACCCAAAGAGGAACATGCCAAGATATATCAAAATTAAATTGCCAAAAATTAAAGATAAAGAAAGAATCTTAAAAGCAGCAAGAGAAACCAAGAGAATTACCTGCAAAGCAGTTCCCTTAAGATTATCAGCTGATTTTTCAAAAGAAAATTTACAGGCAAGAAGGGGCTAGAAAGAAGTATTCAAAGTTGTGAAAAGTAAGGACCTACATCCAAGATTCCTCTATCCATCAAAGCTAACATTTAGAATGGAAGGACAGATAAAGTGCTTCCCAGATAAGGTCAAGTTAAAGGAGTTCATCATCATCAAGCCCTTATATGAAATGTTAAAGGGATTTATCAGAGAAAAAGAAGACAAACAAAAATACAAATAGTAAAATGACAAACTCACAACTATCAAGAGAACCTAAAAAAAAAAGCAAAAACAAAAGTGAACTAAGCAAATGACTCAAACAGGAACAGATTCACAGAAATAGAGATCACAGGGAGGGTTACCTGTAGTGGTGGGGGAGAAGAGAGAATGGGGGAAAGGTACAGGCAATAAGAAGCATAACTGGTAGGTACAAAATAGACAGGGAGATGTTAAGAATAACACAGGAAACATAGAAGCCAAAGAACTTATATGTACAATCCATGTATATGAACTAAGGGGAGAGGAAATGCTAAAGGGAATGGGGGACTGAACAGAAGGAAATAAAGGGGAGAAAAAAGAATGGGACAACTGTAGTAACATAATCAAGAAAATATACTTTAAAAAAAAGAATACTGAAGACTTCTGGCCAAGATGGTGGTGTAGGTAGACACACTGTGCCTCCTCGCACAGCCAAAAGAAGGACAACAACAAATTTAAAGACAAAAAACAACAAGAACTGACAGAAAATCAAACTGTATAGAAGTCCGACAACCAAGGAGTTAAAGAAGAAACATTCACCCACCTGATAGGAGGGACAGAGATGGTCAGCTGGGTGGAGAGGACTCTCGGCAAGGCAGCTGCTGAAAGACGGGGACAGGTGAGGCGCGGCTGGTGGAGTGGGCAGTCCCACAACGTGTGCAGATAAATTGGGAGGAGCAATTGGGGAGCGAGAGAGACCATGCAACCCAGGGTTCCAGCGCAGAGAAACAGAGCCTCAAACCTCTGATTGAAAAAACCTGCAGGGGTTGCGGCAGTGGGAGAAACTCCCAGCCTCACAGGAGAGTTTGTTGGAGAGACCCACAGAGTCCTAGAATGTACACAAGCCCATCCACATTGGGAATCAGCACCAGAAGGGCCCAATTTGATTGGGGGAAGCCGGGGAAGTGACTGAAATCCAGCAGAGAGCAGAGCAAGCAGCATTGTTCCCTCTCGGACCCCTTCTCCACATACAGCGCCACAATGGAGCAATGTGGGTTGCCCCACCCTGGTAAACACTTAAGGTTACTCCCCTTACTTTGTAACAGGTGCACCGAGACAAAAGATAAATGGCCCAAATGAAAGAACAGATCACAGCTCCAGGAAAAATAGAACTAAGAGATGAAGAGATAGCTAACTTATTATATGCACAGTTCAAAACACTGGAAATCAGGATGCTCACATAAATGGTTGGCTATGGTCACAAAATAGAAGAAAAAGTGAAGGCAATTAAAAGTGAAATAAAGGAAAATGTACAGGGAACCAAAAGTGACGGGAAGGAAACCGGGACTCAAATCAGTGGTGTGGACCAGAAGGAAGAAATAAACTTTCAACTAGAACAGAATGAAGAAATAAGAATTCCTAAAATGAGGAGATGCTTAGGTACCTCTGGGACAACTTTAAATGTTCCAATATCCGAATCATAGGGTTACCAGAAGGAGAAGAGGAAGAGCAAGAAATTGAAAACTTATTTGAAAAAATAATGGAGAACTTCCCTAATCTGGCAAAGGAAATAGACTTCCAGGAAGTCCAGGAAGCTCACAGAGTCCCAAAGAACTTGGACCCAAGGAAGCTCACACCAAGGCACATCAGAATTACATCGCCCAAGATTAAAGAGAAGGAGAGAATTTCAAAAGCAACAAGAGAAAAGGAGACAGTTACCTACAAAGGAGTGCCCATAAGACTATTAGCTGATTTCTCAAAAGAAAACTTACAGGCAAGAAGGGGCTGAAAAGAAGTATTCAAAGTTATGAAAAGCAAAGACCTACATCCAAGATTATCCAGCAAAGCTATCATTTAGGGGCAAACAAAGTGCTTCCCAGATAAGGTCAAATTAAAGGAGTTCATCATCACCAAGCCCTTATTATATGAAATGTTAAAGGGACTTCTCTAAGAAATAGAAGAAGGTCAAAAGCTATGAACAGTAAAATGATAACAAACTCAACTATCAACAACCAAACCTAAAAAGAAAACAAAAACAAAAACAGGAACAGAATTACAGTAATCGAGATCACATGGAGGGCTATCAGCGGGGAGAGGTGAGGAATGGGGGAAAAGGTACAGGGAATAAGTAGCATAAGTAATAGTTACACAATAGACAGGGGGAGGTAAAAGATAGTATAGGAAACTACTTTGTAGAAGCCAAAGAACTTATAGGTACAATCCATAGACACAAACTAAAGGTGGGGGAGGGGAATTTGGGTAGGAGTGGGGGTGCAGGGCAGAGGGGAATAAAGGGGAGAAAATTGGACTACTGTAATAGCATAATCAATAAAATATATTTAAAAAATAAAGACATTTTTAAAAAGGAATACTGGAATAGAATCTTACAGGTCACAACTGCTTTGGATTTATTTCTTCACCTGTAAAATGAAGTGGTGGAGGTAGATGCTCTTTAAGAATCTGTCCAGTTCTCTAACATTATGGTCACAAATACATAGATAACAGAGACTCAGCTAACTTAGAAAAAAAGGTTTATAATTTTCACAGTATGAAGTGGCTTTACCCAGAATCTGGCCAGAATGTAAAACCTAACTTACTTTGTAGTATTTAGGAGAAATTGCCAATATTATAGAAAATCTAGATCACTGTTATCAAACTTTAAAAGAAATACAGCAGAATCAATCTTTCAAATGAAATCTCACATTGAATCTCAATGTCTAAAACAAGTAAAAGGTCAAAAAACTCTGAAACGAAGAGGGTTGCATGGATCCCCATCCTCGCAATCCCCCACAGGCTCCTGGAAGCACCATTTGACATTAATTATCTAACTCCTGACCGAACACCCCTAGATTTTTCTGTACCTTCTGATGGCTGTAAAATGAGGTTCGCAATTTTATTCAGACAAGAAAAATGTCAAAAACTTCTTTCCATGGAAAAGGAAATACATATATTCTCTTTAAGAGGCACTAAAAAGACTTAGACGGTCTATTTGTTAGTCTACCAACAATTAACTTTACTTTGAAAAAACCTAACAGCTACTAATTAATCCCCTATACTATTAATAAATAGTAATATATAGTCTAGGGCTATTATAATCAAACTGAAAGTTTAGCTTCCATTTTTCTATACTTATTTAATAGCTAAATTATAAATATGAAGACTCTTCGATGTAAGAATCGATACCACTTAAAATTTTGCTTATAATTTTAACAAGACATCTCATATATTTTTCCTACAGTCCTCTTACTGATGAAAGACACGTATGTCACCAAAGCTGAAGTAATTTAGCAACTGCCCCCTTTTATAATCACCAAAAGGGAGATTATTGAAAACATATCAAATGACATAGGAACAAACTGTCACCTTTGAAATAGTGTTTAACACCCAAATTTAGGACCTCGGGCATCCTGCCTCTGGATGCTTCTTTCCCTTGTTGCTTCAAGTGCCATTCAGTCCTTCACAATAAGGACACGATGGGCCAGGGCTTCGCCAGCATCTCAGATTGTCCATGCTGTGTGAGCCACAGAGCTACCATGTGGGCGCATGAAAGGGAGCTTAGCTCACTGACTCAGACCACATTCGCAGAACTTTTTGTCCCCAAAGGTGGCATGAGTAAAAGTACAAACAGCCCCACGACAGTTTTGGTAGATTGATGTATGACACAAACAAAACGGGCCACCGAGAGGAGTTTGGGGCACTTGCAAGGAGAAGCAGTTGCTCTTCTCATAAAATCAATGTTGGAAATATCATAAAAATCATTAAGATACATCCTATTATCTTGGACCATAGATTTCTACCCACTAAATGGCAACCATGAATGTTTGAGTGTGATGTTTGTAAAATTCAAACATCCTTATTGAAGTGGTCTTTATTTACTAGCACTCATATAGATAAAACCACATCATTTGACCTTAAATAATGGATTAATCTTTAAAATATAAACAATGTTCATGTGATGAATTTGTTGGAGTTATTGAACGTCAATGCCATATTTTGATAAAAGCAAAAAGTTCTGAAGATAACTCTGTAAGACATTTTTACCACCGGCAACAATTAAAAAGTATATTTCACAGTCATTAGTTATCATATGGACCTCTCTTGGCAGGATATAAGGTTTGAAGTATCTAGGTACAACCAATTACATGATATGGCCTTTAGACAGATCATGCTTTGTGCTTTATAAACAAGAAAAAAATTTCTAATTGTTAAAAAAAAAAACCACACAAGTCTTTACTTCCTAGTCTGATTCTGCCAATTCATCTTCTGATCTCCTGATCAATGGTTTCAAGATTCACTTTATTATGCATATTTAAGACATACTAAGGTATACAGCCTAGGGATGTGTGGATGCTGTTGGCACCCTGGCCCTACCACTTCATTACTTACCATTTCCAGGCAGGACAGCCTCACTTCCAACTCCCAGCAACCTGAAGACTTCCTCTGGCAGCCAGGACCTGCTCTGCATGCACATGGGCCAGACCAAGTTACTGGGGAATTAACGCTTCCCCTCTCTTAAACTCTCAACCAGTAATTGACTGGATACCATTGCCCCCAGAACTTTGGTTCAGATAACTCTGAGGTATGTTGTACATGGTCTCCCAGAGTTCCCAGGTGAAATTAAGGTCTAATTGTCCAGTGGAAATTTGCTTGATGGACAAGGTCTGTCTGGAAAAAGTCCAACCATTGTTAATATAATGAGAATTGTTTGCATGACATTGATGTAAACTGGCAGCCAAGGACAGTGGACTGGAATGCACATGCATGAACAATAACAATTTCACTGTAGTTAGTGGGGGCGGTAGACGCAGTTGAGTGAGCATGTGTACTGTGTGGCCCCCGCATTCAAAGTGACTGAGTAGAACAACGAATCTACATCAAATTTTGCATTAAGCTTGAAGATTCCTCCAAGAAAACTATTTCAGTGATTCAGAAGGTGGCAGTTCTGGGCAGCTGGTGATTGGCAGCTTCATCATGGCAACGTGCCTGCTCATGCATCATGTCTTGTGCCATTTTTGGCAAAACATCCAATCACCCAGGTGACTCAGCCCCTCTACAGCCCAGATTTGGTGCCCTGTGACTTCTGGCTTTTCCCAAAACTAAAATCACCTATGAAAGGGAAGAGATTTCACACTGTCAATGAGATTCAGGAAAATTCCATGGGGCAGCTGATGGTAATTGGGAGAACTGTGTGAGGTCCCAAGGTGCCTACTCTGAAGGGGATGAGACATCTTTGTCTTATGTACAGTGTTTCTTGTGTCTTGTATCTTCCTCAATAAATGTCTCTATTTTTCATATTACATGGCTGGATGCCTTCTGGACAGACCTCGTATACTCTTTACTAGCTTCCCTGTATTTGCCTCATTTCCCTACTCCCCTACCTCATCTGTAATAAACTACTCACACTCAAATCTTTATCTCTAGGTCTGCTGAGGGAACCCTAAGAGAAGGGGTATGGAGATGAATACAATAGGGGTTTTATCGTCAAAGAATTCACAATCTAAAACAAGAAACCATTAAAAAGACAAACTAAACTAACCAATAACCAATAAGAAAAATATACAGTATTATATTGTAAATAAAGGCACCCTGGCCCAGGTGAAGATAACAATGGAGCTTTAAACAGTTCTGTGCACCACTGGAATGTTAGCTAATGGTCTTTCCTGTAACTCTAAATGCTACCTTCAGCGGTAAAAAGCTGCAAGACTGTCTCTAAGTCTCCTTCTTCTGTCATCCTACCTTGTTGCCATCACTGATATTGTTCTGATACTTTCTGGATAATAGACTGTAGCCAAAGTGTACAGAGAGGGTAGGAGTATAAGCTTTATTAAACCATGACAGCTATGGAACAAAAGGAAAACCAGAATAACAAAGTAATGATACTATTTGTCCAGTAAATTCAAACCGTAGCTCCTGTAAAGTTAATCGTACCCTTACATTAACCTTCTGACAGTCCATCGATTCCCAAGGCAACTATATAGAGCAAAACCAAATCAATATTCTGGCCATCAGTTACAATTAGTTTGATATGCAGAGAGGTGATCATTTGCAGTGCAACATTAATGTTTAAAAACCCAGTATTTTTGGAGAGCAGGTTTTAGAAGCTAACATGTTGTGAAGCAACTGAATGGACACCTTAGACCAAGTCATCAGCGGAGGCCTGACTTGTGAGTGTGAGGAGGGTAAGCATTCCAGGGAACTACTTGTGCAAAGCTCATGGCATGTTCAAGCAACTGTGTGATCACTTTCTGCTTAGGTAATTTATCTTTGATTTACTCTCCAGAAGTGACAGAATATGACATTCTTAAAAAATCAAGTGATATTAAGTTGGGATAGGCAGAAGCCAAGGATTTACTCTCCAGAATTGACAAAACACATCATTGGAAATCCAGTGATGCAGATTGGGTTAGGCAGAAGCCAAGATGATGTTGGGCTTCCATAAGCAATTCAGATTTTATGCTGCTTTAAGAAGCCCCTGATGGCCATTAAGGGCTGCCTGGATCTAAATTTTAAGATCCCTTTCCTTTTTTCCAGAATAGATTGTAAGCCAGAAAAAGTACACATAGGGAGACCAGTTAGGTGATCACTGCAGAAAATCCTAGAGAATGATGATGGTGGCTTAGACTCGGTGGTAATCAGTGGGAGTAGACAGATTCTAGATATATTAAGTAAAATGTTTCTGGGTGCAAGTAACCAAATACACAACCTAAGGTGTCTTAAATAAGGAAATTTGTAGAAATATAGGAATCCCAGTAGTGATAGATCAGGCTTAATGATGTCATCAAAAGAACCATGTTCTTCCAGACTTTCTAATCATCTTACCCCTGAAACGGAAATGGTTATTAGATGGTTGCCAGTGGCAATCGAGACTAGACACTTCTTCACTCACATGCAGAGACTTGCTTCACGTGGCTATTTGCCAGATGTCTCTAACGCATTGTTTCATTGACCGACACTTTAAGTCATCCATTCCTTATCCATTCATTTGTATGGGAAACGGAATTGATTGGTAAGATCAAGCAGAGCATACCCTAATGTGGGAAAGGAGTTGGCTTGCCTTGAGTCATATGACCAATGTGAAAGAATGGCTATCTGAGTGGGGTGGAGTATTTGTTAGAAAACAGGAAGGAAGTGAATGCTAGGTTAGACAAGCAGTATTATCAGCCACATGCTCTGGAGGTAGGGTTGATGGGGCTTGCCAATGGAATGAATACTGACAGAAGAGGATCCAAGAACAGTTCTTAAAATTGTTGGCTTCGGCAATTAAGGAGGTGAGGCATTTGCTGAGATGGGGAAGACTGGAGGAAAGATCAGGTTTGAGAATAATCAAGGCTTCTGTTTGCAAGTTAACTTTAATACAGCCATTAGACCCTGGAAAGGTAGTGGGAGTTGTCAGATACAGGAGTATGAGGTTTCAGGGAGAGGCCAAGACTGAGAATATAGAGTGAAATAAATACACATTTCTATACCTAAGGTAGTAATAGGATTTTTTAAAAAGCATCAGAGACTAAATAAAGAGAATCATGGATAGAGCAAGAATTAGACCCAAAGCATTAATAATAGGAGCCATTAAGGTAGAAACTTAAGTGCAACTCCCCAGCATCCTGTTGGGTAGAACAAGCAGTACAAAGTGTAAACTCTCAGGCAAAAGGGTAGATGTTCGCTCTTTCAACTTGGTAAGTGTGGGACAGAAAGGATATGAATATTTTTTTAAAATACAGGATAGATCATGACATGCCATAAAAAAGGCATTATTAATACACCAAACTTTCGCAAGAGAGTTGGCTCATTATCACAGTCCTCTAAGTTAAACATTTAGTGGGAACAGGATGAAAGGACATAGCATCCAATGGCAACAATTCCAGTCCAAGGCCTGATGAAAAACGCTGAACACTATTACATCCACCATTTGAATTCAAAACTATTTCAAATGGAATTGATTACGGAAAATTACAAGGGAAAAAAACCTGGATTCAAATCTGTATCTGACACCTGTTAGCTATGCAACCTTGGACCCTTTTACTTTCTAACTTAGTGTTTCTGAGATTCAATTTTCTGTTTGATGAAATATTTATTAGACATGTCTTTCCTGCCTGCTTCACAGGGTCATTGTGAAGATCAAAAGTTAAAGAAATCCATTAACTGCATAATCCTGTAAAGACTGCTGCCTGACTAGTCTCACTTTCTACCACTGATGTGTTTCATCATCCTGATACCAGATACCATTTTTTGGTACTCAATCATTAACAGAGAAAACCATCTAAAATTTCTTTAAGGACAAAACGCTGGCCTTGCGTAAAGATAACCCATTAAAGCCTCAGCCCAATTCCTATGGGGTTTCAAAATTGTATCTCACCAATTTAAGTCACATGAAGTGGCCATCTCTCTGGGTGCTCATCTGACACAGTCAAGGTGACCCATAATGTGGGGTCTAAAGATGACCTTATACCCACTGACCAGAATATTGAGAACTCATACATCAAAATATTTCTTTACATGCTATATCAACATGTCTACCTGTGCTTTACTATATGCTGACAAAAATGAGGTCCTTTTACACTTTTCCAAAGTTCTTTCTTACTTATTATTCCATCTGATCATCTAGTAATTCTGTCAGGTAGACAAGGCAGATTTATGCTTATCTCAGGAGGAGAAAATTTATTTATGTTCAAAATCATTTCAAGGCACAACAAATTATATTTCAGGTGCCCAACTCCTGTTTTGGTATCAATACTACATCATGTTAAATAAATTTTACCTTTTAAATTACTCAACAGTACCAGTGATTCTATTTCCAAACGAGTAACACATTCAAGGTTAAAAATTTTTGTTAATAAAAACTGTACAATAAGCCTCATTCTAAGTCTTACCAGAAAGAAGCATTTACCAAACAAATTAAATCTCCCACTCAAAAAGTAGAAGTGGCAACAGTACTAAATGAATTTTATGCAGTACTGAAGAATATGCACATGGTAACAAATTATCTTGAGCCTACTTCCCCAGTTTTCATAGAGGACACCTTTCATAAAACTGCAATCAAATCCCTCTGATTTTAAATAATAATACAGTATCAACTAGTACTATTAATACAATTACTCAGTAACTAATTAGCAATTTAAAATGATTAATATACTACCCTTTAAAACCTGTATTTTAAAATATTAATCATCGAAAACACAAGTTTTGAAATCATCTTTAAAATGTCCATAAATGTTTGCCTAAGCTTTCAAAAAACAGTTTAAGTTTAAATGTAATTTAAAAGAACCTTATAAATAAGACCAATATTTAATTGATGTGGTTTAAGAAAGTACTGAACTGGGGACCATATGAATTTCAGCCTCAAATCATTTAACCTCTCTGAGACTCAGTTAACATTAAGAAAATCATAACAGGAAATTTTACTGTCACTATATAAATAAGTCCTGGAAAATCACGAACAATATGAGAAAATTAATTATCAGAGGCAAAAATGAAGACTTCTGAACCAAACCAAAATTAGATCAAAACATTTATTTTTGTGTGTTACAAAAGCAAGAATAAAGCCAAGCAGGTAATGAAACAAGCATTTTTAAAGAGTCCCATCCTGGATTCTGTCTTAGAATTTAGTAACAGTTCAAGTTTAGGTTGTTTCAACACTTCTTCTGGCTACTATGAGGTCTCCATCTTATAACCATGTTTCTCTAGTTCAGCTCTACAATAAAACACAAAAATAAACATTACTAGATATTTTTTATGATAAATTAAAGAAACAATGAGCTAATCTAGGCACCAATTTAAAATACTATCAAATAGCTTTCTTTACAATAGTCCTTAAAGAGAAACCTATATAAAATAGAAATTAGATATGAATCAACATAATGACAATAAAATTTTAACTTCCCATTAGTAAGCATATTTCATATTCCTTAATTTTCTGATAAATCTATGGAAGAAATGCAAGAAATTTACTGCTATCTTTCAAATACCATCCAAATAGCATACAAAAGTTTTGCTAATAAATATTTAAACAGACAGAAAACTGTACTTGAACAATTAAAATAAAAAAATGTTAAAACAAGAATAAATAAGTAAATATTTAAACAAATTTTAAGAATCATTAATCACATGGTTAAAAACACAAAGCAGTAGTAACAAACTTTTTGGAATTTCATAATTATCACAATAGGAATTACTATTATTTACACATAAAGAATAAAGAGGCCCTAACCAGGCAGCTCAGCTGGACAGAGCATCGTCCCCATATGCCAAGGTTGCAGGTTCGATGCCTGGTCAGGATGATGACAAGAATCAACCAATGAATGTATGAATAAGCAGAAGAAATCAATGTTTTTCCCTCCGTCCCTTTCTCTCTCTCTAAAATCAATAAATAAATTTTTTAAAAAAAGAATAAACAAATTGCTTTCTCTATTTATACTTATCTATTGAGCTAATTAAGACAGAAATTATAAATCAAATTTAAAGTTCTATAAGAATTATTCTGGCCCTGACTGGTGTAGTTCAGTGGATTGAGCGCAGGCCTGCAAACCAAAAGATGGCTGGTTCGATTCCCAGTCAGGAAACATGCCCAGGTTGTGGGCCAGATGCCCAGTAGGGGATGTGTGAGACACAACCACACACTGATGTTTCTCTCCCTCTCTCCTTCCCTTCCCCCTCTATAAAACTAAAAATAAAAAAAAAAAAATTCTGCATTAACTATATGTAGGCAAAATAAATCAATAGCTGTTGTTCCTATCTTGTCCACAAAATCACAAATGAAAAACAACATCATTAAAACAAAATTGAAAACTAAGACAGGTGAGATAACTCTATAGTGCATTAACGTAGTTTAAAGTTTCGAGGCTCTGAATAATTTTATCTTGGGTACTGAAAGAATGAACAGATATAGTCAAAAGTAAGAGTCAGAAATTTTGAGAAATCATGGAAATTATAAAAGTACCGGAATTAACAGTGAAAGGTAAATTGTGTATTTCCAAAAAGGGGAGAAAGATGATGGGTAAAGTCGTTATTAGTTTCCAGAATACTAAAACTGTCATTAGTCTCCAAAATGGTCAAGTCTTTAGAATGTATGATTTTTGAGCCTATGAAAAAATGCAGTATAGAACAGAAGCTATAACATGATTTTAAAAAACTGTAGAACTTTGTTATAAATCATCTCACTTCCTTTTTGAAGAAATGCACTACTAAACTAGAAAAGTAGAGGACCGCAAGGGAACTTCCTATTTTGATTTGAGCAAAGTATGTGACAGTCTACTTAGGTATCGTTGTGAAGACAGATATGTATGGGTTGAATCAAAATAAAATCAAGGAGGAAAGTACTGTCTTTACAACGAATGGTGCTGGTGTGACTGAATATTTACATGCAAAGAGTAAAGTGGGACCTTACTTTCACAACATATACAAAACTTAAGTCAAAAAGGATAGAAGATCTAAATGTAAAATTCTAAAACAGAACTGAGATGAATTTTCATAACCTTGAATTTGTTGATAATTCTTTAAAAGTAGGTAAACTGGACTTCACCAGAATTAAAAACTTTTGTGCAAAGAACACTATGAAGAAAATGGCGAGACAACCTAATGGAATGGGAGGAAATATTTCTAAATATATATCTGATAAGGACCCAGTACCCAGAATATATAAAGAACATGTACAACTCAACAACAAAAAGACAAAAGACAAACAACCCAACTTAAAAACAGGCAAAGGACTTGAACAGATACTGCTCCAAGATACCCAAATGACCAACAAATATATGAGCTCATCATTAGGTAAATGTAAACTTGAAACCATAATGAGACACCAATTTACACTGACTAGGATGATTATAATAAAAAAATGAAAGCTAACGAGGTTTGGTGAGAACATAAAAGAGATTAGAAACATCACACATTGCTGGTAGTAATGTAAAATTGTACAGCTGCTCTGGAAAACAGTTTGGCAGTTCCTCAAAAAAGTTTTATGACATGACCCAGCAATTCTACCGCTACAATTACATCCCCCCAAATTGAAAACAGGTATTCAAACAAAAACTTGCACATGAATGTTCATAGCAGCACTGTTCGCAACAGTCACAAGCTGGGCCCTGAGGGGAATGGCTCAATTGGCTGGGTGTTGTCCCACAGAGTGGAAGGTCACTGGTTCCACTCCAGGTCAGGACATAATGCCTAGGTTGCAGGTTCAGTTTGCTACCAGAGCATGTATGACAGGCAACCGATTGATGTTTCTCTCCCTCTCTTTCTCTCTCCTTTCCCCTCTCTTTAAAAAATTAATTTTAAAAAGTCATAAGCTGGAAATAACTCAAATGTCCCTCAACTGATAAATGGATAAACAAAATGTAACACACCCATACAATGGAGTATTATTCATGCATAAAAAGGAAGCACTGATCCATGCTACAACCTGGATAAAACTTGAAAATGTCATGCTAAGTGAAGGAAGCTAGCCACACAAGATCGCTCATTGTATGATTCATTCATATGAAATATCTAGAACAGGCAAATCTGCGGACAGAAAGCAAACTAGTGGATGCCAGGAGCTGGCCAAAAAAGAGGAATTCAGACTGCTTACTGGGAACAGTGTTTCCTTTTGGGGTGCTGGAAATGTTTTGGAATTAAAAAGGATAATGGTTGCACGACACTGGGAATATATAAAATGCCACTAAATTAACTGTACACTTTAAAATGGTTAATTTTATATTATATGAATTTTACTTTGGCAAATCAATCATATTAGGTACATATGTACATGAATGTGAAAAATATACTCCTATCACCCCCATCTCCCCATTCCAGGTTGAGAAAACCAATCTATTGGGTCCTAACACTTACAATTCTAATTTTTGCTGAGTTATTCAATATTGACAGAAAATTAACTTCAACAGAAAAACTCACAGGATAAAAAACAGCAAATATGCTTCCACTTAACTACTTCTGTAAAGAGCCTAGAAAGAACAAAAGTTCTAGGCAATTACACAAAGTATTCATATTTAGAAACACAGGAGATGAAGGCAGTATGTCTTACTTTTCACAATCCAAAAACATATTTCAAAGACTAATTATCTTTTAAGAGCCCAATTATCATATGTAGATGACATATTCTGTGCTTATAATTAATACTAAATTATATAAAAATCTGGCTTAAAGCTTACCGTAACTGATTGGAGAAGTCATCCTCTACATTGTCATCATCCCAATTATCCTCCCAGACATGTGCATCTTCATCTTCATCTAAACCAGTCCAGTCTGAAAAGAGAAACAGGTGCTGTCTAGATAGTTCTCATATATTACTTCTATAAACACAAAAACTTCAGAAAGTTTGCCACTGAAGACTCTAAGAATTCAAAATATCTAATACCAAATATATGATAAATGATAATCGTACACTTTGAATCTCAATTTATGCTGTCACCTATGTTCTCAATTCTTAAATTTGCAGAAGTTAATATAAAAAATTCTATTGGCCATGAAAATTTCTTATAATTTCAGGAGGATATTTACTTCCCTAATTTTACTTGAGCTAATTTTTATAAGGTCTACTTCACAATCTTTCAAAACACAGCACTAATAACACGAAGGCAAGTTGAGTAGCAGGAACATACCAGCCTGAAATTCAGAATTGCTAAGCATAAAAAAGGTAACTCATTAACAGATAATAAAAAGAAGACCAGCCCTGGTCGGTGTGGGCATCATCCTGCAAAGCAAAAGGTCATGGGCTTGATTCCCAGTACAGCACAGGCCTGGGTTGCAGGTTCAGTCCCCATTCCTGGCATGTAAAAGAAGCAAATGATGGATGTTTCTCCCTCACATCAATGTGTCTCTCCCTTTCTTTCTGTCCAGAATCAATTTTTTTTTCAAAAAAAAGGAAAAAATTTTAAAAGTCGACCAAATATTTTTTATAATTATTTTTTAAATTTTAATTGTTGTTCAAGTACAATTTTCTGCCTTTTACTCGAAGCCCACCCCCCTCCCATTTCCACCACCCCTCCTTGTTTCCATGTGTCCTTTATACTTGTTCCTGCAAACCCTTCCCCTTTCCCCTCTGGTCACTCTCAGCCTGTTCTCTATTTCAGTGTCTTAGGTTATATTTTGCTTGTTTGTTTGTTTTATTGATTAGGTTCCTGTTAAAGGTAAAATCATATGGTATTTGTCTTTCACCACCTTAACCAAATATTTTTTTAAACTTGATAGTAAAATTGTTTGAAAATGTCTTTATTCAAGGCATGCACGCTGAAATATCTGAGTCAAGTGTTTTGTTGATAGTTTACTTACAAATGGTTCTCTCTATATATTTGGTATATATTGCATATGGCATATATGATAGAAATAAACATGACAAAATATTAACAACTGATGAAACTTAGGTGTTTGTTGCCCTCTTAAAGCTGAGGTAATTAACATATAGTATTATATTAGTTTTAGGTGTACGACACAATGATTTGGTATTTGTGTATATTGCAAAGTGATCACCATGATAAACCTAGTTAACATAATTATTATAGTTACTTTTTTTTCTTGTGATGAAAACTTTTATGATCCGCTCTCTCAGAAACTTTCAAATACACAGTACAGCATTACTAATGATAGTCGCCATGCTGTGTATTATATTCTCATGACTTATTTATGTTATAACTGAAGTCTGCACCATCTGACCCTTTCTTTCACCCAACCTGTTCTGTTTTAAACTTTCCTATAGGGTTGAAAGTTTCAAAATAATTTTTAAGAAATCAGTTTGGAGATTACCTCCAGAAGCCTTCCCCATTCCCTTCTACTCCTCACCTTCAGAGATTAGGTCCCCTCTTTTGCGTACAGCTCTATCACAACACTTACATACTGTACAATCATTATTATCAGCTTATTTCTATGTTCACTACTAGTGTCTGAGCTCAAAAGTAACAACTATATTTTATCTTTGTGTTCTTAAACTCAAATAGTACCTAGCATATCCACAACAAATAGCTGTGAAACATGCAACTCTAAATCAGACCTTGTAAATTTTTGTTTGATCCTCTTCTCTCCAAATCAGTAATCAGACTTACATACTCTCTTGAGTATGTTCTAGCTATTAGCTTCATCTTAGTAGACGCCTATTAGAAACATGGCTAAGAACCTTTAAACCTCATGAAAGGGCGAAAAACACAATTGTGAGCAAAATTTTGAGAAGAATATATATATAAAAAAGACTTGGTAATAGCTCTATTATTTCCTTGGTATTATTATAAGGTACTTTATAATTATGACACTTTTGAGTATACAAAGATACAAAAGTGGAGGAGTTGGTTAAATTCTTCATTAATCATCACATAAAATGTGAATATACTCTTTAACCTTAATTTCTTATCCAAAGTCCCTATGCCATGTTATCCTTCCAATCGCCATAGATGAAATATCCAAGACAATAATTAACCATTTGAGTTACAACCTAAGTATTTTAAGTTATTTAATAAGGGTATCATTAAGAAACCAAGTGTTCACATTGACAAACCAGAATCTATAATCTATTTTAGGTAGAAACTTTAAAACATTTTCTTTATTAATTAGAAATGTTCTAAACTATATTATGTAAAAAGTTTAAATGATAAGAGTATAATGGCCCCATATATTATTTCCAACACAAATTCTCCATACTGAACATGTTAAAATATATGTAAATTATAATATATGTCAACTCTACTAAGTGAATCTGTAACATAAACAAGCTATGATTATTGTAATCTCTAGGGTTTGGCTGGCATCTCCTGCAATGTACTTCTGACTAAATTGTGCATTAATTTTCAATTATAATATACACTGATAACCACTCAATTTCGTTTAATCACTCAGTTTTAAAGACTTAAACCCAGAAATACCTTTTTTAAAGGGCAAAATAATAAATCAAACAAGTATACGCAATTCATATCTAATACATTTCTTCAATGTGTAGATGACTTTATAAAGTGTATGTTTTTATCTTCAATACTAAATGCACTGGGAGTATTGTGATTAATCGTTTAACTAATGACATCTGTGTTGACTTCAGTGTGCAGGCCTCCAGACATGTGCTGGCAAAAAAAATAATAATTTACCATATTTTAAAAGTCAGAATTAGAAATAACCAATAACAGATGCCTAAAACATAACTATCAATTCTAAACTATCTAGGACTTTGCCCCCAAATATGGCTTTGTTCACATTTGTCAGTGAAAATTATACCCATGACTAGCTTTAAATTTCAAAAATCTGTGCTTTCAAAGATCCCATGTATTTTATCTAAGTAGCACCTTGACATTTAAGTGTCAAAAGAATTTTCTCTCAATGTTTTTTAAATCACTGTCTCCACCCTCCAACATACATTCAAAAACTTCCTAAGAGTATTAAGGATACCATTTTGGAAAAAAGGAAATTCAATTTATACCAAATAGGGTTGTAAATATTATAGTCTATACTGATTTTCAGGAGCATCAAGTTCTCATTCATTCCTTAATAGTGAAGCTACTCTAAATATAAAACTAATCTCCAACAAAGTTTCTTCAAATAAAAAATGTGCTTATATATGGAGAATATTATATAAAGAAAACTATAAAAGAGACAGACAAAAGTTCAAAAAAATTGTAAATTGTATGCTCATCATAACAGGTGAGTGAAAAGAGAACTGCAATAGTAGCAAAGAGCATCATTATGCTCATGAATATGATAATGAAGCCACACTAAATCTAGTCATTCTGAGATCAACTTACATTTATGTGTTCCTGCTTAAACTGTATAAAAATAGATTAAAACTTTTCAAGTAAAATTTCACTTCTGTAGACTATCATGATACAAAAATATTTATCCTAGAGGTCTAATGCCTATATCCAGTGGCTAAGAAACCAGTATCTAGCAAAGCACCACTGTATTACTTTATTTTCTCCAACAAAGACCAAAAATGTCAGTAAGGAACTTCAGAGTACCAACCTAAAGCAAGTTATAAACAATGTTGCTACCAGACTACTGGTGAACTTTTAGTTATTTGTTCACAGAAATATGACAGAGGCTCAAAATAATTTACATAACCATTTATAATTTTTCTTACTCTAAAAAAAGAAACTCAGTTCTCTTTGTCAATTATTTTTATAACTGTACCTGGCAGAATGGTTCCACTATTAAGTCATGTTGACTTTGGGTTCCCTTTGTTTATCAATGGTCTTAATTCTCTCGTATAGAATTCTCCAAAGCCATTACTATTCTCACCTTTTCCAAGTCCTCATGCCCTACATCCATCTCAATTCCCTCATTCTGGTCCTCCATACTCCTAAATCAAGGGTATCCAACGTGAATTCTGCCATCTGTCATACATCAGACATGCCAAGTGAAAAATCACAACTTCTGGTTTCTTCTTACTCCCAATACTCCATTATCAAACTAGTTGCCAAAACTCCCTTGTTATTCCTGTATCACTCTCCACTTCTTTTCTAGTAACAACTTATTTCAGGCCAATAGTCCTCACCTAAGCTATTTCAATAATTTGCTAATTAGCTTCATTGACTCTGTCTCTCTCTTCCTATCTCTATTCTGCTCGGTTAATTTTTCCCATACTGCCTATTTAAAGGAAAACTCACACATATCGAACAAACAAAAAAATCCATGCCTCACCTATCTAAGCATAAAGTCTCAACTCGTCATTTGGCTTAAAGTCTTCCATGAGTGGGCCCCAAAACACCTGCATTTGAAACCACTATTTCAAAGCCAAATTATATACACTGATTTTCCACCTCCAAACATCTACTTCTTTGCCCTTGTGTTGGAAACCCCTTTTCTAATTTCTATCTTTGGAAAACCCTGTTCAAATGTTACTATCTCCTACTATACACAACTGGAAATAATGTCCCCCTTTTTTTCAACTGCTGTTGCACTTTTTCAGTTGATTAATCCTCACCCCACCACCACCACACCACCAGCAGCAGCAGCAGTTGGAAGGAAACAACGTAACTCTTATCCAGAAGCCCTACAGATAAAAAGAGTCAAAAAGGAAGAAGCTCTGGTGTAATTGGGAGTGAGGGGTCAGAAGGGAAGGACTTACAGCCTCACATGCCAGGATAAGCACCTGCAAGACAATGGGTTGACCAAAAAGTCTGTTTAGTTGTTTTCTGTAAATAAAAGATATTTTTTAATTTTCAGCAATAATTTTATTGATTTGGATATTTTGAACATGTCAGCAATCGTCCACGAGGTATAACACTGACTATCCTCAATGTCTTGACTTGACCCCTATCAACTTCAACATGGAGCATCGTCCAACAGCACATTTCCAGCATGAAACTTCACAGACCACTTTTGACATGTTCAGTCAGTCACAGCACCTTCTCCACACACTGCACCAATCTTTTTTTGCATTTCAGTTACGTTTTTACCTTTCTTGAAATGATAAAGCATAATAAGCTGAAAATGTTGCATATTTTCTTCCATCTTCAATATTAAAATGGCTACACAAAA
The DNA here is from genome assembly GCF_004126475.2 of Phyllostomus discolor. Classification (NCBI taxonomy): domain Eukaryota; kingdom Metazoa; phylum Chordata; class Mammalia; order Chiroptera; family Phyllostomidae; genus Phyllostomus; species Phyllostomus discolor. Next base: position 27,425,920 of record NC_040912.2, on the reverse strand, counting down.
ATTCACCAATTTTGATTGTTTTTTTAATGCATACTGATATGACAGCTGTCACAATACAATCTAACAAAATTGTTTTGAATGAAGTTCAAGACAACTATGCACTACTAGAGCCATCGTACAGAAAAAAAAAATGAAATTTTGGCTAACCCAATACTAAAAAGTTCAAACTTGGTTTGAAAACTACTGGCCCATTATTTCCACTGAGTCCACAGACAAATATGTCTTAAGGAGTCAAATATGGCTCAGTGCAGCCTCTAGTTCACAGGTGGCAAACACAAGGCCCACAGGCAACCCTCCACTTTTATCTGGTCTGTGGCAGCAGCGCCAAGCTCCCTCTTGCTTAACTATTAGGAGTAGTTACACTTATACAGCCCTAAAACTACATTCGGCCCTTTGAAGACAACCTGGAGGATGATGTGGCCCCAGTGAAAATGAGTTTGACACCCCTGTTCTAGTTAACTGTGACCTTGGTCTTTTCCTGAGCCCCAAGTAAAAAACCATAAGGCTGCTACAAGGACTAAATGAGACTATGTATCTAAAGCACTTAGTATTGACAAATGGCAGTTAATAGCATTCTCTCTCTGCACCATTCAGTGCCATTTATAGGAAGTGCTCAACAAATATATTTCCAGTGAATACATCATTTATTATGTGCTAATTACTGCTAGAGAACTTGAAGGGTGATGGTGTAAGAAAAGAAACATGTTCCATGACAAAAACAACAGAAGACAACAATACCACTTCTACCAAGCATTACATATACAACAGAGTGCAAAACTGAGTGGGGGGGGGGGGGTGGATATTTGAATCTTTCAAAGTTCAGAAGAAAAGTCTAATTTTGAAACTTATTTTTCCTAAATGTTTTCAGTCCATCACATTTTTCAACGAGTAGTTTAACAACTGAGTAGTAACATTGTCACAATTGCTTATTCGTTCCATAAAATAAGTGAAATAGCTAATCAAACAGTCTTACAAAGTAGTTTTTACTGTGTGAGATCCTGAGTCACACCTCTCACTATACCCTCCCAAGCACCAACATCTTGATTTTGAGATTTTTCACTCCTTTTTTTATAGCCCTCATCCATCTGTATGCATACCTAAACAATGTATGCTATTGTTCTTTGTCCTTTCATATTTTGTGTGAATAACCACACTTTTTAAAAGTAGTTTTGGAAAAAAATAACAATATTTTTTAATTTAAAAGTTTTTAATACTAGAAAATAACTTTCAAACAACTCACAAACTTAACAAGCTTAATTTTGGATATACTTAAAATTACAAATAAAATATTCATCCAAGTAGTTCTAACTCTAAGTAAATTAATTATCAAACATCATCTAAAATCCAAATCCCTAAATAGATTAGGAGGGAGAAAGGAAAGGGCTCTAATATTCGCTGAATACCAACTTTATGCCAAACTCTGTGCTATGCACTTTACACGTACCATTGTTATGGACTGAATGTCTGTCCTCCAAACCCCAAAATCCTTATGTTGAAGCTCTAACCCCTAATGTGATAGCATTTGAAGATGGGGGCTTTTGAAGGTAATTAGGTTGCATGAAGTCATAAGAGTGGAATCCTTGTGATTAAATTATTAGTGCCATTTGCAGGGGTGTCCAACCTTTTGGCATCTCTGGGCCACACTGGAAGAAGCGTTGTCTTGGGCCACACATTAAACACACAAACACTAAAGAAAACTGATGAGCCCCCCCCCCCCAAAAGGTCCATGCATAATTTTTATGATATCTGCCACCACAGATATGCAAAAAAGTCCTCACATAATAATCCTAATCATGCAGCTGCCCTTATGATAATCTTTTAAAATCATCAAGCAGGTCCCAAGTTTGTTATCACTAATATAGAAAATGTACATATCTAAGTAATAAAACTAAGTAATGTTTTAAGTAAATTTATACTTTTGTGTTGGGCCACATTCATGGGCTGCAGGCTGGACACCCCTACATTACAGGGAAAGACACTAGAGAGCTTTCTCTCTTCTCCACCCTGTAAAGACATTGTGAAAAGGCAATAGTCTCTAAGACAGGAAGAGAGCCCTGACCAGGAAATTAATCAGCTAATACCTTCTTCATCTTGGACTTCCCAGGTTCCAGAACTGTGAGAAAGTAAATTCCTATTGTTCAAGCCACTCCGTATATGGTATTCTGTTACAGCAGTTCTAGCAGACTAATACTATCACATAATCTATATGATTTTAATTATTATCCACAAATTACATATTAAGAAACTGAGAAGGTAACAGTTCACCCTGGCTGGGTGGCTCAGTTGGTCGGAGCATCATCCCACACACCAAATGGTTGTGGTTTTGACCCTAGTCAGGGCACATACCCCAGTTGGAGTGCATACAAGAGGCAACATATTGATGTTTCTCTCTCTCTCCCTCCCTTCCTCTCTCTCAAATCAATAAAAACATATCCTTGGATAAGTATTAAAAAATAAAACTGAAACAAAGGTAACAGTTCAAGGAAAAATAAAATGGTCAATTTCACTCAAAGAAATCAAGTCAAAATGATGCAATTATATTTTTTATCCTTCATACTGACAACAACTAAAACGTTTAACATGGAGTACAGGCAACCTAATGAGGGAAAAGGTGCACTATAAGTAAGACTTAATTAATGTAACCCTTCTCAAAGGCAATTTGAAAACGTATGTCAAATTTCAAAAGGCACCTAGTCCCGGATGAGCTGTCCACACCCAAGCAGAGCCACGAGGGCATTCCTGTAGAGGGGGAACACTGCATGGGTGGTGTGTCAGAGCCTGAACAGGGTGAAGAAGTCATACAATACTGAGTGAGGAAGGGAGAGGATGGCCTGACATAGAATGTTGAAGCCCAAGTGAGATAAGGAGGTCAACTGTGGGTGGAGGGGGTAACAAAGACTGGTTAGGAAAGAGTATGACCAAAAAGACAATATATTTATGATAACAAAGCCAGGCTTCTCACTGTTGGGGAAGGGTATTACAAAATGGGGGAAAAAATAGAATAAACCCTGTGATGAACAGATATTGGTGCTATGTGAACTCATGATTTTACACACACGTAAAAGTGTATATATACACACGCACTCTTATTATTTCCTAGTTCCTTCCACTAAGATGGTCCCAAATGCAATTAGCACAACTGGAGTTAAGAACTTGCCTTCTAACTATCATTCTCCATGAAAAATAATGCCCTTGGAGAAATGCCTGATTCCAGAACTGGAGTAGGGAAAAGTACAAGACCAGCTTGTAATACTTTCTTGTGCCAGAATGTTAGGAAATACACAAAAGAATGATGGTAACATATCAAAAGGTCACAAAAGATAGCCTGAAGAGCTTCTCAATGTTCAAATATGGGACAATTTGAGGATCTAAGTAAATAACAGCAATAAATAAAAACATTGAATGAGAATCCTTCAGTCCACATGGATATAAATAAGCAAATGAAGAAAATGAAAGTCTAAGCCCTGGCTGGCACAGCTCAGTGGATTGAGTGCAGGCTGCGAACCAAAGTATCGCAAGTTCGATTCCCAATCAGGGCACATGCCAGGGTTGCAGGCCACGGCCCCCAGCAACCGCACATTCATGTTTCTCTCTCCCTCTCCCTTTCTCTCTCTAAAAATAAATAAATCTTTAAAAAAATGAAAGTCTGATGCTGAATGGAGTACTATACAAGGGGGGACCCCCCAAAACCAGAACTATCTTCTGGAGGGCAGGCAGGCCCTTTGTAATACAGGCTTCCCTCACTAGGTGAGTGTTCTAGCAGCCCATCTGTACCAGTGTACCAGCTGGAATTGTTATGAAAGGCTGTGTTCAGCTTCAGCAAATTTTTTGAAGACTCTTTCAATGCATCTGTCCATTTCGTGATGGGTGATTTACAAATGCACCTGCCCACACTGCGCTGAATGTTCACCAGTTTTTGACCAAAAGGCCCCTTGTATCTAGCCCCAAGTGACTCACTTTTTTGGTTTCCCCAGATGAAAAAAGTCCTCAAAGGAAAACGTTTTGCCGATGTGGAAGAGGGAAAACAAAAGCAGCAGAAACACTAAAATACACCAGAATCAACAAGCTCAAAAACTATTTTGAGCAGTGAAAAAAGTGTCTCGATAGGTGTATTGCATCAAATGAAGAGTAACCTGAAGGTGACTGAAGTTTAAACATGTAAGAATAAGTACACACTTTTTCGCCCTGGCTGGCCTAGCTCAGTGGATTGAGCGCGGGCTGCGAACCAAAGCATCACAGGTTCGATTCCCAGTCAGGGCACATGCCTGGGTTGCAGGCCACGGCCCCCAGCAACCGCACATTGATGTTTCTCTCTCTCCCTCGCTTCCCTCTCTAAAAATAAATAAATAAAATCTTTAAAAAAGAATTGCCAGCCAGAATAAATTTTAAGGTTAAAAAAAAAAGAGTAAGTACACACTTTTTAATAAATAAATTCTGGGGGTGTTTTTGGGTCTCCCCCATGTATGTACATGGTTTCAAAATCCCTCTTTACAAAATACCTATTAATTATGAAGGGAAAATGAGTTAATCTAACAACGGAAAACTCTCAGACACTACCTTAATAAAGTGATCAAAGCGATCATTATCATTAATGGAACAAATGAAAATCATGTTCCTGACAGGATGCAATAAGACACAGCACCATGACCATGATATTCCTGCCAACGTGCAGAACCTGAATCTAATTATGTAGAAACAATGAGAAAAATCAAAGTTAAGGTACATTCTATAAAATAACTGGCCTATAAAATTCAAAAATGTCAAAATCACAAAAGACAAACTGGTAAGTGCTCTAGACTGAAGACTAAAGGGACATGACAATGAATATAGAAATCCATGATTCTGAGTCAAGATATTATTGAGACAACTGGAGAAAATCTGAGATTTGTGGATTAGAAGACAATAATGTAACAGTGTACTAACTGCCAATTTTGGTGTTTGTACTGTGATTATGTCTCTCTAGAAATTCATATTAAAATACTAAAGGGTGATATGCATCAGGCTGGCGACTTAACTCTAAAATGGTTCAGGAGAAAAAGGTTGTTTGTACTTTCAATTACTCTGTAAGTTTGCAATTATTTCAAAGTAAGAAAATTACACTAAAAAATAAAAACGCACCTGCCAATTTGATTTGGCAAATTCTTCCCTAAGAGTTTATCTGATAGTAAGTACAAAAGCTAAATAGATTTAACATGCATACAATGGACTAGTAGTGCATCACTGTTAAAAAGCATGAGGTAGACTTTTATATTAATGCAAACACATGTCTAAGATATAAAATATAAGAAGAGACTAGTATATATAATATAGTCCTCTGCGTGTACATAAAAATTACATACAAAGACACATAAAATTTTGTGTATGTATGTGTGTGTATATACGTGTATGTACATATATATATATTCTGGATGGACATTTAGCTTTGTTACTTATCAGAGCAGTTTTATTAGTATATATTGATTTAATCTCTTAGACTAATTTTGTATCCAACAAAATCTTAGTAATTCAAATTAACATGAAAGGGAAAACTATCTGAATTATAAACCCAAGAAACATACAGAAACCTGAACAAAACAAAGTAATTTCAAATGTTATTTCTCATTCTAAATAGAAAGTTTCCTGAATGAAGCAGGTTCTACACATTCAAATCTGAAGATAACCAATGTTCTACAAGGACCAATAAATGGTGAACTACTTAAGGCTAATAAACCAGTTTGTTATAAAGGCCTTTGTCTTCACACACAAAAAATTCTCTGCTTTACCTCTTAGCTTTAAATGAGTTTTACTATGTAACTATGAACATTTTAAACAAATTGCTGCTCACAGCATAAACTGAGAACAAGAATAAATTACATATTCTGCAAAAGCTGGTAAGAAGAAAAGCTGAAGAGAAAAATCATATGTATCATCGGGTACACACTTATTTCTAGATACTTTTTAAGCAGTCAATTTTCAACTACTTACTTTAACTACAGATTAATTCATTCAATAAGCATTCACTGATCACCTACATGTGGAAGTGCTAGGCACTTCCCTAAGTGTTACTAAGAAAACTTGGCTGGGGACTAACCACTTAGTGGCAAGTTTTTTTAAATCTAAGCCTCAGTTTCCTCAGCACTGTGGTGATAATTAGACTATGTAATGTCAATAGTAATGTAAACAAAGTGCCTAACACTGTACCTTGTATGTGATAATGAATAAATGCTACTTTGAAGTGGAGTCAGAAGTGGATCCTGCCCTTAAGCAGCCAGTTTTCTACTGCATAGTTCAAAATTGGAGGATCACACACTAACTTCCAAGTGAGGTAAAGAAAAACATGGCTGACAGATAACTCTACTATCAAAACAGAAAACCAACAATCCCCACAATATACAATGAATCTCAGAAATCAAAAGGAATGTGCTTGTTAGTTTATGAGTTTCTGTAATATGCACACTGTCTACTTCATTTTTTTTTAAAAAGGGTATATTATAAATACAAAGAACAAGTGTTCCAGCTGTGTGGTTTTATGACATAATAGAATCATGATGGTTACACCTTAGAACAATTTTAGTGATGCAAATAATTGCTTAATTTAACAAATTTGTACACCATTAATCACAATTCTTTCTACCACCTTCAAAAAGACCACCCAATAGTAATCTCCTTTTCTTAAGAGATATTTATCTTAGGTATAACATTTAGCCAATAAAGCAAGTAACGGTGAAAAATATTAAGTAGCCACAACGATCTAACAAATAAAGAGAACCAAGTCTAACCAAATCTAACAAACAGATAAAGAGTTTAAGAACTCTGGTGTCAACTGGGCCAGCTGCCCATCAATTCAAGCCAGTTATGTGACACCGGGAAGTTTGTTCACTGTTCCAAGCTTCAGTTTATCTGAGAAATGGTAATATCGGTACCTACGTGCTGGATTTGTAAAAATGAATTAGCTCCTCTTTGTAACCATAAAGCTAATAAAAATAGAGAAGTTTTAGCGTCTTATAAATCCTTAAACGTATGTTAGTTCAAAGTGAAGTAATAAAAAATGAGTGAGGAACAATACAACAATAACGTGTATTAAGCACCAATACCTGACCCTCCCATCGTGTTCAACAGGCTTCATTTGTGAAGTCCTAACAGTAAGCAGCCCTGGCCAAATCAGAAACAATTTTGGAAGAACTAAAGGCCAAGGAAGGCTGCTGCACCAAAAGAAAATAAAGGGAAAAGAGGTTACGAGGTAACCGGGACGAAGAGTGGAAGCACCAATCCCCCCCCAACCCTGGTACAGGGAGTAGGGGCGCCAGGGGCCCGTGGCTCCTCCCAAAGAGGAAGCAGAAGGCACTCTGCCTCACCCGCGAGGCCCACCGGGGCACTCCGAACCCGAAGCCGGTAGCACGGAGGGTCGCACTCGCAGAGCCTCCAAAGCCGGCCGAGGGATCCAAAGTCCCCGAGGGCGCCTCTGGGACCCGCCCTGGCTGCCGCGTCTCCTTCAACCGGAGGCCTGAGTCACCATCCGCGCGGCCGGAGGCCGAGGCCCAGCCGCCTACCTTCCGCGGGGAACTCCTCGAACTCGTCGTCCTCCTCCAGGAGACCCAGGTCTACCGGCTGCTTCTTCTCTGACATCGCAACTCTCCGCGCCCCAAACCTCTCAGTCCAAGAGGAGAGTTGGGGCCAGTCGCCCTCACCACAGTCGGTATCACGGACGCCGCCTCCGAGGCCGCTCTGCCATAGAGACGCCAGAGGAGAGCCGCCGGAGCGGCGCGAGGAATGCTGGGATACTGGAGGTCCGCCCCGCGCTTCCTGCGGGCTTAGCCGTGGTTAGTAGTTGGAAAAGTTTTGTTGTGCTTCCGAGGTCTTGTCCGGAGTCTCTGAATTGAGCAACTGGACTTTAGAGTAGGTTTCCCAGACTGGAAAAGAATCATAATGTGTAGAAAAATTAAAACTTGAGGGATGACGTGGCCACTAAGGTTCATTAAGGCCCGTTAAATGAATTCATTTAGGCCAGGCCCTAAAATAAACATAGATTGGCTACAGCCTTAAACCAATTCTCTAAGCATGGTATTAAATATCTCCACATTACAGAAAATTCAGATTCAGAAGTAGCCAAAGTCATTCAGGTCGTGCTATATAATCCAAATACAGATTTCTTTTTTTTTTTTTTAAGATTTAATTTATTTTTAGAGAGGGAAGGGAGGGAGAAAGAAACATCAATGTGCGGTTGCTGGGGGTCATGGCCTGCAACCCAGGCATGTACCCTGACTGGGAATCGAACCTGAGACACTTTGGTTCTCAGCCCTCACTCAATCCACTGAGCTACCACGCCAGCCAGGCAAATACTGACTTCTTCACCTTACTTTAATCTCCAGGCTTTTCCGTTCCGTGTTCCTCCATCTTGTAGCTCCACCGTGGTGAATGCCCTTTAAAATGGAGTGTGCTTGTAATATTTTATGGTGTTCAAAATACATCATTTTGAATTCTTAAAATATCTAATATCATTTGGAATGTAGTTGTGAACTAGATAAAACTGTGAGGTATACATATTATAGTTGAATGTGTGATATAATGAACTGTAAATTAATCATTGTGAATTTTTTTAAATCCTCACCCGAGGATAGGTTTATTGATTTCAGAGAGAAGGACAGAGACAGCAAGCGAGACATCAATGAGAGAGAGAAACATGGATCAGGTGCCTCCCCTATGGACCCTACTAGGGATTGAACTTGCAACCTTTTGGTGCATGGGAGGAAGCTCCAGTCAACTGAGCCACTTGGCCAGGGAATAATTGTAAATTTTCTTATGTGTATGGGTGTATGTGTTTAAATTCTGTTTCTTCAACATTGGTTTATACACATACCAGGCACCGTGTTGGAAAGTCAAACATGTAGAGACAAGGTCCTTCCCCTCAAGGAGCTCATAGTCCAGGCAGAGACATGTAAATAAATAGATCACAATGACACAATAATACATTTGAATATTTATTTTAAAATAAAACTATCTGAGAATTGAGCACTGTATGGGAGTACAACAAATGAAGCAACTAAATAGAACACACAATTGGACCAGAATCTGGGAACCTACAATTAGATGTAACTTTTTTAAAAAATAAGATGATCCTTATAAAACTATTTTGATTTGATGACTGAAAACATTAGCAGTCTTCAAAGGAAGTTCCAAATATATGTAATTTGGTATGTTATATAAATAAGTACCAAATTATTGGAAGAAGAGAAAATGTGAGGGAAATCTAAAATTAGGAGTGAATGCAGACATTAGAAATGCAGAAAGTATGAAGTATATTTCTTCACATTAAAGTCCTTGTGTATGGCCAGCATTTGATAACCTTGATGGGGTATGAGTTTCATACTCTCTATCATGCCTTCTATCATACCTATCACATATACTACTGGGAACCACACACCAAGTTGAAACTTTGTGAAGGCAGTTTGATATAGACAGAGAAGAATAGAAAACAAATCACAGGTCTGACCAGCCATTTTGTACAGAGAGAACGATTTGCCCAAGGCCAAGTTTATAGAGACAGTAAGATTAGTGGCTGCCAGGAGATGGTACTGACTGCTAATAGATCTAGGGTTTCTTTGTGAGGTGATAAAAATACTCTAATATTGGTAGTGATGATGACTGAAGATAGAAATGGCAGATAGTGACGATGGTCACAAAACACAATGAATACACTTAACACCACCAAAATGTACTCTTCAAACTGATGAGTTTTATGTTATGTGAAATATACCTTTATTTTTTAAATGTTATAAAAATTTTGGCCCAGAAGCAAGAATCCAAAATCCTACTTCCTGGACCTATTATTTGACTTATTTGATATATGATGACATTTTATCAATTCTTAGTTTAAAAACAATCAGTAGCAATATAGTGATTTTCTCCCTAAAACTTAATGTATTCATTTAAAGGAATAATTGAAAATAACCTTATGTCAAGTGCCTAGTTTAAACACTTTATTAATTTGCCCTGGCTGGCATGGCTCAGTGGATTGAGTGCCAGACCGTGAACCAAAGGGTCCCTGGTTTGATCCCCAGTTAGGACACGTGCCTAGGTTGCAGGCCAGGTCCCCAGTAGGGGGTGCATGAGAGGTAACCACACATTGATGTTTCTCTCCCTCTGTAAAAATAAATAAAATCTTTAAAAAAAACTTTATTAATTCATTAAATCCAGAATGCTGGAACTACTGGGTAACTTCTCATTTCAGTCATCACAGCACATGGCGCAATGAGCAGCTTCTCATTATAATGGTCACTACACAGAGAAAACCTTTGAAAGTGATGGCATTAAAGTGGAAAAAGCATTAGAGGCATAGGTAAATTACACATATAAGAATACATATTTGATGGACCAGGATAAAAATCCATGCTGAGTTCCTACTGAACGTGGATTTTTGGCAAATTACTTAGTTCCTCTACAGTATATTTTAGTTACTTGCAGAGTTACAGCGAAGATCAAATGAGATTATATAATGTACATAGTTTATGAGGACTGTCTGGAAAAAGTCCAGCCATTGTTAATATGACAAGAGAGGTTTGCATGACATCAGTGTCACCTGGCAGCCAAAGAGAGTGGCCTGGAGTATGCATGCATGAACAATGACTTTACTGTACTAGTCAGTGGGGGTGGTAGATACTACTGAGTGAGCATGTGTACTGTGTGGCTATCACATTCAAAATGAGTGAGCAAGTAGAGCAACAAACCTGCATCAAATTTTGTGTTAAGCTTGAACATTCCTCTGTGGAAACTATTCAGATGATTCAGAAGGACACAGCTATGGGAAACTGGTGATTGGCAGCTTGATCACAACAATGTGCCTGCTCATGCATCACGTCTCATACAGAGGGTTTTGGTGAAACATCAAATCACCCAGGTAACTCAGCCCCCTACAGCCCAGATTTGGTGCCTTGCAACTTTTGGCTTTTCCCAAAAACTAAAATCACCTTTGAAAGGGAAGAGATTTCACACTGTCAGTGAGATTCAGGAAAAATACCATGGGGCAGCTGATGGCAGTTGGGAGAACTGTGTGAGGTCCCAAGGTGCCTACTTTGAAGAGGATGAGGAGTCATTGTCCTATGTACAGTGTTTCTTCTATCTTTTTCAATAAATGTCTTTATTTTTCATGTTACATAACTGGATACCTTCTAGACAGACCTTGTATACCTGGCATGTAATAAGTGATTAACACGTTAGCTATTCTAAACTATAAGACTTAATTTTTAAAATATCAGATCTTGCATACTAATTCTAAAAGTCTCTAAATGTGGATTTTGTTTCTTAGGTATCTTGGTGATACTTTGTGAGGAAGTCAGCCCCTCCACAAGTTAATAATAATATAAATAACAGTAACTAACATGCATTTAGTGCTTACTTTGTATCAGGCACTGTGTCAAGTCTTCCTGTGTATTTACTTATTGAATTCTCACAATAGCTCTATTAAGTGAGGTTTTTAAGTCTGTTTTATACTTGAGGGAACTGAGACACAGAGAGGTTGTAATGTGGCAGAAGTCACAGCACTAAGGCACGATGGAGCTATTATACCCTGGGTCTTCTTAAAGACAGGAAACAAACCATCTCAATGTGTGGAAAGGCAAATATTAACACGCGAATCCCCGGAATCATTTCTAAACGTATACACATTTGGGAAAATGGCAAAACACATAAATGTAGACATGAAGGAGAAAATCAAATAAAGGAGAAAATAGAACCTTGGGGTTGACCTAGTTATCTATAGCTAGGATCCCTCCGCAACTCCAGAGAGAAGCACTGTAGTCAAAACTATGCCCTTACTTAAATACATACCATAGCATGTTTATAATTGGTCGATTATATTTAACTTCATAGGAAATCAAGTTAATCAGCAGGTTTTATAGTAGATTATTCCATCTGTCTCAAGCAAACTCTTTTTTCCCCTAAAAGTTCCATTTCAGATCAACATGGTCTTAGTTAAATCACATGTAACCAGAATCCTTATGTTTCCTACGGAGTAACCATTCAGTAAGTAGGCAGAATGGATCATACAAGGGTGAACTTCCTGTATCTCTATCCAGGAAGAAATGGTGAGGGGCCATAAAATGGCCCATATCTGGAGGAAGGACCGACTTCAAAGGCATCTTCACTTTGACTTAAGGAGAACACAGCTAATTACCCAGCCATGAAAAAGTGAGGATGCAAATCCATGATGTCCTTTCAAAGGAGGTAAAAAGTTTAGGCTCTACTTATGTCCTTCTATGACCAGGTTATTTCACTTAACATAATGCTCTATGGGTTCATTCATGTTGTTGAATAGCACAGAATTTTCTTTTTAAAGGCTGAACAATATTCCATCATATGTATATTACACATTTTCTTTGTTCATTAAGGTTATTTCCATATCTTGGCTATTTTGAATAATACTGCAATGAACACAGGTGTGCAAATACCTCTTCAAGATCCTATCTTCAATTCTTTTGGATAAATGCCCAGACGTGGGATTGCTGGGTCACATAGTCATTCAAGTGGTATTTTTTGAGACACTTTTGTGCTGTTTTCCATACTGGCTACACTATTTTGCATTCCCAACAATATATAAGGGTTACAGCTTCTCCTCTTCCTTGCCAATGCATGTTACCTTTGGGGTTTTTGTTTTGTTTTTTTATAATAGCCATCCTGGTAGATGTGAGGTGATATCTCATTGTGGTTTGATTTGCATTTCCTTGATTATTTCCGATGTTGAGTATCTTTCACATACATGTTGGACATTTGTATGTCTTCTTTGGAGAAATACCTATTCAAGTTCTTTGCCCATTTTCTAATTGGGTTATCTGGTTTTTTTGCTATTGAGTTGTAGGATTTCCTAATATATTTTGGAGATTAGTGCCTTATCAATTATACATAGTTTGCACATATTTTCTCCCTTTCTATATGTTGCCTTTTCACTCAGTTGATTGTTTCTTTTGCTGTGCAGAATTCTTTAGTTTGATGCAGTTTCATTTGCCTGTTCTTGCTTTAGTTGCTTGTGCTTTTGTGTCCTATCCCAGAAATCAGTGGCTAGACCAATGTTAATGAAACTCTTTCCTATGGTTTTTCCTAGGAGTTCTAAAGCTTCAGGTCTTATATCTAACTTTTTAACCCCTTTTGTGTTTATTTTTATAGGTGAAATATTTTTAATGGTTTGGCTTATAGGGGAGTGGTAAAAATAAAAAATATATAAGAACATTTTCTTTTAAAAACATACGACTTGAAAATATGTCACTTTTGATATAAAGAGATATTTTTCATTCTCTTTTCTCAAAATGATTTCACAGTGTTCATGGATTTTGCTCTAAAGTGCATGCTGTGCTGATGTTACCTGTAGGCAAGGCTCCTCCTCTCTCAGAGTTCATGTCCTAGTGGGTTCTTTAGCTTCCACCAGTGCACCTGTAATAAAACTTCTAAATTTTCCTGGAGCAAATATTTGGAACTAGTTATGTTTCTAAACTTTAATGTGCATTCATATCTCTGGCAATATTATTAAAATGCAAATTCTGATTCAGTTGGTCTACCTAAGGCCTGAAATTCTACATGTTTACCAAGCTCCCAGGTGATGTCGATATGGCTGATCTGGAGACTACATTGTAAGAAGCTGTGGTTTAGGTCAAATGGAAGTGAGAGAAAATATCTGAATTTCTGAAAATTGATGCAGCTCACAGTATTGCATAACTAGTGTACAACTCGTTGTAGTTCTTTGAACTGTGTAGGGAAGGCAAGATTGTCCCTACTCTCCTAGGTTCAATAGCTGGGTCTATAAAATAAATTGAGGATTTAAACAGGAGGATTAATAGGAGAAAAGGTAAACAAATTTATTAATTTTTAATATGTTGACTGGGGAATCACAGGGGAAAAACATGAATATCCCCAAAAGCAATGAGATTTGAGAGGTTATACACTGTCTTAATAAGGAAAGGGGGCATTAGGCAATTTAGGGGAGAGTAGGTGATTTTTAGGAAAAATTAATGGGCTTTTAGGAGAAGAGACAAGAGATATGAGTTTGTGAGAAAAATTGTCTGGATATGGAGTCAACTTCTAGTCTCCTTCCTGGTAATGAGTCAATTTTGGGGAGGGGATTTATGAAAAACTTGAGTTTCTCTTGGGGGATCTGTCTTTAGGTAGATAGGAGGAGTCCAGAGAAAACCTCTCTTGGCATTTGATGTTTTCCAAGTATCTTCAGCTCAAAATAATCAATATACTAAAGCAGCTTATTTTGGGATGACATATCCAGAATTCCTGCAACATTTATACTAAATTCAAATGTTTGCTATTCACTGTTAGATTTTCCTATGATATGTTTCTGCTTCTTAAACAATAGGAGGCTTAGCTCTTCTTAGGGGGATATATATTTGTGAACACTCACATCTTCATCAGTATTATGAGTATCTATACTCAGTAATTGACTCTGGACTTGGGGAAGAATTACAAATTCAATAAAAGAAGATCTCTTCACTCTTTTATCATGACAAAATCCTTGGACAAATAGAAATGTGAAAAATTATAATTGTGGGAGAAAACTGTACTTGAACAATGATTAAAATAAAAAAACATTTAAAAAAAGTATAATTGTAAAATAATTCTCTATCTAGATCTCATTGTAGAACAATTAATAATGAATACAGAAACAGTTATATAAATCCAAATGCTAATGGTAAGTACTGAATCTACCATGAAGTAAAAGCACAGTCAAGAAAGACCCATCTTGCACCAGAATATGTGTTGAAAAATCGATATTTGCATGCCCAGGACTTGTTTGAAAAGGCGATTATGGTCTCACAAGTAAATCATAAGAATTTTAAAAATTTTGTAAATGCTGTATTTATATGACAGACAAGAACCACTCTCAAGGAATCATTATGGTTTGGGAAATGATATGCAATTTCAAAATCATCTAAATCATTTCAATTGCCTGTATTTACATTTATATAATGGGTATTTATAATGGTGATTATTTTAGAACTTACCTTGTTTTCCAGAATCTCACATTGGTTTCTATGGGAACAAGAATGGCTCTGAAGAAGAGCATTTTTTAAGAACTCTTTTCACATTCAGAGACTGCTAACGGAACTGCAAAGTCTATTTGTCTGTTACCATTTTTTTAACTCTTAAATTTTAATACAGAAATAAAAGTTGGGCATTCTAGCTACATAATTCATTTGAAATAATAAAAGCTATTTTTATGAAACATCTGGCACATTGAAACATTTGAAAACAAAATAACAAGCTTTAGGAGCTAGTAATCTGTTCACTTTTAGAATTCATTAGTGATTAATCCATGCTGGCCATGTGCTTGAGCCTGGAAAATTGTGTAAAAAACTTCATCTGATATATTGTTTCAATGTATTTTCCACTGTGTTCTCTTCCTCTCTCTCTCTCTCTACACACACACCACATATATTTATATGTTTTCTTACTTTTGTAAAAATCCCTTTAAAAAGCAGTGCAAAATGTTCTGCATTTAAAGTAATCCTCTGCCCTTGCCTCACCCACCCTGTGCTATTATTTACACTAATGCTGTGTTGTACCTCTACCATGTTCTCACCAGCTGGAACTTATTTTTTACTATTTTTGAAACAAGCTCATAAGTCTTCACATTTCAATTTTTCTTTTTCTTGGAATAGCTTTTTAGATCATAAAAAAGCCCAACTTGTAACTTATGTATTACTTTTCTGCAGTTTACTATATTTAATATTTCCCAAATTTCATGTTTTCTCATAAACTTTATTTTTTAATTCCATGGAGAAATGATATTTCAGTATATTTTTATTTAATTCCTTCTCAAAGTAATTAAAACCCACTAAAAATAAGAGAAACCTATTTCAAAAAAGAGTCCTAAAACTAAATTTTGGTTCTATCCAAACCGTTAAAGATGCTGGTTGAAAGCACATGGCATCCCATAACCAGCTTATGTAATAACTGCCCCAGTTACTGCTGACATGTAATCTGGGTCTTACATCCAGAAAGTACAGGTTGGTGGCAGACTGCCAGGCAGCATGGAATAAGTGAGTGTTTTTCTTACCTTTCTCGAGTTGGTGGATTTCTGCCCGTGAGCAGTGTGGCCCTGGCCGAGGTCAGGGTTGTGTGAGACTAATGATGACAGTTTGAGAAGCGAAGCTGCTGGCATTGTGTGACCAAGAAACTATCCTGTAACTCACTAACCTGGATAAACTTCAAGAACTTATTGTTTCTCTGTGAAATAAATTAGTGATTACTATACTTTGAAAAGTGGAAAGGTAAGTACTTGTGTGAAATACGTAACCAAATGTTTTGGGGAAATGATGAATTGATTAGCTCTTCTATTTTTGAAAACTCAGTTTTGTTCTTTTGGTTTTTAAAAATTCATTTCATGTCAGTTTCAGGGGGACAGAATAGTGGTTAGATAATTATATACTTTACAAAGTGATCACCCGATATTTCAAGTACCCACCTGGCACTATACAGAGTTATTAAAATATTATTAACTATATTCCCTGTGGTATATACAAGTTGATTTTGAAGTGAAGCAGAAAACAAGCTGAAAAGTAAAGGCAAGTAGTACGTTAATCTTCAGAAGAGAAAATTGACCTTCCAAAGTATCTGCGTCTGAAGGTGAGGAACGTGATTATGCATCAGGGTTGCTCCAAGTGGAATCCCTGGACCGGTACCCAGCTGAGACAAGATGAATGAAACAATGAGCATTGGCATTTGGAAACTTGAAGTTGACGTGGCCACTTCATCTGACTTTGTGATTTTGTATTTTACAGAAATCAGTCCGTGGCATTTGGGAATTTAAAAAATTTGTCCTTTACTACCATTAGTTTGAGATGTAGTGATCTAGCATAAATTATTGTAAATCAGGAAGAAAGAGTGCCATTTGAACTTCATAGTATTGAAAATAACTTATCCCATGTGACTCTACCTGAA
Organism: Phyllostomus discolor; assembly: GCF_004126475.2. Taxonomy (NCBI): domain Eukaryota; kingdom Metazoa; phylum Chordata; class Mammalia; order Chiroptera; family Phyllostomidae; genus Phyllostomus; species Phyllostomus discolor. The sequence continues at coordinate 27,409,009 of NC_040912.2, read as the reverse complement.
AGCTGGGAAGTGAAGGATTCTTCTCTCTGAAAGATCTCTTTCTAGTCCTAGAAAAATGTACTTATTTTCATTAAATTACAGCAAAAGAGGCTGAAGTGGGTATTTTATCTATTGCAGATATAAAAACAACAGTGCTTAAGTGAGATGTCTGATATAACACAATTACCATCAAAATTTTAAAGTCAAGTGAGAAGCACTGCATATTTGGTATTCTGATGAACAAAATAAAAACACCCCAGGTTGGTTATTGCAACAAATTGGCTGTACTGTATTTGCTGTTTCAGATGGCAGTGCTTTGTCTTAAAGTTTCAGGAGGAAAAGCACTATATTTAGTCATTCAATGGATCACTAGTGAAACTACATATACTAAAAAAATCAACGTGAAGGATTGGAAGGAATTCAATAAACCAAGACCAAAATTAAACAAAGGGAATTAAAGTAGGAATGCATATATAGTTTGGCTAAAGAACCAGTAGAGCAGAAAAGGTATAAAATCCCCAAACAGAAGGGGCTTGATACCTTGGACTACAAGTAGGACAAATAAAATGAAAATATGAAATAAAAGCTTAGACAAACATTGGGAATTCTCGTTAATTGTTAAAGTATTAGGTTAGCTGAAGGGGTGCCAAATGAAGACATTTAAGCCTCATTGAGCAAAGCCGTGGACACTGTATTGTGGAGAGCAACATTTCAATGGCAAGGCTCAACCATGAGGCCTCTCCCAGCTCTAATTTCTGGTATCCCATAGCTCTGTGAAGAATAGTTGCTAAGTTGCTTGATCAACCCAGACAAAACTCAACACAAGACTAAAATCCCAGACAAAACAATAATGTCAGCCAAAATTGAAACACTCCCCTCTAAAAAGCAAAAAAAAACCCAAAAATAAAAACCAAAAAAAAAAAAACCCTAATTCTTGCATCATGCCCCAAAGACAACAAATTCAGGCTCTAGCAACTGGCCTAGAGGAATGAATTCCAGAGACAAGACCCTTCAGTGGTAAAACCCAACAAACAGGTTGGGATATTTCAACTTCTCAGATAAGTTTACAAAACCTCCCAGCTGATCTTAATACTAGAGTAGTGAAACAGAAATCTATGAAAGAGCCCAGTCTATGACTGAACTCGTTTATTTATTCATTCCACACAGGTTTACAGAGCACCTACTATAGGCCAGCAGTACTCTAGGGTGGGGTATATGGGTAGGCAAAACAGTCAAGGTATCTGCTCTTGTGGCACTTAGATTTTAGTGTGAAGAACAATAAGCAAGACAGGATAATTTATTGTTAAGTTAAAGAGTGGAAAGTGCTAAGGGGGATATAAAGGCAGGGTAAGAAAGATGTAGTGGGGGTGGAATCTAGGCAGTTAGTTTGTGTTCAGTGGTGCATTCAGGGAAGGACTCATGGGGAAGGAGAGACACCTGAGCAAGTCTAGAAGGAAGTGAAAGGAGGTAGCCCAGTGGGATGTTGGAGGCAGAGAATTCCAAGCTGAGGGAATCATCCAGTGCAGCAGAAGATTGGAATGAACCTGGTGTGTCTGAGGAACGGGCAGGAGGCCAGTGTGGCTGGAGGAGAGTGAGCACAAAGAAGACTGTCACAAGTACTGTCAGAGGGGCCTTATAGGCCGCGAAGACCTCGTCTTTTGCTCCACCTGAGTAAACTGCCCACAACATCTCGAATCAAGAATCCCAGGAACTCAATGAAGAAACTGATTCACACCGCATGTCAGCCTTCCTGGGAAACTGCTCCACTCACGCATCAGTGGAGTTTCTGGGTGCTCCTTTAGACTGTTCAAGTGGTAAGTTTTAATAATGTCAGCGTCATCCAGCACAAGCAGTGTGTCCCTTAATGTGTTAATGTGTGCTATGGTTACTGCTACTGGGAATGAGGAAGAACCATCAATTTTGGAAATATGGATATTTACTTGTGTTTATTCTCATATAGCAATGAAAAAATCCAAACAAAATTAATTTGTGATCTTTGTATAATGTTTGTACATATACGAAATATGTGTTTTGTCACAGAAAATAAACACCTAAATACCAGCAATCCTATTATGAGCTCACAGTCCACAAAACCTAATCTTTACTAGGGGCTTGATAAATATTTAAAGTCAAGAAGGAGCTTAAAAACCAATTTCAAAGACAAAAGTGGAACTGCTTGTGAGAAGTAAAGGCAATATTAAAGGAATTATTAGATTTTTTAAAGACATTTTGAAAAAACTGTTACAAAAATTAAAGGCTAAGTTAGAAAAACACTGTTAATGTTCATTAATTAATTGAAAAAAGTAGGTTGAGTGCCTGTTATGTGCCAGGCAAGTTTTCTGAACCCAATAGATATGACAGTGAACAACATATGAGAACCTGCAATCTAATATGTTACTCCATTAAGATTCACCTCAAGCAGTTTACCAGATCACCCCCATGTAACAATATGTGGTTGAAGGTGTGGGTTGGAGGGTCTGCCTGCAACCCAGCATTACCTGTTAAGATGGGATATGGTTAGAAAAAGAATCCTCATGACCTGTCCCCATGTGGTCATCCACTCTTTGAAAATCCTCAGGCAGAAACTGCAAGCTGAAGAGGGAAAAGAGCGTAGCATTTGAGTGGTAGGGGCATTGCCCAGTATTATATAACTGCCAGCCACAGGTGACTATCAAGCAGCTGAAATGCAATTAGTCCAAATTGGCATGTACTCTAAGTATAAAGTGTACTGGATTTTGATGACTCAGTATGAAAAAGAGAATGTAAACTACTTCAAAAAATTTCATATTGATTGCATGTTGGAATGCTAATATTAATCCATCTTGTTTATTTTTACTTTTTATGTGTCTACTAGGAAGTGTAACATATATGTCCCCCAAATTCTGCCAAGTGAGAGGATGTGCATTTGATTCCCAGATCAGCTCTGTGCTATTGCACAATAATGGCTGACTCTTACTGAATATTCAACTTATTAATGGAAATCTCTCTTCTAAGCATGTTACTTGTGTTTAAACATGTAATCCTTGTAATAACCTTGTAAGGAACCATTTCTCCAGATGAATAATTTGAGGCACAGAAAGGTCAAGAAACTTGCCAAAGGCTACAAAGAGCAAGGAGGCTTTAAAACTAACTAACCCAGTGGCCCTCAAACCTGTGTTCTATCACCTGCAGGGCTTGTTAAAGCACAGATTGCCGACCTCCACCTCCAGAGGTTCTGACTCATTTGATCTGGGGAGTAACCTGAGAATGTGCATCTCTAACAAGTTTCCTGGTGATATTGATGCCTGCTGATTTGCAAACCACATTTGAGAACTATTGGTCTAATACCACCTACCTCCAATCTTAATAAAGTCCTCAGCCCTTTTGATCCATAGTTTCTTTACCTTAAAGTGTGAATATTTCATAAACCTACCTCACATACCATAAAATTTAACATTTCAAAGTACACAGCTCACAGTTTTTTTTGTATATTCACAGTTTTGCAACTTATCGTCACCCTAATTATAGAAATTTCCACCACTCCAGAAAGAAACCCAATACCCATTAGCAGTCACTCCCCATTTTCCCTTCCCCCAGGTCCTGGCAACCACGAATCTACAATACTTTCTTACTCCGTGGATTTGCCTGTTTTGGATATTTCATACAAATAGTCATATAATATGTGGTCCTTTGTTTCTGATTTCCTACCCTTAGCAAAAAGGTGTCAAGGTTCATCCATGTTATAACATGCATCAATACCTCATTCCATTTGATGCTCAAAAAGTGTAAAATTGTGTGGGCAGTCTGCATTTTATTTATTCTTCAACTGATGAACATTTATTCGGTTTGATTCCAGATTTTGGATATTATGAATTTGTATGGATGTATGTTTTCATTTTCTTGGGATATAACTAGGTATAGATCCAGTCGGAGTGGGTTGCTGACTCATGGTAACTCCATGTTTAACTTTTTGAGAAGGCATCAAACTGTTTCCAAGGCACTGGACCATTTTACATTCCCATTAGCAATATTATGAGGTTCCGGTTTCCCCATGACCTTGCCAACACTTCTCGTTGTCTGTCATTTTGATTATAGCTGCCTTAATGGGTGTAAAGTGGTATTTCATTGTGGGTTTTTTTTATGGACTAGGTACATTTCATTGGCTTTCTTTCAGAATATTTCATTGTAGTTTTGATTTGCATTTGCCTAATGACTAATGATGTTCATCTTTTCAAGTGCTTATCAGCCATTTGTATATATTCTTTGGAAAAATGTCTATTCAAATCCCTTGCTTATCTTTAAATTAGGTTATTTTTTATCACTGAGTTATGAATTCTTTGTATATTCTGGTTACAAGTCCCCTATCTCATGTGTGTGTGTGTGTGTGTGTGCGTGTGTGTGTGTGCGTACACATGATTTGCAATTTCTCCCACTTTGTGGGTTGTTTTCTCACTTTTTTAATAGTGTGCAAGAAAACAAAAAGTTTTAAATCTATTTTACTTATATATCTTTTTAAAAAAATATTTTATTTAAAAAATATATTTTATTTATTTATTTTTAGAGAGGAAAGGGAGGGAGATAGAGAGAGAGAGAGAGAAACATCAATGTGCGGTTGCTGGGGGTTATAGCCTGCAACCTAGGCATGTACCCTGGCTGGGAATCGAACCTGCGACACTTTGGTTCGCAGCCCTCACTCAATCCACTGAGCTACGCCAGCCAGGGCCACTTATATATCTTTTAAATAAAAATTATATATATTTATATATTTAAGGCATATGACAGGACTTGATATACATATGCATTGTGAAATGATTACTACAGTCAATCTAATTAACATATCTCCTCACCTAATTACCATTAAAATAGCTTTTAATGTTGATGAAATCCATATCTATTTTCCATTTTATCACTTGTGCTTTTGGGTCACATCTAGGAATCATTGCATAATCCAAGGTCATGAAGATTTAGGTCTATGGCCCACTTTTAGTTAATTTTTGTATGTTGTGTGAAATAAGGTTCCAACTTCATTTTCATGTGGATATTCAGTTATCCCACCACAATTTGTTGATTATAAGATCTTTTTAAAATTTAGGTAAAACTACTTCAAAGGCTGTAATAATTACAATATATTTCTTTATATTAACTACAATAGTTTTTTCTCCTTGAGTGCTTTCCTGTTATTCTATCAAAGCTTTGTAAGCACTGTATTTGGAACAAAACAAATGCCCTCTGAATTAAAACCTTAAGTTAGTAATGACTGACCACAATAAGACAGGCTTTTCCAATTGTACTCCCTCATTTACTGTTATACATTAAAATACCTAGATCTCCACCATTATGTCATTGTATATTCATTCTCTCATTCATACCTACAGGATGAGGGACAAAGGACTGTTTATCTTATATGATTCTCCTTTGTGATCTTACGATACCATTTTGCTCTTGTTTGTGCTTATGGTACCCATTCAACTGATGATATAAATACAAATTTGAAATGTGGCAAATTATTCTTATATGCTATTGTAGTAATTGGATATATATAAAACAGAGCAAAATAAGATGAATGCTAGAAAATAAATGAAAAAGATTTTTAAAATTCACACCCTACTGTGGGACTTGCAGCAGTTACCATACATAGGTATTTCCTTCCCATAGAAAGTCAGGTAAGTGGAACGTCAAACACATTCTCCAAATGTTGGAAGAGGGTGAAAATGTAGAATTGAAAAGGTATAGGTGCATATGGCATCCAGAAATACAAGAATTGTAAGGAATTTTTTGTATGCCTCTAGACCAAGGGCTCCCAGATTAATGACAGGAATTGTCAGGGTCCTGGGTAGATGTAACTCTGTGGTACATAACTGTAAGAGGAAGATTTAGCAAGCTGTCTCAGCTTCAAAACATTGTCTTTGTTTTATTCCCTGGTTCCACAGTCGTTAAGCTTATAGCTGTCTTTAGTTCATTTCTGAGGTTGATATCTAGAGAAAAAATAATTAACTTGCTTAATGTAAATACTTTGCATTATAAACTAATAAACTTTTCTGGTAACCTTATGGAACATAAGCCTATAAACTCTGTTAGATGTTTAGAAGTTCTGCTCATAAGGACTAAGTAAGGAAGAAAATCCCAGGCTAGCCTTGAGTCCAAGCAACATTGGTGAGTAGAGTGATGATAATGAAATTGGAGACCAAGCCACAGAGCCTCGTGCATTTGTTCCAGAATCGCATTTTTATCCAATAAGCTTCTTGTTAGTTACTCTCATGAGTCAAAGGGTAGAGATAAAATTTGAAGCCCAATATTCTTTTTTTTTAGCATGTTAACTGGCTCCTTAGCACTCAGAGAATTCTAGGTTAGGGAAATATATAAATCCTAGTAATATGTTCATGGGGGATGATTCCTGTGTTGTGAAGTCCCCACTGAATTTGGTTATCCATATCTGAAAGTTCCTGGAAAATAAATACTAGTCACACATAGGAATCTGATCAACATTTTTCATTTCTTCCAAATAAGAACTGAAAGCCAAAGTATCATCAAAGAACTTTAAATTAGGGGTTGAGACTAGAAGATTTTAAAATAATGTATTAGCTTAATAACTTCCCCCCGTGCTTATTACATTCTTTTCTGGTGTCAACGTTCCTATAATATATTGTCTAAACTTCTAAAGTAGAAGTGGTGAGCATGCCTACGCAGCGCATGGGAAAGTGCTAGGGAGTACACAGATCCATTCATAGCAGTCTCCACGGTGAGAGGAGGGAGGAGTGTCCCGGGATAGATGCAGTAGGAACGGCATTAAAGAGAAAAGGAATACAGGCTACACTTTTCAGCTATCCAACTTTCAAGTCATATAATGTTAAAAGTCAAGCCACAGAGCCTGGTGAATTCATGTTCCATAAAATTCTTGTCAGTAGCTACCGTGAGTCATCAGTCTTTATTGCCATGGATTCCATGGACCTACTTGAGAAAAGAAAAGGAGCACTTGAAAATTACCTCAGGCCAGGGACTGAACCCAGCAGTTCCACTGAAGAATATCTTGCTTGTCTCCTGTTGGTCCCACCAGGTGAAACTTTCTTGAGTTAGGCACTGATGGCAGAAACCATAAGAACAACAGACACCACAGAGGTGATGACAGTTCCCTACCCGGGCTGCTTAACTTCTGGCATTGACCTAATCAGGTCCTCTTCCAGAACCTGCAGTTGCCCTTACTGTCTTGTGACTTCTGTTTACACAGGGGGCTGTTGCGACATGCACACCTTTGACTGAATTGCATAGCCAATTGCCTCACTCTACCTCACATTACCTGAAGAGATCAAGCAATGGTGTGTTAACCCCAAGGGCTCAGGAATACAAGCGGAGGCAAAGCCAGCACAAATATGAAAGCCAGCACCTAGGGTCTTATGAAAAAAAGCATGCATTTTTAGGATATTAAAAAGCAAGCTGTAGTTTGCTTAATTCTGAATTCTGGGGCCCATTCCAAGCAAAGCAAAATTCCCTGCGTCCTGGGCAGAGCAAGCCTGTACGTGCGGTAGCCTTGATGTCTTCTCCCTAGGCAATCACTTTTCTTACCTTAGAACAGCACCGCCAGGTTGCCAAGGACTTTTCCCCTCACATGGAGGGGCTGATTCATAAAACAGTGACTTGCTGGGTTACACCATGTCCTGGATTTTAAAAACTGAGCCAGAGCCAGGGTGTGGACCGTCTATGCAGTTCTGCCCCCGGCTTGTGTCAGCTTGTCCTGGCATTTGAGTGTAGTCCAGGGGCACACTCATCTGTCTAAAGAAACTCCAACAAAAAAAGCACAATCATTATATGCTTCTTCATTGACAGGAAAGTCAAACCTTCTGGCCAGTGGATAAAATGGATAAAAATTGATTATTCTAAAAACCTCTGATATTAGAATGTTAATCCTAAAGTAAATCTTTTTATGTATTATCTATTTCTCTATTTCTCTATTTCATTCATTGAACTTTATAAGTCTCCCACGAAGTAGACTTTTATCTCTTTTACAAATGGAAAAATTACTTTTTAAGATCCTACTAATAAAGTTAAAGAAAAATAATCCTAATTTTTTTAATCTCTATTTATGGTGGCAGAATTGGAAAAGTCATAATTTATTACACTTCCATGATAAACACATCCCCTGTGAATTTTTTTAAGTTCTGTTCTTTATGCATCCTTCAGATTTTCAAGGAAACGTGAGACCAGGAAAATGAAAATACACATCTTAAGGGCTTTATTCAAAGCAAAATTTTATTTACAAACTCTTTTATTTTTTAATAAACTTAAATTTTTATAAGTTTTAGATTTATAGAAAAATTATGAGGCTAGTATGGAAAGTCCAATATACCCTGTACTTCATTTTCCCTATCACTTAGTGTGGTATATTTGTCACAATTAGTGAACCAGTATCTATATATTGTTAATTAAAGTTTATACTTTATTCAGATTTCATAGTTTTTACATAATGTCCTTTTCCTGTGTCAGGATTCTAGGATTCCATCGAGGAATTCATATTACATTTGTCATTATGTCTCCATAGTCTTCCATGACAGTGACAATTTCTTAGACTTCCTTGATATTTGATGCCCTTGGCAGTTTTGAGGAGTACTCCAGCATTTTGGTTTTGGCTCTCTCTATCTCCATCTCTGTTTCTATCTCTATCTCTATCAGGTGTGTTGTAGAATTCTACTGAGATTTTTCTAATGTTTTTCTCATGATTAGGCTGGGGTTATGATCAGAAGGGAGCAAGACCATGGAGATAAAGTGCGATTTTCATCCCATGATACTAAGGGTGCTATCAACATAACTTACCACTGTTGATGTTGACCTTGACCTGGCTAAGGTAGTGATTGTCAGGTTCCATGCTTTTTTGAAATTTTATTTAATTATACAGAATGATCTCTTCATTAAAAATATAAACATTCATTTTAAATAAATGTATTCGAGTGGCATTAGAATTAGCACTAGCTATCATTGAACAGGTTACAATACATACGAGATGACATTGCGTATTTAGGAGAGTGATAGGAAGAGGAATTACACAATAGAAAAACTGGTTTAGTGAGCCTTCAAATCATCATGAGTACAGTTCCTATGAAGCAAGTTGATACTATCAGCTCTTCATTAGCATATTTTACTTTACAAAATATGTTGCAATTACTGTGGTTATTTCCACCCACCCCTGCAACATCCTTATGAGGAAGCAAAATAGAGAGCTTCCTTGGTTCACTTTCAACAAAGGAAGGGCTTTGGAGTCAGAGGCTGTGTTTGGTTTAGAGCTTGGCCACTTTCTACTGTGCAATCTTTGCAAAACTTTTCGGAGCACTTCATCTATAAAAGCGGGCAGTGGCCAAAATGTCCAAGAACTGAAAAGGAATAATGTGAAGTAAGTTGGATAAGGAGGTATGGATTAGTACAAGGTGGAGATATGAATTTCATGGTCCTATAAACATGTTTGTTCTTTTTAAAAAAAAGACTACACAGAATAACACTGCTTTATTTTATTTTTTTTTAATTGATTTTAGAGAGAGAGGAAGAGCAGGAGAGAGAGAAACAGCAATTTGTTGTTCCACTTATTTATGCATTCATTGGTTGATTCTTGTGTCCTGACTGGGGATCAGACCCGCAACCATGGCATATCAGGACAATGCTCTAACCAGCTGAGCCACCTGGCCAGGGTTAAGCATGTTTATTCTTGCTGCCTATATGCATTGTGGCACAACAGAAAATAGGAAGCAGATATCTGGCTAAGGTTTTGCAGTGTAGTGGAGAGACGCAAGCCCATTAAGTAACCATCTTACCATCTCACAATCAGATGAATGAAATTTCAAGAGCTCAGGATCTGGAGTCAGTAGACCTGAGTCCATATCCTGAGTCTGTCACTTTCCACTGTGTGGCCTTGGGAACTTGATATCCCTTAGCCTTAGTGTAGTTGCCTCTGAAAGGAGTATATTGTGGGAATTACACAAAAGCATCTAGCACATCAGTAAATATTATTTATATCTGAATTTTAACCAACTTTGGAGAAGCTGGGAATCAACATGACTTTGGAACAACTAGCAGAAAGCTACAGAGCATTCTTAGCTGTACTTTCAGTGGTGGAATTGGCCTTTTAATATCCTAGAAGGCCATTATTTTGACATTTTGTTTAAGGCTAGTTCTTAATTTGCCTCAGTTATTTTAGGCAAGAGTGTTTTCAAAAGACCTGAGTGATGTTATTAACAAATGGGTTACAACTTCTCTTCACAGAGTTAAGCCTCTAATTATACCTTGAGCTGATTTATTAGTACTACAGGCTTAAACATTTCCTAACTATTAAGACCCACTAGAGAATCTGGATAACTGTCCACATGCTAGGGATCTGAACGGTGAAAACACCACAGAGGAAGAGGTGATACTTTGTGGGTGAGTCACAAGGAAAGACTCAGAGGAAGGTATTAATTAGGGTAATAGGAAATTATAACAAGTAAAATATGGGTTAAGTATCAGTGAATTTCCCTTAAGGACATAGTTCCTATGATAGGAGGGAAGAGTCTTCTAAAGGAGGTGATTAAAACCTGCAAGTTTAAGAGCTTTAAAATGAGACAGAACAGAGTCCTGTGAGCATACCAGAGAGAAGAATCCTGCCCCAGTATGGGGTGGGGTAATCTAACAGCTTTTTTCACTGCCAAGGGCCCTGAGCCGCTCAGCTCCCGGGTAATTGAATACATTGTAAACCATCACATGCACACATTCCTTCCCTTGAGTGTGTAGCTGTCATTTCTATGGACACTATTTCTTTTGGGGCAACTTTCTAATACCACTGATATTATCATAAAATCTCTGTAAATCTCATTTCATTTTTAAGATTAGATAGACAGATAGATAGATGATAGATAGATATTTCTTCCAGCAAAGGAAATTTATTTCTCAAGATATAAAAGATAAACATTAATTTTAGTTCCCACTATTTGCTTTGTACCCTTATTTCCCTTAATGGCCAAGTCCTGTTAAATCTGCTTTCAGATACCTCTGAAATCACCTACTTCTGTCCATTACCTGGATTTGATCCACACTCACCTACCTCCCTGATTATTGTAACAGCCTCCTGAACTGGTCTCCTTGCTTCTCTTCTTGGCTCCCTTTACTCTATGGTCCACAGAGCAGCTAAGGTGATCTTTTAAAACATGAATCTGTTTTAAAAGATTTAAAAAGGAGAGAATGTGGAGACAAGGGAACCCTTGTGCAGTGTCAGTGGGAATGTAAATTGGTGCAGTCACTATTGAAAACAGTATGGAGGTTCCTCAAAACATTAAAATAGAACTACCATATGATTCAGCAGTCTGCTTCTGGACATTTATCCAAAGGAAACAAAAACGCTAACTTGAAAAAACAACTGCATCCCCATGTTTATTGCAGCATTATTTACCATAGCCAAGATATAGAAACAACCTAAGTGCCCTTCATTGGATGAATGGATAAAGAAAATGCAGGGGGCATGCATGTGAAAGAGAGAGAAAGACAGAGATAGAGCTACTGGAATATTATTCAGCAATAAAAAAGGAAATCTTGTCATTTGTGACAACGTGGATGAAGCTCAAAGGCACTATACTAAGTGAAATAAGTCAAACAGAGAAAGCCAAAAACCATATGATCTCACTTTTATATGAAACATAATCTAAAAAAAAAAAAAATGCCCAAACTCATAGATACAGAGAACAGATTGGAGGTTGCCAGAGGCAGGATGTGGAGGTTGACAAAATAGGCAAAGAGCACAAACTTCCAGTTATATGAATAAATAAGCCCTGGGGGTATAAAACACAGCATTAGTCAAAGTTACTCAGGGAGCAGAGCTTGAAAGTTCTCATCACAAGAAAAGAAGTCTATGTGTGGTGACAGACGTTAACTACACTGCGGTAATCATTTTACAGTATACATAAATACCGAGTCACGTTGTATACCCAGAACTAATATAATGTTGTATTTCAACTGTATCTTAATTTTAAAAATCCAAACACTAATCTGATGTCATGCCCCTGCTTAAATATACTACCTACTTCCCTGCTGCCCTCGATGTGAGATTGAGATTCCTCACACACAGAATTCCTCCGCGGCCTTCCAGCTCCCTCCTCTCTGTCTCCTTCATATGTAGCGCCCCGGCCACGCTGGATTAGAGACAGCTCTCCAGATATGCTGGCTTCTTCCCCCTTGCCTTAGTCCCTTGTGCCCTCAGTGCTTTTTAATACCCCTATTTTATCAGAATAACTCTTCTCATCATACAAATTTAATCACAGACAACTTGTTCTTTGAATATCTCCCCTTAGTCCCCCAACACAGGATTAAATGCCCCTTCCTGTGTACTCCCATGTCCCCCCATGTTCACCTCTCTGCAGCTGTCACACCCTGATATTTATTGAGAGATTGTCAACCCACACGGTGGACAGGGACTGGGATCTCTCTCACTGTTATCTCCAACACTCCTCCAGTGCTTGGCACCCAGTAAATACAAAGTAAAACTTTATGGAATCAGTAAATACATAGTGAACCTTCCCATGGGAGAAGTAACACATTGATTCAATAGCATAAAAGAGAGACAAGTTAGGGAAAATTACCTGGGGAACTTGGCAAAGGAAATGTAATTAGGACTGGCCAGAGAAGGTGGCATTTGTGGTGAGAGGAACTGTATGAACAAAGGTGAGAACAGGTAAGGGATATTCATGAAATACTTAAGGGTCTGGATTCATTAGAGTGGAGGATATATATTGAGAAAATGAAGAATGGCCAAATTGTGAAGAAGTCCTTAGACACAGTATAGCTGGAAATTGTGACCCACTGATGATTTTAAGGAAGACTGCTATGGGAAACATACACAGGAAACACTGGATAGGGATAATTCCAGTCACCCAAAGCAACTAAGAGGCTGATGCGCCATTATATACAAATAAGGAGATGTGGTAGGTTAAATTCCCGTTCCAAATATTTAGTCCCTTTCTCTCCCATGCGTCATCTCCTGACCATTGGCTCTGGACTTGACCATGTGACTTACTTTGGCCGATAGAAAGTTAGTAGGACTTGAGAAGCCTTTGTGTGATTAGACTTGCTTCCGCCATCACCGAGAGAAGAACTTGTCCTGCATAGCCTAGGGAGAGAGGGCTGGGCGGCAGCTAGCCCACAAACATGTGGTAAGTAAAAAAAAATAATTGTTTTAAGCCATTGAGCTGTGGGGTGTTTTCTTAGGCAGCAACAATAACTGATACAGAGGATAAGGATGTGATAGTGGTATAGAAAGGAGGGAGGGAATGATTAGGAAATACTTAGAAGGAAAAATTAATAAGCTGAAACATGTTCTGGTCATAATGAAATTTAGCTGTTAAAAATGCTAAAGAATAGCTTTGAAAATGATTTTTATTGAATAAATTGAGCATATGTGAACAAGAAAATCTGCAGTAAATCAATAACATTATTATTCCTAAGAAGCAGTTACTTAGGTATATTCTTTCTCTTTTGGGGGTAGATTTATTCTTCTATTCAGCAAGTGTAATGCTTCGTGCATTTGCATTCACAAAGGTCCTTATTTGGTGAAATCCTTCTTTGGAAAGTGTACCAGTCAGTTAATTATCTACTTACAAAGGAGGGGGGGATGATGTCATTGGAAACCATTTAGGATTCTTGTGGATTTACATAAATGTAGAATGCAAATAAAACAACATTTTGTGAACAGCCCCCTGCACATTTTCACTTTGGGAGAAAATAAAAATTGACTGCAGCTTTCTGGTAATTCTTTTCTTTTGTAGACTACCCGTAATTTGCAGTGACTAATCCAGCTGTCTTTACTCAATTATCTGGCTTGTTTCTGGCAAGAAGCACATTGATGGTAGAAAGCAGAGGGGACATTACAAATAGAAGAGCAAAGAAGAACCATATAATTCTTTGTTTATAAGAATTGCCCACTGTTGTTAAAAAAATGCATTACAAAATTTTAGTTTTGGAGATAAATCAGTCATTCCTGTCTAGACATAATCTTCTGATCATGGAGGAAATTGTTCGTCTTTGCCCTTCCACCAAGCTTCCTGCTGCAAATCCGCCTTCACCTGAGCCCCGCTGTGTGGATTCACTTTATCACAGACAAGCAGCTTCTTATCCCTTTACATGCAGAGAGGGAGAGGGAGGGCAGGTGGGAAAGAGAGGGAGAGTGAGAGGGAAAGAAGAGAAAAGAAAGAAGAATTGAATGAAAAATTTTCTATAGGGTTACTGGAAGCCAATAAATATGGCCGAGGTATGTGTGCTTGTCAAGACCCATCACACCAGCTTGCCCTGGCTGTCTTCTCTCTAAAAGCTGCGTGCCATGGTGCACAAGTGCCACCTCAAGTCTATGAAATACCCTCTTCTGTCACGGTAGAGCTCAAGCTTTCTGGGTGAGAGACTCAACCTTAACAAACAGTCCTGGGCAGACATGGTTTAGAAACATTGTATAAGTGAAGCCTTGGATACAGTCAGGAGTACCCAGAAAGTGCCTGGCTGGTTCTGACAAGAGAGTGAACTATCTCTGGGTGCTGGCTTTCTCTGTGAAGTAAGCCATAAAGAGAAATACAAATATTGTATAATATCACTTATATGTGAAACCTAAAAAAGCTGATCTCAGAGGTATAAAGAGTAGAATGGTGGTTTCCAGGGCCTGGGGTGGGGGGCTGGTGGTGGCAGAAGGGTGGGGGTGGTGAGGAAAATGAGGATATGCTGGTCAAAGCATACACAGTTCCAATTAGGAGATGAATAAGTTTGGGGATCTGATGTGCAGCGTGGAAAATATAGTGATTAACCATACTATATCGTGTGCTCGAAAGTCTCTAGGAGAGTAGGTCTTAAATGTTCTTATTACAAAAAAATCATAGTAATTATGTGAGGTGATGGATGTGTTAACTAACCTCACCATGGTAATTGTTTCGCAATTTATAAAGTGTATCATATTGTATACCTTAAACTAACACAATGTTATATGTCACTATATCTTAATAAAGTTGGAAAAAAACAAAACCAAGACCAAATAAATGAAGGAAAGGAAATGTCTGAAGAGAGAATAAACAAGAATATTTTAGAACTAAGGAAATATTTAAGACCTTAGATTTTTAAAAGCCCCCTGGATTGGTGGGTAGAATAAATTTTAAAAAATCACAAACTAAGTATAATATGTTAACATTTAATACCATCAACCAACCCCCCCACCCAATTTTACAAGCTTTCAAAGTGTGAGTGAGGGATTGGGACAGGGTATTATACCTGCAAAGGAACAAAAATGAGATTGCTATCATCAATAATTGATCAGTTTATATTGATTGATGTGTGTGTGTATAAATTGTGTAGAACATCCCCTTGCTCATAGTAAGCATTCTGTAAATGAAAGCTATTCATTTTATCATACTTCTCAACAGCAACCCTAGATGGAAGAAGACAATGGAGTAATATTTGTGTTACTGGCTAACACTAAGTATTAAAGGAAAATATATCTGAACTTAGGGTTTTATAATATTCTCAGTGATGTAAAGCTGAAAAAAACTATAACATAAGATTATCATTAAATAAAGTCTTGGACAAATATTTCCAGTAGGGAAAAAACTAGATCATGGAGGACACTATAGACATATAGGGAGTAAAGATGGATTTCATGTTAAAAGGCAAGAATTAGAAAAAGAAACAAGATACATATAGCTATAGTAATTTCAAATGAAAGTTTTATGTGCTAGAAAAATGTCCAGGAACAGGATGACCAGAAAAAAGTGAGAACATACTAAATTATACCTGGGGCTTTTCTTTTGTGGATGGAAAAAATGGCACATAAAAATAGATATCATTAGCTCATTAAATTGATGAGAAAAGCATTAGTTTTAATAAGTATCAATGGAAAAATTAAGCTATATGATATATAACTCTCAAACCAGCTGAATAAAATTTCATATTTTTAAGCAAGCTGGGAGTCTTACTTAGTCTGGATATCCCTAAGAAAGAAGAATCTGAGACAAGGGCTTGCATGTAGATTGTTTATCTGGGAACTGATTGCAGTGAGCAGGAGCGAGGAACTGGGAGAATGAAATGAAAGAAAAGGAGGGAAAACCAACACAAGGATGTATTATGGTGCTGTGGACCAATAAGTGTGGTCACCACGAAACCCTCTAAGGAGCTGTGGAAATATCCCTCACTTGTTTCATCCAAAGATTGAAAAAGGAAAGTGCACTGTCCCATGGGATGCAAACACAATTGGAGGCTGCCCGTGAATAAACTGCCCATCCCGTGCTGCTGCATCAGATAAGCCTTGGGGCAGGAATCAAGAAGCAAGAGATACGAGATGTGGGTGAGGCAGGGTGCCACTAGGTTATACTCATGTAAAACTGATTACTGCAGGAGAGACTGGAGGAGGAGGTAGGATGAGAGTACTATATAATGGGGGAAGAGCTACCTGAAAGAGTAGAGAGTAAGGAAGAAAGAAAACACAGATATAATGGAAAATGGACACACAAAATTATACAGTAGAAATAAGTCCTAGTGGAAAAATAACTAAAATCAATATGAGTAAACTCACCAATCAAAAGACATGAATATTCAGATTTGATAAGCAAACAAAATTTGAGCAAAATGTTTTTAATGAGAGATTTATAATGGAAAGATTCAAAAAGTTAAAAATAAAATATTAGAATAGTACCTTTCAATCAAATATCAAACAATTAAAAATAGGGTTTAGCAAACTGGAGACTTTATAACTTTTACTAATTTATCTACCAAAGGTCAAAAATAAGCAACAATTTAAAAGATTTAAATAGCCTAATACATTTGAACTAATAGATATGTATGGAGGTTTATATCCAGCAAAGAAAACATGTATATTCCTTTAAAGAGCAAAGGGAACAATCACAAAAAATGACTATGCCATAAAGGGAGAAAATTTCTCCACAAATTATGGAATTTCAATATCATATAGACTACATTTTCTGACCATATGAAGATAATTTAAATGTTCAAAAATGTAAAAGAATAGCTTTAAAAATGCTGTGTATAGAAAACAATCTCATTTAAAATTACATAAAAAAATACCTGGGAGTAAACTTAACCAAGGATGTAAAAGACCTGTAGTCAGAAAATTATAAGACACTGAAGAAGACACAAATAAATGGAAGTATGTACCATGCTCATGGATAGGAAGAATTAACATTGTTAAAATGTTCATACTACTGCAATTCCTATCAAAATACCAATGATGTATTTCATAGAACTAGAAAAAAATAAAAAATTTATATGAAAACACAAAAGACCCCAAATAGCCACAGCAACCTTGAGAAAGAACAAAATGGTAGGAATCATGCTACCTGATATCAAACTATACATGCACTACAAGGCCATAGTAATTAAAACAGCATGGTACTGGTATAAAAACAGACATATAGACCAATGTAATAGAATAGAGATCCCAGAAATAAACCCATCTCTGTATAGTCAATTAATATTTGACAAAGGAGGCAAGAACATGTAATGGGGTAAAAGCAGTCTATTCAATAAACGGTGTTGGGAAAATTGGACAGAGACATGCAGAAAGAAAAAAGGAAACTAGACCACCTTTTTATACTATGTACAAGAATAAACTCAAAGTGGATTAAAATCTTAAGTATAAGACTCAATACCATTAAAATTCTAGAGGAAAACATAAGTAGTAAAATCTCAGACCTTTCTCATAGCAATATTTCTTCTCATATATCTCCTCAGGCAAGGGAAACAAAAGGAAAAATTAAAAATGGGAATATATCAAACAAAAAAGGTTTTGCACAGCAAAGGAAACCATCAACAAAATACAAAGGCAACTCACTGAATGGGAGAACATATTCATCAATGATACATCTGATATTATTTAGAAATATTCAAAATTTCTAAATAACTTGTATGACTCAACACCAAAACAAAAAAAACTTCAAACAATCCAATTTTAAAAATCAGACGAAGGATCTAAATAGAAACATATCCAAAGACGACACACAGGTGGCCAATACATATATAAAAAGATGCTCACCATCACTGATCATCAGAGTGATGCAAATTAAAACCACAATGAAATATCATCTCACACCTGTCAGAAAGGTTATCATATAAATTGACAAACAACAAGTGCTGGCAAGAATGTGGAGACAAGAGAACCCTTGTACACTGTTGGTGGGAATGCAGATGGGTGCAGCCACTGTGGGAAACAATATGGAGTTTCCTCAAAAAATTGTAAATGGAACTGCTTTATGACCCAGGAATTCCACTTCTGGGGATATAGCCAAAGGAACCCAAAACACTAATTCAAAAATATACATGCACCACTATATTCATTGAAACATTACTTACAATCAGCAAGACATGGAAACAGCCCAAGTACCCATCAGTAGATGAAGGGATAAAACAACTGTGGGACATTTACACAATGGAATACTACTCAGCCATAAAAAAGGAAATTTTACCTTTGTGACAGCATGGATGGACCTGGAGAACATTATGTTAAGTGAAATAAGCCAGTCAGAGAAAGACAAATACTATATGATTTCACTCATATGTGGACTGCAGTGCATGAACTGAACTCACAGTAAAACAGAGACAGACTCATTGATAGAGCTATGAAGGACTAGGCGGCAGAGGGACTGAGCAAAAAGTAAAAGGGATTCATGGGCCTGGACAACAATGTGGTGATTCAGGGGGGAGGGAGGCATAAGGGGCATAAATGATAATAAAAATACAAATAAATAAATAAAATATATGCAACCCTATGTTCATTGCAGGGTTATTTACAAAAACTAAGCTATGGAAGCAACCCAAGTGCCCATCAATAGACAAGTGGATAAAAGCGTGGTTGTATATATACACAATAGAATATTACTCAGCCATAAGAAAGTACAACATTTACAACAGCATGGATGGAACTAGAAGGTTGTGCTAAGTGAAATAAGTCAGAGAAAGACAAATACCATATGATTTCACTTATACGTGGAATCTAAAGAATAATGTAAATGAACAAAGGAAACAGAAACAGACTCATAGATACAGAGAGCAGACTGATGGTTGTCACAGTGGAGGGGGACTGGGGGACTGGGGGAATTAATTTAAAAGTTTTTAAACTAAAAATTAAAATGCTGTATGTGTGGAAACTAGAAAGAAAGGGAGGGAGAGAGGGAGGGAGGGAAGAAGGAAGGAAGGAAGGAAGGAAGGAAGGAAGGAAGGAAGGAAGGAAGGAAGGGAGGGAGGGAGGGAGGGAAGAAAGAAAGAAGAAAGAAAGAAAGAAAGAAAGAAAGAAAGAAAGAAAGAAAGAAAGAAAGAAAGAAAGAAAGAAAGAAAGAAAGAAAGAAGAAAGAAAGAAAGAAAGAAAGAGAGAGAAGAAAGAAGAAAGAAGAAAGAAAGAAAGAAAGAAGAAAGAAAGAAAGAAAGAAAGAAAGAAAGAAGAAAGAAAGAAAGAAGAAAGAAAGAAAGAAAAGAGAGAGAAGAAAGAGAGAGAAAAGGAAGGAAGGAAGGAAGGAAGGAAGGAAGGAAGGAAGGAAGGAAGGAAGGAAGGAGGGAGAAGAGAAAGAGAAGAAAGGAGGAAGGAAGGAAGGGAGGGAGGGAGGAAGGAAGGAAACTTTTAGGTTAAAAAGGCAGTTATAGGAAAGTGTATAAATACATAAAAAGCACTACATATCAGAATTTCTGGGATTTAGCTTGTGATGTGAGGCCTGAAATGAAAATTCACTAATATGTGCTGCCTTGACATCTGAAGGGGAAAGGGTCTCAGAAGTCCTAACCATGAGTTCCCTACACTCACCAGATAAGATGCAGTGGGCAAGGTTCCCCACCTGGCTCGTTCCCTTATCTGCTGGACTAGCTGCTTTTCACCTGGTCCTCAACCAAATGGGTTTCTCCCTTAACAGCTCATGAAATTTTTTAAGGAAACCAATTATATATCCTCCTT
Source organism: Phyllostomus discolor (assembly GCF_004126475.2). Taxonomy (NCBI): domain Eukaryota; kingdom Metazoa; phylum Chordata; class Mammalia; order Chiroptera; family Phyllostomidae; genus Phyllostomus; species Phyllostomus discolor. The sequence goes on along the minus strand of NC_040912.2, from coordinate 27,389,127 downwards.
CCAGAGCCAGTAGTCACTTTACCCTCTTGCTACTACAAAGCCAGCCTCTGGCAGACTCTGCTTATTCATTCTCTTCCCAAGTGCAACTCTAGAGTCCTTCCATGGTTTGTGGTGTCTCTTGCCCTGGACTTTGAGTACATGTGACTAATACACTGCTGTCAGTCTCATCTGTCCAATGTCAGAAGTCCTATACTCAGCCACCTCATAGTATTTAGGTTGGAGAACCCCTCCCACACCAAGTAGAGGGCACTAAAAGGCAATCAACACATAGCTAATATGGAATATAGAGAAAACTCAAAATAAAAGTATATATATATCTCTCAAAAAATGAGAAAGTCTGAAAAGAAATGAGCTAAGATTTCAACCAAGGAAATTATAAAAGGGGCAACAGAGTAAACACAAAGAAAAAAAGGGAAGTAGGGTATTAAAGATAAAGTTAAAATAAAACAATGAAAAAGGGAATAACAAAATAACCTAGGTAAAATATAAAAATTTTGAGGAAAAAAATGTATAATTGCCCCAAAAGGGAATAGAAAAGTTTAACAGACTAATACAATTAAATTTTTATAGTAATCAAAGCATTTTTACAGTTTTATAGTTGAGTTTTCCTAAATTATTAAAGAACTGTTGAGCTTTATATGTTATCCCAGAAAAACAGGAAGAAAAGGAAAGCTGCCTAAGTAACTTTATAAAGTCAGTAAAATCTTGATTTCCAATCCAGATGAAAACAGTGTAAGAAAAATATGCAGGTCCACATAACTTAAATATAAATGAGAAATTTCTGAATAAAATTAATAGCTAATGGAATCAATTAGTCTATATATGAAAGGATTAAAAGAAAAAAGTATGTTATTCAAATAGCTGTGGAAAAACTAATGTATAAAAGACAATTTTTTTGAAGTTTTTTTTTTGTGTGCAAGTCACTTGACTAACACAATTTTTTTTTAAGATTTTATTTATTTATTTTTAGAGAGGGAAGGGAGGGAGCAATAGAGAGAGAGAGAGAGAGAGGGAGAGAGAGAGAGAGAAACATCAATGTGCAGTTGCTGGGGGTCATGGCCTGCAACCTAGGCATGTGCTCTGACTGGGAATCGACCCTGCAATGCCTGGTTTGCAGCCTGCACTCAATCCACTGAGCTACACCAGCCAGAGCAAAAGACAATTTTTAAAAACTATTACTGAAAGTTAGAAATTTTTCCTCTAGGTAAGGCCTATCTACTAAAAACTTACAGCCAATATTATACTGTATAGAGAAACTTTGAAAGTTGGCTTCTATGACATCATATTTGATATGATATCAGAAGTTCTGGCTGAATTATTATAAGACAAATTAAGAGGTATAGGATTAAATGCAACAAACAACAGCTGTTTTTCAAATTTACATAAAAAATCCAAAGGGAGTCCTGGCTGGTGTAGCTCAGTGAATTGAGCACAGGCAGCGAACCAAAGGGTCACCAGTTTGATTCCCAGTCAGGGCACATGCCTGGGTTTCGAGACAGGTCCCCAGTATGGGATGCACGAGAGGCAACCACATATTGATAGTTCTCTCCCTCTCTTTCTCCTTCCCTTCCCCTCTCTCTAAAAATAAATAAATAAAATCTTTAAAAAATAAAAATTAAAAAAATTCAAAGGGAATAGCAGACAAAATATTAAAATGTTAGACATGTGAGAGAATTCAGCAAGTTTGATGAGACAAGGCTATAAGAGCGACCGCTGTAGAAGTCGGGGCAGGGGAGCCCAGGGCCTGAGCAAGGACAGTGGTGGCGTAGATGGAGCTGTTTTATAATATTTATGCATGTGCTTTGGGCATAAATTTTAAATTTTGTTCCTAACTGATATAAAGCAAATTCCCATTCATTTAATTAATTACGAGGCCATGTTTTAGTGGCAAGTAAGGAGTGTGAGTTTTTCTCCATTCATCTCACTGAAGCACCTAAGAGAGACTTCCTCACTAAAATGGATACCGATCTGAAGCGTGATTGACAGAAGAGCCACGGAGTTGCAGACTAAAGAGTCGGTGAATCCCACTTTGGAGGAAGAATTAGCGGGAATGGAATGATTTGATTTGGAGAAGACAGCAATTCACACAGGTGTCAATTCCACCCATTTCCACTGAAAACAGACACAGAGAAATAGGTCTAGATAAAGGCCTACAGGTCTTAGTGTCTTAGTCGATTTGGACACAAAATACCATGGACTGGATGGCTTCAGAACAGCAGAAACTGATTTCTCAGAGTTCTGGAAGCTGAAAGTCTGAGGTCAAGGTGCCAGCATGATTGGGTAAGGGCCCAATTCTGGGTCACAGACTTCCTGTTGTATCCTCACATGATGGAAGGGAGTGAGGACATTCTGCAGGGTCTTCTTCACAGAACACTAATCTCATTCTGAAGGGTTCTACCCTCATGACCTAAGCATTTACAAAGGGCCCTCCCTCCTAATACCATCACATTGGGCATTAGGATTCCAACATATGAGTTTTGAGGCAAACATTAAGTCCATAGCAGGTGGGCTGGAATAAAAAGGAGGTTTTGATGATGAGAGTTAAGTTCCCTTAGGAATTGAAATTCCTAACATAATTGTGGAATCGCCCTCTACAGAGACCTTTATAAGGAGAACTTCTTGTATATGGTTGAAGTGAGGCCCTTTAAAAGATACATATATAAATCAAAGTGCTATGCATATAAACCTAATGCACCATTGATTTTGATTTTGTTTATAAACAAAAACAAAATATGATTTTTGAACTTGCAGTACAGAAATAACCAAAAATGTTTACTCTGAAGTTTTGTTAATATTGTCTTAGATCCATTCACTCAGCAAATGTATTTTGAGTGCCAACTAGACTAAAAACTGTTCTAGGTGCCGGGGACACAGGGCTGAATAAAATAGATTAAAATTCATGCAACACTAAGCTTACAACCTTGTTCATCAGTGAGATAAATTAGTAAAAATACAGGTTTTTAGATAGATGTCAATGTGAAGGAGAAACAGAACAGATATATATGTCTGAGGGGAAGGGAAAAGGTAGGTGTGTTTAAGTTTAGACAGAGTGGCTAAAGAAGGCCTCCTTGAAAAGGTGAAATTTGAGGAAGCCCTAAAAGGTAAGGGAGAAAGCCATGTGAATCTCTGGGAAAGATTGGTCCAGGCAGAGGGATTGGCAAGTGCAAAGGCCCTGAGGCAGGCCCATGCTTTGTGACTGAGGAGGTCAGTGGGGTAGAGGGGAATGAATGAATGAAACAGGAAGGAAGATCAGAGAGAAAATGAAGGCAGATCATGTAAGGTCTTGAAAATCATTAGAAGGACTTTATGTTCAGTTTTTATTTAGAGATAGGGAGACAACGGAGTTTAAACAGAGGGGTAACCCTGTAGCACTCTGTGTACCCCTAAGAGGAGACTGTAGGAGCAGAAGCAGGAAAATCAGAAGGGTATGGCAATACCCTAGGGAGAAATTATAGTGACTACAGCAGTGGTCTGCAAAATTTTTGGCCCCAGGGACCGGTTTTGTGGAAGACAATTTCTCCATGGACCAGATCAGGGAGGGGTTGGTTTTAGGATGATTCAAGTGCAGTTCACAACAGCTGGGTTCACACTTCTATGAGAATGTACTGCCGCTGCTGATCTGACCAGAAGCGGAACTCAGGTGGCAGTGCCAGTGCTGGGGAGCAGCTGTAAATACAGACAAAGCTTCCTCTTGCTCACCTGCCACTCACCTCCTGCTGTGCAGCCTGATTCCTAACAGGCCACGGACTAGTACTGGTCCATGGCCCTGTGGCTGGGGACCCCCGGACTACAGTGTCATGGGACATCAATCAGTGGTTAGATTCTGGATATTTTTGAAGGTTGAGTCAATAAGATTATTTGATGGACTGCATGTGGACTGTAAAAGAGGAGAGTCAAGAAGGACTTTGAGTTTTACCTAAGCAATTGAAAGAATGGACTTGAGATTGAAATGCAGCTTAGCACAGATGCTTCCACTATATTATGGAGCATCAAGAGCACAACAATTCTACTCCCTTTTCTTACCACCCACTTCATACAACCTTCCATCGACCTATTGCTATAAAATAAAACAAGAAAACTCTCTTATTCCAAGTTTTAAAAATTCACACGGCGATTCTGCTTTGCTTTAATTTTGCTCTTTAGGTTTTTCTTTTTGTCTAATAAAATGAAATATGCATTAAAACGTCTGGCACATGGTACACATTGAATAAATATTTGTTGAGTGAATGAATGGTAGTGGGGAAGCCACAAGGCAATTACCCTTTCCTGAAAAGACCACACAGGAATGGGAGGAGAAAGCATGGCAATGTTGTTAGAGTCCAAACAAGAAGCACTATATGTCTCTGGCATTTTCAGAAAATCAATGAGAGATGAGAAGTCCCGAAATCCTTAATGTCTATAGACCCCAGAGACTAGGAAAGAAGCCTTCAAACAACATTAAAAAAAAGGACTTTTGAAGAGAAATATACTATTTTTTTTCTTAATCTCAGCCTTACAACTCAAATCAAACATAAAGAATTGGCAGTACTTTTCTTTCTTTTCCTTTTTTTTGTAAAAAAAAAAATTAAAACCCTCCTATGGTGAGAGATGGAAACTGCAACAGAGCACCCTGCCAACGAGAGTGAGTTTGTAGCATGATGGGCTAAGATATTAACTTCGGGGCTGTGCAGCTCCGAATGTGAGTAAAATGACTCACAGGTAAAATAAAATGTAGTCATGGGAGAAGAGCTGAGAATCCAGGAGCAACACAGACCCATTCGATGAGGTTTGTAATCCATGCATAAGGACCCTTCAGAGCTCCAGTCTTGGAGAAAAATTAAAGAGTCAGAATCTCACACAGGAACCGCCAGAATCTGTTAATTAACTATTCCCTGAAGATGAATGGGAAGCTGTTTCTTGCAGGAAGACATAAGTAGGGAACCCCCATGGCTGCCACACAAGATATCATGGTAATAGTGAGGCCCTCTCACTCTGTAACTGCTGTGACCTAATATACTAGGGTAGTAAATGTGCTGGAAACATAGCATGCATATGCATACAATGCATAACGTTTGCTGGAACTCTTCCTTTAAATAAAACCAGATCTCTTCATCAGTGTTTTTGAAATGGTGCTGCCATACCTATTTCTTTTCATGTAAGTCATTCTCCCACCTTTGTAAGTTAAAAGCAAACAGATATAGCAACAAGCAATGGAAAATAAAATTTTTTAAAGATTTTATTTATTTATTTTTAGAGAGGGAAGGGAGGGAGACAGATAGAGAGAGACATCAATGTGCTGTTGCTAGGGGTCATGGCCTGCAACCCAGGCACATACCCTGACTGGGAATTGAACCTGAGACACTTTGGTTCACAGCCCACGCTCAATCCACTGAGCTACGCCAGCCAGGGCCTGGAAAATAAAATTTTAAAAATATTTATGATAGCCCTGGCTGGCATAGCTCAGTGGATTAAGCGCGGGCTGCAAACCAAAATGTCGCAGGTTCGATTCCCAGTCAGGGCACATACCTGGGTTGCAGGCCACAGCCCCCAGCAACCGCACATTGATGTTTCTCTCTCTCTATTTCTTCCTCCCTTCCCTCTCTAAAAACAAATAAATAAAATCTTAAAAAAATATTTATGATAGCATTAAAATGCTAAATATCTAGTAATCATTAAATATCTAGTAATAAATCTAACAAAGATATGTGTATAAAACTTTCCTAAAAATTATAAAACTCTGCTGAGATAAATTAAAGAAGAACTAAATAAATGGAGAAATAAACCATGCCTATGGATTAGACGACTCAATATTTTTGAGATATCCGTTCCTCTTGAATTGATCTACAGATGCAATACAATCTCTGAAGAAATTTTTAAAATCAACTTTATGGAAACACAATTAACATGCAATAATGTGCATATACGTTAAAGGCACATTTCAATAAATTTTGACAAAGGTATGCTTCAATGTATCCACAATACTATCAAGATATAAAACATTTCCACTGTTCCAAAAATTTCCTCTGTCCCTTTGCAATCAGTTGCCACTCTTTGCCTTCTGTTGTAAGAAATCACTGATCTGTTTTATCTTTCATTATTTATTCAAACAGACATGCTCTTTTTATGCTTTGCAGTCAGGCAGTTTTTGCCCTGAAAAATCTCAGTAATTAGCTTGAATTTCTAAATGCAACTTCATCATTCTGCAGACCACCTAGGCTCACTTCCAAAACACGCTGCTTGAAACCATCAGATGCGATTTTGGTCCCTGAGTTCTCGTGACTAGTGTGTCCCCAATAGTTCTCATGTTGAACACAACTGGTGCCTTCACAGCACACCAGTCTTCCTTAGAAGGTGGATTGACCACTTCCTTCTTGGCTCCCTTCCTGCCGCCTTCTGTAAGATGCTCATTCTTGCGGACTGCCACAGCCCCTTTATTCACTCCCTTAGTGGTGGCTTTTGAGGAGATTAAGTCTTTGATATGTCAGTGTTTTCCTCTATGGTTAGTTCATTCATATTCTAAAAAAATCCTTGGTTTTATTTTCCCAAGTTTGTGAAGATTTTCTCCAGTGTTTTCTTAGAGAAACTCTGGATTTCTAGGTTTTATATTTTGAACCGTGAGCCATTGTGAGTGGAGTAAGAGAGAAGTTGAGGTTCATTTCCTTCCTCATGAATATTTAGTTATTACATAACTATTTGCTAATAAGACTTTCCTCATTGGTGGCTTGACCAAAACTGAGTTGACTGGGATGTGTGTTTATTGCTGGACTTTTCTGTGTTTATCCATTTATCCAATCATCTATTCCCGTGTTTTTCAACATCTTTTGTGATCACACCCCTACAGAGCCTCTCTAAATATTTTTATTCCTAATTACTCCTTTCCCCCAAAACTTTTCATATCAAAGATATATTATATATCTGTTTATGTACTACATGTATAAATGTGCTTTATACATTAAAAGAATATAAAATGTTTTCCTCCAAAAAACAATTTTCACCCCCTTGGGGATAATATCACTCTCACTGAGAATGCATAGTTTATTCTTATACCGTACCACACTGCAGCTTTACAGCCCCTCTTGAAATGATGTAGTATAAATCCTCCAAATTGTAGTGGCTATTCTATAGCCTTTGCTTTTACAATAAATTTTAGAATCAGCTTGCCAATTACTTCCTAAAAATACAAGGTAAAATTCCACCTCTGGCCACGATGGAGTAATAGGGACTAGATTCACCTTTCCATCTAAAGCACACGGAAAAAAATTCTATAAGATACATACACATTTTCTTTCAGACAATGGATAACATACTGCACAGGCCCATTATTTTCCTCAAGAGAAGGGAAATAAATAAACTGAGGTATACAATCGCCTCAGCTCACTGCTTTGAGGCACATTTTGAATTGTGGAACAGGAAGAAGGTTGTCAGAGAGAACGCAGCAACTTGGCCGAGTTGAAGAGATAGTGATGAGAGTTTAGGGAATCTGAGGTGGCTGGAAGTTCCAGAAGAGAGGCAGCTGAACAGAAAAAGAGCTTCATAAATCTGCATAGAGCCCCCCTTGGGCTTTTTCTGAACACTAAGATCTGTACACATTGAATAAAACTCCCTGAGCTCAGGCAAAGAGTGCCAAAAACATGAGCTAAACTGCCCAGCATTCACACAGGGCTTGGAAGTTTTTGAGCTCCCACTAGCCAAGTTGGAGAGTCTTCTTTGGATAATCAGAGCATTCAGTAGAGATCCCAGAAGTGGGCCTTTCTGTACTGGAACTGAACTGTTCCTACTATAATAGCTACTCTAGACCCACTCTAGAAATTCTTTAAAACAATCAAACTAAAGTAACAACAGTCTATCAGAGCTAATCCAACTCTCTTTAAAGAAAGGCAACAATTAAAACCTCAATGAAATATCACTTCACGCCTGTCAGAATAGCTATCATCAATAAATCAACACACAACAAGTGTTGATAAAGATGTGGAAAGCAGTATGGAGTTACTTCAAAAATTAACAATGAAAATGTTTTATGATCCAATGATTCTACTTCTGGGAATATATCTGAAGAAATACAAAACACTAATTAAAAAGGACATATGTACCCCTATGTTCATTGCAGCATTATTTACAATAGCCAAAGTATGCAAGCAATCCAAGCAATCATCAGTAAATGAGTGGATAAAAAGTTATGGCACATTTATACAATGGAATACTACTTGTTCATAAAAAAGAAGCATATCTTTCCTCTTGCGACAGCATGGATCAGCATGAAGAGTATTATGCTAAGTAAAATAAGCCAGTCAGAGAAAGACAAATACCATATTAGTTCACTTATATATGGAATCTAATGAACAAAATAAACTAACAAAATAGAAATTGACTCACACATACAGAAAACAGGCTGAGAGCTGTCAGAGGGGAAGGGCGTTTGGAGTCTGTGTGAAAAAGGTGAAGGGATTAACCAAAAAAAAAAAAAAAAAAAAAAAAAAACACCCTGGTAGACACTGACAACAGTATGGTAATTACAAAAGGAATAGGGGGGTGAGTGTGGTAGAAGAAGGTAAAGGGACAATAAACAGTGACAGAAAGAGACTCAACTTTGGATGATGAATATACAATACAATATACAGTTGATGTGTTATAGAATCGTACACTTGAAGCTTATATAACTTATTAACCAATGTCACCCCAATAAATATTATAAAGTAAAAATATAAATTTATCACCATGTTTGCCTAAAAAAATAAAAGCAGCAAAATCCAACACTAAACAACAATGCATCCATAATAATCAGCAAAATCTCTTGGCCATGCCAAAATTAAGATACAGTGTACTTTACACTCTTCACTGAATGTATGTTAAAACTCAATAAAAACGTTACAAGAAGAAAGAAAAAAGTCTTGGTAAAATATATTACAGGAGGAAGCATAGGATAATGCATCATATATCAAACTTTCAGAATTACCTGGAAGGCTTGTATTGTTAAAACACCAATTGCTGGACCAACCCCTAGAATCCTTTATAGCTAGGCCAATTATGAAGCCTGAGTATGTGAATTTCTAGTAAGTTCCCAGGCGCTGCTGCTCCAGGGACCACACTTGAGAACTGATGGATAGTGGTTATTTTTAGATTTTAGAGTACATTAGATCACTTGGCTATATACTAACTTTGAGATGTTGGTCACATTTGTTGATGTCTCAAAGCTTTGGCTTCCTCTCTTGTTAAATAGGGACAATAATTATACCTACGTCATATGATTGATGTGTGATTAAATGATATAACTCACTAGTATTGGCACAAAGTAAGCATGCAATAAAAGTTAGCTATTTTATCATTATACTGTTATATATGTTGTTGCTATTTTTATTATTATTGCTAAGAACAAATTAATATTATCTACATTTATTCTGTGGCCCTAAATTAGCTGGAATTGTTGTAGTTAAGTGAGAAAAGCCTTTCCAATCTAAGTCCTTTTTTCTTTTGGTATACTACTGTCTTCCCAAATATTCCTTCGGGGCAAACATTTTCCATGCTCGGTTTAAGCCAAATGATGAGTTTTTTTCAAGGCAAATGAATAGAATTGGTTATTCCTGATTGAGTTATGGTAAAGGGAAAAAAAGAATATTTTTCACTGCTTTAGATAAAGAAACTCAGAAAATTATCTAAAATAATGTGAACATAAACTAAGCTCAGTTTGGGCCTAATAATGATTCTCAAGGAGAAGATTTAAATTAGCAACCTTGGGAAAATAGAAATTTTCTGAATCTAGCATTTTATTGACTCTAACTTAATTAAATTTAAGCTTCTTAAAGGAAAAATTAGTGCTAAAATGGCATACTGTAGATGACAAACAGAAAAATCTTCTCACACAGCAACATTGCATTATGGAATAATGAATACCCTAGTGGGAAAGCAGCTGCCCAAAAGGACATCCTTCTTTGTGCAGAAGAAGTAAACATTCAGTAAACAACTCAACAGTATTTCATTCACCTAACCCCAAAAGGAGATTTTGATTTAGTTTTAAAATATACATTAGCAAACCTTTTGAAGAATAGACCTAAGATACACCATCGGTCAAATTTTAACTCTGACACCTGGGTCTCCATGTGGCATAGGAGGTACATCGTTATTCGAAATATCCCCTCCCTATGGAGTCGGATGTCGAACCTGGCCAGGTGACTTACTTTGGTGAATGAAACATGGGCAAAAATGATAGGTGCCATTTCTGAAAAAAAGAAAAAAGAAAAAGAAGAAGAACTTTAAGAGCCATCATGTGGCTTTGTCCCCTCTCTTTTCTCTGTGTCACAAACTATGTAATGTCCCAGGTTGGAGTTCCCCAATAAAGACAATAGGGTTCAGAGTCACACATAGCCAGTGACAGATGAATAGTATTGAATATAAGGAAGAAAGAGGCCTTTCTTGTGGGAGGCTAAGTCACTGAAACTTTAAGGTTGCTTTTCATTGCAGCATCACTTAAACTAAGCTAGTACACACAGACGCATACACATCTCTCACACACACACACACACACACACACACACACACACAGTGATGCTCTCTAAAACATGGGGCTTTTGTTGTCCGTTACTAGGGATATTTGTCTCAAAGAAAAAATATATTTCTTCTCTCCTCAACAGTAACTTCAAACAGGAGGGTGGAAGGTAGGAAAAGTAAGAAAGAGGATGGTGTTGGCAGGTGGAAACGATCAGAACTCGGAGTCTACTTCCAGATGAATTTTTACCATTTTTGAGAGCCCATGGTTCATTCAAACTTCACTTAGTGAGCCCTGTAAGAAACTGAATGATTTTACCTGTGTACCACTGATGGGCCTACCCCAATACTGAAAAGAGTATATATTTAATTAATTTGGCCTGGACAAATGAATGACTGGTAATGGTACTGGCCAGAGAAAGCAGAGGCACTCTTCTCCCTGAATTGTAATATATCCGTGAAATTGACAACATGCATATTTCCCAGAGAAAATATTCTAAGAGCCTCTTCAGGTAGAAGGGACAAAACAGGATGGAACAGGGAAAGGTGAGGCAGGATAAGGAGAACTGGATGCTATCAGCCAAGCAATACAGATTAATTGTCTTTTTTGAGAAAAAAAAGATGACAACAAAACATAACAGCTAGCATCACAGTTTACCAAAGTGCCAAGATTATCTGGGAACGTTTCTTAGAATGATGCATGCCGCCCTGCTTTAAAGAGGCTAGAGATGACCTGTAGCTCACAAAGAGAATAGGTCTGAAGAGATGAGGCTGTATACAGTTAGTTTTCCTCAGTTAAAGTTTTAAAAATTCTCTAAGTCTGTGGAATCCATTAAGGAAACCTTCTCAAAGTCAAAACAGTTAATAATATTTTATAGGTCATAATTTGAACATTTCTATTAAATATCTTTTTTAGCTTTCATTTTTTAAAAAATCATATTTTTAATAACCATGTTTTAGACTCATCCAGCAGCTTAAACTATTTTTGAAAAGTTTGGGGTTCAATAAAACCCAAACTGCTTTTTGCCAAGTACCTTTTTCTCTCATTTTAAAAACCATATATATTTTAAGGGAAATTTAACCCATGTGCTTTTTTTATTCATTTAAATTTAAATAATCAAAATGGTGTTTTTTTATGGGCTAGGTGATGTCCAAGAAACTTCTTGAGCCTTTTAAAGAGACTTTTATTCTAAAAACAAGAAGCAATGATTTGCCAGTGTAAATGCATTTCAACACCAAGAGACTTGTATTCATTTGTAACTGCAAAACCCCTGGTTTCTATATTTGGCAGAGATAGGTCATTCCTTTTCTGTAACGTATTGGGGCCTAGACTCCCCGAAGTTAGCTGGCTTTGTGATGAAATAAATGTATTAAGACTGTAAAAATAAGAAAAACGGTGATGATAGTTAAAATGTTTCAAGAAATCATTGGCAATGCAAGGGGCTGTGTAGCCAAATGGAAAGTGTTTCCCTGCATCTGCCACACATTTACCGAGTTCCTGCTGTGGACAGGGCACTGGGATGAGGGGGAAGATGCAAAGGTAAACATCTTTGGGGCCCCCTACCCCACATTAAGGAGCATAACCTCAGAAATTAGCTTTCATCATTCATTAAAATAGGCAGAGTCCTAAAAAGTCCAATTGGATGATTTCTTGGTGGCAGGAGAACCAGAATTTGGGTTTTGGAATTTTCAGAGACGAGAGTCATGTTTGTAGGGAATTAAATTAAGAATGAGGGGGGATGGAGTTTACCAGGCAGATAGTACTGGTTTTTTTTCTCTTTCACCTTTGTCTTTCCCTAGGGTGAAGAAGTCACTCAAATGACAGACCAAATCACTATGGCCTATAAGCTGTTCTGTGCTGAAGCTTAGCAGCCACTTATTTTAAATCTCCAGATATCCTGTAGAAACTTGGAGTTGACTTGAATGTCAGATGAATAGGCTCCTCACCTCTCTCCACTCTGGTTTTCAGTAGTTTCTTTTTCAGGCCTATAAATATGAATAGCTTCCAACCTATGAATCTTTCAGGGGGTCACTGAGATAGCACTTCGCTCTTTGCTTCACTCTGGAAACCTGCTCTGCACGGAGAATTATTGATTATTTTACTGTCCCCCTTCTCTTAGAGACATGGGGATGGATGAGGTGAGGGGAGGGGAGAGGAGAAGCTTTGCTCCAGAACTGAACCCAATGCAAAGACAAAACTGAAAAAGACAAAACTCCAGTTTCAGGGCTTCTACCATGTCCTTTTCTTTCTGCTTTTTAAATTACAGTTGACATTCAATATTATTTTTCTGCCATCTTGACTGGAACTCTTCTACCAATGTCTTTATGGACATCAATGTGATGCTGTTTAGCAAGGAGTTGTAATGGGCCTCATTTCTTAGATGCACATAGAACTTTACATAATGTCAAAGAAAGAAGGACAGTTTATTGTTTTATACAAATAGGGTTGCAGCATATGACTGTGTGAGCTAGTACACACCGTGCGATTGATTGTATGGTGGCTCCATGCGTAAAGGAGATGTCCAGGAGAAGACTTCAGACATGCCTGGTTTCAGGTGGTCCTGTGAGGGCATAAGCAATCTCTCAGCCTCTCTCTCTTTCTGCACGTGTGCGCAGGCACGCACACACACACACACACACACACACACACACACTTCCCAGTACTTTTCCCCTCTATCTTAGAGTCATACATATTTGTATCAAAAAAGGGCTAAGGGGTGGTTTTATTAAGAAATGAGCTTCAGAACCTCTGCCACTTTGTTAGATGAGCATTCCTGAGCACATCTCCCCACAATAAAAGAATATACAATTCATAGCAGATCATGGTGAATAATATGAAAAATTGAACTTTTGTCCTGAGATGATTGTTTTCAACCTGGGACATCGTGATGGTTAATACACTTACAGTTTCATTTAAAATCCCATCCTGATTTTCACTGGTCTGGCTTAGGTCATGTGCCTATTCCTGATCCAAATGTAGAATCTGGGAGGCTGGAATGTTAGGATGGGCCAGGCCCAAATTTTAGTCAATCCCAAAACTCATGGATGGGCTCAGCCCCATCTTAACCACATGGAGTAAGAGCAGAAAGAGATAGTTCCCACAGAGAATCAATAACAGAAGGCAAAATGACAAATGTCTGTATCTGCCACCTGGAATTTTCTATTTGTTACTGAGTCAAGTTGCCCTGAAAGCTTATTTACATATATCTTTATTCAATTTCACTTGCTGGGTTTTCTGCTATCATTCAGGATGTTGAGATGAATTTGAATTGTTATTCTGTCAAGTTGCAAATAACTTGCATTAAGCTATTAGAGAAGTTGATCATCAGTATCCAGGTTACTGTATAAATATTGAGTAATACCTGACCAAAAATTGCTGTGACACTCAACTAGCTTCATGTTGACATAATTTTATTCAACAATTATTTATCAAACACTAACTAGGTGCCAAACATAAAATTAAGTTTATTAATGCTCTTGGCTATTATTGTTCAAGTAGTCTTGAATCCAGTTACATTTATTATTACCCACCCCATATTCTTTATCTTCTGTCCAAGGATATCTCTGAGTTCAATTTACACAGACATTTCGAATGTGAAATTATGTGCCAGAAATTGCACTGGTGTTGGGGCTAGAATGAAGCTTAGAGTCTGACAGGGAGGATAGATGTGCAGAAAAAACAAAATAAGATTAAAATAAAGTGTGATAAGAGGAACAATAACCACCTTATTATTTAGCATATCTACTGCTTAAAAATGGGTCTGCAGACTAACAATGTATTTAACTCTATAAAATAGGGGTAAGTAATGACTGAGGCATCAATTTTCCTGGTTAATCCAGATGGAGTTCGACTGATCCCTGCATCATTTTCCAAATGCTCACACAGCATCCTTTAGCAAGCAACTTCAAAATTTCACCAGAAATCAGCCTCAGATTTTATGTAATTTCCGAAAATGATTTCTCTACCCTTCTTTTAAAATCAGTACCTTTTAGGGCTCTCACTTATTTTCTGTGTCCCAAAAAGAATTAATGCTGGCTTGAAAGCCATACCTTCAAGTTCTTTCCCTACCTTGGGATATAAAGTACCTAGGAGCAGAAATATTTGCTTATTAAAGTGGAGAGATACTATATTATTTTGTCTGACTGCTTCTGTTACCTCTCTAGACCAGTAGTCATCAAACTAGCATCATCAGAATAATCCATAAAGCTTTTATGGTACACTTTCCTGGGCCCCACCCCCAAGTTTCTGATCAGTAAAATGAGTTGGATTCCAAGAATTTGCATTTCTAACAAGTTCCTAGGGAAAGCTGATGCTGCTAGTCCAGGGATCACATTTTGGGAACCACTATTCTAGAATGTGTATCTACCACTTTGACTGGAAATCATTCTTCGTGCCAAGAAAGATAAAGGAAAAATTAAGAATGAAGTTATTCTCCTTTCTCCCTAGAACTTAACAACATCATACTATCTTTTCTAAGTAATAGGACTCTTTCTGGATTCATTCATTCATTTAACAAATGTTTATTGAATATCTCCTGTGTGCCAAGCACTACATTAAACACTAAGGCAACAAAGATAAAACGAATTTCCAGCTTGCAGGGAAGCCCCTATGAAGGGAAACTAGAGAGTAAACAAACAGAATCCCCCTGGAAAGTGCTGGGTTGAGGTTTGCTGGGGTCATAGGAGGTACTTAAACAGTACCTATACGTATTATTCTGAGTCTTCTGTATGGGAGCGGCAGCTGCCCCGAAAGAAGGGCCGAGGACTGTTCTGTTACTCAAGAGCAGTGATGCTGGGTAAACGAAGCCACGTTCTGCTTTGGGAGTTGGGGAAGATTTTACAAAAGAGAGGACGTACTATGAATTGTTCTTACTAGTCTTTCATAAATTGTCTGTCACATTAATTTTTATCATAGTAGCTTTTGTTTACACTTCTTTTCCTTTTACATTGCAATCATTACTTATTTTACAAATACTTATAAGAAAATAAAATTATAAAATATTTTAAAATATCCTTAGGAATTAGAGCTAAAAGGCCCACATTTCTAGAAATACCTGCTGCCCCCACACTGAGGGGGTGCGGAGCCCAGGCCCTACTGTGTGCTCCCCGTCATCACACCTGCATGACCAGGCTCGGGTTGCGTTTGTGATCTGGGAAGAAAGACATAGGAGGAGAGAGGGGAGTCAGTGGAGACTGGCCTATTGTTTTGCTCTGTCCAGTGTTGTTCTAGATATCCATAGTTCAGAGGAAACTGGGTCAGGAACCGACAATAGGCAATGTCAGAAGTTAAAGTTCTAGGTGGTACCAAAGAGTTTTTCCAGAAAACCTTTCTTTATTCTCTTGGTGATTTGTGTGGGGCATCCTGCTCTCCTGGGCCATGGAATACTAAAGATGAAGTTCAGCCTTTGACATAATACCAGGCATCCTCTTTATTGGGTGTGAACAGGCCCATAACATGGTTGCTTTGTAGCGTCTCACACCATAGCCTCCCCGTCTCACAGGATACCCTGATGGCAGCCTTCTCTTCCCACCTCAAGAGTAGCAGGGGAAGAGGGTACAGAAGAGAAGATTTCCACAGTTTCTTCTTGTATACGTTACCCTTTCCCCTAGGGGTAAGAGATTCACGACATCTCAATCCCTCCGCTTCTGTGGCCTACTTGACCTCTCTCTCTTTCTACTCCTGCTCCCACCTGCGCCTGTGCATGCGCGCACGCACACAAGAATATATAATAAAAACTGCATTTACTTCTAGATCAGAAAGAATAATGACTTTTATTTTCAACAACAAGTATTTATTATTTACTATGTGCCAGGCCCTGTCTAGGTGCTTGGGATCTACTGATGAACAAAACAGACAAAAAACTATCTGTCTTGTGAAGCTCACATTCTAGTGGGTTTTTCTACATCCCATGTGAATGAAAGTACCAGATTCTTCTCTCAGATGATATTTAACTGGGAGGAGGCCAGATAAAGTGAGGGACCACAAGGAGCATGACGTGGACAAGTGTCGTCTCTGAGCGGGAAAGTGCGTAGAAAGGGGATGAGTGACAGATTCAACCACTCTGTAATTATGTTTGGGTAAGATCATTTATCTTTTTAATGAAAGTGGGAAAAATCTGTTAAAAAAAACTAGGAAGCATATCAATGGGAAAATTTAATAAACAAAGTGATTTTTTTTCCTGTTTCTGCTTTTCAGGTTTTAACAGTATCCATCCAGCAGTCAGTCAGTCAGTCAGTCAACGCGTCGTGCTTACAGTTTCACAGTATGGCACTTCCCAGATAGGAATCCCATTCTTTCTTCCTTTTTTTTTTAACATGGTTTCAAGAGTCATCTGGCAGTCAGGCTGTTGAATTGAATTCAAAGATGCTTTCAGATTAGTGCCATGAAACAGGCAATTCACCGAATCTCCATAAGGCACATTACTGTCCCCCAGTGAATGATGTCTGACAGAAACAGTAAAGAGCAACTTATCTAGCATCTAACAAGCATTGCTTTTCCCCGCATGGGCAGAGAAACGGATGCTGAAGGGAGGCTTTGCAGTGAGTCTTAGCATCACTGAGTAACCACAATGAGTGCATTGTAAGTAAGTCGGCCCACACCAACCATTGTATTGTAGCTGCAAAGCTGATGCTGTGGCACCTGTCCCTGAAGAACTTAGACAGGTGAAATTCCATTTCAAAAGGAATACAACAAAAAGCCCAGTTCTGTAGAAAGTCCAAAAAGGGAGCATTCTGTGGATTTATTCCTGAGGAAGGAGCAGTGGCGCCTGCAGCCATGTGCTAGACCGGAGTAGATTTCTGTAGGCTGACATTGTTGCTGAGTCTTCCGGAAGGATCTCACAGCTAGAGTTGCTACCAAACATTCGCCATGGGGAAAAATATTATCCTGGGTTTTCTGCTCTGAGTGTAATCTCTCAGAAATGCTTACAGAAGTGCCGGAGCAGAAAGACCTCGAATGGGACAACGACACTGTCAGTCAACAGCACTGTTGGCTGCTATTTTCTATCAGGAACTGATTGAAGCCTCCGTGTAAGTAAATAATGACATCCTGAAGCAGAGGGAGACTTTCCTAATTCTCAGTGGTGTCCTTTGGGATTTGTTTAGAGTTTCATGGAGTCATAAGGTGGGTATCACTGGAAATCAGTTCCAGATTTCCACAGGATTCTGCATTGTGAAAATTGCTACCTCAAATGAACAATAAGTTGGTTTACAGCTACTTTGGGGTGGATGGGTGGGAAATGTCATCACAATGGTTGTTTCCCAATTTACAAACCAGTAGGCATTTTTTCCTTGGAAAATTGGACACATATGTAGCTATAACTACTCTGATGCTTAGTTTTCCATTTTTAAAGAAGTAAGAGTAAATGTCTACTCTACATAGTGCTCTGTGTGCCTAGCATCAGTAGAGAATGGGTTTGGGCAATGTTGATACCATTTTATGAAAATAATTATTAAAAATCTATGTGGGATGAACATTTAAACCAAATACTTTCCTGAAGCTGTAGATTCAACCTAAAATTAAATCTAAAGTTAGTCTACTGTGGCTAGAGGAGGTAATCAAAGATTAAGTGGGTTTGCTTCACTGGGGGTCCTCAATTACCAACAAAGGATCTTTAATCTGTGGATTGAGCCCCATTCCTGTAATGTAACTCATTTGGTTCTTTTACACGTTTTCCCCTTCAACCCCAATAGATTCCTGTGACTTTTGTGTTATATTTTCATAGTTATGATCAAATAATTATTCCCATCCCTCTCGCTCATGCTCCTTTGCATCATCTCCTTTGTTGTGGATTTACACTGGTACGCACTCCCTCTCGTCTCATCCTTACCATTCCCTCCCGGGAGTTAGTCTGTGGGTGAATAGAAGGTATTTGAATATTTAATGTTCTTTGTGTATTGCCAACTGCTTTATTGCTGCCTTTCTCCAGTTTTTGCCACTAAAAAAACATGGAGATATCCATTGAAGTCCCTGGGTTCCTGCCATGTCACGATGGGATGGATGCCTAGCACTAGGCAGATGCTTTGAGGAATACTGAAACTCTCTCTATGTCTAACTCTGCCAGCAACAAAGTGGCAAAGAACACAGAAACACCCTCCTCAGAGGATACAAAAAAAGCCTCTTCAGAGTGGAACCATGTTCCCAGAAAAACCAGGCTTACCAATTTCTAGTGTCCAGAGACTGTAATCATGGTGAATGAGCTTAAAGTCTAAAATTCCATACCTGTCGTTCAAATGATAATGGAGACCCAAGGCATATTCTCAGCCAAAGTGCAAGCACAAAGTGAGCTCACCTCTGAGGCCATCCAGAATTCTGGTCTCTGCTCAGTGTCCGTCAATATCACCTATTTCCTTCTGAGCATGTTTCTGTGTTCAGAAGGGCCTATGAAATATCATGGAAATATGTAGCCATTAAAAGGAGAAAGTTGGGCATTATGACAAGAAAGGCTGTTCCTGGTATCTTATTAAATGTAAATATGAGGGGGGACTCAAAAAAACCCCTGGAATTTATACATAAAAATTGTGTATTTATTATTATATATTTAAACTTCAGTCACCTTCAAAGAACTGTCCATTTCATGCAATACACCTATTGAGACATTTTTTCCACTGCTCAAAACAGTTTTTGACTCATTGATTTTGATGCCTTTTAGTTCTTCTGCCATTTTTTTTTGTTTGTTTCACCTCGTCCACATCAGCAAAATGTTTCCCTTTGAGGATGTTTTTCATCCAGGGTAACAAAAAAATGTTGCTTGGAGAGAGATCAAGTGAATAGGGAGAGTGGGGCACGGGGGTCATGCCATTTTTGGTCAGAAACTGCTAAGCACTCAGCACAGTGTGGGAAGGTGTGCTCATAAATCAGACATCATGAAATGGGAAAACACACAGAAAAAATTTTCAAAAAAAATCCCCTGAAGCTCTCACAACAATGTCAGTTGGTACAGTGATACCCATGGGCTCCTAGAACACTCACCTGGTAGGGAAAGCCTGTGCTACAAGGGGCCCGCCCTCCCAAAACTAATTCCATTTTGGGGGTTCCCCCTCATACAGTGTGTATATATTATGTGATCCATTTTGTCACACACACACACAACCCAGGTAACAACGAACAATATATATGGGGTT
This sequence comes from Phyllostomus discolor, assembly GCF_004126475.2. Classification (NCBI taxonomy): domain Eukaryota; kingdom Metazoa; phylum Chordata; class Mammalia; order Chiroptera; family Phyllostomidae; genus Phyllostomus; species Phyllostomus discolor. The sequence goes on along the minus strand of NC_040912.2, from coordinate 27,369,546 downwards.
GTCCAGAAAGTACCCAGCCATGCAATATGAAAAATAAGGACATTGATTGAAGAAGATACAAGATATAAGAAATGTTGTACACAAGATGATGACAACTCAGTTGCCTTCAAAGTAGGCATCTTGGGACCTCACACAGTTCTCCCAATCACCATCGGCTGCCTCATCGTATTATTCTGAATCTCACTGATAGACTGAAATCTCTTCCCTTTTAGAGGGGATTTTAGTTTTCAGAAAAGCCAGAAGTCACAGGGCACCAAATCTGGGCTGTAGGGGCCTGAGTCACCTGGGTGATTTGATGTTTTGCCAAAAATCTCTTGTTGAGATGAAGCTGCCAATCACCAGTTGTCCATAGCTGTGGCCTTCTGAATCACCCAAATAGTTTCCCAGAGGAATGTTCAAGCTTAATGCAAAATGTGATACAGATTCTCTGCTCTACTCACTCAGTCATTTTGAATGCAAGGGCCACACAGTACACATGCTCACTCAACAGTGTCTACCGCCCCCACTGACTAGTACAGTGAAGTCATCATTGTTCATACATGTGCATTCCAGTCCACTGTTGGCTACCAGGTTACATCAGTGTTGCACAAACTGTTCTCATTATATTAACAATGGTTGAACTTTCCTGGACAGACCTTGTACTCTAAAACATTAGCTGGGATATCTCTAAGTGCTTGGATTACAGAGGAATCTTATATTTTTCTTTATGGTTATCTCTATTTTCACAATAAATATAAACAATAAACATATATCACAAATTAAACCACAAGCAATTTGACTTCATACATAGAGGGTCCCCAAGGGGGAAAGTCTTGCATTAGAAATAAACAAACAGAACGAAAAAGTTCATGGTAGAGCTATTTGATTTCAAAAGGAGTATGTCAGAAGTTTTCATAATGACTTACTGGTTCTCAGGGTGAAAACAAGTTCTGATAGATTGCAAATTAGTTTTGTTTTCATTGAGGCTTTCAGTGTTCCCATTCAGTGCCTCAATGTGTGTCTTGTCTATGTCTAACACTATTTCCAGATGGTTTGGGAGGGAAAAAAATTTAAGGCAGTATTATCACATTTTATTTTCATATTTGGAAACAAACAATATTTTATTATGCCCTTCCTCTATACACACATATATATGTGTTCTTCTTTTGATATATTTAAAGAATTTTTTCTACTTTCTCTTATTCCTTTTTATAGATTGGATCTTTTTTATTTAACATTTTTTGATCTCCCTCCAAAAGCTTTACAACAGCTGAGTTTTAAGTCGTTGCTTCAGGCTACAGAAGTCAAAGATAAAATTGAATTATGCTTCCAGGCTTGGGATACAAAAATCAAGGAAAATTTCATTCATTTTGATTAATTAATTCAGAAACACAGTGGTAGTATTATGATTATGTTGTATCTGGAACTTGGAATATTTTCGGCTGACATTTACATGGTGAAAAAGAAAAAGGAATGGTAAGTCTATGGATGGCAAACTGCTCCATAATAGACAGGCTGGGGGCTGGGTGGAGGAGGAGAGAGAAAGAAAAGAATAAACAAGAGATCAGGGGAAGAAAAATATTATATATTCTATGTTGGGGTTTAGGCTATTTGGGATTGCTCTCACTATTGATTATCTCCCAGGAAATCCCATAATATGGGATGATGAATGGCTCGCAAGTCAGAGTTACCCTCAAAACCATGTTTATCATATGCCTTGATTTGTCATACATAGTGTTATAATGAAAATTACTCACAATGATAGTGACATGCGTAAGTGGATAACAAAAGTGTTTCAGAAAGGCCTGTGAGAGAAGAGGCATTGCTAACAAGAATTGCCTATTCAAATTCTTTTATATGGACTTCTTTTCTTTGTTGTGATAAACTTCAAAAGTAGATTACCTGAGAATTATGTTACTATCTAGCAGACAACTGATATATGTAAGGGACCAGAATCGGGTAAGCAGGGAGACTTCTCAAAGATAAGGAACTTGAAGAAAGATAGGGAGAGAAAGAGAGAGAGGAGTGAGGGATTTCAGAGTGAATTCATTAGCCACTGCTCTGATAATACTGAACAATAATCACAAAATCTCAGTGGCATACAACAATAAGCATGTATTTCTCATGCATCTGTGGGTCAGCTCTGCTCTTCTCAGCTAGACTTATTCAAGCATATGCAAGTCAGGGGGAGGTCCGTTGCCCTAGCCTGGTTGAGATAACTTGGGTTTCTCTTCAGGGTGCAGCTCTGCTCCCCATCTTCCTCAGACCAGCTGGCTAACGAACATGTTTTTCTTATGGGAAAGACAGAGGCCCACGAGAAAGCAAGCTCCACTTCACCGACATACTCCAAGCCTAAGTGGCCATGGCATCTGTGAACATCCAGTTGGTCAAAGGAAGTCACATAGCCTGGGCATTAGTGGGCCAGGGAAATCGGAGACCCTGGAGAGAGTAAAGACTGTCGTCAGTAACTCCATCAAAACAGGGGTGAGAGGGGAAGGGAGACAGAGAGAGAGAAACCTAGAAGTAAAGAACTTCCTTCAGATCATCCCCAAATCCTGGCCAAGCAAAGGAGGAATTCCTATCGGTAAGGGTTTCAACCCTTCAAGGTACTGGGTGCTTCATTCGAATTTATTTTGAAGGATCGTTGCTAATAACGTGGTGACTTTGGGGAGCACATCTGCTGTGGGTCACAGTCTCACCTTGGCAGCAACTTTCTTTCCAGTGTATTGGCATGAACTTTTTTTCTGAGCAGTGTGGGAGAAAGTTTCTTTTCTGGGGGCCTGTGAATTTCCATTTGTCGTTAATTTTAAATAACGTTGTCATTGTGACAGCTCAGGGGCCTTACAGATGCAAACATCAGATAAGGCAGGTAGGTGTAAGTCAGGTTGCTCTCTGAGACATGCTGTGAATAAGTGCTATATATGGATGAGGATCCAAAATATACTTCCTATATAAGAAAGCCAGTTAAAGACAAAGAACACTTTAATTGTTAAAGCATGTATAAAACCACTTCAAGAAGACTGGCCTACCTATATGGTTCTATTTTCATTTGTGTGACATAATGCGAAGGAAACCCTTTATATTCCTTGAAGAACCTCATTTTCTATGCCTGCAAAATGATATATTTAAAGCATGTAGCAAAACTTACCTGTATAACTGAAAGATCTAAAATTTTGACAAAACTAAATGTATTTCAGGGGTTTACAAAAGCTTTGTGGCATAAGTATTCATTCCAAAAGGTACAGGACTTGGAAGCAGTGTCAGGATCAGGCCAGTGCACTGGAATAGACAGTTGATACTTTCTGTTCGCCCAGCACTCTTTCCTTTGGACGTCTATTGCTTCTCCACTGTAGGAGCTTCTGGGGAAAGCCAGTCAGGGGACCATGTCCTCCCACCACTACCACCCTCGCCGAAGAGACCATTGGACCCTCCCTGGGGCAATGAGACCTTCTCTCCTGGAAATCAGCATCTGAGGCAGTGGTACCCAGGGATGGAATTCTGTGGACAGACATAAAGCAGAGGGAGCTGAGCTGTCACCGGCAGGGTTATATACATCCCTAACTTGTAACAAATATGTAAATGGTCTGAAAAGGATCATGTGAACCAACTGGGTAGAAGTAGGCAAATGAAACTAATGTAGGACAAGGATAGTCAAATTAATTTTGTACTTGAACTTTTCTTATACCATCATCAATACATATGTACTGATATCATCAAGAATACAGGAGCTATAAAATTTGCCATAAGCATTTACATTTTAGAGAGAATCAAAGAGATTTCCTTATCATAATTTTTGTTTGATATTAATACAGCAAAGAGGGTTTTTTATTTTATTTTAATCATTGTTCAAGTACAGTTTTCTCCCACTTACTCCCATTCCAGCCCACCCACCCAACCCTCCCCTCTTTCCCCCATTCCCCCCCACCCCTAGTTTTTGTCCATGTGTCCTCCAAATTTGTTCCTGTAAACCCTACCCATTCCCCCCTGGAATTCCCTCTTCTCTCAAAGAAGGTTTTTTTTGAAAAGTTGATTAAAATATAGTTGGAAGAATAAAGAACTAAGAAAAGCCAAGATACTCCTGAAGTAGAATAAGACAAGGGGACTTGCCTTACCAGATATCAGTTTATTCTAAATCAGCAATAAAAAAGATAAAGTAGTCCTGGCCAGGTGACTTGGTCGGAGTGTCATCTCATACACCAAAGGATGTAGGTTCGATCCCCAGTCAGGGCACATTGCTAGGTTGCATCCTTGGCCAGGGTGCATGCAGGAGACGACTGATGAATGCTTCTCTTTCACATCAATGCCTCTGTCTGTCTGTCTGTCTCCTTTCCTCTCTCTTGAAAATCAGAAACATATTTTGGATGAGGATTAAAAAGAAATAAAGAAGGTAAAGTAATATTGTTACTGTGGGGAAACCAAGAGGACAGAATGGGATCCAGGAAGAGACCCACACAATGTGGAAACTTCACGTATAACTGGGCTGGCAATGAGGGCCACTGAGGAAACAGTGGGCTCGTCTTTTCAATATGCTGAGGAACTGGTTATAGGAAGAAAAAAAGCCCTGTTTCACTGTATTTTCACACGTAAACACACTTCCCAGTGGTTTGGTGATGTAGCTATGAATGGTAAAACTTCAAAATTTTAGAACAGAAGAAATAGAATAGCTTTAAGACTCTGGGATAGGGTTGAGTAGGGAAGATGTTATTAAACAAGGCACAAAGATTTTTAAAAAGATAAAAGATTGGCCTTGTCTTTGACTGCAGTTAGTTCCTAAAAGACAGAGTTGTAGTCAGAAAAAAGTCAGATGCCTCTGAGACTGGTTGTTCCTGGTGCTGCACACGTGGCAACAGAGTCATGCCCAAATGACTGGGACACAGAAGAGACGCAGAGTGAAAAAGTAAAAGGCGTTGTGCAGAGCAGCACATGCCTGGGTTGTGGGTTCGGTCCCCGGTCGGGGAGCATGCAGGAGACAACCGATAATGCAGTAGGCAACTGATTGCTGTTTCTCTCTCACATAGATGATTTTTTCCCTCCCTTTCTCCCTCCCTGCCCTTCTTTCTAGAATCAATAAAAGAGGGAAAAGTTTTAAATAAATAAATAAATAAATAAATATGGCTCAATTGATATTTTAAAGGCCTAGGGGAGAAACTTGTGGGAAATCCTTTCTTGGGAATGAAAGGACTATTACAGGTAGGGTGGAGGTGAGCCATAGAAGCTGAGAAATAAAATGGCCAAACTCTGAGCTAGGACTCATAAACCAGAACAGCAAAAACCAAGTATTTGAAATGGAAAAAATCATTATTTTTCTACTGTAGCAAAAGTTCTTCTAAAGGAAAAGAGACCATTTTAATAAAATAGAGGTCTATCAGAAAAGTTTAGAAATGGGATGACTGATAAAATTAGATCATGTCTTTTTTAAAACCATGTGTATTTCTTAAAACCCATAAACAAAACCTCTCATAGACCAGTACCTTTAAACAAGAATAGGTATTTTCATTTTTATTTAACATTTTTAATATGTTGGGGGACAACTTTCTAAAAGACTTCTTGACATATTAGATAAAAATGCAAATAAAGGGGAATGATCTCAAAAGAGGAATCTAATAACCTTAACCAACTATATAAAAGCATATAGGTCTCAAAATTAGTACACCCGAGTTCCAAAAATTGGTGCTGAGATCTTGGACAAATCTCCCAACTTTCTTACACGTTGATTTTCTTGTCCAGAAACTGAAGGTATTGCACCAAGTGATGCTGAAAACAAAACTAAAAATCTAGACAAGCAGAAAGGCAGGCATTAAGCATGAGGAAAGTTCCAGACCTGGAGTACAACAGGAGGCCAGAGAAGAGAAGTGAACAAGAACACGACAGAGCTTCACTCTGAAGAGAGGCTGGCTATCTAACAAGCTAAAAAGACAGGCGGCATCCATGGGAAAACGTTAATTCACGTTTCATGGAGACTGAATCTCCTGGATAAGGTAAAAGTCCAGCTTGCACAACAGGAGCCTAGGGACTAGGCTGCCTTCACTGAAACGGTACATGAGCCGCAGAGCGGGGAAACCATGTTCCTTAAAGTACGCCTGTCTCCAGCCCAACATCAGCATTCAGGATCAGGAGAGCGTGGTCTCAGGTGGGGCAAGGAACTCGAGAGGAAGGTGAGAGTAGAAGCTGGGGAACCAGGAACCCAAAGAGCCCTGAGGTTTGCAAGGCATGAAGCTTGTCACTGAGAAGGAACCAACAGAAGAGTAAAGATTTCATTAGCACTTTTGTAGAACCAGAAAACCTAGTCCTAGATAGGCTGCATGGCTGTCAGCCCAGAAACTTCACTGTAAGTCACTTGGAAAATCCTGTTTGTCAACAGAAAATTAAAATGCCTTTAATGGTAGTTGCTTAAATGCCATCTCACATTTTTCACCACAGTCTCCCCTTTCCTGGGGAGAAAATTTCAAATTTGTCATTATTATCCTCTCTTAGAAGTGGCTCAGGGCAGTTGTATGAAACATAAACCAAAACACAACAATCAACTTCCGAATGGGATGCCAGGGCCTTGTACAGTAGCAGCATGCGAACCACAACGGGAGGAGGGTAGCAGCACATTTGTCAGGTCGCCAGTAAAAGACAATGTGTGAATTCCTGTAAGTAGATCTATCTGCCTTCAGAATATATTATGTTTTACAAATCAGACCTGGGGTTTTCTGGAATGATGAACAGTAACACGCCAAGCAGCAAAGTCTTAATCAGTACTATTTTGAAATGTGTAACCGAAAATTAATCAGGTCGCCCTGTTGAGTTTAAGAACATGATTATGTGATAGTGTTGCTCATTTCACACACGGAAAAATTCCTGGGAAGTTAGGGGTCTTACTGAGCCATTCGTATGTTAAAATTGTTTATTTAGATTCTATTTTTTTCTGTGCTTGGCTTATATGCTATTGCTGCTATATGAGCTAATCTCTCCATCCCCCTGCCTGGTTTTCAATACAATACAGTGGAGAAGAAAGAACGTTGGCTTACGTCTCATCTTTGCTGCATACTTGCTGAGAGCCACTGAGTCAGGCTTCTGAACTCTCTGAGACTCTTGCTCATCTGTACATAAGGATGAGCACACCCACTCACGGGTGCCACAGGTCTTTCATGAGGAATAACCTGAGGGAAGCTGTGTGCAAGGCCTGGTACTCCTCAGACGTTCGTTTCCTTTCTTTGTCTCCAGCTGACCCCACCCTACCCACCTAACCTGTTTCCTACTCACTACAACCTACAACTTTCACTCCAGCAAGGCAAGTCATTGGGTTATGTAGTGTGGCCCCTACTCCCTACCTAATTCCTACTCATCTTCTTAGTCTGAAAGGCAAAGGTGTCCACACAGAAGCATCAAGAAAATGGAAATGGATCATACTACTTTGTTTTATTCCTGCTTCTAATATCTTTTCTTGGCTGCATATTTATGTAGGCAGTCATTCCTTAACTTGTGGGTTTCATGTGGAATGCATAAAATAGACTTACTGAAGTTCATCTATGTAACATTTCCAATTCTACAAATATTTATTGCTTACCTACTATGCAGAGGATATAAAGTTGAGAAAAATCAATCTCTTTCCTCATGGGCTCATTATTACCTCAAGAAGAAATTTGAATGATGATACATGTTGAATTTCTTTTTACTCAGCTAAGATAATTTTAAAGTTATTTTGTGTCTTTATATTTGTTGAAATTCAGGCCATAGATAGCCTTTGGCTTGTATTTTCTGGATAGTAAGATGAAATTATGTAGTCAATGGTTTAAATAGAATGCTATGTGATGATTTTTAAACAAGATGCAATAATTTTTCATCTATTTAAATTCATATTAAGGCCAAAATAATCTTTTGTTTGCCAACAAATTATGGCTCAGTAATTTGATTCATTAGGAGTTAAGTAAAAGGCTTAGTGGTAAGTTGGTGTAACTAGAACACAATCTCAAAGGGGGAGTTACATTTTTCAATCAAGTGAAGAATATGTTTAAGTACTAGAATACATGTTAATCCATGTAACTTTTGGCTTTCAGTCAATGGAAGGCCAATCTGGTTAACTACACTTGAACACATTTTGGCAGTTTTGTTCACATGGTTTATATTCAAACTCAAAGCTAGTGCTTTGGTTTGTTAGTTCTAGGCTGCAGGCTAATCCTGCCCTCTAATCGAACATTCTCCTTGTGCACTACTTTCTTTTCTTCGATATAAAAAGGAAGAAATGACACACTTCTTGGCAATATTCAGGGTAGGCTGATGTGGTAGGGAATTTTTACTAATTTCTCCTAGGTAGAAAAGGGACATACTCTCCTTGTGTTAGAGAAAGTTACTTGGGGGTGATGGTCTCAGGCCCTTCCAGCGGCCCATCTACCTGAGAACCTGCAGACGTGATTACAAGGCACGAGCCGGGGCTTGGGTTTCCCCTAGCTGGCTGCAGAGGCAAGTTGTCTAGGCTCCCAGTGAACAGCCACAGCCCACAGAGAATGTCTGTTTACCCAGACCTTTTCCATGGTTTCCTTCTGAAAATTGGTTCAACCACACACATGGGAATCTAGTTAGACTCTGAGAATTAACATCTTTGACTGGCATGTAACCCAAACTTTTTTATGTAGGATTTGGAATCAGATTGGAGCATTAAAAAATGAGGGAAAATAGTAAGAGTCCAAATCTAAAGCTCTTTCAAGTGCACCTGAAGTCCATCTTTTAAATCATGGGTTCTCATTACTGGGTCATCCATGTTTACTAAATGCAACAGTAGGAAGCAGACTTCTAGTGAGACACAGTAAAAGATAATTTTCCAGTCCTTATGCATCTCACTTGGGAGATAGATGTATGTGGAAACTTAGCTTGTGCATGATCCCTAGTTAACTAGACATACTCTACTTAGATGCTTAGGAGAATGAATTTTTGTAGCATACAGCTGATTTTACAGTATATACCTGTGGTCCTTCATCCATGAACAAAGGCCAGGCTATTGTTGTTAAACTGAAGTGTAAGGTTGTTAAATAAACTCTATCTTCCAGCTATTATATCTACATTTTGGAGTGCACAAAGAGAATAATTAAGACTAACGCTTTATTTGAAAATGTATCGCCGTTCTTGTGAAGAATCCGCCATAGTTACTAGTAGAAAGAAAAGGCTTCTCTGTAGTACAAAGCTAGCAAAAAACTTACTATGCCATGAAGAACTAGCCTTTTCTAGTTCTCACATTCAGTAGCTGAAAGCAGATCGTTGCCATAAAGAAGTATTTACCAATTTTAAAAGGTCTTGGCCCATCATAGCTAGTGTTAGATTTGGAATATAGCTTTTGTTGCCAAGGTGACAAACACTTATAAATATAACACATCTTCTAATGTGCTTTTAACTTAGTATTTTTATGGCTTTTAAATCAGATACCATTAGCAAATATATTAGGTAATTTAGCTGAAAGACCATTTTCCTCTAACACTTTTTGTTACATTTCCCCAGATATTTCAGTAAATGTCTGTTGTGACATTCTACTCCTGCTAGGCTTCCAATGTAAGGGGATACAGAAAGTACATCTGGTAAAGATTAACATACATTACCTTGCCTTTTTTGTATTGATCAGTGAAAAAAAATGTATAAAAGAGAGTTAAATTTGTAGTCTCCTTGAAGAGTAATCATTGTTTCTATTGTTATTTTGGGGACTACACCCCCTCTTCCCCCCAAATAAAAACCTGGCTTTAAGACTCAATGCACAGAGGAAAGGATTTGGGGGACAGCATAGTAACTATATATTAACACTTCCCAAAATCTTCATACCCGAATGCTTTCCTTTAGACATTAATAATAATAATAATAATAATAATAATAAGGCTATGGGGGAAATAATTACAAAAGACCTTCCAGAGCTCTAGTATTTCCACGAGTCTCAGTTTATTGTTCCAAACAATAAACCCAACAGCCCAAGAAGGGAAGGATTTAGCTCCAAATGTATTCACTGGATTTTTCAAAGAAGGCTTCTAAGGTGGACATATATGTCACTGCAAAGATAAAAATCAGATGAGACATATTTAGTTTAAGACCAAATTTACATTTATTGTTATCTTGTCAGAAGTCATTCTTAGAAGATTGTCAGTTCCTGCATGTATTCTTTTTCTTTCATTCATTCAACCAACCGACATTCAAGCAGCATCAGCCATGTTCCAAGCACAAGAAATAGAGAGATGAGCAAGTCCCAGACCTTGAGAAAGAGACAGGTAAATAAAGGAAGTATTGCAGCCCATTGAAAGTGCTCAGGTAGAGATTTTAAGAAATAGGGGTCAGAGATAAGTCCCTAAAGAGGAATTCTGTACATTGTTTTTAGAGAAGCACAGTGGAAAAGAGGAACATACACTGTATTTAAATAGCAAAAGACTTGATAATTAACGTTTTATATACTAAATCCATAATTGTTTTATCCTTACTGTGTGATCCTGAATGCATCCCCCTATGCCTCAGTTACTCCCCCTCTGTAACGTAGATAATTATCCTTGCCACCCGCATAGCTCGTGGAAGACTGTTGATAGGAATAATGGGATATGGGTGGTGAAGCTATTTGAATTCCTTGGAAAAGAAAGATGCTGTGTGTAAACACACAGCATCCTTATTATTCCAAGCAGTAGCATTTGGGATAATCACCATATAATGCTACACCTTTGTGTGTGTGTGTGTGGTTTGATTCTTTATGAAAAGGTAAGTGCTAACGTTGAGTTCCTCTGATAACTTTGGAAGCAATTTTAATCCATCAGACAAAACATAATAATCTTTAGAGTAAGTTTAATCCCTTCGTATTTGAGTAGATTTTGTTATTTACCAAAGTCTTAGGCAATTTTACCACAATTATGAAAAGCAGTGCCCAGCAAGCCCAGCTCTCTCAGCGAGTATCTGAAAGACACTGTTGCGGACAGGCCAAAAACTTCCTCACAACCGACACAGTGTGTGCGTGCTGTGTGCACGCCTGAGCCTGGGGCTTGCCAGAAAGAGCTGGGAACGAGCTGAGACTGGCTAGCATACCTGAGGCAGCTGTTACACCGTGGCGCCTGGATTCTTCTCTCAGACTCCAGGCTGGCTCCTCTCCTCCTCCTCCTCCTCCTCCCCCCTTCCTCCTCATTTTCCTCTTCCTTTTCGGAGTCTCTCTAACTCGGGGTCTCTCACTGCCTTTCTTCCTCCTGTGGCTGCTGGGAAAGTCCCATGGCCTGCGTCTGTGCCCTGGTCCTGCCGCCAGTCATTCTGGGACTGTCTGGCTGGGGGGAGAACCAGGCAGGGGGTGAAGTCTCAGAGAAAAAGGACCCTCAGCAGTTTTACCTGTTCCATCTTTCCTTTCACCCATTCATTCTCTCTGTCTTGTCTTTCCCACTTTCCCACCCTCCCTTAACCCTGTCCCTCCCTTCCCTTCCCTTTTCCTCCTCCTCCACCTCCTTCTTCCTTCTTTCTCCCCCAACTCTTTCCCTCACTCTCTGTCATTCTCACCTTGATTTTGGGGCTGGAGATTAACTATGCATTACATGGCAACCAGGGAAACTGACAGTTCAAGGCAGATCTGCTCTTAGGACCTGACACTTGCTTTGGGCTATCCTAACAAGATATTATTGATCAACTGGACCTGGGATTTGCCAAGGCAGTCCAGCCATTCATTAACAAAAGAGGCAGGCTGCATTAAGAAGCCTGTATTAATCCCCCTTCTCCCCCTAGTAGCAGTACTGCTCAGAAGGCTTCCTCCAGGAGATGCCAAAGAATAGTGAGATTACATAATAAATTGCTAAATAGCTGAAAGGATTAAAAAAAAACTCTTCGAGAAACCTTACTTAGTTTCATAGGGCCTCTCATGGTTTGAGGCTGCCACTGGAATTGGACAGAACTAGTATAGTGAATCAGAATGAATTTTCCTAGGGAAAAATGCCAGTGCTAAATCAGCATGGGAAAGGCAAAAAACCCTAGCCCCCTGGAGGCCCCAGGGCCCTTGACAAGGGTAAAAGATATGTATCACCGATAGAAAGACCAATGATATTAATCCGAAGAGATGGTCTCTGGTTACATTTCATGGACTTAGGACCCACTGAAAGAAAAGAGCAATTACTTATAGTCATATATATTTTTTTAAAATTTGACAAAGATCCCAATCATGGTGGATTAGGTACATTTAATATCTCAATTAATAAGCCCTTGACAATAGTAACATGTCAACTTTGGTTCAAGAAATCCACTATAGTTGATAGTCATTCAGGAAATGTCTTTCATGCCCACATATTAAATTTAATCTGCCACCCCTGTTTTATAAGACTTTGTATTCATCTGCTGAAGAAAAGATGCTTATTTTATCATTCCAACCTAACAGCTTGCTTAGCAAAGCTGATAGGTAGGAGTTTAGAAGATATTCATTGAATGCCTATTTTGTATATTTACAAAAGAGGTAGATTTAAGGGAGTTACCCAAAAGCAGTATGTTTTTTTGTCCCACCGTTATCCTATTGGTCTTCCTTTCATTCAGCAGGTCTATCTGTCATGAAGAATTTAAGTTCCATATTTCCCTCTGTCAGTTGTGAAAAGGCCTGTCAGCTGGGGCTTACACTACAGTTTGCCAAAAGGCCTATCGCACACAATGGCAATACAATCTTATATTTGTGCTCCCAGTCTCCAGATAATCCCCCACTTTCCTCCTCTGCAGCCCAGTTATGATCAGGCTTAAGTTGCATATTCCGTTTTTAGCCAGATTTTGCTGATAAGTGCTATCAGCGAGACTGAAATGAAATACAGCAAGTTTAGCTCTTATTACCAGTGTAGAACATGCCTTGGGAGTTATGTGTGTGATATGGAGACAGTGGTTGCATAAAACTAATTCACAGAAATGAAATAAAAGAATGTTAATGGCATTAGCTTTTATCTGTAGAATGTCCTAAGGTCCTTTATTCGTACATCTAAAACCACAGACCTTTAATTAACATTCTAGGAGATGTACCAGAGATACTGGGCCATTTCCTGTATTGTTTCCGGTGGGACATAATTTTTAGAGAAAACTGCCCAGAGTTTTAACATTATTTGATACCTTCAAATAGTAGATACTTTGTCTTTGCCATTTTTCTTCTGAGTTCCCAAATACCTCTAATCTCAGAAAGATTTTTATTTCTTACATCCATATAGAAGCTACCACATTCTCATTAAATGGAAATCATAAAAATGGTTGGAGGCAGGCAAATCACTTGTTTTATAATCTACTGAGTCTGTAGCAAAATTCGAAAGACTGTTACATTAGAAAAATGCATCATTGCCTCACCTGAGGAGAGGGAAGGGTTAATCGTCATTCCTAGAACTCTGGAGTGGAACAAAAGCTTGCAGCCTGACACCAAAATAACATCACAATGAAAAGTGAAATTGCTTCTAAGGCTAAATTGCTTCATTTGAAAATTGTAGTGATACTGAGAACAATTATGTCACTTAAACTTTCACAATTTTGTTTTTATAAATCGGTTATAAAATTATCATGTGGTTTAAATGCAATTATTTAATAAGGGCATTTGTAATTGTCCAATATAATCAGTTATGCTTCAATCAGGTTCTTCTCTGCAACTGTATTTTTGTGAGCAGCTGAGTTCTTCTTATTATGGTAATATGTACTTTTTGAAAAAAAAGAAAAACAAATAGAATCATTGTTTTCCAGAAAAGTTCCCCTCCACCCCCACTCTGACTGCAGAGCATTTCCCCTACTGCAGACTGAGTCTCAGAATTCTTTTTTCCCCCTTGTCTTAGAAATGAAGTGGCTACTCAATGAGTGAGAAAGAAAAACACACCGCTAAATAGTAGGGGAAGTGAAAGTTGGTTCTTCAACAGTCCTGATAGTGTTATCAAGTATGTTTTCCAAGCTGAGATGGGCCAGAGCCGGAGAGCATGTAGTGGTGCATACCGGGTACCCATCAGTATCCATGTAATGCTGGTACCAAAAGCCACAGATCATGACTTTGCTTTTTCTAAGAAGGAGGAGAGATTAATCATGGACTGAGTCTAGGGACACTCAGGCCTTCCAGAAGCTATAGGATTTTAGTTGCTCTGTGGTGCAATTTGTAGCTGTTTGGTTCACTTTAGATTGCCTAGAGAGCTGTGTTTTCCTTCCAAATTTCAACTACAGTCTCCACTAATGACTGGCCCCTGCAATTTGCCTGGTTCACCCTGATCTCTGTACCTACTGACTGAGCAAGAGGCATCTCATGAAGCCCAGCTCTTTTTTCTCTGCTCCCATCTTTTTTTCTCTTCTGAAGGCAGATTCTCCCTTACCTGACTCTAACATTTTGTTTCTCTACAGATCCTCACCACTTCATGAGAGATACCAACCCTCTTCCTCTCTCTGCTGTGCATCCCGCCCAGAAAGAAGATGCTGCTACCCAAGAACATTCCTCATTTCAGATCACTCTTTGGGAGAAAGACTGAGTCACCAGGGACAAGATGTTTAGCTTGTGCCACATTGATGTAATAGAAACTGAAGTAGGGATCCCAGCAAAGCCTTTACCACATGGGAGAGTTTATTGTTTTAAAACCCAAATTTGATAGTATCACTTCCCAGCTTAAAAGCAGTCTGTGGTGTTCCTTTACCTTTGAGCGAAAGCCAAAGGTGCTGTGTGCTCTGGCCTACCTAGCTCTTCAGTTTTTCTCATACCTTCTTTCCTTTTACTCCATTCCAGCCACACAGTCCCTCTCTTTGAATTGACCCCTTTCTCTTCCATCCTAAGGTCTGTATACCCTCTGCTCCCTTTGCTTGTGATGTTTTCCTATCCCCGCCTTAGCCGGGATCCCATGGTCCTTACCAGGGTCGTTCTCCCTCATCCCTCTTCCCTGCTTTGGACCAAGCGTCGCTGCTTCAGACCAAGCGTCGCCACTTCAGGAAAACCAGCACAGATCCCCTGAACCCGGATGTGGTCTCCCTGTTCTGTGCTTACAGGAGAAGGAACTTTTCCTTCCAATTATTTATTACACTGGTAATATTTATTTACATTATTATTTGATTATTATCCCATTCCAATAGCCTCTTTTTGAGAGTAGGAACTTTGTTTTTGCTTTTCTTGATATCTTTGCACTCAGCAGGCATTCAGTTTATTTCTGTTGAATGAATAAACCCTTTGGGATGCATGGAAATTTTGTATCAAAAAATAAGGAAAGCAAATATCCTAAGCCTGAGTCAGCAGCAAGGTTTTGAGAGTGCCTCACATGCATTCATGGAGAAATGCACAATGACAAATTGAAAACAGCCTAAGCATCAGCGGAAGGACAGATAAGTAAATTGTGCTATGTTCATAAAACATAATGCCATGCAGCAGTTAAAATTAATTAATTAGTGCCATATGTGTGTGCATGACTAAATCCTCAAAACACATACATAAAGAAAATGGGCATAATAAAAATATATATTTAAATTTATTTATTTATTTATTTGCCTAGAGTCCATGAAAGAGAAACAGCAATAGTGGTGGCAGAAGTAAGTACATGCTAAGACTGGGGGTGAACTTTAGGGAGCATGGGAAGACAAGGTCCTTTCCTTCCTTTCCAGGTAACCCCCCCAACTGGATTACAGTAGGGGAATATAACCAAATCCCTGATCTTTTTTTGGACATGTTGCTACTGTTTACTTTCTGGGCTAGACCTTAATTGCACTTGGGAACAAATGTATCTCTCCAGGGTAAAGATTAGAGAATCAAAATAATTTACTATTGGGAAGAATAAAATGAAATAAACTCAAGAATAACAATATAGGGGAAAATCAATAATATGCAAAAATATTGAACTTTAATTCCTCTTCTGAAATATTCTAAAGAATTAAGTTTTAAAAATAACAACAAGGTATAAAAGATCTCAGAGGCCTAATAGGAAGTTGAATATTAAGTGAAACAAGTAAGAATACTCGGCCCTTAATTCTAGACTGGGAGATATTAGACTCACGTATCTAATGCATTACAGCCTTACTCATAGTGTATAGTGTAATCTCTCTCTATCTCTCTCTCTCTCTGTCTCTCTGTTTTAGAAGCAACTCTTTCCCAAAGTATTTTCCTTACTCATTTTACTATTTTGCTACAATACCTTCTAATCCACTTTCACTATTGATTTTCAGTCAGTGCATTGAAGAATACTCAAAGGATTTTAGAATGACAGAAAGGCTTCCTTCCTTCCTTCCTTCCTTCCTTCCTTCCTTCCTTCCTTCCTTCCTTCCTTCCCTCCCTCCCTCCCTCCCTCCCTCCCTCCCTCCCTCTTTCTTTCTTTCTTTCTTTCTTTCTTTCTTTCTTTCTTTCTTTCTTTCTTTCTTTCTTTCTTTCTTTCTTTCTTTCTTTCTTTCTTTTTTTCTTCCTCTCTCTCTCTCTCTCTCTCTTTCTTTTTTTCTTTCAGATGAGGAAACATGCTCCAAGAGTTAAAGTGATTTTCCAAGGCCACATGGCTGTCATGTAGCAGATTGGGAACCAGAACCTATGATGCCTCATCTCTGGCCCAGTATTCTTCCCAACATACTACACTGCAATCTTGAATCTTGGGGCCATAATAATAAAGCTGTATCAATGGTTAATGCCATGCTTTGCATTTATTTGGCTAGGTAGCACCCAATTGATACCTGAGGGTCAAAGACAAAGTTGAAATCAGATAAGGAGATGTAGCTACATACAATCAAATATTGTTCTGCCTTTTAAAAGAATTAAATTCTGACACTTCTACAACATGGATGGACCTTGAAGAAATTATGCTAACTGGAATAGACCAGATACAAAAGTATAATATTGTATGGTTCCACTTACATGAGGTGTCTACAACAGTCAAATTCATTGAGACATAAAATATAATGGTGGTTTTCAGGCGCTGAGGGAAAGGGGAGCGGGTAGTGATTGTTTAATGATCATAGAGCTTCAGTAAGGAAGATGAAAAAGTTCTGGAGATAGATGGTGGTGGTCGTTGTACAATGTGAATGCACTTAATGCTATTGCACTGTACGCTTGAAAATGGTTAAAGTGGTCAGTTTGATGTTCTGTATATTTTTCCATAACTTTTAGTCTTCCAACCCAAGAAGGCATGCTTGCTGAGAATTGTAGGCATCCAGAAGGTACTTAGAAAGTATGAGGTGCTTGGGGAGGATGGGGAGTGGGAGGGGGAAAGACAGGAAAAGAGAAACACCTACTGCCTAGACCAGCACTGCCCAACAGAACTTTCTGTCATGGTGGAAAGGTTGTATATCTGCGCTGTCAAGTACAGTAGCCAGGAGCCCCAGCCACATGTGGCAGTCGTTCACTTGACACATGGCCAGTGCAACTAAAGAACTGAGTTCTTACTTTATCTGAGTTGATTTACATTTAAATAGCACAGGGCTAGACCTTCTGTTGTTTTGGGTTCACTTAACAGTACTATCCTTGTATTTTTGCTTCTCCTAGTTCCCTTTCTATCAATTCAAGCACCATTTACTTTCCATTCAGTGACTATTAGCAGATGTAGTTCCTCTCCTGTGTGCCAGACTCTTGCTAGACAACAGGGATAAAAGGGAGCAAGAGAAATCCTCTACACTGGGGAGCCTACATAAGCGTAATTACTGTGATCAACAGTGTGGCCACACGTCCTGAGGTAAAAGATGTTCATATCCTGCGACCTAGCACTTCTGCACTCCGGAGAAACCATCAGATGTCCTCAAGGGGACACAAGATTAAAAATTACAACAGGCCTAAAGATCAATGAATAAAGATAAATCAGGCCATGCTCATAAAACAGTACTATGTACTAGTTAAAATTAATGAAGGAGGACTACATCTACCTATATGGTGAAATCTCCCAAACACAATAGTGAGTACAAAGAAAAATTCATCTGCAGAAGGGTACACACAGGATAATATCATTTTGAAAAACATTTTAAAAAAGCTTGCCAAGTTCTTGTGTATGGATACCTACGTATGCAGCAAACATAAAAACGTGTGTGGGCATGAGAGACAGCACATTCAGAGTGGCGATGTGCACAGTGAGGGAGGGAATGAGACGAGAGGAAGTACTCAGAAGTCTTCACTGTGCCTGCAGTATCCTCTTCATTAGGAAAGGTCTGAAGCAAACATGACAAAGCCAGAAGGTGGGTGTGTGGTGTTCAATGTATTATTAACAATACTTCTGTGAATAATTAAATATTCCATAATAACACAGATAGTAAAAAATGGCCTTGCTGTTAAGAAGCCCTGAAATTAAAGGGGCATCATGAGTACAAACAACAAAATTTTCACAGTGCGTTGAAAGTCATGGTAGGGATGCATATGAAGGAGGAAGGCGAGCACAGAGGAAGGTATAACTAACTCTGTCTCAGGAAGTCAAGAAGACCTCACTAGCTGGTTGCATTTGAGTTCATTCTCTGAGGGTGTGTAGATGTTTCCTTAGGAGAAAAATGAAAAGGAATATTTATTTGAGGCTAAGAAGTCTGTATAAAGATCAAAGTGCAAAAGAGTTCTGTGACTCTAGTGAATTGCAAGAAAATTAGCTTCTTTAGAGCCTAGAACTCTCAGGGTAGAGGTGGACTGTCAGGCAGTTACAACTGATTGCAGTCAACTCAGTTCAGGCTCCATAATCAAGCTAGGGCAGCGATGTCAGGAGGAGTTGGAGAGTGGTGGGATGAATGCGGAGAGACTTGAACCAGAAAGGCCCATTAAAAAGGTGGTGAAAGAGCTCGAGGCAACAGCAATGAGGACAAAGACAGGATGGTTAGAGGGGTGACACAAGTAGAATCTATAGGACTTGGTGACTGGTTTAATGATGGAGGTGCACTCAGAACTCTCTTTAGAGTACATCACATGTTAGGTCACAAAATAAGTCTTAACAAATTTGAGAATATTGAAATTATAGCAAGCATCTTTTCCACATTTTTTTACCACAGTGCAATGAAACTTTAAATCAATAGCAGGAGAAAAACTGGAAAATTCACAAATCTGTGGAAATTAAACAATACACTTTTGAACAACCATTGGATCAAAGAAGAACTCAAAAAGAGAATGAGAAAATTCCCAAGCAAATAAAAAAAACCACAACATGCCCAAATTTATGGGATGGTGCAAAAGTATTACGGAGGGATGTTTTTTGCAACAAACACCTACATTTTTGGGAAAAAATCTCAAATAAACAATCTTAATTTTACACCTCAAAAAAACTAGAAAAGAACCAACTAAGCCCCAAGTCAGCAGAAGGAAGGAACAAAAATCAGAGCAGAAAAAAAAAAAAAGATCAGAGCAGAAGTAAACAAAATAGAAAATAGAAAAACAAAAGAAAACAAATCAATGAAACTATAAGTTGATATTTATCCAAAAGAATTAAAATCAGGATCTCACAGAGATATTAACACACCCACGCTTACTGGAGCATTTTTCACAGTGGCCAAGCTAGGGAAACAACTTAAATAGTCGTTGACAACTGAATAAAGAAAATGAGGTCTATACACATACAAGGGAATACTATTCAGCCTTCAAGAAGAAGGTAACTCTGCAATACGTAACAACATTAATAAACCTTGAGATCAGTATGCTAAGTGACCTCAGCTAGTCATAAAAAGGTACACAGAGGGACCCCCAAAAAACAATTTATTTATAAAAAATTGTGTATTTATTCTTACATGTTTAAACTTCAGCCACCTTCAAAGTACTCTCCATTTGATGCAATACACCTATCAAGACATGTTTTCTACTGCTAAAACAGTTTTTGAATTCATTGATTTTGATGCCTTTTAGTGCTTATGCTATTTTTTGGTTTTGTTTTGCCTCTTCCATGTTGGCAAGATATTTCCCTTTGAGGACTTTTTTAATTTGGGGAAACAAAAGATAAGTCACTTGGGGTGAGATCAGGCGCATAGGGAGGGTGGGACACGGGGTCATGACATTTTTGTTCAAAAACTACTGAACATTCAGTATGGTGTGGGCAGGTGTGCTTATAAATCGGCCATCATGAATTGGGCAAACACATTGAAAGTCTTCAAAAAATTCACTGAAGCCGAACACAACCTCTCATAACAACGCCAGCTAGAACACTGATACAGATGGGTTCCTAGAACACTCACCTAGCAGGGGAAGCCTGTACTACAAGGGGCCAGCCCCCCCAAAAGATAATTCTGTTTTGGGGGTGGGGAAGTCCCTCATATACTACAATTCCACTTGTGTGAGGTGTCTAAAATAGCCTAAATAATGGAATCAAAAAGCAGAATAGAGGTTTCCAGGGGCTGAGGGAAGGGAAAAATGTAAGTAATACAGAGACCTAAGGTTTCAGTTAAGAGAAATTATCTTCTAGTTATCTGCTCTACAACATTATTCCTACAGTCACAGTACTGCAGACTTAAAAATTTAAGAGGCTAAAGCTCATGTTAAGTGTTCTTACCATACTAAAATGAAAAAAAAATAAGTATAATGTTGGTAAAGTATTTAGTATACATTAAGTACTTAATAAATATTACTTCCTAGTCCTTTCCTTTGCTCCTATCCTTGATAATGCTTAGACTTGCCTGAAAACATTTTATTTAAGTAAATTGCCTTTTGCTCAAATAAGCAAAGTACTATGACCACAGAAGCATTAGATTCCTAGAAAACAGGGATCCAATCTTACACTTAAGTCTATCAAGTATTATCAGACATGTACTATTTGTCTAAGAAGCTATCGTTTACCAATAGCATGTAGCATTATACCAGTACATAGTAGGTGTCCAGTAAGTACCTAAATGCCTTCTGAATTGAAGTGTATTGCACCACAACTAATAAAAATAAGCATAAAATACTTTAGAATTTAGCCTGATATTTAATCATTTGCTAACAACTTTATTAAATCTAATAGCATCCACAGGTAATAAGCACATCATTTTATAAGGAAAGCAAAGAGTTACAAGAGTTATTTATTCAAGTTCACAGAAAGAAAAAGTCATTTGAGAGCCAGAAATAGACAACAGTTATTAATCTAACTGTCAGTAAGTATGGGGAAATCTCTCATTGGTATTTCAGTTATAGGCCCATTGAGGCATGAATAGATCATCTCTTAGGATTTCTAATGCAAAAGAACAAACATAAAAATATTGGGTTGGCTAAAAAGTCCATTTATTTTATTTCTATAAAATAAAAGACATTTTTCATTTTCACCAAAAACTTTATTATCTGGATATTTTGAGTTATGTTGGTAATCTTGCATGTAATATAATATTGATTTGTTCTAAATTAATGTCTCAATTTGGTTACTATCAAGTTCAACTGGTCTACCCGGCCATGGAGCATTGTCCAACAAGAAATCTCCAACACAGAACTTCCCAAACCACTTTTGACATGTTCGATCAGTCACAGCACCTTCTCCATACACTGCACAAACATTGTGTTTTGCATTTCAGTTGCATTTTAACCTTTCTTGAAATAATAAAATGTAGTATGCCAAAAATGTTTCATATTTTCTTCCATCTTCAATATTAAAACAGCTACACAAAAATTCACCAATTTTGATGTTTTTTAATGCATGCTGATTTGACAGCTGCCACAATACAATCTAACAAAATTGTTTCAAATGAATTTAAAGACAACTAAGCGCTACTAGAGCCATTTAACAGAGAAAACCAAACGAACTTTTTGGCCAACCCAGTAGAAGACTGCCTTTCATGTAGTTAGTCCCAACTTCTCTAATCATATTCCAAGCAGTGGCCAGAGTAGATAGCCTCGGGTCAAGGACAAGTGTGTTTGGCTCAGAGGGAACCTGTCTAGGTTCAAGGAAATGGACTATACAAATTATAAAGTGAGTTCACATCTTTGGGGTCCTTTTTTATGACTGTGCTGAAATATAAGCTGAGAGCATAAAGGGTCACCAAATAAGAAGAGGATCTGGTTTAATCTTTATATTTGGGGTTTTCTACTTGGACTGTTAATGGAAAAATCAGGATTTAAGCCAGAGTCTAAAATGGGTCAAACTTTCCATCTTAGGGTTTAATTCATGTTTCCATTTAGTACTCAGAAGTGAGGTTGGTAGATTGGTAAAAAGCACTGATGTCTAATAGGCTCATTGGGATATGAGGGAGGAATGGAAGATGAAGTATAAAAAAAAAGGTGCCTAAATGGGGCAGACTTTAAGACAGAGGTATCTGTCGTATGCTTGGGTCAGAAGTTAACACAAGTATAAAGTTAGAGACTTCCCTCTGGAGTGCATGGATTGGCGGGGGGGCACAGTCCTGTCCTTCTTTAAGCTACCACATCTTCATTTATAAAATAACATATATTGTAAATGCATACAGAGGATATGCATTTACAGAGGATATCCTCTGTAAATGTATATACAGAGGACACCCTCTGTAAAATTTTTTTGAAGTAGGAATACTTCAAAAAAATCTGTTGCTCTGCTTCTCTGAGATATGGAGGTACCAGCTGAGATTGAGGGATGACAGGAAAGGCAATTATATAGTCAATAAGTAGAGGTCAAAACCCAAAAAGTCAAGAGGTCAGTTAGAAGCAGCAGGAGGGATTTCTCCCAGGAAGTAGATCATACAAGTGATCCCTGTGTTGTGTGTTGAATTCTGTCCCCCCAAATATGTCTAAGTGCTAAACCATGGCACCTGTAAATGTGACCTTATTTGGAAATAGGGTTATTGGAGATGTAATCAAGTTAAGATGAGGTCACAATGGACTAGGGTAGGCTCTGATTCAATGACTGGTGCTCTTATAAGAAGAGGGAAATTGGACACAGCTATACAGAGGGGAGAAGGCCACATGAGGATGGAGGCAGAGATCAGAATTATGCAACTACAAACCAAGGAATACCAAAGAATGTTGGCTACCACCAGAAGCCAGGAAGAGGCAAAGAAAGATTCTTCCACAGAGTCTTCAGAGGAAACATGGAACTTCCAACATTTCGATTCTGGACATCTAGACTCCATAGGTGTGAGAGAATTAAGTTCTGTTGTTTTGAGCCATTCAGTTTGTGGTGCTTTGTTATAGTAGCCCTGGGAAATTAATACACCTTGCTATCTGAAGATGACTTTCAACTGTGTGCTTCCAATTGTATGAGTCAACTGAGAAAACTGGCCTCCACATTCCAGGTCCTCAGTTGAGACTTTGGCATTACACTTCCCTCAAGCCCAGCCCTTTATCCCAGCAGTCCAGAAATCCCCTGGTGGAGCAAGGTTTGATGAGTGTACGCGTCACGAAAGACCTCCAGTATGATGGGAGAGTTCAGGCTTGGCCTTTTGGGCCACATCTTTTCTGGATTCTGAAGGTCAAGATTTTTCTCCTTCAGAGCCAAGAGTACAAATATACCTGGATCTCAAATTCTTTCATATCTTACAAGAGGTAGACATGCGGTGTTTGGCCAAATAAAAGAGTAAGTATTAAATAACTGGTAGACCTTTTGAGTTATGGGAAATCATTAGATCAGTGGCTGTACTTTTAGAGCCACTGAGGTTTTAATAAACACCAATGCCTGGGTCTTACCCACAGAGATTAGGCTCTGCCTCCATCTTCATTTGGCCTTCTCCCCTCTGGATAGCTGTCATTGGATCAGTGCCTACCCTAATTTATGCTGTCACCTAACATGATCACATATGCAACGTCTCTATTTCCAAATAAGGGGTACAGCCCAGGTATCAGTATTTTTAAAAGCTCTCCAGTACACATCCAAGTTGAAAACTTGTACTAGGTGATGATCTAGGTGACAGGAAATGGGCCTATGATAAATCCACCCAACTTCTTACTAGGTCATATAGAAAGAATGTTATTAAGTTATTAGATAGATGATTATACCTGGTTCCTGACTGTCAGTGTTCCGTCATAACCACTCTTTGGATTTTAGACCTAACTTCCAACTTTGCCCCCAAATCCTCCTCCTTCATCCCCCACATCCAATCAATTACCAGTTCTTCTTGATTCTATTTTTAAATGCTTCTCAAATGGATCTTCTCCTCTCCATTCCTTTGGCCACTGCCCTATCATTCTCTCCAAACTTCCTGCCTGAGTTTCTGCATAGCAGCCTAACTCAACCTCTTGCATATAGCCTTCCTCACTTCCAATTCATTCTCCAATAGACACCAAAACGATCCTTTAAAATACAAGTGTCAATGCATCACTCTCTTGCTTACTCAATGACTCCTTTTTGCCTACAGAGCCACTTCTAGGCTAGTTACATAACAAACGGGACTCTCCACAATCTGGTCCTTGTCTCCATTGTCCTTGTTGCCACATATTCCTTGCATTTTATTCTTTGTTTATAGTTCACAGTGATATTTCAGGCCTCAATCTACTCACATACTGTTGTTGCCTTTACCTAGCAAGTCCCTCCCTAAATGTGCCTTTTGACCATCGGGAATACTAGTATTCCTTCCCCCCAAAATTGTCCTGACCTCTACTCCCCTTTTCTGTTGTATCACCTCGATGCTTTACATATGATTTTATTATCGCCTTTCTTGTAGTGCTTATTATAACTTTTTAAAGGTCAGAATCACCTCCTAGATGATGATATCCTTGAGATAAGTCCTGAGTCTGGCCTCTGAAGTCTTAGCCTCTGAAATAATAGCTGATATGTGGTGAGCCCTCAGTAAATGTTGGGTGACTGAATGAAAAGACTAAGAAATGAATAAATGCATTTGTTTACTGGAAGGATTGACATAAATCAACCTGTGAGCTTTGCTCCATGCTTAAAAGAAGTGAGAGGTGGATTGAGAGGTATGGGAGTGAGAAAGTACTTATGAAGAGAATATTTTGCTTGGAGGAAATGATGACATTGGTTCAGATAAACTGAACTAAGGAGGGAAAGAAAAATATTCTATTGTCAAGAGATGTAAAACTGATGGGTATTAGTACAGAAAATACTTGGTTTATCTACTTGCTCCAGCAGAAATCAGTTGTTTTTGGGTTTTTATTCCAAGTGTGCTAGAACTCTCCTCATTTCATCAGAATATTTAATTGGACAACCCTGTCATGCCTAGGATAACAACTTTCATGTAAATAAGTTATGTTCTTATAAATCTCCAACTAGCTATGATCACCTGAAACATGGCTTAGCATGGTAGGAAATAAATTATTTAGTGAATGTGTTATAAGCTGTCTAAACACCCCGAAAGAAGTATCTTTGCATTATCTAGGTAGAACAAACTGAAAAGAAGGCTCTTTGATGATAAGATTTATGAAAATGTTGGTTCTATTGCCACTAGATATTTGATAGAGATTGAAGGTCTTAATTCTCATAGTCCTGTATACCTTTTTTATTGAATTTATTGGGGTGATATTGGTTAATTTAAGTTTCAGTGGTATAATTCTATAATATATCAGCTTTATTGTCCATATACCTTTTATTTGAAACATTTAGTACATTTCTATGTATGTGTTTATAAATTTGTATTTGATTAATACATGTGTTCCCAACTGTATATGAAGGCAGGATTCACGTAGTTTTCCTCATTCATGTACCTATAGTATTTAATATGATACCTTGTATATGGTAAATATTCTATAACTATGTAGCAAATGAATGTGTCGAATGAATAGTGTGGTCCTTTAAACAGTGACTCTGGGTTGAACATCTGCCCTGATTTTATAGGATCTTATAAACCTAAACCTGATCCAGGAATCTCCTGGAATCTTTTCTTCATTTCTGCCTAGCTCAGCATACCCACATTGTCCCAGATAGTCAAGCTCATGAAAGGACATGGAACTGTTGATTCTGAAAGACTGAAATATACAAGATCTTAAAGTGAAATCAGGCAGAGTAGGGTGAGTAGCTTAGTCAACAACCACTAAATAAGTTATTAAACTGTTTGTTGATCTTAAGCATGGTCCATGCTAGGCTCCAGATATGATCTCAGCTGCCAGGAATGTATTTTTCCATTTTATCATTCGATTCTTCAAGGATAAAGTGATAGGAAAAGAATTCATTAAAAAGATTGAAAGTTGCTCATGTTACAATGTCAGATCTATAGATACAGACGGTGGCAGACAGTGGTGGGATGAGGCCGAGGCACAGATTCTTTAGGTCATCAGATGCAGCAGGGCTTGAACTACCAAGGAAAACCACTGTTCTTATGCTGAGGAATGTAATCCTGGTGAAGTAACAGAGGGACTGTTTGCATTAGCCAATGAAATCCAGAACTCACTGGAGCACCTTAGAAGTTAAGACTGAGGACAGTAAGAACCTTGTGGGATCTAACTGGATGCCCAGCAAGGTGGATGTTGTGTCTCAGAAACTGTACTTTTGTCAGACCAACTAAACACTTCTCCAGCCTGCCCTGTAACTTGCCGCTGGAGGCTGGCCCCAACCATTCAGACATGCCTCTGAATTTTCCCAGCTCATGTATCTCAAGTCAAAATCTCTGAAAATATCTTGTGGAAATGTGGATAGGATAAAAGATGAGGTGTGTTCATTCCTATTAATATTCAAAATCCTTAAGAGCACCTAATCAACTAAACACCAATTTAGAAAATAAAGGCCAAGGGCATATTTTTTAAGCTATTCTGTGGTTATGGGTATTGTGAATAAATATGCTGGTGGGGAAAACCATCATTTATCTACTTTATAAAGCCTCTATGGTTCTAAGGTGATTGACTGCCACTGCATCTTCTCCTCTTTTACTCCAAATATGAACTGAATAATGAATGAGTGAGGCTAACTAATACAGGGAGCTGGTATGAGCTGGCTGAGAAGGGGGAACTGGATCAGTGGAATTGTTGAGCTCATTACATCTCAAAGATTTCTGTAGATGAGGACTCCTTTTGAATCTGTCTTTATGACGACATCAAATTCAGAGAGTGCAAGAAGCATGTATTTATGCTTGAGTTGTGCCACGACCCGTTTCAGGATTTTTCAAGCAGACTCTTATTTGCCTCAGTGACTCCCGTTTTATTCAGTATTTCTTAAGAATTGTTTAGATCCCTGGCTGGAAGGAATCATTCTGCTTCTCAGGCATTTTTTAAATCAGAAATATTAGCCAAAGAGATGAGTTTGTCTATGCAGAACCATCACCTGCTGGTGACTGATTTAGAAGCAGGAACTAAATTTCAGAACTAGATAAATAACTTAAAAAAGATTAACAATTTCATCCATCAGTGATTCATCTAAAATCCATTATAAACTTGTTTTAGACATCACATCTTTTCAAATGGGCACTAGTCAAAAATGTAATGTGGGTCTTTTGGTGACAGTATTATATATGAATATAACAAATTGTTTCTTATTTTTGTGATTGGCCACCTACAGCATTGGTTCTCAAATTATTTTCTGTTGGAACATATTGAACTTAGATTTTTCTACTCATACTTTTCATTCTGAATGAAAGATTACTCAAATTGTTCCTTATTTATTTACTAATATTGTTTATCTGTTCATGAATACTGGTTGTCGAGAAATAAGTGAACATATTAACAGATGAATTAGATAAAGAAAATATACTATATTTACAATGTAATATTATTCAGCCATTAGAAAGGAGGAAATCTTGCCATTTGTAACACGAATGGACCCAGAGGACATTATACGAAGTGCAATTAAGTTAGACAAAGACAAATACTGTTTTGGTATATATGGAATTTAAAAAAGATGAACTCATAGGAACAGAGAGTAGAATTGCCTGGAGGTTAGAGGTAGAATGGGGAAATGGAGAGACATTGGTCAAAGGATACAAACTCCCAGCTGTAGGATGAATAAGTTCCAGGGCGCCAATGTACACCATGGTGACTACAGTGAACACCGTATTGTATACTTGAAGGTTGCTAAGAGAAATTCCTAATGTTCTCACCATACACACATAAAAAGGTAATATGTAAGATGTTGTCATAATTATTTCACAATATGTACGTGTATCAAATCATCACATTGGGCACCTTAAATATACACAATGCTATATGTGAATTATATCTCAATAAATGTGATGGAAAAAAAGAAATAAATGAGCAAGTCACAAAGCATTAGGAACACAAGTCCTCAGAAGCCGTTGGTCTTTGTGTGCCGGCTTCACTTTTCTGACATGTGGGATAGTGGTGTGCTATCAGATCACCTGCATAGGAGGCTGTCATATCACGTGACAGGAAAAAGTCTTCAAATGATAAAATTATCTTCAACAATATGTAAGAAGCTTCCCCAAAGCGCACCGATACCTCCAGGAGCAACATTCACACCAAAATTGAGAACAACGCACGTTCCCTCAGATCCAGTTTTTCCACTTCTAAGTAGTGATCGTATCCACTGCACCAAAATATTTAAACATGTACACATGATGTTTATGATAGTATTGTTTGTAATTTAAGAAATTGGAAACAACTCAAATATAGGAGAAGGTTTTGATAAATTCTAGAACATCTACATGGTAGTTTTACAAAACAAAATAGAACAATTTATATTGATATGAATGATCTTCAAGATGTAAATATAAATAAAAGTGAGCCAAAGAATAATCAATACATATGATCTCATCTTATACATGGAGGAGGGAAGGGAAAAATGAGGTCTTAGAAAAAGTTCAGGAATAGAAGTCACCTCCAGGTGGGAGAGTAAGTGTAAAAAGATGAAGAACTTGAACTTCTTAATCTGCATACTTCTGTATTGTTTAAATGTACTCTTGAATCATTTGTATACCTAAATAATATTCAAAATAGAAATTATGTGCTAAAAGAAAGTCCCATGCAAAGAAATTTCTTTCCCTTAGAATTTAGCGCCAGAAAAACTTTCCCTTCAAAAAGGAATTTGTTCACATGCTTCTTCATTTCTAATGATAATAATTCATGATGCCTCCCTTTAAATTCTACCTTTCAGGAAATGTAGAATCCAAACTGATGCTCTGTCAGAATGGCTATACTAGCCTGTGAGGTTAGCATGTTTGTTATTGCCTCTCTTCCTGGATCCCATTTCTAATTCCTGGGTTTATTTTATCAAATGTATATTATATGTGATCTTGGTTATATACCATTCATTTGTTTTAAGAAAGAAATGACCAATACATAAATAAATAACCTAATAATTATTTTTATTGAACTTGAAAGTCATTTCATGTTTCAGAGTTTCTGTTAATGATAGTTTACTTGTACCCAAGTATAACTCAATTTTAGACATTCTTATTCTATAGCATGTAACTCACACCTTAACAAAATAATCAGAGGGCTGCAGAGTTTGCAGAAAAATATATACAGTATTTCACTTTTTCCCCTGATACTGCCTGAGGTAATTGTTTAGATCTAGTAAGCCCTCCCAGTTAATTATACCCAAAGGAAGTCCATAGACCTCAGGGAGTCGACGGCAATGTATCTATTTACTGAAGTCCTCTGTGGGTGAAGTAAAATAGTCCTTCAAAGAGTATGCAGTGGAAAGACCCCTGTATGAATTTATACAAGCAAGATAAAATACAGTCTATATCAACTAATTAGAAAGGGTGTACATCACGAATCAAGAATCCAAGCACACCTTTCCCCACCCACTGCCACATAGCAACACTCTCTCTACACCATCCTGTTTTACAAGTCTGGCTTTATCCCTAGTTAACAAAAAAAGTGATTATTTTTGGTACTTTTTAGTGTGCTCTTTATTCTGAGTGTCATTTGAAACACATCCTGCTGTGTTTAAGAAATAAACTGGCAGCTCCTCCTCTCGCCCTGCTGAAATGGCACCTTCAGTTCCTCCTGTAACAAAGCTAGGAGAACAGTGTTTAGAACGAGCCTTTTCCTAACTAACAGCTCGAATGTGCTCGGGGAACACTAACATGATTTTTTCATTAACATTAATTCTGCTGAGCTTCAACTATGAAAGAAATGGGGTTTCTTTAAACACCAATTAACAAAGCAAACCCCAATAAAGGGAAAATACTCTCTCCCCACTTCCAGCCCCCAACAGGAAATTCCCCCCTGTTGAGTTTTCCCCAAGGTCTCTATAAAGTTTTTCTGATGAACTTGCTAGAGCCTTAATGAGAATGAATCAGCACAGATTTTCCATCACATAAACAGAAATATTTAATTTCATGAAAGGGGACAGCAGGCTTGACTCTGCCCAGCTCACCACATGTCTTCAGTTTTCCTCCCTCCTGGTAATTTGTTTCTCATAGTACTTTCGTTAGAGTAATTCCTCAGGGTTCCCCAAACCTGAGGACTATACCTCAGCAGCATAGGTGGAACAAAAAGACTTAAGGCTTTGCTTCATTGCTGACTCCATTTTCTTACTTGAAGCAGAGGGAAAATGTTTGCCCTCTTTGTGCCTGCTCGGATTCAGTTTTCCCGCGCCGACCACTCCCAGGACCCAGAGGGACAATCATGCTTCCAGACATGCCTGCCCAGGGGGCAGAGAGACACATCCAGAGCTCCCACTAGGACAACATTTCTCACACCGTGTTCACACACACACACACACACACAAACCCCCACAAGATGTTATTCCGTGTATGAACCCAAAAGTGTTCTGTGGTCAAATAAATTTAGGAAATGTTGCAAACCATATCCTTTTAGAGATTCACAAAACATGTTAGTTTGTGAAAAGCTATGAGAAATCTTTTAATTAAAAAGAAAACCTAAGCAACTTTGCTGGATCTTGTTTATTTTTCCAACTAATCTGACCACAATGCCCTTCTTCATGGAACACTAGCATTCTACAAATCACTGAAAAAAGCGGGGAGAAAATGAACACTTACTATGCACCAGCTGTGTGCATTGCTTATCTTAATTAGTCCTCCTAACAACCCTATAGATAAGATTTTTATACTCATTTTACAGGTTAAAAAAATACTTTGAGGTTCACAGTATTTTTAAAGCATATTCAGTTTTATGTATATAATAAACTGTAGAGCTAGTATCCAAACTCATGTCTGTCTGTCTGACTATAAAGCCTGTGTTCTTTCTATTCTATTACATGTACTATTTAATCTCCCAGCTACTGTGTGTGTATGTGTGTGTGTGTGTTGGCTAAAATTCGACTTAGCTCTTGCTCTGCATTAAGAGATTGATCACATACAGCAGGCGAGCTCTGTGAGGGCAGAAACTGCATCTGTTGTATTTACCTGTGTCTATCCAATGCTCAGCACAGTGCCTGAAATACAGCAGACTCTCAACAGCTATTGGTTGGACAGAAGAATGAATGTGGCATTAACAAGTGAAGGCACTACAAGTTGTCCAGACTATGCTGTGCTAACACGAACTAGAGAACTTTCCAAAGACAGTAACTCAGACGGTTGAGAAGATTTGAAACTACATTACATGAGGAAAAGTCATCAATCCTAACTGCTTAATTTGAGTTGGAGAAGTCTTTGGGGAGGGTAGCATAACATGATGATGTCTTTGAATACTTGCAAGATGGGGCCAGCACATGAAAATTGGATTATTCAAGCATTAGGTAGAGTTTATCTATGACCTTCAAGATTCCATTCAGTCCTGGAATTGTATGAGCTCTGAGGCCTCTAAAGATGCACAAATGACAGTATAGTTCACAGCCACAGCTGATCAACTTACTTCCCAGAGACTCAACTGTAGAACCATATGACTTGGAATTCCTGTATTGGCCAAGGTTCTCCAGAGAAAGAATCAATAGGATTTGTATCGATGTGTACAAGGAAATTTATTATGGCAGTTGGCTCACAGGACTTTGGAGGCAGAGATATGCCATGGTATGCTGTCTATAAGCTGAAGACCCAAGGAAGCTGATGGTGTCATTCGGCCTGCGTCTGAAGCCCTGAGAACTAGCAGAGCTGATGGCGTCACTCACAGACCCGTTACAAAGGCCTGTAGAGGTAGGGGCAGTGCTGGTGCAAGTTCTGGAGTTTGAAGACCCAAGAACCTGGAGCTCTGATGTCCATGGGCAGGAGAAGATGGACATCCTAGTTCAAGAAAAGAGAGAGAGAGGTTATTTGTCCTTCTTCTACCTTTTTGTTCTATTTGGGCTCTCAGTAGTTTAGATGTTGCCAGTCTATACATGGTGAGGGTGGATCTTCTTTACTCAGTCTATGGGTTCAAATGCTAATCTCTTCTGGAAGAACCCTCACAGACAGATGCACCCAGAAGTAATGGTTTGCCATCTATCTTGGCATCTCTTAGTTTAATTAAGCTGACATATAAAATTATCACAATTCCATAGGGTATCCTAAAAACTTATAAATGTTGTGGAGGAAAAGTAGTTCAAGGCCACCAACACAAGGTTTCAGTCATATGAAAAGAATCCCAATGGTTCTATTATGGAAAAACCAAAGCTTTACTGCATCATAATTTGTCATAGAATGAAATCTGGTGCAATGTGATACCATCTTTATAGGGACCCCTCCAATGGCCTTAATTTGTAAGAAGTACTGGAAAGAAGTTTATTATAGTATGTGTCCTCACAAAAGGGGTATTACAAAGAATTTATTATGGCATAAGGGGCGTAACTAAAATTTCAGAATAATAACATCTGGGAATCCTTTTTATACATAAATCAATTAGTTGCAATATTTTTAGAAAAGCTCCAAAAATTACAGAGAATTGTATTGGATTTTTCATGGGGAAGAGTGCTAGGAAAGTTAAATATATAGAGATAGGGACAGAGATACAGTCTGACCCAGAAGAGAGTAGGAAAACATGAAGGAATTAAGTAAAAACACATTACATTTTTATTATGGGTACATGTATACAAACACCAGTACTAGATTAGCAAAGAATTTGAGAAAACCACTGCAGATCATAAAGAGTAGCTGTGCGTACTAGGCATGCATGTTCATGATTGTTTTAAAGGCGAATGTGGAAATGTAAAAAGTATTGACAAAATCAGCTCCACCAGTTAGGTTCCTCCATAATACTACATTAACTGTTCTCCACTCTGCTGTCAAAGCCAATAATGTCTCATTATTTACTACGTTTCCCCCCTTGTTCCTAATCCAATTAACTAGGGCTACAAACTGTTTTAATACATGTAGGGAAATTATTGGAAAATGTTCATATAAAAAACTATTTGTATGTGTTAACTTTCTTAAAAGCAAAATGAAATATGCTTTAAATCACTTGGAAGTCACTTATTCAGCAGAAAAATGTGCTGAGAACCAACCACACCAATGCACTTGGGGGACCCAGCAAAGAACGAAATGCGGGTCTATCTAGAAGAGCTCATGGTCCAGTGAGGGAGAGAGCACTTTCGGCAATAACAACTCCAAGTGGAAAGTAACAGTCACTGCAAGAGAAGGAGAGGTAAAGTGTGGTGGCGCATCTGTTTTATACAAAAAGTCTGACCAAATGTGTGGGGTAACCATAAAGTCTAGAAACATAGACAATACTATTTTTTTTTACAGATAGAAAATACTGTCGCCCTGGCTGGTGTGGCTTAGTGGACTGAGCACAGGTCTGCAAACCAGAGGGCTGATGGTTCGATTCCCAGTCAGGACACATGCCTGGGTTGTGAGCCAGGTCCCCAGTTGGAGGTGCATGAAGGGCAACCACACATTGATGTTTCTCTCCATCTCTCCCTTACCCTCTATCTAAAAACAAATAAATAAAATCTTCTTTAAAAAAGAAAGAGAAAGTTTTGTTGATGACATTATGATTATTTCACTATGTTTTCCTATTATATGGATACACTGTAGATGCAAAAGCAAAGCAACCTTGTATGTAATCAATTTAAAATTATGTGGAATAATTGAGTCTTAGAATTCTGGATAATGCCCACTGTTCAAAATGTGAATATTCCCTTAATTGATTGTTAATAAAAGAAAAATATTACAGAATGACTATGGAAGAAAACAGATGCCTTAGAGCTTTAATAGTATATAACAGACTGGCATAAGGGAGTAAACCCTGCTTTTTATTCTAGATTCTATATGATTTTCTAAATATGCTCATAAGAAGAAACTAGACATAAATTACCTTAAAGTGGATAGCATGTATGCTGCTTAATTGCCAGGAACTAATTAGTATTTTGAATCAAGTAAGACTGAAAGTTTTTAACTCTATAGTGTAAGCTTAATAATATATTTTAACTTAAGAGACAAAATTTTTCTTCAAAGAATAATTTTACGCTCAGAATTACCAAAAGCGAGTGGCACGGAATGGCTCTAGCTTTTCCTATCATCATCTTTTTCTTCTTCTTTTTCCTAAAACATAAGATTACATATCCAAGTACTTGTCCTTCATCAGATGTTTCTATGAGCAGCAGAGCAGAAAACTCTAATATCTATTCATTCGTAATGTGTCATTGGATGTATTAAGGACAATTGACTTCACATGTCATGGGTAATTGGAAAAGTCACTGTTAGTTCCAGGTTTTTAAAGTACAGCACCCTATACTTTTCAAGAGTACATGTATTGATGTCTTCCCCATGTCTGAATATCTTTCCATCTCTCAATTTTATGGTGGATAAATTATCTCCATGGCCATTTAATTTAAAAGATTAATCAAAATATATTTTCCTTATTTCAATCCTTTAGCTGGGATTGTGCAATGGGATTTTATTATGATTTTTCTTATAAGCAAGAGACTTTCATTTTCCTGATATTCAGTAATCCAAAATGTTCTGTCCATACAGGTAACTTTTAGGGGCTTACCTGAGAAAACGGGAGAGCTGGAAAAGGTATAGGTGAGAAATGGTAAGTTAACATGTCAGGGTCAGACAGGAGGGACTAAGTGGGCTTGGGAAGGTGGGCCTTTTAGGAAGGGCACCGTTAGTTCAGGTGTGAGTGACCAGCTGGGCCCTCTAGACTTGCTAACACAGGTTTGTAGGATCTGCCTGATCGTGAACTCTTGTGGGCTGAGCTGGAGTCGCCCATATGTCCAGACCTGTGGACACGTATGGATCAACACTTCAGGATTGAGCTGTGCTTTTTCTGCCACTCAGGGCATAGGCGGGCACCTTTGAAATGTTTCACAGATTTGACACACTTGTTAGCAGAAGATGGACTTTTAGGACCGCACTTTCCAAACCAGTTGTCTTTATCAGTGGGAACTTTCCAGTATTTCTCTCATGGAATCTTACCTCCAGAGACATCTTTGCATCAAACAACCATCAAGAGCCTGTTGGGTTTCAGGGTCCTTCGACTAGACCTCTCAACAGTGTGAAGTAAGAATGACTTGGCTTGTTCCTTTTTTTTCCTTTTGCCATTTGGAAAAAAGGGAGTGAGTGCTCAAAGTTTCTCTGATATAAAATATTTGGTCGCACATTCATAATTTGTGCAGATGTGGGAACAAAAGAAACTTCTTACAAGGGAAGAGAAAGACGCGGAGGTCTGGAGCTTCGGTTGGAACAAGACCCCTCTGTCTCGGTTACATACAGTTAAGTGCATTCAGTATCTGACCCAGTGTCTGATATGAGCCAGCCTTCCCTTTTTTGTCCTGGGCAAGTTTTTCTTCCAGGTCGTCAGTTCTCTTTTCCAACTTACAGCCACTCTCTCTGCAAATTCAGCCTCTTCCAGTTTGTCAGACAGACGTTTCTTGAAGCATTGTTTCTCGCAGGCTCCTTGATGCCACACTGTCCTAGCTTTACTCCAGATTTTTCCGGCCTCTGTTCTGAGACTTCTTTGCGTGCACATCTTTCTCTGAGAAGCCTTTGAAAACATACCATGAGTGTGTGGTCAGCTACAAATGATAGGCTGGGAAGTAAATAGACAGTACTCCCACACTGATACAGGCAAACCTGCTACAACAAATTGTACATCCTAAAAATGTACTGTAGCTTAAACATAATAAACGTTTATTTCTTGTTCACCCAGCGGTTCAGGGTGGGAGTTTGTGTTACCCCACATGGTGATTCAGGGACCCAGATTCCTTCTATCTCATGGCTCCACCCCACCCATTGTCATTGGCATGCACCCAGCAGAAAAGACAAAAATACAAAAAGGAGGCAGAACACAGACATTGTGACTCATAATTCATCACCTGCCACTTAGTCACATAATCACACAACTGCAAAGGGGACTGAGTAGAGAAGGGGCTGTAGTCATGTGCTCAGACAAAGACATGGAGGACAGATTTTAAGAGATGGCCAAAAGACTCCACCATAGCACACCACAATGGATTAATGCCACTTATATGGAAGAGTGTTGAAAGAAAAAAACACTAGACTTATTGAGGTGACCACCTCATAAGTTATAGAAATCTCTAATCACTGTTCTATACCTTGAACTAATATAATATTGCCTGTCAACTGCAAGTGAAAAAAATGTTTAATTAAAAAAAGAAATAAGCATAACAAAAATAAGTAAATGGCATATACAACAAACACAAAAATATCACCAAAACACCAATAAAAAGATGTCCCACCTCAGTAATTATCAGGAAAAAGCCACTTAAAATTTAACAAAGATATGTCATTTTCAAATATTTGAAAAAGTAATCATACCAAGTGCTGGTATGTATTCAGGGAAAGAGACATTTTTGTATATTGTTGATGGAAGTGAAAATCATAACAGTTTTTAAGGAAAATAATTTGCCAACCCACGTTAAAATATACACGTGTGCTCTCTAATCAATAACCAACTTTTGGGAAACCGCAGGGGACAGTATGATACCCCCTCCAGATCCCTCTCCAGGGCGGGGCATGTGTGGCCCCTGCTGCCTGCACCCCTGCCCGCTGGGGTTCACAGCTGTGTTCCCCTTCAGGCATTTCCCTCCGCAGAACGCAGCTGCTTTAGCCTAGACCACATCCTCTTCCTGGAAGACGTCCGCCTGCGGTGACTGCCAACACAGAAGGTCCAACAAAGTCTGGCCTCCTTGCCTCAGCAGGGGATCTCTCTCAAGGACTGGCTCAGTGAATTTAAAATTCATGATTTCTCCAAGGTATTTATAAGGGTCATTACATACCAGAATTGCAAAAGTCAGAGATAAAGTTGTTTTACAAGAGAGTCAGTAACTCACTGAAAAAGATCTTTAGGTTTTATCTATTTTGGAGACTAGTAATAGATGAGTAACCTAGTTTGTTTGGGGAAATTGTATTTGTTCACCTCAAAGTACAAAGTTTTCTTTCCTGTAATTGCTTGTGTATGTTCAAGGCTTTATCGAGTTGCAGCGGAGAAAAATATCAGTTTTGCTTTTTCAGCAATTTTCAGCTATTACTAAGGTACAGCTGGGCACAGACAACTGGTTTGTTTAAATATCAGTATTTTACTTCATGAGCCTGATATATCAGCCTGATAGTTAATTTTATGTTAACTTGACTGCACCATAGGGTGCCTGGATGAAATATTATTTTCAGGTATGTCTGTGAGGGTGTTTCTGGATGAGATGGGCATTTGCATCAGTGCACTCAATAAACTAAGCTGCCCTCCCCAGTGTGGGTGGGCCATATCCAATTTGTTGAGGGCCTGAATAGAACAAGAGACAGAGGAAGAAGGAGTAGGTCCCTTTTCTTTCTTGTCTTCCTACTTGAGGTGGGACACCGACTGGTCCTCCCCTACTCTGGGATGGGGATTTACACGACTGGCTCCCCTGGTGCTCAGGCCTTTGCAGTATGACTGGATTGCAACATTGGCTTTTTGGAGTCTCCAGGTTGCAGACAGCAGGTCATGTGATTTATCAGGTTCCATAATCACACGAGCCAATTCCTCATGATAAATGTCTCTCTCCCTCTCTCCACCCTCCATATACATGGCCTGTCCAGAAGGTATCCAACCATGTAATAGGAAAAATAGAGACATTTATTGAAGAAGATACAAGAAATATTATACATGAGACAGTGACACCTCAGTCACCTTCAAAGTAGGCACCTTGGGACCTCACACAGTTCTCCCATTTGCCATCAACTGCCCTGTTATATTTTCCTGAATCTCACTAAAGATTTGAAATCTCTTCCCTTTCAAAGGAGATTTTAGTTTGGGGAAAAGCCAGAAATCACAGGGTGCCAAATCCAGGCTGTAAAGGGGCTGAATCACTTGGGTGATTCAATGTTTTGTCAAAAATCTCTTCAGGAGATGTGATGCATGAGTAGGCACATTGTCGTGATGAAGATGCCAATCACCAGTTGCCCATAGCTGCAGCCTTCTGAATCATCAAAATAGTTTCCTGGAGGACTGTTCAAGCTTAAGGCAAAACTTGATGCAGATTCATTGCTCTACTCACTCAGTCATTTTGAATGCAACAACCACACAGTACACATGCTCACTCAATGGCATCTACACTCCCACTGACTAGTACAGTGAAGCTGTCATTGTTCACACATGCACATTCCAGTCCACTCTCCTTGGCTGCCAGTTTACATTGATGTCACACAAACTGCTCTCGTTATATTAACAATGGCTGGACTCTTCCTGCACAGACTTCATATGTATGTATGTATGCATTCATGCATGTACATATGTATGGGTATATTTGTGTATATACATGTCTATGTGTTTATCTCCTATTGGTTCTACTTCTCTGAAGAATCCTAATTCAGGGGTCTGCACATGACCCTCATGACAACTTTGGGCAGTAGCTAAATGATTATTGATATGCCCATTTTACAGATAAGGAAATAGTTTAAAGGAGATTTTTCAAAAACCATTTGCAGCCAGTTCATTGCAGAATTGGAACTTAAACTGAAGTCCCTTCTGTCTAGAGCAGGTATGTCTTCTTCAGACACTTTTTTCATAAAGATCCACACAGAAAGCTTAAAGTTGCTTCCCTTTTGTAGCATTTCTTCCATTTCCTGAAAACCAGTAGTTATTCCAAGCGGGGACTTGCATCCAAGTTATACCATTTCAAGACCCCTTGTGTGTACTTATTTCTACTGGAGAATAAAAATAACAGATGCTTCTTTAGCAGGGGTTACATCTCCTTACAAGTTCTGTAATGGGTTCAGAACATTTTTTCATGTCTACATGATAAAAAGAAAATGTTTTCCTCATTAAAAGCAATTGGAGGGGGTGTGTGCGTGCATATATGTGACAAAAATGGCTGAACTTCTCACCTTCCTTCCCATTTCTGAAACTGAAGAGCTCTTGCGCACGACTCTAAGGGCCTATAGGCTGCAGGGCACAGACCCGTGCTGTGAGGTGTGCCTGCATGCCCAAAGGGCGGTGCTGATCTGTGTGAAAATGCTGCCCCAAGGCTCCAGCCCCCGGGGAGTCCAGGCAAACTACCACATGGGTATCTTGCCTCCTGCTAAACATGCATCTGACAATGATCTTTCATTGTAATAATTGCTGAGGAAGTAACCAAGGTGTGGCTTTAGAACAATCAGTTCTTTTCAGAATTGTAAAACTGCTCTAAGGAAGCTTTAATTTTGGTCCCTAGAATTAAAAAAAAAAAACAAAAAAACCCTGCAGTTTCAAAAAGGGCTTTGTTCTGAATGAACTCTCCTGTTAGCCTGCCAGCCGCTGTCTAGACCCGTGAGGCTGGCGTTCCTGTGCGGTTGCTGATACTGTCGCTCTGCAGCCGTGACTGTGGAATCTCACCCCTGACCATTCGATGTGACATCTCATTGTTCAGGGTATTCGTAATGTAGCTCAGCACAGATTTGACTTTTAATTATTAAATTCCCTGCCAACATAGGCAAGTGAAAAGCAAATAATCCCGACTCTCTTATTTTGAACCCCCATTCCCTCAATGTCTGTTGGTGCCTGAAGGTGCGGCCTCAGTTCACAAAGGACCCACAGGACAGTGCAAAAGCTCCCACAGGTTTACCTTTTCGTTCACACCAAGCTGACCTCAGACAGGTTCCCAGGTGCCCTATCTTCCCTGGTCTTCTCCCCTCTTCCCTTTTCTACCTCTCAGCCTTGGCCCATAATTCGCCCATCATATTTGTCTCCTTCCTGCAGCTACCTCACGTGCTCAAGACCCCAGAGATCAGTTTTCTGATTCCTTTCTGGAGGGGGTTGATGATACCACATAATGCTGAGAGCCTAAACATTCTGGAGACTTAAAATTACTCAGAATGAAAGATTTACAAAATGAACCATTCTACTAAAACGAATGGGTTCTCACAGAGATCACATCCATGGATTATATGGATAATTTTTCTACTTGTGTCAAATATTATTCAGGATTTGGCTATCTAAATATGTTTAAATTATTAAGTTGGTTCTCAATTTCAACTTTCTGAGGCTGTGGAGACAGGCTCCAGAGTCTCCAGTAGATCCTTTCAGCTGGTGTTTTGGGACTGACCACCCCTTGCATGCCTGTTTGAAGAAACACACAGCACAAACCTTTCTCTGGGTATGGGGAGGGATGAACTCTTCCTATCACACATATGGCTCTTTGAAGCAGGTGTGTCTTGGCTGGGAAGAAACGTTCAGCAGAGCTGACTAAAGAACTCCCCTCAGAAGGGAGGGCAGCGAATGGGCGAAGGGTATAAGGAGGACATCCTGTCTCATTCTTTTCTCTCTTGCTCTCTTTTTATTCTTGACTAACTTCCTGACAATTACTGGTCTAACCTTACATTCAGTTTTTAATCCCCAGCAGAAGAGATGGAACAGGGAAGCGGGCTGACAATGGATTATAACCTGAGACTAAAACCTGATGCCAGAGAAAAAGGAAATCAGGTCACCTGCATTCTGAAAAATCAAGATTTGACCAAATTTCACAGATTGTTCGGCAGTGTCCAAACACTGAATTTATTGTTTTTACAAAAAAAATAACACTAAAGAAAAGGGAGAGCAATCATCAAACAGGTTGAAATTGTGCATAAATAGCAAGCAGATGAGTATGAGGAAGAGGATTCCCCCGAGGTCCTGCTCCAAATGCTCCCCAACCTGGGCCTCCTTCCCCTTCTCTCTGGTGCCAGCGGAGAGCTCTGCTGACCCTGCTTCTTCCCAGTCAAAACACACCTGCCTTCAAAGAGCCATATGTTTGACAGGAAGAGTTCATCGCTCATTGTACCCACGCCCAGCGGAAGGTCCGCACTGTGTCTCTTCAAACAGATGCAAGGGCGAGCAGTCCCAAAACATCCACATGGAAGGACCTACTGCATATCAGGAGCCCATCTTTACAACCCCAGCAAGTTGAACTTAACAACTCATTTTAATGATTTAAACATAATTAGATAGGAAAATGATTAATAATATTTGACACAAGTAGTAAAATCGGCCTACAGATATTTTTTAAAGGTTTTACCTATTTATTTCCAGAGAGGAAGGGACGGAGAAAGAGTAGGGGCGAAATATCAGTGTACAAGAGATACATCAGTCAGTTGACTCTCATATGCCCTCAACCAGGGACCTGGCTCACAACACAGACATGTGCCTTGACATGGAATTGAACTAGCGACCTCTCAGTTCCCAGGTCAGTGATCAATCCACTGAGCCACACCACTGAGCCACACCAGCCATGGCACAAGTTCTACATATTTTTAGGAAAATTGTTTCCATCTTTCTGGAATCTGCATAAACATGTTGCCTATTAAAGTAAGTTATGCCAAAATTGAAACAGAGGACATGCCCTTTTTTTTTTAACTATCTCAGTTTGGGAACCGAACATCCATGACTTCTGAATGAAGAAATAACCATTTTCATTCTAGACTAAATGTTACAGGTCATTTTACTTAGAAAAAGGAACATTCTTCGTGTTTCCCAGAGATCACAAAAGGAAATTAAAAAGCTTTACAAATGTTGTGTGGCTGCTTTATGAATTAGTCCTTTAATGTTTTAACATCAAGTACAACAGATCAGTTTCATAGCAGCCTATTTTTTTCCTCTGAGGAGCCAATGAAGATCCCTGTGGTTAGTGATATTTTTAATTCAGCTCTGGACTTTCTCCAGGAAATCACTAATAATTACTAATTGTATTTTTCTAAGTTAATGAAAGAATGCAGTCCTTTTTTCTATGCCTCCTTTCACTTGTGTAATTAATAATGTTGCTTTTTTACATGATTGAGTAAAGCTAAAATACAGAGACATGAATTAACGGAGGAAGCTTCTTTGTGCAGTCTTACAGAAATTAAATGTAAATCCTAGTCATGTAACTGTCTTAAAAGAAACTATTTTTCATCTTTTTAAACATTTTTTGCTATTTATATTTATAATAAACACTAGAAGAAAAGAGAGCCATTTAGTGAAGTTGTTCTAAATGTAGTTTTCCATTGATTTGTGGACAATCATATTTACAAAAATATCTTAATGAGATTTCCTTAGAGAGTTTGTCAGTGTTGAATTTAGCTAAATTATAATAACAGTAAAGCACCTACAGTATATTCTCTGACCCCTCCAAGGCTTCTAAATAGCAAATTTAGATGGCTTCTTATATTTGTGAAGCTGAGTTTATTCAATAAAGTCTCCAGTTCTTTTATTAAATTGAATAGAAGTTTATGATTTGGAAAAGAACTTGCTAGGAATAACAAGGAAGAAAGATTAATGTCTCGTATCAGAGGGTGTTGGTTTCCCTTTTAGATCCTTCTGATAACTAGGAGGCATCATTGTGGAAACACGTAGGTAATCTCATTTACAAATGCTGCGTGTTTCTGAGCATCTTATATTAAGGGCTGGTACAGAAACTTGACCGTGCATTAGACTCTCCCCTTTCAAGCTTTGTTGCCCTCTAGCATTTTTTCTTTTCCTTCCTTCCTCTCTATTCCTTTCTCCTTTCTTCCTTCCTTTTCTTTCCTTCCTTCCTTCCTCCCTTCCTTCCTTCCTTCCTTCCTTCCTTTCTTTCTTTTTCTTTCTTTCTCTCCTTCCTTCTTTCTTTCTTTTCTTAATCTCTTTTTCTCTTCCTCCCTTCCTTGCTCTTTTTATTTCTTCTTTCCTTCCTTCCTTGCTTTCTTCATTATTATGTTTTTCTTTACTTTTTATAGAGGAGAAATATTCTAGCCCTTGAAGATAGTTCAAAGTCAGGTGTTTATTTCCAGTTTGAATATGGAAAAGGAATTTATTACCAGATATTTAAAAATCAGCCAAAAATTCAGTCTGAAATTGGGATGTTTGGGGTGTGATAGCAGGCGGACTGGGTAAAATTAACCCAGCAATTACTAAGAAGGTATGAGGAGCAATACATTAAATGAGTATCAGGTACCTGGGACCACAGTGAGATATCAGGAGAAAGGAGTGATAAAGTGTAAAGCATTATACTATGACTAATACTAGCAAATACTTAAATAGCATATATTTTGTGGCAGGCACTGAGTATATATATATATTCATATGCCTTACAACAGTACATGAGGTAGGTACAATTATGCCTGTTTTACATATTAGGAAATGAAAGCACAGAGGGATAAATAACTTGTCCAAGATCACACATTAGTATTAAGATATAACCCAGGCATTCTGGCTTCAAAATCCATCCTCTTAACCATTACAATATGCCGTCTCTCTGGGGATTGCTTTCTTCCAGTTCAGGGTCTTTTAACGGGACTACTCACTGTTGGTGGCATTTCCCACTGTCATTTTGAAGGAGCTATTTATTATCTTCCACAACTGTTCTTTGATTAGTCTGTACATGTTGTGAATGTAACACGATCTGAACGCAACTCCTGACAACTTGGTTCCAAGAAAACAAGTCTGGTTATCCGTGCTCCATCCGGCCTTCTATGAAACCATGCAATTCTGAGATCCATGTGATTTTCACCATGAAACCTCCAGGCAGCAACTTTTTTATACAGGCAAAATCCAGTTAGGATAGACATTGAAGGTAACTTTGAAGCAGAAAGAATAAGTAAGAGAAAAAGATTTCTATAAGGAAAATTATGCAGATCAAAAAGAGTGAAAGGAAAGAAAGAGGGTATTGTGGCTACGAACGCTGGCACTGGAATCCAGACACACCTGCGTTTAACTCTGGCTTCTGCCACTTTCTTTTTTTTTTTTTTATACTCTTAAAGGATATTTTATCACATAGAAAAATGATCTGGATATAATATTATATAGAAGTAAGAGATAACAGTAGTTATCACATGTATTATAAAACAGATTAAAAACTGTAAGGATATATACATAGAAATACAAGAGTTGGTAATGAAATATACAAAGAATTATCAGAAACTATCTCCAAGTTTAGGATTTTAGGTGATTTGTATCTTCTCTTTTATATTTTTCTCTGTTTTTCATGTTTTCTGATGTAATAAATGTGCATTGATTACTTTCTAGCTGCAAGACCCTAGGCAGGAGCTTAACTTTTCTGAGCCTGTCTTCTCAGCTCTCAAATGAGAACAGTTCCACATTCCTTGCAGGACTGCTGTGAGAACTCAATGAAGCAGTGTCTCTCAGGTTCTTTGTAGCCCAACACCAGGTATAAGGTGTTCAATAAACAAGACTTTCCTATGTATGGGTCTGGACCAGTATGGAATTCGAAGGTTAGCCATCAACCCTGGGACTTTCTTAGTGGGAAGAAATGTTCTTTATTTCTGTGACTGAGACTATTCATTGCTCTTCACTGATAAAGGGACTGAATTTTAAAATAATTAAAAAAAATTAAGCCCTGGCTGGCATAGCTCAGTGGATTGAGCACGGGCTGCGAACCAAAGTGTCTCAGGTTCGATTCCCAGTCAGGGCACATGCCTGGGTTGCAGGCCATGGCCCCCAGCTACTGCACATTAATGTTTCTCTCCCTCTATCTTTCTCTCTCTCTGTCTCCCTCCCTTCCCTCTCTAAAAATAAATAAAATCTTTTTAAAAAATTAACAAACTCTTACTCAGCTTTCCAGATTTCAACTGTACCTATGAGGCTTCTTTTGAAAAGGAGCAGTGCCCATGACTACACAAAACACAGTAGCATGCATGTGCATGGGTGTGCACACATGTGACATTGGGACTAACCTTTTTGTGGCTTGAACCTTGTGCCAAGAAATATAAGCAGCAGAATGGAAGAAAAATGCTGGAGGTGAAGGCTACGTCTGACTCCCCCAACCCGCAGCCCATGCTAATGCACTTATGTTTGATACACACTTCAGTTAAGGCAATAAACAAACTTCACAGCCCAAGAATAATTTTGGATTATTTATTTTGATGAACACATTCCCACTGGGTTCCTACTGATTGTGAATTAATTTCACTCAGGTATTTTTCTCAAGGGGAATGTTTTATGAAATTAGC
Source organism: Phyllostomus discolor (assembly GCF_004126475.2). Lineage (NCBI taxonomy): Eukaryota > Metazoa > Chordata > Mammalia > Chiroptera > Phyllostomidae > Phyllostomus > Phyllostomus discolor. Next base: position 27,324,732 of record NC_040912.2, on the reverse strand, counting down.
ATATGCAAATAGTTTGCGGCATATAACTTTCATTTCATTTTTTTTTATCCACACCAGTTATTTTTATGGAGTGCTTCTCCAGCAGCACACAAAACTTGCTTTTTCAGTCATTAGGCCCAAAATAAAGACTTCTACACTTGGGTTAGTTCACAAGTCTTGGAATTAGATGACTAATTTTCTTATTTCAGAATCTAAGAATCCAGAAATTCTGTTCTTTGCATATTCATTTATGCCTGGTGACTCAGACAGGTACAGGGGAAATGATCATGAGGAATAAATTGCAGTATTGTTAGTCTCAACATGCAAAGTTATTCTATGATACCTAATTTCAATCTGTTATGCCTAATTAAAGCAGTGATAGAAATGAGAAATAGAGAATCTGAATTTTAAATAAATTTAAAAATACATGAGGATTTTTAAAGAATGTAGTGATAAAAAACTTGCAAGTAAAACAAATCATCATGCTTAAAATAGTCTTCAGAGTCTCTTCTTTGTGTGTAATTGGCAGGCCACCCTTTAGAATATGCAAGCTAGACAGTGTCACATGGACCAAGGAGTTGGTCTACTTTAGAGGTAACTCTGTCTGAAAGGTAGCAGATAGGACTCTTGCCCCATGACAACTGAGGAGGTCTAAGTGATGCATTCCATACACTATCTTGTGAGTCTTGGAAAGCCTATGGCTCATTCAAGTCCAAATTCAAATTTAATACCTAGGTGCTCAATATCTTCGTGGTAGAAACTTTTGCTTCTATCAGATCAAACTTGTAAGTGGCCAGGTCGTGTCAACTCATGATGGCACCTACTGAGAAAGGTAGTTCTTGGGTTAAACAGGGCCCAAGCTAGTGATAGTAGCTTTTGCTAAAACATTTTCATAAGTAAAAAATTGAAATGCAAAGAATGCTATTCATTAAGGTACTAACAGTTACTTCCTTAGTAAACAAATATGTCCATGTAAAATGAATCTGGTTTCCATGGATAGCCTAGGGAAATCCCGAATCACATGTTGAATTATTGGGTTAAGTAGTAACCCAGGCCACCCCAGGGAACTGATCAATTTATGATAGTGCCTTGACCTAATCTACATCCACAGCTACTATACATTGTCCTCAGGCAGCTCAATGTGTCTGCGTATACCCTCAGCTAAAAGACATGATAGAAAATGACAAAGGACAAAGAAAAAGAGTGCCAATACACTACTTCTCCAAAGTTCTGAGCATCCTAGAGGTGAGCTAAGCCCAGCCTGGGCTGAGGCCTTGTGTTTTCCTCAGTAGCTGGTCTGTGAATTTTGGCCTGAGAATTCTCTTTGGTCTGCTGGGTGCTATGCAAGAAATTTCAGTTTTCTTTCAATGTAATAGATGTGGCTCAGAATCAGATGCTCAAGACTACTGCCAGTTTTCTGTTTACCCCTACCCCCAACCCCAGCTATGGAAGCCACAGACTGGAGGTGAGGAAATGCATTTTGCAAAAAATAGATAGATTCTCCTACTAGGGAAGATGCAGGCACTTGGGATCCTCAGATGTGGGAGAACCTGATACCAGATGAAGTCCTAGCTGGAATAATTAAGGTAAACAGCTCATTAGAGGTTTTTGAAGCCTGAGTGGATGGAGGAAACAAGAAATAAAGGTGAAGTAGGCCAAAATGGCAAGCTTTCTTGACAAATTGCTGCCTGAAGCCAAGAGGCATGAAGTTCTGCCAAAGAGAACAGAGACTGGAAGGTTTCAGACACTAGAAGAGTTGAAATTCAAAATGCTTTTAGCTTAAGAGGGAAGGCCTAGAATCTAGTAAGAGAAATATATATATAACCCATCTTGAAATGCTTAAAATATTAAATAATCTATTCTATAATCTGTGTGTCTCTTCATCCATTAGATTATTAGAATAAATCATTCTGGGTATTTAGTTCTTTAACCAAAAGACCATATTTGTGGAATCACAATAAAACTAACTTGGCTATTCTTGAGCAAGTCCCACTAGGTGCATTATGCAGCCATAACATAAGGCACCGTTTTCACTGGATGTATTCACTGGACAGGGTCCTTGAACTGGAACACTGAAATGGGGAAGAACCGCCCAGCCTTTATCAGGGTACTCCTATACCTCCTCAGTAGTGAAAACCACGTGTGCACGTCCATCCCAGTAAGAATCGTGTCACCCTGAGTCGGCACTGTCACCTTGGATATAAGGAGGACACTGAGTCAGGCCCCCACTCAAAGCTATATTGTCTGGAACCACGGAGAGTTTATGCATTAAGCCCAGCAGCTTAAGCTTCCCTCTGTGGACTGCATACTCTTGACTCCAGGTGGGGGCGTGCTGTGTGGCTTTGACAGTTAAAGCATTTTCTTTGTGCTCTGCCAAGGAAACAGGAAATCATATATAACCCTGGTTATATAGGCATTAAAGAAAAAGCATCTCAGCCTGTTTTACACACTTAATTTGGGTAGGAGAATATTGTTTTAGCCATACATTCCAAAAAGGAATCCAGAAGTAAAAGTTGAATAAGAGGAGTAAGAAATACAGCAATAAGAAATCTAAGTGTCATAAATATGTGTGTACAAAAATGTTCACTGCAGTAATTTTTATAATCAGAAGCAGTTGGAAACATCCTGCATGTGTATCAATAAGGAGATGGTTAAATAAATGATACAGCATCCACACTGTGGAATTCCCTCAATTTCACAATAAATTACCTAAGATAAAGGTATGTAATAGATAATGGAAAAATTCCTAATTCAAACTACTAAGTGGAAAAACATCACAAAGCATATACATTATATAACCATTTATTTTATAATCAAAATTAAACATACTTAGAAATATTATACATATATCCTTAAATGCATTTTTAAAATAGTCTGAGACAATATACCAATCAGCAATGACCTCTGAGGAGGGAACTGAGACGGGGAATGAAGAGGTAAAGAAAGATACAGCCCTGACCAGTGTGGCTCCATGGGTCGGACATCGTCCTGCAACATAAAAGATCTCTGGTTTAAATCCTGGTCGGAGCACATGCCTGGGTTGCATGTTTGGTCCCCAGCGGGGGTGTATGCGAAAGGCAACTAATTGATGTTTCTTTCCTTCTCTTTCTCCCTTCCTTCACCTCTCTCTAAAAATAAATAAATAAAATCTCTTTTAAAAATCTGAAGAGTTAACAAGCTTCTGGCAGATCTACTATATAAAAAATATTTTTATAATAAACATGTATTATTATTTTGTTATTGTTATTCAAGTACAGTTGTCTTCATTTTTACCCCGCCACACTCCGCCCCGCCCCACCCATCCCCACCTCCCACTCTCTAACCTACTCCCTTTGGCTTTGTTCACGTGTCCTTCATGCATGATCCTTGATGGCACTCCCCCTACTATCCTCTATTATTCCTCTCCCCCCATTACTTGTTTATGTAAAAAAAGTGAGAGACAACAGCTAGATGGTTCCTTACCTACAGTGTTCCAAATTTCTTTTTTCCTCATTCCATTTTCTCTTTCTCATTCTCCTAACCTGGCATTGTAGGAATTCTGTCCTACAGAATTATCATGTCCCACCCAATGGGTTTTTGTAGATAGCTCTTCGTTTTTGTAACACTTGGTAGAATCAGGTTACACTTTTTTGACCAGCAGAAGATTGATGTGTTAGTATGTCAGGGTCTTGGTGGATATTTTGGTTTGCTAGAGCTGCCACAACAGAATACCACTGCATGAGTGACTTAAACAACAGAAACCTATTTTCTCACAGTTATGAAGTCTAGAAGTCCAAGGTCAGGGTGTTGGTTGGTTTGGTTTCTTCTGAGGTCTCTCTCAGTCTATCCTCTGTGTAAGCCCAATTCTGGTGTCAATTTGTGTGTCCAAATTTTCTCTTCTTATAAAGAGTCGGATTGGATTAGGGCCCACCCTGACAGCCTCAGTTTAAGATAATCATCTCTTCAAAGGCCCTATCTCCAAATTCAGCCACTTTCTGAGGGACTGAGAGTTACGGTTATAATATACGAATTTGGGAGAAAAGATAAAATTCAGTTGTAACAGTGAACCTGGAGCTCAACATTTTTTTTATTGTTGTTCAAGTATAGCTGTCACTTATCCACTTGAAGACACCATAGGGACGCAGTCCTTTAAAGTACAGGTCTCTGTTCCTAAGAGAGGGCTCCTGTGTACCTCCAGGCCACTCCAAAGGAAAGGGTGTGCACGGGGAAGTCAGCACGTGTGGCCCCTCTCACTCACTCCGCTGTTTCTCAAGGGAAGTAGTGCAGCCCACGTGGTGGAGAGAGAATGGGCTTTAGGGTGGGACCACCTGCTCTACCACTTACCAGGCCTTCTCTAGTCTCCAGTTTCCCGTCAGTAATAGGAGGACAGTAATACCTGACTCAAGGTCAGAATCAACTACATAATTTTCAGCCCCAGGGCAAAATAGAAATGTGGGACTTGGCTGAGGGCTGGGGAGATGTCAATCTCTTCAATTTGTGGGCAAATGGGCAACCTGTAAGGAAGTGTACCTCTGTACTAAAACATATGCAGTACTGGCATCAGAGGTAGGGAGAGGATCGTAGCCAGTCATCCCAATTGCACTACAGTCCTGCCAGCTACCATCTTGCCCTGCACTGAGATGCCCCAGAGGGATGCACACTTGACCCTGACCCCCCCACATGTCATGTCTAGCTCCCCAACAGGGACAGATGTCAACAATGGAACACAGGCCACTCTCCCCTTGTCGATGCAACCTGGTTGCCCACCAGGAGGAGGGTGGCTTATTTTCTATGTGCAGGGTGGAGATGGGGAGGGGGAGATCAGGCAGAGTGTGTAGATCCAGATGCTCGGGAGTATAAGGGGACTGAGAGCCTCCACAGGGAGGTGTGGAGGTGGCAAGACATAGGACAGCATGTAAGTTAAGGCTTCAGGCCCCCAGCACATGCTGCATTGTCCTACTGGACTTTGCCTACAAAGAAACAAGTATTAAGAATTTCCAGACGATAACTGCAGAGCATTAAACCACAAGTACAAGGCTCTTCTGCGTGCAGTGTCCTGTGCAAATGCATGGATCCTATGCTCATGAAGCCACTTTGCTCACTGCTAAATGGCCTAAGAAAGGCTTACAAGGCACAGAGCCTGTGTTCAGAAAGAGCTATCTCTCTATGTCCACTCATTAAAGGAAGCTTAAAATCACTCTTGCATAATTCACTGCCTTCAGAGGACTTATCAAGATTAGTTTATCAAAGGATCTAAACAAAAGTAAATCACACCCACCCATCTTGCGAGGCCCAGTTTAATTTCCATTTACTCCAAGAAGCCCTTGTTTTTGGAATAATTTTGCCATCCCCTTGGGTAGAAGTTTTCCAAGGACTTTGCTTGTGTCTATATTAAACTGCCTCAGTACAACCCAGGCACATGCCTGTATGTCCGAAGGCCCAGGGAGACCGGTTACCTCATCTGATTGTGACTTTTACAATACCTACCACAATGAAAGTAAGTTTAGGTTGGACTTGAATTCAGTGGAATTGAAATGGATTCCATTTATTCTAAATTAGCCTTTTCTGAGGTTCTCATTCTCAAATTTGGTCATATATTTTTTAAGTAGCACTAAGTGGTCTAAAACAAGTACAGGAAAAAAACCAAAGCTCCAAAAGGAGGTTAAACAAATTCTGGGTTTTATTTGAGATTTCAGGAAAAAAGTTCAAGTCCAACACAAACAAAAAATTTTCTTATCAAATAATAATTAGCCAGATTAACAAATACATAAAATTAAACTCCATAAATCCAAGACATTCTAGGATACTTAAATGGTCGAATGGAAAGGCACCCATCAAGTTATTATTTGGAGGAAAATATCTATTCTAACATACCTGAAATATCCTAAAAATATATTTATAGGTAGTTGAAGAGAACATAGAAATATAAAAACACATTGATTTGGCAGAATGGTAAGGTAGTGGAAAATCATGTCTTTTACTTATTGTCAAGTGTCCAATACATTTACAAAATAAACTAAGATGAAATGTTTTTACTCATACTGCTACTTACTTTAGTTCTCAAGTAGTTATTTCAAGCATCCTGGTCCCAAAGGAAAGGTAAGATTTTTGACTAGTTAAAATTAGTCTCATTTGAAAAGAAAACACAAAAACAACAGAATTCCTCTACAAAATTATTTTCTAGTATTTTTAAGCTAATCGATTTCTAAAATGAAAGGACTTTCCTGTTTTTTTAATTGAATCTTTATTGTATTTTTTCCATTACCATTTAGTCCTCTCATACCCTCTCCCCCACCCTCCATCACCACACTGTTGTCCGTGTCCATGGGTCCTTTTTCCTTTTTTGCTCAATCCCTCCACTCCTTAACCTCTCCCCACCCTAGCTTTCATCCTGCATCTATTCGTTTCTTAAAAGGTATGACATTTCTGTGAACATTTACACTTTTGAAAAATACACCTTTGACATTGTATTCAAATTCCATCCTTCATGCCCATGTGCCAGGAGAAGGATTTTCACAGGTTGCTTTCCTGGAGTTTACTTCCTGATAAGAGAACATAAACTACCAGTCGTGGTGTTTTCCAAATAGGTGATTGAACCTTCTATCAGGAGCCCTTCTTGTAGTTATTTCTGGAAGATTTTGTTTAGACAAGGGCCAGCCATTTGTAAATAACCTCTAATTTATCATAGACCAGTTGACTCTATTATTTCAGTCACTAAGCTTAAAGAAGTAAGATTTCTCATAAGCCAAAAACGTTCCTTGTACTTTGAGAGTCCTTTGGCTTATGTTAGCTTGTGGTCTCTGCTCCCATGAAGTTTTGGCAACCCTCACTTTAAAAAAAAAATCTCCGAAGAAACCCACATCTGGATTCAATAGATTGGATTCTAACCAGTCTCCTTTGCAATATGCAAATAATCGCCCTCCTTCGGTGTGTGCTTCATGGCTGATAAAACTGAGGTGTCTCGGTCTCAGGGCCCCAAACTCCTTTCTCATTTTCTCCTTCTTTTGATAGCAAAATCTTTCAAAGAGACAGATGTCTTCATCCAGAATGCAGCTCGAATGTCTGCCAATATTGCCTTAAAACATCAATGTCGTACTGCACAATATAAATTGAGCAGATGTGAAATTTCATAAACAAGTTTGCTTCCCTGTGAGGCAGAAGGACCTGTTCCAACCACTTCCATTCATGAATGAAGAGCCCTCTCAGAATGAGCACACAGCTCTGCCCACCTATCTGTTTCCTCACTGTGTTCCCCTCACTTTTACACTGACCTGTGCTTTCTCCACCTCCCACTCACCCACTTGTCTAGAACATCAAACATTCTGCTTGTTTTTGCAAATCCAGAGAGGTCATTAATCTCTCCCTTTCTTTCAACTCTTTGCTGCTTTTTATATTTGCTTCAATGACTTGCTTACTTCTCAGGATCTCTCGTAACATGTCTGAAACTAGGGATTGTTTTAATACTTGGGAAGTGATCCAGGATCTCCAAAGAAGACAAAGTAAAAATGTTGGCATGCCAAAATTTCCAAAATGCCTGATAATCTGAGTTTCCTAAAATCTGAAGCCAGATGCTTCTAATCATAAACTCAGAAGTTGAGGACAGCTGATCAACATGATTATATATCCTAATTTCAGTTTTAGATGTGAAACAATATGCCCACAAAAACGTTCCCGTTGATGGTCTCTGCATTAGCTAGTCCATTTGAGAATTCAAACTCAGATATATCATCCTATTAGTTTTGCTGACATTTATCCCCACCCCCACCCCCCCAATTCCAGTTCCATGTGAATTTAACACAGGTGCAGACTCAAGCTTAACATAAGGGAGCAATTTTCTGATTCATTCGTGTAAGACCCCGAGGGAAAGAGAGAACAAGATGTACCGAGGCAATATTGCATTGTTAAAAATTAACTTAGCTTGTTTTTCTACTGAGGCAAGAATACCCATATCCAAATGCCTAGATACATAAACCAGGCCTCACATATAGTTCTCATCTTAGTCATAGCATGGTAGCATTTTTTAAAGACTCCTTCTTAAGAAAATGATTTTAAGGGAATATAAATTAATAGAGGATTATTTTTATGCTTTGGTGGGGGGGTCCGTGTACACTGTTGTTTCAATTCTATTGTGGGCTGGGATGCAACAGCAAAAATAGAGCGATTACCCCAGGCACACGGTTCTGCAAAAGCCACTCTTGAACTGAAGGGAAGTGGCATGTTGAAACACATTTTTATTATTATTTATAAAAATTCTTGGGTTTTATTAGTTCAGGGCTCAGTGAGTCTTCTAGCCAAACCGTACAGTTACTCAGCGCCTAAAAGCAGAATGGAGGGAGAAACTAATTAGCATAGTTCTTACATCACCACTGGAAATTCTTTATTCACCCTCAGGATCCACGGTGCTGTGTCTGCTCAGCACTGTTAAATATGACAAGGTCAGTAACCCTGTTTTTGTAACAATGAATGCTAACAAACTCAGGCCTCACACACATTGTCATTGTTTAACAGGGTCAACTGAGTTAACTGAGAACATTATGCACATACAGTGCCAAGAAGACCCCATCAACAGTCAAATGCACAATCGTATTAGCATAAGCAGCGGAGCAACAGATGGCCCAGCTGCGAGCAAGTTAGATTTACCCAAATATTGTGCACCAACAGTTGAGCCATAGGAAGGATTTATACTGTGATGCTGCACTGGACACTGCACAGGCGAAAGGGAGGTCAGGGTTCTAGTCTCACCTCTGCCGCTTCCCCTCCGAAGACTCAGTCTCTGCAGCGATAGGATGAGAAGTCAGGCCAGATGACATCAAAAGCCCCTTCCTGCCCCCAGGCTGTGACTTTAAGGAGGTCTACGGGATAAATGTATTGCCACTATGGATTTCAATGGAAACACATTTTTAATACAGTATGTTTTGTGCTGAGTTTCTATTTTTATTCCTTTGGCATTTGGCAGAGAGGAAAAGAAAGCTGAGTTCCAGCAAGTCTGGTTACCTCAGGTGCTGTGTGTGTGTGTGTGTGTGTGTGTGTGTGTGTGTGTGAGAACTTAGACGTTCGTACAGGTTGAATAAAGTGATGACTGACGTGCTCCTTAGGCCTTGTAACATCAACACTGTAATACAATCTACTTATCACTTTTCTTCTGAGAAGCTACTTAGATATCCGGCAGGAGTTTGTGACGCCCTTTAGAATTCCAGGAAAAGAAACAGCAGAGTCACTCTTTAAGATAATTGTAAAGATTGGCCAAAAATTTATTTATTTATGTTGTTAAAATTTGCTCTTTCCCTGTCATCACATACATAAAAACATTTCATAAATATCAAGTAAATATTATTACAGAACTATAACAATTGCCTAGAAAGAAGAAAACCCAATATTCTATAATTATGAAACAAGGTTCTTTTCATGGAAGGAGGGGAAACATGGATGAAAGAAAAACTGTCTAATGGAACACTACCATAGAGCATTGTAGACGGCATATAAATAAGGCAAAAAGTATGAACAAGGAGTGTTGCTTTTAAATCCATTTTAGTACAAATAGATATCTTTGAAAACAGTTTATTTTTAATGTAAATCGTTCTGATGTTATAGTACAAATTTTCTTTATGTATCATATTGGTTAAACTATGGGAGTTCAAGTTTAATTTCTTATATTAAATTGTAAATGTTTGTAATGGGTCTTTTAAATGCTTGATGTGGTGTTATTATTCTGCAGCAAAACATTTCTCAGATGTGCAACATTATTTTAAAATAAATCCCTCAAGATGAACACAGTTGCTGCAGTCCCTTGAAATTTATGGCATTTAAGAACAGACGTGTTTCTTCAGTGCAGGAGCTCTTCAAGGAAATTTTTGACTGCTGATGCAAACGTTAGTAAGCAATGCACTTGTTTGGTTAAGACTTTTAGCCTTGACCTCTGGCTTTAAACCCTTGTCCTTTATTAATCACGTGTTTCCTGAATCAAAGAGAATATTTTTGGAGGGGGAAAATTGTTCTGGGACTGAAGGAGTGTTATATACCAAACAGACATGCCCAGATGACAAATAACCCCTGCGTGATAGCCAGGGTTCATCCAGCTGGTCGGCCCCATATTTTGTGATTGATGGTGTTGATGTTCTAAATAGGCCTAAGATGTGCCAAGCATAAGAGCCATAACAAAGTCCTTCAGATTTATACTGTAGATAGGAGGAGGAAGCGAGAAGGCATGTTCCCAGCACATGGCAATTCTAAGAATGGTGTCATGATTACAAGTAACCTTGCAGAGTTTGTCTGGTTTCTTTCGAAGTTAAACAAAAACTATTTGCTGGTCAGGAATGAATAGGGTCACATAAGGTCTGTCTGAACCGTACGATTACTAAAATGTTTCTCTGTAACTGGACACCTTCTGAAGCTAGGATAACATTGGAATCCATTGCAGGGATCAATATACTGATTTTTCCTTTGCCTTTTGAGGCTTCTGAGAAAATAAGAATTATTCTTTGCTTACAAAAAAAGAAAAAGAAAGAAAGTGACATCATGACGTATATTGAAGCTATTAAATGTTTGAAGTAAAAAATCCTTAAAGATCATTTAACCTAATCCTAATTCTTTTCACATTTAAGAAAAATGGGTGATTTTTTTAATTAAGGAGAACCACAAGAACTCTATGTTGTTTATTTCTAAGTCATTTATAAATAATTCTTTACAATCAGATAATATATGAAAAAGCTAAAACTTGTATTTGGGCTTTTTAAGAAAAAATGATAATGGTTGCACTTACTATTTTAAAATGAATAGTAAATATAACTCATATGCATAGGAAGCTATTGTACTGTTATTTTATGAGACGTTCATTACTGAGAATTCACATCCTTATGTTTATATAGCAATTATTTTTGTCAACCCTCACAGGACCAAGGAAGTGGATGCTGGTAAACTAACTCCTATTCCTTACCTTCCTTGTAAAATTGCTTTTACTAAATTGAAACCAATGGGTGTTTTAAGCAACAGTTCTGAGAAACTTATTCCTGGGACTGTTAAAGAGATGTTGTTCAGGATGATTTCTGTGCAGACTCTTTGAGAAGTGTCTTTCTAGTCTTAGTATGTGAAATAGTTGTGCTTCTCTGAGACAACTGATTTCCCTTTATTGTAAGGACCCCACGGCGCACAAGCCAAGGGCATTTCCTGCTCTGCATTGTCCACTCACAAACATGGGACCGAACTCTAAACCCATGTTCCACAATAAAACATAAAAAAATAAATAAAATTAAATTTTAAAAAGAGGGATTGACAGTGAATGTTCTGGTTTCTAGTTCATTTTGTTATTTGTTTCTATCTTTTCATTGTATCTCTCCTTAAATTGTGTTATCTTGCTGTATCTATCTTTGTGATTTTCCTCCAGTTTTCTGGGAACAAAAGAAGACAATTAATGTTCTGATTCCTTGTGAAAATACGCTTTTCCCCATCACCATTTACCAAGTCTAGAGGATCTTATAAATGGGAAAACTAAGAAAATGCAAAGTTTGCTGAAGAGATATGCATAGTACTATGGCTTAATGCGACAGAATATTTAAGATCAGAATTGTCATATCATATTATATGAGGCTTACATCATCATTATTAGTGTTAGATTTTTATTTCCCAATTGAGGATGAGTTTCTAGTCAAGTAAGTCAGTTAGATTCTGTGTTACCTAACATTTATTATATTTAAAATATTACATGGGTAATGACTATCTAGAAACCTGAAGTTAATAAATAATGTACACATGTATAGAAAATGAAATCAAGAAGTTTTCATTACTTTTATGATGCATATCAGCATTTGCTGTATACTAGCAAAAATGGTAAAAGGACCAGGTAAATTATGCTCATTTATTATGAAATAAGAAATCAACTTGGTGCTGTGACACATTTGGGAAGGCAGAGTTTCTAAAGTGTCGTTGAACTGTCCAGTTCAGAAAAAATATTCAGAGATTCATGTAGAATCACCTAATTTGCCAAGGTCAGATTTTGACATGGTGTAGTTACTATTGCTAATAGAGTAACTTAGGAAACCCTTAAACTTGCAAGCCATGGGACTCTCTTTCTGGGGAAGCATCCATAGTTTTAAAGATGAAATACTCCTCCTTAATTAAAGGAACAAAGTGCAATTTTCCTCTCTATTGTAGTTTTTGAAAAATACAATGTTACAATACTCTCTTTGGTTTTGTGTCCATTTTTGGCACCATTTTTGGCACCATTTTTGTCACTGTTTCTGTTATCATTATGGTCATTTTCGTTAGAGTTAAAAGTGCTTTATATTTACCCATTAGCCTCGATTGAAGCTTTCGAAGGCTGGGGGATGTCTAGTGTCTTATATCTAGTTAACAAATAGATACCCTAAGGCACACATTTAGATTGCTTTTCACCTGTTATGCAGCAAGAATGAAGTATAGCTAAGAATGAAGTCTGTGATCACATGACTCAAGATGATTGGCTGTGACCATGAGCTCATGTCTTCGTGGGAGGTGTGGCCAACAAGAGTCTAATGGACCCAGCAATGTGGGGATATGACCAACAAAAGAATTCTGCTACAAGGCCTCATCTGACCAGAAAAAATTCAAATCTCAGTGATTTTTTAATACAGATAAAAGTCTTAAGAAACCTATATGCTGCCGTTTGCTAAAAAAAAAAAAAAAAAAGAAAGAAAGAAAGAAAAAAAAGAAATCCTCCCACTGGCAAGACTGTGAATTTAGTTATAGTTTTTCACAGTACCACCAGTAGCTCTACCCATAGAGTACTAAGCTTTTCCATCTCTACATATAAGAATTTTGACTGTTATAATCAGAGTTTGTCCAGTTCAAATATTTATTTTCAGCAATAGATGACTTGTTATAAAGACAATAAAAAAGTGCCCATCCTAATGAATGAGAACTATGCATATGCTATTATACTTATGATATACAGGATGGAACAAAAGTAGGCTTACAGTTATGAGCACATGAAACAGTTTATTCTCATAGGATCATTAATTATTATATTATTTTCCATTCAAACAACAGTAAACCTATTTTGCCCCACCCTATGCATACATACACATATAATATTTATGAATAGTAACTTTCAGATGCTTGACTTCAAATGAGGTTTTGATCATTCCAGTGCTCCTCTCCACCAAAGAAATAGTGAAGCTTCCCCAGCAGATACTCTGGGATCTGAGTTCTCTTTTTCTCTGGGTTCTGCCCATTGGGCCCTTGTGACTATCCGTGAGTGTGCTCATCACTGAGACTGCACTGGCTACAAGTTCCCTCGAAGTGGGGCTCATCTATTAATCATACTCTTACAGATGTTTGCTTCTTTTCAACATCCTCAGAACAATTCTGTCCTGGTGACATAACAAGCTGGGAATGCCTGCTCTGTTTGTTCCCTTCTGTTTGCCCTGAGCACTGCTACAACCACTTACCTCTGTTTTCTCTCTGTGTCAAATAGAAGAGGTTCTCTTTTGTACCTTTGGCATGAGGTGGGCAGGGGAGTGGCTTCTAGAATAAAACAAATTCCACAAATATACATTATGATCCCACCCCACTATAATAATCCTTTTTGACAATATTAAATATGCATGGGCCAGCTAATAGAGAACTCATCAGTATTCAGGATTAGATTTTATTTCGCTGAAGCGTGAGTCTTTCACTCAAGTTCCTTGTCAATGTTGATGCAGTGGCTGCTGCTGTACTAAACATCTACACGCTTCGAGTTTCGCCAAGGCGCCTATGAAGTGGCCACTCCCCTGGTTCTTAACCACTCCCTCAGGTATCCTCCTCTGCTCCCGGCCTTTTGTTTTCGCTTTCAGTTACAGTGAAGGTACACTGTCTCCATCAGCACTTTGCTCAGACTCTCGACTATTATTCCAAAGGGCCTAAACTTTTTTCTCTCTGTCAAAAATGGTTAATACATGAGTATTAACGTCCAGCTTTTTATATAGTAATTGGAAGGTTGCCTGCTGTGCACAAGACTCTTCTGCTAGCCTGGAATCCAACTGGACACAGCATTTTCCAACCACCTGCCGGGAGCGACAGCGTGCTGAGACTGAAGGTAAACTCCGACACCCAACAGGCATTTTTGCCAGGGCCTGATTTCTGTCTTTCAGGCATGTACCTTTTAAAGGCTCTTCATCCAACTGCAAATCTTCCCTCCACTCATCCACTTGTTTGGATTCTGAAGATAGCACTTGGCACAAAGAGACACATTCCCTAATAACGTTTTATTCTTTTCTATCAACCACCCTCTCTTTAATTCCCTGCATGTGGTGAGCTTACTTGAAATCCCCTGACTATATACTCTGAGTCCATATCCTCAAATCTTTGTGTCCCTTCTCACTATTATCTCTACGGAGAGATTTTCTTTGAAATCTTGGTCAGCTCTACAGCCTCATCCTTTGTAATGGTCTGTATTTAATATCCTTTACTTTCTATAGCATCCTGTATGGTTTTCAAAACCTTCTGATTTTTAGCTTTTCTTTTGTGATTTCTTATGGTTCCATTTTACACTTGTTTAGATACTTCCAATCTGATTGACACATCTGTTAAGATCAATTTTTTGACCCACTTTCTGCTCAGCTTCTAGGATTCATTTTGACGGTACACTGTGGTTTATTCATCTTTCTCGACATCCCCTACAATCTAGATGACTGTGGATGATTAGTGTTGCTTTCTCAGCGTGGTTTTCACAGCCATTATAGGGCTTGAGAACTCTCACAAAGGGCTAAGATTTTTGTATCTGTAACTTTTAAGTGCCTTAATGAATTTACAAGGTTTCTCTTCTCCACAGTGAATAGATGTGTCTTGTTCTTTATGGGAACACTCAATATCACAATGGTTTCCATGCTGTTTAGTTTCTTCATTTCTTAACCTTCTTTCTGATTAGTTTGTACTAATATGTCAATATGCTTGGCCCCTGTTTTAACCATCTTACCCTGTATGCCTTTTCTAAGATTTTAAATCATCCCGGCGTGGGGGGGGGGGGGTGGAGTTTGCATTTGTTGTTCCTTCAAACTGTAGTTTTTGTCAACACACTGTCTATGCATTCAAGTAGGTAGTTTAGGCTTTAGTTGTAAACCTAAATATCCTTCATCTTGTGTGTGTTGAAGACATTCAACCCTGACTGAATGTATAGCTTCTAATTCAGTTGGAGAACTTCAGGATTTTTTTTCTTGTCTTTGAGTCTCTAGAATATCATTGTTTTCAAATATCTTACATATTGTGACTTTCTTAAAGCTTGAGCTCATTACTGACTAATGAGATTAATTGGAATCTTTTTTATTTACATCCTTGTATGTGTGTATAGATGGTTATTATGTCTCATTTCAGTTTTTTACCTTCTCAAGTGAATATGCCCAATACTTCTTGGCCCAGAGGCTGACTTGCACAAAACCTCTATCAATTTTCTGTTCTCTTCTGAACTCTCTCCAATTTCCTTGTGTTTTAAAAACCTTGTGTGCACATTCTACCATATTTTCTATAATTCCAGAGAAAAGCACAGGAGGGATTCAGTACTCATTCTGCCTCTACTGCTCAATCTGCTTTCTGTGAGTTGGCAGGAGCTAGCTGGCCCCCTCGCACGTACGAGAGCTCGCTGGTGAGCCTGGCATCTCCAGTGTTCACTCTGGCACACCTGGTTCCCTTGAACAATAATCCCACATCTATGAAGCCTAATATAAAACTGCATTTTTCAGGAAACCAAGAAAACATTTTTTCTAATAAGAGAACACTGCTAGGAACTAACAAAAACTTTTCACAATACAATAGTGATTATAGTAATGATAAATGCAATTTCCCAATATACATTAGGAAGCACATACTTATTTCTCAAGTTTACCCAGAAAGGGGCATACTCCATGTAAACTTGGACTTTGCATGTTTGTGTCTTCTCTCACCTTATTCCACAATATTGAGAATTTATGTCCTGTATCATTTTATTAATTATCTGTAATGACACTGGATTCTAAATTCCCAGTGATGCTGTGGATAATGATGCTGCAAGGATTGTATACCAGCCCTCCACTAGAGATTAATGGTGGAATTGGCATGACTCTCTGAGTACCAATTTAGGATAATTTTAGATGGAGATATAATCATAATAACAAACATACTGGTCAATATAACAGATATTTTGTCACTTTTTAATTATGGAAATAGGGAACAGATTAGTGGTTGCTCCATTAAGGAACAGGTAGAACTGGAAAGGAAGTGGGTGAGACTACAAAAGCACAAGAGCATGAAGAGCCTGGTGTGATGGAATCACTGTGTTTTCACTGGGTCAAGGTCAATATTCTGATTCTATATTAAACAAAAGTTTTCCAAGCTTTGTTATCATTGGGAGAACTATGTAAAGGGTATATGAGAGTCTTCCATAGTCTTAAAGTATAAATATATACATATATTTATATATTCAATATATATATCTTATATATATCCTTTAAAAATATATATATATACAGTTTTATATATATATACACACACAGTTATCTCAGAATTTAAAACTTAATATAAAAAATACTTGCTCTGTGAAAGCTGAGAGAATGAATAGACAAGCTAGAGAATGGAAGAAAATATTTGCAAAATTTTATCTGACAAAGACTTGCATCCAGAATATGTAACAAATTCTCAAAGTTCAACAGTAGTAAAAGGAACAAATCATTATTTTCAAATGGGCAGAAAATTTGAACAGACACTTCACCAAAGAAGATATACAAATAACATATAAACAAGCACAAGAAAAGATGTTCAATGTAATTAGCCATTCTAATAGGTGTGTAGGGAAATGTAAATTAAAAGATGCAAATATAAACCATGATGAAACACTGCACCTATTAGAATGGTTAAAATACAAAATACTGACAACAGCAAGGGCTGAAAAGGATGCAAAGTAAACGGAACTTCTATGCATTGCTGGTAGAATACCACCTGGTACAGCCTCAGAGACACAGCCTGGTTGTCTCTCACGAAGCTAAACATGCAATTACCATAAGGCCCAGTGTTTATACTATTGAGCATTTATCCCAAGAAACAAAAGTGTATTTTTTTAAAAACCTGTACACTAATTTTATAGTAGCCATATTCAAAATCACCCCAAACTATAAACAACCCACAATTCTTCACCAGGTAAATATATAAAGAGTGTGTAGTACAACCATACAATGAAATACTACTCATTGATAAAAAGGAACAAACCATTGACACAAGCAACGACTTGGATGATTCTCAAAGACACTGTATCACGTGAAGGAAGCCAGTCTCAAAATGTTACAAACGATTCCACTTATATGACATTCTTGAAAATATGAGACTAGAGTGACAGAGAGCAAAGTGTTTGACAAGGATTAGGTTAAAAACATTTGGAGAATTTGGAGAACTCTATATTTTTATTGTGGTGGTGGCCACATAAATCTATTCAAGTGTTAATATTCTTAGACATATACACCAAAAAGACTCAACTTTATTCTATGATAATGTGTTTACAATTCTTCGAAATGCAAAAAAAAAAACCAAACTACACACTCCCAGAACCTGACCAGTCCTCATCAGCCCCTACTGCCACCCTGGTCCAGGCTACCACCATCCCTCCATCCCACCTGCATTGTTACAATAGCCTTCTAACTTGTCTCCATGCTTCCTGTCTTCCCACCACATACTCTATTCTCAACAAAAAGTGGTCCTTTTCAAACACAAGTCAAATAAGGTCACTCCTCTGCCCAAAACCTTCACTGGCTCCCCACGTCTCTCAGCATAAAACCTGAAGTCTTGACCATGGCCTAGACAGTCATCAGGTCCCCCAGGAACTTCTCTGTCCTCTTCCCTTTAAGATTTTATTTATTTTATTTTTTAGAAAGAGAAAAGGAGAGAGGGAGAGAAACATCAATGTGTGGTTGCCTCTCAAGTGCCCCCTGCTGAGGACCTGGCCTGCAACCCAGGCATGTGCCCTAGACTGGGAATTGAACTGGTGACCCTTTGGTTTTCAGGCCTGCACTCAACCACTGAACCACACCAGCCAGGGTTGTCCTCTTCTGTGAGTCTTCCTCACTTCGCTGTGCTCTAGCTGCACTAACCTTCTTGCTGCTCTTTGGATATGTCAGGCTTTGGCACTGGCTGTTCCCTCTGCTTGGAAAGCCCTTCCTCCAAATATCCAAATAGCTTCCTACATTTCTTCATCCAACTCTTTGCTGAAATGTCATCTTCTGGGTGGGACCTACTCTGGCCAGTATATTGAAAATATCTCTCCCTGAATTTCCCTCTTCCATTTACAGCTTATTATCTTCCCCTCAGCACTTATCATCTTCTAACATGCTGTATTATTGATTATGGATTACATTCATCTTCTGTCGCCCCCAATATGCACACATGGATGTGAATGGATGTGAGGTCTATGAGAGCAGAGCTTTGCCTATGTTGCTCTCTTGTGTGTCTTCAATGACGGACACATAGAAAATCCTCCATAAATATTTGTGGAATGAAGAAAGTGAAGCAGGGATGGAAGAAGGAGGGAGGAGAGAAAAGGTTAATTTGTCATTAGCCAGGTGAGGGGCATGGGACACACAGGGCATCTCCAGAAGACCCGCTGACTCAGGGAAGGCCAGTAAACTCAGTGCCAGAGCTCAGAAGGGGAGAGCACAGTGTGAAAGGAGGGTGCTGAGGCCAGAGTGGAAATCAGGGATCAGCCTGAAATGCCATGCTAAAGAATGTGGCCTTTATCCTTAGGCCAAAAGCGTCTTAGAGGATGAATAACATGATGATGTTTGTGTTTCATGAAGATCACTCAGCCCCAGTGTGGAGAGTGAATTGCAGGAGGGCAGCGAGCTACTTAGGAGGCTTAATGTAATCCAGTAACTAGTTTTCTAAGCAGAAGTGATGATGACCTTAACTAAGACTGTGGCAACAGTGGCAAAACAGGAGGGGACATTTCAGAAACATTCAGCAGAATCAGTAGGACTTCTATTAACTGTGAGAAGGGTAAGAAATTAAGGGTGTCCTCTATACCCTGGCCACCCTCCAGGTTCTTCCTTTTACCTCTGAGAAGGACAGCACACACGAATGGCTTATTGGAAGAGGATGAGCCCAATAGCAAATCACTTGTAATGTCATGAACACACCACTTTTTTCACACCTCAGTGTCTTCATCCATTGGGATTGTCATGTCCAGAATATCTTTCCTATTGATTTTGCTAACTCCTACATCTTTCAAAAGTTGCAGGTCATAGACCCTGACTCAGCTTATAGACATTATGAAAAATACATTCAAATAACTTGGTAACTAATCAGAAAAGACAAAACATAGGAGTTATTGGATGGTTTATGGAGATGGGGATTGATCCAACTTAAAAAAAAAAAAAAACAGCCATTTTCCATACCAGCAGGAGATTGCTGTCCTAGAAATATGTTATTGTAATGTAAGTGGCCCACAAAGCTCATACTGTTATAATGAGTTTACACATAATTTACTGGGGTTATAAAAATAAAAATGTTAGCTTTGCACTGTCAATGCCAAATGTAAATACAGTGATTCTATGTGTCTCCTCAATATTTGACCTTGAGCAAAATTTTCAACCCCATCTGGCCTCTGTCTTCTTGTCAAAAGGACAAAATTATCTCCTAGGATTATTCAGGTTCAAAAATCTGTGATATTCCTTTTTTTATTCTGTTAAGCAATCAGAGCAGGTATTATGTATATTTTACAGATGGAAAAGCAAGGCTCAGAGAGGAGACTTTCCTTTTGACAGACCTGAACAAGAGCCTACTTTTCTGCACCCTGATATCTGCTCCTATGGGCTGCCTACCATTCAACTATTGCAATATTAAAAACAATCATGGTTTTTAAACCATAAGAATAACTTGATTTTAAAGACTCTTTTGCATTTGCCAGCACAAAAACAGTGGTTTTCCTTTGCTATTTTGCAACTAAAATAAATTCAAGTCAAGTTTCAGCCTGGAGGTTGTTTTTTCTTTTGTTTTTTTTTTGTTTTTTTTGCTGTTGCAAAATAGTGTAAAGTGTGTTTTGTAATAGGAATAGTGCCTCAGAACTAAGTACTATAAGAGTTTGGACTCTTTTTTTAAGAAATAAAAAGGCAAAGTAGGTGTTTTTATAGATACTTACAGGAAGGGTATCATTAAAAGCATTGCAAAAAAATACTAAATATGAAGAGATGTTATAGAGTAGTATTGGGTTATAATACTATATTTTTAAAATCTGTGAGTTGTACATATTGTGTTTTTAAAACTTAAATCTGACTAAAACTTTTGTAATAAAATATCAGTGTAATGACAGAAACAAAATTGTAGATCGAGGAAGCTCAGAGAACACTAGGCAAATACTCAAAACACTTAGGTTATCATATTATAACATCATATCATATTATAATGGCAGAAAATCAGACACAAAAGCAAAATCTAGAAGGAAGCCAGAGAAAGAAAAAACACCTTATCTTATCTGTAGACAAATAAGGATAAGAATTACATCAGACTTCCCTTCAGAAACTATGCAAGCTAGGAAGAACAAAACCACCAACCTAGAATTCTGTACCCAGTGAAATTATCCTTCAAGAGTGAAAAAGTAAAGATAAAAACATTCATAGACAGATGTAAATTGGAGGAATTTGTCACAAGTAGGTCTGCCTGGCATGAAACATTATAAGATATTCTTTGGAGAGAAGGAAAATGATATAGGTCAGAAACTCAGATCTTAAAGAAGAATATTAGAGAACAAATAAATGAAGGGACTACTCAGTTCTCTCCTGTGATGTGAGGGAGCTATGCCCAGGTCTTGTCCCGAATGAGGGTTACAGACATGATGGATTATTGGCTTAAAAAGAGGAGACAACTTGCTTTCTCGACTCACAACTGCAACCTCTGCATTTAAGATACAGAAATGGATATAGTGAACTCTCTGGCTCATGGAAGGGGAGAATGTACAGCAAAAGAAACTAGGGGAAACTGTAAATGAGAAATTAAACTATGGCATGACCTATCTTCCTCTCAACTTCATGGATGTTAATAAGGTATCTTATTGCGCTTCACACAAAATGGAATATTTCCATGTAGTATGATGCCAGTTAAATTGTGTTGGAACCGCCCTGACTGGTATCAAAAGCTGAAATCCCCGCCTAGGCTAAGGCTAAGGGAACGCCCTTGGAACCGTAAGCCAGCAAGGAGACAAAAGCTTATCTCCCTGGCAGGAATGCTGCTTCTGCTGCTTTATTCATAATTGAACCCCGAAAAGCTTGGTCGCCAAAGACGGGTAAGATTCCCCAAGGGGGGAACGACCTAAGACAGGCACGATCACTTTGGGAGGCCCCCCAAAAGAAGGACTTGGGGGGCTGCAGCAAAAGGGGGTGATGCACCCTCGCTCCGCGGCTTTGACATAGCCTGAGTTCTCATCGTCTGGGAGAAAATCTCCTTATCTCTTGGTTGCCTTAGTTCCCCTGCTCCACCTAAGCCTGAAACAATGACAGGGTGGTGCAGCTCTGTGCTGAAAAGGGAGGATTCCCCGGGTAATCAGGCCTAAGACAGAATATGTAAATTACTGTGAAACCTTTTTTGTTTAGAATGCTCTCAGTTGAATGAGAGGGGTCCAAGGAGGAAGTTAGTTTGTTCCTCAAAGTCTTACAGCTCTTTGACCCCGACTCAATAGACCAGCAGAGTTCCTTGTTTTCTCTAGTTCCTTACTTCCCCCTGATAAGTACTGTACTTTACCTGAATTATTATGCAAAATGAGCCCAATAAAAGCAGGTATGGACGGTAAATCAGCGCGCTCCCCACTAGGGGGGGTGGCCATTTCGTCCCTACTTCCCCACAGAAACTAGTTTGTCTCTGTGCATGTTTTTTCTCACATGTTTTTGACGAGCCATCCACAGCGTTCCGTGATCACTGCTGGCCGGTGACCCACGCGCAACAAAATTGTGGCATCACTTTGAAACCAATCAATTCAGAATTTAAAGAACAAAAATTGTTTAAGTGTAGACTTTATGAACTCTTTAAAAGCCAAAAAATATTATATTTCAAACTAGAAATAAAAAGGCCACTGAAGCATCCTATAGGTTTTAACTTCTAATAAGATGACTATTTATTGCTATAATCCACATAAACAAAAAGCTCTTTGGGATCATGCCCCTTTTATAAGCGTTAAGGCTTCTTGAAACCAAACAGTGAGAAAACCACTGTGTTTTATCCCTAGTAGTGACAGATCCATTTCTTGCTATGACCTCATAAAGGACCATTTTTACAAAATTCCAAATAGCTAGGCTGGACCTTGGTTTTTTGGTCCTTCTAGCTCAGGAAGCTGGGTTTTGGTGACCTGAGGGACATTGACCACAGTTAGCTTTTTTCCCTTTGGCTTTTGTCTATTTTTTCTGTCCTCTGTTTTTTTTCTCTTTTTTTGAAATTTTTAAAAAATTTTTCTTCTTTTTATTTACATCACTTTTTGACATACGATTAACATACAAAAAGCTGTCCATATTTAATGTACACAACTTGGTGAATTTGGATGTAAGCATATGCCCTTTGGGGAGGAAAAGCTATAAATAGAGCTTAATTAATTTCATCTATATAAATATGGTTCACTACACAGCTGATAATGTGATTGGATCAAGATACTTTTTCTATAGAGTTCAGTGTCATGACTACTGTGCTCCTGCATTTCAGCTGGAATGGATTCCCATTTTTGTGCTCTTTCAATTGCCTTTCCTATGTTCCCAAGGTCTCAAGCATACCTTCTTGTTGATGTTTCCAATTTCTTGGCAATTTCCCTCTCAGAGTCATTAATCCTCATATTCCAAACTGGACCAGCTGCTTTTAGGTCTGTAGCACACCTAGCGCTCTAGAATAGGATGTCTCTGCTCTTACAGCTCTTACGGATTGGATTAACTGTTCTTAAAACCTTAATCAGTTTTTGCTGCAAAAATGCTACGTAACCATAACACTGAATACCAGGCAACCCCAAAATCTCAGTAGCAACAATATTAACTTTTCTCCCTCTGCTTCAGACTGTGGGTTGAGTTTAAGACTGTTCCATGTGCCTTCCTTGCAGTGCCAGCAGCTCTGGGCATGCTCTTCTCATGGAAGATGGCAGAAGAGACTGAGAGGCCCAGACAAGCCAAATAAGCATATTTAAGCTGCCACTCAGGTTGCATCCACTAATATTCCATTGGCCAAAGCAAATCACATGGCCGATTCCAACATCAAAGGAGTAGGGAAATGTTGCCCACCTACTCTGGTGGGAGGCAGTGCAGAGTCCATTGGCAAAAGCATGAATGTACATCCTGATGACAGAGAAGAGGAGAGCAATAGGAAGCAGCCGTCCAATCCACCATAAAAACCTATGCCCTATTCATTACTCCCTTGTTTTGGTGAGAACATGCTCTGGTAATTTCCTAAGAAAGGCTGTATGGTAGATAAACTTTGTGAATTGGGACATGTCTGCCAGTGTCTTCATTCTACCCTCATACCTGACGCACAAGGAACCTCAAGTGCATTGCTCCATTATCGTTCAGTAACCCGTGTTACTTACTGCTTAGAAGCTCCTTTCCAGGCTGTTTTTTGTCTTTGTAGGTGCCCTTTTCTGTCTCTACCCATGTTCTCATTAACTCAAGTGTTCTAAAATGCCTCCATGAAACAAATATGCCTAATTTTTCTTTTATTGTGCCAAGCTGTAGGCCTTCTCCAACTAACAGGCTTTTCATAAATCTTTCCTTCTCATTGTACAATTTATTCCTAATCCCCTTTGTGTCTAAAGGTTCTAAGTACAAACACTGGAAGCTGACACCCCTCCAGGCATAATATAGTATATAGGCTGCCACTTTGTCCAATTTGCTTCATCACTTCTTTATATCGCAGAAATTTCTTGAATTCCCTTGCCCTAGTGATCCTTGTGCCATTCTCTTCATGTTGTGGATTTATAGAACTTCTAAAACATGTTTTTTTGCTGTGATTTTGTTGGCATCTCAGATTGTTGGAGGAGGTAATAAGAAGTGTACCTGGGTTATCATGTTATTCGTTAGTCTCAATATTTCATTTTACTGAACACATTTTACATTTAAATATGGGTTATTTAAAATATTTTAAAATAAATGGCTATATCAAGGCATATAACACTTTTAAGACTATTGAAATAACTTGGCTATGTTAGCATCCAGATTTGCAAAGGTATTTAGTTTAAATGTGATGAGTCACTTTATGGAAGAATTTGACACATTACCAAAGATAGTTAGTTTCTGTAAGGTAGCACTGTCCAATAGAATTGCTGATAATAATGGAAATATTCTCTGCACTGTCCAATACAGTGGCCACTAGCCTCATGTAGCTACTAAACACTTAAAATGTGGCTCATGCTATTCTGGAACTGAATTTTTAAAAATATGTTTATTGATTTTAGGGTGAGAGGAAGGGGGAGAGAGAGAGGGAGAGAGAAATATTGATATGAGAGAAAAACATCGATTTTTGCCTTCCATATACACCCTGAGCAGGAATCAAACCCCCAACATTTTGGTGTATGGGATGATGCTCCAACCAACTGAACCACCCTGGCAAGGGCCTGAATTTTTTATTTTATTTCATTTTCACTGATTTAAACTTAAATAACAACATGTGGCTAGGAGCTACTGGACAATGCAGCATAGATCTAGAATTTGATTAAATTGCCAAAATTAAAAATGTTTTTAGGCATATGTCACTTACATAAAGAAAATTATACCTGAAAGGGATAAATACAAGAAATCTAACAAGATATGGAGTCAGTATAGAGTTGTGTTTATGGTTTATGCCAAGGAATATACTCATTTACTCCGTAAATACTTCAAAAGCATGCACCATGTATAATGCACTAGTCAGGTCCTAGGGTTACAAACATGCGGATGCACAAGGCCCCTGCCCTCAAGGATCTTCCAGCCCACTGATGAACCAGATCTGTGAACCAACCAGTGAATTCAACCAGGAGATTGCCTTAAATCCCTACGCGAGGGAGTGAGGAAGGCGTCTGATTATCCAAGACACTCAGGTAAGCCCTTACACAGGAAGTAGCATTTGAGTCCTGACTCAAACCTGATTAAGATTTTTCCCTGGAGATTAAAGGGTAGGACACTTCTGACAGAGAAAGAACCACAAGGATACGGGCAGAGACAGACTGCAGCAAGGCGAGCCGCTTGATATTGCTACAACCTTGAATGCTGCCGTGGGAAGTCCAGGGGATGGGACTGCCCGTCAGGCAGGCGAGGCAGGTTACTGCGCTGTGAGTGGTGCTGCCCCACTCCCAGGGAGCAGGGAGAAAGTGTGATCCCGGCAGAGTGCGGGCTGGCAAAGTAGGAAGAACTGTGAAGTTACAGGCCTCCCCATTCACTTGATAGACAAATGTTTTCTAACGCTCTCATTAATCTTTTTTTTACCATGATGGTTGGCTTTAGAAATTCTTTTTAAATAGACAGAGAAAAAGTACACTTTAATCCAGCATCAAGTGAAATGAGAACACATCTCTAGTTAGAGGACTCCCACTTAAACATATTTAAAATAAGGATGAAGTCATACTACACACCATCGCAGGTCCAGAAAACAGAATTTAACTCCAACGTGCAACTGCAAAATGTCAGAAGTCATTCCAATGGCCCTCACACTTTGCAATAAATCATAAATGCACTGTGCTAATTAGTGATGGACAAGCACATCTAATGATCTTATCTGCTTTCCAAATTTGCTGTTTTGACTGATTTACATCAAAACTGTTCAGGGTGAAGAAATGTGGACACTTGGAAATTTAGTACCTCTAAATTTCTCCTGGGAAGTTGAGGTCATACCAGCCACAGACTGATCCCACTGAGAAATGTTAATTCTGGGGATAAATGTTCTAGGGAGAGGCAGGGAATAGAGAAATGAGACCTGACCCAAGATTTGTATATGCTTTAAACTTCTCTGACCCAAGACATAACAAAGTATAAAGTATCATTCCCTGGTCCTTTAAACATACACACAGGGAGAGAAGGAAGGAGGGAGGGAGGGAGAAAGGGATGGAGGGAGGGGAGAGGAGAATGAAAATCATTACAATAATCTCAGAATCAGTGAAAATAAAGTCCTGGGTTAATATAGGGAGCTTAAAAAACTATAAAATACTTACCAAGATATCATGACCCTGTCTTATTGTTGAGTTCAGCTTTTCCATTCTAAATCCCTATTTTCTGTTTATAACTTACTCTAAATCATTCCTTTTGACCTTTGGGTCTGATATTTCTCTTGCCTTGTCTCAATCCAAAGGTGAATTTATTTGCAATTTGACCTAAATGTTTTCAGTTATGTCAGTGACTTGAGTTTGAAGAAAATACCTTTGTGCTTTCAGAAACTGTTCAGATTTTTTTCATGTTCAAATAGCTTAAAAATGACTTTGTTTTGAAGCTGCAGAATTGGCATGACTGCACCAAAGACCCAATTCAAAAGGAGTTGGTTAAGAAAATTTGATTAAAAAAACAGAAATGTTGAGCCCCATGTAATTACCTGGAGGCAAGAATACACTCTTTGCCACCAGCCATCATGCACATACAGGTGACAGCAGTCACAAGTTGAATGTTAGTAACTCAAAGACAGATCGAAACCTACAGAAAAAAACCAATTTAAAGTCAATGTCTGACATATCTTTCTCTCTCTACATACCTGTATCTATCTATGTAGACAGATATAGTTAATATAGAAAATTTATTTAGAAAGTCACAGTGGTAGAAGAAGTGAGCCACAGAAGAAATGGGCTTAGGAAACAAGTTGTGGAGGCACAGGAGGGCCATTGGAGCTTGGGAGAAAGAGGCAAAGAAAAGAGTATGTGTGACTTCTGCTAGAATTTGTAGAATATGATGCAAAATACACTGCTGGCACTTGAATCCTCTGGATCCTAGCTCAGGTTTTCTTCTGACTTTTATTTATGACTCCAGGTTGGGCCTCTAATCCTGCTTTATTATCATCTCTGTAGAATGAAAGATGACCTGATATGTAAGCTGGCTGAAAACAATCCATCCTATCATCTACACATTTCAAGGGCATTCATTGCAATAAATAACTTTATCTCACACCCTCGAAGCCAGGCTCTATGCTAATGCTGTGGATATGGAGATGGATAAGGCGAAGATGCTCCCTGAGGAAATTCCCTGAATACAGACAAGGATGAAGTATAATAGTATAGAATAAATACAAACAGAGGTTATTTTCAATAAGAGCAGACAGCAATTTGAGTCTATTACATACAAGAAAAGAAAGATAAACGATAGGCAAGCGGAAAAATAGAGAGTAGACAAACACATAGATCTAGACATGAATTCATAAACTTTCCAAAATGGAAAAATTTTAAATTCTACATAATTACCATCAACCCTGCCTCACCCTCAGTCCAGTCTAAGCCCTCCGAAGTAAACATACAATCTAAAGATAATCAGTGTGCTGGCTAAACAAATGCCTTTTTAGAGCAAGTCCCTCAGTTGCCCACTCATTCTCTCTCCAACCAGACTGCCACCTCCAAGCCCCTCCCACTCAGGAATTCTGTAGCTCTCAAAGAAAGGCCCATCTAACCAGTCTTTCCAGATGATTGGAGTAAAAAATTAGCTAGTTCCTCTGCCTGAAAATAAACTCTTTGTCCTCCAAAATTCTAATGTACTTATACCTGCTTTTCCTAGAACAACTGCTACTTTCTCTAGATTATAAATTACTAAATTTTTCACCTTTTAAAAATGACTGTGCATCTTACAATCAATGGAACATTTACTTTAAGGTTTTTTTTTCACCCAAGAATGTTCTTAAATTGATAGCAGATCTTGTGTTAATTCATTAATTCAATAAATACTGTTTGAGTACCTACTATGTGCCAGGCTCTGTGCTAGGTGCTTGCACCATGTCTCACAGTCCTTGAAGATATATATTTCATGACACTTTTAGAGTTTATCAAACACTAGGCAAATTCAAAGCATATGCAGAAAGTTGCTGCTGTAACCTGGCTTCAGAAATCTCTTGACTTCTTGATTTGGATTTTTTTATATGCATATTAAAGTGACTTTTTAAAAACTTACAATAATGTCATTCTAATGAAGTGAGGTTTTGGAGCTGAGTTGCAATGAACACATTACAGTGTGTGCTATGGTAATGTGGAGTGGCGATCCACACAGATGGTACTGATTTTCATTTCCTGTGAAGCTGAATCAACATGTTGTGGCTAATGTCTATGTAATTTAACGAATTGAGTGAAATGTACCACTGCTCTTTCCTGGGGGATAAAAGGTCCTACTTGACTGTGGTGTCCTTGTGCTCTAAAACCACAACAGACATATTTAACAGTATTTGTTATTAATAATCAACCTAAGAAAATCTGTCCTGTTTTTTTTAAATATATAGTTTTTCTTTGATTAACTTACTTGTGTTATTATACCAAGTAGAAGAAAGGCAAGCATTAATGGAATTCTCTCTCTTAAACTAATGCGTTTTGCAGGTAAGTGCTATTCTGGTGCACACTAAGTGCTGGGAAGAATACCTGGCAGGAAATGAGATACTCTCCCCCCCAGGCTCCGCCTGTGGCAGGGGAGATTGCCCGCCTCTACTCTGTCCATCTCCCTGCCTGGTGACCAGGGCACTCCTCATCTGGCTCTCTGATTGTCTGAAGCCCCTCAGTGCAGCCCCTCACATAACACTAGTCTCCTGTGGCTCAGTCTCCTCATTTACTAAGAAGGAGACAATTATGCTCACCTCACCAACCCCATGAGATTTTGGGGAGAATCAGATAACTTAGGTGAAAACACTCATAAAACTGTGAAGTACAGTAAAAATGTACATCGTGCTTTAGATAGTATTACTGTTTTTGTCATTATTACTTAGCACTCACAGCATCTTGCTCCAGACTTATCTGCCTCCATGATAATCCAGACTCTAATTCCTTTCAACTTGATTAATTCTATTATCTGGCTGCAGAGCCTTATATAGTGTGTAAATAAGGGATGGTTTTTGGAAGGGCATCAGGCCTGATAAAGCGTGATTGGGGAAAGTGGTGTGTGTGTAATATAATGCTGGCTGTTCTGTCACCATCACAGTAGTTAGCAACCACTAAGAGAACTTTGACTTTGCCCACTCAATTTCCTCCCCAGATCTCCCCGGAAATATGTCTTTCCCTGGGATTCCATGATGCAGAATTGGGAGAAGGAGGAGGACTGAAAAGGTGAGTGGCTCTTTGCCTACGACCACAGAGGGAGCTTGAGGAGGGTTTGTGGAGGCGAAGTCAAGTGACTGAGTGACCGTGAGAGAAAACGGGGCCTAAGAGTGTTGCTCACAACTCTGTGTCCTCTTCAAGGGGCTTCTTAAATACAGGGCCCAGCAGCAGTCATGCCTGCTTGAGCATGGCTGGCACAGTAATAATAGGGGTGGAGTAATTTATAGTGTTAATTCCAACATGTCACCTAAAATGTTATATGGCGTGCTTGAGTGTGATATTGTCATGTTACAGACTTACATGCTTATGATTTTATAATAAAAAGGGGGCTTTATTTGTGCCAGACCCTGTATAGGTAAAGAAACTCAGAATATTGGATTTTTTCAGACTTCCAGACTTTAACTGCTATACTGCTAGGAGAGTGGCTCACAGCTTCACATCAATGTTTCACACGAAACTAATGCCAAATAAAGTATTAATCTCTTTTCATGCATTATCCTATTTAATGTCTGCTCTAATCCTGTAAGACATAGCGCTGAACCCACTTCTATACATGAGGAAACCTAGGCTTTAAGAAGTGAAATAACCTGCCACAGTAACACAGCTAGTAGGTTTCAAATCGCTCACTGTACAATTTCATGCAAACCAGTCCCTGTTGACAGGGTATATAGGTGAGAGGATGTTGATCATCCATGATGAGGGATAAGAAGGGAGAGAAGTGGAGCCTTTAGTTTCCCTTCTTTAAACAAGTTGGCTCCTCATGTTCAGAAAAGCAAAGTTGCAACAGCCCTCATTTCTGTAAGGTTAGTGACAACTTTGCTATTTATTGTTAAACCAACTGAATAGCAGTGCACCCAATGGTGCAAATAGCTTTTGAAATAACATTAAAAAATAATGCAAGAGCCAACACCTACATTTCCTACAAGCAAAAAAGGAAGCTGTCTGCATGAAATGAGGTTCCCTGACTATATTACAAGTGGGACATTCCCTGTGACAGATATCTTTGTAAATGGCTGATCCATTCATGGATGACTCTGAACTTATACATTAAGAGAAATCAAATCTGCTACCAGATCTAGATGTTTCTTCGTTGACAACAGTGGAAATGAATTCTTTTTAAAAAATTTATAATCAAATTAAAAAAGAATGACAACATGTAAACCACAAACAAACTTAGCAGATACTTATCTGGTTTATGGATAGTCTACTAGACATAAGTCAATTCTACTGTCTTTGGATTCTGAACACTATGCAGTGCACTTGGCTTACCTACCAAAGTAACTACAGAATGACAGAATGAACACACACAGCTAACAGTTTACGATACATCTACTTCTTCAGGACAAGTATGAGTCTTCACTAACCACTAATACTTCTTTGCAAGGAACAGATCAATTCTTCTAGTCCCCTGTGGGAGTTCAAGGTCTCAGTGGTGATGCTGAGCTCCTTTCATTTCACTGTGGAGTTCCAAAACTGACCTTACATAATAAGACATTATTTGCTAGTAGCATATTAATAAACAGCTTCTTAAATATCCTCTGAACTCCTAGAAGCCCATTTTCTATTGTTCAAGGCTTTCTGACTTCTCTTACACTTTTATTTCCTATTAAGCTTTGTGTAACGCTAAGATTCCCATGCACACCTTATTAATTTATGCTCATAAGCTTTGTCTGTAAAAGTGGAGGCTCTTTATTTAAAAAGAGCTGATGCAGATCCTTCCTATTGAATACCTATGTGACCTAAGACAAGCTATACAAGTGCCTTTAGGCATCAGTTTTCTCATCTGTAAAATGTG
Organism: Phyllostomus discolor; assembly: GCF_004126475.2. NCBI lineage: Eukaryota > Metazoa > Chordata > Mammalia > Chiroptera > Phyllostomidae > Phyllostomus > Phyllostomus discolor. The sequence continues at coordinate 27,293,821 of NC_040912.2, read as the reverse complement.
AACAATAATAGTATATAGTCACCCATGTATACTCTAACTCATCTTTGCTCATGTTTTGTGGATACTAAGTTTCCCTGCCTAAAAATTCACAGTACAGAGGCCTTGTTGTAGCCTTATAGCATGTTATTTTGTCGATTTTTCCCTTTTTTTATTTAAGTATAGTTGGCATACAATATTATATTAGTTTCAGATGTACTGCTTAGTGGTTTGACATTTATACACCTTACTATGTGATTGCCACACTGTCTAGTAACCACCTGTCACCCAGTGAAGTTACCACAGTATTATTGACTATATTTCCCTTCGCCTTTCCACCTATGGCTCACCTCCCTCCCTTTTGCCCACCATCAGTTTGATCTGTTTCTATGAGTCTCTTTTTCTTTTGGTTTTCATTTGTCTTGCTTTTTTAAACTCCATATAAGAGTGAAATCATACCATGTTTGTCTTTCTCTGTCTTACTTATTTTAGTTAGCTAATACTCTCTAGGTCCATCCATGTTGTTGCAAATGGCAAGATTTTACTCTTTTTTAATTGCTGAGTAACATTTTATATATATGAGGTTGGTCCAGAAAAAGTCCAGCCATTGTTAATATGACAAGAATGGTTTGCATAATATCAATGTAATCTCGCAGCCAAGGAGAATGGATTCAAATGTGCATTTGTGAACAATGATGACCTCACTGTACTAGTCAGAGACGGTGGTTGATGCTGTTGAGTGAGCATATGCACTTTGTGGCCATCGCAGTCAAGATGACTGAATTAGTAGAGAAACGAGTCTGCATAAAATTTTGCACAGAAACTATTTGGATGATTCAGGAGTCTGTAGCTATGGGCAACTGGTGATTGGCAGTTTCATCACAACAATCTGCCGGCTCATGCATCTCATCTTGTCCAGAGTTTTTTGACAGAATATCAAATCACCCAAGTGACTCAGCCCCGCTACAGCCCAGATTTGGCACCCTGTGGCTTCTGGCTTTTCACAAAACTAAAATCTCCTTTGAAAGGGAAGTGATTTCAGACCATCAGTGAGATTCAGAATAATACGATGGGGCAGCTGATGGTGATTGGGAGAACTGTGTGAGGTGCCAAGGTGCCTGCTTTCAAAGGTACTGAGACATCACTGTCCTATGTGCTGTGTTTCTTGTATCTTATATCTTCTTCAATAAATGTCTCTATTTTTTATTGTATATGTCAAGGTACTTTCTGAACAGGTATTGTATGATATCTTCTATATCAATTCTTCTGTCACTTCATACCTAGGTTGCTTCCGTATCTTGGCTATTGTAAGTAATGCTACAATGAACATGGGGGTATGTGTATCTCTTCAAATTAGTGTTTTTATTTTCTTCAGATAAAAACTGGGAAGTGTAATTGCTGGGCTGTGTGGTTGTTCTAGTTTTAGTTTCTTGAGAAATCTTCATATTGTTTTCTACACTGGGCGCACCAATTTACAATCCCACCAACAGTTAACTGGGGGCTCCCTTTTCTCCACATCTTTACCAACACTTGTCATTGGACCTTTTCACAATAGCCATTCTGACAGGTGAGAAAATTCAGTGGAATTAGAAATCCCTTTGTACTGATACAAAACAAGAACTTCAAAATTACATTTGTCAATGAAAGAAAATGGTAGCTACTATAGTCTTAAAAAATATTATTGCAAAAAAAGGTTGAAGTTTTTATCAACAAATTTATGACAGTTTCTTGTTGATGATGACTATCAAGAATTTTAAGAGATTAAAATTTAAAGTCTTGATTAGGAATAGCATGTAGCCATTTTGAACAATATGGAAATTTTATTAAACAATTTGAAAATATCTTTTTTAGAAACTTTCTATTTAATATCTTAATGTAATATTAATATACAATTTAACAACCCAGATATTCATCAACAGGAGAGTAGATATAAAAATTGAAGTCAAATAATATACTACACAATAAAAAATAAATAAAACTCAACTACATGCAACACAGATTAATCTTAAAACCATAATGGTGAGCAAAAAAAGGCAAGTTGCAGAAGCATGCATGTAGATATGATTCAGTTTGTATACAGCTTAAAAGCTAATGAAATTAAGTGATTTATTATTTAAGAATATATACATATGTGGCATAACCATAAAGAAAGCAAGGAAATTAATACCACAATATTCAAGATGGAGGTTACCTCTGAAAGGTGAGAGGTGGTAGGATTAAGCAGAGATCCACAACATGGGGAAATTCAGAGGTATTAAGTTCTATTTCTCAAGCAGGATAGAGGATATGTTGTTGTTTGTGTTATTATTTTTACTGTATGCTTACATTATATACATTCTTCTATATGTATTTCAGAATTTAAAAGTCAACCTATGGAAGGGGGTCAATGCATCCCCCTTTATATCTCTTTTTTTCATATCATCTATAGCTGATTCAACATAGAGATTATCTTAATGTTATTTATTTATTTCACCCTAGGCATGATAATGAAGGGTAGGTATAAGTGGAAATAGAATCATGAATGTTTAATGATACCATGACACTGGGATTTAGGAAAGTCCCACTAAATCCAGTCACAATTACTTTGAGATGCTGAACAGTGGTTGCTGAGTAGAATGAGGACAAGGAAATTAATGGAAGGGGTGAGACTTCACAGGGATTATCCAAACATATCTTTCACTACTTCCTATTATTCACTTCATGAGTCCAGAACTTCTGGAGCTTTACCCTGTCAATTGTCCAAGTTGTCCATTGTTGGAAGAGGTGGGGCAGAACAGCCAAAGACAGAGAAAGACCAGTTTGAGGGAAAACAAATGACCCACATCACCTTTAAAAATAACTCTGGTCAAAACTTACAACTATCAGATAAATAACTCCTGGAGATCTAACGTACAGTATGTTGAATATAGACTACAATATTATAATATAATCATCAAACCTGCTAAGAAACCAGATCTTAATTATTCCCACCACAAAAAAGAAATACAATTGTCCCTCGCTATATCGCAGTTCACTTATTGCGACTTCACTGTATCACCTGCGATATCGCCCTGTATTGTGCCTATGATACAGTGAAGTCACAATAAGTGAACTGCAATATAGCAAGGGACAACTGTACTTCACCGGTGAGTACCCACATAGAATTGTATATGTTGTCACAATTACGTAGGTTTAAGAGTGTAGAAAGTATTTAAGAGCATATGAAGTGTTTATAAGAGTATGGGAAAGGTTAATAAGAGAGTGGGAAAGGTTTATAAAAGTGTGGGAAGGGTTTATAAAGCCTTAAAATATATATAAATAATAAAATAAATATAACGCCACTACTTCGTGGATTTTCACTTATCGCGGGGATCTCTGGAATGTAACTCCCGAGACAGGTGAGGGACCACTGTAATAATTATGTGATATGAGGCTTCCAGTCAAGATGGCGAAGTAGGTAAATGCAATGCTGTATTTCCATCCTCCCACAACCACATCAAAATTGCAACTAAACTACAGAACAATCATCATTCAGAACTGCCAGAAGACTCACTGAATGGAAGTCTTGTAACTAAGGATATAAAGAAGAAGCCACATGTAAACTCTTAGGAAGGATAGAGGCTCAGAACAGGATGGTCCCACACCCATGTGTGGTAAATAAAAATCAGGAGGGGTATCTTGGCTGTGGAGCTCCACACTGAGGAGTGAGGGATCCCAACCCTACACCATGACCCAAGCCAAGGATTCTAGTGTCAGAAAGAGAAGACCCCTTAACTTCTGGCAGTGAAAACCAACAGAGATTTTCGCTGAGAGAGATGAAGGGAGGCTGGAATTCCAGGTGGTCCTCCTAAAGAGCCCATGTACAGGCTTATTCAGACTCACTTGCTCTGAGTTCTACTGCTGGGGTAACAACAGCTCAAAAAGAGCCAGGGGCATATAGGAGAACTGAATTTTCTGGCTAAAGGATGAGTATAGGAAGGGAAGCTTTCTGTCAGACAGAAGTGCTGACAGAGGCCATTGTTCCTTGGCTGAGCCTTCCCCTTGCAGGCACAGGTGGGCACCCTATCTGACTCTCCATCAACCTGGCTATATCACTTTTTGCCCCACCCTAATGATTCCCTGAGAACCCCCCCCCAACTTGAAGGCCCACCCAAGCCTCTTCCATTAGCATTTCTATACAAACAGGCTGTCTTGGCTCATGCTTTGGACTTTTCCTAAAATCTCTCAAAGGCCCACAAACCCCAAACAAGCAACATCTTACCTCAGTATGCCCTGCAACTCTTGCTAAGCAGCCTCAAACTCAGCACTCACAACACCCGGCTTCAGTTCACAGCTTGGCTTCTCCCAGGCACCTACAAGCCCAGCACAAGTAGCAACCACCTGCAGATTGCTTTGTGGCTCATTCTGGGTGTCCTGGGTCAGGGGACAGGGAGCAGATGATCTTGGTCACCTACCTGAACAAGCAACATACTCAAGGGTTGGACTCAGTGAGCAACAGAGCCCCACTAAATTGGCTTCTTCCCTGTGGGGTATACTCCAGTACAGCAGCTCCTCCATTATAGTCTCTGCCAGTCCTCTTAGCAGACAGGCCCCAGGGTCAGTCCCTCCCACTCATGTGCCCACAGCAGTCAAGGCTCAACTACAGCATAAGGGTGTACATAGCCCTCATGGGGGGTACACTTAGAGGGCCCCACTTGGGTGACTGGGGGGAGGGGCTATGCTACTGAATTATTACATAAGACCACTCTACCAAGACTGGGGTATGCAGTAGATCTACCTAATACACAGAAACAAACACAGGGAAGTAGCCAAAATAAGGAGACAATGAAATATGTCCCCAATGAAAGAACAGGACAAAACTTCAGAAAAAGAACTAAATGAAACAGAGACAAGCAATCTACCAGATACAGAGTTTGGAACATTGGTTTTAAAGATGCTCAAAAAACTTAGGACAAGAATAGATCAACTCAGTGAAAACTTCAACAAAAATATAGGGAATATAAAAATCAACATAGAAAACATAAAAAAGGAAAAATCAGAAATGAAGTATACAATAACTGAAATGAAGAGTATATTAGAGGGAAGTGATAATAGATTATGTAAGGTAGAGGACTGAATTAGCAATTTGGAAGATATAAAGCAGAAAACACCCAATCAAAATAGCAAAAAGAAAAAAGAACCTGTAAATCTAAGAGTAGTTTAAGGGACCTCTGGGATGTCATCAAGTGTACCAATATTCATGTCATGGATGTGCTGGAAGGAAAAGAAAGAAAAAAAGAAATTGAAAACCTATTTAAAGAAATAATGACTGAAAACTTCTCCAACCTGGAAAGGAAATAGACATTCAAGTCCAGAAAGTATAGAGAATCCCAAACAAGATGAACCCAAAAAGGCCTACACTAAGACACATCATAATTAAAATACCAAAAGTTAAAGACAAAGACAGAACCTTAAAAGCAGCAAGAGAAAAGCAGTTAGTTACCTACAGGGATCTCCATAAGACTCTCAGCTGATTTCTCAATAGAAACTTTGCAGGCCAGAAGAGATTGGCATGAAATATACAAAGTAATGAAAGCAAAGACCTACTACCAACATTACTCTACCCAGCAAAGCTATTCATTTGAATAAAAGGACAAATAAAGAGCTTCCCAGATGAGAAAAAGCTAAAGGAGTTTATCACCACCAAACCAGTATCACAAGAAATATTAAAGGGTCTTCTTTAAGAAGAAGGAAAAAAAGATTAAAAATATGAATAAAATGTCAATAACTATATATCTATCAACAATTATTTTCAATGTAAATGATTTAAATACCTCAATCAAAAGGCATACAGTGACATAATGGACAAGAAAACAAAGATCTGTACCATATGCTGTCTACAAGAGATTCACTTCAGATTGAAAGACACACACAGACTGAAAGTAAAGGGATGGGAAAAGATATTTCATGAAAATGGATGCAGGAAAAAAGCTGGGGTAGCAATACTTATACTAGACAAAATAGACTTTAAAACAAAGGCAAAAAAGAAGGATCCAACAATTCCACTTCAGGGTATTTTCCAAAGAAACTCAAAACTAATTTGAAAAGACATATGCATCCATATATTCACTGCAGTATTATTTCCAATAACCAAGATGGAGAGCAATTTAAATGTCCATCAACAAACAAATGGAAAAAAAAAGTTGTGGTACATATACACGATGGAATATTACTTGGTCATAAAAAAGAATGGAATCTTAACACTTGTGACAACATGACTGAAATCAGTCAGACAGATTAAGACAAATACTATATGATTTTACTTATATGCAGAACCTAAAGAACAAAGTGAATGAACAAACAAACAGAAACAGACCCACAGATTCAAAGAGCATTTTGACAGTTGCCAGGGGAGAGGGAGTTGAAGGGGGCGGTTGGGAGAAAAAGGTGGAAGGATTAAGAAACACAGATTCATATCTGCTTATAAAGTGGTCGTGGCGATGTAAAGTATAGCATAGAGAATATAGTCAATGATATTGTAATAACTATATTTGGTGTCAGATGGGCACTAAATTTATCTGGATAATCACCTTGTAAGTTATATAAATGCTTAATCACTGGGCTGTACATCTGATACTAACATTGTACATCAACTATAATTGAAAAAATAAAATTTTTAAGCAAAAAGGTATTATATTGATAACAATAATAAAAATAAACATCTAGATAAAACTTCAAAATAATTATTATGTGATGTGATAGAGGTGTCAACTACCACTACAATGGCAATCATATTAAAATATATAAATGTATAAAATCAACACATATACCTTAAACTTATATAAAATGTTATGCCAAGTATATTTCAGTTTTAAACACCTCTGGTCAAACTAGCACAGAGAGTCAAAGTCAAAGGAATCCCGAACCCAGAGAAGGCTTTCATCCATTGCTCCTTCTCTAGGTCTCAGGGTGGGGAAACAGATACAGGAGAATTCAAAAACAATAATAAAGGTATATCTCAAAATTATTTCATGTTGTCTAACAAAACAGTGGAGATAAATTAAAAACATCAATCTCCCTGCCAACAATGCAATTACCACAAACTCACCCCCCCACCCCTGCCAACCAATCTCTATAGACCATTATACACATTTATTAATTTCATGGAACTGGTAACAATTCACGATAGTGACATGAAAAAAAAAACTGCTAACAGGGTGGAAACATATGCTTTCAAACCTGATTTAAAATCAAACTCTCTCATAGCTTGGTTTCTATTCAGTTCAATTTAATTTCTTTCAGGACCTGGGCCAGCAATCACACTAATTTGCATGACCACCACTGTTTAAACAGCCCCCTTAGTTCTCCATGAATGACCTTCTATATACTATGGGACTTCTGATGCAGAAATTAAGTGCCCTCATTCTGGTAGGCCTAGGGCAGGGCTGGAGAGGCTTGACTGTAGCTACAAAGCTGCCAAACTAAAAGAGAGAAGAATTAAAAGCAACCCTCGAAAAAGGAAAGCAAAACTAGTGAAACCAGGCATATGGCATTCCCTACAGAAAGCAGGAATATGTACAGATAACTTTTTGATCGAGCTGTTCTATCCAGGCAGCTATATTTTTGTCTGTACTTGGGCTACTATTTCCAGCCTGATATCATTGTCCTAAAGGTCAATTATCATTTATTTATGTTGACTGGGAGGGAGTCTCAAAGAGAAAAGGGTAGCTGTGCTTGAGCAGCTTACAGTCTAATAGGAAAAACATATGAGATAACCCTAAAGTAGTGCGAGAGCCTTCCAGCTATTCACAGCCTTGGCGACTTAAAACATTACGTATATTAAAACCATTGCCATCCATGTCTTAAGCATCTTTCATCCCTGAGAATCAAGAGCTATATAACCTTTGTTTATTTAACACAGTTAAAGTTCATAGGGGATGAAACTAGAATGTATATTCTTGTACAAGTCTGGATCTGCCCTTATGAGTCATAAATATAACTATAGTAAACAAATGCTACCCATCTCTCTGCTGTGTCAGTGAGCCATGGGGTGGGAGAAGCATGCATCTTTTTTCTCTTAGCCTACGTGCATTTCTCACCTGGCAGTGTAGTCCGGCAAAGAACAATGCTTTGGGCATACATACTACACTTCCAGGTTCCAGGTCTGGCTTTACAACTTGACAGCCCTGTAAGCTTTTGTACATTACTTGGCCTTTGAACATCAGCCTTCTCATCTGTAAAATGGAGATATTAATAACAAAGTTTAAAACCTATGAAACTGCTGATATTAACCATTTTTATTTACTTGTACAAATGGTAATATCACATGGTTTTCCAAATAATGTCCTCCCCTTAGGGTTCTTGTGAGGATCATATATGATCATAGCATTATTTGAATTTTCTTTCAACAAGATTTCCCTTATTCACTCTACAGGTTATATGGACACAGGTGGAGAATTGGAATCCATGGAGAGCATCATATCTGAGTAAGCAGAAGATGCCAAAGATTCTTGCCTTCTCCTGTCAAACTCTCTGATTGGGTTTTATTCAAGCACCACTAAGAGAGATTCTTCCTATTAAGGTTCAAGACCTCTGGTGAAGAGTTGCTTATCAAGTACTAAAAAGTGGAGATATTCACACCTTATGCTGTTAGAGCAAAACAAACATTATGTTTGCTCCATAAATCTCAGTTCAGTTATTAAATCAGCAATCTTCAAATTGTGGATTCCAAAGACCCAGATCTCTGTAAGGAATCACTGGGGAGTCTGTAAAAAGCAAACACTGTCATTGTATAAGGTGTTTAAATTCAATGGGCCTCTCTGTTTTTCCAGCACTAATTGGACTCTACCACAAGAAGTGGGATCAGAAACAAAAAAAGCAAGAAACAAAACACAACAACAAAATCGAAGGCAGAAGGATCCCACACTTGGGAGTGTTGAATGGATTAAGTCAGGACTTCCTAGCATCCTGTCCGAGTGGTAAATGGTAGTAACTGGAAGAGAGGATAAAGATAATGAAAGGTTTGAGTCCATTTAGTGTTGGCTACTTCTCAAATGCTGTATAGTCTTTTAAATTGTGAGGCTTCTTTCAATTCCAAATATCTCTTCCTCTAGATTTAGAAAAGTGTTTCGGCTACTTCCGTAGTCTCTGTGTAAGCCCTGAGAAGATTGGCAATCACCATAAAATATTACTAAAAATATTTTGGATTTGGCAAGTGCAATCACATTTTTGCCTTCTGAATGGTTTCTCTGAATTTTAATTCTGAGGACATTTCAGGGAAAATTTAATTTTCACTTCTCTGATTAACTTGCACTTCATTTTTCATAATATTTTCTAAAAACTACTTTATAGCCAAAAAATGAACCTTTTAATAATTTGGGTCTGTGAATGAATAAGGCATATTTTCTGCAAAATGAGTAGACTAAAATTAAATGGTGACATGTTTCTAATTCAAGACTCTTACAGAACTGATAGTTGGCAAACTGTCTTCATTCATCTGAGTATTTAGGAGATCAACTGAAATGTACAAAGTTCTGCACTATATATTGGGTGGGGGTAGCCTTCACAGAACTTACCACCTACCGGGGAAGCCTAGTGATATAAAACAAACAAAACATGATAAACACATGGGGATTAAAAAATATACCATCAGGGGCACGAAATATGAAACTGTCACTCACAACTGAGAGTACCAAAAACACTTTTCTGAAGAAAATACCAATTTATTTGGGCCTCAAAGAATGTGTGGGGTTTTAACAATAAAATAGGGGGTGAAAGGTATTGCAAGAAGATATTAACAACCAAAGACGTGAAGGTGTGGGAGTGTTTTGTACTGGAGGAAGTATAAAAAGTATAAACAGCCCTGGCTGGCGTAGCTCAGTGGATTGAGCATGGGCTGGGAACCAAAGTGTCCCAGGTTCAATTCCCAGCCAGGGTACATTCCTGGGTTGCAGGCCATAACCCCCAGCAACCGCACATTGATGTTTCTCTCTCTCTCTCTCTCTCTCTCTCTCTCTCTCTCTCTCTCTCTCTCTCTCTCTCTCTCTCTCTCTCTCTCTCCCCCCTCCCTCCCTTCCCTCTCTAAAAATAAATAAATAAAATCTTTAAAAAAAAAAGTATAAACAGGTTGGTGTGTCAGGGTTAAAAGGTACTTGGAAAGAAGGAGATGTGGGAGTAAAGAAAATAAACCAGATTATAAAAGGCCTTGAATGCCTTGCTGAGGAACTAGAATGAAAATAACGGAATCATGAAAGAGTAGAATCCCATGATCAGGCATGTTTCAAAAAACGCTGGGCAGATGAAGGATAGACCGAGAAGTGGAGACGATGGAGTGGGGAGACCAATTAGACGTCTTTAGCAGAGCCCAGGCAAGAAATAATGAGGGCCTGACCCAGTGTAGTGGTAATTGAGATGGGAAGAGGTCAGGGGCAAGAAACATTCCGAGATTGAAATAATCAGGATAAATTGACTCTTTTGATGTGTATTTAAAGGGATTCATAGGAGGGTGGGGGCAGAAGTCTCAGGTGACTCTCAGGTCTCGCCATGACCCTTATACAAGATAGAGGCCACCAGAGATCAGCAGAATTGGAGGGAAACATCATGAGTCAGATTTGGAGCATTTGAGCTTTGGGTACCCTATAGATATTCATGGAGGAGTGGCAAAAATACAGTTGACAAACAGGTCTATGACTCAAAAAAAAAAGGAAAAAGAAAAAAAGACCAAAATGGAGTCATGGATTTGAACAGACCAAGATTGAGAGCTAAGCTAAAATTTAATGCACCCCTTTAAATTAATATTCTTTCAATACCTCACTGTATTAGTTTGCTAGGGCTCCCCTAACAAAATACCACAGGCTGGGTAGCTTAAGCAACATACATTTATATTCTCACAATTCTAGCAACCAGATGTTCGAGACCAAGGTTTTAGCAAGTTGGTTTCTTCTGAGGCCTCTCTCTTTGGCCTGTAGATAGCTGGCTTCTCCCTGTGTTTTCACATGGTCTTCGCTCCGCTGGTGTCTCTGGCCAAATTTCCTTTTCTTATAAGGGACACCAGTAATAATGGATTAGGGTCCATCCTAATGACCTCATTTATCTTAATTACTTCTTTAAAGACCTTATCTCCAAATCACATTCTGAGGTATTGAGGGTTACAACATATGAATTTGGAGGGAGACAATTCAGCCCGTAACACTGCCCAACATTTATTGAGAGAAGAAATGGAGCTCTTTGTGGGAAATAGTGGAGAGAGAAAAATCACAAGTGACAGGTGAGAAATTCAGTTTATCTCTGATTGTGCACCTTACTCAGCAAAACAGAAGCCAGACTCACCCTCCCTAGATGGTTTAAAATCATCCATTGGCAATTGAGCATACAGGACTGTCTGAAAGACTTAATAAACTGAATCTGACATGTAATGGATGACTATAAAGTACATGAATAGCCTACCAGATATTCAGGCATACTGCATGCCAGAATAATAACAGAAATAGACAAATAGACTGATGGAATAAAATGTGGAGCCTAAAAACAGACACCTGTGTATATAGCAATTTGATATATGATAAAGGTGAAATCACAAATCAGTGGAGAAGCAGTGGATTTTTAGGAAGGTCGATGGCAAACTGGCTTATTCTGTGGAGAAAAATCTGTATAATATACAGAAGTGAATTCTGTAAAACTTACCTGTGAGAGGTAATACTATACAGTTAGTAGAAGAAAATATCACTCTTTCCATTCAGCACAGATCAATGGGCATCTCCTAAGATAACTGCATTAGCCCCGTTTTAAACTATCATTAGGCCTTGTGAGTGTGCTGTGACTATAGCTGGGTCTCTGCCTGAGGCAGTAGATGTTACCAGGTATAGGGAATGACAAATGGATGCTCAAAATGGGATTCTGGGATTGGGTTGCTTCTGTTCAAAGCGTGTGTGGAGTGCCAAGGGGATAGCGAACACTGGTGATCTATGGCATATGGGTGCATCGTGTTCACTCAGAGGACCACCACTGGTGGCACTGAGTGAAGGGAGAGATCAGGGCACTGGCAGACAAAGACTGCGGCACTTAATGGCAGTGGTGACAATGGTGATTACTAAGATGATGAGGTGGAATGGCTACTTATGACTGCTCTGGAAAATATATGTAAAGGAAGTGATAAGCATGAAGCCTTGAATTTCCAACCAAAGGCACAATGGAGAACCAGAAAACTTCTCCGGTGCTATACAGATTTTCTTATGTAGCTGCAGGGCAGATGTGGCTGTAACAGCTGGAATTGTTCTTTCATTTAAATATACTTGGCCCTTGGGTCTCTTCTGCTAAGATGGGAAAGAGTAGGTTGGGAAAGAGTAGGGCTCTGATGACTGGTGTGAGATATTTGGACAAACAGAGGCAAATTATAGTTTTAAATCCCCAGATATTTCTAAATTGTTCTTGTAGGGACCTGGATTGAATCGGTATCCCACAGAATATCACATCGTCCATTACCTGGTGATATTGCACTACTTGGGTCTGATGAGTAGGAAAACGCAAGCACAAGCACCTCAAATATCCTCATAGGACATGTGTCAGGAGGGGGAAATACACCTATGAAAGTTCAGGGGTCTGCCCCATGGGGAACTATTCTGAAGCATATTGAGGTGTTCCTTTTAAAGAAGTGACATACTGATGCACCTTGATCCTCTTCCCATGAAGGGAAAGGTACAACACCAGGTGGACCTTCCCGGATTTTGGAGACAACTTATATTTGAGTGTGCTGTGCTGACATTTCACTAATGACTGGAACATACCAGAAAGAAATGTAAAAGTACTTAAACATTAAAAAGGGTGGTGGTAGACAGAATATGGGTTTAACCCATTTGTAGACTGATAATAATCACCAGAATAGTTGCTACATTCTCTATTGAGTTATTATACATTTTGTGTAGAGTCAGCTGGATGAACTTAAACTGTGTACGTGTGTGAGAGGGAATGAGAATGAGAGAATGTATCTGAAGTAAATGATTCAAATACCGAAACTTCCAGGAAATCGATCTCCCTGAAGTGGGCCTTCCTTGGGTGCTTCAAGACCTTGCTATTTAGAGTGGGTTCCTTGAACCACAGGGTCAGCATCACTTGGGAGCTTCCAGTGGAGGCTCTCAGGCCCACCTTGACTTACTGAATGAATCTGCATTTAACAAAACCCCCAGGTGATGTTTTGTACCAACTTTATCATCTGGGCAATTTGTTACCAAAGATTCTAGCTCTAGACAAAACTCTGCATTTTTTCTCTGTCTCCAAACACATGTATTGGGCTGAAAGGACACCCAAGAAATATTTGCAGATCTAGTGCCTCTGAGTCTTCACATATGTTGTTATTTTGTCTAAAGCGCCCTTTGCACAAGCCCTCCCTGCACTTCCACTGGCTAACTCCTGCTTGAGCCTCTGGTTCCAGTCTCAAATCTTCTGATCATCTTCCCGCCTCCTCTGCCTCCCTCCGCCCCACCCTCTGCACTTCCTCAGTGGCCCCTCCTTAAAGCCCCCAGGTGCTGCACTTCTATTTTAGAATGGAGCACACGGAAGGAAATTGCCTAAAGCTCTGTTAAGGGTGAGGTGTCAGTTCCTGTGTAACCACAGCCTGTTGCTTTCCACTTACCTATACTTACTTGAACTTTAAGTGAAGGAGTAAACCAAGGGAAAACCGAACCAAGACCATAAAGCCAGAGTTGGAGCCGAGCTGTGACTGATCCTCCAGACCACACGGGCCACACCCCGTGATGCCTCAAGGTCACCTACTAAATAACCAGGGTGACAAGATTACAAAGCAGAGGCTGTAACATATAATTCTCGGTTTACTTTATGCAGAAGGTGCATGTTTTTACACATATAATCATGTAAGCATCAGCAGGCAGAGTTCCAGTACCTTCTGGTGAAGAGTAGGGAGAGAGACATTAGAAAGAAAAGCTCTCCTCAAAATAAAATAGTTGTAAGGAAATGGCTATGAGACATCATAGGTGCCCTGAAAGAAAATTCCAAAAAATATCATTGTCTTCTTTTGCTGTGAAAAAAACTACTGTAATTTCTACTTTCTTTAATTACCTAAAATAAATTCGTAGACTTGTTCTCAGAAATGAATGTTTGCATAGGTGGCAGTTCGCACTTGATCCCTGTTGATACAGGTAAATATTTCTTTCTATTTATGCTCGAACTTGCTAATTGTGGTAGTCTGAAGGCTGAAAAACATAATTATTTCTCTCTCACCCTGACACACCTTCCTTTTGCTTCTTTTCTCTTTTCTTCTTTCTTTTCTTTCTTTTTTCTTTTTAAGTATAAATGAAACTCTAGCCAAGTCAGTTCTTCTTGGTCTGATTACCAGATTTTCCAGTAATCACATCTGAGTTTTTTTCGACATGTGGGCAATTTTCATTATTTCAATCCAGCAGTGACCTTTGGAATTCCGGAATCATTTTCCCTCCCCTTCCTGGTGCCCCCGAGAGACTCAGAAGCACAAACATCTGAGGGACCTCTGGGCATCTTCACATCTGTTGGCATAGAAGATGAAGGCCACTGTGTTAGATTTTCAACAACAGGTGTTGAGCTTGGGGAAGAGTTTGTTGGTTTTTTGAGGGATGGGCAGAAGCAGTACTTAATTCTTAGTTTCCTGCCTCTTTGGAAACACTTAGAAAACAAAGTTAATCTGTTTATACAGAGTTCACTCTGAGAGCCCACAGTAAGCAATCGTTAAGTAAAAGTCAGACAGGTTTTTGCTTTCAAAGTCCTACATTTTATATCAATTTTCTATTCAGACCAATTTAGCATTTCAGTCTGGGGTTATGCTACCTTGATGAGTCTTGAACCCATGGAATATTATTTATTCAAAGGATATGTTACTTGTTCTTCTGCCCAGTTTTCAACAGCATAGTATACTGAGTTGAAATTCTTTCCAAGGCTAATTAATTAGCTCAGTGGAAGTTATTCACTAGGAATAACGCAAAAGTGTGAAATACCGTCTATATTATCTGCCTTACAAAGGTCTCTGGAATCATTCCTTTTCTTTACTCACTGGTAGTCAAGGCTCTAAATGACAGAAACAATAGAAGCACTGTGCTTAACCCAAAATATCACTGAGATCCCGTGTTAGGAAAATCTGTTTCTCTCAGATTTTCTCAGAGAAGTACAAAGTGTTGCTTGGTGTGCAGGTATCCGCTGGTATAAATGGCATAAATGGATGATTGCTTAAATACGGCTTCTTTTAGAAGAGAGTTAGAGACTTTACAAAAGCATCAAGCTGTGCTTGCCTTACAGGTGAGCCTTTTGCAAGTAAATAATTTGACTTAAAGAATTGTTGAAACTTTTCTTATCTCTTAACTGGGCAATAATTGCTATATTTCTAATCTGCTTTTTTAAGGTCAGGTAGGGTTTGATTCCCCCCAGTACCTCCAAAGTCAGGAATTACTTAATGGAAATGGAGAGGCAGGTGAGAATATCAAAGATAAATGTTTGTCTTCATCTAACACCGAGAAGTATTACCTTTCCTATCCTTGCATCATGAAGCTGACCGTGACCACAGCCTGCCTCTGCAGCCTTGCAATGAATATGCCTTAAATATACGAGGTTTGGAATTTTGGAGCAATGCTCATCTCAGGAGATCACATGGAGAAGGGCTTCAGTTTATTAGCCTTAATGATCTTGAAGAGGTAGCTTTCAACTCAAATCTTCTGTAGTGCTTTGAAATTGTGAATTGGTCCCTTCACTGGGCACCACCAAAAGGTTTTGCAGAGGATGAGCTTTCTCTGACTCCCCAGCAGTGAACACATGTTTGTCTGTTTGAATTACCCTTCTTAGGGAAGCTTCTGATGCTGTAGACTAGAAATGCTATTTGCACTGCCACATTCTGGCTTCTCCCTTAAGAACCGTGAATGCCTACCCAATGCAGATTCTCAAGGGTTTACAGCAGATTTCAGTAGGCATTTGCATAGAAGGTTTTGCAGACCTTTGTGATCACTCTTGTCTGTCTCACTTGGTGAAAATTTGCTGTTAACAAACCAGTGTCAGAAAACTCAGTGGATTTCATTCTTCTTAGTAATGGTTTAGCTCATCCTGCAACCAAGAAAGGACATTGCACTGATGGAGAGGAAGACCAGGTAGGAATGTAGGTGGCTTAGCAGAAATCCATCCCCACTAGAGGAAAAAACATTCAAAGCAAGTGTCTGGGTGATAGGTCTGTGGTCTCATCTTTCCAGGACAAAGGCTGTGCCATAGACATGCAGGCAAGCCAATTCCAGTATCATAACCGCATCTCCCAGCTGGCACCAAGATTAAAATGATGTATCTGGAAATCGTTTCCCAAATATTTTTCTTAGCTTTGCTTCACTGTTGTTCTGTGAGGCAAGTCAGGAGTGCTCCTCTCTGTTTCACAGAAAGGGATTGTGATACGAGAAAGGTGACCAGACTGGCATGAGATAGCCCAACCCCTCTGCCAGTTCAATGTTGGCACCGGATTTCTCCTCTTTTCTCACCCAACTGAATCAAGTGGCCTTCCATTTTTTTTGTTATTCCCACTATCGCCGGATCTTTGTGATACACAGAGAATCAGTTTCAACATTCTGGCTGACCTGAGGCTGCAGGAATAACAAAGACCTACGAATGGTGTGAGAGACTACTGGAATTTCCACAGAGTGGAGATATCACTAACAGATAATATATCCTGCCTCGGGGATTCAAGAAACTACTAGATTTCTTCTCTTATTTTTACTTGTTTACCATAAGAAGTCATCCCTAGCAAAGAATACACTACTAGCAAAGAATACACTATTGTAATCTACTAGCAAAGAATACACTATTTTCACTCAAAAATACCACATCCCCAATTTAGCAAAGAGAACCATTTCAGGGTAAAAGACACTGTGGTAGTATTTTCCAGAGATGGCATCCTAATATATCCGGGCCTACAAGATCTTCTAAATGTTGTCACAACAGCTTACTAAATAAAGTCTAATTATCCTCTTTCCTTGTCACAAGTAAAATGTGGAAGAAGTCTGTGTGACTATAGAGCCTAGGTCAGAAAAAAATGTTCTCTCTTCCACCTTGCTTGATGGAACACGGAGTCCTGAGCCACCATGTAAACAGACGCCCTGAGGCGACCACACTGTGAGGAAGCCCAAAGGAGCCCCTGGGAGAGATGACACGGAGCTCTGACACTATGTGAAGATAACAGATTTATAGATGGAGAGGTGGAATGATAGGGAGAAAAGCCTGGCTGGCTAGTCCCCAGCTGCTCCACACCCCTGTTTCAGCACCAGCTACTAACTGTGTTCATTGTCTCTAACCTTGTAGAAGACCCCAAGCCAGATCCTCCTAACTGAGCCCATCCCAAATTTGTGACCCATAGAAACTATGAGAGGGTAATATGATTGTTGTTTTAAGCCACAAACTACCATGTTGAATTGTCATGCAGTGGTAATAATCCAAGCAAACACTGTTCTTTATATCATAGAAGAAACTGCCTATGAATTTATTTCTCTGAAGCTTCTATAAGTCCTAACAAGACAAAAATTGAAGGGACAATGAACTGACCATCGTACTTCCTTTTGCTGCTTTAACTTGAACTAGTTTCATAGACAAATTGGGAGAAGGTATGGCCAGCAACATACACATATATTACAGCATCCGATTTTGCCAGCCTATGCTCACCAGACAGCATCATCTTTAAGGCAGGCAATGCCTTTCTGGATCTAGGTCTAATTTACCCTATACCATGTACATTCCCTCCATCTCTAGAAATTCTGCCACTTTCTTGATGCAAGAGCAAAATAGCATCACATCATCTCCTTACTGGTTAGTAATAAGCTTTGCCAAATATGTTTCCTTATTGCCCTTGTCTTTACATAAAAAGAAACATATTTATCTTTACGTAAAGCTGAGTGTACTGGCACATGCCATACCTTTCACTTAGGAAAAGTTGACGTGCCTGACATGACAGCTGCATGGACACGGCTGCCGGGTTCTGCTGGTGCAGAGGAATAATTTCTACGTTTCACAGAAACTGCCTCCTCACTGATTTGGCAAAGTGGGTATTTGGGGTTGCTTCTTTTTTCTGGCACTTCGCAAAGCTTGGGTGTAAGGAGTGAGGAAATAATATTAAGTCCATTTTGAAAAAAATGAAATCTGCAAAGAATGTGCTGTGCTGGGGTGACTGGGCTCAGGAAACGTGATATATGCTGGAGACACGCAGGCTGCGGCAACTCACGTCCACTAAAGGCAGCTGAGCTCACTGTTGCATCTTTCGTTGAGACTATGAGAAACTGCTCTCACATATTACCCATCAGTCATATCCTTAATAAAGGGGGGATGACAGCAAGTTTCACCTACTTGAATATCACATGTATTTTTTAAAATCAAGGAGGTAACTCCAAGGTTAAGAAGTTTAATGTTTTTCTGAATCATAACAATGAAACGCTGACTATAGCCCCCTTGATTGTAACTAATCCTTCCAAAGAGCTCAGGGACCAGAAACAAACTTTATTTCATAGAAAATTAGAACTCTAAATGCTGCTCACCTGCTTTAGAACATGACCACATGATTTTTGTGCACTTGGTTACCTGTTGTTATGGGCTTTCTATAGGTTTTTATTATTACTATTCATAGTTCTTAAATAAAAATACTTCATGGTTCTTAGATTTTTCGCCTTTGACGTTATTGGAGTTGTGTCCTTTCTAAGTAGCTCAGTAATTGGTGTGTATTTAATACTCTTTCTTAGGTAATGAATACATAGCTTCTACACTGAGCGGAGCCTTATTCATTTCCTCCTTTGAAAACACTATCAGTAAAAACTACCCACATTCAATCTGCCTACGGTTTTGGCAGAGCTTGAAAACATTATGACTCCAAGATACACCGTTAGCTTAATATCTGATCTCATTAAGCTCTGTTGCTTTCTAAGCATAATGTAAACAAAGTAGATTTATTAACAACTTCCCTGAGTCATATGGTATAATTTATTTTTACAGCAGCTAGTAGTTAAATGAGGATATCTATCTTTAGATAGCACTCGTATTTCATTGTGTCCCATGTCTCTGCTGTTCACCAAACAACAATTCTGCTTTCAAGGATGTGAAGGAAGTGAACTCCATAGTAAAAAACCTCACTTTTACTTTCACATTTCCAATACTATGAATAGGTTTTGTTTTTAATGCACAAGGCTGTATTTTAGAAAGGTACTGCCTATTAATTTACTGTTTCTTATTTGGCATTAGATGGAAAAAATAAATCAAAATTATGTTTCAACTATATAAAATACATCATAGCCACATATATTTATTGCAAATTTCTACTTAGGTAATTAACACTTTTATAATATAAATATTAGCAATTGAGCTGGAGGAAGCTTGTATTATTACATTTTTTTTCTTTTTTTCCCTAGCCAAGCAAAATGAAAACCAGCTCTGTTCTGGGTGTAAACAATTTTGACTTGGGTTTTCCAGAGCAAACTACTCCTGAATTTGCCTTTTTATACCACCTTACTTTTCATTAGTGGTACTTAAACTGAAGGCAGTTCTATGCTATGCAAAACAAAATAAGGCTCATAATGA
The DNA here is from genome assembly GCF_004126475.2 of Phyllostomus discolor. Lineage (NCBI taxonomy): Eukaryota > Metazoa > Chordata > Mammalia > Chiroptera > Phyllostomidae > Phyllostomus > Phyllostomus discolor. Next base: position 27,274,324 of record NC_040912.2, on the reverse strand, counting down.
AGAGAAAATGTACCCCTTCCTATGTAGTTTTTATTACTGTCACTTAGAGAGTGGCTAAAAGTAAACAAAAACTGTTTTAGAAAACATTAAAACACTCTCCATTTGGACACTGAGCTTTGTTTGGTGACTCGAAAAAGACTTTTCAAGTATATCACATAATTTGACCAGGTTTATGTAGATACTGATGTCTAAAATTTTCTGCAGACTGATTTCAGATTAGACAATCAAAAATTACTAAACTTTGCTTTCTTAGGATGGTTTCAAACAGGCTAGATCTTCAATAGCTCATGAGAACTAACAAAATTCAGCGGAATGAGACTATGGAGCATTCAATAAGGGACACCTGGTTTGGTTTATATCATGCAATAAGAAAGAATTTAAATATTCACAAAACAGACAATGCTCAGGAAAAACTAAAAACATCTCCCTTGCCTGCTTTGTGGCATTACCAATAACAGGACTCGAATATTGCCTCCCAACCAAAATCACTTTGGCAGTGCTTGCCTTGTAAATCTTTAAACAGAGGCATGCTTCAGCAACTAATTGCATTTCTTAGAACAATATGAATTGCTACCCACCTGGCACAAACCCTGTGAAATGCTTTTTCAGATTGCAAATAGAAAGTCACCGTCCTCACCCATCCAAACTATCTATGTTGTTGCACAGCACCTGAATTAACAATTTTGTTCTTGATATTATAACAAATGAATCTCTTATCTAACTAGACAAAACTCTTGATGTAAAGAATTGGTTTTCCATATATCTTCATGTTTCTGTGAACATGTAACTAGCTTTGCTATTTTTCTAAAATAGGAAATAGTTGATAGAGAAATTTTATGCAAAGTTCTTTCAGAAATTGGTCCTTCTATCCCAAGGGGTTTCCTAACTTGCTGCCTTCTGTCCATTTTAAATGCAGAGTTTGGCACAGAAAACATTTAAGAAAATGACAGAAAAATGAGCGTCATCAGCAACTTCAAAGTAAGGCTAGTCAATTCAGAATTTGTTACTAAAAGTCTTTCAGGTCTAAATCACACATGGAGGTATTTTTCCTCTCATTTCGCAAAGCAGAAAAAGCTGTGTTGAAGATCATCCCAGTTTATTAATTTTGCAATTGATTATACTGATTGCATGAAGATTTCCTTTGCAAAAACAGATTTTTAAGAACTAAAAATATGACAATTATGCAGGTTACTCGTTTAAGTGAACAAGGAACTACAGGTTTTTAAAGTAGCAGACACTTAAAACTCAGGGAATCATTTGCCCACTTCTCTCACCTGCCTGAAATTTCTATTCACATTTTTGAAAAAGAGGAGTGGGGAGGGGAGGCAATGAGTGTTAAATGAGAGCAATCAAGACCATTCAATGCAATAGTCCAGAAATATAACATGGGAACTTCACAGATAATTAAAATACAACATTGTCTTGATAAGGTATCTCCACGGAACTGAGCAGAGAATCTGACCATCAGAAGGGGGAGTCAGAAATTGCTGTCTAGGGGCTGAAAGGCCCTCAAATGGCAGCGTTAAGGCTCAGCCAGAGCTTCTCTGCTCCCACCGACACATTCCTACTTCGGTCCCTCCAGCGGTTCTCAAAAGGAAAGAGGGACCCGAGACCAGACGTTTTTAGTTGTCCCAGTGAGGATGAGAGGGTGCTCATGACATTTAGTGCAAGGGGCCAGGGATTCCAAACAAGCCCACAGAATAAAAGACTGTGCCCCTCCCCCTGCAAAAGCCCTGACTTCTTGCCAAAAGAGGACCTTTGGCATTTACTCTCGTCTGCTCAGGGTGCTCTTAGCTCTCACAACAAATTTGGGTGAAAGGATGAGTGAAATTTCCCACAGATGTTATTAATAACTTGAACCGAATAAAGAGAACCCATCATTGTCACAGTATAATGCAGTTTCTCAAACTGGCTAGATGTCCCACTAGTACTTAAGCTCCCTGAGGTCGGGGATTCTTGTCGGTTTTGTTTGCTGATGAAGCCCCGGCGCCTAGAATGTGACTGCCGATATTATATGCTTAATAAATACATGTGTGAAAATGAATGAATAAAAGAAGTTCAATGGGGTGCTTAATAAAAACACAAATAATTGGGCTCAGCCTAGACCTGCTGAGTGAGAAACTCCAGGGATTTGGTTTAGAAGCCAAATGGATCTGAGACAATGCCTTGCTCTGCCACTTCACTGGGTGTGACCTTAGTCGAGACACCTCATCTCTGTCCGTCTGATTCATTAAACAGAAGATTTAAGATGCCTACTCTATTTCAGCATTGTGCTACTGTGAAGGATAGAACGATGAGCAAACCGATACAGTCCTTGCCTTCATGGATCTCAGGGTCCTCCTGTTCTTTAAAATGGGAATAAATGCAAGTCAAATGAGATAAAAATGTAGATCCAAAATTCAACACCAAAACCTTTGTGTGGAATTTCTTTCTTTACTGACACCCCATTTACACGACAGCAAAGAAGAAATCCCCCACTCAATGCACAACAAAGTTTTCTGAAAACCGTCTTAAACATCTTTCTCACCCAGGCTGATCTGCCTGATATCACCACCCGGCATATCAGCAGCCACTCAATTCCCCCATCAGCCAGGAAAGCAGCCTTGTGACTCACTTGGTGGGAGCATTACACCAAAGAAGCTGTGGGTTCCATTCCCAGTCAGGGCACACACCTAGGCTGTGGGTTCAATCCAGTTGGGGCACACACGGGAGTCGACCAATGGATGTATCTCTCTCACATCAATGTCTCTCCATTTCTCTCTGTCTAAAATAAGTAAACATATCCTCATGAGAGGATTTTAAAAAAAGGCAAACCAGTGAGATATTTGTGTTTTAAAACCTTGTTTCATTTCTCATTTGAAGTTTTCACCGAGTTTTCAACTCAAGTGTGAAATTAGTAATTATCATCATCAATATTAATCATCACACTTTTTGTTTGTGGAGTCTACCCACAGATATCTCATATGATCTTAACAACTCATTTAAGATAAGCAGAGTTGATATCATTGCCCCATTTTATAGATACTCAAAGGGTCGAAGCTCCTTTGCCCAGAGCACTACACTGGGAAGGAACAGCCTAGATTATAGTCAGATCTTTTTTTCTATTAGACTTTGAAGCAAAGCCGTTCAAAGCAGAACAAGATCTTTTAAGGCCTCCACTCTCAGTAGTGTGATTCATGGACCGACAGGATCAACATCAGCTGGGAGTTGTCAGAAAGGCAGAATCTCAGGCCCATCTCATCTAATGAAATCAGAATTTGCATTTTAATCATACCCCCCTCCCCCAATGATTTGTATACACCAGTTTCAAGAAGCACCATTCTAAGAAAATTAACTGTTATACTCCTTGAATCATTTAACCCTCAGATTTCTTGAAGTTTCAAACTAATAAATAATTATTTTTTATGAGTAACCCGTGAACAAATGAGTGAGTGCCTATAGTGTCTTCATTTTTTTCCTGCAAAAGTTCCAATAAAGCACCAGGATGAACATTCATTTCCCTGCTGTCAATCATCTACTCACTCTCGAATCCCCCAACATGGTCCATGGTTGGAGAATTTGAAAATACCAAGTTTCATTTTCATGCTACATATTCATATACCTAATTATTTCCTTGAAACCCCACATGTGGGATCAACTACCATCTCATAGTCACTAGCAAGCCTTAAGAGCCAGAGACTAACAGAACACTGGGACACAAGAATCATTTAGTTAGCAAATATTTTTTGTACCTCTACTCATGCAAGGCACAGATTAGGCCCAGAGATGACCTGGAGACTTTTTGCTCCTTCCTTTGTAGCACTGCATAGGAATCAAAGATGAAAAGGTATTACCATTAAGAAACTGACATTCTAAAATTTGAATAGTTATAAGGTCCAATGTGATCAATGCCACCGGAAAGGAAAGGATCACGCACCCTGGTCATTTAGAGAAAGAGGAGCTTTCCGTGCTCTGCAGTCAGGAGTTGGTAAGGCAGGCGGTTTCTATAGCAAACGTGCTCTGGAGCAGCAGCACGGGAAGCTGAGCTGGAGCTTAGGTGAGGCCTCAGGCTGAGCTGAACGAAAGCTGGGTCACACTTTCAGGGAGGAGGCTTAATGACCAGTGTCTCTTTGTGGGTGTGTCTCTTTGAGGGACAGGGTACTAGAGAGCTTGGTTGGCAACAACGAAGGCTTCCTCCTGGGCCCTGGATCATAGGTCTGGAAGTGCAGTTTACTTTTGCAAAGGCTTCCTCCTCCACTGCAGAACTGCTGCTGTGAAATCTGCCTTAGTGAGGCTTGGTTTGGGAACTGGAAGGTCTGGGGACAGCCCTATTCTGATGGGGAGATGCTGGAGAAAGCAAAAACAGGGAAGGAAAACAGGAGTTGTGCTGATATTACATTCCTTGTCAATGTGCACTTTCTAGAATGTAAATTCTGATAATGGGGGGGAATGGGGGAAGGGTTGTCAAGGAACATGTATAAAGGACACATGGATAAAGCCAAAGAGGGGTAGGATCGAGGGTGGGAGGTAGGGATGGCTGGGGGGCGGGGAGTAGTGGGGTGGGGTAATGGAGACAACTGTACTTGAACAACAATAACAAAAATAATTAAAAAATAGAATGTAAGCCCTGGCTGGCATAGCTCAGTGGACTGAGCGCGGGCTGTGAACCAAAGTGTCGCAGGTTCAATTCCCAGTCAGGGTACATGCCTGGGTTTGCAGGCCATGACCCCCAGCAACCGCACATTGATGTTTCTCTCTCTCTCTTTCTCCTTCCCTTCCCTCTCTAAAAAATAAATAAATAAAATCTTAAAAAAAAGAATGTAAACTCTGCAAACCCCCTGTCCCCCCCCCCCCCCCCAATTCTCTAGTTAGGCAAAGCTGACCTTTGCCAAAATCTAAGTAGAGCTTCACACACACAGAAGGTATTCAAAGACCATTATTGGGTAATAATGGCCAACAGCGTCAAGCAGCTGGCTCTTCTTTGCACCTTCTCTGCTTAGGGAATTTAAATATGTGTGCAGCCAGACTGGAGGGACTTCGTCTGTGTGTTATAGATATCATTTAAGCCTGGCGGCAAGATTCTCAGACTAGATACTCCTCATTCTCCTGGAAGCTGGGACAGATGTAGAAAAGATAAGTAGGAAAATCTGTGCCAATTCCTGTGGTTTCTCATATATTTTAGTGTTTAGTTTGTTCTTTTTTTTTTTAAAGATTTTATTTATTTATCTTTTACAGAGGGGAGGGAGGGAGAGAGAGAGAGAGACATCAACGTGCGGTTGCTGGGGGTCATGGCCTGCAACCCAGGAATGTACCCTGGCTGGGAATCGAACCTGGGACACTAGTTTGTTCTAAACTAAACTAAAAGTTTGTGCTTTTGGTTTTTGTCTGTTTTTAATACAAGCAGGCTATGCAACTTGTTATTTTATATCTTTTATACATACAGTAGAAAACGAATGGATTCTGGGTACTGAGTGCTTGTGTATATTATTTGAGGTTTTTCTGCTAGGCTCGCCTGTCACTATTTCTATCCAAATGACTATTTCAAAATACTCAGGAAGGACCAGAAGGACATACCTAATAATTTCCTTGCCCTCCCTTACCCTTCCACCAATTCCATGCTGGGCAGCCTCTTTTATATCAGAAAACTGTATGCATTTCACCAAAGAGATCAGCACTAATGGGAGAATCTTTAAATTGGTTCCTCTCAGGTTTCATTTCTTGAAAGAGAAAATGGAAAAGTTAACGCCGAAGGTGACTGAAATTTCTGAAGGCTGCAGGAACAAATTCAATTGTGCTGTGCTGTCCTGTCCCTTCCGACAGGGACCCTGTTTGGTACTGATTATTTTCCCTAGTCACTTCATCTGAGCATTAACGTTTTGGTGACAGCAGTGTCCTCAGAGATGAGCCATGGAATATGACCTAAATTATTGGCAGCTGTCCACCTACCTAGATGCAAAGTTCCTGTGTTTGCCTGCAGTACACAGAAAAACAAAGAACAGCTCAAAATGAGAGGCATTCTCTTGTCCCATATCCAGGCTAAAAAAAAAACTAAAAAAGATTCTGAGTATTTCAAACTATGTGTTTAAACCCAACTCAAATGGCATCCCGTGCCCTGCTGTGAAAGTGACATTGGCCCAGAAAACTCCCTAAAGTCCCTCAACACTTGGCACGACCCTGATTGCCATTAGTTCTGTGACCACTGTCAACATGTGAGCCATTTTCCTCTACCTTGTCAGAGTTTCAGTAAATGTATATGAAATAGGGAGTAACTATCATTCATACTAATTTTTATTTGAATATAATATCGCCTGTAGATTGTTATCCATGGGATGGGGGAAAACAGAGACAGTCTGAGCCTCCAGAGCCTCCATCCCTGGCTTGGTTCTTTACACCAAGAAAAGGAGGAAAAACTAGCTATTTCTGTGCTGATTTGGTTAACACTGTCTCTAGGCAGCTCAGAGCCTTCCTGATAATATTTATCTATAATTTCCTATAGGAGTTTATAATCTGTCTCTCAGACGATCCATTTGATCCAAAATTATCCATTTATTTCCTAATTTTCCGGCAACCTGACAATTCTCTTAAAGTGACTGCACAGTTAGGCACCTGCATGTAACTTCTGGCCCAATATGAAAACCAAAATGGAGCTGTTTCAACTTGAAAACTAACAGTGTCCCCCCAAATCAATACATATTTCATGTTAAAAAATAAGAGCAATTAATGACAATTAAAGTGACTGGCATTTCTTCCCATAATTCACTTAAATACTTTACATAAAGACAGTAGATACATTAAGAAAACTGAGATTTAGGTTTTTGCTTTCAGAGAAATGGAAATTATCCTGACCCTAGTATGAAGATGCTTTGGGTTTTCTCACATTATGTGAAATTTCACCAAACCCTAGTTTGTGTCTTGGCTGCTCTGTTGTACAAAATACAGTTTTAAAAATCAATTTTTAAAAAATTGCACTCATCTGTAGCACTCAGAGAAATCTGTATCCAAAACGCCACTGACAATAACATACCTTCAGTTTAAGTTACACCCATTTAGACAGAGAGAAGAGCAGATCAGAATGGTGCATAAGCTGAATACATAAGCCTCAACACACAGATAATTAACCTCAAGTAATACAAGAACTTTCATGTTTCTTCCCTGAATTTTGCCTCAGGTAGTAACCACCCAAAAAGTAACAGGCTGGCTTTAAACGTCTCTGGCAAACAGCTGGGTAACATTTCACATGACATAACAAGAATTTCACTAACATGACTTCCAAAAAATTAAAAGCTAGTTTGGATTCTTGTTATCGTTGGTGCTTGGGGCCATTTGGAGTGCAAAGAAATTGTGCAGCTAATTACAAATGCACAGGATGAGGAAGTGGAGACTGGCCTGGTTTCTCTTCAAGGGTGGGGCTAAAGCTAATTCTAAACCCAGTTGCTGTTGCAGCTTATGAGAGCTGGCGCCCCAGTTTGAATTTGACTATTTGAGTCTCAACAAAGGGCATTCAAATTGTCACGGGCGTTAGAGAAACAAGATTTTCTCAGCTTGTCTTTAAAATAATACAAGTATCCAAATCATAATTTTAATCTGTTTGAATATGCAAGACTAATTAAGGAGGCTCTGGAAGCATTAATAATAACTAATAGATGTTTTTGAAATCCTCACATGAGGATTTCTTAATTGGTTTTTTAGAAAAAGGAAGGGGGGGAGGAAAAAGAGAGAAACATCAATTGGTTGCCTCTTGTATACACCTCAACTGGGGATCGAACCCGCAACCTAGATATGTGCCCTGACCAGGAAGGACAATACCACAACCAGCTTATCCAGGGTATGATTGGCATTTTTAATGGTCTCAAAATGAAGTACCTTGTGATGAAAGGGTTATTGTAGTATTTTCCCTTTGTGAGTACCCTTATCCGCCAAGTGCTTTGCAGGAACTCCAGTCAGGAAAAAGATGGTAATTCGCTTAGTCAACCACATTTGCTCCATCCTGAATTTTCAGTAGAAACATACAAGGAAAACTAGCCAGTCACTAGTGAGAAGGGCAAGACACGTGCACAGGAGAACCGAAGACAACATAAGGAGATTGGAGGCAGCTGGAGTTAGTCACTAAAGCTGCCTCAGAAGCTCATATTTAATGAGGTCTTAGTATGTGCCAGGCTTTGATGAAACACTTAACCTGCATCATTTTAGGTAATCCTTGCAGCCTGATGAGAGTCAGTTATGGTTCTTATTTCCCATTTAAAGGTACTAAGCTTTAGAAATATGAAGTGACCAGAATGCCAACCAAGGTCTGTCTGATTGTAAAATCTGTGTGTGCTGGCTAAGAGAACAGCTGGGAAAGCCTCCAGTTAAAGCCCTAAGCATCATTTTCTCCTCATCCTGAAGAAGTAAAGAGAAGTTTTCTAGAGCAGGCAAACCTTCTCTGAATTAGTATTGATTCTACCCATCATGGAATTGAGAAGAATATTGTTAATTGAAGGGGAAGAATTCTTACTTAATGGAACTCACATTCAGCTTTCATGATGTGAGGGTGGAAAAATGAATACAAATATCCTGTAGTACTTCTCCAACATCCTGAAAAGTGCTAATTGTTTTCTTACTCCTTCAAGATCACTATGGTCCAATGAGTGAGATTACTCACATTCAGTCATTAAAAGTGGCTTGCATGTGTCGAGACATTAAGTACTAAGAGAAAGGGACAAGAAGCCTAAGCCCCTCTGCTCACTGGTCCTCAGACAACAAGACCCTGGACTCCCAGAAAACATGACTTCTTCATGAAGAAAAAGTGGGCAGGAGAAAGTATGCTCCTTCATGATCATTTAACTCCTGTGTCACAGGGGAGGTAAACTCTTCCCAGAAGCCGGTGCTTATGTAATAGTACTTCCCAGATGTCTGCTAAAGATTGCATATTGTTAAATAAATAAAAATATCTTCCTCGACCTCAACTATCTCTGTGTGTGTCTGTGTTTGTGTATGTGTGTATCCATTCTCCACTCGGCATATACGCATCAGAGAGGAGAATTTTACAAACCACCCCAATTCATTGTTCAATTCCCCACACAAGTGGCCAGAGCACCCACCAGCATGACTGGAGGGGCCTTTCTGCTTCTTTATCAATATGACATAAGGAGAATTTGTTTGTATTGGTATCTTTACTTTGCAGTGAAGTGAAACCCCACCGCTTTTACTTTGTTGGTAAAAATCCTTAAGAAATCTCCTTCTTTGACCCCATGTGGAGTCCTATAATCTGGTCTCACTTGGGGCACCAGAACCTTTTAGGCCATCACCGCTGAAATTGGTACTGGAAAGGAAAATAATATCTCTCTGAAAAGTTAGAGAGACTAACAGGAAATTGTGTGAGAAGGATATTAGAAAGAAAAAAAAGCTGAGAGGGATTTTTGTTTCTTTTTTTTTTCTTACTCGTTTTTAAAGTTAACTCTTTGCTGTTTATAATACTCTTGTTTTTTTGCTTTGGCTCACCTGTTTTTATGAATCAGCTTTAGAATGAAATCACTGTAAAACATTAAAAAAATAACTGCTTTTCAAAAAAGTTCACTGGAGCTCTTATTTCATGTATAAGACATACCAACCAAGAGGTTTTTGTATCAGTATCTAAGAAATATAAAATAATATTGTTAAATTTTATGTAGAAAACAGCACTGAAGCTAACAGCAGTTGCACAGAGTAGGGAAGAAATTTTATATATATCTGTTCAGTCCTTATTTCTAGTCAATTCCACATGTACATTTCCCAATTTAAGAGATAAGTGATCAGAAACCAAAAAAAATGGATAAAAATAATTTTGCCATGAAGAGTGGTACAATTAATTTCTAATTTGACTTTGAGCTTTTGAAAATCAGCAAAATGAGGGAAGGAAAACAGGTTATATTATTCTTGTTTTCAAAATTACCAATAGAGACTTCCAGCCAAGATGGAGGCGTAGGTAGACACACTGTGCCTCTTTGCACAACCAGAAGAAGGACAACAACAAATTTAAAAACAAAAAAACAGAACTGACAGAAAATCGAACTGTATGGAAGTGCAACAACGAAGGAGTTAAAGAAGAAACATTCACCCAGACCGGTAGGAGGGGCAGAGACAGGCAGCTGGAGTGCGGAAGACTCACTGCAAAGCGGCGGCTGGAGGGCCGGGTGGGCAAGGTGGCGGCTGGCTGACCAGGCAGTCCCACATTCACACACAAAACTGGGGAGCAAGACAGACTGCACAACCCAGGGCCCCAGCTTGGGGAAATAAAGCCTCAAAACACCAACTGAAAACACCTGTGCGGGGTCAGGTGCTGGGAGACTCCCAGCCTCACAGGAGAGTTCGTTGGAGAGACCCACAGGGTCCTAGAATGTACACAAGCCCACCCACATGGGAATCAGTGCCGGAAGGGACAAATTTGCTTGTGACTAGTGGGGGAAGTGACTGAAAACCGGCTGAGAGCCAAGCAAGCGGCATTGCTCCTTCTCTGACCCCTCCCCCACAAACAGCATCACAACTAAGCAATGTGTAGCCCTGTCTAAGCAAATACGTAAGGCTCTGCCCCTTACACATAACACGTGCACCAAGACAAAAAAAAATGGCCCAAATGAAAGAACAGGTCAAAGCACCAGAAAAAAATACAACTAAGCAATGAAGAGATAGCCAACCTATCAGATGCACAGTTCAAAACACTGGTAATCAGGATGCTCACAGAACTGGTTGAGTATGGTCGCAAATTAGAGGAAAAAATGAAGGCTATGAAAAGGAAAATGCACAGGGAACTAACAGTGATGAGAAAGAAACCAGGACTCAAACCAACAGTTTAGACCAGAAGGAAGAAAGAAACATTCAACCAGAACAGAATGAAGAAACAAGAATTCCAACAAATGAGGAGAGGCTCAGGAACCTCTGGGACAACTTTAAATGTTCCAACATCAGAATCATAGGGGAGCCAGAAGGAGAGGAGGAAGAGCAAGAAATTGAAAACTTATTTGAAAAATTAATGGAGAGCTTCCCCAATCTGGCAAAGGAAATAGACTTCCAGGAAGTCCAGGAAGCTCAGAGAGTCCCAAAGAAGTTGGACCCAAGGAAGCACACACCAAGGTACGTCATAATTACATTACCCAAGATTAAAGATAAGGAGAGAATCTTAAAAGCAGCGATAGAAAAGGAGACAGTTACCTACAAAAGAGTTCCCATAAGACTATGAGCTGATTTCTCAAAAGAAACCTTGCAGACAACAAGGGGCTGGAAAGAAGTATTCGAAGTTATGAAAGGCAAGGACCTACATCTAAGATTGCTCTATTCAGCAAAACTATCATTTAGAATGGAAGTACAGACAAAGTGCTTCCCAGATAAGGCCAAGTTAAAGGAGTTCATCATCACCAAGCCCTTATTATATGAAATGTTAAAGGGACATATCTAAGAAAAAGAATATCAAAAAAGAAACAGCAAAATGAAAACAAACTCACAACTATCAACAACTAAACCTAAAAACACAAATACAAACTCAGCAAACTAGAACAGGACCAGATTCACAGAAACAGAGATCACATGGAGGATTATCAGCAGGTGGTGGAGGAGGGGAATGGAGGAAAAGGTACAAGGAATAAGAAGCATAAATGATAGGTATAAAATAGATAGGGGGAAGTTAAGAACACTATGGGAAATGGAGAAACCAAAGAACTTATATGTATGACCCATGGACATGAACTAGAGTGGGGAAATGATGATGAGGGTGGTGCAGTATAGAAGGGAATAAAAGGGAGAAAAAAATGGGACAACTGTAATAGCATAATCAATTAAATATATTTTTTAAAAAAAGATTTCCAAGAGAAACAGATGTTTTTCTGGCAATAAATGCTAGTAGAAATTGGTCACTCATATTCTTAAATAAGGGTCATTTGAAAAACCCTTACTTAATTTTCAATACCTTCCATTAAAACTTTATTGCAGGACAGGGTTAAAGGATCCAAAGGAAAGAAGAGCTAAGATACTTTTCTCAGATGTGTGTTTTGGAAATTGGCTTTTAGTAAGTGCTGGACAATATGCATTCAAAAACTCTAATGTGGCAAAACTGACATTTTGCTCTGAAAACCAAAGAGCTTGTATTTGTGCCCAAAGAGACAGTCACTCCAATTCACAGAGGTGGCCTTCAGAAATATCTGTGCATAGGGTTAAAATTCTCTCCTTCTCTCTGTTTAACGCAGGAAATAGAAACCACCGTAGGTATTTTCAGCAGAAAGGGATTTAATACGGGAAACCCAGTGATTACACAATCATAGGAAAGGCTAGAAAAGCATAAGTCCGGGGATTGTCTCAGGTCTTTTGGATTCAAGGTCAGCTGTAAACCAAATTTTAGGAAATTACTGATGTAACTGCTACCACAAACATGGCTGCCTCCCACTCATGCAGCTGTTGACTAGACAGAGAAATGTAGAGTGCAGAGAATTACAGAACTTTACTTCTGGAAGGGGACTAGAGATAATCTCATCCAACCCCCTCATTTGTCTGATGAAGAAAATGAAACCCAGAGAGAGAGAGGTTAAGTGCCAAGGTAACCTCCATCTGCCCAATGAAGAGATAGGGTTGGTGTTTTTTCTGCAGCCACGAGATGCTTGCCCACCCTCACTTGCATCATAGCAAGACCACAGCTGATGTTCATGCCTGTCATCAGCCATGCATGGGATAGAGACTTCTCGTCAAATGCTACTGTGTCATATGCTGCATCAGTGCCCATGGCAGGTGCATGTTCACCTTGACCCTGTGAGCACAGGAAAGGCCAAGGAGTGCATCTTGGGCTAAGAGCATAGTTTTCACTCATCATTAACATTTGTATTTACTATCCTTTCCAACTGAAATCTTTGGGCTTAATCTATCTGGCCCTCGGTCTTAAATTTATGCCAATTTGTGTAACTGCTTTTGCTTATTCATGGAAATGTGTTGATTTGTTGAGTTAAGATAAACAGATTAAATTATAGCAATAACTGCGTGTGGTTACAAGACCATTACAATGTCTCTTTTGGCTTCCAACCTTTGTACTCTTTATTTTGGTTAGTGGTTCAAGAATACTTTTTAGAATGGGGGGCCTTCTGTCTCAAGGCTGGCTGTGTATTGGCATCATCCCCTTTGATCCACACGATACCCCACTTTCCTTGGCCACCCCTGCTGGTTTCAGATTCATAATGAGATAATGTTACAAGCTCTTTTTTTTAAGCAGGGTTTATGCTTTTTTAAAGGTTTTATTTATTTATTTTTAGAGGGGGAAGGGAGGGAGAAAGAGAGAGAGAGAAACATCAATGTGTGGTTGCTGGGGGCCATGGCCTGCAACCCAGGCATGTGCCCTGACTGGGAATCAAACCTGTGACACTTTGGTTCGCAGCCTGCACTCAGTCCACAGCTAGGGCACATTTCAAGCTCTTGTAAGAGCCAATTCCTCCAATGCACCAAGATAAACTAGGAGGCCCTCTTCTGCAACTCCTCCCCCCAGCTGATTAGCACTTTTCTCATCATTAGATACAATGGTCCTCTTCCTGCTTGAGCTTTCCACAGTCCTTGATGTTTGACCATCTACTTTTCGACACTGTCTTGTCTTTGGATTCTCTTACAAAGGTCTCACCTGTTTCTCCCCTTTCCTTTCTCATAAGCGTAGCTTAGTCTCCATCAAGAACTCCTGTCTATCCCATAGTGTGAGCATACCTTCAGGTTTCATCCTAAGCCAACTTCTCCTCTATTTACTTGAAATCTCTTCCAGTTCTAGAACTTCAGCAATTATCAGTCTCTATCTCAAGACCTTAGTATTTCATGCTGCCACTGTAAAGCCTCAAATCCCTTCTGTACACATCTGACAAAAAGTTTCACAAATGCCTCAAGGTCAATATTGTTTAAGCCAAACTCAGTCCTTCTTGTTAATTCTTTCATTTTATTATAGGTAGCATCATTTCCTCACTCTCTTAAGTTCAAAACCTTTTTACAGACTCTTCCTCGGCACCCACCCCTCATTAGTTACAATAACCTGTTAAGTTTTCAATGGGAATGCTCCTCTCTTCCAACATTTTCTTTCCATTCTGGAAGCTGACACCACTCCTCACACCTGCTCTGCTCCATTACACTCAGCAGAGCAGAATGAAACACCTAAAAGCTAGCTACTGCAAGGCCGTAGAGGAAACCTGACCTAGCTACTTAAGATCAAACATGGGTGATAAACACGGTCCATCGAATGAAGTAGCCTTAGATGGACTGTGTCAGGTCACATCATTAGAACACTTCAACTCCAAACAGCCTAGACTATCAGAGTCCCAGAACAAATCCGAGACCGGAAATCCGGTCCAGAGTCACATGGATCTACAAGAAGCGAAGCACGTTAGCTGGGGCCAAAGCCCAGCTGGGTGAGTTAGTGTGCACAGTGCTCATCGTGAAGGAGGGCTGATGAAGATCAGAAACTCTACCCCCAGGTTCAAAGGGCAGGTCCTTTAAAAAGCACACACACCTGCCCTTTTTAAAAAAAATTTCCAATTATTATCTCAAAATGCCCTCTTAATTCTTTCCCCGACTTTGTTCTCTCTCCATGCAGTAGAATTACCTCTAAATTGTCTTTCATTCAACTCTTGATTCCTGAGTCTATAAACCTCCCCACCTGCTAAAGTAGCTCTTTAAAAAAAAAAACCTCTTTTCCAACTTTCTGTTGATTTCATCCTTCTGAAATTTATCATATTACCTTAAGAAAGTACTTTCAGCACCTGCTACAAAAAGTAATCACAGAGTATTCATCTACGAATGTAATCATTGGCCTGCATTCTTTTGTGTAACTACACAATTTGGTTGTCCTTAGGCTTGTCAGTTTAAGTTGGTTTGAGCAGGTTTTGATAAAACCTAAATCTAAAGATATTAAGTTTAAGAAAAGACTAGTAAATGTCAATGAACTATAAAGAATCAGCCGATGAACCAAGCTCAAATATATGGTATCCTTCTGAAAAAAATATAGCAAAATTATAAACACAATAGTTGTTACCCCACCTGCAAAACCTTCGGAAATATTTTATTATGCAAAATGTTCCTAATGAGTGTCTCTGTAAAAAACTCTCAAGAACAAAGCAGGTATTATATTTCATTCCCAAGAATTATTGGCTATGACAGATATGGACATATAATTATTTTACTCAAAAGTAAACTCTGAGGTGAGTGAACGTGTCCTTCTCGTCTTTGAATCAGTGCAGTTGGTGCACTCATATGGCCAATAGGCCACATTCAGAACTTGGTTCCTGGCACGTACTAGCCCTATCTTCAGTGAACTACTTCGTCAGTCCAAATCTCAGTTTATTCATCAGCAAACTTTGGGTGATAATCTCTATCCTATAACGTGGTGGAGAGGATCGAGTAAGATTTTGTGTGTAATGATCTGTCTGGCACAGTACCCAGCCCACAGTAATACATATTCGGTGCATGGTGGTGAGGCTGCAGTCATGAAATAAATAGCCACGTGGTCCCCCTGGCCGGCGCAGCTCAGTTGGTTGGACTGTCACCCCATACACCAAAAAACTGCAGGCTTGATTTCTGGTCAGGGCACATACCTAGGCTGTGGGTTCAATCCTGAGTTGGTAGTCTACAAGAGGCAACCAATTGATGTTTCTTTCTCACATCGATGTTTCTCTCTCTCTCTCTCTCCCAAAGTAATGAAAAAATGTCCATGGGTGAGAATTTTTTTAAAAGGTAGCCATGTGGTCTCTGCTCTGAGACCATCCAGGCCATCAGGATTCATGTTCTGGTACAAAAGGCCAAGGTGGTGCAAGAATACCCAGGACGCTCCTGATGTGGACCTGAAGGTTCTGGATGTGCATCAGAAACCGGAAGCACGTGAAGGAGTGAGCCAGTTGAGAAATGCAGTGAGAGGGGTAGGAAGGGGAGAGAGAGAAAACAGAGGAGAAGGAGAGACAGAGTTAGGTTTGTATAATCTACTCTAGTTATGTATGTGAAATTGAGACTGTGTCCCAGGAAGTTTAAATTCCTCAGTGGATGGGAAATATTTATAGCAGTTTAAACATTCAAATGCAGTATAACTAAGTAGCTCTTTCCTAGATGTTTTAATCTAGCTCCTCCTGCACTGTCTAGAGCTTCTCCCACTCAAAACTAGTTAATTTGAAAAACTTAGAATTAGCAACAGCACCTGATTACATCAAAGAACACTTGTTGATCCCAGAAGCAAATGAAAATATTTATTATTCAGTTTTACTGAAATACACTTACTGCCAACCCCTTTACCTTTATGAGGAATAACATGCTGCTCCTCCACCCCACTCCAGTCAGATGAATCACAAAAACATTTGAAGTAAAACTAGTTGTTGCTGACTTTAAGTCAGGAACTTAGCCATAATGATAGAGATTTTTATTATTTTAGCATTATTATTTCATATGCTAAACAATACCCTTCTCTTCTAGTCTGAGTTAGCATATAGAGTCCTAAAGTGAGTGAATGAAAAGGCAAGTCAGAGATTAACCAGTCAGCTGTGCTGGGGTGTGCAGCTGGCTGCAGCCCGCCCCCTGGTCCCCAATCACGCAGGTGACTGGGGCACCCATGGTGGGATACAAGAGAACAGGCCTCAGCCACACCAGCCTCTCCTTGGGGGTTTGTCAGAACCCCCTCTGCCACCCAGGGAGATCTTTCTGACCAACCTTTGTTCCTCTGTCCTTCACAGTGACCTCAAGACCTCGTAGAAATGTTATTTCTTCTCCTGCCCACATTCAGCTTCTCTTAAACTAACAAGAGCTCCTCATTTTAAATACGTGCAAGTTGGGGACCCTGTGAAGTTAGGAAACTAACTCCAGATTATGCATTGACAGTCACTGAAACAGTCAGGATTAAAACTCGGGGTCCTCAAACCCCCACCCCATCCCACATGGCCCTGTCATGTCACCCAGCCTGGGTCCTCAAGGAGCAGCCCTGGTCAACCCTGGAAAGGTCAGGTTTGGGTAGCACATCCATGTGGGGATACCCTCCTCATAGTTCTTGGGAAATCGGTGTGTTTTTCTAAATCTCGAGTAAAATCTGTTGAGAAATTAGGAAAACTGGAAAAATTATCCTAATTCTTCTGCAAGAATTAAAATATGGCCATCAGATGCAGAAATGTTACTGATTTGAAGAGCTCCACTGGCATCAGCTCAAAAGCAGGAACATGGGTTGTGATCACACAGAGTGGAAGGTTAAAGTCGAACAGCATGTCTGTCAAGATGTAGTTGGTCAGAGTGGCTTAAAGCTGTTGTCACGTGATAAGCGAACGTTCACGGTGCTGGCTGGTGCTAATGACGAGTCATGCTTGCAAATAAACATCAGCACATTTATATACATAGAATACTTTAAACAAATCCTCTGAAGGTATTCCAAGATATAACAAGTTTTGGAAGAGATACAGATTTTTATATTGACACCTGCAAGCCAGGATTCCGTGTAGTGTAGAGAGATCTGAATGCCGCATCATCTGAATACTGCCCAATAATGTTTGCTGGCATTATAGCATTTGAATGTTTGCTAGAGGCAAAAATAAAAATGTTTTTGTGTAAATACTACCAAACTTAATGTTTCTTACTCATTCAACTAAAGTTTTGAGATGCTCATAACAATAAGTAAAGAATATAAAGAATGTTCAAAGTATTTTAAAGACAGAAAATTACCGAGAGTTCCTGGGAATTTTGATCTCTCATTCCTAAATTCAAAAGATTTACAGTCTGATGGAAATTTGGAACCAGTAGACTTGGGTCACGGATGCGATACCATCCCATCTAGTATGGATTATTGTTTGAATTTAGAAATCTCATAAGGAGAAAAAATTAAGACTTTTTGTAATACACTAACTATAACCCTACTTTTCTGAAAAATTGTATATAATTTGCATAACAGAAAACAAAGTCTACCAAGACATCTAAACTGCCTGCAGGAAGATAGCTGGCTAAGTATTATTTCCCCTCAGCCATTCTGTGATGCTCTCTCACAGTTCGTTGCTATAGCTACCTCTTTTGACACAACTTTTTTTAGAGGTTCCATTTCCAAAATGCTACACAAAGAATGTCAGCTCTTCCACTAGGTTGAAGAAACAAAAACCTTTTCCTGGTGATTACTTTCAGGACCTTAAAACAGTGCTCAGAGTGAGCCTGCCCTTAGCAGGCTCACACACATAATGTGAGTACTGTACTACTGACACACATAATGTGAATGATGGGAAAGTTTAGCCTTTTTTAAAAGAGTTTATTTATTTATTTTTACAGAGGGGGAAGAGAAGGAGAAAAGAAAGGGAGAGAAACATCAATGCAAGAGAGAAACATCAATCAGTTGCCTCCTGCACGCACCCCAACCAGGGGCCAAACGCTCAACCCAGGCATGTGTCCTGACTGGGAATCAAACTGGTGACCTTTTGGTTTGTGGGACAGTGCCCAACCAACTGAGCCACTGTGGTCGGGGCAGTTGAACTTTTTATGAGGTCAGAACATGCAATGCATAATTAATAATTCTATCCCTATTGAAATAACAGTCAATATGTGAATAATTCTATTGAACTGAAGGGCCATCCAAGTCTAGGAAATAAAGACCTGTGATGGAAGAGAATATTTATTACTTTAAGCAAAGTCATATTAAGAACAGAGAAATTGAGCTAGGAAAATATTTCACTTGGTTGAAAAAGTAATATAAAAGAGTTTAGTCATGATAACCTGATGAGAGAGAGAGAGAGAGAGAGAAAGGAAGGAAGGAAGGAAGGAAAGAAGGAAGGAAGGAAGGAAGGAAGGAAGGAAGGAAGGAAGGAAGGAAGGAAGGAAGGAAAGAAGAAAGGAAGGAAGGAAGGAAGGAAGGAAGGAAGGAAGGAAGGAAGGAAGGAAGGAAGGAAGGAAGACAGGGAGGGAGAGAGGGAGGGAGGGAGGGAGAAAGGCAGGCCCAATGATATTTCAAGGCCTGATAGAGAAAAGTTTTGTCCCAGCATCATCTCTCCAGGAAAGGCCCGGCTCTCCGCCTGGATTATAGTATCACTCGAGTGCACATTCCTTATCCAGAGCTGCAGAGAAAATTCTTTCCAAACTTACTGATTGTTTTGCACCATGACTCACCTCTTAGAAGTAAAAAAAAAAAAAAAAAAAAAGAAAAAGAAAAAACAACTCTGGAATTATAAGAACATTTCCTTGACATATAAACAATTATCTTTAACAGAAATATCTTTACATGGTGCTGAATGTAGGGTACAAAGGTAAAAATGAAAAGCTTTAGTTAGGAAAGGAGCTTAGGTATATTGCTTTTTGGATTCCATACCTAGATCTTCAGTTTGATCATTTTGGGCTCTCAATTTACACATCTTAAGAGGAATAACAAATCATAGGCCTTTAGAAATAAAACAAATGAACATTAAGGGCACAATTATAAAGTTCTCTATTTTTCATGGAAGTTATCTGATAAGGAATAAAACAATAACAAAAGACTAAAAATAATAAATAAAAGAAAAATTAATATCTTCTTGATACCATTACTACATAGCAAGGTGAATATCTTTAATGCATAATGAGCTTTTACAAATCAATAAGAGAAAGCAATAACTACAATTTCAGAGCAGAAAAGTATACAGGCATTCCATGAAAGGAAAATTGCAAATGTACAAAACACAAAGACATGTTCAATACAACGAATATATCAATAAGAACTAAAACAATGTATCATTTTTAACATATCAGATTAGCAAAACTTTTAAAGAGCGCTAATAATACTCCATTATTGATGAAGCTATGGGGGAAACAGGTACTCTAAAGAAATACAACGCTTCTGAGTCCAATTTAATCACATATGCCAAAATCTTTAAAAATTGCATTTCCTTTTTGGTCAGAAATTTTTCTTTAAAAATTTTCCTAAGGCAACAATAGGACAAGAAGTCAAAGAAGGATCTAGAGGATATTCCTTGCAGTCTTGATTATAATAACAAAACTTTAGAAACAGCCTAAATATCCAACAATAAGGAACTGGTTAAATAAATCATGGTAATCCACACAACAGAAAGGAGAGAAGCGTGCAAATAGTATACTAAGCACTAATAATACAATAAAGATATTCTGAGCCCTCTTCTATAAATAAAAATGTGTGGATGTGGGTATATAGATGCAACAAAGTCTCTGGAAATAAAGTTTATACACCAGGAAATATTACTGAATGGATGAGCCATTAAATATGTTAACAGTGGGCAAAATAAAAAGAGAATCAACTGTATAGGAAAACATATTTGCCAATGATACCTCAGACAAGGGTTTAATCTCCAAAATATATAGAGAACTTACAGGACTCCACTCTAAGAAGACAAGCAACCCAATTAAAAAATGGGCAAAGGACTTGAACAGACACTTCTCCAAGGAGGACATACAGAGGATCCAAAGACACATGAAACGATGTTCAATATCGCTAGCCATCAGAGAGATGCAGATTAAAACCACAATGAGATACCACTTCACACCAGTCAGAACGGCCATCATAAACAAAGCAACAAACAACAAGTGTTGGAGAGGTTGTGGAGAAAAGGGGTCCCTAGTGCACTGTTGGTGGGACTGCAGACTGGTACAACCACTATGGAAAGCAGTATGGAACTTCCTCAGAAAACTAAAAATGGATCTGCCTTTTGACCCAGCAATTCCACTGCTGGGACTATATCCTAAGAACATTAAAACACCAATACAAAAGAACCTTTGCACCCCGATGTTCATAGCAGTACAATTTACAATAGCTAGGTGCTGGAAGCAACCTAGATGCCCATCAGTAAATGAATGGATTAAAAAACTATGATACATTTACACAATGGAATTCTATGCAGCAGAAAGAAAGAAGGAGCTCCTACCCTTTGCAACAGCTTGGATGGAGCTGGAAAGCATTATGCTAAGTGAAATAAGCCAGGCGGTGAAAGACAAAT
The DNA here is from genome assembly GCF_004126475.2 of Phyllostomus discolor. Classification (NCBI taxonomy): domain Eukaryota; kingdom Metazoa; phylum Chordata; class Mammalia; order Chiroptera; family Phyllostomidae; genus Phyllostomus; species Phyllostomus discolor. The sequence continues at coordinate 27,253,442 of NC_040912.2, read as the reverse complement.
ACCATATGATCTCACCTTTAACAGGAACCTAATCAATGAAACAAAGAAACAAGCAAAATATAACCAAAGACACTGAAATAGGGGACAGACTGACAGTGACCAGAGAGGAGAGAAGAGGGAATTTCAGGGGAGAATGGGAAGGGTTTACAGGAACAAATTTAAAGGACACATGGACAAAAGCTAGGGGGAGGGTGGTAATGGGAGGGAAGTGGGGAGGGTTGGGTGGGTGGGCTGGAATGGGAGTAAAAGGGAAAAAACTGTACTTGAACAATGATTAAAATAAATTTAAAAAATATGTTAACAGTGGTTATCATCAGGTATCAGTATTATGGGTGATTTTCTGTGTGTTGCTGATTTACATTTTAAAACTTTCTGCAAGTTACATGGATTCATTTCTTTAAATTTACGGAAATGCTTAAAATGCAAAGAACTAAAGAGGAGCTACATAAATTCACATCTCTCATTATCTTCTATTAAACTTAAAAGAATGCAGAAAGAATAAATGTGTCTGGAACCTTTAGAAAACTGATGATTTGTCTAATAATTGGATGAAAGAGTTCCTTCACATAAAAATACCTGCCTTTGAAGCTAACTAAGGTCAGTCCAAAGTCTAGATTCTGAACATATGCAGGTTATGCAAGTAAAACCTGCCTGAAGGCCGCTTTGGCTGACACACCCGATTTTAAGAAACATCGTTTTATACCAAGACAACAGTACACCTTTTTGATCTCATTCTTCCCTTTTCTCCAAACTACATTGGCTTCCTCAGCCACGTCTGAGCCTCTCTCCCCTCACCTGTGCGGCAAAATGCCAGAGTCTTAGATTCTACTCAAAAGGAAAATATTGCTGATTTGGAGTACAACTTTTTTTGAAAGAAATATAGATTTCCTGCATTCACCATCGGATTGTATAAAAAAAGGAAAAATTACATAAAGCCAAAAATCCAAAGCATGTGTTAAAAATCATATCCCTTGGGAAAAAAAAACACTATCATTAACTAAATCTGGACACCTAAAAGCTTTCTGCCCTATGGCTGGGGAGATGAAGTTAATTCTGCACTTACTGGTGTGTAGAACTCCACAAAGCAATGAGGACACAGATATGAATACGAAGCAGCCCCTAATCTTGATGGGATAACACAAGGTGCCAGTGCTAGCCTGCATTTAAGCAGAGCCCCTCGGAGCAACCAGTTCTGCCTGGGAGCACCAGGAAGGCAGGGAAGCTCTTTGAGCCTGAACTTGGAAAATGAATATGAATTTCCCTGTTATAAAAATACTGGAAGGGTATTACAAGTAGAGAAAATCTCAGGCACAAAATCAAGGAGGCAGAAAAATGCATGCATTAGGAGGTGTGGCAAAGTTATAGCTCAGCAGAAGAATTTGAAAATGATGGTAGAAAGCACATTTGGCCTGAATGATAAATTAACAGTTAGCTGATAGTTCAGTTTATACATGACTGAGTTTCACAGACCTAAAACCTCTATACTTTAGTGATTGGTTAGTGTCTCAAACTAGCTCTTTGTTCAGCTATCATGGTAATTGCTTTTATTTTAAAATGGAATCTTTCTTTCTTTGCCAAGAAAGGAGTGATTTCATTTTTGCCTCTCTTCCCTTTTGGTTCTTTCCATTTATGTTTTGCAGACACATGGACACACCCTTTAAGCCAGGTTTCAATGCAAAAACCTAGCCAATCCAGTTATAACATGGTCACTGGTGATGTTAATGTGGAGACAGTTGCCTTCTTGCTCAACAGGGTGAGACTTTGAAAAAGGCTTGGGCATGTGCATGGAGCCAATGTGTCTGGCTTCAGCCACCTCCTTCTCCTGTGCTGCCAAAGAAGCAGAAGCAAAGGAACCATCTCCTTATTGTTCCCTTGCAATAATGGGCTGACTGCCCAAGGGGGGAGGGTGGTGTCTAGGCATTTATGTGACCTGCTGTGGAAGGGTGGGGTACTGTCTCAAAATTCCTGCTCTTAAGAACTAAAGAAAGGAGGACTTTCCAACTAACTAAAGAAAAATAATTTGCCCTGGCTAGTGTGGCTTAGTGGCTGAGTGAGCACCAGCCTGTGAACTGGAAGGTTGCTGGTTCGATTCCCAGTCATGGCACGAGCCTGGGTTATGGGCCAGGTCCCTGCTTGGGGGAGCATGCGAGAGGCAGCCAGCTGATGTTTCTTTCTCATATTGGTGTTTCTCTCCCCGTCATTCTCCCTCCCTTCCCCTCTCTCTGAAAATAAATAAATAAAATCTTTTTTAAAAAAGAAAAATAATTGATCTGCAAGCCTGCTGGCTGCTGTTGGTAGGAACCAACTCTAGAACATTTCACTGCTCACAAGGACAGCTGGAGAAAGTGTGGGCCGGGCCTCCGCAGGACAGGTGAAGAAGACTGCCAGCTCCCACCGTGCTGCCCAGCATCAAAGGGCCACCTTGTTTTTCTTTTGACCAGAGACACACAGTCTTCTGAATCCGGCCTCACAGATGCTGAGACATACTTTAGCAGAGCAGTTTATGATGACATTTATGAGCTGTGCCTCACAGTGACCTCTCAAGGTGAGTGGAGGTAATCCCATGGACGGGGAAACTAAAGTGTCAGGAGCCCCGGTACAGGCCCCAGTGAGTCAACGCTCAAGAAAGGGAGTGACAGACCAACAGGCTGTTCAAACCGACAAATTTGCCTCCTGATGGGGGAGCGTTGTTTTTGAGCAGGAGAGCAATAGTATAGTTATGGAGGCAAGCTGGTTAGAGGTGAGCATTGGGGAAAAATATAGGTGACAAATCTAAATCAAACCTAATGTGCAGCTAACTCAAAGCATGAAAACATGCATTCCAGAAACATCACAAATAGTCCTAAGTCCAGTAATATGCTACCTCACTAGTAAGGAGACTGCCTTCATCAAAACTGAGAGGCAAAATTAATTTCAAAGATATTAGACACACAGGGTATATTCAATGCTGGCCAAAGGAACAGCAGAAGTTCAAGGTCAGACTGCACCAGGGAACAGCCAGATGTGTACCTGGTGACTGCAGGGATGGCCTACACATTGCCCAGCTAGGTTTGAATGGTGGCACCCTTGTCAATGGCCCAACACCACAAGGACTTCTGCATAACCCTTTGGCTCAGAGAGCCTACACACGCACTGTGCTCTCTTGAAAGTATCGCCGCATCACTACCATACAAGATTCTGGGTGGAGATCTATTTTTTTATCAAAAAACTTCTAAGTTTTAATTAAAATCATCCAGCAAGATAACTGCTTTTCAACAAATTACTTTGGGAGGTGGTAAAAGCAAATCTGTGAGATAAAGATTAAGATGTATCTCATTTTTCTTTTTAAAAAATATTTTACTTATTTATTTTTAGAGACAGGGGAAGGGAGAGAGAAAAAAAGGGAGAGAAACATCAATGAGTTGCTTCTCATGTGCCCACAGCTGGAGACCCAGCCTGCAACCCAAGCATGTGCCCTGACTGGGAATCAAACTGGCGACCTTTCAGTTCACAGGCCAGCGCTCAATCCACTGAGCTACCCCAGCCAGAACTCATTTTACCTTTTTTATAAGGACGTTTTTAACAACAGTGTTTTTCCTCTTTAAAAACTTGATTCAATCCCACTTGCCTTCAGTGAAGTATAAAAAGGCTACACAGCATAGGAGAGAGACCACTGACAACCTTGTCAAAAAGGAGGTCATATCTCACCATGTGAACTGCACTCAAGAATAGATTTCAGGCCCTGGGATTCTACTTTTCAAAGCTTAGCTCATGTTGTGTCTATTGTGAATGTAGCCCCTCAAAGCCCCATTCTTCTTTTTTTAGCCTCGTTAAGTTTTGCATCTGCCTGTGGCATTAGAAACCTGGTTTCAGAACTCAGGCCGACCTAAATTTGGATCCCAACATACGAGCTAGGGACCAGGAGCTTCCCTCCATGTTTCACCTCTAGGAGTTTTCCCATATTTATCTGTTAAAATAACACAAGGTTATTATTATGAAGGTAAAACAAAGGGCCATGTTAAAGCAAATTGTGAATGGTGAGAGATGCCGCGGTCCATCCAACTGCCAAAAAAGAAACTGGGCATCATCCTTGACTTCTCCCTCGCTCTCCAAGCCCGTCACCCCTGCCTCTCCACCCACGCTCCCACCACTCCATCTCAGGCCAGCCAGTTCCCATCTCCTCCCACCCCTTCCTAATGCATTCTCCGTGCTGCCGCCAGACTGTGGTTTCTCACCCCCGAATGTCATCCTGTCGTTGCCCGCTTTGACTTCCCCAGCATCCCCTGCTGCACTCGGGATGAAGTCAAGGCAACTCATTACCAGGCTCCAGTACACCTGCCTCTCCAGTCTCACCTCTAACTCTAACATCCCCTCACCCTACCCCTTCTCATCCCTCCCTCAACTCACTCTGCTCCAACCACACTGGACTTCTGCAGTAGTTATATGAGAATTAGAATGATCTAAAATTTCATTCAAGTGCTACCTCCTCTTGAAAACCTTCCCTCACTCATCCCCTCACCCCACCCAGTCTGAATTCAGACCCCCTCCCAAAGTCTCCCAAAACACCCCATGCTCCCCTGCATCCTAGTACATGTTTCTCTGGGCAGTGATCACCTGTGGCCTCCTTCAGGATAAGATTTGTCATTTTTGTCTCTGTAATCCCAGCACCTGGCTCAGGGCTTGGCACATGGGATGTGATCTATGGTTGTGAATGAAGAAATGAATGCACTGTGTGAAAATGCATAGTAGGCATTCAATGAGGTTAGTCTGGTTTCCTTTTCTTCTTTCCCAGAATCAAGGGAATTCTGAAATGACGATTGCTCTACAAGAACTACTGTGAAGTTTTATCTTCCTCCTATACATCCCAGGACACAACTGCCTACTTCCCATCCCTAAATACACACACACACACACACACACACACACACACACCCCACATAGGCTTCTCTAACATCTCAGAGAGAACTTTTGAACCAATCTCACCTTCCATGGACCGTCTAGACATTGGACCCGTGGATTCCCCAAGTGTCACCTGAGGAGCTTGTGAAAATACAGATGCCAGTGCCCCAACCCTCCCTGCAAGCCTGGAGTGGAACCCAGTGATTACAGTTTTCAAAAGTTCTCCCCAGAGTAATCCAGAAGATCTGGCAGGATTGGGAACTCGTCAGGGCCCACAGGTCAAACTTGTAGTTTCAGTCTTAAAGGAAACAGCGCTCAGTCTGTGTCTCCTTTCCCTGGGCAGACACGCTGCTGCTGCCAGGAGAGGAACAAAAAAGGGTGTGTCTTGTTGCTGCACTGATTAGTACCTTGTGTTGCTCCAGACAGCTGAGGGTGCCCTGGGATGGTGGTATCCTATCAGCAAATGGGAAAATGTGTAACCACATAAAGGCCATTCCCATTAGATGCCCAGTCCTTCCTACTGTGAAGAATTTGCTTCCTGTGACTTTGGACAGGATCCTTCTGCAACATTACATCTCCCTTTCCCGACACTCATCACAAGGTTGTACGACCCCGGGGCCACAATGCTCTAAGGGAACACAGCAGCTCCTTTGCTGCCAGATCATATTGCTATAACACCACTTACACTGATATAGTACTAGTAGGGCAAAAGTACTGTAGCAAGAAGAGGGGAAAGTCCTGGAACTAATAGGGAATAGCAAGGTCTTTTTTAATGTCCATCACACTAGGAGCACGGTTCCCCTTTTAAATTATAGTAACACAAAGTAAACATTTATTTTTTAAAAAAACTAAACCAGTTTGGGGTTTCTTCCATATATGATCTAGAAATCATCTCTAATTTGCTGCGTGAGCACTCAAGAAAGAGTACAAATTTCAACATATTTTCTATTTCAAGTTTTTTTTCTCATTTTATTTTCATTTTATTTTGTTTTCAGGGTCCTTCCCTAAGGGGATAAAGGAAAACTGCAGTCTGACATTAGTTGCATTACTTTGGGAAATCCCAAACAATTTCTCCTGCTGCCTTTTTTACTTTCTCCAGAGGAAACAAAAATGCCAGAGTCCTGGAAAGAGGACTGCTTTCTGCATTCTTTTCAGGAAGTCTGGAAAAGGAAAAGACATAAAGTCCCCATGAAATGGGCTTCTACATTGTTTTTATTTTCCTGCACTTTGGTGCTGCCAACCTCATGCTGCACATGTGACTTCTGGCATTCAGTAGTAAGGTCTCCGCCACACCACCCTGGCCCCGGGGCCGATGGCACTATTCAGGAAATCTGCTCAGGCTAGAGTGATCCTGGGTCCTGTCCCTGACACCTTCCCCAAATCCCCAAGTCCACAGGATTTCAGATTATTTCTCTCGTACAGTGACCAGGAGTACTAGCCACAGCCCTCAGTGAAGGAGCTCATTTCCTCCCCTGCTGCTCACTGATGGAGACCCCAGGATGCATGATAGAGAACCCAGAAACACTTCCTTGACTTGGAAATCCTCGATTTTAAGTGTATCTAGGGCTCTTATTTTCTCCTTTTTCTGGCAGTGACCACTAGCAATAAGCAGGACCCGAATGGGAATTTTCTCAAAGCACACCAATCTTGGTAGAGCAAAGTCCCAGCAACAAAAATAATATACCCGTTCTTGGGCTTTTCCCTACCTTCGTTAGGTGGCCAGAAAACTGTTTCTTCTAAATCCCCCCACTTCTGGCAGTCCTCCTGACCCCACACCACGGTCCCAGGGGGAAATCATTGTGCAATTGAACATCTCCCCAGCAGCCCTCCCTCTGGCTCAGCTGCCAGAACACATGCATCAGATGCTTGGAGCAACTTCTCTGCACTGTCCTATGAGGCCATTTTTCCTTGACATGCCCATAGTTTCCAAACTGAAGTGGGCGTGGAGGGAACGATCCTCCCCCCACAGCCATCACGCCCTGCTATTAGGCCACAAAACAGTGCTGCTTTGTGACTTAGCTTTTTATTAGCCCCACTATTTTAACAGCCCCATCTCCTGAGGACTCTGGCCCTGGTCCAAAGAGGGAGGGATCAGAGGCAATGAGGGTGCCAACTTCCGTTGAACCCCTTGTTTTAGCAATTTCTCCCAGAATGAGTTACTTCCTCATTTAATAATTTAGAGTAGGCCTTGAGGGTAAATCGTTAGCCCCCATGGATTTAAGACCAGGGAGGTGAGGATCAGGTGGGTATCTCTGTACAGCCATTGCCCCTTCCCACAAGGCTTTTTGCAGTGGGGGGCGAGGGGAGGATGCGTGCCAGAAAGTAGTAAGGAATGCTATTCCTGGGAAGTTAATTTGTGATAGGCATATAGTTTAGGTCCTCATTCTGAGATCTCTTTCATTCCATTCCCTATCTCACCATGTTACAACAAAAATAGTAGTTCATTCATCCATTTACCCATTTGACAAATATTCATTGATACCTCATGTGAATCAGGCACTGTTCTAGGTGCTTGGGCTATGTCAGTGGGCAAAACAGATTAAGAGTCTTTGCCCTCATAGAGCTTCATCTAGTGAGCCAAACAATAAACAAACAAAACGCAAAAGTAAATTATACCATAGGTTAGAACAAGTGCTACGGAAGGCATTGGACTGAGAAAGAAGGATCAGGAGTGAGGGAGTAGGGTGGGGCTGGGGAGCTGGGTGCAATTTCAATAGAATGCTCAGGGTATGGCTCCCTAAGAGGGTAACATCTGAGCAAGACTGGAACAGGTTTAGTGAGTTAGCACTTTGGCATCTGAGAGAAGAATTCCAGGTAAAAAGAATAGCCAGTGAAAAATACTTAAGCAGGCATGTTTTAGAAACGACAATGAGAGGAATACAGATGGAGCAGAGTGAGAAGAGGAATGAAAGCCAGCTTACTGGGGGCCTTGGAGCAGATCACCAAGCCTAGGACATTGATTGACTGCAAAATACATTCTCACACACTTAATGTCTTCAACATTGTAAAATCAGTTTCATAGTAAAAATAGTAGAGACTCACAGATAATTCACAACTCGGTTTTAGCCAAGAGTGTCAATATCTGTTTCAATGAAAATTGTATCAGAACAACAATATGATTTGATTTTCACCTCTTGTCCTTTCCACCCTTCAGTCAGGGCCCTAAATACTCCACCCAGAGCATGTCCACCCGCATTGCTGATGTCTCACTTCGAGAGAATTGGCTTCAATTCTGAGGTCAATTCTGAGGTCACACAAAGATGAAATTTAATGGGTGCTAACTCTGGTCACTTTGAAAATCAAGTTTTACGTGCATAGCCTTTTAGTTTGCTACAGAAAAATAATGCCCGGGAAACAGGAGGTCCAAGCTAGGAGCAGCCATTAACAACACTTGACAGCTTGGAGAAACCGGGGCGCACAACGCCAGAGCCCACAGCCAATCCTGCGTGAGTGCTGTCAGCGTGCCTCTCAAACACGTCCACAGGCAAACCACTCCGCCCCACCCTGGAACTGCCACCGAAGCCTTCAGTCCTCACCTCTGATGCCCACAGCTCCGCACTGGTGTCCTACGGTGCTGACCTCGCTCCCTTCTGGAGAGGAGGGCCCTAGCTGAGCCGGCTGCTGCAGAAGATAGGCAGGGCCAGATGATGTGGGGTGGCCCTTGAAAGCCACAGGAAGAGTTTGGATTTTTTCCTGAGTGAGATAGGAAACCACTGCAGAGTTGTGATCTGGAAAAATAAAATGATCCGATTTAAGTTTGTTTTGCGTTTTGGGGGGGGGGGGGGTTTAAGTGCTCTCATTGCTGCTTAGAGTTGACTGTAGTAAGATTTGGAAGGAGGGAAACCAGCCAGGAGGCTGCTATGGCAGAAGTGAACGAAGACCTGGAGTCTCTCTTGCTTTTTCTTAAAAACTTCAAGCTCCTTCCTACCTCACAGTCTTGGCTCTTCCTGTACTCTTGGTCTTGAACACTGTTTTCTCAGATCCTCAAAAGCTTCATTCTCTCCCTTTATTCCTATCTTCCCTTCAATGGCACCTCCACAGAGGCTCTCCCTGTCCACTGCATGCAAGACAACCCCCAGCTCTACCAGTTATTCCCTAGCCTCTCACCTTTCCCCTCCTATCACTTACTATTGCCTGCTGCTTCACACAGTATTTATCTTTGCTGTTTAGTCTCTCTTCTACATGAGTTTGCATTCTGCAGGAGCAGGGACCTTGCCTGTCCTTTTCGCTGCTGTAGCTTTAGCTCCTGGAACTGGGCCTGGCACAGAATAAACATAACAGGAACTCAGTCAATATTAGTTATGTTCATGGATGGATGAATAAGTTTATCTGTTTATAGCACGGTCTGAAACAAATTAAGTGGGACCAAGTTCTTTAGAAAACACGTGTTTCCAGAAAAAGGAGATGATGTATAAGAAGCACCAAAGATTCCTGGTTTATAACAATCATTGGTTCTTATTGAGGAGTCACTATATTCTAGCCAACAGTATGAGTTTTACTTGGTTTGCCTGATTTAATCCTTCAGTAGCCCTAAGTAGATATCGTGTTGATTTTACAGATGAGGAAACTGAAACTTGGATACCTAGCCATTATGGACTCAGAAATACTTGTAAATTCATTGCCTTTCAATTCTGAGAAGCCCTTGAAAAGGTGGCTTTGGCCTTGAAAAAGAAAAGTTGCTGATAGGCTTGTTTAAAAGCCAAGAAGTTGTTATAGTTTTAAAGCCTAAATTGGACCCGGCATCAACTGATCCCATCCATGACCTTCCCTTTTTTTTATCTCAGATAATCCGGTAATCTCGCAGTAATGAGCAAAGCTGGTACACTCCAGCAACCCTGGGTACAGTCAGACCACGCTGCCTCCAGCCCCGGGTGCCCAGTGGGAAGCCATAATTGACAACACAGAGCTGAGTGGAGCAGCACGGTCACAGGCCGGTCACCTTTCCCATCTGTCCCTTCTCACGGAGCGTGCTACACCGACTTACTGCTCACCTTCTTTTCCGCAGATGGCTAATGCCCGGGACTAGACAGCGTTGGGTCCAGTTCAGTCCCTAACCCGGATGATTGTGGCGGTGAGTCATATATGCCTCGCTGAATCTCACCTGGGAGGAAAAACAGCATGTTCTCTCCAGTCTTCCTTCTCAGAAGGATCTAATGTGCCCCAAAATATGGGAAGTTTCTCTTAGAAAGAATTAATAGGTAGTCAAAGTAATATAGTGAGCTTCAAATTCAGAATTTTAAAAGGCACTGGTAGAAGTAAATATTTGCAGTTACTGCATCTATAACAATCTAGTCACAATATGATCAATTTGCTTTTTATCAAAAAATATTTTCTTATGTTTCTAGGTATAGAGATGAGAAAGATTCCCCTTCCTGAAAATATTGACTATGTATAATTTAGTTACATATTTTAGATTGTCCACAGTTGGGATTTGATATTTATATTTACCCTTTTGAACACTAAGGAGAACATTTATATTTGTATCTGGTATCCTAATAACATTAGCATGTCCCCCGTTGTAGGAATTTGAGAGAGTAGGTGATTTACCTCTCCATCTTTAGGGAATATATTCTAAAGATTTTATCATGCAGGTTTTACCTTTCGTAAAAACCTGGCATGCCTTTCTCCTCCCTCCTTTTTCATTAGGAAAACAGCAATGGATTCTCTTCTGAGAAACACACGGATTTGTGGGAAGACAGTGCAAGAAGCAATTTGCTCAAGAGCAAAGATTGTGGTCTCTGCAGAAAAATGTATCAAGATCTCTTTTTAGGCTAAGTTAGGAGGATATGGGTCTAATTCTGCGAGTCTAATGGGCACAGGCTTTCTCTTACTTCAGGGCCTGAGGCTGTTTACAAATAAACACAGACCAAGGTGATATCCTGCCCCAGATAGCACTGGGAGGGGAACCACAGTCTTTTGGTTAATGACCCATTTGAAATAATCCACCACCCTTGATTCTGGGACAGAATTTCCGCTGATGCAATACCGAGTTGGGTGGGCCAGGACTGAGTACCGTGATGAAAGCCCTTCACAATGGTTTCCAAAGAACGGGGGCCAGAAACACTAAAACAAAGTCACACTTTCACAGAGCTTGAAGAGAAAGGACTTCCAACATTGAGCTCCTATGGAAAAAGGCTGCCCTGGCTCCATGGCCCTGAGCACAGCCCTGGGAACCATTAGAGAGGGGCTCTGGCAGATCTCAGCTGACACGTGAGTGAATGGCAGGAGGCACGGGAAGGAAGCCGGGGCCCAGCCCAAGTCAGACTCAGATGCCCATGGTCTGACACACATGTGCACGCAAACACACGTGCACATACACACACTATCTTTAGGAAAGCTCATTTTACATTTTTTACAATAAGCAAATATTATAGCAGTAAATTGTCTCCTCTTCTCATAGAGATGGGAAACATGAACACTTTTTTAAAATAACAGAAAAGAGTAGAGACCTGGACCCCCACGCCTGAACGTGCCTGTGAATGATCAGCTGATGGACACAATCAGCTTTCATTTTCACTGCATTGGCTGTGCTTCCAGGAGTTCTGAGCATGTTACTCAGTGGACTTCTGCAGGAAAGGTGTAGCAGAAAGGGGCCAAGCTGAAGGATGAATGACGAGCTAAGCTAGCCAATTTCTTCCTTAAAATCACCCGTCTCCCCACCGAGCATTGGTAATTCCCTGTCAGGCTCAGTCATCCCAAGCTCCATCACCCTCGCCCTTCGTGTGGTGGCCCCCTACCCAGCAAGGCCCCTCCCCTGATGTCCTTCTGGCTCAGTCTTTCCTGTCATGCAATAGGATCTAAAATGTCACCTCCTGACCACACTGTCTGATATATCACCTCTTGCTTTTATTCTGTAAATATCCTGTTTATTTCCCTCATCGCCCTTTTTCTAACCTGTAATTCTTTTCTAGGCATTTAAAGCTTCTCTCCCCCCTTTTGGAACATAAGCTCTTTTAGACTAGGGAGCGTATCTTCTGTATCACTGTCCTCAACTCGGCTCAGTGACTGCATGTGGAAAGTATTCAGTAGATATTTGTGGAATGAATGAAAAAGTTTAGCTGAAGTCCCACCTTGTCTATTTCAGTACACAATGATCTTTCCCTCTTCTGGCTTGATAAATCTCTTGAAATAAGTTCAGCATTCAGGCTATGCAGCACTTTATCATACTGTCTTGATGGTCCATGTCATCTCTCTTAATTTCTAAGCCACTGGGGTTAGGAACCTGGCTTTCTACTCTTCTTTTTTCTCAACCCCCTGACATAGGTCTGGATTCACTTATCTTGAGGTGAGTGGAACAGAAATGTTAGCTCTGTGTACTCCAGGGGTTTTGCCCCAGAGTGGTTCTTTCCCCATAAGCCCTCCATACAACATTAGACCTAACGCCCAGGTACTACTCTGGGAACATGCCCTGAATCCCCAGGCCTTGGCTGCTGAGTGTCGGGAGCAAGCTGTCACCTTCAGGAAAGCAGGTTTGCTTGTGGAAGTCTTGAGCTTTGTTATAAACATTGCTCATTTCAGGCGGACTGTGAAAAACCTAAACAGCTCTAAATTAAGAGCTGATTGTAAGTTATTGCAGATTTCCTCCTATTTCTTCCCGATTATTTGTTTAAAAGGATCTGGTAAATACCAGATCTTTATTATGATGACTAATGTCCTGCCAACAGAAGAACAGGGGGAAAAAAACCCTTCAAAATTATTCTGCATGGAAATGCAGGTGGCTCTGCCCAGCAGCACAGACTCCCCCCAGGCAGCCTGTCACTTCTAAGCCTTGGAAAGAGCTCTTTTAAGATTGGGACTTGCTTTCAAAATTGCTCTGACTTAGAAGCCAAAGCCTGTCGTCTTGCTAACATTTGCTCTGTGTTGTCAATCTTTGGTGGTCAGCAAAATGACCCCCAAATGCCAGAATCCAAATGAATAATTCAGGCATTGAACTTTAGAGTAGATGCTTGATTCTTCAAGATAGGGAGTCCTACCACCTGTCAGATGCTTGGAATGGGATGAGGCAGGAGGAAGACAGCAATGTACAAAATGTGAAATGCAAAAAAAAAAAGAAAAAGGCATTTAGCTGAGCATCAATTCCAGATTTCCAGTTCAGCCAAAATGGGAACTCACCGGCCTGGCTCAACTTTAACTTGAAAAAAAAATGGTGCAAGGGGAAGAAAGAAGCATTCGTTTTTCATCAGAGCCTTAATCATGCAAGATGTCCTAAAATCTCAATTCTAGTGAGTCAATATTTTTGAGGTTTTATCTGCAATATGCTCTCTTAATAGCGCCACACACACACACCACTACCACCCCGTCTCCAGAGATCAAATTAATATCTCGCTCAACCAGTAACTCCAATCAATTCCTAAACTACTTTTGCTCTGGGAAGTCCCTCAAGGAATCTAAGTTGAGCTTCACTTTGAAAACATTTACAATGTCTTATTTCTATACAAGATAAAGCTGTGTATTGAGTGGGCATATGATAAAAATGAAGTAATGAAAAAATAACAGTTGTACTATTTTTTAGCACTGCTATGGACTGATTGAATTGCATCCTCTCAAAATTCATATGTTGAAGCCCTAACTGCCAATGAGACCGTATTTGGAGATAGGACCTGTAAGGAGGTTATGAAGGTTAAGTAAGGCTATGATAACAGGGCCTTAATCCAATAAGACTGATGCCCTTTTAAGAAGAGACACGAGAGAACTCTCTCTCCACCCATGCACAGAGGAAAGGCCATGAGAACAGCCAGCAAGAAGGAAGCCTTCTGTAAGCCAGGAAGAGGGAGGCTTCACCGAAACCAGCCCTGGCAGCAGCTTGGCTTTGGACCTCTGGCCTCTAGAACTGTGAGGAAATAAGTTTCTATCGTTTAAATCAGTCACTGGTATGTGCAGACTAAGACAAGCATGTACTCTTGTTTGGTGATCACCAAGTGCTTCAGATGCATTATCTCACTTGATGTTCACAAGGGCCCCAAAAATTAGGCACCAAATTCATCCCCATTTTAAAACTGAGGCATAGAAAGGTTATACAACCTGCCCAGAGTCACACACAGTGCCATATCTCTCTGGCTCAAGATGAATGTTACAATAAGTAAATTAAAATAAATACCTTTAAGATATGTCAAGGCTTAAATTGTTTTCATAGTTTATGTGTTATTATTTCTCCCGTTCATATCCCTGGATTCTTTTTAGAAGTACCAAAGTGAATTTAACTTGGGTTAGTAATCCCGATCTAAATTAACTAATCGAATGAGCTCATCATGCTAACATCTAACGAATACCCACCAAGGAATAGTTACACTACTACTTTTCTCATACTCTTGTACCTTTAAGAGATGGTATGATCTGTTAGGAGTGTAAAGTGGTAGGTGGACTAAAATCTCTTTATTAAGCCATGCTGTCAGGTACTGCAGGCAGAGGCGCAGATCTGGACTCAACTGGTGGGAAATGTGCTCTGGATTCTAAGAAGCCTGTTCCTTCTGTAGTGCACATAATTTAATGGGAGGAACAAGATGATCAAGAAAAATGTCTTGAAATATATTTTTTATTTAGGGTACCATTTACTTGTCAAGAGTGCTAACAAGATAGATAGAGTTTACATATGGCGGACCCGTGGAAAATAGGACTTTGAGTATGGGATCTACTGGTAAGACACTAAAATGACAATAAAACTGGATTTGGGGTTATGCAAATAATGCTCTATTTATACCATTGCCACTAATTACTAATATAGCCTAGACAAGTTACTTAACTTCTTTCTACCTCAGTTTCATTGTGTATGAAATGCAAGTCCTATACTGGCCTCCAAAAATGATTATGTGAATGAAATGCAATGATGGCATAGGGAACCCAGCATGCTGCTGGGCAAGTTCAATAATGTTAGCCATAGTTACTGACATCTGAATCAGGTGGGTTTTTCTTCCACCATTTATGTATCTAGCCATTCAGCATCCTGGTGAAACTCCTTCTTGTTCACTCACAAGTACAACCAAAACAGACTATAAGCACGTGCCGTTGAACCCTCAGAAGATATAAGAGGATGGGAAGGGGGAACAGAGTTAAAAGTAAAAAATATATATTTTTTCAAAATGAATAGCTCTTCGTTTCAGCTCCCAAGAGACTTACCAACAATAAACAACAAAAAGTAGGAGATGATTACACTTTACATCACAGACAGCAATTTATAAAAGAGTTTAAATGATGCAAAACAAACACCATCAGGTTCACCAGCACAGCACAGACAGGGAGGCAAACCAGTTTAGAGTTGATGAGGATGCCTTAGGAATACCACTGAAAGTACCAGAGTAAGCTTGAACCCCAGTTACATACACCAGGAGCTATTAACACCAGCTAATGGCCCGAGAAACCCCAGGCTTAACCAGCAGAAATTGGTCAAGTAACAAACACATGCAGAACCATGACCCTCAGTGTGGCTGCTGGGGTTCATCAGAGCCCTGGTTTGCCTTGACATCAAATCATCACCTTGGTGACTCCAAAAGGAGACAACAAAGGAAAGCCTACCTATGACTTAGGTTATGTGGCAATGACAGTTAACTGTTCCCCAAAATGTGTGTTTCCCCTTTGTGGTGCAGAGTTGTGGCAAAATAGGTTGCACAGCCAGGAATGTAGCTTCTAAGGCCCCTTTGCATCTTGGCAATGTCGTATGCCTGAATTCTAGCTAATGGGTGTGAGTAGAAGTGATGTGTACTGCTTTCAGGGCCAGCTCATAAAATCTCCTATGCTTGCCTCCCAGTGCTGTATTCCTCCAGCCAGCTGACAAAGAAAACCCCCACAATGACCTTGGAAACTAACTGCTGAAGATTGCAGAGCCTCAGTCAACCTGGGTCCCTGAATGACTAGGAGTATCCCCTCCTCCCCACTCCCCATTTGCCTTAAACAACTTAGGACAATTTATGGGCAAGAATTAAACTTCTATTGTTTGTAAGCCCTTGCGCATTTTAGCACCTGCTTGTTATAACAACTGGCATTATCCTAATTAGTGTAAGTTATAAATATTTGGCTCATGGATGTTGTTAGCGAGATAGCCCAGGAATTTAAATGCTTTTTCTGTTGTTTCTTTCTCTATTCCAGTATATACTGGAGACATTTTAGGAAAGGTTACTGAATATATTGAATGAGTGTCTGGCCTGATTGACCTATAACATATAATATAATTTCTCTTTACCTTCGATTCTTAAGTCCATAATTAGCACCAGAATATTTTCGCTTTACTGAAATATAAAGAGTATGGATAAAACAATATGTGGCATACCACTCTGAGCTCCTTGGGCTAAAAGTATAGTGAATTAAGTACAGAATAAATGCAATTAGTTTTTTAATTTACCTATTAAACATATGCAGTGGAAGTTGGGTTACATAAAACTTGAACTTGCCTAGAACCCAAGAATCCCAAGCCACTCCAATAATGTACACAAGTGAATGCAAGTAGCATTATCCTTATATTAAACTGGTAAAATTAGCTTTACTTCTCTTTAAGAGGTGCCTTAGTAACTAAGAGGAATCAGCAACTAACTGCAATAATTATCTGTTTCATAGAAATATGAACCTCTGGGTTTAGCGTTAGCCAGTCACGTGTTAGGTGGCGGCACCTAACAGTGCTCCCATGGGCGCTAGTCTTAGATGGACAGGAAAGCCAATCTCCTGAAGTATTTGAAAGACTCACCTAAAAGGAGTTACCATGATAGGGTCTCTAGACTTTTGTGCTGATTTGAAAACCCAGAAGTAGATTTTTGAACATATTTTTAACTAATTTGGTTTTACATTAATATCTGTTAAAGGTGACCTTAAATTATATTTGATCCAGGTTCCACAAAGAAAGACAGACATGACATCTTAAAGCCAGGCTGAAGTTAGCCAAAATTGGAAGATGAATTATTTTTCATATGATCATCTAGACTTAGGGAAATCCCCAATCCCAGAATGTGAGTCCTGCACTGTTCCAGACATATGCCTTCATGCCTACGGTTTCTTCATATCGCTATGATTCATTCATCACAAAACACTTACTGTGTACCTGAGCTGGATGACAGGGATTCAGAAATGCCTACGATACAGGCCTTGTTCTCACAGAGCCACAGTCTCATGAACAGCCACATAAATGTGTGACCGTGGGCATAGCAATGCATCTGATACAGCTAAGCTCAGTGTCTAAATGCATCCCAAGTTCCATCACTGTGTCGTAGAGCACTATGGCACAGAAGCTAAGAGAAATGTTCTATGTTTTGCCATCTGTGCTGCACATTTAATCTGAGGCTCTAAGACTGATGAGTTTACTTTAACTTCCCATTATTCTATTTCAACTTGGCCAGCCAGCGTAACGCTTCGGACCTTTCTCATGATTTGGAAATTTTAGATGCTCAAATTAAGAGGCTGCCATCTTGAACTGGCCAAAATTCTCATAAAGGAAAAGTTTTATTTACACTGACCCATCCACTCTACCACAGTGTTAAATGCCCCGTGTTTCCTTCTGCTTTTCTTTTACATATTCATATTAGGGCCAGAAAACGTTAGTGGGAACACAAAGGCATTGAAGTAATTGATAGCCATCTGGCCGGGCAAACTTCTGAAAAACAGAAAATCCTGTAGAAGATAAGGCCTTCTTTGGATGACACCTGTGCCCCAAGGAAATTGGCATATTATTATGAGCAAGGAAAAAAATGTCATTCTCCCACATGAGAGTAATTGTTAGCAGGCAAGAGATCATGTAATACACAGTAATTGCGGATTTTAAGGGCAAGATTCCAGACCATGATATAAGCCCAGTTGTCTGTCCAAGGTTAATGGGGTAATATCCTTCTTGCTTATTCAGGCTCAGAGCTAAATTAACTTCGTAAACTCTGCATATAGGTTCTGTTTTTTGTCTATAAGAGTCAGAATGTAATGTTCTGAAGGGGACCAGAGGAGTTTATGTTTAATGCAGTGTTTGTCCCTCTTTTCAACAGGCTACAAACACATCCCGTTTTCCAAGACACCCTCTGAAAAGAGACTGGGAGAAGTGAGTCTTTGCTGACAGCCTTTTCCACTTTGTTTAGAGCAACCCGTCAGGCACGGTGTTATGAGAGTACCCGGCCTGCCTGCAGCCCTGCTTCACCAGGACTACTGCAGCATGCGGTTTAAATCATCGGGCTTCCTGAGGCCAGTAAGTGCCCCACAGGATTTTTCCCCGAGGCTCTCCACAGCCACCCAAATGGCTGACCATTTGGTAAAGAAAACCAATTCCACCAAAACGAGTTTGGTCTTGTGGGCTGGGGACGAGGGGGAATTGATTGACTGCAGTTTTTACTTTTCAACCGATTGTTTGGACAGCCTAAAGGGGAGGGGGTCAGATGACCTGTCCCAAGTTGAATTCTATTGTCATCAGAGTGAAGGAGGCTAGTTTTGACAGCTGCAGTGCCATATTAAACATCTGGTTGCGCGGGAGCAAAATGATTACTGTCTGGGAGTAGCAACGTTTAGCTGTGGCTTTGTATAACGGCCCTTACTCTGTGAAGACACTGATCAAGACAACAGTGGGGAAGTCCTTGACAGAAGCATTTCCAGGGAAGCAGGTGCACCCACAGATTGCCCACAGTCCTGGGATTTAGAAATGGCCCATGCCCACCTTCTGAGGTAATGTCCTTTCTTTTTTTTTTTTTTTTTTTTGCTAGAGAAAGCTTGTTTACTGTAGTTCAAAAATGCTAAGTTAGTATTCCAAAGTTGTGAATTCCACCTATTTCACACTCATCAAAGAGAGCCCTGGCTAGTGTGGCTCAGTGGATTGAGTGCAGGCTGTGAACCAAGGGGTCACCAGTTCAATTCTCAGTCAAGGTACATGCCTGGGTTGCAGGCTAGGTACCTAAGGCAGGGTATGTGAGAGGCAACCACACATTGATGTTTTTTTACCTCTCTTTCTCCTTCCCTTCCCCTCTCTCTAAAAACAAATAAATAAAATATTTTTAAAATTTTTCAGTATGGCATATGCTCTCACTGGAGAAAGGTAAACCAAAAGTTGGAGCACACAAGGAATCCGGAGAGCAGGCCTGGTGCTGGACTTTGTGCCTTGAATACAAATGGCTTGAACAAGCAGCCATTGGTACCAGCTCTACCATCCACAGAAATGACATTCTGAGATTTTAATATTCTAAAGAACTGTATTGAAGTATTTTGTGCCAGACTCTCACCCCCAGAAGGCTCAGAGGATGGTCAGGGACATAGACGTTGTGCACAGCTGATTTTATCACTGTGTGATAAAGGCCAGGACTGCAACCTGGCAATGGCAAAGTTGTCTAGTGACCTTTCCATTTTGCCTGTACATCCTTGAAGCTCTGGCCTAATAGTCTAAAACTAGGATCAATAATTGGTCAATGTATTATGAATTGGATTGTGATGATGGTTGCACAACTCTATAACCTTACTGTTAAAATATAATTGTACACTCACAATGGGAGAGAATTTTATGGTGTATAAAATATGCCCCAATAAACATGAACTATTTGGACTTACAACAAACAGTAAAAATAGTGTTAAACAATAAATAAATAGCCAACTGGTATGTTCAGATATTTTGACGACTAGTTTGAATTAACTTTAGGCCCAGCTCAACCATGAAGAAATATGCCATTAATGTGGCCCCTAAATGCCCCAATTTGTCATAAGAAATGATTTCTCAAAATCTTTCCTGGTTTTTGTACAATTAACCCTTTAAATAATTCTCACCTGAGGATATATTTCTTGATTTTAAAGAGAGAGGGAGAGGGAGACAGAGAAATCCT
Organism: Phyllostomus discolor; assembly: GCF_004126475.2. Classification (NCBI taxonomy): domain Eukaryota; kingdom Metazoa; phylum Chordata; class Mammalia; order Chiroptera; family Phyllostomidae; genus Phyllostomus; species Phyllostomus discolor. The sequence goes on along the minus strand of NC_040912.2, from coordinate 27,233,805 downwards.
GATGTGAGAGACAAACATTGGTCAGTAGCCTCCCGTTCACGCCCTGCAGGGGGATGGAACCCACCACCCAGGCATGAGCCTTCATGGGATGGAACCCACAGTCCTTTGGTGTACGGGACAGCGCTCCAGCCAACCAAGCCACTGGCTGGGGCGCAATTAACCATTTTTATTAATCAAGATGAACATTTGTTTACTCATGTCTCCAACTAAACACAGAATGTTTTTTTAAATCAAAATATGTTTTGACTCTAGACAGCTTAAGTAAGGATAAGTATTTCATATATTGGAAAGAATGAGAATAAGAATAACTTGACAAATAGTAACAGAAAGAAGGTTGTAACCATCTCTTTAAGTATAATTGTCTATATTCTCTCTCATAGGAAGATAGTACTTCAATTTTTTTTAAAGCATGTAAAGTCTCCCTAAGCTGTATGACCTGTTTCCCTATGACTAGATGCCTTATGTAGAGGGGGGGAAATGTTCATCCATTTTCACCAAAAGAGAAATCTCCTTTCTTTCATGTAACCTCTATTTTCACTGGTTTTAAATAATGACCATAAAATTTTAAGCAGCGGGAGACCTTACAAAGCCAATTATCATTCATTCAAGTTCTATGATCCTTGCCAGGTGTCTAAAACTAGTTCAGACCCAAAAGTCACTTCCCATAGAAAACTGCCTTACTTGTGATCTAGAAAATCAGTCAACTCTTAAATACTATTTAATCTGTAATGCAAGAAAACCACTCTAGGGAATTTACAGAAGGCAAATGGTGAATATCTAAATGCTCCATTCACATCTTATTACCCTTTTTATTATAATAAAAGTTTGAGAGAAATGCTATCAAAGATTTGAGATCACAAAATTGCTTGTTTCTACTCTTTGCTGTTGTTCACTCATACAGTGAATTAATTTTGTACAAAATGATCTCACAATTGTTCTAAAAATTGGGGGATAACTGCTAATTTTCAGTTATTATTCAATATTTGATCCTCATAATACTCCTTTAGGCCTGGCTATATTGCTATACCTTTTCAATAGATGGAAAAATTGAGGCTAAACAAAGTTAAAGATTTCCTTTGGCCAACTTTACTAATAAATGGCAGAGACAAAATCCAAACCCAGGACTGATTCTAGAGTCAGAGTAAACCAAAAGCTGAAAACCAAGTAGTCTCCTATAAGCCTCTATATTGGGGAAAGCTTTTTAAAGGACAAAATCAGAACAACGTTGAAGTTGCATTGGCTCTGGGGAACTGAGTTACTCTGAAGCCCACTTGTAAATGTTGTGCCAGATGATACTGGCACCAAAAAAAAAAAAAAAGAAAAAAAGAAACACCTCTTTCCAAGGACTGACTCGAAGAAGGAGTCTCCAAGGGCACGAGGTATACTTACTGCCTGTGAATTTCAGCCCCAAAGGGAGCAGCCCATCCAAGACAGAGCCTGGTTAGGGCTAACAACATTTGGGTCCTGTCACTTACTGTGGAAAACTAGAAACTGATTACAGCTTCCAACTGCTAGATTATTTTAATAAGAACATTATGCTGGCAGAAGGTCAGTTCCCTGACTGATAAATTCAAATGCAAATAGTGTCCCATTCTGTTTGGAAGGACCAAGCTGAACAGGACATTTTCACTGGGAACTCCCTAAACATTTCTAGGAGCTCTTTCTTCCTGCTGGCAGAAGAAAACAATCTACTTGGTTATTATAAGATGTTTCTTTTTCTTCTTTTTACACCCCCACCAAAGAAAAATAATCTTTCCCGAGAAATCTGAAGTCATAACGTGCTCTTTTAGATATTGCCACATAATTTACACTTCTGGCAAAGATTCTCCCAGCAGCCACTTGGGATGCCTTTTCATTCAGCACATTGGCACTCTTATGTAATTTTGATAAAGGTCTTATTCACTGGGATAACCATGGTAACCCACTGTCCTTTGGTTGTCCCAACTGGACTATTTGTGGAGTAGCTTGAATTGCTGAGTGACTGGATAGCCACGTTACCCACCTAGCATGTTAGGTGGGGGTGAAACACAGATGATTATATGTAAGGGCCCATTACGCTCTGGCAGGGCCGGAGCTGAGCTGCTCCCCTTGCATTGGCCAGTCCTCCAAAGCCTTCTGTTTCTCCACCTTGAAACTTGGCCAGTCTTGTCAGCCCACTAACAATGATAAAAAAAAAGAAATAAAGGAAAAAAAAGAAAAGAAAAGAAAGAAACTCTGTTAATAGGATTATATGATTTGGGGAGTAGAATATTGTTACAGATGATTTATTTTGAAAGCTGATTTCGTTTTAGTGAAAACAAGCTCAACCCATTACACTGGAGGCTGGGGTGCCAAACACAATCATTTCTACTTTGAAAGATGTGATTGCTTTTTAATGTGGAAATTTCACAAGGTTACAAAGAGGGAAAAAATTAAACTCCTTTCATACAACAAAGTCACTTTGGGATACGGGTTACAATGCCCTGACAATGTCCAGACACCCCGACCACGTTGCAAGCCAGAAAGGTGGATCAGTTAGTTTGATTTACACCATTTCCCAATTGTTTTCTCTTATGCCTTTGAAATAGCTTAATAGTTTTTTTACGAAAATAAATAGAGAGTAAGATTTTCTAAATATTGGAATATGCAGGTTCAGGCAAGGACAGGAAAGACAGAGGAAACGATATAGGTAAAGAAACTCTGTGTGTGCATGTGTGAACTTCTTCACCAAAATGATCTCATTTGCTTATTCCAGTTTGACTAAACCAATAGCTTGTCATTCAGCCTGTTCCAATTTAAAAAATCTCGTGCTTTGCTTTCACTGGGTTCAATACCACCTTCTTTTTTTTTCTTTTCCTATACCTTTGGAGGATTTTTAGGGAAGAAAGACTTATCGAGTCAATATTTTTAATGGGTTCATAGGCTATGACAGAAATTATCAAAATGATGATGGCTAGGTTTTGATTCTATTATAAATTATGTGCTAATATGTAATCTAGAATGACATTGTTAGAAAACAAGTCATTTTCTAAGGAAAAAGGAATTCCTACTGGTAAAATCGCTAAACTGAGAACTATCAAAAATTTAAAACACTTTGAAGAGAACTGAATGTCTGTGGTAGGCATGCAACTCTCCATTCTTACATTTGGCTCTTGTCCGTAGCAGGGGAGGACAATGTCATGGGGGGAATACAGTAAGGACAACAGAGCGGCTCTTTTCAGAACTGTGGATGGAAATGACACATACACCATGGAACCATTTTTTGTCCTTCCAATAACTGGTTGTTATGTTTTGCCCTGTGCATTTTGAATACATGTCATCCTGTTCCTTTGTGACTGGCAGGAGGAAAGCAGATGAAGAAGCCATGTGATCGCAGGGCTCTTGCTGAAGTTTGGCCACAAAATGATCACTGCCTCTGTGAGAGCCAGCACAAAAGGACACAAGTCCAAGCACCAAAGGGACTGGGACACTGGAATGGGAAGGTGTTTGCCTTTCGTTGGAGTGAAGTTTGGGGGAGTGAGTTGGGAGTCTAAAAGCAAGCAAAGCAGGATTGCAATGCCCAGTTTTAAACAGAAGCAAACCCTAGTCCGTGCCTGACGGCCCCGCTACGGCAACATTCAGTTAGTGCTGAGGCCGGCTCAGAGCCGCCGGACCAGCTGCTTCCTGGGAGTGAGTGTGAATGTCCTTCCATTTTTGTTTTTTGATTCTTCCTTTTCTACTCATTGTCACTTCAGGTCTCGTACCAAAATATCTACATAGATTATTTTACTTTCTAGCATCTATTCATATAAGGAGACTTGGACATTGTAAATGTTAAATTTGGGATCATTATAGATCAGTGTGCTTAGGGAAAGGGCTCCGTTTATTGAGTGGCTATTGTGTTCCAACTGTTTCACATAGTTACTTAATCCTCACAGACCCTTGAGATAGATACTGTTATCCCACTTTGCAGAAGGAGAAGTTGAGATGCAGGGATGTTAAGATACCACAGGTCCATTGACCCCAAAGCTGGCATTCATCCCGCTGGGTCACTCTGTCTCCCCAGCTTCACTTGAGGCAAAAGCCTAACGCTCCTCCTAGCTGAGGACTGGACTTCCTCAATAACATGAGTCTAGTCATTTCTCCGTTTAGAGAAACCCTTGTCTAAACCCTCCGTTATCTGAACCCTTTCCCCAAAGTCTCATACCCGAGTCCTTGGTTATGAGACTTTGGAGAAAGGGCTTAGATATCTTCAGATAAAGAAAAGGAAAACTTAACTTTCTATAGTCAAATATACTTGATGTGTCATATGTTTGACATGTGTGACAAAGTGCTATTGGCTATGTAGTTTGGTTTGGCAAATAAGGCTCTGAGACTATTAATAATAAAAATAGCACCCTACAAGTATATTATGTGCGCAGTACTTTTTGCCCTTTTATCAGTATTTTTACATTTAATCCTTCTAACAACCCTATCCCTAAGAAAGACAGAAATTAGAAGCTATGAGTTAGAGAGGTTAAGCAATTTGTCTGTGATCACATTTGTCTGTGATCACATGGATAAGCAATTTGTCTGTGATCACATGGATAAGCAAGATTCGGGAGTCTAAAATAGAGCTAGGCTTTTCTGACTCTTAACCCAGTTCCCATCGCTCCATGGTAGAACACAAGATTCACATCCTACTTGATGCTGGCGCCCTAAGGAGACTGTGCCATCTCTGCCCAGCCCCTGTTATTCTGTTTATCATGCCGTTCACATTATCGGGCCAGCCCTTTCCATATCCACTCACTGTGAGCTCTTTGAAATGAGGGACTATTTATTTAGCTTTGGGGGGAGAAAAACATATAATTTTCTAAATTGAACAGAGTACAAAGTCTTAAGTCCCACCACTCATAACTGACAGTTAGCAACTTTTGATATATTTGCTCTGTCCTTCATCTCTGTATTCTTGGTACCTAGCATGATACCTGGCATGTAGTGGGCATCCAGCAAATATTGGTTGATTTTAACTGTGGGATCCATAATTATGGAGATGAATTAGGAAATTTGTTACCTAGTGCCAAAATAATATTTCAGATTTATTTCTTTGTACCTAAAGATTTCATGGCTGAGGTGTTTCTAAAGCATTTATCCATATTTTACTCTTTTATGGTATGATGACAATGGTGATCATAAGAAGGCTTTGTATAATGACGTCTCTCATTATGTTTCTTTTTAAAAGGTGAACTATGCATGCCCCTACAACAATATCCCCACAATGAATGAGTCTTAGGGAGTATTGATTAATGGCTTCTCTAGTTAAAGAAAAACGGTTTCTTCTTGGATTTCAGTGGTTGCTAAGACTGTGCAGCCTACACAGAAATTAAAAAAAAAAAAAAAAACTGCATGAAACCAGACTCCAGGCTCAGAGGGCAAGCATGCGCACTGCACCAGAAATCATGCTGCTTCAATCCAAATGTACTAAATCCTTCTGTGATGTGTGGTCAAGGAGTTAAGTTCTAAAGGAAAATGCAAACAGTCCAAAGTGGGAACCGTATTTGTCTTCTTCAGCCTCTGACAGAACTCCGCGGAGGAAGGTGTCTTAATGCTTCTCTCAGCAACGCTAGCCTCATCGAGTGCTTCGAAGGAGTTTTAAAGTAAAGGCCAAGTTCGGGTTTGGAAAAGAGAGGAAGCAAATTGACTCTGAGGTTTGTTATGGGATCCTGGGAGGAGCTCTGGACATTACAGAGAATCTTTCCTCTTCCAACCCTTCCAGCCTTGTCCTTACTCCCTCATTGGTTTCACTCTTTTTTTTTTTTTTTTTTTTTAACAGAAGCTTGGCTGCAGGCTGGATAAGGAAGGCGGGCTGGAGGAAAAGACCCCTCACAGCAGGTCTCCTTTGGCATGACCTGTGACCATAGCGCCAACAATAGATAGTGACTATGAGACCAGAAGCCCTCTTTCATTGAGTCTGCCTCACTGAGAGGAAAAACTGCTTTGTGTGATGACTTTATGGCAAATGCTGGCGAAAGCTTTGCCCTGCATACTGAAGGAGAGACATTTCTGACCGCAGCTCATGAACCACACTTATTTACTCTGGCACATGCCCACTATTTGTTCATAGGCTTTCTGTCTCTACTAAATGCGTTCCAATTTGGGAGGCTAAATCATTGCCAGTAGTTTCCAGGACATTCCGCTAGGCTAAGCAAAATTGCCCTAAGCGGTAGTCAGAAACCACTGGAGTAGTATTATAAATACAGACTACTTGCAGAAAGTGAAAGATGCCTAACATCTTATCATTTTTGTGTATGTGCTGCTGAGCTCTCTGGGCCGTGTCACACAGAAAGTCATGCAAGGCACTAACAAGAAATAAGAGCGTGACACCGGGCTTTCATCCCCACTCTGACTAAGAAACTGCTTGAAACCAATTTAAAAGTTGGTCACCGCCTAACACAGCTGTAAGTGCATGCATGCTAAGGTCATGTTCAGGAGGCATGCAAGAGGTTAGTTAGATGCAGCCTAGCCCATAGCAGCTTTTTAAATAAATTTTAAAATGAACATAAGATTTGAAAACTGTGAGGCAATGCTGTGGAGAATGCAATCATTTCTGCATTCAGTGATGGCCAGCCCTTCCCCTTGTGGTCCTAGTAATGGCTTCATGGGTCATGTTGAGCCACACCGATTGCAAGATCTGGGAAAGCTGGGAAATTCTCCATTTGTAATAAGACACCCAGCACTACCGAGGTGCTGGATTCCTCATCTTGCCCCAGACAAGGCTTGGGGAAAGGATATTTTTGCATGATATTTCTTGTCTATCGATACCTCTTTTTCCTGTTATCTACTCCATTAGTTTCTAATCAGATCAGAGATTTTATTTACATATGTGCATAAATAATGAATAAAAGTGCATTATACATTCAGCAACTTTGATATCAACTCCTCAGCATGACCATGTATGTATTTGGAAAGAAGGAGGAAACTCACTCCATAAGCAAATGCTTAGTATCCACCAAATGTAACCATTTTCTTTTGAGGTGGTTAAGCAGATTCTCGCAAGTGCTTATGTTTTACAATACCTCTAGAGACACTGAAACAAGTCTCTTTCATCCTAAGGGTGAAGCAAAATTAAGTTGAAATAAGCCACAATTAAAACTCCATGTGCTGGGGTAGGCGGCAGAAGGAAGGGTATGCATCTCTCCACCCATGTGTGTTCTGTTAACATTTCAGGCACTTTAACTTGGGGTAGTGGACAGCATGAAGGGGACTAGGTAGGAACAAGGCCACCACATCAAACTGATAGTGGGGTAGAAGGAACATTTGACACCTCCCACCTCCTCTGCCCCCTGTCTGTTTTTAATTTTGCTAAATCATTCCCGTCTGGAAATTGTATATTTAAGTTGCCTCTCCAAGCAACACAGAGGTACCGTGTCAGGGAGCCTGATCGCAGAGCCAGGCAAAGAGATGCGAACTCTGCAAAGGCCCCAAGCCACAAGAAAGGCAGAAAAGGAACAGGGTGGGGCCCTGACTGAAATGACGCGACTGGTATAGCATGTGCAGTAACTGGGAAGATGGCACTGGGAGCCGTAACATTGCTCTCGTGGTGAGTGTAAGACTTTTAGTGTTTGTGTGTTTTTTTAAGTTAATATCCCTTTGAAAGCTCTAAAGGTGAGTTCTTGGGAAATGTGAACTACCATGACGTTTTACTGGAAAAGAGATTCTGCAACACGAGACTTCAAAATGAGAAGATCTGTCCATCATAAGTATGAAGGTAATAGAAAATGGAGAAAAACTGGTGACAAAACCAAAAACATGTGTTGCACATGTGCACACACACAGAAGCATCATCATGGTGCCGTGGAGCACATCGGTGTGAGTTTAGGGAGAAAAAAATGACCCTTTCTACATAGCCTAACACAGCTCCCAGAGATACCACTTAGATCTGTTTGGGAATTTCCAGTTCACATGTTCCAAGAATTGGCTTTTCCACATAGGTGGTTTTAAAATATACCTGCATATACAAAATGGGCATGATAACAGATTCATCTTAGAAACAACAAAAGGCTCAAATGAGAACAAAGCAAGTGAAGTACTAAGCCTGGTGCACGGAACAGAGTCAGCACTCAAAAACCATCTGCTATTATTATTCAGAGACTCACACAGTATGGGCATTTTTTAATGTGGTGCAGCGATGCTAACCAATGACTTCTTCTCTAGAAGAGAATGGCCTAATGTAAAATTGTTTTAATCTTTCTGTGTATTTCACGTATATATCCGTGCACAGGTGTATTGAGCACTCTGTGAATTTAGCATCATGGCAGCATTACTCTCTGCACCATTGTAATCACTTCTTGACAGTATCAGCGTTGTTGTTTTAATGACAGGAAACCAAGGAGTGGCATGGTCCCACACACACAGGTCTGCACTGCATTTGGGAGAAAAACAACTTCTGAGTGGCATTTCTTTACATTTTACCGCCATTGAGAGGAACAGTCAGACTACCTATTTGTTCTTCTGCTAATAAAGCAGGTGCCCTTTACTACAGTTCTGTAATGCATTTACCTCGTCACTTTGCCAGAAAAATCCCTGCTTGGTGGTGTGTGTCGAGTAGCAATGCCATTCTTCCTTAAAACTGCTCAGTTACGACTTTTGGTTGTTTTGCTTAAGCATCTTTCTGTATCTGCTGGTATTTAATAGTTGTGGGTGCAGTAAGTAGTTACCTGAAATGAGAGAACAATCAGTAGGTGTAGACCAGAGATTCATGGTGTGTGTGTGTGTGTGTGTGCATGCATGTGCGCTTCAGCCAGTGCAGGAAATCCGATGTCCTATGTGCACTTATGCATGTGAAAAACATGCATTTACATACAGAAACCACAGAATTATTAGGAACGAACAGTGAGCTCTTGAGTCTCACTGAAAATCACTGTAAGTCACATGGGAAATTTTTCTGAGAGCTTAAATCAGAGCTCTGCCCAGTCAATAACTCAGCGAATGTGTCCTGGCCAGGCTATGAAGATATTCAGAAAATCTTGGATTAGGATAGCAAAAACAAAACATAAGCAGTGTCAAATCAAAACTGCTGTAGGCATTTTTTAAAAGTTATTTGGCTTAAGTTGCTAAGTAATCAAAAATAAAGCATTGCTGCTATTTTCAAAGGAACAGTTAGAGAACAGAGTGAAGATTTGATCAGAGGCATATAAGCACTTAAAAGAAAACAGGCTCGGATTGTGAGATTACATATTCTAAGTAGGGATCAGCTGCAGGCACTTCTGAATCATTTGTGTTTCTGATCTTTTAGGAATCAGCCTGTAGGCAAACCATGGGATGAGACCAGGAGTGCCTGGGCAAGGGTGTGTGTGCACATGGGATTGCCTGGGTGAGGGTGCATGTGCACATGGGATTGCCTGGGTGAGGGTGTGTATGCACATGGGAGTGCCTGGGTGAGGGTGCATGTGCACATGGGGGTGCCTGGGGGAGGGTGTGTGTGTACATGGGAGGGGTGTTGAGCATTGTTCTTGGTGCCAACAGCCCTGGGAGAAGAAAGGTATGTACCGTCCATCCTTGGCCTTCCTGTTGACAGAGTGGTTTAGCTTGTTCTCCGCCTGCCTCGCTCCCTGCCAGCACCTCCTGTCCCAGCAGTGGTGAGACCTGGCTACGCAAAACAGACACTGACTCTCCCAGGCTCAAGGGCTGGGCCTTCCTCACTTAGAGGAGGTATTTGTCTATGTGCATGGTTTTAAAAGGGCAAAAAAATGTGTCTATGTCTCCCAAAATATTATTCCCAACAATGTGCAACATATATCCTGAAGCTCTTTACTGAAAATTCACATCGTTAAATTAAGATACTGCTGTTCACACATGGAAGTGTAAAGCCCTACCTTCTACCTCTGTAGTAAGAGGAACAGTGGATTAAAGTGCTTTTACCCTTCGTACTCTCATTATATGTTATAACCAAGTAACGACTGCTCCCTGGGAAAGCTGAAATAAATATCCAAGGGGAATGGGACATGATGCAGGTAGAATTTGATAGGAAATGTGGTCAACATGAGAAGCAGATAAGGTCCACAGCATATCAGCTCAGGTGAGGGCCACAGTGAGGGGACCTTAGGTAACCAGATTATGAAACTGTACCTCTGGACAGGGGAATCACAGAGAGGAAGCATGGTTTCAAAATAAGGAACTATTGCTAAAGAACTGCCTACCAGCATTTCCTAAGGTGTGTCCTGCTAGTGTAGACCTTCCAGCAAAATATATTGTTAAAAATATCACCCCTCCAGCAGAAATACACATCCCACCCCCACTCTGCCCCTCTGGCTCCCACCCCAGTGTCCCTTGTGGCAGCCTGTATGGTTTTTTCATGAACTACTCATGGAACAAGAATGTTCAAGGAACCAAGAATTCTTCAACCAACGATCATGTTTCAGATTTCCCAATTCTAACACCCAAGCCCTCACCTTGGCACATCAATAAATCCTTGTCATATACTTGGCTGAAACACAGCAAGCAAATCTCTTAAGAACTGAAGAGATGTGCACAGATTACTCAGCGTAACCTTGCCAAAAGAAGATACAGTACTTTCTGGGTAGTTCCTGTCCAATAGTTGGGAATAGGCCATTATTTTAAATCAGAAAAAAATATATATATTCACGCACATATTTTTTTCTATGTTATCAAATTTTGGCCTTCTTTTTGCAGGTCTTTATCCTTTAAGAGAACTGCAGGTGTTCTTAATACGTGATATATAACATGACCTATTAAGATTACCCCGATGGAATTGGTTCCTGGGAAGCCCCGAGGCCTGGTCTGTCACCCCAACCCCTCCAACCACCTGATGCTGCTACTTCCAAGTCATGGAACTTCCCTGTCACCTGGGACTGCAGGACTCTTGGGGCAATTGTCCAGACCATGTTGCAGAAGCAGGCCCCGAAACCCCTGGATGAGGAGCAGTCCTGATCCCTAAGGAAGGGGCTTTCCAGGCTTTGTTAGGGGTTTTCTAGGGACACAGATGAGGCAGGGTGAAGGGGATAAAATTGATGCCTGAAGTAGTAAAAAGGATAATTATAAGGAAAAATTTTCTTTAGTTATTCAACTCAGTCCCTTGCATTAAGAAGGAATTTCAAAGCCAGTTGTTATGATACCTTCTTAATTTTAATAAAAGCATGTGATTTAAACAACAACAGAGCAGTGTCATTGGCATTTCAGAGTCCATCAGTGTCTTATGATATAGCTGACAATGTCAATAATACTATTTTTAAAGACGTACTTTCATTTTTAAATAGAAAAGGAGAAAAACACACTTTAACCGCTCCATTTCAGTTCATTTAACTTTTCAAGCAAATTACAATCCATAATGAAAAGTCATTCAGCCTCTATTATCCCAAATGTTCATAATGTTTTACTAAGTACGTAATTCATTCTCATAGCAACTGCATTGGGAAGGCAAAACACAGCAAAATTACCCACAATCTACAGATAAACAAACAGACAAACAATTAGGTGAAAACAACTTAGTTCCCTCGCTAGTCATTGAATCTTCACAACCCCACGTTTCTTAAGGGATTATTTTATAAACACTGACTCGATTGTGTCCTTTGGTACTATGAGGACACAGCTTTAGACGAAACAAACAAAAACATGTGATCAATTTTCCAAAATGAAACAATAAATCATGGTGGTGCTGCTACTAGCTAGACTCAGCCAAGACTATAGTTGTCAAAACATGTAATCTCAGAAATATCAATCCATTCATCAGCTCGAGAAATGCTGTCTTTGTGAACCACAGAGATTAAGTAGTTTTAACAGAGATTATATCTAAGGAGGCCACCCAAATTCACTTTTAAATTACTCATTCTCTAGCACCTCTCTAGAGACATTAGGTATCTCAGTCCAAAAATCTGTATGTGCCACTGAAATTAAGTATGTTGGGTTTCCCATCATCTGGGCTAAAATTAGTAGTCAATCAGAGACTCTTTCTACCAGATAATGTTACCACGGAAAAACGTCTCTTCCAGATTCCTGTGGATTACCTAGTCAGACAAAACTTCCCTGTGCAAGGCTGTGCCTCTGGACAATTATGATGCTGACCCAGCACAAGCAAAGTCTACCTTTGGTCTTTGCAATCTGAGTAGGAAAACTAAAACAAGTGGTCATTATGGAAGGGGGTCTTAATAATTGCTTTAATGGGACAGAGTGATTTTATGTGAAGGTCTTTGTGACAACTCAGGAAGAAACAATCAAAAGGAAAACTGTTTTTACAGCTTGTGACAAGGTAATACCAATAAATAGGAATGGCGCCTTGACCATTTATCCCAGAGACCCTAATACTTAGGTCGACCATACAGTTTATTGTCCAAACCCATATCCTTTGGAGAGTGAAGGGAAGTGCAATTAACAATTATACTTGAACAACAGGTGTGAACTAAGGCGTTTCAAGCAAACAGAGTAAACGATCCTCCTACTAATACTGGAAAGGAGGTTGATTATGGGAGAAGAACATTAGCATAGGGAGGGTTTCTAATTAATATTTAATATGATGGGGGCTTTTATAAGGAGTTTAATACATGCTCATTTTAACTATAGACATTAGTGATGTTTCAGTCATGTCCTCATTTTACTGATCATTAAATCAATGAGTCTTGTCAAAAGGTAGGTTATTTTATATATTTCAGATGTATTAAAAGGCATGGATTTTTTTTAACCCTGGAAACCAGTTACTAAAGCATAATAATGCCCTTGTCTACTAAATATGAATTCCCATTCCATGAAGAGTAACCTACTTCCCTGGAAGACAGGAGTTTCAACCTATACTTTAGTGCTTACAGTGTCTTAAGGGTAATGTTCACCCCAGATCATCATGGGGATAAAAGAGTATTGTTGGCACAAAGCTTTGGCACACAGTAGGTGCACAATAAGTATTGTTCAATAAATGAATGACAGGTACTCAACAGAATAATATCTTAAAAAGAAATGTGAACATATATAAACTATATATTTGATTTTTTAACTCTTTCTAAATGGTTGCACACAGGAGATCAAGGAACATGCACTGGAGTGAACATACTACCTGTCTTTAGAAAGCACAGCAAACAAGTTGCCATTCAGAACTTACAGAAAAGACAGTGTCTCTCCACAGAAACTTCAAGCTTAAGAAATGAAACAGCATTTCTTTTCTTTCCTCTGCTTTTGGATTGCTTGTCAGTACTAAAAATAAAACATAGTTTCTCCTGCTTAATTGAAGTGTTCTATCACTGTCTTGAGTAGGGCAGTCACGTTAGAGAATGGATTTGATGTCGGTGCTGGAGAAAGTTTGTCAATGGCTTGGCTATGCAATATGAAATGAAGGGCTTTAAAACCTTGTGTAGACTTATAGAAGAAAGCAGGAGGAACTTGAATGAGGGAAATGAAGAAAATAATACAGTTTTTTAAAGGATACTTAGTAAGATGAAACCTTATGGGGAAACTGAGTAAGGGTATGTGAAACCTCTTTGCACTATGTTTGCAAATACTTGTGAGGCTATACTCACTTCAAAATAAATAGCTAAAATGTTAAAAAGGAAGAGAAATGAGAAAGTTGAGGTGGAAAAGTAAACTGTCTTAAGGGTTTAATCTCCAAAATATATAAAGAACTTACAGGACTCCACTCTAAGACAAGCAACCCAATTAAAAAATGGGCAAAGGACTTGAACAGACACTTCTCCAAGGAGGGCATACAGAGGACCCAAAGACACATGAAATGATGTTCAATATCGCTAGTTATCAGAGAGATGCAAATTAAAACCACAATGAGATACCACTTCACACTGGTCAGAATGACCATCATAAACAAAGCAACAAACAACAAGTGTTGGAGAGGTTGTGGAGAAAAGGGGACCCTAGTGCACTGTTGGTGGGACTGCAGACTGGTACAACCACTATGGAAAGCAGTATGGAACTTCCTCAGAAAACTAAAAATGGATCTGCCTTTTGACCCAGCAATTCCACTGCTGGGACTATATCCTAAGAACACTAAAACACCAATACAAAAGAACCTTTGCACCCTGATGTTCATAGCAGTACAATTTACAATAGCTAAGTGCTGGAAGCAACCTAGATGCCCATCAGTAAATGAATGGATCAGAAAACTATGGTACATTTACACAATGGAATTCTATGCAGCAGAAAGAAACAAGGAGCTCCTACCATTTGCAACAGCTTGGATGGAGCTGGAAAGCATTATGCTAAGCAAAATAAGCCAGGCAGTGAAAGACAAATACCATATGATCTCACCTTTAACAGGAACCTAATCAACGAAACAAAGAAACAAGTAAAATATAACCAAAGACACTGAAATAGAGGACAGGCTGACAGTGACCAGAGGGAAGAGAAGAGGGGATTTCAGGGGAGAATGGGAAGGGTTTACAGGAACAAATTTAAAGGACACATGGACAAAAGCTAGGGGGAGGGTGGTAATGGGAGGGAAGTGGGGAGGGTTGGGTGGTTGGGTTGGAAGGGGAGTAAAAGGGAGAAAACTGTACTTGAACAATGATTAAAATTTTAAAAATTGAGGAAAAAAGAGAAAAATAAACTGTCTTAAGACAAATTTCATGTAATTCGACTGTGCTAACGGAACCTATACTGAACTTCCCAACATTCTTTCTTCAACATTCAGCAAATATTTTTGAGCACTTTTCTCTGTAGCAGTCATTTTTCTAAATATTCAGGATACTGTGGTGCACAAGCAAAGTTCCTGTTCTCATGGAGTTTACATTCCAGTGCAGATATACAATAAGCAAATAATAGTCAAATAGACATAGAATATTTTGGATGGTGGTAATCGCTCAAAAGTAAAATGAAGCAGGATGAAGGGGCAGAGTGAGAAAGGCAAGTGCTATTCCGAAGGCGTGCAAGGAAGGATGTCGGACCGGGTGACGTCTGGGCAGAATAAAGGGAGAGGACTGAGCCATGTGCGTATCTGAGAAAAGAGCATTTGAGAGAGACGCTTCAGAAAGTGCAAAGGCCCTGAGGTGGGCGCATGTGCAAAAAGCAACCAGGAGGTCAATGTGTCATGAGTATAGTGAAGAGGAAGTAACAGAGGATGAGTTCAGAGACGTGGGGGGAGGGAGTACAGTGAGCATTAGAGGCCCCAGAGGCCGTGGTACGGGCTTCTGATCTTACTTGCAGTGAAATGGGAGCCACTGGGGGGTCTTGAGCAGAGCAGGGATTTATATTTTTATAAATTATATGATTTATATTCTAAAGGTATTTTAAAATTCAAAGTTTATTTTGTAGAACTATTTTAAGTTCACAGAAAAATTGAGAGGGAGGTCAAAGGTTTCCCACATAACTCTGGCCTCCACACATGCACAGCCTCACCTACTGTCAACGTTCCCCCTCAGAGTGGCACATTGGTTACAACTGATACACTGACACTGATACATCACGATCACCCCAGTCTCTATGGAACTAATTCAGGTGAGTGATTATGAGGCTTGGACTGGGAAAGTGATTTTCAACCAGTGTGCTATGGCACACTGGTATGCCCCAAGAATTTTTAGAACGTGTAATACCTGCCCTGGCTGGTATAGCTCAGTGGATTGGCACCAGCCTACAAACCAAAGGGTCAGTTCAATTCCCAGTCAGGCCACATGCCTGGGTTGCAGGCCAGGTGCCTGGTTGGAGTCATGCACAAGGCAACCAATAGATGTTTCTCTCCCTCTCTTTCTCCCTCCCTTCCTCTCTCTCTAAAAATAAATAAATAAAATCTTTTAAAAAACAAACACACAATACCTGACTCCCTTAGATTATCAAATTAAAAAAATGACAACAGCCAATATAACTATAGCCATCCCATGAAATGAATTCAAGTTTTTTATTTTTTTATTGTTATTCTATTGCAGCTGTCCCAATTTTCCCCCTTTGCCCTCCTCTGCCCATCCCACCCCCCACCTATTTTTGTCAGATCAACACAAAATATATTTTTTAGTGTGTAGAAGAATTTTAGAAATTAGCTCATGTGAACCATGAGATGACAAAGGTTGAAAATTGCTGGACTAGGAGATAGTGAAAGCAATCAGATTCAGGACACCTTTTGAAAGTAAAGGTTCAACTGAGTTGTCATTTACCAATATGGAGAGGATGGTGGGGGCAGCTGGATCTATCATTTGGACAAGTTAAATTTGAGAGCCTGATAGAAAGCTAAACAGTGGTATCAAGAAGACAACGAACAGGCCTGTAGTTTATGGCCAGGCTGGGATTGACACATAAAATGTGGAAGTCATCAGCATGGAAATGGCATCAAAGTCAACAGGCTGGATGAGATCGCTGAGGGAATGTGTTTAAATAGAGAAGGCAGGTGGCTCAAGAACTGGATCTTGAGCAGTCCTGATACTTTAAGGTGAAGAGTACAAAGAAGAGACTAAGAAGGAGCTGGTTGTAAAAGAGGAGATCTCTGAGAGAGGTTCTTGAAGGCCAAGAGTAAAAAAAAAAAAAAACAAAAAACTGGTTCTGGTTCAAGAAGGAGAAATTGATCAACTGTAACCAATTGGCTGAGAGTTAGAGGAGATGAGAACTGAAAACTGACCGTTAGGTTTGGCAAGTAAATACCTAAGTGACCTTGACAAGACAGGTCAGGGAGAGTGGTAGGGCCAAAAGCCTAAGAGGAGTGGCTTTCATAATGAATGGGATGGGAGGAAGTGTCTTTACCAAAGCAAAGGCCACTCGTTCCAGGAAAATCACCATTAAGGAGTTCAGAGAAGTGGGGTGGCATTGGCGGGAACGGGGAGCAGAGAGAGGTTGCTCGGAGGTTCTGTCACTAAAACCACACAATGACAAAAACCAAGGGTTTTGTTTTGGTTTGAGACTGGAGCTATCACATATTTGTGTTCTGATAGAAATGATCCAGAAAGCAGAGAAGTTTTCTTGAAATAGGTAGTTAGATTTAACCCAGAACAAAGTCTCTAAAGTAGGAATGAGGAGGATTTTAGCTGCATCATTCCAGATGGATTTAAAGGGAAAGAAGTTGAAGAAGAGCTGTATGTAATGTAACTATGATTTCTCGGTCTTAACCCTAGCTGGGTCCTACTAATAAAAGGAAATATAGAAGAGTAAAGGTAAAGATACAGAAACTTCAGAAAATTTCAGAAAAGAGGTCAAGGAAAAATCTGAAGCAAATCCATGAGATAGAAAAACAAAATATAACAACTGACCAGAGAAGCTAGAAATTTTGGGGATCTGGAAAACTTTTTTTATAGATGAGTACAAGTCAAGTAAATCCTTTGGTTGGGTTTGGGTTTGGTGAGTTATTTATTTTGAATTAGCATAGCCATTATGTGAAAGGAAATCAGACAATGCGGAAGTACATAGGCTTAAAAACTGGGAGTCCGCACACATACCCACACACTTACCTGCTACTCTCTAGAGAAACCATTGTGAATCATTGGTGCTTATCCTCACAGATGTTTATGTATGTATACACATGCATACATGTATGTATAATTACAAAAATAGAACCATACACTACTATTCATACTATTCTGCAACTTGCTTTTTGTACCTGACAATATATCTTTTGTATTTTTCCATCTCAATAAAAATAGCTCTGCCTCCTGCTTTATAAAAAAAAATCATCGGAATAGGTAATACATGAACATGATATACTACATAAAAAGGACAACAGGGTATATATGGAATCTCCCTCCAATCCCCGGCAGTAAGTTTCTCCCCAGAGGCAGCCACTATTACAAGTTCCCCAAACATCCTTTTACAGCTAGGCAATGTATAAACATAGATATGTTTGTATTTATGTAAATGGTAGCTTACCGTACATGCTGTTCCATGTCTTGCTTTTCAAATTTTAACTATATATCTTAGATCATTCCTTACAGAGCTGTCTCATTCTTCTAAATGGTAACATTATATCCTATTGTACCTCTATTTAATTAAATGTTATAGCTGTATGTTTCTAATTTTTTACAATTAGCCAAAGGCAACCGTACTGCACAACAATTTAGAATTCTTTTTCCTTTTGCTTAAATTCCTATTTCAGCAAAAAGGAAAAGAAGAGGCCAGGCTATGTGAAAGAAGACCAAATGAAGGCATTTTAGATTGTAAAGAATTCTGTGTTAAGACTGTCTGTGTGGCATTAAAATAAATTATTGAAAAGCAATTTGAAATTCTAAGTGCTAATATTCTTATTTTCAGAAAAGAATTAATTCTTGTTATTACTTCCAAAGATGATACGTACAAGGAAGAGTCCCTGTCTGCTTTCAGTACCTAAACCCTCTTAACCACCTTGATGAGGAATTTTTCTGGGACCAGTCATTGAAAGCCTAAAAAGCCTTTGTTTTGTTCTTGGAAATGTCTGTTTAAGAAGCCATTCCCCTCCGTTTGGTATTTGTCAGTTGCTGGTTGCCCACGTACTCTGAATAGATTAATGTCCCTGAGATGATAAACCTACTAGAAAACTCCAGGGGGAAAATGTGACATTTTCCCTTCTATCTCCACAACACATTATTCATCGAATTGGCTAGAAAGACAATGTCTTAGGGTGGCTGGAGTCTTAAAGTGTAGGCCTCTGTGTCAATTCTGTGACCCCTGGGTGCATGACATTGCATTATTCAATTCCCTTTGCTTCCATTTCCCATTAGGAAGACAAGAGAAGCAATTGTGTCTGCTGCCCCTGCTGCCTCCAAAGCCACACTGAGAGAAGCAGAAATGAGAACCCGCACATGGCAGAAAATCCTCCAGTCAGGTACTGCTCATGTAATCACGTCAGTCTGACTCTAGCCAGGCAACACCTCAAGGTGAGTTTATAGGCAGAAGGGTCTGGGTATCAGAATTAACTGGGAAGATTTTTCAAACTGCTCCTTGCCTTGCTCCTTCATTCCATCAACAGTTGAGAATCATCATGACTAAAGGAAACTTCTGAGGCTGGTGCCATCAAGTGAGGGACATAAATACTAAGTTCCGAATAGTGGGAGATTTACACTGTGGTGATTAAAGTTAAGGGCTTTAGCCCTGGCTGGTGTAGCTCAGTGGCTGAGTGCTGGCCTGCAAATCAAAGGGTCGCTGGTTTGATTCCCAGTCTAGGGCACATTCCTGGGATGCAGGCCAGGGTCCCAGTAGGGGGCGCGTGAGAGGCAACCACACACGGATGTTCCTCTCTCTCTCTTTCTCCTGCCCTCCCCCTCTGTAAAAAATAAATAAATAAAATCTTTTTTAAAAAAGTTAAGGGCTTTAGCTTTGTGGAGAGCTGGGTTTAGACATTGGCTCCATCCCCTTATTAACTAACGGTATGGTCTGAAATAACCTACTCCACCTTTTGAAGCCTCAGTGTCCTCACCTGTAAAACGCCTGCCTTTAAGGTTGGTCTGTATCTGCCACCTAGTCAGCTCTCAATAATAGTTTTGCTGTTGGTCCATTGGTAACCCTGACCTTAATTGTCCACCCTGCACCGTGGATTTAAGGCAATATTTGTCATCCTATGAGTTTGCCAATTATTTATGTCATGAAGGATTAATAAATGTAGAATCCTTACCAACATATATGGCTACATATAGATTTTTAAGGTTGTAAAGAGCTTTAAAACCATAAAGATTACTTTTAAAAAACACTTCATTTTATGGTTGGGGAAACCGAGGCTCAGAAAGGTAAGGGTTTTACTCAAAAGGTTCAAGTCAGGTTTGTGTAGGATCAGACTAGAGCTGTATCTTCTGTCTTTCAGTCCAGCGCTTGTTCGTTCTTGCCTCTCTCCAACCACACAGTTAATAAAAGTAAAATACACTTCCTTTAAAAACCTAATGATGAGAATGTTATTTCCTTTCTCTGGCAAAGTCAGTGACGTCATCACAGAAGACAGGACAAATCCTGTGGGATGGCCCTCATCCAGCTAATAAAATAATTTGCACAGGAAGGCATAGTAAACCATCCCTGTCATCGCAGAGATGGAGACCAAAGACACGGGGACAAGTGAGTGACAGCCTGGGCTCCGGGACCCAGAGAGAGACCCACACTGTGAGAGAAAAGACGGTGAATTTCATATTCCTTCCTGGGCCTCCAGTCTGCTTCCCCAGACTGGTCCTGGTTTTCAAGCTCCCACACCTCCCTTGAGGACTCACAAAATTTCCAAAAGCTTTCTGGAATCCTCGACTCCTGCCCATGTAACTAACACAGACACTAGTGTATGCACAGCGAGCTGATAGCGCCCAGGCCCTGCCCTGGTGAACACAGACGTGCCCAGACCCACAGGGAACTCAGGGAGCAGAACGAGGGTGGTGACTAACACCAGGAAACCTTGCATTCAAGTCGGCAAGCGAAGGCTAGATCTGTGCCTCTAAAAACAGGACCAAAGGATCTTCTGGGCTCCCACAACGGGGCAGGGCACCAACACTGATTGAAGAGCCGCGCTATGCGTCTGATTCAGAGGACCAAGTAGAGTGGCGGGGGCGGTCAGAGAAGTGGAAGCATAGCCAGTCCAGTTCTGGACACCTGCCCGTCTGCCCACGAATGACCACGGCGGAATCTAAGGCCAGGGCACTGCCCCCAAACTCAGGCTCTGACTCCATGCATGGCCCGGCCCTGCAACCACAGCCGTCTCCACTTTAGCCCTGGCCACCTCCCGCTTGGCCTCCAGTTCTGTGGTCCCAGCATAACCCAACGGCCATAAATCTCCAACTCTGCTAAATGTCGCCCTACTTCTAACTCTAACTGACTGCAACTTGCCCTTTGGGAAAACAGCTTTACTCCCAAGTGCTCTCTGCTAAATGAGTGCCACCTTGTCTCTTTCCTCCACATCATCATTATAATTAATAAGCAACAATATCATCCCTGGTGGTTATGTTCTTATTAGGTGTTAACTGGCCTTAGCATCATTATCTCATTAGGCCTTTCCACCTAAATTACTTTATCAGCTTCCCTCCGAAGGGGGTCTGGTGCTGTCTGGCTGAAAGGATTCCCCTGCATGAACACAAGAAAGCAAAAGGATAATCACGGGCATTTAGACCTGCTCCAGACATTAATCTTCTTGAAAAATTAATATTATTTCTACTACAAGGAAAATGTTACACTGCTATAAATCTTCTCATTCAAGTGTTTAAAGCAACGCTCTGAAGCTTTTTAACTCACCTATTTTTATGAGGGGGAAAATGTGGGAATACATTCTAAAATATTTACTAGTTAAAACTACCCCCCTCGCCACGGCCCAAATATCTACTTGGATACATTTTCTCTAGTTCTTTCAGTAAGAGGCTGAATTTCAAAGTTTTCATAGAAAGGCTGGGATCAGCTGTGCTTGCTTAGTCCCCACGTCAGTGGTTCTAGATGCAAACTCTTCTTCAGCTTCCCCTGATAATGCTCAGATTTCTTTCCTTTCCTAGTGTTCATTTTAGAATTCAACCTTTCGTAAAAGGGAGATGAAGACAGTTTTATTCACAGATGCAGAACACGGACTACAGCATTTCTCTAGAAATGCTTCCGTTCCCGAGGACTAATGATACTCACTGCTTCCTCTGTCGTCCCCACAATTTCGCGTTAACCATGAGCTCCTTTCCTCTTGTCCTCCTTTATCTCCAGGTTGTGCGCATTCTCCGAGGGCGGGGGCATGCTGGTGGGAGTCCAACCCTGCCTCTTATAGGTGTTAGTCACATTTTGCTTTCCATCCCCACTACCCCCTACCTTCCTTGCCTTAATCCTCTCCCATGTAATTCATCATTTATCCTCACTTTCCCTAGTAATTTCCTACTTTTATATGTCTTATCTCATATTCCTTATTACTCTCTTCATCCTTCCAAACGTATTGTTCATTTAACTTTCTCACAAATTGTGTAGTCTCATTTGGTTTACAGCATTATTTTCCCCTCCTTGCTCCCCCACCCACGAGTCATCTGCTTCCCCTCTTCTTCCACTTTCCAGCCCCAAGTTCTTTTTTCCTGAAGGTGTAGATCATGATTTCAAGTGGTAGAGATGAATCCTATTTATTTACTTAATTTTTAATATAAAATTTTCATTCCAAGAGGGAAATCTAGTTTCATAATTGTTAAGCCTTCCCACAGAGTCCATCAAACATACTAGGTCTCTTCATTTCTAGTTAATTGAGGATAATTCAAATCTCAAGCAAAAGACTGCGCAGTTGGTTGGTGTACACCTGAAAAACATTGGCCATTCTTTGTCCTGTTAGCAGCTGAAGTCTGGTGTCATGGCCAAAAAAACATATTAATGCCTATGGATTTATATCATATAAACCATTTCCCTCAGAGACTGAAAGTAAAGCCTTAAATGCAAATCTTGCTGTCTTCAAACTTCCTGGTAACACCCATCCTCTTTTCCTAGAAGAGCATGATTGTGGTTTTTAAAATTTTTTGTTTGTGCTTTGTTTTCAAAACTTCACAGGCCTTGGGACCTTCTTTCTTTCTTTCTTTCTTTCTTTCTTTCTTTCTTTCTTTCTTTTTCAAATTTTTCTTTCCTACTCCTGAAACCTCAGGATAATTAATTTTAGCAAACTCTGGAGACATTCTCACTTTTCTTTATTTTGTCTGCTTTAGGATACTTCCTCACCTCATCTTTTTTCGAGTGACACCTTCCTATTCGAAGTGTATGATGGGGCCAACTCCCATCTTTGCATAGTCTCAGGCTGGGGTTCTCCCTCACTTGCCCACCGTCGCTCTATTCTACGCAACTCTCACACTCTTTTTCTGGCCCTGACCAAGTTCAGCAGTTTGTGTGGTTGCCACACTTCTCTCAGCCTACCTTCCTGGTCAAGAGGGTGGTTCCCGCAGTACCCTCCATTGTGGGCAAAGGAAATGTTGGTGTCAAGATTCTTGCAAAGGATAGGCATCATGAGTATCAACTCTACTAGTGAGAACACCAAGGCAATGGAAGTAAACACGCTGACCAAGGGACATCATTATTGCTCCATGCTTACAGGGAAAAACTAGGGCAATTTCTCAGACTCTAACTATCTGTCTATTGTCCTTCTCTGGAGATCTGTGTTCATATTTCAAACTTGATTTTCCTGTTCCATCACAGATATATGATGTCTTACATCAGAAAAAGGTTAGTGAATTACAACCACTGAAAGCTAACATTCATTTCCATAGGATTATGACTGTGCTTTTATTCCAAGCTGGTTATAGATCCAAAGTTATAAATCACTTGTGCAGTGGGAAAGCCTACTCATTGAACTACTAGGTTTCTTTGAAAAGAACCAGGTTTCTCTGAGTGAATCCTTTCATATGTGGCCCTTTTTCTACTTTTTTTTTTTCTAAAACGTGATCCCTTTCCCCCTCACTATTACAATTCACACATGATTTGTCTTGAGGGTATGATACAGTCTAATTTTGTTCATTATTCAATTTGGATCCTGTTAAGTGAGACAGGCATTCACTGACAAGAAAGAACACTTAAATTTTGGCAAATAAGTACATTAGCATTCAGAAAGCTTTGCACCCTCATATTTAATAAACCTTTCCATTACAGAGTAAGAAATCCTGCAAAATACTCAAACAAATTAGCAGTGGGGCCACCAAGAGAGCACATCCAACCCTCATTCAGAGATGTCTTAGTTTATCAGTTTTCTGTCAATCATCAAGAAAGATGCAATTATATACAAGGAGACAGGACTCCTCATTCTTTCATCTGAACTGAAGCAGGAGAGTTTTAATTGCTTGAAAAATAAGATTTTTGTTTTCCCACAAGAGGGACAGAGAAAACAAATGTAAGTTGCCCTAGAGTCAATGGCTGGACCTACTGCACTTGAATATCAGAGGTGGCAAGACCAGTCCGTCATCCATGCTTTTTGTCTTCACAATGACCAATGTCCGATATTGAAGAATGCAAGGCACTTGACAGAATGTTCTCTTTTCTGCTACAGCTCCTGCAACATGTAAGAAAATAAAAGTTCCCTTCCATTGCAATGTTTGGGGTCATACAGATTTACTGATACCGCTTCCGCTTAAGCGGCCAAACACTGCACCAAGGTATTTGAATATGCTGTCAATTATTCTAGGGTCGATTTCCCATTTATTTGAGTGTCAAGGCCCTTTGTGTGTCTTCTAAGTCCTGTCAGCCATCTGATCTTGTGAACTTTACACTACTTTTAGCACGTTTACAAGAGGGAAAGTCAGGACAAGGAGAAGAGATGAAGCATTAATCAATCCATGTATTAATGCTGTGCATGTACACAAAGTGAAGGGAAAAGAGAAAATTAAAGGTCTTGCTATGAAGAGTATAGGCATTAACTGGAGGTGTCCGTACATTCCTTAACCTCCAATGGAAAGCAAAATTGAGGGTCAAAAGGAATTAATTTGACCATTTAAGCCAGACATTGAAGTCCCTAAGACCATCACCAAGGGTAAAATTCTCATTTGTGTCAGGAATTCTGGTTATGAGATTTTAGAAATGTATTCTTCCATAACATATTTGCTGCACTTGGAGACACTATCAAGGAGAGTTGCTACTGATGGAAGGAACAAAGATGAGCAGAGGTCACTTATACAGGATTCACACCAAGGTGAGAATTGATAGCAGTATCTTTTTGTCTGACTAGTGCTTTTTCTTCTCCTTTTTAAAGAGGCTACCAGCCATAGTGGAGATATGAGCACAGGACACATGAAAGGTGTTTATTTATTTATTGAGAGGGTGTTTTTTTCTTTTTAGGTTTAGGAAGTGATTCCCTAGATTCTCCCTACCTGGGCAGAGATGGGTTATAAGAGATCCAGGGGTGTCCAAACTTTTAGTGTCTCTGGGCCACAATGGAAGAAGAAGAGTTCTCTTGGGCCACACATTAAATACACAAACACTAACAAAAACTAATGAGCAAAAAAAAAGGTTTTAAGTAAATTTAAGATTTTGTGTTGGGCCACATTCACAGCCATCTGGGCTGCATGTGGCCCATGGGCCATGGGTTGGACACCCCTGTCAGTGGCTGTCACTGTAGGGGGTGGCTGTCACTGTGTAGAAGACTGTCCCTCTATAGTTGTGTCCCAAGAAGCAACAGGTTGTCTCTTCCTTATATCTGGACACAGATCTCTTCATGGTGACCCTGGGCCTCAGTGTGAACCAAGGCACCTCAAAATCACTTGTGCGGAGTGGGACACCTGCCTGCAGCTCGTTACCTCGGGAGCACCACCAGCACTGTCCCCTGGGACATGGCTGATTCTCACCAAAAGAAAAGCCAGCAAAATGAAAGGAAGAAGGGTTTTGTCCCCTCTCCTATGAAAGCTTCTGGAGTATGGGGAAATGTCAGGTTTACCTCGGACCTCTGAACCTATCACACACCTGGTACACAGCACATGGTAGATGCTCTGTAGAAATGGGAGGAAGGAAAGGGGAAGAGGAAAAGCAAGGATAGAAAAAATGATAAAAAGGAGGGAATGCACCCCCATGGGCTCTACAGGGTATGCTTCTAGAATTTTCTCAACTCCAAAGGAGAAAGGCAGACTCATTGTATCCTGCAAGGTTGATAAACACCCCTCCAAAAATAAGAAAAGATAGTCAAGTGACTATTGAGGATCTAGTTGACCTGACAGCTTAGGAATAGGAAAGGCAGACACTGGCCAGCTGTCCAGTAGTCTGGAGCCTGGGGTTAACATGTTTGGAGCTAGAAGGGGTCTTGGAGTCACCCAAGAAGCCTCCAACTGGAAGGTGATGTGACTCGCCCACAGCCACAAACCTTGTTAGTAACAGAATAAAGACTAAGACCCGGGTCTCTCATTTTCCAGCCCAGCATTTCTCACACTGCAGTTTTCCTACATAGAATAAAAGCAATGGCTTGTCCCTGAATTCTACCCCTTCTTATTTCCTGACCCAAGTCACTTAATATCTCCCTCCCGAGGGACCTTCCTGACACTTGCCCCTTTCCCTCACACCATGGGACCTTATACAGCTTGCTAGGGAGACAGTCACACTGGTTCACAGAGCATTTATAGAACACAGACTTATAATAGCATGGCTACTAGGCATGATTAAGGACATAGGAATCACTTCATTAATTGGAATCCTGGGATTGGAAATATCTTTGTGGTCACTTGTTTGCTGTGGCCACTGTTCTTCATGTCAAGCAGAGAAAATGAAGATGTAAGCTCCATGAGGGAAGTAGCATGTCTATCTTGCTGCTAGGTCTTCACAGTGTCCGGCTGGTATTTAACTATTTGTCGAATTACTGAACTTGACCATCAGTTCCATAGTTCATGATTCCAAGAACATTCCTCGATGTCCTCATTTACAAATAGCCAGTAATATCACCCATTAGTCAAATATTTTTAAAGATCCAAATTCCACCTGCTGTCTCCATTGATCTAATTAACCCAGCACAGGGTCTGATCAGCTGACCCACTGGCAAAGAGTTTAAGCTCCAGTTGACTTGACCTTCTCTATTAACAACCCTCGCCCCCAAGGCAATGAAAACACACCCAAGGCTAACATCCTAGAACTGAAAGATAAAGAGTTTATGACTCTGTCTTCAACCTAGAGTACAGAGCAGAGGTGTGCAGGCCATAAATTGGTGTCTCCTTCAAACCACTACTTGCCGGATCTTGGCACTAGAGCACACACTGAGCTCTGCATGAGGAAAAGGCAAGCAGGGGGATGACTAGGGCAGTCTGCTTACCATCCATGGTTACACACAATCCGGCCGGGGCTCCCAGTGTTTACATCCCAGTAGGAAAAACAGGACCCCTCAGTAAAACACCCCCATTCTCCTCAATCTTCTTATTACTCCCTACCTTCCACCCCTAAGGAATTTGTCAAACCATTCCTTCCAGCCCCACACAGAATTGTCCCTAAGAGAAGTGCCGGTGTTCTTTTCCGTCTCCTTCAGTTTCCACGGATGTGTTGGCACACTGGGGACATTTCGGTGCCCCTCTTGGTTAGTCCTCCAAGCAGCTGTCCAGTCAGTCTGTCTTTAATCTGACCCTGATGGCAGCCATCACTTGGAATGAAGAAGGCCATCTAGTTAGAAACTGCAACTGGGGGTCCTCTTTTCTCAGGGGTAGGTAGCCCATCCACATGCTCTTCTTGCTGAGGGTGTCCAAGGACCAGGGTTCAAGAAGCTCGCTGGCAGCGGTGGGAAGCAATATAGAAAAAGGCCATGCTCCTCCAAAGGAGTGGGTTTTCCTTGTGTCTCAGCAACTGTAAAATTATAAATCAGAGATTAAAAAGTTAAGCCATGGCTCAAGTGAGGATCTGGGTAAATGCACGGCTTAAACAAAACCCGATGACGGATTCATTGGCATCTACATGAAGTCTGTGGTTTTCCAGACAATGCAGCAGAGACTACAGGAACGCACAAAGTACGCCTGAGGAGGTCTCCATTCCTTTGTTTGTTTTTCTGTACCAAAGGAAGACGAAAGAAATATAACTGCAATTAAATACAAGTAAGTGTGCATGCAGAAAAGACGTAGAATGAGGAGGCTAGAGAGGCACATACTCGGGAAAAAGGAAAAAGAACCCAAAAACAGCCACTGCTTTCTCACAGTGTTTCAAGGACCAACCTGAATGGAGTTTTGATTTTGTGACCTCAGTAGGAACTAACTAAATAAATAATTATATTGGGGGATAAACATGGATTTAAGATCCCATGCAAAGTTAAAAGCACAGTGACCCGAGCCTTACCCAGTTCCTGGGCAACCAAAATGATTGTTTTCTGGAGTCACTAACAAGTAATTCAGAATTATAAGATAGTCCAGATGAAGCATTATTAGTTTAGGGTATTTCTGCCTAAAGCATCATGGGAGATGCTTTAGGCATCATGGGAGATGATGCTTTAAGCAGATGCTTTATAGCACCATTGCCAAGGGACTGGGCAATGCCACCAAATCCATGACTTCCTTGCTGTGCCCCCCTGACCTTTCCCCGGGGCTCTAAGAACCCAGTGTGCATGTGCTGTTATCCACCCTTTTTTTTTTTAGAGAGAGAGGGGAAGGGAAAATGAGAGGGAAAGAAACATCAATGTGTGGTTGCCTCTCATGCACTCCCCACCAGGGACCTGGCCCGCAACCCAGGCATGTGCCTAGACCAGGAATCAAACCCGTGACCCCCTGACTTGCAGCTCATGCTCAGTCCACTGAGCTAAACCAGCCAGGGCTCAAATGTCTTTAATTCAGAATGCTAGTTAAACATAAAGTCTCCCAAAAGCTAGATTTACTCAAATCCTAGAGTATTAACGATTGGTGGTTTTAACATTCTTACAGGATATTTGCAATTTAAAAATGGAGCTGTATATATGAAACTCTGGAATATGGGAAGGAGAGGAGGAGCCAAGTGAGCAAGGAAAGAGGAGGCATTCACAATTCCACACAAACCAACAAACCTCCAAACAGTGGGCGTCAGCAACTTTGCCTCCAAAGACACTGAACAGCTAGCTGCTAACCTGGGCCTGGGATAGCAGCTGTATCCTCAGAGCACACAAAGAGCAGGGCCCTCTAGAACTGACGGGTGAACCAATAGAGAAGGCGCCTGCAGATATCAATGACCATGTCTGCATTCCGGCAGTTAAACCCCGGTCCAAATCCTTCGCTTCACAAAGAAGGAAACTAAAAAGGGAGTGGCTTCCCCAGTGTCACACAGGAACCTTCTGAAAGCCCAGGTCTCCTGAACCCCAGTCGACAGCCCGGCCCAAGTAAATCCCCAGGAGCACAACTCCTTGTCTTTGCTGCTGACCCAGGCAGGAGGAGCGTGTCCTGCGAGGTCTAGAGCAGTATTTGGGTCATATCTGAGTAGTGGTTTCCCCTTCCTGAACAAGAGTCTGGTTCAGGGCCTCAGGGGAGACACAGGAATGTGAGCTTGTTCCCTGAGGGATTCTGATCAGTGAGTTGTAGGAACCACCCCTACCTGCTTCACCTGTTACTCCTCTCCTATCAGCACCTCCAAGCCAGCTGGAAGATCCCCCTGAGGGACTGCTCTGGGGGCATCCACCAGAGCCTAAAGATCAAAGGGCTCTGGTCATTGGGTCACAAGTCACAGCCCTGAAGGCAAACACCAGAGCCTCCAACAAAGAATGCTTAAAATGCACAAGAAAGATCTCCTCTCAGGGCCTGTTGACCTTAGTGACTTTGTGGCTGGCAACATCCCAGCAATACCCTCAGGGTCCTGTGTAACCAGTCTTCCACCAGGCGCTGAGCCCCTACTTCATGCCCAGGGCTGAGATGGACAAAGCAAAGTAAGGCCTCATTGTAAACAACCCATTAGGAAGATCAGACATGAATACTTCAGAAGAGAATCAACACAACTGAGTCCCGTCCTTGAAGATGGCACATGACTACGCAGTTCAGTGTCATACAAGCATGTCCCCTGTAACTCAGTGATTTCCGCACCCACTGCCTGGCAGAGTCTCTAACAGATCCTAACCCCTCCCCCCACCCTGGAGGTGCTGATTCAGTGGACCTGAGGAAGCGCTCAGGCCCTGTATTTTTAACCAGTTTCCAGGGGAACCCACAGATGGCCATTTGAAACCCTGTTTTTGAAGGCTGGGATGGGAAAAATCCACAGGAATTAGCATAGTTGTATTTTATATTCACGGTTTGTAGCCCCTCGACCTTCCCAGCTACTCAACTTGGCCGCTAGAACCCATACCTGTTTTTTCCCTCTGAGGTTAGCCTTGGCCCACGCTATCCTCCTACTTCCTACTTAGGGCCTCCCTCATCTTCCCCGTTGGAATTTGTTTCCTGCAAAAGGGTGCGGCTTTACTCTTCAGGGAAACACACAGGCTAAAGCCCGTGTACAGCCATCTATTGTTATGACCCTATGCATATGAAATATCTGGAACAGGCAAATCCATACAGACAGAAAGCAGATTAGTGGTTGCCGAGAACTTGGGGTGCGTTTGAGAGATGACAGCTAAGGGGACAGGGGTTCCTTCAGGGAATGATGGAAGTGTTCTGGAATTAGACAGTTGTGATGATTGCACAACTTTGTGAATACATTAAAAACCACTGCAGCGTACACTCTAAGAGGGTGAGTTCTATGGTATGTGAATTATATCTGAATTTTTGAAAAGCCACGTAGATGCGCGAGCACCACAGAGCACACACATGTAGGTGGCTTGTCTCTCTGCATCCTCATACCTGTCAAGTGGCATCACTGAGACCACAAAGGCAAAATTGTACCAGGACAGCTGATGACAACAATAGCTACCATTTACTGCCTACTTATTGTGTGGCAGACACAGTACATGGCTATCTCAGATGATATATCACAACCAAAGTTGTGGATGCCAGTATTACACTCTTATTGTCAACACTTTACAGATGGTAAAATGGAAGCATATAGTAAGATTAAATAACCTGGCCAGGCCCATAGCTAGTAAGTGGCAAAACTGATTGCAAGGGAGCTGTGGTTAAATAGATGCCTAACAACCCTGCCCTAACCATGCCTCTCTCGGATCTGATATTCCCACCATTAGACTGCGGAGAAATAGAAGAATAAGAATAGTGGTAACAATGTAGCTAAAATTTATTGAATGCTTTCCATTTTCTAATCCCTCTACTAAATCCTCTACATAGACTGTCTCATAAAAACCCTGTGAGGTACACACTCTAGTCATCTCCAGTTTACAGAGGTGGAGAGTGAGGCAGAGAGAGTAGTTAAGTAACCTGCCCGAAGCCACACAGCCAGGAAGTGATGGAGTCAGGATGTGAACACAGACCCTTAGTGTCAAGACACTTTCTCAGAGGATGAAAGCATGAAGTGAGTCTCATGTTTCTTGAAATGCAGAACAGTGTCTTCCCATCTTTTATTTACCTATGGAAATGCAGTATAATTTTCTTATAATACTATAAAACCAAACAAAGCACAGGAGCAATGATAACTGGCAAATGACCCTTTGCCACAATGCTGGGGACACAAAAGGGTGTGGCGGAAACTGGCAAATCGGAGAAGAGCCCATTTCATCTGCAGGGGCAGCCGCTGTTCTAGTCCAACCCTCTGTTGTCCAGTGGGCACATGCTGCAGTATTGCCACATTTTTCTGACAGAAATTAGAAAAATAGATTTTTATAGGAAATCCTTTGGTTTTCAAAAAACAGCAAAGAATCCTACAGGCTAGATTTGGCCTGTAGAAGTCAACTCTCTACCACTGTCTATAGCAAAATGCCTCCTCAAGCAGTTCCGTGTGGCTGGAATTCAGGACTGGGGTTAAAAAGTGACGGAGCGAGTCTGGAATGGGGAGGCAGGGCCACGGTGTGAAGATTCCTGTTGCACTAAAGAAGGTAAATCTTCTGCTACAGGCCAGGGACAGCAGCCACTTTGTTTTTTGTTTTGTTGAGGAGGAGGAAGGCATCGGAAAGACATCTCTGAGAATGGCATGGAATGTGGTGTAGCTGAGAGAGAGACAAAACAGTGAGACCAAGTGGAAGGTCACGGCAATTGTCAACCCCAAACAAGGCAGTGGCAATGCAGGAAAGAGAGTGGACTTAAATCAACTAGCAGCAAAGACCTTCCTTAATAAATGGCAGGACTGCTTATATCAAAAGAGTGTACACATATGCTCCATAATGTAGCCATCACGTCACCTGAGAAAGAAAAGGCCATTGTGGTGAAGAGGGAGACGTTAGCAAATGTGAGAGGAGAGCCATGAGGGAAATAAGAGAGGGGTTTCCGGATACAACTTGTTTGAGGGATGTCTGGGTTTGGCATTTAGAAAGGAAAGAAAATGTTCTTGGCCGGGGAGGAAACAGTTTGAAAACTGCCTAGGAAAACAAAAAGTAAATGAGAGGAAAAGAACACATATAAGGAGGTCAGGTATCAAGAAATGAAGAGCAAATATCAGAAACCAGCAGGGAAAAAAATAACCAGACAATGAAGAGCAGCGAAGGCCCCTAAAGCCCAGATTTAATGCAGATGAGATAAATCAATGAAGGCATTTTAAAAGTACTTTGGAACAAAAGGTACCGAGGAGACTGCTTTAACAGAGACAGAACTCAGGAACAAAAACCACCATGGGGTTACTTATGGAGCAGAAGAAAAAGAGCCAAAATATGGGAAAGAGTTTTAGCTATTGGAGACCAAGGGAAAAAGATGAGTTTTAGAGATGTCAGAAAGGAAAATATGACAGGATTTTGGAATATTCTCAGAGTGGAAATAAGGTCTGTTCCATTTTTTTTAAAGGTGGGGGTGGGGGAGGAAAAAAAAAAAGAAATACAAAGTTCTCTCTCCACCAGTGCTTAAAAAACAGCCCAAGGACAGCCAAAGATAACACCACGGCTGCATTCCGAGGGCGTGAAGAGGAGAATGCAGTTACCAGAAAATTCCAAAAGGGAAAAGAGCAAAAATTTTTGCCCTTACCAAACTCGGTTTTCATTGATTATAACATTGCCCACACTGGAATAAAGTGTTCCACAGAACCAACGTCTTTGGAGGTAACCCTGTAATGGCCCAGAACATTCTGGGAGAACTGTAGCAGTCCCAAAGGCAGAAGGGGAAAAAAGGAGGCCCCTGTACTGGGTACACTGTCCAGGGATACAGAGGACCAACAACAGCAACAACAGATCTTATTTAAAAGCATAAAGTTGTACATTAAAGGAGGGCAAATACAATTGGGGAGGAAGGAGTATTACTGATAGCAACAGGGGCAAACATTTTTAAAATATCTATTGTATAATACCTGGCAGCTTACAATACAGTATTGTAAGTCTAATATCAGATTGGCCCAGTTACTCCATTTTGCAGAAGAAAGTATGTGGGGGAGGGATGTAAAATAGTTACTTGCTACAAGACAGTACAATTTAGAGCTAAGTCTCACTGGATTCTCAAGTTTATGCATTTCCCGCTGTACCACACCGGCTACAGGCCATCTTCCACCTGGATTACTGCAAAAGCCTTCCTAACTGGTGTGTGTCTCACCCTCACCACCCCCCATTCAATGTGTAGCCCAAGCAATGTTCTAAAATGCAAATGTCATTGGGGCACTCCCTTGCTCAAATGCCTTCAATAAACTCCCTTTGCTATACAATGGAGTCCAAACTATTTAGCATTCCTCACAAGGTCCTTCAGGATCTGGCTCTGCTCACCTCCCCAACCTCATCTTAAGCTTTTCTCATTGAAGATGACAATTCAATGACTGTGAATATATTTAAGTCCCTGGAATGCACCAGGATCATTCTTTCCATGCCTTTGCACCCTGCCCCTATGGCCTGGAGCACTCTTCTCCTTAACATCCCCACCCCTTCCCCTCAGGCGGTCTAGGCAGCATTAATACTTCTTTCTCGAAGTGCTTAACTCGTATTGTTGGAATCCCCTCTGTCTATGCTGAGGTCCACCCATCCCCTCTGCTGTGAGCTACGTGAGGAAAGATCCTGTTTTTATCTTGTTCAGTCTTAAATCCACAATCAGCACATACACTGGCATATCATAGGTGCTAAACACAAGTATTTTGAAATGAATGAATAAATGATGGAGCAATGACCCACTGATTATTAAGTGGAACTATATCAGTGGAGGCCAAACCCATAACTGACCCCAAAGCCCCTGCTCTTGGTACCTGCAATTTATAGTCCATTGCTGTAGATTCTTTTCTTAGACATTCCCAAAAATTCACCAACATTTTATTGAACATACATTCTATGTGCTTCCTGTGCTCCAAGCTGCAAAGAATTCCATGAACGAGATTCGATTCTTGTCCTCAACAAGCTTACAGTCTATTGGAGAAGCCTTCATTTTGCCAACATACTGAAACTCACATTCTCTTTAAATCCTTTTAGGACTGAGCTGACAAGCAATTCTTGACCGTTTAAGTATTAGATACAGGTAATTGCCTGTAGACCATCACTCGCACCTTTAGGAGTACACTAGGTCTTGAGAGCTAAGGTCAAATTTTATTCTTTGTTATCATCCCAGTGGTTAGCATAGGGCCTGGTATGAGACAACAGGTTTAAAATGAGTGAAAGAATAAACAAATGAATGAACAAACAAAGAAACTTTATTACAAGTCTTATAATAAAGCCTTGGAATACAGGTCAGAATCTCAGCAGGAATTCTCCATCACTGCACAGATGAATGACTTGTTGATAAGTCCCCCAGGGCAGAACCAGCCCATTGGATACATACACGTACTGGCCAGCCTGCGAAGCTAGAGGAGCATGCAGACAGGGAAAGGGAGAGGCAGGGTAGGGTTTTAGACAGTTTTCCACAGTTTGCCCAGGTTCTTTCCTGTGTCCCCAAGTTTGGAAGGGAGACATTCTGGGGCAGTCACACCTACACAGAATATTGAGACAGCTTTGCCTGGTCCCCTCCAGCCCCAAACCTGCTCAGTGAGGCAGATCTTAGAGGTAGGCCAATAGATAAATAGGTGGATAGATCATAGTATTTACCACACATTTTCACTACCCGGTAAGAAAACCCTTTGGTGACATATTACTTACAGTGTATCTTAATAATCACCCACATGAGCAAATATCCAACTAAAACAAATACATTTGTAGTTTCTATACCTTTGAAAATTCGAGCCAAAAATCTGAACAGAAAGAGCTCTCTAAACAGCATCCTTTACACACATTCCGGAAATTTCCCCACTGCCAACTTGTTAGCTATTTGAAGAAACATTACTTCTGCCACACACATTTGCACCAAATAGTATTTTGTAGTCAGTTTTAAAAATCTTTATCAAAGTTAAAGTATGATATTATTTTGACACCAGACAGTCCTTTGCTTTTGTGTGGAATCACTGTGTTGCCTGAACAGTGCATGATTTTGCTTTTGTGCAGACAATCAGCGGGTCATTA
Organism: Phyllostomus discolor; assembly: GCF_004126475.2. Lineage (NCBI taxonomy): Eukaryota > Metazoa > Chordata > Mammalia > Chiroptera > Phyllostomidae > Phyllostomus > Phyllostomus discolor. The sequence continues at coordinate 27,199,187 of NC_040912.2, read as the reverse complement.
GACTATCACACAAATCGCCCTGGACTCCAAGTGGAACCCTGGGGACCTGAAGCCAGAATAGGCTGGAGAGAAGTCTCGGTGTTGCCGACAGTTACCTCTGATGGCAGTTAAAAAGGTATGATTGCAACCACATGACAGCTTCATACAGCAGATCCCTGATCTGGTCACATGGCAAATTCTGATTAATGCTATTGATAATCATCATGAATTTTTCAGTTTAGGTGAGGCACTCCACTACATCCTACCATGAGAGTACTAACAGGGTCCTCCATGAAGTAACCATGTTTTGTCATTATTTTACTGCCTCTGGGCTTACATGTTGGTGGACATGACATGCCCCATAATTTATTCAGATGGGGGTGGGAGAAAGTCCTGCTGCATAGTTAGAAGGCCCATGAGAAATTCTTGCATAAGAAAGTGAGAATGAGACAAACTGAAACTAGGTATTTGAGCCAGAATTTGCCGCTTTTACCCATGCTCCTATGCACGTGTGCACGCGCACACACAGGAGGAGGTTCATTTCACTGTATCCACATCTGGCAATGATGTGCACATAGTGAAAAGATTTCGGATTCCCTCCAGAAAGCCCTAGGCTACAAGAAAAATCATCCTACATCTAATAAACCCATCTGAGATATATCTCCCATATGGCAAAGCCCTGTTTTGCTTTATTCCAACAAATTGGTCCTTGGATTCCTCCCACAGCTGCTGCTGCTATTGTTTAAGATGCATTGAGCCCTGGTGGTGAGCAAGATGCTGCCTACAGCCGTGGGGATCCCCACAGCCCTGGGCGGTGCAGGCGTTAAGTGATGTCACCTGTGAGGAGTACTGAGCGCCCCCCGCCCCGCCCCCAACCCCAGGATATTTAAAGTCCTGACATGTAATAAGCACTCAACAACGACCAAAAAACTTTTTTAAAGCATTAGAATATTCTGGGGATAGGTTTCTAAACCAGATTATCACCAAGACAATAAGTACGTGAAAATAAGCAAATGAATAGTGACTTTTCTCAAAATACCCTCTTCACAAGCCTCCCACACGGCCTGGTTTAGGCTGAGACAGGCCGCTGGTTGCCTAGCGGCACTAGCACCGGGGGCAGGTAATGCGCCCTCCCTGGTGAAGTAAGTGCCTCTCTGCTGGGGAGAGGGGACACCCGGGGTTCGGTCAAAGCAGGGGTTCGGTGTTTGCATTTAGAAAGTTTATTATACAAATACATACAAATAATTCAATCCTGGGAAAGGAAAACATTTGCTCTTCTCAGTAGTTTTTCCGCAGCTTTATTGAGATATAGCACATTAAAATTATAACACATTAAAAGTGTGCATCTGACAATTTGATAGACATATATACTAGATAAATTCTCCCATCGAGTTAATTAACACATCCATCACCTTATTTATGTATGCATTTTTTATTTACTTATGTATGGATGGATGGATGGATGTATTTTTGGTGAGAACATCTTAGTTCTACTCTCTCAGCAAATTATAGCCACCTTGTTAAACATTAGATCCTCAGGCCGCTCCCCACTTCCCCACCACCATCACCACTTAAGTTACTTGTTTTTTCATATTTGGGGAGTTTCCTTACTTTCTGGCTTCCCTAAGTAGAAGAATCACCTTTCTTATTTTGCTCAGACTGTACGAGAGTTGGAGGATGTTTCCAATATGCTAAAATTAAATAAATACGAACTAAATTTATGCTCAACAGAAAAGAAAGCCTGCCACAGCAAGCCTATAGTTATAACTCCTACCCTATTCGTGCACTCCACCGTAGCTCTCACACAGAGAAATGACCGGTTTGGGGAGACAACTCCACGTCCCTCTGGTCTGCCCAGATGGGTCACCCGCAGGCGTATGGCCAGGATTCCTCCACGGTTTGAGCTGATCGATATCATCACTACCCTTGTGGGAGGCTTTTCCTGCCTTGGATTTCTCTTTCCAATTTTATCAAATTCCAGCAAATTCCTTTCTGAAGTTTCAGTGAGACAAGAAGCCTTTCCTGCTCTGTATTAACTTGGGGCCGTTTTCTATGAATTTGGGATTGAAGGCCTCAGCCCTCCTCTTCCTCCTCTTTATCTTTCTTACTTTACTCACCTGGTTTCCCTGTTTTTCTTCTCAAGTTATCTTTTTCCATGTTTTGAGTATTAATTTAAAAGCTCTCTGTTCTTATCCTCTAAAAAAGAAGAGTAGGTAAAAATGATGAAATATAGAATTGAAAGGATGAACATGGATGAAAAAAAACACAAGAATTCTGAGGCTCCTTCAGCCTCTTAACTTCAGCCTCCGTTTCTGCGGATGGCCAGACATGGGCGGCTGTTCTGGAAAGACTGAAGGGAAAACAATGCTCTGAGGAAGGAGAACGTTGGAGAGGTGCTGCTAAGAGAAGAGACACTGTGGAAGGGAGGAACCCACCTCAACTTCTCCCTTCTTCCTCTAATTTTCTCTTTCCACAGCTTATTTATTTGCAGTGGCCTTTACATTCCTGGTGGGATTGAACCTTTTGGAAGCTCAGAGTATGTAGGACAAATAGGGGGCATGATATAATATTCCACTTATTACAATTTTAAAAAACACACCTTCCCCAGAGCCTCTAGAATCATTGCTCAAGTGCTTTCCACTGCGCCCCACCCACTCTCCTAGGCCAACACACACCACCGGGTCATCCCACACCTGAACTTCTGGTTGAGCCAGAAGAACACTGGAATTTTGGAGGCAGGACCAGAAACCCAGCAGAGCCCCAGGCAGTGGGCCCAGCCACCACCTGGAAATGCACTGGCCCCAAAACAACCTCCAGAAAGTTGGGTCGGAGGCGCAGCAGGGACAGTCAGAGGCAATGTGGGTTGGCATCAGGGAGGCCTCACCCACCTTTCCACCAGGCTCTAGTCTGGGCTTTGTTATAGGGCGCAAGTGTCCTGACCCTGCCTCCCAACTTCCAGTTAAACCAGAAGTTGGACACTCAGGGAAGAGGCCAGGAATGTGGCCATCCTGGTGCAGGGACATTACTGCCACAGTTTCCGTGATGGCCCATGAGCACAATCCCGGAGACACAGGTTCTGTTCGAAAAGAAAATCTTCTGTCCCAGACTTTGAACAATGATGGCTGTCATTTGATTCTAACAACCCTGTGCAGTAGGTACTATAATTATCTCCACTTTAAATACTAGGAAACTAGAGTTTGGAACAGTACAGCAGCTTGATTCAAGCTAATAAAGGGGCAGATCCAGGATTCCATACCGGATAGATCTGACTCCAAAAATCACATTTTTTACCCATCAAGTGTAGAAAACCAAAATTCTACACCTTTGAGAGCACTTTTTCTGAATGGAACTTTAAGGTATTCTGACCTTATTTTGTTAGAAGAACAGAATTCAGTAGCCAGACAGACCATAAGCACGTGGTTTTCCTCTATCGATGTGCCTGAGGCTAGCAGGAGATTCTAGAAATCCAGTAAACAAGCACCAGAGATAATCCACTCAGGAAAGGGAACTCAAGGTGTGTGTGGGTAGGAATGTGAATTCTGGGCTCATTCTGGCTCACAGTTGACTTCCCTCAATCTTAAAGTATCACCCTTGTCTTTCAGAAGCAGACATATGTAAAATAGATCTACCATAAACTTCAGTCACAGCTCTAAACAAACAGGCAGCATGCTAATATACAAGGGATTCAGGAAATCCCTGAAATGTAAGCAATTTACTCACTAATTTCTTAACTTTCCAAGTCACATTTTTAGGGAGGACACTGACTAATGGACACCAAGGAGAAACATAATAAAGTATCAGGAAAGTTCTGGAGACTTTCTGAAGAAAACAGCTGATGCAGTAAATGAAGACAAAGTCAGTTTTGCCTTTATGTCCAGTGGCCCTTGGCTCTTAAAGTAGAAGCACCCTTATGATTTTACAGGAGTTTCAATAACAAATCTAATTGATAGTTTAACATAATGGTAAAATAAGCATATTGACACAGTTTTCCCTCTTCCACAGAGACCTTAAGAACTCTCATGACAATGACTTTGGGGGTATCAGGACTATTTATAAAAGATTTTAGTAATCCCAAACTGCTATCGTCACTTCCCTCCCAGCACCCATGGACTCCCAAGAGGCCCCCGTTTGTATATCTGTGGTTATCCAGGGTGTCCCAACTTCTGTGGGGAAGGAGTGACAGGAGGAAGCCGTCAGTTGGCTTCTCACTCTCTCAAGGCCTCCCAACCCGGTTGTCAGGATTCCTCTTCCCTTAGTGAAGCAGGTGCTCCTTCCCTCTTCCTTTTCACCCCACAGGCTCCTTAAAGGAACAAGGATTTCCTCTAGAACAATGGTCACACAAAAAAGCAAAATGAGGAAAGTCAGGAACCATGCCTACCCCAACCTCCATCAAAAACTCAGAGGCCTGAGATCATGTGGAATGGATCCAGGCCTGTAGGGTAAGCCAGCTTCTTACGTGATATCATTTAGAGAGAATCGAGATTCCAAGATATATATCACCCATACTTTCCTTTAGTCACTCAGCCAACCCATATTCACCAAGCACCTGCTGGGTGGGGTTTCTAGAAGAAGAAGATACAATGTTCATAGAGTTGCCAAATTTAGCAAAGAAACATCTGCAGTTGATCCGGCAACTCTAAATGGTCATCAAGAGACGAGGCCCTCCTGCCAAGGAACTTAGAATCTAGAGCCCTATGCATTCCCTTAGAATGTTTAAATCCATGAACACCTTTGCAAAAACTAATTTATCTTTTAGCCTCAAAGTGTACAGTGTGAGGGGAAAATATACAGAAGATGTAAGTTTTGAAGGGAAAAAGAAAATTAGAAAGTTCCAAGGCAAGGCAAACATTAGGAGAATGTCACAGAGGAAGTAACAATGATTGACTGGGGACAATGCCATGGCTATGGGTCTGCAACTTGGTGAGGGCAGTGCATGTGGGGGTCAAGTAAAGGGATCCAAATGAAGAAATTTTTGCAGGGAACTCAGCTTGTTTCACCTGCATTCCAGGTTAGTGACAAGTTAGCCAAGAATGTTGTCAAGGATGGTACACATTTCACATAGACCTGAGCAGAGCATCTAGTGGGATCTCATGCCAACTTATGGTTTGGGGTGGAAACCATACAAAATGTGGTGGTTTTATAGGGTTTGAACCTGAAAGCAAGCAAAATGTGGTGGTTTGAACTGTGTTTTTCTTGGAGTATTTTAGCTACTCAGGCATAAAAATTCCCAGTCAGGCTTGGGAGGTCTGATCTGAAACAATAAAAAGTTTTCACACTATCCTTTGAGCAACCACAAGGAATAGGCTCCCAAGAGAAGTTATAGACTCTCGTTTGGATGTCTCTTAACAACGGCTGATAGGTAGACCAGTTAGGCCATATTTATGGGGCAAAACTGATTTTGACATTTTGAGGGAGGAAAGAAGGCTGTCTTTTTCTGGACCCATACTGTCTACATGGGAAAAACAAAGCCAGTGTCCTCTGTGTATGCTATTGTGTTCATCACAACACCAGCGAATGATTCGTTCCTTTGGCAGAAATGACTCGGTCAGTGTACTATGGGCAACTCCACAGCTTTAATCAGGAGTGAGAGCGGGAGGAGTAAAATATTTGTTTTCTTTTATATGTCAGCTATTTTAGGCACTTCCAACACTTCATGAAAAGACATGAAGCATTAATAAACAGGAAGTGCCACAAAAGAAGTGGCAGAAATAGAAAGATCTATTTGTATGGCAAACCTTATCATTTCCCTACTTGTTACTTAGCATTTTCTATTCTTAGGATCCCATACCCCGTATTGTCTTATGCCAAGTGCAAAAGAGAAATTCCTGTCTCTCTGTTCCTTCCCTTTCCTTGATCTCCTTTATCTGAACAGGTAACTGAACTGCCCCATGGGAATGCGTGGGGCTAGGACTGATTTGGGTTTTGAGGAGGACTGGCTCTACGATGGCATGGAAGTGCCCTGCCTGGGTCAACAAAATAGATTGATGATGTTCCCCCAGCTTTTCTTGCAGCTTCTGTGACACCCACTCTCTGGACCAGCAACCAAATCAAATAATTGCTTTGTTCTCTAATTTGAAGAGAATACTCTTCCTTCATCATCAATAGAAATTCTATTGTTCTCACAATGTAGTGGAATTTCCCTTTTTTTTCTTTTTAAATTTTGTACTGCCTCATTTTGTTTTCAATGTGGATAACAAAAAGATTATAAACAGCAGTAATGGTTTACAAAAGCAGAACAGTAGAAGTCATCATCATCATCATCACTTAACCCATAGATGTATTAAGTTACTCCAGGAAAATCTAGTTAAATTTGGACCTTGTGCCTTTGAAACATTTGATAATTCCTAGATGAGAAATTGGCTTAACTTTTCCTTTCTGGAAGAAAAAGAGTTTACAAATCTAATTAAATACGCTTTGCAGGGGGTGATTAATCTTAAGAAAACAAACTGCTTTCAAACACTCCAGTAATAACTGTTGCTGAAGATTAATGAAATGATTGCAAAGAACCCTGGCCTACTCATTAAAGCAGACCCAGTTATGAGGTCTTGGCCCCATAGTATTGGTTCCTGCTTGTGTAAATATTTACTATACAGTAGATCCCAATATTCTGTAATTCCGATATATCATCCTCTGTACTGGTCTTCCCTCCAATTAGCCTTCCACAATTAAGGTTTCCCGGTATTTTTGTTCAAGAGTTATATGAATCCAAGATGCCAATGAAACAAGCCTAGATGACTGTTTGAAGGTGTTTACAATCCCTTTATGATAACTTTTACATATGCATATGTCATTGAAGCCAATAGCATGATCGGATTCATTGGAGGCCCACTTGGCCAGGACTTTGTGATAGCTGAAACCTAGCTATTGGCATTCACACAGATAATCCAAATCCCTATCCAAGGAATATGCATAAGTTGTACATTGAATAGTAGTAGTGTCAGGTGTCTGAGGTTTGCACAGATAACCCAATTTGTCCATGAGTTCTTCAATTAAAATGGGAAATTCACTGAAGATATTTTATGTTAAAAATACCAGCAATTCACCCTGGCTGGTGTGGCTCAGTGGATTGAGCACTAGCCTGTGAACCAAAGAGTGACTGGTTCAATTCCCAGTCAGGGCACATGCCTGGGTTGTGTGTCAGATCCCCAGTGGGGTGTATGTGGGAAGCAACCACACATTGATACCTCTCCCTTTTCTTTCTCCCTCCCTTGCCCTCTCTAATACTAAATAAATAAAATCTTTAAAAAATACCAACAATTCATTACAAATCCCACAATCAAAACTTTTTATAAAATTACTTATGGTAATAATTGTTAGGTTCCTTTGTGCACTTTCCTTTAGGAATACTAAGTACTGAGAACTAAATATAGAAGAACACATTCAATTACAACTTATTTATAAATGCAAGCAAAACAGAAAGATTAAATATTCATCCTACAAAAATATATTGAGTATTTACTATCTACCAGGCTCAGTTGTGACCTCTAACAAAGAAAGATAAACATTACCTTGTGCTCGCCACAGCTTACAGTCTCATTAGGGAGACAAGTAAGTAAAGCAACAGTGACAATAAAATCTACAAAATGCTATAAAAGAAATAAGCAGTGGGTGCTATGAAGGCATAAAAACAGATGCCCAATTTCAAGCATCCAAGACATTGCAGGATGGTATTACTTGAGCAGAGTTACAGAGGTAAGGAGTCAGCCAGGTGGGCCCTGAGCCAGTGAGGGGTCTCTAGAAGAAGGGAACAGCATATGCAGAAGAAACCAAAAGGCCTTGTTAATAAGCATTATGTTAATGTTGATGTTAAACATTAGCTAGTATTCTTTGAACATTTACTTCTCACAAAAGACCTTACTAAGCATTTTACGAGCATTTATCTCATTCAATTCTACCAATACCACATAAGTTAGTTCTATTGTTACTCCAATTGTCAAAAAGGAAACTGAGGAGAAGATGAATAACTTGCTCAGGATCATCCAGCAGTCTGACTCCAGAATCCGAGGTCTTCTGAGCCTCCCAGGCCTCTGAGCCTCCTAGGCACTCCAAACTACAAGCTCGTCTTCCCTCCAGAGACAATGGGAGCCACTAAAGATTGTAGATGAATAGCCTGAAAGTAAGCCTAACATTTTGTTAATGAGAAAAAGACCCCCTTTCTTTGCTAAATTATTTTTTAATCCTTTGGTTCAATACTTTGATTGCTTCCTGGTTAAATTTGATTACCACCTTGTTTAGAAAAAGAATGGTAACTTAAAAAGGCCCTTTCGGGTGTGTGCATCATAAGCCCCAGACTCAGGAAGGAAGTAACAAGGATGCTGTTTCCCACAGGCAGGAATGGGTGCTGCCATGTTACCCTGATACACCAGACGGAGGCCAGCGTGCGTGTGTGGGCACACTGTGCGCACACAGTGCGACCCATCATTTACACCTATTCTCATGGACAAGGATGGGGTCCAACTGCAAAGTCTAATACTTTAAATTCAGAATACTTCTTCAATATTTTTTGCTTTATAATTGATGGCTTTTTAAGGGCAAGATTTTCTTAGAACCATGTTAAAGAAGAGTGGAATTACAGTGATCTAAAATTATCTAATTTTCTAGAAAATTACTACTTTCTACAAGCTGCATAAACTTTAATTAAAAAGACAAGGAGGTCTATTCTCTCTCCTTACACACATATGATATGCCAGGCTCTTGGGATTCTGGTAAAAGGAAAAGAGCAGATTGAAGGGATTAGATTTTTTAGCAAATCTCTAAATATAATTAGGACACAATGCTTATTTCCATCTTTAAAGACCAACAAGTAACCAACATTTGTTGCTTTTCTTAAAGGGAGAGGAATTTTGACATTAAATTATGTGTAAAGTCTGCTTATAAAATAAACTATAGACCCAGGTTAAGTGGCAAGCAACACAATGCACAAATCAGTTCATATGCACATAATGTAATTTTTAACAGTCATCATCAAAATAAGCATTCTTGAGATGCTTAATATAATACTTTACCTATCCATAGCCAACAAAATATCCCCAAGATCCTACATGATCCTATAAACAAGCTTCCACTATAGATTCTCTAGAACCTGATATTATGGTAGCAGATTTAGAGGAATGGATAAGGAAAAGGGAGGCCACCAAGGTGAGAAGAGACATTGAGTCTGAAAAGCACCTCACCCATTCTGAGGACACAGTCTATGGCCATTAAAGACTTCTCTGCCTAAATAATCATGTGTGTGTGTGCGCCTGTGTGTTTTCTTTCACCTGCTTTCTCTCTTTGCCCTCTTTTTCTCTGGAACTTTCTCTTTCCATTATACTCCCCCTTCCAAGCTGTGCTCCCAAACCAGTTGTCTAAAAGCACCTTAAAAGGACACACTTGATGCAAGCAGTTTGATATCCTTTGTCCTCCATGGACAAGCAATTGGGTAGCCTCAGTGTCAGTGGGATTTGGGCTGTAGTGGAGGCCAGCTCATTGAGGTTAAATGATAATCAACTATACTAAGGAATGATTTGAAGCAGAATAGCTTTTTTAAAAGCAAATTTAGCTGTCTACATGTGTTCCTCCCATTCAACAAGTTCTGAAGAAAGCTAGGTGGCAGCTATAGTGTTAGAAACAGCCTCTTGCAATATGATGTTGACGCAATGTGCTATGACAGAAAAGTGAGAAATGAGAGGAAGAACGTGTACATAGCACAAATGTTTATGCTTATGCACACATCACTTGTACTGAGTATGTAGCTCAACTATACTCACTAGCTAACCAATTAGCTATATTTATATACTCATATTGGAGGTAGTTTGAGAAGCAATGTAAAATTGATCTGTGTTGTACATGCAAGCACAGTGAAACACTGTATTGTGTCTAAATATCAGTTAGCATAAAATAAAATACCCCTCTACTTGTTTGTTTAGGGACATATTTGGATTGTGAGCATTATAACAGTCGTTTCTTTCAAAGCCACAAAACATCACACTTTTTAGTTTTAATAAAGTCTAGTTTTTGGCAGTTCTTTTCATCACACCTGTCATTTCCGAAGCTTTGCTTAGCCAAAGCTCTCAGACTTGAATTTTGAAATTGTCAATATAGGCCTTATAATCTTTAAGTCTTAAATTATCTAAGCAAATTAACTAGCATTATTCAATGCCTTTAGAACTCAGGGGTAAAGAAAACAGAGGGAATATAACTGGTTTTTTTTAGGCAATTAAGTTCCTGGGGGAGGTTACAAGGCATGGATTTAGAACATAGTCCCCTGTGTGTATGTAAATAACCAAGTAGGCAAAATGAGTACATTAACCCCAATATCTACATCTACAAGACAAGAAATAGTTCCATATAAGAAGTATAATAATTGAGCTTTAAATAAAAGTAATTCGTAGTTTATATTGACACAAACAGTTTGCCAACTAGCAAGGGATGTTCTGAAGCCAAGGAAGATATGTTGAAAAAACAAACAATAAAAAAGAAGAAGAAGAAAAAGAAGATGGGATTCTTTTTCATAGCAGTGCATGTCTGTGTGGTGACCTGATTTCTGCTATGATCTCCTGTCAGAGATCAAAGCAAGATTAATGTGATTCTTCACTATTTGTAGTGCACACCCAAAGCTCTGGACACTTAAAACTAAGTACAAATGCAGCCCTGAACACAGGGGAACCAGGATTTGAATGGGGTGGGTTAATCGCACAAGTGCTAACTAGGAAAAGTCATTTGGGATTTGGCAGGCAATACAGAATTTAGAGTAGTTTGTATTTTTAAGAACATTTGTTTTCTCTTTTCTAATTTTCTGGGGCAAAGCTTTTGGCCGGTTGATGAGGCCAGCAGTGACTGTCATAGTAATAAGTTTCCACAATGACCTTCTAGCTCATTTGGAATGTTTTGCAGCTGCCAGGACACATGAAAGGGGAAGGGAACCCTGCCGCATGTTTTCACACAAAAGCACTTTCACCCTACAACCAGCATTTACACAGAGCATGTAAAAGAAGGGAAAGTCATTTAAAATATCAAAATGCTGGGCTTTTGTGTTCCCACCGCGTGTGACTAGCCAGGATGCTGGAGCCCCTAAAGCGTGAGCGTTTCCACAGCCTTTCAGAAGTGCCCATTCTTTTGTTGGGGAAAAAGACAAAATCCTATATTCCTGGGACCCCAGAAGGTGAAGGAGAAAATGGCTTTCATTTCTAATGCGTAGTGTGTACGTCTCTTGGAGGGCAGAATAATCTCCCCTCTTCCAAACTTGGCTGTGATTTTCACAGCGTTACCTAGAAGAGGGCGCGCCAGGGTGTAGCTGGACCTGCCGTTTTATCAGGACTCAGTCCTAGCGGGGTGAACCGGCTTGCAGGGGTTGGGGGAGAGATTCTCTCGGTCTGGGATGTGACTCCCAGGTCTCCACTCTGGGTTTCCACAGTTCCACCCCAAACTCAACTTTTCCAGAACTGTGCACACCAGGCCACACAAAAAAACACACACAACAAGCAGCCCTCACACCGACAGCCCCTTCACCCAGCTGAGCCCTGCCTTTGCCCCGCGGGAAACTTCCTCGTGTTGATTCTTCCAGGTTCCTTTAGGTGAGCCCTGGAAGACCATTTCTTTCCTTTCGCCACCTCGTCCCCCTTGCCCCTCCCTCCCCTGGCTGGAGGCCACTCTCCAAACCGGTCCGCCCCACGCAGCCAAAGCCCAGGAAGTGGCTCGAGACGAAGACCCCACAGGATGGACCTGGAAGAGTGGTCTCCATCAGACCCGACTCCAGGGGAACAAGGGGTCTTTACCGAGCGTATTCCCCGCCCTGGCACCCAAGGAGGTCCCACCTCCTGTAGCTAAAGTCCATTACGCTGATACCGCGTGGAACCCCCGGGGAGCTTGAAGTCAGGCTCTATCCCGAGGTAGGGGGTGGGGGCCCACTCTGCGGGACCCTGCAGCCCCGCCTGAGCGCCCACGCCCCGGCCTCTGCGTCCCGGCGGCGCCGGACTCCTGCTGCGCGCTCCAGGCTCGTACCCAGAGGGGAAATTCACCGAGGAACCCTGCGAATTGCCTGCCTCCGCTGGCAGAGCACGGGCTAGAGAAGCTTTGTGTTCGGGACACAATTCCCAGGGCCAAGGATGCGGGAGGACGCACCTCTCTCCGCCAGTGCCTTAACACTCTACATTCACCTCCAATTACTTGAACCACAGCAAACACAAGCAAATTGGACTTTCTTAGGCCGTTTCCTTGTTTTATTTAGCTTCATTTGACGGCGGCGTTGACCGTTGTTTCCTTATTATCATCCTAATTTGTTAACGGAAATTTCCGGCTGGACACGGATTGTTCAGGAATCTGTAACTACCAACCGGGGCTGGCGGAAGGGAGTCACCCTAAAATTCTACTGGAAAAGTTCAGCACATCAGTATCAGCGCTCCCCCCACCTTTCTTTCTGGTTTCACACTATTATTCTCTCTGCAGCCCTGGTTTGCCCAGCGGTGGCCCATCGCTCAGAAAAAAACAATCGTGTAGCTAAAAATAAAGTTGTTAGAGACCCAAGACTCATTTTTTAAAATGTTAAGTTTTAAAATATTGGCCAGGTTATTATTATTATTATTTTGCTTATTTTAAGTACCAGCTGAAATCGCTAATACAATTAGTCCCTGTATTTTACAGGCCTTTATATTCCTGGAATTTTTCTAACGGGCGGTATCTGACTCTGAAACACAAAACAAAGTTAGAATTTAATAAAAGTCATTTAACATTTAAAACGCAGCGGGAGCCCTGCAAGTTTCATAGCTTCTGTCCAGACATTGCTAATGTTAATTTTTGTTCTAAGTGGTTGTATTTCTCCTTAAGTTTTCATTTTTAAAGTGTTATATTTTGGATGTGATCCCTTAAGTTCTATTAATATAAGATCTTTTTAAGCTAGTGCAGAACCTAAATTTTAAGGGAAGGGAAGTTCAGGCTTAACCTCTCTTTGTTCCACATTCTTTAGAAACACCGTGTACCAACTCTTTGACTTGTATTTGCTAACTTAGAAAACTTTAAAGATAAATTTTGAAAATTAACTTGAAAGAAATAGGTGGCAGAAGGTGATTTTTATCCTTCTTTTTAGGGGACTATGTTTAAATCAGCTAAAATCTACAAGCTACTTAAATTATGTAGCATTATGAAAAGTATAATATGGGGGGGGGCCTTTAAAAATGATCCTGTCTAACAGTACTTCCGTGGACACAACTAGTAAGATGCCCATAACCATCAGCAGCCAGCATTGCGTGCAAATTACATTCGGTTGAAAACTCTGCTGAAAGCGTTTACCCTCCAGTGCAGTTTGGAATTGTGTGAAGGTATGTATGTATGGGGTCTATGTATATATAATTCTTCTACTTTATATATATATTTAGACATACATTCTTTTTAAATGTTTATGTGGCTAGTCACTTTAAGAGCATCAAAATAAATTGTACGTTGGCTTACACTCTCTCCCAGGTATTCCCAAACACTGATGAACAAAAATCTTTATATGAGAAATGAAGAGCTACCCATTTACAGGAAAGAATGGAAAGGGGAACTCGATTTATTCTCATTTGTTTATCGCTAGACGTTCCCCCCTCTCTCTGCAAATTCATTTGAATAGCTTTCAAGCCGGAAAATGGAAATGTGGCTCCTGCCCTCTATTTCAGCGGCAGCAGCAGCGTCCTGGCAACAGCGCAATTTTCTATCATCAAGGATAAATGGCATCGAACAGAACATTCTGATAAAAAAAAGGGGGGGATGGGGGGAGCTTCAGCCCAAGGAGCCTATGATTGCTGGCCTTCCTGTCTGTCATCCCTTTACAAAATCCTCTCCGCAAACCTGAGCGGCATGCTGTCAGAGCTAATAACGTCTTCTGAAGGGGTGGGGTGGGGGGGAGCATAGTATTCCCTGCACAATGTTCCCATTTATTAAGTCGAGTGCTTATTTTAAAATTGCAAATATCTTTGTTTGGTTCACTGCAAATTAAAACCAAGATGTAGGAAGTTACATGATGCAACAATTATTCGTGTCGCAACATAGAATCAAACCCATATCTCGCCCTTCTGGTTAAGGTCGATAAGGGGGAAGGGGAAACCTAGGGGAACCTAAGGGAGCCCAGGGGAATTCAAGGCAGGAGGGATTTTGTTAAGATCAGAGGAATTGGGAGCCAGAGCGGCCACACCGGTGTGGACCAGCGAGAGTGAGCTGACTGCGGTTCCGGCAGCGCGTGAAGGCGCGGCCCTCGCCGGGACGCTGCACGCGGGTCGGGCTGCACTAATGGAAGAGCCGCAGTTTTCCCGTGGGGTGGGGCTGGCCTTGGTCGTAATGGCTATTGCTCACCTACTGAGATCCCTTTCCAGAAAAGACCATTCTGCTGCAAGGACGTGAATCCCCGGGTTCCTCGTGCCCACATTGGGGTCCTGGAGAAGTTTAAAGGACACCCGTTGTACACGTTCCCACAAAGTGGGGACTCAGAGCAGAGGGGCATCGCCCCACACCCCAGGGCGGGCTTGCAGACACTGGTCTTGGCTTCTTGGCGGCCTGGGCGGGTGGCTGGAGGTGGGTGGTCGTTGGGCCCATCCACGATCTTGAGCTTTGGACCGAAACCCAAAAGGTCCGGGGGGCAGGGGCGGGGGTCGAAGCCCAGTGGAATGGGGAGCAGTGGTGTTCACACTCTTTTCTCTAGGATCGACCGCTAGGGATTTTGTTATCTTGTTGAAAAGGAAATATGAGGTAGGGACCTAAAATGAAGAGAAAAACAGATCTCAACATCCTTGAAAGCGGGTCAGAAGAAAAGGAATAATGAAAAAGTATGTAAAGCACCCTAAAATACGGAGACCCTAAGAAGAAGAAGCCGAGGACGGAAGTCTGGGTGGCAGAGATTGGGAGTGGGTGGGTGGGTGGGTAATCAGCGTGGTTTGTGAAGAGCTCCGCCTGAGAACGGTGGGAGGAGGGGAGTGATGGGGAAACCTTTTGTTTAATGAGGAAACCTAATTATTGCGCATCTGGGAGTCTCGTCCCAACTACCAGTGAGACGGGTGCCCCCCCCCCCACATGCAGTGCGCATGCCCCAACCGTCGGATTTGCATGATTAGGCGCACACACGTGAGCCTCCTCCTGCAGAGCTGGCCCGGCTGCTGCGGCCAATAGAATCCGGCCCTTTCCTGCGCCTCTGCATCGCTCTGGCACCCTGGCCACCCACAACAGGACTTTCAACCCCAGTTTAAAAATAAAAATTGTTTTAGTATTGAGTCTCATGTTGGCACCCTAGATTTCTGTGCCAAACAGATACATTTTACGACTACCAATACATTTACTTACTACAAGCGAAGGTTGTAGTATTCAGAATTCATGAAAAGTTCGAAGGCAAAGGAGGAGTCTGTTCAAAGAGCACTGGCGGGAAGTCAGGGAATCCTGGAACTGCCGCCTACAGAGCCCTGAGAGTTGCGCCCGCGTTGAACCTTGTCCGTCATGGGAAAATCACACCCACCTCCTCGACCAAATGAGCCTCAGAGGCAGAAACATTATACAGGCCGCAAACCCGGCTCTTTCTCCACGCCCAGCCACAGCCCCCCCCCCCCCCCCCCCGCCACGGTTGCCAAGGAGATGGGAAGCTAGAACACCTGCCCTCCATCCCTCTCCCTTTCCAAACACCAAAGCAGTCTGTGTGGTGAGGTGCATGTGTTAGCTCCCACATCTGTGAAATGGGGCTAATTACAGAAGGGCAGAGGGAACTAGAAAGGTAGAGAAGTGACATGAATCTCCAGCTTGTCTGGGCCTCTCCCACCTCCGCCCAAGCTCTGAGGCTGAAAATGATGAGGTTGATTCTCTGGGGCTGCAGAAGGGGTGGGCCAGCTGGGAAATATTACCAGTCCAGCCCCTTCTGCACACCAGTGCTGCTGCCTGCCCTCGCTGCAGCACCGTCCTGACAGTTCCCAACCACCCCGGCTCTTCCTACCATATATCCCTGCCAGAATTACTGCCCGCAAACGGGCCTCCACACCCCTGAGCGCTCTCTGTCTGTGACAGGAAAACTGCTTGTTCATGTCACTGAAATAAAACAGGTGGGGATTATTATTTGCAGTTCCTCTCCCTTTTTGTGTAATTCACAATTCTCCAATGTAGGATTAGGCTTCAAATGCATTTGGTCAGGTACATACTTTTTAGTGCTCAGCTCAAATGATGTGATGCTTACAACTATCAGAAGTGCCTCTGTGTGTCTCTTAGGTCTTTCTTTCTCACCCTTCAGGCCTACAATTATAACTTTTTTTTTTTTTTGAGAGTGTGAACCAGACTCCCACTCTATCCCTCCAAAATGAAAGGCAGAGTGGCTTCAATGTTTTACGTGTTAATCTAAGATTAAGATTATTTGACCAAAAAGTATTAAGTTGACATAAACTGTTAAGCATTTAGCTGCCAACATCCATGTGTATTTGTGAAAGGGATACCCATTGAACCTTCAGAAATGCCAGCTGGTACTGTCTATAAAGAGTAAGAAAACTTTATTACATTGTGTTTTGGGTTTGTCTTTGCAAAAAATTAACCTTTCTTCTAAAATGGCCCAATAAAATCAAATAAGCCTTCAAGAGAAGATGGCCATATTGTTTAAAATACTTCTTAAACACCAGATTTTAGGCTTTTTTCTTATAATTGATTATCTTTTTGCTTTAGGGAAAATAATGGTGCATTTGAAAGAAAATATAGACCTGGGGGGAAAAAAGTCCATCAGTCAATCAATAATCTTCACTGCTCCCAGATGAAGCAAAATCCTCTCTCCCTGTCGTTAGAGTGGCTGTGATAAGGGGTTTTTCTTCTCAAGCATTTTGGGTAAAACTGAACTAACATAAGTCTTATTTTCATGTTCCAGTCTCTTTCTTGAGGCAGGCTGCAGATTCTCCATGAAGCTAGCTTTGATGACATCTCACTGTCATCTCTGAGAGAAGGAAAGGCCAGTAGGCTGGGAGTCTGGAGGGGGAACATTAAAGTGTAGACTCAAGACTGCGACCTGGAACCCAGGTTTGGCTGCAGTTTCAGCCTCTGGAGCTCCTGCTTACAGACATCACAAGCTCTAAGCCAGGCTACTCTGGGGTCTCTTTGTCTCCCATCTGTGCACACCTTAGAATACCTACTGGCTCCTGCCCATCCCAGCAGGCTTGGCCATTCCTGCCCGGTGCCAGCAGAGCTTGTTGGAAAACCAGCTGAGCTGAAAGAAGGTCCTTCCCATGTGGAGCTGCCCCCTCTGATTTAAGTTGGAATTACTGAAGTTATATGGAAATGGTAAAGGAGGGTAAGGAGAAAGATTACTGAGGACCACTACAAAAATGCAGGTGACAGTGGGGAGGCTTCTGGGAACCAACCCTCGTCCTCCCAGAAGCCTCTGAGGGCAATGCCCACAAATCAACTGGGCCAGGACAAAGCTCCTACCCCCTCGTGTTCTGGGTCATCAGGAATGCAGGTAGTTAGGGTGTGAGATGGAGAGATTTTCTCTGGTGCAGAGAGCAGGAAGCAGGAAGGGGTTAGGGGAGCTTGGGGCTCCCAGTCCCACGGAGAATTCCTGAAGTACCTTGTCTGGCCCTCTGTGCCCGCCTGCTCTCCGATTAGTCTCTCTGGTGCCTGGGACCTCATGACCATCCCGAGGGAGTTATTCAAGGACAGTAAAGGTGATCCAGGAAGGTTTCCTCTGTCTTCCCAAGACCAGGACGCTAACCCAAGCCAATCCACAGGAGAGCAGCTGAGCGTGGGAAGCTCTGGACCACGCTTCTGGGATCTGGAGTCCCAGGCACTGGGTCAGGTAGAGCAGGGTGCGCACAAGGTGCCTGGGCCCGGCCTGATGTTTTCAAACAACAGGGATTATAGGCTGCATCTTGAATATGAATTAGCCTTCTGCGCTGGTGTGACTTTGCTTTGAAACTCAACTTGTCAAAGTATGGTTTTAATTAAACGTCTTCCGGCCCCGAAAGATTACATGTTTTGTAAAATATATCCTAGCATGAAATTTGCTCCCATGATCTGAAATTAGGTTCCTTGTAAATGTTTTCATAAAAAAGAAATAGGAAGGGGGTGTGTGTGAGAATGGAGCAGTTCATACTCGCTGCGTTCCTTTAAAACGACCTGCCAGCCGGCCCGACGCCCGCCAGCTCTGGGCCGGGCTAGGGAGAGACCGCGAGCCCAGGATGCACGAGTAACCCGAACCCGCCCAGCAGGCGCGACCCGCGCAGCTTTTGCAATTGGAGACAATTCGGCAGACAGACAAGTTAATCCTGCACTGATTTGTTTGGGATCCATCCGCTGGACGCCAGAGACCCCCTTGGGCGGCTGCTGCAAACACCTGCCTCGCTCCCCACCCCCGGACCGCGGCGCTCGTCCTAGAAAGACCAGAGGGGAGAGGGGCGGGGGTGAAGAACGGCTCTTAGGCAGCACTCGAGACACTTCGGCTCGAAATGTAAAGTTCTCCTTTCAGAAGTTCTGACTACTGTTTAAAACAGCAGCAAGGTCGATCGACAGCCATCCTAACAGACTGTCCCAAACTTCTTCGAACCAACTTCAAAGCTTCCCCCGACGGAGCCCCTGGAGGGGGGGGGGGGGTGCTCGCTATCGCCTGCCTCCGGGGCGAAAGTCACCGCACCGCACGTGGCCCTCCCTCGGAGGACAAGGACCCTATTTCTCCGGCGTGGGGGCGGGGAAGGTGCCTGCTCACGCTGCATCTTTCTATTTCATACGGAATTGAGAGCTAGGTCCCCTCGGAATTCTCCTTTCCTAACTACTCTCTGAGAAACCCGCCAATTCTGGCGGGATTTGCTGGATTCGAGGAAAGCTTGGCGCACACGAGGTGGGGTGTGATGGGGAGGGAGGAGGGAGGGGGACTCATCTCCTTTCCGCCAGATAATTGGGACTCAAGAACCGTGGAGGGGGCGGCGCGTCAGGGAGAGTTCTTTACCGCCCTGCACCTGAAACAAGCAAGACCAATGACGCGCCTCGCTTTTCGCCCTGTTTACTCCATCCCATTCAGTGATTGGCAAAGCAGGCCCTGAAGGCAAAGGCAATAATTGCTCCGCGTTCTCCTTGCTAGGGAAGTTTGCAGGCACTTGAAGTGTAGTAAAAATAAACGAAGGAGCAAGAAAATGAAAAGGGGACAGAGTGACAATTTGCGGCAATTAAAGCGTCTGCGCCCGTTGCCGGAGGAGCAGAGACCCACAGCGGTTTTTGTTTTCCCAGGCCTGATGATGTGACTAACTGGCTGGAGAATTGTTGTGCGTGTTTGTGTGTGTGTGCGCGCGCGCGCGCGCACTCGCGTTGGGCAGCCGAGGAGCCCGCGGCAAGGGCCGGGCCCCTGGAGGACAGGGCAGCCCGAGACCATTTCTGCGTCCCCGAAAACCCGGCTGACCTCGGGAGAGAGCGCGGTGCAGCTCCTTCAGCCCTCCCCTCGCCCTTCACTCGTCTCAAGTGAGAGGCCCTCCGTTAGCACTCAGCTGCCACCTCTCCCAGGAACTTTGGAGCAACTTTTTAGCTCCAAGTTGCCTAACCCTAAAGGGGGGAAACATAATGACACCAACGTTTACTTCACAACTACCGGATACGCGAAGGATCACGGGTGGGGAGGGAGAGAAAGGGGGGCGGCCGGTCAAATCAAAGCTTGGGAGAGATTTTGACAGCGCGCCTGAAATATTACTCTTCATTTTTGGAAGACTTTCAAGAAGAAAAAAGGCTGTGAGTGGGTGGAACCCCAACTTTCTCCTGTCTGACACTCGAGCGCCCCAACAGAAAGGGCTCGAACCTCCACCACACCCGGAACACACAGTGGGAAATTGCTTCAAGACACAGCAGGGCTCTCTTCTCTCCCCAAACCCTACCTGGGCATTGAACTTCG
This sequence comes from Phyllostomus discolor, assembly GCF_004126475.2. Classification (NCBI taxonomy): domain Eukaryota; kingdom Metazoa; phylum Chordata; class Mammalia; order Chiroptera; family Phyllostomidae; genus Phyllostomus; species Phyllostomus discolor. The sequence continues at coordinate 27,179,377 of NC_040912.2, read as the reverse complement.
TCAAAGGGTGGGAAGGGGGCGGGGTTCTTGGTGTCAGAAATCAGCACAGCCTCGAACTCGGAGATGGGGAGGATAACCCTAGGCCCGTGCTCCGTCCGGGCCTGGCTGGGGCTGTCCAGCTTGGCGCCCAAACTGGCACCCCCTGTAGCTCAGCTCCCTCGCCCCCCACCTCTACCTCTGCGCCCACCCCCCAAGCCCCACCCCCACTCCGAGTCTGGGGCCACGGAAGGGGGAGGAGGAACACTGCAGCTACTGCCAAAGTCCAGCTCGGGCTGGCTTCAATGAAAGCTGGCAAATCCGGCGAGTCTCGCAGAAATTTTCTTCGACCCTAATTCAATTTTAAAGCGGATTTTTACTATTAAAAACGCTGCTGAGCAACACATTGAATTAATCTGACTGTACGGTTTTAATTACAGTGAGGGTTTTTCTACAAATCTGTACAAGACAGTGGCTGGCTCTTGGAGGATCCCTGCCTGCTGAATTCCATTACCCGGCCCCACGTTCCCTGTGGACAGCGGCGGCGCGTGGGAGCCAGCTGCCGCGCGGGCGCTCCTGTAGCCTTCTGCTTCTGCCTGCCTTCCTGGCTCCTGTCCTCCCGGTTCTCTGCCCTCCCCGCGGTCCCTCACCCGCCCCTGCAGCACCCGGGACGTCCTCCTGGCTGTTTGGGACTGCTGCACAAAGACCCCAAAACGCTGAACTCGCTTTTTAACTCTTGAGCCCAAGACCTTTGAGCCCCCAGCACCTTGTCCTTAAAAGGACTCCTTTGTGCAGGGAGGGTGACCTCTTCTCTATGGTTCTCCTGCTTTGAGTTCTCAACTATTAGATGAACAACATGCTGCCCTAGGTGTTTGAGGGGGAAAGAAGTGAGGTGAAGGGATGCAGAGGAGAGGGAGAAAGGGGGTAGAGAACACCAGTGGGCGGGATCTAGCCATCCCTGCAAGCCCGGGGCGCAAATACACGTGGAGCAGACCCGCGGTCAAACAGGGTTCCTTTCATCAGCCTTGGTTTCGCTTATTTGTTGTACATTTAACATCCCTGGGCAGCAGTCCCTAGCCAACAGGATAGAGAAGGAAACTTGAACCCGAGGTACTTTCAAAACGAAGCAGATTCACTTTCTCCTTGTCCACTCTATTGTATTTGTTCTCTGACTTCCTTTCTCTCTATGACCCCTGCTTTTCCACTCTGCTCCCTCTCCACACAGCACATGGGAAGAAATGTCATGAACCTGAATATGAACCCAAATACATGTTCAAATGGACACGGCCCTCAGTGTATATTTAAAGAAGCAAAGGCTTTGAGCTCTGGGATGGAGTATTTGTGCTCTCTGCACAAAATTAGTGGAGCCTACAGAAAAATACTATTTTCTGCAGGATGGGAGGGCTTTTCTTCTCTTCGATTTGGGTAAAAAAGAATTTTGTTCTGGACAAAAGAGAAAGGGCACTGTTGGGGGAATTTTTTTTTAAGCCTCACCTTTTTCTAAGGGCTGTTAAATCAGTTGCTCTCTAAGGAAAGTTTATTTAAAACCTAATGAATTGCCTTACCGTATACATTGGGATGTTACACAATAAAGGAGATAAAAGGTGTGGGTGAGCAGATATGACTATCAAAACCACCAAGACATTTACATCACAAGGGTAGTCAGGTACAGAACAAGTCTCTGGCTAATGAAAAGTGGTTTTCATTTCTTTTTCTGTTGTAACACGGCAGCCATGTAAGAGCTCACATAACAAGATGTTTTCCATCCCAGGTTTTTTGGAAGAGCTGTCCCAAGCTTGGCTCTTCTTAATGGTGAGGTGTCTGCTGTGACTGTTATTCTTACTGCCGATGAAGGGATGCAGGAATTAAGAGAGAGGATGCTTGGAGGCATTTAGGAAGAGGCTTGACCGGCTATATTAACTCCTTATTATGCCTAAAAATAGTGTGCTGTTTCCTGTTGATGCTTGTTCCCTGCCACTCTAGGGCTGTGTTTATCCTGCAATGGTCAGGGGGTCCTGGTTTCCAAAGACAGGCTTGATTAAAGCTGACTTCTAACAACCCCTTCCCTTCCCCCTTTGTCCTGATATATTTCCCAGCAGGGAAAATGCAGAGGGGTTCAGCTTGGTTTACCCAACAGATTAAAAAGACAAACATCATCATTTATCTTGTTTTAATCTAAATGTCTAAACATTGTTGCCCCCCCCCAAATGAAAGGAGAATACTTGTGTATTAGGGAGAAGGGGTTCCTATGCTTGATAAAGAGAAAGAAAGAGAAGACTGAAATATAAATTCTGAAACTGGGGAAGGTAGAAATGTGTTATTTTCCTCCCTGAATCCATTCTAGGCCCAGAATATTGGCTTCCTCTGATAAGAATGCTTTGAATGTTCACATAGCCTGGGAATGGGGTCAGAGAGAGGCAAATGGTGTTGAATTTGATGGCCTGGTTGACTGCTTTTTCATAACTCCCTGGGACTCCAGGTTGAAAAAGACCTAGACAGGAGCCTTAGATTGGACTGTGCTTAGTTAATATTCTCCAAGTTTGACAGTCTAAAAAAAGTCTGTGAAGCCCCCAGTGGGCATTACTGGCCCTGGTGGGCTGGGCCATACTTGTTGGGGGTTCTTGTTCTTGGGGCCCAGAACTGGAGAGTTGAAGATGCTGTCCCTAGACTTCAGTGAGCCTCTCTCTGGGTATGCAGTAAAGAGGACCCACTTTTTAGTTGAATTTTAGGGAGCCTGGGAGGGGAATGTCTTCACACGGGCACTATAGTTTATCACTGAAGGAAATAATGCTACAATCTCAAGGTTTTCTTACGTAGATGCTTTTGGCTGCTCAAATGATACAATTATTAGCTTGGGCTAGAAAGGTGAAGAGGCAGCTCTCATGCCAGCCCCCTCCCCCAAGCTTTCCCAGGTATGTGTGTGTGTTGAGGGAGGAGAAAAGGGTGCCTAGGTTTCCAGGATATTAAGCACCCTTTCCCTACACACCTACATTAACAGAATTTTACACTGAATGGAGAAAATACTAGCAGGAATTTTTTTTCATCAATGTCTCCTGTTGAGAAAGCTTTTTTTTTTTTTAGCATGGCTATGTAAATCAATACCGAGTTATTTCTTTGCATTCAAAGGCTATTTATCCAGGTCTAATTTCTTTAGAATTAACGTGATAACTGAGCCCAACTTAGCAACCAAACCCAGCCAGGCCCTGCTGAGCTTGAATGTGCTTCTACGGCCTGGAGGCTGCAAACGGTGGTGCGGCACCCAACGCATTCCCCGAGCCACAGCTAGAACAGCAGGGGATTTTCTCACCCAAAGAGCCCACTACTCCACAGCAGCCTTGGGCGCACTGACAGTCCCACGTCAGCCACCCCTGAGGATTTTTCTCTAAATAACATTGATAGCCAGAATACAAGCCCCAACACTTCAATGCCTTAAAAAGCAAAAAGCAGTTTAGGCCTCAGATTGTGCTTCTTAAAACTTCTTCCCGAATATGACCTTCACCTACCACAAGCCCTACAAGAGCCTTGGGCCTCCGAGTCCTCCAGGTTACTTCTATTTAAAAGGATTTATCCTGAGTTAGAGGCCTTGCCTGTCCCAGGGTTGGCTGGGGTTCCCCAAGCAGGCCAAATAAATAGGAGCCTGAGCCCCATAGCAGCGTGAGGTCGCAGGGGCCTGGAGCCCCTGGGGTGTGCGCTGTTGCCCCCAGGGCCCCGAAGAGTCTGAAATGCTTGCCTCTCGAAGAAGGGCTGAAGGTTGGGGCTGGGCTAGA